>NW_026947513.1:18845000-21822500 GCF_034190915.1 Cavia porcellus | reverse complement strand
GTCGCATGCACAGACAAGGCCAGAAGAGCAGAGAGTGAGGAGCTCAGATACTGTCTAAACATGAGGCCTGCAGCCTCCAGTGCTCGCTGGGGGACTGACTGGGAAATTTAGGGAGGGGGTTTGATTGAAGAGAAAAAAACGGGAGGGGACAGCTCTTCTTTGTCTCCTCTTGGGTTACATCATTTTCTAATTAGGCATAAAATTGTCTTCATACACTGGTATTGGGGCCTTCATAAACATCGCCATTATGGTTCATAAGGATGCCATTGTTGGGAGGCTGTCCCAAAATAGAAAGAGCTGGGGAGAGAGAGGCCTGGAGTCCAGGAGGCCTGGCTTTGTCCTCTCCTGGGAGAAGATGGATGGCTAGTGTCACACGGATGATGACTTGAGACTATTAAATTGTCAGAGGGGGGAGAATCTTGACCGGCCCCCATCGCTGGTGGAAAATTTTAGAAACAGAAGACAGGGGGTCTTGGATGGGGGTGAAAGGCTGGATAGCTGGATTAACTGGGCAGGTTGGCCCAGGGAGTAGGTTGATGCCTATGGAGGCAGAGGGGAAGGTATTGGGCAGCTAAAATTTCAGTCTCCTCCTGGGACCTCCTGGTTGCAGCTACTCTCTGAGCTCAGGATGTACCTGGTCTCTAGCTGACCTCCTTTGCAACCTTATAGCCAATGGGGGTGGACAAGTGCGACCAGAGAAATGAGAGGGGCAGCAAATCCAGAACAGCTGAAGGCTTTGCAGGGCATGAGACAATTGTTACCATTATTTGGAGCTGAGGCCCAAACCCAGCCTCCAGCCAGGTCGGGGGATGCACCACTAACTGGATGGAGATGGATGGAGGTGCCCTGAGCCCCCAGCGTGTGTCAGACCTCAGGCAATTACTGTCCTGCCAGAGGGGACACGATGCCGGCCACCCTGACCCCGGTGTGTGAGCCTACTGTCTGCCAGCGCCACCTCTGCGATTCCCTCTTGCCTTTACAATAACCCAACTTGACATGAATAACTCCCATGTGCTTGTCTGCATCTGCTTGACCTCCTGAACCCATGCAAACTCTTCAGTGCATTTGATTTTAAAACTGCAAATTCTAGTCCCTTGTCTTGTCCACCTCTAGTTTGGGTTCTAATGCATCTTGGGCTTGACTTTACTGTGACACAAACCCGGTTTCTTCCTGTATAAGCCAATGCATGGCTGTACTTGCTGTAGGTGCCCGAGGTGACCTACAAGCACTTGGTGCTTCAGATAGTGGGCTGCTCCTTGGGGAGGGAGAATGGGAACAAGGAATGAGAAGGGCAGCCCTAGTGTGCTGACCCCCTCGGGGTACCTCGTGTCTGAGGGTACATCTTGGGGGGGGGGACCTGGCCCACAGGCAAAGAAAGCCAGGCCTCCAATGTATGCATGCTGACCTGATCTGGTAAGGGGGCGGTGCAGAAAGTGCCAGGCTGGGACCATGTGAGGAGGGAATCACTGGTGATGAGAGGAGGAAAATGATTCCTGAGACTCTGGGGAAATTGCTTGCCCAGGTCACTCTGCTGGAGTGGCCTGTGATATCCAGCCAGCTTTGCTCTCTAAGGGTCCCTCTGGCTGAGGTGGAGGGTGAGCAGGTAGCATTATCCTGTCATTTCTGGCAGTCTTCTAGGCCCAGCTAGTTACAAGGCAGAGGATTAGGCAAGGATCTCAAAACTTTAGAAATGAGAACACTCCTGGAGGTCGGATGTCCAGGGAGTTCCAAGTGCAAAGGTACAGAAAGTCTCATACTCCCCCAGGCAGGTTTGCCCTCCTTATCACCCTGATTATGGTGAGCTGAGGCAGGCCTTGCCAGAAAAAGCTATGTGGAGCATAGATCCTGTGGCTTTGGGGTGACGGGAAGTAGTACCTGCAGAAGAAGACCTTGTTGACTTTGCAGTTGTATTAAAACAACCCAACCTAACCCAACCCCACCCCACTCAGCACAATCCAACCCCACTCAACCCAACCCAACCCAACTCAACACAATATAACACAAGCCAACACAACACAGATCACACCCACACATTGATCTCAGAGTCCCAAAGCTCTGGGACCAGTTTTTCTTGTATGTTTTCTTTTCATTTAAAAAAGAAAGACCCTGAAACATACAAATTCTAGAGTATGGTTTTCTCTCTGTCACTCTTCCTATCATTGGCAGTAGATATAAACTGGTGGGATCTCTTTGATTGGTGTCCCCAACCCCATCCATTCATTATTAGCCACTAGTCATTCTTTAATTAATTTCACAAACACTCTGTGAAGAGGCAATTCCAAATGAGATGCAAAAGAAATAGAAAACACTGCATTTGAAGCATTCAGTAGTCATTTGGGGCAGGGAAACAAACCAGGTGTAATGGATCCTGAAGGGATCTTGAATTACCTAGAAGAGGTTCAGCTAGATTTACCAGCTTCTGACTTGAGGACTTGGGTCAGGTAATGGTCTAAACTTCAGGTTTTTCTTCTATGAAATGAACATGCTGGAGACTACATGCTCTGTACCTTCCCCTAAGTTGTCTAGATGCATTAGACACCAAATGCTCACAGGCCAGATTCAAGCTAACACCAAGGTTACACAGGCTTGAGGAAGACATCTATCTATTGCTGACCACAGTGGAGGATGGATGAAGTACAGTGAATGTGTGAAATACACACTAGATGAGGAATCTGATTGTCCTTGACTATGCAAAGTTTGTTGGCATATTTAATTTTTCTGATACCTCTCCGATACAGTGGGAATAATCACATTGTCCCTCTTACTCTATAAAGTAGCTGTGAGGATCATCTCTGGTAATGCATATAAAATGTGTTTTTGAATACTAAAAGCATCATGAAAATTAACAAATACAGACAAGTAGCCATGACTCCACTTTGTAGAAGACACCCCCACAGTGACTGCCTGGGGGATTTTCTTTGTCTTTTGGCTCTGCAGGCATTGGAGGATGCTGAGACTTGGGCAGCAGTTGAGCACAACTGAAATGATGTGCCACCAGCTAGGCTGCAGACAAGATAGGACATTTTTTTCTTGATTTTTGGCATCTACCTGTGGATTGTAAAGAAATCTTTTCATATGTTTACATAAAGTCCTGGAGAAATCTAGTATAAACAGCAGAAATAGTGCTGTAGTAAGCTGCACCAAATCTTACGGACTCTGCTGCTTAGTTTCTTGAAAACAAAATGTATTATTGATTGGGGAAAAGTAAGGAATGTTTTATTATGTTTATTAGGTTTCTTCAATTGGGAAGACAGAATTAATTTTATCTTTTTTTGTGGCATTAGGGATTAAACTCAGGAACTAGGGATTGAACTGGGGCCTTCGTACTGGGCTACATCCCTGGTACCTGGCTCCTGTCCTTGAGTCAGGGTCTTTCTGAATCAATAAGCTGTCCAGGCTAGGCTTAAACTTGTGATCCTTCTACTTCAGCCTCCTTGCTGAAATGAGTGGAGGAACATTACAATAGGAAAAGGACTAGGTTGAGAGGAAATATGTGAGTCTTTGGGGGACACTTTGGAAGGAGGGATGAGGGAAGGGATGAAAGCCCCCAGAAGGAGCGACCCACTTTTCTCCTGACGTTGACAAAGCCACTGGGCTCATGGGTATTCATCCATGCAGCCTGTGGAAATCATCCAGCAGATTCTCAATTAAGGGAGCTGCCTTTCCTTTCATTCTCTTAACTTTTGTGTTAAATGTTAACAACCTGATGCTATCTATTATGGTGCCATTATCACAGAATGTGGACTGAACTGTTTCTTTTATCTTCATTATGGGGCTGCTTCACTTGCAGATTTATGCATTTTTGATATTAAATTCTTTCTCTCATTAAGCCTATGCTCTTGTTGACTTTCATTGACCCCCTGCCCTTACCCACAATACTTTTCCATATTTAATACTGAAACATTTTTCTCCATGTCTCTCTTGGCTTTGTTGCTATCCATTTGATGGCTGTCCCTAGTGGCCTGTGCTATTTGCTCTGTTCTTGAACTTGGTGGGGTCACACATTCTTAAACAGTGATGTTCTCTGAATGTCCACCCTTGCTGTCCAGCTAAGTTGCCCTGTGTCACAAGCTCTGCCCTTTTCTCCGCCCCTAACTCCCAACTGCTCCTAATCGCTTAAACAAACACCTTTTCCTAGTGGTGCCCCAGGCCCCCTGAGCCTTTTGGGTTTTGTTTAGCTGAGCTGCTAATGCTCTGCTTGGCCCACCGGCGGCTTGGCCTTGCTGACCTGCTACATCGCGGCTCTTCTCCTTGGAGCGCTTGCCTTGTCCAGAGCCCCCTGGGCCAAAGGCCAGGGTCCGGGCAGGATTGACCAGCTGCTTGAGGTGGCCACAAAAGACACCAAAAAACAACTTTGGCTTGGATCGGACAAATGAATGTATTCATTTATCTTTCTCCTCTCCTCCCTCCCACCCCATTCTATCCACAAACTCAATCTACTGCCTGGCTTGAAACAAGACAAAGGGAGAATATTGGGAAGGGGGGCAGGAAAGGCCCATCTCGCACCAGAAATCTTAGCTCCCTTCTTGGGGGCCGTCTGTTCAGTTTCACAACACTTACAAGACCAATTTCCAGAATTGAAGTTGCCTGGTGTTTTGATTCTTCCTTTGCCTGTGCATTTGTGCCCTGAAGGTCCTTTCCAAATGGATACTAATTGTGGGGGCTGCACGCTGCTGGCTGCTCCAATGCCCCAGGGCCCGGAGGACCTGCTTCTCAAAGCCTTAATTGACAAGGACCTGTCTGTATTTAGGAGCAGCTGGTCCAGAGCGTTGGCACATCAGTGCAATCTTAACGCAGCATCCCTAGCCCCGAGGAGGATGAGGGTAAATGTGGTTAAAATGAAGGAAGATTTATAGTTGGCCCCCCTGGGTAATAGGACAGAAGACAGCTCCCAAGATTTTCCCCTACGACTGGGTTCATTCATCAGCTCCCGGGCCTGGTAACTGGTAGGAGGCACGTTGGAGCTATTATTGCAAGTGGGGGGAGGGAAGGAGGCCCTCTTGGAACAATTAGGCAGGTGACAATATTCCACTATAATGCATCGCCCCCCAAACTGGACCGGCTGTCTCTTGCTTCTGCGGGCCTCGGCGCCGGTCCTCTGCCTCGGTCTGGCTCTGGGTTAATGGTGGCGCCGCCGGCAGGCTGGGAAGGGAGAGGAGAGGGCGCTTGGCTGCCCTGCCCGGGAGCAGGAAGGAATTCAGCGGCCGCTCCCATTGCTCTTCCGGGCGTTTCAAAGTGCCAACTCCATAGTGGTGGGGATGATTGCATGGATTCGTTTCTCCCTCCTGCGCCCCAGCGGGCGCGCCCGGCTCCCCAACTCCCCGCAGCACGCTGCGAGAGTCTTTCTAAAACCTGCTGGCTTCGTAGCTACGGCTTTCAGCCTGCCACAAAGAAGGTTTAGTGGTTCAAGAGGAACCCGGTTTTGTTGCGATGTGTGGGAAATACTTTGATGTCCGCCCAGTTCGCACGTGTGAACAGGGATAATGGGTTTGGGCATCTTCATTGAAATTTGAAGTTTTTAAAGCAGAAATTCTGTAACTTTTTGCCTGTTTTTCTCAACTTTTTCTTTTTCTTTTTTATTCCTTCAGGAACAATGCCAACATTGAAGCCCTCGGTTGGAGTCTGCACAGTTGGAGATCTTTGGTGCCATTTTAGACATCTTTGGATTTCATCAATCAAACTGACTGCAATTTTCCATAAAAACCCTGAATTTGGGTCAGAAAGTGGGCAAAGTAGATAAAGATCATTCGAGCTGTCTTATAAGATGATAAATAGATATCCTTTCAGGCCAACAATGCCAAAGTGCAGTTTTGTGATTCTCTTCCATGGGTTTTGAATGCAGTGAGTCGAAACGATTTATACATGTTTTCCCATGGTTTAGGGGGTGTCTTTACATACTTGTCAATAGTAGCCTGACCTTTTTCCCCACTGTGTTGCCAAGTGTGTTATTTGCTTTGAGTATTTTGTTTTCCGTGGTGTGTGTGTTTGCACCAAAACACAGAAGAAAAGAATGCTTTTAAAAATTGTTCAAATTAATAGAATATGGGTCTGATCTAGATACTTTTCTGAAACTAGACTGGTTGCAGAAGACCATGGGTTGGTGTCAATATTCCATTTGCTTTGTGGGTGCTCCTAAGGCACTTTTGACACCGTTTTGGGTACCATGCTGAGATGTAAATGCATTTTCTTAAGAGCAGCGGCAGCAACAACAGCAACAACACCCACTGGCACTATGTCCTTATTCTTGAACTTGACGAATGGACTTTTCTATAAAGTGAATAAAAGGCAACACTAAAAGAAATAGCAGGAGGAAACTGCAACAGGATATTAACCCAGTATCTCCAGAGAACTTTCAAAATGTTAGAGAAAATGATTTCTTAGCAAACAAGAACCTTTTCTACCTTTCCTCTTCATTATTAAAAAGTATCCATTTATTTTGCATTATCCTATCATGGTCACTTTGAGTTCATTGTCTCAGCTCAATTATCCCTGCTTATTGACTCTTGGTGGCAAAAATGTTTTTATTTTGAAAATTCTTTTACTCAGTGTTTTTGGTTAATCAGATGTTTTTAAAGCTTCTGGAAGGATTGCTGATTCCTTATCGAGAAGCCATGATTGTCTTTCTTGGCCATTTGTGAATTACCACATGCATCTTTATGAACTCATATATCTTGTGGAAGCACACACAATTACATAACAAACACATTTATTTTTCTTGATATAAGACTCCTCCCACCTCAATATCCATCACACAAGTATCATCTTCGTTCTGTGCTTTGCTTTTCCAAATTTGCTAAATATCAAATATATATTACAAAACATCTATAGATGAGAGAATGGTACAGTGGGAGTTAATTACCATTATTAACTTACTGGTTTTATTAGTTTTGAATGAGGCCCATAGCTAAGGCTACAGTTAGTTAAGTACTCTTTATTAGCTGAAATAATTTGCAATTTTTGGAGAGACACCATGTGAGATTTAAAATGGCAATTGGAGATTTAGAAAAAGGTCACTACCTTGCCTCATTTGTCTTTAATAAGTATGCTTTCAAGTGCTACTCTTTGTAACTTAATGTAGGGCTACTTGAATGACTATGACACTCTTTCAATACCATTTGATCTACTGTTACATTTTGTATAATGAAAAGCATGCCTACTAAGTGACATTTTAATTTTAGAAGCATTTTGTGAATTTCAGGAAGACCGCTGCATATAGTAAATCCATGAAATGAAAAATGTAATTATCGCAATTATTTATCTAGAATACTTACATATGTTTAAATTACTTCCTCTTTCACTCTTCATATTGATTTTAAATATATTTATGATATCCATAGTACTTTCATACTACTGAAAGGGGGCGAGGGGGAAAACCAAAAGTTGAAATTTTATTCATCACTTTCAGTCAGGATAAAGGGTAAAAGCATATCTGAAGTCGTTATACAAACAAATAAAATGGTGGAATTTTGTTCACCATTAAACTGTATTCTGCACAACTGCCTTCAGAAATCCACCTGCCATATCAAATAGTCACCTATAAAATTTCAATTTTGGAATCTTAATGTATTTTGTATGCATAGTAAAAGCCATATGATTAGTGCCATTGCTAGTAAGAGCAGAGGTTCTATTGATCAAAAGAAAAAAAGTCAAACAGTACATGCAGTACACTATGTTCTTTAAGTATAGTGTAAAGAGAAAATATTAAAATTTGCACTTGAAACTTCGGATATGAAGTTGTGTCCTGGAAACATGTATTTGAGTCTGTGACAGTAATTTGGCTGGTACTGGTTCTCTTAAGCATCAGAATTACAGACTCAAGAGAAATTATCTGAGTTGGTTTGATTTCCCATGTTTCAGATGAGAAAAGGCTGAATAGATAAAGGGGTGGTCATGCCATATTAATGACAGTCCTTCAAATGTAGCTGTGATTTTTTCTCTTCCCCTGCCCTTGACTAAATCAAGAATTTTCTTCCCCATATCTAACACACACACACACACACACACACACACACACACACACACACAGGGGTTGGGGAACTAAAAGACATTTAAATCTAGTTCTTGTGAGATCTGCCTCTCACTGACAGCATACCTTTAATAAGCTAATGTCTACAACAGGCCAAAGGAAGAGCAAGGTCAATTAAATCAATGCCAACAACCCATTTGGAGAGTTAGGCATAGGAGTTCTCCTTTCATGAAAGATATTTGTTGTTGAAATTATTTGGACTCATGATATTCCCATTTATTTTCCCCTACTTACAATAAAAATGAAGGAAATAAAAATGTTCCAAGATATACTCACATTGTTATCTATCTATCTATCTAGCTAGAACTCAAAAAACTGAGGAGAGAGGAAAAGCAGATACTTGGAGCTCCAGTGGTCCGATTGGCCTAGGGTTAAATCCTGATTTTATTATATAACTCATTCTATATTATATAACTCATTCTATATAATTCAAAAAGGAGGTTTTTGTTTTTCAAGTGTTAGATCAAACTCAGAACTTTGCACATACTATGCATATTAATCATGTGCTCTACTACTGAGCTATATACCCCAACCCTGTATAATTCAGTCTAATACTGTACTTCTCTAGGTACCCATCACATGAATCCCAAGCAATCCACACCATATTCTAATACTATAATATTTTTAATTCATCATAGGACATACATCCATAATTTTACAATGATCAATTATGTTTTTTAAAAAATCTCTTAAAGCTTATGGTAACATGTGCAATAAGCAGCAATAATATTTTCTGATTTTTCAGTAATAACATTCATTAACTTGGTAACATTACCTCTTCTATGAGGGTGATTATTTTGGTAGTTATTGTCAAATCTTACCATTTCTGAAAATGATGTGGTTTACTAAGAATTTTGGGAGGAGTTTAAAAGGCATTATAGAATTAATAATTTAAACCAAATCTATCCCCTGTTCTCATTTAGCTAGGTAATTCAAGCGAAAGCCATCTTGGTAGACATTGTAAATTTTCCAAGTGATCTGACCTTCTGGTCCCAACCTACCATGTATACAATTTTTAAAATTACTTGCTAAAAATGGTACATTGCCCCTTCTTTGCAAGTACACAATGCCATTTTACTTTAGAGTGTTTTCAAGTTTTAATAAGAATTTAATAACCTTTGATTTAGAGGCATTCAGAGCAAAGTTGTTGAATTTAATAGAGGCTAACATATGGGCAGGGTTTTAAAAACCCATTGCCATCCAAACCCCAAAATGACTTCAATCAGCAGGTATTCCAATGTTTATTTAATGAAGAAATGTATGAGCAGCTGCTGTTTCCCAGTTTCAGATGTAGTTATCTTTCATTGTTCTGCAACAAACCAAGGAAAAGAATAGATTTAGCTGTAATTTGGGATCACTATTAGATATGTAGGGCTAAATGAGTAGGATCATAAACAAGAATAATGAAACTGACTTAGGGAAGAAAATCAGATATAACAACTCTGGGGACAGATTCTATGGGTTGTTTTTGAATCTTTTGCTTAGAATTGTAGGTCATATAAGTTTTCAAGTTTAGATTAAGCTTTAAGTACCTTTGTATAGATAAAAAAATAATTTCCACCTGACACTGATTTTTGATTGACTTGGTGGTATTACTGCAGATGGACACATGAGGTTCATTTCTGTTATCCAGGGCATGAGAGGCATTGCCAACATCCTAATATTTCTCCTAACCATGCCAAGTAAAAAATGGGTAGATAATTGGGGCCATGATATGGCCCAGAAGACTTATGGGGTAATTGCTTTCAGGGCAGACATCCTTTTTTTTTTTTTTCCTGCCAGAAATTGAACTCAGGACCTTGTGCTTGCCAGGCAGGCACTGTGCCACTGAGCTACATCCCCTGGCCCAAGACAAATATTCTTACAACAGTGATAATCTAGCTGTGAATGCATTGTTCATTTTACTTCTGCTTAAATCTGTGTCTCCCAGGGACTTGGGGCTTGTACATATACCAGTGTTTATTTCTTTGGTACATGTATGCTTTTTGAACAAAAATGAATCAGAGGAACACACACTGATAGCTTTCACTCATTATCAGTACATATGTTGAGCCTCCTAAGAAGGCACTGGGCAAACTGAATAGACTCCCTACCTAAGAGAACAATTATAAGAACTTTTAAAGATATGTAATTTCGGCCTTGGAGATATTTAATTACAGCCTCACAACTTTTCCCGATATTTCTTGCGAACAGTTCCAAGGTTTGGTGGGGGAAATCATTGAAGAATGGTAGTTCGGAATCTAGTATGAAGTGGCCTATTGTAATATACATACTGAGGTTAAGTTAAAATTATATTTTCAAATTTTCCATTCGGGACCAATAAAAGTGATGACAAGTTCTTTTAGAATGCAGGTTTTCATTTTCTTTTTATTTTAACTGCAATACATAGTTTTATATTTTAATGTACTTATTGGTGACTAATGTAAATTGTCTGATTTAGACTCTTAGAGGCCCTAAGTATTTTATGTAAATTTCTACTGTGAGGTTAAACAGAAAGATGGAGGGGAGGAGATAATCTGAACTATTACTCAACACTAAAGACTTAAAATAGGTGAGGACCCTGAGGGTTTTTTTTTACTTTTTGAGACAAGGTCTCATTATGCAATTCAGGCTGGACTTCAGCTTATTTTGTAGCCCAGGCTGGTTTTGAACTGGCAAGGATCCTCTTGCCTCAGCCTGATGAGTGCTGGGATTATAGGCATGTGCCTGTAATTGATCTGTATTGCCTGTTAGGGATCTGGCAAATACATTTGCTGGTGACCTAATTGCTGTGGCCCCTCTCATACAAGTATTTGGAAAGTGGTCCCCAGCTCATTCGAAGCCAGGACTCTCTAGGAACAACTGGTTTAGAATTGAGCACGCAGTTTAGAAGCTGTGTGTTCCTGGACAAACTACTGTTCCTAATCCTCTGCCAGGATTAAAGGATTAATACTTCCTCAGTGCTCACACTTGTTTCAGTGGAGAGGCTTCCTCTCAATCCTTGTCTTGTCTGGGAAGCTCTCACCCCACGTGTTCCTGGGAAAGCAATCCCAGCTCAGGCCCTAGTCCTATTCAGTCCCTGGGTGCTCCGGGGTTTCCACTCACGTCCTAGCACTTGGTGCTCTCTGAGGCCTGGCTGACCAACAGGTCCACTGCCTTGGAGCCAAGTTGAGCCTGACGCTGTGTGAGCCAAGGCTGGACAGCAGCCGGACAGCAGAGACCTGGAGGGGCTTGGAGAGGCCTGCAAACTAGAGGGAGCTGCGGGGGCACCCGGGGTGCATGCTAATGTGCTGCGCTTGGGGAGCAGGAGCAGAGCCCCGGCCGGGGCACGCGATGCCAGTCAGGCCGGCAGGGGGGCGCGCAGCTCGCAGCAGCCTCGCGCCCCAGCTTCTCAAAGCCCCTTTCAGCAGCTCTGCGGGCTCCTCACCAGAGGAGTCTGGAGCGACATAAAAGCGCATTATGAAAATTATAATATCAGCCACAGAGCATGTCCACGGAGGCAGCTCTGCACCTTTGAGGCATTGAGCCTCGTTCAGCTGGGCTGAGGGGGAGGGTATCCGTTTGAATTCGGTCCTCAATGGGGGCGGCCACCACAACAGTGCCTCCTTTATCTGCTTGGTTCTTCTGCTTGCTCATTCCCGGGCTGTTGCACCTTATCTCCTTATGGGCAGGGATGCAAAGCACAAGTGGGGCCCCGATTTCACACCAGGCTGGGACAAGGATCACTGACGATCCGGTCCCCATTAGAATGATAAATGAGACTTTCTAGGGCTCGAGGAAATTTTTGTTCAGTGGGGACTGGAGAGGAGTCAGTCAAGGACTGAGAGCACTTGGGGGAGTCCGGAAGGAGTGAATTTGGAGATTGTGCTCTCTTTTTCTTGTCCATGTGCCAAGTGAGAGATGCCAGCATGGGGCATTTCCCCTCCAGAGCTCGGGTCCAGCGTCCGGGGCTGTGGGGCAGGAGGTGGAAAGCACCCCGGGCTCGGAGTTTGGGTGCAGCACCTGAGTCCTGGGCGAGGACTTCATACTTTGGCCTCCAATTCTCACCAGCGCTGGCGAGAACCCCAGCCAGCGCATCAGAGGTGAAGCTGGGGACAGAGGACCGCACGCGCAGGTCTCCTCCTGGCCCGCAGGGCGCGCCACTCCTGTGGCCTGATCCCACTGAGGCCACAGCACCCGACCCCCTGGACCCTGCGGACCCCCGGGCGGAATTCACACGCTGGGGCCCGAGGCAGATCTGAGCTATGATCGCAGATGAGAAACCCCACCACTCAGAGTTCTGTCCATTGTCTTGTTAATCACCTTTCATTACAGACTGCTCAGGACCGCCATAAAGCTGTTAATATTAATAAGGCCCTGCGCGCGAGCCCCCACACCGCGCTGTCGAGCGACTCCCAGACAGCGCAGGTGTCGCGTTGCCACCTGTGCAGCCAGCCAGAGCGTCCCGGGGTTAGAGCACTGCACACGGTGTGTGTGTGTGCACCTAGCAGGTGGTGCTAGGTTCGAAAACAAGAAGAAAAACGGTAAACAATAACAAAGAACCATGGCCCACACAAAAGGATTTGCTTGGCTCCTACGCGTAAACCAGAATAGTTGTTAACTCCGGGGAAAAGGAAGGTGAGAGTTGGGGGCGGGGACGAGAGGGTCCGCTCGGGAAGGGACGTGACATTTCCTGTGGTGAAGCCTGCACCGGCTGCTAATAGAGATCTAATTGATGGGCGAAGTCCCATTTCCGCGCGCTTTCTTTTATTGCTCCATCCAGTCTGTTGCAAAATATAACCTTAATCTGATTTAGCAATTCCTCCAGGATTCGGTGTGAGCTTCCAGGCCAGAAAAAAAAATCGTTATTAAAAAAGTTAAAATTACAACTTGGATTTGGTGCTTTGCCTTAAAAAAAAAAAAATCTTGTCCCTGTTCTTGACACATAGCACTTTCTCGTTTTGTAATCGCCTGGTGCTTTATGATTATTAATAACCGCAGCGTTCAGGGATCAGCTCAGTGCGGTTCCTTGGGGATGTGTTGGGACGTAAAAAACGCTGGGTGTGGCAAAAGCCACCAGGTGCGTGGGATGCCGCTTGGAGCCTCAGACCTGGCAGGACTGCACACTGATGGATTGAATTAAGGTTTTCTCTTCCCATCTTTACCCTAGGATTTCCGCAGAGGTGGCCCAGGGCCTGCGGGCCTGGGAGCTGGAGTTGTCCCATGCCTGCCGGTGGGAGGGGCCAGGGCTGAGGAGCTGTCCTAGCCCTGTCCCATTAGCTTCCAGTAAGGTTTAAAAATAACAGCACAGTGTTTAGGTGAAGTCCACCACCAGGCAGATGCCTGATCCATGGAATAGTGGTTATTTCGATGCAAGAAGGGATCTGGGCGTCTACCCAGGTTTCTGGCTGGTGCCATAAGAGATAAACCTGGTCTCATGTTTGAAAACAAACAAGGTGTTAGGAGGCCATTGGAGATCCTGGCTTTCTTCTTTTCTGCTGACTGCTCTCTCTTGATTCCAGTGCCACCCCTTCCTCTCTCCTCTAAGTGTAGTGCACATCCTCCCTTAAACCTGTGTTTCAGCTGAGCAATAACAAGTCTATTTTCTGCTTACTTCTCTTCTAATAGGGTGAGAAAATCCCTTAGGACTAGGTATCTGATCTCTGTCTAGATATCTCCTATCATATCACAGACACTGTTTGAAAATTTCACAAACAATAATGCCTTCATGAACTTTCCTTGGCTATGTCAACAAAACTATGTAAAGGAAAGGACCTGGGATCTAAGCCCACCAATGACTAGCTCTATGATCTGGGTTAAATTCAATCTCTCTTATTATTTTCACTTTTAAAATGACATTGAGAATATAAACCCTGCTCTACCTACCTACACAGGCCATTGTGAGGCAGTTTGTGAGAACACCCCTATAAAATGTTTTTATAGGAAAAATGACTATCCTGAAAACCTAAACATACAAATCTGAGTCACTAATCAGTAGAAATCGTAGGAATCTCTTTTACCAGGAAAGATAAGGCACCTGAGTAGTGTTTGAATGATTCATTTTGTTTCAGAAACCCATAAAGTCAGTGTCAGGGTTATTTCCTGCCCTTAGTTCCCCCAGATTTTTAAAACATCAGTTGCATTTATTATTCTTGAAATAGCGCCAGTTTCATCAGCAAACAAGTAAGATCTTTAAGAAGACTGAAGAGCATGCTCGTGGGACTGGGAGGACCCCTTGGTTTCCCAAGTGCAGTCTCAGAAATTCCTGGGGGAGACTCCTGGTCTGCACAAAGACAGAGGCCTGGGTATCCGGTGGCCGTGTAGTCATCCTGTGCAGGTTTGTGTGGCCTTTTCTATGCCTGCTGTGGGGAGTAGTGGGAAGAACTGTTTAGGCATTCCCGGGCCTGTATCCTTGCTACAGTGCCCTTGATGGGTTTAATGAGGCGGAACACCATGAAGGAGATGTGAACTGGTCCAAATGATTGATGAAGCCAGGGGCAAAGCCCAGGCTTTTCCAGATAAAGCCCCATACAGCTGGTGATAAAGGCAGGATAGTGGCAGGGCTGGGCTCCTTCAAAAGCTGTGGCCCAAACGCATTGAGAGGAAACAGGGAGGGAAGGTGCTCTGTTGTTACCTAATCAGTTCATGCACTAAGCCACCAGCCACAGCGAGCAAGGGAGGGCCACAGTGGAAGTGGGGAGGGTTAAAGGCCAACTTTTACACACACACACACACACACACACACACACACACACACACAGAGCTGCTTCACTTCTTCCCTTTTGGCTGAGCAAGGGCTAGATCATCTGGTCACCATCGATGTTTGGACACTCAGCACAGCACCCAAGCTATTGCTCTTCATGGGCTGCAGGAAGAGGGAGCAGAGACTCGGGAACCTACAACTCACTGGCCCAGGGCTCAGCAGGCTTTCCTCAGTGTTAGAGTACCTGCTGGCTCCCTCCCTCAGTGCCGGACAGCAATGATTAGGACAACAAGTTCTGCTTACTGAAAGTGAAACCAGGATAGGTTGCGGGAGGAACCCCAAACCTGCTCAAGGATTTCAGTGAAAAAGAGATTTCTTCTATTTCTCTGTAACAACGAAAATAAAACAAGATTCATTGACTTGGGATAAAAACAAAGTCAAGTAACTTTTTTCTACACGCAGTATATTATTTTGTAATGGATAGTGTACTCTAGTTCTTATTACAGATAAAGAAAAGAGACAGTGGTCGTTTGGCCACAAGTAATTTTGGAATTAGAGTGCACAGTAGCTGGACGAGCAATAGTTGCAAAATGAACACAAATATAGCAGCTGGGGCTGAAGCTCAGCGGTATAGAACATGTTCACTTGTGTGAGGCCTTGAGTTCAATCCCTAGAGCTTTCTCCCTGCCCCTGATTCATAGGAGACATTCTCTAGTTAAAGTATTTAGACTCACCAAGAAATACAATGAGAGTTGGAAACTATGTTGCTTTTTGTCTCTTGGATGTCATGGGCTGTTGAACATACAGACTTGTTTTGTTTTGTTTTCCATGACTCAGTGTTAGTTCATAAGGACTTGTAGGTAGGGAAAGGTTAATGAGCATTTCTATCCTGGTAATTGAAATTTAGATGTTGGTAGTGGCATAATTTTGACCCAGTTGCTTATGTATAACTTAAACCTGCAAGTTTTAGTCACTGCCTAGAACTTGGTCTCCTCACCCTTCCACCGAGAATTAAACCCAGGGCCTTTGCAGTGAGTTACATTTCTCACCTCTTATTTTTATCATTTTGAGAGAGATTCTCACCACTTGCGTAGGCTGGGCTCGAACTTGTGATCTCCTTTCCTATCTCAGGTTCCTGGAGTGCTGGGACTGGTGCTACCACACCCAGGTTCATTCTCCCTTTCTTGGCCTTAACTATATTTAAGATATTCTGGGTTTCAGAGATTATTGAAAGGATGTTGGTATCCATGCAGACGTAAGAGACCTGCAGATGAGGTGGTCGGGAAGGACCACTATTTCTGCTTCTTAAAACTCTTGTGTAGAGACTAGCTTTTTATCACATCACATAATATTTACATAATATAATAATTTATTATCTTTTCACTACTTATGCCTGTCACTGAAGCTTGCTTCTTTTGTTCCTGTGCTTTCAGTTCAGAAGGGAATCTCCCAGAGGACAGTGTTTTCTCTACTAAATTACTAAAGCAGGTAGAGTTTAGATAAATTATATGAGCTTATTGTTCAAGAAAAAATGGAAATTATGGCTTTGGACTTTGTGATAAGGAAAGTGGTTTTTAAAATTTTTTTTACTTTTTGTCCTTTTGAGACAGGGTCTTGCTACCCTGTTAAGGCTAGTCTTGCGCTCAGTTTGTATCCCAGGCTGGTCTTGAACTTGCAGTGATCCCTCTGCCTCAGTCTTCTGATTGCTTTAGTTACAGGCATGCATCACCATGCCTGGCTAGGAAAGGTATATATATATATATTTTTGTCTTTTTCATTTTTATCGGTACCAGGGATCGAATTCATGACTGCCTGCTTGCAAGGCAGGTGCTTATGCCGCTGAGCTAAACCTCCAGCCCCGGAAAGGTATTTTTTAAATTAACATTTTTTTCTGGTTATAAAGCCATATGTACTGTTTTAAAAATTTTTCATAATTATTTTATGGTTCATTAGGAAATATCTTATGGCTACCTTTCTTAATAACACATGGATAGCTGTGACTTCCTTTGAAAAATTTCCAGTATATCATGTTGAAGTAAATCCTTTTCTCTCATTCTTGAATAAATGCTTGTGGAACTTTTTAAAGAAAGTTGAGATTAGCCCAGAAAAAAATTTAATCCTAGACACAATTAAGGTCTTATTTGAGAGAAGAGGAATGGCCTACCCTCTTAAAAACATTTAATTTGAGATAGAATCATTCACCTAAAATCTTGTGACCACATCATTTGTCAAGTTAGGCTTAGAATTGAAACCACTATCCATATAACTTGGCTGAATGCAACATATTTTCTTTAAAAGTATTTTTATAGTGACAAGATGGTGTAAAGCATGTATCTCTAAGTGAAAAAAGGTTTCAAGCTTATACTTTGAAATTTATTCCACTAAACTGATTTGTTGATTAAATAATTACTTGGTTCTCTTTATTGTCGGTGGACAAAATATGAATGCAAGTCTTTTAGAATAAAAAGCCTGTGCGTGTCTCGGGGTCCCTCATACCAAGTAGAAGTACCTAGTATTGTTATTCTAAGAATAGGCCAAATTAAGTTTCCCCAAAGGTGGCCTAAATTTCTGATTGAGGGTCCTATCAGCTGCGATGGGTAAGGAATTTCCACAGCTTTAATGGGAACCCTGCAGCAATACACTTACAGAAATAATCCAGGACCAAACAGAGTTAACTTTTTCTTTTTTTAAACAGAGTTAACTTTTTATGCAATTATTTTTTTCAAGCATGCTGGAAATAGATGCACCTACAAAGTAGACTGTAATTAGCTTCTGTACAGGAAAAGTTTTTATCTTTTTTTAGTATTTCCTACTGTTTAACTGGAAAATTACAAAGTAGGTTTTGGTACATGGGTGAATCAGCACTTTTGTATCTTAAACATTAAAAAGTGAAATGACTTTAAAATAGGGATAAGATATAGGAAAATATTCCATAATTAACTTAAGTATATATGATTACTTGTACTTAGAGAATGTTTTGTTTTAATCATAATAAAGATGTTAAATATGAGAAAAATTTCTTGGAAATGAGTTTTTTTAATAAAAACTTCTATACAATTACAAAAGTCTCTATTCCTTTTCCTCTCCTCATTAATGCAAATTTTGCCTTTTCATTAAAAAAGAAAATAGTTAATTATTACCTCCTCATTTAGTTTGTCTTAAGGAAGTTCAAAGGAATGAGCCTAAAATTCCATTTGACTCTTTTATGGGTTGGATTTTTGCTTAATTTCTTCTCATGATAAATAACATTATTTTATTAGCTTGCTCAAACATGATTATAAAATTTATCTACCTAGTTGCAGGGCTATTTCTTTACCCTTATAGTTTTTCCAGAAATATTTTATTTGCTTAAAAGTACACAGTGAAAAAAATTTTGCTCCTCAGAAAAGTAGCTGGCTGTGGAATAAAAATGGCAAAACTTTTTATGCTTAGTCTTCACAAGCTCTCTAGGGAAATCTGGAAAGAAATGACAAAATAACTAGCTATAGTGACTGGAAAATTGCATTTGTTCAAGTGTAGGATGGAGTTTCATAAACATTGGGATTTACATAACTATTTATATGACTATAGAGTTTCATAAGCAGAAAGTATTGATGTCTGCTATTTACATGGCTATAGTTTTAGTACATTTGTTTGATAGTAATGCAGCTGAGTTTTGTTTGTGTATTTAAATGAGGTTTTGGATAGCTGCATTCATATTCTTTTTATTTCCTATATCTTTTATAGCAAAGAAATGTCAACCTATGGTATTAATTTAAGTACAAATTCCTTAGACTTTTTGACAAAGCTTTGAAGTCCTTAAATTAAGCACATCGGCAAGATATAAAGTTTGGCTCTTAGAGTCAAATATATTTATCCATATTGTGCATAACAAAACTTTTCCTCAGCTATTAAAATATACTCTCAAACTGACTTATAAGCAAGACTGGTTATTAGTAGTATTTTGCAAAGAACTTAGCTATGGATTGTTTATATTCTTTTTTTACACTTGCAACCTTAATGTTCATGCAATTCATTTTCTTTACACATACAAAATATGCTCTATCGTTTCAAAGACTTTCTAATTATTGCTCTGGAAAATAATTATCATTCACAATATAACTTTTAAGTATTCTAAACATACTTTGTAGGACTCATTTTATTATATTATTTCCTCAAATCTTTATAAGAAACAGTATTCACTTAATGTTCTTTGTAAACAATACTGTCAATAGATCCTCTCCATGAAGAGATGTTTTCTTACATTTCCTAGTTTTTGTTGTGATTTTCATTATACATTCTGGTTTAGGAATATGTCTTAAAAATTTTAAAGTTATTTAAGAAAAAAAAATACCTACTGGAGGTGAATAAAACACCCGACAAAGATAAGCTTCGGAAGTGTGCAGTGTGCGTTGTTTGCCTCACTTTCTTCAGAAGTCACTTCCGTCAGTGGTCAATTATAATAAAAGAACAACAAAGTTCCTTGATGTATATGGAAAAAAAGCTGCCTGCCGTTCCTTTCAATTGCTCTGTTGCCCAGGCAGGCCGGCCTCCAGCCAGAAGTCAGCAGGCAAAATTTAACAGCCACGCTTCAAAATGTTAGTAGCAGCTATCAATGCATCCATAACTCTTAGCCCTCCAGATATGGGGTCATCTTTCAATACTACCCCACTGTCATATACAACATTTGTCTTGTCCCACATTCAACTGATTGTGTCAAACTATGAGTGACTATATAATACACATATACAATAGCACAATGAAAGCAATAATCTCCAACCCAGTTTCTTTATTTATTTGAGTGCTATTACAAAGTTTCCTGCAGTAAGGAGAGGCTGGGGAGGCTTGCAACATGCTCCAGCCCGCAGTGGATCTCAGAGTGGAGGAGAGCTTAGGGACAGAATGCACTTGCTTTGCTTTTATCTAAGAATCCAGCACTTCTGTTACTTTGATAACTAAATTTGTTTACTTAGATCCTGTAGTCACTCCTTATATATGTGGAATATATTTTCTTTTTAATTTAAAAAGTATGATATGCTAATGTCTATGCCTTATAACTTGAAAAATCACAGGTTATCTAAAAAGCCACTTAACTCACCTTGATTTTTTAAGTGCCACTGATTCTTTGACCTAAACAAATCCTATTTGCAGAAGTATATCTTATTTTGTTGTAATGGAATCCAATTTACTAAATCATAGTGTGATATTAATGATATGCTTGGCTTAGATTTTTTTCAAGTTTTTATCTATGTATAAAAGCTTTCAGGGAAAAAAAGTTGACGTCGGAGAATGATTGCATTTTTCTTTTGAATCTACACCTGCCATAAGTCGTGAAATGTCAACAAGTCAATAGAGAACATTTAATTATTTAGTCACTGGAAAGGTTGACGAGGCATTTAGATACAAGCCTGAATGACTGGATAAAATAATATTGAGCAGGACTGCACTCAATTTAGTAGTATCACATAAAGCAGAGATTTATTATGATAAACAGTAGTAAACATTTAAAAGCTACAGTACAAATACTCTTATAATTAGAATTTGTAAGAAGCTAGTAGGTAAATATGATTAATTTTTTTGACAATTATTTCATGATTATATTGCAGTGTTCCTGAGCAATAAAAAGCACACTTTTACCATGACAACCTTCTGAGAAAAATGAGAAAGGGATTCCAGGAGAGCAGGGTACTTTTCAGTAATCAAAACACCTGCTTTGTTCAAGCACATACACCCATATACAATTAATAAGAAAATGACAATCAAAAACCAAATTGCATGAGGAGAACGCAGATGATCTGAGCTCAGGTGTAACAGATTATTTGTAATTCTTATACACCACAGCACAGAGAGTCACTGAAAGCAGAGTTAGTCTCCTCCTGAGTATGTTTAAAAAGAAAATGAATCTTGTAAATATCCTTGCAAAAGTCAATTCTCTTTCAGCAGTCAAACAATGCTCTTTGTAACATAGCTGCAAAGTACGTGGGGTTTTCAGCCACACTGTAATATTTTTATAGCCCCGCAGTCACCATCTATTCCATATACACAAACATCCGCGTACCCAGAAAATAATTGTGGATAATTCAATGTTCAGATTCGATAATGGATGCTCAAATAAATATGAGAATTCCAAGCAAATTTGTGCAAATGAAAAAAGATTTCCTCTGACATAATGGCATGGTGCAAGGCTGTGTGTAATGAGCTGTAATTTGTCTGGAAGAGCATTTTAAAGGGGTTGATCCATCCTCTGGAAGGCCAGCAGCCGCTCCAAGTCTTGCAGCAGTGAGCCGGCCTGCCTCGTCTCAGAGGAAATTACACCACAAGCAGGCCAAATTTCTGACAACTTCCATAAATTATTTCAGATTTTCATATTTCAAATTTCATCTGCATTCATCATGTGAGTTTGACTGGGGAAAAATGTCTAGGAGGAGCTCTGCTAGCATTCAATGCAGCAGTCTCAGGAGCCTGCCCTGGGACGAGATAATTTAATTTTGTTTTGATTAGATTATTCTTGCTGCAGTCTACTGCCAATCTGAAGTATTGTGCCTTCTTCTCTACTTAACCTTCCTGCCCCATGCCTGCTCCAGCCTGCATGCAGCTCTCTGTATTGCAGAATATATTTGAACAATCAAAGTTAGGAGTTATTATTTTGCTTTCCATTGTCCATCCTTATAAAAGCACACATCTTTCACTGGGCTCCCTCTTCCCAGAAATCAGATTACTTCTTTTTTTTAGTTTGTAATATTGTTTACCATTTTCAGTGGAAAGTGCCCTGTAATTTAGGTGGGAAATCTAAAATCATTACTAAATCTCGAGATGATACAATAGACCATAAATAAGGATCATCTTTAAAACAACTATAATCATCACTAGGTGATACACAAGAGACTGAAAACAGGTAAATAATGAATACACTCATCTATTAAAGTAAAAATGTATTGTAAACCAAAGTTATTTTTCAACCCTTTACCTAATGGTCAATGAAGAAAGCCCTCTGTAATCAGTCTTCAAAAGCAGAGCATTAGAAATTCAGAATACAGACTCTTTGTAAACATGCAAAAGCATAAACACAATTAACTTATGAAAAATACTGGCACTACAGCAAAACAATCTGGGAAACAGACTCAGTAAGGTTTTAAAAATTCTTTTACATTAAATTTCAATACATGAAATGATGATTAACAGTAAATATAGATAGTGGGTGCCTCACAATGCATAATCACAATTTTGTTTCTATTTTTAGAAAGTGACCACACTTACGTGAGATTCAATAACCAAGGAACACCAAACATATTTGTCGCTGACTAAGTTAGAGGCAGAAATATTAGAAACATAGGTAAATAAACAAAGCTAATGTTGTTCTTTAAGTAATATCTATCACTTCCTCCTTATTGAGTTATTTCTTTAAACAATATAAGTTTTTTTGATGCCATGTGTCTGAACTGAGGACTTTAGCTTCTTTATTGTTCTCCATTTTGATGAAAAAAATTGAATTGGGGTCTGTTATATTGAATTTTGTTCAGTAAATATACTGAAATCATATTTTTGTTAGAAACTATCAATAAATCCAGTATAAGAAAAGTAATAAGATACAAATATGAACAGGACCTTTGCAAAGGAAATATTACAAAGAGAGTGCTCCCAGAAAATATATTAGGGAATGTGTTTTTTCCCTTGTGCTAGGAGAAAAAACAGAAGGAAGGACATGAAACTGTGTTATTTTTAATACAGATTCCGTGCCTGAAATAAAAACAATTCTAATGGCCGTATCACATGGTTCAATAAAATCACTTTCCCAGCATTGCAGCTCAAATAATACAACAGAAACACACCTAAATCTTTTTTTACATTAAATTACTAAAGAGGTATCATATTTGATGAATAATTATGATATCCAGGTTATAAAAATGTTTGGTTTTTTTTGGCTGTCCATGTTCTACTGTAGTGTATGTAACAGCTGCAATTCTTCCTTAAAATCAATTTAATAACATGTGGCTAAATAATTTATATTCAGAACTTCACTGTATCTTATCAGTAATATGCTAGGAAAAAATTTGCAAGGGCTTAACAGAATCTAATTTATTATGGTTAAATATTTTGATGAAATGGATATCTAGTTGTTGGAGATGTTGGAGGTTAAGAAAAAAATTGAACATGTTGAATGCTGTTTGTTTTCTTCTTGCTTCATTGAATTATTATTAGGGACAGGGAATGACATTGTAAACTAACCAGTCTTGAGGAAACTTTATTGGGTAAAGAACCTTAAAAATCTCACTCACTTGGTGTCAAACACTAGATGTTATTCCTTTGAGATGCTGAAAGCTTCCATATTACCTTCATTTTTTGTTTTGTTTTGTTATCATGGAAACAAGCCCATTAAACATAGCAAATTTAATGACAATTCTTATTAATTTAGATCTTCTCACAGTTATATATATACTTGGTTACCAGTGGCAATTGTTAAATAACTTTCCAATAAATAAAATATGAAAAGAAAAGTGTAATTTGATATTTGCAGCTTGTTTTAAGGCTCTAAAACTTGTTCTAATAAAATTAAATGTGTGCACTTTTAAAGTCCTATCAAATCACTCTCTTTAAAATCCCTGACTTAATGTTGGAGCCACTGTGCTATTTGGCAAGGAAGACTAGCAATTAAGCTTTTTGTACCCAGTATTCAAATTTGAGAATGTCACTTTATTACTTTGATTTTTAATTATGGACCATGTCAGCAGAAAGACTTCCACTGAGTGCAGCAAAGAAAAAAAAAGCCCTTCTTTCCTGGAAATGGTAGTCAATGAAGAGAAAAGCTGCATTCCTAGAAATGTATAATTTATGATTGAAGCAGGAGGCTCTTGTGGCTCATCATAAAGGTGGTTTTAAGCAAGGATGGAGACCAGTGGGAGTGTGTATATGGCTGGGTGCCTTTGGCAGTAGAGTTTTGGCTTCTGATACTGGGGGGGTGGCCTGAATACTTTAAGTCTGGTACGCTGAGCTTTGGAAGAAATGTAATTAGTAACAGTACTATTGTTATTCTACTGTATAGAGGGACTAACGTCCTTTTGATGGATATCATTGATATTAAGAAGAAAAATCAAGGCCTTGCTGTGCTGAGCTATTCCTCCAAGGTAGATGTAGTCTGCTTTCATTTAATAACTTCACCCCCACTAATAATTTAGAGACTGCTACACTGCGTAAAGTCAGAGCCTCATTCAGATTATTTACTATGCAGTTTTGCATTTGATGGGGATTTACATGAAATACCTTGGGAATGGTGCCCCCTGGTGTTGTGGAAGTCAGGGGCTACTACGTAAGCCATTATTCAATGGTTTCTGTTGTTTCTGTCTGCAATAGAGTCAAGATCCTTACTTGCCAAATCAGACAGGTATCTCTGCTGGTGTTGTAGTTGGAATGCTACATTCTAGACAGATCCGAAAGCCAAATGGACTAACACGTTCTGCCAAAATGAGTCCTGTTGAGTCAAATGGAGTTTTTCTTACTCTCAGAGGGACAAATTAGGGCAGAAAGAATTGGGTCCCTATCATGGATAATAGAATTACTGGTGGAATTCATTCATTATGGGAAGAATATTATCTAAAAAATTGTGACAACTGGCTTAAAAGCCAGATCTATTATGTTGAAGCTATTGGTTGAGAAAAAAGGACATAGAGCCCTAGGTGAGAGTATGGGAAGAATAGCTTCCAGGATTTTATTTTCTTCATTTGTAAAATAGGATGACTGGATAAGACTGTGTCTTGGGGTTTGAAATAGACTGAAAGTAATTTGACGTGTATAATAATAAAAATATTGAAGTTTCTAAGTTTAAATTTTATCTTAAAGTAAATTATAAACATTTTGCTCTTGTATGCTCTGGATTACAGCTAATGCCCTGTGCATGGAAGTGTGTCAGCCTCCAGAGTGTCTTCTGCTAGCCTTGAGGCTGTGGCAAGGAACACGGTAGGTAACTGCTGAACCTCAAGAGTTCCTTGTCACAATGAACATGAGCCACTTGCAGGGCATAACTGTAGATTAAATAGGTTCATTTTTGATATTGCTTTTTAAAATTTTTTTTGGCATTTCATCTACCCTTTCCCACATCTTTTTATGGTATCTTTTCTGTCTCTCCCCTCTGCTTCTCCTTCTCCTTATCTTGTTCCTTCCTCAAAAAGAAATTTATTTATCCTCTGTGATCATTGCAGGTCAGTTTCTTAAGGTGTTGGTCATATGACTCTGGTGGTGCTCAACATAATTTTGGATCAAATATTTGTACCTGGACAAACATTTAGAATGTTAAAATATTTATCTGAAATTGTATTAGAAATATATGTTGCACACCATAGTTAGGATTCTGGGATATTATTGCTTAGGGCCAGGCTAAAGTCAGAATATAGATATCTATATTTAAAAATAAGTCAATTTGAGTAACATATTAAGTAATAGTGATATCTAATAAGGAAAAAATCATGAGGACAGTACATAAAAGATTGAAATTGGGAAATATTTTTATAGATTTATTTTTGTTAAAAAAAGAAAAGAAAATTGGTTTATTCACACTTCAAGGTATCAGAAAATTACAAATTAACAGTGACCTTAAGTGATCAAAATAGAAACTGCTACCAAAACACCAGTAATATTACTATGGGTATTTATCTTTACATGTGATGATTTCAGTGTTACTATCAATTGTTTATGGTGACACTTGCTCATAGTTTTTTTGGTTTCTTGCAAGTTGTATGATTTTTGAACGTGAGTTGTCATTCTTAATTTTCTGGGATTCTTTAAAGGTGTTGGAGAATCCATTCCCACTCCCCAGTTTCCTTGGATGAACTACCCATTTAGAACTGCTCTACACTAATGCTAGGGTTGAGCTTTTTCAGATGGTTAAAGCAACATGAATTTGGGCTACAAATCCTAGTGAGGGTCAACTTTTGGGTATGGGTTACAAAGGAGGTGGATGAGTGGGTAGGGGGTTCCCTACCTTTCTTTCAGAGCCAGGGTTCAAGAAGAGCAGTTTTCTTGAAACCACCTTAGAGAATAGGTTTATTTTCAGTTCACTTTTATTTCAAACACTTTGTCTCTCATCCGTGATATCCCTTAAGACCCTAAAATCCCAGGCCTCAAATCATGTGGGCTCAGCAAATGCTTCCTGGTGGAAGCTGATTTCAGAACTTTTCTGGATTCTTGCTTTATTTAATAAATTTTTGGCCTCTAGATATTACTTATTTTACTTATTGATGCACTTAGAAAGTTTAAAAGTATTTTTAAAAAGAACTCTCATCGATAATGTGGGAGATTAAAGCACTAGGAAATCTTTTGGCAGTATTTACTAAGATTAATCCTACATACATTTAGGGCTGGGTGTTTAGCTCAGTGGCATACACACCTTCCTGGTAAGCATGAGGTTGTGAGTTCCAACCCCGGTAACAAAGACAAAATCCTATGCTCAGTTTCAGATCTAATGGTTGCATTCTTAGTTATATAATAAACAAGAATACATATATCAATTCTCCCAAAAGACTAATTATATTAATGTTTGTAGCAACATTTTTCATAATAGCATTAACTAGAAACAACACAAATGCTTATCAATGGGAGAATGGCTGAATAAATTATGGTATATTTGCTTTATGTATAATATTTATACTACTGTACAGAATTGGAAATGTACAAACTACCGCTAACAAACTACCAGTAACATGAATGTGTTGACAAGCATAATTAAAAAATTCAGACACTTTGAAATCTGTGTCACTTACATTGTTTTCTTCTGATCTGCTTTGTTCTGTTTTGTTATGGTTTGTTTTACCCTCTTTAAAATAAAAAAAAAAAAAGAATTCAGGCACAAAAGAAACATACTATGTGACTTCATTTATATCAAGTAAAAAATCTCTTCTGTTAGATGGCAGATCCGGACAGGAACTTGAGGGAGGCCTCTGTGGGGTTGGTAATTTGTTATTTATGAGCCAAGAGTGTTATTTATTATTCTGGATGCTGGTTACCAGGTCTGTTCAGGTTGTGGAAATTCATCAAGTTGACTGCTTAAAATGCCTACATTTGTCTGATCGTGTATTATAATTTTCTTTTAACAATAATCGCATCTTGGGTAGACCTCATTAGTTTTGATACCATCACTGCAGAAAGGTGTAGTACACCTTTATAGAAAGGAAAAATACTTTATACATATTTTAAAAATTCTTTCTATTAAGAAAAGTGGTCAGAATAAGTGTGTTTGTTTGTCTTGATATTTTTATCTCCAGCATACAGCAGAATAGTTGACCAATAGTAAGTGGTCAATTAGTATTCATAGAAGCCATACATCTGGAATTTAGTATTCTTAAACATGTATGTATCAGTTGACCAGGTTTCTTCATTAAAAAAAACAATCAAGAAATAATAACCTTTAGGAATACAATTACCTTAGTGAAAAAAAAAGTGTGACTTGTACTGATTATATTGTTTTTTCACTCTTGAAAAGTCAACGGATAAGAGAAGAGGTTCAATATGTTTCTCAATTTAAATGAGAACAGAATGCTCCTTGAATTCAGGTATAAATGAAAGAAAATCTTAAATCAGTTCTTTTTATTTCAGATGTTTTGCCCTTTGAGATGTCAATTCCTTGAACAAAGAGCAAAAGTAATTTCCCTAATGGGAAGGGATAGGGAGGGGGAAAGAGTCTTTAGAAAAGTTCAGATTATATTTAGATGTGAAGGACGTTTTACTTGAGGAAGTTACAACTTACAACTGAAAAATACCATTGCTCTATAGGGGGACATCAGCAAGTGGCCCTGTGACCTTGGCCAACCCTTCTATCCTCTCTGTTTCTTTCCAGTGCTTTTTATTTGCAAAATGAGCAGTAGGTTTCTTTCAAACCTAACATTCTATAAAGTAGGCAATTTCATCTAATTGGAGGGAAAACTACCTTGAATTACTTTAAAAATATGAATTATAAATCACTAACAGGGAAAGGTGGCTTTGTTGACTTTAATGTAGCAACATAATATGTTACTTATGATAAATTTTATGTTGCTTATTATAGGTCTTTTAAAAGAGCTTGATTTAGAATTAGGGAGCATTCATAATTAGAAGGCTAATTCATCATATCTTCCTCTGGCTTTGGTAAACAGCACTGTGGCTGAGACTGGCTGAGAGTGCTCTGTGGCTGGTTCCTCGTCCTTTTCCTGGAACACATCTAGAATCTGTTTCTCAGCCTTCATCATGCTGCGATGTGGTCACGTGTGTTCTGGAGATCGTAACATTAACCGAAGTGATTCACACTACTTCCAAACCCAGCTGTATCACCTTCCAGCTAGCATCCTCCAGGCTCCTTCTCTGAGTGCACAGCATCATAGCCTCATGTGAAGAAAGCACAGCAACAAGGTAGAGGGATTCTGGGTTCTGAGTTATATTATTGGTCAACTGCTGACCAATCAGAAAAACCTGTTTCGGTCTGTCCAGGAGTGGGAAATACACATCTATCATATTTCATCCATCATTTAGTTTGAATTTGAATTATGGACTATTAACATATATTTAACTACACAAACCCTTACCATATTTAAATATGGTTTAAAAAGAGAGACTATAGATCAAAGAACACACCAATGATGCAAATAAACCAAATAAGAAAATAGCAAAGCTGATGTTTCTCCTACTAATAATACCTCTGTGATGAGCAGGTTTGCTAGCCAGATGAAGTACTACCTTCCTTGCATTCTCTAGGAACTGAGACAATCAGTATAACATTGGCATTAGGGTAGAAAGGTTAGAGATTTTGGATTCAGTTAGGTTGAGTTTTAGTCCTAGTTTTACCACCAGTGTCTTAATTTTCTCACCTCTAAAATAGCACTATAACTATCTGCCTTTCTAGGTCATTAGCAGGAAAACATGGTGACTAAAAGCACAAATTGGAGTTAGTCTGCCCAGAGCAGGGTCCTGGCTTTGCTGTGGATTGGCTTGGGGATATTGGGTAAGATATTTAAATTCTTGGTTCCTTAGTTTCTTTGTCTGTAACTTGGGCATAATAATACACACTCGGAGAGTTAATGTGACAATGAAATTAGTTAATACAGCCTGCTATCTATATTCATAATTTTTGCATCTTTAGATTCATCCAATCACATATTGAAAATAATTTTTATATTACATTTATACTAAAACATCTGCCTAGACAATACAGTTTTTGCCTAAACAACACAGTATAGCAACTATTCACATAGCATTTATATTGTTAGATAGTACAAAGATGATTTAGAGTTTTTAAAAGGATATGCAAATACTGCCTAATTTTTTGTAAGGGACTTGATTTTGGTATCTATGTGGGGTTTTGCACCCAGTCCTCCAAAGATACTAAGGAGGGCTTAGTATCTAAGGGCTACACATGCCAAGTGCTTAGAACAGTGATCAATGCAAAAATGTGTTTAAGTGTTTATTATTATTGTTGTTATTATGAAGATTAACTAGAATATAGACAAAAATCTCTCCACATTTTAGACGCTCATTAAATGGCAATAATACATGATTCAAAGATGTTTGACCATACTGGTTTGCACACAAAGTCATAACCTTTGTTTGACACTTTCCACATGCATGCTATGCTATCCTCCAGACATTTCATTTTAACCCATTTCAGTTTATCCTATATGTGCTGGTCTGATGTGAACTAATTTGATTCCATGATTTAACAAGTTGTGCTAAGAAAAAAATACAGCATATAGAAAGAATTCTGCCTTCTCTGAGATCAAAAGTTGTGTGATATTTTCTCTTCATAAAGAGTTGAATATCAAGCCTGTAAACCACTCTTACTAATATAGTTAGACATGCTTATTCTCTTAACAACAAAAGTTGATAGAATAAACTTTTAGATGGGAAGGATATCTTTTCTCATTTTTGAGATGGAGTCCTTCTATGTAGTCCAACTGGCCTTGAACCCTCAATCTTCCTGCCTCATTCTTCTGAGGCTAGGATTACAGAGGTATGCAAAAAATATTACTCTTGAGTGTGTCTTTTTTATCAGTAAGACATTTCTCAGCATATTCCAAAGTAAATGTAATTCACTTATTTATTATTTATATATACACAGTATTCACAAATATAAATGTATTCAAGGTATCTATATTCTATACAATGCATTAATGTTATTATATTGTATTGAATTATAATACATGCATAAAAGTCATATTTTAGCAGGATGAAATAAATTACTCATAGCATAAAATCTACTCGTAGCATTAAAAGGCTGAGGTAGGCAGATCTCAAGTTTAAGGCCAACTTGGGCTGCACAGGGGTTTCAAGACATTTCTGGGCTACACAGAGAAACTCTGTCTGAAAAAGAAAAGAAATTAACTCCTAAATATGATGCCATCATATTATCATTAATTAATACCTCAAGATTGTATACATACTGAGGGTAAGGTTCACTGTTAATGAGAATGTATGTTAATTTATATTTCAATTAGGATGACTTCTTGATAATTTCTAGCAACAGAAGAATGGTAAGTGAAATAAATCAGACATGCAAGCTTAAATATCTCATGGCTTTTCTTATGTAGGGAACCATGAGCATAAATAAAGACAAAAATCAAGGATATATAATAAGAAGGGAAATAGCTCTTTTTCAAACAGTAAGGGCATCAAGAGGTGGAGAGACAATAGAGGGGAGGGAAAGGAGGTGAAAAGGGAATTAAGATGAGTTATGTACATGTACCAACTCCACATAAAGAAATATAAATGTTGCGTATATTGGGCAACTATAAATTTAAAAAATGAGTTATCTAACTAAAATCAGATTCCATTAAATTATCTCTTTTTAAAAATGTTATAGCTCATGAAGACTTTCTTGGAGTAGAATGGTGAGTTCTACCATTTTCGTTTTGTGCTTGTATCATTAGTATGATTTTGAGTCCATGGTTTATTCTCTTAACTCTACTTTTCTAGTAGAGTTAAAAGTAGAAAGCATAACCCATAATTCATTAAGCTGAGTACACTCTAAATTGCAATATGTTTCAGTCTGCCTCCAGCGAATAGTCATGTGAAGGAACCTGTAGTTGCTTGTGCTCTTTCCGTAGGAGAGATCGATTGGAGACATGAATCTCTCACTGAGGGTCTGAATGCAGCCATTCCAACCCATAGCATACATGTTACTTAAATTTCTGAGTCTTAAAAGAAAAAAAAAAAAGAAAGCATATAAACAGAAATTCTAATATATCCGTCCTGTGCAACCCAAAAGATCACTTAGTGTCTTTATCTTACTTTTGTCCACAAATGATATAGACTGCCCCATTTCACCGTCTTGCAACATTTTGACTATTGAAGTACTTGAATATTTTTATTGCATGCCAGAGAATATCCATGTGGTTGTTTTAAGGAAGGTTTTTCCTAATGGGGTAAAGAACTTTGCGTTCTATAGCATGATGTCTATAAATGAAATCTTAGTAATGGAGGCAAGACAAAGTTAGCAAGATTAAAGCCAGGCCTTTGTAGGCCGATGAGCACAGTAGGGAAGAACCTGGCCTTGAGCACTTGCCAGACCTTGATCATCTCCTGGTTCTCCTGTTTACTAATAGTATGAAACTCAGGCAAGTTTTTACATCTAAAAAAGTGATAATCATGACTGTGTAGTTAAGGTATGTATTAGGTAGGAAAAAATAGAAGGCATATTATTTTTCCTTTATGGATACGACTTTGAATTTGTCCAAATCTCACTGGCCAAGACTTAGCCATATGGCTATACTTGACTTTAAAGGAGCACGAGGAAAGCGGTATTTTCCACTATTCTTGCTCCAGGTTTCTACTATTAAAGAAGATAGGGAGAATGCTTACTGGGAAACAACTAGCCATTTCTGGAGCACTTGCTTCTTATTATAGTTGTGGGGGTTAAATAAAATTATTTAGCACAGAATTGAATCCATGGTTAAACAACAAATCCAAAGTTACTGTAATTATCGCCCTACCTCCAAATCTTTTGTTCCTCAGGAAAAATGAATATTAATTGATCGTTCCATAGATAGGTCCTGAGTTCCATGGTGAGAATGTCCTGCGTATCTCACCAAGTAGTAAAGTATTGAAACAATGCTAGCATAGTGGATGGGTTCTGAAAAGGATATACAGTAAGTCTCCAACTTGTGAACACTTGAGTTGCAAACTTTCACAGATATGAACGGACCTCACATTACAAATGCTTGTAAATGTGAACAAATTATAAGAGTGGCTCACATGTCTGCTGGACATTGTCACAGTTGTGCTTCTGTGTGCTCACTGTGCAGTGCAATAGTGTACAGTAGTACAGTGCTCAGAGCCCAGGATTTCCAGAAGCTAGTAGAACAGGGTTAGGGTTTGAAAGATTGGGCCAAAGTGAAAAGACGGTAGATATCACTTGTTTTTAAACAAGAATTGTTCAACCATTGGCACAAATCTAAAGACCAAGGACAAGATCATGGAACGTATGAGGTCTCTTGTGCCAATGAAGTCGACAATACTGTGTAAGATTCATTTTGTTGGACTTACAAATGAATCTGACTTATGAATACGCTCCTGGAGTGAAACTCATTCATAAGTCAGGAATTTACTGTACAATATTATTCATTCAAAAGGTTAATTCTTATTTCTTCCATGTTCAGATGTTGCAAGATCCTTCTACTATGACTGAGAAAACAGTAAAAAAAAACAAAACAAAAAACAACAACAACAACAACAACAAAAAAGAACAAGTTCCACTATTATGAAGAATAAAAACACCAGGATAAACAGGCTGGTGGGAGCCTTAAGGGATCAGAGATGAGAAGCAACATGGAAAGTAACTGGACTATGGAGCAGACAAACCCAGTATATTAATCAAGTTATAAAATAGTAACTCTCAAAGCTAGTAGCTTACAACAGTATTTCTTATCCAAGTTCATGGATTGGCTATAGCTTTGTTTGGTTATGCTAGATCTTTCTGGCTTTTTCTTTGTATGTTTTTTCATTCTGATGCCTCCATGTAGGACATGTTCTTGGGGTAGAAAATAGGAACTTAAAAGATCAAGCTACATCATGCAAAGCTTCTTTTTGGATGTCACCTATGGCTCATTTACTCACATTTCATTGACTAAAGCAAGTCATATGGCCAAGCCCAAAGCCAATGAGGAAGTATTTCATATCTTACAGGTAAGTGATGCAAGTATGGGAAAGAAATAAATAGTTATGAGCAAATAACACAATGTATAACACTAGAGTTTCAATTTTTAATAAGCAGTGTGATTAGGGGCAAGGTATTTAGACTTTCTGAGATTCATTTATATATAGGAATAGTAAGTATGACCTACAAATTTAAACTTACTAAATAAGACATCATATTTAAAACAACTAACTCTAATCTTAACCCTAAGCTACAGATTGATTACATATATGCTGTGATAGTGTATTTTGCAGTTCACAAACTGGTTGGGTGAGTCTAAGGCTTTCTGAACCTCAGTCCATGGCCTTTTGTCACAGAGCAGCCTTTCCCACATGCTTCCTGTACAAACAGCATCATTTTCTGGGTGCCACAATGCAAATAATGTTAGGAGGTCCTGGAAAGTGAAGCAACTAGATGGTGCTAGGCACTTGGTAATGTTTCACCAGAAGTATCTGCTAGAAATAACTGAGAGATGGAGAAGCAGCTGGGGAGACACTGATAGAAGAGAAATTCCCCTCCAAGAAAAATCTTCTAGATGCCTTGCTGTTTTCCTTTCTGTGACCCTCGTGGGGTCATGACCTTCTTTCTCTGCAATTTGAGAAACCCCGGAGGACAGTGTCCAGAGCTCAGTGTCTGGGTGACCAGAGCTGAAAGTTGAATCTAAAAATATATCTTGCTATAGAACAGCAATTGTGTCTGGTTCTACAGTCCAGAGCTTATTACAAATCTACCCGAAAAGAAATTCCTGGAATTGCACTCATTGTGAGTTCCTGAGTAGAAAGAGCTGTGCTCTGTCCAGCAGGCATTAGAGACTGACTTTTCAGGGTCTGACATTGGAGCTTTCTGCTATCTCTCAGGCAATCTGAGAGTGTGAGGCCAATGCTTTGTGTTCCATTATGATCTATTCTGATTGCTGAGGAAGTCTGCTTTCACTATCATAAGGATGAAGTAGTCAAAAATCCTAGGACAACACTGCAAGTCACTTGAATAGATTGCCAGTCTACTTCAACCTCATCCTGCTAACCAAAGCATGTCTCCATTGCACACAGAAACATTTTTCAGTTATTTGACTCTTAGGTTTCCCTACCATCCTACACAGGATCCTATACACACTACCTGTAATAACCACTACTCCTGTAATATTTTGCACTGCATAGAAAAAAATGCATCAACATTGTCTGGTAGTCAAACAGTATGTAGATAAACATTCTTAAAGTTTTACTTAGTAAATTCTTCTCTCCTAACGCATGAACCATAAGGACAAACTCCAATTATCTCGCTGTGAAGGAAGAAAAGACACTTGGTCAGCAGTGCTATAACAGAACAGGAAACTGGACATTCTGATACACTGCTGATGGGGCAGATAGGGACTAAATTGGTTCAGGCTTTCAGGAATGGCAATCTGGAAATATGCAAATGCTGTCTGATGGGAGAATTCCTCAAATAAATTATAGAGTATCCATACAAGGAAGTATTGTATGTACCATCAAAATGATGCTCTAGAGAAATGATGTAACAGAATATGTTGTTGAGTGAGAAAAATAAGAAACAGTGGGCACAATATGCCCACGTGTGTGTGTGTGTGTATATATATATATATATATATATATATATATATAGGAGAACCATATATGCATAAACAATTTGAAGATACAGTTGACATGTTAAAAGTGGTTATGTTTAGTTACCTTCTTGTTTGAACTTTCTGTAAGGAATAAACATTTCTATAAATACATAATTGAAGGTGTTGGAGGAGAGTTTTAGTTTCTTTGTTTTGCTTTCTAAGAAATAAAAAATTCCAAATCAGGTCATGCAGCTTTAAGAGAAGAAAAAAATTCTAAGTAAAAGCACTTAGTTTATATTGCAGAATTAAAGATACAGGCTTAGTTATAGGTGGGATTTTTAGAAATGTAGACTTTTCTAAGCAGGCCTATTGAAGAGGCACTTTTGATATTCTATTTGTGCAAACGATGAAATAAATTTTGGAAAGGTAGCACACTTGCAGGGAGAAGATGAGCTAAGCTCTTCTAAACAAATGTGCTCTCTGACGATTTGTTAGTGGAGATCTGAACAAGAGGCAGCTTGGAGAACTCTCTGCTGGGATACCCAGAGCCAGACCTAGGGAGGGGCTAGGGTTGGGGTGAGCTCATGCCTTCCTGCAGTAGAATTGTTGAAGTAATAGAGCTCAAGAGAGATGATCTCTAATCTGAGAGTTCTAATTAAATGTTGATTATTTTATTTTAAATATTTTGTTTATATATATCTTAAACATACTAAAAATAAAAAATTACATAGTGAATATTAATTGTCTTGCCTTATTCAAATTTTTGTCACCTCTCCTTCTCAATTTAAATATCATATATATGGTAGATGCCGTTCCTGAGTCTGCTCCTTTACCCTGTTCCCTGATTTTCTTTCTTAGAGGAAGTGTTCAACAATCTCATGTTTCTTTTAGAAATGTTCTACATATTTTGCATTAATAAACATAGTGCAGTATTACTTTCTAGACGTGAGTCACAGGATAAGAACATATTCAGAGTAATGAGGCATAGTCAAATGTAAAAGTTTACAGGCCCACATAAAATGAATTATGTGGCTCTCCTTGCCAACCTTTGGAATTGTCATTCTTTAAATTTTTGCAAACCTGTAGTATGCAAATGGTCTTTCACTGTTGCTTATTTATATTTTTCCAATTAATACTTGGGCTAAGCACTTTTCTACATGTGCATTGGTTATTCAGCTTTCTTTTCCTATTAGTAACTTTTGGTACCATTTGATCATTTTCTTAGTGTATTTTTAATCCTTTTCTTCTTGATTAATTCTGAGCTGTAAAAAATACGTAAAAAAATCTACCCTTCCATTCGACATATTTTTGTCCCAAATAAAAATTGGGTGTTGTATGCTAAGAAAAGAAAGTTAAAAAAATGTAGACTCTTCCATGTAAATAATTTATTCTATTTTTGGGTAAGTAGAGAAAATTCTTTAATATGATCTTGTTTAGGGTGTTTAGGGAAGGATAAAGTTTTACTTCATTTTTATTTTTTTCAGAAGGTTTATATCAGACAATTCCAAGTAAAAATGCGAAAAGTATCTTGTTACAATTACTGCTTCATTGCTCCTTGATTATCCAAATAAAGCACATATCCTCAAGTCTGAAATCAGAAAATGAAGGGCAATGGCCGCACTCCCCCAAGGTTATCTTGTACTCATTATGCAGCAGCACATGTGGGATGGGCAGGGGGACACAGAGAGTGACTAATGCATTAATAAGACTTACATGTACCTCCCACCCCCCTATAATTGCATTTCTTTCATTAGTTTTCACCCAGCTGGTCTGAGTTGCACAAACAAAATATTGTATAAGATCTGCCCATTGATGATAAATTCAGAACAATTTTTGTAAAACTCTTGCCAAGTTACATACTGACCCCAGGGTCTTTAAACCAGCCAAAAAAATGTTAAGTAAAAACTGAATTAAATCTATTATCACAAATTTGTGCCCCATAATCTGATGAGACTTCCAGATGTCCAGCCTGAGACCATCTGCTGAATGTCTGTGGGCACACACTCCCGGAACATGTGCGTACTTAAAGGTAGCAGAGGGACAGCCTGTAGCTCGAAAACTCCGAGCAGTTCCCACTTACACATAAAGCAGACAAAGAAAAATCAAGTACAGTAAGAAGTTTTCCTTTTGATAGTTATGTTTTAACCATCATTTGCTTTCTTTTTAATTGGTCAGTAGCTTTCTTACAGGAGTCAAATGGCTTTTCCAATACCTATTAATAAAATGGACTTATTTCTCTAAAAGACAATAAACTGCTTTCAAATATTTAAAAGGTAACAATAAAAATGTCTCTGAGTTAGTTTCTAACTTACATTTGGTAATAACTCTGAGTGGTATGTTTCATTAGCATATCTTTGTCTTATATCTGAATTCCCAGAAATAGACTCTCAGATGGAGCTGTGTGTAGGAGTTTTGCTGGGAAGTACCCCAGGAACATGAGTCAGGGATTTAAAAAGGCAAGATTGGGCAGGGAGAGAATTTGGATTGGGAGACAGTGGGTTTCCATCATGCTCATGGAGAGCTTCGGAGTTTGATGGCTTGATGGTTAATTTGTGTGTCACCTTGGTGAGACTATGGTATACAGTTGTTTGGTCAAATACCAGTTTATGTATACTTTAAAGACATGATTAGCAATTAAATCAGTGGTCTTTCATAAAAGTAAATTGCTTTTCATAATATAAGTGCCCCTCGTACAAGCAATTAAAAGTTTTAAGAGCATAGACAGACTTTACCAAAGAGTAATCCTCACGATTATGATCAACCTTAAAAGTCTTGCTTGAGTTTCCAGTCTTCTGTCTTATGAAATTCAGACTTAAGACCACAATATCAACTCTTACCTGAGTTTCCAACCTGTTGATCTGTTGTATGGGTTTCGTATTTGCTCGCTCTCACAATCACATAAGCTGATTCCTTAAAATCTCACTGTCTCCCTCCATGACTTTGTCTCTGTCCCATTCCCTCTTAGATCATAGAGGTCTATGTTGTGATTTTCCTGTGGGTTTTGCAAAAAACTCCACATAGTAGCTGTTTCTATCACAGTGTCAAGGAAAACTCTCTTCATCACCCTGCTTGAAGAGTTAACCTGCCATGGTTCCATGGTTGCTGGTAGAAGCTTTGAAGCTACTGGGTCAGAGGTGAAAAACAGTTTATTTCAGCAACAGCAGTAGACAGAGTATAAAATATTGTACTTGTTCCCTGAGCCCTGATCCTCAAAGAGTGGTACAAACACTATGGGGTGCATTATAATAGAGGAATCCTAAGCTTTGGGAACCCAAAGCTTTTATAATGGGAAGTAAGCATTGTTCCAGAGGAAGAGACTATCTTTATCTTTCGTGGCTGTAAGAAAATATACATATTGCTTTGGAATTAGAAAGTATCTTTGTTTTTGTTTTTCACACTATGGGGAATGGAACCCAGGACCTCAGGCATGTTAGGAAAGTGCTCTATCACTGGTGTATCTCTAGCATGCTTTTTACCTTCTATGGCTGTTTAGTATGCAAACATCCTTGATGAACTAGTCCAGAAAAAAGGGCAGATGGTCCCTTACTTATAAAATCTGCAAAATCACAAAAGACTGATGGAGAATTATTTCTCAACATATGACACTTCTGGCATCTGATCTGACAGGTTACTATGGTCCACTTGCTCTAGAGTCTGGGCCTGCTGTAGATCTCTTTCTTGCTCTGAGTTCTTGGGAAAGCTAGTAATCTTCTGTATTATTTGGGAAATTAATTGGGGTGATACTCAAAAGTATGGAATGTACTTCTTCCACAGCCTAGAAAGCTATGAGACCTTCTTCCTAGAGAAGTTATAACAGACATACTTTGGATAAGATCTTCCCATGTGTCTTAGATTACTAGACCCTCATAAAATTCACTTACATGCTAGACTTTTGAATCCATGGAATATACAGACATTAACAGTGCCTCCAACATAATTTGCTAACAAAGTTTTAAGTAGAATTTACAAATAAAGCTTTATGGGAATGCACAGTCATATTCATTTATTTCCATGCTGTGTATGACTGCTTTTGCACTGCAGTGGTGGGGTTGAGCAGGTGGGAGGGTCCACAAGGCCCACAAAGCTTCTAAAATGTTCATACTTGAACCATTTATACAGGATGTTGATTGACCCCTGCTACAGAGAACAGCCACCTCAATGATATAGTTTTTATTTAACTGCCACATTCTTTTTGCATTGGTAAAGCGTTTGGTCTCTCCATGGAATCTTCTGGTCAATTATTCAATTTTACCTTGTGTGCCCATTTTAATATGTGTACTTTTCTGAGCCTTTGATTCCCTTCCTCCGTCATTTGCCATAGCAACATAAATTACCACTTTCTCCTACTTTACTAGAGTTATTCATGCTCAAAATCACAGGGCCTCTTGTTCAGCAGACCCTTAACACTCCAGCAGCAGGTGACCACTAGCTCTAAGTGTCTTGCCAGGGAGTCAGTCAAGAGATGGATGCTCCCACATCAATAAGCTCTTTCTTTCCCAACTACACCCTTTGATTTTTTCTTTGACTCAGCAGCTTCAAAATCCAGTCCTATGTATGCTATCCTGACTCCTGATAGTGCTTGTTGATTAGTCCTGCTGTTTCACCTCAGCAGGCTCAACATTTCCTCTACTGGATAATGTTCCTCTAATGTTATCATTGTGTCTACCTTATGATGTGATTTTGTTCTGGGTGCCAGGTTGGGAGGTATGCAAACTCTTGAGAGAGGAACATGAGTTTTGTGAGATAGAGGTTTATGAATCATTTCCGGGCAGGGAGAGCATGGCTGTCTTTAGCAGTGATTAATGGGCCATATCTCTAAGCCTAGATAAACCAGGCAGATCTGGGACCTCAAAGTTACTGAGTGCATGGATCAGACACAAATCTCAGAGTACAACTTCTGCTCAGCTAGGCCTTGGTCTTAGTGTCACAATTCCTGGGTTTGGAAAATTCAATCATTTCTGGACTTTCCCTGATGTTATATTTACAGGGTCTGACCCTCAGTTCTTTCTGTTCAACAGAAATGGTAGTCATTTAATAAGCTGACAGGGAGGGATTTTTTGTTTTCACAATCCACTTAAATTGGCAATTGATCACCCTCAGCTTTTCATTGTTTTCTCCCATTTATTAGTAATTTCACAATCATTATCAGCCATCTGTTTCACTGGCCCTTGTATTTATCATTTCTCCTGGATCTCTCAAATGACTAAAATATGACACCCACAAATATATCTCCTTCCACCAATCTCTCATCTTTCACCACTGTGGATATTCTGACAATTGCAGTATTACAGAATACCTCCAACGTTATTTATAGTTAAGGGGTTATTTATAGTTAAGCTACCTCCAACGTTAGGATGCTCAGTGCCAGCCAGCTAATGGTAGATCTAGCTCCAAAGTTCCATTTTACCAATTGATCTAGGTTGGGTCTCCAGGACAAAAACTCTGAGATGGAGATTTGCATGTGAGAGGTCTATTTAGAGAGTATATGCAGCAAAATGCTGTAAGAGTGAAAGAAAAAGACTAGGCTGAGAAAACAGTTAAATTGTATTGTAGTTACAATATAGGTCTCAGCTAATTCTGTAGGACACTCTGGAACTGGGATGTCCCTTCAGAATTGTTCCACATGGAAGTATCTCGCTTTGCGAACTGACGAGTCATTTGATATGAATGCCTTTTGGAGATGTGTTATGGTTTAGACCTTGAATGTCCCCCAAAACTCTTGTGTATGTGGAGGTGAGCCTTTTGGAAGGTGACTGGATCATGGGGACACTACACTTACCAGTTAATTCGTCCACTAATGAGTTTGGTAGCTGAAAGTTCTGTTAGAAAGTGGGGCCTGATTAGAAGTGGGTCACTAATGTTGTGACCTGGAAGGGTATATCTCTTTTTCTGGTTCTTTCCTTTACTTCCTGTTTCCTGGTTACCATGACATGAGCAGCTTTCCTTCTCCAGACCTTTCTATCATGTCATTGCTGACTTAGAGTCTGCTGACCATAGACTGGAAACTGTGAACCAATAAACCTCTATTTCTTTAAATTGTGGGTGTTGGGCATTTTGTCCTAGCAATGAGGAAGTGACCTAAGATGGGCGGGTTGCACAATCTTTGGAGACATAAAATCATTTAATCAAGGCCAATTGTTAGAGAAGGACATAACCAGAAGTCATCAGTCATCATCTGGCTGCTGCAGAATATCTCAGGGCTACCACCATATTTACTGTGTAGTCCTTTGATTGTTGAACTAATGAATAGGCCTTTTGGACAATGGAAAAAATCTGAGATCTTATCTGAGAGCAATGGGTTGTCACCACAAGATATTAAACATGGGAATATTCTAATCAGATTTACATATCCAAGATATCACTTTGGCTGCAGTGTGATGAAATGGTTTTCAGACAAGTGTATCTGTTAGAATCCGGTCAAGAAATCAGAAACCACACTAGTGATTTTAACAGTGAGCATTTAATATAGGAAGTTATCTATATAGGTATCAGGTGACTGAAGAGACAATAAGACTAACAGAGAGAGGAGGAAGAAAAAGAGAGAGAGAGAGAGAGAGAGAGAGAGAGAGAGAGAGAGAGAGAGACCATAATAGACAGCTATCATCTTAAGCTTGGGGAAAGAGGTCAGGGTTGAAGGGAGGGTAGGGGAATGAGAAAAAAGAATCAATTTATATCATGTACAGGTACAAATTCCTTATGATCAATGTGATCATTATGTGATCCTAAAATGTAACAATAAACTTAATTAATAGCAAAAAAGAACTAGATGCCCCATGGAGGTTGGAGTCCAAACTTTGAGAAAAAAACTCATTTCCCAGTTAGTATTGATATCTTTACTAGAGCAAGAGGAGAAACCCTAAAGACATGGGCTCCGGATTTCTGAAGAAGGGCAACCCCAGCTGGTCAGAGCTCGTGCAGTGAGGCCACTTCTGAGACTGAGTGGAAAATCTGGAGACTGAAACCAGTGACTAGTGCAAGCTACTAGTGATTGCACTACTAGGAGCAGCAAGCATAAAGAGAGTAAAGAATCTTCCTTCTGTCTTCGGCTCTTTAAGAGCTCCCTTTAGGGACCCCCTTTGTGTAGGATGTAACAGATTCAGCTGGCAAAGAAAATAGGTAGCTTGCAATGTCTTAACCCCTGCAACCTAAGTTAGAAAGTGAGAAACTACAGGTTAATTAGGGGTCCAAAGAATTAAAATGTAAGAGACCAATTTAGGTACCTTATCAGAGAAAGGGATGGCAGCAGAGATGCAGCAAGGGAACATTCAAAGCACTTTAGAAGTTTAGATTAATAGTCCTTTGTACAGGGGTCAAGGGGGAGAGAGAGAGAGAGAGAGAGAGAGAGAGAGAGAGAGAGAGAGAGAGAGAGAGAGAGAGAGAGAGAGAGATTATGTTAATTATGATGGGTATGAGGGTGAAAGTCTGATTCCTGAGTTGCACTTCATCTCATGTTTTCTTTAAGATGTTGCTTTTTGTGAAAATCTAAGTGTTTGATCTTCAACTTTATGTCAAATTACCTAGTCTGTGTTTGAAAATTTTTTTCATAAAGAGCCAGACTGCCTGGGTTTGATCTGACTGTTACTTATTAATGGTGTGACTCTGGGTAAGTCATTTCATTTCTCTGTGTCTTGAAGTCTTCTCTCTAATGTTATGGTAATAAGAGCATCTTTCTCACAGTGTTGTTGTGAGGATTAAATGAGCTGATATTGGCAACATATTTAGAACAGTGCCTGGTACACAGAAACACTATACATTTCAATACTTTTGATGTTCATGCTTAAGGTAGCATTTGCTTCTTCCTCTCCTACCCTAGACAGGAAATAAACAATCAGGTTCCATGATGAAATCAATTCTTGTGCCTTTACAAGAATTGTAATCTGTTACAGAGTGAGATGATGTGGACGTGTCCTTCAGAACTCATGCATTAGGTGGGCAACTTAGTCCCAAAGTCTTTGTTAATGACATCAGAATTAGATGAGGCCATAAGGCAGGGAGACTCCCATGATGGCATTAGTGACTTTATAAGAAGGGGAGAGACACACGCTACTGTGGTTGCTTCTTGCTATATGATGTCTGCAGCAAGAAGTCCTTTGTCAGATACCAGCACCTTGATATTGGACTTCCCCATTTCCAGAACCACTAGCCAAATACACTTCTAGTCTTTGTAAATTGTTCAATCTGTGGAATTCAGTTATAACATAAAATGGACTAAGACACAGAGTGTATGACAACATAGTGGATATTGCTATTGCCTAACTCAGTACCCATTCTTGTCCTTCTTACTACTGGAACATGAAGTCCAGGCTTAGATAAAATAATACATTTTACAAATCTCCATTGCAGTTGGCTATAGCTACATGGTTATAGCTCCATTAGTTATGGCTACGGTTGGTTATAGCTACATGGCTACATTAGGTGGTGAGTGGAACTGTTGCGGGGCTTTGTAGGTTACTGAATAGTGACTGCTGCAGCGTTAAAGGGATCCTCTTTCTATTCTGCCTTCCTGTCATTTAGCCTTCAGCTTGGATATGATGGATGCGCTCCAGCGATTCTAACTCACAAAGATACAAATCACCCTCTGTGAATGCTTCAGAAACACAGGAGTCCCTGTCTCTGAAAACACTGGGGAACTGATACCTATCCTTTTCTCTTATGCTTTCCTCCAAAATTTTCTTTGCAATAGTTGAAACCAACTTTTTCTTGAAACCATTTTTAGTTTGGTTTCTGCTATGCAGCCAATCTTTTCTAATATACAACAGTATCTATTAAATTAATTGCTTCTCATCCACTTAAATAGTTGGGTACTTAGTCTGTGGCAGGCTCCGAAGAAGTAAAGCAATCTTTGAGACTATTTTAGGTTTTATAAAGATGAAGTGTGGTTCCAATAGACTCCAGCGGAAACTTACTGCAAAAATGATTGTTTTGAGTACTTCCCTGCTTTGGGGAGTGTACTGATTTCATGAGCTTCAAGTTTGCACAAATTAAAAAAAATGATGAAGCTGTGAAAAAAGATCTTCAATAAAGATGGTTTGGGATGAGAGAGTTCTGGAGATTATTTTGACTTTGCTTCTTTCTTGCTTACAAGTTTTTCTTTGGTTTTCACCTTTTCTTCTATTTCTCAGCTTCAACAACCTAAAATGAGTTGCCCCCACCCCCTTTCATGAGACTGGTCTCACTGTAGCCCAGGCTGGCCTCTAACTCACAGCAATTTGCCTGCCTCGGTTTCTTGGGGTGGGATTGCAGGTGTGAGCCCCTGGCTTTGAGTTGCCCTTTATGTCTCAACTTACGTGCTCTGGTAAAGCCTTCTATTTTTAAGATACGTAGGAGGTGAAGCAAAAGTACATAAAGGGATTATGACAACCACCATGGACTCTGCACCAGTAGAGTAAAAATTGGTTGACTGCTGTGCAGCTAGATCTCCATAATTGGGGTTATGTGTAAAAATGCCTTCATTCAACCTTTGATCTAGGTTAGCCTCACTTTAATAATAATAAATTTATTTTTCCAAAGACTTTCCCCTACTTTATATAAGCTTTGTCTTACATGTTGTCATAGTAAAATGACATAGAGATGTTCTACACAATTAACATCTACTTATTCTTCCAGGAAAACACTCTCCTTCCATCCAAATTAAATGTACCGTGCAACATCACTGAGGTGAATACTCAATAACGCCCCCTCCACCTTCAGAGCATCCTCGTATATTCAATGCAAATCCTATTTACAAGGCAGATTTGGTTGTTGTTGTTGATAGTTTTGTTTTTTTCAGTATCTGAAGCATAATTGAGATAAAATGTGGGTCACTGAATAAGAGGCCTGAGACTTGTATTTTTTCCTTCAACAGCAGCCCTTTGATTTATTTAAATTTATCAATAATAGATTAAGCACATTACCATTTTATCTATTTTCTGCAACCTCAAATCAGTTTCAAACAAACAAAACCCCCCACAACCATATTTGTGTGTTTGTACACCTTTTCTAATAGTATGAGTTTGACGGGTTAGCATTTCTTTAGAGTTCTGATAGGAAGGAAATTGTATTTAATTGATGTGATAAAAACAAAGAGAAATAGAGATGAAAAGCTCATTAAAAGGGTTTGCTTGGCTTTTAAGGAAAGACTGGCAGTTGTATCAACAGTTGTATTTTTCAGTTCAGTTGGATTCTCGTTCTCCCTCTCTGACCCCAATCTAATTTATTTTTGCATTAAATAATTCAGTTCCTCTCCCTTTGTAATGGGTGTATTTGGGGAGATGAAGACAAACTGCTCAGACCTTGAAAAACACATGGGCTCCTCAGCTAGATGGCATCTGTGAGGACTCACAACTCCCTCTACATTCTATAGGGAAAAAACAGAGCCAGGTGCATTTCTTCCCAAATCAAATTAGCTGCAAGATGCCACATCCAATTGTGGCAAATTGATGTGAGAGTTTGTGATGTCTGCAGCGGCTCTTACAGCAAAGGTCACCACGCGGAGACACAGACACCAGGCGGAGTCCAACAACTTGTGCTAAAGCCACTCTGACAATAGCAGGAAAGATGTAAAACGCAATCAGCTTTTTGAAAATTGCAAGAGAATCCAGTTGTAAGTATGTATTCTAATTGGATTTACTGTGCCATCATTTACCTCTTTAAGGATGTTAACATAACATTATGTTTAATTGAAAAAATGGGTCGTTAGCTATTCAGAAGAGACTTTGGAGCGCCCCCCATAAGCCATAGTTGAATCAGGCACAAAATATAGGCTCCTCTAATCACATCACCAGATAGTTTTCAAATTTCTTAAATAAAATTTGCTTATTTGCCATTGAAAATTAACTAAAAAATGTTGACATATGACAAATTTGCCCATCTTGATAATTCTTTTTAAAGATCTCCCCTGACATTAACAAGTTTATATCATGCATTATGACATTTAATTAGTCATAGTTTATTTAATTAGTGTGGCAAGACACCTAAAGCAATCCAAATGTTTTCTGCAATGTCCAGATAGGAAGCAGCAGTTCCATACATTGTGAAACCAGGCAAATGTCTATCAGACCATCCCATTACATAGCCAGCGTTTCTGTTTAAATGTAAGAGGCTGCTCTGGCTGAGAAATGGAAATATCTTAAGATTTCAGCAAACTATTTCAGCACTCTTTGTCAAAATCTTTTTACAAAAGGCACATATATTCCCAACCCAACGTAACCGTAGACACATCTCTACCTGAAGGTTAAAAGCTATCTGTTACAGCAGGTAGGTAGGTGTAATATGACTGCATGTATTACATAATGAGTGAATAAATTAGAATGTTGTCATAAGGAGATAGTTTTGTGTGACTGAAATCCTTTCTTCTCACAACTGTCTTCTTTGCTACTTCTGTACTTTCTTCTCATAACTACTGACAACTTTCAGAGCACCTGGGCTCTGAATCCAAGTCTTGAATACACTGAATGGTATTAAGCATGTAGGTGCAAGGTATCATGCTAAGTACCTCCCAACACTGGCAGGAGGAGCCATGATCATTTCCACTTGCTAGACGATGAAGCTGAGACAGGCTGGTGATTAACAACTGGCAGAATATGTGGCAAAGTGAGAGGGCAAACCCAATCTTGGAACAGATCAAGGCTCTTGTTACAAAATTACCCCACCTTGCAGAGGATAGAATGTACTCATGGACAAAATGGTTGGTTTCAGCCTCCTTTAAAGCTCGGCTGCTCCATTCTGAATATAAAGCCTGAGTCCTTATCCAGTCCTCATCTCTGTCTAACCTGAGATGACTGGTTATGACTGAAATTTATAACTTGAAACAATTCGAAACACTGAGGAGTATTCACGATAAAAGTAGTCCTTCAAACAAAATGAAACAAAGCAAAATCCTCTTACTATCTAAATTTTATTTCTAACTCTAAAATATAAATGTGGTTTCCCTTATAGTGCCACGTGGTAATAAAACCAAGCCATCTCCTCTGACCTATGTTGCCTAGTTGTAAGACTCCATTTTAAAGGCTGCTGTGAACTTGAATGGTGTCTCCACACTTGATGATGTCTTGTTTTTGTTTTTATTTTTGCTACACAGACATAAGTTAATTCAACAACTTTTCATTTCAGTAAAGAATTTTCTTCTTTTACAGGTAGGTAAACTAGGCAAGCCAAAGGGGTCCTGTGGCAGGAGAGGGATCAAATCTGTATTCCATCATTACCTGGATTAAATAAAACCTCAACGAAGATCTTTAACACAATGTGTTTCATATTTGAATTGCTTATATTTGAAAGTGAGATAAATATAACTTTAAAGTATTTGCTTATCTCTTCCAGTGAATATGAACTCCATATATCTGTGGTTACTTTAATTACTTCCAAACTCTTTACCCCCACAAATAGGGACTGCAGATGTAAGTTCTGTGCTAAAATAGCAGCACTCTAAGTGCTTTAAGAAAATCATTTCAATATCGCTTTTACTAATGCAGGCTATTTTTAAAAATGAAACAAGGCAGATACAATAGCACAGGCACCACAGATTGAATAAATATCACTTAACCAATTACCAATTATCCATACTAATGAAGGATGAGGCAGAGTCCTGATAAATTAAAACCCCAAATAAATCTAATGTTGGTTTAACCAATGATTCTTCTTTTGCAAGAATGTCTAAGGACTAGCCATGAAATGACTGATCTGAATTTTACTTCCACCCCCCTCTCCCACCTGCCCACCTTCTGACTGTGGCTATGATGGGCAGGAAAAGGGTCAAAGGGCAGACAGCTGGAGGGAACTCAAAGGGAGAAGGGGGGATGCTCGGAGTGGAGAATCTGCCCCTGGATAATTGAGAGTTGATTGGATACACAGTGGCCTTCTATTGTCCACTTCTCATTTTGGAGAAGGGGCCAAAGCCAAGCCTGACATAAGTAGCTCTTCCCTGGCCCTTCCTCTCCTGGGCCAGCTGTGAGCATTCATGGGTGACAGCCATGTTCATACATTCCTGGTACCATTTCTCTCTCCTGAGAAATCCTGGATTGACTAGAAAACTCTGACCTTATCAGAAAACTAGTTCTTGCCTTTTTGTACAGCCTCAGCCTTGGCCAAACACTGGACAGGAATGAAAAGAGCTGCAGCCAAACATTTTCAAGTGACGTGTTGTTAGGAGTTTCAGGCTGCAGCGTTTTATGGGCTTCTATTTTGTCCCTTGATGTGATGTCTTCTCCTCTTGCATTAGTCCTGCCTTATGTTTCCTTCTCCTGCTCTATGGATGCTTTGGTGTTTCAGCCTATCATCTCCATCTTTTGCCTCACCTTTCACCTCTGCATCACTGACATCATGCAGGTGACTAGGGTAATAACTGAAAGCTCTTCATTGAGCCTGTGGCCCTGGCCTGACACAGAGCTAGTATGCAACTGTATGGTCATATCGTTTACTAAAACATCTGAGGCCTCAGAGTGCACCTTTGCTAACCCCATCTTAGCCTAACCACTAGAATCACTGCCTCCTGCCTTTGGACCTCTCCAAGTTTCAGCAACTAAAAGGGTTAAAACTGCACACAGCAGAAGATCTCCAGGACCCTCAACCAGCTGGTATACAGTTGGCATCCATTCTGTTTGGTTGGTGTCTTTGCCGTACCCCACCAGAACGACATCCTGCCTCATCATCTCATTGCTAGGGTATAAGCAGGGATCTTAGCAGAGAGCCACAAGACCAGTGTTAAAAAGCAGCAGTAGGGGAATAAGTTTAAATATAAAATGTCAAATATTTAATCACTTACAGATTGGAAGTTACTTTAGGTGCTATGAGCTGGACTCTGACTGTCCTATAACCTAGTATATTTTTCAGAAAGGATTTCTATTTACTTTGTAATTCCAAATATGATTCATAGACTGATGCTTTTGCACATACTCTTTTTTTTGTCATTACTGGAACACCCTTCCCAAACATGCTCATCTGGAAAACTGCCACTGATTCTCTAAGAGTCTGCCCAGTATCATCTCTTTTGTGCAGGTTTCTATGGTGATCTTTGTCTACTTGAGGAGTCACATACTCCCTTGTATTCCTTGGGAGGATTATACTTTATCAGAGCATTGTGGTGAGGAAACTCATTAACCCCTTTTTCTCTTTCACTAAATCAGTAGTGGAATTCTGGTGACATTTTGGAAGAGTCTGGGATGTTTGAAGACATATCAAGATTGGGTCTCATCTTTAGAGATTCTGATTTAATTAGGGAGAAATGAGACCTGAGCACTGAGATATTAAATACCTCCATGTGAAGTAATGAATACCCCTAAGTTTGAGGAGTTTGAGTTCTGTTGCACTAGACTGTGAGCCATTTAAGGTAGTGATGGTGTCTCATTCATCTTTATAACCTTTGCACCTGACCCAGTGAGTGCTCATTGAATGATGGCTTATTGTATTAATCACTCTGTTTCTAGGAAATAGAGTTGTATAAGAGAGATTTCCAACATTATTCCAACATTACTTATTTTCCTCCAGGAGAGAAGAGGATGAATTTTTGGCTACAGGTACAGGACTGTTTAAGAGAAAAACTACATTTCCCAGCTTCTGTAATTATGAGAGGCCAAAAGAGTAATTCTGGCCAATGGGGTGAGATCAGAAATAGCGTGTTAAAATTCTAGGTTATGCTGTTGAAAAAGAAGGCCATATTTTCTATGCCCCTGATTTTGCTTTCCCTGCTGGCTGGAATACCAGCAGTGGTGATGGACCATCTTTGACCACAAGGATGAGAATAACAGAATAGATGGTACTGATGCTGATGTGTGGGGTCATGTTTGCTTAGAGAAAGATGTAAATGAAGTCCCTGTTCTTTAGGTCTTTGTTACAGTGGCTAAGTTTTACTAAATCTAAAAAATTTGGGAAAATATTTAAATTACAAAATTTACCACTACAAAGCCTGATACCTGAGTTTCTAACATTAGAAAAACTTGTACTAAGTTCACTCTAGTCTGCAGCCAACCATGGAGAATCAGAGAAACAACTTTTGCATGGGATGCTCATGGCTCCTCATCGTTCTTACACTAGAGACCAAAATCTATGACACAGACCACAAGTTCTTGCTTTGTCAAGCCGTGTCTACTCATTCAAATTCATCCTCTGTTCCCTTGGTGTCGCCCTTTGTGTTCCTGTGGCTCCGCTGCAAGCCTCATGCAACCATAGACACAATCAAATCTAGCATTTTGATTGGTTCGTTGTCGGTTCGCACTCGGATTGGTGGAGTGATGTTTCACTTGCCCAGGGCGGAGCCAGGATACCAGTATCAGTGAGAAGCAGGTGTGTCTTACTCTCTTGCCTGTTTGCTCTTTGCAGCCCACTATGAACAGCAGCCCGCCATGCCATCTGCCCTTGGAGCCAGCGCAGTATGAAACCTCCAACCTGTAAGAAATAAACCTTCCCTGCCCTAACTTTGGTGTCAGGTATTCTGTCTCAACAACGAATAAAAAGAGACTTGGTCTCTTTGCCCCAGTCTCAAGGGCCCTCTCGTGGCTCCGCCCCTGAGTTGTACTCTCTTCCATCTCAGTCGTTGGATGAGCTGTACCCTCTCTAGAATGACTTTGCTATACTTTTTCGCCTGGTCACCTCTAAACCATCCTGCTGCCCTTCAGATACTAGTACCAGTGTCACTTCCTCAGGACTCTCCTGAGCTCTCTACCTAGGGAACCCCATATTATACACCTTGAAGCTCTGCATCCATTATAGTTGGTCACCACTGCCACCCAGGTGCCCAGCAGAACCAAGCATAAAGTAAAATGCTCCGTAAACATTTATTGAATGAACAGATGAATAACTGAGGAAACCCAAGAGGATATTTTCTTTCCACTATAGACCAGGCAGAGGCAGGCAAGATGGAAAGCACAGAGTTAAAACATTAAGAGGGGCTTTATTTCTTTAGTACTCTTCCAGAGAGCAGCCTTGCACTGTGATCTGGCTATAGGGAAGTTAGCCAAGTGTGATCTCACTAGCCTTAGCCTCAAATTGAGTTGTTCTTGGCATGCTAGCCACCAGATCACAAATAGGTGGACTGGCTCGGCTCTGGGTAGCCGCATTTCTGCTCTGAGCTATGATGAATGGGCAGCATTAAGTCTTTTCTTCTCCTGTTTGCAGGCTCATCCATTTAAAAGCCCCTGGGCTGAGCTGCCCCAAGAGTCATGAGTTTTCATCCAGCATGTCTCCTCTGGCGTGGAATTATCTCTCTGCACATTTTCCAAATGGCTGTGTCCTGCACTCCCTTCAAAATCCGAGTCTATTCCCTCACTTTCAGGAAGAGTTGAAGCTTAGCTTAGCTTGTAGTACAATACTTTTCCCTGTCCTGGACTTCAGGAGTTTTGTCAGAAGCATTCCAAGGCCCTTGGGATAAGTTGCCTAGCAACATTATTTATTTTTATGTAACTCTACTATCTCCATGAATAGATTGTAAATTGATTAAGGGCAACAATATTAATCTGTATTCTTAGAGCCCAGCACAGGGGTGCTACCTAGTAAATATCTAATGAAGTACTGTTTGCTTCATATGATGATGACAGTGCTGGAAATAATATGATGTTCTCTTCCAGAAGTACTGCTGGCACCTTCCTACACTATAATCTTGTATCCCAGTGAACATAGATATTAAGAAAATATTTTACTAGAGGATTGAAAGTTAGTTCCAACACAACACACTTCAGGGCCCTGATTCACCCGTATCCAGGATGGGATGGTTCGGTTTGGAATCTCTAAGTTGCCAGAGGCAATGGAATTTCTAGGTGAACTGAGCAATGTCTTTCAACTCTGGATATAGTAGAAGGAAAAAAATATCTGTTAAATTAGAAGAGCCTTCATTTTAGGTCCACCTTGTATTTTATTCAACTTATATAGGGTCTCAGGGCCACACACATCTGATTACTTATTTGTTCATCAGAGAAAAAAACTTGTGACTTTATGAGAGAATACTTTGACACTTTGCACTGTTTTTGTCTGTCCCCCCAAGCTGTCCACTCACCTGTCCACATATCCAATCATCAACTTATTTTCCCTTTTCTCCATCCATTCAGCTTTCCAGCCAGCAAAGACATATTGTAAGTTGCCCATATGCTAGACACTGTGCTAAACATGTGCTATAAGGACAGATAGCATTAATAGCAAAGACCAAAATAATTACAGACTTTAAAAGCTGTTTACCATGTATTAGACACATTTCTGTATTTAATCCTTACAAGAACACCTGATGGACAGGAAATTTGTATGCCTTACTGCTTTACTCATCTTTTTATTCTAGCTGTTGCGGTGACAACCAGCTTCCTATAATTATAAACTAGAAGTCGCTTGTTTGAGCTGCACCACTTACCTCTTGGTTACCACCCTTGGAGCTTTACTGTGCTACCAAGAACTCCCATTTTTAGAAAACTTTCAGCCATTCTGATGTGTGCACAGATTTAAAAATGTGAGGGAACAGAGTTCCCCACAGGAGCATTGAAAAACAGGTAGTGGTGGGTAAATGCTCCCCTCTTCTATTCTTTAAAACAACAACTCTGAGGTCATATACACAGTTCCTCAGAGGGTCCTGCAAGACAGCCCTGCCAGCCCACAATGGGTAGATCAATAATATATGCTTATACTGACTTTTCCTCCTTCTGTCTCACTATTTCTAATTCTTCTTCCCTATTTCCTGGGGTCACTTCCACCAAAAAGTAACTATAGGCAAGTCTTTGGTTTTAGGTTTGTTCAGGCACAGGGAGAAACTCGAGCAAACACACTATCTACATTGTAACAGTTGAGTGACTTAGTAGATGTGATTAAGGTAAACGCACTGGGATAGCAGGAGATTATATCCTGTATGATCTGTATGGGCCATCAATGGCACCACATATATCCTCAGGTAAGATTCATATAAGGCAAAGACAGATTGGATATATGCAGAACAGGTGGAAAAAAATGATCCAGAGGCGGGGAGGGGAGAGATGCAGTTGCAAGTCAAGGAATGCCCACAGCCAATAGAATCTCAAACATGTTGAGCAAAAATTCTCCGATGGAGCCTCCAGAGGGAGCACAGTCTTGCCAACCATTTGTTCCAGTCTCCTGCCACTGGAATTTTCAACTTCTGGAAACCCTTCTATGAGATGGACTGTTAGACTGAGGGACCCACCAACATAGCTCTGTTAGCCCGTTTAAACACACTAATGTTCTTCTTTAATGCTAGTTTAAAGCTAAAACTTCCATCAAGTCAGTCCAAGTATGTCTTGATTCTCCTACCTTTTGTTCATTGTGGACTGAGATAATTCTCTACAAGAAGTTTTCTCAAGAAGTCCACAGAGAATTAATGCATAATCTATGGGGTGAGAGAGATGAATGAATATACAGCACTGAGAAAATAATTTTAGAGGTCTGTATGTGATTCCTAGGAGAAGAGGAGGCTGCCCAATATGGGAAACTTAGATTGGGAGATTCCTTATTTGGAAGACACTTGTGCTAAGTTTTAAAAGAAAAGACTGATTCAGGCACGGTGGCACATGCCTGCATCCTGACACCAGAAAGCAGAGGCAGGGGGATGCAAGTTTGAGTTCAACTTGACCAATTCAGCAAATTAATAAGGACGTGCTTCAAAATAAAAGTAAAAAATAAAAAGGACAGGGGACATAGCTCAGTGTGAACAGTATATATGTAAAAAAAAAGACTGCAGGTGCAAAAGGGGGATAAAAAGGGAAGAGGGTGAGGAGGAAAAGCAAAGGAAATATGCAAAAGTGGAGACTCAAAAGTGAGAATGAGAAACTAAGAAAGCACTGAGAATTGGTGGGCAGTTGATGTAGTGAAGCTCAGGGTACACGTGCATACAGCTCTGGAGGAAAGAAATGAAGCCGCATCTGCCATGTTGAAATTAGACTATATTATGAATGTAATGGTGAGTCATTGAAGGATTTTAAGTCAGAGGACTGACATGATCAGATTTACTTTTTAAATGATCACTGTGACATCAGTGTGCAGAATGTATTGGAGAGAGGGCTGACTGGAGACAGAGAGGCCAGTTAGAGAACTATGGCAGTGTTCCAGGTGAGAGATGATGAAATGGGGATGACAATAGGGGACAGATGCAAGAGCAATTTAGGATATAGAATCAGCAGGAGTTGGGAACAGATAGGCACTGGGAGCCAAAGGAGACAGAGTTGAGGAGGACTTCTAGATTTCTAGCTTGTGCAATTGATGAATGGGAAGAGGAAAATGGGAAGAAAAAAAGAAATAATGAAATGAGTAGATGATATTCTGACTTTGAGAATATATCCTGTTACTCAGCGAAGATGTTTGGTAAGCAGGTTATTTGGAAATCGATTCTAGACCTCCTTCTTCTTTTTTGGCCAACACTCTAGGTAGTCTTGCATACTGACACACACTGGATGGCACCTAATTGATGATATCTACCCAGTCATTATTCCTGAACCTTTCTTCTGAGATCCAAATTCCTGGTTTCAACCACCAATTTGATATTTTCTTTTGGATGCCCCATTTTAGAGATTAAATAACTGCATTCTGCTACTAATGTAATTCATCTAAAACTGTGATATCCAATACAGCAGTCATTTGAAATGGAGCAAATAGTTAGACAGAGATAAGCGAAACTGGGAAAATGGCAGCTGAGCCAAGGGGGAAAATTCTGTAGCCTAAGTCCACAAACAGACAGTAATCTAAGATCCTCTTCATATCCAGGAGCTTTTTGACTCCAGATTTTCTGAGAAGAGCACATCAAGCTCCTTCCAAGTTCCTCTACCTACCCAGTCTCACAACTTTGGGCCCATGCAGATATACTTAGAGGGTGCCAAACCCTGTCTTTTCCCTGCCTGACTTACATTTATATTGTAGGTTTAACTCTCCCAATGGGTTTTGGCCTCCATGCTTGACCTAAGACTATGTAAGTTTAAAAATTCCTCCTCCCAATGTAAGGGAAGACTTCACAGTTGATTGGAAAAGGCCCTCTCAGTTACCACCCTCAACCACTCACCAAATTCTAGTCAAGTAAAAAGAAAGCTCACCCTAGTCCTTGAGGCAGTTGCTAACTCTGACTCAGCCTGCTTGGGTGTCTCTCAGTTGTATTCTCTCTCAAAAGTCTTGCTGAGAGTATACTTTGCTAGCCATGTAATGAAAAGCTTGCTAAAACTAAAATTTTTAGACACTGAGTTCCTTCTTGCAAATCTTCTCAGGGAGAATCCAAGAATAAGCGCACAGACATAGATAGCATAAACTATCTGGTCCCAAATGCTGATAATCTTAGCTGTATGTGGCTATTATGCCATTAAAATGTAGTCCATCCAGAAAATGAGGAGCCACCACAGAATGGGAGGAAAATATTTGCAAAAAGACATGTTTAGGAGAAGAAATTAGCCAATCCCCTGCATGCAAACTGGTTGCCATCAGGACTCTCCACAGGTACTCTCCTATTGATAAACAGCACAGGTTGGGAGAAGCAACCAGCCCAGTCCCCATGTGCATTCAGGCTTCTGATAGGACTCTCCCCTGGGGAGCCAGCAAGGGGTGGGGAGAAGAAGAATCCAGCCCAGTCCCTGTGCACATGCAGGGTGCCATTTAGCATCTCCTGTGATTAAGAGGCAGAGAGAAGTGGCCAATCCCATTCCTTCAAGCCTGCTGGCCACCATTGCCTTCAGAGATCTGTAGCCAGTGTGGGCAGGAAGAACCAGTCAGCCACACCTTGGAGAAGCCACGAACGCCTGGAAAAGTCCACCCCAAACCTCACCACCTCCCCAGGAACCTGGATTAGGAGAAATCCAGGTGCCTGACCCAGGTGCCTGACCCATTTCCCTACACTATGGATGGGTAGCCAACCCAGGAAGCACCTGGAACTCCACAACTGGCTCATCAGGAGGAAACCAGGAAAATGTCAAGACAAAGGAGCAACTCTCTGTCTTCAAGCCCAAACAGGACAGGCCCAGGAGACATGGACATGGAAGAAAGTGGAAATTGCACACCTGAAACTTTTGGGATGATGGCAACTGAAGTAAAGAAACTACCTTTCATGAGCCTGTAAGAGAAATCAGATCAGAAATAACATCTCAGGTAAAGAAGACATGACATAATACAAAAGGGTTACTGAGTGTATCTAAAGACATAGATTTAAAAAAGAGAGGAGCAGAGGAGAATGAGGGTCACTTTGAGTGAACAATATAGAGAAGAATTGAAATGCATGAAACAGACTCAAAGAGACATCCAGGAAATTAAAAACTACATTGAAAGCTGGCAAAACTGCTTGAAAGAAACTGAAGATGGACTTTTAGACCTTGAAGGCAGGATGGCAGCTAGTGATCATGAAAGAAAAGATCTCTTAAAAATAATAAGGAACCAGGAATTAATAATTCAGTGGCTGTGAGATGATGCAAAGAAAAATAATTTAAGAATGATGAGTGTCAGTGAAAAAACAGGAGACAACACAAATGACATAAGTGAGACTGTTTACAGGAGTAATGGCAGAGAACTTGCCAACCATGGAAAAAGAACCTGACATACAGATAAATGAGGTCGATAGACTCCAACTAGCCACAACCAAAATAAATCTATTCCCAGACATATACTACTCAAGATCCTAGAAGCTCAGCACAAGGAAGGAATATTAAAGACTTAAATAAAAGAAACGTATTACTTACAAAGGGAAACCCATCAGAATCATGACTGACCTCTCAGCACAAACTATCAACTCAAGAAGAGCTTGGGGTAAAGTATTTCAAGTCCTAAAATAAAACAGCTTCCAACTCAGATTGATGTGCCCTACAAAACTATCTTTCAAAATTATTGGAGCAGTAGAATACTTTCATGACAAAGAACAATGGAAGGAATTCATGACCACCAAACTACCCTTACAAAGAGTACTGAAGGATATTCTAGAGATAAAAATGACCACACTTTCGGGAATAGCAACAGAGTGGGATCACTAACCAGGGAAGATAACTGAATGGAGGGTAAAAGTAGAGAGACAATGGCAGGAAAAAAGTATGGACGAGACGAACCAGTGTATGTTGGCTGTAACCATTAATAGAGTTGGCCTCAATTCACCACTAACAAAAAAAGGCAGAGTGGATCAAGAAACAATATCCATCAATATGTGGAATACAAGAAAAGCATTAAGTTGAAAGGAAATTCACAGAGTAAAAGTCAAAGAAGAGAAAACAATGCTCCATATGATAGGGAACCACAGAAAAGCAGGGATAGCTTGCCAATCACCTGCAGAATGGATAAGAAAGATAAGGCACTTTTATACAATGGAAAGCTACTCAGCTATCCAGAAGGATAATCACGAGGCTCTTGTAGGTAAATGGATGCAACTTGTGATCGTGCTCTTGTGTAAAATGGTTTGGGCTCACATAGGTGAATATCATGTTATTTCCCTGGTATAAAAAACTGAAGGAGTTTGTAGGAACCAAAATGTACAACAGATACTGTGAAAGTGAAAGGGGAGGAAACATCTAAAAAGAGAAGGTGCTAGCCACTGTTAACTCCCTATTATCTTGCTTTTAAGTCCTGCATTATTTTCATGGTTTTGCCTTTATTGATTTTATTTTGTTCTGTTTGGTTTGATTTTATTATGCCTGATGATATAGGCAGCTATGTTGAAGATAACAACAGGCATTATGGTAGGCATTGCTGATTTCCTATTATCTCGTTTTGTTGTCCTGTATCACTTTCACTGTCTTGCTTTGATTGGCTTTATTCTGTTTTATTGTCTTGCTCTCTTAAAAATATCTAATAAAGAACTGTCTCTAATAACGATCTCTTAAAGTCTAACAACGAGAAAATGACTTGAAAAAAGGCTTAAATATCTTAACAAACAACTTATCAAAGAAAACATATAGGTGTTAATAAATATATGAAAAGATGCTCTCCACCATACTCCATCGGGAAATGAACATTTTAAAAAGTATCACTGCATAGCAAAATTCAGAATGATGACAATACCAAATGCTGGGTGGGAAAGGGAGGATTCATAATTATAGGAGTATATTGTCACTCACTGCTGGAGGAAATTCAAAATGGAGTAGCTACTTCAAGAGACAACTTGACAGTTTCTCACAAACTAAGCATGCTTGTACCATATGACCTAACAATTACATTCCTTGGTATTTACTCAAGTAAAACTATGCCATCACAAAAACCTGCACATAAATGTTTGTAGCAGTTTTGCATCAAAACTTAGAAACAATCAAGATATTTTTCAGTAAGTAAAATGAAAACTTGAGATGCATCCAGACAATGGACAATGGATTATTATTCAATGTTAAAAGGAAATGAGCTATCAAAGAGTGAAAAGACATGGAAGACTTCTAAATTGCTTTACTGAGTGAAAGAAGCTGATTTGAAAAAGCTATGTATGTATGATTCCAATTATATGATATTCTGGAAAAAGCAAAATTATGGAGGTAGGAAAAGGATCAGTGGTTGCCAGAGGTTACAGGGATGGGGAAATGGACAGGTAGGCACAGAGTTTTTAGGGCAGTGGAAGTACCCTTTTGGGTGTTATGAGAGTGTAGACATCATTATACACTTTTCAAAATTCTACATAATGTACAACACCAACACTAAAAGTAAGCCCTAATATAAGTGACCCTTTGGCTGGTGATGGGTCAGCGTCGGCTCATCAGCTACTGACAAGCACACTTCTGTAGTGCTAGATGTTGACAGTGGGAGACACTGTATGTGTGGAGGCAGGAACCAGAGGTATATGGGAAATCTCACTACAATCTGCTCAGCTTAGCTGTAAACCTACAGCTGCTGTAAAAAATAAACTCAATACTTAAAAATGTGTTTAATTATAGAATAGACTCTGATTTTCAAAGGCTTGCATGAAAAAAAGCATGTAAGAATATTATTAATAATTTTACATTGATTGTAGGATGAGAAGATAATATTTGGCATATAATAAATAAAAATATTATTTTATAATGCATTTACTCTTTTAACTTTAGAGAGTGTGGTTATGAGAACAATTTGCATGGCAGGTGATTGGCAATTTATTTCTGTTGGACACTGCTAGACTATACACAAGCCATCACTAGCAATAACGGTTTCTGGCCTGAGATGAACCACAGTTACAAACATACTGTTAGGGACAAGATAGAACTAGCTTCTGTCCTTGAAAAGTTTATAGCCTTTTCTCCTGTTTTATTCTTAAGATAAGAATAAGAAACTGATTTGAAAAGCACAATGCACCTGAATAATTCAAAGAATAATGTGAGTATAATTGCCAGGTAAAAAGAAGACGTACTCTGATCTCCAGACTTAGAGATATCAAGAATTTGTACATTGTGGAGGCCGAAAACTATTCCATCAGTCCAATAATTGTGACCAATTAAATGACCTTGAGCTAGCACTGAAGTTATACCAAAAGGTAAAAAGGAGAGATCTAAGGGCTATACAAATTATAATTTCCAGGAAAACAAGTTCAAGTTGAGAATGCCTACATTGTATATAACCAAAGGAGTGTTCTAGAGAGACTTTTGCATATTTGTTAATTGTTGCCTTGGTAATAAAAGAGAGGTTGGATTTTAGTCTACTTATGTCAGCCAGTGCTGTTGGGAGGGCATGGTAGGAGCAGAAAAATAATCAAATAAGACCTTCAGGAAAGCTTAAATCGTGGACAATGGGCAGCACCAAAAAAAGCAAAAGGCACAGTCCAGGAAAAGGACAGCTCAGTTTAAACCAAGCCTTCAGGGCTGGGGGTTGAAGAGGAGATCTAAGAAGCAAGTGACCAACAGAAAGGATGTGGAGATGGGAGCCAGGACTGAGCCTTAGAGTACACTCGGCACATCCTACCCTTAATCGTCAGGTGCCCTTCAGGACTGAGCCTCTTGTTTCACGTCTGGAGAGGAAAGAGCAGAAGGGGTGGGGTGCCAGACGCTGGCCAGTATCCTCTTCTGTGCAGGCCCTCATGTGCTGGGCTACTCCTCAGGGCCCAAAGGAATGAAGACATTCCCTGCCCCAAGGGATCCTGGCCATCTGTCACACTTTCTTATACCATGGGAGCAGTTTGTAAAACAATTCGTTCTTAAAGGGCATCAGACTATTAGAAAAACAATTTTTAAGAAAACTGTCCAAACTTTTCTGTATAGTTCTGCAAATTTGAGGTTTTAGAAGAAATAATTATGGGGCCGGGGGTTTAGCTCAGCGGCATAAGCACCTGCCTGGCAAGTGTAGGGTCATGAGTTCAATCCCCAGTACAGGGCAGGGGGGAACAATTATAAGAGAACATTTGGTGCTGTAAAAACAAAAACAAAATAAAAAACAAATCCAAACCCAATAGAACAAAGGAACAAAAGGCAAGAATCCATTTTTGCTGTGTGGTAAGAATTGTTCTTTGTTCTTTGCTAATTTTCCCCAGATTCAGGTACATTCTTCAAGCTACTTTCTGACAGAGGTCCAGTGTTATTACTGAGAACTCCAGGAGACTTAAATACATTTCCTATGTTTGATAAAATCATTTTGTTGACTATTATTTGAAATATGCACAGTGGTCCTGTTATCTGCAGTTTCCTTTCCTGAGGTTGCAATCACCTGTGGTCAACCGTGGTCCAAAATATTAAATGGAGAGTTCCAGAGTAAGCAACTTAAAAATTTTCAATTGTGCAACATTCTGAACAGTATGATGAAATTTCAAAATGTTCTACTATCTGCCTGGGACATGAATCATCTTCTTGCCTAGTGTACTCATGCAGTATTTGATATCTATAAAGCATATGCTTATTAGATTAACTATCATGGTATCATAGTGCTTGGGTACATGTGACCCCTATTTTAGTTAATAATGGCCCCAAAGCACAGGAGTAGCGATCTTGCAATGAGAGGTTAAAGAGAAGCTGTGAAGGCTTATTTTAAGTGAAAAGGTGGGGTCAGGGATATAGCTCAGTGACATAGTGCCTGCCTGCTTGTGAGTTGTGAGGTTGTAAATTCAACCCTTGGACCAAACAAACAAACAAACACAACCCACAACAAAACAAAACATCCAAGAAAACAAGAAAAGGTGAAAGTTCTTGATTTAGCAGTGAAAGAAAAAAATCATATGCTGAGCTTGCTAAGATAGCTGTACAATAAGAAGAAATCTATCTGTGAAATTGTTCAGGAACTGCTGTGAAAGATACAGCAGTGGTACAGGAGTGCTTTGGCACTCACCTCACCTGTCTCATCACGTAGACATTGTGTCATGTCACATCCTCATCAGAAGGACAAGTGCAGTATAAGATAGAGAGAGAGAGATCAATCACATTCAGCTTTTATTATAGTACATTGTGATAATTACTCTGTTTTCTTATTAGTTATTGTTAATCTCTTGTGGTGCATAGTCTATAAATGAAGTTTTTCATAGGTGTGCATATATAGAGAAACACACAATATTTGTTAGGATTCGGTACTATATGTAGATTTGGGCACCTCTAAGGGACTTACTCCCACCCAAAAGGGAAGACTACTATATGAATTTATTTAATCCTCACAACAATCTAATGAAGATGTCATTTATCTTATTTTATACCTTAGGAGACTGAGGATTCTAGAGATTGAGTAACTTGTCTAAGGTCCCACGGTTAGTGACTAAATAGACTCAAAGACCACTTTTTGCTCAAGATCTGCATATGTCTAATATGGTAGACATATTATGGCTATTAAATAAAATTAATCAAAATTAAATAAAATTTAAAATTCAAATGCACTATCCTAATCCAACTGTTTAACAATGTCTTGGACAGGGCAGAGATAGCACATTTACGTCATCCTAGGAGGTCCTACTGGACAGCACTACTCTGGGTCAGTTGGCCCAGGAGAAGGTGAAGCAAGTGGGCATAGCCTTCATCTCCACAGCTGGTGTTCTTTAGGACTAAATGGAGTTCTCTTGTTTTTCCTTATTGCCAACGCTCCCAGTCTCCACCTGCCACCATTGAATGAATCTTGTTTAGCAGCCACAGTATTGGGTAGCCTTCTTACAGAAGGCTGGCACTACTGCTGCCTCTTGCAATGGCATTCTCTAGAGCCTGATGACCTCCGCAGACTTACATGGTCTGCCCGGCATGGCCAGCTTTCCTGGAGCGATGCTTGTAGGAGGTGGAATGATCCTAGTGTTGTGAGGAGTTTTGTTTTTGTTTGCAGAAAAGGCTTTTAGGATGAGAAAAAAAAGCCCAGCAAATCATGGGAAAGTCTATTTTTAGTTCTATTTGGGCAGACTATGGTGGCACCAAGGACTTTGTGCATTGTTTTGTTTTTGATTTGTTTTTTGCACTGGGAATTGAACCTAGGGCTTTTGCACTGAGCTACATCAGAAGCACTTAAAAAAATTATTTTTGTGGGCATGGAAAAGCACAGTAAGAAAAGACATGGTCTTATCAAGCCCGAACAGAAAACTGATGTCAGAATTATTTAGTTTTCCTATCACATGTTTTTGTTTTTTAAACCAGGTCATCTTCCCAAATGTGAAGTATTTGAGATGTGAGCTCAGTGCAGGGCAGTCCTGCAGAGGAGATAAGTTCTGGCAGCTGAGAGACAGTCTCCTAAAGGTGCTATCCACTCAGAAAGACAAAAAAAGTCCTAAAGATGAAGACAGGGAAGGACCGTGAGTGACAGATTGCGCTGCAGTTTTGATTGTATTAGCTCACACATGTCTCAGAGGTCTTATGATTCTCTTCCAAAACTGCGTTACAATCTTTTTCAGGAAGAGGGTATTTCTGGGAAAAATCAGCAGCACAGTTTCTCATTGGTCTTTTAATAGAACACTGCTGAGTCCTGCCAGGAGCTGTTCTAGTACTAGTGCCACAGTGAAGTTGGTGTGGCCATGGCACAGGACAGGGTCATGTGGGAAACTGCAGTGATGCTAAGGTGACTTCAGGTATACTGCTAAGCAAACTATCCCAGGGGCCAGGGGATTGGAAAGGTTGCATTAGAATACACAAGTCCCACAGTTTATTGAGTCACCTTAAAACACATGGTGAGAGATGCCCAAGTGCCCAAGTGTATGTATTTAGACAATGAAACAGGTGAGGTAAAAGGGCCACACTGGTATTATGGGAAGCAGTGCTTATGTATTCTGCCGCCCACTACATAGTTCTCCTGTCTCAGTATCTTCTTCCCATACCTGGTTTATCTACTAACAGTGTGATCAAAATGACCAGAGCTGAGATTGACCACAGAATTCAGCAACCAGAAGGTACCTGAAGCCAACACAAAGCATCATCTGAGAAATGCAGGGATCTACACCTCCCATTGGCCACCAGGCAGCTCTAGGCTTAACATACATTTCTGGAACAAAAGAAATATGGCGCTAGAGAGACACCATGATGGTGGCTGGGTTAGGGTTGACATCTGGAGGTGGTCTGATCCTTCCTAATAGTTTGCTCCTTCCATCTTTTCTACTTATAAATACTACTCTTCTATTTTTCCCATTCACTTTATTACTTACTCCATTTTTCCAGTCTGCCAACAAGATCACTAGCTAGCTTTCTGTCGCTAACATATTTTATGAATTCTGATTATGCCTCCTAAGCTACTCACTTACTATTTTACTTCTTAAAAACTTCTATTTTCTTTTTCTTAGATGACAATATTGAATATCCTTAAGTAATATAGCAAATACATATTACAGACTCTGTAAAAACATCTTTCTTTTCTTTTAAAAGTATTTTTAAAAGGGCTGGAGATACTGCTCAGGGGCACAAATGCCTGCCTGGGAAGCACGAAGTCATGAGCTCAATTGCAATTTTCAAAATATATCAGTTCAACATTTTTTCTGGCCATGAGAAGTATTCTGGTGAACATAATTGAAAACTCTTTACATGGTTTAATAAACTCATAGTATCTCAGAGTTATGGTTCTTCACACGGAGCCAGACACTGACAAAGTTTAGATTTGAAAGGGAACTCAGAGACCAAATAATCTCTAGTCCAATTGTTAGAAAAGACTGAAGTAAAAAACACTAAGTGATCTGTACCTGGTCACACAGCAGGTGTGATCTGTACCTGGTCACACAGTAGTCATAAAGAGTAAGGAGGCAGGTGTGATTAGATCAATAGGCAACAACTCTGGGAAAGCTCCCAGGAATTGCATTTTTTAAAAAAAATTGCTATCAATCCATTTTTGTTGTTGCTTGTAAAAGTAGAATGAAGAATATGATACTGGAATAACTTTCTTTTTTTATTTGAAACATTTTATTATGCCTAATTGAAATTTTTCTACCTTATGTTTTCTACTATCTAGAAAATATTGAGATGTTAAATTTTCCTTAATCTAGAGTAACAATAGAAGAGTGACTTTTTAAAAAAATTTTTTTCCTTGTGGTGCAAAAGTAGAAATTCTTTAAAGTACAATGTAAGTATCAAAATTAAACATTGGTGCAAAGTAATGTTATTTCAGCCCAGCCAATAAAAATTGTCTATATCTGTCTCAACTAATTAAAGTATCATAATAACGATAAATCACAATATTATAATTATTAAAATAACTTAGCTCATGCATCAAATTAAACCATTTAGATGGTATAGGTTTTTAAAAATTAAGAAGTGAAGCATTACCGTATATGTACACAAGTAAGTCTCCTGATTAATCTTAATTTTATTGAATTAATTAAAATTATAGTCTAAGATAATAACCTTGTTTTATTTTATTTTTTTTTAATTTTATTTAAGGAGAAAAAAGAAAAAAAATAGAAAAAGGGTACAAGTTATACAGAATTTCAGAAAAAATAAACAGTAGGAAATCACTAGTTAATTACATATTGTTATCTTAGAAATAGTTGTTGAAGTTTCAAAATTAAAGCATATAGAGGGGACTTCCAAACAGTGAGACTACAGTTTTGCTCAATGATCCAACAAAACTCAGTAATATGGTTATCTATCTTATACACTTAAATATATATGCAGTTATAACTTTTAGAGAACTTTCTTTTCCTTTCTTTTGTACAATGACAATTACACATTTTGGGTTTTATTACTCCCACAGTTCTTATTACTTTTTTTTGAAGAAAGTAAAACCAAATGTGACATACCAGGACAGAGTCAGTCAAATCAAAAGGATGGACATAATACATAATGTAAAAACAAAATACAAGGTGATCAACAATGGTTACCATAATGCCTCATGTTATCGTAAAAAGAATTGCCTACATCATCAGTTATAATAAAATTGAACAAAACAGCAAAGAATAAGACCAATAAAACCAAAACATTGGAGACATTAGAGGACTTCAAAAGAAGATAATAGTCAACCAGAATGGGCATCACAATGGATCTTATTGTCTTCATAGTTGTTGCTTAGACTTTCAAACTTGGTACTATTTAGCATAACAGAATAGAGGAAAATCAGTCAAACCAAGATGGTGAGAGCAATACAGAGTTTCAAATCAAGTTAATAGGAAATCAAAGTGGGTTATTATAATATATCCTGCTATTTTTTATTTATTTTTCCCTTAATTAAAAGGAAAAAAATGAAAAAGTAGATAATTAAAAGGAGATTGAGATAAAAAAGAGGGCATAACAACAAAACAGTGCAGGTCAAAACATAGCCATTTAAGCAAAATAGTGTTTCACCACAGTATAATCTCGACATAATAGTAGTTACCATAGTGTCTCTTCCCATAAAATTTTTGGGTATAAATTTGTATACTGTAGCATCAAACATATCAAGACAATGTAAAACCATTCAAGAGAATGACAGTATTACAGGGTGTTTAGAATCAACTAACAGAAAATGAACAATGGTTTCTGTATAATCCCCTTGTCTATAAAAGTTTTTATTTATATTATCACATATAATAAAATCCAATAAGATACAACACGTTAAAACCAATGGAGACGGAAGAACAAAAGCTTGATGGGACTTCAAAACAAGAGGATATTAAATCAGCACTACCTATTATGATGTCTTGTTTTCTCCCAAATGGCTGTTCCTACCATCCAACCTTCTCTATCTCATTTCTGTTGAGCTCTTTTTCTGTCACTAGTTGTCAGTTTGTCCTCTTCATTTCGCTTTCTGCTCCATTCATTGTGGCCTCTCTGCCACTGTTTCTGGAATCTTGGTATTTTTCATCTTTAGAACATCCTACAGTAATCTCTGTAGAGTTGAATTGGTGGTTGCAAATTCCCCTAGTTCCTCTTTATCCTGGAAGCACCTTGTTTTTCCATCAATTTCTAGGGACAGTTGTGCAGGATATATCAATCTTGGCTGGAGGTTATCTTTCAAAGCTTGAATTATTTCCCCCCATGCTCTTCATGATTTGATGGTTTGTGCAGAGAAGTCTGCTGTAATTCTGATGGGTGTTCCCTTATAAGCTATTTGTTTCTTGTCTCTGATGGCTTTTATATTCTGTTCTTATATTGGATTTCTGGAATTTTGATTATTATATGTCTGGGTGTAGCTCTGTTTGGGTTGTAGGTGGCTGGGGTCCTGTATGCCTCATACATCTAAGTATCTTTACCTTTTGCTAAATTAGGGGAATTCTCCTGGATTATTTTTGTGAATAGCTTTTGTAGTTTATTTGTTTGAGTCCCTACTTCTTTTATGTTCTTAATTCTTAAGTTATAGATTCTCTTATCATCTTCTAGTCTTTGTATTATTGCTGTTCGTTTTCTTGTTATTTTTAAGAAGTTTTTCATTTCATGCTCCTACCTTACAAATCCGTCCTCCAGTTCTGATGATAATCTATGCTTAGTTTCTTTCAAGCTGTTATGCCAGTTTTTGATAGAGTTTTTAGTTTCCTGGTAATCTCTTTGAACCTGCTTCACGTATTCTATGTTTTCTCTATTTTCTCCATCAAACAATTCTCCCCTTTTTTTCTGTTCTTCCATTCCACCATCTGTTTTTTCTTGGGTAGTGCTTAGCATTTCTCTAACTATTCTACTTATTTCTTGCTTCATTTCATCAAATACTTCATTTTTGAATTCATCTATGAGGCTCCGGAGATACTGCTTTATAGCTATAGGTGCCATGTCTGATATTGCATGTTTTCTGTCTTCATTCTCTTTTGCATTTACCTTTTCTGGATCAGTGTTCTCAGGATTGGGGACTGAGGACCCTTTCTTGTTGCTCCCTTTTCCCATACTTTTTGTTCCTTCCATACAAGCATATTAGGAGGCCCAGTTTTTTTTTTTTTCTCTTTGTCTGTTATAGTTCATTTGAATCCACCGGCTAGGTGTTCCCGCCCACTGCAGTGTACTAGGGAGACACAGACCTGGGCAGCTTCTGCTGGGCCCACCCCTCCAGGTCAACCTACTGAATGTTTTACTGCTAGGGTGCACTGCCAGGTGTAGGGACCTGATTTGGGCTTGCTTACTGGATCTTAGTCCATGGCGTCACCAGGCTAAGCATTCCCCACCACTCCCACTTGAGAGGGGACTATGTGACTAAAGTCACTGCAGGGCCCTGTTCAAGCTAGTCTGCTCATTCCCAGAATGTCCTCTGTTGGAGCCTCCTAGTCTATGAAAGGGTCCCCATTTCTCTCACTCACTGCAGGTCGATGCAGGGCTCCCTGCCAGTCCCACTCTCAAGGCTGTTTGGTTCGCCGATTCCAGCTCTCAGAGCTTTCGCACATCTCTCTCCCTGCCGTGTGGATTGGGACGCAGTATCGGCAGCAGAAAATTCAAATCGTGGCTTCCAATGGCGCAGGATCCAGCTTCTGCACTGAGATTTTATCTGTTCCTGTTATAGCATCAGGATTGCATTTCCAGTTGGTTTCTCTCAGCTTAGTTCATTCCTTGGTCGGCAGGGTACATCTCCCCTCGCGTAGGACTCCTCACACAGCACTGCTCCTGGATTCTAAACTGGTAATCTCAGAGAGCCTCTGTGGCTGCTGTTATTTGTCTGCCATGTTCTCCCGGAAGGCTGGAATAACTTTCTATGAAAGCATCTCTCTGACTAAATGCATCCAACTCACGATTTTAGTTCAGCTTGTACGACTTTTCAAGAATTAAGTATCATGTTGATCATTGTAACAGTAAAACTGTTCTTTCAAAATTATGGTAACTTGCACAAAAGCTTGAGGCAAAGATGAAGCAAGAATCTTGCATTTTATCATTTTTGAAGGGAGAATTATTTATGAGACATACAACAAGTTTCATGGTTTCCATCCTAGAGCCCTTGAGAGTGTTTCCAAGCCCTCTAAAATCATGTTCACTTTGGACTTCTGTCCCTAGGAGTGATGTGTTTATTTCTGGGGAGATTATGTAAGGAAAGGCAGTCTGACTTGATTAAGAAGGTGATCTCTGGAGCCAGACAGAGTCTGATTCATTCACTTATTAGCTGGGTCTGTCACTACCTGTGCCTTGTTTTTCTCATCTGTAAGATAGGGGACAAGAACAGTACTTGCTTTGTTGTATTTTTACCAGGCACACATGAGTTGATGCATTTGGGTTATAAGCTTGGTCTCCATTAAATTAAAAAACTCTGTGATATGCACAACTCAAAAAGTACCAGCTCTAAAAATTCTAGATTGCATCAGATTTGAAAGGGGTCACCAACTTCCAAAAGATTAGGAAAAGTTGACCCAGGTGACCTTTTTAGACTGATGTGGAACAAAAATAGAGTCTGAGTGTTTCACTGAGTCTGAACCAGAAAATAGAAACTTTAGCAGCTGTTTATCCTGAGCCTTAGCATGGCATGGTAACAGGGTAAAAGATCATGCTGTTTTGCCAAACTACCCTGGCTTCAGCACCAAGAGCATCATGACCCAGGAAACTCTCAGATCCAGGGAAAACAGAACTGTGCTCATCCTAGAATACCACAGAGGAGCAAAAGTATGATTGATGGGAAGCAAAGTAACATTTATTAAGGACCGACTCTCATCGGGTCTTTTATAACACAGTTTTTCATTCAGTTTTCACAATAGTCATTAGACTCCAGCTGATAACAATAACCAATAACTAGCAATGGCATTTCAAGCATAACTGCTCAGTTAATTAGGTGTTACTCCTGCCACTTTGCAGAGAAAGAAATGGGGTCTTATGTCAGCCTAAGATCAAATAATTACTATTAGACAGGCCCAGGATTCTAGCCCATAGTCTCTTGGCTATAAAACTTGTCCTCTTTCTAGGACAGGTCCACATTCAAATCCTGTTTTCCATTTCCCACAAAAATTCTTCTACTAGTTTACTGGGACCCGCACCATGCTGGGATCTGGGAAACCCAGCAACACTCCCCCCACACACCCCCCACCTCCCGCCCTGAGAGTTGCTGTGAGCCTGCTTGATAGCACGCGGGAGCCAGTGATCTGAACATCCCTTGAAAGGTTGACCGTAGGCAATGTAGCAAATAGGGGGGATTTCCTTCTACCATCTCTTTGAAGGCAAATACTTTTATCACTGTTTTGCCTTGTTCTAAGTAATGGTATTATTTTAGCCTGTTTTATTTTGTTGAACTTCAATATACATGAAAGTATGGGCAGCTATTTTGAAGAGAATGGGAGACTCTAGGACAGCCATTAGTGACTTCCCTATTGTCTGGTTTTGAAGACCTAAAACGCCTTCCTCATTCTGTTCGGATCAGTTTTATAGTATGTTGTTTTGTATGAATTCGCTGTATGCGAAGACATGGACAACTATTTGGAAGAAAGCAAGAGACAATATGATAAATAGTGAAGATCTTGGATTGTCTAGCTTTGAAATTTGTACTTCTTACATTGCTTTCTTATGTCCTATTTTGTTCTGTTTTGTTGTGTTTGATTTTGCCCCCTTTAAAATTAAAAAAAAAAAGGGAAAAAACTTCTACTTTTGGTTCATTTGTGGCCAATATTCTTTACAACTTATTTCCAGAATTATGTTATCCAAAGGCAGTGCAAAAGCATATGATTCATAAATCGTTCTTCCTTGGAATTGATAATACTTGAACTGAACTAAAAATGCCTACAGACTGCATATCCTGACTGGAATCTTTGGATGGGCTGTAGGGTGGCTTGTGACAACCAGGCTGACTCCTGTTTTGGTCCTGATTGGGCAGCCCACCTCACCACCACCCACGTCCGAGTTGCTTTTGATTAGTGTCAGTGTCCTGTAGATAATCCTTCCAATGCCTCCTTTTGCAGGCCCTGCATTTTCATCAGCTAGCTTGTGAGGCCATGCAACGTAGACAGCTTTATGTCCAGCATGCAGATCTCTCGGCAGAGGCTTGACTACTAGCTGCATGAAAGACGGTAAGAACAAGAGAGATTCAACCTGCCTGGGAGTCAGAATAAAATATCTCTATGAATGCCAGTTCCTCAACTTAGCTTTAGGAGGCAGATTTCCTTATTATCATATAATCCGGCTTCTATTTTGAGAAAAACATTATATGAGCATGTGGTAGTAAAACAGTATGTCAGAAAAAGGTTTAATGTTCCTGACTTCAAAGGAGGAAGCCTAAATTTCTCAATTTGAATAGCAGCTGAGGGTAGAGACTTCTCATAAAGAAAAGTGGTGGCTGTAACTGTGCATACATTTGGAGGTTCACTGCAGGGTCCATGCAGCCTCCTCCTCGAGTTCTCTTAGTTCTCTTTCTCTTTCAGGAAACTAGCTGTCATTTCATAAGGACCCCCCAAAGCTTATGGAAAGCTGATGTGTCAAGAGGAGTGAAATAAAGTCAGTATTTTGGCCTGACTAATTAAAATATTTTTTACTTGAGTCTTAGAATTATCAACACAGTCCAGCCATTTCTTCCTTGGAAAAATATTTTTTCCTGGCTTCTATGATATAATACTTCAAGCTTGATTTTTTTCTGTATCATCTACTGATTCTTTTCATTTTCCTTTGCTGGTACTTCCTCTGTCTCACCTGTTAATGTATAGGTAAGCCAGAGTTTGATTTTGGGGTTCCATTGTCTTTTAGGTTTGCAGTTCCTCACTAGGAGCTCTAAAGTCTTCTCTACAGGCTCTAAATAGCTACCATATGGTCAGTAACTTCTAAATTTAGCTCTCCAGTTCTGTTCTTTCCACTGAGACTCAAAAATCTTATTTCGTATTAACATTTCCATGTCTAGATCTAATGGACTCTCAATTTTATTGGGACCAAACCATACCTCTTAATTTTCAGCTGTCATGTTCTTACTGTAATTTTCTCCATCTTAGTGAAAAGAATTACTATCACTTCAGTTGTTCAAGCCACAAGCGTAGCTGTCATTTTTGATTCCTGTCTGTCCTTCACTTTCCACTTTCTTTTTTTCTTGAATTTTTAAAAATTTCGTTTAAAGAAACATTAAACAAAACAGAAAATGGATAGAAATGATACATACTTTCAAATAAAAAATAAACAGTAAGAAATTGCTGGTTGATGTTTACATATTGTCCTCTTACAAATAGTTGTTCAAGATACAAAAGTGAAGCATACAAAGTGGACATTCAAACAGCGAGACCGCAAACAGTTCTGTTCAACTATCCAACAAAAACTTAGTTAATATGGTTATCAATCCTATACACTTAAACATACATGCAGTTATCCATATCTTCATTTATGTTGAGATTAAACAAACCAAAGCAGGCTAAAATCATTCTTGAACAAAGAATAATAGTATTGTTGGATTTTCACATCATGACACTCCGGGATCAGCGCTGGCTACTGTAGTGTCTTTTTTTCTTCAAAGTATTTGTTCATTTCATCATGTGTCATAAGATTGGTTCTCGTAAACTGTTTATAGGTTCTATATATGCATGAGTCTTAAAGTGTATTTCTATACTTTTTATATTAGAGGGAGAAACAAAACAAAGCAGGACAAAACAAAACCTATTCCTATAAACACATAAAATGAAAAAGACATATAAAACTCCTTGTACAGTGGTACAAGGAGTTCTACCATAGTTACTGTGTTGTTTCTTGTTATCTTCAATAGAATAGCTATATCATCAAACACAGTATAATTGAATATATCAGTATATAACAGTATTAATAAAAACACAATTTTGTAGATAGTGTAAAACTTCAAAAATAGTTAGTAATCAAACCAGCATGGGTATTGTAGTGAATCTTGTTATCTTCAGTGTAGTTGCCTATACTCTCAGACTTGATACTATCAATCATAACAATTTTGAATAAAATCTGTTGAAACCAAACAGTAATCAAGCAAACCAGATTTAACTAAGATCCGTCATGATAAACCAGTATAAGTTATACAGGGCTCCAGATTAAGTTAATAGGAAAGTAAAGATGATTACTGTGCTATATCCTGATATTTTTGGGATAGCTGTTTGTGCCCTCAGATCTAGTGCATATAGACAAACTGTACAGAATAAATTCTATCTAAGCAGAGTAGTGTAATATGGGTTTTAATTCCTGACACACTATTAACAATATCTTCTGCCATCTTTTTAAAGACTATTTCTCCCCTTTCACTCCCCCAGGGTGCACTGTGCATTTTTGGGTCTCACCAACACCCTCGGATTTAAATTTGGGGGGACAACTTGCTATTTACCTAAGTGGTTCCAAACCTTCTCTCTCCTAGACTTGATCTCTAGGTTGTATTCATTTACCTGTTAAAGCCTGTCTTTCCAACCAATCCACAAATACTGGTCTAGTTGCTCCTATTACTTTCTGATTCCCTGTCACATAGAGCATTGTTTTCTCATATTTGATTTTTGGTCCATATACCCTTTTTCAGGTTAGTTATATTTCCTATAAAGAGCACTTCGGTGGACCCTACCTCCTGATCTACTCTGTCTGTGGTTCTCTTTTTTTAAATTTAGTGTATCAAGGCCACCTATATTAAAGATTATAACCAACCTTCTCTGCCCCATTTCTGTTGTGCTCTTTTTTTTGCCATTAGTTGTCTGCTTTTCTTCTTCATTCCACTTTCTGCTCCATTCATTGAGGCCTCTCTGCCACTGTTCCTGGAATCCTGGTACTTTTCTCTCTAGAATGTCCTGCAGTATTCTCTGTAGAGTTGGATTGGTGGTTGAGAATTCCTAGTTCCTCTTTTTCTTGGAAGAATCTTGTTTCTCCATTAATTTCTAGAGCAGTTTTTTGGGGTATGTCAATCTAGGCTGGAGGTTATTTTCTTTCAGGACTTGGAATATTTCACTCCAGGCTCTTCTTGATTTCATGGTCTGTGTGGAGAAGTCTGCTGTGATTTTGATGGGTTTTCCTTTATAAGTAATCTTTTTCTTGTCTCTGACAGCTTTTAATATTCTGTTCTTATATTGAATTTCTGGGATCTTGATTATTATATGCCTGGGTGTAGCTCTGTTTTGGTTGCAGGTAGCTGGAGTTCTGTATGCCTCATACATCTGAATATCATTTCCTTTTCCTATGTTTGTGGAGTTTTCCTTAATTAGTTCTGTGAATAGCCTTTGTAGTTCCTTTGTTTGTACCCCTGCTTCTTCATTCACTTTCTTTATTCTTAAGTTATAGATCCTCTTGTCGTTTTCTAGCCTTTGTATTGTTACTGCTTGTTTCCTTGTTATTTTTAAGAAATTTTTCCTTTCATGATCTCACATTGCAAACCTGTCCTCCTGTTTGGATAGTCTATCCTTAGCTTCTCTCAAGCAATTTTGCCAGCTTTCAATGGAGTTTTTAATTTCCTGGTAATCTCTTTGAATCTGCTTCATGTATTCTATGTTTTCTTTATATTCTTCATCAAAAAATTCTCTCCTTTTTTGTGTTCTTTCATTCTTCCTTCTGTGTCTTCTTGAGAGGTGCTTAGCATTTCTTTTATTAATCTATTTATATCTTGTTTTACTTGGTTAAATATTTCACTTTTGAATACACCTATGACCTGAAGATATCTCTTTATGTCCACTGGTGGCATGTCTGATATTGCATGTTTGCTGTCCTCAATCTCATTTGTATTTACCTTTCCTGAATCAATGTTCTCAGGGTTGGGGTCTGGGGACTTTTTCTTGTTGCTTCCTCTTCTCATATTTTTTTTCCTTCCATATAGCGTATATAGGAAGTCCCAGTCTTTTTCTTTGTTGGCTACCATTCTTCTGAAGCCTGCTGGCTAGGTGATCCTGCCTCCTCCAATGTCCTACTGTAGTGCAAACAGGGGCAGGGAATGCTGGCCCCTCTCCTCTGGGTCAGTCAACCTGCTGAGGTCTTCACTGTGTTAGTGTGCGCACATGTAGGGAACTGGTTTGGGACAACTTATTTGGTCTCAGTTAGGGGTGTGACCCAGGCCAAGCACACCCCACCAATCCCATCTGGGAAGGGAACAACTGACTGAAGCCACTGCTGTTCCTTGTTCTTGCCAGTCCCATCTGGTTCCAAGATGTCGTCCTGTTGAAATGGCACCCTTTTCCCGTGGAAGAGTTTTATTCCTGGCACTCACCACAGGTCGATGCAGGTCCCTGCCAACTTGGCTCTCCATTGGGCCTGCTGATCCCCAACTTCGGTGTGACTGTGGTTCCAGTGAGTCTAAACGGGGCGGAATTTGGGCAGATCAGTAAGTGGTGGCCATGCAAGTTCAGGCACTGAACACATAACCTTTAGCTCTTCCAATAGTAGCCCCGGGACTGCATGTTTGATTAGTTCTTCTCACCTTAATTTTTTCCTGGGTTGAGAAGATCCATCTCCTTCTGTCCGGAACTCCCCATGCTGTTTTGTTTTGGCATCTAAGTTGACTATCTCAGGAAGCCTCTATAATCTACTCTTATCTATCCGCCATCTTTACCAGAACCGCAGAGCTGACTATTTTTAAGTATAGAACTAATTTAAGTTCTATTATTAAAAGCTGCATAACTGTAAGTTTGAAGGAACAGTAACTTATTTAACATTACTTCCAATGAAGAATACTTCCCGGGTCACCTTCTCACTGAGTTCTCTAGAGTTTCCCTTTGTCACACTCACTTTCCATTTTCAGCCCACTGACAAGTGTAAGGGTTCTGTGTCATATCTCACACATGACCGCTTCCACCTACTACTGTGGACACCATTCTACAACAGACTATCACTATCTCCCACTTAGACTTCTCCCACTCTCTTCATGGGGACCCATGTAATCTTTCAAATACATGAATGAGTTTGGAGCACTCCTGTTCTTGCAACTCTGCAGTGGTTTCCCATTATGCTGACAAGCACATGGGTTTGCTATACCTAATGAGTCTTCGTGAAGTTGGTCTCTGTCTGCCTCTGACTTTATTTAATCTTACTCTCTTCCTTTATTTTCTTCTAGTTACTCAGACCTATTTCAAGAGGATTATAAGTTCATCTCTTGATCAAGTCATTTAAATTTGTTGCTCCTGTGCCTATTTCTTGTCTTGGTCTCCTTCAAATGTCATTTCTTCAGAATTCTTCCCTGAGTTCTAAATCTGGATGGCCCTCATTTGATCAGTTATCCCTGTTCACTTTCTCCCTTCCTTTTCTATTTCCTTTATAGTACTTACCTATCTGAAAGGACATTGTCCATTTATTTACTTCTTTAAGTCTCCTCTTCTCTGAACACCTTGTCATAGTACATATTGTTTAAGTCTCCATCACAAATGCCTGGTACATTGCATATATTTAATAAGTACTTATTAATTATATACATAAGTTCTCTAACAAAGCAGAAAAGTCCAATGTACTATGCCACCTCCAACTGGATTCAAGGTGGCACTGAGTAAAAAAAGATCTTTCTCAAGGCAGCCCTCTTCAGCCTCATAGCTGTTGCATTTTTTTGTTATGACATACTTGACCTCCTCTGCTCAGGTCTCTGTTCAGGTGTCACGTTTGGTGATTGAGCTCCTTTGACCACTTTTAATACCCACCCACTTCCATTACTTATTTCCAAAAATTTCAGGTTTTTTCACCACAGGCATGAAATTATTATTTACTCTATTAAATTAGTATTGAGTTAGTTATTTTAACTATTTTCTTCTGTAAAACAAGCCATCCCCAAACATAATGACTTAAAAACAACAATTATCCTTTCAAACATCAACAGTCTGGGCTGGCTTCTGATGCACAAGCACATGTGTGGGGTTTCTCTCATGGCCAGCAATGCGTGCGGTTGTTGGCTGGGAGCTCAGCCAGCACTGTTGACTGGCACATCTTGATTGTGCTTCACTGGCCTCTTCTGGTGGTCTAGGTTTTCTGTGGATGAATTCTGTGGTTTTTAGTGGCTGAATTCTAAGAAGAAGACTCTGAGCCTGTGAATAGCTCGATGCACAGTCTTGTAGGTTACACAACATCATTTGTTCGGTGTTATATTGATCAAAGTCAGTTTCAAGACCAACCCAGAATCAAGGGATAGGGCTACAGACTATATTTCTGGATGGCAGGAGTGGCAAAGAATTTGTGATCATCTTTCTCTCCTCATTTAAAATAACTTAGAAATAAAATCATTTTTATTTTAACTTTTTTTTTTATTTTTTGGTTTTTGTGATAGGGTCTCTCTATGTAGTCCAGGCTCACACTGAACTCACTAGATAAACCACTCTGCCTCCAAACTCATAATGAGTCTCCTGCCTCAGCCTTCTGAATGCTGGAATTACTGGCTATTTTTGCTTTTGCTAATGAAAATATTTCTAAAAATTACTAGTGTTTCAAGGTGATTACAGAGTCTCCTCAGTAATTAAATTCTTCCAGAATCCTGATGTTGCTGTTCTTATTTTTATTATTATTCTTTTAAAAATGTATTTTCTATTATATTAACTGGGTTCTTGCCCTAGTTCTAGCCCAAGCTAACTACTTTTGTTATCTTGGGAGAAATCACATGGGAATTTAGCTTTTGTTCTTTTCAATGACAAAATGAATGGCTGGAATGACATGATTTCTACTCCATTTCTAGCCCCAAGAACTACAATCTGAGGTTAAACTATATTTTAATAACTTTGAGATTATCCTTATGCATAATTTTTTGTATGAAGTTGGATTTACTTGCTTAGAAAGAATGTTAAAGTTGTCATATTCAAAAGAGTTACTTGTCTGCTTGACACTCAGCTCTCATACAAAAGAAAGGTAAATAAAGCCAGAGGTTGTGAAGGAAGAGTTTGCATGCATGGCTGCCTGGCAGTAACGATCACAAAAGATTCTGCTAGAACACCAGCTTGTAGAGGCCACTGTAACCTTATGCAAAAAGTACTTCTGTAAGAATATCTGCCCAGCAGATACCTCTTCTATTTCAGATTGATGCCACTGTTGCTATTAATCATTGTGGCCAAGGACTGTAGTTTCAAAATATTTGGTGTAATCCTCCTCATTCTTGCTTTTAAAAACTTCTTGGCTCAACCTCTTCAAATACATTTGGAGTTTTCTGCAGTGCATATATATTTCCACTGCAATGCTCTGCCATTGACAAATTAATATCAGTAGTCTTTGGACTCTCTTTCCAGTTGCTTTTTTTTTTTTTAATTGAGGCTGACAGTTGTGATTATGTAACTGGTGGAGAACAATTGTTAAGTTCAGCTAATGAACTTATGGCAGAGGTTGCTAAGTGTTCTCCAAAGCCTATTTCCTTTTCATCCTGTACACACAGAAGAGATTTGGTTTTGAGCAAATTTCGCAGTTAGATATGGCTATGAGTGTAAGCTCTATCCAAAGGAATATGAATAGAAGTACTATGCAGTCCTCCTTCCATTCTTAAGAAGAATTGATTGCAAGATCCTTGCTCCCACACATATCAAAATCCAAGGATGGTCACAATCCTTATAGAAAATGGGGTAGTCTATGCTAAAACCCTGGATGAGAAAAAGCCCTAGAATTCTCTTTCCTAGGTCGATGGCTATAGACTCAGGCCCTAAAACTATTTTAGGCAAGGCAGCTGACTTCTTCCAACACTCCTCTGTATGGTGACAAGGCAGGGAGTAGGCCATGAAAACACAGGGCTTTGTCTTGGAATTTAGTGCTGGGCCTGCCATAATGGGACACAATACTGAGAGGAAACCAAATACACAGGCTAGAGCTCACAAATAAGAGACTCTATACTGGTCCCCTGCACCAGGTAGAGACCTGCAGACTGATGGGACAGACTTGAATTTTGACCTGCATAATTATAATACTCATGATGGGCCTAGGACACCCCATTCCATGTGATTATGTGTAAGTCCCTGTGGCAACAGCCTTAACAGTCAAGAAACGGTCTCCACACATGTCACCCCAACCTCATGCAACTGTCTCTAGACCAGTATTTACAGGTAGAGCCATAGGTTGGCTGCAGCACCAGGGAGAGATCTTTATTCTAGTGAACTGAAATTGCATGTTAGCTGCATCACTGCCTGGCGTGGCGTAGGCCTGGATGTACTTCCTGGTACAGGTCTTTGTGGTTATAAGATGCTAGCATGAGTCATCTTAATGTCAGCCTTGGAGGCCAAGGGACTGTCCATCCCCATTACCTGAACCTTTGGCAGCGTGATGTCGGGTGATACTATATTTGCTGGGGGTAAAACAGGGTAGTTATCATAGAACTTTGCCTTGAAACTCAGTGCTGGGCTTGAGAATTCCAACCATGTGTCATTCTTAATTGCTTGTCTGTGGACAAAAGCTTAGGAACAGCCCCAGTGCCAGGGAAAGACATGTGGTCCAAGTATGTTGGAGTTCATTTCTGGCCACGGTCACCTATGCCTGGTTGTATTAGTCCTAGGCCATAAGATCATCTCAAAAGTAGGTATCTCACAGCAGTTTAGGCCTTGGGACTACCCCAGTGCTGTGCGGGTCTTAGTAGGCTACGATTTGGGGCATGACAGAGCTTTGCAGTATTGAGAGCCAGGGATATGACATATGTGTATGAAACTGGTCCCTCCCAAGTGACTCTGCCAAGATGGACAGAAATAGAGCACTCAATAACAACAGGCTAGTGACTGTGGAAGAGGCTTCTAGGTTCACTCTAGTCTCAGAGAGATGTTTAGGAGATGTACTACCCTCTTTAGGCATGCCTCAGTTCTTGTTGAGCAGACTAACTGTGGATATGGGACAGACTTGGGGTTGAATTGTTCTCTAGTGCTGCAATAGTGACAACACACCAGTGACACTCTTGTAGGATGCCTGGACTTAGGATGCCATGTAGTATTGAAATAGCAGAAGTGATTGCAAGAAATAAGATAGGAAACAAACAGCCTGGATAGAATCTCTGGAAAGACAGAGACAAAGTCAAATTATAAGGACTACAATATCTAATCCTTCAATACTCAGATAACATTGCACACCTTCTAAGCATCAGTAGCTTTTAGAAAATCATAAGCTCATCTACAAGTCAAAATAAGATGCCACAAAATAACCAGTAGTAATCAGTAGGGTCAAACCCTTGTATAAAAATTTAAAACAGGCATTTGAAGGAAATGTGACAAGTTTCAAGAAAACAGAGAGAAAAAATTCAGTAACTTAAGAGAGAAACTTAATGAAGAAATCAAAGCAACTTTCTTTACACCTAGAGATGCTCCTCAGTGATAGAACACTTAATTAGCCTGTATGACACCCTGAGTTCAATCCTTCATGGCATCAAGGATAAATAAGCAAACAAATAAATAAGATATAAAAATTAAATACAGGCAAGCAGAAACCCTTGAGAAATACATTAAATGAAATTAAAAACACAATAGAAGACAATAGTAGGATAGATCAAACAGAAGAAAAAATTAGTGAGTTCAGTGACAGGCTACTTTAAAGATGAACAGTTGGAAAAGAAAAGAGTGAAGAGGAACGAAGAAACCATACAGAAATTTTGAGACTACATTAAAAGAGAACATACTTGGATTTGTGGGGTGGTTCAAGAAAAATCTGAGAATTTTGAAAGGATAGAGCACTTATTCAAGGAGATAGTAACAGAAAAATGTCCAAACCCAGAGAAAAATATAAATATCCAGGTACAGGAAAGTCAAAGTTCAACAGAATTAGCTCTACTAAGTTTAATGCAAATTATCTTATAATAATTAACTTCTCAAAAGTTAAATACAAAGAAGAGATTCTCAAAGTAGCAAGAAAAAAGAAATACATGTGATCTTCCAACTCACAAGAGATTTCTGGGAGAAAACCATATAGGCTAGTTAAGAGTGGTAGGAGATTTCAATAGTTTTGGAAAAAAATACTTGACAACCAAGAGAACTGTCCCCATCAAAGCTGACTTTCAAAATAAAGGAAAAACAAAGACTTTAGTATGAAGACTAAAAAACAAAACATTAATAGGTTAACAAATAAGCAATATAGAAAAAGACACAAAATATTTTAAAAAGAAAGACATAAATAGATATAAAATTCCAAAATATGAGAAGAAATGTAGGGTAAATGTAGTTTTAACTGTTATATTTCCTCTATTCTTTGTTTTGTTTCTTATTTTTGTGCTCATGTTAAGTTGCTAATATTTTAAAATAACATATTATAAATTAAAAATATTTTTGTAAGCCTCATGGCAGCCACAACACAAAAGTCTATAGTGAACAATCCAAAAACAATAAAGAAGAAACCATAATACATTACTGAAATGAATCTCTTCACCATAAAATAAAACTGTAAAAGAGGAAGAGTGAGAGAGAACGGAAGCTATAGCAAAACTAGAAAACAAGTTGAATAATATCTTAAATGTAAATAGATTAAATTCTCCAATTAAAAAATGTACAGTGAATAAAAGTTTAAAAAATAGGACCCAAGTATATGCTACTTATAAGAAACTCATCTCACTTCTAAGGATGAACCCAGACAGATAATGAAGAGATGTAATAAGATATTTGATACAAATGTGACACAAAATAAAGTAGGAGTAGCCACATTCAACACTAGATCAAGTAGACTTTCAGTAAAAAGCAGTAAAAAAGAGACAAGGAAAGTCACTATAAAATGATAAAAGGGTCAACTCAGCAAGAGAAAATAATTCCAAATACCTATGAACTCAATAGTGGAGCACCCAAATATATGAAGCAGATGGTAAGAGACTTTAAAAAAGAGATATACTCCAAAACAGTAATAATGTGGAACTTAAGCACTCCACTTTTAGCAATAGATTGAGTATCTAAACAGAAAGTCAACAAAGAAACAGCTGGGTTAAACTGCACCCTGGACTCAACAGAGCTGACATCTTCAGAACATTACATCTAACAGTACAGAATTCATATTTTTACCATCAGTACATGAAACATTCTCCAGGATAGATCATAGAACAGGCTGAGAAACAAGTCTAAACAAATTTTTAAAACTTGGAATCATATAAAATGACTTTTGGACCAAAATGCACAAAAATAGAAATAAATAACAAGATTATCTTTGGAAGTTATATACAAATGTGTGGCTTTCAAATAGTTTACTTGTGAACAATCAATGGATTAAGAAAGAAATCAAGAAGAAAATTAAAAATTTCTTGAACAAGTGAAAATGGAGACATAACGTATCAAACTTTTGGGACACAGCAAGAATAGTACTAAGATGGAAATTGATAGTAATCAATACCTATCAAAAAAGCAGAAAGACTTCAAATAACATATCACTGCGTCTCAAAGAGCTAGGAAAATAAAAACAAACCAAACACACAATTAATAGAATGAAAGAATTAATAGAATGAAATAATAAAGAGCAGTAATAAATGAAATGCAGACTGAGAAAATTACAAAGACCAATGAAACGAAGCATTAGTTCTTCAAAAAAAGATAAAACTCATATAGATTGAGAGAGAGAAGATTCAAAATCAAAGATGAAAAGGAAGACATTACGTTTGATACCCCAGAATTACAAAGGATCATTAGAGACTATTGTATGCCAATAAATTTGATACTGACCAATAGCAAATAATAAGGTTGAATCTCTAATAAAAAGTCTTTCACCAGAAAATCCCAGAACTATATAGTTTTGCTGATGAGTTTACCAAATATTTAAACAAGAATGAATACCAATTCTTCTTAAATTATGCCAAAAAAATCAAAGAGGAAGGAATTCTTCCACACACATTAATCTGTTAACAAAACCAGACAAAGAAACAAAAAGAAAACTACAGGCCAGCATTACTGAAGAATATATATGTAAACATTCTCAAGAAAATGCTAGCCAACCAAATGCAACAACACATCAAAAAGAACAAAGGATGATTGAGATTCATCCCCATGGTTTAAGTAATAAACATATGCAAATCAACAGAAAAGATATACCACATCAGCAGAATTGCTACGGTTTATACCTAGATGTTCCCTCTGTCCCATGTGCTTATAGGTGGGGCTTCTGGGAAGTGATGAGTTTATGGTGGCATGATAATCATCAATGGATTAGTCCACTGAGGAATTAAATGTGATGTAGGAGGTGGGCCCGGTTGGAGGAGCTGGATCCCTAGTGGCCTGACATAGAAGGGTTTATCTCTCTTCCTGTTCTCCCGTTCTCCGCTTCTACACCATGTGAACAGCTCTTCTCAGTTATGCTATTCTGCCTGGACACAGTGGGTTATGGACTGAAGCCTGTGAGCCAAAATAAAGTTTTTTTCCCTAGTAAGTTACATGTACTGGGTATTTTGTCTCAGCAGCAAGGGAAAAAATTAAGATAAATGAAGGATATAAAACATTATCATACAGATAGATGAAGAAGAGGCACTCAATAAAATTAGCACCTTTTCATAATTAGAAATTCTTACCAAAAATGGAAAGATATCCCTTGCTTGGTTAGGAAGAATCAGTATTGTGAAAATGGCCATAGTCCCAAAACTGTTACACACATTTAATGTAATTCCAATCAAAATACCATTAACATACTTTATTGATCTAGAAAAAACATTCCTACAATTCATCTAGAAGCAGAAAAAAACTAGAATAGCAAAGGCAATTCTGGGCAACAAAAGCAAGGCAGGAGACATCTTAATCCAACTTGAAATTATATTACAAAGCTACAGTGATAAAATCTGCAAGTACTGGCAAAGAAATAGACCTGAGGATCAATGGAACAGATTAGAAGATGCAAACACAACTAAAAAGACACTTAGCCACCTTATATTTGACAAATAGGCTAAATATGTTCACTGGAAGAGAGATAGCCTCTTTAATTAATGGTGCTGGAAAAATTGGTTTCTACATGCCAAAGACTGAAACTAGACCATGTTTATCACCATGCACTAAACTAAAGTCAAATTAGATCAAAAATCTAAGTATTAACACAGAAACATTAAATCTACTGAAAGACAATGCAGATAGAAATCTTGGAGACTTAGGGGTAGGCAAAGAGTTCATGAACAAAATGCAAACCTCACTGGAGGTACTTCAAAGAATCAACAACTGGGCTCTCATCTTATTAAAAAGTTTTTGCACTTCAAAAGAAATCACCAACAAAGTGAAAAGAAAATCCACAGAATGGGAAAGAATTTTAGCCAGCAAATTCTACCTCAGATAAAGAACTTAGTTCAGAACATATAAACAATTGAAAAACATCAAACCGCCCAAATTCAAAGGCCCACTCCAAAAACGGGCATCTGAGTTGAGCACACATTTCTCAGATGAAGATATACAAATGGCAAGTAAATACATGAAGAAATGTTTGCCATCACTGGTCATTCAAGAAATGCAAATTTTAAAAGAACTTTGAGATTCCATTTCACTCCAGGAAGAATGCCTGCCATCAAGAAATCAACAAATAACAAATCCTGGCGGGGCTCTGGGGAAAAAGGAACACTTCTTCACTGTTGGTGGGAGCGTAGACTAGTGCAGCCACTGGGGAAATCAGTGTGGAGATTCCTCAAAAAACTAGGGTTGGAAGTTCCATTCAATCCAGCTATTCCCTTCCTGGCTATTTGCCCAGAAAAATTGAAAATGTCATGTCACAGAGATATATGTGCACCCATGTTTATACAGCACAATTGTAACAGCTGAATCTTGGAAACAACCAAAATGCCAATCAACCATAGAATGGATGAAAAAGATGTGGTACTTTTATACAATGGATCATTAGCTATAAAAAAGGATACTCTTGAGGCTTTTATAGGTAAATGGAGGCAACTTGAGACTATATTCATACGTGAAATCAGACGCACATTTGTAAATACTGTATTGTCTCTCTAGTGTAAAAAATAAATAATAATAATAAAAAACTGAAAGAGTAATAGGATCCAAGTGTACAGTAGATATTGTAATAATGAAAGGGAAAAGAAATAACTCAAAAGAAATAGCAACTTGTAGGTATACACATATAACTATGTATGTTCAAGTGTGCAAGATACATAACCATGTTATTAATTCTCTATTCATCAAAAAGAATAGTTTGTGCTGTCATTGTTTGCTCATTTTTTTATACTTAGATTTTGTAAATTGAGCAATTATTTCTAAGATAACAATGTGTAATATATTTACTAGTGTTGGGTTTCTTACTGGTTTTTTTTGGAAATTGTATATTATTTCTACCCTTTTTTCTGTTTTGCTTCATAAAAATAAAAAATAATTCTTAATAAACTAGTATGGAAGGAGTGTATCTCAATAAAATAGCCATTTGTAGTAAGCTGTTAATCAACTAATTACATTGAATAGTAAAAAGTTGAAAGCTTTTTTCTAAATCTGGAAAAAGACCAGCATGCCCACTTTCATCAAAGATTCCACCAAACAAGTATTAGAATTAGTTTATGATTTAAACTAGGTTTTGAGGTACAAAATCAGCATAAAAATTGGTAGCATTGCAATATGCCCATTACAAAGTATTTGAAATAGAAACAAAAAAACAATATTACTTATAACAGCTATAAGAACACTTAGAAAAAAATTAACCAAAGAAATGAAAAACTTTATAACAAAAACTATAAAATATTAATGAAAGAAATTGAAGAGAACATGCACAAATATAAGACTGGAAAGTCATTTCATGTTTACAGATTAGAACAGTGAATACTGGTTAAATGTTCAGACTTCTCAGAGTGATTTGCAGGTTCAAGGCAATCCGTACAAGTTCCCCAAGGACATTCTTCACCAATTTAGAAAAAAATCCTTATCATTTGTATGGAACCCCTAAAACTCTAAATTGTCAAAGAAATCTCGAACAAAAAAGAGCAAAGCAGCAGGCATTGCACTACCTGATCTCAAAACATGCTGCAAAACCTTTGATTCTCTTGTTTTAATTGGTTTTATACTATTTTGTTGTGTTTGACTTTATTGTGTGTAAAGGTATGGACAACTATTTTGAAGAAAACAAGAGACATTATTGTAACCACTGTTGATTTCCTGTTGTCTTGTTTTGAAGTCTTGTGTTGCTTGTGTTGTTCTGTTCTGATTTGCTTTGTTGTTTTGTTTTGTTTTATTTTCTTTTTAAAAAAACCCAGCATGATACTGGCATAAAAACAGACACAGAACAATAGAACAGAATAAGAAGCCTAGACTCAAACTCAAGCATATGCTCCCCATTTATTTTTGACAAAAGTGCTAAGAACACCTATTGGAGAAAGGACAGTCTTTTTGATAAATGGTGCTGGGCAAATTGTACATCCACTTGCAGAAGAATTAAGTTAGATCCCTATTTTATATCAGTTACAAAAAATCATCTCAAAATAGATGAAAAATAAAATTTAAGGCATGAAACTTCCAGATGAAAACAGGAGAAACACTTTAGGACACTGGAATGGGCATGGATGTTTTGGACAGAATCTCAAAAGCACAGCAAACAAAAACAAAAGTAGATAATGGGATTATGTCAAGCTAAAAAGAGCTGGGCTTGGTGGTGCATGCTTGTAATCCCAGCACTTGGGAGGTTGAGGCAGGAGGATCACTGTGTATTTGAGGCCAGCCCAAACTACATAGCAAAACCCCGTTTCCAAAAACAAAACAAAAACAAAAATAAACAAACTGAAAGGCATCCACACAGCAAAGAAAAAATAGAGTGAAAATATAGACTATGAATGGAGAGAAAATATTTATACATATTAACCCCTATACGTTTGAGAAAAGATTAAAATCCAAAAATATGTAAAGAACTAAAAGAAATTCAATAGCAAAAACCAAAGCAAAACCCTAAATAACCTGATTTTAAAAAGGGCAATAAACCTAAACAGGTATTTTTCAGAAGAAAGCATACTAAAAGCACAAAAAGTATATGAAAATGCTCAGTGTTACTAATCATCAGGGAAATACAAATCAAAACCACGATGAGATTTCACCTCACTCTGGTAAGAATAGTGACATAAGAAAGACCAAAGAGAGCAAGTGCTGGCAAGGATGTGAAGAAGCCAAAACCCTTGCACAATGCTGGAGGGAATGTAAATGTAAATTGGTACCACCACTATGGAAAACAATATTGAGGTTCCTCAAATAATTACAAACAGAACTACCGCATGTCTGTAATCCCGTCATTTGGGAAGCTGAGATGGGAGGATTGCCCTGAGTTCAAGGCCAACCTGAATTAAACAGTGAGATCTTGGCTCGAAAATAAACAAACAACCATATGGCTTAATTCCCACAATTAGATATATACGCAAAGGAAATGGAGTCAGTATATTAAAGAGAAACCTGCATCCCCATGTGTTTTAGCACTATTTGTGACAGCCAAGAAATGGACAAACCTAGGCGTCCATCAGCTGGTGAACTGGTACAGAGACTGCTGTATGTATATGATTACACAGTAGAATTCTATTCATCTGCAAAAAGAATGAAATCCTGTCATTTGCAACGATGGGGATAGAACTGGAGATTATTATGTTAGGTGAAATAAACCGAGTGCAGAAAGACAAAGGACACATGATTTTGCTCATATGAAAAATATAAATATAATAACCAGAGAAATTGAGACTAGAGTGGTGACTACCAGAGGCTGGGGAGAATAGGAGAAAGGACAGTGTTATGATTTATGTAAGGAGTGCTCCCCAGAGGCCGCATGTGCTGATAGGGGAGTTTTGGGAAGAGGATTGGACTAGGGACACTGTAGCTGATTTGCTTTTAGGAGGTGGAGACTCACAGGGTTCACCTTCTTCCTCAGCTCCTTTTCTCTCTGTTTCCTGGTCACTGTGACACGAGCTGCTGTCCCTCTGCCATACCCCTTTCCCATTTTGTTTCTCCTTGAAGCCACCAACCATGGACAGAAAATATGAGCCAAATAAACCTCTCCTCCCTTAAACCATGGATCTTAGGTGTCACAGCCCAGCTAGGGGGAAAGTGACTCTTCCTATAATAAATAACCCTTATTGTGTGTGTCACCGTACATTGAGTGACATCTATTGATTATAACAACTAGCCTATAATATGTAGGTTTTATTGTGGTTTTCAAGATGCTTCAAAATATTTTAACATTACTTTAGTGGCTACAAAGCATCTATTTTGAAAAGCATTTTCAAGATTAGGTGGTATTAATGGTTTCCTTCTGTCTCCTGAAACCAATCCTCAGACTACACGATAACCTCAGGGTGTACTGTGTGGCCTCTTGTACCTACCTTCCTTGTGCCCATCAGCTGTTGATCATTTATTTACCAAACAAATGTTTTGGCCTTCTAGCATGTGTCACCCATGTTATAGCACTGCTGCAAGTTATTGAAGAGAATAAATCAAGCCACATTCTTTGATTGCTTAGAAGGAGGTTTGCCCGACAGGACTCTGGGTCAGCCATGGTGACTACTGGTGTAGTCTAGAACCCCCTTAATATGTGCAATAAACTTGTTCTAATAATTAAGTTTACCATATAATTTAAAGACTTCATTGAAAGTTTTTAAAATGTACTTCTAAAATGAATCACAAATTTCCCTTCCTTTCCAAAATTAGTGTACAGAATACAAATTGCAGGAAATCCTGAAACTCCAAATGGAAGCACCAGAAGACTGAGTTATACACAAATCTGAGAACAATTTTGCCTCAAAATTTTAAGTGATTCCAAAGTAGGTAGAAAAGATCTGCCTTCTCCAAGGGGAAACTGTGATGAGTAACCATGGCATTGACTTAGGACAGACACAGTAGCTGAAGTAGGAAGTAGAAATGGGTTTGACTGTAAAAATCTAATTTATGGGTTTCCCAGTGCCCAGTCAAAATGACTAATAATTGTAGCACTGTAATTACCCACCTGTAGGCTTTTTTCTTCCAACTTTTTTTACTTTTCTGTGTTTCACAGATGCTTAATAATGAACATGCACTCCTTTTATAATAAAAAAATCCAATTAACTTAATTAGAAAAAAATTGCCCACCAGGTGACGGGAGGTCTCTTGTTAATTCATCATCAGGCGTCATAATCTGGCCCACAATCTCCGCCCACCGTGAAGCAGATATTTTTGTTTCCTCAGCTGAGGGCTGAGTCAGGTAATGCGTTGCAGGGAGAGCAGTTTGGGAGGGAGGGGAAAGAAAGTACACCAGGAAGTCTGTCTTAGAAAGAAAGACCCAAGCTACTCTCCCTGAGTGGAAGCCACTTACAGCACATTTGGCTTCTGGTGATTTTGAGGGGCGAGGGAGGGACCAGGGCTCTGTTGGGAGGTGGTCTCAGTGTGTGGTTTTGTCACATTATATCCGCTGCCACTAATGGTTTACATTTGGAAATCTAAGTTCAGTTCAAATGGAGCTTGGAAAAGAAGTCACTAAAGTGTTCTTGTCCTCTGTGCGTGGTGGATGCTGCAAGCGGCCAGGATAGAATGGGCACCCCAGTCTCCCTCTCATCAGGGCTGTGTTCTGTCATCTACAGAGTGGCTGCTGATGGCTTCGTCATGCTGACTTCAAGTGTACAAAGCTAGTGGCCTGTCACTGAATTAAACTAGTGTCACTGTCAGGGTATCTATCATGAGTAGAATCTTGGAAGATGCCTTACTCACTATAAATGTAACTGTTCTTTTTACTTTCAACTAAGGGAGTCTATATCATTAAAAAAATAAAAGCTACGATCTTTACCAGCCTGGTCTTGAAATAAAATACCCTCCCTTTATCTGAAGCGTAGAGATTTGAGGATTCTTACATCACCTACCATATGGAGAGAAGAGGAATTTACTTACAGTTAACACAGATTCTGAGGACTGGAGAGGAGAATTAAAGAGACAAAAGAAACTTCAATGCTGCATCATAAACAACAATAACAAAAATTCATTTGGGATTCAAATGAATGTTCGTGCTCTGAAAGCAACCCTCACGCCCCTAGGTACAGTTAATGTATGACATCTTCATAATAATCATTCCATTATTGATTGACTTTGCATTGTGCTTCAGTTAGTTAATTGTAGCCTTTTCCTGTTTCTGACTCTGGTGTTTAACGGCAAAAAAGGCCCTTTGTTATGTTCTCAGAAGAACTATTTACACATTTTGATTTGTCAAAGAACAGTTCACTTTCCTGGGCCCTTCTGGCTTCCTTTAGTCTATATGGAATATGCAAGCAAAACTGTCTGAACTTTTCAGACATCAGCTAAATCCTAAAAATCGTTAGACTACTTCTTGCACTGATCTTCTCCAGCATCTATATTTATATACACCAACTCATCATTCTGCTGTAGAAAGGTCATGTATAATGTACATCTGCCTGCTATATCAATAGTCCCAGGACCACAAGCCCCTCTGGCATTGATCATTTAACTTCGCTGGCATCCAATCTGGAATGTGGTTCTCTCCCCCACTGAATGGTCCTCACTGTCGTGGGGGAGGGGAGGTTGGAAGCAAAGTCATCAGCCCCTTGGAAGGCATCCTGACCTCCCCAGCACTGAACTTTCAACCTCTTGAGCTGACAGTTAGTGGTGGGTGCACAAATTTTGTTTGCAACTAATTGGGGCTTGTAAATGGAGCATTGTGGCCCCGGAAAAGAGCCAGCAGTCTCTCTCCCCAGGGTCACCCAAGTGGAATCTGGACACAAAAAAGGCTTTCCCCAAATAGGCCCCCTCCCTGAGCCCTTCCCAACCTCTGGAGCCCTGGGTTTGTCTCCTTCATCAAGTAGAGAGCTAGAGGGCACAGCAAGAGGCAAACCTTCCCCTGGAAAGCCAGGCTATTCATAGCAACTTGCAACTTCCTAAGGAATTCCCACAGATCAGTCCTCAGAGGCCACCACTGTATCCCCACCCAGCATCAGCAGCCTTTCACAGACTCAGACTCAGGGCCACACAGACACAGACACAGACACAGACACAGACACAGACACAGACACAGACACGGACACGGACACGGACACGGACACGGACACGGACACGGACACGGACACGGACACAGACACAGACAGGGACACGGATACAGACAGGGACACGGACACACACACACACACACACACACACACACACACACACACCTTCTCAGAGCACAAAATGCTTTGCAAGCCACCCACATGGAATATTTACTAAAGAAACTACTGGAAAATGAAAGGAAGAAAAGCAGAGGCAGGCTGGAAGGGTACAAGGTTTTCCAGCAGACGGATTACTTCTTTTGGTTTCACAAAGTAGGTAGACATTAGTTGACACCTAAGCCATTAAGGGCCTTGGAAGATGAAACCACATTGCATTTCTTGGAGGCCAGGCAAAGGTATATTTTGAGCATCTGAGCTTTGCCTGGAAGGCACAGCTGGCTGCATACGTAAATCACAAAGATGCAGAGGTTAGGCAAAAAGGGGTAGCCAAGGGTAACTTTCTTTGTTTCCTCTGACAGTTTCATAGGACTGAGGTAGTAGCTAATATCCTCTTGTATCCTGAGACCATGAAAAGAACATAAGGAACTCTGTGAAAGTATAAAGTGAGCTTTCCAGGCAAGCATCATATTGTTCTCAGTTAATCAAATTTATCAGATTGTTCTTGGTGCCTTGGAGCTAAAGGGCGATACTGAGGACCACAGTATACAAATCCCCAGCCATCTGCTCTGACAGCTGTTGGACCTTGAGCAAGAACTTGTACCTGAAGAGTTTTTTGAGAGCCTTTAGGCGTGAGATGGACCAGAGTGGTTCAATCAAGTGGCCAAAAGTTAAAACTACTAAAAACTCTGAGATTTGTTAGCCCTAACCAGATGTGTTCCCAGCAAGAAGCTACCTGAACAAAATTTCCTCTTTGCTCAGGGGTCTCCACACACCTCAGTTGCTGGATCTTCTGGGTATTTTCTCAATACCTTCAGCTTAGCCTTTAAAAAAAATCAATGCAGTTAGTGAACTGCTTAGTTGAAACTGAACTCATCTATTGATGCTGAAATAAGAGCTACGCACTTCCAGCCAATTTAAAGGAATCTGCTCAGATGATTCGTTCAATTCTTTCAAGGGCTCAGAGGATTAGCTTGCAGTTGAAGTAAATTATTTTTATGAAAATTGTTTACCTCTAATATGTCAGGGTTTTTTTGGTGCCAATTTCATTAGGGCAGTTGGGTTTAATAAATGACGTTAGAATAGAATGACCATCCATTCCAGTTCTTCTAGTGCTGTTGTGGGTGGAAGGCTGAAAATTCTGTATTCTGTGAAACCTCTAATTCCCAAGAAAACAGAGATGATTAGTCACTATACCAAGTTGTTTTCTTTGTGTACCAATCTATTTTTCATTGCTGTAACAAAACACCCGAGGCTAGGTTATAAATAAATATATGTATGAGGCCGGGGGATATATATATATCCATATATATATATGGATATATATAGTGTTTTAATTTCTCTTCCATATCATATATATACAGAGAGAGAGAGAGAGAGAGAGAGAGAGAGAGAGAGAGAGAGAGACAGAGAGAGAGAGAGACAGAGAGAGTGAGAGAGAGACATGGTATCATGCTGGCAATGTGTACCAGTGGGAAAGATCACATGACACAGGAAACTAAAGCCTGAGGAGGGACAGGTCTTGTTGTTTTATTTTGGTATGGGGAATTGAACTCAGGACCTTGTGCTTACCAGGCAGACACTATGCTGCTGAGCTATATCCCAGGCCCCTGGTCTTGTTCTTTTATAATGACTCTTACCCTTTATAACAACAAAAGCACCTGGAGTCCTACAAGAACTGCATTAATCCTTTCCAAAGGCAGTGTCCCCAAGTGACCAAATTACTTCTCACGAGGGCCTGAATCTTAAAGGTTCTACCACCTCCCACCATCATCACAATGGGAATTAAATCTATAATGCTTGAGCCTTTGGGAGTCAAATAACACTGAAATATAGCTTTTTGCAAGTCATGGTGTTCTACTGAGCCTGGAAGTATAGCCATATAATAGACTCTTGCTTTTTAAAAAACTTAGTAAAGTACACATTGAAAGGAAATTAGAAAGTGAGGATTTGTTTTAAAATTACTACTGGGTATAGAGACTCTTTGTGATATCTCGGGATGGGGAAGTTTAGCATGCTAGTATATATATCACACTCAGTCACCATATGTGCAATTAGCAGCTAGGGTTTTAATCTTTTTTCCATATCTTAAATTTCTGATACAGAAAAAGAAAATAGTAGGCTGAGTTTTATTAATATTTCCTTGGGATATTTTATGTTTCTACTTTGATACACTTGGGAAACATGAAAAGGAAATGCGATAGGAACAAATATTTACATTGTCTAAGCTTCTTCTGCTGCATTTTTAGGTGATCAAAATCATTTGGGGCCTTCTAATCCACCACATCTAAACTTTTACGTTTGGCTTTATTTATTCTACTCAATTTGATCTGATGCAGTGCCTTTGAAGCTTAAATATACCAACGAGTCACCCGGGCATAATTAGAATGCAAATTCTGATTCTGTAAATCTGGGTGGGAGCCTGGGATTGCATTTCCAATACACTCCAGGGTCTGGTCTTGTCTACTATGGGGCACTCTGAGTAGCAAAGTCCACCAGGTGGCTGCACCTGAGTTTTCTGTCCCTTCAGGAAGTTTCTAAAAGTAAGGGAAAAAATGTAAGTGGGGAAAGAAAATTGCTCTGTATATCTTTGAAGATAGTGCCTGTTGAAACAAAAGGAAGTGGGGAGAGAAAATTTTGAAACAGAAAATACCACGTGCTTCAATGCCGGCACAAATGCAATTAGAATTGACCCAAAACATCAGTGTACCTAGGAAAGGAAGTCAAAGGGGAAGAAGAAGGGAGTGAGGGGGGTGTGGCAATTATGGTGCATATGGCTGCAAGGAAGCCACTCCTTCTAGTACTGTATTATTGGCAGGTACTTTTTCTACCTTTCTGCGTGCTGGAAATGTGAGCTGCACTTTTGGGAGGAGGCAGGGAAATGTTCTCTTTCAGTTGACTGTGAGAACCTCATAAAAGATCATTGCAAGTGAAAATGAAACATGCTCTGGGAAGTGTACAAATCTTTTCATGTTGGTTATAGTTTATTGTGTTTCTGAAGATGCAAAAACAGATAATAAAATGCATCAATGACTGAGAGAAAATGGATTGCACTAAGTCATATATATCCCTGATAGCATTTTACAATGCAAATTATCAGTGCAATTCAAGGAATTTCTGTGGCTTCGTACAATCCCAGTTAATGAGATTACACATTAGGGGTAGAAGAGGCATTCAAAAATTAAATGTTTGAATTATTCAGGAACAAAATTTTTGTGCCTCAGAAATGAAAAAGAATTGCTGTTTCCCAAATTATATTGGTCATGATCTTGGGAGAGTCTATGTTGTTTTTCTTGAAGTGGAACATCAAGTGTGGATGGTTATGTGGCACGAAGTAACCCCAAAATCTTCAAGTGTGTGTTTATGTTCTATGCGAAAACGTGTCACCAGGACTCTAACCAATATGACTTCCACTTACTGCTGTTATAGAGGTTTTAGTCTGAAATAAAAACCTCTTACCACTCACGAAAGCTACAGCATCCCAAATTATGCTCCATAATTTTGCATTTCTACAAAGGAGGAGTGTAACTGGAATAAATCAGTATTTCCTTTACGGGGAGCTCGCCTCTGTTTGTCTCCCGTGCTTCTATTTTGAATGAATGACTACCCATAAGTGTTCCTCTGTGTGTTTTGCAATGATGGCTTTGGGGCTAGGTTGTGACTTTCTGCTCCTCACCAAGATGGGTTGTCCCACCCCAGTACTTTTTAGAAAACTCTGTGCTTGTCCTTTGTCTCAATGTGCATGAAGATCTCCCCTATTTCATCTTGGGTTCTGTCTCCCATTCCTCTTCCTTGACATGGGGGTCTGTGGGCTGGTCTGAAGAAAAGTCAGCGTAGGGACCATACACTCCAATTTATAGCCGTGCACACATCGTTAGGATGTTGTCATCGCTTCTCAGGTCTCCACAGATTTGACTCTGTTGCTGGTGGACAGTGTAGCTATTTTAAGTCTTCCTGTTTATGTCCCTTTCTTTAGTTTGCTCAAACACTTGCATAGATTTACACGATCGTTTCATTTATATACACTTTTATATACAGTATATATATACTAACCTTATAACCAACTTTTTCTAAAGTCGTCACTTCTGGGCGAGGTGTAGTTCAGTGGTAAAGTACGTGCCTAGCATTGCAAGACTCCGGTTTCCATACCTAACATCACAAAATCAAGTCATAATTTCCTTCCTACTTTTTCTTGACCTGCAATATCGGTTTACAAATTTCTCATGACTGCATAGTTATGTCCAACTCCTCAATTGTGTTCCCAAACTTTCAGTCATATTTTTGTCTCTAAAAATGTCGTGTCTTTTTATGACTTAACTTTTACACTGAAGGTGATAGAAAAATTTCTTTAACCATAAAGACCATTTTTACAAATGTTATTTGACAAACATAATTTGAGTACTGCCTATTGTTGAGGTACCATGTCATTAACTGAACTAAACTCTGAGTGCCTTCTTTGTGGCAGTCACTGTAGTAAGTGCTGGGGTACAACATGGAACAAAACAAAGTCTTTGACTTATTGTACTCTAGCAGTGAAATGGAGAAAGAGTCAATTAGTAGGTAAATACTACAGTAGGTGATTTTTAAAAAACTGAAGAGAAAATGTCCACAGTAAGGGAGATGGGGGTAAGGCGGTGGGTTATGTGATAGCTGATTTATACTGAGTGATCAAGGAACCCTCAACTGAGGACTAGCACTTAGGATTGCATTTTGTAAAATTCTAGGGGCTGCCTTTTTCCTAATGGTTTTTAGAGACTGTAGATGTGAAAAATTTCTGGAAGACGGTATTAAAGTATTTGAAGAAAAGGTTTCCCTTTTTCTAATTTGAACTAGAGGTGGGGCGGGGTAGGGGTGATATTTTAGCAGAGCCCTGGAGGAAGCAAGGCAGAAAGCCACAGAGCTATGCTGGGGGAAGCGCAGGCAGACAGGAAAGCAAACAGGAGGCTGGAAGCAGGAACGATTCACGGATGTTAGAAGAACGAGGCTGGGGACTGGGGATTTAGCTCAGCGGCATAAGCACCTGCCTTGCAAGCAGGCAGTCGTGAGTTCGATCCCTGGTACCGGTAAAAATGAAAAAGACAAAAAAAAAAAAAAAAAAAAAAAAAAGCAATTAAGAAGAACAAGGCGCTGGCTGGAGCCGATGGAGTGAGGGGCTGGGAGGCGGGAAAGGAGGCCAAGGGTGGAGGGGGCAGATCACAGCAGTTCCTGCAGACCACTGTAAGGTTTGCTAAATTTTATTTTAATGGGAATAAAAGTCATTGAAGGGCTCTGAACTGAGCAATGCATGACCTGACATATATTTTACGACCGCTCTGACTTCAGTGTGGAGATGTGATGGAAGGGAAGCAAGAGAACAGGAAGGTAGTGAGGCCTTAGCAGTTACCCAGGTGGAAGAGGATTACAGGTTAACCTGATGCACTACAATCTGATTCTTGAGATCTGCCCGCTTTTTCTGCAATGTGATGAAATTTCTTCTTTTGAATACTAGGTTTATTTAAACAATTTATATCCTACAGAAAAAATGATGAAAGGAGTCTTAGAGGCAGGTATTTAGGAGAGGAATACTGAGAACAGAGACACTTGGATTGATTGATTTCCAAGCTTGTGGAGGTCTCATATTTTGTTGAGGGTGGGTAAAGCTGAGATTGGTGCCTCATGATAAATGTTTGTCCTATCTGGAATTCAGACCGCTCCTGTGCTCTTAATGTGAAGGTAGAGGCTGGATCCTAGTGTGAGGCAGCCCAGGATCTTTCTTTTGTTTCATTTTGTTTTGTTTTGTTTGTTTTTGATACAAGGTCTCACTGTGTACTTCAGGCTGGCCTCAAACTCATGGCAATCCTCCTCCCTCAACCTCCTGCGAGCTGAAATCACAGACATGCACCACCACACCTGGCACAGTGCAGAATCTGGAAACTTCTCATCTCTGAATTCCCCTTTCAGGTTGTCTATTCTGACCTGCCATCTTTACCCAGCATCTAAAGAGGGTAAACCAAGGCTTGACTACATTTCTAGTGGCAGAACACTCATTATTTTAAGAGGATTTGCTCTGCTGTTGGATTGCTCCAAGCTTCTAGACTGAAATTTTTCTCTACCGATTTTGTGCTGTGAGCTATGCTGACCAGGAGAGCCAGTTCAGCAGTATTAGGTAAGAGTATTGATTCTAGAACCAAAAGGTCAAGTCATAATCTGAATTCTGCTTTTGGAAACTACTTAACCACTCTGTGCCTCTTAAATAAGTAGTATGTTTTAAGAACTTATAAAAGGACATGATATAGACAAGCTGCTAAAAAAAAAGAGGACAATAATGATTAATCATAGGTATTGTCGTGAGTGTGAAAAATTGTACCATATGTGATCATAGGCTCATGAAGTTCTTCTTTTCCAGCAATTTGCCTATTTCCAATGAGTTTTGTAGTCCCCACATGATTCCTGGTAGCAATTATCATTGAAATTTTATCAGAAGCAAAGGGCCCGCCATTTGCCATGGAGGAGAAAATAGGAATTGCTGATTATTGGATTTGGATTCAAGCAACAGGAAACCTGTTGTTGGTTTTCTGACATTTGGAGGTCCACCCCATCTTGCATATTGATCCACAAGTCCCATCTCACTTGGCGAGGAGTGTTTCAGGGTGCAATGGAGAATGTAGGTTTTGAAGTCTGATTTTTTGGCATCTGAATCTAACTCTGGGACTTACTGTTTAATCAAGAGCAACTTATTCAAAAAGGGTAATAATACCACATATTCCTTATGTTTGTTATGAAGATTCAGTGGCACAATATATGCAAAGTACTTGGCACAACCTAAGTGATCAAGAAATATGAATAATAATTTTATGTAAATAAAATCAATTCTTAAAAATTACCATGCTTCAAAGTAATACAAACCACATTCTCTGAACTTCATGGTACCTTTCTTTTCTTGTAGTACCTCACACACACTAGACAAGTGCTGTCTCACTGAGTTACACTCCCAGCCCATCACAGTGCCTTTTATCCGATAAAAAAAAGGAAAACTCAAGACTCACTGTTTCTGCCTTCCTGGTGAGTGTAAGCTCCTAGTACTCAAGAACAGACTCATAAAACCAGGTAGAGCGGGTCTCACAATCACAAGACATGTAGGTAACAGGAGTCAATTTGCCTGAAATCCATCCATCAACCGACAATCTAAAATCTGATTGAACTTCTTATATGGTAGCAGGTAGTTTTTTTTCAAAAACATTTTTTTCTGAAAATACTTTTATGGTAGAGACATAAGAAAGCACAGAATAACTCAAAGAAGCAAGACACATTTATTCCTACTGCCCCAAAATTGCCCCTAGCAAGATTTTGTGCACAGAGTCCTAAGTGATAAGCTGAAGTTGTGTATGTCTGGCACAATTCTGAGACCTACCACTTTGGTAAAGAAGAGGACTCAGTAAATGAAATGTGGCTGAATGAAAGACACATAATCATGTCAATAAATGTACACATATTTCTGAGTTCACGGGTAGATTATAATTACCAGGTAGATTCTCTTCTCTCCTCCCCTCCCCTCCCTTTGCCTCCTCTCCCCTCTCCTCTCTTCTTCTCTCCTCTCCTCTCCTTTTAGTTTCCCTTTCCCTTCTTTTCTTTTCCCAACCCTTGGATGAAATCCATGCTAAGAAAATGCTGTACCACTGAACTGCATGCCTGGCCCTTCTTCACTTTATTTTGAGACAGAAGTTTAGTAAGTTTCCCAGCCTAGCCTCAGACTTGTGATCCTCCTGCCTCAGCTTCTTGACTAGCTGGGTTATAGGTGTGTGCCACCACATCCAACTGCCAAGAAGGACTTTTCATGGTTATTACAGTTAACTGGACCTTTTAAAAATATGGATGAGGGTCCTGGTGATTAAACTCAGGCCTCCTGTGTACTAGCCAAGCACCTTACGACTGAGCTACATCTCTAGCTTTTTTTTTGAAACAAGGTCTCATTCAGTTGCCCAAATTCTTGAGATTGCCTCGTCTCAGTGTTTTGAGTATCTAGGATTTCAGGCATGTGTTACAGTGCCTGTTTTCTAAAAATTTGGAACTTAAAGCCAGTAGTGATGTAAGTAGATAACAGCTGAACTAAGAATCACAAACACCTGTTTTGTCCATGTGACACCCCCCCCACCCCTGAACCCAAGTGTCCAGGGGTCTCATCTTAACGAATCCTGAAGGCCGACCAGGCTGGTCTCACGTGAGTGACCTGTGCTCTGACTCTAAGTGCCTTCTAGCTTCATCAGGAATTTCTCCTTCCTCTTCCTTCTCCCTCCTCCCCTCCTCTCCTCCTCCTCCTTCTTTTGTTCTTTTTCCATTTTCATATGTTTGGAGAATTTCTTCTCCTGTCTACCATTCCTTCTAATTATAATAGGTACTATTTACTACAAACTTACACTAGGCTTGACCCTAGCTAAGCTTTGTATAAGTTCGTTTTATCTTCACAGCAGCTGCTTGTGTGTGTTATCACCATTCTTATGGGTGAAAAAGCAGAGGTTTGGAAAGGTACACTGACTTCCCAGAGTTCCATGGCTTGCCTTGGAGTCCAGTCCAAGTCTGTCTGAATGCAAATTCCATGCTTCAACCACCCAGATATTGTGCAATCTGAGTTTGCACTTAATTTTGAACATTGCTTTCTTCATTTACCTTCATATTATAAGCACTTACCCAAACTGCAGCACCATCCCAAATATTAAAATAATATTTGGAGGGAATGTGTTATAATTCACCCTATCTTCTTTCCCTTTTGTGGATACATATGTAGCAGAGAACATTAGAGCAGAGATGCCCGCAATTGAATAATCAGAGAATGTGGGGAGGAGTATTCTATTGTGGAGCCCTGGAGTGAGATGAAACAAATAAAAGCCTGTTAGCTTGGAGGAAGGAGCCAGGTAGAGGCCGGGTCTTGAGAGACTTGCAGCTTAGGACTCAGTATTTAGCTCCCAGAGAATTACAGGGTCACTGAACAAGGGGATTGTAGAAGAGGAAAAGGAAGAGTTTATGGTTTATATTTTTTGTATCTGTTTATTGTCTATTTAAATGCTTCTTAGGGCCAAATGTAATTTTCAAATTATAACTGAAAAAGACCTTTCCCCCAAAAATCCAAATTGCAGGGCGCATTATAAAGATCTGACCATGGGAGCCTCTTCAGAAATAAGTGTAAAATGTTGTCAAATCTTGGTTTGCCACCAAGACCCCATCCCCCATGTATCTGTGTGCATGTGTGTGCATGCATGCATGCATGCGTGTGTGTGTGTGTGTGTGTGTGTGTGTGTGTGTGTGTGTGTATGTCCTTTGCAGCCATCAAGGAGTCTGGAAGACTAACAAGGTGATAACGGAGCTCCTCTTTCTTTCTTCCTTCTCCTCCGCCTCCTCTGAGGACTACTAGAGCTTCCGGCTCTCAGAAACCCCTGAACGCAGCCCACGATTGTTAGAGCTTAGAGCGAGGCTGTGAAGGCTGCAGCTTCAGACAAGGCCCAAGGGCAGGTCAGCCTGAGCCCAGTCTCACAATGAAGACTCTTCAGCTTCTCTCCCCAGCTGTCGAGGGGCCACCCTCAGTGGTGTGGGGGTGGCCCACTATGTGAACCCGGCCCAGCAGGGCACAGGAGGGGGTAGAATGGTTTGGTTAAAATTGGAGTTTTTATGAACTCTGCTTTAAGATTCCAATCCAGACTTTCATCTATGTATCCTGAATTTGTCTACCCGACAGAATCTCGGTTTTCCTACTTAGTGAGTAGTGATGATAAGCCCTAACTTAGAGAACTGCTGAGAGGATCAAGTAGTTGAGTAATGCTTGCCCATTAAAACATGTCAACCCGTATTGACTTTGTCACTGTCAGCATCCCTCCGAAGAACTTTTTCTCTTCTATTTTGAAAACATGACTATTTCTGTGTGATCATTTTCTGAGGATTTAAACTGACTCACAAATCCTGGACAGGTTAACTTACTAATCCTCCTTTTCCCCCTTCCCCAAAGTGCGTGAGACCTAGGTCTTTGTGTCTGAAGGATAGTGGGGTCCAAGGTGACCCTCAGGTGACCTTGTTCCAGAATCTAGCAGGAGACAAGCTGCAGGAGGATGCTTTTGTTCATGATGTTTTGAAAGTGTGGCTTATTGTCAGATGTGCACAGTAGTTATTTCAACATTTACAGGATGACATGCTCCTTTCTCAACACAAAAAAATTCTTTTGGCATTTTCATCTGTTTAGTCTGTGAAACTTAGAAAAAATGACCCAGGGAGGCTTCCCAGTGGGAACCTGCACTATGCTGTGATCTACATGCTCATTATTTGCAGTACAATATAATTACACGAGTTGGGTGGGGGGCAGTATCACCCAGGGACAAGATGGTAATATATTTTTTCAAGAAGAATAGAAAATATTTCTCTCCTAAAATCGAGATGGCTAATTGCAGCCTTTAGGAAATAACTACTGATGAAATCTCAGAAGATAATTACTCTATTCCGCAGTTCAGTGTGTCTTGTACTGACCTCATTTCAGTAAAACATGTTATTATGGAAGAAAAAAATTTATATCCCAATAGTAAGGTGAAAGTTTAGGGGAAAGGGTGCCTCTTGCTAGGAGTCTTCTTTATCTTTTTATTCCTCTAAGAAGTTCTCTAGCACCCTGGCACTTAACCTATTTCTCCTTTCAAAAGTAAGTTTCCATTTCTAAATCAAGTCATCATTCTGTTTCTAGAATTTGGCTTCAGATATTTGCATCTGTTAATTTTAGGATAGAATTTTAACACAAGACAACAACAATTATTGAAGTAATGGATTATTTCCAGAAACCTTGCATCACCAATAATGCTCAGGGTTAATTACTTTAGGTTAGTTTACTCAAACCTCAGAATCAACTGTGTAAATAGTTGGATTGATATATTGATGATAATGACCACAAATAATCCCTCAAAACCAAAGATACATTTTTAATTTTTCCCTCAAATTAAAATTTAGCTTTTGAATAAATTGGTTGCAGTTACTTAAAATTCCAGATAAATATGTAACTCTCACTTGCTTTAATTTCATTTTTCTGCCACTTTCACTGACAATTTTTACATGAAACTTGTGTCACCCTTAACAACTTAGTCTTATTTTCTAATTTCCCTTTAATGGTTTTGTGTTCCAAGTTTAATTTAAGAATGGGTTGCTTACATGTCACTTACAAATCTCCCTTCTAATCATAATTATTAATATCACAATTTGGTTGTAATATCTGTAAAAGCACAAAATGTGTCCCCTTAAAGATGTATTTGCCAACCTCTGAATTGCATACATTTCAATTACAACTCTGCTTTGTGATTATTATTATTAATATCACAATTACTATAGTAATATCCAGAAGAGTACAGAAGGTGTCCTGTCAAGGGTGCATTTACAAACAGCTTTTTCAGCCTCCTCTTAAGAAAAATGTGCCAGACTTTATCTAAATTCAACTTCCCCTATAATTTACATTAGACAACACACTCCATCAATAAAACCATCAAAATGATCTACCGCACTGTAGACAAAAGTTATTGTGTCAAGTTGACACTAATCAGTTAATTCCAGTAAACCTTCAGATAAACAAAAGCTTGTTGTCTATTACTGATGTGTGTGATGGGCCCCTTGTACGTCCTATGGTTACACCCATCCATAGAGATGTATGTGGCAGACACTTGCCCTGAGGCATCTATATGGAAACCTAGACAAGATCTATAGCTAATGATGTTGACCCTGACTCCCCCAACAGAGACTGAATTCAAGTCCTCATAATATCTTGACAGCTGATATGTATACTGTGCTAATAATATTAACAATTACTATGCAACTGGGATTCCCCAGGCCCTGGCCAAAAAAAAAAAAAGCAATTTTAAAGCTTCTTCCTTTATATTAACTAATTTCCTTGTTTATACCTATCATTACAACTGTCTCCCCATGAAGACAGAAATGCATTTCTGAATGGCAAACGCTTTTTAAAATGGAAGTGTTTATACTAATTAGTAATATTGCACAAGTTAAACAAGTTCTGGAATAGCTGAGGCCCAGATATTTATCCTCTGAGAAAACACTTATGGTTACTATTTCACTGGCAGGTTGTGTCATTAGGAACCGCAGAGACAGGATCACCTTACTGCTGTTGGGATGAATCAAGAGAACTCAGCGAGATGTTACCAGGAGGAAGGATTGGGAATGTACCGGGCCTGATGTGGTTCTCTTTTGGGGCCAGAGAATAGCATGCCAATCCATGCCTGTCGTGATTGAATGGCTGAGGCACTGGAAATGGCTTTAGGGGCTCCTTAGCTAGCTGCCTATCCAAGGGGGGAAGTGGAGAGACTGATCCAGAGTCCCTTCCTCTCCCTCCTCCTTCCATTTCAAATAAATGGGAAAGGCCAGGGCAGGCTCACAGGCCATGGAGAAGCTTAGGATGAAATGTTGACAGGGGGCACTGTTAAAAATTAAATTCTGCTCTATTTTGTGTACCATTCTTGTGAGTCACATTTGTGAATAGTAGTGAGAGATTTAATGATCGCATATTTTTTATCTTATTTCCCTTTGGTCGATGGCAATTTTTTTCTGTTAATGTCAACTTAGAGCTCAAAGTAATTTAGTAATTGATTCTAAGCACAGCAGTTCGCCAATGGCAGCTCTCCATTTGTGGGGAATATCTTTGCTAATTTTATCCATCAGAATGAGATTACCATGCTAATCTTTCCCAGCCTCATCTCTTGGTCATTTGGGACTTGCTGATGCAAATGACTTATTAGACACAAGGCCTTCGTCCATTCTTAGGATCAGGGAAAGATGAAAGGAAGCCAAGATAAAGATATTACAATGCCTAACATACACAGATGGTATGCATGCCTAATACTAAAATGATAAAACCCTGAACTGGAAACCCAAACAAAAAACTAGTTACAACAAATGAAAAATACCATGGATCAAAATATATTAAGTACATTGATGGGAATGAACAAAAAGAATCAAGGCAGAACAAATGTATCTAGGGACATGTAATTGGAAACTTAAACATTCATTGGGCCAGGGAAACCTAGAAAGTCGTATGTCAGGTGGAAAGAGGGAGACACCCTTAATGAGATTAAGTGGAGAAAACCTAAATGGCTGTGCTAACAAAAAGATCGAGGCTAGGTCTACGGACAATCTGTCCAACTGTTTTCAGTGAATGACTGGTTAACAACTAAGTCAGCGATTGGTTGTTTGTCTGATTTAATTAAAATGCTCAAATCAGTGTGAGCGTGTGTGGCAAAAATAGCCTGGAACTAGTTTGGGTTATACATACACAATAGGGTATTGTAGGACACAATAAGCCGAAAAACCTTCTGAAGCCATTGCTAGCAAATGGACAGATACTAAAATGCTTGGCTTTATGAAAGGGCAAAATACTTAGAGCAGGTTCAGGAAAAAAAAAAAAACTGCCTAAGTGATTCAAGGAAGGTTAAAAGAAAGAAAAATTAGCTAATATAGTAGCTGAGTGAGTCTTCATAAAGGCAGAAAACACCCCAGAGAAAGAAAAGCTATTTAGTATTCAAGATGCCTGTTATCAGATCAAAGTAGGGAAATCTTGATATTAAGTATATAAATAAATCCTTTTATTATTCTCCTCGATGGAAGGGAAGATAAACTCACATTATGGTCATTTTGCTTTCGAAAGGCAAAATCTCATTACCAGAAGAACCAAAATATATTAGGAAAAATCTCAAAACTATTTTCAAGTTCTAATCATTGGTTCAATTATTTCAAATGTTTTATATTCTAAACCTGTCATCTAACAGTGTTAGAAGCCTGCAAATAGGACCACATAACATCAAAAGGCATGGTGACTGTAGCATGCCCCCATGTTCAGACTTGAAATCACTCCTCCCAAGCCAGAATTTTCTCATGACATCCCAGATCTCATCAAAGTCACACAATTCTGAAACTTAGAGTTATCTTTAATGCCCCTAACTCACGGTATGTCTTGGAGTCGCTATCCATATTTTCCTAGCACACAGTCAGTTACCATGTTACATAGATCAATCCTGAGAAGTCTTTCCTGGGGGTTTGTAGCCTCACTGCAAACTCATTCATTTGAGTGGATCCATTCTTGTCTATGTTCTTGCCCGATGCTACTCACATCAGCTCCACACCCTGAACTGTGTTACCTATTACTATCAAATTGCTCTTTTCAAAAACATTCGTATGTTGGAAGCAAGTAGAGAGCTCACCTTATGTGCAGAATGTAAGGAGGTGTAAAAACTCCAGAAAGCAAGATTGATATTATTTTAATGGAATATTTGTAACAACTCACATCAAAATTAATACATAAGAAATGATGATGAAGTCAGGCACAGCAGTGTATGCCTGGAATGAACTAATCAGCATTCAGGAAGCTGAGACGGGAAGGTAATGAATTTCAGGTCAGTCTGGAATACTTACTAAGATCCTGAATTAAAAAAAGAATGAATTAATAATGAACAAAATAACTAAATTATAAATCAAGAACAAGATCCAACCATGAATTTATATACTTCTATTTCACTTTACCTTAATCCTGTCCCTGCTTTCAATTAACTTTACCTATAAAAATAACAGAAATGGACTGGGAGTGTTGGTTTGATGTTTCTTTAAGATTTCATTACAATATTATTTATCTTTATTACTGAGTTTTTCAAGTATTGCAGTTAGCACAACCTGCTCCCATTCCTCCCTTGTGGTCCATTAAATCAATGCAAGTCCTTGTCATGTTTCAGGATTCTTTTTAAACATAGGAGACAGTGTAGTGTAGTAGTTAATCTCTGGCTGTAAGCCAGCCAGTTTTCAGTATAAATTCTTACTCTGCTGCTCACTGTGGTAAACTTGGGTACAAGCTTTTGGCTTTTCAGCTTCCTCCTTTTCAGATGAAGATTAAAGTTTATAAAAGACATTGTCCTTTCTTTCCCCCCACCCAGTCTTATCAGCCCACTGTTGCAAAAGAGCACAGGTCCATAAAGTGTATCATGTACTTTTTCTCATTGAAGCCTAATAATAACCACATTTGATCTTGCTATAACAAAATATTTAATGGTAGTATAGGTATAAAGAAAAGGAGTTGATTTAGTTCCGTTTTGGTCATGGGAGAGCATGGAGCTGGCATCTGCTCTGGTCTGGTGAGGGTCTTCTGGTGGCAGGCATTTGCAGGAGGGAGAAACAAGAGAGATTCAGGGGCCAAACCTGCTCACTTTTTACCTAACAGCCTCCTCTCCTGAGACATACGGAGTCCCTTGAAAATTACATTAATCCCTGTGAGAGTGATGCCCCAGTGATCTAATCACCTCCATCAGAATCCTCTCTTAAAATCCACCTCTTAAAATTTTTACCACTTCAACCTCTCCCTTCTCACTGGGACCAGTGACTCTTGGGGGACACATTTAAATTGAACCCAAGCTGTAGCACGTATAGGGAGATCTGATGCTGCTTCCTCCATCCTGAGTCTCTTTTATCTTCAACTTCACAAATCAAAATCTTAGCCAATTTTCAAATCTAGTTTCTATACTGTATCCTGAGTGGAGCCTTTCTTAAATTCTCTACACCACCATAACAGTAACTAACAAGTACTGAGAGCCTACTATGTAGCAAATATTTAGGATTTAATGGTGAACCTGACTGAAGTGAGCTTAGTCTTTATGGAGCAGAATCTAATGACAAAAACCAAAAACTATTAACCACAAAATAATTTTAATCTAAAATAAAATCAATATGATTATATTTCAATTAAACTTTGTATAATTGAATTAGCTATAATACAGCTGGAAATAATTTAGGGCAGCGAAATAAGTGCAAAAGTTCTAAGCCACAAAGGTGAGTTCTATGGTTAGTGTGTTTGGAGAACGGGAAGAAGCCAGTTTGCTGAAGGGAGACCGGAGGTTGTCTTTGAACCTGGAGGCCATTTTTTTAAACCTATTTTTAATCTTTCTCTATGTCCTGGTCAATTGTACTCTTATGTGGTTCCAGTATTAGAGATACTTAATAGCATGGGTTTCTTAACCAAACAGTTTAGATTCTGATTCAGTCAGTCACTAGCTGAAAGGTCAAGGATAAATTTTAGCCTTTCTAAGCATTGTTTTCTTGATTTGTGAAATAGAGGTGACAAAAATAGTACATATCTCATAGGATGATTGTTAGAATTAAGTGATGAATATGTGTAATATGGTTAGAACCGTATAGGAATATAGTGCTGCTTATTACCATGATTATCATAACTAGTTCTAAATTCCTCCAGGATCACCTGTCTTTGCATTAAAGCAGCAACTTGCATTTTGATTTGCAAATAGAGGCTGTCAGAGCAGGTATATTGAATCTAGTTACAGGTAGGACAGAGACTGATACAGTTTGTAAACTCCAGTGATGAAATGACTATAAAAGATGTAAATTCCTTATTTGGTAATTTCTTTATCTGTTTTCCTTTCATTTATTATCAACTAAAAGAGATTATCTGCAAGGAGCTGAGGCTGAAATAGCACTTAACAAGGGCCAGTAGTAGTGTGCAAGCTTCTAACATAAACTGCGAAATCAAGAGCACTATTTTTTCTTTCTTCCTGAATTTTTCTCCTTTCCCTATCCCTGTCCCTGTCCCTGTCCTTGTCCCTATCCCTCTATCCCCCACTCCCTGACTGTTTTAGAATTTAGGATATGCCAAATGACAATGTTTCAAAAAATTCTATATTCAAAAACATGAAGTTCCTCATGACCAAAACTGACTGTTACAGAGCATTCAATACCATGGCGTCTGATACAGGAGTGTAGGTGTGCATGACCCGCTTTAGACTGAATGGCTTTGGTCAGCCTTGGAGATAGCTTGGAATCTTCAAGATTACAAATGTTTTGAAATTCCTTTTCTAAATGAAATTCCACCCATCCTTCCTACTTATTTCTAGTTGTTTATCCCAACTCATTTAAAGTGTCCTGAGTGACTAATGAGAGGAGTGTCAAGTCCTGCTGTATAACTGCTGCAAGCTCTTAGTCTGCTTACGTAACCTTCTAAGTCTCATTACCATCACACAAATATAATGCTTCCTAATGTAAGTGTGAGGATCATGGACCCTGCACAAGGCATGGTATTTGTCATCTAAGATGTATTAGTCTTTTGTAAGTGCTGTAACAAATCACCACAGATTGATTGGCTTCACACAGCAGAATATTTTTCCTCTGACATTTGCAGAGGCCAAGAATCTGAAATCAGTACTACAGACACATCAAGCATGAGTGTCATTCCATCAGTTCCTCATTCCTCCTGGATTTTGTGGCTGCATCAATCTAATCTCTGCCTTTCTGATCATTTTGCCTTCTCATCTCTCTAATCTCTCTCTGCCTCTCTTTAATAGGAATGGGTCCATGTGTTTGCATTAGACCTATCTGGATCAACTAGCATAAATCTTCCCATCTCAAGATGCTTATGTTAATCATATATACAGTTTACAAGAATTAAGACCTGACATCTTTGGGTGTCATTATCTTAGCCTACTGTCTCTTGTACTTTTAAAAATTTCAGAATTGGGAATCTAGTATATATATATATATATATATATATATAATAAGATATATATAACACATATATGTGTGTGTGTTATACCATATTAAAATATAATTTTCCTTTTTTGTTTATCATAAAACCTGATAAATAGATTAATTAAAGTAAAAAATGTTCCAACTTGCTTTGGGTAGTAAAACAAAGTACAGAATATGAGAATATTAGGTCCTTACTCCAGGCTCTACCCATTTCTATATGCTTTTGGACATACATTTTCCTTCTGGGCCTCAGTTTCTCCTCCTGTCAATTGGAGACAACCATAGTTATGCATTGCCATGAGGCCTTTAATGAGCTAATCTATGAAAAGCCTGGCACAAAGGAAGCGTTTCCAAATGGCAACTCCTCTTGATTCCAAAAATAAGGGTTTCAACAAGAAGCTAGCCCCAGCTTTCTCTTTTTCCCACCTGCAGTGTCATTATGAGGACATATTATAAGGCATAAATGTCAGTTGACTGAGGAATAATTTTAGTTTTATTTTTATTGAGCATATTTTTTAACCTCAGTTTGACTGAGTTGAGTTTCTTCCAAAACTTAAATCTCAGACCCTATTTTAACTTGCTTGAGGACTGCTAAGCTTTCAGAAACAACAGTGCTGCTTCTTTATTTGAACTATTTCAGCCTAAAACCCTTGGGGGATCCTGAGTGTGCTCCCAGTTCTAATAATATGGATACAGTGGCTGAGTGGTAAACTCTATCATTGACGTCTGCATACACCGTTGAGGAAGTAATCGACCAGTTCAGAAGTTAGATTGCTACTTATTAAGAGAACTTGATGATTGATATGCATTTGTGTGCATGTGTGTATGTGTGTATTACAAGCTCCCCATTGTAAAAATGCTCCCTGAACCAAGCCCGCATGTCCAAATGACTTGCCCAGGGCATGCAGCTTGTGGGGGAAAGCATTACTCCATCGGTGGGCATTTTCCAAAGGACAGTTGTGTTTATAGACTGTGTGATCCTGGCATGCACATCACCTGGGGATTTCGATTTCTGACTAGTCATACAACATGTGCTTCACTAGCTTGCTGGTCTACAGAGTCCTTTCATTAAGTCTTAAGGAGCTAAGAAGTCAGCAAAATTACCAGTAAATATATAAGAGGGCAGAAGAACATTTTTATTGTTATTTTTAAATGTTTTATTGAGTTCATGCAAACACAGCAATATTTTATTTATGGATTTAATATAAATGCCATGAAATATATGCAACAATACATTAAATTTATGAAAGAAACATTAACAGGACTGAAGTTTTTCATGGTTTAATTTTACCAATATCTCTTTGGTTTCATGGGAGGAATTTCAGCATAATTATTTTCAGTTCAATGTGAAAAAATATTGACTGAGCTACTATGTGCTAGACACTGACTCTACAAGAGCAAAAAAGACACACGTCTATCTTCATTCTCAAACTATGTATAATATAGTCCTTGTAATTCTTTCTAGAATAGATGGAAAATGTACATGTAACTCTATATGCTCATAATTCCCCAACTAAAAGTGAGGCAATAGAGCTTCTAATTACTTTTATATACTAGGTATTATTTTAAAGACAAGATTATAACTTGAGGGACTTCAGGCATTCTTATGAGCATGGTGCTAATTTCTGATGTGCAGAATCCTCAGCACAGCAGTCTGGACAAACATGATTGGAGTTGCCATACAAGGTGCTATCCCTTTTGTAAGGCTTTCCACTAAGTGTGTGAAGGGTCACCCACCTGGGATGGGCACTGTTAAGGCTTTACAAACACACAGTATTCATCCCATAAAGGCTGAGTGATGCAATAGCTACTTCTGTGGGGAGCTCGCAGTGTGCCAGCACTGGGCTGAGAGCTCTTCTTGCATTATTATTTAGCCTCATAAAAACTCTAATGGGGTAAAAATAGATGCTGTTATTGCCTGTAACACTTACATTAGTTACAGTTAGATTAGTTTTGTTTTGATTTTGGTTTCTCCAGTACTCATTCCCCCTTCACCTATAAGCAGCAATTCGATTTTCCTCCAAGAATCTGCAGAGAACTCTATTAGTCTAAACAGTTAAGTGAATGGATCACATACCCAAGCCCAGCACTAGGCACCTGATCCAAGCTTTGTCAAAGAAAATATGTACTTCCTAGTCATGTTGATTGGTTTCAGGTTGGATTTCTGACAAAGCCGGGCAACCTAAGGCAACCAGAGCCATTAGAGACTGTTTCTGGGACTCTTGGGAAAGGACAGTTCCTCCCACTGAATTTTTCAAAGCCCTTTGATGGGATCTTGGAGCTGTGGAGGCCAACTTGCACTCCCTGGAGAGAATCTGACTAAGAACGTGACCAACACAGAATTCAGACATGGAAAAATAGTTTCCAATGCTGGAGTTCCAGAACCTTAAATGGGCCACATCTGAAACGAGCTCTTCAGCTTTTCCTTTTATCCCTGTAGTTACAAAGTTACAGCCGCTAATATATCCCCATGTGCACGCATGGGCGTGCACACCTGTGTGTGTGTGTACTCATTATGTGTCTAAGTCAGTTTGATCTGATCTTGATTTTGTTTTACGTGCCAGAGATTAACATAACCTCACTTTATATGTGAAAACTCTTAAACCTAACAGAAGTTAATTAATTTGTCCAAATTGAATATATCGTGGTAGAGGAGAGTTAGGATCAAACTTCAAAGATGGTGACTTTAACCATCATGCTATTTTTTCCAGGCAGGGTGACAGAGTTTGCTCTCAGTTTTCAAGACTGAAGAATAAGTGGAGCTTAGATATGACATGTGACAGAGCTGATGCAGGGTTTGACGATCAATATCCAGACATCTAAGGGGAAGATTTTGGCTGTAATTTTTAACACTGATCACAGTAAAGAGGAGCAGAGGCCAAAGAAGACAGTTCTAGTAGACACACAGGGCCTGGCCAGAGAACTTACCATGCTAAAGGAGAGGAAAATGTGCACTTTTGTCTTTGATGTTAATTTCTTTTCTGTATCTAAATCTGAAAAGGAATAATTTGTCTTCAACTCTTCTAGTTCTGTACCCTGTCTGCTGCAGAGGCAAGCAGAACATAATTATACTTGTTCCCTTACCATTCGAACTGAGATCTAATTTTAAGATATGTATGTGTTTGTTGAAGATACTCTAGAAATCTCTAACAAAAAAGAAATGTTGCTCGCAGTTGTAATGGACAACCACTGTAAACTTTATTGTTTATTTCCTTCCACTGTTATCATCATAATAATGAATTATTTCAAGCCTCAAGAGAATAACATAATAAATGCCTACCAATCTATCTGCTTTAACAAATTGTAACATTTTTCTCTGTTTTGAGCTTTTTCTATTTTAAACAAAACAAAACTCATGTAGCTGAAGCTGCTTCTCTCACATTCTCCAAGGGTGTTCCTACTCATAAGGTTTCTATCTTGGTTGGATTTTACCCATATGTATATATCCATAAATGACATATAGTTATGTGTATTTTTAAGATACACAAATACATAAATAAATCACATTCATTCATGCTGTCAAGATCTACTCATGCTTATTCACTTAAATCAAGTTCATTTATTTCACTATTGGTAACATGAAGTTTTATTATCACAAATGTACCCATGCTCTCATTGTTGAATTCTTAGGTTGTTGCCAATGTTTTGTCAAACAAACGAAGCTGTAAAAAGCATGCTAGTATGCATATTTTGTGCATCTGTTGGGGTTTTGGGGATCAAAGCTCTCTGTCACAGGGCATGAAAATCTTCAAGTCCCCAGCTACTGCCTCTGTTTTTCCAAGTCTCTAGTAGCATACGATGGCTCCTATTTTTTCACATAGTCCACATAGTCCCAGATATTTTCAGGTTTTTAAGCTTCTTTCTAACTCTATTACAAGTGTTTCAGTTTTCTTTTAATTTGCATCATTCTTAGTGAAGTAGCATCTTTTTATTGTTTATTTGCTATTTGGATTTACTTTTCTGCAACTGCTTATCACAGACTTTGCCTATTTTTTAAAAATCATTTTTGGGGCTGGGGATTTAGCTCAGCGGCATGAGTGCCTGCCTTGCAAGCAGGCAGTCATGAGTTTGATCCCCGGTACCGATAAAAAGATAAAATCATTTTTATTGACACATAGTACATATTTATGTGTGCAGTGGTGAGATTAGGGCATTTGCATATCTTTCACGTCAAAAATGTATCATTTCTTTGTGTTGGTAACATTCAAGATCTTCTCCACTAGCTATTTTGAAATATTCCCTTTATTATTATTATTATTATTATTTCTATTATTAGTTTTTGAGACAGGGTCTCTATATGAAGTTCAGGAAGCCCTTGAACTTACTATGTAACTCAGGACAATCCTCCTGCCTCAGCCTTCCACAGTGCTGGAATTATAGACATGAACCACCACACCCAGCCCTATTCTTTGCTTCTTTGAAATTAATTTTTTAACCTTCCATATTTAACAGAACATGCAGTATTTGTCTTTATATATCTCACTTATTTCATTTTCCATGACGTCTTCCAGTTCCACATTGCTGAAAATGACAGAAATTTATCCTTTTTTGTAGCAAGCAATAATGCACCATTGTGTGCATACAGTACACACCAGTGATGGCCAACCTGTGGCATGCATGCCGCAGCAGGCTTCTGTATCATTGAAAGCCATCCCTGCTGTTTATTCATTTATCTGTTGATGGACACCTAGATTCTTGTAACTATTGTGAATAATGGTACAATAGATATACTAGGGCAGATGTGTCTTTGACATACTGGTTTCTATTTCTTTGAGTATATACCCAGCAATGGGGTCGCTGGATCACATGATAGTTCTGTTTCTAGTTTTCTGAGGAACTTTCACACATTTTTCCATAATGGCTGTATGAATTCACATTCCTACCAACAGTGTATGAGAGTTCTTTCACCACATCAGTGAAAAAGAGTCCCCCTCACCACACCTATGCTCATTTTTATTTTAGCTGTTTATCTTATTTTTAATAATCTGCAGGAGCTCTTTATAAATTCTGAATAGTAAATTCCTCAAGTATTATGCACTGTGAACATCGTCTCCAGTCTTTGGCTTGTCATTCCATTTATTCATGGTGTCACTGTAGTACATGTAATATTTTTATCCACATGCTTACATAACTACTGCATACAGTTTTGTGTCCTGACTTTTCTCATTTAACATTAAAACATAAACAATTTGTCACATAATGTTAAGATTATATAACACTATGTATTTTACAGAACCATACTTTGTTTGTGCATTGTTTTTTGTTGAACATTTATACCATATCATTTCTGAGGTTGAATTATTCTTCTTGTTTGCTTCTTATTTCTTATTATGTATTATTCTTTGACATCTTTATGCATGAAGTTATTTTATAAGGGTGTATATTAATCCAAATTAAATTCTTGTATCAAAAGAAAATAAATATCCCTTGTCAAATTGCTTTTTGGAAGATTGTATCAATATGCCCTTACTTTTGTCTTAGGTGGAGTCAGTCTGTCACAACAGTCCCTGAAGATAACAAAAGTTTATTTCTCACTTACAACTTGTCCAAACACTGGTTGTCTCAAGGGTGTCTGTCTATGTGTATCAATCACGGGACTCAGGATCAAAGTTTGGCTTAACACTTTCTTCTGGAAGCTATTAATGTCACTTCTGGTTATATTTCCTTGGTCTTGCAAAGTATGTGATCCTGCCTAACTTCACATGGGAAAGGAAATGCATCTTACTGTGTACATGGAAAATCAGGATCATTGTAAATAGCCTGATACACCAGATACACCAGATCTGAACTCCAGATACACCATTTTTGAAACTTTCTAATATATTTTTAAAGATGAAGGGGTCACAGTAGGGAGATCGGAAGTATTCTCTAAGCCAGAGAGACTAGATTTGATTCTCAGCACAAGTATAAATGATAAGTTCATCTTTTGCTTGCCCTCCTTTTAATCTTTTATTTTGAGAAATTTACAGACATATTATATGTTAAAAATAGTATGTAGTGTTCTAAATGCCCTCATTCGACTTCCCCCAAGGGTGAAACCTTATACAACTATAGTGCGATATCAAACCAGGATATTGACATTGGTACAGCAATATAAACTCAGCCATAGAATTAGTTGGTGTGAATGCATTTTAACATGCATTCATGTGTTTTTACGTGAGCCTGTATGTATAGTTACAAGCGTTTTTTGTCACTATTTGGGCAACGTACCCATTGTTTCATATTTTGTGCTTCATTGCTTTTAGCTCTAGGCAATTTTAACCCACGTACAGATTTATGCTAATTGTGAGTGTAATGAAGATACAGAATTCTTCCAACACAAGATAGTCCTCAACTACCTCTGTATAGTTGCCTCCTGTTACCCTCTTATCCTTTGGCAGCTATTAATCTTACCTCTCTGTGATTTTGTCATTTTCATAATGTTTCACAAGTGCAGTCATGCAGTGTATAAGGTTTGTTGTGCATGTATTAATATTTTCCCTTTCTACTTCTGACGAGTAGTCTATGGCATGGGGGTAGTTCAGTTTCTTTGACAATTCACTTGTTCTTTGGGTTGTCTCCAGTTTTTGACTATCATAGTTTATATGAATACCCATGTAGAGGTTTTTAAAGTTTTATTTCTCTGAGTTGAGCGTTCAAAGAGTATACTTGCTGGGTTACAATCTATGTGCATGTTTAGTTTTGTAAGAAATAGCCACACAGTTTGCAGTGTACCTATGTCATTTTAAATCCCTGTCATCACAACAGTTTCTCTGAATTCTTGTCAGAATTTGGTATTGTCATTACACTTAAAACTTTTAGCTGTTTTAATAGATATATAGTGGTGTCTCATTATGGTTTTAATTTGAATTTCCCTAATGGCTAATGATTTTGAATGTTTTTAACATGCTTATGTGCCTCCTGTGTCTGATCTTTAATGAAATGTCTCTTTCCATTTACTGACTGAATTTTTTTGTTTTTTATATCATGGAGTTTTGAGAGTCCTGTATTTCAGATACAAGACCTTGATCAGATAGGTGGTTCACAAATATTTTTCCTTTATCTTTCTCTCTCTCTCTCTGTTTTTTTTTTTTTTTTTTTTTTTTTTTTTGTACTAGGGATTGAACTTACAACCTTGTGCTTTCCAGGCAGGCAGGCACTTACACTGCTGAGCTAAATCCCCCGCTATTTTTTCATCCTGTTAATAGGGTCTTTTTCAAAACACTTTAATTTTAGTGAAGCTCAATGTATCAGGGTTTTTTTTTTTTTGTAATGCATTATGTTTTTGGTGCCACATCTAAGAAATTCTCAACTAGCCCCAAACTCCATCTACCATACTCCCAACCACCACCAGTCACCAATCCAAGATTCATCTGCAAATGGCTTTTTACCTAGGCAACTCTCTCAGCTAAACATCAGCCTATAAGGCCAAAGGAGTAAACTTTGTCAGAACTAGTACTAATGGACCGTTTTGCAAAACAAAAGTCATAGATGCTGGAGGATATACTTACTGGAGGCTGGTGAAGGAGATGGTTTTTGCTTTTCCAGATGGGACATCTGGGAGACGAGACTTCAGCTGGGTATGTATTAGATTAGCTTTCAGGCCAGCTCTGCCTGAACCCTGCTGTAAATATCTGGGCTATTTACAAAACTCAGGGCTAGAAGAAGCCTGCTTTGCTTCAGAAAGTGGCACTGGAAGGATAGAAACTTGGTCTACCTCTCTGCTGGCCCCGATTCTTAGAAAATAATTCTTCTATGATAGTCTTTACATTTCATCGCTAACCCAGAAGCCACAAGCATTTTAAACAAAATGTTTCTGTTGTCCATAATTAGAGTTTGTTTTATTCTCTTGGGAATCCTTGCTGCTTCAAAACTACATTTTAGAAAATCCAATAGGGCCCATATTAAAGGCCATCTTCTAATATGTTATTGACTTTCTATAATAAATTATTAACTGCTAATGGTAAAAACAAAGTAAGTACTTCAACTTTGTGCAAATCTTTGATAATTCTAATAATGAGCTTTATAGGCTAATATATCATTTAAAATCCTAAAACTTTTTAAATGCATCAAACCATATTCAACTCCTACTGGAACTAGTTTTAAAAAATGCCAAACTAATAATTTATTAAATTGAGTTTTGCTAAAATAAAATAATCTTCTTCCCCAGCCATCAAATATCTTAAATAACACAGTGTTCTATATTGTAGAGTTAATAGGTTTGCATGAATTTGGTAAGATTAATATACTTTCTCATGTTAGTAAGTTAAATCTGTCAAACAATGTTTATAATATTGCCATCCCCTATATTATTTTCTAAAACAACTTGAGTACATTGACATTTTTAAATGGACTAGTATCTGAAAAAAAAATATATATATAAAGTGACCCACTGGGGAACACATTTTCTGACATTATTTTGGTCAAAAGTTGACTGGAAGAGGAAAGCAGACATGGAGGCAGAGGGATAGACTCGATGACTTCTGGAGGTCCTTGGCAATGCTGTATGTCTACGATTATGATTATGATTATGATTATGTTTGTTTATTAACATTTCTACTGGGCCATTTTAGTTGATTAGCACAATGCAATTACTAAAAATATGCAGCTAGAAGTTCTGGGAAATCTCTACATTGCTAGGAAAGGCTAGATATGATATCATTTTTGATTTTCAGTAACTTAATTAAAATAAACAAGCATATTACCTTCATGTTACAATAGCCTCAGCATGGTATATACTGTGATGAAGAATCCAGGCTAATTACTGAAAATGGAGGCAACGAGAGTAATCACAAGAACTTTCCTAATGGCTCACTTGACCTACTCTTTGTCCATAAAATAAGTAAGCTATAGTCTCTTGAAGCTGTGAGTTTGGGATGGGGGTATAGCTCAGTGATAGAGTGCTTGCCCAGCATTTATGCAGCTGTAGGTTTGATCTCCACACTCCCAGCACCACAGGAACATAAAAAAGAGAAGGAGCTGTGGATGACCTGAATTGAATACACCTCTGCGCTCTCTCTTTGTACCTGGTGGATCCAGTTGTGTGGTCACAGCCTGGGACTGCCAGGGTCAGCCTTTAGTGGAGGCAGAGAGGGCAGCTTGTCCCTCTGTGAGTAGAGCAGCCCAGAGAACCTCAACCAATAGAGACCTGTGAATTTCAATGCTACCACAAGTGAGTGATTCTTCTGAAAGAGAATTAATGCTTGTAGAAATTCAAATTACTAAAACTTTGAGCTTGTTAGTTATTACCAGCTACAAATGAGTAAATATAAATTAATTTTCCACAACGTTTTTGTAGAGCAGTGATTCTCAAAATATGGTCAGGGCGGGGCTAGAAATTCCTAACACTTACTCACTTGGAGGTCTTTTTTATTTGGGGATCTTTGAGGTTAAAACTACCTTTTCAGCCCTTCCCTCCTCTCCTCTGCTTTCTCCTCCTTTGCCCTCTTCTTCTTTTTTTTGAGATAGGGTCTTGCTCTGCATTTTAGGCTGGCTTTGAACTCACTCTGTAGCCCAGGCTGGCCTCAAACTCACAGTGTTTCTCGTGCCTCAACTTTCTGAGTGCTGGGCTTATAGGTGTGTTCCACTATGCCTGGCCCAGTTTTTGTTTTTTTTTTTTTTTGAAAATCATAATCATGATGATACAATATACTTTGTTCAAGCTCCTTCTTTCTTGAATGTACAGTGGAATTCTGTAAAGTTTACATGATATATACTTTTGTAATTTAAATGTAGAAGCAGATATGAGAATCAGACATCTTCTATTAAGCCAAATATTAAAGAAATCTCTAAAATGTTAAACAATAGTATTTTCATTAAAATTACTATTTGTGTTAACACTTAATGAATTTTATTGTTATTTTAAAATAAAATCCTAAGTAAGTATTTTTAATTGTTTCTCCATTTCAAGTATGGCTAATACCAGTTAACATGATCCATGTGATCTTTATGGTACTCCATAACTTTTAAGAGTATAAAGGGATCTAGAGATCACAAGCATTTGCTACTGAGAAAAGTAAGGTAGAAAGGAACCTCAGAAACTATTTTGTCCCTTCTTCATGTACAAGCTGAAAATTGATCCCCAAAGAAGTAGCAGAGTTTACCTTACCTTGTGGTACGAACCACCTCAAAGCTTGGTAGCTGTAAATGCACCAGTGAGTCACTTTGGATCTCTTGTTTTCTTTCTCTCCTTTTCCTTCTCCTTTTCTTTCTCCTTCTCCTTCTTCCTCTTCCTTTGTCCTCTCTCTCTCTCTCTCTCTCTCTCTCTCTCTCTCTCCTCCCCTTCCCTCCTTCCCTTCCTCCTCTCCTTTCCCACTTTGTGATTTCCTGTAGTGGCTCCATTGTTCCTCACAGAGTGAGCATCTTCCAAAGTGCTGGGGCGAAGGCAGCAAGGCTTCCTCTGATCTAGATTTGTAAGTGTCACAGTTTCTACCAGGTTCTATCAGTCAGGCAACTCACTGAGACCAGCCCAAATCCAAGAGGAAAGGAAGAAAGTAAGACTCCATCTCTCAATTTAGGGAACAGCAAAGACTTTGTGACTGTCTTGATTCTATCATACACGGGGTGCTATAATTGGCACTACAACTGAAACCAAAATTCAGCTCTCCTGATTCTTAGTGCCTATGTCAATTGTGACTGGAGTGTGTAAGAGGATAAAAGACCAAAGCATGGGACTTTGTGTGAGTGAAGGACATTTCAGGGTGAGCTCTAAGGAGTGGACCCTATGATAAACCTGAGTATTTCAGAGCCTGAAAGCAAGGATGTTAAGAAAGACAAGATCGTGTACTCTGACATAGAAGAGAGCTAAATCTTGTCTAAAATGTTCAACTCTCCCCAGTAATTCCCCACTAGTTGTATCTGCCTCTACAGTGGCAGGTTTGATTTGTAGGGTAGCCTCCCCATTTCTGGAAAGGACTATTAGAAAGTTCTACAAAGCAAAAAATCTATTTCCTTCTGCCCTTTACCCAGTGGCTTTCTAGTTCTGTTCTCCTGTTGCCTTAGGGTAACACTGAACAGGTTTCTACTTGTGTTTTGCAGGGCAGCACCATAGCTATTATAAATCCTACAGGTTCCTATGTTCTAGGTTTTCAAGTCTATCACAATTTTTTAATATTCTACTTATTAGGTCATTTTTCTATAAATTAACCCAGTTTGTCAATTGGTCTTTCAAAGGTTAAACAGAACATCCTATGGTGACCAGCATACTCCCAGAATTCCATAGTTTGCAATTTTTCATGCATTTTAATAATATATTGTGAAGATCTAAACTCCCAGATCTTAGATTTTTATTCAGCTGTAGAGTAAAATATTTATATTTTATATTTATTTGCAGCTTTGAAAATTTTATCTCAGTAATCCATCCTGAAAATATCTTTTTAATTACAAACTATCACTGAAACTCTGCATTATCCCACATAGCTCCATATAATATGCAGAGTTGTTTACCACTGTTCTATACTTTGGTATAGATCATTGGTAAAATGTTGATGCAGGCAGAGCCCAGTGTCACTCCACTAGAGACCATCATCTATGCTAACATCGATCTACTAATCAGCATCCTTTGGGTTCATTTATTCACCTAACTGTTGTTAATTCATCTAATGGTACTATCATTTAGTCCATATTTCTCCATCTTGTCCACAATGATATCATGATAAGCCTGGACAAATGCCCCACTGAAGTCCAGATGCATTACGTCTACTGCACTTGACTGCTCTCTAAATCCACTAACCCTGTCAAAGGAAATGAAGCAAATCTAACTCTTTAAACACACCATGCACTCCGATGATTCTGAGACTTTGCTCACGTTTTTTTCCTCTGACCAGTCTTCTTCCATTCTACCTCATCTGCCTGTTTGTACTGCTCAGGAGCTGCCTCTTCAGTGGAGCTTTATTCCTTGGCTACAGGCAAATTTGTTTCATGTGCAGTTTATTTTCTCAAAGACTTTATAGATAGCATCATGGCCCAGTTGTTTGTTTATGCCTGCTAGAAAAGCATGCTTATTTAGTAAATGTTTCATGACTTTAATTCAACTAGATTCTGGTGCTATGGACAGTCACTTTCCAAGATACTAATACTCCAAAATTCAATTCAGAACCCACACATAGGTCTCTAAATACTAATTCCCTCTAAAAAGCACAGGGTTTCTTGGTAACACTGCTGAATGCAGGTCTAGGTAAAAGTGCAAAAGATGAGCCTGTAACATCTTGTGTACCAGCTAGCAAGAACCTATAAGAGACAATTAGGAGCCCATCAAAAGAACTAGGAAGCCAAACTGAAGAGGTTTCTACTGCTCGAAGATGGGAGTATCAATAAGAATCAGTAAGATCTTACTGCATCAATTAGAATGTTTACTGTGCTAAGGACGTAGCCCAATAGTTTAGTGATAGAGCGCTTTTTCTAGCATGCATGAGGCCTTGAGTTTGATCCCCAGCACAGTACGAGAGAAAAAAAAGAAAGAAAGAAGAGAGAAAGAAAAGAGAAAGGAAATAATCACAGAGTTCATAAGACTATTAACAAAACAAGCAAAAACTGAAAATTGCACTGATGATCTTTGAAGAATACCAGGGAAAAGGTATTCTAGAAATAGATAAACAAAAGGAAAGATTAGGAATTTATCACCTAGAGTACCTAAAAACTAATAAAGAAGCTTTTCTGTTTATAGCAGGTCTCTAGCTAATAAGTTAGCCAAGAACAATATAATTTGAATATTACCATTTTGCACTCCCTAAATAAATAAAATAACTTAATGTAAGAAACGACGATCATTGGCTTCTAAAATCTTCAGGTAAAAACTACTGGTCCCAGTGAGCGATGATCCCAGTGATAGCCAGCCTTGTACAACAGGAAGAATACAGTGCTGCCCACAAAACATCCTAAGTAAAAACCAGGACTTGGATTGATCAGATCTCAAGAGTCAACTTCCAGTTTATAGGAAATGAATAGGAGTGAGAGTGAAATAACACTGCAGTGCGGGGAACTCTTAGCCAAATGCTGCACATGGGCAAGTCTATAGTTTATGTCACCTATTTTCTTCTCAGATAACTGTAAGGTCAAGGGTGCAGCTCAATGGTAGAGTCTGAACCTCAGCATTGCAAACAAGACAAAACAACAAACCACTAATACATAAAATAAATTATAAGGAGAGAAAAATGGAGGTCGGGGAGGAAATTATAGGTCTGACGTAGTTTCAGAGCCATGAAAACCAAGCACAGTGGGCTTGATGGTACATGCCTGTAACCCCATCACACAGGAGGCTGAGGCAGAAAGTTTGGGAGTTCAAGGTCAGCCTGGACTACATAGCTAGTTCGAGGATAGCCTAAACTACACAGTAGGATCTTGTCTCAAAAAACCAAAACAAAACAAATTTTAAAAACAAGCACAATGTATGATCATATTTAGATTCAAATCCAAGCAATCTAAAACAAATGTTTGTGAAACAGAAGACTGAACACTGGATATTAAGAAATTATTTATATTGTGATGTGATAATGGCACTGTGATTATGTATTTTTAGAGATGGGTCCTTATCTTTTAGAGAAAGTACTGAAATACTTACAGAGGGAATTATATGATGTCTTAAATATGTCCTGAAACAAATCAGTAGGGGCCATGGGGATGCAGATTGGAAGGGTGATGTAAACCAAGATTGGCTCTGAGTCACCTGTGTGCAGGTGAGAGGTCACCTTGTCTCCTTCATATTATTCTTTCTCTTTCGTATATACCTAACATTTCCCATAATCATTCGTTAGTCCAATCTACAAGTTTCCCTGAAATTGTCGAGGTCACCAGTGAGCACTGTTTGCAGAGCCCACTTCCCTTCCCTTCTTGAAAATCAAACGTTGCCGGAAGAGGAATCTGTTCATTCTCGCTTCATTTTGGGTTTTTCCACAGAAATCAGTCCATTGTGATCTCACTGGTGTGTCCTCTTCCAGGACACTGTCCTTTTGTTAAACTGTGTCCAGTCATACTGTTTACAGTCACCTTGGAAGTGAGTACACGTGCACGAATACAGGTTGGTTATTTCATTTAATCCTCTCCTCCCCCTTCATCCTCCATCCCTCCTTCTTTAAATCCCTTTCCTCATTTTCATTCTTGTTGTTATTATTAATCTTAACTCATGTTTAGGACAAAAATGTTTACCTTCATTGAGGTTATTAGTTTTCTGTACATGGCATGTCTTTATTCTTATTTCCCCTTCTTTCTCTCATCTTTGGTCTCCTGGACCCCTTCCCATTTGCAAGAGATCCATCCTTTGTTTCCTTCTATTCATCCTGTATTATTCTCTTTGTTTGTACTCTGCCTTAATCAAATGAGAGGCATGATACGGATTTTAAGCTTGTGTGTTTGATTTATTTTATTCAACATTGTGTTTTCTAGGTACATCCATTTCCCTACAAATGCCCCAAATTCATCCTTCTTTATAGCCAAGTAATACTCAGTTATGTATTGATAACATGTTTTCTTTATCCAGTCATTAATTTATGGGTAAACAGGTTACAACCAGGATTTAAATATTATAAATTGTGCTGCTATATACACTGTTATGCATATTTAGCTGTAGTATGATGTCTTAAACTCTGAAGAAGATACCTAGAAAGGGGTAGCTGGGTCATATGGAATTTCTAATTTCAGTCCTTTACGAATCTCCATACTGATTTCCATAATAGTCTAGTTTACATTCCCACCAACAATGTAGGAGGGTTCTTTTTTCATGACAGCTATGCCAGAATTTGTTATGTTTTGACTTCTTGAAGATTTTCATTCTTTCTGGTATAAGATGGCATCTTAAAATTGTTTTAACTTTCATTTCTCTAGTGCTCAGAGATTTTCAACATTTTTTTCCCATGTATTTGATGGCCCTCTGTACTTATTTCTCTAAAAAAATGTCCGTTTGTTCATTTGCCCATTTCTTCACTGGGTCTTTTATTTTCGGTGATCTAATTTATTTTTAAAAATCTTTGTATATTCTAGATTCTATTCCTTTGTCTCAGGAATAGCTGGCAAAAAATCCTTCCCCATTCTGTAGATTATCTTTTCACTCGACTAATTTGCTGTTGCAAAAGATTTTTAATTTGCTGTGCAGACAATTTTTAATTTGATATAATCCCATTTGTTGATTTTTGCTGTTATTTCTTGTGCAATTGTGGTTCTGTTTAGGAAATCCTTTCCTATATCTGTAATTTCAAGTGTTTTATTTATTTTATCTCCTACTATGCACAATGTTTCTGCTTTAAAGCTGAGCTCTTTGGCCATTTTGATCTTAGTTTACTACTTGGTGAGAGACATGGTCCAATTTCAATCTCCTGTGTAAAGATACGTATTTCCCCAGCACCATTTGTTGAAGAGGGTATCTCTTCTCAAACATATACTTTTGCCAAAGATAAAAGAGTTGAATGTGTCTGGGACACTGATCTTGCAGAGCTCACTGAAGCAGTCAGGACCCTTTCTTCTCATGCTCTGTCCATGACTCTCTGGTCCCTGTCACTGACATTCACACTAATCCTAGGCACACTCTTTGACAGAAAAGACAGAATTAAAATAGGAATTTTATTTGGTTTTCTGTGTCATTTCTCAGTGTTAAAAAGATTAATCCCAAGTAGTGTGTTCATTCTTTTTAATCATCTGGCTCTAAAATCATTAGATTTTTATTTGTTAAGTGAAGCTAAACTTTGACATTTTCACTATATTCTCACAAGGCTTTGTTATCACTAGAAAACACATATTTCTGTTCTTCTTTTGCATAGAGTCATTTATTTTTAAAGGAAACTTCTCTGCTTCCTGAAGAATTCATAAGAGCACAGTACCAAGAGCAAGGATAAGACTTTTTCATGGTACTACAGGATGCTGGTGCAGATTGGATTGCTGGCATTGTCACACTCTGATCTGCAAGCACATGTGCACACCACTTGCCTAGAAGGCAATTTTGCAATTTGACGTCTTTCAAAACATGTACTCTTGGAATTCTACTTTCAGGAATTAACTCTAAGTAAATGTATGTGCAGTGACAGCCCAAACGGTTTCAAGTGTAGTGTCTTAATATATTTTTAAAATTAGAAGCAACCTACAGGTCCAAAAAGTGGGACTAAGTAAATTAGGATTTATCATGCAGTGGAACCTCACATAACCATAGGAAATGATAGATTAGAAGACTATGTCCCAATAGAAGAAGATGTTCACATAAGTTAGGGGCAAAAGGATGTTACAAAGTGGTCCATAGAGAATGCCCCCCCCCCTCATTTTTTTGGCACCAAGGATTGAACTCACAGGCACTTGCCAGGCAGGTGCTTACACCACTGAGCTAAATCCCTGGCCCATGTTTTAAAAACTTCATATTTCATTTAAAAGTTTATGCATGGAAAAGGGGGTCAGACAGTTACAGTAGAAAATTTTTATTCTTTTTGTCTCACACAAGCCGTAACATTTTCTATAATGGATGTTTACTAACTTGAAATAGGAAAAGGAAGAATTAAAATAAAAAATAAAATCAAATCAAAATAAGAGGGGGGCTGGAGATATAACTCAGTAGTAGAGTGCTATCTAACATTGTGCAAAGGCCTGGGCCCCAGACCTGCAAATTAATCACATATATAAGAAATATATCAGGAGTCCCTTTTTTGAGTGCAGTCTACTTTCTTAAGAGCAGTCACTAACTCCTTGGATCACTCCTGTTGCCTCATCTCCATGCACAGAGACTGGCAGCAGCGTCAGTGACTCTCGGATGTGGGAACGTTTCAGCAGATGGTCATACGGCTGCAGCCTAGTAGTTGCTAATGATGAAAGTTGTCCCAAGAATGTGGACCTGGCCATGGCAAGCCCCAGAGGCCCATTCTGACCTCAGCTCTGTCTCTGGAAGAGCCTGACCTGGCCCCACCCTGGGATAGTGTTAGCCTTGTGGGTCACCTCACAGCAGTTCACACTGTTCAGTCAAAAGTTTCCCTGGGGTTTGGGTTCAGGCTGTTGGCCTCTGCTTGTCATCTCTTGTTTGACTTGCTGTGTTTTGTCCATTATTGTGTACCACTTCCCTCTAGCATCCTCAGCAGCCTCCTTGTCTCTTCTTTAGGTTTTTATTGAGGCAGCTTTCAGTATGTAGTCCAGGCTGGCTTTGAACTCACAATCTTCTTGCCTTGGCTTTCCGAGTGCTGGGATTACAGGTGTGTGCCATGCCTCTCAGCTCCTCCTCGTCTCTTCTCAACAGTCCTCTTTCCTTCTCATCTCCAGGTTCCATCTCAGATGGCAAAGGTTTATGAGTCAGCAAGGGAGTTGTATGTGAGCTTGTGATTAAAACCCTCTGCTGCTACTAGACTTACCAGGGTAAACAAACAAGGAGAGGACTAGGAGAAGTTATGAGTATTTTAAAAGAAAATTAATACTCTTCATTATATTGAACAGGGGAAATACAACAAACATGCATCACTGTAACTGTTTTATTGTCTCTGGCTCCTGAGGTCTAGGACACGTGGTGCCTGCCCCTGAGTACCAGATTGCATTTGCTTCTAAATTCTGAATCAGCTGAAATTCACATTAAAATGCATGATGCTGCAGCACATTACTGGCAAACCCCACAAACTTCCTAAATAAAACAAAATGATATGAACAAATGGCGACAACAGGGACTTTTGAAAATCCAGAAAAGAAAATATTTTTAGACATTTTCCTGCATTTTTGTACATCTTTCAGGGCTGAGTGGTTGAAGAGAATGAATGACTCCAGGGTTCCCGACATACCTCTGAATGGGCTCTTTGGGCTGACTAAATATGCAAGACTTACTGGAATCAGTTCTAGATATGATGAAGGCCACACAGAGCCCCCGAGTACCAGGAACAACGCATGGCTTCCTGCTGATGGATGGAATGGATAGCTACATTCAGTAACAGGAGTGACACTACTTAGAACAGCTGTCCCCCTTCCACAAGCCTATCCTATCACCTTCAGGGCATCTTTCCTCTGTGACACAAGGATTTTGGCATCATTACTTAAGATACACTCAGAAGCAATGACATGCAGAATGGCAAGATGCCCCAGAAACATGGGAGGAACATAGGCAATCACTCCTTTCCATAATCCCTGCATATCAACTTTGACTTCCCACTCAGGACATGCACTGTGCCTCATATTCTTTCTTTTGTAGAGAAATTGGAAAAGGGTTCCCAGATACCTCTCCCATGAACAATGGGTGGCAGTAAGAATTTTAGAACAAATTTCTTGTCCTGGGTTGTGAGATAATGAAGGTCTTTCCCTAGATTGAGCAGTGATGTGTCCAATGGGAATCCTGGACCCTAAAAGGGCAGTGCCACAATATTCCTGTGCTACATTGCAAGAGATCTAAGGTCAGTCCAATAACTCCTCATTCTCTTAGACACTGCAGACCTGAAATTTGTTCCTTGTCTAAATCAGCTTCCAAGACAACATCTGAACCATTTCAGTCCTGAGATTTCTACTAAGATAGATTTCTACTAAGAACATTGTTGATTTTGTGTAGCAAATATTTAGCAAATATGGGATGTAAAAGGAATGCACAGTTGACACTAGCAGGTTCTAGCAAACGGAGAGATGTAAATGTGTCATTAAGGATCACTGGACCCAAGTTACAGAGGTGAAGATTTTGCCAGAAGTTGTAGGAGACAGCTTTGGTTTTGAGGTATCATCTTGATTCCCAAATCCCAGCAGTGGGCAGGACCATGGACAGCCTATCCAGAAAGTCTACTTTTCTGACAATTCTTGAATCCTTTCACTTTTCTTTGTTGTATACTACTGTCATCCCACACTCTGCCTAGTTCTGCCATATCTGATTCCAGCTTCATACCCATATTTTACTGTATTTTATCACACCCTTTTCTGTATGCTTTACTGTCTTTCCTGCTCTGGCTAAAAACTAACCTGAGCTATTTAGATTCCCAAACAATTTATGCTCTTTCTGGTTCAAGTCTTTCACTATCACTGATTCCTATACTTGGAAACACCACCTTTTACACTTTAATCATCATTTGATTTGCTCATTCCTACTCACTTAGCAGTACCCAGAATAGACAAGGACGTATCTTCCAGAAGGCTTCGTTGACACCCTAAGGAACGATATGTCCATTGTGAGTCTGCTGGGACCTGTCCTTCACAGCATCTTCTTCACTCTGGAAGTCAGGCTGACAAAGAAACTCCCAACTGAAGTATAGAAGAATGCAAAAGGGTAAAGGTAAAGACTGGGAGCTCTTAAACCTCATGCCTAGAAGTCATACTTGACAATTGCATTCAGCTTTCATTGGCCACAACATTCTAACTTGTAGGTGGCAGGGAAGTGAAATCCTACTACTTTCCTAGAAGATTGCAGGCCTAGCAATACTTATTAGATAACCCTAGAGATAAAGATATTCAAGTGGGTCCTAACCTAGAAAATTGCCAGTGGATTGGATGACTGTGGTGAGAAATATTTAATTTGCATGAGGATAATGGAAGAATATTGGAAGAAGCTAAGGGGTGACTGAGAAGTAAAGAAATAAAGGCACCAGGAAGAGATAACTTTTAAAGATGTTTGACTGTAAAGGGAAGCAAAGAGATAGATGATTATATTGGAATGTGGCCCAAGAAGGGTATAGCATGGATTGGTCATTAGTATGAGTGCAACCTGAATGTGTTTAAGTGACAAGATATGACCAGATATGAGGAGGAGAGTCTGAAAATCGACAAGAAAGGAAGAGTCAAATAGGATCAGTCAGCCAATGGAAGAGAGAATGGACTCCAAAGCATGATGAGGAATTAGCTTTAGATTAGAAGGAACTTCCTCCTCTAAGCAACAGGATTAATGGGGAAATGAGTGCGTGCAGACGTTGACTGGGTTCTAGATAAAGAAGTACAGTGGTGAGATAATCCATGTGCAATGACTCTGTTATCATTGTAAAATTAACTTATATAAGCTATTGTAATCATTCCACTTGGACAAACTTAGCAAACAATTATAGCGGGATAGGATGCGGGGACTCCTTTGTTCCATGTGGTTTCCTAGATTGAAGGTTGAGAGAATGATAAGCGATGGCCTCCATGTGCTCCCCAGTATTGAACATTACTTTTGGATGCACATAGGCAGCTTTAACTGTTGTATGTGATCTTCCAGCCATACATATAAGCCCAGTAAAGAATGGCTCATTCCTAGTGGTTGACAGTAGGAGTTTTAATACAGACATTAGGTAAAACTCTATTTCTGCTCAAACTCAAAAAATATACTGGGATATTAGCAATCCCAGAGACAATGTCCTTATGCTCTTCCCACCTTCAATTTGAAAATGATTTCTCAGCCTCTCTGTGCTCATACAGGCAGGGACATTTCTTCACGGATAAGTATAATCTTGCCTGACCATTTTCTCTGGAGCGTGAAAAAATGCCTTCAAGGTTTCAGGATATTGCTACTTTGAGAAGTTGCTACTCCAGTTATTCCGGCAGCTGCTGGCCCAGAAAGTCATGGTCTTCTTCACTAGTTCGACTGCACCCTGCAAGCATGATCAATTTGTGATTACTTTTTCCCCCTCCTTCTTCAAATAGGTTTTTTGTTGTTGTTGTTCAGACAGAAAGGGCGCCCTGCCTAATTTAATTTTGTTTCTCCTTTCTTTGTTACAAGCAGATGTCACTTTTACATCTGTGACTCTGATCAAATGCCCTGTGTCTCCCCATCCAACAGCCCAGCAGATGTTACTACTATTAGCCAAACTCCAGGAAAAAGGTAACAAGCAGTTCCCTCGGGTAATTATGACATTGTGTGGGGTGAAAGAGGAGGAGTAGAGAGAGGAGGAATAGAATTGAGCTTTCCATGGTGATCTTTTTTTTTTAAGGATAGATATAGGGGTTAGTATCCCAGCACCTATACAGAGCATAGCCCTTATACATTGGATGCCTCCAAAGTTAAGCCAGATACAAGAATACCATTGTGAATTCTATAGAGCTCAGAGTTAAATCAGTACAATTGCCTTTTATGGTGGTATTACTCTGAACACAACAATATTTACATAGAGGTAAGTATCATCTAAACCATGCATGGATACCATAGACACAACATCGAATTAACTTATATGATACATATAAGATTTCTAGTAAATTCCTAAAACTGGCAATTTTCTACTTGTTGCTTTCTTTTCTCTTACTGATATCATGCAGCCTACTCTTTGACTTGTCTACCTTTTCTTTCATACGTTATAAGCATGCAGTAAGAAAGATGGTATATTTATGCACCATTCAAATCCCAAAGTCAAGTGTTTAATGTATGATTCCAGGAGATCCTGCCAAAATTATCATCATCACCATCATCTTTATACTGGTGACTAACAACTAGATTTTTTCCAAGTGCCAAGCACTGTCTCGATTTCTTTGCAAACACTATTGTCTATTGGTTAATAAGTGTTAATCTCACAGAGCCAAAAATTTCTTACCAGAACCTCAAAGAGTTTCTATTATGAAACATGTGTTCTGGAGTCACGCACATGAAATATGTGTTAAAAACTCTAAAATGAATAAGTACAGTGGGGCCTTGGGTTTGGGAATGCAGTGATTGGTTTGTTTTACGTCCTGGGCAAGTGGTATCCTAATCAATGCTGTCTAGATTATTTTCTTAGTGCAGGTAAGTAGGAAAGGCCACTGCCTGCAGAAACCTTTCTGGAGAAATCCAAGGGCAAATCTTGACTTTTAAGTCTCTGGTTGACAGAATGCTGAGTCTTCACCACTGGTGGATGGCTGTGCTAGGATAATTTGGATGCAGCATTAAATAAAGCAATCAAAAGGAAAATTCCTCTGCAACTCTCACTGGTATTTAATATTTTATTCATTCCCATGTTATTGTGCTTTGCCTGCGGTAAACAGCCTCCAAACAGCCTCCTAGGAGTGAGGCATTAGGAGGCTGACAAGCGTTTTCCCATGAATTGCTACTACAATACAATGGCATTTTGTTTGCTGTTTTGTTTCCTTGTCTTCTAACATTCTTTCTGACTTTCAAGGAAAAAAAAGAAGAAGAAAAAGAAATCCGCCTATGAATGGCAAAGAAAAGGAAAGAAAAGTTTCTTTTAAACTTTCAACCTTTTTCACTTGGTACTGGGTAGCATGTAAACATTTTTTTTTTTCTCATGGTATATATGCTTGCAGTCTTTTCTCTTTTGGTACTTTAAATGGCTCCCCCGCCCTCTTTTACCACATAACATTGCCTTTCCATTATTGATTTGGAAAATTGGCAGGGGAAAAAAAAATCAACCGTGTACACATCTGAAAAGAAAGTCAGGGGAAGATGGATCAAACCATCCATCTATCCATGCTGCCATTTATCTATCAATCCATCTCGCTAGCCACCCGTCTCTATTAAAATAAATAGCAGGCACTGTACACATTGCTGGTTGGCTGAAGTTGTGATCTGGACAAAAGGTCTGTTTGGGAAAAGGATGCTGAAGCTCTAATTCTATTTGTGCCGGTTGAAAATCAGGAGGGGTTTTTCTACACTTCACTCTGATTAGATTATTCCTTATAGATGGTTTCTTTTTTCCTCCCAGACGCGTGGTGGAGGCTGCTGAAGCAGTTGGTCTATAGTTGGAATAATTAAATTAACCATTTGGTACAACTTTTAGGGGAGAGCTCGCGTGTACAAAGCACAACTGGAACAAAACAGGGCGCTGGGGCTGCGGCTCTGGCCTGGCCCAGCCCCGCACGCCTTTCATCTCTGAGCAGAAGCAGGATCCTGGCCACAAAAGGCCGGCAGAGGAACGATGGGCCAGGGGGAGGGGGGAGGGACGGTTACACTGAACAAAATAAACCTACAAGGTCTACAAAGGGGAAAATGAAGTCAAGAGCATTTGCTCATCCGACCGTGCGTCCGGGCGCTGAAAGGTCCGCTCCTACAAAGGCGAGGAGCTGTGCAGCACCGGGCCGGACGGGGCTGGGCACCAGGGGGCGCCCGGGGATGGTCTGGGCACCGGGCAGAAGCCTGGCGCCCAGTCCCCCGGCCCGGAGCCAAGGCCACAGGAAGCCTCAGACCGCAGGGCGTGGAGAGGCCGAGCCCTGGGCCAGCCGCCCGCCCTCCTGGGCGCCCTCTGCGGCCGGACAGAGCGCTCGCCTGCTCGTGGCTTTTCCTAGTGTCCATCCTCGGATCCCTCTATAAATCCTGCTACCCAGAGCTGCAAGAGGAATTCCTCACCTCAGGCTCCGCACCCCCAGGAACTGTCCCGGGCACTGTCTGAATGGCAAAAAGTTCCACCCTTCATCGGACAGTCGCCTTCATGCTCCCTGAGCACTCTAAGCCCGCATCCCTCCTCTCTCCTGAAAGCTACTTGGGGTCCCCTAGGGAACCCCACTGAGATCCAGACAGGAGCCAGACGCTTAAGCTCGGGGAGATGCACCCAGGAACACCCCCCCCCCCCCGCCACGCACAAAGCGAGATGTGGACCTGGTTATTGGTAAGCATAGGCGTTGGAGAGAAACACACCTCCTCCCGGCCACCTCAAGCCATCTCCTGCAGAGACAAGCACTCACAGCCTACCTTAGCTATGCAAGAGTGGGGTGCCACACGGCCCAAGACTGTGGGCCTAGTGATGGGGTCCCCCTCGAAAATCTCAGAAGCCCCTACCCCCATCCGAGGGAATGAAGGAACTTGGACAGTCACAGCCTTTGCTTGACAATCCCTTAAGTGGATGGGGGAGGCCAGGATGGGGGAATTTCCATGGAGTTCAAAGGGGTGCAGCCACCTCGCAGTCCAAATGCAGATTCATATTCATGAGAGTGGGATAAATAAAGACAAATCCCCCCAGTAATAACACTTGGATTCGCATCCATCTTTGCTGGCCTTTTGGTTTAGGGGGCTGAAGACAGATGTTGGCATCCCTTTTCTCCTCTTGTCTCGTGACCATAAAGAAAAACCATTTAGAGCGTTACAATTTGTTTCCCGCCGCAGTAAAACCTTGTACACATTTATTTTCATTTCACCCTTGTGCACAAAAAAGTGCACACTGGTCACCAAGGGTCCTTCTTTATCAAATACGCATTCTACAACACACAACGGCAATAAAACTATCAACCCTTCCCATAAAACTATCACCAGGTTTCTCAATGTGTCCCGATGCCTACGCTGCTGAGATCGGCGCTTTCTTAAATCCCGAGGACGCGCGAACACCTGAGACAACCCTGAAACTCACCCCGCGAAGAAGTACAGGCCAGGCTGGGGGGCTGCGGCCCCTGCTTAATTGTTAGGCGTCCGCAGCAGTTTAGTGCGCAATGAAGCAGGGTGGCAGTGGAGAGCGGGCGCTATCCACTCCCCGGCATCGAATTAAACCACTTAGTTTGGCAAACACTGAACGCCTAAATGCCCCTATAAAGACTTTATGAGTTTGTTACTTTAATTACTGACTTGTTACAGAGCACATAAAGGGGGTAATGAATGCAATAAAACTAATTATCTACACATTTAATTCATATAAAATATCCAGGGTTTGTTTACACCACACGGCGATTCAACTCAGCATTTCCCCTGTTGTCCACCGAGAGGAAGGATTTAATGAAATAGTTTCCCTTCTTCTGCTTGAGTCTAACGAACCAAATGAAAATTATCCTCCGCTTAAATCATGGGGCCACTGAGGTCCACAAATCACGTCTAACGTCCTCGTCTGCGTCTCGCTGGCAGCACCCAGGAGCCTGAAGAACAGGAGAAGGAAGGTGCCCCGCTTGGAGTCCTTCTCCGGACATTCAAATGGCAAAGGATTCGTTGCGTGTACCCTGCAAACCTATGGGGCAGACTACAGCAGACGTCTTTGGGAAGCTCTAGGTGTGTGCGTGACTCTGAGCACCCGAAAAAAGTGGAGGTGGTGGGGGACACTGGGAGCACAGGAGACCCATCTGGGTATGCTTCATGCTGCCTTGGTAGTTACTGAGTAATTAAAACGAAAATCGCACGGAACTTCCAAACCTACAGAGTGCAAACCTGCGCTAATGCAGATACAACATTGAGCTTAAAGGACCCAATCAGTTGAGAATCCAGATGTTTACATTTAAGAGCCTTTCTTAGATTTTAAAATTTTAATTTGTTTTTATTTTTTTAAGCGGCTATATTTCCATGTCTCTCCAAAGCACATTAAGCTGCAAGGAGAAATACAAGTGATAAGAATCTATATTTTTTTCACCAAAATACCAGGTGTATTAGAAGGAAATCTGCTTATCACTCATACAAACCCCCGTGGCCCACTTACTCTATGTTACAGGGCGCCTGAGTCTCAGCAGTGTCCCGGTGCTTTATAACATTTCATGCACTTCGGGGGGTAGGCTTGTTGTTAAATTGAGCGTGTAACACTCTTACAAAACAGGTTTTCTATGACATCAAGGTTTCTTCTCTCTAACCAAGAAAAAAAAAAAAAAAGAGGACCAAGAAGGGGGACAACACACACACACACACACACACACACACACACACACTATCTCAATTTATGCCTAAGGTATATGATCAGTTAAAAAGGCTTAAAAGCTTGGGGAAATTGGATCAGGGAGAATCGTCACCCAACTTTCATTATTTCCAAGTAGTGTGATTGAATTAAAGGGCAGGGAGCTGGTTAGAAGGGAGGATCAGGGGCTCAGTGCGTAATGGTGTGGTATTAAATTCTAATTAGAGATGCAGGAATCAATGATAGGGAGGTTGGACAGCTCAGTTCCCCAGTGCCAGCCCAATAGACGGATGAGTTATTGTCATGTAAAAAGCGCCAGCAATAAGACCAACCGCTTTGCTATTGTCCAAGTGGAAAGAGCCAAGTTTATTATGAGGACTATATGCTCTAGAGACCTCAGACAAGGCATCTCATAGGAGGCTTTTTCATAAAACTAGGCTCTGCTGGTAGTAAGGAGGCCAGTTTGGAGGCAGGCGTTGAGCTGTGCACATCTCCCCTCTCCAGCCACCTTCTCCATATCCATCTTTTATTTCATTTTTCCACTTGGCTGAGCCATCCAGAACCTTTTCAATGTATAAAATGGAATATTCTTACCTCAATTCCTCTGCCTACGAGTCCTGTATGGCTGGGATGGACACCTCGAGCCTGGCTTCAGCCTATGCAGACTTCAGTTCCTGCAGCCAGGCCAGTGGCTTCCAGTATAACCCGATAAGGACCACTTTTGGGGCCACGTCCGGCTGCCCGTCCCTCACGCCGGGATCCTGCAGCCTCGGCACCCTCAGGGACCACCAGAGCAGTCCGTACGCCGCAGGTAAGGACCGCCAGCTCTCTCAGCGGAGGAAGCCGCCTTTCCTCTCGTATATAGGAAGCCTTGATTGCATTTGAAAATGGAAATGTGTTTAGTATTTACCAAACGAAATTTGCTTACACAAATGAAAGAATTTATCACGTTAGAAGCGATTGCAGGGAGGGGTAATTCACTTACAGGGTTACACTATCCTAGTCACACCCGAACCGCCAACAAAATTATCTTAAGCTGCCAAAATGATAGGCATAATTTATTTACTTTGCGATGAGACGTAAAGCTTAGAAAATAATTAAATAACAAAGAGTAAAGCTCATTACAGGCACTGTCTCTTTTTTAAAGAACCGACAGCGGCTCACACCTCTTTGGCTGGTCATTTTTACGATCATTTCTTTAATTTATTATTTTTTTGCAGCACTTTCCCCCAACTTTTGGGCCGCGTCAACTTCTGAGAATTGAAAAGTTGCAACAGTGAGAGAGTTCGGTAACTTCTTCGTTTGATGTCTAATATTTCCACTGATGTTTTTGGACTTTTTTTCCTGCTGAAAGCACTATCGCATGTCCCGGGCCTCCAGCGGTCTGCAATGCGCTATTTCAACGCACTCAAAAGCACTTATGGCAGAAAGCACCGAAGTTTGCTCCCCCGTTTCCGTACATAACTAATTTGCTTGGTTTTTCTCGGCAGCTCCTGTGTGCTAGCCTGCACTCGCGCGTCTGCGGCTGCTCCCGGGCGATCCGACCTAGAGCATCCGCATTTCGCTCCACAGCCCGTGCGCTGCTAACTCCCTGTCTCTGTCACCCTCTAGTTCCTTACAAACTCTTCACCGACCACGGCGGCCTCAACGAGAAACGCAAGCAGCGCCGCATCCGCACTACTTTCACGAGCGCGCAGCTCAAAGAGCTGGAGAGGGTCTTCGCTGAGACTCACTACCCTGACATCTACACTCGGGAGGAGCTGGCCCTGAAGATCGATCTCACTGAGGCTCGAGTCCAGGTACCCGAGCGCCTGTCCAGGCAGGGTCGGGGGTTGCTGTGGAAAGGACCCCCCACCCCCACCCCCGGTTTCGCCCGAAAAGGACCAGGGAGCTCAGGGCTGGTCTGAGAGGTCGGACTAGGTGTGGTTGTGAGCAAGAGGAAGCTTTAGGGCGCACACTCTTGACATTTATTCGGGGCTGCAAAGTGTTTCCCAGCGGACCCGAGGCATTCAGGGGGCTTGGAACGGGAAAGAGCAAGCCACGCGCCTCGGAGATAGGAAGCGCTCTCTGGGAGAAGCGCAGCCTTTCCCCTCGCGTTATAAATTCTTTCGCCAAACGCTTCCTGCTTTAAGCGCTTGTAAACTGGCGACATGGCACATAGTTGCATTTTCCCGGAAACCGTGATTTGTGTCAGATTTGCTAAGGGTCCCACGAAGGTTAGGAACCAGTTTGCCTAACCGGTCGGGGACAAACGTGCGCTCCCAGCAGTCAGTTCACAGTCCTTCTCTGGGTGGCTCAGCGTCACCCCTTCAGGCCACCGGCCGAAGGTGAGCAGCCGGCCCCAAACTCTAGTTCTACTAATTCAGGTTGAACTTGAGGTCTGAGGCCTAGGGTGGACGGCCAATTTGAGTTTGCTCAAGAAGCAGACTGACGGGTCAGGGGTTTAGCTCAGCGGCATAAGCGCCTTTCTGGCAGACGTGCGGTCCTGAGTTCGATCCCTGGTACTCCCTCTCCAACAGCAGACTGAGCTAAGGCACCTCAGCACCAAGGCTTCCAACTGAGGTCCCTCCTGCAGCCTGCGGTGTTTTTACCTCTGCTGGAAGGTGCCTTTTCTCTGGCATGCTCACGCCCCAGAAAGACTCCCCAAAGATGCAATAATAGCCACACAGAGGGTGGACGTGGTGGGCTGCTTGCCCCACTCTGGTGCTTGTGGCTCGTGGAGACGGCGGGCGGGGAGCACGTGTGAAGCCCATCAGAAATGGGACTTGGGCCGCCCTCGAGGCAAATTTCCTTTCCTGTTTTTCTTTCTTTCTTTCTCCCCCTGCTTCATCACCTGTCTTCCCGTCTGGGGCCAGGTCTGGTTCCAGAACCGGCGCGCCAAGTTTCGCAAGCAGGAGCGCGCAGCAGCGGCCGCGGCGGCCGCGGCCAAGAACGGTTCCTCGGGCAAGAAGTCCGACTCCTCCCGGGACGACGAGAGCAAGGAGGCCAAGAGCACCGACCCCGACAGCACCGGGGGCCCGGGCCCCACCCCCAACCCCACCCCCAGCTGCGGGCCCAGCGGCGGCGGCGGCGGCGGGCCCAGCCCGGCGGGCGCTCCGGGGGCCGCGGGTCCGGGGGGCCCGGGGACCGAACCCGGCAAGGGCGGCGCGGCGGCGGCGGCGGCGGCAGCGGCGGCAGCTGCAGCGGCGGCGGCGGCGGCGGCGGCCGGGGGTCTGGCGGCGGCCGGGGGCCCCGGACAAGGCTGGGCTCCCGGCCCCGGCCCCATCACCTCCATCCCGGATTCGCTCGGGGGCCCCTTCGCCAGCGTGCTGTCCTCGCTCCAAAGACCCAACGGCGCCAAAGCCGCCTTAGTGAAGAGCAGTATGTTCTGATCTGGGATCCCGGGCGGCGACAGCGACCGGACCCGGGCGGCCGGGCCGGGCGGGCGAGCGGGCGAGCGGATGCGCCCAAGGCTACTGCCGCCGCTGCTGCGCGGCTGCTTCCTCGGGGGCCCACACCATCGAGATGCGAATCGCGGGACACGACGTCGCCCCATTTCCACCCCACTCCCACCCCCTTCCTCAACCCCCAAAACGAGACAACGAAACGCAACGAGACCGGCCCGGACTCCAGCCGGCGGAGACCCTGCTGCGGAGCTCCTCGGGGCGCTCAGGGCTGCGTCCGCTCGGGTGGGTGCCTGCCTCAGGGTGGGGACGCGGGGCTGTGGCCCGAGCAGGACGCGGGACACAGGGGTGGGCCGCAGCCGGCGCAGTGACTTGCTTTGCAAAGGACAAAAGGAAAACTATTAAAAATAAAAGCTGGGAAGGCAGCAACCACCTAGAAAAACCAGAAAGATTTAAAAGCTCCAAGGGGAACGAAAAAAGACAAAGTGAACGGGCGAGTGGGGAGAAGCTGCAGCTGGTGCTCGGTCTTGAGGGCTCAATCTTGTGAACCCCTATATTCAAGCGCTCCTGACAGCGGGACTCATTAGGGGCCCCTTTTGGGGGAGAGGATAGGGATGCCTTGCCAGTCCCCCTTCCCTTCGTGTCCTCGAGGTCGGGCCACTGCGGTGGTGGCGGGCGACTGACTCAGACTGTACTAGCAGCCAAAATGACTTGCTTGTGCCCGCTTGCCTCCCTCCACCGCGCCGGACATCATCCAGCCATTAGCCATCTGACTCTCACACCGTCGCAGCTCCCAGCCCCGACTCTCAGCAGCCCCTTGGCCCTGAAGATGCTCTATACATGAGATGCCTTTTCATCCACAACTGCAAACTGTGTCTCCTAGTTCACAAGTTTCCTTTTATTTTTTCCTCTCTCTCTCTCTGTCTCTCTCCCAACATCCCCATCGGCATTTTCTTCTTCCACCAGCTTTTTACTGAACTTTTTGGCACTGCTTTGGATTGGAGTCAATTGCAGTCCACTTTGCTGGCTGCAGAGAAATCTATTGAGCAAGGAAAGGCACACACACACGTTTGCAGAAGTGTCTCGGTTTGCATTTCTGTTTGGATGATCCGAACTGTACTCACATCCTGTAGGTTGGATGGACTGTATATTGATGATTCCATTCTTTGCGCAGTTTAGACATCTCTGTTGGGGTTTGTTTATTTTTTTGTTTTTATTTTAAAAGGCACAAACTATAGATATTAGTTGAATGTTGAGGCTTTAACTTTTTCGGTGTCTTTCTACAACTGTGTTCTGTGACTCAATTGTATCGTGTTAATATCAGTACAGACCGTCTCCTACGTGACAGTATGTTTTTCCTTCTTGTAGTCTTATGGTGTGTCTCTATGGCGTAATAAGGTTCTCACGGGTTCAGTTCCTTTGTGTTTAGAGAGACCACGGTTCAGACAATGGTATATATTTTTGTTATCAGGTGCATGTCTGTCTGGTTTCCTCTTTTCTCGTTGGACTATGTTTGTGAACATAATCATCATAAATTATGTTTCAGATTTTCAAATTTATTTATATGTGTTATAATGAATGCTTCTATTTAAAAGGGAAATATTTCTACATGTGCATATAGTTTTCCAAGAGTGTACCATTAACTTGATTGTTGATAATAAAAACAAAAAGCAAGTCTAAGCAATTGAACTCTTCTGACTTTTTCTTGGTTCTACTTTTGCTTACTTGTTTTTTAAATTTAGAGATATTATGAGAGGACAGAGGAAATTGTACTTAACAGAAAGAGTCTGTTTTGGCTCTGTTAATCTTGGTGGTGGGTTGGACATCTAAACCCATGCCTCCAAGTCTGAAGTTTAGTACTTGGGATGGCAGACTTAATTCTTCTGTCAGTGCTTGTTTCTCACTTATTGGAAGCAAAGGAGTACCAGCTATTGACAAAATTTCTCACACGGTGCTGAAGCCGAAGCTGTGGGCTCAGTGGTGTCTCAGGTGTGGTTGGATACGGGTCTTTGAGGGTGGACTTGGAAGTGCAGATTCGGTGTGTAGGAGCCTGCAGGACCCATGGCATCTAATGATGTCTGGTGGTCTAGCTTCCCTAGGCTCCTGGCCTGCTGGCCACCAGAGAGTCTCAAAGTCCCTACATGGACAGCTGATCAGAATGCCTCAGGGCTTTGAGATTGCAGGCAGCTCCGCAGCATTGGTATCTTGGGGAGCAATAACATCACTAGAATTTAGGAAGCGCCGCACGTATCAGGTTGTACTTTCATGGATTATCTGATCTGTGCTTCCAAATAAGATCACAAAGCAAGCTTAACTCCTATCTTTTTCTTTTTTTGTAACAGGTTGGGAATATGGAGTGAATAGGGAGGTTTAATGGGCTTCGAAGCCCTGGATTTAGGAATGATGGGACAAGCTTTTGAACTCAGGAAATTTGATGGCAAAGCTTGTCCATTAATTATACCAATGGTTTCCGAAGTATGGTTCCCTGGCCAGCAGCATCAGCACCACTGGGGTATTATCAGACACAAATTCTTCCATTCTACTCTGGCCTACCTGAATCAGAGACTCTGAATGTGGGGCCTAGCTTTAACAGGTTATAGAGTGGATATGAAAACCACTAAATTGTACTGTAAGAAACCCCACTGGGAAAGTTCTGGAATTGGGACTAGGTTGGGAATGTGTGTGTGTGTGTGTGTGTGTGTGTGTGTGTGTGTGTTTGTGTGTGTGTGTGTTGCCCAGCAGGTGCAGAAATTCTCTTTTAGAAGAAAGATGTCATCACCTTAGCTCCACAAGGCACTCTTACCATTCCTTGGACTGGCTGGCCAGGCCACTGTTTCTGAGTAGAAGTCTGTGTCCTTCAGGGCTTCCTTTAGTATTTCCTGGGCTTTATCAATGAACAATTCAATTGCCTCTGTTTGACAGGAGACCACAGTCTGCCTTCTTTGGCCTGAGTAGTAGCTGATTTGGTTTGAATTTACCAGGGCTTCTCACCATAAGCATGTAGACATAGTTTGCATCTGAAAAGGCAGATTCATTAAGAAATTTCATACTTTTGGACCATATCAAACTTCTAGTCATCTTTCTAGAGATTTTTAAAGCGTGTTTTAGAAATACCATCTCAAAATGCCTCTCAATAAACTCTCCAAGATAATGTTTCTTATAAATCATGCCATTAATTGTGCTGGTATGAAATGCCAACAATTGCCAGATTCCTTTGCTTCCATTATTTGATCAGAAATATAACTTTAGAAGGTTAAAGTGAATGAAAATAGAGAGCATGCATTCATATTTGTTTGTTTGTTTATTGGTACTGGGAATTGAACTTAGACCCTCAAGTCTTCCAGGCAGGTGCTGTGCCATGGAGCTATATCTCTGGCTTGAGAGTTTACATATATTGACAAGAGCATTCAAAGCCGAGGTAACCTCGTCCTGGGCTTGACTAGAGGAAGATTGGCATTGAACCCACCTGGTAGCTTTTTGTGAGCTGATGGGAAGGCCAGTGGGATAGGAATTCTGCAGAAAGCAAGACTAGCAAAGGGAAGAAAATGAGAAGTGGAGAGGGAGAAAACAGAAATTTTTAAATGAGAGAGAAACAAGTGGCCACAGAAGAGTTTTTGGAAACTCCAGTAAATGCCCTATAAATACTTTTGTGTATTAATGAATTGGACAAGGGTCCCTAAATTTTCTTCTCCTGACTTTGATCTGCTTTCAGTGACTTGTCTCTAGGAAAAGGGGAACCTGGAATTGGTGAAGAAACTATGTTTTCCATTTCTCAAACCCCAGAATCTCAGCTTCCCAAAGGAATGCATTGAAAAATGTTTGGAAACAGCTAGCTTGAGTATTTCAAACACGATCTTTTTAATTTGGGTCACTTCTGCTTCTCTTACTGACCCAAGAAGCAAACTGTTGGGAGGTGAGTTTAAGATCATATGCAAAATACTGTCCCTATAATATGATGGGGCCTAGTGATAGGACACTGTGTCTCTCACATTGTGTCATTTCCTTGGAGCACTGCACTGTGTGAACAAGCTCACTTTCGCTTTTCTTCTCCTAAGGAATTTGTGTTTTGGCTCATCCAGGCATCCTTTTTCCTGGCAACTCCCAGACCACACGTGACTTCACAAAAGCTGCCTGAGCCAATGCCAGATGTCTACCCTGAAGCCAAGTTCCCAGTACAGAGAATCAGTGTGGCTTCAGAGGGGAGCTGATCACCCAGCAAATAGTTGCTGTCCAGAATTCACTCCAGATGCTTTTCTGTGGCTCATATCAGGATGGTAATCCCTGGCTAGGTAGAGTGGAGCCTCAGTTCGGGGAGGGCACCTATGTGATTTAGGATTGCAAATAACTTAATCCCTCTGATTCTGATTCATCAAAAACAAATGTGAACAATAATAACACAAGCAGGAAGGTTGCTGAGGGGATTAAAAAATATTGTACTTATAAATATTTGGCATAGCAGTAAGATTTCAGCAAGTGTCAAATATGATGATGATGACGATGATGATATCCATGATGATAAATTCTTTGATCTTCTTTGACTTTCCTAGCTCAGGCCTTCAGAACATCACAAAAAGCCCTCAGTTGTCTCTTAAATCAGTGGTCCAGGATCATGGTGGTGATGAATTGTGATGCAAGACAATTGTGCCCCAAGAATTCATCATCGTCATGACCAGTGGATGGTGCAAATGACCAACACCTACCTTTATTTTCCTTGATTACAGGGTGGTTGTTCTACATGTGTGGATATATAATAACTGAATATCTTTACCCAGTAGTATTACCATGTTGAGACATGAAAAACAGTGCAAAGGCTTGTGATGTCATTAGGCTACTAGGCCGTATTGTTGGAAATCATGTCCCCATTACCATGGTAGGCATTTTAGATCATGCATTGAGTCGTATGTTGATAGGAAGCCAGTTTTTATTTTGAAACAGGATCTTGCTAAGTTACTAAATTACTCAGGCTCTGCTCAAACTTATTATCCTATTGTCTTAGCTTCCAGAGTGATAGAATTATGGGACTGTACCACAGTGCTTGACTAATACAGGAGTTCTTAACCTTAGGTTCATGGATAGAGTTGGAGGGAGACAAGAATATATCTGTTAACTCTTCATGAAATTTAGCATTTTCTTAAATGACGAAGGTAGGCAATATAGCTACAGCAATCATTATCTGTACCCATGACTTTGTCGACAATGGAAATCATGTATTTTTACTTTACATTAGAAACACCTACATTGATATATAATTCACATTAATTATTAGTTTAAAATTATAACTATTCAACCAGCCAGTATGTCTTACTTGTGCATTAATTAAGAAGCACATATCGTTCTACATCAAAGCTTAAGATCATTTTTGATAACTTTGTTTTGATAGTCTTCTTCTGGGGTCCTATGCATCTCCCCCAAGAATCTTTTAAAAGTACTTTATTTAAAAAGCTGGAAATTGTATTTAGCATATATGTATTTAGCATGTACAATATGTTGTTCTGAAATATGTATACATTATGAAAAGACCAGACTAAGCTAATTAACATATGTATCACCTGACATATTTTTCTTTTTGGTCTGGTGCTGAGGTTAAAGCCCAGGCTAGATAATTCTTCATTACTGAGCTACATCTCTAGCCCATTTATCTTTTTTTTTTTTAGGTAAGAACATTTATAATCTATTCTTTTAATGTTTTTCAAAAATACGATACACTGGTATACTATAGTTGATACAGTATACTATATCAACTATAGTAACCATAGTAACCATTTCATATACCTATTGAACTTATTCTTCTTAACTGAAATTTTGTATGGTTTGACCAACATGTTCTCAACTTCCTCACCACCATATTTCGTGTTTTGCATTTTGTGTTATTTTGAGTCACACACATAACTCCAGTTTCTCAGGGGTCTAAGAAAGAGTATTGCAGGTTCAAGGTCAGTTTGAGATACAGAATTGGACTGTTGCAGAATGAAAGAAAAAGGGCTGGGACTGTAGTTCAGTGCTCCCTTGGGTTCAATTCCCTGGACCACAAAAAAGTTATTTTGAGAAGGGGCACATGGACCACAAGACTCCTAATTGGTGACAACAAAGAGTTCCTTCTCTTCGTGAAGCTCTGATTGTCAGAACTTTTCATTAGAACCATAACAGGTAACTGTCTTTGTATCTCATGTTTTTCAAAGGAGAAAACAGAATGAAACAAGCCCTCAAGGCTGAACAAAAAGAGCTCTGCAATTTGAAATACCACTGGCGAGGTGGAGGCAACAATTGGGATGAGCAAAGGGATTTACAAGTTTCAGGACTTGAGTATCCCCTCACTGCTTTTGGGGGTTCACGTGAGCCCTATAGGTACTATGCCGAAGCAGGACAGAGAGCAGGCCTTTCTGAAGAGGGGGTACTTTCCTTCTTAGTTCTTTCACTGAATCCCAAATCTGTGAAGTCTTGCCCGAGGTCATGCTATTAGCAAAATGGAAGCAAGGATCCAACTCAAGCTCAACCTCTTAACATGTACGCTAACCACATTTAAACACACACTCACATGCACAGGCACATGCACACCTCTCAGAGGAGAATTCTGCATTTTACCTAGCTGTCACTTAATTTTTCTTTTGTCTGAACCCGCAGCTTTTGGTTTGTTAAAATATCCCAAGGCCAAGTGATTGAGCAAGGATGCTACTTTGGCCATGTGTTTGATGTCAAAGACCTCCCTCTGGGGAAAGTCAGACATTAAGGGGAAGTAAAGGCTTCTTACCTGAACATAATTTCATTAGGAAACCTAGTAGATGACTGTTTGCTAGATGACTTCTTAGATGATTGAAGTTGTGATTTCCAGAACAGGAAGAGCCTGGGTGTAAAACTTAATTTCTTTAAAGCCACAATGGCAGGGCCACCTTGGGCTAAATTGGAACATAAATCCAGTTTGTTTGAGACATAAGAGATTGTGCTTTTTGGAGTACTTACTATATGTTAGACATTCTGCTGGCTGTTTTACGTTTGTTGTCTATTATAGTCTTTCAAGATTCCTGGGGGCAAATGTTACTGTTTAATTTTATGGACAAAACCAAACCAAAACAAAAACCCTAAAAACCTAATCGACAGGTAAACTGAGAACTGGATTAGATTCCAAGGCTATAAGTGCCTGAGCTGAGTTCCAAACCCATCTTCCTCTGACCTCAAAGCCCCAGCAGGAGTCACTGCCACAACCTAGAACTCAGTACTGCTCTTAGCGTTCCCGAATGCTTATACTCCAGGCAAATATATCAGGGGCAGAGGGGGTGAATGAAAATGTTCTGGAACGAGAGGTGATGGCTTCACAGTGTGGTCAATAGACTAAAGCACCCTGAATTTTACACTTAAAATGATAGATTTTCCAGTATGTGCTATATCTCAACTGCTTTAAAAATAAATATGAGAAATCCATCATTTCTTTGCCTTTCTCAGTAACATCTTTGATTTTCTGTAATAAAACTCATATACATCTTCTGTCTTAGACTTCAAACAATGCAACATAAATTATCAGAGGGAAAAGACAGGCTGTCTTCAAATTTCTGATCTTCTTGCCTCAGCCTCCTGAGTAGGTGGGCTCAAAGGCTTTTAACTTACATTTCAAAAATCATTTCCTATCAGATCCATAAATCAGTCTATTTTTAATGGCTGCATTTTAGTTTCCAAAAATCAAGGCAACATGTTCCCTATACTTCAAACGGTACATGGAGAGGTAAGAAATACTACGGCAGAAGAGCTAACTGTCCTTCAGAAATATTTCCTTCTTATTCCAGCTAGTCCTGTTGATTCTGTGGCTGCTGGTACATGCCCATTCAGATAGAGACCACATTTCCTAGCTTCCCTTAAATCTAGATATGACCTTGTGCCTAAATTGTAGCCACTGGGCTGTGAGTGAAAATGATACTTCTAGGTAATGCACTAGAAAGAAAACTGTTTAAACTATTTTTCCCTTTTTGCAGTGGGCTAGAATGCAGACTAGGGGGTAGTGGACCATCATCAGCTGTATTAGCAAAGGCAGCACTAGGAGGGTGGTTGAGCCTGGAAGGTGCTTGGGATGATGAACCACAGTTTGGAGTACGACTGCTCTATCACTCTGTACCAATTTCATGGGAAAACACATAAAGTTATTTCACTGTCAATGGTTGGGTCTGTGCTAAACAAGGGAACCATTATCTTAAACATCTGAGACACCATGAAAGAGTTGATATTAGAGTTGAATATTGAGTGGGAGTCACCAGATGGACTGGGGTGTAAAAATGACATTCCAGCCTGTTACATATGCAAACATGGAGAAATCGAGATGATTTTTTTTTTTGTCTTTTTCCTTTTTATCGGTACCAGGGATCAAACTCACCACTGCCTGCTTGCAAGGCAGGCGCTTATGCCGCTGAGCTAAATCCACAGCCCCCGAGATGATTTTTTAAAAGAGCCAGTAAGTGGCAGATGAATTAGATAATTCAGGTCTGTTGTCATCAAAGTCCATAATCATTTCACAAACACCATTAGTAAAATACTCAATTAAGTTTTTTTATTCCCTTGGGTAATATTGATGTACTTGCACATTATCCATGATGGTACAATTGTGATTACTGGAATCTCCAACAACAGATTTTTCTTTAGAGTGATGTGAAAACCTGTCCTAACTGATCCTAGTGCTCACAGTGCCAAAGGATAGTTTCACTTAAAAAAAGTAATTATAGGGGCCAGGGATATAGCTCTCTGGAAAAATGCCTGCCTGGCAAGCACAAGGTTGTGAGTTCAATCCCTGGTACAATAACAACAACAACAACAACAACAAAAAACCTATAAGACAGTATCTGGTATGCTTTTCTTCCACTACCTAGAAACTTTCTGAGCAGGAGAATCCTAAGTTAACAATAAGATACAAATATTTTTAACTACGCAAAATTCAGCTTGTGTTCTTTTGCAAACTCATATGCTGGCATCATCTTTACTTGACTGAAAACTTTATAATGGAATGTAAAACAGTTCTCTCAAGAAGTGGACTAAGGGTATTACACACCCAATGAATAACCTCTCTGCACAAGTCTAGAAACACATCTTACCTTCCTGAGAAAATCTAGTATTAACAGTAACAACTTCTCTTTGGGGTATATGATGTCCTAGAAATACAGATACTAAGCATTTTACATGCATTATCTTGAATGGCAAGCAGAAACACCAAAATAACACCCTGGTTTGGAGGCAGATTTACTTAACATCAGCTAGGCACTGACAGGGAATCAATCTTTATAAAAATGTCAGGTTTCAAAGGTCCAAAGAGGAAGGTTTTTATGGGGTTGCAATAGGTAGGTACAGAAGTACAGTACTTGGCTGCCTTTGACTGGTTCTTAGAATATGTGTCATAGTGACCAGTTGTGCATCACAGTGACCAGCCATTTCTGAGAACCAGAAGCAAGCAGAACTGCAACAGGAACTGTCACCTGGGCAACTGAAGTATATTGGCTGGGAGGGGCATTTTCTGCTACATTTTCCTCCTCTTTTAGTTTCCCCAGAAAATCTTTGCTGAGCATGCTACATGTGATCTTCTGAGACAAGGACAAACTAGATGCAGTAACATTCAGTGGCTCTAGGATGGGCCCTAGCTAAGGTTCCTAAAACTGAAATTTTTCCCATAAGGAGTTTGTGGTTTGTTTTCCTTATTATACGGTTTCTTCCTAAATTGCTTTTAGGAAGAGACATAATTTAGGACTGTCTGTTCTGTAACACTACTCTGTCAAGGAAATGAAGGAGTTAAGCTGAGTGTCCAATATGTCTTGGGCAATCATCAAACCTTAGTCCAGTGTTTGACTTATTGTTCACAGAGCTAAGGCAAAACCACAGCTAGCAAGGGGCAAGGGAAGCAAGGACTAGGGTAATCAGCTTGAAAAGGCACAAAAGTCAAGAGGAATAGGTATGGAGCAATCCTGTGAACAGTGTCCTCAGGCTTCAGCCATGTGTGGACTTGTCAGCACCCGGAGTGACCAGCGCAGAGCTTTGAGTGCATTGTCTCTTCAGAGTGAGCTTCAGATGAGCTGTCTGGTTCAGGTAAATTTTCCAGAGATTCATCAGAACTCTGGAATGATGGATCTAAGGCTGAATTTCTTAAACTTTAAGAGTTGTTAATGTGGTGTGTGTAGGGGTGTCTATAGGTATAGCTGGTTTTTCAGCTGCATTTTTAAGGACTGATTACAAGCTGCTTTTTAACTTTTCTAGGGTTTTGTGGCCTGTATGTTGTATGAAGTTTTTATTTAATCTAGTTTTCTTAGTTACCTCTGCTACAAATTCAGGCCTGTTGTCATTGCCAATGATCAAGGGAAGCCATATCTAGGGGGGAAATGACCCTACAAATTTTTATAGTCTTCTCAGTGTGGGTAGGGAATGTCTTGGGCTGGCCTTGGTAGATGCAGATGAGCACTAAGTCTATCTATAAATAGGAGAAGGTCAGGACCAGTGAAACAGCTGCTTACGCCTGAGCTGGCTGCAGGGGGATGGGTGCCAGCACTGAAGCTTGAGTTTGCAGAACATAATGGCAGGGGTAGGTCTGATTCTAACTAAAAGTTTTTCTGGCTAGAGTTGATGTTTCAGCCTATTGGATCCCTAGCAGGAGAACTTTGGCCAAAGTAACTTTGTCCAAGGTGACCACAGCACATCTAGACTGTCAGACTCCATTCTTAGCAGGGCTTCTTCCATCCATAAGCAGTACATGCTCAGCATCTTTCTGGGGGTCCATTTTTAAAGTCTGATTGGCTTGAGAACAGTTCATCAGTTAATGCCAGGCAGTCATGGTCTAGTGGGCCCAACATAGTGGGCAGGATTGCATGGTCCTCATTTATTCAGGTTATCCAGTACAGTATATGGCACCTGGCCAGTAAGATCTTGGCCTAAGGTGAGCTTTTCAGCTTTCTTGATCAGAAGGACAGTGGCTGTTAGACAGCAAAGGCTGAGCATGAGGGGAGGCAGCCCTTAGCAACTGGACCCAAGCATTTTCACAGCTAAGCCACTGAGTGCTCCTAGGGGCTGACAGTCTGTGTAAGTATCATTGTTTTTGTAAACTCAAGGGTCTAAATTCTATAGCAACCAGCAGCTCCAAGACATTTGTGGAGTTTCTTTCTTGTAACCAATTTCTGCCAGATATTGCAGCAAAGCTTTTTTGACTTTCCAGTAGGCAGCTTGGGTGTCATCAGTCAGAATTGCAATGATATTTTGTGCTGAGAAACTAGTAAAGTCAGCTGTGAGGACTTCTTGAAAGATAATAAACAAGTTTTTGAAACTTTGAGAGGTTGAATCCAGGTCAGTTAAACTTTAAGTTCAGAACCAGGGTCTTTTCATTTAAAGGTGAAGAGGGGCTGGCTGACAGGAGCCAATTAAAGGCAGAAGAAGGCATTCTTTAGGTCCAGGCAGGTGTAACAGCAGACTATGCATGGCAGAAGACTTAGGCAATGTATATGAAGGGCAATCCTGGCAGCATTAGCAACTTGGAGATCTTGAACTGGCTTTACAGGCAAGAGAGGTGTATTTTACAGTTGGACAGTCTATAAACATTTTGTCATCTTGAAGCCTCTGAATGTATGGTTGATCATGGGACTGTGGTGGCAAGCAAGAAGGGACAAATAGGCTATCTAGAAATGGCAAAATGTATTTCAGAGCATTTCCCTCAAATAATGGGAGAGTTCTTAACTCCTTGTGGAAATTTCATACCAGTCAGTTATGCTTTGTCTCAGGATCTTCTCAATCAACCCACAAGCAGAAGAAGGCATCTTTTAAAGCTAGACATGTAATCCAGATGGCATCTGGAAGTAGAAGTCCAAGAAGACTGTATGGGTTGGGAACCACAGAGTGCAAGGTGATGGCTGCAGTGTGGCTGGGTGCCTCTTTGCTTCCTGTGACATTTGACAGCAATGTGGTCTCTCTCTCTCTCTCTCTCTCTCTCTCTCTCTCTCTCTCTCTCTCTCTGTGTGTGTGTGTGTGTGTGTGTGTGTGTGTGTGTGTGTGTGTGTATGTGTGTGTTGCAGTGAGGAGGCATGTTTGATGGCCAGGTCTGGAGGTGAGTCTTTGATACATACCTGTGGGAGGAGAGGTTTTAGAATTTCAGGATTGCAGTTATCTATCTCAGGCTGATGCAGGGTTAGACAGAAGGGAGACTGACTGGCTTGGTACCTTTAGCTTGGAGAGGAAGTCTTCCCAGAAGCAGCACAGGGCATTCTGGTATACCTAGGAATTTATGCTTGGTGCCTCCCAGACTGCAAGTTTGTGCCTGGCAGAAGGGGCAAGAGACAGGAGTTCCAGTAGTCCTGGGAATGGTAACTTTTTGACAGAGGGGACTTTGAAGGTATTTCCATTGTCTACCAGGAAAGTCATGGATTGGTCCCCAATATGGACATGGAAGTTTTCTGAGAGTCTTATCTTTTACTCTGAAGATGCATTTATTTTTTAGTGTCCATAGTCCTTATATCAGGCTCCAAGGTAACAGTGATAACTTTTGACATATTGAAGGGCTTTTTGTTCTCCCCTTTGATGTCTTTGAGAAGTGCTTGACTGATTTTATGCTCCTAGGCAGGGCAACCTTTGGGGAAGGCCATGACAACTCATTCATCAGGGCTGACAGTCCAATTTTTCCTCAGCCAAAACATGGAATGCAGAAGGAATTGCTGACAGTCATCTTGGGTGAGTGTTCGATGATGCCATCTGACCAGGATAGGAGGCAGGAGGCTCTGGAGGGAGGGCCTCTGTGGCTGCATGCAGTAATGGCTAACTGGAACCAGTTCAATTGGCTGGAAGTAGATGAGCAAGGAGGAGGGAGTGAAGCTACAGGCGTTGGCAGCAACTGCTGCAGCCAACAAGGGTTCCGAGATGAAATTCTCAGGAAGAATGAGCCTCTTTTGTTTTGATCAGTTTGGTTTCATTTCTTAACTTCATAATCTCAGTAAAACCCTTTATTCCTGCAGTCAGGTACTGTGGGTTTTAACTACTTAGTTCTATTCTAACTCTCTGCAGTTGCACCAGAGCAACAGACAAAGGAAGGATGCCCCTCAGAGAGAGACCATTCAGATACCTGGGTGGCCATGCCGGTAGTGGGGACTTTGGTGTGACTTAGCTAAAGAGTGTGAGGCTTCCATTATGCTATATATCAATTGCCACAGAACTATAAGTGAGGCCCAGTCGGCCACTGTGATCATTGCTTCCTACTCTTGGTGCACAGAAGGAGTAACTGTTGTTTACACTGTCTGTTCAATTCACTCACACATTCAGTCAACAGGCACTCAAATGTTAAACATTTCAAATTGTTGCCCTTGAAGGTGGTCTTAATAAGAGGTGATCAAGCTCTCCTGCTGCTCAAGTTGAGCTGGACTGACATACAGACTAACTGGGGTGCCCCCTGAAGTCTTTCCTTACCTGATGACCAGTCTAAACTGCATCCTCCTCCTTTTTGGGTCTGATGTGATCCACTTAGTGGAAAACCAAGAATCTTTCTCACGACTTCTAGGGAATTTGAGATATCTTAAGGACATACTTTCCTGTCAGGACCTGAAGAGGTCCTTGTTCCATCTGTGAGCATCACAACCAGTGATCAAAGGAGTTGGCATGCTTAGTCTTCCAGATCGGCACATCAAATTCAACAGCAAGCAAAAAAACCCAAACAACACCCAGGATTTGGAGGCAAGTCTATTTAGTATCAGATGAACACTGACAATGAATCAATCCTTATAAAAATGTCAGGCCTTGAAGGTCTAGGGAGAGAAATTTTTATGGGGTTCTGAAATAGAGGTTCAGAGGTAGTGTATTTGACTGACTTTGATTAGATCTTACAATATGCATTATAGTGACCAACTACACATCACAGTGACTAGTGGTTTCTAAGAAACAGAAGCAACTACACCTGCACAGAAACTAAAGTATACTTGGGCAACTATACTTGTCAGGGCAGGGAGCTGGGGGTATTTTTGCTATAATCTGATTTAATTTGGCAACAACCTTATGAAATGGACTATAATCACCCCATATGAGAGATAAGAAAACAAAGATCAAAAGAGATGAAGTAATTCATTCAAGTTCCCCTAGCTTTTAATCAAGAAGGCTGGAATTATATTTGAATTCATTTCAGCCTCACCTAAGAGAATTCTGTGCTCTACAGTACCTGGTTATACACAGTCTTGAACACATCATGCATTAGTGAACACAAGCTTTCTCACAAGCACACATGGCTCTTGAATGTGCCCAAAAAGTAGGGATGGTGTAGTTCCATAAATGATTATAGATGTGAGAGCATTTTGTTGTTTTGTTCAGGAACTCACAGGTCCTAAATCACATCCTAGCAGCAACTAGTGCTTACTGAGTGCTGCACTGTGTCACATGTCTACTTGGTCAAAGGAAGTTGAGCCAGAAGCATCTCTGCAGTGCTCTGGGAATCGATGAGGTCCCCATGGGTTAACCTGAATGTTAGACTATCGCTCCGAAGACTTTCTCCTCTCCTTACCCAACCCTTCTTTTTCAAGTAGATTTCTTGAGCACTTAATTCACAGAAGGATGATCAGAAGCAGCCAAATGAAATTGAGTTTAGGAGGAGACTGGCCCCAGATGACAGGGATTACATCATCAGGTCCTCCCTCTTTGTGGGCCAAGAATTTCTCCTGGGAGCAGAGTTACCTCTTTCCCAGTGCAGCTGCCAGCCCATTTTTGGTAAGTATTGCAGTAGGCTGATCAGCAATGCCAACACTTTCCACTCTGGGGACCTGGGACACTTGTTGTAGGTGATAAATGGATTGTACTTCACCACTATCTTTTATGGGTTCAAACGCTGCTATATTGGTCAATTGCATAAGAGCACAAATTACTACAGTGTGTAGGTATTATTATCCCACTTTACAGATGTATAAATTCTGATTAGAGGGGAATGAATGATTTGCTTGAGGATGCTCAGAGAGCGAGTACCAGATGCACAGATTCAAAATGCCACGTATTTTATTGAGAAGTTATGCGGCTCCCCTTAAACCTATGTTTAGAATGGAAAAATTTAGAAATAGCTTAATTATTTATATGATTTTTTTGCTCTTTCCCATTTGGATTTTTTTTTCCATTTGGCTGTTTTAAACAAGGAAAATAAACATGAACATACCAATTGCCTGTAGCCTCAATGCTGCTCCAGATAGACCTACATTCTGAGATTACTGATGTTGTTTTTGAGTAACAAAACCCTGCAGGAGTTAAGCATCCGCTCAGTGGCTGGTCAGACCTGGAGGAGCCAGATCAGAGCGAAGAATGTCAGAATGATCATCCGGCCTTTTCCTTACAGCAGGATCATTTCAAACCACAGCTGGGAATGGCAGAGGCATTAGCAAGCCTGCAGCATTTAAGCAGCCAGATCAATTCGCAGAAGCACTTCTAAGGGAAACAAATCAATAAATTCCTTCCCCCAAAAGATTGATAACATCATCAGGAAGCAACAGATGCATTTTAGGGGCCAGTCTACCATGCAGGGGTGGTGACTCCTTGTGCTGCTGTTTTGTCTCTGTAAAAGCAATTGGAAATCAGCGCCTGAACATCCTGGCACCTGTCGCAATGAAAGCCAACATTCCTAATGCACTTGGCAGGTTTCAAGGTGCCATCACATACTTTGTCTTCTTTGATTAACATCCCTGCAAGATGGATGTTGCCATCCCCATTTCACAGATGAGGTTCAATACAACTCCACTGTACAATTTGCCTAAGACCCTTCCTACTTACAGCCAAGCTGGGATGTGAATCTTCTGATTTTGAATCCTGTGTTCTTCTGAATCATACAATGTTTGCACTTCATTTATTTTTGTGACACTTTTACCATTTTTGGAACACTGCAAAATCTCCTGTATCACTTACTTTCCTTTCCATTGACCTAGTTTTTTTTATTCATATAAATTTATTTGAAGGGAAACTGACTATTACTATTTTAAATAAAAGTAATATGACATTATAAACTGAAGACACTACAAAAAGTCATAATCTTGAAAAAGAAACACACACACACATACACACACACAATTCATGTTTTTTTTTTTATATTACCTTAACTGGTAGGACATAAAACTCACCCCGTGGATATAGTACTATATTGTGGGCCTTTGTAAGGGAATACGAATGTAATAATTTTAAGTTATGAGGCCCTAAAGCATGAAATCTGTTTAAGCAAATTGTGTTACTTTTTTACCAAAATTGATAGAAGTTTCAGTCTATCAATGAACTTTAATTTTTTTTCAAGATTGATAAAATTTAAAGCTTTAGGCCAAGTCAAAGGATTGTCTCCTATCTCACTCAGAGAGGCCAGTTCCTAGTCATTGTCCCAAGTGAATAGTGCAGGTCCAGGAAAGGAGATCCAGGAGGAGCTTCCTAAAACTGAAAAATGGAGAAGAAAGACTCAAAATAATACCTTCTTTTAAACAAGGGGAAATTAGATCAGGATTTCATGCACAGCAACCAGCAATTAACTAAGCTTGCAGTTCTAGGGCTCTGAGAAACAAGGATTAAATGGAAAACTGTCTCACTTCACCCTGAGATGAATCTATCATTTAAATTAATTTAAGGCTCATTTAAGTTTTATTGTCAGTTCTGACACATAAGTGCTCTCTTCTCCCTGTCCTCAGATACTAATCAATTCCTTCCCCTTCACATTTTCTGGACTCCTTTAATCAGCATCCTCATTGCAATGACTTGAGATCAGCCCCTTGCATTTATTAGTTGGAGTCTCCTTGTGGTTATCATGATCAGTTTGTTTCCAGATGTATCCTCCCAGTTCATCGCACACATGTTGCCAGTGTCAACTTCTCAAAAAAGAGATTTGACCAGTGTCTCCATTTCTCGGACAGGCCACTGAACATCTTTAATGGTCCCCTTATTGTTACAGGAGAATGCCTAAATTCCTACCAGAAGATAACTCATATGGCCATGTTTATTGCTGCACTATTCATAGTAACTAACAGGACTCAGCCTGGGTGCCATCAACAGGTAAATAAAGAAAACATGGAGTGTATACACAATGGAGTACTATTATTCACCATAAAGGAGAATGAAACACTGTCATTTGCAGCAAAAAAGAAAGGAACTGGAGGACACCATGGTAAATGAAATAAGTCAGATGCTGAAAGACACGTGTCACATGTTCCCTCTCATACGTGGAAGTAAAAAAAGTCCACCTGAAAATACAATAGTGATTACATAGATTGCAAAAGGTATGATGGGGGGTGGAAAAAAGATGATTAGATTTAACTAATGCATATTGTGTGTATGTAAGAAAATATCACATTGAACCCCATTATTATGTGCAATTAATATATATTAATAAAAATTCTGCATGGATTGGGATTTAAAAAATCTGCTCATGCGGGGCTGGGGATTTAGCTCAGCGGCATAAGCACCTGCCTTGCAAGCAGGCAGTCATGAGTTCAATCTCCGGTACTGATAAAAAGGAAAAAGACAAAAAAAAAAAATCTGCTCATGTTAGGGGGAAATACCTTACTTAATAAGGCCCTTAATATATTCAAGATAAGACTGCAAACACATGCTCCTGTTTTTCTTACCTTCAGAATTTTATCTTTCTCTAAACCAGGTCTAATTTTGGAGGACCTTGTTTTATTAGTACATTAGAACTTGTCTTTCTTAAATCCCTCCTCTTATTCTAATGGTTTCTTTCTGGCAGCTGGAGCTTTTCTACCACAGAGTCCAGGAGACACTAGATTTGTTGACGGATCTGTAAGGAAGAGGATATTTTGCATCTCTGGGCCAGGTGTTCCTTATGAGCAGTGCTGAAGAAGGAAAGTCATTGTCAATCCATGAATAATGGATGAACTTCTACTTCTCAAAGGTAAATTCTTTTTTAAAAAAAGAAAGTTTATTTGTTGATTGTTTCCCACTAGTAAGTGAAAGTGTTGACTGAAATATGGTTCTTAGTGTGAAATGCAAGACTTTAGAAATTCAAATATACATTTAGAAAAGCATATATTTTCATTTATTAGCAGACAGTGGCTAAAGTAGAAAGCTCTTCTTAAAGCAATTACTAACTGGAGCAGAAGTGTAGACTTCAGCATAATTCATGAGTTAGTTCATTTTTCTTTCTTCAAGCATTAGTCTGTGCTCACACATTATACCTATTCTACTTTATACTACATTTGCCTTACAAAATCTGTGGATTCATCATGAATCCATTCTTCTATTTAACAGATACTCATTGGATGTCTACTGTGGAATATTCTGGAAGGCCAGGCATCTTCTGAAACATGAGATCATTTGACACAATCATTGGCACATCTACTACTATGGATTCTTGTTTTAACCCAGAGGTAAACAGAAATGTTTCATGCAGATAGTTTTGCAAGTTTATGCTGTAGAAACTAAGGAGAGATGCATGGAAAAAAATATATATCTGATCACCTTTGTCTGTGCCTCATGGTCACTGATGGCAGTCCTTTACATCTATATCCTGCTTTGCATTTATAACTTGCCACTCAAGAAATGTTACGTTATCCTTACTTTTCATGTCAAAAAACCTGAGATTTAAATATACTAAGTGATCTGATTGGAAGACTACAAGATCAAAGCCGGCTGGAACAACAACTTAGCAACTTGAGAGCTCATCTCAAAATTTGAAGAAAAAAAAGAAAAGAAAAGAAAAGAAACTTAAATAATTAAATAAATAAAGATCTGGGATTGTAGCTCAGTGGGAAGGCTCTGAGTTCGTCCTCTGAGACTTCAAAAACAAACAAACAAATAACCATGCACACTGACCTGATTATGGCCCAGCTATCAATCCCTGTGCAAGTGTGTTGGTACATGTATGTAAGGTGTATATGTGTCTGGGTGCTGGTGGTGGAATCAGGTGGGTTAGGGAAGGTAACAGTAGATAGAGGACAAGAGAGAGAAATGAAAGCAAAAGAAATACAGGCTGACTTTCACTGAATGCCTACTGAATGCAGGCATCTGGTTTACCCTAACAAATTCAACGCTCATAGTACTTTGCAGTAAATATTATTATTATCCATTTTATAGATGCAGGGAGTAATTGTACAGATTGTAATTGGGGGACCAGGCTACAAACCCATCCTGCTGTAATCCCCATTAGTACCTGGGGCTTCTGATCCTAACCTAGTGTTCTTTTTACTTTCGTCACATCTCGCTAATTCAGGTGGAAAAAAGATTCAGTGGTGTGAAGATGCCCTTGGGATGGTACTAGATTAATTTTAGCTTTCTCTCAGTTTATTTCTCAAAAGCTTGTTTGTATTATTTTAGATACACTGTTGATCTTTTACTCATGAGCTTTTACTCTCTTACCTAAGATTTTTTATCTTTTGTCAAAATAAACATTGCCCACATGAGCCATGGTCATTAATTAAATTTGGCTCAACTTTGTAGTTTCAGGATAGATAGCAAAATTTCAAATGGAAAATAAAGAAGGTTCAGTAACCTCTGTCCATCACGCTTCTGTCTTCATTTTGATGTAAATTTGGCAGCTGAGACAGGACATAGGATGCCAGATTCTGGCCAGGGGTGATAGTCAAACTGTGAAGAATCAGCATTGGCCAGTCAGTGGAATGCCCATCAGCAAGAGTCTGGAATCTAGGGCCTCTTCTGTGCCAGGCATGACTTCCTCAGCTGCAAGATCAAGAAATATGGGGGTTTCAAAAGAAGAACTATGCTGGATAGGGGAGCAGGCAGGATCAGGAGAATACAGAACTGACTTTTTACCAAAGAATAAACTGTATTTCAGTATTTTAACAACTTAGATAGCCACATCAGTGCTTAATGACAAAGTATTGGCCTTGCTTATGGTCCTTTTCCCTATCGTAGAGTTCCTGCTCCTATGTCCTACGGCAGATCACTTCCCTGTACTGGGCTGGTCTTGCTTCCAAAGAGGGAGAAAAGGATGACATATAACCTTGAGAGGTTGATCATTCTTTCTTTGGCCTTCACACTCTGCAAACCTTGGGGAAAACGGCTCAGCATTCTCATTGTTGGGTCAAAATACTGGACACCTACAATTTAAAAGAAGTGAGGTTTATTCTGATAACAATTTCAGAAATTTCAATACATATCCAGCTGATTGCAAGGCAGAAACATCATGGCAGAATGGCTTGGCAGATAAAACTGCTCTCATAAAGTCTGTGAAGCAAAGATGAGGGGAAGAGTAGACAGGTAGCACAGGGGACCAGATATAGTCTCCAAGATCATGCCATCATGACCCACTTCTTCCAATTAGGTTTCACCTCCTAATAACTCGTCAAGCTAGGATCTTATCAGTTGGCTAACCCATTGATGAGGTTAGTATCATCATAATTCAATCACTTTTCTAGGAGTCTCTTAGTCTAATCAAGTTGACCATTAAGATTAACTGGCACAAAGAATAATGCTCTATGGCAGTGTCTGCTAAAAATTTACCAGTATTCATTCTTCTCTCTTATACTAATCCATAGCTGAAGCTTAACTCTGCACATGGTTATCTGGACAAAGACTACATTTCCCATATTCATTGAGCCTCAATGTGATAAAATATCTGTGCTGGCCAATGGGATTTTACCAGTTCTGAGTTACCCATTGAAAAGAATGAGTAAGGTTCTCCTTGCCCCATCATTCTTTTTGGCATCTGGGATACATGCAAAGATTAAGTAGCCACTTTGAATAGAAGAGTTGCTACTGAAAATAGCAGATATGCTGCGCCAGCCTAAACATGTTAGTTCAGGACCATTACCAGGGAAAGAAATGTTAAGACCCGCCCCCCCTCCCCCTTTTAAATCCACACAATGCTGGAGAGTCTGAGATGGCAGTAGGACAAAGGATGTTATCAGGTGAGATTCCTGAGTGAAAGTAGATGAGGGTCATAGATTGGCAAATGAGAAGTTAGGATAATACACAGGTTTCTAGGGTTTATGGTGGTTTGTGCATTCAGGAAAGGGCTTCCTGGCAAACCATGGAAGCTTAAGAAGGAAGAATTGCAGTGATTTCCTGTCATTCCTTGGGAAAGTTTTTTTCCATGCATTTTATACCTTGTCTCCTTTACTTAGTTTTCCCCCAAGGTGCTAGCTCTGGGTCCTGTCTGGTACTACTCTTCTCTGAACATATCTGTCACTATTGATTTTCCTGTCTTTCACTAAAGACTCCTTTGAGTTAATTCACCACGTCCCTCATGGTTCAAAACTTTTCCCCTTAAAACAGAATGTGTTTACTTCTTTCCAGCCACTTTAAACCCATTTCCAAGGCTGAATAATAACTAGATGCTACCATTTACTTTGGAAACCACAACTATCAGATGAGGGTACCTGGACTGCATACCCAAGCCAGACATTCTTTAAATTGATCAAAAAGTCAGTAACAGTCTTTGATTCACAACACTATTACAATAGTTGTTTTCATTCAGATAAAAAGGAGGTGTGTGTGTGTGTGTGTGTGTGATGTTTTAGATAGTCTGTGCTTCCAGAAGTCATATGTGTAGGATAATGCTGATTTACAAAACCCTGAGCATAGGTCAGGGTTTATTAACTTTTTATTATTAACTTTTTTTTTTATCCCCAGTGCTGTGGTTTGCCAGGTATTACAGACTTTTTTCTCTTCAGTAAGGACTAACGGTTTTTGGTCTCTTAAGTCTTATAATAATTTCCTCTTCTCTTTGTGAGAATTTTTCCACTTCCTGGAACCCCATTAAGGGCTTTCAGCCATGGCATCCTTCTCTTGCCACAGAGATAGTCACCTGCCCCAGACTGAACCAATCAGAGTATCACTTCCAACAGTCATTGGTCTATGGGGTTGGTATGTGACCTACTGGGATTAATAGAGCAGAGATCTTGAATGGTCACCAAAGCTCTGTGTGTTAAAGGCTTGATCCCCAGTGTCGTGGGTTAACTAATGATCAACTTGTGACACCCGGTTGAACAAAATCAGTGTGGTTTTGGGTATGGAAGATCCACCTGAGGATTGTTGCCAACAGCATAAAAGGAGATCTAGAGGGGAAGATTGTGTGTTGTTGATTCGCCTGGAGAAGCTTGTCATGCTGGTTTCCCTGAGATGAACTCAGCTGTTCTCATCATTGGAGGAGCTCAGTACCTTGCTGTTGCTGAGGATGGCTGTGGTTCTTTTTGGGGGAGCTCTAGTCCTTATATTGTATGTTGCTTCCTACCTCTAGTGCAGAGCCCTCAGCCTGGTGGCACAGATTTTTTATTTTGCTGGTGCAGACTTAATAGCTTCCACCACTGACTTTTGAACCTTCCCAGTGTGCAAGGCTTATGTTGTCTCATACAGACTTATATGAGACATCGTTGTGGCCTATAGGCCTTCAGCTGGGCTCATGGATGACATTGTCATGTGTGTAAGTCTTCAGCTGCAGTTGTGCAGGACATTGTTCTGGGATCGAGGTCCTTAGCTGGATTCTTTGAATCTTCAGTGTGTGGACAGATCTCTTGTATGCATCTGCATTTGACTTTTTGGTTGGATATTATAAAATAATACTATAAATTATGTGTCCTGTATTAAATCTATTCCCTTGAAACTCTGACTATAATACCCAGCATGGTGCTACTAGATGGCACTGGATTCTGTGAGAGGTGGGGCCTAGTAGGAAATCTTAAGAATTAGTGACATGGTCACAATGGGGACCATGGGACTTCTGCTCCTTCATTTCTGTCTTTTGTTTCCTGGTCACAAAGTAAGCTCCTGTCATGAGCTTCTACCATGATGTGCTTCCCAAAACCATAGTCACTCAGATGGATGGGAACCCCCAACACTGGGAGTCAAAATAAACATTTTCTTTTTTAAGTTGATTGTCTCAGGAATTTTGTTATAGTGATGGCATGCTGACATAGACACATAGGAGCTAGATGGAAGAAGAAACTTCTCTTGTTGGTGTTGATAAGGTAGGGCAATACACCATCTGTCTAAATTTTCCTTGGCTTCATAGATAAAGTTCATTTTCACAATACACTACTATACCAATATGCAGAGAGAAACAACTGTGAAATGAGGTGAAAGAACTTTTATGATACTGAGTTGCTCATTCTAGACAATGTGACCTACTTCCTAGAGCCCCACGAGTTCCATGAGCTACCTCGGTGCTCTTAGAGCCTGGTATTCCCTATTTGCTTAATCTGGCTTGAATTGGGCTTTGGTAATTTGAAGGGTTTTGGCAAGACCATGTTACATCTCAATGCTTATCTATAGCATAATTACTAATTAGTGCTTACAGTGTCACATGAAGGAATATGTTCCTCATTGGTTTAACATTTGCAGTTTACTAAGTGCCTTATAATTAGTGATAAGGAATCTTCTCAGTGGAGGAACAAGTTGTAGACAGCAAGCCAAAATGAAATTTTCTGGGGCTCTTGGACTTTCTACAGTCTCTCAGGTTTTTTGGGGCCGTGGAGCAGAGTCCTTCACGTGCCAACCCCACTGTCATTGGATCCCCGCTGGTAACTAGAAGCAGGTGGGCATTAGAGCTAATGGATGTCAGAAGCCTATTGTGATTGCCTCTCTTCCAGATCCTGGACATGGGTTCTTACATTCTTGGTCTTTCTGCTACACTGAATCAAGACACGTGTAGGTGGTTTAGCAGAGAATTCACCACTAAATAGCAATTGCCACCAATACTGCCACACTTCAGGGAAGGACAGTTTGCAACTAATTACTTCCCATGGAAATACCCAAACATAATTTTGTTCATTATTAAAATTTTCCAATAATAAATTTATCTTCTCTATTAAGTAATACATTATTCTCCCATAAAAGACACAGCAAACTAGAATTACTAGGCACTGCTTATATTAAATTGTTGCTTAATAAATTAAAACTCCTATGGTTATGAATAAACTGGGTCATCTGCACATTTTGTAAATTAGTACTTTCTTGTAGTTATTCTCTCCTGGTCAAAGCCTAAAATAAGGAGAGAGGAAAAATGATTATCATTATTATCTTATTGTTTTCAAGTAAAGTACTGCACTCTGTACTGTAGTTTTAAATAAACTACTCAATCTAATACAGTAGCATCAATGTTGTTGAGTATCAGTCAGTGAGGACAAATTTCAAGGCTTGTGGTCTAAGGTTTTGGGTCACACTAGAGGCTGCGTATTTTGGATATATAAGACTAGATGAGCAAATAACTAAACTCACACAAGACTTGAAGAGTTTTGATACAGAAGCATTATGCAAAGGGACTTCAATTACTGTTCAATTTTTTTTCCCTGATACAACTTTTTTGTGGTTTTAGAGTCTTTCTTTCTGATTTTAGTGTATATCTGCTTTTTTTGTCATCTTTTCTATTTGAGATGATTTGTAGTTTTCCTGTTCTACCCCAAATGGTTGAAGCTATTAAAGAATCAGTTACAGGGGCTGGGGATTTAGCTCAGTGGCATAATGCCTGCCTTGCAAGCAAGCAGTGGTGAGTTCAATCCCCAGTAGCGATAAAAGGGGGAAAAAAAAAAAGAATCAGTTACAAGGACTCCTCAAATTTAAAAATCTTTATAGAATCCTATAATCCAAATGGGTTGATTCACTCTTTCTTTTAAATTTTTTTTTTATTTTGAAAGAAGTAAAATACAACAGAACAAAGCCAATTTAGACAGTTTGGTGAAATTGGTACAGAACTTCACAGCAGGTTACTGTGATAACAGTAATAGATACCACAGTATATCTCATTATCTTCAAAATAGTTGCTCTTTCAATCAGGTATAGCAAAATAAAATGAAATACAGAATATTATAGCACTTATCAAAACAGAATATCAAATAGAGCAATACCATTAATCAGAATAAAGCCAAACAGTGGAAAAAAGTATTTGCTTTCAAAGAGATGGTAGAAGGAAATCCCCCTTATTTGCTTATTGAAGATGGTCAACCTCCCGAGAGAGGCTCAGATCTCTGGCTCCCATTGGCTAATGGGGTGGGGGGTAGTGGGATGTTTGATTCTCAGCCTGTGCGCTGGTAGGCTCACTATTGCTTAGCAGGGAGGCGAGCTGGTTGCTTGGTTTCCCAGCGCCGTAAGTTCCAACATGGCTCGGATCTCAGGAGACGCTGGAGATTCTCCCCCTGGGGTGGCGGCAGCCTGATTCACTCTTTTTAAATCTCTCTGCCTCTCAAAGGTTGCTGAAGACAGCAACTAAGCCACACTAAGACAGCTGCCCCACTTTCTGGCACCATTGTGGAAGGGTTGGAACTCATGGTCTGAACTCCATGCTGCTTCCACCTCCTGGAAAGAGGACATCTGGGATTTGCCTGCTCCCTCAACCCTTGTTTTGAAACAGCTGTTGTTCAGTTGTTTAAATTATTATTAATGCATTTTAGTTATGCAGTACAGTGGGGTTTTGTTTCGGCATATTTGGACATGCATGCCTGTAACACACTTGGGTCATTTCTTTCCCCATCATTTCCTTTGGTCTTTTCTTTCCCCTACCCCAGTCCCTTTCCTTTTCTATAGTAATCTTTTACTCTCACGTTGCCTTTATTTTTTAATCTTAATTGTTTTTGAGATCCCACCTATGAAGGCAAACACACCATCCTGGCTTATTTGAGATAACATGATGATTTTTAGTTCTATCCATTTTCCTCCAACAACATTTTGCTCTTCTTTATAGAATATATATATATAATTTTTTTTTATTCACTTACCTGTTTATGGGCACCAGGGCTGTTTTCATAGCTTGGCTGTTATAAATTTCTTTGCAATAAACGTGATACAGGAATTCTTATAGTACTACTGACTTCACTCTTTCCAGGAATCCTGGGGAGTGGTATAGCTGGACCACATGCTATCTCTCTCTTTAGATTTCTAGGGAACCTCCATACTGATTTCCTTGTTGGCTCTACTAATTTACATTCCCATCAGGAGTGTAGAAGTCCCTTTGCCCCTACATCCACACCCAAAATTTGTTGTTTTTTGTATTCTTGATCTGGTGCTTGTTGGCCTTGACATTCACAATGAACACAAGTGTGTCGTTGTCCTCTATCTTCTTCATAGCTGACTCCGTGGCCAGGGGAATTGATGATGGCATTGTGGTCAAGTTTGTTTCTCCTGGGGCGCTCTTCCGAGGGTATCTGGGATGCCGCCGGAGGCACAGTGTCTTGGGACTACGGAAGGTGGGTGAGGTGCGAATCTTTTTCTTTTTGTGGCTGTGAATGCCTTTCAACACGGCCTTCTTGGCCTTCAAAGCTTTTGCTTTGGCTGCAGCTTTGGGAGGGACAGGAGCTTCCTTCTTTGCCTTTGGTGCCATCTTGTGTGTGTGTGTGTGTTTTACTGGTACCAGGGATTGAACTCATGACCATGCACTTGCAAGGCAGGCACTTATGCTGCTGAGCTAAATCCCCAGCCCCTTTGGTGCCATCTTAATAAAAAGGGTTTCCCCAAGAGTCAGAAATTTGAAGCATTCTCTTCAAGAATCACTTCTTTGTTGAGCCAGTTGTGGTGGAACACTTCTATAAGGCCACTCTGAGAAGCTGAGACAGGAGGGTGGCAAGTTCAAGCTCAGCCTGGTCCAATGTCATAAGAAACTGCCTCAAAATTGATAAAGGATGGGGAATGTAGCTCAGTATAAAGGACCTGGATTCAATCCCAACTAAAACAGACATATACACTCACACACACACACACACACACACACACACACGCACACATATGCGCAGGCAGATGCACACGCAGGCAGATGGATGCATACACACAGTGTATATGCACAAAAGAAAGTAAAGAAAGGAAGAAAGAAAGAAAGAAAAGGGGGAAAAGAAAAGAAAAGGAAGGGAGGAAGAGAGAGGGAGGGAAATTACTTTTCATTTTGATTGGAAAAATACTGAAGTTGGAAGATGATTTTTGTTAAACTTTAAGGGGATAATATTTTCTTTTTAAAAAGTACTTTTTGTTTGAAGAATGGAATTTACTATGATTTAAAAAATATTCAGTGTACATTTTTATATATGCTGCAACTCATCCCTTCTGCATCTCCTGAATATATTTTTACATTTTGCAAAGCCACACATTTTTACTTCTTTACAGTAAATGTTACCTCATTCGTGGGCCCTAGATATGATTATAGAAGACTGAAGTTAGCTGTTCTGCTTTCTTTTTTTTAATGGATAAGTGACAAAGGACAAGTGCATTTTCTTTTCTTTAGAACTCATTAGAAGCCAAGTAAATGCAACGTTGAAGAAAAATTCCCCAGCTGTGAGGGAGTTTATTCTCTTGGGATGACAGATGAGCTCAAGGGGAGCCTCCTCTTTACCTTATCACAGTAATGGGTGCTGTAAACATGATTTTCTTAATGAGAAATGGCACAGATGTTCGCACTCCAATACCCTTCTTCCATAGTTAGCTCTTTAGAGATCTCTGTTACAATAGCTATGTCATTCCTTGGATGCTGGTTAATTTCTTATCTTTGCCTTCATTGGTTGCTTTTATTTTCAGTTTCACTATTTCACTGTCCTGCCAATTACACAGGCTTATGGTGATGGCTTATGGGTGCTTAATAGCTGTCTTAGTGCACATTGCATTACTAGCATGAGTTATTTCAGGCTGAGAAACTTTGTAAAGAAGAGAAGTTTATTTTACTTACAGTTCTGGGGGTTTTAAGAGCGTGGTGTTGGCATTTGCTGTTCTGGTGAGGAAATCATGGTGTATGGCTTTGTGAGAGCCATGTTGATGTTGTCAGTGAAAGAGGCACTTGGGGAACTTCTCCAGGCTCTCCTGTAACCATCTATTCTTGTGAGAATTAATCTGGTTTCACAAAAGCTGGAATTCCTATGAGTTAGCATTAACCTACTGAAGAGAAAGGGTGGGGCCCTATCACCTAATACCCTCCCCAGAGACCCACCTTTTAAGGGTTCAGTTGTTTCCTCACCGCCATACTGGGGACCAATTCTCTAACACGTGAGTTTGGAGGCTTTGCAAAAGCCATATGCAAACCACTGGTACAAGCAGTAAGATGTCCAGAGATGTCTATCTGTCTTGCCACTCCTTAAGGGCATGGCTTTGCCAGTGATCTGTTGTAGGTCCTTCTATGCTTCATCTGTCCTTCAGTGGACCCAATGACATCCACCACTGTTATGCTCTGGACCCATCTATGTTCTCCCTTACTCGCATAACTCATGTCAAAGAAATTGCCAGATTCATGAAGCCACACAGTCTTTGGGAACTTGAATAGACCTTAGTGGTCTACAAAAATGTTGGGATTTTAAACTCAACTTTCTTTCTCTGAGATGTCGAAGGAAGCAGAAAATATTGTCACTTATTAGATGCCAATCTCTTGGTCATAACTGAAGAGCTGCTTCTGTGAGAAGTGTCTCGGTATTATATGGTCTTTTTCCTTGGATAGTCTTATTTTTCTAACTTAGGTAGATTTTCACCAGAGAGCGAGCAAAACTATAATTTAACTGCATCTTTTACTTGCCACATATTTTTTTAAAAAATAACTGTTGCTTAAGTGAAATAATCAAGACTCACATTAATAAATATCATATTGTCTCTCTAGTATAAAAAATAATAAAAACTGAAGGATTAATAAGATCCAAAATGTATAATAGATATCATAAAAGTGAAAGGAAGGAAGGTGCTCTAAAGGATATGACTGTATGTTTAAGTGTGTAAGATAGATGATCATATTACTAAATTTTTGTTGGATCCTTGAACACAATGGTTTGCCCTGTCAATGTCTGAGCATCTATCCACTTTGATTTTGTAACTTGAACAACCACTTCTAAGGTTACGATATGTAATGGATCAACTAGCAATTTCTTACTGTTAATTTTTTTGAATTCTGTAATACTCTAGCTTATTTTCTAATTTGTTTTTTTCTTTCTTTCTTTAAATAAATAAAAACTTTTAAAAATAAAATAACTTACTTTCTGATCATTAGGGCTAATGGTGCCTGGAAGACAACATATCCACCACCCAAAATTCTTCTTTGGGCCGATTTTCTCCAGGTCTCTGCTTTTCATCTACTGAATATTAAAATTGTGCCTCCTCTGTGAAGGGCCTGGTCTCCCTCTAATTGGTAATCATTGGTCTCTATTGGATGTTGTTGTTTTCAGGAGCACAGTATTATTTCTTGCCTCTCATTTCTTTGCTTTTCACTGGTTTTAGAGTTTTGGTCATATTCTTGAAGGGGAGCTGGCTTGAGAAGCTTTTGAAAACAGTGCCATTCCAAATTTCCAAGACTTGCTCTGAAAAACCCATTAAGTGGGGTCTTCGTGGAGCCTCTCCTCCACCCAAACCATTTCTTGGGGCTAAAATTGACCTCAGCTGCTGGAAAATTGCTCTTCATTGGCCACTTTCTCCAATAATTGGCATATTAAAGAGTAATTCCACAGTCTTGCAGTGCCAAGCAGCCAGTGAATGCTAAAGGGAAATGATCATCTTGTAATTCAGACTGGTAGGAAACAGTCATTTCTAATTACTTGTCATAAGAGAAGACAATGCAATTAAAGATTCTGGCTTAGACTAGAGCCTCCACACAGTCACTGCCTCTGTTGATTCATATTTTTGACTGAAAAGGCAAAGCAGGCTGTATTCTAATTCAAATTGGCTTTTACCACATCCAAAGACAGTTTATGAATGCTTCATGTTTTTGGTAGGTGCAAAATAGACTTGGAGAGTTGGGTAGGTCCTAGGCTAGAAGAGCTACTTGGGATTATTTCAGAATGAGAGTTAGAAACATTATGGAGCAAACAGTAGATAACTATACATTCAGTACGCATTTTTTTGAGGGTCCACTATGAAAATTTGCTTAGGTTACAAAATAATTTTGTTACTCTATTCAAAGGACACTTTAAAATCCTTGCTTGATTTTTGAGATAAAGACAGTCTTTTGTGTTCCATTTCATTTTGTTGTCTTTTCCATGGATGTACAGGAGGACCACATTTTCTGGTCTCCCCAGTGACTATTTATTCATTGATAATTCTCCTGCCTCAGCCTCCCGAGTGCTGGGGTTACAGGTGTGCACCACCCTGTCCGGTCCCAGTGACTAGTTTGAAATCCACTTTAGCCACAACCTTTAAGGGAAAGTGATGTACACTGCTTCTGTACTTAAACCAATAAGAGCACGTGTGAGCCTTTGTTTCCTGTTCTGGAGGTTGCGAGGACTAATTTTAACTTAAGAGAGACATGGGATGGACCAGCTGGAGTCTTTGATCACAAGCATCCTCACAGGCCTGTAGCAGGCTGGCTCCAAGGGAAAAATGCATTTTTATTGGAAAGCCGCTGGGATTTAGGGGTCATTTTGTAACTGTGGTATTACCTGGATCGCTCTGACTCATAGTCTCTTTGCAGACATCTGACTCTGTCGTCTCCCCTGGATTATGCAGCTCAAAGTTCTCCCAGTTTTCCTGTCACTCCTCTGAATTCCTCTTTCCAGTCTCCCTTTAATGTGACCTCTTCTCCATCTCTGATTGCTGGAGTTCTTCATTTTGTATCCGGGGTTCTTTCCTCTCACATTCCTGTAACCCTCCCGTTTCAGTTTCCACGTAGTGAAGACTCATATCTGTATCAGCAGCCTAGTCTTCCCTCAAAATTATCTACCCATATCTATCTCTCTATTATCATTTCTCTCTCTTTTGCTCTCTCACTATCATCTATCTTCAACCTATCACGTATCAATCATCAATCTATATATCATCTACTCTAATGTATTATCTTTCTATGCATATCTTCATATATTTCCCTACTAGATGTCTCATGTAGATATTAAGTTAAGAAAGTTCTCTTTTCTCAAATCTGATCCTCTTCCAGTTTTCTTGATTCAGTGAATGGGATAGCCATATGTTGTATCTAGTCTCCAAAAATGTCTCCCATAAGCCATACCTTCCCACATTAATGTTTTTATTTACATAAGGAAATCTGTATTTCCAAATGAGGTCACTTTCTTAGGTATGGGGGACTAGCATTTCACCACATAGATTTGGGGGAAACATAATTCAGTCCATCTTTTAACATTTAGTATCAAAGAAAAGGTGATCTCATGGGTAAGTAGACTGCAAAGCCTCTTGAGGAGTCGCATATTTCAAGAGATCTGTGTGGATCAAGATAGATACAAAGCATTTGCATGAAGTTTGGATCTGGCTCTGGGGCTAAGTTTCTCCTACAGTAAATCCACCTTCTGGGTCTTTGTCTCTCCACAGCCACCTGAGAATTTTGACAGCTGTGCTTCAAATCCAGATTACATTGTTTGAATTTCTATGGGAATAAGTACATCTGACCCCTCCAGCCTATAGCACATAGATGGTTGCCATTTGGTATGCTGTATTGCCAATATGATGAACCAACTTGTATTGTAGTTTAGTAACTGGGCAGGCCTACAGCACCTATAAATTTAAAAAGTAAAATGGCCAAAATGTGAAAACTCCAAATAGAAATAATCTGTTCTTCTCCTGAGCCTTATGTTTCTAGGGAATGGGTCCAAATCTAAGACTAGATTTAAAAGCATTCAGAATAAAAATAGGTTTAAGTTACAGAGATTTACTCCTGTTTTTTTTTTTTTGAAGCATGAAACTTGAGACACAAATGAAAAATTGTATGCCAGACTTTGCTGAAATTACCTACTTCTCTTGATCGCTCCATTCATCACTTTTATTTTGTAGACAAATATGAAATACCTGCATTCTAAATTAGAGACATATCTTCCTGTAAAGAGATGCACCAATAAGTCTTTTAAAATGCTGTTACAAAGTTTAAGAGGTTTTAGTGCATATATTTAAAATATTGAGATTCATTCTTCCTGGCTGATTAAACATTATTCAGCTGGGAGTTCTTCCTCAAACCAGATGGTTTGGCTCCAGCATAGGCACCAGCATGCTGGAGAAAATGGCAATTCCAGGCACCAAATAAGAGTTTGAGACATCCACATCATGCTTTATGTAAGAGAATTAGCAGAAACTCATCTCAGTGTGCCTTCAGAGGAGGAAATAAGCAGACAGCCTTGTTAATTTAGCATATAGACTTGGACTACAGTACAACATCCATCATCTTACCAAAATTCAATTAAAATGTGGGTTACTGGCCAAAGAAAAGAAGCCAATTCTCTTTTTCTCTGTCTCTTTTTGGAGGTGGGGAGGTGGGGAGGAGTTCTTGGAACACCACTAAGCCCTTAATGGCTCTTTCATTATTGGAGCCAATTTGAAAGGATAGTTTGAGCATTTGAATGATCCCTTATATTAAAAGTCAGGTCTTGTTCAGTCACATAACTGCTATTAATTTAAAGCATGCTGGTGCTAGCAAGGGTGGCCAGGTAAGAAGGTGATTTTGAGGTCTTCTTCTCTATTGAGACTTTTGATCTAATTAAAAAACACTTTGAATCCTACAAGATCCTCTCTCATATAATAGAGAATGTGGAACAGTGATTATCCATTTAACCCAGATCTATTCTCTGATCTTAAAAAATGTTATTTGCTAACACAAACCAGCCTTCACACAAGGAAAAGGTAAGCCCACAGGTCTGGTAACAAGATTTGCAGTGCTAAATGCAATTGGGTCTCAAATTTTAAGCAGTTAAACGTCTTAATTTGTTCTTTTCTTTCTACCATAATATAATGAGGATAAACTTTGACACACAGCAGCTCAGCAAAGGGAAGATTTCTCCTTGTTCACTGTTTCTCAAACCAATCTTCTGCCCTGAAATTTGATTTCTGAAGTGCCTTACAGTCCTTAAGCCAGGTGGCCACAGAAAGTCTACTTGGAACATTCATAATCATCTGAAATAAAAGCACACTCGAGAAGCCAGACACACTTAAGACAATCAAATGGGCTTAGTCACCAAGTAGATATAACTCTTTTAACCTCTCGCTAACTGTGCCCTTTAGCCTACTGATGCCAGAGCAAGTTGCTGAAGGGAACCACCTTGGCTCTGAAATAAATAGCATGACTCTTTCTGGGTTAAGTATTTATGTGTCTTCTTATGCACAGCAATTCGTTTTTCTCATACTTTGCCCCAAATATTTTCCATCAGAGGTTAGCTTTGTAGCTTGAAGAACTGTGACATGCTTTTCAAAGGACCAGTAAGACACTTGTCTACATAGAAGACTGAATTCCAGGGTTTGATGTTGGACTACTAGCTAGTATGATCTTTCACCAGATCAGGAAATCCTCCATCTCTAGGAATGGTCAGTGTTGGAACTTACATGGTTTCTAGGATGGAAATTAGAATGGAGGTTTCTCAAAAAGCTAAAGATAGAAAACTCGTTTGGTTCAGCTATCTCCCTTTTAACCTTCTTCTTCTTCGACTTCGTCTTCTTTTTTTGGTGGTACTGGGGATCGAACTCAGAACATCACACTTGCCAGGCAGGCACTTAGGCCACTGAGCTAAATTCCCAGCCCTCTAACTATCTTCTTAAAAGAGTTTAAGGCATCATATTACAGTTATACATGCACACTTATGTTTATAGCAGCACAACTCATTATAGCTAAATATTAGGAGCAGCCTATATGTCCATCAACAGGTGACTGGATAAAGAAATTGTGATGTACAGTGTATTAACACTGGAGAACTACTCTGCCTTACAGAATACACTGGAGTCATTTGCAGGAAAATGAATGAAATTTGAGATTATCATATTAAGTGAAATAAGTCAGACACACACGCTTAAATATCACATGATTTCTGTTACATAAGAAACTCAAAATATAAACAAAGAACAAAATAAAAGGCAGATTTAGGAATTTGGAAGACAGATCTTTTTCAAATGGAAAGGGGACCAACAGACGGAGGAAGGAAAGAAAGAAGGAGAGTAGAAGGGAATGAAAAAGGAACAGAGATGTTCTGTACCAGCTCCTCTTGAGGAATGTGATTGTGTACTGCAGCTATGTACCTGTGTACCAGCAAGAAATAAAAATTTTAAAAAATACAATGTTTCTTTGCGTGTTTGTGTGTACCAGTGCATGTGTGCAGCACCGTGTGTGTGTGTGTGTGTGTGTGTGTGTGTGTGTGTGTGTGTGTGTGTGTGTGTAGCAGGAACCATAGATTCATCTTTTTGTGTTTTTATTCATTTTGCTTTTTGTTTTTCAGCAAAATTGCCCTGGGTTATAACCTTTTCCCATTACAAAGTTAACCAGAGGAATACGGGACTTCATTGATTAAACTGGTCATTTTTAATCAGAAGAGGCATCTCACCTGTGTACAGAGACAGCTTTCTAGAATTGTTCTAGAGTGGAAGTAATTGTGGAGACTTAAGAGGTATCAAACTTGTTATCACCCACCTGAATGGGAAGCCGGGGAAGGACAAATATAAGAAAAAGTAAATCAAGGCTATTAGAGGGCCTGTTTCACCAAGAAAATACTGCAGAACCTATTATAAATTGAGCTTAAACATAATATTAATTTTAAAAACACCTAAATCTAAGTACTACCAAGGACAGAATTATGCTAACTTTAAGGTGATTTTATGCCTGTGCCATAGTTTGGTATTTCTGACTCATTTAAATTCCTGTAGAAGTAGCAGAAAAACTGACTCAATGGATAAACATGGTGCCATTGGGCCTAGAACTGGAGCTGTAATGGCATGGTGGCCCTTCTTTCCTATATCCTTTGAGCTCAGTCTCTCTGCCATTTACCATGTGAGCTTCACCCTGAGGCTGAGCCCCTTGAAAACACAGTTTAATCTTTCAGTACAATTAGATGCATAGGCTTCCTTTTCCTTATCTGAAGATAAATAGAATGTTTCCCTCAACTCCAACAAAAGTTCTTGGAGTCCCACTGATTGAATCACTGGTTGGCTTAAATTCAGGTTACTTGAAGCAGTATAGGATGGCAAGAGTGGGGAGAGAATCCTGATGGATTACAGCAATCAGATCCTGGTCTTGGAGCCCACGAAGGATTATTCTCACATCTACAACCTAACTGCTATACATAGGTGTTGGGAAGGCTATAGATTGTCTGCTGTACATACTATGAGAGATGGCAAATTCAAGATTCCTCATCCTTTTATCTTTTAAACCATAGACGTGAACAATACAGCAGTAACTTTAAGAGCTATGATAAATCTCAGTATTTTTGAGGTCTCTTTCTGACAGATGTAAGAGAAAATGAGATTGTGAGGTTGATTAGCAGAACCTCCTCATTCTTGTTACTCTTGTTATTTTTATTCTATGAATCACATAGAAGTATTATGAATCACTAACTGGTTCAACTCAAAGTCAAACTTAGTCTTAACCTTTGTATCACAGGATGAAAATCAATGATCCTCAACTTGGGAACTATCATAAATATTTTTACCAAAGTTACAAAATGCTTTAGTAAATGATTCACTGAAGCAAAAGATAATTCTTTACATTAATTTTTTAAAACCACGATAAAGTCAGAAGTTAGACAAGTGCATCCTATTCAAAAGGTCCTCTAAAACAATGACACATGTTGAATACTCTTCAACAATGAGGATAGTCCTTAGGGCTACAGTAGGATTTGGTGTAGCTGGTCAGGTGGACAGAATGAGGTCAGAATTTATGAGTTGTGTCACTAGCTTTCTAGAAGGCAGAAAACTAATTGTTTACTTTTTTCTATCAGGAGAAATCATCTTATGAAACTTTTTCACAACTGTCCCATCCATTTGTTGGACAAATATTTTTTATCCCCACAAATCACCTTAAAGGCTTTTTGTAAGTCTAACCCATTGGCTCTGTGAACAATCTTTGCCCTACGGTGTAACAGTGCCTGAGATTGTGGCATAACAGTTTAGGAACTTATTCTCCTGAGTACGAAGACAGGATAGGAGACATAAAGAGGTGCTGGATATGTAAGTTACTCTGTCCTTCTACGTGGCTTCTTGACATACCATGAAAGTCTTCTTTGGGGTGATTTTTTGTGCAATAATGAATGAATCCTTCATCAATATTCTCAGCAGGGTTCCTGAGGAAAGCACTACATTCTAATGGGAATATCTTATGAATAATAAAACTTGAATAAAGAGGTCTAATACACTTCAGCTGTTCATCCCAAACCTCTCTTTCCCTTTCCTTATCTCACGCGGGCCTCCCTTTCTCACCTCCACAGTTACTGATGGAAGTATCTCAGCTACTCTCATTGTGTCCATTTATTTACCAAGAATTTAAAAATCACTAAGAACTTAAAAACTGGGCTGCATGTTATTGAATATTTGAGTAACTCCCAAATGTGTTAAATATCTATCAATATTCCTTAAAGAATGTTCCATGGAACCCAACTGTTAGAAGATGTTTAGAAAAGTCTGTAATTGAATTTTTGATGAAATATATTTAGGAAATTGTGAATTTCATAAATTTGTGCAGACCATTGAAGAACTTCTTAGTATGCATTTCAAGTCCCTAACGAAAAGATCCAGAATGCTGTTAGCACATATTTATTAATGAAATCCTTTTCTTGAAGAGCATTCCATGCAAGACGTCAAAGGAGCATGCTCCTCACCTGGAAAATGCTCCTCACGGCTACATCGCATTTTCTGTGAGTTGATGATTTGATTACCCTTTGTTAACTTTTGTTACTACACATCCTCAGGGTTCTGCTCTGTGATGAGGCCAATTAAGGAAATATTTACCCTTTATGTTAAGGGGTAGAAGGGAAAAAAAGCCAAAGGCCATTTTTTCAGAGAAAGTAGATCTGATTCAAAATGAGGAGTCTCTGATGCATCTCAATTGTCAGAGGGTGGAGGACATTTTCCATTAACCTCTAACTGAATCCTTTTTGCCTACCTTAAAGTACAGTCCATTCTTTTGTCTAAAGAGGATGACCACAAAAACTCAGAAAGTAGTAATCTATGGTTTATGATGATAGAATTTACTGAAGCATTTTTTGTGACCCACGCCTAAAGTGAGACTGAATGCATCACAGGAACACTGCACACTGAGGATCTGGTCTCAGTTACCAGTTCATGTCAGAATGCAGCTTGGAACCACGGGAGCAAAACTTTAATTGCATTCATTAAGGAGCCACAGCTGAAAAGCTCCCAGGCCACTCACAAGGCCGCAATGTGGCCACATGGAAGCGAGGTTCTTCCAGGACTGAATGTTTGGGAAAACGCTCTCTTTATACAAGGCTCTACTGTATTTCATGGCTTTTTGTGACCCGACAGGCTCTAATAAGTTCTCTTATTTGGTGTGGATGTAGGAAATAGTCTCTGTCTCTTCCATAATATTCTTATTTTTTCATATGAAAAAGAAAGAGAAGGTCAGAGTAAGACACAAAAGTGTGCAGGTAGCGTTACGCGTCATCCATAATCCCATTAAACAGTAATAACTGCAATCAGTGTTTTAGTTTATCTATTTTGACATTTTCCTTTGTTCTATATGTATCAATATGTATCAGTTTGATACATGTTTATTTTGCAGAGTGTTCTGCAGATATTTTTGAAGTCTTTGTGGCTCTAATACTATAGGCGAGATTCTATTTTGGGGATATACTCTCCTTAGAAACTCTGGTGACTGAGTTCAGCAATGTAGATGCAAGTTAATCAACAGTTTTTCCCCATACTGTGACCCCCAATATTGGGAAAGTAATTCTACCACAACTTTTCTATAGTGCTTCTAGTTATGATGCATGGCAATCTTAGCAGAAATGGTTTGCGTTTTCCATAAACTAGAATGTGTTCCATTTAAAATGTATCATCCTATATGATCTTCATAACATGGTGTGGAGTATTCTATCTTATCCCTATGTTTCAGGCAAGGAAACCAAGGCACAGAAAGGAAAAACAACTTTCCAGAGTTGAAATTAGTAAGTGGTGGAGCTGAGATTTAAGCTTGGACAGTCAACTTGTGAGTCTGTAATTCTTTGGATGGAGAAGTTTAGGAAGGTAAAGGCTGCCTTTCTTGTGGGCTGGGTATAGTTCTAAGATGCCACCATGATGTTAGCTGGTTTGATTCTAATTCCTTACCATTTTCAGATGCAAGGGTGCTCTCTTAGGAGCAAGGGCAGGGAGTGAGGGGAGGAGAGAAAGAATGAAAGTGCCCCTTAACACAGCAGTAGGCCAGAAGTTAGGGGTGGAAGAAGAGGGAAGGACAGAGTTCTCCGGGCACAGCTCTGGCCAGTGGAGTATAAGAGCAATGGTACATGAATTTTAATTTAATGTTTTCCATTTCTTGCTTTGCAATTTGGTCATGCTCCTGCAAACCATATTTACTCTCTGTTAGCTGGTCTCTGAGGAGCAAAGAAGCTGCAGGTTCTATCCATGTCTGGAGCTTACATTGTGGGGGTGTGGGGAAATGATGACGCAGGCAGTGTCTGAAGAAGCATCCTGGGGCAGCAGTCATGCATAAACGTGGAGAACAAAAACAAGGCCACTCCACTCTGAAAATCAGAAATGCTGCAGGGAGGGCTAGATTTCTTACAGTTCTGTAGATTGGGGCACAGATTTATATTTGGTTATTCAAGGGAAGCTCAATTCTGTAAGTGTTGAAAACTAGGAACACTTAGGTTACACATATAAATAAACATGATAGTAAATTTATTCTTCTGTAATCATAAAACTTGAATGAGGTAATACTTATAGTTCAATGTCTTAGCTTTTTCATATAGCATTTTATTGTTAGGTATGTTATTAATTTAAATTAAATGTCTTTGAAAATACAAATTTTTGATGACAGAATGTTATTATACTAACATTGTATAATTTTCATACATATTTTCCTATTCTTAGACATTTAGGCTATTTTCCAATTTTTGTCTATGTAAATAACAATGTGAGCAAAGATAGCCATTGTGATCATTTCCTGATAACAGAAAAATGCAACATGATATAACAATTAAAACCTAATAGGAAAAAAGGAACAAAATAATGCTTTTAAAGTAGATAATGATTGATATTAATAATTCAAGAGAAAGTATAAAAAATATGTTAAAGTAAGACAGTCCAGAACAATGGTTAAATCCAAGTTTTACATGAAGAAATTGGTAATACTCTTGTACATTAGCAATATCAACTAAAAATTATAGTTTATAAATTTAATTTTTTGTCTATGATTATCTTTTTGCATTAAATGTGTTTCTTATATGCAGCATATTGTTGGGTCTTGCTTCTTGATCTATTCTGCCAGTCTGTGTCTTTTGATTGGTGAGTTGAGACCATTAACATTGATGGTTATAACTGGTATGCATTGGCTTATCCTTGTCATGTTATTTTTCTATTGTTTGCTCCCCCACCCCACCCCATGTTTGTTTGTCTTGCCTAGTGGATTCTTCTATTTGGGGTTCATGAAGTTGTAGTCTTTGTTATCTCTTTCTAGAATATCCTTCAAAACATTTTGGAGGGCTGGTTTGGCAGTCATAAATTTCACAAGATGTGCTTTGACATGGAAGTATCTTATTTCTCCATCAGGGTTGAAAGATAGTTTTGCAGGATACATCAGTCTGGGTTGAAGGTTATTTTCCTTTAGAATTTGAAATAATTCACTCCAAGGTATCCTTGATTTGAGAGTTTGTGCTGAGAAGTCAGCTGTGATTTCGATGGGCTCTCATTTATAGATTTTTCTTTTTCAAACAACTTTTAAGATTCTATTCTTATGTTGAATTTCTGGAATCTTGACTATGATATAACTGACTGTAGATTTTCTTTTGATTGCAGCTGATTGGAGTTCTATACACCTCACTTATCTGTATATCAATTTTTTCTCTCTACCAGGATAGTTGTCTGCAGTAATGTCTGTGAACAGTTTTTTTAAAATAACATTTGTGCTATCTCTTGCTTTTTCATTGACTCCACTTAATTTAAAATTCTTTCCCTTTTCTATCAGCTACTGGATTGACTTCTCATAGTACCATGATATTTTAAAAGAAATACTTCTTTTCATGATTGCTAACTGCAAGACTGTCTTCCATATCTGAGAAACCGTCCTCACGTTGGCTTAATCTGCTTCAGATACTTTCAATGGAATTTTTATTCTCTGGCTATCAGTTTAATCTGCCTTATGGGTTCCCTTTCTTTCCTATGCTGAGCATTCATGGCTTCCATAATTTTCTTAAGCTCCTCTAAGTTTTGGTCTGTATGTGCTCTAGAGTCACCAAGCATGGTTTTCATTGTGGACACCACCTCTGAAGTTACCTGCAGTGGGTCCATCTCAGGGAGAAATTGCCACTAGCGAACACTTCTTTCTTCATTGACCCTTTTCACTCTCTGTGGGCTTCAATTCATGCTTCAAATCTTTCCTAGGTCCAAGGGATCCCCTTTTCTCCTTATCTTCCACACATTGCTATATTCTAGCATTGGGACAGTGTTTCTCAGGCTCTTTCTCTGCTGCTTACCACTCTGCCATCTTGGTGTTCCTCCTTAATTTTTGTCAGAAAATTATTTCTGATTTGACTTTTCTGGAGCCTCTGGTAACAACTGCTTTGTTGTTACCAGCTCAGAGAGGCCAGATGGATGGTTTTGGATTGTCCCACTGCATTGCCCCCCTAGGCTTGCTTTTGGTGCACTGGATGCCTGGGATTGCATCTTGTTTAAATATCTTCTTACTGTCTCTTCTTTTTTTAAAAAGTTTGATTCCTGGAGTAATGCTTGTAAATTGGTTTTATTGCTAGTCTTTAGAAGCTTTAGGAAATTACTACTTCTTTGGGATACCTTCTAGGTACAGCTGGTTTTTGAGTTTTGGTTCTGTTGCAAGATCCTACCTTTTCAATTTGTTGGGGATGAGAAGTCGCTGCCTGTTTGGCTCAGTCCCTAGTTCTTTGGCACTGTGCAACAGTATTTTCTGTGACCTTTAGTCAATTTAAATCTGGGAATTCTGGGAAGAAGAGCTATTTAGAACAATTATGTCACTTTTGGCTATAGTGGTCCCATCAGCACTCACAATAGTAGCAAACACAGCCTATAAAATTAAAAACTGAATTAACTATTAATTTGCCACCTTTAATTATATAAAATAGATTTGTGGTAATATAACAAAACCTATAACCAACCAGAAAATTATATGCAGTGCACAAGTCCTTAATATGTCAAATGAGCCCTCAGGGGTTAAGATTTGAAAGAGGTGAGGGATAAAATAGAGAAGTAGAAGAAGAGGAAGAGATTAGCAGGCTGGGCACAGAGGGTAAGGCTAACATCGAGAAACTGGTGCAGAAAACTGGAGGGAAGGAGAGAAGGAAGAAATAAAAGAACAGAACAGAACCACAATCACAAAAGAGGCTAGAAGCAACATTCACACTCATATAAGAACAAAATGAAACAATGAAGGTGGGAGGAAAACGACAAGAACAAAACAAATGTAGGAGGGGAATCCACTTCCAGGTTTGTCTGTGCTGTCACTCGTAGACAACGTGGGGATAGAGTCCAGATACGTTTTGATTTATCCCAGCAAGCCAGCAGTAAGCTTTTTGGTGGGGGAGTGGAAAATCTCAGGATCCATTCTCCTGAACCTTCTAGGACTAGACTCCTTTGGAGGGCACTTTCCGCAGGTCTGAGCCACTAGGTGGCGCCCACAGCCCCTCTGAGCTCTGAGCTCAACCGGCCCCTCTCCAAAAAGGCTCCAGGCCAATCACTCTCTCAAGGGGGACAACTGAGCCCTCAGCATTCCCCACCAGCCCACGCAGCCCTTCATAACCACTGCTTCCCTCCACTGCTGTGTCTCTCCATGAGACCTCTGGGATTGCCAGCTATCACCATGTGTCCACAGGTGGTTTGAACCACTCCTCTGGCACGGTGAGTCCGGTCTCAGGGAGAAAGCATGAATAGTTACTGTTATAAGCTCAAAAACCAAAATGTGCTGTACTTATTATAACTCGTTCTCTTCCTGTAAAACTTGTGTAATTGCCAGTTAAGTTGCAACCTTGTAGCATACCCACCATGTTAACACCCCCCCCTCAACCCCCCCCCCCCCCCCCCCGTGCCTGTAACTGCTTGTTCCACCTCCCTGGTTCGGTTTATGGAGACTGATCCTAAGACCCTGACCCCTCCCCTTGCGGTTTGCTAGTTTATAACTCCCTGCAGCCCCTGGCTGGCTGCACACGTCTCTGGCTGCTTTTCTGGGACAGTGCTGTCGCTGAGCTTAGCTAATAAAATGCTTCTTTTTAATTTTTGGGGTCCGTCATTTTTCTGCCCATATCAGCTACCTCCTTTTAGTTCATTAAAGTTTCTCTCTTCACTATCTCTGTGGGCTTCGATTCACACTTCAGATCTTTTACTTCCTGGACATAATGTGGTATGCAACTTCCTCTGCCACATACTCCTCCTAAGATGTAGTGCTTCAAAGCAGGCCCAAAAGCAATGGGTCAGCAACCTTGGGCAGAATCCTCCAGAGCTGTGAGTCAAAATAAATTTATCTTCTTTTTAAAGCTGATCATCTTAAGTGTTCTGTCACGGTGATAGAAAGCTGGCATATTCTTTATCAAAAGGGAAAAACATTTAGATCTATATTTGACAAAGATCCTAATATGAAATTTATTTATTTTATTTTTTGGTCTTTTTGAGGCAGGGTTTTGCTATGCAGTTTAGGCTGGCCTTGGGCTCACTTTGTAGCCCAGGCTGGTCTCGAATTTGCAAAGGAAATTGCCTCAGTCTGGCAAGTGCTGGGATTACAAGAGTGTGCCACCATGTCTGGCTCCATGTATGAAATTTAAAATCTTAATTTTAAAAGGTTATGTTGCATAGGAACATTTATGGAATTAAAATAAGCAATGGTTTCTTAAACTAAGCATATGAAATGCAAAGTATAAAAATATTCATGTATAAAGTTTAAAGACAAGCCACACACTGAGAGAAAACATTTGCAATACATGCTATTGACAACAAATTAGGATCCATCCAGGCATGATGACACACATCTGTAATCATAACACTCTGGGAGGCTGAGACAGGAGGACTGCAATTTTGCGCTCAGTCTGAGTGACTTCACAAGATCCCATCTAACAAATAAAAAAAATAATACATACAATAAATGGGCTTGAGATGTAGCACAGTAGAAGACCTATGGTCTATCCCTAGTACCACCTCCTCCAAATAAATAAGTCTAGAATATTTACACATTTAAAAAGCTATCCAAAACAAAGAAATGCTATTTAATAGGGAAATTGGTAAAGAGAACAAACATGCTTATCTTTGTCTCACCTGTAGTGAGCAAAATGTAAGTTAAAGTAACGAGGTACTATCACTCCATCGTACTAGCAAAAATAAAAAAGCCCAACATACTGGTTTGGGGCACGATGTAGAGAAATAGTATTCCCAGCTTGGATCCCAGAAACAATCCCTTTAGAAAGTCATATGGCAACATCTTTAGGGCCTGAAGCACTTATGATAAAACAGAAATTACACAAAGTGTGAAAAAATAAAATGGAAATAAAGTCAGTATTTCTTTCTGTCTGGCTAGTGCCCCGACATCCGGCTCAAATCCTGAACTTCATGTCAGTCCTTTGCTTTATTTTACTCTTTTATCCTATAGTACTCATCCCAGGAAGGATAATGCTTAGTTTTCTGTGGTCTTTGAACCTTTTGTCAATGATAGTATAACATCACACATGCACGTAATCACAAGTGTTTACTGTTGAAGTGTAATGTGATTTTTATTTTTGAGATTCACCCAAATATATGTGTATACTCTGTAGTTTACTTATTTCTTACTGCTAAATTGGAATTTAAAGATTTCATGTTACTTTGCTTGTTGCTCCCAGAATTTAAGGGAGGAAAGCTTGCATGATCTGCTGGGGAAGGAGCCTGGTGGTATGGAGCTGAATATGGACACCTGCAGAGAAAAACGGCAGAGTTGGTTAAGGAGAGAAACTCTTTCAGGCTGTGCCCTACCGACTGCCTCTTCTGATCCAACCCCGCCCCAGCAGCAAATCAGCTATAAGCCCCATAGTCCAATCCCTTTCCAAAAGCCCTGCCTATGAGTATACAAGGCTCTCTGGGGAAATCTACATATAAACCACACATTTGCTTTATTTTTTCATGTTAACTTATAAATTATGCTTCAGATATGTATTTCATCTACTACTGTTTTTACAGAAAATTTTATTGTTCAGTAAGACAAATTCCTTTGATTATTCCATTTTTTTTCAAAATTTCTTTGGTCATCTGAGAAAAGACATTCTCCATTTGCCTAATCAATATCCCACTTGTTTCCCAGAGTGGTTGTTATATCAGAGTTGTTATATCAAATTATCAGAAACAAATTGTGTTGGTTACTTTTCTCACTGTTAAGATAAAATACCTGACACTCATAGTTTAAAGGGAGAAAGGTTTATTTAGCTCATATTTTGTAGAGGATTCAGTCCATAATCGGCTGGCTTCAAAGCAGGTGGCTCATGTGTAGAGCGCATGGTGGCTGGAGCAGAAGACAGCAAAAGCCACAAGAACAAAAGGGTAAAACAACCCCCTTTCTCCCCTTTTATCTTATCCGGACTTCTGGGATTAGGCTGGTGCCAATCCAATCATTGGGCTGACCCAGCAATCACCCGCCCTCAATCCCAGCATCCTTAATTATGAATCAGTCACACATTCTACATGCAGCTACCTCCAAAAAAGGCCCATCTAATACTGCATGTGGCTTTGGGGGGACCTCTAGATCCCAGCTATGGCATCACTTATCGCACTTTTCATGGATTGAGTTTGGATAGCAATTTATTTTGTGCCAGAAAGATGGGAGGTGTGGCGCTGGATACACTGTGCGGTGAGGGCTACATCTTTCGATTGTGGGTCAGTCACTCTCAGCCGTGAAGTTTTCTAAACTTGCAGACACTACTGAAATAGTTCTTTACCTCCAAGTAAACAATAAGAGACACAGCTTTCATAACAGGAATTTCATCATTCCTGTTGAAAAAATGAAACACCTTGACACATAGATCAGTACATGTTTGGAGTGAGACTACAAATATGAATCAATAGTGGTGCTCAGAGTCTTTCTTTTGCTCGGGCCTTGCCTGTTGACTTTGAGAAAGCTGATACAGCTGTGAAATAATATGTGGGTTGCTTTGGAGTTCACATTTGCCAGAAATCGCTCCAGATGCTGGACATGGCACTATGGAACTTAGTGTTTGTACCACCGGATTTTGGACCGTTGGTCTGTTCTTTTCTATTCCCCAATTTGGAGGATGGAAATGTTTATCACTAAAAGAAAATGTTTGCCGTTGTATATTAGAAGTGTTTAACTTTGTTTTCATGTGTACAGGGATTCACAGATAAGAGACTGCCTTGAATCTCAGAAGAGACTGAATTTGAAGTTTTCAGCAAAGCTGAAATTGTTAGGATTTTGGCATCTCTTGGACTAAATCTCCTATCTATAAAGGGACGCTATGAGTCTTTGGGTTCAAGGGCTCAAGGGAAGAACATTATGGCTTGTATCTAGATGTTCCTCTAAAGCCTCATGTGGTTGGTCATAAGTGGGCTTTTCAGAGGTGGCTGGGTCTAGGGTGCATGATGCTATCATTGAGTCATTGTAGGACTGTCTCACTCTGTGTGTGAGCGCTACCTGCCCTATGGGCGCTTGCCTGGATAGAACATAAAGGGTAGAAGGCTGCTTCTTTGCTACCTCATTGCCTTGTTGTCTCCTGCCTGCTTTTTTGATGGCCTTCTTCCATGCTACCCTGCCCTAGAGCCAGCTAACTATGAACTAAAATCTTTACATCTGTGAGGCAAAATAAACTTTTCCTTTTTTTTTTTTTTTTTTGCTATGGGGACTCAAACTCACAACCTCATGCTTATCAGGAAGGTTTTTTTGCAGCTGAGCTCTGTCCCCAGCCTAAACCTTTCCTCCTTAAGACAAAAATTGGGCTGGACAGTGTGTTATCTGTCAGGGAGGTCCAGTGTTTTGCAACTTGAGACCAGATTTGGATTGGGGGTGGGGAGGCTTGGAGGTGATGTGTGTTGGAGAGGGTGTGGGCTCTAGCCAGGGCTGCAGCTGTTACAGAGAGGCCCCTTGATTTCTACTATAGCAGATGCCAGAGTGGCCAAGGGCATGCAACCAGGGAGACCTCTATGTTCTCAAACTTCAAATGGAAAAAAATGGAATACTAAGTCAGTCTGAGTATATACTTAGAAGTGTAAATGTGTTGTAGAAGGCATATCCTAGTGTCTGAGTGCAGGTGAGATTCTATCGAAGTCCAGTTATGCTCAGGGCTCCTCCTAGTTGGCCTCACGTGAGGATCGTCATAGGATCCAGGCGTCATTGAATGGGAAATTGCCTGACCAACCCTATAAAGAACAGTTGGTTACATACACAATGACGTAAAATCTTATACTCACCCAGGATTCACCACCTCGCCACTTACATCGCAATTTGTCACTTGTAAATTAAGGAGGGCGTATCTCTATTGCCTTACAATACCCGGAATGCTATTTTTATAAATAAAACAATGTGTATAAAATACAGATGATAAAATTTTACCAGAAAAATTTGGGAAAAATTCCCGTTTGTCTTTTCTGTGACTTTTAAATCACTAAGGAACAAGAATAAAATTACTAAGGGGAAGGGCACGGATTGGCAAAACACTGAACATGAGTGCCTATAAAATAGCAGTCTTCGATGACAGCATGCCAATGTTACTCAGAAGGGTTACGAATCATAGAAATACCTTATTTTTTTTTTCCCTGCATGACCCAGCACACACTGAAATGCTAATATTTTGCATGGCCTTCAGTGGATCTTTGTCAAGTGAAATGACTCACACCACAGCAAATTACTAACAGAAGTTGATAGAAAAACCAAGCAAAGACTTAATGTTTAGGTTACAAACTGATGGGCTGAGAACAAAATTGGAATTACAGGTGTATATTTTTTGAGGCTCACAACTTTGGGTAGCGCTGTGTTGGAAAACTTTCACAATCCTCAACATAAACTGGAGATTTCACATGAAAACAACTGAATGTAGCCCAGTACTGTCTCCTTCAGACGGAGGTGTTCCTTTTGGAGTTTGTCACCCGTCCGTACCATTAACTCGTCCTCTTTTGATCTTCAGGTACAATGTCTAACTGGTTGAGTGTGTAAACTTCCTAGTCATTCTAATTTGTGAACGCTGCCTCATGTAATACCACAGGAAGTGGGAGAGAGATTACGTGGTCTAGATTAGGATGCTGAAATGAAGTCTTTTGGTCTTGAAGAAAGTGAAGAGGGAAAAAAACTAGTTCAATGCATCAGAGACAATTTTTTTTTCATTTAATAAAGATATTCTTTACAGACCTCACTGAATAAGTCTTCTTTGTTTTGAATTGCATTCTATTTGAATGAACTTTCACTTAAATAAAAATGAAGGTATTAGGTTACTTTGGTAATACTAAAAGTCTCACTGTAAGGACAACATTTACTTTTCCATAGAATTAAATGCATAACAAACTTTGCAAAAGGAAGCAGAATGCAAGTAGTGAATGTTAACTGAAAATGTGAAGGGATTTCTTGCCCCAACCACCTCCTACATATGCAGGGTAGAGTGCAGGGCAGGGACAATGTGGGCTTTAGAAGGAGGCACCAACAGAGTGCCATGCTTCCCAGCACAGTCCCTGGATACCTGAGCAAAGGGGCCTTCGTGAAACACCGTATACAGTGAGTAGGACACGTCGGGACAGTGCTGGGGCCAGCAACACACACAGGGCTTCATAGGGCTTGCCTTAGTTTCCTTCAACCAGAGCTGAAATTTGACCATTGTCTGACTGTTTCCAACAAATTCTATTGGCATCTATTTGGTCTCTAATGGGTACTGTGTATCTCATCTCAAGGAGTTTCAATCGTGTCCTGGAAAGCGATTCCTCAGTGACCCATACAACCAGGCAGTAAGTTTGACTTGATTTACATAGTAATCCTCAAATATGTATCATTACCGTCATCAGACTGTGTGAGCCTGAACCAGTATTCTCAAGAGAGGGCTTGACACTCTCTCTCTCTCTCTTTCTCTCTCTCTCTCTCTGTCTCTCTCTCTCTCTTTCCAACATAAGAGAATGGATCCCCGCCCCTTGAAAAAAATGAATGCAACACAAAGTTGATTTGAGTATTTTATTTATAAATGTACATTTGCTATAAAAGCTGTGCATTTTAGATAACTTTTTTTTTTACTATTTCTCAGAGGCATTTTAGAATAAATATTGTAAATGAAAATTAGTGTAACTGATATAGAACATCGGCCCACCCAGGATAGTAACATCTTTTGGACGGACTCACATATGAGGTGGATCATTTCGGTTTGTTAAATCTTACGCTGTGTATAGATAACTAGAATATGTATTGCATTAATAACACTACATAGAAAGAATGAAGAAACATCATGAAAGTTTGCTAGTGAAAAACAACAGTTACCCATTTTTTTTTCCTAGGAAAGAAGAGAGACTAGCTTTTGGAGTATGAAGGAAAAAATCAGATATACTTCCTCAGGAACAATAAATCACTGACTTGCCTCATCTGTTTTTTAAACAAACATATTTGCATTATAGCTCCATAGAGCACAGCATTTTATTTTCCTGGGATCTCAAAGATTATTTGAAAGGAAATAGATCATACTTATTATGCTGCACTGGAAAAAACAAGATCTAGTCTGCCTAAGCTGCCATGTAACCGACTCTAAATGAAATATAAATCAAATAGAAATAGAAACAGTTGGCAATTAGAATTTAGAAAATGTTGGAGATTATTCTGTGCTGGTGACTAGTGTTCATTATGGGAAAGCATGTTTTGCAGTTGGAGAATGCGGCTTTATTTTTCTTGACTTGTACAATGAGTCTCACTAAGAAATATGTATAAATGAGTGTGTGGAACCAGAAGAGAATGTGCAATATTCATACAATCCTTACATAATGGATGGAATTCCACATGTAAAAAGTACTCTATAAAAATCGCTTATGAATGACCATATTGTACATGTTTTGTGCATCATTTGTGGTAAAGTACTTTGCTAATACCATGCAAAGTGTAAACATCCACATAATCAAAATATTTAATAAAACATGCAGGTGGTTAATCAAAATATTGGACTTAATCTGTACATTTTAAAAATTGTTTTAATTTTTTCTTTTTCATTTTTTTTTCCTGTAAAACAGAAAACACTTCCATGAGAAGTCGTGGAAATTTGGAAGTGATTTCATCTCTTCAATGTACTGCATCCATAATTCATTGCTGACTATGTGCAACAGCTTTGCATTTTCTAAGGCACAATTTTTAATGAAATTATATGTAAATTTCAATCCAATAACAGCTCGTCCAAATGACAAAGTGGTCAAAATATCTCCAGTGGTGAGGGAATTTCTGCGCCTACATGAACCCACATGCAAAGGACCATCTAGCATGGAAATAAATAATTGCTAGCCATACTCAGTAAGACAGGAAAAAATATTGCTGACATAAAGAAACACATCTACTTGACCTCTTCTTAAGACTACATCACCTACGAGGAGTGTATCCATAGTCTACATTCACAAAATGTCCTCTTAATTTGTTTGCCATCATTTTAAGGCAGAATAAATAGTCCCCCTTTCCCCAGTCTTGAAGAAAACAGCCTGGAGATGCAAATTGTGATGGGTTTTAGTCACTTGATTTCTTTCTTGTCCAGCTGAAACTTATCACACAGGGCAGAAAGTAAGCCAAGTCTCCACAAAAGTTCTTTTCTAAACTCCATGAGCAAAATCCAGAGTTCTTGGTAGTAGAGAAGGTGATAGAGAAAAATGAAGGTGTGTACACATCCGCTAGAGTAGGCAGGCATGATCTGAGCTGCAGCTCCTTGCTGGTCACATATCAGTGGCTTACTGCATCATGTCATCTGGAGTCTTTCAGGATGGACTTAATGTTTCTCTTTGGATACCTGTGCATCTGATCCCCAAAGGTAAGCCATGGCCACATCTAATGACAGGGTTATCTTGATGCCTCACATTCCACACACCTTGTATCTGCTCCTTACTGAAGACTCCTAATCCAGTGCTGGAGGAGAAACAAGCCACCTGGGCCTCAGAGCTACCACTGACCTGCCGCTCTTCCGAAGATTACATTTCATCACAGATTTTGGTAAAGAAGTTTAATCACTGAAATATTTCCCTCTGGTTTCTCTCTACCCTTAGACAATGTCTCCAAGTGTAAGTCTAGCTGATATTTCAAGAGTTCTTTGTGTTTGATGAACCAGCCTACATTAACGACATAACTTCCAAGGTACACAAAATCTAATACTAACAGTGCAATAATTTATTGGTATAACTTCTACCTCAAAAGGTAAGTAACACAAATGTTTTCAGGATTACAGTATATATTATCAGACTAATGTCTCTGCATTAAAAACAAGATATAGCTCAGATATAGAACTCACTGTGATGTTTAGTTTTTCTGAAACGCTTTACATTTATGCTCCTGTCTTAGAAGATCACTAGAATTGGCATGTTTTGCATTTTCTTCAGCTCAATTCTGTAAACATAAAGTGTTTAATTTCTAGAAATACTAAAACACAACAGGTTTATTGCATCCTTTAGCTACTTCCCAAGAAGAGAATGACACATTTTAAACTGTAAGCTTGTTTGACCATGTTAAGAATCTCCTTTTGAACTATTCAGGATCATTACAATTCAATATTCTTTTCGTATATGCTGTGCAAATGCAAAAAAAAAAAAAAAAAAAAACCCACAAAAAAAACAACAAAAAATCCCCAGGAAAACACAAACACTGCTACAAAAGAACAGACACCACCTTTCAGAAGAGCCTTTCAGAAATCAGATGAATGCTGAGCCCCTGAACTTGGGATTTTGTTAAGCAGTTGCCAGGGGATGCCCTCGATAAAGAAATGGTCAATGATCTGAAAGCTTGAAAAACCACATCACAATGTTGTAGGCTGGCCAGCACCTATAAGAAAGAAACAATAACTTTGGTTTGTGTGTACTTTTTGCTTCAGAGGTTCCCAAATAAGTAACTACCTTTGCCCGTTCTTTTCCCCCAGGAGAAAGAAACTTGCCCCACTCTGTTCCCGAGCGCACGGTGTCAGGCACCCAGTATTGACACCATCTTTGTTAGCAATGCAGACCATTGAGCCCCATCTCAGACCCCACCTAGCAATGTGCTAGTGCACATAGGCTCTGACGTTTGGTTCAAGGACTCTGGATTTTCTATGAACCAAATAATTCCCTCAACATGCTTTCCTCTGGGGCAGATAAGGCAAAATCCATTTTTTTTTTCTCTCATAGGTACTTTAGATTTTGGTTTCTGTAAGAATAAATTCATTGAAACCAGAGGAACTTGACATACAATCTAGAAACAGAATCGCTCTATTAACAAGTAAAAATACACAACACCCAGTGAAATTTGAATCTCAGATAAACACATACTTTTCAAGCCTAGGTGTAGCCCACACAGTATCTAGGACATAATCAACAGCATGCAGTAATTAGGATAAACACATGGATTATCTGAAACTCAAGCTAAATTCATTGTTTACCTGATAGTCAAATAAAAAAAGTTAATCAGGCATTTGCATTTTATTTGGCAAGCTTATTTGGAAACGATTAAGTTCTATATTTCCTGCTGAAACCTTCACAAGGTTCCTGCTTTCATTTTAGGCACTAGAGTTGTGACGAGGCAATCACAACATTCAAAAGGGCCCTGGGGACTTTGCGCAAAATGCATTTCAGGAGAGTGAATGATGCACTAACACCAGGAACACCACGCAGAAAGGCACAGCCATCCAACACCCAAACACAAATGGCACCAGTTAAACATGTGACAGCTGAATCATGACAGGTAATTTGTGTTGCACTTCTACTCCCATTTACATAGGAACTTAAAAACTGTTTACGTTGCTTTTAGGAATTGCATTTTAATATGCTGTTACGCTGTTTTTCCCTCCAAGAGAAAAATTTCATTTAAATGTGACCAGTTACTTGAAGGAGATGGGATTATATATTCAGGTTTCATTATACCACAAAATGAAATTGTTTTGTTTCACTTAGAATGCCTATGATGTAAACCACCTTGCACATCTATCCATCTAGCCTCTTCTCAACTCAGATCAAAGTAAAATTAAAGGAAAAAAAAAGAAAAAAATGATTTTTAGTCAATTCTTCTCATTCTGACTCTTTAATTACATGTGGAATATATACAAACAATTCAAGTATATTTATAATTCTCTAGTGAAATTATTAAACCCTCCATTGAGTCTTTCCTAAGATACACAGTATTTATTTCTTGGGACACTAAGAAAGAAAGGAATACTCTTCTCTGGCCTGTGTTGACTTAACTAAAATCAGCCTAAACTAACATTAATATTTACCTAAAACATAAACATAGGAAAGTTAGAAAACTTTTGGAAAAAATAGAGAGAAGGTGGCCATTATTAAAACAGATTATGAAGATACAATAATTAAAACCACCCAATAACGAAAAATAAATAGGTTAGTAAGATATAATAAAATATCCAGAAATGGATTCAAATATATGCAGGGCCTTAGTTTATGAGAAAGTTAACATTTCAAATTAGTGAGAATAAAAGGGATTATTTATTAAGTGCTGTTCACATTACTAGCTACCTGGAAAAAAATAGGATTGGCTATCTCCTTAGCTTTTATCCCACAGCATATTCCTGATGGTCTTTCATTTACATGTAAAACAGAAAAAAATTTAGCAAAATCTCAGCTAAGTTTTTTTAACCTTTGGAATATAGTGTATTTCTGACTCACAACATAGAACCCAGAATTCAAAATGGGAGAATTTATGCATTTATTTACTTAAATGAAAAAATTTTGGGTGAAAATAAATCACAAAATGGGAAGTCAATGACAGACAACTGCAACATACAGCAAATATAACAGGGAAAGCTTCCTTATTTCGCAAAGAACTCAAATCAGGTTGCTAATGGAAAAATGGACAAAGGATTGAGAAACGCTTTATAGAAAAACGTATAAATGGTAAATAAACACATGAGAAGATGTTCAAGCTCATAACTAATGGGATGCAGTTCAAGCAGTGAGAATTCTCCCCACTTAGTGGATGGAAATTTTTTTAGTGCTGGGAACGCAGGTGTCTGTACCCCTGAGCTACACCCCCAGCCGCAGCGGACATTTTTAACACACCGTGGTGCCACTGATATAGAGGAAGAACGCATTTTGCAGGGAGGATGAATTTTCTGAACAATGACAGGAAGAATGGGTGAAAAATTAAAAAGCACACGCCTCTTCATTCTGCTTGGCTACTGCTCCGAATGTGTCCTTTAGAGGTGTTTTCAAATACTCAGCAAGATATATCCAAAGACGTTCACTGGAGCACTTAAAAGTATTAAAAACTCAAAATAACCAAAGTGTCCTTTCATTGAGAATTCATTTTAAACTAAGGCAAGTCCACACAATGGATTGTGGGTAGCTATTAAAAAGCCATTGAAAAGAACGAAGAAAAGATACATGGTAAATGGAAAAACTGCCAAGATTTGCCATTAAATCAAAAACAACAGCAACAGAAACTAAGTGAAGCATCCAGTGACCATGTGATTACTATCTGTGTGAAGTAAAACCCAACACATATATAGGCAGACACACCACACACTCTGCTTCTCTGTGTGTGCAAATGTGTGTGTACGTATACAAATACTCATTCTATCCTTGCCCCCAAGAAATTATTATAAAGTTGCACACCCACATTTATAGTAGCATAATTAATAAAAGCAAAATCTTAGAGGCAGGCTATGTGTCCATCAACAGACAAATGGATGAAGAAAATGTGGCATTTACACACTGTGGAGTACTACTGTGCCCTAAAGATAAACTTGAGTCTTTGGTAGGAAAATGGATGCACTTTGAGACCATAATTTTAAGTGGAATAAATTAGACACACAGCTTACACATCACATGGCTTCTCTTATTTGAGAAGCCCAAGGGATAAATAAAAGATAAATAATAGGAAGTAGGGAGAGTTTTCTTAGAGGGGGAGGGGATCAAGAAATGGAAGGGAGGGGGGTAAGGACCAAAAAAGAATTAAGAGTTGTTATGTACATGCACTAACTCTCTACAAGGAATATAATCATTATGTACTGAAACATGTAATAAAAAATTGGTTTGTTAAAAAAATATTAGAAAGTGGTAACTGGAGATTTTCACTTTTAATTTGGCATGTGTCTGAATGATTTTATAGTCTTATGTCATTTATAACTTTTATTTATTCTTTTAAATATCTAGGTAGAGAGATAATGAGCCTTTTTACATTCTTCTTTGTAAAATATCCTAATAAAATATTGAAATATTCTAATAAAACATTACATTTAAAACATAAAACAAACAACTAATCCTATCTCTAGATTTCCAAATTACTTTCTTATTTTTCATCTTGTTCCAGGAACTCCACAGTTCTTGTCTTTTGACTTCAAATTAAAAACAGCTAATGCCTTTTAAATTTGTATACGAAACAGAAAAGCTCCTGGCTTGGGTTTAAAAAAAAATCAACTAATTTCCAAAAGAAATGACAATGAATTACTCAACTTCTCAATTAAAAAGAAAAAAAGAATCTGGATTAAAAACAGGCCGCTGTCACCCAGAACCGGGCTCAGGTTTGCTCCTTCAAGCACTGTCAGCTGTGAAAGGAAGTCAGATCACAGCACTTTCAAGCTTTCTTCAGTCTTCCAACCTAACAGCGCCCTCTTCTGGTCCCCGATTCACACTCAGCCCGCGCACTGAACTGGAGAAAAAGTGTACTTTACAAAGCACAGAAAAATTCACTTTAAAACCTGGGAGAAAAGGCTTCAGTTCTCTTTCCTAGTGCATAAAAATGAAACAAAGGTGGTCTGATTTACAGAGTAGACATGTATGACACACGGCACATCTACATGTGTATCTGTATCTGTAGGGATGTATGCTATACTGTTTTCACCAGTATTTTTAATATATATAAAACATACGGTATAGAATTAGTCATCTATATAATGCATGGTATAAATAGTTCTGTTGACAGCAGTGGCTCTAAATTGGAACTGTTGTGACAAAGTCAATATTTACTATAACCTGGGTGTGGTGCACAGGCCTGTAATTATCAGCTTTCTGAAAGCTGCCAGAGGGGGATTTTAAGTTTGAGTCCAGACTAGGCAATTTAGCAACAATATACTATTTAGTTTTGTCCTTTTACTTTTCAGTCTCGTAGATTTAGAGGCCATTTAAAAAAAGAAAGTGTTACTTTACTTACTTTGAGACATAATAAAACCTTTCTGAATTTCAAACCCCATTTCTTCACTCTAAAATCTGTGTGTGAAGTGTTTTTGCCTGGTGAATTTGCACTGAAAGGTCTTCTGATGTCTAGTTAGCTGCCCGGACTCCTGACAGAGACCCAGGAAGAATTCAGAAGCAAGTCGCTGGCTATTTTCAGAATTTTTATAATATCAGATAGGCAACAGCACCCCCTTGTGCCTCCAAAAGGAACATAAACCTTTTAGGGAACTACAGGGTAGCAAATACTTAATAAGCTCTGTTTATGTGCTAGGTATTTGGAGGGGTGGGGAAATGTATAGAAAAGTGGAATCCATTATTTTATTTCTCAAGGAACTTTCAATTTCATAAGGGATGGAATCGTATTACATAATGAAAGCCCTGAATACAGGGCATGGTGACACTGAAGAGTTGGTGCTCAATTTGATAAACAGTGGAAAGTCACTCTCCACACTGGGTAATCCTCAAAGGTACTGGGCTTCACCAAAGAACAGTGTTTTAGATCTTAAGCCTTCCATCTTAGCAAGACCAGACTAGGCAATTCCTTGAAATTGTACTCCTGCGTTTATGTGTTTATGCACTTTAGGATACACAGCATTTACTCGCATCACCAGTAACTTCCAGTGAGAAACAAATGGCAAATACGTTATTTCACTATGGAGTCTTGTACTTTTATGCTAAGAACCCTTCCTCTCAGGGTAGGGGGTTCAACTGACAGGGGAAAATGTGTGACCCTCTGCGTGCATGTGCCTGTACCCCACTCCACTCGGGGTGATCTTCTTGGACTTACTCCGGGATCGCATGTAGCAGTCATTACAGTTTAGAAGACCATTTCGAATCCTGACATCCGTGCCACTCACTGCATCTCCAAGCTGTCCTTTACAAATTCCACACTACAGGGAAAAAGACCAGTGTTAAAGGATGCATGGGGAATAGGTTCTTTACCATGCTTAGTTACTGTTTGTGCTAATGACACAAGAATCACTTCCACAATCTCCACTCTATTGAGCATCTATTATCTGCTAGATGCCATTACCAAATGTCAATTTATAGCAAAAGTGAGAATACTTTGAGCATTTTATCTTAACTCCTTGCATTTTACAAAGAAGGACCCAAGTTCAGAGAGGTTGGAGGATTTGTCCCACGGCTGTAAAGCTAGTAAGTCATGGACTAAAAACCTGTCCTTCTAAACTTGATAATATGCTATTTCTCAATCTCATGGCAGAACCATGTTAAACAGATTAAACCCTAGTGGTTTTAAAGAAGCACACAGCCAGTAGATCATCCACTTCAACTTGACTATCAATACTCTTTAAAGGCTTTCAAGGCTTGTTGGCAGGTTTTACCTGATAACAATTACTAGGGAAATGATTTCATTTTATATTTCCACACTAAAGGCAGTGATAGCCTGCATAACAAATCCTTTGGGAATGGAATCCCTTGAGAATGGCCAGACTACAGCCTCTGATTCATGCTCTATGGTCACCTGGGGCAGAGGGAGCCTTCATATAAATTGTGCTACGAGCTGTATGTATACTGGGTTTTGTCTATGGTGTCTTATTCTTATGTAATTACTAGTATTTTTGAATTAATAATTTGGGGCTAACTTCACTGATTAGCTCTTAGTTAACAGACAAAGTGGGAGTTAAACCCCCGCTAGATTAATTTATATCTAAGGAAGCTACTACCAAGAAGTTTTCCAGAGATAGAAGATGTGGCTTCTAAAGGTATTTATTAATTTGAAATATGTCTATCAGTGGAAAAAGGACAGGATATGCTAAGAGTTCAACATTAAATTGTATAATAAATCAGTTATAACTGATGAGTTCACTTATGTATTAGCAAGAGAACTGGTTTCAGTTTATTCATTAATTCATCTATTATTTGATGCCTATTTGACTAGGAAGAGGAAACAACAGTGAACAAGACAGACATAGTTCCTGCCCTTACAGAGTTTATAATTTATTGGAGAAGCTGATAATGAAATAATACAATGATGACTGATAAAGACCATGAACAGTTGTATAACAAAGTAACTGACTTAGTCTAGGTAGGAAGCTTCCAGAAAGAGTGCTACTTACACTGAGATGACAAAATATTCATTCTGAGAACTACTATTTTGTAACTATATATACCCATATGCTTAGGTCAAAGATAAAAACCCTCTGGCACGAAACCACAAGTGTTTAAGAAACAACAAATACATTAAATTCCAAATAAATCCGTTCAGCGGTAAAAGATTTGGAAATATTGTTTTCCTGTGTCCTATCCTATTTCCTGCTGGAGCACAGGCTCTTCAGTAGCCGCAGCTATTCAATAAAGACAAATTACACAGATCAGTTGGGCTTCTTGTAACTGCACATCCCAAAAGGAATCAGAATAGAAGCGCTTCACCCTGAAGGATAGAGCCCACCCACATACCTACATCACTTGGGACAAGGGTGCATGAGAAAAGGCCTTTGGGATTTCCAGGAGGCATTTCTCAGCACAGAATGAGACGGAAACTAACACACAAATTCCCCAAACACAAAAAGCATGAAATTCCCCTTAGAGCGTTAAGTCCATACCCTAAAACACTGGATGTGAAAACACAGATTGAGGGTCTCGATGATCATCGCAGCGCCTTTACCCAGTGGAAGCCCACACGAAGAGCACAGCTTCTTCCCACTTATAGACCTAGGGTGACAAATACGTGTAAGAATACATCGTTCAGTGTAGAGTCATTGGCCAAAAACACAGATACGTCACATCATGCAAAAATGGAAACATGGATTTTTAAAATGTTTATATAATGAATGAAATGAGAATTACTGAACTGACAATGAATAGGAAATTAAGTGTTAGCTCTAACAAATTCTGGATAACAAATGCTCGACTAAAAACAATAGGTCTCTATCGCTGTATTTACTCTAGTGTGTGGGTGCCTGTGCATGTGTGTTTGTAAGTCTTTTGTTCCAATAAATTTAGGTGGTAGTCTATTCAGATACCTTGGAATGATTCAATGTATTTATCCTATGTTTTCAGAAATCCTAAAAGAGAATGAAGTGAAGTTTTACTAAGGTTTCAATGTTGTTTTTCATAAATAGTTCACTGCCCTTTGAGGGTACTTCTTTTTATCTATTATGGAAAAAATGTTTGATTAAAAAATATAGAGTCAACTGTGCCATAACAGAAAAGGATCAAGGGCAAAGAGCCCTGAGAGACAGGACTGAATCGTGCACTGTTATCAAGTTCCATGGTTTGCTGTGAAAAACTTACTTTGGGTTTCCCTTCTACCTGTACAATGAGAAAGGTGGGCTAGGTTATTTCTGCTTCTTCCTCTAGTGCAAACACTGAGAACCTGTAATTTAGACACCTGCCATCTCTCCAAACTGCAAACCCCGGAGGGCAGGGCTGTCTCTGCTTCCTCTTGGTAGTGCTGCAGCCCCCAGTGAAGTGCCCACCAAGACAGAACCAAACTCAGCAGAGCAATGCCAGGGAAGAGCACATGGCCAACAACCCACGTGAAACTGGGCAGCTGTCCTCAAGGAACCTTCCTACAGCTATGGTTAGATTGCAGTATCGTCTGTGACCTGAAAAGTCTTTGGAATTACACAAAAAGTTAAAAATATACAATGTCATTTGAAAGCCAAGGTGGTACAGAGGGACAGAGGAAACAGAAAGAAATATCATAGAAAAGGGGAAGATGTATCCTAATCAAAACCTATTTATTAGGATTTCCCTCTTCCCTAGGAGATAAATGAAATTTCCACATCAGCTAAAACCTCTGAGTACTCAGTAATTTGTTCCTCCAGTGAATGGAAATTCAGGCCGCTTTCAAGAATATCATGGGGCCCAATTACTGTCCAGAAGCAATCATTAAGAGAGCCAGAGTAGGTTAAAGAGAAGGAGAAGCTTGGCTTCCCTGCCTCTGCCTGGTTCACTGGAAGCACCATCAACCACCCCTGCTGAGCTGCCACGCAGGGGAAGGCGCCGCCGGAGGAGCCCAGCTGCTGTCTGGTGGGTTTTATTATTAGATTGCAGGTTCCACACAATGTAATTAAAATCTTATGGTCACAGCATGCCAACGTCACACACTTGACTTTCTCTATTGCAAGCAGATGAATCTGCAGGCAGATGGGGGACGTTTTCCTTCCTGCTGCCTCTGCGTGTGTGGAAAAGGATGTGGATGACAAATCCCCCCAAATCACTTGGCAAGCACCAGTTCCGCTGGAGTGACGCTTAGCGAGCTCGAGTCCTCACCGAGCAGCCTTGAGAAGGCTCACTGAGCTCTTGTACCTGTTTGGTGATTGGCCAGGAGGGTTAGGAGAACAGGGGGACAAGGGCCCAGCATGGAAGTTCCCTCGAGGGCTTTTCCTGTAACATGGTAAAGTAGCCAACAATTATGACAAGTCAACAGAGGCCCAAAGTTCCAAAAACAAAACTTCCTTGCAACCAAATTAGAGATAACAGAGTCTTCTGGTGGCAACTTTTTTTTTGAACAGAAGAAAACAGTAATTCTGCCTAGAAAGGGCTATACATCATTGGCTACGTAAAGTCAGAACCAGGCTGGTGTGCTGGCTCTGCTGAACAGAAAAACCAGAGTAATTTTCTAATTTTTCTTTTCAGTGCAATGCTTCTTCAGTTAAAATTGAAGTTTTTCTATTACAGTTGTTCACCAAACTGGTTTTATATGATAAGATGGACACAAAAATTACGAATGTGGTTTGAGGAAGAAATGAGTGACCATCTAGAGGAACACCCAGGAACACAGGCAGACACGACAGGAGGCATTTTCAGCAAGGTGATTCCACTTTGGGTTCAGAGATGGTCGTACTCAAAACATTTAGCAACCTCTATGCCATGAGCTGGCAGTGACAAACATGAGCCATCCCCAGCCAGAGGCAGGATGGTGTGGGTGCTGTGGGCTGTATATGGGCTCTGTACGTCATTTGGCTGTCACTTCTGGGCTCTGGATTTTAAAAGTTAATTTCATTTGTAAAGAGAGAGATAGAACACAGCAAAGAACAAAGAAAAGAACAAATACAATCACAGAAGACAACAAAGCTTGAGTTCATGCACTTTCTTCTCTCAGTTAAACCTCTGAGCCCTTCGTCACTCCAAATTCTCCCTTCAGGCAAAGAATTTCTTCTCCAAAACATCAGGTGTTCATCCAGTACCCTCTAGTGTAAGTATCATGTCTTGAAAAATAGCTAATAATCACTGAAACCAGCAACAGTAACAATGACATGTATGTGACTGAGCTCCTATTGACTCTAATGTCTACTTAGAAATGAAACTGGATGGACAGAAAAGGTCTAAACACTGTCTAAACACTGTTGCAAGGATAAGAAAATCCTACCGAGAAAAGTGGGTCAAAACCAGAACACTTCTCTTACAACACAGTTAGCACCATCATCTACATGGCACTGTCTAGTACAAAACCTTATGAGGTAGATATTATTAGCATTCTCATTTCATACATCAGGAAACTATGGCAGAGAAACATTAAGTAACTTGTTCAAGATCCACAGTAGGTGTTATGGTTGGTATCTAGGTGCTCCCCAAAGCCTCATATTTTCATGGGGTTTTTTGGAGGTTGCTGAATCTAGAGTGTGAATCTGATTGATTCATAGAGCAGCGGCAGAGACTAAGAGTGGGTGATTACTGGATCAGTCCACTGATTGGATCAGCACCGCCCTCATCCCAGTTGACTTGATGCAATATAAGGGACAGAAAGAAGCTTGTCTCACGCTCTCTTGTTGCTTTTGATGTGAGCCACCCTGCCTTGGAGCCAGTCGATTATAGACTGAAACCTCTACAAACTGTAAGCTAAATAAACCTTTTCTCTCTTTAATTTTGGGAGTCAGGAATTTTGTCTCAGGAACAAGACAGAAGTAACTGATACATTAGGCAGACTCGAATCCAGATGGCCTGGATCTATGCAGAATGATTGGTTGAAGAATAATAAATGTTATACTTTTCCAAGTGTGGTTACAAAGAAGCTCTGGCTTAAATCAGAAAGGTGTGGGTTCATTTTGAATTCTTCTACTACTTAACCAGTCAATTATTTTGTGTAAGTTATTTAACTTCCCTGAAGCTTAATTTCCTTATGGGAACAACAACTTCATAAACTCTTCAATGGGAAGGAATCACTAAGTTAGCATAAGAAAGGAGAGAAATATTTGTAAACTCTTCAGCGTAATGCCTATTATACTGAAATACACAAAACTGACAGGAACTATTATTAATGCAAAAAACAGAGTTCTTACAAAATTAAAATATAGTCTAGGGTAGGTACCTTAATAAGAGAGCATAATAATAGGAAAGTAACAATGTTTTCCTTGAAAGAAATTTGTTCACAGCCTCCAACATAGTTTAACTCAAGTAAGTTACTAGTACAGCAGACTTGTAAATTTTTCCAAATATTTATATTTGTAGGTTAAGAATATTATTTTTTCTTATAAATTGATAAATTCAGAGTGATTATTTACTAGGCAGGAAGACTGTCTCACATTTTCATAAATATGTGTTATTGTGTCAAGGAAATCAAATTGAGAAAAAAAGGCACAAAAATGCTTCTGACATCTTGCCATCACCTTTGTTCATTTCTTCCCCCTTCAAAGTTGATACATTTTAAAAGAAATCTCTCATTCATATTACTTGTTTACTTACTTCCGCCTTTCACTTGGAGACTCAATCTGATGGTTGACGGTTTTATTCAGCGGGAGGGTTTTTGGCTTTACATCTTCTAATACATGCATTGTTGGGTTTGCTACTTGCTGATTCTGGGATGGATCTGAACCAAGTAAAGAACACAAACTTTATACTCAGTAAAGTCACTTTATGCTTTGTGAATCACCTTTTTTAAAGTGCTGATCTCTGCTGAGATCTCACAGCAACTTCATGGAGATGGTGGACAAACAGTGGCTGGGATGGCCATGTGTTCCCTGCACTGTGAATTAATCCCAGGAGCAAAGGAGACCTGGAACCAGGCTCTTTTGCCTCAGTGATTTCTGCTGTACTAGTAACAGTACTCAAAGTATTGACTTCTTTTATTCTTTAGAGAAAGCACATTTGAGTGGATGCAGTTACAATTTGGGGCATAATTTCCAAAACATAAATACCTATTGCTTTCTCTGACCCATGAGTTATACCAAATGGGATATGGTTTAAATTCACAGGACATCTATAGATACAGGATATATAGTATATCTCTCTGTGGGACCATATGCAAGTAAATGCTTATGCATGTCATCAATCCATATAAATGTATGAATAGAAAATGTGCTCAAAATGCAAGGTCAAATTCATCAATTTCTTTTGTTTTGTTTGGATTTAATGTGTGTGAAGATATGGACAACTATTTTGCGGAGAACAGGAGACACTGCGGTAGCCACGGTTAATTTTCTGTTGTCTTGTTTTGAAGTCCTGAGCTACCTGCAGTGTTTTGTTCTGATCTACTTTGCTCTGTTCTGTTTTGCTTTCTTTTGTTTTATTCTCTTTAAAATAAAATTTTAAAAAATTTTAAAAATTCACCAATTCTGCTATTGAAAGTTTTTTCTTGCTTAGCCAAATTTCTTTTTTCTTTTCTTTTCTTTTCTTTTTGCTTAGCCAAATTTGTCTTTGCCCAAAAATATTTATTATGGTTAACTTTTTATACTCTTAGCTCACCCCGCTATAATTCTTCTAACTTTAGACTCTGCCAAGAAGTATCTGCCAGCTGCAAGTGCACTAGAAACTTTCTTAGTAGCTAAAAAAATTAAAAATTTAAAAAATAAGGTAAAAAGACACATCAACATAAAATTAAAAATCAAAGGGGGTCAAAATGCAGAAGGCTTCAGGTATTCAGGAATCTGAGACTGGAACTTGTAGTGGTATTCAGAATATAACCTTTTTTAAAAACTAACTTTATTGAATTACATAATGATCGTGTGCATCCTAAGGAACTTGTACCTGTACGTGATGCATCTTGATTCTTCTTTTTTCTCCCCTCCCTTCAACCCTGGTTCCCTTCCTTATTTACAAAAGATCTGTTTCCATTTTTCCTCTTCTATTCTCTAAGCCTTTGAATTTTATTGTGGGGAGTCTGGAATACGGAGGCACAAGGGTGGCACAGGCAGGGGAGCTGTTAGGACTTTCTCAGCCTCCTCCCATATCTCCACCAGGCCATAAACGTGCTGTGCGGAGATTAAATCCAGTAGTGAAGTCCGGAAAATTGAGGAAGTCTCAAAATGCATCCTGTTCAAGTCTCATTGGGTTCTCAGTCTTTAATGATACTATGTTAGCTTCAGGTCATGAGGATAGGAGTTCATTCATTTATGTATTTAGCATAAGGTAGAGGCCTGGGGCCCTTAAAGAGATGCTTACAGCTGGCAGAGGTCGTATCTATCTGGACAATACAGAAGTCTTACAATAATTTTTATTTATTTATTTAACAATAATTTAAATCCTTCTTTCTCACCCTGAGCTAGCTGTGGGTCTGTCCCACAGGGTGGGGCCCCAACCTCTGTATCCAGCTGATGTTCCTGATGGATTCCTTTTGCTGCAGAATTTTCAGAGGGAGTCCATGGCCCTTGCGATAGGCTGCCGGAAAAAAAAAAAAAAAAAAAAGAAAGAAAGAAATGTATTTCAGAACCAAGATAAGAGCAGCTGGATAGAACTTATTGGTCCCATCCCTTAGGGAATGGAAGTACCAACTATAATCTGAAACAAAGAAATAAGATGGTTCACTTTTTCTTTTCATTTTAAACTAGACTTAAGACATTATAAAGAAATTGTCATCTGAGATGTTCTGCTTGTCCACCACGCTATGCATTCTGACCCTTTCAAGTGATGAGGGAGCTAATCGGCAATTCCATTTTCATAATACAGGGATTACTGTGGAAATCATCTGAGCCACACGGGGCAGGGCAGCCTGCGGTAATCCACTGGGCTTTCAGTAGCTTCTGTGTACCAGGGAAAGGAGAGATGAAGGAGATACAGAGCAAGTTGGTGACACAGAGGACATTTGGGAGAACTAACAAACATTCTTATAAAGTGCCTATGTAAGGAACAGGCAAAAATGCACATAAATTGTTTTTTGGCATCATTCAAATCTTTCCAATCAGTAGTTTCTATTTCATAAAACTAGGAAGTTTCTGTTGATAGTTTTAACTGAAAACAGATGTGTTTATCCAAAGACAAAACCATCTCTGGACACAGGCCTTTAACCTCTAAAACTTATACTTCACACAGCTTTCTAGCTGACAAGCACCAGAGTTCAGGGCAAAACCTCCCAGCAGGTCCTACAAATGACACTTGGAAATCCTTGCCTGCCTTGGGACCTCCAGGATGCTGTATACACATGCAGATGCGTGCACTCATCCTACCTGCTATCTCAGACCGCAGGGGCAAACATCTGTCTCAGAAAGAACACAGAAGAATGGTATTCTGTGGGTCCCTTCCAGGTCAGGCATGGGTAGCATCAAAAAGCCCATCATAGCCATTGCTATACCAGAGTGTGTTCCAATGTGAGTGACCCTGGGGGCTTCAGGGCTTTCTGGCTTCTTTTTCTGATCTCCCACTCACTGAATACACTGGACTCATGGTGGAGGTGATACCACAAACAACTAACCAGGAGCTCCCCTTTATGTTATCACCCAGAGTAAGTGGGGCTTGTCACAGCACAGGGGATAGGAACAGCCAAGCTCGAGCCCATTAGTGAATCACAGTAGGATGAGACTTTGGGGTCCCGTTTCAGCCTCTGTCCCTGCAAACACTGTCACTATTGCAGTGAACTGACTGACAATTCTTTGAATTGACAACAGACTTCTTTGATGGTCTACATTGTGTCTCCTTATTTAAAAAACGTTTTGCCTATTTAAAAATAGAGCTATTTATATTCAAGAGCATAAGGACACTGACTTCAGAGCTATTACAATATGTTCAAGCAATATGTAATGTATTACTGGAACGATCATTTCAAGGCTGAATATGATTTGCATTAGCAATGGCAAATGGACAGGACCCGGCTTTGTGCACTTTCACGGACAGCTGGGTCTGGATTCATACCTGCCCTTCTCCTCCAGAAGATCACTTTCCTTAGTTTTATGCAATATGTCATTATCATTCCCCTGGAATGGTTTCTTCTCTTTTCTTTCTCTTTCTTCATCGTGACTGTTTTCCAAGTCTGGCTTATTCTAAGGGAAAAGCAAAGATAATCATATTCATATGTATGTTTTTTTTTTTTTTTGCCATTGCTGAGGATTGAGCCCAAGGCATTCATACTGACCCACCACTCCAGTCTTTATTTTATTTTTTTATTTTATTTGAGACAGGATCTTGCTAAATCACTAAACTGCCCAGCTGGGCTTGAATTTGCAATCCTTTTACCTCAGCCTCCCAAGGGGTTTGTTTTATAGGCATGTGCCACCACTCCTGACTTTAATATAATTTTTAAATTTACTGGCCAACATTTATGGCTGATCACTAAATATCTGAAGTATTTTTCACTGCCTACAATGTAAAGAGCAGTCACACAAATTAATGGAACCTAATTGATTTCCAATTATTTGGAATAAATGTATAATCTGGACTTTCTTTGTCTCTGAATTCATGCCATAAAGGGAAGTGGTTAGAAAATCACTTTGTTAAAATAAAACCAACATAAAGACTGCTTGTTTCAAGACAAACCTTTGCCTGGCACTCCTGGGTTATTTTATTATGTGTGGGTTGTGGATTACGCAGGTCTTTGTATGACTTTCCTTGAGTACCTCCATGACCTTACTTGGGGGATATGGAGGTACAGCAGCCTTTCTGGCTTTCTCCAGTCCCCAAAGACACTGCCAATTTCTCATGAAAGTTTTGGGGATAGAAACAACTTTCCTGGAACCGGTGGAGAAAATAATGCAAGTTGTGTCTGCTGCTGCTGAACAGTGCAGGAGAAGGCCTTGCCTGGCCGAGAGGAACAAATGTCTACTGAAGGGAAGAGCAATCCAGGAGCCAGGAAGCGAGCAGGACACTGCTGCACACGGACCTGTCCACTGTACTGACTTTACTGCTCCTCATGAAGCAGTGACAACACAGAGTGTACCATGCCACGCAGCATATGACACAGTTCTGGAGGAAACGGTCAGCGTGGTTTCCCACTACTCTGTTTGGTGGGGAAACAGCATTGGGGTCTTATACTTCTCTTTAGGTTTATTTCTTTCACAGATTGCTTGTATTGATGGTCTCACCGCTGTCCCACTGCTTTCAGTGATAGAGGAGGACACAGACAGCTGGTCTGCAGAACTTGAAGAAATAGTAAATGGAACCACCGTGTCTTCAATTATTTTTCGCTCCTAGAGGAAAGACAAGAATTAATAAAGGGGTACATCAAGAGAAAAATTACATTAAGGAACTTAAGGGAAAAATGAGAATATGTGTGAAGAGGCAAGCATTTAAAAACATCTATTTTTTTTAAAGCATGCAAATACTCTCTATGGGCAGTGATTTAGAAATAAGCATGGACTTTAGGAAACTGAAGTCTGAATTCATTTGCGTGACTCAACAAGCTTAGTTAAGAAATATAATTAGGGATCTGGCTATGTACAAAAATTATTGTTGACAAAATTCATAGTGATACTAATCATAAACAAATTTTAGATGACACACAAAATGAGCCCACATTCAAATTCTGTAATGTGTTCTCATTTGCTAGTTAAAAAATAAAATGAAGCAAAATTCTCCTCTTCATAGCTCTTTAGTACAACATAGTGAATGCAATATAAGGATATACTCATTTAGCCAAAATACTCAAATTATCCTATAAGATTAATTCATTACTGCCAAACACAGCCGCTACAAACAAGCTTAAAAATACATAAATGAACTGATTTCTTCGTGTCATCTTTGTAGAAGAGACCAATAATCAGACCATATACAGAGGAAGGATATAATCGTATTGTCTCCTTGACTGGCTCAACACACTCTTGACATGACCATATTTAGTGGGTATTGTGTCTTTTACAGCTGAGATGATACAATCTTTTTTAAAGAGGTCAGTGGGCCTCTGCTTAAGGAAAGAAAGAGAAAGCCACACATATACACATGACATAGGTACGATAGGTAAGGACAGTCTTTGAGGAGATGGGACAAGGTCAAAACCCTTGAGAGTCTCCTACCTCCTCGTAGTATCTACGTTCTTCTTCTTCCACCTCCTTTTGGGCTTTTTCCCATTCTTCTTTTAGCTTGTCCTGCTCCTTCTGATACCGCTCCTGTCAGAGTGCCCACAGGCCATTTGAAAGTGATCTTTGCATACATCACTGAGACATTTTCTTGCTCTAAACCACCATGTCCAACATGTGGCAAAGTTTCTACCTGTGGTAGCATTCCAAATCTAATTAACTTGTACCATTAAAGGGGATGCTATTGTGTGCATCCAGTGGAGAGTAGTACTCTCTGCTGTTGTATTTTGTAGTATTCTTAGATTAAGAAATAGAAATCTGCTTGTAGAAAAAGTAAAAAAAAAAATTCAATAGTGTTTCTCAACTTGAATTCTGTCCTACATAGGCTAAATCAACAGTTTGCTTCAACTGGGCCCTTTGGAGATGAGTCTTTGCCATTCTACTGACAGAAATACATTGCTGGGAGTGTAGGTCAGAGGCAGAGTTCTTGCTTAGCATGTATAAGGCCATGGGTTCGATGCCCACTCCCCCAGACACCCCAACTTTGAAAGGAAACACATTGTTGCCTAAGAGAGTTTAATAAAAGATTTAAAACCTTGTAGGTCTGTGACACAGACAATACAATGAGATCTAAAGTTGACAACTAGCTGAGTAGCTAAATTATTTTTTGCTTTTCACCACTGTACCAAAACAAAGCCTCCCCAGATTCAGCAACTTTTTAAAAAATCAGTGCGTAGTAGTAATACAGACTAATGAAATTAATTTTGGTATACTGGAGGTACATTTTAAAAAATGTCTTCATCCCCATTACTTTCTTTCCTCTCCCTTCCATCAATCCCCTTCCTGATCTTTAAGAGCAGTTGTTAAACACCTTTAGAATGCTTTTGTATCAGAATACCATTCTTTTATTCAGAAAGTGCCACAGGAGTCACAATTTTTGGGAGGAAAATAAAATACTCTGAATAATCATGGCGCCCAATACATGTGACTGGCTTCTTGACGGCTGACTACATGAAATGAATGAATGGAGATGAAGATGAATGGCTGAAATGAGGCCTGACACTCAGGAGGCTTGGAAATGGCGTCCTGCTATGACAGAGACAAAGCAATCACTGAATACTGCACACCCTCCAATATTTGGACTGATTAGTGTAAATCCTCTCTGTGAGGCTAACCAAGTCTGTGCACGTCTGTGTGAAAGGCACTGAGACTTCTCCCATGCCTACTTGTTATGTCATTGTTTTAGGAGCAAAAGGAATTCACTGGAATATCTGGAGACTGGTGTTATCTTACTAATGTTCTACCAAAAGCACTGTGGTAAACCCAGAGCAGAGGTTCTTTGATACTAGGCACAAACTTATTGTCAAAACTGAATATTGGACAGTTTTGGAGACAGATTTCAGGGGCTTTTTAGGATAGAGGAAATAGATCCCCCAACTACAGAAAATCTAAAAAACAGGTAAAGCTTTTCAGCTTTTCAGCTCCAAGAGCTCCATTACTTGTCCCTGTCTCCCCTCACCAGGACAATGACCGGTGCAGGGGCTGAGAGAAGCGGTTGACACACAACAGTGAAAACACACACGTGTGCATATGTTTGCATGGCCCTCTTTCCACAACCCATGACCTTGCACTAGGTAACCTCTCAGTGGGACAGGAGCATACATGCCTGGTGCCTCATCTGTAGGCAGGACCACCCTTCAGAGCACCGTGATGGGATGTATACTCAGTGCACATTTGTGACTCCTGACTGCTGGCTGTTTAGCTGAAGAAATAGCACTTGATATTCAAAACCATAGCAGATGTTCAGGACCTGTCTAAAGTCCTGATGGCTCTGTACCTCACGAATCAGAACCTTACTAACATTTTGGTGTTGAAGATCTAACCTTCTGCACTTTTCAAAAGTACCACACTTAATTGGCAGAGCTAAAGCCATGTCGCAATTGATTAACTAAGTCATCCCTGAACCTTGGGAATTAGGTAAAAAGAAAGAAAGAAAAAGTAAGTAAAATAAACTTGCATGAAGTATCACTTTCAACACTGCAGCAGAAAGTCACCAACTTACTGAGAACTAACATTTTCCCCTTCTATGATTTATTGGTAACTTCAGTAGCTATTAAGAATAGAATCAAAAGAGCCCAGGCTTTAGAGCCATTCAGACCTGGATCTGAATCCAAGCTTATGACTGGGAATTCAACATGTTCCTTTTAGATGATGTTCTCCTAATTTATACATTTTTAGCTCCACATTAGGTCCATGATATTGGGCAAATAATTTAATTTCCATGAGCTTTAATCTCTTTAATTGCAAATGGGCTGAAGAAGACATACCTTGAAGGTTTGTATGCAGATTAAATTAAATGTCAAGCACCAAACGAAGTGTCTGGCACATCCCAACTACTCAATATAGGTCAGTTTCTAAGTTTACTAGTTGTTTTTGAAAGCCCTGTTAATCTATGAAACAAAGAGGGAACAACAAATGCTCCCAGTATGTATCCAGAATTGCTAATTAATAGCTTTTATTCAAAAACAGAGCAAACATTTCTACTTGAGGAACTAAACTTGTAGGACTGGCTGAGAGCCCTAGACAGCATTAGATACATTTAAGAAGTAGAGAAGACACGACTTCCGTGTCACAAACCATTCATCTGACAGCAGGCAATTTCACACTCGTGTCTATAGAGTGGCAATGTTACTGAGATCCAGATGGTTCTACTGATGAAACCTATCATGGAGTTACCAGCCTCCTTTCACCCCAAGCCACCTAGATCATCCCTCCTTGACCAGTGGCACCTGCCCTTCATGTTGCCCCTAACCAGTCAGAGCAATCTTCCATCCTATGGAAGTAGGATGATTGTGTCAGAGAAGGGAATATCAGGGCAGATTAGAGAAATATGAACAAAAACCCAGGACAAAATCTAAATAACTGACGTTGTAAGATCATCACATGCTTATCTGTGGTTGACAACTGTATCCATGGTGGACAATTATAAAATCATCACACACTTATCTGTGTACCATGTACTTGAGAAAATGTGTCCTATTGTATCCTTATGAAAGTAACACTTTCTCCAAGAAACAAAGGAGAAGACCCTGATTGGCTTAGCCTCCACCAATCAACAAAGCAGCTACCCTTGTAAGAATGGGCACAACCCACACTCACAGGGCATCCTGAGGAGGATGCTGCTTATCTTGTACCACTCTGCTGCTAAGGTACCTCTCCTGCTTTTTTTTTTTTTTTTTTTTACTTTGCCACACTTTAAATAAACTTCTGCTTTTCACTGTATCCCCTCTGCTGAGGGCTGCACTTCTTTGTTCTTTGCCAGTGAAGTGAGATCCTGAAGAGAGGTGGAGAGTCATTACAAGGGACCAATCTCCCTGGGAGACTCCCTGCTGGATACAATAAACTGAGGCCAAATGCGATTCCTCCTGTATACTATTAAACAGCTTTTGGCTAATTCATTCTCACTGTCACTTGGGCTGAAATTGGTGAATAAAAAGGTGATGAGTGGGTAAACTGACTCTTAATCAATACTGGGAGGTTTTAAAAGTGTTCATGTGAACAGGGTTTCTCTTGTTCATCACTGTACTTTCTGGAAGGAAGAATCGGATACAGAATAGTCTGTTGCCTGAACACAAAATTAATTGAAAAATTCCATTTCCTGTGTTAAAAGTCTATGCAATGCAGCAGAAATTAGGAGAGCACCATCTAAAAGAAAGGGGAAGAGCAGCAATCGAGTCCTACCTGAAGCAAACGTTCTTGTTCCTGCTGCCATTTTTCCTGTCGCCGCCGCTCCTCTTCCGGGTCCCAGGCCCAGAACTTAAACTGCTCAAGAAAACAAAACCATGATCAGAATTGAGCTATATCTTCAAGGACAGGACGGGAAAGGCAAGACAGTTAGCCTTCAGCTTGGGCCCAGTGGATACACAAAAGTTTTCACTTCCTGTTGTCATTGGATATGGAACCAAGGGCCTATGCAAAAGGCAAAAACTCAAACCCAAAGACTTGCAAAACAGTCTTCATAGGAAGAAAGAAAGAGAGAGAGAGAGAGAAAAAAAAGAAAAAGAAAGAAAGAAAGGGAAAGGAAAGGAAAGAGGCATTTACCACGAACACAGACAGACTTTTCTTATTCTCTAACCAATATAGGTTATAAGTTGCTTACTTAGCATTTGCACTGTAGGTATTGTAATTAATCTAGTGATGATTTAATGTATATGGGAAGATGTGTGAAGGGTTACATGCAAATACTACACCATTTATATATGAGACTTGGGCATCCAGGGACTTTGGTGTCAGCGGGAGTCTTAGATCCCATCCCCATGGGCACTAAGGCATGAGTGTAGTGGGAGAAGGGTGCACAGGTAGGGCACAGCCTTCTACTCTGCTCTAGCCCTGAAAGATCTCTACTGCCACCCCTGTGCACAGTGCCCAGGCTTGCCCACTGATGTGTCTCAGGCAGAGAATGCAGAATTCTCTGGCCTGGCCACGGGTAATACTGGATTTATAACTTTATGAACATTGATCACTTTAACGCATTGAAATTTATCCAGATGCTATGTGGGCTTCATCTTGTATTCTTGCTGTGGTTCTTACAAATGGTTAAGCTAGCTGTTATGTTCACAGAACAGTAAAGAAAAGCAGGGAATTAAGGCAGGGAACACACATTCCATCTTCCACACTGAGATACTCACTGTATACTTGTGTGCTATGTACTATAGCAAATTATATAGGAGGGAAGAGTATTTATTGTATATAAGCCAGACTTGCTTGGATGACCATAAAATGCTACCCGAATGTGGATCCCAGATGGGAAATTCTACTGGACTTTAATGCATTGGGGGTTGATTCCACCCCCATCTCTGCATTCTCCTAGGACATGAAAGTCATTTAAATATTGACAACCTCTCATAAGAACGTGGTCCTTTGTGCGAAAGGCGGATATTTGTGGGAATAAAGCCACAGGGAAGGAAGTCCAATAGATGGCAAATAAGAGAATTGGGAACTATTTAATTCTATGTCACACTTAGTGGTAATCTCAAGAGTAAGTCAGTAAGGAAGAGGAAGACAAGAATAAAAAGCAGCATAGGACAGAGGGGCTTCCACGCAAAACAGACTATTTGTTGGACAAAGAGAGAGACAGACAGACAGAGGCAGAGACAGAAACGGAGAGAGATGATGATTAGGCGTTTTCAAAACCTCTAAAGAGGACAATTCCTGCATAACAACAAAAGGGGAAAACAGAGGCATCAAAGTTCTTCCTCTGGTGATTATTTGTTGACATGATGATTATGTACTGTGGGCTCAGGATGGGCTGGGGTGTACAGGTGACCAAGAGAAGATGGGGAGTGACCATGTAAAAAGGATCCACAGAAGACCGTGTGATAATTGTTCTCAAGGACAGATACAAGGCCCTGGATGTAGCTGGACTGGAGAGCACACAGCCCACACTGTGCCTCACTGTGGCAGGACCCTCTCTTCCCCTGACTCTGGACTCCTGAAGGGCAGAGAAGTCTCTTACCCCTCTAACTATCACAAGACCTTGCAATTTAGGCCCTCAATAAGTGTTTGGTGAGTAAGTCGTGGAATCGCTTCATGCTGGGTGATGCCAATCCTGCTTTCCCAGTCCTGTGTCACTCCAAAGTCTGACCGAAAATAGCCAGTCTACTGAGGTTACCATAAACTCATGTTTACTTCTCCTTCAAATTATACTTACTTTCAAATTTCTTTTATTTTTCTATTCTATGAGGAAGCATTTCCTATTGAAAGAACTTCAAATCTGAGGGGTAGTTATATTTTCAGAGACCTATACATACAGGTCAGTAATATCGCTTTCTCATTCTATTTTCCATAAACAAGAAATGTATGCCTTAGGGGTGCTCTTTCTTTCTACCCTCATCTAGGGGGGTACATGAACAATCTGACATCCTTGTCCCAAATGTAACTTAAAATGAAGTCAATAGGTGATGTCACACTCTTCAGGTCTATGCCACGAAAGCCTACTTTGAGATCCTTCTGGGGTTCTCATCCATCCTAGGTGGATACCACTTTCCAAGAAACTCAGGACTCCTTGTGTTGCCTTATGGCTGAATCTCCACAAATGGTCCTTAGTCTCAGACTGTAGCTAAGGGTTGGAGACTGAGGGTTATATGACAAGGGATGAGTCCCTTCTCCACTCTGCACAGGCACTTAGGAACTCCAAAGTGAGACAATTTGCTTTTAAATGAGAATGGACATTGGCTGTGGTGGGCCTCTTGGGTTAATTCCTGGTGAGGGATGATTTATTCCCGTATCAGGAACTATGCTAGAGGATTCTGTAGATTCTGTGTAATTAATTCAACTAAGGCTCACAAAAATCCTGAAAAAAAATCTATTATTATTTCATTGTACATTCAAAGAGATGGGTACAGAGAAGCTACACCATCTTCAGAGCACAGAGCTAGCAAGTCTGGAATTAAAGCTACAACTATGATTACATGGCTGCCCCCTGGTGGCTCCAGGACGGTGCTGCAGTTGGTTGTGCTACAGAGGAAGGAAAGTCCAGACCTGCTGGGAATTTCAGAGGATGAACAAGGCCCAACAGGTTCAGCCCTACAAACACCAGTTCAGAGAATTCACAATTAAGTCAGCAGCATGGGATTTTCCACAGTGTCATGTGCCTTGATATTCTCATTACCAAATACTTTCTTATTTTATTTAAATAAAAAATAGAAAGTAGTATTCACAAACAATATAATTCAAGATACTGATTGTCACAAGAGGCATGACAAAAATACTGTGGATCTCCCAGAAAAAGTCTAGGATGGGTCCTGTCTACCAACAACACACTATGTTGAAATGTTTTTTTTAAAAATGATTTTGAATGCCTATTAATTCTTCCTATCACAGTCATTTTAAGTACTTCTCTATTTTACTTCCTGACATCATTTTGTTTGCAGGGCTGATAACTCCACACAATGACAATCCATGTCTTAGTAATTTGCCCAGTGGCATTTTGCACAACTTTAAATTATTCCCCTCAAATCAATTGTTTGGATCTCACTTTTGGTTGAATATGCTTTAAGAAGATCAAATACATTATAAATTAAAATTACACTAAATGAATGCCTTAGTCCTTAAAATGAGTTACTTACAGGTGTAGTGAGAGGAGACTTTTCACTGTTTGGAGAATCCGCTACACAAAATAAAACAAAGAAAGAAAAAGATAACGTTAGTAGCTCCTAACTGTCTTTCTTTCTGATTCTCTCAGGGTGGTATAGTTCGCATGTCAGCTTCAAACCAATTCTTTCTCTTTTCTTTCTTTTGGTAAATCAAGAGCATTAGAAAATTATAACAAAGCAGACCCCTGAAGCAAGTTGTACCCATCACCAGAAGAAGTTATGGCCAGTGTAAAATGATTGACTACATCTATTAGCACCAGGTACTAGACTACACGAAGCAACAACTACTCCTGCGGCTGCTGGTTCTCAGTGCCGTCTAAGTTCTGCTTGACTGAGCAGTTCCCTGGCTGTCTGACATGAAGTATCAGAGAGGCCAGATGTCATCCAGGAAGGACAGAGAGAGAGAAGGAGAAAGAAACAGAGCACCACACAGTTAACAAGAGAACTATTACCAGTTTCTGGCAACAACTTTTAATATGTTTTTTAAAAAGGAAGGTGGGTGATAAAAAAAAAAGAGGTAAGTAATACTGGTTTTTTTTTAACTCCTCAAAAGTCAACATAAAATTCCATGAATTTCCTCCAATTTTAGTGTAACTGGTACCAATATCAAAGAATTATGGTAGCTCTTTGTTAACTGTGTGTCAGGTATAAGCATTTTCCCCCCTGAAATCAGGAACAAAGACAAATGCCAGACATCATTGGTTGCCCCAACATGGATTTTTGCACAAAAGAAATGCAGCTACCAGTATGTAGTTTACCTGACTGGGAGAAAAACTGGGAGCGTCGCCAAGAGTTCTGAACTCTAAGCGGAACACTGGCTGTGCTAGGCGACTCTAGATCAGATGGCAGAACAGAACAAACAGAAAACCATGAAACCAGGGTGAACACTGAACAGAACTATGTTCCTCACATATCAAAGAAGGCTTGGTGTAACTGACACAAGAACTGAGAGCCAGCGAATCCAATGAACCAAATGTTTCACTGGTACACACACACAAAACCCAAAGACACAAACACACATCAATAGAACAAGGACAATTTATGCACCTGTTTATCTTTGTGGGTATTAGTGAAATTCTACAGATTCATATTTAATGATGACAATGTTTAAATGTCAAATCAATCTCAATACACTCTTAAGAGCAAAGGCACAGTTTACATTGCTTTTGGGGAACAGTAGCAAAGTGCAAAAGGTATCAGAGCTAGGTGGTTTAATTATGATTTTGTACATTGTACTTTATAAAGACCATGTTTGGAGGTCTGTGGCTGCCTTCCTTCTATACATAAAAAGGATCTCTGTGTCTGTATATGCTACATCAATTGCACAGAAACATTCCTGAGCATTTGCATCCTTTAAATTCTATGCATGCCAACTGATGATTCTCAGTGCAATTAAGATTTTAGGTTTTAAAGTGAGCACATATTTAATTAAAATTGGGAGGTACCTTTCTACTGTTGTGAGAGAGTTGAGGAAAGGAACTCTCACCATTAAATGCATTTTACGAATGTTTTCAGAGTATTTCAAGACTGTTGATGCATGTATGTGTTCAGATGTTCATGGCCTGGGTGACAGGTCTATAAACCACCTTGCAGACACTGGGAGAGATCACTTTTTGGAGGAGAGAGTATTTATTAGGTGTAGCAGCAGGATTTCTGATTCTAACTCTCTGGTTCCTTTAGACTTGATGTTGCACCGCAGTTTAGTCACTTAAACACAAAGTGACTTTTTAATGCCTGGGCAAAGACTTATCACTTCTTCCCACCCCCACCCTAATTCAAGACAAATTGTGCCCTTTAAGTTAGGTTACATTTACTATAGATGTCTTGCTTCCTGAAGGTAGGCACTGTTATTTTCATATCTATCAATGACGTCTTTAAGGCACAATTTAAATGAATAGTACAAGACAGTGATTTTTCACGTGCGTGCTGGATCTGTCAAAATCAGTACTACCCGAGAAATTGTTGGAAATGCAACAAATACTCTGTTCCCTGGCCAGACCTAGAGAATCAAACAAGAGCTACAGGGCCTGGGAGCCGATGTGTCTTTGAGAACTACTGCATACAGTCGAGTCTCTATAAGGTAAATATTCTTTTTTTTTTTAAATAAAAATGTTTAAGAAGAGTTTATTTCTGCATTGTACCTTGCTCTACATTTACCTTGTTGTTAGTATCCTACAGTCACTAGATTACTTTGTTAATGCTGGTTCTGGACTAGATACATAAGAAGCTAAACACTGAAGTAAAGCTAAACACATGAAGTAAAGATTACTTCATGCAGTGCTTCCAGTATTCTTAAAGATTGATAGGATTATCATTTCCAATGTATAGGTGACAATTAGACATTGGAAAGCACATGATGGGTAAGATCACACAGCTAGGAACTAGACGATTTAGCATTTTGAAATGCTCTAGGGCAGGGCTGGAAGACTTATGGCATGCATGATGCAGGACGCTGTTTCTTATGATTGAAAGCTCTAAAAGATTTTCCATCACTGCTCTAGGGCTATTACATTTTATTTTTTAATCATTCAACTTGAGTAAAGCATGAAATAAAGCCCTTTAATTCAATAGCACATTTCCACAAGTCAAAATGCTTATTTACAACCGGTAATGGAATGTATAAATACTCCAACAAAACTGTGTAAAGCATCTATTTCCACTCTATCTTCCTTCTCTACAAAATTACAAAGTACTAAACACAAATAGAATTAAAATCTGTCTAAATATGTCCCACTGCTGGCCCAGCTGTGAAACTTTGGTCAAGTTCCTTCAGAACTACGGGACCAATCAATTTAAAACAAATTTTTTGAAAATAGCATTGAATTTGCTTCTCCATGAAGAAACTGATGATCATGAGTACATGCAACAGTTAATCCCCTCCCAAGTGTTCCCTGTTTTGCATAAGAGAATTATGTTAATGGTGACCTCAAAGAGTTGCCCACCTTGCAAAGGGAACTAATAAATCCCAGTCACATTCGGTCTCTGCCTGGACTGATAAGTCTACAAGCTGTACTGGGGGAAGCACACTTAAAATAACAAAACAAAAAACCAATCAGGCTTTCAATTCTTGACTCCAAAATTCTCGCTGTTTCCACATGAAGATAACTTGCATCCATAAAGCTTAGGAATATATCTGTATTGAAGAATAATTCCCAAGGGTGGTAGAATTCTGAAGATCTACATTCCTTATACTGTTCATATTACACTCCTGAGGGTCCTTTCTGGTCATGTGGGTACCAGGGTTTCACAGTAGGACAAAGCAATTAAAGTTGGGTTTTTAAATTGTAAAAGAATAGATTATAACCCATACGTGGCCTACAAGGTATTTGGGAGTCACTTCTATTTTATGGATCCTAAATTCCCCTATTTTTAGATGTTATCCCTTCATGCATTATAGTAAAACATATTCAAATACATGCAACACATTAAAATACATGCTTGGTATTGTTTGTAAATATATAGTGTACATGCCAAGCACATATTTTTTTAATGTTTCATATATCTTTTTTTTTTTTTTTGAGATAGAGTCTCACTATGTAGTACAAGCCGGCCTTGAATTACTGTGTAACCCAGGCTGACCTCACAAGGATTACAGATGTGCACCACCACACCTGTCATACTTTTTAATGTAAAGAAATTTTGGAAATGTTAAAATTTTTGCCTATCAGTAACATATTTAAACTATACTGTGAATTATTCCTCAGTACTGGTCAGGCACATCTGAGAATTATTAAGTAAAAATATAACTTTTCCCCCAAATTACTGTCAAATTAATAACATTCTATGAAGACTAGAATTAACAATAACATTGGCTCAATATTACGATTGGAAACATTTAAAACTTAAGTTTTTCATTTTGTCTTTTTTTGACTTAGAGCCAAAACAAAAAAAGTTGAAGGTCTTAAGCACTTACATGGGGCTTATTGTGTCTAAGGTACCTGGCTGACTAAGTGGCCACAGCAGCTGGGCTTCCTGGCCTGGTCAAATGGAGAAAGCAGCCTCAGCTCTCTACTTTGAAGTGATTAATTCAGCCATCACAGCCTCTGGCAAATATCACGACTAAAAGAACACTAACATACAGGTGCAATCATGCTTAAAAATTAAGAACAGGACCTAAAATGAAGTATTTTCTTCTCCTTACCTTGAGAATTGAGATTTGGCAAATGTAGTTGGTTGGTTTCAGGCATTTTGTCCAGAAATGGAAACATCACAGTTGCTTCTGGTTCTGGGGATTTTGGCTTTACCACCTGGATCATGAGCAACAGACATGGATATTATAAGTATCGTCTATCAAGAAATGCACAGATTAAAAAAAAGTAAAGATCCAATATAATAATTAAGCTCAAACATTTAAGTTTTAAATGATAATTTTTTGCCCATTCCTAAAACCATTCATGCTTTACTATATTAACAGAGAGGTCAATTTTTCAGAGAAATCAAGTGAACATAATAATGTATTCATCATTTTTCTCCAAACTCAGAAGATAACTGCCCATCTTTGAATGAAAATATTACCCCCTCATTTTCTTACTAATTAGTTGCATGTTCTTTTCTGGTACCACACAATGTTGAATTTATGATGTCAGGAAATGAGATATTTCATTTATGATGATTTTAAAAACTATTACTCTGTAAAGTGCTAAACACTAAAGTAACATTCTCTTTAAATGACATTATTCTCCATATACTACTAAAGTCCTCACAAAGGTACGCAAAGTGCATTAAAATAAGACACTTTGCCTGTTGACAAAGAAGCATTATAAATAACCATTATCAAACAAATGCCCTTAAAGAGTTTTTGAGGCATGTTAGATTACTTGTCCTCATGATAAGTAGTTCTAAAATTACAGGTTTTAACAATTCTTACAGTTACTTTGTAAAATGGATTTTTCTTACTATTGTCATTTATTTTTGTTTTTCCTTAACTACTGTCCTTTTCTAGCTAGATTTCCCCCTTACCTGGGCACATTGCATCTAATCAACCTACTGCTAAAGACCAGATTATCAAACTTATTTAAACAATGTCTAACATAATAGTAGACTCTGAACACAGGTGTAAATAAAGAACTTGGTGCTGCGATCAGTTCCCATCTCCTTAGCTTCTCTCAGGACTGAACTGTGATTTCATTCTTGGCTGGTTACCATGTTCCTAATAGATCAATGTGACAGCTAATGATCTCAGAGTGAGAGAGACTATAGAACACTGATTTCATATATGCTGCTCTGTGATTTGGTTCTCAGGATAAGTTAATGTCAGGATTTGTTCTGCATAGATTTTTCTTCAGTAATAATACATTCAACCCTAAAAGAATCCTCAAGAAAATATAATCTCCACATCCAGGATTACTGAGGTCAACCAGATGTCCAAATGAAGTTCAGTATTAAACATACAACTAAAGCTGAGATCTAGTCTTAACAAAGTTGACAACCATCAAATCTTAACCTCATATATACTTTTTTGGGGTGAGGCTTACAAAAACATGGTTCAGATCATTCCTGGTTGTATATGAAACAGTTAATGGTCAGCAGAAATGCTCAGAATGACTACTCTGTAAAGAGGTCAGCCTGTATTTTTGGGTAACACTCTAAAGGGAAATCAGAGGGAATCAGTCACTGTAATCAGCTTACCTAAGTACTAGCTATAGAAAAAGGAATAAGCAGAGAAATTCATAGAGTGGAAGTGAGAAAGGTATTCAGTTCAAAGACCAAAATTCCATTTGCTCATCAATTAGCAGAAGTTCTTAACCTGGATCCACAAAACACAATTCAGTGACTGTATGTGCATACTTGGAACCTCTTAATGCCAGGAACAACCTGGGGATCTTATATATTTTATTTTACACTTTAAAAATATTATTTTGATGATAATGTTTAACAGATGGCCAAAGGGCCCAGAGCAGAACAGGACAGAACAGAACAAATGAACAGAACAAATGAGAATTATTTGAGCAGAACAGAACAGAAAGGAGAGAATTGAATCAAATCAAACCAAACCAAACCAACAACAAACATGAGGACTCCTGAAATAATATTTTCCATAGTGGGGCATATGTGACACTGGTGGTTTGAAGATAGCTCACACTAATGAGGGGACATTGTGGAGAATGTTAATGAATACTTTTCAGTCACGGTATTCATTTTGATCAATTAAAACAACATTCTAGGAATGATATAAAGTTTTCCTTTCAGTGTAGATTTAAGTGAAAAAATGAATTTTTTCAAGAATAATAAATAAATAAATACTGGCTACAAATGTAGATAAAGATGGAAAATCTTGCCCACCACTAACTTACTGACATACAGTTTAATTTTCCTTTACCAATTTCCAGACTACTCTTTAATTCTCAATGGATAAAAATGGGGACCAGCTAGGGTCTGAAATACCCCCCCCAAAAAAATCCAAGCAAAAGACATTCTCAAGGGTCTACTAAGACACATCATTTTCACCTCTATAAATCCAGGGGCTATCTCATGTTCTCTGTTAAATGTCTAGTATCCAAGTATGGTACCCAGCATGTAGTAGGTATGCAGCCAATTACTGGGTGAATAACTGATGGATGAACTAGAGCTAAATAATAAAATTTTCACTTTAAATTTAGGGTTGATTTTTCAAAGGTGGGGTACCACCACATGCAGCTTGCCAGTTGTGCAAGGCAGAGGTTCTTCTTTGTGGCCCATCAGAATTACCCGGGAGCTTTTAAAAATACCTGGGCCCTGTCTCCAGAGACTCTCATCTATTTGGTTCAGAATGGGTCTATCAGTTTTTAAATTTGGAGGACAGCCAGGATTGAGGCTAAATGGAATAAATGATGAAGATTTTTGGACTCAGTAGCTAGAAACAAACCAAACTAACACAAATGAAATGAGACTACAAACACAAAATTTCCTAAGAACAAGGGTTTAAAGCTAGCATATCAGAATAATCGTTTTGTAAGTTTCTTTCTGTGCAAATCTAGAAGACTTAAAAGTATCACTGCAAAAAGCAATTAAATATTGAGAAGAGAATATTTAGTAAACTGTCAGACTAAAAAATAAGTAAGCAAGTTGCCATACTACAAACTAAAACCTGAGCGCAAGGCTTTACAACTTGTACTATGGTTTTCTTTCAAATACATTGAATTTTTCAAAATTAAAACTTATTCAACATAACTTTTAAAAGATGTTGAAAGGGTATATACCAACCAGTGAAGAGGCAGGTTTCAATGACTTATTCTTTCTCCCTTTCTATATGCTTGTACATTTTAAAAATGTATTTACAGGGATATTACACACTTGGTATATTTATGTTTAACATAAATATTTATGTTACATAAACATATTTATGTTTATATATCTCTACTTTCTTTTTTTTTGTTGTTGTTTTTGGTAGCGGTAATTGATCTCAGGACTTTGAGCTTGCCAGGCAGGCACTTATGCCACTGAGCTAAATCCTTGGCCCCTTATTTCTATATATACTTAAAATTTTTACAGTGAACATGTAGTATATGTATTTTAGGAAAAATATAGATTAAAGATAGGGGAACAGATTGGGAGAGAAGTAAATCTTCACTGGAACAGGTGCCTCGCAGCAGCCCGTTCGGCACAAAGCCATGCTGGCTTTGCTCCGCTGTGTATTTTACCTTCTGGGACAGCACCAACTCCACCTTCCCGCTCATCTCGTTTTCTGGCTTCTTCTGGTCTTTTTCTCCCAGCACATCATTCTTCACCTGTGGACTGGAGAGCTCCACCAAGGCCACGGTCGGGCTGCATCGAGTCACAGTTGTAGTAAAATGCTGTGACTCTTAAAAGGAAAAAGAAAACAGGAAAAGGAAATCATACAAGAGAGCTTCGTCCTGCAAAGCCACAGTGAGCCTTTAGGAGGTTTGATCAAAACATATGGCAAATGTTTCAACTTTTAAAATTTATTTCAGGAAAAGACACATTGCCTTTAAGGCCCCTTCTCACTTGAACACACTAATCCCATCGTTTGAGCCATTTTCTGAAACAGCTCTGAAAGTCCTTTTACATCTACAGTTGTGCTGTCGTGGCTGTCTGGATGCTCTGACTCGATTCAAAATGTTTATCTTTTGTGGTCATGGTAACTGCAGGGGTGACAAATGACACAGAAGCTGCACAGTGTGGGACCTGGTGAATAAGGTGGATGAGGTCACACTGAAGTGTTTTTACGAAGCTGCGCTTCTGCTGGATGGCGCTTGGAATCAGCACTCACTCTATTTCTGATCACAGCTCATACAGACCCTTATGAAAGATGGCAGCCAGAACGGCTTCAGCAAATGGAGAGAACAATGGGATACATATGTTTCAAGGAAGGGCTACTTTTTTTGAGAGGCATCCATTGCAATTGCATTTCACTGTAATAAGTTTAAAACTTTTGAAATATAGACATTTATTGTACTTTCAGATCACACCTGATGGTCCATGCCCAACCCCAGCAGTAGGAAGTCAGATTACAGTGATGATGGAAAAGATGCAGAATTCTCCAAGCACTTTCACAATAGTACGAAACAAGTAGCAACTGAAAGCACATTAAATAGCCCAAGAAAAAGAACAGACGTCCTTGATAGAGTCACAGTTTCCATCTGAATAACACGTGACAAAAGAGAACATCCAGTGGTAATTTCTATCCCCAAAACTGAGCACAGTATCTCGATGCTCCTCTTTAACATCATGTTCCTAACTGGAAATGTGTTAAGGGTGTGGGACCGATGTACATAATGCAATAAAAACAAATTGCTCTCTCTGGTAAGCAACCAGTATACTTGGAGGGTAGAAAAGTCACCAGAAAGAGGGCACATCAAAATGTGGAGGTACAGTCTGGCTTTTAAAAATTGGTATTATTTTCAGTAATGAAATTTTATTTTAAAGCATCACTTAGGGATAGATTGAAAGAGGGGACAGGTTTCTGGTCAATGAAAGAAGAAGTATGTTTTAAAAATACAGATAAAATTTCACAAAAAATTGAGGAACAAGAATTTAGGGAATAATCAACTCTTCTCTAGACAATGGGTACAGCAAATTCATATTACCATTCAGGTCTGTGGCATTCATTCTTTCAAATAATTTTCCAGCCTTATCATTTCAGCATCTACTGTTAGGATATATTAGTGGATTCCTGTTTTTAGAACACTGAACCCATGGTCAGAATTCCCCCAGGCAGCCTCTAGGTGGCAGCACCACCACATTGCTTGTACTGTATGGGGGGGGTAAATTCTTGGCTTCATTATATCTTAATTCTGTATCATCGTTTTTATTCTTTTGTTGTTGGTTTTTGTTTTTAAATTTAAAAAAGAGTTAGTCTGCTTTACTTTTAAACTAGTCTATTATGAAACAAACCTGATGAGGCAGGCTCTGCATTCTCTTTGCTTGCTTCTTCACCATCATTTTCATCTTCTTGGGTGCTCAGTTCAGTTTCCTCAGTGGTTGCCTGAAAAAGATTTCCCCCGCTTGAATGTAGTATCCCTTTGCAACTCCTAAAAGGACAAAGGCTTTGTTCTTAGTAGTAACTTTCAGACCAACAAGGCATGTCGCCCACATGAAGTCACTCTTCGGGTTTCCTGGGAAGCTTTCCTGGGGTGTCTACGGTCATGGTCATGTGAAGGGGACGAGAGGACACTCCTGTTTGCTCCCCAACCCTCTTCCCTTCTTCTTTTTTTCCACAACCAAAGTATGTAAACCACAAGTGCATCTTGCTTGTGCCTCAAGACCCTTGGACTTGACTCGGGGTGATACCCCTGGAAAGCTGGGGTGTGGTTTGTGTCCTAAGGTTACACTTAACCTCTCAGTGGCCTGCCTCGGGCACAGCTGTCTGGTGCTTAGCACCATGAATTTTATTCTTGAAGCTCTCTTCTTTCCTGGGCTCCCAGTGACATCTATTACAGGAATGGTAACTCTCTTTGCCTCCTTATTCTTCTTTCCCTGGTTCTTACTCTTTTTCTTTTCAACAAAATAGAGGTTATTCTCAAAAATTTTAATCGGTTCCTGTTTTGCACCACTTGTGCCAAGTTACCCTCAAATGAATCAATTATTCCATGGGCCCATCATGATGTCCTTGATCCATGTATGATTTGTGTCTTCATTTCCATGGCTGAGAGTTTATTAAAGCTGCGGGTCAGTGTAAGTGACCATCAAGGTTATGGTAAGTGGCTAAGAGTCAACTGTTAGTTCTTCCTCCAAACCTAAAAATTCCAGTTTATGGCATCAGTTTTTCCTATCAAAAAATTAAACTTTAAAGTGATCTCTGATTTCTACCTCCTGTGCCAACTCCTGCCACATTTGTAACACAATAGTTCTCATATTGGTCTCTCCCCTTCCATTCCTATGGCTGGGACCCAAGGTTTGCTTTGGTTCCTTTTGTCCCCCACAAAGCAGGTCTCTGATTCAGAGTGTGCTATCTGACCTGCTTGGCATATTATTGCCATGGTCATCTCTCTTAGTAGTACCTCAAATTATCACTTGTGTTCATCCCTCTCAGGATCTCAACTGCATCACCTTGGATGTTTGATGAATTTATGATACTAAAACTTTTAGAGCAACCTAAATGTGCAACAACAGGGAATAGTTGAATGTATTATGCCCATAAAGGGAACTATTACACAGATCATAGAAAGACAGGATGTTGAGCCAGTTGAGGGCGTAGTTCGGTGGGTAAGCAGATTTAAACTGTGTATGTATGTGTAAATATCACATATAAGATTATAGCTGGGTGCAGGGGCACAACAATGTTAGCCCAGCTACGTGGGAGGCTGAGGAAAGAAGACTGGAAGTTCAAGACCAGCCTGGACAACTTAGCAAGATTCTGTTTCAAAATAAACTTTTAAAAAAAGGGAGGGGCTGGGGATTTAGCTCAGCGGCATAAGCGCCTTCCTTGCAAGTGTGAGGTTGTGAGTTTGATCCCTGGTACCGATAAAAACGAAAAAGACAAACGAAAAAGTCAAAAAAAAAAAAGTGTTAAGGGGTGTCTCAGTGGTAGAGCAGTTGATTAGCATGTATGAGGACCTGAATTCAATCTCCAGCACTGCAAACATGGCAACAAACCCAAAAGATACTATATATGTCCATACACACATAGTTGTACCTGTTAATACATATATTAAAATGTATGTAGGGATACACAAAAATGCCAATAGTGATTATTGTTAAGTTTATTTCTCCTTCTCTGTGTATACTTTATACATTTAAAAATGTTCACAATGACTATATGTTTCTTCTGTAATCAAAAAACAAAATCAGTGTATTTTTACATCGTCTTTCAAAGGCACCAGCTGACTGTGCCACTGAGCTACATTCCTGGCTACACTGTCTTTCATTGGGAGCCAACTGACTGTGAATTAGGTTCAAAATTCTTGGTGGTATTTTCTCTGTTGCTTGGTAAAAAATAAGTAAAAACTTAAAATAAGTACTAGTTAATGCCTTGACAACCAAAAAGAACAAGTCCATTACTAATGTCTTTTTTAGTAGAAGTTTCCTGTAAAGGGTTAAAGTTAAATTTGTGAAGTATATATGAAATGTTTCACAAATTTTGAAAGGTTTTCAGATAAAGGGAAAAGTTGGCTTCAAATAGGGCATTAGTAAATACTTTAAAAAATATCCCTGTAAATTCTCAAAAGGCTTTGAATTTATGGATCTCTCATAAATATATAATTTAATTCATAAATTAAACCAAAATTTGCTTCTCTAGTCAATAAAGTCCTCTAAAGGAAATGCATTGGTGGAAGCCATCACTGAATTTTCAAAGATGAAAGAACTTTAAGCAACAACCTCCAAACTTGTAGATTTTATAATAGCATGCAGTGGGGAAAATGTGATTTTTCTTGTGGAAGATGGGATATTTTGAAATCTTCAGAATTAGACAGGGACTTCCTTGCAACTATATATCAATTCTGAAGACACATAATATGAAGTTAAAATGTATTGTTAAAACCCTAAGCAGGAAATAAGAATCATGTTGATATTACTTAACGGATTTTGTAATTTTTAATATAACAACAAGCCTGACTTGATTCCCTTTAAGAGACCTACTGAGTGAAAATAATTAAAGTCTTGTTTATTATACTGATGTGTGTATGCGTGTACATTCATATTATAATATGAACCACTAAGAACAACCAGTTTAGCATTACAAAAGAGTAAGTCTGGTTTTATTTAAAGTGCACATGTATAAAAACTTAATACCTGAGAGTGGTTTATTTTATAATATTAAAATACAAAGTACACAGGAAAAAATAAAATATTGGCAGAAATACAGATTTTTAGCTTTCTTCTCCAAATGGATTAGATTATAGAAAACTATCTGAGGTTAGGAAGCAAATGTGCAGTTAAATATTGATGAGTGGTCCTCTAGGGAACAGGTGTTTCCAATTACTAGGAATAACTAACTATAAAAAAGGCCCAGAGCCTCTGTAGCCTAAAAATGAATAAAGACATAAACATAGTTTACTAAATCTAAGAAGCCATCAATTTAAAATTGTATTACTGTAGGTTCTACTAAGACATAACACATCCTTTCTGTTGAAAGTGATATGCTATTGATTATAAGAGAAATCTTGATTTAGAGACGTTAAAATGTGGAAAGCTGCCACTTGGATTCAATAACATAAGATAATCCATGAAGTCCTTTGGATGAAATGTATAATGCAAACAAGACAAGATTCTCGGCATTAACTCCTTCACTAAGGATTATTTTACTAACATACCACATTCTAGTAAAGTTTACATATGCATGATTAATGAAGAAATTCTACTTTCAAGAATTCTCACATTTCCACACTGCTCAATACTCACATACTGAGGTCTGGTCAACCCAATTTATCTTGAAATGATGGTTTAAAGCATCCTGACATTCACTGTGGTAAAATGATAGTAGCATTAGCAACAACTATGAATACTTACTGCATTTACCAGGTGTCAGCACACCGGGGCACTTGACAGAAATAACTTCACTTAATCCTCAGAGCAAGCATAAAGGCAACACCAATATGGTTTCTTCTGTACAGGCAAGGAAACTGAGGCCTTGGAGATTAAGTGACTTCCCCCAGATCACACTACTAATTGACAGAAGAGTTTGGAATGCTGTTCAGGGCTGATAACCCCCCAGCTTTACCATCTGGGCATGGAGTCAAATCCATCAGTGTCCCAGTATTTTTCTCCTCACTGAGACACAACCCCTGACACCCACAGCTTAACGGAGGAGAGGTTTATCTTGGTTTCTAGAGCTTTCAGTCCATAATCAGCCAGCTCAAAGGCAGAAAGGGGATGATGGGAATTATGGGGTGGAGAGTTGCTCAGGTTGTAGTGGCCGGGAAGCAGAGAGAAACAAGGAGCCAAGGAGGGAGATGCACTTTTCTGGGTCATGCCCCCAGTGACCTGTCTCTTCCAACCTGGCCTGGCCTCCTAACAGCACACACAGCCTCTAACCTCACCAAAAGATGAATCCCCCAGGCAGTACAGTACCCCATGATTCAAGCACCCTCCAAACACATGAGGCTTTTGGAAGACACCCCAGATCAAAACCATAGCAACTTCTAAGAGGTTCCCCAGTAATCAGAGGTTTTGATCCAGGTAAAGCATTGAGTGGCTGAGAGTTTCAAGTTTTATTGCTGAAATTATTCAAATTGCCTTTTCTATTTCCTTTCCTTCCTCTACTTCTCATTCATTCTGCAACATTGGAATCTTTCAGGGTAGAATGCAACTTAACTGGATCCATTTCCCAGGATTGCTTAATTCAATTGCCCTTTACCCTCATCAACTCGCCCCAAGTTCTGAGGGATAAGGACCAGATATATAATTCATGCAGGAAAACAAATATTTTCCAAGTGCACATTATTGATGGAATTCCCACTCTCAAGTTTAGTTCAAATGCACACCAGCCACCAGAAGCAGGCTACTACTAGCGAAATATTCAAGTCATATTAACAGAAAAAGCAAGCCACAGCAAAATTTGAATAAGATGAGCTCTTTTTAAGACACAATATACATGGAGTGCAAGAAGATATACAGAGGACCAAGAGAATCAGGTAGGACACATAAAGAGAATTAAAATGTACTATATACCAATTCTCCATGATGAATGTAATCATGCTGCTAATGTGTAAAATAAAAAAATTAAATCTTAACAGTATTTATTTCCAGGTGGCTGGTCTAATAGGTAGTTTCTATTTTCTCTGTAGTTTTTGGTATTTTCCAATGTTTACAGGCTATCTATAATCAAGGCAAATCTCCAAAGCCGGATTAATTGTGATTCCCTTCTTCCCAAAGGCTTGCAACTTTGGTGCTCACATCACTGCTCCCAAGGAAATGAGCTCAAAGTTGGCAGTTTTCACCCATCCCGATAGAATCAGGGGTTTGCTCCAAACAAACTCACCTTGCTGGGAAATGAACTTTCTGATCCAAACTTTCTCTGGTTTACAGATCAAACACAGGTGAGACCTTCCCTTTGCCTATTGGTAACACTTTCTCAAGAATAAAAACAAGTTAATCAAAACAGATCCCTGGATGTGAATGAATGAACATAGAAAGGTTTCGGAGAGACCGAACCAGGAGTGGGCTTCATGCTGACTCAGTATGGGATCCAGACTGCCCTGGGTACCCGACTCAGTCCTGAGGACACAGGTGGGAGTGGCAGTATCCTACTTGACAAGGATATAGTTGGATCACAAAACCTACCCGATTACTAGAACATTTTAACTAGAACCTTGTGGATGGACTGGCCCAGTCCTTGGTAGAGTGGATTAGAACTGTGAAGCAGGAAAGTAAGAGTCTCCTGAGACCTAGGGCTGGGTTCCAGTCCTAGCTCTGGCCCAGCAGGGTTGTGAAGCTTGAACTCACCCTTTAGCCTGTATGGGCTGGGATGGTGATGGCTAAGGTCCTCTCCTGAGCAAATATTCTGGAATTTTGAGCCTTTAATGACTTATCTGGACAGGAGCCTGGAAAACCTGTCTAACTATGCTTTGGGCTCAGGACCCAGGTACCCCATATGCTATGCATGTATTTCTCCTTTGACTTCTGGACCTCAAAGAGTTTGATGCCAGTAGAAGAGGAGCTTCAGAGAAGATCTGGCTGTCCATGTCTTTAAAATTAACATCTTGCACTGCATTTTTCAAACCAATATGAGACTCTGATTCAGATAAGATGGGCCAGGTTTAATCGTTCAGTTTCCCTAATGTATACTTTCTTGAAATGTGTAAATGCTTCTATATTTAAAAACTCTTTAATGCTTTTGAAAGAATATTTAATTTAACTATGACTAAGGTGGAGAAAATAGTTTCTAAAGAAATGTGTGTCGACATTTGACATCTAGAAGGAATTTGCAGTTGGTCTCAGCTGTGAAGAAAACAGCGCCTACTCAGATGTCTACTCCCCGCTCTCTCTGCACAGCAAAAGCTTCAAGAAAGGTCTGATTGTTTTCCTGGATCAGAAAACACAAAAGTGCTGAATTTTCAAGAGGAACGCGATAGGCTTTTTGGGGACTGGAAAAACAAACCTCAATATTTAGTTTGAGAAAAGCAGTTGAAGTGGTTTACATACCTATGAGCTGAGTTTGGTCCAGTCAATGAGGAAGAATTATGGCAACCCAGCTGGAAGGTGCCAGCCAGGAGGGACAGGGTGGCTCTGTTCTTTGGGCTGAGTGGGTCAAGGGGGCTGATCAATAGTCACAGAATGGAGACGGCGAGAACTGGGAGCCTCAGTGCCAGGAGGAAGACAACAGAAGGAGAACAAGAGCAGTCTGCAAGGGCACATGTCATCTGCAGAAAGCTCTTACTACTCAAATGTTTTTTAGAAAATTATAACAGGGACAACTGACAAGTGAAGCAGGAAGATTACGAGAAATCCATTTCATTCATATGAAACTTACATAGTTCCGTATAGTAATTCTGACGATCTTACTTAAAGTTTATAAAATGTATCTATCATCATTTTGGGCTCCCAAAGACATGTAAGCTTTTTCTTCCATTTGATGGATAACGATCTTAAAAATAACATAGACACCAGTGGTCCATGAGACACCTTGACACCAACATTAGGGTTTAGATCAAGATGTCCTCCAAAGGCCTCATGCACCTACAGGCAGGGCATTTGGACGCTGATTGAATCTTGGGGTGATACAGCTGATTTGCTGTTAGGAGGCCAGGTCTGGGCAGAAGAGGCGGGCCCTGGGGGTGTGATCTGAAAGGGGGTGCTCTCCTTCCGTGGCTTTTCCCTTCTCTGCTTCTTGGCAGCCAGGATGCGAGCAGCTTTCCTCTGCCCAGACCCTTCCACCATGCTGTTTTTGCATTTAAGCTTGCCGAACATCAAGAGAAACTTCGGAAATGTGAGCCGAGACAAACTCCTTGTTTAAGTTGTGGGCGTTGGGTATCCTGTCTCAGTGATGAGAAAGGGAGTAAACCATAAATGAGTCTCAAAGACTTTCACTTGTTCAGGTGGTGTTTGATCTCTGATATTTTAGAAAAGGATCATATTTGCACCATTGAGGAAAGAAGAGATTCAAATACAAACGGAACTGACTGTGGACCAAGACAAAATGGGAAAGCTTTGAGGGAGACAAAATCTCTTTTTGTAGTCAACCTACACACAGAATAGAAGTCTCATATAAGAAGAACTTCAGAATCCCTCCCAATCCTGTCTTCCATTTGTGGTGGGACATGATTTTCTAGCAAAAGCCAACATTTTCAACGGCAAAGAAAAGTGTTGGGTTTCCACATGGTAAAATGAACTAATGCTTTTCAGTATCTCATGAGTAACTGGGAAGAAGACCCAGCCTCTCCTGGAGTGTAAAGTACCTTGTCACTCTCATCACATCTCACCCTCCCGGGTCCTCTCTTGGGTGCCTGACTATGACCATGCCTTCGATCCTGCTATTCCCAATATGTGGAGCTGCCTGCTTCCCTGCCATTCCCATGCAAATCCCACACTTAAGGTCAAGTTTCAAAACCCACATCCCACACACCTTCCCAGACCACACCCAAACTGCAATGATCCTACCTGTTTGTGCAATCTAATACATCCCTTTGACTTCCTTACTCTATAATCTATTTAATTATATATTGCTTTATATACTTTTTAGTTGCTTTATGAGAATTTTTCTGGTCAGCAAGTTTATAACTTTCTAAAATCTATTCTAAAAAAATAGAGTTTATATAATCAGTCATGAGCAGGCACCTCCCATGCTTAGCAGGCACGCATCTTCAGGGTGGTTGCCATCACCATCCCATTACCTTAGAGGGAGGGCACCAAGAGTGATGGTAAGATGCAAAATATTAAAAAGCAAAATCCTAATATAGGATTTATTTCCACCAGAAGAAAGCCACGGTCCTAAGAGTGTCAAATGAGAAAGACGAGGTAGAAGGGAACTAAAGAGATGACATGTCACAGAGAGGTGCTGACGTACCTACCTCCCCTGCCCCATGGCGGGTGTCATGCCTGTGTTCTCTGTTGTCCTCCATGATGTCCTGAATTAATCCTCCTGCCTACTGCTGCTGCTGCTGGGCCTTTTGAGCAGTTCCAGCTTGCCCTAGAGAAACTGTGACATTTCAGTGGTGGGGGAGGTTACTCCTCTGTAGAGTATATCAGTCGGGAATGCCGTTGGAAGAAAGACACTATTTATTGTGAAATGGGAAGAAATTGTTCAAAAGAAAAAGGAACTGGGATGGGTAGAAGGGGAAAGGACAGTAGCGAAAAGGAAAAAATGCAAGTCAGTTATACTATCAGGGTCTCTTAGTTCGTTAAAAAGAAAGGTTTGCGCTAATATCGTTTGGAGAAATTTTTATGCACACCTGAACAGCTACTTTAAGGATAACAGCATGTCATGTATAACTGTTGTTACTCTATTTTGTTATAAATTTTTGTTTTGCCTTTATTCCATAAAATTTGAAAAAAAAAGTAATATGACATTGTGCTTGCTTTGGCAGCATATGTCCTAAAAGTATTTTGCCATTACTGTGTGCTTGCTTTTAAGAATTTTTCTCTTAGAGTTTGGTCTTGAATTGCTGGTCTATGATTCATCCAGGCATGCTTTGTGCTTTCTGATTGTTTTTAACTGAGTATGCTAAGGAACTGAAGACTTATTTTTTCTTTTTTCTGTCTGTTCGAGACAGGGTTTTGTTTTGCAGTTCAAACTGGCCTTGAACTCACTTTGTAGCCCAGGCTAGCCTAGCCCTTGCAGTGATCCTCCTGCCTCACCCTCTTGAGTGCTGGGATTACAGGCATATGTTACAATGCCTGGCCTCTTTTATTCATTTTTGAAAAAAAAATCTTGGTCATCGTCTTTTCAAATATTGGTTATTACAAATTTTTACTCTCAGCTTTGTAGAATTAAGATCATATGTATCTTAGAGTTCTCATGTAACTACTATACTTCTGCGTATTTTTTCCTCTTTGTTTTTATTTGAACATTTCTATTGATTTGTTTTGCTTCTACTAATCTTATAGTCATTTATGCCTATGATTTTAATACATGTAAACAGTTTTATGTCTGATGTTATATTTTTGTTATAGAATTAATTTCAAAATTTCAATTCCTTAGTAAAATTCTTTTTATCTAAAAACAAAAGAAGAAGAGGAGGAAGAGGAGGAGGACAAAGAGAAGGGAACTATTCCTTTGACAATTTGGGACATGAATTAAAAATAGAAAAGCAAGTCCAAGCTCTATGCATCCCTGGAAGGCTGTAAAGTAGAGCCTCCCATTTCAAGCCGGCCACCACACATCTGCCATAACCAGTTCATCCCACTTTCCAATGGGAATACATGGGCTGTAGCATAGTTAAGGAATGCTTTTGTCACAACAAGGGAAAGGAAGTAAACTGAGGAATGGGTTACTGGAGAAGTGATTTCTTTAAAATGACTTCTGGGATAAGCTCCCGGAAGTGGGAAATTTCGGATGCCTTAAACCGTGTGTATGAAGTGCTGCCATAGTGAACCAGAGTGCCACAGAACATGGCTAACAAGTTTGGTTCTGGTCTGTCACATGGAGATAGTTACCAACCTAGAAAATATTGTAACAGCCTCTGCCACCACCAGCAGCTTACATTTGATCTTAGCCAAAAGGCCAAGAAGCAATCATCATTAATTTAAGAGCCCAGAGTATTAAACACAGGGACAGCAGAGTTACAATGGCACCCATCAGAACCGTGGGAGTTTACTGAACTAGGGAAGACTCTGGGTCTGGCAGTTGTTCCAAGGAGGAAATTCACAAGAGAAGGGAGTCCTGGGCTTTTCTAAGAGTTTAGGCTACCATCCTGAAGCTGATGGCCTCAAGAAGAGTGTCTAAATGGCTATCTTTTGTTTGGGTTGCTCCTCATGATAGTGTATAAGCTTCTGAAATAACACAAATCCATTCAGATTACGGAATTTTGCTTTTCCTGAAAATAAGATACTTTGAGCAATATGTAATCACTGAAATCTCTTTTTCCACCCTCAAGTCCTAGGAATTGAACACAGGGCTTTGTGCATGCTAATCAAGCACTGTATCACCGAACTATACTCCCAGCACTTTGTGAATTTTGTTTTGAGATAAGAGTGTTCCCAGGTTGGACAGGCTGGCCTTGCACTTGGGATGCTCCTCCTTTAGGAAGACTTGGGATTACAAATGAGTACCGCTATGCATGGTAAAGTATTTTTTAATGAAGAGAATTTAGAAAATGCTCACCAGAAAGTATGGCAAAAATGAAATGAGGGATGAATTAGTAACAGTTTTACAAAAGCAATTTTACCTCTGTAATGTCTAATTGACTTAGGAGACTTCTAGTTTAAACTGAAGAGCAGAAGTTAATGTTTACTCCACCAGTTAAGTTCTCATACTGTTAGCAATATTCAACCTCACAATAATCTGTAAGAACTCTTTAGAGGTAGTCAGACTTATACAAACGAAAAGCAAAATTACAGTTGAGGGGGAGAGATGCAGCTTTTGCCTGGGCATAAAATATTGCTCCACGAGACTAGGAAACATGTCACCATGGTAAGGAATTTGGCTCTCTCCCCGTGTGAATTTCTTTCACGGAGCATTGGGCACTGTGAGAAAGATTGCATCCTCTTAACTCTTGCAAAAATCACAATTTTTACTCTTCAAAAGGCAAACCCCAGAGATAAAAATAATGACTTGTCCCCTGAGTGGTTTTAGCTAGCGGGGTCACCTAATATTCAGCTTTCGAACCGGAAGACAGCTCTCTTTGTGGACCACATCTTTGAAATGCTGGTGGAAAAGTCTCAACAGCTTCCCCCATCCTTTATCCCAAACACAAACCCAAATGCTAGAAACTAAAATGGCAGAAACTTGGGCTCTGTTGAAGCCTGCACCCCCAAAGCTGGGCTGTGTCTATGTGGTGACACTTTTGGTTTGATCAATGAAACCAGCATGAGTCTTTGTGGTGAGAAATTCAAGAAAGTGTAATCTTCCTGATGATGTTTCCTATGCCACACTGCCAGATGTGATGTTAAAATTCTCACCTCTGCGGCTCTTGAGTTACTATCTCTTCCTCAGCTTGGTGATGGAATAGTCCGTTAGTGTTTTAAATTACTCTGAATATAAAGGGTTAAGCTAATAAAAGTTATTTTCCTTTCAATGAATTTTGTTTTATTAACTAATGATAAAAAGACCCTTTTATACATATTATAATGATGGAAAATCAGGTTCTGTTAGTACCAATTATCTTCAAATTGTATTAGCAAGCTAGGTGTAGTGGCACATGCCTGTAATCCCAGCACTTAGGAAGCTGAGGCACAAGGAGCATTGGGGGTTAGATGCCAACCTGGGCTATAAAGTGAGCTCAAGACCAGCCTGAACTGGGTCATGAGATTCTGGCTCAAAAAGACCAAAGGGAAAAAAATCATACACACAAAACCACACACACACACACACACACACACACACACACACACACACACACACACACATTGTATTAGCAAGCCTAAAGAGGTCCTGATCAAACAGAAAGGAAAGGAAAAAGCACTTTAAAGATTCATTTCTTCTATAACCCCAGAAACCAATAATATGAAGATGCAAAAAAAGTCCTTTTTAGTTTACAAAATATATTATCTTTGATGGGCTATAGCCCATTGTTATGGTTTGAATAATTGTCACCCCAAAGTTCCTAGGACCTCAGAATGTGAACTTATTTGAAAACTGGGTTGTTGCTGATGTATTTAGTAAAGATGAAGTCATCCTGGAGCAGAGATCCTCATAAAAGGGAAACTTTGCCCACAGACACACATCCAGGGAAGATAACTTACAACTGATGACGATGACAGAGATCAGGATGACACAGCTACGCATCAAAGAATGTTAGAACTCCCCGCAGTTAGGAGAGAGGGAAGGAACAGATTCTCCCTCACAGCCAACAGAAGGAACCAATCCTGCCAACACCTGGCTTTGGATTTCTAACTGCTAGAACAGTGAAATTATTAATTCCTTTCTTGAGCCATTTAGTGGGTGGCCCTTTGTTACAGCAGCTGTAGGAACTAGAGCTGCCCATGCAGAAGATTTGATCACTGGCATAACTTACATACTTCAAAAACCATATTCTTCCATGACACAGTTATCTTCAAAAGGGGGGAAAAAAGTTTGATTCTTACTGTCAGTTCCTGGGGAACAGAATTTGGCTTCTTGATGTTGATCTCAACGCTGTTACTGGCTTGTTTCACGTCCACCGGGGACCCATGCACTCTGGCCACACCTTCAAACATCTGGGATTTGGTTAAGGCAGGGCCAGGTGCCGGTGCAGGATTCTCTTTCTCTTTCTCTTTCTCTTCCTCCTCTCCATGGGCTGCCTCTCCATTCAGGCTGACTTTCCCATCTACCTGTAAAAGCCAGAATGAACAAAAAACAAGCTCTTCTGCAACCAAAGTCAGTGACAAAGTAACCCCTCCAGGTTTACCTACAAGAATTACTGTTAAATAATCACAGTCCAACAAAGAATGAGCTCTGTCAAATGCTTCCATGGGTTTAGAAGTCAGGTTTCTATACACGCCATCTTTAAGGGCCTCTTTACAAGCTGTCAGACTTAGATTATACTTTATGTCCACCTGATTTATGGTATGCTTTTGTTTTTAAGTATAGAAAACCAAGGAATCTTAAATGCAAACACATGCCACATATTTAGGTTGTAGTAATTTTTCATTTAAGTTCTAACTGCTGTTCCAGAATTGGGACTTTACCACGCAGTAGGAGCAGGAAAACGGATGTTTTCTTTGAAGCACCCATAGAAAGCAGGGGATCCGATTCTATGCCATGTTACAATAAATCCCTCTTTCTAGTCAAGTTTACTGCCCCAGCTCCTTCAAGACTAAAAGGAATGCACATTAAAGTATTTCTGTTCTTCACTTAGGTCTAGGGAAGGCAGTGAGGCGAGTGTGTAGCCAGCTGGTTCAGCATCTAGAAATCTCTGCTGGCAGCGTGAAGCAGAATGAGCATAATTATAAGAGCAAGGTCTGCGGTGAGGTGACCTAGGATTTCAAATCCAGGCCCACCACTCAGTAGCCACAGGATCTCCAACAAGCTCTGCTTTCCTCTGTGTCACATGCACAGTTTAACTTAATAGCGCTCTCCTCAGAGTGCTCTTATGGGGGTTTGTTGTTACTGCTGGGAGCTAACATATACACAGAGTTTAGAACAGAATCTGATACATTTTAGGAGCTTAAATATTAGCTATTATTATGGCATCTAAACTCTTCTTGAAAGAAATAATGGAAGCCTAGGAATCAGTTACCATTATTTGCTTGGTGCCACTGGTTTTTCATACTTTATTATGTTACCCATAAAAATGTGAAAACCACAACTCAGCACACGTTCCAAAAACAGAACTTTCCCAAGGCAATATATGTTTATTGTGTGTGGCCACTATGCTGTTTTGTATAATATTCTATTTCACTTCATTTTAAAAATGCCCATTATGAACCACTACATTGACTTAATAATGTAGCAACTGATGCAAACTCTTATTTTGAAAATTAATGCCTTAAACTTTTTAAAAACTATAGTATGGATATTTTATTTTATTTTATTTTGAGATAAGGATCTTCCTATATTGTCCAGGGTGGTCCTGCATTCCAAGGTTCAAGCAATCCTTCTGCCTCAGCCTCCAAGTAGCTGGCACTGCACTCATGCCCCTCCATGTCCAGCACTTCCTTAACTCTGTTGTTCTGAGAAACAACTGATCCGTACAGTATGCACTGCCTTCTCCTTTCCCCAAGGAACACACACATGCAAGCACTTCCCCTAGCTTCCACCTGGCGTTTCCTGGGAACTACTCCCTTATTTACCTACTATTTGACTGTAGATCTCCACTGACCCACTCAGTGATGGAGCTGTAGGCTGTCAGTAGAAGCAACAGCCACCAAGTCAGTGTTGAGTCTAAGAGGCACTCACTAGCCGAGAGGGAACTCCAGCTTTTAAGACCTCGACTCAAGCTACCACCATCTCCCCTCCCTCCAAAGGTCTCCTGAGGCCCCTACACCATCTAGCACCTATGGAGAAGGACAGAGGTTTCCTGAGTCTAAGTTTTATCATAAAGTCATTTATCGTAACTCTTCTTTACAAATGATCGCACTGCACTCTTTACACAGAGGAAGGGAAGTGTGTATCTAAACGATCTGATCAGAACCTCAGTTAAATAAAGGTACCTTCTAATACTGTTCAGGGCCACCTCAACATAGAATATTTCCTTGGTGGAATGTCACTCATTGATATGGGACCCAAGTAAAAGAGAGTGGACAAATACCCAGGTGGACCACTGAGCACTTTAGATGTGTGTATATGTGTGTGCATGATCTGCATAGTTCATAGATCATCTCGGGAAAACTTAATTTTTTTTTCACTAAATGCAATGCCTACCATGTCTTTGGCACCAATGCCAGGTTGTTAGGATAAAGCTGTGATAAGTAAAGACACAGCCCCACCGGGGATGTAGCTTGGCAGTACAGTTCCTGAGTTCGATTCCTGATACCAGAGGAGAGAGAAGACAGCCCCTTCCTTGAAAGGACAAACATGTCACTTCAATCCAGATGAGACAGTTGGAACATTGTTCCAATCCTGTCAAAGCTTAAGACCCAGGTTTTTAAAATCAGTTCAGAATTCTTTAAGCAAAAGTCAGAAATTGTTTGATTGTGAAATTCACTAAGGAAGATGCACGACATCATACTGCTCAACTAGCTGAGCTCCATAGACATCTTAACAGTCATAACTGCCACATCCCCTAAAAAGGTGGATTCTATCTCTGTCTTCTATTATAATGCCTGTGGTCTGCAAGGACAATGAAAACTGATTTTCTTTGAAATCAAAAGAGCTTGAGACAAAGGGTGAGTGTTTCCTCACTATAGGAGGGAAAATACTGGAATCTGAGGATGGAAAAAGATGTTTGACTGTCAAAGGTTCTTTGGCTCTGGAACATTATTTTTACCTATTCACTGGTAAAACAAGCCAGTCTGTTTCCACTTAAGAAAAAACCTTGGTCCTCATCTGAGGCACAAGGACATTCCATGTTCTCAAGTGTTCCTTGTATTTTTTTTCCAATTGTAACATCTTTCTGGATATGATGTCAATCTCTTTCTAAAAGATCGGTAGCTGTACATATTTCTATTTAAAGCAAAAGTACTTAAAAAGTTTGTGTTGAGGAATCTCGTATCTCCAGATCACTGAAGATACTCGGGTGTCACTGAATTAGGGTTTCTTCCCACCACTGTACAGAGACCAGGCCATTCTGTCAAAGTAGAAAACAGACCTTGCTATGGAGATGACTCAACTATCTATTTCCCTGGGAGCCAACAACCTTTAGAATAGTAACCCAGAATTGTCCACCCTTCATTTACAGACAAAATCTCCCACATTAGCAATGATAAATGGTAACACATTTGACTTTTTGTTTTGTTAAAAATAATTGCATTTCTTTGAACCAGGGTGCTTCTTTTCACCGACCACCTAGAGTTCAGTTTTGGTCCTACTCTTAACCCGTCCTACCTTAAAGGTCTTCAGAACCTCTTGAGAGTTTTTGGGTTGGGAGTAAGGCTTGGGGGTCAGCATGGGTACTGCTTTGGGAGTCACAGTTTTGCTTGGAGACCCACTGCCTGCTGACATGCTGGTATCCCCACCACTGGCACGGGCAATGGTGGTTTCAACAGTGGCAGTGAATTTGGGTGGAGGCAGTGATTGTTGCCGTAGATACTTCATGGGGCTGGGGTCGCTCAGGAAGGAGGATAAGTTTGGCTCTGTTGAATGGCTTCTTTCCAGAATTTTTGGCATCTCCAAGCGCTCAAGAACGGCCTCACTGATGGTGAATCTCTCGATGTACTGCTGAAGGATCCCCTCTGCCTCCTCCTGGGACCGTGCATTCTTGTATGCCTCATGCAATTCTCTCTCTCTGCGCTCCCTAGAGGATGGGGCATGAGATGAGGAGCATTGATAAGGACATCAGTCACATAACTGCAAAGAAGACCGCGGTGGGAACCAAGGAAGAGTTAAACCCAGAGAGTAAGGTACTGGGATCAGAGTTTCTGTGGTAAGCAACATTTTAAAAGAAAAGCACATCTAGATACTGTACATTAAAAACAACGGAAAGAACCCACTTTTCTTGAACAATTTCTCTGTAGGTTTTGATGCTTTTTCTTCGTTCACTTCTCCCATCTTCTCCAGCCAATAACTTCTCCATTTTTTTCCTTTCTTCTTCTTTCTTGATTAAGTCTTGAGAAGCACTTCTTCTCCGACTCTTCCAACGAGCCAGATCCTGGAGGAGAGGAGATAGAATGTCCTTCTGTTTCTATGGTTTAGGAGCTATGATGCCATCAATCCAGAATAACTCTGCTTGGCATGAGGATGCCTCAACGGCAAGAAATACTCAAATATTACCCACACAAGCCATAGCAGGGCAGCATTAAAAAAAAAAAAACTATGGAAACATGAAACATGCACTCAAATTTCATTGTAATTTGCTAAATTTTAGAGAATTGTTATGCAAGGCAATTGTAGGAAACTTTATTTTCTCCTTTTATGACCTCTGCAATATAAGCAGATTTGCTAATGATAGAATGGCAGAGAGAAATTTACACAGTTTCCTCTTAGAAGTAAAAGCAGAAAAAATCTCAGGTTTTATAGAGTCACTAATTCTATATGGATTACTCATGTGATCTTTAAAACAACCTCACCCCAGATTCTACAGGTAGTTATAGCATAATGGTAGTCGGTGAGGATTCTGAGGTCAGATGGCTGAGATTGCAGCCATGGGAAATATCCATGCACTGTCTTTCCATGTGCTGGGAACTCAAAGGTGTTTCTTAGTCTCTCTGTTCCTCAGAGTCCTCATTTCTAAAATGGAAATGATAATGGCCCTTCTGTTAGTAAGTTTTTAGGTTTAAATGTGATTGTCACGTAGGTGCCAGGTGCAGAGTAAGTGCTCAGTATACTGTAGACACACTTGCTACTACTGCATTGTACTGACTTTGGAGAAGTCAACTATTTTGACTAATGTAGTGTCAGGTTCACAATAGCTGCCTCAGAGTGCTTTGTGAGAATTAGATAAAACGATTTGCCACCTCACACCCCTAACTTCAAACTATATCCCAGGGTTAACGCTTTGCTCTCAGCACACAATAACCTCAAAGCCCCCAGGAGCCTCTTTTACTCTACTTTCCTGGTTCAAATCCTCTCTCCCCCAGTCACTAGCTGTGTGACTTTGGGCAAGTGACTTGGCTGGATTGGGATTCATGGTTGGCATCAGGCATGGTAACAGGTGCTACTGCACTGGGTACTGCACGGTGAATGATCACAAGCAAAGCACTCAGAACAGCGTGCAATACAAGCACACCTTCAGGAATGGCAGCTACTGTGCTGTCACCACCACCATCCACCATCATCTTCTTCCTCAAACACAGAATCACAAAAGACAGCCCATCCTTCCTTCTGTGACCCATTCCAATTGCCTGCCTCCCACTTCTTGTGGCCAAGTCTTTTTTGGGGGGGGGTTAGTAGCTGATTCCCCCCCCCCAAATTTTATGTAAAAAGCTAAAACAAAATTGCATAATAAAATAATAAGAGAATAATAATAGTTATTGTATTGCCTGGGTACAAGACATAGGCATAATAATTTCTCCAGTCCATACAATCCACTTGGGAAGGGCACCGGCCCACTGAACATCCCTGTCACTCCTGGCCACCCTCACGTTGCTGCTATCACCTTCACCAAGGTGCAGCTGGGGACCCTCTAGGGGCTCCCTTCCCCAAGGGCACAACTGCAGGTTCACCCACTGGGCTGGTGTTGGGGCTAGGAGTCTCCTCCCACTCCCGCGCGGCCTTGGCCGAAACTCACATCTTGCCACTTGTCGTCCTCTTCCCTCAGCTGGTTATTTATCAGCTGCAGCTGCTCCTGACGGGCCCTGCTGTGCGGCAGGACCGCGGCCTCCTCCTCGCACCGCATGTCAAACATACTCGTGCTCCTGAGCGCCCAGAGCAAAAACAAAAAGCCAGCGATCAGCGCCCGTCCCTGTTCTGAGCGCGCTCCGCCGCCTGGGGGCGCCATCGCGCGGGAAGCTGCCTCCCTCCCTCCTCCTGCAGCCCGGGCCTGTTGCTGCAGAAGCCAAGGGTGCCTTTGTCTTCAGAAACAGCTCTGCACCGAGACCCTTTACATATCGGTGCCAAAGAAATCGGAACGGCACTCAAAGTCCTGGGCTCCTCTCATATACAAATGCATTTAAAAGTGAGAACTAAAAGGTAGAGAGCTTGGGGGAGAATTCGTGGAGGCGGGCAGTGTTCCATGAAGTGGAACTTTATTGCAGCAAATGTTTCTTTGTAAAAAGAAGTGGCTTCAGTGCTTCCTACATGAAGGAAGGCAATTTCTCTAATTTTCCAGCATATGGCCTCAGGCTTAAGACACCTATTGTTTCGTGTTTTGTTCTTTAGTTTTAGGTGCATCCAATAACTAATGAAGTATATTGAACCATAGGATGGATGGTGTGTATGTTTGATGCAATTATTCCTTTTTATTTCCTGTAAAACTGTCAGCAGTTGATAATATCTTTGAAGGTATCTTGGAATCAAGAATATAAGGCATTTTATATTTAAAATAAAGAACAAAATACGAAAAGCAGTATATAATCTATGACTTAACATGTATCATTTTAATTTATTTTTGTCAAGATATCTCTGAATTGATTCTTTTAAAAGAAAAAAGATAAGGAAAGCAAATTTAAAAGAAAGCTCTTAGGTTGTGCATACAATTAATATTCCAGAGGCGCTTATTAAGTGGTGAGACCAGAGATGCCTCCATGGACCTCTGTTAATAGCAAAAGCGGATACAGCAACATGCACATAAGGACAGAAACCAAAGGAAAGTCTTCTCCTTCTTTTCTTCGTTCTCCCTTTTCTCTGTCCCTTTCTCCCACCCTCCCTCCCGTCCCTAACCCTCTCCGCTTTTCTTTTTTCCTACTATCTCTGGGCCAAGTGGGTTACACAGTCTGAAACTCAAGAAATGGAGATCTTTGAAAAGTTTACTGTTAGCCACCTGGTACAGAAAGCAGATACAATCTATTTCTGAAGCCAGCTGAACACAGAGAAAAAGGAAAGCCATGCGCTTGGACAGCAACTAATTTCAGACATCCCCAGTGATGTCTGCATGTGGTGCTCCGCGGCCAGACAATGAGCAGCAGCAGCAGCAGCCGTGAGGCTGGATGCAGTGGGTTCTCTGGAGGACAGTGCTCTGCACCGAGACCGCGATGCCCCGAGCAATGTCTGCCACCCTCACTGCAACCCACTCAGGGCAAATCAGCATGGATGGTCGTACATCTCCCCTCCCTCCAGATGTTGGATAGTTTAAGGCTGACTTAAGAGAACTAAAATTCAAAGGTTGTCTGTGTAGCCTCTCTTTCCCAAGAGCATTCTAACAATCCAATTGTGCAGATGGATTTTTATCTGAGCCTTCTACTGGCACCAAAAGAAACTGCCACCACCTACTCAGTGGGTAGTGTTGACTTCAGCAGCTGTGCCTTCCAACAAAAATAAACTGTGGACCTCCAAAGGGAAGAAGGGCTGTGATTTCTCACCTATTTAATATTATTTATTAATGTTGTTTAAGAAAGACTTAGGAATTTATAGGGGTGGATAGAAAAATAAAACTCATGCCCACTTAAGCAGACCTTCCTGAAAGAGATCAAAATTCATTCCACCCCTCCTCTCATAATTAAAAGAGAAAAACAAAATCTTACCTTTCAAATATCCAATCCAGTCAGTTAAGTTTTTAGGCAATTTACAATCTCTGCTAAGACCTTAGAAGATGGGAACCTTTTTGAGCCACCAAGTAGCTCTGAGCTACTGGGATTATAAAATCCTTATATAATCCAGGAAGTAGCAGGCAGATTGCAGGAGCAGAAGCAATCTTTTCCTGCAACCTTGCCTCTACAGTTCCTAAAGACCAACATTCTGGTTGAGGCCACAGTAATGAGCCACAGAGCCAGGTCTTCTTCTGGAATCCAGAGGTGCGAATGGCAGTCTTCTCCAAGATCCAGGATTTGGCTCTCTCTTAAAAAGGCTGAGAGAGCCAGGGGCAAGCCCTCAGAATTGCCTTTCTGTGGCCTGTGTTCCAGCCTGGCTCCCCTGTGAAGCTCTGACTACCTCAGCCCAAATAAGGCCAAATGCTGGTTAAAAAGAAAAACTTGTTTGCCCTCTCCTCTACCAGGAAGTACCATTTTCCCCCAATTTTTTAAAAAATAGAAATATCAGCAAATTGGCTGAAAAAGAAACAACAAAACTATGTGATGTCTGTCCTCTCAAAAATAAGGAACTGAGAAAGTTCAGAATTGACAATCCTTGATAGAAAATGAGCTGAATCACTGTTTAAAAATGCCCCCTAGTTCAGAGGTTGGACTCAGCCTCTCAAATGAAGAAGCATGGGTCCAAGGATGGGGTGAGGAGAGGGGAGACCCTACAAAGTCAGTTTCTAGAATAGTCTACAGTTATAGAGACTAAACCCCATGCTTCTCAGCACCATGCCTATGACTCTGAGCTGCTGGGACCAGAGCTTAGGATTCGCTTGGGACTAGGCTGCCATTTTTGAGGGATGGAGATCAAATTTCCTCAAAGGACATTGTTTCTGGGCCGACTGTAAGGAAAGAGAATTCATAACAAAATGGCCTCTCACTGTCCCAAGGTGCAGACTCTTTAGTAGTGAAAATGTTGACTGAAGAATGCGCAAGTCAGGAAAGGGCAAGAAGGTGAAACGAAATCTACAGGGACATTTTTGGTTGGCTGGGAACGGAAATTTCTGCCTGTGTGGTAGGTCTGCTCCCTGACCTATATTCTCCTTCAAGGGCACATCTTTTTTTGATTGGACTATATTTGAAGAATGTGTCAATTATTAATAAATATAGCCAGTGACAAAAATTGCCTTTAAAGATTTTGAAAAAGGAAGAGAATGGGGAAATAAACTAAAAATAGCACACATATTTCTATTTAATAAATTACCCCCAGATATCAGCTTTTCATTCTGCTCCCCTTGTGGCTTTATATAAGTTGTATCTACTCCAAGAAGGAAACTGGGTACTTTGGATATTCCCAGATAAGGTCTCTGGGAAAGAAGTTCCTTTAATTCTTCTTGGTCCATGGGGCTGGATTTTGTAAACTTGGGAGAGAAGGGAGTCTCCCAATTTTAAAAATATGTATTTTCTGTGGTAAAGTTTCGTTTCCATGTGCATGCAAAATCTGAAAGTTCTTTACTGTAGCTTCCTTTTTTCCACCCTCTAGGGTTTCTCAAAGATCTATTTTAGTCAAATTGCATGGCAGCTTTGCACTGATGAAGAATAAATCCATTCTATCAAAATGTTTTTGCTCCCCAAATCAAAGTAGTGTTTTGCCTACCAATCTCCTACAATTCTCCTCTCAGTGAATGTTAAATATTGCCACTGCAGATTTTAAAAGTAATAACGAGGGCTCAGCTTAACAGACTACTTAGCTCAGAGCAGTCAGTCAAACTCAGGCTGGATTTGGTTTTGAGATGTGCGCACTCCATGTGTGGATAACTAACAGTCAGAGATCGCCCACTGGAACTTGGCAAAGGAGCCAGACTGCATAGGGCCAAGAGACCCAAGGAAACTGCCATCTTGAACATAGCATGGAAAAAGCACAATATGAAAATGCTTAATTTTGGAGGGTCTAATTTCAAGTCATCAGTGAAAATAATATTTGTAGGTTCTACACCCTTTTTAAGTAAGTACCTCATTCTATGACCTCAAAACTATGGCTGAAACATAGAAAACAGGAAAAAATAAATCTAATGTTTATTCTCCCAATGGCTTAGCTCCCCTCTCCTGCACTAGGACGCAAAACCCTTTTGCAGAGAGGAGAGATATCAAGCTCAGCTACTGAATTGGGGGTTAATTACTAATCTAGTTTCTTAAAACATACATTACTCAAATCTGAGAAGGCTAGCATTCTGCAAAGAAAACTTTTTTGTTTGTATGTCAGTTGCAGAATGATGTGCACTTGGGAAATCTGTTTTTGAGGCACATTTAATGTAGTCACAAATGAGAGGTGTGGATTCTTCTCAAATTTGAATATGAGTGCAAAGCAGAGAGTAAATCTCCAAGAGAAGTGAATAGCAAGCAGCCAGGAGAGGAAGCTCAAGTCATGTTTTACATCCTTGACCCCTTGCTATGCCAAGAAACTTGAACAAAACCCCAGTGTTTTGGTCTGAAGCATCCCACAGTTTACATGATTCAAACCTAGGAGGAACTTGGGCTTCTGAATCCATAATTAGTGGCTTAAGATTTATTTTTTTAGTTTGAAAAGAAATGTGACTACAGCAATGACTACTTCATTGTTAACTCTAAGCCTCAAGATATCAAGAATTAAATGCACAGCTCTAAATACCCTTTTAATAATTCTGTCATTCAGAAGGGGTACCGATGTCCAAACCATAACGAGAACAGCTTTAACATGCCTGGTCTATGAGAAGCAAATGTTAAATTTGAAGCAGCAGCTGCATATTAGACTCACGCTTAAGTTACTTTTTCATTCATTTTCCCTGCACAGAACATATGTTCTGCATTCCAAGTTCAAGTGCTTTGCTGCACAAGTCAGCTAGCTAGTCAGCTCGCAGAGGTATCAGCTGCATTTCAATTAGTGGTGAGTACGGGAAGCATGCAGTTTAGGCTAGTAATTAATGTAACCCTAGGAATACAAGACCACTTACTCTGCGTCATCTGACACAGGAGTTCTCGGACCGTATCTACAAGACCAAATACAAAATTAGAGGACTGGAAAGACAGAAAATTGATGCTGTAATCATGCTGGAAATGAAAAACGCTGGGCAAAATACACGTGTGTCAAACCTTCTCATCGACCATACTGGAAGAGAAGTGTCATATAATTAGCAACATTCATTAGCCGCTGAAAATCAAAGAAAACTCTTGATAGTTCTAATGGATATGAAATTTGTATTAAAGCCCAGAAGAGAAATGAAAATAATCTCATGTAACCCACAGAGAATCTGTTCAGAAAGGCTTAGGTGTAACCTGCAACGTTTAGAGACTCAATATAAAACACCAAGTGTGTATTATGTTCATTCACAGAGAGTTAAACTGCGCATGCCTTCATGTTTGGTAGTAACAGGCTGTAATGGACACCCCACATAAAAGCACACCCCCCCTGACCCTAGCCCTGATGTGCTAATGCATTTGCACAAGTGACATCAAAGAGTATTTCTGAAGTTTTCTGAAAGCAAACCAGAGCTCTAGCCAGAGCCTCATTCAGTGCCTTCTGCATGCATTTGACAAAAACCACAATTCCTAGAAAACTGGTAGCCTTAATCAAAACCAGACCTGAGTGATATTCCACAACTTGAACAACTGAAGGTTTTTTCAATCTTTTATATTCTTCTGATAATTTAGATTTGTAAGGTTGTTATCATCTGTGGTGCATTAAGTCTAAATGTTTCTGATTAAAACATTACAGTGCAAGGGTATATTTTAAGCACATTTTTAAAAAAGCAACACTGAGGGTGGGGATGTAGCTCAGTGGCACAGTCTTGCCTGGCAAGCATGGCCCTGAGTTTGAGTCCCAGTATCAAAAACAACAACAAACCCAAACAAAAACAAACAAACGAAAAATAAATAAAACGAAACCAGCAACTCTGGCAAATAAGTACTTCTTTAGCAAAGGTGAATTTTAAGGAACAATCTTTACCTATACCCTAATAGGTTTCTCACTTCTGTATTCTGGTAGTGGACAAAGATTTATTGCGGTAAATAAAATATGTCCTGCTTCCAGTTTTCAGTAAATTACATCATGGAGTTGTCAGCAAAACATTACCTGGTCCCCATGCTCAGCATCATAGTAGTTTATAGGAAAAACAATAATTTATGAAGTTCTTTTCTCATAATCATAGAGAAAACACCCCAGAATGTGCATAGATGCATACAAACTCTCTCTCTCTCAAGCATTCTACAATCATCTACAGTTATTGATAATGATTTCACTCACAGTAAAGATAGGCATGTCCAAGAAAAATCCAAAAATTTCTGTTGAAATGGCCAAAAACAAGACAAGGGAAAAGTCTGTAAATGTTTTACTTATGCTCTGGCAGTATAAGACTCATTATGTTTCTCCAGGGATAGTTTCAGACATTTTCAATGTTCTAAAAACACCAACACAGTGGAGTGGGTGAAAAGTATATTCTTCCATACCAAGAGAGAGTGCATGAGAAATATCAGTTCTGAAGATGGGACACATAGTCCCAAGTCAACAAATACATATATTAGCATGTATTTATTCAAGTACAGTGTTTCCTAAACTATCTTTGGAACATAGCAGAGAAAATATTCCTAAGGGTGGTTAATGGAGAAGTAATTTGTTAACAGCTACGGGTTTGTGTGTCTTTATTTAGTTTATTAGCATTTCATTAAAGTATAACATACATACAGAAAATGTACATACTATGTAGCCATCTTGATGAATTATCACCAACTAAGCAAATACATAGATTAATATGGAGTATTTTATCCTATATAAAATGATTCATGGCTTTGGCTTCTTTAGCACAATTTGTTTGTGAAGTTCAGTTATGTTGTTGCTTGTAGGATATATTTGAATTTAAATTGTTTTTACACAAATTCATGCATTTGTGTTTGGCAGCAGTTGGCTAAAATGGACACCTAATATATACAGGTATTCAATTGTTTCTAACAGCATTTTAACAAATCTCTTAGCAAACAAAGGTTTAAATTTAAATGTAAATCTTGTGGGGCAGAAATTTTTCTGTTTGGGTTCCTTGGATGGTGACCAGAAGAGGAGGACCCCAATAAGCATTTGGTGAATACTTACAGGACGCTCTGGAAATTGGAAAGAAAGCACAGCCACTAAGGATAAGCCATCTTCACTGGGATGCAACTACAGACTTAAAAGAGTTTCCTCTTAGACTAATCTCTTAGCTCTAATACGGCATACATTTAAGAAGAATTGCCTTTTTGCTGGTAAGGGGAAGATAATTAGAGGTTGAACTTCAAGTGGCTTTCTCAATTGTCCTACAGAAAACCAAAAAGTAAAGGCAAGTTACACCAAAAAAAAAATCACTAATAAGATTTGTAAAATACAAAGTCAGTTTGTAAATAATCTATGGGATACGAAACTGTCATGGTTGGCACAAGCATCCTATCAGAGAGTGAAGAGGAGGAAGACAGAAGGAGGAGCAGGAGGAGAGGGAAAGGTGGAAGGAGGAGGAGGAGGAGGAGGAAAACAGGAAGAGGAGGAGGGGGAAGAAGAATGGAGGAAGGAGCGGGAGAAGAGCAGGAAGAGAAGGAAGATGGAGGACAAGAAGATAGAGAAGGAAAAGAAAAAGGAGGAGAAGGATAAGAGGAAGCAGAGGAGGAAGAACAAGGAGGACAAGAGAAAGGGGAGGAGAAGGCAGTAGAGAAAAGGAATTTTGGTTTTTTTTTTTTTTTTTTTTTTTTTTTTGTACCAGGGATTGAATCCACGACTGTGTGCTTGCAAGGCAGGTGCTTAAATCCCCAGCCCCACAGTTTAATTTTGAAGGTGGTAGTATTTAGAATGACAAAGGGCAAAATCTGTGCATAATATTGGTTACATTTATGTAACTTTCAGCACAAAGAACTTCAGAATCAATAATTAGTTGACAATACAATTGACAATACAATTCTATAATGTGAACCAGCATTACGTTATTAGAAGTGAGTGGGGAGAAGAATTTTACTGCTCATCATCTCCCAGCAGCCAGCCATGATTGGTACACAATGATTACTCAGTAAATACTGTTGAGAGGGAAACACGAGTGCCCAACATATATGCTGGCTCAATCACAAAGCAGGTTAGAGCTAATCTGACTGCATCTCCTTGAGCTCACACTAACTACTCATTCCCATTTGAATATTGAGAGGACTCTCAGAATCATAAACACAGGGATAGATGGAGCTGTCAGAGATTTCATTGGGTTTCATGCTTCCTCTAACTTGTGGGGACAATGAGCTGGATGGGGAGAGTGGTTTTCCACTCAAGTGGTTTGAATGTTGGTCTTGGTCTTGGTTTTCTGATTGCAAAATGCACACAGAAATTCTTATCCTCAAAGATTATGTGAGGAAAGTGAAGAAGAAGGAAAAGTGGAAGAGGAGAGGAGAGGAGGAGAAGGAAGAGGAGGAGGGGGAGGGGAGGGGGGGAGGGGAGGGGGGAGGGGGAGGAGGAGGAGGTGGGGGAGGAGAGGGAGGGAGAGGGGGAGGGGGAGGGGGAGGAGGAGGAAGAATGTACCCAGGATGTATTCAGTTTCCTTTTTGTAGTGCTGGGGACTGAACTGCGGTGCTGGGGATTGCACATGTTAGGCAAGTTCTCTACCACTGAGCTGCACCCCCAGCCCTTTCTTTACACCCTGATCTGTCTCATAACAGCCCAGTGACTCAGGACATTTGGAAGGTGAGTGACTGAGAATGACCAGGTTGTCCTGCAGTCCCTCTGGCACTGTCCAGCCCTGACCATTCAGCCATTGAATGTTTCTCATACCAGGCTGCCTATTTGTAAAATGGAGCAAACATTACTCAGCCTAGCTGTGCATCCAGGGAAAAGCTGAGCTGGGCGAGTGGGTGTGATCTGCAAAGGCTCTAAGTCACTCAGCTGAATAAAGCATGAGTACTAGCCCTGCTCCCTAAAAAACGGCTGTAATGAAATTCTACTCTACTATTGTCATGATTCAGAAGAGAATAAAACACTGATAAGATCAGGTGATAGAGACGGCCAGGATGGTGGTTTAATTTTAGAGATCACTTAATGGTTTCTTTGCCCTCTCACTCCATGGTCATCTCGGTTCTTTGAGAAGCAGAGCTCACTGCTTCCTGTTTTACAGTAAACTGTAATTATGTGAAACTCCCGCACTCCTTTGCCCTATGCAGTTTAAACAAAAATATATCACTCATTAAATGACAATAGAGGCTTTAATACATAGGACCTCAAACTCTAGGATTATTTCCTTACTCTTCATCTTCCGTCGAGTCTTATCTCTAGAAGGTAATGAGTGTTTGCTATTGTTGAAAAATAGAATTAAGAATTTTATAAGTGATAATCATCATTTGGCTGGAATCAGAGTAAAATTAAGTAGGCCAGAAGACAGTTTGACCCTTTTACCCCATACTCCGCTGTGAGCCAGGAAGAAATAAATGTTTCACATTTATTCTACTCACAAGATGAAAATCAGAAAGAATGTTTAACAGATAAATTCACTACTCAGATATGCTTTCCTCACCTGCTTATATGCAAAAAAGAAACACCAAACCACTTGACAGACCAAACCATTTGAACTCAATTCTGTTAGCAATAGCAGGTAAGTAGCTTTGATGCGCCATAATGTATTAACAACACACTTAAAGAATGTACCAGGATTCTGACCAGAGAACCAAAGCCACAAGGGCACACACAGGATAACCTTCCAACCTCTGACCATTCATGGGTGGATGCTTGGTGGATTCTTCTAGTTGCTTTGCAAGTGGAACTGGAAGGCCCTGGTTTGGGTTGGATCCCATGAGAGCAGGGGACATCTCCTGGTCATCATGTCATCTTTTCATAAATCAATTAACTTTCTTTGGTCATTCAGTCCATTGCAACTTCAGATAGGAGCTGTCATCATCTCTGGCTTTTCTTCTTTTCCTGAAGACTCCCATGCAGAAGTCAGAGGACATGCTCTAGGGCAACATTTAGTCCAGCCAGTCAAAGGTCATTCACTTATTGCTAAAGGTATTCAGTAGTGTCACTCACTGATGTCAATCAAGACAGAGAAGCCAATATCCATGAAGGCAGAAGCACACACAGCAGCTGGGTAGGAAATCTCCTTTTAAATTCTGTAAAGCTCTCTCATGCAGCTGGTGCTCAAACGGTAAAGGCTCCCATTCTGTTTTTTTTATGATTGCTGAGAATGAAATCTGGCCAGTCCCCAGCCACATGCAAAGGCCCTCTACCTACAGTGAGCAACATAAGCAGACCTCTAACCTTGGGCATTCCTGGAAAGGACTTTACTCTTGGCTGTGCCAGTCCCTGAGTGCATACTGGGATGCTAAGCTGCTTTTTGTGAACCCACTGGCCACACACAGCACACCACAGAATGCAGGCAGGATGCTCACAGGGTCTGGCTGAGTCCCTCTGATCTCTCTGCCTTTGGTGGCATCACAGAATTCCTTTGAGAAACTCCTTCAGTTTCTTCTTTGCCATCCTGTGTCAGCTGTTTGGATGTAACTAAAGCCAAAGAGGACAGATTTATTGCTAGGAAGAATTCATCACAGGCCTGCCCCACCTGTTACTCTTCCCTCCTGAGGAGGCAGGAGACTCCGCTCCTCACCTTGCTCTGGCCTCCTTGGGCCCTTGTCCGAGCTGTAGATCTGCTCCTCCAGGGACTCTGGCACAGGAGCCAGACACAAGACCCTTTTGCGAGCATCTAAGCCAGAATTCACGAGGGTGTTGCTAACCAAGTAGCATGAGTGACAAAAGACAAGAAGAAAAAGGATTATGAAAGGAGACAGCAAAGGGTGTTGGCACTGAAAGATTCAGAGAGAGAGTTCTGCTGCTCTCTTTCTTTGGGCTTGGAAATAAATGTGACATGATCAGATTAAAATAATAGAATATGCACTCTGGTGGGACCTGAGCCAAGTCCAGAAAACTTAGAATGACTCTGGCATCATGGGACTCAGTGATGGCCCCCAAAACAATCAAGGGCTCCTGAGAGTATTTCTCATGAATTTCCTTACATCAGAACCCTGCTGGGCTCTGAAGCTCTGTGTGTTTCTGGAGCACTTGTGTTTAAGTCTCAATGGTGTCACTCACAATCTGGAACCAAAGAAACCTTTGTACATGTCATGGTCCACCCATTATTTGCTTTGGATTTCATAGTCAAAGGACTGAGCATTTTCTCCCACATGAAGAATCTCTTTGCTCCTACCATGGAGGTGAGAAATCTCAAAAATGTCCTGTACCCACTTAAGGGAAGAGACACCAGCACACAGAACTGATCCCCACCTCCACCTCGCCCCAAGGGCTTAGCATTTCACAGCTGAATTAGTATCAGGCCTACAAGCTGTTACTTCTCAAATAGTGGCAGTGATTCATCCATTTGACTTAAAGAAATCTCTAAAAGAAAAATCTTTCTCCACTCAAGATTTATTATGCAATTGAACAACTTAAGGGAGGGGAAAGATTTTTTTAAATGTTTCTACTTGGATGTTTAAAATTTGAGCCATGATGCTGACAGGTATTTTAGAACCATAGGATAGGAAAGAGGGAAGTTCTAGAAAAACCAGATTTTAAAATCAGTATATCCTTAGAAGAAACACTAGTAATATCATTAAAACATTCCATCTAGATCATTAATATCTTTAATCAAGCAGTACTCACTGCAGTGGAGGGAGAAAGGGTGATTTGTGGAGATTATTGGCATCCCCAGGCAGTGATTTTTAGGACCAAAGAATAGAAATGGATGCTTGCCATTTAACCTCATAGGTATGCTTGCTTACCCTAGGCTTATCCCCTAGCATGACTTCCCTATTGTCTGGCAGAGGAGTCTGCTAAAACTATATCAACTTTAGGGGCTTAGGCAACACAACTCATTGAACTCTTAGGTTTTGGTTTGTTTGAGATGCTGAGATTGAACCCAGGGCCTTGCTAAGCACAAACTCCACCACGGAGCTACACTCCCAGTCACAGCAAGGCCAAAGCCTTTAGAAGCAGCAGCTCCCATGCAGACATCCTGGTACAGGGTTGGTTAAAAAAATAAAATACCTGGAGTCATTTTGTGAATTAAGGATTTGATCTTCCTTTAAGCCAGAAGTAGTCTCCGAGGTAGGGGACACAGAGTAAGTTTGAATCTTGCTGTCATGACTGGCAACTTCTTCTGCATCCTCCCTAGGCCCAGCCATGCCAATGCTGAGCCGCCTCCACTTCTGCTGATCTATCTCTGTCACAGACCCAAAGTGCACAAACTTTTGCCTTGGGCAGGAAGCTTTCATATAGGCCCTGGCTTTGCGGGTGGCAAAGTCATCGCGGAGGGCAGTTTCTGCATTGATTTCTGGTGAAGGCTCAGGGGCACAGACGTGCTGAGCATCTCCATCCCTAGTCAGAAGCAGAAATAAGTTCTAAAGATTTCTAGTACAAAGCAATGAGAGTTTTAAAATATAAAAGTATATACATAAGAAATACTCCTACAGCTAGAACAGAGTTGTTTTCCATTAACCAATCCCAATAAAGATCATTCTCTTGCATAGATAGTTTTCATTCTTGCCTTTTTCTCTCTCTTTCTCTCATTTTATTCCTAGAGATTGAGCCCAGGGCTTTCTGTATTCTAAGCATGGTCTACCACTGAGCCATACCCACGATTACTCTATCGCTTTCCAGAAACCAGTGCCAACATCTTAAGAAAATCTTATGTAGAATGGAATAATTAAAATTAATTACAAACCAAATTTAAATTCCTTATAGCAAATAAGTTCAACAAGCAAAGTAACATTCATAGTAAGCCAGCTGGTTAAAGATGATGTTTTCTTTTAACGCAGCTTTTGATTTTCAGTATTAATAAGTTTCTTTTCATGCAGAATATGCTGGTTTCCAGAAGCCCTGTGTTTTGGGAGGTACTTTTTCAAACCCATCAAAATTTAAAATGAAACGAGGACCAGCATTTGATTCCATCAAATGTTAAATAATACCACTGCTGGGAGGAAAACCAAAAAAAACACGACACACCTCGCCTTTTCTGACACTTTTAATCTCTCCCATGTCTCCAAGTCGGCTTCAGTAATAGCAGAGAGAGTGATGAAGCTCGGAGCCTCGCGATGAGGGGCAGCACTGCCCTGAATTCTCCGCTGGGCCAGGTCATCCTTGTACAGGTCTGGCACCTTCTTGAGTCCCTCCTCCACCGGTTCACTCTCCTGAGCTCGGATAACACAGGTCACTATTGACTTCTCTTCTGTTTGGCCCTGGTTTCTGTCAATTTGATCCCGGTCCCCACATCATCGAGGAAATCAGGTTCAAGGAAGGGGACCAAACAAACAGAAAGTCAGGCATGGAAATTCAAAGGCTGAGGACAGAGCAAATGCACTGAAGCATCTTTCCCTTTCTCGAAAATACGGTCTCAATCAGAGTTGTGATTACTTTTATCTACACTGTCCCTTAAACACTGCAGTGAGTGATACTGTTTCTTCCAGCAGATGACAGTCTCTAGTTTAGTCTGGGAAAAGAAGCCAGGGCTCACTCAAAGACTACTAAGAATGGTAATGAGATTTCAGCTTGACAGTAATGATGCCCAATTCCCACACTATTCAAGTTACTGTGATGAATTCAAGTTTTCTGATTGAATCCCTTAGCCCCCTTGAAATGTTTTTTACTGCATTGATAAAATGCTAGTAATGAGCTCTGCATGATCCAAATTCTAGGATTATTCTGGAGAGAGCTGGAATGTTTTCTGCATAAGAAACATCTCAACCATAAAGCCACTAAAAGTATATTGAAGTCAATGCTAAACAGAGAATATCAACATTCAGCCTCAGTATCTGCTGCATAGCATATATCAGGGTTGGCTACTGTAAATTCATAGAAGGGTATATATATGCTTTCCTTGGATTTACAGTCAATATCCATTTGTTTCTTGTGTTAGTAATTACTCACTTTTATTGATGCCAAACTGATAGTTTCAATTATTTTCTTAAGAAATGAATATTAGCTAGTAAATATAATTTATGTCAAAACTGGGCATTGATATGCATAAACATTTTACCATATTATATTTCTAATATGCTGATTCTTGAGAGAAAAGAATCTTAAGACCATATATAAATAGGGTTGATTTTTCCCCCAAAATATATCACCTAATCCACAAAAACAAGAGTTATTCTTTTGTTAGTGCCATGAATTGGTGCATTTGGTACACCCATTCCAAAAGGAAGGGCACAGAATTTTGTATTCCTTTAAGTTTGGGGGGAAGGATGTTTATTTGTTTCATAAGTTCTTTGATGCTGCCTAAAGTCAGTGTGCTCCAGACCCACAACTATATCCCTAGACATAAAGTGACGAGACAACAGATAGCTGCAGCTGGGAATACCAGAAATTAAAATTTCATGAGCAAAAAAGGAAAAAAAATGTAGATATAAAATCTAGTCCTTTTCCTAATTCAAATTGCAGATCTGCATCAGTATGCCTAAATGCTTGGCAATTTCCAAGTCTTTGTCTCTCTGCAACAACTGATTCCTCCTGCAAGGCCCTCAGGATGGTATGTTGGGAGGTAAGCCAGCAAGGGTAGCACAGGCCAAAAGCTTACAATGTGTCCTGTGAAAAACTCTCTCTATTCTAATCCCTGTTCTGCATCCAAGTATCTTTCATGAGTTTGTATTTGGTGCTTCCTTAAAAAAAGTATGAGCTATTCTACTGTGCTCAATAACTCTGCCCAAAGAACCTTGTTTAGATGTACAAAGTATAGGTAAGATAGTAGTATGCTCAATTCAATGAATTGAAGAACCTCTAATGATGGGCACATACATAATCAAAAATGCTAGCTCTAACTGATTTTGCTTGAGAAAAACTTCAAGTATGATAAACTCTGCAGGATGAAGCTCAGTAAGCAAACTTCTCAAATGACAGCCTATTTAGGACAAAAATCACTGATAAAATTCATCTCACTACAATTTTCTTTTTTCCACTCTGACGTACGTAGGTCAAGAATCTCTTATCTAAATGCTTCAGAACAGAGGCGATTTGGACTTCAGATTTTTTTGGTTTTTGAAATATATTGCATTTATTTATATAATGAGACATCTTGGGAATCAGATCTCAGTCCAAATATAAAATTCATTTATTTTTCATATATCAGGTGTGATCAAAATAGATGATAAGTGTGCAAGTTTTAAAAATTTACTACAATAAAAGGCAAACAATCCTCCTCAAAATATTCTCCCTTGCTTTGACTTGCCCCATCATTCACCCACTTTTAGAAGCAGTTCTGTCGTCCTTTCTCATGAGTGTCTTTAGTTGACCTATCGTGGGTCCATGTCCTGACCCAATTCAAAACATTTACCTTTCCTAGTTATTTTGACTTTAAGGAAAACCCAGAAGTCACATAGTGCCAGACTCAATGAACAAAGCAGATTAGGGCACACAATAATGTTTTGATGGCTGTAAAACTTTGAATCAATTCAGTACATCAAGGCAGCCATGAAAAATACTAATGAAAGAGACTTTCCAAAGCTGCTTCAGAAAGTGGGAAGAATAATAGAGACATTATGTTCAAAGTGAGGGTGAGTATTTTGAGGGAAAAGTAATGGAAATGTATTTTTAATATAATAAATTTAAAAAGTAAATATTCTCCATATTTTTGGATCACATCCATACATCTACAGACACAGCATGAAGGTACTTACTATACATTTATTTTTTTACTGTGACCCACTATATGAACTCAGGTGTAGCAGTTTTTGAGTTTTGTTGTCATATCAGTACTCAAAATGTTTTAGATTTTGGACATTTTGAACTTTGGATTTTCATATTGGGAATGCTCAGTCTGATGTGAAAAAAATTGGAAGAAGGAAACTGGTTTGAAACAAGTTCCATGGGAGGAGATACAGACATCTATTTCACATTTGAGGAGATTTTACTTGTTGTTTTGTTTTGATAGGAAACATCCATTGTCATATGTCCAGGTGATATTGCTGATCATTCTCCTGAGCTCTCATAACACAGGCCACAATTTATGTGTGAGACAAAAAAAAAGCAAGTTTCGTTTTTTGCTCACTTCTAACATGTAAAACTTCCAAAAGAAAAGAGCTTCTAGCAGAAAGATAGCTATGCCTTCTCCATCCTTTGAATGGACTGAAGCACCCTAGAGAGACACATATCTGGCTGACCAAGAGTGCCAGTCTACGAAACTAGCACCCAATATGGTGATGTGCCCTGATGAGCACATCCACGCACTGAAATTCAATGTTTATTTGATAAATTCAACCCTATTTTGGACATGAGCACTCTATTCTCTGCTACCTGCATTTAAGTGTCTAAGAGAGATTGGTTATCTGGGGTTCACTTTGAAATGTACCACTATACAGTGCACATAATTAGGGCAAAAAAGAGAGGAATGGGGACTACAATACCAATGACCCATGACTAATTATGCTTTTTCTTTCATAGACACACACAGCGCACACCTTTTATGTTCTAGACTTTTCTTTCCTGAAACTCCTTTTGAGAGCCGTTTGTGGCCATCTGACTTCGCTGCATCTTTTCTTTGATAAGGCCCATACAGGAGTTGACTCAAGGGCACTATAGGCTTAGCTTGGTTCATTCTTGCTCTCCTTGCAGCAAAGTCATCTTTCTCAAGGTCAGGCAGGCGACAGGGAACTTCTTCTTCTGATTCCGAATCTTTGCCATGTTGGTTGGTCAGGAAAGAATTTTCCTTGCGAAGGATAATATCACGAATAGCTTCTTTCTCTTCACTAACTTGCTTTCGACTGATAAAGCAAAATAAATGGAACTCTACATGTGATAAGCCCCCCCCATTAAATCCCCATCTCCAGGAAGATAACTTTGTTATTATTAAAAAGCCCTCCCAATATTGTTAGTTCAAACAATATGGCTTTATTATTTTAGTTTGGAGCTGTAGCACAGTTAAAGTGGGGTTTAAAACCTTGAGTTTAGCCAGACATTAGCAATACTAAAACTTTATCAAATTTGCAGGGCTCCATCGACATCAAGAAAGCAGGATCCTAAATGGCTCTGAAAGTTACAATTCCAATGCATTTCATGAAATTGGGGAAAAGTAGCAAGTTTTGCTGCTGTTTCTTTGTCTTCATCATATTTAGCAATGCACCCAGTAGGTACCTAGTTTGTTTGTGACTAACAAGGCAAAATACTGAACCACCACGCAACCGATCTGAGGGAAAGCCAATGGATGCAGCTGTGTGACAGCACACCTAGAATGTGCTCCAGACTGTCAAGTGTAAGGAAGGGTTTTATGCAGAACTGAGCTAATGTGAAGCCCTATAGATAATTTAAGATAATTCATAGAGTGAACCTCAAAAAGCTTACCATGCCCTGCTCCGTCTCATCAGCAGCCCTTTCTTTCCTCTTCTATCTCCACAACTCTCTCCCTCCACGATGGCTTCTTGATTAGATACTAAATGTCTAGTATGTTGTAGTAAGAATTTTTGCCAAAATGATTTTAAAATTATTAGTATGGGTTATTTCCATTTTCAAAGGAGTCTTGAGGGCTTCTTTGACATATGAACTTTAAGTTGGTAAAGGTACACAATTTAATTGTTGAATATTAGGCAGTAAACCTCGGGACTTTTTCAACTTGGTTTTTATACTGTAGAGGGTGGGGAAGATACAGCAATGAACCCTATGAGACATTCAAATCAACACCCACCCGTCCACCTACTCGTAAAACCAGCCTTGTTTCTAAATAAAAACAAAACGCTGAAACATTTTTTCATAATTTAGCTGGGTGTGGTGGCGCACTCCTGTAATCCCAGCACTCGGGAGGCTGAGGTAGGAAGATCCTTGAAAGTTTGAGACCAGCCTGGGCTACAAGTGAGCCCAAGGCTGGCCTGAGCGCCTAGTGAGACCTGTCTCAAAAAAAAAAAATTATTTTTTTACCATCGTCTCAGTTCTTTTGGGAGGGGTGGTGCAACTGAAGGATGAAGAGAAAGATAAGAAGGCCTTTTTTTTTTTTTCCTGTTGGTACTGGGAATTGAACTCATGACTTTGCATTTGCCACGCAGGCACTTACACTGCTGAGCTAAACCCCTGGTCCCATCTTCTCAGTTCTTAAAGATGAGAAATTAATAAAATACCTTCATTTCTAAAGAAAGTTCACCTATTTTGTATGAATTTTCTGAGGGAGGATACAGAGTCATTATTTATCCTCAAAGGACAAACTGGTTTTAGGAATGCAGACAGAAGGAATTGGCCTGGTTCACAATAGAAGGGAGATTGAGACTGTGTACACCAGTTGACCAGCTGGCATCACACAGGTCTAAAGGAGGTGACCCTCTAAGGTGACAGTAGACCCCGGTTCCATCTGATATGGCAAATCAAAGCCATCTGATATGGCAAATCACTGGTCATGCCCAGAAAAATTTCTCAGTATTAACCACTGTTCTCAATAAAACTTCAAAACGCTGGAGGTGGGAGTGGTGTTTTTTTCCCTGAATAGATTTATTTCTTAAAATATAAAATCCTGTGCTTTGTTTTGCAGACTCTACTTGCAGCGTCCTTCCTGGGATCACTGCCTGCATGGTATTCACTGTCGTTATCAGCCTCCTTAGCTAAGTAATCTGTCAAGGGCCAACTGGTATGAGTTGACTACCGCTATAAAGAGGGCCCAGTGCAAAATGATAGGGCACTGACTTAATGTCCTTTATGAATTATGTAAAAATGATACTGAAGGTGGCTAATGAGTGCATATTTTGTGCTAGAATTCCCTCCCAGTATTAATTCCTTTAAGCTTAACACTGACTCTGCAAAATCTGTGACATTATCATCTTTATTTTATTAAGTAGAAACAGGTTAGGTTAAGAAACATGCAATTTCAAAGAGCTAGTGTTTAAAGTAAAATGCAAACGTAGCCTGTCTGTTCCCACAGGTCCTCTTTTATGATAGTGAAGAGACCACTATACTATTCATTGAAGAGAGGATCATGTCAGAAGCAGTTTTTAGAGTAGAGCATCATTCAAAAAATAAGGCATTATCATCACCACAAAAGCAGGAGAAAGGGAAGTAATTTGGTTACTAATACTGTGAGTTGTACTTAGCATGAAGTTATGATTTGCATTGCTGGTTACAGACAGTAACATTCAGTCAGGACTGATGATAGCAGAATGCTAACTAATCATACCTTACAATATTTACACTACAGCTTATTGTTTATAAAGCGCTTTCAAACTGAAGGCCCAGTGCAGAAGCACATACTTCACATCCTCTCCAATAGCAATAGGGGAGCAGACCCTCATCTTGAATTGCTTAAGTTCAAGGTCAATGCTTTTTTTTTTTTTTTTTTCCAGAGATCCTGTGCTTTGTCTCAGGCAGAATTCTTTGGAACAAAAAGTACACATTTATACAAATAGCCTTGCCAATTTGCAATGCCAATTTGAGCAGGGAGAATCTGGTACCTTACGTATCCTGTAAACGGTACAAATTCCCCCAGTGTTTCTTTTTAGGCTAGAATCCCAGTGTGGCAGGACTTGTTCCAAGTGATCTCAGTTTAGATATGTGGACTTTTAAAGAGGGGTTAAAGCAAGTTTCTGTATCATTGACTAAAGACACTGCTCTTCCACTTGAAAACTGTCACAATTATTTTTTTGCTAATGGCTTAAATTTTGTGAATTCAAAAGTTCAAGGCAGACTCATAAGAGGAAAAAATAATGATGCCAACTTTGGGATGGCACATTGGGCCATAAAACAATAAACAGTATGTGTAAGGCAGGCGTGTAGGAAAGTAGTCACAAATACCTACTTACCAAAATATTTCAATGACTTTTATAATGCGCTGTTTTTTTTCTTAAAGGACATTAATGGCAGTATATTGTAAAACCCTGACATATTTTATTTTACTTTCTAATAACAACTTTCTGAGCAGCTAGTATATTCCAGGAGCACTCACATTCCTGACAGCCCTGCAAACTGGGAATTATGATGCCCACACTGTAGAGGAAAAGATTAAAGTCTCTAGTTCAAGTTATCTGAGTTTGGGTAAATTAATTTAAATCAATATAGGTGGCAGACTCAGGCTGTCTGGCCTCCTGTTTTCTTTCAAGTCATTCACAGATGAGTTGTTCTGGGAAGAAGGAATCACTTGGCAAGCACTGCTTACTAGGGAGGAATATGGCCCTTTATGCAGTGAGAAATGCCCAGATCTGCCCCCAACCTGGCAACCCTGCCCATCTTCAGCCAAAACAAGGCAGTCGCGTTAGGAGAGATTATGGAGCCAACAAGGGCACATCCAGAAAACGCTCTTGACTATGTTTCGAAGGTGTATGTATTTCAGAGTGAATGAGATAATGATTTAAACGGAGGAAGAGTGGGCATTTTCTTTCGGCCCTTTTTGCCTTGCAATGTATAAGCAATCAGCTCAGCCTTGCAGTTTGTTCTATTGAAAGAAACTGGGTGCTCCAGAAAAGCCTGGGAGTTGGTCCTCCTGGGAATGTCATGGGCAACACCAGAAACCTCCGTGTTCACCCAGTTTGCAGGCAGGGCAACGCCATCCAGGGTCATGAAAATTTGCGCATGTTCTATGTCTGTCTGGTCCCCAGACCCGAGAATCTGTGCAGCAGCCATCCAGGGACCGGCATCTGGGAAAGAGGAATGCAGAGGCCTACGTGTCTGGCACTTGCCAAGTCTGCTCTTCCTCCAAAGATTTCTAAAATGTCTATTGTTCCTCAGAGATGTTTTTCCCCCTCTGTAATTAATTACTATGTGGTTGAGAAGATTCACAGACTAGCAGAAAATACTGAGAGCTGAAACATATGAAAACAATTAGAAAAAAAGTACAATCACGTGAAAACTATAATTCAGTTAAAAAAAATTTACTTCTCCAATGGGAAACACAAAATAAGAAAACTCAAATCTCCATGGCATTTTAATTCAGGGGAAGTGGATCTTGGTCCTTTTTTTATCCTCTTAAAAACAGAAATCCTGGCTTCTTTGGCATAGCCTTATAAGGGGGAGGTGGTAATCAAGTTAACACGATCATAAAATAGAAGAAAAAGTAGTTTATAGACTTTTTTTTAGACCAATAGAAACCAATAAATATTAACTGCCACATATTTATTAAGAAGTCCTATTTTCTGTCCCTTGGTGCTAAGATATCTCCTTATATACTGATTCAAAGGGCGCTTGGAACTTACAGGTTTTGAATCTCATGTGACAATGGAATAACATGCACATTTGCATTTTTTTAACATATTGTTTAAAAAATACTGCAAGAAGGTATTTGAGAATTCTTCGATGGCAGACAAACAGAAAAAAATGGTCTAAAAAAATAAAACTTGGCTCTTTGTCTGTACACACCTCCCCTGGCATATCACACACACCCACCTCTCACACACCCCTGCAAGTACTGACTTTTCCAGCTGAGAAATGGGCCTCATGAAATATCTTACGATTCCCATTGAGTCTAAAGATGCAATGCATCCTGATGGATTTATCTGGATGTCAAAAGAAGAGACTGATGTTACAATGCTTTGAGAGACATCAGCATATTTTGATGATTTATATTCACCAAGAATCCTTTTTTTCATGATACATATTTCATTCCAACTAAGCAAGTGGCTCCCACATTAAAACCAGGTCCCCTCGCCCTACGAGGACAAAATTAGAATGACTGTCAATTCTGTTGTGGCTTGCAAAAAATTAAGGGACAAATATACAGATACGCCAGGCTGGTGGCATGATACATATAAAACATTTACAAGTCAGCAAGCAGCTGAAAAAAAATCTGCCTCACAAATGAATTTCACGTGATTGGAACAGCTACACTGCATTCCTTTGGGGACATTTTCTGTATGCATATTTATCCTGAACTCAATTTTAAATGCTAACTTTGAGGCTTTCAGGTGTGATGATATTAATTGATCTGCAAACTGCAGCTTAACAGAGTTAATATGTATGGAACAGGTGAAAATTAAGCCAGGTAACACGGAAGGAAGCAAAAATGGCTATAGATATACTGGGTATATTAGGCATCAATCAGAATTACACTTATAAACTAACTGTGGTTCCATGTTTGTGTACTGAATGGGAGTTCTCAGGCAAGAGGTCAATGTTTTATTAACAAGCTCAGAGTGACTAAAATGTCCCAGGACACTTATGGAATTCCCACCCTGTGCCTGACTTCTTTTCTCTGCATCACTGCTATGCCTGGATATACCCCATCAGTTCAGTGCACCTCCTCATCCGCCTCCCTTTGGTCTTTGGGAAGGTCAAAAGATGACTGTGATGATGCTGATGACAATGTTCCCGGTAAATTGTAGCTTAAAGTCTTCTTCACAGATATGATAAAAATGAAAGTATATGTCTCAAAAATATTAAGATTACATTTTAAAATAGATTCATACTCTCATCTGTATTATTCAGTGCACACACCTCTTGTGTCCTGGGCTTTAAGACAGAGCAGGAAGTCCGGAAGATGGAACATGGGGAGACCGTCTGGCCCAGTCTGCGGTATAAGTAGATGTTGGAAAATGTAGAAAAAGTAAAAATTTGACAAATTCTTAGAGTCAAAATGAAAAAAAAGAACTTGGGTTCTTTTCTCTTAAAAAAAAAAAGATTCTATTATATGACTTTTCATTATTTCAAAGAGCTGCTTATAAAACAAGCATGATTTTTCTAGGATCTTCCAGGAGTGCAAACATGTTTCAGATTGGCATGATTGTCTGGGGGATCCCATGCACAGAGAAGTATATTTTTGGTTTTTTATTTATCCAAAGCTACTCTAGGATTAAATCCATCTAAGTCAATGCTGGGTATTTCCATTAAGACCTAGACCACTGAAGCTACCACATATGGAATTGTTCTGAGACATGGAAAATATTGTGCGAAATGTGCAGGAAGCAGACGCAGTTCTGTGGCCAGAGCACCTTACTCTGGCCACCAGACCAGCTGCAACTCACGCTGTAATCATTTCCCATCACTGACCCTCAGTTTCCTCTTCTGAAAAATCACCTGCCTTCTAAAATTAATGAAATGGCAAGTGGCAAAGGAATTTCAAGTGTAAAATTCCTATGGATGCCAATTTGTGACAGCTTCACAAAATACTACTTAAAACTAGAACTTCATTTTCCTATGGCTTTGATGGCTGAGTGGCTCCATCCCGTATGTAATATGAAGCCTTCAGGATTGTATACTAGTGCCTTTGTTGCCATTAAGAGAAGTAATTTCTCCATCCTTTATTGCGTGCTCCAGAAAGTGAGACAAAGTCAATCCTACTTACTGTTTCCTTAACATAAAGAAAACAAGTGGGTTTTTGTACGCCAGCCTAACTATGTAAAGAGTGTTCCCCATTTCAGGACACTGTTTTCTTGTGATGTGTGAAGTGATACAGTGAGCCATTTAGGAGTAGTCTCAAAACTAACAAGGCACAAACAACAGAAAAATAACACATTATTGCTAGGTAAATCCTGCAGCTCACAAATGACCAACCATATCAAGATCAGGTCTTCTCAAGCAGCAAGGAGGTCAGTCTTTACCTCCATTTAAAACAACCAAGGACTCAGCAGAGACTACTTGCTCAGAATAGGGGAGAGTAATGCACTGGGAATAGCAGGAAGCAGATAAACAAGACGGAAAGTCCAACTTGGCGCACAGATTTCAAACCTTTGGGCATGCAGAAAGCCAGCTGGGCCAGGCCTCCGCTGGCAGAGCTAACCTGGCAAAACGCTGTGCTGCAGGCATGACCTTGATTCCAGCTTGTTCTAGCCTTCTGCGTTTCTGGATTTCAGCAGCATTTTTGTCTTCAGACTTGGGAGCAGGTGCCACCTCAAGCGCCTCTGCAGGTGGCTGCTCCTTACCGTTGCGGTGGGGTGACTCTACCCCAGCATCACAAGGCTGCCCCTCAAGATGCATTTGGCCGACTGGGTCTTCTTCAACTGGAGACCCCATTTCACTTTCCTCCTCCTCTATTGTTTCAGGGTAACTAAGTGAGTTGGACAACGTGGTTTACCAAACTAAAAACTAGTCCAGGGAGTTAGTCACCTTTTACTCTTTCTGATATCACTTTTCGCTTTTAAAAAAAGTCATAACATGCAATATCATCTTGGTAATGAGAACAATTAAATCATCCACTTGTTAACACAATGCATAATACTCTAAACATTAAGAACTATTCCAAATGATATTGAAAGGAAAAATCTTTTTCTGTCAAAAAGGGAGAATTCATTAGCTTTGTTTAAAAATTAAAACTTTTAACAAAATATTGATTTAATGGAAAATCGTACCTAGTAAAAAGGAACAATAAGAAAAGTTTCCTTTATTAGGAAGTTACTTAGGGCAAGAATATCTTATTTATTATTGAGCCTCCAAAGCAGAAAGGTAGTGTTGAGCACACAGTAGATGTTCAGTAAATACTTGCTGAATAAACACATAGAGTTTAAGGAACGCATTGTTTGTTTTTGTAAAGAGATTAGCTACCCAGTGTACTTTCCATTTACTATTACCATTTCTATGTGTGATTATTAAGCTTGTTCCATGCATTGCTTATATCTCAATGAATTTGCATTGAAATTTTAAGAAGTCTTTTTTTTGCAGAAAATGTCCTCGACAGCTAATCTAACAGGATCAGGAGTTAGTTATTCTTCGCAGAAAGAAGGGAGGACAGATCTGTTTTCCTTGCCTTGTCAACACAACTGTCTTCCAAGATCCACTCCTTAGACAAGCATTTGTTAGATACCTACTGCTTGCCACAAACAGATAAAAGCAGTTTGACAAAGCTGTCACTTGATCATAATCAGCTCTCTCCCAGGATCTCCTGCCCATCTCCTTGTGTAATCTTACACTGAAGATCTGAGATAATTATTTAACCTCTCCAATGCCAGGAGCTTCACCAGGAAGGGAGATGAGCAGCTCAGCCTTACCTGAAGGGCCGCTCCCCGCCCAAGGGGGAGGTGGCGGTACTCCAGCTCTTCCTGTATTCCTCTCGCTCTGTTTTCTTCTTTCTCAGAGGAGCAGGGATATAAGCCGTCTGGTTGCTTTTGTTCGGGAGGTACTGGTTAAAAGGCACTGCTGATTTTGGCTCACCATGGGAAGTCCGCCTCGCAGACATGTCATCCTTCTTCACATCTGGTAGCTTCCGATGTGGCAAGTCAGATTCAGAGTCACTTCCTCTCCCTAGGGAAGGGAAAGATGGATGCTGAAGAAGCACGTTTGGCTAGCAGCGAATGCCCAATGGCACATCCACAGGATTAGGGATGTGGTTAAATCTGTGGGTTCTGGGGATTCCTTCCTTAAATTAATCACTTAACAAATCTAAACTATTAGTCTAAATTGGTCCACAGTTCTACAAAAACTACAGAAAGCTCTGCAAAAAGCTCTTAATTCTAATCAGGAAAAATAAAAAGCAAGCAACAAAATTAAAAATAGAGGTAAGTCTAATTGTGTCTGGAAATTACAACAAGAAACACATTTCCAGAAGAAATATATGCCTGCCGAGACCTTGTGACTCTCAAAAGAAAAGTCATCAATTCACCAAGAGTTTTACTGAGCTTCTCCTATACATTTTACATTCTGCCAGACATTCTGACAAATAAGAATTATACAGAATTTTGTCTTGGAGCTACCTTTAGCCAAACTATGAAATACCAAGGAGCAGAGAGATAAAGAACAATAGGAATTCAGAAAAGCATCCAATTTAGATTACACCAAGGGTTTGCTTTCTAAGAAGCGAAGGGATATTCCCCTGGCTCCCACAGCTGAGAACAGTCTTCTCTTCCAGTGATTTTTATTGCCCTCTGATCTTGTCTTGTCTTCTGGGGAATTATCTTTTCTACTTCACATTTGGAGAAAAAAGTATTCACAGTATTTTTTCTTAACCACATTGTCTTTGCCTGTGCACATAAAACTCATCTTCAGATTATTTGCTGAGTAAATGAATTGGTTTAGCTTACGGGTTGGCTCAGACAATGCTAAGGCATTCAGAGTTGCCAGCATCAGCCTTGTGTTGGACGACAGCCCCAATAATTAGACCTTATTCTTGTTTTCTCTCATTTCTTCACATTACATTTCAAATACCTTTTAGATGAAGCTATCATTATGACCAACACTATCATATAAGTAACTGCCACTTTGATGTTGGTTGAAATTCTTAATGAGTGACACTATTACAATATCATTCTATAGATAGTATAGAAATGTATCTATTTATACTTAAAAAAGAGAGCCTCCTCCTAAGAGTCAAGCAAAGTGTCAGGCTGGCATTGCAACTTATGTCAGACCTGCATAATTTTGAGCTCTGCTACTCATCAGTCTCATGAGATTTGGCCCACATTATTTTACAACTTACAACCTGTTTTCCAGTCTATTAAGTGGGATAATAATTTCACCTGCTTCACTGGACTGCCAGAAAGATTATATCCATGGAAAACTATCAGTACAGTACTTGGCACCAACTGTTCAACAAATGCTGCCTCTGTGCTAACAGTTCTGGACCTAACAGAAATGAGCTGTGGGCTCCTAGAGTCACCCGCACACTTTACTCTCTCTTTCTGTAAAACAGAGATAAAATGATTTCTCCAAATATTAAATGATAGAATAGCTTTTTAAAAAACAATAAAAGTTAAAAGCTTTGCCCATAAACAACTTGCTCATTGTCGTATGCAAAATATTCAGATTATGAATTATTCATGTGGCTTGCTTCTCCTCTCCCTTCTGAAATTTTGACCCTTTCATTACTTGTTAGTATTCAAGTATTAGCATTCATTACTCAGCCCCGTCCTACTCTCCCAAGCCCTTTAACTGTTTCAGTGCTTAATAAAACATTTACAGTTCTTTGTGAATTGCTTTATAAACAAACAGTAATACCACATTGCCTTGCCAAACCCATAGGTTTGTTTCCCTACTTGATATTATCCCCATTTTCTAAAGGTAAAAAAAGGTTCAGAGAGGTCAAAGAAACCCTCTCTCTAAAGCTGGGTAATGACAACTCTGAGAATCTAGTTTTTGTTCTCTGGACTCCCAAAGATCTTTCCTTGGTAACACACTTCTTTTGGGAAAATGATCTCTGTCTAAACTGTCCAAACTGAGGGGAAGTATTACACTGTACAGAATAACTGAGAGAGAATGAGTGTTAAATCAACTGTAAAAGCTTAATTACAGTTGTCTCAGGTCCTCCAATGTTAAAGCCCTGCAATGTATGAATCTTATTTGTGTATAATATTAAAATATATCTATATCGTGCCAATTAAAAGTCTCAAAATGTTGTTTCATACATAAGGTCTTTTGCCCCCATTATTCTTCGATGAATGTCTTCAACAGAGATTTCAAGAAATGTTAGCTTGCAAATATCTCAAGGCAGGTGGCTCAGTTGAAAGAGGTGTAGATTTACGTGCTTAGAAATTAGGTTTGCATTTCTGCTCCAATATGCAGTAGTTCTGTGCTCTGGGAATTTAAGCTCTTTTAGTCTTAGTGTGCACAGAGATGACAGTACCACTCTCCACGAGTGTAAACTGAAATGACAGAAAGTGCCTAAGAAGAGGCTGCCACGGCATGCAAGGTATGCCTTCAGGATGTCATTTTTCCTAAGGCTAGGACTTAAGAGATTTTGATTTCGTTTCATCTTACGAACATGGACATTTACTAGAGTGGTTTCTTCATGTATATATAAAGTTAGAAAATGAAATGGCACAGGATGATGGTATTATTTATCAAAGTCTGATCTTCCTTTCCATAAGGCTACTTTTTTCTCCTGTCTGGCAATTAGGGGGCTCTATTTCTTTAATATGTCCTCGTTATATACAGTACAATTCCAATATTTTGCTTGTGATTATTCCTCTACCACTTTAACTTATTCAATCATTATATCTTCTTTTAGAATTTTTCATATAAAACATAAAAATATTCCTTTAACAGTGCACTATATTTATAAAATATGGCATTAATTTAAAAGCAACTCAGTGGAAGATTTTGCAGCTCCTCTCCAATGGAGCTCATTAAGTGGCCTCAGAAGGAATGTTAACGAAGGTGAAAGAGGGATTGGTCATCTAACTAGCAAGAAAAGTTGGCTGAATCAACCCAGAGATTGATGGCATTCGCATTAGGAAGCTCTGTGTCCAAGTCACAGAATCCTGGCATCTCTCCTGCATGTACCTTTTGACTGTCTTTTCTGAATGTATCAATAGGTGCCAATAATAGTAAAATAAAAGGTTTCCACACTGATCCAATATAGAGCTGAAGAATTTCATGCTAGGACTTTGTCTAATTGGTTGTGAGTCTTAGAAAATAAATTTTCAAGACTTAAAACAAAGTTCTTCTAAATTTGGAAGCGTTTCTTAGGGCTAGCAATCTTCTTGATTAGCATCATTTAAAAAATATACCATAAACACTTATGAAATTCAACATGTGTGTGGCTAAAATTATACTTCCTTTTTTAAAAGACAAACTTAAAATGTGTTGTTTTCTTTAAAAACCTCATTAGGTCTTGATTAGTTTACAGAAACATAAGCCCTAAGGTATCAAGCTGATTGATGAAATCTGTGTCAGATACTCTTTCATGGTGGTGTTTTGCAAAGCCCAATTCCATGTTATTCCTTAGCAGGGGAAACTATTTGTAAATAGACTCTAGTTTATCAATCTTAATTACTGCAAACTACATTGTACCACAGAACATATTAGTATAATATTAGCAATCATCATTTCAAAATCTCAAATCTGTTCAAGATGTGGTTTGTTATAAATTCTGAACCCCATGAAGCTGGTGACAGAATAAAAGGTCTTAATCCCAGCACTCAGGAGGCTGAGGCAGGAGGATTGCTATGAATTCGAGGCTGGCCTGGGCTACAAAGTGAGTTCAAGGCCAGCCCAAACTGCATAGCAAGACCTTTCCTCAAAAAATAAAAGGAAAAAAAAAAAGAATAAACTGTCAAAAGTCTATATTACAAGTTAATTACAAGTTATAGAACAACACTGTGGAAAAAACCAATTTTTTAAAAAAGCAATTGAAACTATAGATGAAATAATTCAGTTAAAATACATTTTGTGGAAGCAAATCTACTACTTGGTTATGTTAAAACCTAATTAGATCATTGAGTTGGTATTTAACTTCAACTACTGTGGGTGGTACTTCAGAGGTCAAACAAAACTTTAGAAATGTTTTTCAATTGGCGTACAATAGACCATGGAATTCTTTAAGAGTCATACATTATATGGCCCTGAGGCTAATCTGTTTGGTAGAAAGTCCTAAACAAAAGCATCAGCTCAGTTATTTTAGAATAAAATATCTATTACACAAAGGTAAATTATGCTTAAGAGCATGGTAAGTTTTGGACTCATATTTTTTGAGGCTAATATCGGACCATTTTATTGAGACTGATTTTTGCCACTCAAAAAAGTTGGGACTATTACTTAATGTCTTGAAGGCTCATTTGTAAAATAAGGATAAGAAAGGAAAGTCTTACAAGCTCCATGGGAGAGCTAAGTGAGACTCTATGAGTCTCCAAATCTGTGCTGCAGATTAAACAACATACTGTATACTGTGTCTGATACTGTATGCGTGTAATACTGAGAAATCTGGGTACATTAAATACTTAAGTATTCTAGGTGTATAATTTTATAGCCAGAAAGGTCTTTCAGTCTTAGCTCAGAAAGCAGGCTTAAGTCCAGATAATACCATCAACCAAGTAATACAGAAAAAATAGAAACAACTAAGCTTTCACTAGGCTTTTTGTCTTTTTCTAAAGTTTGTGCTAACAGAGTCAAGCCACATTCACTTTCCACAACCACAAAGGTCCAAGATAACTAAGGCAAGTAGCTTCTAAAAGGCGGGCACTGAATATTGAGTTACAGGACCACACAGGTTTATAATGAAAATTGATCATTCCATACAGGTGATATAAAATCTATGGGATTTAAATCAAATCTAGCCTTGGGGCAAACAGGCACTTTGGGCTGTACACTACACATTAGTGGGCACCTGCATTATGCCAGCTATCAAACAGACTGCCAGAAATGTGCCAATGAAAGTTACGCAACCCTAAGTCTTGGAACTTTCATAAGCATATGTGATACATTTCCCATTTGCTAGAAGTTGGTCCATTGACACTGAGACAGTATGGTACTCACTCAAACATTTCCCTTTCTCATACCAGAGTATATAAACTCTAGCACAGTTTATGAGCTAATGTTCTGCACAGTGTCTTGACTCATTGAAGCCAAGGGAGAAATGATGTAACACATTTTCCAATAAAAGATATGCTCACTCATGCGGTGTTCATATAAATTGCTGGCAAAGCCAACCAAGATTCTCAGAACCATAAAAACCAACATTCAAAGACTTTTTCCACCAACTTATAGAATTACTGGGTTCCAGAAAGGTGGATATGGAATCTGCTGTCCCAGCAACCATGCAGTCCTTGCTATGATTAATTCTAAGATTTTCAGCTTAAGGTCTCTCCAACATACCATCACTGCTTCCCCTGAGCACTACATCTGGCGAAGGTGTCTGCCGGGAGCGGGAGCCAAAGGAGTCCAGGCTGTCGAAGGAATCATCCCTGCCGTGGCGAGGAGGGGAGAGGGAGTCACTGCGCTCAGAATCCCAGCAATCAATGTAGCCACTGTCTCGTATACTGCGTTTAGGACTCTCAATGTCATCAGTTTCCTGTTCCAAAACAAAGTAAAAGAATCACAGTCATCACTGCAACAGACACAGAGCCTACCAGAGCAGGAAAATCTGTTTCCAAAAATCCTGCACATCAAACTAGTACGTAAAGACTGTGGCAATCAGCTGTAGGAAGTATTAGCATCTACAAGTTTCTTCATCTTTCTTAGTCACATTTTCTTAACCTGAAAATCATGCACAGCATTAGAAACGATCCTCAAATATCGTACACCATAATGTTCAAAAAAAAAAAAAGGAAAAGAATTAAAAATAAAGAATCAAAGTTTGGATTTATAAGAAAGTAAAGATTAATTAAAACAAAAACGAAAAAGCAAAACCTTAACCTTGAGTTGTCTTTCAGAATCCATAACTGCATGTCTGTCCGGGACCAAGCCCCTAGCTTAGCCAGGCAACTGCTCCTGCTATCTGGCAAATGTAGGCAGCATTTGTTTTTGCAGTAGAATCAGCTCTGTAAAATCCTGGAGCAGCGTGTTTCCATCTCCTGCTACCTTGGAGGGAAATTCCTGCTCTGAAAGGGAGCTGTCTTTCTGAGGCAAAATGTTTAAAAAAAAAAAAAAAAGGCAATGAAAAATATGCAAAATGCTTTTCCTGATGCCTCAAAAGAATCCAGGCATGCTCTCACTCTCGGCCAGCTCTTGGCGCTGAGGGAGCCGAAAGCACTTGGGGCTGACCCACATGTTCGGAGCCGTGAGAACAATGGCTGTCTTTGACAGCCTGTGATTATAAATTCTTTCCAGCACAAGCGGCACATACTAAAACACTGAAACTCCAGCAGAAGAAAGGTCAGTCAAAGCCATCCTCACCCTCGGATTATAATAAAAGCCTTATTCCCGCCAGTGTCTTAGCATTCATCACAATAGTCCAGGCTGACGAAAACAAAAATAACTCCAGTCACTCAAAGATAAACCTCAGTTTAATATCCTCCAGACTGTTGCTTAAAATCAGGACTGTGGCTAACACCAGCAGAGGGACATGTTCTCATCTACAAAGATGGAATGTCACACTGTGGATTTCCTGGGATGCACATGAAGGTCCCTTCTGTGTTCCCAGTCAAAAGGATAAATAAATACTCTCTGTATTAGCACTTTTGGAAACTGGTCCAGACTGTCTAAGATGCCCATGGGAGTCAATGCCTTTGTAGGAAGTGCTTTCGCTGGCTGCTTCTATCAATTATATCCGGATTCTCTGACACATTCACCAGTGGGGGGCATTCAGGGGGATAACGTGGCTGTAATTCTCAAGATACATGCAGATTTTGCATCAAGAGAGGCCAGCAGATGAGAGGACAAGGGCAGGTGGAGAGGAGGACCCTGCAGCTTCCACATGGAGGGCCTGATTATTAATGCCCCTGAAGAATAGTTTGTCAAATGGTGTGGGTGAGCACAGGTGACCTCACCCTCCACAGGAAGGCAGACATTTCACTTACAGAAAGTGAGATGATTTATTTGCAGGTCTAAAGTTAACAAGGGTTTGGAATAAAGTCTGGGCCCAAGAGCTGAACAAGGAAGAACCAGTGGCTCACTGAAAAAGTATAGACCTACAGCAGATATGATTTTGAATTTAATTTCTTTGAAAATGTGAATCATTATCTTGAAATATTTTTCTATTGAGGATAGGTCACATGGCTAAAAAGTGAAGGCCACTTTTATGGAACATTAATTATATGTCTAGAGGTATATGCAATGCTTTTTGTACAGGATGTTTAGTCACAACCACCCAATGATGTGCTTAGCACTGTCCCTATCTTATAGAAGAAAACAATAATCAGAGAAGTTGAGTAACTTGAATGAGATCACACAATCAGTAGCAAAGCTGTGATTCTAAAACAAGATTCTGGCTCCAAATCCCAAATGGCAAAACCTAGAAATAGTCAATCACTTTTGATGCAGTTATAGCTGTCCCATTAGATGGTCTCTACCATCACGATATTCTGCTCTCCCCTGGGTACTTACTATCCCCTGTCACTAGGGATGATGCGAACCTGGATGACGTCCTTAGCTACATGTTCTTTATGACTAGCTCACTCAGCTATAAATATTGCACAAGCAGCACTGCTTGGGGTAATGATTAAGAGCATAGTAGGAAGCCAGACTGAGTTTAAATCTTGGTTCCACCCCATGCCAGCTGTGTGACCTAAGGCAAGTCTCATCCATAAAATGGGGCTGGTATCAACATTTGTCTCCCAAGGATGTGTTACTATATTGGAAGCATTTAGAAAAATGCATAATATAGAATAAGTAGTAATAACTGCTGCAGTGATTATTAGTATCAATTAATCACGAGACATATAACTGTCTATATACAAATTGCACACTTGTAAATTGAGTTAGGAAAACAACTCTACACACACGGTACTCTTTTTCTCTTCTTTTCCATTTCCCATCTCTACATGCCCTGGGCCCAGTTTCCCATCAGAGAGGGCAGACATTCAGAAATGTGAGCCACTGGTCACAGCTGGAAGTGACATGCCTAGGAGCTGCTTAGTGCAACATTATAAAACCAGAGCTTTAAAAAAATAACATCAGAAAAGTTTCACCCAAGGTCCCTCCACCCGCATCCCACAAACCACAGGAGAACAGCCAGGAGGAAAGAGAAAGTCAACATATTTCTTGGGAGCTTCAGCTGTTCCTCACAGCTAGTTATGGGAAAGAAAAACAGAAAGCCCACCATGTTCATGACTGTGCGGAAAGCCAAGAATAAACCCTTGGGTCCAGTGCATGGGCCAGGAGCTGAGTGCCAGTTTGAATGGTGAAAACCAGGCCATCATGGCTACCTCTGTCCAACCTGATGCCCCGGGAAGCTCAGGGCGAAGCAAGGTGGGCTGTCCAGCCAGAAAAAAGATGTGAGCATCTGCTGCACACACAATTCTGTTGGTCTTTACTGAGTCATCTAAAATGAACCATGGGGGCAGGGAAAAATTGTCAATCTCCACAAAGGGCAAGTAGTCTAGGTTCTTCTTTCACAGGGTCTAATTATATGGTCTATGCTTTTCACCCTGGAGCTGCGGAGCTTTCCTTCTTCAGCAGAGCACTCTGAGAAAGGGAGATCAGACTGAAATCAGTCTATTGTGCTAATTGCCAGTTGTTCTAATAAGAACGTGCTAATGAAAAGAGGAAAGCTACTAGCTTTCATAAACTTTTTGTATTGCTTCACTCTTTGCCCACTACACTTTGTAGAGAATATGAACCAGCTAGGATCAAGGGATGTCTTAGGGTATCTGAGAAACTCCTGACACCTCCATTTTACCTCTCAACATTTTCTGCTGCCTTTGTGATTTACAGTATAAGGTACTTGGGTCTTATTCCAAAGTGTCAGAGGGTCCTAGTTTTTCAATGTGATCACTTATTCTCCACTCACCCACTCGGCTGGGAAGTGATTCATTTCACAAATATTGACTCAGCATGTTTTATGGGCCAGGCACAATATTATGCAGAAATAAATACACTCCCTGTTCTTATGGGTATTTTTTTTCTAGTAAGAAAGACAAAAAATAAGCAGAAATACACCATGACCACAAAGTTGGTGAAAAAGAACGGCAGGTCGAGACGCTGATAGCAGTGTGTGATTTAACGTCTGTATTTGTTTGCTCATCTGTTCCTCCTCTTTATTTCTTCTTTCTGTTAGTGCCCTCACCTCCTGAGTCCACTCACAGTGGCCACAGTGGCTGATACAGGAATAGGACAGCACATCCACAGGAACGTAATCTGGGGCTGTGAGAAGTGTTCTCTTGCCTCTCTAGGGAAGGAGTTAGAGGCAGTGGACATGCTGTTGGCCACATTCCCTATCACAAGGGCATGTCTGCCCCTAGGAGACAGAATGAAATCAAGGAGCCATCAAAAGAAATGAGAAAAAGACACAGAGAAAGAACCAAATTGACAACCAATTGTAGCTCCAGTCCCTGAGATCTATATGGTACGTCTTCAATCTCAGAATTTTTGTACTAAAATTGTTCAGTTTAAATGCTGCTTTTGGGGGAGGCGTTCTGACATACTCAGGCTCAGAAAAAGGCCTCCATCACTCTGTCTGCAGAGACCATGTATGCATTACCAGCAACAATCTGTGACTATCTGCCATGTGCTAGATTCTAGGCAGAGGGATTTACATGCTCTAGGTACATGGCAGAACTTTATGAGTTGCCTTTAGTTAGAAATTTTGTGTATATTTCCTCCACTAGAAAACTGAGTATAAAATGTATCTGCCTATTTTGCTTTGTGAAAAGTTTTAATTAAATTTTTTAATGTTTCAAAATTATTTCAAATTAAATATGTATAAAAGAGACTCTGATATTCTCTCAATATTTGTCATCCACTTCTTTAGTAAAAACACGCATGACTTTCAGCTAAAATAGAGTCCACTTTCCCATGTCTTTTTCTGGTATATATGAATATGTGATTAAGTTCAAGTCGATAGGATATAAGCAGAGGTTTTCTTAGTATGATGTTGCTATAAGAGAATGGCACAAACTAGGTAATCTATAAAGAAAAAATTATTTCTCATTGTTTGGAAGGCTGAAAAGTCCAATGTCAAAGGGCTGGCATCTTGTAAGTGCCTTTATAACAAGTCAGAGGGCAAGATATGGTTAGAGAGCACACATGCAAAAGTGCTCACTTTTATAACAAAGAAAAATGAACCCAGTCTGGCATTAATGTACCCATGAGGGTGGAGCCTCTGTGACCTAATCACCTTTTAAAGACCCACCTCCCAACACATTGCAGTATTTTAACATAAATTCAGGAGGGGACATTCAAATAACAGCAGACACATGGTGTGTAACATCCCAGAAGTTTGTTTTAAGGAAAAGCATAGACTCTTGTTCTCCTAATGTACCTTCCTCCTGACTTAAACGTGGGCATAGCAGGAAAGCCTAAGCAGTTATTTTGAACTAGGAGGAGAAAAGGCATGGAGAAGAGCCCAGGCCTTCTGTCACGGGACAGGCCTGGAACACCCATGCAGCCCTGGACTCCTCCCGTCCAGGCTTTGTTTATATGAGTTACTGATCCATATGTTATCTACCTGTTATTTGGAGTTCTTTCCCACTTGAATCCAATCCTAAGTGATAAAATGAGACAATAACCTAAAGATAAAATGACTATTTCCAGCTGCTTCAGTAGACCAGTGAAGTTCAGGTCATTTACCTTCAACTTTGTATAGTGACAGGTGTGTAGTGTGGCTTGTCTCATTAGTGACAGTCATGCTTTGTTTAGGGGTATGAACCACAACATATCCTGCCATGTTATTAAAGAAGGTGATGGCTATTAACATCAAATCACTTCAACGGTCTCAGTAGAAAGGGAACCAAGGAGAGTTGCAAGAACCAATAGCTGGTCAGATTACAGAGGAGCTGGACTGGTGAGAACATTCAGTAATGAGAACAAACCAAACTCTGACATAATCCAGCAGGGGAATTGTGAGGTGGAGCTTCAAAGAGCTTAAAACAATGGCCCATACATGATTATTCATGTCCAAATTTAACCTATAAACAAACATTGAGGTTTCTCATATCCAGACTAGAATGTACCTTTGTAGTTTCGGTAAGGATAATGTGAAGAAAAATTGAAGGACAAATGAGAACCAAACTAAGAAACAACATGTTATGCTTTGTCATGAGGGTGTTTATTTTTACAAAAATTGAATTTAAAGAGCTTGTTTATGTGTGTCCTGCAGTATGCAAGCTTTGTTTATTTATCAGTACATGAGCCAGACTGGCTCTGGTCAAATGTAAAGACTATTAGTTTTAACTTAAGAAAAGAAGAGTAAATTATTAGAAAAGTAGAAGTTGCTTGCATTAAGTATTAAAAGAAAAGTTGTAAAGCACTAACTGTCTCTCAGTGAGGTCACATTAGTTCCTTTATTTTTTATGTTAGAGAAATGAGAAAGAACAAAGCCTCAACTATTGCGTTGAAAATATATCCTGATCCAGAATACATGGCTGCGGGTTACTAATACTTTGGACAAATTAGATACATTGCTGAGCCTCAGGAAAGAACATGCAGGCAGATACACACAAAGTACTCCACTAGCTCCTTGGCAAGATCCTACTTTACTCTTTCCCGAGACTGAATAAATAAATCAAGTTTTTAATAATGTTTGATCCAAATGTTTTATCAAATAAACAAATCAGCTTTACAAATATTTCCCAAATTTCTAGGTCACTCAAATACAATGGCCACATGAAATACATATCAGAACAGAATGCTTCTCTTTCACCAGAGTTTGTCTAGCTCAAGTGCTGAGTCCAGAACTCGGCTGGCATTACTCACCCACACCAAGGCCTGATGGGCAAACAAAATGACCTTTAGGCCAAAAGTGCAGAGCACATGTGCATTTTGTATAATACTGCATTGTTTAATCCAAATATTAATCCTCCAAGAAAACAAGCTCCTTTGAATGCAAATCTATATACTGAGAGATTAAATTTGCTCTTTTGGAATTAAAGTTGGGTCTAGTGCGGATTTTCTATTCCCCAAAGGGCATTAAAGTTCAGGTAGGTATGCGACACAGGAGGCAAAGATATCATTGGTAAGACAGTCATTTCTTTGACCATGTGATATCTTTGTCCTGTACAGTTTCACCATGTGGAACTGTAATAATCAAAACAAGAAAATGTGTCACTTCCCACCTCGTTGAAACCTTGCGACAGAGAAGAAGAACCAAGTTACCTTTCTCATCTGAGCCAACAATCCTTCAAACTCTTTCAGGTTCAATGTAGTTCCACTGTAGGACGTACAGCTGTTTGCAGCTTTGCCCAGCCAGTAAATGGTAACTAAGACCTGCAGAAGAAAAAAATGCACCCGAGCAGGAAAACATGTCTTCACAGACGATGTTTAAGCTAAAGAACAACAGTGCTTTACTAACAAGCAAGAAGAAGAGAATGAGCAAGGCTGATTTACAAAAACCTCCAGGCATGAGGGATTCATTAAATGTAAAATCATTTTAATCAGAACCACCCAGTGCTGCCACCATCAGCAGAACCTGAATCAGTAGTTACAATAAGACTTCAGTTTTAGGAAAAGTTAGGTTGTGAGAAAGTGATCCCTAAGTCAGCGAAAAGGAAAAATAAATCTTACAAAAATTATTTTCTTGCAGTGGTTTCAGAATTAGGCAGCCATATTTTTCAAAAAAATCTTTGGAGTTTGTACCTAGACAAGTTATGAAATGGACTCTCAATTCCCTTTGAAAGAGATGATTTTGAAGGCCCACCGTTCCTACCTGTGGACTCACAGGTTCCCTTAAGACTAATGGCAAAAATCCTAACAAAGTTATAGAGGTTAATTAGTGCTTCTCAGTATAGAATCAACACAATATATCTGATTAACACCAGCAGGAAGCAAAGCAGTGACAGATATGATCTGCAGATAATTCCCAGAGGGCTATAAATCCTTGAAATGGGAATTTTTAGCCTTGACATGATTCTATCGATTAGATAATCTGGGATATTTCAGGATTTCCATATTCAGGGGTCTGATGCTACAGTCTTAATTTGTTTTATATCTTTCCAAAGAGTCTGTCCATAGGAGCAAATGCTCTTCTCATTGATTCCCAGCAGGATTTAGCTAAGATGAATCCTCAGAGTTGACTTATAAGAACCTGAGGTTCATGTACAAACGCAAGACTAGAATTTCATTCTGACATTCTGTCTCACTGGTTCAACAAGGCTGGGAAGGACTTACTGTAACTCATTCCACTTGGTAGGCCAGAAAAAAGCTTTGGACAAGGTGATACATGTGTATGGTTCCAGCTGGCCACAGGCCCACTATATGGTTGTGTATATCAATGTTAGGATGTGACTCAGTTTTCTACCTCTGTGGGGAAATTTTATGTCATGAATCTTTCAAGACTTCCAGAAGATCTTTTATTTACTGATTGCTTACAAGTAAATTTCAAGGGAATAGACAATTCTAAAGTCAGGACACTGGCTAGGACCATAAACTAACAAATATGTACAGAGTGTGAGCCTGTCTTGAAAGGTATAATGGAAGCGAGACCATGCTGTGGTTTAGATTATGGGTTTTCTGATTTGTTGAAAATTGTATGAATAAAAAACGATACATGTCTTTAGTTATATGAAAGGAAAAAAAGATAAAAATGAAAATGTCAATCAAATAGCATTTGGGAAATTTAAAAAAAGATGACACAGTTAAGTTTTCTATTTTAGAGATAGATTACTTCTCACAATCTCCAATTTAAATTTAAAATGAAAAGCATGGATATACTTGCTATTGGAAAATAAGATTTAACTACAAATAGTTGATTTAGTCAAGAACTAATGAGAACTTCAAAGATAAAAGGAAAACAGAATACAAAAAGGGCAGGGCCAAGCAGTCAACACTATTCATATTATGCTGATTATTTCCTGAAACAGTCTGACCAATTGCTTAATTTAATGATCCCATCAGAGTCCACAAATGGAAATCAGCTAATGTTAGTGTAGAGCTGATCATTTTGTGTTTGAAGAAACTGAATCACAAACAGAATACAAGTTTTCATTTGTTTATTTCTGGATTGAGTACTGAATTAATTAAAGAGAAAGTCTCCCAAATCTACTATTTTTACTTCTATCACAGTCATTATTCTATTGAGATATATATTTGTTTTTCTAATAAGAACTCTTTCAACCAAGTCTATAAGAGGCCCTGAAGTTAGCTAAGTTTTATACTTTACTTGAGCCATTAAAGTAACAAGGACACAACAGAAGTTAAAACACTCACATTTTTCAGCTTCCTAGTATAATCAGGATTCCTAGGTTAGAAAAGGAAATATTCAGATTAGCCATTTCTTCACTCTGATCGTTTCTTAAACACCTTTGAGATGAAGTTAAAGTGAACACATAAAAGGAAATACAAGAATACAGTTAGTTTTTTAAAGGCGTATGACTGGAGATTTCAGGCATTGAATAAAATTGTTTACCACAACAAATAGGATAAGGTTGGAAAAGTTTCCACCATGTGACACAAAACACAAATTTTGCTACATATGCAAAATGAAGAATTCTGTTTAGAATTGTGACTATTTAATTTGAATTTTCAAAGTTTAGCAGTTGAAGATTCTGCCTGAGGTGAAATCTGACTGCACTTCCAAAATCTTTATGTAAGTACTTTTATTAAAGGTCTGAAATCTTAATAATTAAATAGACCTGAAGTTATGTGTAACAGAAGTAATACTATCCAAATATTTGTCATCTTCTGCTCTGGACATAAATTAATATTGGGAATCAGCCCAAAACATGAAAATATGCATGTTATGTTCAAAATACAAACACACGTTCTCAAGTAAACATACATGTTTACTCTTAAACTATAAGCAACAGCAGTATACAGAAAAACATTAAAATTTCTCCAAAGTTATTTCAAAGTTATATTAACATGACAATCAATAACTACTCAAAGAATTTCTGCATCCTTTAATTCATAGTAACCTCACTGAGGGGAGCAAGAAATAGAGAAATTATATCAAATAAACCAGTAAAGAATTCCATAAACTATTTAGAGCCTGATTACCTCACTACAGCATTTTCTGCCTAAGTACATATGAGCACATAGGTGGGCAACTTCAAGTCAATTGAGATTTAAAGGACCAGAACACTATGGAGGAGATAAACCCATCATCAAGCACTTGGGTTAAAAGAAGCATTGATCCAATGTGGACTGGGTTAAGAATATGTTCTCATAGTTTTGGTTCTCATAGAAAGTGGAGTGCAATTAATAGGAAAAAAAGATATGCCATTATTTGCTTAGACGTCTACTAGATTTTTTTTCATTTAACAAACAAAAAAGTAGATTTTTAAAAACTTATAAACATCCAAACTTTTTATGTAAAACTAAGGCCACTGACCTAGGGAGCTGCTGACCCAGGGCCACACCCTGATCTCCCGAGGCTTCGTTTTTGTATGTGAGCAAAAAGATTCCTACATTTCTATAACCGATCAGCCTTAGACTCCCCTAGTTTAGTAATTTATTGTTAAAAGTGGTTCCAAAAAAACCCAAATGCAGCTGCAAAACTCAAAGTGAACTTTCCTTCACACTCCAAGAAATATGTGTATGATTAATTATTGCACGGCATGCACAGTTCCTACTGCTTCTGGTCACTAGCGACCAGGTGAACCTATGAATGTCAGATGAGGCAGAAACTAAAACCATTTCCTCAAATGAACATGAGTTTATAAAGGCCAGATTGATGTTCAGTAATAAGTGGAGCATGTGATGTACTGAATGAGGATTATGGTGGTTTTTATATTCATATCCTAATTTTTATTCAGTGAATTTTCTACTTAACTAAATTTTTTTGAGAAATACTAAAGAATGGTACATTGACAACAGATAAATAATTTTAGATGATCAGTCACAATTGACTCTTCCTTACTTTCAGTCATGAATCATAAAATCCAATATAAAACTTCAAGCTGTATTTCATTAACAGATTCCACTTCAGCCTATTTTCCCATTATATTGTTATTGTTGTGGTTGTGAAATCAATATCAGGAAATACTATAAAATTAACAGCTCTGAATTTAGGCTTCTCTCCCTTTCCTATTTTCTTATAATAAAATGATCTCCAAAGTTCCCAATCCACAGACCCTATCTATGCAATTCAGCTTATTAGTAAAACCCCTTCTTGTCAAACATTGCTCAGTTAAGGCAGAAAATATTTTACAGGAAATCAGTAGCCTCTGAACATCTTAAATTACAAGAAAGTGACCTGTGCCATCTCACTGGGGTATTTCCTCTCCTTACCCTGCTCATAAGCTAGTTCTTTACACAGAAGTGTACTGTGTTTTCTTTCATTCTGATACTCTTCTCCGGGGATACTTTGGCTCCAACCTTGGCTCGCTGAGTCATTATAGTCAGTAACAGCCAAAGGGCCAGTAATCCATCTGCACAGTTTGATCACTGACACATATGAGAAAAAAAATTACAAACAGAAATGAAGGAGAGGGCTCTTTTTTACATAATAAGTAGTTTTGTAACTTCTTTTTTACATAATAAGCAGAGTTCAAAACTGTTTACCTAGTTTGTGGTCATCCAAGAGGCTATTCAAATGTCCAATTGGAGCCAAATAAAAGGTTTTTGTCTGACACACAAACATTCTGTGCATATTTTCTCTTGCCTCTGTGTTAAGCTCTACTAAACATTTTTCTCTTCTTCAAAATTCTAACTCTATACGTACGACCTGTATTTGAAAAAAATCTGTCTGATCAGAATGAAAGCTACACAGAAGGACAGCATGCCTTGTTTTGAAAGCTTGGCTTATCCTTTGTATTTTTATTTTATTGGGCATACCCAATTCTCTGCCTCTTAGAGCTTACAAAATCATCATAAAACTGCATACCAAACCATCAAGGTGTTGACCTTTAACATAAATCGTGCATTACTTACTTGACTGTTACCCTGCTGGAAGTATCCTGGAGGTCACTCGGGTCAAAGAGTTGAGATTCTTTAAGGCCGAGCTCTTTACAACCTCTTAAGAATAAGATGATATTATCCTGGAATGAAGAAAAGACATCCAAGTCCATATTATGGTAAATTATCATTATGAACCAGCCCTTTACTGTTAACAGCCCAAATTTCTGGAGGCATACCATCCACTGAGACTGCTAGAGTCATGTCCAAATCACAGAGTGTTGTATAACAAAATTATGCTTTGTTAGGAAATGCCAGAATAAACAGACATTCAAACTTCCAAACACACAACCATGCCAAGTCCATTTTTCCATTTTAACTTCACACCTTTGAATAAAACTGCATTGTAGAGGAGAATTTAGCATCTTTTTAGGGAACAGTATTTTTTAAGGACTAGATATTCTTCATTACTTCAAGATTCTTTGCCTATATCTTGTTGCCTAGAACCAGATTCGAATTGGCATTAAAGAAATAAGAATAATAATTTTCACTAAGAAAGAGATTTTCTCATCTTTACCACGTTTTTCTTATATTACATGTATATACTCAGGAGTAGGATAAAGGAGTGTGAGGAAAGTCTCTGAAAATAAAGCAGTCTTCTCTGAAAAGGAAAATCTCCCCTGTAGGTAAAAACATACTTGCACCAGCCAAGTGGCAGACAGGACTGGAATTGAACAGACAATTAAGAGGGTTCTAGTCTTCCTCTGCTGTGATCATCAAGAATGGATAAAGGGTTCTGAAAGAGAATGACAATACGGGGCATCCCAGAGCTCCAGGGTGTCAGCCAACAGGTTTAAAAGTTACAAGTATCTAATTGTCCTCTTCCTAAAAGCCTTTGAAGGTGCCAGCTGACTCACTAGTTGGTGAAGACTGCAGGACAGGGAATGGCACCCATAGGAGCCACATCAGCAAGAATCCATCAGATACTATCGGAAAGATGCCACACACATGCAAAATGAGGATTGTGGTTACCAAATCAAGTATTCACCCAACTGCAGTGCAACAAAAAGACCAGAAAAGGTAACTGTTTTCGATTCTCCATTATTTAAGCAGATTTCCAGGCCCTCAAGAAGCCTGCTCTCTGCTTCTCAAGATAGTGCTCCCAGTGTATGTCCTATGAAATCTTCTCCCCTTGACTATGTGTGAAACCTGTGAATATGATGGATATCATTCTGTGGTTATATTCCTAACCAGATGGCTCCAAACTAATCAAAAGTAAGATAATCCAATTGGGCCTGAGCTAATGAAAGGAGCTTTTAAGAAGAAAAGAAATTCAGAATTCCCACAGGCTATGAATTCTATAGCTGCAGAGATGAATTCTGTTAACTACTGAATGAGTTTAGAAAAAAAGATGCTCAGATAGGCTCTCAGCTCCAACCAATAGCCTTGTGAGACGCTGAGCAAAGAACCTAGTTATGCCATATCCAGACTTCTGACCTAGAGATGATGTGAGACAATAAAGTCTTAAGTTGGTAGGTTTCTGATAATTTTTAGTGAAACAGTAAAAACTAACAAAGTCAGATTCTGCATAATGATTAAGACCAACAGCAGTAAGTTTCTGACCAGTCTGCAGTCCATATTCCATGCCAGGCATTCTTGCAAGAGTTGTACATATATTAACCCATTTAATTGCTACACTGTCTTATGAAGGTGATACGGTTCTTTCCTTCCCTTATTATATGATGAGCAATCTGAGTCCCAAAACAATTAAGTGCTTTGTTCAAGGTGATGTAGCCAGCAAAGGACACAGGTGAAAAACCCATATGGTATGTCCAAGGAGCTTAAGCATGAACTCTAAGCTGAGTACCCTGTAACGAGGCAGCTATGGAGACAGGGTGATCACAAGGGCTTTGAAGTCTTGGAAGGCAGGCTGCAGGGAGGAGGATGGGAGTGGTCTGTATCTGAGACATAAATGCCAGATCAGTATTTGAAGGAGATTGTTGGGGAGCAGAGCCAGGAGGAGGAGACAGCATAAAGAAAGCACTTACTAGGGGCAAGACAGCAGACAGGTGGCCAGTCAAGTGACACTGCAAACTCATTTTCCCCCACCAAGATACCTCCATCCCAGCAGGTTTTCTTTCTTGTGCCCTGGGCTTTTTCAGCAGGTGAGACGTCATTATCCACAGCCCTGCCACCATCCATGGGACCTCTATCAACTAACTGGTGAGCTGATCACACCATATCTGAAGCTGACCATACCTTTACCCACCTCTTTTTTATTCCTCACATTTTTAAGTGATCAAATTTAGGAGTTTCCACCCACTCCCTGAGTTTACAGATTGCCACTTTCTTACTGATATATTTTTCAGTGGTTAACTTTGTCAGGGAGAAATCATTTTGTCCCAACACTTCTGTTATCACCTGTGAAATAATTTTCAATTCCTTTTCAATCTTTTTTCCCAGTTAACTTTATTATCACAAAATATCTCTTATTTATCAGTGAACTTGATATGTCAATATACTTGCTGCCAGAAAATGTGTTTCCTCAGTTTCCAAGCCTCCAAATCGTGCCACACTGCTGCTCAGCGACAGCAGGACCAAAACTCTTTCTCCCTGGAACTTGGCTATTCTCATTGCTGTGGAAGCAGCATTTTGAAGATGAGGGGCACATGAGGGTATCTATTTGGTACATTTATATATAACTGGTTGGATGGAAAAATGGGGAGGAAAAGAAATAAATGCACCAAACATTATTTTCAGTATATTATAAGCATGCATTGATGTAACATTGCTATAATAAAGTATTGTTGAAAACTCGGGAGAAAGTTTCTCAATGTGAGACGAAAGCCTTTGTCTTTCTACCTAGCTTCTACCTAGAACATATAAAGAATTGAAAGAAAACAAAACCAGGCCCCCAAATTCAAACACCCAATCCAAAAATGCACTTCTCAGATGAAGAAATGGCAAATAAATATTTGAAAAAATGTTCAACATCACTGGTGATTTGAGAAATGCAAATTAAAACAACACTGAGATCCCATCTTGTTACAGACAGAATGAATGGCTATCATCAAGAAAGCAACCAATAACAAATGCTGGAGGGGCTGTGGGGAAAAAGGATCCCTTCTCCACTGTTGGTGGGAGTGTAGACTGGTGCAACCACTGTGGAAATCAGTGTGGAAATTTCTCAAAATACTAGGATTGGAGGTCTCATTCGATCCTGGTATTCCCCTTCTGGATATTTTCACAGAAGAGTTAAAAAACATCATATCACAGTGATATATGTGCACCTATGTTGATAGCAGTACAATCTGTAACAGCTAAATCTTAGAAACAATCCAAATGCCCATCAATTGTGGAATGGATAAAAAATGTGGTAATTTTATACAATGGAGTATTACTCAGCTACACAGAAGGATAAACTTGAGGCTTTTATAAATAAATGGATGTCACTTAAGACCATACTCATCAGTGAAATAAATTAGACTTGCATGTGTAAATATCATATTGTCTCCCTAGTGTAAAAACTGAATGAGTAAATAACATCCAAAATATGCAATAGGGACTAGGGCTTTAGCTCAGCAGCATAAGCACCTGCCTTGCAAGCAGGTGGTTGTGAGTTCAATCCCCAGTACCGATAAAAAAAAAAAAAAAAATATATATATATATATATATATATATATATATATATATAACAGATATTGTGAAAGTGAAAGGGAAATAAGTTGCTCAAAAGGAAAGAACAATGTGGGTAGGGGTAAGGAGAAAAGAAAGAAGGGAAGAGACCATATATATATATATATATATATATATGCATGTATGTATGATAGATAACTATATTACTAATCTCTGTTAGTTCATCAGAAAGAATGGTTTGCACTTTCATTGTGTAATCATTTTCTTCATGCCTATATCTTGTAATCTGAATAACTACTTTGAAGATAACAATACGTAATATATTAGCCCATTGTTAATCTCCTATTATTTTGTTTTGAAATTCTGTACCATAGGTTTTATTCTTTTTTTAATTTTTAAAAAAACCTTTGTTTTTAAGTTTTAGTGACTATTTTTTAAAATGTCAAGAAAATAGGTGCAAGATCAATGAAGATTTTAGCAATCAGAAGAAGCATTTTCTGAATGCTGTAAAGCATTTTATAATTCAGTAAATGTGCCTTACACTGAGTATTTACCATGTGCCAGTTTGTTCTATGAATATGTATGAATTATCTCTTTCATTCTTAAAACAACACAGATGGTAGGTACTATTATGGTCTCCATTTTACAGATCAGCAGTTGAGGCTTAGAGAAATTATACACCACACCCAGTCACTCAGCTCCTGAGTCTGCCCCTCAAATCCACACAACACATGGGAATAAAGTTTCTCTGTATGTGACAAATTTAAGTCCTAAAAGTTGACAGTTCCTTCTCTTACATCTCCACGTTTTTTGGTGCCTTATTTATTCTGTTTCTGATATTTCAGTTTTAAATCTTTCCTTTTTTTTCTTGCTTTTTCTCATTCCCTCTGATTTTCTCCTTCATGCCTGCCTCCTACAAGCACACACACACACACACACACACACACACACACACACACACACACACCTGTTTCCCTGTTTGATTAATTTGGCTCTGAGATTCTAAAAGGCACCACTGGCTTTCAGCCTTGACCAATCCTAAGTATATCATATTCATAAAAGGGTGCATCTCTCATTTGTAATTCCCCATTTCAGGAATAGTAAACAAATCCTTTAACTGCTAAACAAGGCAACCCCAAACCAAGACAGTGACTCACACAAATGCTCAGGTGAGTTTTTAGGAGGGCATGTGTGTCCTGGTTTGGCCTGAAAGCTCTGAATTATGGGTGTTACTACTCTCTAGGAATCATGGGAAGACACCATAAAGGACAGGACCTGTGACGCCTCTCCATAGTAAATGTACAGTGGTGGCTCCCCAGATTCTCAGAAAAACCAAGAAGGAGCTCTTCCTATGAGCATTCCCAGAGGCACAGAGGGCCCTGGAACCCAAGCACCACTCAGCACACGCCTGCAAACATGACAGCCTTGTGCTGCAGCCAGCCTGAACAATTAGGGCTAGAGGACTTGGAGAGCTGCAGGTCTGTTTCCAGCTCCTTGCTGCAACCTGAGGATGCTGGAGGGGAGCCAGGCCCCAGGCAGGAGAAGAGCCAGAAGGAAGAGCCACCAGCCAAGAGCTAACAAGGACAGCCACTGGCCCAGGCAAGGGCTGTGCCTCTAATTACACAAAATGCATTCCGAAAATTCTCATCTGCCTTGCTCTTCACACTGAGATTTTTTCCCCCACATTTGCAATTTCAAGCAAAACCCACATCTTAATGTTTTAAGTTCAGAAGCCAAATTGTCTAATAGTGTCTCAATTCCAAAGGAAAAGAAGTGGGAGACACTGATTTAGTGTAAGGACTAACTAGTGCAGAGTTCACAAACCCATTAACACTTAGTAATCTTTATGTGAAGTTTTTAAAGCACTTTTCAAAGGAGCCAATTTCATGTAAAGACAAACACTGGTGATTAATGAGCCATGCTGAAGAAACGCAACGCACAACTTTTAACTAGAAACTAGATCCAAAATGAAGTAAGGCTAAAAGTCAGATTTAAGGACTATATATTGAATAATATCATTGAATGAATGTTGGTTTCATTAGTTGTGATGATGATAATGCAGTTATAGGAAAGGATGGTTTTATGTATGTGGAGGACAGGTACATGCTCACAGATGAGAGTTAGGGAGAAAGGAGAGTAAAAATCAGGAAGAAAGGGAAGAACAGAAGCAAGGAGAGAGAGAGAGAGAGAAAGAGAGATTGAGAGAGAGAGAGAGAGAGAGAGAGAGAGAGAGAGAGAGAGAGAGAGAGGCAAATATTAACAACTGGTGAATCCAGACTGGGGAAGGTAAACATTGTCTGTGAAGGGTCAACTCATAAATATTTGTGGGCCACATGGTGGTCCTTGTCAAAATAATTCAACCTTGTTTTTGTAACCAGAACCTATGCAAACAAATGTGTGTGTCTGCATTCTGGTACATTTTCCTTCAAAAGCAGACATGAAGCTGGATACAGGCCACAGGTGAAGGGTGTTCAGTTATTTGCTATGACATTCTTACAACATCTCTGTACATCTGAAAATCTTCCAGAAATTGTGCAGGAAAAGGTTCTTAAATGTATAAACACAGATTTAACTAGGTAGCATTTGGATTTTGCTGGTAAAATCCATTCAACAAAATTCAAGGAAAAATTGTTGTCACCTCTAAGCACTGAAATCGGTCCTCAGCAAAAGACAGAAAGTTAGCCTTTCTGGCCAAGGAAGAAGGTACTGCACTATGGGCCTCAATTCATCACAGAGGTGTAACAGAAAGTCCCTGAAAGAGTCCACTTTGTGCCAGGCTAGTATTAATAGATGGATTTAAACCAGTATGTGCAGAGCTACTATGCATTAAATCTCCTAGTGGTTCTCCATTTCAGTAATTTGTGTGCCTGTCCTGCATATGAGAAATTTCTCCAGTGGTCATAGTGGAGACCTGAGCTTACAGCCCTCCTGGGGCCTCTTGTTCCAAAGTCCTTTGTGTACCTTGTTCCCTTCTCTTCTACTTCAAAGCCAAGACAAGGAAAGGCTCAGAGTAATCTCTACCATGTGGTAAGTCCTCAGCATGTAGTAAGCGTTTACTAAACAGTTAAATAAGTTCAGTGCAGCATGCTAGGTATTCCTCTAGGTACTTAAGAATAATGAATAAAACAGAATTCTTTAGTCTTCACAATTCATCAAATACCTAGATTTGTTCAAGATACACATAAACGTAAGTCTGATATCAAATTAGACAAGTGAGGGAATAAACATATCCATGGCTACAGCATAACAGCTTTGTAGTCAGAAGGACTTAGAATCTCAGCCTTATCTGCTTATAAGCTACATTGTCCTTAGGCACACTTTCTGAACTTTCTGATCTTCATATTTCTAATCTGTAAGGTGGAGAATATTACCCATCTTTTAGAGATATTAGGATTATAGAAAATACACATTAAGAACACAGCCCATGGTGTTGTACGTCCAACTCTGTGGTTGCTTTCAAAGTTTCACTTAACCATGGTCAACCATCAGATGAAAATATTAAGTGGGAATTTTCAGTAAAAAAACAAAACAAACAAACAAAAAAACAGTTTGCGAGTTTTAAATTAGGTGCTATTCCGAGTAATGATAAATTCTCATCTCACACCATTCCATCCTTCTCAGTCTTTCCTTCATCCAGTGTTTCCATGCTGTATACACCACCTGCTTCATAGTTATCTCAGTTTTCAGCCAGCTATTGGGGTATCAAGTGCTTGTATTCAAGTAACTCTTATATCACTTAATAATGGCCCCAAAGCACAAGAATAGTGATGCTCCCAATCTTATTATAGTACATTGTTACAATTTTTCTAATTTGTTATTAGTTAGCTATTAATCTCCTACTGTACTTAATTTATAAATTAAACTATCACAAGTGGGTATGTATAGGAAAAAACAAAGCATGAGAGGTTCAGTACTTTTCCAGGCTTAAGGAAGGCATATGGTCAGGGGTCTTTGAGTACATTCCCTGTAGATAAAGGAGACTGCTATATACAGAAGGCATTGTTATAACATTCTTGTCCACCAAGTCAGGAAGATGACATAAAGAGCAGCTTATCTATATAATGTATCCCTGAAAAACAGACACACTATGGGCACAGCCATTGCTAGTTACACAGGAGACCATTTTAAAAAAGAAATAGTTACTGCTATTGTTATTGAGGTGTTGTTAACCGCAGTGTGGCACGGTTATGCAGGCGATCTCAAATGTAAGAGCAGGCTAGTGTATCAAAGGTTCATGTGCAAGGTAGCTGCTTGTAAATCATCATGTGTAACTATTACAAAGAAATAAATCCTTGCAAGTTCAGTTCCAAAAATCCTACTTAATCCAAAGTGCACATTAAGGGGTGCTTATTGCAGAGGGAGGAGAACTTGTCTGAGGGAAGATGTGCTCTGAAATATCCCGTGTGCATCTGCTGCTTGCTATGTCGGATCAAGGACCCCAGCAGCTTTTGTTCATGAAAGAAGCTTCCTTTCCCTATGACAGCACTTTGGGAGAGAGGGACAGAAGTAGAGGGAAGGTAGGTTAAAAATGCATTTCATAGAAGCTCCTGAGACCATCACTGCCCTCTGCAGGCCTTTCTCCCTCTTTTATCAGAAGGCAAGCAAAGATCAGCTTGTTTTCCCCTTTTCCAGATGTTGATTCCATTTGCAGATTTTTCTCTCCCTGACTGACTGCAGAAAGCAAGCAACTCTCTTGCTCTGAGGCAAGCACCTAGCCTTTGGCTGTTCTCCGTGGAAAACGGGCAGGGATAACAAGGTCTCCTGTGTGCCCACTCACCTTGGCTTTCTTTTACATCAGTCAGGAAAGATCAACATAGAGGCAGATTTAGAGTTCACAGAAAATGAAGCCAACACACATTTGGGTTTCAAATGAATCTATACACCTCTATTGCCAGGTATAAATGCAATATATACACAAAGCATCCTAACAAATTTTAGCTTCTATAAATGAAAAGACTAGGTAGAAAATATCAACATACAAACTGAGATTACCTCTGCTAAATATATCATTTTAAATCATTTTAATGATACATTTTGCTATAAAAGCCTTCATAAGGATTAACATACCATTTATAAAGATTTTCAAAGGTAGCAGAAAAGACCCAGATCTTGTTAGAAAAATCAATAGCTAATATAAATGTTAATTTTCTATTCTACCTATAAGAATTTTTAAAAGCATGGTTTTTATTTGGTTTTATGCATTGGAAACAAATTTCCCTTAACAGAAACGCAATTTAGAAATTTAGAATTTGAGGAATACATTATTAAAATATCTCCAGGAACTTACCCCATCATTAGTAGGACTTGGGGATTTCCTGGCCCTGCCGTGTGTTCACAGTGAGTGCCCCAGCCTGTACGGGTTCCAGTCAAACTCCGGGAATTGGCCCATGTCCAACACCAATGAGAGCTTGCCAGACTGTCAGTGCAGTTTTATTTGCCAGGAGCAGTTAATGAGGATACCAGCCCTTCTACTGAGAGGAAAGAGCAACTCATTTTGCCTGGGGGAATTCTAGGGTGGCTTGACCCAGAATGTGGCAGCTTGGTGGCTGGTGAAGTAAAAGCAAAAAAAATTTATGGATGGGAAATGACCAAAAGGATGGCAGATTACAGAAGAAAGATTGGAAGACTGGAGGGAGAAAGGCTATGAAAGGTAAGACTGAGAAGGGCCTTAGGTGCCCTGGTATGATCTGGATGGTTCTCCCAGCAGTGGGGAAACTAGGCAGTTCATGTGCATGGAATGAATCCTGAGATCTGACCTTAGTCTTAGGAGAATATGGCATGTTCAGCAGGAGAGACCTACTGAGTGGGGAAGGCTCTCCCAAGACCTCAGGGGGAGACAACTCAGAGGCCATAGGAGCAAAAAAGATGGCGGGATGGAAGCGCCTCTCTTTGGTTTGGCAACTGAGTAGATGTGAGAATTGATAATGAAGGGAGGAACAGGATTTTAGGTGATGCTAAGGCTTTTAGCCATTGAGATCATTTTAAGAAACAACAAGAAGAGCATTCCGAGAAAAGAAACTAATTTACATTTAGAACACTTTTTACAGAGGGCCATATCTCGTTGGGAACTAATTTTTAGATCTGAAGTTGAAAAGTGAGGCCCCTGCAGAATGACCTGGGCTTGGGAATCACAGCATATGCATGCATAGGAAGTAGAAGGAAATTAGGATGTTTGCTGGCAGAACTCAGAGAACAGGAGGGATCACTACGGATCTATCCAGAATACTGACATTTTTAAAGGATGGTGGGGATGTGGTGTGCATCTGTAGTTCAGCTACTCGGAAGTCTGAGGCTGGAGGATCATTTGAACTCAAAATTCAGGGCCAGTCTGGGCAACATAGAGAGATCCTGTCTCAACATGAACAACAGACATAATAAAGGACAGCTAGAGGAGCATAAGTCCTTCGTGCCTGTAGGGAAGCAAAGTGAACAGTAGGACCAGGGAGGCCAATGCCAGGGGAGACCAGTTGAGAGCACTGTATTGGGAGCACTATGTGTCTAGCATTGATTTCTCTCTGGGCTGCTTTATAAGACCTCAGCTCTACCTCTTATTAGTCAAATAACCTCAGGCAAGATGTCAACTCTCCACAGCTGCAGTTTGTCTTCTAAAAGCCCAAGTCTTTCAATGGTTTCCCAAGTCCTACAGGATCTCTTGTACCCTCCCTCTATGATCATGGGTTCCCTTTATGCTAACTTAGCCAGGTACAAGTCCTCAATGGTCCTCAAACTCACCAGGTGAGTCCCTGCCAAGGCCTTTGGACTGGCAGGCGCATCCTCCCTCACATTATCTAGAACAATATCTGGTGTGTAATTAGTAAGCACTCAATAAAAATGTGTGGAATAAATATGAAAATGAGAATACTCATCATAGGGTTGTTGTGTGGAGTTAAGTAAGAGCATACATTTAAGTCCCTAGAATAGAAATTTTCCACATACAGCAACAATCCAATAAGCATTTCTCATAATATTATTTGTTTTATAATGCAAACTGTTAAGTCATCAATGAACATATTTTCTGACTTGAAGGACATTATTAACTTTTAGGAAGAAATGAGATAACCAATTCTAGAAGTCAGTTTAAAAAAACAATAGTGCAAACATACAGTTACTCTGGGGATGTTTAGCAGAGAAGAGATTATGGTGTGTGGTGGGTACAAAGAAGGCTGGCCAACTGTTGGTTTTAGGAAAGCTACAAGAAAAAGAAACAGCTCTCTCCGAGCTCCTTCTGTCCTTTCAGACACTGATGCTGTTGCCCACTCCACTGGAGGCCCGAGACATCAGTTCTTCACCACAGTGATCTTCAACTGCCCATTACTTCTGCCACGCTGATGGCGGACGCTGGCACCAGAGTCTCAGTCCACCTGACAGGTGTCTTTCCTTAAATCTTATATGGGCAAGCTGGCCTTACAGTTCTTAGACTTCCTCAATTCTAACAATTTCTACTTGCATATTCCACTTGCAGGTAATCACCATCACCCAGGCCTGCTGAAGGACCTTGAACTCCTACATCATACTCTTTGAGCTCAGCCCCTCTCTCCTCAGGTTTCTCATTCTTTCTTTCCCACATCTGCTCTCTAGACTTCTCCTTCCCCTCCACCCACTGCCCTCTGCCCTTGTTGCCTTATTTCCTTCATGACCCATTCATTCCTAATTCATATGATAGTTTAATTGCTCCTCTGATTATCTTCAACATTCTCCCCTCTTTATCATTTTATTAGGGAATAGCGGACAGAGAAAAGAAATCCTGCAGGAGGGACAATTAGGCACAGTGGCTAACCTAGCCACTGATGGCCCTCCCTGAAGTGAGTTCAGTTACGTATCTACACGGAGGGCCATCAACTAGAACAATGTTCTGGGCCCTCACTCAGCTCCCATAGGACAGAACACGGCTCTGCTGGCTGTGGATTTCCTCTCCATGGAAGACAGTCTGTCTGGAGGACACATGTAGCTGTCTCTGTCATGTAATAAGGGGCCTCTCACTGTGGGAGAGGCATGTGGTTGTCCATCTGTGCTTGGAATGGACAGATGCATTTGTTTAATTGAGGATTAGCAACCTTTTGCTATAATTTGCTTCATGAGAAGTAAAGCTAACATTTCTACTTTTATCTGACTCCCATGTTCATATCTCAGTTGGAAGGTAAAAAGAGGAGTATTATTCATTGGCTACCTTAATCCCTAACAAACAGATTCCAGGGCTACTGGAAATAACAGTACAGTTGCTAGATTTTTGAGCTTCAGCTTCAGTGAACCCATTAGACAGATGCACTTGGTAGCTTTTTAGGCATCTCTAGTCAGCTCCCTTCCTGGTCCTTGGAGGAGTTTGTACAAACATTCTCTCCTTTCTTCAATCTCTTTGCCTTCACTTCTTTCCTTCAACTCACCCATCCCAAGACCTGCATCTCAAAATCATTTTTAATAAAAAGATAAAATGGGATCTTCTAAGGCATTTTGAAATAATCTGTTAATATTTTTCAACAAGAGTAAAATGTGAATCTGGGTTAGCATAATGATCAAAGAGCCAAAGATTATATTAAGTTCGTTTAATGCTAAACATTTTACAGGGTTATAATTCCATACTTACCCTATGAAAGGCAATGTGTTAAGTGCCTTGGCAAGGAAAGGGTTAACATAGTGCTAGACTCTTATTTGCAAGTGAGAGAAAACCAGAAAGAAAATGGGGGATGCAGATCACCCCTTGAAAAAGCGGAATCCAAGTCTCTTGAGCATGGGACCCAGACTTTTCATCTCGTCTGCCCACTCTGCATGCTGGCTTATTGGCTCTCACTGCATACAGATTTCTTCCACATGGGTCCCTTAGTTCCCAAGTTTCATGTAGGAAAGTGGTCACCCCCTGGGAGGCCTGACTCTCCCTCTGACTTGCATTTGAAAGAAAATCACATGAAAAGATTCATTTTGATCTGTTTAGAGTCCAGGTCCCTCTCATAGTAGCTAATAGGACAGAGTCAAAGAGACCATGAATTCTTTCACTAATTAGGAGAGGAGACATAGGATATAGGGATAGTTCCCAAGAAAGGAGAATGTGATTTCTCAGGAGGAGGCAGAGCACAGGGAATATTGGCTGCATTCACAAAGTGGTTTTTTCTCTAAGTTCTTTTAGACCAGAATACTGAATTACTTCTAGCATTTTAAAGGTAAGAAACATGATCAGTTAAGATTTCGTTTTGTTTTAAAGACATTCTTTTGAAAGTCTATATATTAAGCTGCCTCGATGCCCCAAAGTTAATAGACCTAACCCCACAGAACAAAGCTAAGCTACTTAATTAACTCTGGAACAGCTTTTCAGGTACAATTCTCTACCACCATAACGACTGCAGTCTAATTTTTCTTACCTTGTGGGACATCTAGAAAACTACGATGCCCAATTGCAAAAAGGTTTTATTCCTTCTTTTAGTTCCAGACTCTTGGTCATCTATGTAGCACCTATTTCTCCTCTCAAAGATGTGACCTTTAAGCCCACTTGACGATCAACAGCATAGAACATCTTAGAAGAACTGGGAGTCCAGCCTATCAGGAAAACTGTCCAGACTCCATAGACTTTGGCCCTCTAAAAATTATTGGACTATTTCCCAAACTACTTAAACTATCTCTAAAATTCATCATAAATATAAAAATGCTATACTATAAAGTTGTTTCCCAGCATAAGTCACTAATTGTGCTTTGCAAATTGAACGAAAAATAGTCTGAACTTAGAGTAAAACTGTTTAAACTACACTTCGTTAAGTAATGCTCATATATCTGGTTTGAAAATATGGCTAAAAGCAGTGACAAATGTGCCTGTGGGCTGCTATGAGTTTGGGACACGTCCACAATGAAACAGATGCAAAACTGCTCAAAATTTCTAAATGCTCATTTAAGAAACTTTTAAAGCAATTTGGCATTGCAGTCACATTCAACTGCGTGATCAGTAGGCTCATCTCATGAGCAGGGAATATACTATTTGGGATGTTTTCAAGTCTGCATGAGTAAGACATACACCGTGGTGAACTGTGTAGTTAACGGCATAATTAATCACATTAGTCTGTACTGGACTGATAAACAACCATAGTGAAGTGGAGATCAAACACAGTGAGATATCAATGCACATTCATTCAAGCAACTATTTTAAAAAGAGCATTGGTGACAATATAGAAAAATTGGAACAACTGTGCATTGCTGGTTGAGAATGTTAAAAGTTATAATTGATATGGAAAATACTTTGGGGGGGGGGTCCTCAAAAGAATTTTTTTTAAAATTTGTACCGGGGATCAAACTTACAACTGCCTGCTTGCAAGGCAGGTTCTTATGCTGCTGAGCTAAATCCCCAGCCCCAGTCCTCAAAAATTTAAACATAGAATTACAAAAGGATTCAGCAATCTACTCCTAAATAGATGCATAAAGGAATTGAAATAGCACAGCACTGCCCTGGAAAATGCAAGGTTGTGATTTAAGCCCTGGCTAAAAAAAAAGAGGAAAGAAAGAAAGAAAGAAAGAAAGAAAGAAAGAAAGTAAGAAAGAACTCAAATAGAAATTTGCACAGCAATGTTCATATTCATAATTGCAAAAAAGTGGAAACAATTCATATGTCCTTAAACAGATGAATGGGTAACAAAGTGTGAATAATAAATACAATCTTAAAAAGGAAATTTTGATATATGCTAGAATAGTTGACATTATGCAAAGTGAAATGTCAGTTACAGAAGAACAAATACAGTTCCACTTATATGAGGTACCTAATATAGTCAGATTCATAGAGATGGAGGATCAAATAGAGGTTATCAAGATCTTGGAAACAGGGAATAATGGTAAGTTATTATTTAATGGACCCAGAGTTTCTGTTTGTGATGATAAGAAACGTTCTGAAAATGGTGCTGTATGTACTGAGTGCTTGTGTACCCCCAGAATTCCTATTTTGAAACTTAATCCTCAATGTGACATTTGTGGGTGGGGCCTTGGGAGGTAAGCACATCACGAGGGCAAGCCTTCATAAACAGATTCCAGAGGCTGAGGCAGGAGGATTGTGGTAAGTTCGAGACCAAATGAACTCAATGCTACCCTGACTGAACTGAATAGTGAAACCCTGTCTCAAAAAGAACATCCTTGGTTTCTCTGCTTTGTGAGGTTACGGCAAGAAGATGATCATTTATGAACCAGAGTCTGGCCATGCACAAGGCCTTAGATCTGCTGTTGTCTTCATCCTGGATTTTTCAGCCTCTAGAGTTATGAGAGATAAATGTCTGTTTTTTAATTTTTATTTTTATTAGTCCATGTTTGCAGTACATAACGATTACATTCCTCACAAGGAGTTAGTACATGTACTTAATACCTCAATCTTTTTCATCTCTTTCCTCCCTCAAACTTCAGTTGCTTATAAGATATTTTAATATTTTTAGTATTTTTTGATAGCAGCCTGAATGGCCTAGACACACAGATGGTGGTGACAGCTAGACAACAGTGTCATACTTAACGCTGCTGTATTGCATACCTAAACTGGTTAACATGCTAACTTTATTGTATATTTTATTTTTTATTTTATTTTTTGTCTTTTTCCTTTTTATCAGTACCAGGGATCGAACTCACGACTGCCTGCTTGCAAGGCAGGCGCTTATACCACTAAGCTAAATCCCCACCCCCTATTGTATATTTTAATACAAAAACTTCTTTATCAGTAACAAAATTTTTTTTTCTTTTTGGTGCCAGAGATTGAACTCACAAAATTCATTTTTTATCACAGTGCAGGGTGCTGGAGTATATGTCCTGTGAGAGTCTAGGTGAAATAAATGAGAGAACTGTGGTATGCAATATTCTACAAACCAGAGGCTTCAGTGCTTTGACTCGTGTTTCTGCAGAAATCCTTATTAATAAACTCTTTCCATAAGGACTTTAGAATCCTCAGTTTTAATGTCAAATTTCTAATTTCACAAAACACAGGTTCAGAAATGCTGAGCCAGATGAACTACTGAAACAGGGGTCAGACTTTAACATAAGAGTCAAGTAAGAGTGAGATAGTTGTCACACTTCGATGTGGCCCTGTCACCCCCACTCTCAGTCTTCCATCAGTCCCTGCCTCGACAGTGCCAGCTCCAAGGCATACAAGACGGATGGGAGTCAAACAGCAAGGGTTGTATTCCTCTACGAACCCCTCAAGCTTCAGGATGTGTTTCACACTTGTCTCTCCAGGCTTGCAAGTTAAGGCAATGATTTACTAGTTAGAGGTGACTTCAGGAACAAAGTCTTTCATAATCTAGGGCAGGCATGTGGATGACATTTAAAAAAAAGAAACAGGCTTTTAGGATCTAAATGAGTGTGCGGTGCAGGATCCATATCGATAGATCCAAATACCATCGCCCCTATCCCATTTAGAGGTCACAACCTCTCTACTGAGAAGGGCACTGAGCTAGCAAGAAAGGAAATGCCACAAAGTAAAGAGCCAAAAGCAACCTTTGCACTCATCCACATAGACTGTGACCTGAGTGGTTTAAGCACTTAACATTTTCAGCTGAAGAAAAGTTCACTTAAAAGTATCTGCTAATACTAAAACATAAATGAGAAGGAGGAAGCAAGAATTCAAAGAAAGAAAAAACAAAAGGAAGAATCTAGTTGAAATGTCACCACTATTCCTTTCATCCTTTCAAGTTCATTAGGTTCTTAATCCAACTTGGGGCCGCCTTCATGATGGCAGTTTCTTTTACTCTCTGTAATTCAAAAAAGGTGTGGAGGAAAGACTGCCTTCAAATAACTCTACATTCTCAACTTAGTAATCATACACAAGTGGAAACCACATTTGGTCTTCAAGGAATGTTTGTAAAAAATATACTCAAAATAATAAATTTTCCACGGACATTGGCTTCCCCTATCCAAGTTAATGTTTGGCCTAATTTATACAATAAATCTAATGGGCAACTTATCTCTCCCAAACAGCACGTAACACATTCTTGGCATCTAAAAGGAGTTAACACATTGCATATGCTGCTCATGTTCACCAAACAACATATCTGAGGAAAAAAGTCACCAGAAGGGAGAGAAGGGTGAAAGAGTGAATTTTGGAATGCAGAGGGCCACCCATGTGGCTGTGAAGGACCCTGACTTGACACCCCTCTTGGATTTTTAAAGATATACTGACATGTACCTAAAGACAAAAAGCACTGAGGCCCTGTAACAAATTTGAGGCCTTGCAATTTCAACCACATTTAGTTCCAGCAGTCTAGCTCCGAGTCTGAATATATAATGACATAAGGAGAGATCACATTTAAAATGAGTTCAGCACAATTACTGGTTGAAAGGAACAGAGGTTCAGTCTAGAATGATGCAAAAGTTCTGGAAAGGAATGATGGCAATAGTTACCCCACAATTGAATGTATTTATTGCCACCTGGGTACTTAAAAATGCCAGCCTCAGTCCTTAGCACTGTAGACCAAAAGTTAAAACAGTAAAACTTATGATATATCTATATCTATATATCATATGTATATATGTATGTATATATATATATATATATATATATATATATATATAGTTTAACACAATACAAGAGGTGAATTTAGTTATATTCCAAGGTCATACAGTGTGTCCATGACAAAGCTAAGAGTTATGTCAGAGTCAAAAGCCAATAAACCTTCCCCTTCATCTTTTCTGCATCTACAGTGATAAAGATGATGGTGACAATGATTCTAAATATCAACATCTTCATTATTGTTAACTTCCTGGGTACTTTCTCTGTGTCACACATTATTTTAACCAACTGACGTATATTTACAAAGTTAAGCTTCCCCTCAGCCCTATGGGAAAGCATTTTCTACAAGGGAAAGTAAAATATACAGAGATAAAACAATCTGCTCAAGGCCCCACTGGTAATGAATGATGGAACCAGGGTTCAAATCCGGGCAGTGTGATTTCAGAGCCCCTGTTCTTTATCACATTGCTGCACTGTCTCCTGGCACATAAATTTTAGCACATGGGATATAAAGACATAAACGTGATCTGCCTCAAGATGCAGTCATCAAGAAAATCAATGGGCTATGAATAATGTTTAAGTGGGTTAATAAAAGTTAGTGCACACCTAGCCTCTGAAGAGGATCCCCTAGAGACCTGCTCAAACACCAGCTTCCATGGAGTCTTCCAAGCTCCATGCACCACACATCCTCCTCTCTTGGCACGGCTCCACCTGGGCCTCCACGGTAGGAGCTATATGCACAGACTCTGCCTTACGGGTAAGGTCTATGACTTCATTATAGCATGGGTGATCATGAGTGGGTTCAGACTGTTCACATACTTGCTATTTTAGCATGTGGCTAGTGCATTGCATGTTTTCAGTGTTTAAAAATCCATTTTGAGTAGTTTAAATAATATATTAATTGCAGCAAGATTCAATGCAGCCAACATATGGAAACAACCCAAGTTCCATTGCCCCTCCGGATGAATAGATAAAAGACATAGAGTATACATATTTACAATGAAAAGCTATTCAGCCCTGAGAAACAAAGGAAATCCTATAATTTATGACAACATGGATAAACCCAGAGGACATTATGTTAAGTGAAATAAGCGAGACAGAAAAAGAAAAATATTGTATAATCTCACTTGTGTTAATTACCTGGATTAGTGTTATCACTTACCAAGCCCATATAGACAACCATCAGGCATATCAAATCATCATGTTGTATGCCTTAAATACATATACAATTTAAATTTGTCAATTAGTCTTGAACAAAGCAGAAATACCATTACCATTTATCCTTTAAAGGTTAGCTTGGTAACTGTCTAGTTCTGGAGTCCTCGCCAGGGCTAACTCCTTAGCTGTTTATCTCATCTAGTCTATAGTAACTGACATAGTCAGGGTTTCTGTTTCTGGGATTTAAATTTTTATAATTCTTATTTTGTTAACAAATCATTCTTCTTAGCTGATTTCAAACTTCTTGCCATGAGATTGCTTGCTACAAGTCTCAAAATAATTTTAATTAATCTTGTTTCAATGGGTTTCCCACTTCTGTTTTTCCTGGCTTTGTACCCTTAGTATCTCATTTTCCCCATAATTGGGCTTCCAGGGAGATTATCTATTTTACTGGTCTCTCCAAGAATGTGCTTTTCAATTTATTTATCCATTCTCTTTCTTTAAATTTCAGCCTTCTCCTTATTAATTTACTCTTGCTAGCTCTTAGGTTTACTTTGCTCTTCTTTATTCCCTAAGCTGAATAATAAGTTGTCCTGTTTCTCCATTCTTTAATAAGAGAATAGAAAATTTCCTTTGAGTGCTGTATTCACTTCTGCATTTAGACTGTACTGTGCTTAGAAGTTTTGATAACAAAATAAATCCTCTTTTCAATGTCTTTCCTAATAACTTTAACTTTCACTTGGGTTTCCTTTTTGATTCCAGGGCTATCAAGGAGTATGTTTCATAATTTGCAAATATGTAAGATTTCTTAAATTGTCTTTTGGCTTTTTTTATTTCTATGTTCAAAATGTGGCCTGCTAAATCTCTCCTCTCTTTGATCTTTTGAATGCTTTTTGTGGTCAAGTACATAGTTAGGTTAAGGGGGATGACAGTACTGTTCTACGGACATCTAATGGTCTATTTTTATGTATTGACCAGTGATCTTTGGAAGCTGTCATGAAACTTACTTAATTATTCTATAGCAGGTGATCCCAATCCCTGCGTTTGAGACCAATACTGGCCTGTGTCTTATTAGGAACCAGGCCTCACAGCAGGAGATCAGTGGCTGGGAGCGAGCTTCAGATGTCTTCACAGCTGTTTCCTAATGCTCAGGCAGCAATGCTAGATTCTCACAGGAATGCAAACCGTATTGTAAACTGCTTGTGCAAGGGATCGAGGTTGCTCCTGAACCCACTCCACCCAAACCCCATCTGTGGAAAAACTATCTTCCATAAAACCAGTTCCTGTTACCAAATAGGTTGGGGACCTTTGCTCTACAGGACACCTTCTATGATGTGAGAAAAACTGTAATATGTGGAATATAAAAATGCTGTCTCTCCTTCATTGGCTTTGAGGCTCAGTGACCTCCTGTATAAAATGTAAATTGTGCTTACCTGCCTCACAGTGTCACTGGTGGAAAATTAAATGAGGCTCCTGCCCACACAATGCTTTCCTGACAAATCCCAGTCAGCTGCTTCTGGGAACAGCCACTGTGCAGCCCTGGGGCGTAACAGAAAGCCTTCAAATGGAGACCTGAGTCTTGTCAGGGCCACAAGTGTGGAGAAATGGACAGTGCTGCATGGATGGTGCACACACTGAGAGGACGCGAGAGAAACGTGGTCAGCCCAGGCCAAGTGTCCTGTGAACCAGTTACATGTTTTCAATCCCTTAAAACACTGCTGTGAGTGGGGGTGGGGGCTTCAACCAATTTTCGCTGTTACACTCAGCACTGTAGAGAATATTTTTGAAACTAAAGACTGATTGAGAAAGACATCAAAAGAGCTTGATTTTGTTTGATGTTTAGACATATATACATGATGCAGATTGCTGTTGTGCTAACGATGACCGGCTGTAAGCCAGATGGACTGCATGACTATGTCAAGACACATCTGACTCAGTGCCACTGAAAGAGCAGAACAAGGTAAAACCATCCACACAGAAAGACTTCCCTTGCTCTGTGTAGAAGAGTGCCACCTCCTGTGGTGTGTTCAAATAAATCTGAAAATTACAATGAACTGTTAAGGCCGCTCCTGCCTAAGACAATACCACTGCAAGAAGCAGAAATGGTGATCTTAGGCCCTGTCAGTTTTGGTGACCAGGCAGGACACTTATAGGATAGGAAACAGGATATGGTAAACAGTCCTCATGTTCAGAGGAAGAGTCGGATATAACACAGCAGCTGGCCTATAGACTGATGTAATCATTTTAGATTAGACATTTCTAAAAGCAACTCTTAATTTGAGTATCCAAACAAACACACAGAAAAAAAAAATAAGTGGAGCCCCCTTCTCTCAAAACGTTCCTTTAAAGCTTCAATCCTGCTAAAACATTATTTTTCTTTTGTTAGCTTTTATGTAGACTGATAAATAATAAATAGACAGAAGGGGAATCTAACTTGCCCCCCCCCAATTTAAATGCCAATGAAAACAACAATATAAAATAGTTTTAACCATCAAATTGGTCAAGATGAATAGGTACAAAGAAACAACAATCTCATAGGCCACTACTGGTAGTGAGCGTGTAAACCAGCTCGGTGCCATCTTATAGAAGGGTGATTTGTAGATGAATGCACCAGATAGGATTTTGTATTTCTTCACTTCAGCAATTTGCCTTTTGGACTCTGTCCCAAAGGCATACACACAGATAATTCACAAAGATTTTTGTAAAAGGATACCCACTTCCACACAGTTAAAAATTAGAAAACAATGCAATGTTCAACAAAGTGGGGCTGCTATGGCATATACTGATTTTTTAAACTATTATATCCATTTCTGCTGTGATACACAATTGTATTAGGCTTTAAAATGACTGGGCCTGGCTGGGAACTTAGCTCAGTGGCGTTAGTGTCTGCTTGGCAAACGCAATGTCATGAGTTTGATCCCCAGCACCAAAAATAAATAAAATAAAATAATTGGGAGAAGCTCCATCTTGTAGTCCAAATTATATAAATATTTAAAATCAGGACTATAAAAATCACTTAAATTGAACAACTCAGAATAGAAATTGTTTGCATGAGGGTAATTTTTTAAAAGCTATTTAAAAAATATGAATTATATGTAATTTTTTCTTTCTAAACTTCTTTTGAAATTTACAAGTTTAAAAAAATATTATTAAAAAATACAGAAAAAGCTATATGATGAAGTTCCCCTTCCAGCTTTACCCTCCAGTCACCCAGACTCTCAAACTTAATGCAACTCATATTTACTGTCTCATATAGATTTGCACAAATATTTTATGTGTGAAATTTTCTTTCACATATTCCACATTCTCCCTCATTTATTTAAAACCCAAAGTAAGAAATACTGTTTCATTTTCCCTTTTAAATTAATCAAAGACAGAGTCATTATTTATTTTTATTACTATTTGGTATTCCACAGTAAGACATGAACAAAATTAGTGTAAACACATAATTTATTGAACAAATTGAGATACTTTGGGAAGGAAAGGTATACTTTCACTATCTACAGCATAGATGAAAACTGTCTCAGACAGTCTTCTGGACAGGTCACCAAAATCATGCTGGACACTTGGGTTATTTTTAGTCTCCTGCCACTGCAAGACATAAAATGCTGCAATAAAAAACTTTACAAATGTCATCTCACACTAATGAGAATATATGTGTCGGATATAATAATTACAAGTGAAATTATTTAATCAAGAGAAATTTTGTATTGTTTTATCTGGTAGATATTTCCAGGTTGTCCTCCAAAAGGATTGTCATAGTTTTCATGTTTTTCCTGAAAGTATTGCTTTTATAATAACATAAAATGATAAATAATTTATTTTGAAATTAAAAATTGTTTGGAAAATGTAGATTGAGCAAGTATAAAGAATTCATGGTCTTAAACACATATTTTTATGGCTTGGATCTAAATTGCCTCAAAACCTCACGCAGTCATGGGTGGGGGCTTTTTCACAGGTAGCTGGATGTAGACTGTGTGATTAAATTAGACTCGTGGTAGGTTTGCCAGAGTCTGCCTGGGATCCAGCGTGTGATGGCAGGGTGTACTCATGGTGCAGTGCTAGGATTGAGGGTACCAGGATTAAGGATGTGAGTGTCAATCCTCTAAGGGTGGTGCCTGGGGACAGAAAGTGTCTTGTCACTTGTTACTGGCTGCTTGCTTGCTTGCTGTCTTTCGCCTCCCATGAACTGGTTCTTCTCTGCAGTACCCCTCTGCCTTGCCACCCTGCCTTGGAGTGTATGAACTGAAACCTCAACTATGAACTGAAACCTCTACAAGCTGTGAGCTAAACAAACCTTTCATCCTTTTACATGGAATATTGAGTATTTTGTCTCAGAAATGGAAAAAGCAACTAAGACACACATAGAAACACAAAACTGGAAATAAACTTGAGTATGTTTAGGTTATATAGAAGTTTCAAAAGTCAATCATTAAGTGCCAGAAAAAATGTATGTAAATTACTAATTATGCAGTCAGGGTGGATTAATAAACTCTTTGTAAATACACTGCTTATGAATAACACTGTTAGTGCCACTCTTTTTATTCTGTAGTTTCCACTTTGTTTTTGGTTTAACTTAGGCAAATTAATTTTCATTTGAAGTTAGTAAGTGACAACAAATGGGTAAAAGAAGCCTGTCTATTTTTCTTTATAGAACCTCAAGAGTCCCAAAGAGGGGTTTCTACTACTCAGGGGCAGCTATGGTAGGACCAGCAGTACCTCTTGCAGCTGCTGGACCTGAAGTTCAAATTGTAGGGAAATCTCTGTGAGGTCAACAGGCTCAGAGTACAATATTTGCTAACGCTGGGTTTCCTCTGCATCACTACAGGCATATTTCTATACTTACCAAGACAGACTTGAACTGTTTGAGGTATTTAAACTCTGGGAGAAAAGCCATAGACCCTTTCACTTATAAAATGAAGCACATACTTGCCAAAATGTCTTTTTAATACTCTCATATATTCAGACCCTAACGTTAAATATTTCCGTGCTACTCACAAGACATTCCTAATAGGAGCTTTACATGCCAAGAAGTTACATGACCTAGTACAGAGTGTTCTTGAGCATGTGCGGGAGGATTTCTATGAGAGCTTTTCTAAGAATTTCACATCCATATGATGAAATGGCGTTCGAAAATTATTTCCAAAAGACTACATATCAAAATGAATGCAACTTTTAAATTTTAGACTTGAAATAAGAATGTCAAAAGCTGACACTTAATAAATATTTATAGGATGATTGCATTTGTTAAGATATTCATCTATTGAAATCATATCTGATGACAATACAGCATCAATAGGCAAAGATGTACTTTCTCAGTGGGGATACCTCTCACATCAGTGTTATTAAACAAAATTCTCCTGCTGCTGTCTTCACACTTTGGCAGTAACAAGAGCTAGGCACAGATGAATTACATTTGTTTTCTACCAATAAACACTTAGGTTGTTTTGAACATTTTGCTACTGCAAAATATACTGCAATAGTGTGCATGCCTGTGTGTGTATATGTGTGTGTGTACATATGCATGTGATTTCACATAATGGGGATGCACCTGTAGTATTAAAAAAAAAAACCCAAAAATTCAGAAGCGAAATCGTGCCAAGTATTTCATAGACAATATTCCTTCTAACCTTCAACGGAGCCTACAGAGTAGGCTACTGATTTGCAGAGGAGAAAATTAAAACCAAGGTTCCAAGTGACATGACTTCTCTGAGGTCAAATGGCCAGTAAACAGTAGAAGGTTTAAAACTAATCCCAAATCTCTTGCCCATATCACTCCTTTATTAAGTCTAATGAATGACTTCCTACAAAGTCAAAAACAGCCTCACAGAATACTCAAGCTACCATGGAGTTCTTCAGAGCTAAAAATCTACCACATTAAGCAATGACAGTAGGGACAGTTAAGCAGATAGATTTATGGCCTACATTAGCCTCCGGCGATGGTTCTGAACCTACTAAATGAAAAAGTGCCCACCTGAACATTAGTCCAATCCAGAGAAGTCTCCAACACGCCCTCAACACATGTGGTCTTTTTGGAATTTTCACTCAATGACCTCTGCCAGATCCCACCTGATGCTGTACTTATGCTTTAACTGGAATAAAATTAGTGCAACAAAACCCATAGTATTTCCTGTGTCTTAAGTTTGCTTTAATTAAAAAAAATCCATTTGGATAATTCGGCATAAATTCCTTCACAGATGGCATATAAGAGAAGCTCATCTTTTTCACTATATTATAGATAGGTGTGCAAAAGTCCAAATTCAGAACTATAAAATAGTCCTTAAAATTATAATCGAGTATTCCTTCGTGAGGGCTTTTAAATACTTTACACATGCAAAGTGTGATTTACACTCTTTTTAAGGGAGACTTGACCATATGTCTCGAAAACCTTAGAAATGGGAGTTTTCTTTGATCTCACAATTTTACTACTGGGAATCTGTCCTGAAATAATGGCAATGAAAAAAGAAGCTTTATGTCCTATTTTTCATCACAAGTTGATCTGTAACAGTTTACAAAATAGAAACAACCCAAATGCCCTCCCAAAGAAATACATTTAAATCATTTATTGTATATTCCTGTGTGGAAGAAGTTACAAGGCTATGAAAACAATGTTTTCAAAGAATATTTAATGCAGGGATGTCTTCATGATTAAGGTCAAGAGAAAAGGAAGGGTTAAAACCTGGTGCATGTGTTGACACTAACCATGTCATTTACATACATACAAAAGCACAGAAATAAAACTAGGCCGCAAGCCAGAATGCTAACTGCCCAAGTAGACTACTATACATGTTTGTATTTTCTTTGTTATCCACTTTAAAAATTTTTATTTTCATACAGTGACTAGCAGTGAACTCAGAAAAACTTTACACGGATTGTTGATGTTTTTCCTCCCATTACAGCAAAGCCAATTGCACTTGGACTATTTCTCTCTTACCTTCTGCTGTCTGACCAGTTTGCAATATATCAGTACAAATAACATAGAAACAGGATATGTGATAGTGAAACTCAAAGTCACCTTATTGGTAGGAGGAACAGATAGTCAACAGCCAAATTTACTTGGAGCCTCTCTCTCGCTCTCTCTCTCTCTCTGTCCATGTATAGATAGATAGATAGAAAGATAGATATACCTATGCACTGATATAGAAACTGTCCTCAGTGCTGTAGATAATTACATCTGACTCTTAGGGAATAAGGACCTCCAACCTAAGAGTTCTCATGATGTCACCAAATGTAACAGCCCCTTTGAAGTGTCAGCCTCTTCCTTTGACTGCTTGATCTGTCCTTTCCCTCAGTGGCCTTAATCTTGATGCATCATGTCTAGAAAGCTGTTTGTTTTGTGATAGGGTCTCACTAAATGATGTAGGCTGGACTGGAACTCTCAATCTGCCTTGTAAGTGGCTAGAATTACAGGCACACTCCACTGCCCCCAGACTGCACAGTTACTAAACAACCTAAGACTCACTAAGTAGGTCCTTCCCTACCCCTAGACCCAAAATACTAAAATCAGAACACAAACTCTGTATATTTTGGTTAAACACTTTCACAAATGTAAATTCCAGCTCATTTCAGCCCAACTTCGCATTACTTTTCTTTATGCATTTTCCTTTCCATTAGGAGAGAATCTGTTCTACTTAACTCTCCTTAACATTTAAAATTTGCTAAGAGCCTTGCTTTCTTTTTTTTTTTTTTTTTTTTTTTTTTTTTTTTTTGTCTTTTTCGTTTTTATCGGTACCGGGGATCGAACTCACGACCGCCTGCTTGCAAGGCAGGTGCTTATGCCGCTGAGCTAAATCCCCAGCCCCAAGCCTTGCTTTCTTCAGGAAGCAGGAAGTAGTCTCTCAGAGATTCATTTTATTTACTTCTCTGTTAAAATCTATATCAAACTTCACTGTTAATTTTCCTGTGGGAATTAAGATGGTTCATACTTTCTTTTCTTAAGTTAAAAAGCCAGCATTTTAAAGGTTGTGTAATACGCAATTCTGGGCAGTGAGATATGCTATAAAGCCAATTCCAATGATAATCTACTTAATCGAATGTATTGCTCATTGTCAAACATGTTTCTCTGCAGTTCTAAACCCCAAAACTCTGTATATCTCTATATAACAACCTAGTAGGGCACTTGCAAGACCATTATCTTGCATTCACAAAGATGTTGTTAATTTTATTATATTTTAGGGTAAATTTGCTTTTGAGAAAATGGGACAAAGAAGAATTCAGTTTAGCAGCTAAAGTTTTAGTCTCTTTCACACTCGGTGCCTGCATTTCCTCTCTCTACTGGCTTCTACCCTATCAGCTTCGACCAATGATTACTTCTCAAAGCGGCCCCTTATTATCTTTCATTCATGCTTACGGAAAAAGTATTAGAGATTAAAATACTTCCAACAAAAGATCTTTTTAAAAAATCTAGTTTATTATAAATTAAAGGCCAGTATAAAGTATCCACTAATAGAATTTCAGACTCCTGATAATAGTTTATAAGGCTAGGAGTGAATTTTTCAAGTGGTTCTGCTTTTTAACATCTTTGAAATCAAGCCACAGTAGAGACATATATTTTACCTTCCTATAAGGCCAGGCCACATTTTAAAAACCCATTCCAAACCACGTCTTACCTACAGTGATACCTTGGAAAATCTGTTCCATATTTCATGGTCGAATACTTAGCTCATCTAGTTCTCTCTTGCCCTGAAAATACACTGGTTTGGAGCTTAACAAGCTTCCAATGCTTTGATCACCCAGTGGAGCATGTGGCTTCCTTATATGTTTCTGGCTTCTAAACTCAGGCGAAGCCTCAATGAGATCACAGTCTTCTCCTGTTACCCTCAGCGACTAATCCAACCTCTGATCTCTCTCTCTCTCTCTCTCTCTCTCTCTCTCTCTCTCTCTCTCTCTCTTCCCCACTCTCCTACCCCCGTCTCTCATACTTCCTATGTAGGCCTGCTTCCACTTACTCTCAGATTTTCAGCTATCCCGCCTGTTGCTGCATGGAGAAATTAGGGATTCTCAGGAATGACACTGTTACTAAACTACTCCTGCGTCTACTGCCTATCATCGCTCTGAAGATGTGTCTCCTTCCTTCTCAAAATCATCCTTTCCTAACTTCCAAGACTCGGTCTACCTTTATAGCCTCTCTTAGTTGCCTTTTTTTTCTAGCAATCTTCTCCAAAGATAGAAAAAAAGTTCCTAGCCTAAAGAAGAGTCCTCCACAGACTGTGTGGCTCCCTCAGATTAATGTCCTTTCTCACCTCCTCAATCTAGTCTCCCTCCTCAGCTCCTGTGCCCCAAAGAAGATTCCCCAGCCACAGTCTCAGTTTCCCCTCTCTGGTTCAGTTGCCTCCTAGTCTCACTTCACTCCTCAGATCTGATGAGCTCCAAGGTCAGTGACCACCCCCTATCCAAGGAACACATCCCAGTTCCTGCAGTGTGCACTCCCCCTGAATGTGACACACAGCTCATCCCCTTTTCTCTGCCATGGTCCATTCTCCTCACTGTGCTACAGTGCTCTTCTATCCACCATGCTTCTGCCCTGGCTTCTCTGTTTTCTTCCTGAGTTCTTTCTGTCCTATCCCTTATATGACCATTTTTCCAAGCCACACTATACAGCCAACTACATTTCTTGGTTTACTCTCCTTGGACAGTGGCATTCATCTTGGTAGCTTTAGCAGCTGCCTAAAGATTATTGATTCTCAAATTTTTCTATCTGTGTAAGACTACCTATGGGATATGTGTGTGCCACAAAATGTCCAGAGAAGGGCTGCTGTTACAGATGGAATGGAAGGACAATTTCCTCTTTCCCTTGGTGCACAGGTCCAACATCACAATTCATTCCTTCTCCAAAATGAATGCCTCTGTCCAACAATAACATGCAAATCAAAATAAATAAAGGTTCATAGCTACTCCACTGCAACATGGATACTGAAACAAAAGACATCACCTAAGAAAAAGAAGATCACAGACCAACTTACAGTTTTCATTTTAGCTCTTATCAGAAAGTGAATGTTTTGATCTGTATCTATTTAATTCCCATATCTCTCAATAGGGATAATGGATGACGATAGCATTATTAGTCATGAGAAATAATAACAATTATTAAACAATATCTATGCTGATTTGGATTCAAACATTATAGTCAGTTCTCAACTTGCTCTGCTTGATAACTTCTACTTAGCGCAACATGAAGAAATAGGTAATTGTTCTTTTAGTTATCGTTCTCTATTACACTCTGTAAATTTTTCAGCACATATTGGGAAAGTAAACAAGAAAAACTGGGAATACAAGCCCAATAGACAAAAAGAGAATAAAAAGTTAATGGGATTGCCCAGAGGAGAGACAGGCAACATCACCTGAACAGGGAGGTAAATAACAAAGCTGAAAAAACTAGGATTTGAGAAAATGCTTTAAAATCTAACCCTTGCAATCAATTTCAAAGCCAAGCAACCTTTTTCAACAGTTACTTACTATTCACATGAATTGCCAACACCTATACTTGCAGCCTGGTGCTATTTTATGATAAAGAGGACAATTTACACTTTACTCTATCCTACAACATTCACAGACATCTTATCAACATTTTGGCCTATTTTATCAGCATCATACTTTCCTTATTGAGTCTTTCTGAAGGCAAGCCAGAAGAAATAATCTATTTTTGAGTATTTTTATAGTAATAGTGTTTGAAAAAATTTAGATCCAAAAATAAGCAGGACATTATGTCACCACAGTCTAGAATACACAAAGTCAGTGTTCATGTGGGTCAAAACCATGACACCCATTAAAGGGATGGTGACAGTTCTTGTCTGGTGATTTTGGTGTGTCTGGCTGCATTAATATTGACAGACCCAATGCTGGATCTTGAAAATCACTTTGCTTTGAAATTATCTTCAGATTACATGACTTATTATAATGATAAGAAAGTTTCTTTGTGGTAAGACTATAGGATCACTGTCACTCTTGGTGAAAATTCTAGATTGTTCTATTTACTCTGAAAATGTTATTTTATTGTCTGTGTTAAGTAAATGACTGAACTGCAAATTTTAAGGACATTGCTTAGGATGTGAAACAAATTTGTAATAATTTCTGATGCCACTTAATTGCTGAACTTACGAAAAGAACTATGCATGACCATTGCACAATTATTGAAATACTTCCAACGGTGAATATAGGAAGACCTAGATTCCAACCATACCTTTTTAAGCATTTCCTGATGATACTTGGCAAACTGTCTAAACCTGTCCCAATTTCTCATCTGTAAAATGAAACAATACTTAGCTACCAGTTTTCTGGAGAGAGTAAGTAAGATAACTCTGTTGCATCTTTTAAACCAGTAATCAACTAAAGCACATAAAAGCAGTTAGAGAGTGGGGGCTCTGGAGTTTAATTATGCCTTGCCTACTGATTACTAATGTTGCTGCTACTGTTGATCTTGTCATAATTATTTTTCTATAAGTGCTTCTTATATTTGGCTGAGAGCAAGCCAAGAACACCATCATATTTATAAAGCCAACGCTAACACTTTCTGAGCATCTGAAACATGCCAAGCACTGTTCTTTAAATGTATTAATTCATTAATCTTGAAAACAGTACACTTGGATACAATTATAACTTCCTTGGTGAACCACTTTTTCATTCATATATGTTTGGAGTGCATGACGATGGCATTCATCTTAGGAAGCAGCACGTGCACTGAATATTTCTGGGTTATCTTTAGTTCCCTTCCCCTCTTCACACCAACTACCCTCAATGAGTATAATCTTTGTATGTCATAAACATGAACTAATGATAATAATAGGAACAGGGGATCTAGAGACATAAGGAGGAAATTGACTACTTTGAAACTCAATGAATCTGATACTGGATGCATTTTGATACAAAAAATTTTGTCCTGGTATTCATTTGATGCTCAGTATACAAACTAGAACTTTTTGGTCTTGATTGGCATTCGACTTACTACTCTGCCCCACCAAAGCAATTTGTGTGGAATTCAGCAGTTTGGGAACACGTTGCATATCTGAGAACCAACTAATGACGAGTACTCAGGTAAAACTATAGCACTGTATTTACAGCATAACGATTAGGAAACCAAAGCTCAGAGAGGTTAAGGAAGTTTAGCGTGCATACACAGCAAATGGTCCAAACCTAGGCAAATCGTCCCCAGAACACACCATCTCACACCTTTACTGTGACAGTTAACCTTGTTTGTCAACTGGACTGATTATAAGGTTTCTAGAGAGATGATTGGATTGTAAAGGCGCTAACCTCATCAATGGATTGAACCAATGATAAGTTCATAGCTGGATGGGTTATTAGGAGATGGGACTTGGCTGGAAGCAGTGAGTCTCTGGGGTGTGGCTTTGAAAGGTGTCTCTTTCCTTTGTTCTTTCTCTCTCACTTCAGTCCCTGGCTACCAGGAGGTAAGCAGCTGGCCCCTGCCATACCATTCTACCATGATGCTTCTGCCTCTGAGCCAGCTGACCACGGAGAGAAATGCCTAAAATTATGAGCCTGAAACTTTGAATTGTTCATGTCAGGTACTTGGTCACAGTGACACAAAGCTGACTAACAGTTACTGTAGAAAACTCCTTTGTGTACTGCATCAAGATGCTGCTCCCAACCATTTCTCTTCATTGGTATTAAATCTGCCTCCACAAAATTGCCTACATCACACAGAGACTCTCCTTTAATATTCTGACATTTTCTATCTCCCCTAGAATTCTTTTCTCCACCCTCTAAAGCCTTATAGTGGCTTTTATGCACATTGCATGAACCTCACAGTTTTGATGGTTGATGGACCAGAATTGATTGATAGGTGAGACAGACTTTGGTTTGGGCTTTGGCTCTGTCAGAGTCAGTGTTGTGATGTTGGACAAATTTCCAGGCATGAAAAACATCTACATTATAAACTGATCATGATGATGAATTAAGAAATCTCCAGGAGCTTAGTGCCGTGCATAGGACATCACACGTAGTTGCCAAACCTTAGTTGCTTAGAGATGTTATCATCAACAATTAGCACAGAGGGAGCTGAAATGGCACTTCAAGTCCCCAGTTCCCACCACACACATTTGAGTTTGTCCCAAAACCAGGAGCCAAATGCTTACTTCTTGCCTCAAGCTGGCCATCTGGGATTTGGAGATCTAAGCATTCTCTACTACAAGCATGGCAGTGATAATAGGTACAAGGGCCCTGTAAAATATCTTGGAATTCATGCAGAAGGATATTAAAGTTGAGTGAAATTTTTATTATAAAACCAGAGAAATTCTGAAAATTAAAAGATTTTATTTAAAACAATGAAAGTAGACACAGATAAATTCCAGTTTGAAAAATTTAACAAAGCTAGGGAAATTTCTCCTGGGAATCCCGTTATATCTAATCTTCTCTCCTAAGATGTGAGCCCATGGTGGAATGGCATCAAATAATCACGCATACACCAAGGAAATCTGGTCTGGATGACTGACCCTTGGTTAAAAAAAAAAAGGGTACAAACAGAAAACAAACTCACTGCAGGATCCCACATGCTCTTAGATACTGACAGTATAGCTCTAATGCATTATTTTCAGAACCTACTCAAGATTTAATTCGAGTTCATACTTTATTCATATTTTATTACATTTGTTTTCAATTTGCCCGTCAAGTACTTCAGATTTCCAAAAGACTCAATGGCTTTTAATAGAACTGACATGAGTTGTGTTAACTCTATGGACATCACCGTGCTATTTCAGGAAAAGAATTTATTAATTTCATTGGGGACAAAGCAGGGATCATATCTCCTTTTCTATTCCCAAAGAACCAAGCATAGATCTTTAACTATAGTATATATTCAATAAATATTCACTGAATAAATGTTCCCAAGCTGCATACAAATGTGCCTTTATCTTTCACTATAGTGGCCTACAGCAATGATATTTACATGGGAATAAGGAAAGCTGCAAGTATCTTAGATCTGGGTTTTAGTCCCAGATCTGCCAGCAGTGTCAAAGAGTGACATTCTGGTGCCAGTCACCTGACTTCTAGCTGCAGGGCCATTATCTTGGGCAAGTTCCTTTTATCCTCCGAAAATGCAAAGAAGTGTAATCTATCCTCTCACACTTGTTCTGAGAAACAATTAAAATCATACACAAAGTACATACAGCTTTTCGTTTGTAAGGGACATTCAACAAACGTTAGCTGTTGTTTTTTATTATTTGCTAGCGATCAGCCTGGGACAAGTCACATAACTACTCTGCCCTATAATTTTCTCTGCTTTAAAACAGGGTAAAAACCCAGTTCCAAAGGTCCTTGGCTCTGGGATGGAATGAAGGGAATTGCTAAAGCGCCCAATACTTTTGATTTTCAATGACAGGAGGTCCCTGAGGGCAAATTTTCCAAGTGTTTGTACAAGAATGAGGAAGCAAAATAAAACAGTTCTGTTTTCATCTCTAGTAGAAGCACCTTAGAGTTTGAGTGATAAAAGCTGATATTTAACTTTATGGTCTCAAATTGCATTCATTTTCCTACAAATAGCTCGTTTATAAGTTTAAATATTACATAGAGTCTCTCTTCTATGAGAAACCCAAAACAGAAATGAACAGCAAAATAAAAAGCAGATAATAGGAACTTGGGAGAATCCTCTCAAATGGAAGGGGATCAAGAGACAGAAGGAAGAGGAGGGGAAGGGAAAGGAATAAAAAAGGAATTTAGATGTGTCATGTACATGTACCATCTCCAGACAAGCAATGTAAACATTATGCACTACAAAGACGTGCTAATAAAAATGGAAAGAAAACAATAAACTGTTTGATGCTTAAAAAAAAAATCTGATCATCCCTTGCCAGGAAACCTGACTTGGAGGTGGGTGGTTATAGGGAGGGAAGTGGACACCAGGCAGGACAAGGAATTTATAAGCAATGTTGGCTCACTTTTGGAGGATGGGGAAAGGAAGGGGCTGTTCTCTAAAATGAAATTGCTTTCAAGCCATTGGTTCCCCAGAATTCCTTGGTAAACTATACAGATTCACAATGATAGGGGAAAATTTCTGCTTTTTATCATCTCTCACTGTAATTTATTTCTGCCATTTTGTATAGGAAAAATATTAAAATCCATCTGCAAATAAATATCTGAGCTGTTTACTTGATTTGGGAGACACTTTCTTCATTTTACAAGCTGACTGAGGTGGTGTGATTACCTGCACACTAGCTATCTCTTTAAAAAGAAAAACATACATGCATTGCAGATGTCAAGATGATGATGGTGGTATTGGATGTTACCTATTGGCCTCTTACTGAGCCCAAACAGTACTGGCCATTTTGTGTGTATGATCTGTTATCTATATGATAATCCTTTAAATGTGTTACCATAAGTTTTGCTGAAAATTATGAGGTTGAGGGGCTTGTATGTTATCATAGGGTTTCCAGGTGACAGTACTGAAATTCACCCTAAAGACTAGAGAGCTGTGGTTTGCCATGAGCCTTCAAGTACTAACAGTAGAAGATGAATCCTCTAAACTTAAGCAGTCTCTGAGTTTATATGACAATCATCTCCAGTAATCCATTTTGGAGAAGAAAACAGACTTGTCTTATTAGCCTCACTCCTGCTCAATAGAACCTAGTTAAAAGTACCATAAATGGGAAATTAAGCTTTTTCATATTTCCCTGCCCAAGGTGACAATACTTTTTATGCCGCTTTGAAGATCTTTTCTATCTACTGATCTTTTCTATGTACTGATTCTGGCAAAAAGGAAAAGCATATTGCCTAATGACATAGAAAGAGTAATATTTCCCCACAGTGCAGACATCCCACTATCCATGAGGTAATTCTGTCAAACTCTTAATCTCACAAAGGTAGATATGGGAACCAACTTCTTCTTACACTCCAGCCTGCACGTTTCAAGTCTAAACATTTCTATACCAATAATCACAGCTGCAACAGGATACTTAGCTGTCGAGACTCTAACGGCAATAATTTGGAATTCTGCTATTTCTTATCTAATATGTACTTTGTACTTAAAATCTAAATTCATTTCTTTTGGGACAGGATGACTACCATAAGACAATAGGATTTGTTTTTCATTTAAGCATTTCACCAAAATTGTTATACTATTATCAGACTTACTGACATTTCGTCCCGTCCTTTCATTTCTGAATAGAAACTTGGCTGACGTTCCCTCTGACTTTTAAAATCTTACTGGAGACAAGGGAACGTCAAACACATCTCAGAAAGTGTGACGCATCCTCACCACATTGGAAAGGAGCAAACTTCTAATACACCACAGTCACCCCACTGGTGACAAGGGAAGACAACTTTCAAAGGGAAGCAAAATTGTCTATGGAAAGTTCTGGCTGGAGAGCAGGCAAACTGGAGGAGACAGCCTCTTCAAAAGAGATGGGACAGGATTCTGCCTGCCCAATCCTGCTGTTGGTGACACCTGAAAGGCCACTCTGACTCCTTTTGAAGGCAGCCCAGAGGTTTATAACAGAAGCGAAAGCAAAATAAAACCCCAAACCCACAAGTGATAATGATACTGCCTAAAAAAGAGGGTAAGACATACAGAAAATGTTTTATAATCAGAAAGCACTTCAGACAGAAGGCTTCTTAGAGGCCTTTGGGGAGATTTCTGTGGATTGTTAAATATCTTCTTGGGCAAATGTTTATTGAAGTGCATACTCTTGTGACATCTTCTATTTCTTCACTGTATAATTAGGAGGCACAAAGAAATAGAACTGTTGGGTACTTTTCCCATCCTACTCTTTCCTTAGTCTTTGTTGATCAAATTCCTGGTAGGAGATCAGTTAATTAACTGTGGAATTTTTATATGACCTCTCTCTCTCTCTCTCTCTCTCTCTCTCTCCCTTCCTTTTCCCCTCCCTATTTCTTTCCTTTTCCTTCCTTTGTTTTTTTGTTTAATACCCAAGAATACAAGTCTGAGATGAACCAAGATTTAGATAAATTTTCATATAGGTTAAAAACACAAAAGTTGCCCTTGAAAACCACAAACAAAACTAGAAAGCTCCGGATTTATTTACAGCTTACTCCTTCAAACCATTTATATAGCTTCAGTGACTATACATTCTAATGAGTTCATCTGAATGCTGCTCATGTATTTCCAGGCTTGGAAAAGTTTAAAATTCTCATCATCATTTATGAACAAGCCCTGACTCACCAAGATTTACAAAGCAATCAGCAGTAAAGTTAATTGGAACTCAGATTTTTCTAACACCTACAGAAAAATCCATGCAGTGCTGAGGAAGATAAAAAATACAGCCAAGGCAGCAGGACTGAATTTAAGGATGGCATTTCTAAACTGAAGAGGACAGGAGGAGAGACTAATTTACAAAGGATTTAAATATGTGTTAGGAAAGTATTGTTTCTTTTCATTTCACAATTAGCTTGGATTAAGCAATATGAGGTCAGAAAGAGCCTGAAAACTTGTAGAGATCCAAGTTACCACTTGGGTCTTCTCAGGAGTCTGAATTCCTGGAGCAGAAAGTATTAGAATAGCTTTGTATGTAAACACAGAAAGACTGGAGAAAGAAGAGTACGTGAAAGCAAGTTTAGGGAGAAGCAGGTACATTCAAGAGAGAGAAGGGCTTAGGTTCTCCTGATCTGTATAGCTGGGAGTCTACCTTGCATGCAACCTATTATGCTATGAGGTAAATTACTGTCAAGATTGGGTGGTCTCTCAAGGAATTTGAAGTCTTTCACTGTTGTTATGGTTTAGATCTGGAACTCTAACCCTCATTCTCATGTGCTCAGGAACAAAGCTCTTGGAAGGTGACTGGATCATCAGAACACTGGACTCATCAGTGGATTCATCAACTACTGAGTTCAGCAGCTGAGTGTGCTGTTAGGAGGTGGGCCCTGGTTAAGGTGGGTCCGTGGAGGGTGCGACCTGGAAGAGTATCTCTCCCTGGCTCCTCTCTGCTTCTTGGTCACCATGACATGAGCAGCTTTCTTCCACCGGGCTCTTCCTGCCTTGAAGTCAGCTGACCACGAACTGAAACTTCTGAATCCATGAGCCAAAATAAACCTCTCCTCCTCTAAGCTGTAGGTGTAGGGTATTGCATCCCAGCAGTAAGAAAAGTGACAAAAACAACTGTTGTGTGGAAGGAGCTGAAGAGTGACATAATCCCCATCTGGGCAGAAGCTTTGACAAAGATCAGTAGGAATAAAAAGGAAAAGATAAATTATGAGAGAGGAGTCGGGTAGAATTTACAGGACTTGGCAGTGTCTGGATGGAGAGATGAGTGCTGAGATTTGTCCAGATGGCTGGACAGTGTGGTCATTACAAAAAATAGAACTTTAAGGGAAAAAGATATCCTGATGGATGGGTTAGGAGATCAACTATGCTTTGGACAGAATGAAACTGTCCAAAGCATAGTTAGGGAACTGTCAAGATCACCAAGGAGGTCCAGGTGGTTTTGACATAAGAGGAGCTGTGGCACACACCTGTAATCTCAGCACTTGGGAAGCTGAGACAGGAGGACTGTCATGAGTTCAAGGCCAGCCTGGACTACATAGTGAGATCCTAGCTTCAAATAAACAAACAAAAGAGGAGGAGGAGGAGGAGGAGGAGGAGGAGGAGGAGGAGGAGGAGGAGGAGAAGAAGAAGAAGAAGAAGAAGAAGAAGAAGAAGAAGAAGAAGAAGAAGAAGAAGAAGAAGAAGAAGAAGGAGAAGAAGAAAAAGAAAGAAAGAAAGAAAGAAGGAAAGAAAGAAAGAAAGAAATAGAGATTGAGACCATAAGTCTAGGTTTTAGAGTCCTTTCATATGGACTTGGGGGTCTTTTCTTTGTAGACAGTGGCTAAAATGAGAGCAGTAAGCACAGATGCCAAAGAAAAAGAGGCAGAACTGCCAAAGGACAAAAGACAGAAACCAAAAAGAGCCTATGTTGAGTGGGGGTAAGGTACAGCTAAAGGAAACAAAGCAGAAAGAGAGGCTGCAGTGCTAAGAGAGCGGGTAATTTCAAGTAGGGATTGATTCACTCTGTCAATCATGTAGAAGGCAATGGGTGGCCTTTCAGGACACTGAGCCAGAGAGTGGGAGGTTAAGATGTGAGGAGACAACAAGGCAACGGATTGTGTACATACAGGACATTTTTGCAACAAGTTGGCCCCTAAAGAAGAGGATGGAGAAGATGGAAAGTGGATGAAGGACCCAGATTCATAAAAAGGAGAGGTTAAGAGTGAGAAAGGAATCGAGTAGCTTTGTAGACATACGGGAAGGGGGCACTGGTGAGATAAGAGGTGGTGAATGTGAGTGAGATGTGCCACAGTAGTGTGGGTTGGCCTAGGACATTACAGAAAAAAACAGGATCAAAACAGGGAGGAGCAAACCTTCATCCTCTTAGGTTGAGAGGAGAAAGGAAGACACAGTCTCCATGCAATGTCTGAAGAAGAAAGAATATTGAAGATGCTCCTGCAAGATGACTTGAAGCTCGACTTTCACTTTATTTCATGATGTTTCAGTGGCAAAATCTGCAACTCTTTGAAGAGTATTTATAAAACAAGTTACACCAACTGTCTTCCACATATTCTGTCCTAATCATTCACTGTCTGGCATAATTAACCTGCCAAACTAAAGGTTTACTTTCCTTCTGCTACAAAGATGATGGGTCACAAAAAGCAAGCAAATAAGAAAACTATGTATGTTTGACAATGCTAAATCAAACATATATCCTACCATCAGATGATGAAGACATTGCTGGAATCCGTGTGGAAATTTAAAATCCTCTAATCTTAATCAAGAAGCTCCTCTTTATCTGAGATCATACACAGGATGCCTCCTGTTTATAGTGCAAATTCAGTCATTCATGGGCTATACTTGTAATCATGTAACACACACATAGAACTGGATCCCTAAATTCCATAGAATTTTCTGTACAAAGGAAGGGAATCAGGCATATATTTCCTTAATACACTATGATTGACAGCATGAAAAACTAGATGAGAAGGGTAGGAATCCACTCAAGAGTGTCCAATGGGGGCGTCAGGGAGAGGATGTTAGCAGGATCCCCAAGAAAGACTTCAGGTTGGCCTCTTCTCAGCAGAGGAAGGGACTTGAAGGGTAATGGCACTGGGAGGTGGGAGATGTGGTAATAAAGGGGCAGGAAATGAGGCTGGGCAAACTGTTGAAAAGAATATGGATTGTATCCTGCCTCGGAAAGGAACCAATAAAAGATTCTGAGCAGGGAAGAAGCACCATCAGATACCACTGCTTAATTTGTTCCAAGCCATTTACTTAGCCCATGGCTCAGTGGATCCCCTTCCCCCGTTAAGGAATTTCCACAAGATGTAAGGCCTCATTCCTGCCTTTATAGCTCACACACAAGCTTTGAAGTGCTTCTTTTTGAAAATGTTGGTTTCTGAAAACTCTTTAGAGAAGAATGAAAATGGTCTGAGGGTTGTCACCAAAGTGTCGAAGAGTGACCTAGAGGCATAAAGGGTAACTTCCATTTGGTTTGATGTGGAGGTAACAGCTGTACTTAAGTTTTAAGTAAACCAACAGCCAGGCACTGTGAGTCTTTGAAACACAGGGTTGGCACCACGGGTAGTGTGATCAGGCTAAGGCTCTGCAAAGATTAAAAACTACTGAGCATCAGTTTCCAGGGGAAGCTGAGTTCAGTGCTGGAAGTTAAAAGAGGACTATGCATTGATGCCAAGTTCAACTCCCTGTGTTCGATTCTTAGCCTCATATTTAAAGCCCCACAATGATTTCACCCACCTTAGGGATTCTGACAAGCCACTCACTAACAACCATGAGGTGCATTGAAGCATGCAAGGGATTACAGTAAATCAAATCTTCATCTTTGTCCTGAATTTCTAGTGACACTTTAATACCTCAGCACTTAAAATTGTGTCAGTTCTGCTCACCAAATTCTGCTTCGCTAAGGATTCTGACCATTTTATTTATATACAAAAGATGTAAATTTTAAACAAACAAAAACATTTTGATGCCTTTTTTTTATTTAGTGCTATTTTACAGAAAAAAAGCATTGAATTCCCTTGGTATCTTTAAAAAAGACCTATGTTTTCCACATAATCCATCCAAACTCTTGTAAATTCTCAATGTGTGAGACAAAGAAGTGGTTTTTTTTTTTTTTTTTTTTTTTTGTCTTTTTCCTTTTTATGGGTACCAGGGATCAAACTCACGACTGCCTGCTTTCAAGGCAGGCGGTTATGCCACTGAGCTAAATCCCCAGCCCCTGAAGTGGTATTTTTTTAATGAGCTAAGAACACTAACTTGTACACGGGGTTCACTGGTATAAACCCTTGTTTTAAGATCTTAGAACATAATTTTACATTTATCTTTGCTTTTACGACTTTGTTTGTTCATGATGATTATTTAATGCCAAGTCCCTAAGCATCAAGCACAAAGAGCTCTATCGTTGTGCTGTTGCTATGGAAACATGTGGACCACTTTATAACAGCTCACATTGTGAAACAGTTTCTAACAGTAGAATACAAAAAGGTCTGTGTTTATTATGAGGCAAGATTGTCAAGCAATCATAATCAGTACAGTTGAGAACCAAGACCTGGTTTCATATCGCAAGGAATTAGAGATGTACTCCAAAAATAGTGATTAGTGATAGTTAAAAATACAACAGCTGCTTGTCTAATAGACAAACCATACAAAGAGCTCTGTTAGGGTTTATTCTGGGGGCATTTCCTGGAAAAAAGTTGAAAAGGTAGATTTTTTAAGAATTTGTAATGTTCCCTCTTAGAAATCTGATCTTTCAGTTACAAGAACACCCCCCCTTACCCCACACACAGATCCTAAGTGCAATTTTCCCAGATATACATGATGTATATAACACCACATGGTGAAGGAGGAAAGGCCCAGGCCTCAGGAAGTAGAGTTCAAAGGCAGATAGATTCAAATCCCGTCTCAGCCACTGCATGAGATGTCTGACTTATCTGAGTATGGGAAATGAGTAAATGAGTATGGGAAAATGCAGGCAGATTCTGAACAGAATATGTAAAGTGCCCAATGCTAGACATGTCATCAGCACATAAACACTAGAAGCTCATGTTATCTGTTAGCCAGCTGATAGCAGAGCTATTGATTAAAAAAAAAAAAGCAAAGCTACACTCTGGGATCTTGGCTGTAGTTGTCATTTCTTAACATAATGATATTTTATCAATAACTACATGACTCATTTCTTACTTTTCTCAGATCTTTGGTCAAATACTACAATTCCAATAATACATACTGACCACTACATTTAAGATCATAACTTACAGTTCTTTCAGCATTTTATGCCTTTACCTATTACATTTATTGCCTAACATGCTATACAGCTTTCTTATTTATTATAGAATAATGATCATGAAAATGATCATGATGACGATAACCTCTTTTCATACTAGAATGTAACTTGCCCAAGGCAGGTATTTTGCCTCTGGTTTTCCAGCACCTTGTGGATTCCTGATATTTGACACTTGAAGGAAAGTAGAGCTTCGTTTAGATTTGTTTTGCATTTTAAATGTTGCATCAGCTGAGGAGACGTAGGAGGAGCTAGTCCTCCAGGGTACTCACATATTAACTTTAGAGTCAGGGCAACTCCAAGGACCTGCTATCAGGGTGTCGGGAACCAATGGAAGGTATTCAGCTGGCTCTCACCCAGGCACAACACGTGGCATGAGAATAGAAGCTTTCCTGGCATAACTTAAATATTCTCCACATGCTCCTGCACCCAAAGTCCCTCACACATTAGGTCCTTCACGCAGCACAAGGGAAAGATGTTTGAACTTTCCATGAAAACAGTATGAGATTCTTGCTAAATCAACATCACCATGAATACGATGTTGATCAAGTTCATAATGTTCAACAGAAACCTGTTTTTCGAAATTTGTGAACAGTTTCCACATCCGCTAACTACTCATTCCTTGTTCGAGCAGATGTGTCAACATCTCACCAGACCCCCAAAATATCAATCAATCAAATGGCAATGACTGGAATTTTAATCAAGTACAGGAGTCCTCAAACAGAATAGAGAGGCCTTCACAGCAAAAAAGACATTACCAAGTTGATAATGCCTGTGTAATCCTGATTGCCAAAACTCGACCAGCTCTCCCACGCTTCTGCAATTGGGGCATGAGCTCCACAAGGGCAAGGATGGTGTATGAAACTTGTTCTTTGCATGGTGCCTAAGATTCAGTGGGCAAGTACTTATTGGATGAATGGATGGGCATACAATTTGCATTTCAAAGACCCTTCACAAAATTGAATTGGAATAATTCAGGAGTTAGGCCTTGAAGTATGGACAACACTAGGCAGCAAAATATATGGGCAAAGATATAAAATTTTGTTTTTCTCACATTCGATGTGAGATGAGGGCCAACTGTGAAATTCTGCTAAATATGATAATACTTTCTCACCCCAAATCAACAATTGAAAGAAATAATGTATCTGGAGGATAAGAAATAATAGTTCCCCTGCATTTTAAAATGGGTCAGGCCATATATCCAGAAGAGAGTTTCTCAGACAAATCTGGGTGCATATTTTAAGAAAAATGCTGACATAATGGTGAGCAGTCAGAAAATGATGACTCATGACTAGTAATGGAAGGAACTGCATAGCTTCAGAACATGCCTGGGAGAGGTGCCTGCCGCAGAAGCGACACGTGGAAGGGTGCTAGATCACAACACCTCCCTGACCACGTCCAGTGGAACCACCAAACTGACCACACTGATGCATGAGCCATAGCAGTGTTTAATGATCTTATGACTGTTTAAAATATGACATGAATAAAAAAGAGGCATCATATCTAGGAGAGGAAAGAGTGAGATGATTTGAATATTTCATGGCACAAATCCTTAAAAGATTGATATTTATCATTTTTATGGGTTAGTGAGAAGTAGTCTAGGAGGGAAAGAAGCAGGGGACAAGAAAAGGGTACTAAGTCCAAGAGAACAAGAGCTGGGAGGGAAAGGTTTCAAGAGCAGGGTGGTAGCATTTTTAAACATCTTGGATCTTGGGCCCAAGATCCAGCCTTCTGGAATATTCTTTCTCTCAAGTGGATTCTGATGTATGCTCAGCAGACGCCATGTTTTAAACATGACATGGATAGAAAGTCTCATGCCTGAGGACAGCTGTATTCACAGACTCTGAATCTGACTCAGACATACAGAAAGCGCTCTCTCCACAGGAGCAGGAGTTGGAAGACACTTCTTTAAAGGTTAGAATTTGGGGCGGGGGGTTGTTTTGTTTTGGCTTTAAGAGTCATATTCTTTCCATTGTAATTACTCAGCTCTGCCATTTTGGCACAAAAGTAGCCATAGACATTATATAAATAAATGAACACGGCTGGACTCCAACAAAAACATGTAGACATACCAATTTGGATTTGACTTACTTTCCATGAATTACAAAATATCTTTCTTTTAATATTTTTTCAATCATTTAAAGACGTAAAAACTACTATGAGCCTATGGGCCATGAAGAAAAGGCAAGCGGGTCATTGCTTCTGTCCCTGATCCTTATGCACACTTTTTATCTCTTGCTTAATCCTCCTGCCCCCTTGGTGCTAGCAGATGGGCTATGCCTGCCAGACTCAGTACTGACCGTTATGAACAGGTAAAAGCAATTTGAAGTTTCCTAATGCAGCTATACAAAGAACAGACCTCATAGGATTGATTTGTTTTTCCAAGCATTTTTTAAAAAGAAATTTCAAGGACCAAACACTATTTTGAATGGTTTCTAATGAGCTTGGCAATGTAAAGCTGTTATAAATATCCATGATTATGAAAACTCAACTAAACTTATGAACTCTGTGAATAGTCCTGGAGGAACGAAACACAAGTATTTCTCCTCGTAGACCATCTGTATTCTGGTCTAATTATCCAGCTGTCCTGATAATGACTTTAAAAACTTACTTCTCATCTTGAAGAGCATCAGTTTCCTATCACAGAAGTAGAAAGACAGAAGAAACATTTGATATTTGGAATCAGAGTCTTCTACATAAACACCTAAAAAAACGAATTTCTTTTAAACTAAAATATTAATAATCGTTTTCTGCTTGATGAAAAATTAATGTGAATCTGTCTCATAGAAGCTAAAACTTTTATAATTAATTGCATTTCCCTTTTGCTGTGAGTGCTAGGAAACCCAAAGTCAATTCTGTGCTCTAATTATATAAATTATTATTTTTGACTACTTGAGGCCTATATATACACTTACTACTACTAACATGTTTTAAAACGAAAACTCCAACATTAACTATTTTCAGAGCAAGTGCAGACATACTACCATACAGTCTTGTAGTTGATATTTTCCAGTCAAAGCTTTTCCTCTCAGCTATATTTTCATATTTTACAAGGTGTTTCAAGTCTTTTGTAGACTCAAAAAGGGCATCAAGGGCCAGGAATTTAGCTCAGCAGCACAAGCACCTGCCTGGCAAGTGCAAGGTTGTGAGTTCAATCCCCAGTACCAAAAAAAAAAAAAAAAATCATCAACAAATTAATTACTTTCCAGATCTTAGTAGGTTTTGCTCAAGAACACAATAAACCATGTTAGTAGTATGATTCTACCAAGATGAGTCAAATGAAAAATTTCTTTCAAATATCCTCTTCCACCAGACTGCCTTATACTTCTCCATGTGCTTCTGTTCTTCCTCTGGCTATTCATTTTTTGTTGCCATGATACTTAATATTTATACAAATAATAAGAGAAAGGGAAGAATTTCTGCCTTCTTCCTGTTGACTGTTAGAATTTCAGGCCAATGTGGTGTGTGATTGATTCCACTCAGTGCACCCAGAGCTGGTGAGAAGAGACAGTCTTGCGCTGTTACTCCAGATGATTAGAGTAAAATGAGGTGAGGGTATCAGATTATTTTTCCTATTGAGTTAGTTTGATGCTATTAATTGCACATCAGACATACTTTATAAAATTAGCCAGTTAGATTCTATATGGGATTTTGGATCTAATCTTCCTAAAAGCATGGAACAGATTTTTTAAAATTTTATAGCAGGGGGAGAGAGAGACGACGTAGGTAATATGAGTTTCACTGCGGATGGTGTATGTGAATCCTGCCAACTCTTGCAAGTTAGGTACATGGTACTGCTTCACTAATTCAGACAGTATTTTTGGATTATAAGATAAAGCAGGCCTGAATCAGATGCAACTGTAAGATTTCATTAAATAAAAAGAATCTATCTATATGTAAATAATGTGTTGATTACAGTGATTTGTAGTTCTTCAAATAAATATGGCATAGGCAGAAGTGTGCTTAACAAATAAAAAACAAACAAACAAACAAGTGACTATGTTAGCTTTTTCTGATTTACAAAGGTGCTTATGAAAGGAGCCGGCTGGGTAAGAGGCAGGCTTGGACTAGAGCCCTGACTCAGTCACACCCTACCTGGGCTACTGTCGCCAAACTGTTTAGCCTTCCTGGGCTTCATTTTCCATGTCTAAGAAAGAAAGGTATCCGATATCCTCCCCCACAGGACAAGAACCGAAATGCCTACCAATGTTGTATTGTTGAAAGTGGCCCCAGGCAAGCCCACAGCATCAGCTTCTGGGTGTAAAGTCTAGCCCCATCCCTCAAACTCAGTGCACACCCCGGGGTGCGAGCCTACATCCCTGTGCCTCAGTGTCTACCCCCAAAAAACGAGGTCACTGGTTGCATCTGCCATATTGGATTATTTTGAGGAGTAAATAGTAAAGTGCTTAGTACACAATGAACACACGATAAATGCTGCCTCACATGATAACTTCTCTTCCATAATAGCTGGCAGACTGAAGGCACTAAACAAGTGGTAGTTAACAGCATAATAGTACCTGACAACATCAGAAGGGATGAGGACTGTAAGTCTTCACAGGTAGAAAGTTTTAGAAGTCACTCTAGTCTTCTTTCACTGAGCTGAGCAAACTCAGGCCCCTCTTCTCTGGAGAGAAGTACAGTCTGTCTTCAACCCAGAACTTGAGGCTTCTAGTCCAAAGTTCTTGGACTGAAACCATACTGCATTCCTAGCCTTTCAGCCTCCAGGGATGATGTATCATAATGGAAACCAGTTTCTCATGACTATTCTCCTAAAAGATGGAGATTTAGGATTTGGGGTGAGATAAAAGCAGCCATTGGCAAAGAGACACAATTGTATTCTGTTCCTTGAAACACACAACATATATCTGGAAGGCATCAGGATTTAATTTTTGCTGAAACTGGCCAAGGGTTTATAAATTAAAAATATAATCATAGGAAATAAGAATGACTTTGGGGAATTACAGACTGATCAACTACACTTTGAGATAGGGCCAGCTGATCAAATCAAACCAAATAGCCTGATTTTTTGAATTTGAGAAATTTTACTAAGAGCCGAGACTAATTTAGTAAACCTTGGCAAAGAAGTTTCTCATTAACAGGTATTTTAAAAAATGGGTTGAGTGATGTGATCATTACTAAACGACTGACTTCAACACACTCACTTCTCAAACCAGAAACAGAAACAAAGAGAGCAAATGGCCAGCTGGCAGAGACTTGACTAGTTTAGTTACCAGGCCCTGTGATAAGTTTATGGCTTAATGTGTGAGCCTTACATAAAGGGTAGAGATAAACAGGAAAAGAGTAATGCTCTCCACCACTGAAGAAGTTCTCATTCCATTTGCTGAAAGCTTACTAGGGATCAAACACACTAATCTGATCCATTAGTTCTCACAAATCAATGAATTAGGTGCTAGCATATGGCACTTCACAGATAGGAAAACAGCAATTTAAGGAAAGATGTGAACCACACTGACACCTACACCAGCATTACCATCCCTGAGCATATACCACGCACCAGCTGAGAGCACTAGTTTCATTGTATACATTAGCACGTTTAAGCCTTCAATAGCCATGTGAGGCAGGGATGATAGTTTATCTTCATTGTACTGGGCAAGATGAAACTTGGAATAAGGCTAAACAGTTGCTTCAAGGTCACCTAGCTATGAAGTGGCTAAGCCACAAGACACAGGGCTTCTGTAGGTAACATCCTGAAAATAATAAGCAAAAGAAAAAAAGGGTGCATGATCTCACTTATATGTGGGACTTGAAAAAAGTCAAACTCATGAGGGTAGAGAGTAGAACAGTAGATACTTAGGGGCTGGGGATGGGGGGACATGGACAGGGAAAGGGCAGGGAGTAAGGTCTAGTGGTCTATTACACACCATGGTAACTATAGTTAATAATAACATATATTTCAAAGTTGCTAAAAAGCATGTTTTAAATGTTCTCATTACAAATAAATAAATATGCAAGGTATTATTATGGCTGAGATCTAAAATGTCCCCCTGAAGTTTCCTGTGCTTGGAAGGGGGTGCTATACTCATTGTGAATTCTTCTATTGATGAGTTCATAACTGAATGTGGCATTATAAGGTAGGGTTTGTTGAGGAGATGGGTCACTGGGACATCATGACCTGGAAGGGTGCATTCTCATCTCCACCTCTTCCCTTCTCTGATTCCTGACTGCTACGGGGTGAGCAGCTTTCCTATACCATCATGTTTTTTTCTGCCTCAAAGTCAGCCAACTAGGGGGTGGGGATTTAGCTCAGCGGCATAAGCACCTGCCTTCCAAGCAGGCGGTCGTGAGTTCGATCCCCAGTACCGATAAAAAAAAAAAAAGGAAAAAAAAAAAGTGTAAAAAAAAAAAAAAGTCAGCCAACAATAGCCTGAACCCTGTAAAACCATGAACCAAAAGAAGTCTTTCTTCTTGAGGTTGTATATTTCAGCTATTTTGTTCCAGCAATGGGAAAGTGATTCATATAATGATAGATGTGTTGATTAGCCTGATTCAGTCATTCCATGTCACAATATCACACGGTACCCTACAAACATATATAATTATTATTGGTTAATTAACAATTTTTTATTTAAAAACTGCATAATAGGAAGGAGAAAATATAAAGAACCACCTCCAATTGAAAATCTTTGGCTTCAAATTGTAAAGCCCCAGGATGACAAAAAGATCTGGGTGGGGTACAGGTGGGAGAAAGGGGCATTTGTGGCATTTCTGTGGCTAAAGAATATTAACCTGGGCTGGAGGAAGAATGGAGCTGACCCAGGAGAGCAATTTTGCTTCAGTTGCACTAACGCTCACCTGTACTTTAATCTGTCACAGGTGAAGCGATATGCTCAATGCCAACCTAAGTGGAATAGTAAATCATGCAAGAAACGGGTGGTAAACATGCCTGAAAGATTCAAGACCAAAGAAACTGAACAAGGAGATTAAAGAGGACTAAGAGGAAAGTGAAAAAATAAACACGAAGAACAATCAACACATTGGTTTCCTTCCATAGGCAGGTAAGTATAATAGAACAATATAAACATTTCCCCAGGGATTATTTATATTAAAGACACATATATAGATGAAGGCTTCTTTCTACTTCATGAGGAAGGCATGATAATAAATCACTGAATGTCTGCTAAGGAATCTGTTGACCAAGTCTGGGAAATTTTGATGAATGAGTAAACAAGCAAGCCAGACACAAATAATTTCTTATTTTGTGGCAAGCATTCAGTCTATCATTAACACTTCATTTGCAAATTTAACCAACCTAACAAATTGGATCAACTACACTATGACCAAAAGTATTAAATGCCTAATAGCTATAAAATGAAATGAATATTCTTTATTGAGTGTATCATTTTGTCTTCCAACTACTTCAATACATATGTTTACCTTTTTGAAAAGTCAATTTGTGATTTATTTTAATGAGTTCTGCTTAACCATAAGGAGTTATTTATTTAATGATTACACAAGCATTTAATATAATTCTGGTTAGCTCTAACACCCTACAACTCAAGTTAGAATAGTTTCTTTCTAGGTCTATACATATATGAAAGAGGCTTCTAACTAACCTGAAAAATTCAGGTTAACCTGGGGAGATAGAGTAAAAGTCAATAGTCAAGATCAGCAGTAAGTTTAGATCAGAAGAAGTGGGTAGCTCCCAAGCACTCTTGCTGTGGTTTTTCCAGAAAATTTCTTTGTTGTCTGTTCTTGCTGGGGACTGCTTTTACTTTCCACAGTAGCTCGCACCTCATAATGACAAACAGGAAATAACCACTCAAATTCTTTCTTACATAATATGTTTTTTTGCAGAAGATCTAGAACTCAAAGATTCTTGATGCTATTTATCAATCCCACTAAAAGTCAAGGGCAGGAAATAAAAATATTTTTTTCTTCCAACTCAAATACAATACCCCTTTGTGAAGCTGTTAAAAACTACAAATAGCAAATCTGGGAAATTTTTCAGGTGAGATATCTATCAAAACATTACATGCTGCTAAAAATATCTCCAAATTTATCTTAGCATTCCAACTCACATTATACGAAAACTCAGGATGATGAGCAAAATCTGTCTTAGCCATGTAACTCTGAGGTCATTAAAAAAAGGAGTCAAAGTAAACTGTTCGATGAGATTGAAGCCTCATAGGCATTTGCGAATTCAGAGCAGTTGTTTGCAGAATGAAAACCAGGCAGACTACAAAAGGAAGATAGACCAGCCCAATTTTCTGCTTCTTTGGCTCTTGGCAATAGGAGGTTAGAACAGAACGTAAGAGGTAATTCAAGCAAGTAGTTAAGTCTCTGAGGACTAAACCCATGACAACGAGCCTGAGTAGTCTTTATCAGCTGCCCCTGCACAGATACATGAGGCTCCTTAGTTAGGAAGCATAACTACCCTAATTGTGTCAGACTGATCTAATAGTCAGAGAGGAACATGGCGGCTAAGAGGAAGACCCGTGTGGTCCCAGGCAGGCTCCAGTGTTATAGCCACAGCAATAGGGGAACATGTGAAAAAAACAGACATAAAAGGAAAACTCAGCCTTAGGAGTGGGATGAAGGTAGTGGAATAACTAGGTAATGGAATTACCAGGGTGCTACTGGACACCCCACGAGTCCTGGGCAACTCTCTTTTCTGGGCTTTTCCCTACCACATCTGAGCTGCTGGGTCTCAAGTGCTCCTCTCAACAGGAGCAGAAAGTAAATGACAGCCAAGTTTTCTTCAAATCCTGCCAAGTAAAACCTTGCAGGGTTAAGCATACAAAAGGCTTCAAATATCTTGCTACTGAGAATCTCTTTTTTAAAAATAAGTTTCAGTGAACATACATACACAGAAGAAAATTCACTTATATTCAAACAGTTCAAGAATGTTCGCAGTCTTTTGAGGAGTTGCGATATCTTAAAACTCTTTCAACAGCAGCATCTGTTCTCAGAAGAGTCATAGATTTATTTAATAGCAGTCTGTCTTTCAGTTGGCCCATTACAACCAAAGCATAGTACATAAAGCATGCAGAATGATCGCTGGATTTCTACAGGCTTGTGGGGCACGGGTGACATGTGTGAGATAGATAACCAAGGATTCATTGTGTTACTTGTGCCCATAGGTGAGAAGGCTGGATTTTAGATAAAGATATAGAACTAAACAGCTGGAGAAGAATGATTCCATGGTGGATTTGTCAACAACACCAACCCATTACTTATGCAAAAACAATACTAGGATCTGTGGAATGATGGGGGAAGTGATCATTCACTTAAGAGTCAGAAATACTTTTCCACAAAGTAAAAAAGACCCATCACAAAATAAACACACACCACTTGCTCTCTGGAAAAGTGTAACAGGGCACCTTTATTTTTATTGGAAACCTGGCCAAGATGCCAGAGGATGGTGCTGCTTTGGACTTCAGAAGCTTACAGGGGACCTGAGATCTGCACAGAAGAATTAAGAAGGTGATAACATCTCTGCATGCATTGTCCAATTAGTCATGGTCACAATGCAGACAGAATGACATTGAGGATACATTTTGATGCATTGGACAACACCCTAGTCTTCATCCCTGTACTCAAAGAAAAAGATAAAGCTTTGCTTAAGGGCATTTAAAGAGTAGAATAAAGTACACCTAAAGCTTACTTGTCATATATACATTTAACCTGGCTTACAGTCTTCCCTGAGCAAATTTAATGAAAAATCCTAAGTTCTTAAATACAAGTTCTGATTCAAAGCACTATTTCTATAGGAGCTCAGAGACGGCCCTAACAGCACACCAAAACATATTAGATATTTTTATATCTAAATTTAACAATGTAAGCAACTTATTTCTATTAAGATATAATATATATGCTTAAGGATATAATATATATGCTTATATATATATATATATATATATATATATATGCTTAATAAAAACTAAATACCTTTGGACATTTTGTGCTTTAAAGAATACCAGCTGTCTTGGAGAATTACTGGAATCAATACCAACATCACTTAGACATAGTTTCATGTGTTACTTCCTTTCCCACAAATCACATGTTTTATGCAATTAGCTTTCATTAAAACAACATATAAATCCCAAAACTGTTGATAATAACAGAGGTTACTTATTTCTCAAAAGTCAATGGATCCCTTGGCCATAATATTGTATGGCAATTGATTCTGTAGCATTAAAACAACTAATAGTTTAAGAATAATATGACAACTATTTTATCCCTTCTCTAGTTCTTACTTTCAATGTGTTGGAGTCTGTCCACACAAGCACTATTTGATGTACTAGGAGTTTCTCTTACTGCCAACACCTGCATTGATGTCAGTCTGTCCCTAACTCAAGAAAACATCTAGTCAGTGTCCCTCACAGTATCATGACTGTAGGTTACTGTGGTGGACAGATTTCTGGAAACGACTAAACTATCATGAACAGTAAATCCTGTAGCTGTTTCAAGAAAATGAATGAAGATACAAACCAGAAAATAGGTCAGCTTCAGGAAATAAGCAGCACAGGCTATTTAAGAGCAAAGAAAAAAAGAAGGAAACAAAGAGATGCTTGGTTATGAAAACAATCAGGTCTCCCTTCCAAGAAGTCTACTTAGATAAAATATTTTAGGTATTTTTTACTTCCTGAAGGTTTTACTAAATTCAAATACATAGTTTAGTTCTTAGTTACCTTGGCTGAATAATTTAACACAAGAAACCTCCTGCCATTTGCCCCTTATCGTATACATATTTATATGTACATCCAATCATTTTCTAAACCTTTTTGTATTTCTAAATGCAAAATGTGGCAGCAATAGCAGTGTGGATAAAGTCAATAAACCAAGAACTTCTAAGGCTTGTTAGTTACTTTGAGTGTGAAAGAAACGAAAATGGGATGAGGAAAATGAAACAAAAATGATGCCAGTAGAATCAGGGTGAGAGTGTAAATCCCAGGGTATGTACTGAGGGTAAACTGGACACAGAGAAGCCCAGAAGCCAGAGAACCCTGAGTGCTTCCAGACCGCAGCTCACACCGCAAGTGTGGCTGAGGATGCCTTCTCGGAGAGCTGTCCTGGGGTCAGCCCAGGAGGGTCAGGGAAACCACAGCAACTTTTCTTTTGTGTCATTTATGGTATTTGCAGGGACAAGGCCAACAATGACCAGGGGGGCTGTTTACCAAAATCATTCTCCAGTGCCTCCCACAGAAATGCTTGTGGAAAGAACTGCCAAAACCTACATGGGAATCAAACAGAAGAAACTGAATCCAGCCATGTAAAACATGCCCCAGCCATTGCTAAGCTCTATTGCTTTGCAGATGGTTGCTGTGGAAGAAATGACTACTTACAGCAAACAGAGACCCCAGGAATTAATCCAGCCACTGGGATGAAAGCAGAATAAAAAGTGAACTATTCCATTCCATAGTTGAGTTTGGTGATTTACCAGGCCTGGGCTAATACATCCAGGGATAAAACTGCCACTCATCCAGTTCTGGCAAAGGACAGGACGCTGTCCAGGCCAGACACAGATCCTTGTTGAAGACCTCCAAAGCCAAAAATTCTGCTCCTCTTCATCTTCTTCTTCCTCCTCCTCCTTTTCCTGTTCCTTCTCTTTTTCTTACCTTACACCACATATACTCTATCAGGATATGTTCTAGGCTCTTTACCTACATTCATTTGCTTTTCACAGAAACCATATAAACTAGTGACTACATTATGCTCACTTCAAAGATGAAGAAACAAGGGCCTCAAAAGTGTAAGCAAACTCCAGGAAAGTACAAGGTCCTGAGTTCTATTCCTGACACAAACTAAAACGTTTAAGCCAACTGTCAAAAAGCATCAAGTAAAGTGTCACTAATTTGCACGTAGATTTGCACACAGATTGACTCACTGATTCTAGAGCACCAGCCCTGAACCAGGATACACTACTAACTCCTGAAAGATGACGCTGAAGAAGGCCAAGGGCTGGAGGAATTGTATCCTAGTCATTCACTCAGGAAATATGTGTTGAGTGCCCACTGAATACCAGCTGCTGAAAGTGCCCCAGCAGGCACGATCACCGATCACCCATCACCGCTCCTCTTCTAATTCCATTCACCTATCTCCCGCAGGATACACCGAATCTGCTTGCAAAAAACTCGGTCAAAGTGGGTTCGTTTTCATAGCTTCATCTTCTAAATCTCTTTACACTTCTTAGCATTACCTGGGACTCTAACATGAGCCAGTGGGAAGAGGCAGCAGCGTGGAGTGGCAGAGATACAGATTAATGGAAGGAGAGAGACCAAAGGAGCTGTGTGCACAAGTCCCTTTCTGCTCTAACGGAAGATGGAGATGCACTGGAAGCTTTTCTGTGCCCTCCTTATCAATTGAGCACAGAAGCCATAAGGAAGCTCCTATATTCTTGTCCCTTCTTCCCTGTGGGTGCCAGGAGGGATTATGGTACCCCACCCCCAGCCCCAGGTCCAGTGCACCTTCAGAGGAAGCAGGGAGCTGAGTGGTACACCCCCTCAGGCAGGATTCCTGAGAAGTCGCAGGCGCTGAAGCTTGCAGCCCAGGTCCAGCCTGCTCTTCACTTTGCACATACCCGCTCATGCAGGGCAAGACAATCCCCCTCTCCCCAGGGCTGCTGAATCAGCCGCTGGAAGCAACCCCAGGGAACTGCAGACTCTCAGCCACTCGGTTTATTTAGCACCATGAAGGAAACAGCAGTAGTTCAGTGAGAGAATAAAAGGGAGGAGTTGGCTGAATAAAGGTGATAAAAATAGGTTTTCCACCTCTGCGAAGATGAATCATTTTGCCGTGGGGATTCGAGAGGCCCCGTTGCAGCTTGGTTTTCAAATCCAGCCTCATAAATTTGATGAAGGAAAGTTTCCTTCCCCTAGATAACCAGTGCTGTGATGCGTTTAGCATTCAGACAAGTCTGACGGGATTTTATTAGAGAGATGCCCAGGAATAACCTCCACTTCTGCCCCGGCTTGCTATAAATACTGACTTTGAAGGACAAGGTAAGCCACAGCTTACCTTGGGAGCCACAGCGCTAGGTTCAGACCCACGGCTACTGCCCCCCTTCTTTCTCTCCTCTTTGCAAGCAAAGAAGTTTCTGGCACTTAGAGGAGGCAGCACAGCCAGGAGGAGGACACTGGGAGCTCAGGTGAGAGATACACACAGCGCCCCCAACGCTGCAAGCCCAGGAGCAGCCTGCTGTTGGGCTAAACTTTGAAAACACAGAGGTGTTGCTCCTAACTCACAAAATTCTTTAAAACTCTGTTTTTTGCCAAATTAATATAGACTATGTTTTATGTGTCTCTCACACATACCTGGAAAGAAAAAGCACTGCTTTCCGTGGGGGCAGGGAAGACTAAGTAAAAGCAACAGGTGCTAAAAATATCAGGGGGTATGAAGAAGGTAAATTCATAGGAAATTAACTTTAGTTTTACTTTAGCCGTGTCATTAGCACATAAACAGTAACTTTTTAACGACTATTAAAATCTAAATAGCTCCCCCCCCATACATGATGTTTTGTAATGGATTTTACTCACCCCACAGGTCCTCCTGCATGCCCATCCCGATGGGCTGGCAGAGCCTCTCGTTCTTGTAGGCCCCAACGCAGCAGCCCAGATGCCCTTACACTCCCTCTCCCAGAGCTGTCCCTGCCATTGCCAAGCCTGCTCTGTCCAGACCAGCTGCGGCAGCTGAAATGCTGAGGCAGTGAAAGTTGCGGAATGGACTGAAAGAGAGAGCCGATTGCCACACCTATTGGACAGGGAGGCGGAGAACTCTGTCCCCTACTCGGAAAGGGAATGGGCATCACAAGGGAGAAGGATGCCCAAATGCCATTCTACAGGACAGCTAGGGGACAGACGCCAGCACACAGTAGGCTTGTGACACAGTTGGTCAAGCCGGATCAGGAGTACACAAGGCAGAGGGACACAGCTTCAAGTTCTAAATCTGGAACAAAATAGGTGCATGACCCTGGCTAAGTCACCAGCTCCTGAGACTTGGATTCCTCATTCTGTTAAAATAATGGTGTTTTAAAAATGAAAATAAATCATAAGATGGCTTTTGGTTCTCTGCAACTTTAAAGCCATCATAACAAACAGAAGCATAATAAACAATACGCATACCTACAATTTAATGAGACTGTACTGTGTACCAGTCAGTGTATGGTTTCCGTGAATTCCATGATGCTGAGATTGATCAACTCCATCTTACAGCTGAGAAACTATCAAACTCACTCCATGAATCCCCATGAAAATCAAAGATCATCATATCCATTCAGGTTTGAATTTAAATGGAAGTGTTTCATCTTTGTGCCTGAAATTGAGATGACATTTGAGAATGGAATTTCTGCACTGCTGGGTGATTAATGTGTTTACAGTCTCTGCTGATATAATTCTGAGCTACTAGTATTTACGGTTATGGCCGTTCATGCTACTGCAAAACCCATTTTCCACCTGTTGTTTTTTATTAAACCTCCCTGAGGGATATAAAATATTTCCTTGTGCAGATTCTAAAAACAGGATCCTCAAATATGTGAGCAGAAATGTCATGTGTGGATTTATTGTTTGGAATTTCAGATGCTATAAAACCGTGTTTATAATCAATTCATCATTTAATAAAAGTTTATTAGATTGGTATGCCAACTGACTCACTGGTATCCTGCCATTTATTGACACCAATACATCAAACAGTAGGCTGACATTTAATATTTATTAATAACTTCTGTGTTTCCTTATTTCATAGTTTCCTTGCATTATGTTTTTATCTTTATTAACATAATTATTTAATTATTTAACATTATCTGTATTAACTCTGTCTTTAAGTACAATTTTTATTATATATTTTTATATTTATAAAGAATTGCAAAAATAGTACAAAGATCAAGCAGAAGTTATATTCTGCATCCTAATTTCTATAGTACATTGATAACAATTAATAAGCTAATATTGGTAGAGCACTGTAGTGTCAATCAAACTCCATGTTTTACTTGGATTTAATTCATTTTTTTCCAATATTCTTTGCTTCAAGATTCCATCTACAATACTATCTTAATGTCTTTTTAGTTTCTTCTGACTTTCCATATTTCTGGGTCTTGCCTTAATTTCAATGACATTGACAGTTTTGAGAAGCACTGGTCAAGAATTCTGCAGAATGAACCTCCATTTGGATCTGTCTGATTTTTTTTCATGGTTTGATATCTTAGGAGATTTTGCAAGGAACACTACTGAGGTAAAATAACATTCTCCTGTCACTGTATCGATCACTTTATTTTTTAAAAAAATTATGGTTAAATCCAATCAAAACTTTGAGTGAAGTTGAATTTTAGAAAAGATAAATATGAAACTATTTATTCTTTAATCCAGTATTTTATACTGTGGAGAAACTAAAAGAGAAAGTAATTTTTGTACCCGTTTTGAGAGGAGGCTCTACCCAAGGTTGTAGCAGGAAGCCAGCTAATTGCCAGATAGGTGTCAAGCAACTCTTTGAAAGGCTTGCCAAGACAAACTTCCTATAAAAACAATCTTAGAGGAAGGCAGTTTTAAGAGAAGTGTTATTTCAGCCTAGGCTGCTCTCCTTATCATGATACATTTAAGTACTTTTTTTTCCTATTGTCAAACTATAGAATCCTTATAAACTGAGTTAGAATAACACACTAGGAATTAATTCCACAGAAATTCCTTCTTTGGATAAACTATGACTATGAGAAAGGGAAGTAAAACTTGCTAAAATATGTATTCTTTGCTATTATATATTTTTCCCACAGTTCCTGATTGGAGGTCTTACTCCTAAGGGAAAAAGTGAGGAACTGATGTAATGTCACAATCTCTGCTGAACTCTGTTCCATGAGAGATAAGGGAGGACAAGTGGTTTCTTTCTTCAAAGAACAGCATTTTTTTTTCCAGAGACAGGAAGAAGAAAAAAACTGAGGAAAAAGCCTTTATGGCACTGCTAAATATAACTTTCCACCTTTGCAGAGACACAAAGTAATTATGGAAACAAGCTTGGAAAAATAATTTTGATGCATGAAGAGGCGATTAGACTTAGCTAACAACCCTAGTCATTCATAACACGTGTCAAAGGCTTGACGGGCTTACCTACAGCTGTGGGCTAAACTATAACCCCTACCATAGTTAATTTTCTCTCCTTGCTAAAACAAAATACCCAGCATCCAATGTTAAAGGAGGGAAAGGTTTATTTAGCTCACAGTTTGTAGAGGTTTTCACCCATAATCAGTTGTCTCCAAGGCAGACAAGGAGAAATAGTTCCTGGTGGGCAGAACATAGCAAAGTAACAAGGGATGACCACAGCTCCTTCTAACCTGTGTCTTATCCAGGCTATGCAGAGTGAGTAGCATTCACTCCTTTAATCCTAGTGTCCTTGATCCTAGCAGTTCCAGCATCACACACTCTAGATCCAGCCACCTCTGCAAAAGCCTCACCAATGACTGCATGAGGCTTGAGGAGACAGCTATACACAAGCCCCCATAATCCTCCTCAAATTTGTATGTTGAATTCCTTATTAATGCCCTATAATTCAGAATATCAACTACGAAAGATATAATTAAACTGACTATTAAAGATAATTAAATTACATAAGGTCATCTAGGTGGAGCCTAATGAAGATTGACAGTGTCTGAGAAAAGAAGAAATGTGGTCAGACACAGACACACACACAGGAAAGAACATGTAAGGATACTGGGAAAAACAATATGGTGGTCTGTGTCTAGATAGCTCCCCAGAGCCTCGGGGCTTTATTGTTTTTGCAGAGGTGGCCGAATCTAGAGTGTGTGACTGATTTGCAGTGCAATGCTGGGATTAAGGGTGCTGGTATCAAGGGTAGGTGATTACTGGATCAGTTCACTGACTGATCTGCACTATTCCTAGTAGGATACAATATAAGGGACAGAAAAAGGCTTGTCTCATGGTCTCTTGTTGCTTTTGTAGTCTCCTAGTGCCATAAATTGTTGCCCCTCTGCCATGTGCCACCCTACCTTGGAATCAACTGATTATGGACTAAAACCTCTCCAAACTGTGAGCTAAATAAACCTTTCTCCCTTTAACTTTGGGTGTTGAGTATTTTGTTTCAGCAATGACAGAAAAGTAAGACAAGTGGCCATCTACAAGGCCGGGAGAAAGGCTGCAAAACAAGCCAATCCCTGCCTACACTTTGATGGTAGACTTCCAGAATCCGTAATTGTGACAAAATTAATTTCTGTTCTTTAAACCACCCAGTTGGTGTTACTTGCTATGGTGATCAGAGCAAACTAGTACAGTCACCAAGAGCTAAGAGGGAAATACCAAGGGGACAGTGAGAGGATACAAGGCCCCAAAATGGGTGGGTATTATATCTCAATAAACTCTCAGTTATGTGAGGATCTTCATAGGTCACAATCTGCATGACTGTATTTGATCAAATCTAAGTGAAATTGCTAATGACTTCTCCTGTGGTTTCAAATTTCTTCTGTCGTTCTCTCTCCTTCCCTAACTTCTTGCCAAGACATTTTATGGTGGGAAAAAAATTGGTAATGCTTGTGACTATAAAAAAGAATTTGTTTTCATATGTACTTAAGCATCAACATTTAACTTCAAAATTATTCATTGATTAGTCAAGTCTAACTTTTTAAAACTTTTTCCCTCAATTCCAAAGCAATATTTCCAATAGTCTGCCAGACATCTGCACATGGATACCTCCTAGAGATAGCTGATTCAATATGTCCAAACAAGAATTTGTCTTTCCTCTTGGAACCTACTTCTCATTCTCTTGCTCCCATGATTCATATTAACAGCATCAGTATCCTCCAAGTGACTCGGGTCCAAACTGTACACGTCATCTTCCTAAGATTATTTAATGTATTTGATCAAGCCCAACTTGAAAAAAATTTTTTTAACCTCTGAAATAAAGTTGCATCTTTCCATTGCTGGTGCCTTAGTGTTGTGTCATACTTGAATTGGCAGGGTTTTTACTAAAACAAATGCTATACTTTTACAAATGGCCTGTCTTATAATTGATAGCATATAACATTCAAGGTCAAACCATTCCTATCTCCTCATCTTTATTCCCAGTGCTTCCAGCAAGGTTTACTTCCTCATCCTCTCTCATTTGAATGACTCATCTCTGAGCTGACTTTTACTGCTGGTCTAGTCCCATAACGCTCTTTCCACATAGCTGCCAGAATTTTCTGGAACCCAATATTCTTTTGTTTTCAGTGGCTCTTTCTTCCCACAGTGGAGTCCAAACTCCTCCACGTGGCATCTCTGGTCTCTCTTTAATTTTAAAATTTTTATTAGTACACGTTTGCAGTACATAATGATTTTTGTTCATTATGGGGAGTTGGTACATGCACCATCTTACCTAATACTTTTATTTCCCCTTCCTCACCACACCCCCTCTATCTTGTCCACTTCTCTTTTGCAGATCTACCTCCCTGGTTGCATGTCTGGTCTCCATCTACTTTGCAAAGCACTGACTTCTCTCAGGGGTCCTGGGCCCCAGCTGCAGTCAGATGCAAATATAAACCACTGTCAGATAGAATCCTGGTTCTTCTACCTCATTCTTTTTTGTTCCCAGGAATATATCCTTCCCCATCTCTAACATTCTTCATAACTCCTGGAAAAACTGTTCAAACCCATTTCTTTCAAAATGCTTTATTTTCAGATCATAATGTCTTTCTGGTATAATATACTTCATTAACATTTCAGTTTACTTAGGACGAGGATTTAGCTCAGTGGCACAAGCACCTTCCTGGCAAGCACAAGGTTGTGAGTTCAGTCCTTGGTACCAAAAACAAAACAAAACAAAACATTTCAGTCTACTTGATATTACAAGTGTTTTGTCTCCTAAAAGAAGATCCCCAAAAGGCAAGAACTATATCTTGAATTACAAGTGAGTTTTCACTTAGAAGTTGAGACAAAGCAATTATATCTTTTGAGTGTTATATTACAATAACTAGGAAATAGAAGTAGATATCATATAAGAGAGAATATCCAAGGAAAGCCATTATCTTTAAAGTCTCATAAGCATAGGGACATACTTCTAGGTGAATGAGAAATCTATGGGCTGGGCGTGGTGCCCCATGCCTGTAATCTCAGCACTCAGGAGGCTGAGGCAGGAGGACTACTGCAAGTTCAAGATCAATGAGGCTACAAAGTAAATTCAAGACCAGCCTAAACTGCACAGCAAAACCCTGTTTCAAAAAAGACAAAAAAAAAAAATCTATGGCCAAATTTTTCAATAGATTAACTCAGATGCTCTTCAATTTACAATGTGGTGCTGTCCCAATAAACCCATTTTAAGTTGAAAATATCATGACATCAAAATGCATCTAATACATATAACTTATCAAATATTTAAGCTTAGCAACACAGCACACTTTAGTGTCACCTTTTAATTTTCATGACAGTGTGGTTCACTGGAAACTGTGGCTCACTGACACTGCCAGAATTGCAAGAATGTCATACTCGTATCAATGACACAGTAACATCAACATTCGAAGCATGGTTTCTACCAAATGAGAATCACTTTCACTCCACAGTAAAGTTGTTAAGTCAAACCAGTGTAAGCCAGGGATGTGTATAACATTATTTCATTCCCTGTGACAGACAGGCAGCTTGTGACATCTCCCAGGAATCTCTTGCTGCTGATATTCAGGCTCTCATGCAATCTCCTCTCCTTGAGTGACCTGGACCTAGTACTTTACTTTAATGGAGAATAGTGGAAGTGATGAAATGTCACTTCAGAGACTAACTTATAAAGGACTGTGACTTCTACTTTATTGTCTCTCTCTCTCTCTCTCTCTCTCTCTGTTTACTTAATTTGTTGAAGCTAGCTGTCACACTGTGAGCTGTATATGAAAGATTTAGATGGGGACGAACTGAGGGTGGCTCTTATTAACAGTCTAAAAGGGATTCCACTCTGCAATATTCACATAAGTCAGCAAAGAAGAGGATCCTTCCCCAGCCACACTTAGAATGACATGGACCAATACCTTCAATGAAGCCTTGTGAGAGATATTGAAACAGTGATGCAGATTAATCTTGCTCAGGGTTCCTAAACTCCAGGAGCTGTGAGATAATAAACTGTTACTTTAAGCAAGTAAGTTATACAATGCTCTATAAGTGACACACTCAAATAAGAAGACCAGAAGGAAAATAATAAGCATGGGATGAGTGGAGGGACAAAAATCCCTACTGAGTCTTCCCAAGTATTCCTCCCCCGTAGACAAGGAGATTAATCTGTTCGTCTGATCCAAACATATCAGTGAACAACCAAAGGCCAGCTTGGAATATTACAGTCTTTGAAAATGTCCAGCTCACTGTGGAGCATGGTTCTCACCAACTGACACTTACATTTTTGTGTTCACTATGCAGCTGCTTTTGGATTAGATCATAAATTAGCTGTAAGGATGGTTCCTAAGAGTGACCTATGTGGTGAGAGATAGTCCTACACTGTTACTTTAACTCAGGAAGAGCCTTTAAATCTACACAAGTTTTTTTTTTTTTATTCCGTATGCACTAGAAAGGCATATAAAGTTATTTGAGAAGACGAGGGCCATGAGATGGCCTGTACTTTTACAAGCCAACTGTGGAGGCTGTTACAGCCAGAAACACACAAGGCATATTGACTTGGGAGGCATCAAATAAACTCAGACCTCCTAGGTTCATATTCTACCATTTAGCTGAACACAGAGTTTAATGTACCAAAGGCCTCGTTTGTTGTTTTTCTCTACAGTCTGTTCTCTGTTACGCTTAAAGCTACTAAAATGCTAACTACTCTTCTAACTCGAGCTTGGCCTTGGCACCAAACTTGAGAGCCATAAATTGAGCATTCCTTCTGTGTAGGGTAGGAGAATATAAACGAGGTTTCTCACACTGTGCCAAGGATGAGGATAAAGGAAAATGTGTCATTAAATTCAGTTTTGGCTGAGATACTGCACAAGATCTATTCATTTCCCTCAGGGAAATGTGCTTCCTCCACAGAGAACGTCACTCAGCTACCAGCTCTTACTTGTCTTCAAAAGAAGAATCAGGCACCTCCAGAGCTGCCCAGCGGAGCCACACAGTGACCATCAAGAGCACAGTGAAGCAGGAACAATACGTAAGGCTGGTACTCTAAGCCTTTCCTCCCCGGCCCAGGAGTGAGAATTCTGTCTCAAATCCTTATCATGGGCAAGGGGAGCTGTGCAGCTGGACAGACTGGCCCTGCAAAGAGCTAACAGTAACAGAAGAAAAACAGGTAAGAAGAAAGAAAGAGAAGCTCTACTTCAGTGTAGCTGTGAGATTGAGGGCGGGGAAGCCTTGGAAGAAGCTGGTGTGTGTGTGTGTGTGTGTGTGTGTGTGTATGCGCGCGCGTGTGTGCAGAGAAAGAGAAAGAAAGGTTAACTACACATCAGTAGAATTACTTCAGGCTTTATTGGAAAGACTTCAGCAAAGATTTCCAACGCTTTCTGATTATCATCAGTTGCCAGACTGTAATTTCATTGACTGTGTGGCTTAAAGTGTAACCACATGGAGCTTGACTTAGTAGGGGTAATACTAGAATGTTACAGTTAGAGCTTCATAAAGTAGGTCCTTGCCTCAAGGTTTTGGAATTAATTCATCTGAAGTGAGAGAGGGGAGAACCTATTTCAGGTCTTCTGAGAGGTTAAGGCTTCCAAACAGATAGCCCACAGTGCAGAATTCCATCCTATCATGAGGCCAGATAGAGATGAGAGGCACAGTGGACAAGTTAGGGGAGACACTGTGAATGGATTGGGCTAAAGCTGTGCAAACCAGGTTCCAGTTCTAATTCTGCCTCTCTAATTGGAAAGCTGGTAACTTGGTTCCTTGAACACTGGTTTCCTGAGATTAGTGACCAATGATGACATTACAGGCCAACTGAAAAAGATTAAGAAGGGTAACTAGCACTGTTGCTGGGACACACCAGGCATGTGACACCAAGTGATGGGCATGATTACTGTAGCAGTGCCTCTGGCCTCTCGCATCACCTGCTTTGTCTCCTTCAGGGCCTAAACTAAAACCATAATGAAAAGACAGACACACAAAGCAGAACTCTGACCAGATTTTTCTAAGGTAATCATTATACTCTTTAGGAGAGATGAAGGCTCTAGCACTTCTGAAGGAAGTTATAGGACAAACACTCAAAGTATTAGGTGTTTGTAAGCGTGAGCTGGCCACACAAGAACTAACCCTATGCCCAGGTAACGTTCTCAGTAACTGTTTTCCTGAGTGGCAGATACTTATAACACCAGCGACCCAAACTGAGTACACTGTCATCTTCCCAAAATGAAGGAATTGCATACGGGTTCCTCACTCTTGCTACTCAGCTTTTTTTTTTTTTTTTAAATTTTATTTAAGGACAAAAAAAGAAAAAAAAACAGAAAAAGGGTACAATTTATAAAGAATTTCAGAAAAAACAAACAGTAGGAAACCACTAGTTAATTGATTACATATTGTCATCTTAGAAATAGTTGTTCAAGTTACAAAATCAAAGCATATAGAGTGGACATTCAAACAGTGAGACTGCAAACAGTTCTGTTCAATGATCCAATAAAACTTGGTAATATGGTTATCTATCTTATAGTTAAATACACATGCAGTTATGTCCTTTAGAGCACTTTCTTTTCCTCTCTTTTGTACAATGACAATTACACATTTTGGGTTTTATTACTCCCACTGTTCTTATTACTTTTTTTGAAGAAAGTAAAACCAAATGTGACATAATAGGACAGAGTCAGTCAAATCAAAAGGATGGACATAATACATAATGTAAAAACAAAATACAAGGTGGTCAACAATGGTTACCATAATGCCTCTTGCTATCTTAAAAAGAATTGCCTATATCAGCAGTTATAATAAAATTGAACAAAACAGTAAAGAACAAGACCAATAAAACCAAAACATTGGAGACATTAGAGGACTTCAAAAGAAGCTAATAGTCAACCAGAATGGGCGGCATAATGAATCTTATTGTCTTCATAGTTGTTGCCTATACTTTCGAACTTGGTGCTATCAATGCTACTCAGCTTTCAACAGCTCACATATTTACCTTTTTCCAAAACAGTACTTTTAATCTTCTCATAATGTGGAAATCTCTCCAGCCCCTTTCATCATTTCCACAATCTCACCTCTCTCCAGCAATGAAATGTCATATGTTCTGTTATCAGTTTCATAAAATAAAACAGATACTTTTTGAAAGCCTCCTAAGGTCTAAGAGTTTATAGAAATTTACATTTTTGTTCATTTCAAGAAGCTAAGCTCTAACCATATTTGAAATTTGATTAGAGAAAAAGATATCCTTTTTCTTTAGGAAAAAAATGCATTTCTGTGTGAGTTAAGGATATTTGATGGTAGGATAAGTCAAACAGTCACATTCCTGCTGTGTGACACTGTGCCTCAGTGAGTCAAATTTCTACCATTCATCTGGGAAACAGGCATTTTGGGAAGTGGAGTCTTTCACAGTGTTAAGACAGTTTGAATACATTGACCCAAAGGTGGGGTAAGCAAGAGAAAAAAAGTGAGTCTTTGCTTTTTAAAAAAAGTAAAATAATCTGTCATGTGTTCTATCCTCAACTAAAAACAGGTGGCTACCAGGCTGAAAGGTGGCCAGAATAGGGGTTCTATCTTAGCCTTCACGATGTCAAATCTTGGGCAAATAACCCACAAGTCCTCATCTATAAAAGAAATACATCTAAGATGTCCTTCCCTCTGCAAGGTCACTCTTATTCTTGTGGGTTCATATGCAAGATCAAGCAAATATTTTGTGATAGCTCTAAGACGGGTTTTCACTCAAGGCCAGAATCCCTAAATTTCATCTATTTCCACTGATAACTCACACACGCTCATGTAAATGGCTGTCAGAATGAAAAATCTCAACAAGCAAAGGCTTAATCCCCAAACTCCTACGCTACACAAGCATGGAGGATGAAACAAGCTCCGCACAATCTCTCATGACCACTGAGTTTCACGATGGGACTTGATTGTGCAAGGCTGAGGAGCTGGCCAACTGAAGGACAGCTTTTAAAAAGACTTTGGTATGCCCAGAACGAAACTGGAGGTCTTTCTATCCGGGCAGCAGGGAACAGCATCACTAACACCTCCAGAAGAATGCGAGCATCTGCAGGCAGTCGCCGCACGGCTTCATGTGTCAGCAATTGCTACAGAGGAAACACAGACCCAGACCCAGGCTCTTTGCATTCTTGCCAGGAAATGATTTTCTACTACTTTGTTTTAACACCTTCACCCCTGAATTCTTTGTAACCACAGTGAAACTCAGGGGCTAAAATATACCTATTCGTGCCTTTGTAAATCTACACGTGTTTATAATTTGGGATTGCTATGTGGAAACACACTTTTCTATTTATCTTCAAGTCAAGCGGCTGGGCCATCTGAATGGATTGGCTTCTCAACACCAGACCATTAAGACGCACACGCTTGGGTTCCAGGCATGGAAACCCCACTGGCCGCCCTCCTCAGATCTCTTTGCCATGCTACTGTAGACTTCTCAGTCAATAGATGGTACATGGTCTGTCAACTCGCTGAGAATGCTGAGACCTTGAGAAACCAACCTCAAGGTCTTTGATGGAATCTCTACCATTCCTTTTTTTCTTTTTTGTTTGTTTGTTTTGTTTTTGTTTTTTGAAAGACGGTCTCGCTATGTAGTTCAGACTGGCCTTAAACTCGCTATATAGCCCAAGCTGGCCTCAAACTCCCAGCGATTCTCTAGCCTCAGCCTCCCTCATCTCATCCCAGTGCTGTGATTACAGGCCTTCACCACCATGTGCAGATTCTGTCTTGTCTTTCTCGATTGTAACGAATATCAGGACAAAGTAAATATCATGTGAAAAATACATCCACATAAAAGGCTGCATCTCTATCAGACCAAGATGGTCTTTACCATCTTCAAACCTAGTATTTACTTGAAGTTCCTAGTCTCTCCCTAGAAAAAGATAAATTAATTTCTCTTAATCTCAAACTTTTCATATTACAGCTCTTCAAACCTCCCCCTAAAGGTTCCAAGAACAGTACCAAAGCACATGTGTACCCTTCATTTAACATTTTACCAAACTTCCTGTCTTCCATCCCTTTTTATTCCTCTCTCCTTCTTCCATCTCTTTCTCTAGGTGGATATAATAAGGTTTAAGATTATAGACATTCTTTTCTGAAATTTTAAAATTAGTTGTATATATCATTAAATATTTCAACATGGATAATTCCTAGAATCAAAAATATTCCCCTGTGACTAACAGACACAGGGAGTTCAAATATTGTGCCCATTCATCATGCCTGAATTAAGAACTTCCTAGCAGATTATTAAAGCATTACTGAGGGTATGTCTGTGGGGTCATGAATGTGATGCTGGGACTATATGTGATCCTTTGTCCCATCCTTTCTGTCCTGTTCCCCTATTCTGTTTTCTGTATGAGTAAATTTTCTGTATGAGTAAAAGTTTTTTCCCTGCCATGTCCTTCTGCCATGGTGCATCTCCCTTGGAATTAGCTGACCACAGACTAAAATCTTTCCTCTTTAAATTGTGGGTATTGGGAATTTTTCACAGCAACAGGAAAGCTAACTAATACAAGAACCAAGAGATACTCCTGTCTAATACTTAATGGTACTCCAAATTTCTTCAGCTGCCCTAATAACCATCATTGCATTTCTCTCAATCAAGGACCACTGAGTGCCTCCCTAGTCACCCTTCATCTACAACAGTTCTCCAGCCTCTCGGGGATGGAGGAGTTTCTTTTAATAACTTTGACAGAGGAGGCCAGCTGTTGTTACATGATGTTCCTGAATTGGGACTTCACTGATTTGTATCTTCAGAACTGTGGTTTCTTGGTGTATTTGTAGAAATCTCAGATCAGTTTAATCATGGCCAATTAACTCCTTAAAGCCACAGTGTCTCAACATGAATTCTGAACCATTTACAGCCTTCTAATTCCCAACTGTTGACAAAAGTTGTTCAAAATCTTACTCCCTAAAGAAAGTTTTCAACCTTCTTGTGTGTTAACTCATTTTCTCCCATATCAAGGGGTTCTATTTATATTCTGGAATAAAAGATCATACACTAAAGGTTTCACACAGTTGGTTGTGTGATGGATCTTGTTAAATAAATAGAATTGTGTCAAGAAGAGCAGGAGGAGAATATTAGGTACACAAGAAGAAACATGAGAGAAAGCATCATACAGGGGAATGAACAGTGTTTGAAGAGAAATGAGTCAATATATTAGCCCTAGCACAAGGCAAGGACAGCCTGTGCTATGGTGATGGCCATGGAGACAGAGAGTCTAGAGGGACTGGAGTAAGTTGCCAACTCTCTGATAGCATGTCTGAGATGCCAGTACTGACATCAGACAATAGGTCGATGGGAGTGGCCATCTGAGTCTGACTTGAATTTGCTGAGTTTAAGGGGCCTGAAAGACGTGGGGAGAGCTGTCTAGTAGACAGATCTTCAGGTCCAGAGTTGAGGGGACAGCACTGGGTGAGGAATGCTGCTTTTGCTCCATGTTACAGAGAGCTATGGTCAGCAAGGCAAACAAAAAATGGGCACAAATGGTCACCCCTCAGCCTGTGGGTTTGAAGAGAGAACCCTGAACGTTATGGAGCGGGACTGGCAGTTCTGTTTCCTGCTGGGGCTCCAGCTAGTGCGCTCATTTCTGGAAATGTTGATCTGAAGGTAAGTGAAGGGCAAATTTGTAGATTCAGGATCCTTCAAGAATGGGAGTGGTAATCGACTATAGTTAGGAAAGCACCATCTAATACTAACATGCTAGCATTTATCACTAAAATGTTAAATATGGGCTAAAGCTAATAAATCAGTGAAGAAGATGGAATTGACATAAGATGAAGGTAACTGGATAAGTGTTGGCTAGAAGAGGATAAGGAAAACGAAAAACAATGGAAAGGACAAGGGAAATCCAAGTGAAAAAGAAGAGCAGAATAAAGGCCAAGCATGTGAGAGGGAGGAGTCACTAAGGTCCCCTTACTGGCTCGCTTGCTTGCATACACTGTCTGTCTCCTCCCCAGTAAGACAACACATTGACAGTTACTTAAGGTATTTAATATTCTATAAGAAAGTATGTAACTGTAAGTGCGTGTGTCCCCAAACCACAATTTTACTAAGATTATTTCTGATTCACATTTTAATCTCCAGTGCTGAAACCCCTTTCCCCTTCCTACTAGAAGGAGAGCTCCTTGCTTTTGTTCCCCAAGGTTCCCTTGGGCCTTCCTTGATTGTCTGCTCTGAGTTCTGCTCTTGTAGCGTGAAATTCCAAGTCCCAGAGTAAGGAGACACCACAGAGGAGGGGCCAAACAGATATTCACCAAGGCCATGGTTTTAACACTCGGAAGCAATGGATTTAATAAAAATTCTAAAATAATGTATGCACATACTAATATCTATCTATCATCTATCTATCTAGTATGGCTGAAATATAATATAATGCCCCTAGATTATTATACAAAATTATTCTAATCCACGGTTCTTAAAGTTATCTTCTCCCTACCCATCTATTTGTTAACTTAATTTGTCTATATGATTCTGACAAACAAAATTAGAAAGATTTATAACAACTGATTACTAACTCACTACCAGCCAATATTGGAAATCAAATACATGCACAGAAATAGCAATTTATGAAATAAAAAAAGCACCCAGTTCATTCAACTTGCTTACACTATGTACCCCACTCCTGGACCCCCATAGTTTTCAAACATAATTGGATTTTGTCACATCTAATCTTAGTTACTTCTTGTAGTATGGCTGAGAAACTTTAGAACAATCACTAAGATCTATGTAGGATCCTGCCGAAATTCTTGACATTTTTCTCATTGTTTTCTGCAAAAATACTTGCACAGAAGGTATTCATAATAGAAACAATAGTGAGTCACTGCCAACCCACATACACTCTTAGCTCAGTATGCACACACGTGTGTGCACATGTGTGATGAGATTTTCCAGAATTAAGGGTGGTTTATCTACCTGATCTCCTACCTTTTCTTTTTTCTTTTTGTGCAATGTTGGGGATTGAATACAGAACCTCATGCATGCCAGGCAAGTGTTCCACCACTGAGTGACAGCCTTTTAGAAAAATGTTTGTTTTGGGGACAAAGCCTAAGTTGACTGAGGCTGGCCTTAAACTTCTGCTTCAGTCTTCCAAGTAGCTAGGATTACACTTGTGTGCCACCATGCCTGGATTTTTTCCTTTTCAACACACAGGACATCAAGTAAATATTAAAGTGAGTTGTCAGAAATTATGAAACATATCAACAGATGAAAAAAAATCTTGTTTTAATGATGTTCTGTAGTGTTCAGAGGAACAGTTCAGAAGGGCGAAAGTTGTGTGTAACAGCCCTCTCAGTGACATTGAACCATGGCAGTGCCTGTTATATCTTTGGAATAGTTGGCTTAAAAATAGTTAGAATAGTGGTATTTAAACTCAAGTAGATTGAAAGTGTAATTGATTAGGAAAGTACTGCTTTCTCTTGAAATCCTCCTCTCTCCTCCTCCCTTACCCTCCAATGCTAGGGAATGCAATGAGGCAATGGAATGATAAAATGTAATTAAAATCACATTCCTCTCCTGGGATCAACCCAATTATCAGCCTCTCACCCCAAGATAAATTTACCTCTTGAAGGCTGAAGGACTTTATCACTCATGGAAAAATACAAACAAAGATTAAGATGCCATTTAGACATCATTGGAATTTTTCATTTTTAAGTGACCTCTTCATTTAATGGATTCAATGCATTCTCATTCAAGTAGAGTATAAATTGCAAGACAGACTGTAATAAATGGTACTGTCATGACCCTTAGGGTAGAGCAAAGGAATATTGGAAAATAAATCTCAATTCTGGATACTCACCAGTCCTGCAATGGGGGTAGGCAATCTATTGATCTTTTTTACAAGTCCTGGCTTTATAGCATTCAGCAACCTGTCATGAAAAAGGCAGAATGTCAAGAGAGACATAAAGCAGGATGGATCACACAAATCACCTTTATCCGGAGCTACAACTAAATTGCTGAATAGGAAAAGCAGTGAATTTAAAGCATGTAGTAAATCTCAATCATCTATCGGCCTCCATGCATAAAACTGAAAAGCTCTGCCAACATCAAGTTGGACCGTGGCAGGTAGAGTTTTAGAATTTGGAAACGTCAATAGGGGAGAAAGGGAAGAGAACAGGAAGTGCTTCAAGGGAACAGACAAAGATATGAGCTGGACTGAGGTTGAATGGTAACTGTCCAGAATAGCAGGCAGGTATACAAGGCGTGTAAGGCTTGTTGTCAATTCTTTTGGCTAAAACAAGGATCTTTCCAGAGATTAAGTTCAGAAAGCAACATCCATCTTTGCAAGTGAATTACCAAAATAGATCCTGTCTCCAGACCCCCATTTGCTCTTTGAGGAGAGTAGCTTGTTAAATGCAGTTGAGCTTCACCAAAAAAGGAAGACTCTATTTAGTAAGAGGTTAACTTGTCATATCCTAAAGATTTTAAGCAGGCTGACCACAATTCCCTAGGTCCAAAAAATACTTGAGCAAAAGATTTGCAGAATAAGGTTGAAATCACATAAAAATGGTAACACAAACAAGGGAATGCAAGAGAAACAACTACAACTGCTTGTCTCCGGGAAATATAAATTCAGAGTGAAGAAAAATAAAGGCAAGTTGTAAAATTTATAAGGTTAGCATCTGGGTAACATAGTAGACTGCAGTATTTGTAAAATAGGTTATTCATGAAGGAATAATTAAAAGTAAGAGATTGTACATTCATGAATAATCAGTGAGTTAAGGAAATTAAAAAAGAAGTAAGACAGTTCCTAAAATTAAATGATGTCAGTGCAACATGCCAGAACTTATGATACACAATAAAAACAATCCTAAGAGTGAAGTTTGTAACTATGAATGCCCACATCAGAAAAAAGAGGGCAAGCCCAAATAAATAGCCTAATGATACACCTTGAGATTCTAGAGAAAAAACAATACAAATCTAGAGGTAGTACAAGAAAGGCAATTACAAGATCAGAACAGGAATCAATGAAATGGAGACAAAAAAATAAAGAATCAATGAAACAAAGAATTGGCTCACTGAAAGAGTAAACAAAATAGACAAAACTTTACCCAGTCTAGAAACAAAAAAGGTAAAATCATAAAAGACACTGGAAAAATTCGGAATATTATTACTAACTGTTTAATAAACCTGTATACCAATAAATTTTAGAACTCAGAAGAAATGGAGATTCATAGATATATATGAAACTAGACCCAAGAAAACTTAAAAATTCTGAGTAATCCAATAACACGCAACAGAACTGGAGCAGCAATAACAAAACAAAACAAAAAAACCCTACCAACTAAGAAAAGCCCAGGACATGATGAATTCACTGCCAAATTCTACAATAATTTCAGGGAAGATTTTATGCCAATAATCCCCAAATTCTTCAGTGAAACTGAAAGAGGAATACTACCTAAGTCATTCCTAGAAGTCAGCACTATCCCAATTTCAAAGCCAGACAAGGATCAAAGCAAAAGAAAAAGCTACAGATCACTGTCTCTAATGAAGAGAGATGCAAAAATCCTCAGCAAGACACAAGGAAACAGAATGCAACAAATCATCAAAAAGATCACACACCATGACAAAGTAAGCTTCATCCCAGGGATGATTCAACATATGCAAATTAATGCATGTAATTCATCACAATAACAAAAGCAAGGACAAAACTCACATGATCATCTTAATGGATGGAGAAAAAGCCTTTGACAAAATCCATCATTCATTCATGACAATAACCCTGAAGAATATAGGTGCAGAAGAACTTTATCTCAATCTGATAAAAGCCATTTCCAAGAAAACCTATTGCCAACTTCATATTAAATGGGAAAAAAATGAGAGCTTTCCCTAAAAAATCAGAAACAAGAGAAGGATGTCCACTATCACCACTCTTGTTTAACATAGCCCTTGAAACATTAGTTAGAGCAATCAGGCAAGAGAAAGAAATAAAAAGGAAATAAAAAGAAAGAAAAGAAAGAAGTCAAAGCAGCATTATTTGCAGATCAAACGATCCTCTATTTACAAGACCGGAAAAGATTCCACTAAAGACTTCTAGAACAAATTAATCAATCTAGCAGGGTGCAAAATCAACACAAAAAACAAATAGCAGTTCTGTACATTAATAATGAATTCATTGAGAAAGAAATTAAGAAAATAATACCATTCACAGTAGCATCAAAAAATGAAATACTCAGAAATTAACTTAACCAAGGAAGTAAAAAACCTCTATAAGGAAAACTACGTCAGTCTCAAAAAAGAGATTGAAGAGGGCATCAGAAAATGGAAAGATCTTCCATGTTCCTGGATGGGTGGAGCAAACATAATCAAAATGGCCATACTTCCAGAATTGATACATAGATTTAACACAATCCCAATCAAAATACCCATAGCATTCCTTGTAGGTCTAGAGAAAGCAACCCTAGAATTCAAATGAAGCTAAAAGAGATCCAGAATAGCTAAGCAATTCTGGGTAACAATAGCAAAGTAGGAGGCATGACAATTCCAGTTTGGAAATTATATCAAAAACTTACAGTGGCAAAGGCAGAATGGTACTGTCACAAAACAGAAATACAGATCAATAGAACAGGATAGAGGAAGTAGAAACAAGATGCATCCAATATTTTACCTTCAACAAAGGGGCCAAAATACACCCTGGAGGACAAATAGCTTCTTTGATAAATGATGCTGGGAAGACTAGATATCCATACACAGAAGATTGAGTATGTATTCCACACCATATACTGAACTAAAATCAAAATGGATCAGAGATCTAAATGTTAAAGCACAAACACCTAGTCTACTGGAAGACAAAATAGGTAAAAATTTTAAAGACATAGATATAGGCAAAGACTTTCTGAACAGAACCCCAATGATATAAGAAATAATATGTAGAATCAACAAACAGGATCATATCAAATTTAAAAACTTCTTCATAGAAAAGAAAATAACCTATAGAGTGAAGAGACAATCTATAAAGTGGTAAAAACTTTTTGCTCTGTCTTTCAGACAGAGAATTAATGTCAAGAATACATAAAGAACTCCAAAAAAAATTAGATACTTCCAAAATGAATGACTAAAAATCAATGGGTATCTGAAGTAATTAGATACTTTCCTGAAGAAGTACATTGCTGACTGGCCATCAGAGAAATGCAAATTAAAACAACACTGAGATTCCATCTTACTCCAGAAAGAATGGCTATCATGAAGAAATCAAACAACAACAAATGCTAGTGAGACTGTGGGGGAAAAGGAACCTTTCCACATTGTTGGTGGGAGTGTAAATTAGTACAACCACTATGAATATCAATATGAAGATTCCTCAAAAAACTAAAAATACAAATTTTGTTTGATCCAGCTATTCCTGTTCTAGGAACAGTATCTTCCCAAAAGTGTTAATGTCATCATATTACTGTGACATATCCATACACGTATATATAGCATCAAAATTTATAATAGCTAAATCTTGGAAATAGCCTGTATGTCCACCAATAGATGAAAGAATAAAGAAAATGTCATATTTTTACACAACGGAGTACTACTCTGCCATAAAAAGGATAAACTTGAGACATTCGTAAGTAAATGGATACACCTTGAGACCATGAGGTTAAGTGAAATAAATCAGACATGTAAGTTTAAATATTGCATGGTTTCTCTTATATGAGAAACAAAAAATATAACTGAAGAACAAAATAAAGGATAGATAATAGGAAGTAGGGAAATCTTTTTCAAATTGGAAAGAGAACAAGGGACAGAAGGGAGGGGAGGAGGAGAAAAGGAAAGAAAATCGAAAAATGGAAATGGAGATTTTTCCAAATGGGAAAAGTGTTAAGAGTTGGAAAGGGAAAGAAGGATAAAAAGAATTAAGATGTGTTATGTGCGTGTACAAACTACCCACAATAAATATAGTTATTATGTACTGAAACAGGCAGTAATAAAAAATACATACATTTTTTAAAAGACAGATTTTAGGATGGAGTAGTTACGTAAAATTTCTGAATACCAGATAAAGGGAAATGATTAAAGCATCAGCAGGCTACACCCCACTGGCCAAGGTGGCCCACACCTGGTCCCCTCGCTATTTTATCAGTACCAGCCACGCACACGCATGTAAGTACCGTCTGCAGCTACTTGTGCTATAACAGCAGATTTCAGTAGTTAACACAAAGAACGCGCCCCACAAGGCACAGAATCTTTACCATCCACCCTTTATGGAGAGTTTACTGACTTGTGCTATAATTCACGCAATCCAAGATTAAGGTAAATCCTGAAGGACGTACACGACAGATTTCTACAGGTTGGTAAAAGAACTTCTTTGAAATAGTTTGACAGCACTGTATACTAACATATTGAAAAATATTGTTAAGGTGATAGACAGCGATGAGACAAATGGTGTTATATTTGCATATAACCTACACACTCCTTCTGTGTACTTTAAATAATTTCTAGATTGCCTATAGTACTTATTATATATAAATGCTATCTTACTGTATTGTTTAGAGGATAATGACAAAAAAGCCCGTTACTTGCTCAGCAGAGATGTATTTAAAAATTTTATTTTACTGTGGTTGGTTGAATCCATGAATGTAAAGGACCACTGTACATCTACAGGCTGACAATTTAACCAGAGAGTGGGCCTTATTGATATATGCTGAGCTGGGAGGACATAGAGGGTACAGGAGAGACATCGAGAGCAGAGGCCCGGAGTCTGACTGATCGAATTCAAAGCCCAGCTCTGTCATTTACCACGGTGTCACTTTGGACAAATCCATTAACCTCAGTTGTATCAACTCTAATACAGAAATGTAAGTGTACCAATTTCACAGGTGTCAGTGCAGCTTAAACAGATAAAACAGGTAAGAGGCCAGCATTGTGCTTGGTATGTAAGTTTTCCATAAATGCTTTCCTATGCTTATGTGTATTTATCTTCAAGAATTGAATTCACAGCATATTTGATCAACCACTTCTCTAATAATGTTAGATTTTTAAAATTAAATGAAATATTATTGTCAGATACTATGCCTCATTGCTAGTAGAAAAACAACCAACTCTACTTCAAAATTCACAATTAAAAATTGTCTTTTAGAGTTAACTTTTTTGTCTTCCATATGCAAGACAGACATGAATATTTTTATAATGATGGCTCCAATTTCTCTTTTATATGTATTTAGATCGATAAATCTATCTTAAATAGTTCATTACATTCATTCTTCATAGAATTATATTTATATGGCAGAATCTTCCTTGTCAACAAAGTTGTAAAAATAAATAAAGCAAACTATAATGCTGGACTTTAATGAAAAAAGAACAAAAAACTATGAACTCTCTCAAAATGTTTTGCTATCGATTTTAAAAAGTCATGGGCTCTTAAGTATTTAGACTATTTTCAAGATCAAGATAGCTGTGCTGCTTCCATGTAAACATTCACCCAACTGTAATACAGTTTACAGCACACAACAATAAAAGATAACATTGAATTCACATTGAAGAATTGCCCAACACCTGCTTGTCTTTTGTTTTGCATTAAACTGAGGACATTTTTGAATTTATAAGGAAACAGATGAGACAGTCAAAAAAACAGTTATGAGTAAGATTCAAGAATATTCATAGTAAATTAATTAAATACTATTACTCTTTTATATTTCATTATTATTACTACTACTATTTGTCTTTTTGAGACAAGGTCTTGTTCTGCAGTTCACACAGACATTGAGCTCACTCTGTAGTGCAGGCTGGTCTCAAACTTAAAACCATCTGCCTGCCTCAGCTTCCGGAGTGCTGGGGTTACAGGCATACACCACCATGCGTGGCCCTTCAATATAAGTCAGAATGTAAAACCTTTTCAGTGAGGATGACATGCTTTAAAGTGTTGCTGCTAGTGAGTAAGTATTTATTTACCTTCTGAAGTGCCTTATCATCTGGAAGTCCTGCCCCAAGACAAGGACTGTACCACAAGTTTTGTAGAGGGAAAGAAATGAACCCCAAGCAGATGTGAAGATCTCCCTAGAGTACACACAGCTACAGTTGTGCTACAGACCCTTAAGCCAGTGATTTCATACCACAACTTGGTGCTTTAGAAAGTTCAGCTTTGTGGGTTATGTGTCCATCAACAGACAAATGGATGGAAACAAATGTGGTATCCATAAGCAGTGGAGTATTACTCTACCAGACAGATGGATAAAATTGAGTCATTTGTAGGAAAAGGGATACACCAGGAGACCAGAATGTTAAGTGAACAAAATCAGACACACCAAATTTAAATATAGTGTGGTTTCTCTAAACCCAAAACATAGAGAGCAAAATAAATGACGGATAATAGGAATAGGAAGACAGATGTTTTGCAAAAGTGAACCAAGAGATGGAGAGAGTGGAGAGGGAGTGTAGGGGAAAGGGATAAAAAAAGATTTAAGTGGTGTTGTGTACATGTAGGAACTCCCCATGAAGAATGTGATCACTATGTGCTGAGTGATCATTATGCATTGCAAATATATACTAATAAAAAATAAAAATTAGGGGAGAAAAAGGACCACCAAATAGGCTACAGCTGGAATTTAAAAGGTTTATCCTAACAAACACAATGTAAGAAGGGAAAAGAAGTCCGGCGTTAGCGTGCACTCTCAAAACACAACTCAAAGCAAAGCACGCTGTGTGGATGTCATGGGGGACCACTGCTATCAGAGGGGATGGGAGGGAAGACAGGAGACAGAACATGCTGAGGGTCCGTGTAAGTCACGGGGGATGGTGGTTCCGTCTCTGGGTTCCACATCACCTCCAGGAGTTCCAGAGGCAGTTTGCCATTCTCTTGCAGAAAACTGCCACTCAGCACAACCGTTGTCCAATGTCTCACACCAATGTCCCCTCCATGGTGTGAGCTTCCTGAAACCTTTAGCTGGAAGGCCTAACAGGTACTTTGTGTTTTCATCTGGTAACAGAGAATCTTTGTATTCATCAAAAGATATTTCTGGGAAATCGGCATAATTTTGTACAATTGAGAAATTAGACATTTGCTTTATCCCTCGTCTTCTATGCTAAATACACCCACAGTGACAGACAAAAATACTGAAGAAAAAGAGTCAAGTAGGAGCAACTGTTTTCAGATGTTTATTTATCACACTCTTCTTGTCAAGTGCCTGCTGTATGCTGCTCACTCTTGGAGTTATAGGGAGGGGCAGCACTGAACAAGATAAGCATAGTTCTTGTTTTTGGAATTTAACGTCAGTACAGGTGAGTGGATGGGGCACAGGGAAAAAGACAAACACAGAAAGAAAAATTCAGATAACTGGGAAGACTAGCATAGTGAAACGCTCTGTGGGTGGTGCTGTAATTGGGCAATCAGAAGACTGCTTTAATGAGGTGACATTTAAGAAAATAGTTGAATGACACAAAGGTATTTGTCAAGGACAGAAATGAGGGCAGGGAGCTCCCAGCAGGCTGAACAGTTAATAGAAAGTTCGTGAAGCAAGAGTGGGATTGGTATATTCAGGGAACAATCAGAAGGTCAATGTAGCTGCACACAGAGCGAGCAGGAAGAGGTCCGTGACACATGGGACTAAGTGCAAGCAAGGGGATCTAGGCTTTCTTCTAAGTTCAGGGTGAGGTGTCAGAGGTGTTTTAAGTGGAGACTGAGGTGATCTGATGTATATTTTTAAGACACCGGCATATGCAAATAGGTATAATATGAAATTTACAGCTACATTCATATAAAAATATATGCTTATTAAAGATCATAGCTATTAGAAAGCATATGTAAATAAAACATCACAGATAACTTTCAGCCCTCAGCTCAAGGAAGCAGAAGGCAGGGAACTTGGAGTCAGCCATCTAGCTTTTCACAGGTCAGTATAACACAGTGACTGGGAAGTCACCCAGTCAAGGTCATAGTTTTCTCTTTAATAAAACAGGATTGCCATTCAGGTTGTAGTGAGGATCCAGTGGGGTGATGTCTGTTGTTAATCTTTTTATAAACACAAGCTTTTCTATTGGCTCATTCAATATACTAAACATAGGTTTAGTATATTGAATGAGATATGGTTGTTTAATTGAAACTTTTCCATTAATTAGCCTGCTACCAAAGACTAGCTTTTATTTATTTTCTTTTACTGGCCACCTCTGGATAGAAATCTCAAAAAAATGAGTCATAACAACAAATATGTATGGCTTGCCTAGCATGCATCCAGTGAAAAGCAATACAATACAGGAAGAAAAGTTATGATCTAGGGTAACCCTTAATTATGAAAGATGTTAACTGCACTAAATGGGTTCCTTATGATGCAAATTAAATGGTCTATATTAAACTCTTCCACTCTAAATCTAAAACACACTGTGACCCATAAGTCATAAGGCTATTCCACATGTTTCTTTGTGTATACAGCAAGTATTTGTGGAGCATGCATGATGTGTGTCCTGAAGCTGGAAGCTAGGGGTCCAAAGGAAAATGGGGTTGACCTCAGGTCTCTCCCTCACAGAGCATGCTCCCTAGTGAACTTATAACTCATAGATCCAAGCTGGGTGCATATATGGTTCACGGTCACCGCACCTAAGGCACAACCAGACTGAATTTTCAGGAGACTTAAAGACATGTTTTGCACATATGCTATGGGATACAGTTATTAAAAGATTAACGATTAGATTCCTTCAGGAAGCAGCTGTTCAGATGGGGCTGATATTCTGACTCAGTCCTGGTATCCAGCCTGTGGTAGTCACTCAACCATGGTTTAATGGCTATAAAATACAAAAGGAAGAATTTTTTTCTACCTATAGCTTTAAACAACATCTCAAATCCTTCCTTTGGGAGAAAGGGATTCTTTTTCACATAGAATCTTCCAGTGGGTCACATAATAGCTCTGCAAGGGGCTAAGTATAACCATGCAAAGATTCTATTATGAGATCATCTTGTCGTGGCTGGTTATACTGCTTATTTGTTATTGGACTGGAATAGGAACAGGTAAAATTGCTCAGGCATTGCAAAGTTTAAAAGCATTGAGCTCATTCTTCAAATCATTCACTTCAGAAATTCAATTTTAAATATTATCCTAGCATTTGGGAGAACTGGAGCAGCTACCTAGACCTTAAATACAGGGTTGAGAAGGTCATGCTTAATCTCATGGGAAGTTGCTTTGTTCTCTACAGCAAGAGATTACATCATCATGTCACTAGCCTGGTTTGTACAGCTGTCTTAAGCCACCATAGTCACAAAATTATGTACATGGTGTCCCTTTTAATTTGGATCAATAGTATTTTTTCACGTAATTTCCTTGACCACCTTCTCGGTTTGACAATGGTCGGAGGATGAAGGTCTATACACTTGCATCTAATCTAACATGGCATCTGTTTTTGAATCTAAGCATGAGATCAATTTAACCTTGCCATAAACCTGTTATGGATGTCATTGCTAAACATTTCATTTTAGAGTTTCCTTGGCAAATAAGAAAAATTAACAAGCCCTTGAGGTCAAAAAAACTTGACTAAAACATAGAGAGAAGTGAAACTTGAACCAAAGAGGAATATTTCAAGAACAAAATAGTGTTGGAATGAAAATTGCCATCACTAATATCTCCCAAATGTTTGTGGAGTGCTATGCGTTGCACAGAATGGTGATACATAGGCCATATGTAAGTCACTCCTATTAGGCATGCCAAGGAAAGTCAGAAGTTTTAAAAGGTCTTTGTAGACTTGAAATTGCCTAAAGATGGACCAAGGCTCAGAATCTGCAGGTTCACCAATGCTACTATTATCCTAAAACAGCTCTTATAACAGGAAGAATTCACCAAACTCACCAAAAATCACCTTTCTTCTTTCACGGCACACAGCTAGGCTCTATTTCCAGGCCTCCTTTGCATTGCACTGAGCTCTGTAACAGTTTTAGCCATGCAGTGTGGGCACTAATAATATGTATCACAGCGTGGCCGAGCCCTAAGAGCCCTCCCAAGCGATCCTCCATTCCCTCTCCTTTCCATTTACGGATTAGGTATTGAAACCCAAGGAGCTCTTGGAATTCATGTATAGAAAATGAAGTTCCATTAAATGAATTTTCTGGATAATTGCTCAGAAAAGAGGGCTCTCCCTCCTTACCTACTACCAAACTTAGGCTAGCCAAGAATGGAAACATGTTTCCATTGTATTAAATCGTTGAGATGAGGGGCGTGTTAGTCATAGAAATCAACACCACCTCAACTTACAAGGAGGGCTTTTTCCAATAAAAATGAGCTGGAACTTGGCTAACTGTATCCGAGAAAATTCTGTACCCAAATGCAAATTAAACACCTGGACACATATTTTCCCTTTTCTACTGGGAAGACTGCAGAAAGGAGGACCAAACTTTGGGGCATTGTAAGCAAATGAAATTTTATTTATTTCATGTATTTTCTAAGCAAGTAACTTCACTCCTATCACTTCTATTATTAGTACTAAAAAACAAAGAAATAATCTATAAGGATGCAAAGGAACATAAAGTATTTCTATGAAGTGCTTGGAGTCCTTTTGATTCATTTTTCATTTCTCTCACCTTCCGTGTTTTGCATGACTACCCTGAGCATCTGGAAATTATGGAATTTGAGTACTAAAAAATGTCTAAAAGTCAAATCAAATATAAAGAAATAGTCACTCAAATATAAAGAAATAGTCACTCTTGACCTCAGAGAGGTCAAGACACATATCTGAAGGCAGAGCTCCTGAGTAGTACAGTTAGCATTAAAAACCCAGCTTCCTAAATCTGAGCAGAAAACTTCCTTATGATGCTATGTTTTTGGATTTCAGTAAGTCTCCAGCTCTGGATCTGCCATCTTACCTAACCTTCCCCGGGGCACCCATATTGACCACTTACAAATACTGGCTTTGGTAAAGGTCCATCCTTCCTCCAATGACTTCCGGTCTCCCAAAGGCCACAGGACACCATCTAATGCCTTCACCTCATGATAAAGCCCATTTATCCCCAAGTTGTCTTTCCCAGAATGCCTCCCACTCAAGATCCTCTGCTTTCATAAGCTACCATTTTAAAACAACACATGCGATCAATGAACTGTGAGAGTTGGCAACATGAATAGACTTAGTATAACTAAATAAAATAGAGACAAAAGTTACTCCGACACAGCCAATGATACGTGTGATCATCATTGTGCAGCACAGTAATTATGCATAAAAGACTGTAATTAGCATTTCTTTTGTAGGGCTAGAACCCAGTTATTGTTGGTTTTGCTGTCAGGAGGGTGGAGAAGGAAACAGCAGCACTGAAGTCTCTGTGTGCAGCCTTGAGTGGGATAAGCAGCCAACTCCTGGCCCCCACCATCTCTCCAGCAAGTTTTCAGAACCACAAGCTCCAGGACTGGGATCCATAAAGCTCCCAGAGCAGCAGGAATTTCCAGAGACAAAGACCTGGGTTCAAGTGTGAACTCTACCTCATGAGGCAGTTATCTAACTACTCACTATTTGTGAGCCTCAGTTTCCCCCTCTATAAAATAAGAACAAAAATATCTGCTAGTCATAGTGTAAGAGTGTGAAGCAAAACACTTGCACGGAACACACTTGGCACAGGCCAGATGAGGACACAGACTCTGTAAGGCGTGGGCCCTCTGCCGTGCTCTTCAAGCAAGCTGCCACCCAGGGGGACAGCTGATGCATCAAACTCGGCTGTTTCTCCTCTGGAGCTTCCTGGGAGAGACAGAAGCAGGACAGTGAGAAGAGCTCGTGGCAGGCCTTGTGGAAGGAGGGCCGCTGGACATGGCCTCTGGGCAGCAGCGAAACTGGGACGGGGAGGCGGGAAAGGAGGGTGCCACAAAAGGGAAGGCAATCAGGAGGGCCAGGGACAAACTCAGCTCCTTGTCGCTGCACCCGGAGCTGGCACTGACCCTGCCTTTTGCCAGTCTCCCTGTCCTTAATTCTCTCTCTTGTCCCCTCAATTCTTATCAGGGCAGTGAGGATGAGCCCAGGGCTGCAGAGACTGTCGGCTTGGAAGGGGGACCGTGTCTCACATGGCCAAGGAGAATTGTGAGTCTCCTTCCTATTCTCTCTGTCTGTCGTCTGCACACCTTGAGCCCACACCAGAGGAGCCCAGACAGGCATATGGGACAGGACAGGGCCCTGCAGTGGGGCAACCCAGCCCTGGACGGGGAAGGCATCACAAAGGGCACCGTGCAGAACACAGCCTTGCGGGGAGAGGCTTCTGTGCACTACGCAAGCACGAAGAGAACCTGGGAAACGTGAGCGTGACCAGCAAAGGTGTAAACTGAGGGTGGACAGGGAAAGCTATGGTAGTAGGCAGCTCTGCTTACTCTTTTTTTTCCTTCTTTTCTTTCTTCCCCCTTTTCTTATCCCCAGCACTGGCACTGAACACAGGGCCTTTGCCTGGACTGTATCCCCATGTGTTTTGAAATGTTTTTATTTTGAGATAGACTCACTAAATTGCTAAATTGTCCAGGCTGGATTCAAATTTTAATCATCCTGCCTCAGCCTCCCGGAATGTTGGGATTACAGGAGTGTGTTACGCCACCCAGCTGTTATTCAATATTTATGCTTAGTGCATAACAAAAAATAATCCGAGTCTCCACTACCACCTCCAGAAGTAATTTCCTCAAATACATACCTAACCTCACCGCTCTTCTGTGCAGAACTGATGCTGGTTGCTTGTTGCTCAGTGTAGACTATTGAAACTCCTTAAGGTGACCTTTAACACACTAACCTACTTTCAATGTTTGGCCTCTCTCACCCTGTGCTTGTCCTAGACTCTGGCCCACAGCATGCAAAGACCTCACATATAGCAATGTATTTTCATATGCTTGCTGCTTCCTTTGTCTGGCTTGTTTTTCCCACAGGTCTCCCTACGTTCCTTCATGGTAAAGCAAATTCCTACTCATCCTTCAAAATCCAGCTTAAATGTGACCTCCTCATTGAATCATTCTCTTGGTACAGACTGTATGTCTTAGTCACTTTCCATATTGCTGCAACAAAATACTAGACATCTACAATTTAAAAGAAGAGCAGTATACTCTGGCTCATGTTTCTGAAGTTTCAGTCCATGTTGGCTGGCTCCACCTTTGAAATAGCATGGCAGAAGATCCTGATATGCAGGAAAGAAACTCAACTATGGCAGCTGGGAAGCAGACAGTAAAGTGACCCAGAGAGTAAGATGCAGCTTTGCAGGTCACACCCTTGGTGACCTGCCTCTTGCAACCAACCCCACCTCCTAAGAACATACTTAACTATAAGAGCAGTGTGATTCAATCACCCTTCAAATGCTCTACCTTTGAGTGCATAGGACCTCAGGGGGACATCCAGGCAGAAACCATAACTCTGAATCTCCCATCTCCAGATTTCAAAACTCCCTGGCTTCCCTACTTACTACAAATCACAGGAACCATACTCTTCCCTCCTCAGGCCAAGAGTTAATCCTGCCTGTTAATTCAGCTCTAGTATAGGGGCTGGGCTATTGTAGGACCTCAATTTTTATTTACCAAGTGAACTGAAAATGAAATGAGCAATAATGACAAAATATTGGGAAATCCCAAACCACTAGTTTGAAATGATAAAAATCTATAGGTCCATGAGCAGTGTTGGTCACATCTGAATTATTTGACTTAAGACTAAGATTAAATTGCGTGTAGGCAGCCTCATCATAAAAGGACCTTCTGATAGCTCGTAGCTCGCTGGCACCAGTAACCGCTTCATTAGGCTCCTGTGGGTCCCTGGGGGGTGGGAGGAGGATATTGAAGTCACCCACGTCTCTCTTATGGACAGGTGAGCCAGATGAGCCCAAAGGAAAGAGGAAAGTCTGGATTTTTCCTCACAAAATGGTAGGGGAAGGGTGGGCACTCCCCCTGTTACCCATGCTACCTTGCAGTGTGCGGGAGAAATGCAAAGGACAGTTTTCACCGGAGCAGTGGAGAAGCTGCTCCTGTGGCCAGAGGCTCAGGCAGGGGGAGACTGAGAGGTCCAGGGCAGCCTCTTTGTCCTGCTGGACAAGGAACTGAGCAGCGGCAAAGCCAAGTAGCATCTAAAGAGTGACGTCACCCATGCCACAGCCTTTCTTTGTCTAATGTCATTATTCCAATCTTAAAGAATGTGTCTCTCTTTACATTTTATTTTTGCAGTTTTCTTTATGTTTTTCTGGCACTGAGTAGACTATAACTGCAATCTATCTACAGCACATTCAAATGAAGTTTTCAAATACGAGTAGCACATTAGAATACCATGCTACTATTTCTAGAAAGAAATGAAATTGGAAGGACTCTTCTAAATAACATTTTAGACATCTTGAAGTACATATTTTACATCCCATTGTGTGTGCTTGTATATTTTAATAACTTGAGATGTAATTCTCATGTATAGAATATCTTTTTTGTATGTTCATAGGATTATGCATTCATCAGTACAAACTGATTTTAGTTTCTCTTCTACTAAAAGAAACTCCAAACCCATTAAGCTCCCCCCATCTTACTCACCCAGGACCTCCATCCCTAAGAAATCATTCATCTACTTTTTGTCTCTCCAGATTTGCCTGGACATTTCATAAAAATGGGGTCATATAATGTGATCTCTTGTGACTGATTTCTTTCATTTGGCATAATGTTAAGGTTCAACCATGTCATAGTACACACTATTACTCCATTACTCTTTAAAGTCAAAACAGTTGCACCTGATGGACATGTCACATCTTACTTATCCATTCACTGCTTCATGGACATTATAGCATTTCCACCTTAGAGCTATGATGAATCACGCTGCCAGAATAAGTGTGTGGAAGGTTTTGCTTGGATGTGTGTTTTTATTTCTCCCGAGAATGCACTAAGGACTCTGACTACTGGGTAATATGATGTGTAATGCTCACCTTTTTGAGGAATTACCACTGTGTTTTCCAGAGTGACTATGCCATTTTAGGAGCCCACAAGCTTCACATCAGTGTTCTCACTCCTCTGCATGCAGGCCATACCTATTATTGCTTTTTTTTGTTGTGGTTGAGTAGTCACCTTTGTGAGGGTGGTTTTGATTTACTTTTCTTTAAAGTCTACAGATGAGGAGCATCTTTTCACATGATTATTGCCCATTTGCGCAGCTATCTTGGAGAAATGTCTACTCAGATCTTAATTTTTTTTTTTAATTTTTTTTGTTTTTATCAGTACCAGGGATCGAACTCAGGACTGCCTGCTTGCAAGGCAGGTGCTTATGCCGCTGAGCTAAATCCCCAGCCCCTACTCAGATCTTTTGTATATTTTTTTAAAATTGGGTTGTTTATATAAAAGAGTTTGAAGAGTTCTTTCTATATGCTGGGTATCTTAGATATTTTATTGTTGCTGAGACAACATATTTGATATCCAAATTTAAAGTCAGAAAGGTTTAGTTAGCTCACAGTTTGCAGAGGTTTCAATTCATAATTGGCAGGCTTCAAGACAGGGTAGCATGGGAGACAGGTGTTGCAGAGGGAAAACAGTTCATGGTAGGCAAAAGGTAGCAAAGTAATAAGGGATGGCCACAGCCCTTTCTGTCCCTTCTATCACCCTTAATCCTAGTGCCCTTGATCCTAGCATGGCACCATGAATCAATTCCAGTGTCACACACTAGATCCAGCCACCTCTGAAAAAGCCCCACCTATGACTACATAAGGCTTTGAGGGGGACATCTAGACACAAGCCATAACAGCCCATTTTCAGATATATGATTTGGAAGTATTTTTCCCTTTCTGTGGGTTGGAGATGATTTAATTTACAAGATAAAATTTTTAATTCTAGTTAACTAAAATTTATTTTCTTTCTTTTATCACTTCTATTTCAATGTTAGATATAAAAACTATTCCCTAATCCAGGATCCAAAGATTATTTTCAATGTTTTATACTTTCATGTCTTATATTTAGGTCTATGGTCCATTTTGAGTTAACATGGAATAGTTTAAATATATATTTATGAGTCAATTATAAACATGTTAACTTTAAAAATCTTAACTTGGAAAAATCTTCATTCTTCCAGTGCTTCCTTCAAAAGTTTGCTTCATCTTTTGTCTGAGTAATAACCATTATGCATACAAGGATGAGTGAGACAAACCATAGTTTGGATCCAGAATATCCAGCACATGTCCCGATCCCCAGCTTGGCACTACTGAGAGATGATGGGGTCTAATTCGACGTCTCCTGGTCACTGATACCACACCTTTAAAGGCAATGTTGGACCCTGGTCCCTCTCACTTCCTCTCCTTCCCAACCTGATCATAAAGTTAACAAACTTCCTTTGCCATGTGCTCCCACTGTGATGTACTGCCTTGACACAGATTCAAAAGCGACAGGGCCAGGCAACTATGCACTGAAACTTCCAAAACTGAGCCAAAACAAGCCTTTACTCCTTTGAAGTTGATTGTATCAGGCATTTTATTACCGTAAACAAAAAGCTAATAGTTACTGTCAATACTTTAAGGAATTTATGATTTCACAGAAACAAGCAACCTCTTAAATAGAGTCATATGTGAACCAAATTTCTCACTCTAAGTACAGCCAAAATGTCTTTCAAAACAGAAAGCAGGCAGAGGAATAGGGAAGAGGAGAGAAAGAGGAGAAATTATGTGCAGTCAGAATTGTCATCTCTTCCTGAATGCATGGTGGTGCACAGGGAACTGCACTTGGACCGCAGTGATGGAAACACCTTAGTGGAGGGAAGGGTGCCCAGTGCGTGTTCTGAGGATGCAGAGCATTGGCAGTAGACAGGGAGAAGAGTGATGAGGATGCCTGGAACAGAGTGCAGCAAAGCTATGGAGTGGGGAAGCACGGAGAAAGTAACCACAGAGGTCATCCCGGGGCCAGCGCACAGGGACAATGCAGAGAAGCCAAACAGAAACACTGCGCCCAGGCAATGAGGGACACCGGGTGCCCAGCAAAGGAGGTTGGATCGTCCTGCCCAGTGGGAAGGAAGGACTAGGCATGACGAGGTCATGTTTGGAAATGTTTGCTTTACAGCAGAGTCTGCAGGGGCTTAAAGAAAGGCAAGGACCAAACTTGTTCCTCTCTTTCACGTTTTCACTTTAATGTGAAGAATGAAGTCTACTGTTGCAGGAGGCTTTAAAGAGAAAGCAGAGCTAACCTAGGCCCTTGGTAGGCTGGTAAGAAAGGAGCCTCTCCTGTGTGTGACCAAAGAACGCAAGAAGGGGTGAAGCAGGAATTCCACATACTTCATTATGGGGAGCCAGCCCACCAGCCTGGCGGCCCTTGAGAGGCAATCAAAAAATGAATGATTAAGGAGATACAATTAGGGAGGTACTAAATCCTTTTAAATCCAAGCAAAGCCTAATCTGGCATGGAACCCCACAGGCAGGCAGCAGAGCTGTCCAGCTTTCCCCATGCTGCAAGCACTCCGCATTTGAAGCTGCTGTTACATACTTTTCAAAGTCAATTGATCATTCTAGTAAGTATGCATTGAATTTCTCAGGAGATGAGATATTAAACTGTGATTTAAGCCAGCAAAAGTCTAATATTTATTAAGGCTCTGAATGATAGGATGAAGGAAATCATTTCATTTCTAAGAAAATGGTTCCTGAATGGTAATTATGCTAGAAAAACTAAATTTCAAACACATTTTTGGAAAGCAATCAAAACAAATTCTATAAACATCCTACCGGATCTGTGTCGTAGAAAACTGTGTATTAAGAGAAAAGAAATTGTGATGTCTTACATCACTTTAGGTGGACTCAATATTAACAAAAATGGGTGAATCTAAGAATACAAGATGTTGAAGTGAACACAAGAGCTCCCCAAGAAGACAGTGTAACTGATGCCTAAACACCAGTTTGGATGGGGACATTATCCCCTACCGTGCTAAGAGATCTTCCTTTGAGTAGGAACCAAGGGCTGTTTATTTGATGGGATTCAAAAGAGGCAATATTCAGAGTCCATTCTGCTCATTTTGAGAGTTCTATGCACTGGTCTTCCACCTCTTTGTCTCTTTGCTAAAGAAGGCTGTTGGGTGATACCAGTCCTTGCCTAAGTCCCCACCTAAGCCAAGCTAGTCTCAAGCAAAAAGCAGCTTTTCACAGGAGATCTTAGGGGGAAAAAGGAGTGGGTTGAAGTGTCCTTACTTGAACTTAAAGACTTAATGAGTCTTAGTGCCAAAATGCTGGAGACAGGCCAAGTCAGTGGGGCCAACTGTGATTTGGCAGAAAGACAAGAGAGAAACCTACATAGCAGGCCTATCGAATTCTTCACAGCCTACTAAGGCCAAAATCAGTTACAGCAAAAGGACTCAACTTTGTTGAAATTTGACTGAGAATCTGGTTGGAGAAAAAGTTCTAGACAGGTCCAAAGATGCACCATGTACTACCACGTGGGGTCTCTACCTAATCAGCTACAAAGGTGGGGTGGGGGGAGATTCAGATTGGTCACCTTCCAGGGTTGTTATGAAGATTAGGCAAGAAATGGGTTTGTGAGCTCTGTAAAGAGCAAGAGTGTTCAGAAGACACCAATCTGAAGAGATCCTACATTCCAGTTAGCAGAAGATAGTCCAAGGTTCTACTTGGTCCAACGTCTCATCCCGTTAACATCCCCTTTGAGCCTAAACATCTCGGTTTGAACAACAAAGTCTATGGCCATTCTACTAACACATTGTTGGATCACACTAATCTCATTTCCTTTCAATGGCTCGGGAAAATATTACATGTATAATTTATATTTTAGTGCTTGTATGTTTATATTTCTTGACATTTATAATGCCTACATAGATGATGCAAAAGCATGAACCAGATATAAAACAATTAGGTCAAATCATGATCAATTGACTGGTAATTATCAGAATAGGTGTTAATTGACAAATGTCTCCAGGACCTCCTTCTACTACATCAACAGAGCTTGTTCAACCTGACCTTGGTAGGGAAATGCAACCTTGATTTCCATGATATCACATTTCCTTGGGGTTCCCCTTTTGTGGGGTTTGTGTGTGTGTGCGTTTTGTTTTGTTTTTTGGTACTGGGCCTCGAACTCATGACTTCACACAGGCGCTTGTATCATTAAGCTAAGTCCCCAGCTCTCCCCTCACCATTCTGATAGATCTTTTGTTAGGTTCTTTTCCCTATGTACTGAGACCTTGTTCTGAACCACTGTAGTTCACAGCTTTACCTTAATGGCTTACGGCTTTTGGCCTACCAAATCAACATGAGTAAGTCAAATCCATCATCTCTCTCCTGAATTCAAGAGCCTATAAGTCTCTGCCTCTGGGTGGACAATCTCTATATCAGTCTTCACTTTTCTAGACTGAAATCATGATCTTTCCAACACCCAACAGACCTTTTCCAGCTGTGTCAAAACCCAAACCCTGCAGTTTGTCAGTAACAACTGAAACACCAAAGTTATTTTTTAAATCTTTGGTTCGTTAATACATTTTACCAAGCCCTGCTGATTTCTTTGAAATTTTCATTTCTATTGCTTTAGTGATCAAATCTAAAGACCTTATGGGTTAGAGTCCCCATTTACTCTGCCTTCTCCATTTCTTTCTCCATCTGCCTTAATCACACCCCTTGTTTTCTACATTTTTGCTAAACAATCCACCTGCAATTCTTTTAATACTCATGGCTTTCTCTTGTCTTAGGATTTCAGACACGTCATCTTTCAGTCTAGAGAATGTGCCTCTCTTATTTTCATCTCTCTTGGTGAAAAAAGAAGAGTTTCTATTCTTCATTCAGGTCAACACTGAAAAATTTCTGCCTCAAGAAAAAAACTGAGATTTGTAAGACATATGGAGTCAAATTTTGGGTACAGATCTGATCAGTAACACCACCCCACCCAGCCCCACTGCATGAATTTATTGTAAAGTGTAACCATCTTTATTTATAATGGCTTACCATGTTTGTAAGTGGTTCTTCCAAATGATTCACTGAGTAAAGGAAGAGAAAGCCCTCTCCTATCAGGAGCTATCTTCTGTGTACACCAAACACAGAACACTCACTTCTCACTCCAACCCTGTCCTTCTGTTGTCCCTGTGGAGGACACCAGAATAGTGCAATTTATAACATAATTTTTATCTTCATCAAGCGTAGAGTTCCTAAAACTCCTGTAACTGCCTACACACTAGGAATGCTAAGTATACCTTTTGTTCTAATGTTTGGTCCTGGATCTGGTTATAGCTCTTTATCCTTTGGGATTTCCTGGGTGACATGAGCATCCTTCAATCTGATTTTAATCTAAAATGCCAGTCCCTAGTGGACTGTTGCATAAGGGGTGGTCACTAGACTGACCAAACCTGATGAAAAGTTTGGAACTTTCAACCCTACCCCATCCTCTGGAAAGGAAAAAGAAACTGGGGAAGGAGTTAATAACCAAGCAGACCCAAGTGTTGAAGCCTCCATAAATTTCCTAAATGGTGGGCTCTGGAGAGACTCTGGGTGGCTAAACGTGGAAGTGCGGGGAGGCTGATTCCACGTCCTTTGCCGGGTATCTTGCCCTGAACATTTCCCCTATTTGGTTCTTCATCTGTATTGCTCGATCATATCCTTTATAATAAACCAGTAAATGCTAAGTGTTTCTCTAACTTTTGTGACTCAGTCCAGCAAATGATTAAATCCAAGGCAGTCATGAGAAACTCCAATTTGTAGCCAAGTTGAACACAAGTTGTGGGTAAGCTGGGGCCCTGTAACTGGCACCTGGAGAAATGCATCCTCTTGTGGGCAGAGCCATGAGCCTGCAGGGTCTAAGTTTAATTAGTATCAAGATCCAGTGTAAGCTATAGGACACCCAGTGATACTGGAAGACTGGTCAGTCTCCAGAGGGAAAAGAAAAGTCCACACATTGTGGTGATCAGAAGTATGATCAAGTGTAAGGTGTAAGTTTGTTTCTCCCACGACTTGTTTCTCCTGCACTGAGGACTGAGCCCACAGGGTTGGCACTGAGCTACACCCCAGCCTCCCCCTTTTATTCTGAGTCATTAAATTGCCTAGACTGTGTTCTAACGTGTGATCCTCCAACCTCAGCCTCCCAGAGTGCTGGGATCACAAGGTGTGCCACTATGCCCAACCCTATAAAAATATTTCATTTTTCCCTAGCATATTCTTTAAAAAAATTTAACTGAATAACATCTTCCCCCAAACTGTTTCCCATACCACAACAATATCCCCATATTTAACTTTTTATTAAATCTTAACAATTAAATCATGTTTATTTTGCCTTTACTCCTGCACTAGTTATATAGTAACTTCAGGGCTTTGGGTGCATATCCAATACTCAAGTACTCTATAAAACTTCTGAAGATCACATTTTTACCTTCCCTTTTTATGTCCTTGGTACTTAATCTGCTGTGTTACATGTGGACCATTTCCAACAAGTCCTCCATGGGATACACTGTCACCACACAAAGCTACACCATCAACACTAACCCATCCTTAAAGACTAGTGCGACACCGCATCTCATGCTGAAATCATGACAAGAATCCAAGACAAGTCCTCCTTCTTAGAACATGCAGCTCATTTATCAGTGATGATATAAACAAATGTTTGCCAACAGATTTCTTATCTTTAGAAAGTTATTTCGGTAACATAAGAATTGAGACAAAAATCCACTAAGAAATTCTTTATTGGTCACTTATTTGCAGACTAACGTACTCAGACTTGACATTCCAAGGAAATGTGTCTGCAAAATAAAACCTGGGATTTCAGCTTTGTGACTCCTAAGAAGATGAAAATAGTGATGGAGAATCCTACAGAAAGCAAGTACCTCTGTCCTTTGGTCTCTTGGTCTTCAAATATAAGTCTTGTTCTTTACAGACAGATAGAGAAAGAAGAAGAAGAAGAAAGAGGAGGAGAAGGAGAAAGAGGAGGAGAATGAGGAAGAGGAAGTACAGAAGGAGAGAGGGTGAGAAAGGAAGAAACAAAAAGTAAAAGGATAATGCTAATATGGGGAGAAAGCTAAAGGTAGGCACTGAAGATCAGGCCCCCTAGGCACAGATTTTATTACTGAATCTCAATTTATTCAACAAGTGCCTGCAACAGTTTATTATGAGCCATACTGGTGTTCAGTGAGGGAAATGCAATTTAGAAAACATCTTCAAGAAGCTGTGGATTTGGTGCAGGAAGCAAAGATGGCCACAGAGGTAGAGGCAGTCGGGTACAGGTGCTTAGAAGCCACAGAGGCACCCACCGACTGCCCGCGGGCTTCTGAAGCAGCTTCCCAGAGGAAGAAGCCACAGCAGACTGGAGAGAGTGACAGAAAATGACATCAATGCTCAGGTCAAGGTTATTGTTTGCAAAACAATCACTCTGGACTCCAAGCTCTGCCAGCCAAAGTTCATTATTCACAGATGATCAAGCCTGCAAGGGACTCAAAGTTTTTTGCCCAGTTTTTGATCACAAGGTAGACAGAGAAGCTAGAAAGCAAAATCCAAATTCCTTTATTCTGAGTCTTGCTGGCAGCCTAAAGGGACGGCCAATGGGTGCTCGGTGACACAGAGTCGCACTGACTGTGTCATAGCCATAATGGACTTTGGGCCTAGTTCCAATGACAATAATGAGGACAGCTAATGGCACAGAGCGCCAAGTGAGCACCAGTCACGCTGAGTGCTCCTCTGTGTTCCCTCTCAGGAAGCTCCTGGGGACCTTATGAGGTAGTAATTTCCCCATTACGTAAACGGAGGACAAAAGTTAAAATTTTAAGTGGCTGCTACATTCCAAACATTGAGCAAAGACTATTTCCAACTCTTTTAAGCTTCAGAATAACCATCTAAATTAGGTGCAATTATTACTCTTTTTTTATAGATGACTAAACTGGGACTCAGAAAAATGAGGTAACCTGCCCAAGCACACACTGGAGGCAAATCTAAACTTCGGTTCCTCTATACAATTGAATGAAATCACATTACTTGATTTTGTTTTTATTTTGGCTACAAACACAATAGTGTCCAAAGTGTCAATGGCATGCTTGCAAAGCCCATTCACCGTCCACTGCATTCTCTTCCTAGCATCTGTTAAGCCTAAATTCTTGGATAGTAAGAAAAAGAAAGAAAAGCATTGAGAGAAGGATGGAAATCAAACCACAGAAGACAGGAGAGCATATCAACGAGAGAAACTTTACAATAGTAGCACGTTCGCACAATGATATTTGGCTTTGCATTTCTAGACAGGCGAGGTGCAAGGGGCTGAGCACTGCCACTGCAAGGAAGCACTTGGTGGCTCTGTGTGGCTCCGTGACTGGGAGGCACAGCTGGCTGAAGTCAGCAGGGCTAAAGACCCAAAGCATCAGCAATGTGTGGGTCTGTTCAGAGGCAACAAGAAATTGTTCATAACCATACTACTAAGCTTTGGTTAGTTTATCAAACAATAGTTTGTACTATCATTGATTATCTGTCCACTTTTTATGCTTTGATTTTATAACTTAAATGACTACTTGTAAGATAACAATACGTAATTTATGAAGTAGAGATTTCTGTTATTTTTTTTGAAATTATTATTTCTACCCTTTTTTCTGTTTTGCTTTTTTCCTATAAATTAAAAAAAAAGATGTCATTACAACCTGGAGAAGACCCATGAGCTCAGCAGATTCGTTAACTACCTGTGAATTTAGGATGTCACAGGGAGACCATTAAATGGGGCTCCCCAGACCTCCTGGAAGACGTGATTAAGGGAACAACAGGAAACTCAGGAAGAGAGATGTCTGCATTAATGTTAGAGAAGCAAAGGCTGGCCCTATCCCCTGGATGGAAGTGGTCTCAGAGACCTGAGGTTGGCCAAAGCTGGAAGGCAGGGGCTTTGGTCAGGAGGCAGCACATGGTCATGAGGAGAAACCCAGCTGAAAACCCCCAATATTCCTGTTCACTCGAGGGGAATTGAGTACCAATCAAATTGGGTGTCTATCAAAAGGAGAAAGGATAGCTTGACATACACACTGGTAACCCCAGCTGCTCCGAAGGCTGAGGCAGGAGGATTGTGAGTTAAAGCCACTCTGGGAAACTTAGAAAGATCCTGTCTCAAAATAAAAAAACAAAGAAGAGCTTGGGGTATAGCACAGCATTCTCTGGGATCAATCCCCAGAACCAAAAATAAATATGTATTTAAAAAAAGAAAGTACAGACTGCTCAGAGGACTACCTGTACAAGGTCTGCTTGGTGTGAAAGGTGTCACTAGGAGGCAGGTCTCCATCTCTCTGTGACTTCAAATGTCCCAAGACACCAGGTTAGGGATGTGGCTGTGACCACAGCAGAAACACAAGTGTACCAGGGGAGAAATGGCAGCTACTGGGCACATCAGACCAAATCTCTGGTAAAGAGAGGTGACAAGGCAGAGAGGAGGCTCCAGGAAAAGTGCAATCAGTACCTGAAGGCTGAGGGAACCGGCGTCTGAAGGGCAGGATCTGTTTCTTAGAAGAGAGACTTCCCTGGCAAGCGCCCAGAAAAGAGGTGAGCTGTAGCTCATGTAGCCGCCACTTCTGCTCACCTTCTCTGTGGTTTTAAGAGACGAGAGATGAAGGAGTGGACTCTAACAAGAAAGATCTGGAGGTGAAGTCCCCCAGGAGCATTCCCCACATAAGCTTACCTCAGGTCACAACGATACCACACAAAGCATGTCTCCACTATCTGAAGCCCACCTGAACCTTACTAGAACTCTGTGGGTTGTGGCTGGGGTAAGGGTCCCTCAGTGGGCATCTGTTCATTGTTTTGGCCAGTTACCATCCTTCCTTCTTTGATAACACCTTCTCAATTTCCATCTGAGAAGGCCGCCTTCCCCAACTCTCCAGGCACGTCATGATGTTGTGGGGTGGAGTAATGTGCAGAGAGCTCGCCCCCCTTCCTGGCTCCTCCAGAGGGCAAACCCGAACCTGGCCATCTAGTTAATTCCAAGACACACAAAAGGCCCTGCCTGAGTTCATGAGGAGTGTGAACCAGGATTCCTCTGCAATCACTTAGAGGAGCTCTGTATTCCTGCTAGAACTCCAAACCTAGTATAATGTAAACTGGAAGCTAATGGTGGCCAAATTTGTCATCACATGGGAAAAAGTTACCCCAAGAGTAGAAAGCAGAGGTGAGAGATGGATGATATATAGGTGGAAGGGTAGATGCATGGCTTCGCCAGCAGACAGTTCGGGTGACACTGTTTGAGCACAGATGCACAGTCAAGCCTGCAGCTGGCTGCAGTACGTATGACTGACTTCTGTGCTTATGCACACGAACCAACCACACCCTATCTTTGTTTGAAATGGTTTGAGCCACATTTTTGTCACTAGCAACCACAAAATTCCCACTAGAAAACCCCAACTCTCTCCTCTAACCCTCCCCCTAAAAAGCCTACAGTGTAGCATTCAAATAATTTTTTCCTGATATCTACATGTAGCAAAAAAAGCGAGTGTGACAAGAATTACAGAGTATGGGGGAATGAAAGTGTCACTGATTCCAAGTCCTTGCTCCTTGATTAATATTTGCTCTATACATTTCCACAGTGGACAAAGGAATTAATTTGTTTATATACCATTTGTTTTATTAATTTGTCCATTTCCACAATGGACAAAGGAATTAATTTGTTTTAAAGCATTAATTAATCATGCTTTATCATCAGGAAAAGGAGATTTTCCAGTTACTCTTTTTCATACTTAGTGACAAAAATGCAAAGAAGTCTGTCTGTACTCTATAAACGACTTCAGAAAAATTTGAACTATTTCAAAGAATCACCTCCAGAAGGGCAGGAGGGGAGCAGAAGAAAGAAGAAAACCATAAATACCTCTGTCTCCTTACAGTATGTGGTGACAAGATGACATGTCCCCCATGGTTCATTGGTTCTTGGTCTCACACATTAAGCAACACCCAAAAGTGAGGAAACCTCTTCAGCCTCCTCAACCAAAAACGCCACTGTATGTTCATGAGTGGATACAGGAGATTTATACAGCTCTGGTCAAAACACATGGGATTGATAAAGACTTGGGAGTTCATTTCCTTGAGATTCTTGCAAAGAACACTGTAGATAAGATGAAACTGGTAAACCATGAACAGACTCCTTCCCGTTCACATATGTCTATCCTTTCAAAGGAAAAGTAATCTTTAACACAGCTAAGTTAAAATATTCAAGGGTCTTTATAGATCTCATCCATATCTTTATAGATTGTTGGGAGCCGCGTCTGTGATAGCTCGCCTTGCGCGGCGGACGTGCGGCCTGTGGTAAAGAGCAAAGCCTGAGGTAGATTACCCCTCCCATCGAATATGCTAGTTTCCTGCTTACCGCGTAAACAACCCGCTCAACAATATAGTCTGCCTGGCAACTGATGATGTTAGCCAATCAGCTTGCCTTGCTTACTTTAACATGATTGGACACTGTACCCGTATATATACCGGTGCCACCCCTGGACGGAAGAAGAAGCCAGGTAGAAGCCCAGAAGTAAAAGCCCAAAAGGAGCCGCGGAGAGCGGACCGGTAGAGGCTTTGGGGCAGACTGAAGCACAAAAGGAGCCGCGGGGAGCGGATCAGAGGAGGCTTCAGCTGGGAGAACCCAGGGCAGGCTGTACGGAGAAGGAAAATAAAAAGAAAAGGTTGTCCACTACCAGACTTTGTCGTGTGTCCTTCCTGCCGGCCGGGAGCGGACATCGACATTTGGAGGCCCGCCCGGGGACTGATCACCCCCGAGACGTGGAAGTGGACAACGCTCCAGTACAGAGCTGCGAGACAGGTGAGTTGGGGATAAGCCTGGGCTCTGGGTGGCGCGCACCTACAGGGCTTTTAGACTCCCCTCAGGCTCACGCGTAAGTGGCGGATTCCTTGGGCCTCACGCGGTGAGTAACATATTAAAAGATGGGAAACATGTTAGGTAGCAACACTAAGAGCGAGGGTGGTTGTGGAGAAAGCTCTCAAGAGCTTACAAAAGTACGCAGGGTATCTGAGCAGGCCCAGTCAGGGAGCTCCCGAGAGGGGTCCGTCAAGGGGAACAAGGATGCTAAGGAGGAGGACGGGGCTCTAGCCTCGGAGTCGTCTGACTCCGAGGACGAGGGAAAGTTGAATGGCAAGGAGGCCAAAGAGACCAGCTGTCAGGAGCCTAAATCGCTCAATAAGGAGTCGCAGGGTTCTTTTCCAGCGTTGCCCCGCGAATTGCGCTCTGCTCAACCTGGTCTGCGGAGGAGTAGAGAGCTCCTGAGCGCTCCCCGGCGCGAGAGGGAGGCGAAGCCTTCCGCCCCACCTTGGGGGCCGTTTCCGGAGGCGATTCCTCGCCACGAGGCGGCCGCCTGGGAGCTCTCTCCCCTTTCGCCAGAACAGGAAGTGATGCACGGGCCCCCATTTTCCGCCCAATCACGGCCGCTGTCTTATGCTCCGCCGCCGGCGGGTCGGTATTTTTACAGGCGGCTTTGGCAGGGGGGACGCTTGTCTCATGAGGTACATCCACCTGGGATAGATAGTGGCCCCTACGGGATATTTCCTGTACAAGTAGCTATGGGCCAGGGACGCAATGTATGGGAGCCTTTTGAGATAAAGCAGATTAGAGAACTTAAAAATGCAGTTACAACCTTTGGGCCGACTGCGCCTTACACCATTGCCATGCTGGAGAATCTGTCTTCTGGGCCCCTCACCCCCGCGGACTGGATTCAGCTGGCAAAGGCGTGTCTGCCCTCGGGCAGTTACCTGGATTGGCGAGCCTGGTACGCAGAGTTCTCTGCAGAGCAGGCTGAGAGAAACGCCAATCGGGGAAACCGGGGGTGGAACAAGGAAATGCTTATGGGAGAAGGTCGGCACGCTGATGACCAGACCCAGTTCCCCGGCGCTGTCTATGAACAAATCAATGCCATAGGGCTCCGCGCCTGGAAACAGGTAAGTGGTGCCGGAACAGCCTCCTTGTGTCTTTCAAAAATAATTCAGGGTACCACAGAGCCATTTGTTGACTTTGTGGCCCGAATGCAAGATGCTGCCGATAAGATATTTCCTGATCCGGGAGTGGCTCAACCGCTGGTAAGACAGCTGATTTTTGAGCAATGTACAAAGGAGTGCAAGGCAGCGATAGCTCCTCATAAGAACAAGGACCTCAACGCCTGGATTAGGATATGCAGAGAGATAGGGGGGCCGCTCTCCAACTCGGGAGTGGCTGCTCTCCTGGCCGCGGCTGTACAGCAGAGGGGACCTCGCGGGTTAGAAGGGGAATGTAAGGCTAAAGGGTGTTTTGCCTGCGGGGAGCCAGGACACATTAAACGTCATTGCCCAAACAATGCAGATGCTAGGCCTCGCCCTAGGAATGAAGAACCATATGTTTGTGGGCGATGCAAAAAGGGATCACACAAAGCTGAGGAGTGTAGGTCGGTCTTTGATGCTCAGGGCAACCGTATTTGTGGACAAGATGCTAGAGAGCCAAAAAACGGCCAGAGGGGGCCCCCTTCACAGGCGGGCCCCCGCCCCAGAGACAGGACAGCTCAGGGTGGCAGCCTTCAACAAGGGCCACCCCTGGGTCAGCAGGTGTGGACCTCAGTGTCGCCTCCAGACTTATACAGAAGGTCACCATTAGGATGGATGGCGTTAGGACCCTAAATGACATGCAAAAGCTATTGGGAGACATTAATTGGATTAGGCCATATTTACATATACCAAATTCAGATCTCAAACCCCTGTTCGACCTTCTAAAGGGAGACCCAGATATAGCCTCCCACAGGAGGCTCACTCCTGAGGCAAGAGCTGCCTTACAGAGAGTGGAAAAAGCCTTAGGTGGGGCTACCTTACACAGAATTGAACCAGGGCGACCCTTTGATGTCTGTTTGCTACAGACTAGTCTATAGCCTACAGCGGTGATTTGGCAGAAAGGACCACTACTGTGGATACACCCTAAGGTCTCACCTGCAAAAGTCATAGAGCATTACCCGGAGGCAGTCGCTTCATTGGCCCTTGAAGCACATGATAGAGCTGTCCAACATTTTGGCTCAGGACCACAAGCCATCCGAGTACCCTATACCGCCAGCCAGATCAAGACCCTGGCTGCCTGCATAGATACCTGGGCCATTCTGAGATGTGTTTTCCATGGGGATATAAACAATCAATACCCTAAAGACCCTATCTTGTCATTTGTCACTCAGCACCCTATAATTTTTCCAAAGGTTACTGCCTCTGAGCCATTAGTCCTAGCAACTACAATATACACAGATGGCTCCAAGACGGGGATAGGCGCCTATGTGATCCTAGGCAAGCCCCCGGTTACCATACAATTTAAACCAGATCAGCCTCAGGTGGTAGAACTGCAGATCGTTAAAATGATTCTTGAACGGTTCTCAGAAGCCATTAACATTGTCTCCGATTCTAGGTATGTGGTCAATGCTATGCAAGTGCTTGAGACTGCCAGTTTAATTAGATCCACTTCCACAGTGGCTGGACTGTTCCTGTCTATCCAGACATTGCTTCAGAACAGACACCATAAGGTCTTCACCACCCACATAAGAGCACATACATCCCTGCCGGGGCCCATGGCACAGGGGAATGCGGCCGCTGACACTGCCACTCGCCCGTTATGGATTTTTACCTTACTAACACCAATCGAGCGAGCCCGTGCCTTCCATGATAAATTTCATGTTAATGCCAGGACACTAGCAAACCATTTCCATGTTTCTAGAGCAGATGCACGAGATATCGTGCGACTATGTGACTCCTGTGCCACATACAAACCTGCCATACCGATGGGAGTAAACCCTCGAGGTTTGATCCCTGGTGATGTTTGGCAGATGGACATCACACATATACAGGAGTTTGGGACTCTTAAATATGTTCATGTTTCCACAGACACCTGTTCTCACGTCATATTTGCAACAGCAGAAACAGGTGAAAAAGTGTCTAATGTGATCAATCATTGCCTGGCAGCTTGGGCCGCATGGGGCAAACCAAAAATATTAAAAACTGATAATGGACCAGCCTATATAGGCAAAGCCTTCAATGAGTTCTGCAAAATGATGGAGGTTCAATTAAAACATGGTATCCCATACAATCCCCAAGGTCAAGGAATCATTGAGAGGGCTCATAGAAGCCTCAAAGAAATTTTACAAAAACAAAAAGGGGGAGTAGGCCAAGGCCTGGCCCCAAAGGCACGATTATCCATGGCACTATTCACACACAATTTTTTAAATTTAAATAATGATAATCGCTCCCCAGCTGTGGAGCACTGCAACCCTTCCCCCAACCATAAAGGGTGGGTGAAGTGGAAAGATGTCCTGACAGGACAATGGATGGGCCCGGATCCAGTGGTCAGCTGGAACCGAGGCGCGGTTTGTGTTTTCCCACAGGAATCGGGACGAGAACCACTGTGGATACCGGAGAGACTGACACGGGCAACAAAGCCCTTGACTGAAGATCAGACCTGCCCTACTGGAGATCCATCACAGACCAACCAATAAGATGAATAGAAATAGCGGTAGCCCGAAATGGACAAGAAGATCCTCAGGCATATGCATGGCTTGCTCAATTGGCCCACGACCGAGTCTAGATATGGCGGGCATCCCTCATTCTCCTCCATAAGGTGACAATACACAGCAGGGTAGGTGAGTCAATGACGGGTAAGAGCGTGCCTCCCCAGCACGACTCGACCTAAGCCAGGCCCTACCCCATCCTGCACGTAAGCCGCTGGACTGTTAGATGCTGCCCAGGTCTAAATTTCTCTCCGAGGGGATTTCTTTACGGAGAGGAAATGAGTGCAAGCTTGTGTGCATCCAGGTTCCGTCCAGTTTGTGCCTGGCCCTAGAAAAAGGACGAGGGCCTCAGGGCCTTGGCAGACCATGGCATGGCCAACCAGGGTCTAAGCCAAGGACCTACGGTGGACCTACACATAGGGCATAAGCCTCTGCACCCAGTCCAGGAAGGGCTACGATGCGCACATTCATAAAAAATAAAATAGGGGGAGATGTTGGGAGCCGCGTCTGTGATAGCTCGCCTTGCGCGGCGGACGTGCGGCCTGTGGTAAAGAGCAAAGCCTGAGGTAGATTACCCCTCCCATCGAATATGTTAGTTTCCTGCTTACCGCGTAAACAACCCGCTCAACAATATAGTCTGCCTGGCAACTGATGATGTTAGCCAATCAGCTTGCCTTGCTTACTTTAACATGATTGGACACTGTACCCGTATATATACCGGTGCCACCCCTGGACAGAAGAAGAAGCCAGGTAGAAGCCCAGAAGTAAAAGCCCAAAAGGAGCCGCGGAGAGCGGACCGGTAGAGGCTTTGGGGCAGACTGAAGCACAAAAGGAGCCGCGGGGAGCGGACCAGAGGAGGCTTCAGCTGGGAGAACCCAGGGCAGGCTGTACGGAGAAGGAAAATAAAAAGAAAAGGTTGTCCACTGTCGTGTGTCCTTCCTGCCGGCCGGGAGCGGACATCGACAATAGATCTCATCCATATCTTTATAGATCTCACCCATATCTTTTTCTCCAGAGTTAAGAAAAATCACAGAGCCATTAATAGACCTTCTTTCTGGGTTTCCACACAAAATTCCTAGTGATGTTGCCCAAAAGCCACCATTTTCTAAAAGGATTCCCTATGTCCTCAGTGGAAGCTTCTTCATCCTGCAGCTTTGCCCAGTGAGCTAACATGGGTCAGTCTGCATGAACACTGGCCAGTGCAGAGCATCTCACCGCCAGAGGTAAACAATGAGGTAAATCAAGAATCAGAAGGTAACAAATCAGGCATAGTAAAATGCTCCTGTAATCTCAGTTTCCCAGGACGCTGAAGCAGGAAAACCATAAGGTTAAGCCCAATCTGGGCAATATAGCAAGATTCTGTTTCAAAATAAAAAATAAAAATAAAAGGGGTTGGGGGTGTAGTATAGCTCAGTACTCCCCAGGTTCAATCCCCACAGTGGAAAACAAAATTGGAATACAGGAAAACAAGTCTCAATATAAGCCAACTATTTATCCAAACACAAACTTTAAAAACTATTCTCTACTTAACAGATTTAAAACCTTAGAAATTCTATATTCTATATCCATTTCTAAAACAAGCCTGCTATTATCATTTAACTTACTCACTATCTATAAAGATTACTTTTTAAAATTGCTTTTCCAATTAAGAGCCGTGAAAAGTGTTAATGGATTATTATATGTTGAATACAGAGGATTCCAAGACTACATCATGACACTTAACAAAAAGAAGAAAGGAAAAATTTCTCTAAAAGAGACATAAGAATGCCAGCTTACAAATGTAGAAAAATAGAATTAGAGAATCACTATTCGCAGGAAGTATCATCAATGCCTCTAACTCTACCAGGTGAAAGATTTTGAAATATTGAGCTACTCTGCTAGTCTTAGAATACCTTTTACAGATTACAAAGAAGATGCATCCTAACAAAGCATGTATTTGGAGGATATCACCTTAACCAATTACCAGTCATAACATTACTGGTAAAGAAACAACATAGTATCATCACTCATGTGGTACTCTTGTCAAAACTGTCTAATCTGAATCCAGCCATGAGGAAGCACTTAGAGAAACCCAATGGCGAGATAGATATTCTACAAAATAACTGATCAAGAACTTTCAGAAATGTTAATATCATAAAAGACACAAACAATCATACTAAGTTTCAAGTATAGGAGATTAAAGAGAAATGATAACCAAATGCAATGGGTGGTCTTTGATTGGGTTCTACATTTTTAAAAATAAGTAGAAATGACATTACTGAGGACACCAGGAACACTTAATCATAGATTTTACATTAGATATTACTATATTATTGCTAAAAATCTTGAACGTTTATGGAAAAAGATGTCTTTGTATTTAGGAGATACATGCTAGTGTGTTTAGGAGTTGAACATCATTAAATATCTGTATCTTACTTTCAGTGGTTTAGGAAAAACAGGCATAAATATATAAACAATAACATATATGACCAAATGAGAATAACTCCTGCATGTGGGTACAGGTTATGTGAGGATTCCTTATATATATAATTCTTATAACTTTTCTATAATTTTAAGATTATTTAGATAAAAAGTTGTGGGGAAAACTTGTAAAGAAACTCCTGAGTGAATACTTTGTAATAAGTTATTCAATTTACCCAAATAGCATGATGTACAGGCCAAATTCAATTACTTAACTTTCTAAGCATAAACAATTTACCTCTAAATTAATTCCATAGCCCTTTGGGGCTGGTCAAATTTCACTGCAAAGAACCAGACAGTAAATATTTTAGGGCTTGTGAGCCATATATTTGCTTTTGTTTTGTTTTGTCCTGTTTATAACCCTTTAAAAATCTAAAAGCCATTCCTGGCAAGAAGGCCAGTACAAAAATATGCCAAAGGCCATAATTTGCCAACCTCTTATCTAGATGTAATTCCATAGAGTGCTATCTAAACAATAACATCACTCAGGAAAAGCAGCAGAAGCTGCTTTCTGGAATTCTCTCCAGACAATCTAGTCTGGGTAAAGGGCTAGAAGGCCATCACTGGCTGCTTCCCCAGGAGCAGTTTCTTTAGGAACTGCCTCTTTGTAGGCTCATTTACCCTCAAATCTCAAGACCACGGTGCAGTATTTGGTTAATATTTCTAACAGCAAGACACTTGTCACACATTTGCTTTTCTGTCACATTTTGCTTCTGACCTTTTATTAAACTCTCAGCAGAGGGCTCACATCATTTGAGCATTTAATGGAAAACTTTCACTAGACAGACTTAACAAAAATAACAGAGGAAGAGCAGGATGCTGAGAGAAAAACACATTTGCTATAATCCGGTGAGGCACACGCTCTCTAAGTTATACTTCCTATTACTCGCTGTGAATTATACATTTTGGCATAAATATTACAGACTGTACAGGGTTGCATATACAAAACCATGCAAAATCAAAGATGGCCAGGGTGATTTTAATGCCACTGACTTCCTGACTCACATGCTGCCTGCAGGCGTCCACCTTTTCTCTTCTGACCCTAGTCATTAGTGCAAGTGCCCCGCTCTCATTTACCCCCATTAGGTTTTGAAGAAAATGCAAAGCCCCACATCCTCTGCTGACCACAGCCTGCTGTCCGCTCAGCTCTCCCATGGCCTTGCTCTCAGGAGGCTGCCTTCTCAGGCCCTTGATGCGCACATCTTCCCCAGAACAGCAGCACCACAGTCTCCCGGCCCCTTGTCCTGTGAGATGCAGTGGTTCTCTCTCCGTACTCCAGTTTTCTAGCACAGAATTCTCACTCCAGCCTCATCCCTCAACCTCTTCCTTTTCTCTCATAAAAACCCTAAAGCTAGAAACAAGACAGTGGTCAAGAGCCAAAGCTAAGGAATTAAACATCATGAATTTAAATCTTTCTTATTTGTGTGACCTCAGCCAAGGTAATTAATTCTCTGTGTCTCCATTATTTTCTCTGTAAAATGGTTTAATAATAGCAATTTAAAGATATAGAGAAGTTTGAAACTAGGACAATAAAAGGACACCCTTCTGTTTGATGAGAACTAGGAGATTTTTACATTCATAAACAACCCAAGGCTTTGAGCCAAAGAGCATGGGGTCTGTACCCAGTTGCAATGAATATTAACAGTGAATCCAACCCAGACAAAAACATGCCAGAAAAAGAAATACCCACCAATACTGCCTGTGGGTTTGCCAGCAGGTCACCCATGGCACCAAGGACCTTTTATTTTGAATAATACAGAGGTAGACTCTTCTGAATAGTTTTTTTTTTTCTTTTTTAAAAGAAGGCTGAGTAGTGCAAAAACCCCACTGTAAGAAGAGCCAAACTGTCAGGTTTCACAATTTAAAATCATAGAGCTCTTTTGTGTGTCCATGTTGAGGCACAGGTGGGGGCATCTATGAGCTAGGACTCCTTCAGCAGCATCCACAGAATTCTCTCCAACCTCCATTCTCGTCTACTCTCTGAAGACAAGTGCTTGAAGTCTGCATGGTTCCTCTGTCTGGGAATCATAACCACCCCAAGACTCTTCCAATTGAGTTTTCTGCCTTTTGTCCAGTTCCATAAGCTGACTCTATCTCTGGGGTAGTACAAGTCCCATTTTTTTCCTCAGTTGACCACGAGGTACACACTGTTGATCTCAGTTTGTGAGAGCCCCATTCTCTTAGCTCAGACAAATCCTAGCTATAAAGGCAATGAAGGAAATCCTCTTCATCATCCCCCACCTTCACCGTATTTTGCTCCAGGGTCATGGCTTTGATTTTTCTGGTTCCATGGGCCCTACACTTAGAAATGTGTTTAAACTGAGTGCCCTGGCTCCTGACCAAGCTACATCTCCAATGATCATTCTGGGGCTCCTGCTCCTGACTTTCCTAGACTCAGGCTACCTGTGCGGTTCATTCCTACTTGGCAGAGTCACTGGCTGTGAGTCACACTGGGGAATTCAGGACTGAGTCCTTTGTCCTCAGACTCCAAAGCTCTTACTTCTTCTAACACACCAAGAAGTCTAAATCTGCACAGTGAGAGGACTTAGATACTTGTCATTTTGTCCTCCTTCTCAGAGTATATCCTCCATGTTTGCCATCTCCTTCAGCTTCACTCTCAGGTTACTACAGTCCAAGCCTTTTCTTTAGCTAAAGAATCCCCTGACTGTCCCGGGCAACTGTATTGCTCTGACCATGTGCTTCTCAATCACAGCCTCACTCTAAACCCCATTTCTCCACCCCAACACCCTAAGATTCACCACTCAGGTTGTAAAAGATGCATCTGTGGACAGTGCCAGTGTACACACAGGGAGACTCCATCCTCTAACCTAGCACCTTTAGTTAAGAAAGAAACAAATTCTGCATGTAAATTCCTCTAGAACTATAGTTTTGTCTTCAAAAGAATTCAATACCAGGTAGGCAATCATCCTCCGCCTTCAGACAGATTTATTCATGGGAATACAGTAGAAAGATGGATGCCTACAAAAACCTGGGAATAAACAGGTGAACAAAAACCAGTACCAAAGATGTCCTTCAGTTGAGCTCTGACAGCATGGTCCACATAAATGAGATCACTCCTGGCAGTCGGTAATCAGGAAAGAGCTGAGCACAGCAGCACAAAACAGAAGTCTTTGAAGCCTGTCACCCTGCGGTGAGGAGGTGCCGCGCTAAGGACTGCTTACCTCCAGGTGAGCTCTGATCTGGACATAATACAGGGCAAAGGGGAGTGAGGAAAGACATTAGGAGAAGTGGGGAGAGACTCCGCAGAAAAGATGTAGAAACAGCCGCTGGAGGACAATAATTTTTCTTTGAGTCATGAAAGGCCATGGAAAGGTAAGGAAAATGCTGACAAGTCCAATGCTGAAAGGTTCTGAAAAATAAACATTTATACAGCACTGTACAGTCTTTCCAAATACCTTACTCATTATTCTGTTGAGGCCCACAGAAATCCTGTGAGCTGGAGCAGAGACTTCTTATCGCCATTCAGGGAAAAAGAAGAGGCTCAAGAAGGTTAAAGACTTGAGAGGACAAGTTAATGGCTCGGTTTCAGTTTTCAGACTCTAAACTCCATGTTGTTCCATCCACATCAAACCAACAGCCGAAACACCATCAAAATCAGTCCGTTCTGTAATTCCATTTATGCAAGGTCAGAGAAGGTGAAAGAGATTCTATGGTGAAAGAAATCAGAGCCATGTTTGTCTGGGGCGGTGAGATGCAATAGGAAGGATATGAAAAGCATTGCTTTATGTCTTGACTGGGGTGTGGGTTGCACCCATGCACACGTTTTTTGAAAATTCATCAAATCATGCATTTGGGAGAAGCATATTTCATTGGATGTACATCTAAATAAGACAAAGACTGGTACCTGAATTATCGAACCTATTCAATAAACCCAAAATTTGAAGCCTTGGTTTAAGTTTCTATGCATACCTATAAATACTAAAGCTCTTGCTTATTTTGGGTTGAGAACCACGTCACAGAATGCTTCTCCTTCCATCATAGCAGTGATCTGCAGCAGAGCTAACTTCAAAAAAAAAAAATTAAACTTTGCAGCTCTTACCCACATTTGAACTTCGCCATTGGAGCAAACTATTCACATTCAGAAGCATATCTGTCAAAGCAGGCCTGGTGAGGAGCATCACCTGGTGCGTTTTTAGGATGTGTAAGTGTATAAAAGCTGTGTTTATTTGGTGCAAGGTGTGTGGGAGTTGAAAGGAGAAGAAAAGTTCCCTTCTTTGTGACAATTAGGTCTTCACCCTTACAATCACCCAGACCCAAATTCCTTCACAGTAAACACTGGCGGGATCTGACAGCAGCCACCAGATGCATACTCCTCTATCTTGTTGGCAATTGCATGGTTCCCTCCACCACCGCATTAGACACTAAGCTTATGTCGTCTACTTTTTTTCTGCTGAGCTTGGTGATTTTGTTGAGTTTCATATTCAAACTGTGAATTCAAAATAAAAACCTAAAAGCTTTACAGACACCCTGAATGGTATTAAAAAATGTTTGTGAAATGCATCTAATGGGATATAAGCTATACTTACTCGCAGAGAAGGATTCCATTCTCTAATCCAGTCCGAAAATCTTTTTCACCAAAACTTCTGCCAGTTACTTGCTGGAAAAGAAAAAAAAAGTACATAAATTTTTGTTTTTTAATTAGAACATTCAATTTTTAAAAAAATATTCACAACCTTGAAAAATTGGTAGCATTCCAAGAATGAGGAAAATCTGTTAAGCCTTAATTTCCTTTCCATGTGGGTAGCTTTGCCTAAATCAGCTAAAGTTAAATATAGACCATTTCTTTTGGAGCTCTTTTCCTATCTGGTACCTCATAAAAATCTGTTTTTCCTGATAAGGATATGTTACTTTTCGGGGGTTGACCACAATAAGTCAAGGCCACAGGCTCTTGCATCCACAGATTCCAACCCACACACTTTCAAAGAGCCCAGAAACAGAACCGCCTGAGGATAAAGATTTACTTAACCATCAGAGAATTGGGGAGGACAGAATACAGATCTGTAACCTTGAGAGATGAGCATCAAGACCTGAAATTAAAGCCACATACATAAATAGCAGAATGAGAAAGAGACAGAGCAAATGCTAAGGAAGAATAATTGTCAGGCAACACTGATCTGGTGGCCATTCACAATCCTCTGATTCTCAGCTATGCTGCAACTGGAACATCAGAAAGACATTCATTTATTCATTTGTTCATGAAGCTAATACTTATTTAACATCTACAAAATACCAAGTAAGTAGGAATACTATGAATCTTAAAGAAACCCCTAACAGAGCAAAATAAAAAGTTACCAGTCACAAGCCAATAAAGGAAATAAAATTGAACCATAGAAAACATCACAGCAATAAAAAAGGAAAATAATAATAATAATAAATAGCAATAATGAACAGGAAAAAAAGACAAAGAACAGATGGAACAAATACACAAATAGATTATAGACTTAAACCTAACCGTATCAATAGTATTACATATAAGTGGCTTTAACATCTTCAATTAAAAGACAGAGATTATCAGACTGGGTAAAAAAAAAAAAAAGCGAGACCCAGCTGTGTACTGCCTACCAATGTGTGCAACAGTAACATAAATATACAGACAGTGATGGGGTATAAAGACATGTCGGGGGGCTGGCTACACAGACCCACGGAGATTGCTTTTCTAGCATGCCTGAGGACCTGGGTTTGATCTCCAGCACAAGGAAAATGAAAGAGAACGACAGAGGAAGTAGAAACAGATACATCAGGCAAGCAGGAATCACAGAAGAGCCGCAGTGACTATATTTACACCAGACAAAGAAATTCCAGAGCAAGAACAACAACAAGGACAGAGTCACTTCATGAGGATAAAAGAATCAGCTGATCAGGATCATATAACAATCCTAAATGCTAATACACCAGCTAAAAAAAGTTCAAAATGGATAAGCCAAAACAGAACTGTACGAGAAGTGAACATCTCCATAATTACAATCAGAGATTTAAATATTTCTCTTCAATATATTGGTAATTCATGCAAATTTTTAAAATCCTGTGAACAGCACTATCAACCAAACATTGGTCTGACATCTCTAGAATACCCTACCCTCCAATCGAAATCACATATTTTTCTTTAGTACATAATGAACTAGACAGATTTTAATGCTGGGTCAGAAAAAAAAAACTCTCAGCATATTTGAATGCACTTATGCAAACTATGTTCACTGACCACTATTTTTTTTTTTTTTTTTTGTATCAGGGATCGAACTCATGACCTTGTACTTGTCAAGCAGGTGCTTATGCCACTGAACTAAATCCCTAGGCCAGACCACTAAATTCTAAATTAACAACAGAAATATCTTTTGAACATTCTCAAATATTTAAAAGCTAACAAAACTCTAAATATTCCACACTGATCAAAAAAGAAAATTTAAAAAATAAATTAGAATGTATGTCATAGAGAAAAAGACAGCACGAATCAAAATTTATGGAAAAATACTGAAACAGTTATTTGGGGGAAATGTACATGCAAAATAGAAAGAAAGCATAAATTACCAATATCAGAAATGACAAATGACATCCTTACAAATCTTACAAGGATGACAAGGGAATCTTATAAATAAATTCAGGCTAAAAAATTAACCACCTGGTAAATTCTGTGACACAAACAACTATAGTTCACTCAACAAAGAAAGAGACAACAGTCCCACAAAGAAAACATCAGGGCTAGAAGCTTATCTGGCAGGCTGCACCAAATGTGTATGGATATAATAATACAACGCTATTCAGGCTCCTCCAGACATTAAAGAGGTGATGGTACTTTCCAGCTCCTTCCATTTGGCTGGCAATATTATGATGCCAAAGCCAGACAGACATCACGAGACACTGACATATCCACCCACACCCATACCCACCCACAACACCAATATGCTGTTTCTTCATGGTGGAAATAACATATGCTTTTTATTGCACTTTTTAAATTTTTCCATATTTTCCTAAAATTTTCAATAATATATAGATATAGACAGACAGACAGACAGACAGATGGACAGATAGATAATTTTATTTTGGAAAAACTTCAAAAAGCTTTTCTTTAATTGCTGGAAACAACAATCTAAGGAAACCAAATGTTCTCGATTCTTCCCCACAAATCAAAGCTCAAATTCTATTTTTTAAAAAATTCTCATTATCACTCTCTGTAGAAGGACGACAGCTCAATAGGCAGTTTAATGCAATGCAATGCCTGAAAATTATTTTGTTAATATCTTCTCATCCATATTTGAGGGAAGGTCCCAAAAATGGATAAAAATTCACTCTGAACAGCTTGTAATTTTTCCAAGGTACTAAAAAATGAAGAAAGATACCTTTCAAAAGCTAATATTTTAAACATAGACTTTAAACACCTTAGCATTCCGTTTCCAAAATATTTAGGAATCAGGTGCCAATATCTTTGTCCAGAGAATGAAAAACTGAAGAGACTCCAGCAATTTAACAAGAACTATGCCCTGGAAATGCGGTCCTCAGCCCAGTGACAGTAGCATCTTTATCTGGAGGTAATGTTAGAAGTAATGTTAACAACACCACACTGAAACCAGCACGTTGAGAAGGCCCCTGTGATCCACCTACACAGGAAACCGCAATGCCCACACCTGGGATATCCCATGGTCTGAATATTCTGTGTGCCCTCAAAGTTCTTGTGCTGGAAGCTTGGTCCGCAGGATGGCAGTGCTGGGAACTCGTGAGACCTTGAGGATGGGTCCTAGTGGGAGACCTAGAGTTCTTAGAAGCGCTTATGGACCACCACTCTCCCTTATTTCCTCTTTAGTGATGTGATTTCTTGCTTTTCACATCGACCACATAGGGACACAATCTAGGAGATGCTCTTCAGCAGCCCAAATAATGTGCTAAGTAAACCTCTTTAAAGTTATCCTGCTTCAGGTGTTCTGTCATAGTAATGAGAAATGGACTAATATATATGGTAAGCTAAGCCATCAAATCATAATCACAAAGGGAAGACCTTTCACTGGGATCACGATTTTGGAGGACCTCTCTCAATAACCTCTCTCAGCAATTCTTTATGACGAGTTTATTATGGGATGTATACCATGTTACACATCATATATTCTAACTATAAGGACTGCTAATTACCGTTTCTCACATAATAACACGAGTCATTACAATTAACAGCAAAACAGCTGCCTGGAATGAATCACTGAGTCCATATGCAGGGGAAGTGACAGGTAATGGCCCAAACCTTCCCAAACCTGTTCCCACCTGGATCCTGATGTGCTGACCACATCATCATGGCAGATCATTCTCCAAAGACACAAGAACAGGATGGGAAGCTGAGTTGGGGTCTAAAGAGAGCCAGGGGTAGGACTCTGGGATAGGACTCAGATGCATCCAGGCACCAGCAGGTGAAGAACAGCATGAATGCCGGGCACATGTTAGCATCTCCCCAAATCCCGTTCTCCCACCCACTGGATCAGTTTATCCTTGAAATTCCATCCTTTCACTTGTTCAGCCCAAACATCTTAGAGTCATGCTGAGCCCCATTTTTCACAACCAACCACATCCAGTAACAAATATTGTTAAAGAAAATGTGGCATATATCCACAATGGAGCATTATGCAGCCACGAAGAAGGATAAACTCAGTCATTTGTAGAAAATGGGCAGATTTTGAGACTATGATGTTGTGTAATAAGTCAGACAGAGAATGTTAGATACCACATAATTTCTCATATATGAGAAACCCAAACTATAAATAAAGAATCACAGAAAGGAAAGAGGGTAGAAAACAGAGAAGCAGACTTTTTGGAGAAGTGATGGAGAAGGAAGAGGGAAGAGGGAAGGTTACAGGGCAGACATGAAAAATAATCAAGATACCATGTGTGTGTCTCTCTGTGTGTACACACACCAATTTCCCCAAAAGGAATGTAATTTTTCATGTATTACAAACATACATCAATTTTTAAAAACCTGCTTAAAAAATCTTCTTGATTTCAACTTCAGAATTTAGGCAGAATCTGACTGCTTTGCACGACCTCCATTCTATCACCTTTCTCCAAGCTGCTGACGTCTCGTTCCGGATAGTCCAGGAGTCTCTTAACTGGCCTCGCTGCTTCCGTCCTTTTCTCTCACCCATCTAGCCTCAAGCAGCAGCTAGGGAGAGCCTCTAAAGCCAGCTAAGCCACCACTCCACCCACAGCCTCCAAGAACATCCTCTCAGCACAGCAGAATCCGAAGTTCCTGCAGGTTCTCACCGTATGGTGTTGAACACAATGGCCTTTGTGTGTTTAATTACTGCAACACACATAAATAGGGATGTTGGCATGCATAGACAGAAACTCCTGGGCACCACAGTCATACTGAGAGCATGCAAAACACAGGCATAGGGATCCTCAGAACTTGTACACATATCTTTCTAGTCAAAAGGAGCCCCCCAAGAACTATGATGCCATTATGATGGCCATCAACTATGCCCTACGTGCTTTTCAGGAAAGTCAATGAAGGTTTCATGATTCAGGGTTAACTCATGGCTCAGGATTAATTACTAACCAAAATACTTAATGCAGATTAAATACTTAGTGTGATCATGCACATTAAAATACATGGTTAATTTACCAAAATCTTGATGGTGTTTGAGGAGGAAAAAGATCTTTCTTCTGACTTAGCAGTTAAACCAAAAACAGAACAAAGGACCTTATAATGTGGCATCACACTACTGTATGCAAGTGGTTATTGAGGCAGTTCATCTGTATCCAATTTCCTTTCCACTGGGCTCAAAGGTAATTCTGAGTTTGTCTATACCCATGGCTCTGCTCAACTAACTGAAATATAGAGAACTCTAAAGTTCTTCTTTAGAAGAACTCTAAAGAGCCAGTCTAATAAAGAAAACCACACAACTTTATGGCAACATTTTTACAATGTGTTTATAATGTAACACGTTATATATCACAATGCTACATTCTGCTAATTACTTTGTTAACTATTGCAATTATGCAATTGCTACAAAGAGTCAAAGTCAGCCAAAAAACAGCTTCTCAGCCTGATCACTACCATGTATAGAAATGATTATTTTGGAAATACCTTCGTTAATCTTATGTTGTTTGTTGAAAACGATCTGTTAGACAAACTATAACCCACCTACAAACCATAGATCTCAAGAGCATTTTAAATAGGTTGAAATCCCTACCAAATGATCTAAACAGAAGATTCTGTTGCTAACAAAATAATGGTTTCTAGATTCAAGCAACTGGGACAAAATACAAGATTGAATAGATTTTCATTTAACTTTTGAAAGACATAGATATTTTCCCTAGGTTGTGTAAAAGTGGGTACACTTCTCAGAAAGTTGTGATTTCCTCTTACAAACTGTCATTCCAGCTACATCCTCATGGACTTCCCCACCATGTGCAGCCAATGACCTCAGTGCTAAAATAACAGTGAGATGGCTTAGCCTTATGACTCCCATGCACTCCCCACCCACTCCACCTACCTCTACCACCCACTCCATCTCCTGCTTGCTCAAGGAAAAGAAATGTATGTTCACTTCCCCAAACTGGATTTCTCTATCAAGGCTCTGGATCATATTGATTCCCATTTCTCTGACAGCCTTACTCAGTCCACAGAAGCCTTCACCACATAAAGAGTTCCCTCTTTACCTCAAAATGCTAGAGCAGCCCTGCCCTTTGAGCACCGTCCTGCTCTTCTCCTTCATTTCATAGCCCCAATTTCCTATGCAGGTATCCAGTATTCATTACCCTGTCACTGTAGTTCAGCCAACTGCAAGCCATCCTCATTTAATTCACTAACAATTCTTAAAGCATCAGGAGTTAGTCCTGAGCTTAACTTATAGCTCCATCAGCATAAACTACATTATCTCAGACAGGTGAAGGAACTTGTACCAACCCTAACTGAGGTACAATAATAGTGCCTACTGCAACATTCTGCGTGATGGTACATCAATGGATTGATGTACCACAGTGCCCAGCTCATGGTAAGACCCAATATCTTTCATTATCATTTCTAGCCTCAATAATAACATTGCTACATTGCTACTGATTTTTCTCTCCCCAGTTCTCCTCACCATTCTTTCTTTCCTGATCTTAACGAGGCCATGCCATACTGGTTCTTTTCTTCCCTTCCAACATTGCTATGCTATTTAACCCCTAGATTGCCTCACTGGGTCACAACGTGTCAGCAGCACCAGGTAACCACTCCCTCCTTTTCGGATCACTGGCCTCCCATGTTCCCTCCCAAGCCACACTCCTGGTTTTCCCCAGCCTCATTACACCGCATTAGGAACCTCTGCCTATTCCCTGCCCAACTAGAAAGTGTGAAATGCCTTTTCCCTCCATGCTCACTTCTCCTTTCTTCTCTTTCTACAGTGCTGCTCTTTCTTACTTTCCTGTGTAACTCATTCAGTCTCGTGGCTCTCAACAGATCACACCGAAGTCTACCTCACATCCTTAAATAGAGCACCGAACCCTTGAGCTCACAATCAAATATCCAATTTCCACTCAACATTTCCACCTGGGTATCTAATAAATATTTCACACTGAACAAGATTAACATGCTCCTGCTGGCTGTCATAACTGTCCCATTGGGTGGCATAGGACAGTCCTATTGAGTGGAACAAGCTGCCCGATGGGACAGTCATGCATTTACAGCCTCGTCATGAATGTGGTGATACAAAAAGCCTTCACTTCTGTGCCTTCAGCCAGCCTTTGGTCATTGCCATGTCAGTGAATGGCAATTCCAATTCTGTCCCCCAACAGCAGAGACATGTTCAGGTCACCAGGAAGGGCAATGGAGTCTCTCCAAAACACAGCGTAGGCCTGTCCTTTCTGCTGTGTGCACTAGTCCAAGCCTCTGTCGTCTGTTAGTAAGACAACTTCAGTAGACACCTGTTTGATCCTCACAAGTCATCGCCCACACAGAATCCAAGATCTTGTTATAGATGTGTCCAGATCTCTTCTTTACACCATAATTAAGTCCAGGTTATATGCACAACATCTTGTTTTATAAGTGAGAAAAATCATGTCCTATAAATTGGCTGGCCAAAGGTCACATGGCCAGCCAGCAGCAAGAGCCAGACTAGAATCAGCCCTCCGTTAGCCTATCCAGGGATGCTCTGTCCATAACACCGTTACCAGCCCACATCACCTTCTTATGGTGGTTATACCACTACATGTTCTGCAATTATTAGCTCCTCATATCTGTTCAGTTTGGGCTGGCAAAGAAACAGCACAGAAGTCCAGGCCTGAGGTTATTTAATCAACATTATCAGAACACAATCCCCCCTCGCACCAGCTGAGTGCTTAATAAAGGATAATAAAATGCAATCTGCAGAATCCATTTATATTTTTGTTGTGTCATCAGAAAAGCAGAAGGCACTGTTTATAGCCGCAGATTGACAGACTCTAAAAAAAAAAAAACTAATTAAGAATACAGCCAAAGCTCAAAGGCACTCTGGGAGCACTAAATCCTCTGATCTAACCATAGAATGATCTAGACACAGAAAATGGGTCAGTTCAAAGATGTGTGTGTGGGCTTAACATGACTATGTTTATACGTCCTCAAGCTGTTCCTGCTGTCCAAGAAGGCAGAACAGAACACTGACAGAATGACAAGCAACACTCATGATGAAGTCTCCAAACCAAAAGCCTCGCAACTGATTTGAGAACAAAGAGAAAGAAGAATCCAAAAGAAACTGGACAAGCAGAGTCTGTGAGCTAAGTGTTTTGTCACTGGAGGGGCAGAGACACACCCTAATTGAAGTTATTTCTGCTTGGGTATCACATTGCTCCTTAAACATTTTAGTTCTGGGCTAATATTTGTTTATGCCACTATCACTTAGTCCTCAACATAGTGAAGTGTAAAGTCACTGAATTAGGCAGTCCTGGATGCAAAAGTTTTGGTTCCTGTCCCCAATCCAACTTGCTTCTCTTTGGTCTCCATCTGCTTCCCTCAATATCCCTCAGGGATACATTCAAACCACCACGAAGGGCAATACCATCTCTCTCCAAAACGTGCTTGAAGTTTGTCTTTTTTTCTGTCTCTATACCGTGATACTAGTCCAAGACACCATCACCTGCCTGAAAGGTGGCTCTCCAGGCCTTTTTTAGTGAGGAAGTGGTTCACTGGTGGAACGTTTATCTAGCATGCATGAGGTCTTCGGTTTAATCCTCATACAGCCTGCACCAAAAAACAAAAAACAAAACAAAAGCCAGTTTTACCAACTTTCAAGAGGGTAGAAATCAGGGTACAAAATGTCTACTAGGACATTAACTATTTACTGATTTGTAAAAACAGTAGATCTATTTGGGTGGCACTTTTTGTTCAAGTTTCATATCTAAGGGAAAGAAAACCCACAGTAGGCATGTTTAAAACCAGGTAGCTGCAATGGTTATGAAGAAATACTACTTAGGAGAGAGCGTTCAGTTGAGGCAACTTTGCTATGTGAAATATGAATCTAGGTTTGTGAGCGCCGGGCACAAAGACAGACAAGGAAACCTGTGTGAACGCCTCCTACACAACACAACCGACTGCATTCAATGAGACTGCAAGAAGACAACTACATGAACCCAGAGAACAACAAACACATTCTATACAAAAATTCGATTACAAAACACCCATGTAATGACAAAAAGGGAATGCCTGCTATTTTAAAGAAGAGACTAAAGTACATTATGATGGATTACAATGTCTGTTCTTTCACTGAATACTTGAAATCTTATGGATGACACATGGGGCACAGTGGGGATATGCTGAATGTGTATTGGTCAATTGACAATCATAAGGATTACTTGTTCTCTTTACAAAAAGAAGACTAACAATGGTATGGCGGCTACATAGGAGAATGTACTTGTAATATCACAGTGCATAATAATATATTTAGAGAAGTCACTGGATACATGTAATTTATTCTGAAATGGCTGGAAAAATAACTGTGTATAGAAAGCAAATACTGAAAATATTGACAACTGTTGGAATTAGGTAGCGAATACATGAGTTTCACTGAACCTCCCTTTCTTCCCAATGAAATGTTAAAACCTGTCCAGTGCCTCCCCAGTACTTTCTAGGAGCATTTTGTTCACATTTGTTTTGATGGCAGTCACTATCAGTCATTGGCTATTTGTCACCACCTTTAAGTTCAACTCTTTCACCTGCTCGCTCCACAGAATCGGCACTGGCCAGCCACCAACTCAGCATGACGTTAGCACTAAGAATGAAAAGGAAGAAGGGTCAACCCCTTGCTTTCCTGATTTTGAGTAATGAGCTAGAACTGAAGGCCCTGCCAAGTACACACAGTCCCTCAGCCATTGTAGAGATGTGTGTAGAAGTGATCGATTTCATTATTTGATAGTCTAATAATGGAATCGTTTTTAGCTAAGAATTCAAAGTATCCACAACTGCTGTACAGAGGCAGTACTTGGCATTTTAAAAGGCATCAAAGTCAAGTTAAAAAAGCTGTGAGAATTCATCCAAACAAGGCATTAGATTACCAAATGAAAATAAAACATGGTGAATACTCAGTATAAAGATAGCATAATGGCATTTCAAGCAGCCTATTTTTTGAAAAGAAGGTTTGACCTGGGCAATTAAATGCTAAAGAAAAGCCAGAAAATCATCAACAGAAAATGAAGACAGTGGCTTTGGGGAAGGAGTGATGAGATGACCACTGTGAGGGAGGTGGCACAGGAGGTACATCTAAGGTCTGGAAAATCTATGTCTTGATTTGAGCAATCATTATAAATAATTAACCAAGCTTTGTTTTTATGTAACTTTCTAGACTCATGCGTCTATTTTATATTACTATAATGAAATACCTGAGGCAAACTACCTTATAAATAAAAAAGGTTTATTTTATCTCTTGAATCAGGGGTGCAAGAGTCTGAATTTGGTGTTGGTTCTCCTGCAGGTAGGGTCTTGAAACAGCTCAAAGCATCATGGGCCAAATTAGAGGGAGTGTGCAGAAGCATGAATGTGTGCCCTGGACTCTTTCCTTATAAAACCACCAGAATTCAGTCATGAGGACCCTGTCCTAATGATTTATCTAGTCCTAGACACTTCTCAGAGGCCCCACTCTAAACACCATAGTCAGAGTAAGTTTCCAACCTCTTAATACCCCAAAATGGGAATTAAACTCCACACAAGGTCAGGGGACAAATGATATCAAATCACAGAAACTCGTATTATATTTGACAATTACAAAGATTGTAAAGAGCACTGGGAATATATAAGCTAACCTCCATAGTGGCTCAACCTCATTTTACTCCCTCTCATTAGTAACTAAATATATTTTCCATTTAGCTTTACTCAGAAATACTTTGTCCTAAGAAATACCACTTTTAATAGATTTTAGTCCAATGTGACAGAAATAACACATCCATCTCATAATCCTCAAGTCTATTGCATTAGAGCATTTTATGTTCTATAACATAATACCAGAGACTGAGAAATTTATAAAGAAGTTTATTTCGCTCATACTTCTAAAGGCTACAAAGTCCAGGACCACAGGTACAGCTTCAGCTCACAGCAGACAGGGGAGGGGTGAGCAGGCGCATAGAAAGGACAAAATATGAGGGTGTCCATGATTCAGGACAGCTGGCTCTCAAAGTAACTAAAAAAGTTCCATGAAAGTGACAACTTCTCTGCACCAGATGGCATTCATATATACCCGGGAGGGCACAGCCCATGACTTGAGCCCAACTTTTAATACTTCTGTACCGAGGAGTCAGACCTCGACACAGATAGACTTCAGCACCCAGCACTATCACAGTAGCTCCGCGCTACACATTACTATTGCATAGTGCATAGACTTTACATGAACCTTTGAAGGGCAAGGAAACAAATATGCTCTTTAGTTCTGGAAACTTTAAAAACTATGTCTTCTGAGAGTTTGTTATTTGAATGGCCCTGGATGGGTGATTCAGGTTAGTAATGACCGTAGTCATTCTAGCCCTCAGCCTCATCTTCTACAAGTGGCTCTTTTGCTTGGCTCAGAATTTATCTAGTGGTGGCTATCAGCACAGGGGACAGGGTGGCCAAAGCCAAGATAACTGGGTTCTAACCGTAGGGCTTCTTGGCAAAAGTGCTTCACTTCTCTGAGTCTACAATCCTTCCCCACAACTCTCCAGGCTTGTCTGAACCCTCTTCTACTCTAGTCTTTCTTTGAAATTATGATGATGACAGCATCTTTGGGGGTCTTTTATTGACTCATTGGCTCCCGAGGGCCCTGCGTAGTGGTCAGAGCCACTACAGCCATTTAAACCCATTATGCTCCTGGACAGGGGCAAGCATTTGAGCAGCTAAATCAGAGCTAACCTGGCCCATGTTGCATTTGGTAAGCCACACAGACCCTTCTGAAGGAAGAGTCCTGTTCTTTACTTGCATAAAGTCAGTGCCTATACTGCACTGTGGAATCGGCCCACGGGGAGGACTTTTTCAAATTTACACAAAGGTGCTCTGTGGGCCATCGAGAGGCCTGATGCAAGCGTTATTATTATCCCTGCTTTACAGTGAAGGGATAGAAGTACACACTATTAAGCAATCTGTCCAATTTCCCAAGGCTAGAAGGTAGCAGAGCCAGGAAAATAGGCTGGGTGGTCTGGCCCCTGGCCCATGCTCCTAGCCAGTGGGCCACACTGACTAAGCATGTCTGGATGCCTGCTGGTTCCCCTTATTATCAAGTGAGCTGCAAATAAAAACCTGACTTCCCACTGCCTGTGCCAGCGTCTTCTTCCCCTAATGTGCCTTTTCTTCAGAATGGACAGAAAGAAAATAAGCCCCTAAGTCCAGGAAACCATCAAAATGTCTGCACATTTATCATCAATTCACTCCGCACTGTGGGGATAAAATAAGAATTTTTGTTTTGTCAGTAGATTTTCATCTCTGTTTCTCAAAAAACATTACAAGTATCCAAAAGAATTGATCTTGAATAATCCTATATATGACTGGATCCCCCATGACAAACAAATATGTGTTAGTGGAGGGTGGAGAAGAAGAGAAATAAAGAAGACAGGATGTCTTATTTAAGGCCATGTTATGGGTTAAGAACTGGTGGTCAACTTAACGCCAGCTGGATTACATCAGCATGCATTGAGAGAAGATGCTCCACCTGAGGAGGGTAGCCAGGATAAATAGGTGGAGAAGAAGGGCGGTGTTGAGGGTTGAGGCGTTAAGGAGGCATTGTGGGTTCTCCTACGAGTTGCTGTCTGAGCTGTTGGTTCTCCTGGAGAAGCTTTGGTCCTCACATCAAGCATTGCTTCCTGGCTCCAGAGGGGAAGACATGTGCTGCTTGGTCTCCAGGATGAGCTCGTCACACTGCTTCCTGGCACGTACCCGACTGTGCTTGTCGTCGGAGGAGCTCGGGGCCTCTGTGTCACTGAGGACAGCTGTGGTGCCTTTCAGGATAGCCCTGGTCTTTTTTGTGAGTGTGACTTCTCGGCTCCAGCATACAACCCTCATCCCACCAGCACAGCTCCTTCATCTTGCTGACATAGACTTTCTGGCTTCCACCGCTGACCGTTGGGTCTTCCCAGCATGGATCCATAAAAGAGATTGGCGTGAGTCCTCCTTGTGGGCTCTGGGCCTCCAGTTGGACTCATGGGAGGAACTGTCCTGAGCTCTGGGTTTTTATCTGGACTCATGTGGGACATGTGCTGTGGGGTTTAGGTCCTTGACTAAATAATCTATGTCTTTGGTGTTGTGGATAGATTTCCTGCATTTTCCTGTGTTATCTTCCAGTGACTATTAGAAAAATATTATAAACTCCATGTCCTGGGCCTAATTGTTCTCTGTGTACAACCCCTGACTACAACAGGCCACTAGACATTTCCACTACAAATTATTTCCCTCCTTATCTTCTTCTGGTTCTTTAGGTTTACAAATACTATATTATGGCCAGAAATCTGTTCTTTTGGCTGGCTTGTGATGAAGACAGCAGGTGGTAATCCCAAACCACTCAAAGCCATGCATCACGGCTATGCTGACACAGCAGTGAGGTAGGTGTCTGCCCTGACTAAAACAGTAGCCGCCATATTGGCTTCCACTGACGCACACATTGCTGGGGCTATGAATTTGGTGCACATCAAAGAAGAAGGAGGCCCATCTCCAGGGTGTCACAAAGAACTATAAAAACATAACACACCACTGAACTATACCCCAGTGAAACTAAAGAAAACACAAGAAGGTTCTTCTTTATAAACGTAGTACATTGAGATCATGTTTAACCAGGAAACTTGGGTTCACATATCATCTTAAATTTCATTATCCAAAAAACTAGGGAAAGAAAGAAAGGGAAAATATAGAAAAGGCAATTGTGCTAGTATTATAACATTCACTGTGTTCTAGGAGGTCCTTGATTATATTTTAGAAATTCTCTATACAGATTGAGCTTCCTTAATATATAAGCCCAAAATCTGCAAGTTCTAAAACCTTCAACTTTTTGAATAATACGACAATTCCACCATGAAACTTGGTTTCATTCAAGAAATTGTTAAGATATTATGTAAAAAATACTTTCAGGCTGTATGAGGTGTATATGAAACATAGTGTATTTCATGTTTAGACTTTGGTTTCATTCCCCCAAGGAGTTTATTTTCTATATGTATGTATTTCAAAATTCAAAATATTTCTGACCTCAAGTATTTCAAATGAGGGTTACAGTCTGTAATCAAGTTATATTGAGAGATGGCCTAGAACTAATGAGGTACTGCTAAATGGTGAGCTACTAGTTCTCACGTGGGATGGGGAGTCCCTGCTATGTAGCAGTTACCAATATCCATGGTGTAAATATTTTCCCCGTCATTACTGAATTTAGGCTCAACCTGATGTCATGGGATACATAGTACAAACGAAATAGACACAGTTCTTTCTCCTTGGCCATCTGAACTGCCTCCAAAACCCTATTATAAAAACACAATCTGTATAATATATATCATGACTCACAGCAACCCTAAATGTAGTGTACCAGCTATATTATAATTCCTGAACATCCATGACATTGGAGAATTTTATCAAATAAGGACTGAAAACAAATCACATAACTATATAAACGTTTAGGTGCTTTTAACTGAATTTTTAAAATGTTTCTTCATCCTCTGCTATAAAAGAGCCAAAAATTAGAAGGCTGATTTTTATTGTCGCTAATCCATGGTAGGGTAGAGTGATAAAATTTTTAATGGAATAAGTTTGTAGGCAGTCACCCAAGTTGTAATAAATTTCTAGAAGACAGAAGACAAGAAAGGAAAAAATATAAACAAGGCAATCGTACTAGTACCTGGACAAAGAGAAGAAACATTCCACTTTCACAATAAGGACATAAATTCCCCAATTGACTTGATCACTCTTCTAGATGGGTAAAAAACAGAACTGTGGAGCAGACTGGTTGTTTCACAGCTGACTAACAACACATGGATGTGTTGTTTGTGAGAGGGAGAAGGGGAGTGAGGATGCTGTTCACAACCCCCATCAGCGCTGTTCTTTCTCTATTTTTAAATTGCTGCCTGAATCTCTTCCGCCTCATCCATTATGCAACACAGTGGTAACAACGGGACCAGCATGTGACAAGCCCCAGAAAAGGTGAAGAGACAGACCCAGCATCTGCAAGAGCAGTCAGCAAAGATCACACACTTTTCAGTCTTTTCCCACTCTTTATAATGGCAGGTCCTTAAAATGTCCACATTCATCAACATTCATCAAGTTGTCACGTTGTGGTATGTGGGGGTAGCTACAATGCAAAGGCAATATTTAATCTTCACGTTATGTCTTTAGGGAGAGTAAATTATTATTTCATGGAGATCGGCCTTCACATTTATTCTTTGGCCTACTCAGGAGAAAAGTACTTAACATCATTTCTCAAAGTACGTTCTACAGGAACTCAGGCTCCATCAGATGTTACAATGGGGAAACAGGGATGGGGAAACGGATCCATGGTCAAGTTAGTTTTGGGAATGCTGTGTTTTGTTTTGTTTTAATATTTTTTAAAGAGAATTTTGAGTTTCTCAGGATGGACAATATGCTGATGAGATTCTCCAGTGGGATATAATGTTATGTTTTCCAATCTGTCTAAGAATTCTCTTAAAGAAAATCCTGGGATAGTTGGGGCCAATGTTGTGTGGAATTTTTGCAAAGAAAAGCTGGCTTTTTGCAGAGTTGGTGGACTCTCAGCCTGAAGGGGAACAGGTAGCTGCAGGTGTTGCTTGGCTTTTGCTGTAAAAGTGCACAGGATATTTTCTGTTGCAACAGTTTGAATGCCTACTTCAAAATTCATATTGAAATTTAATTGCCATTGTAACTCTTGTGGTCAGGGGTTACAAGGAGAACAATTACATACAGGACACATGATTTATAGTATTATTTGTAATCCCACCCAAAGAGTTAATAAAAGAAGTGCAAGATCTAGAGAATTCAGCCAAGGGTCTGGATCCCACAGCAACGTCCTGCATGAGTCCAGCTGAAGGCCTAGAGCCCATGACAGTGCCCCCAGCTGGAGGCCTGGAGCCCATGACAATGACTCATGTGAGTCTGTTTTATGAATCTGCATTGGTCAGTGGTAGAAGCTAGAAAGTTTATGCCAGCAGGATGAAGGATCTGTGCTAGTAGGTTGAAGGTTTTTCTGGAGCCAGGAGGTAACACTCAAAGTAAGAACCAGGGCTCCCCCCAAAATAATAGCCATCCTCAGTAACAATAAGGTCCCAAGCTCCTCCAGTGATGAGAACAGCTGAGTGCATTAGCAGGAAGCCAATGTGACAAGCTCTCCAGGAGATTAAATAGCATACATCTTCCTCTCTGGAGTCAGGAAGTGATGCTCAGTGTGAGGTCCAGAGCTCCCCCAAAGTGAACTACAGCCATTCTTAGAAACAACAAAGTCCTGGGCTTCTCTGATGATGAGAACAGCCAAATTTGTAACAGGAAAGAAGCTCAACAAGCTCCTCCAGGAGAACCCATGGCAACAGGAGAACCAACAGCACCAAACAACAACTCTTCCTCTCTAGGTCTTCTTTTTATGCTGGCAACAACCCTCAGGTGGGCCATCCCCATGCAGCACCACACTAATTCAACTCAGCAGATGTTTAAGTTGACCATCAGTTTTCAATCCAACACAATAACATGAAGAGGCATTCTTGCTTGCTCTGCTTCCATATCCTCCGGCATCAACAAGACCCCTGCCAAATACCAGCATCACACCTTTCCAGCCTCCAGGATTGTGAAAAGTCATATTTTCCTTTATAATGTACCAAGTCTACGGTATTCTGTTATAGCATCATAAGACAGTTAAGAAGGTCATCAAAATGGAAAAATCAGAAGAGCTAGTAGCTTAGTAACACAACAAAGGGTTTTTTTTTTTTTTTACTGCATCTTTTTTAAAAATGGATTGATGGGACCAAAAATGCTCTCAGACTTGCCAGTGGGGAATATCTCAAGTTGTAAAGGGGAAAAAAATTAAAAATTACCATATGTAGCAAAGTTAAGGGGAAAATGACAAGTACACTTGAATACAGTTCAGGGAAGTGAAATAGGCAAGTGGGAGTGGGATTTAAAGGAGAAGTCTGACGAGAAGGAAGAGGAGAAAATGCAGAGCTAAGGAAACTCCAGGAACAAAAGCACACGGCTAAAATCAATGTCATAAAAATAGATCACAGAATGCTTCACAATACAGCTCCAAAACACACACAGTTGACTTTTTAACTTGAAATTTAACTGAGAAACACAGCAGTCAGGAATTTTAACATTAGACATAGACAGGTCAATTCAAGCCATCTGGCCATTAAATTCAATCCCTAACAGGATAAACACTAGTTATTTCTCAGATATATGACTAAGTCATTCCCAAAACTATCCATCAAACGTCAGGTGCAAAAGCAATTATAGTAAAATCCTCACCAATTCCAGACCTGGGGTAGCAGGGCTTCTAAAAGCCAGCAAACCAGTTCAAAAATAATTCTGGAGCCTTAAAGATCCTATTACTCAGAAGCAGAAATAGATTTCCAAGTGCTCACTTGGAAATATTAAGCAATGTTCCACCCAGCTTTTTCCACCATATTAGAACATTCATTTTAAAAACCAGTTCAAGGTGAGTCAGTTTCTGAAAGAAAACTGCACCAATCCTGAAGTCATGATGCAAGATAGCCTGACTTCACAGCGATGTGATGGACATAATCATCCTTAAAAATACCAAAATATTTGCTTAATGAAGCAAAAGAATATATATATAAAATCTTTTCCCATGTCTGTGTCCCTGAGTAGATTCATTCATTCAACAATTATTTACCAAGTACACAATTTTATGCTTGATATTATTTTAGACATTGGGGATGTGGTTGCTGAATGTGTGGCACCACTTAGTAGATAAGGCAGATAATAGAAATAGAATACAACATCAGATGGTGATAAAAGCTATGAAGAAAAATAGAGCAGAGTAGAATGTGACAGAGGGTGGATTTCTACTCGGACCATTCTAGTTTGGAAAGATTTTTCTAGGGAAGCCGCATGCAGTCAGATACCAGCACGGAGAGAGCACTGCTCACTTCCATGGGAAAAACATTGCAGCAGAGAAAAATTCAAGGTCCCAGCCCACTGGTGGGTGTGCGCATGGAGTTCCTGGGAGAGAAACAGGCCCGAGTGGCTAGAGTGGAGCCAGGGAGGGAGGTGACAGGGAGGCGAGGGCAGGAAGGCTGCTGACTGGCTTATGGGCACAGTGAAGACTTCGGAAGTCATTCTCATGCTGCTCAAGGGCTCTGAAAAGGCAGATCTGAGAGTGATCATAGAGTGATCATAGAGTGATCAGAGTCATTTTATAAAATGATTCTGCATTTAGCATTTTATAAAATGACTCTGATCACTCTATGAAAAACTAACCTGGGGAGCCAAGGAGAAGTCAAAACTGGAGAGATGAAGGCCAGTGAGGACACAAACGGACTGTTGGGGAGAAGGATGGAAACCTGGACTAGAGTGGTGGCTGAAGGGGTGAGAGGAGTGGCAGACCCAGGATTAGCTTGAAGCTGGAGGCCACTGGATTTTCTGACCCAATACGAGATATGAGAGAGAAGGGCTCTATATTTTGATTATGAGCAACCGGATGCTTGTTGACATCATAATCCACATAAGGAAACTTAAGTCATAATTTTACCTATTAAGGCTGCGATGACCTAATGGAGACACTGAAGAAGTGGTTAGAAGTACGGAGCTTAAAGGAAGTGACAGAGCCTAAGAGGCACATTTCCATGTGAGCAGAGATCCCTAGGTGAAATCATCCTCAAGCATGTGAGAGAGAAAGCTAAGGATTGAAGACTAGGGCCAATCCAAAAAAAAAAAGTCAGGAGTAATGGGGAGAGGCCAGCAAAGGAGAGTAAGAAAGAATAGCTAATGAGTGGAGGCCAGCCATGGGATGAGGACGCCCCGGAAGACAAGGGAAAAAAAGACGTTTGCAAGGAAGAGAAATGGTTCAGCAATGTAAAGAGGTTGCATGAGATGAAAACAATTGTCTGTTAGACTGGAGCAAGAAAGAACAAAGGTGATGTTGGCAGAGCAGATTCTACAAACGGTGGGGATGTGAGTCCACTGAGGTGGAGGAAGGAAAGAAGTCTGGCAAATCTGTGCGTGAGCAGACAAGGAGAAGCAGGTGGAGAGGTGTGTATAGAGACAAGGCACCGCTCAAGGGGGACACAAGAAAAGACAGGGAGCAGAGTCAGCCTCTGAGGGGAGGAGAGGGCCGGGGCTGGTCAGATGGGAGCAGAGAGACCTCATTCACTGTAAGGCAAGAGAACAGAGTGCGAGGAGCAGGGCAGCGGGGAAGCTCGATGACAGGGAGATGAGCATTCTCTTCACACTGCTGTTAGAAGCCATCAGGAGAGACTGAGAAATAGAGAAAGAGGCGAGAGGCTTGAGGAAAGCAAAAGAGAAGAGGGGTTTAGTAACTGAGAGGCGGGAGGTGGGTGAGTACAGGTTCCCCAGTTAGCACCTCACAGCCCTGTTACCCCTCAGCCCTCTTTCCGCAACCTCAACAGCTTTGTGACTGTTACCCATTAAAACCAAATCCTGGAACTGGGCTTAACAATGAGCCTGATTGCTTTAAGAAACTCAAAACCTACCAGCCAGAAGACGTGTGGGCAGTTTTATGAAATCAACAATGATATCGTCATGAAAAGGTTTGTTACAGTGGCACAATTCATAACAGCTAAACCTTGCCCATCAACGGGCAAATGGATAAAGAAAATGTAGTTATACACAATGAAGTACTACCTTGTCATAAACAAGAATAAAGCTGAGGTATCTGTGGGTAAATGAATGCACTTTGACACCATCATGTTAAGTGAAGCAAATCAGATACACAAAGTTAAATATTGCATGGTTTTGTTTATTTGAAAAGCCTAAATATAAATAGAAAGAAAAATAAAGAATAAATAATAGGAAGTAGGGAGATCATTTTCAAAGGAGAAAGGGAACAGGGGATGGAAGGAGGCAGAGGAATGGAAGTAGGAAAGAAAGAACTGAAGAAAAATGGAAATAGAGCATTTACAAATAAGAAGGGGACCATGAGGTAGAAGACACAGGAATGAATGAGATATGGAAAAGAATTATGATGACGTACAAGCGCCAGCATCTCAGGATGAGTGTAATCATCTTGCACAGCAAACACAGACTAATAAAGAAATTAAAAGGCAAACTCTTCTGGAATACGTGCTACCAACCGTGTCTCGGATACTATGAAAAATACGTATGGGTGCAGGCGTGGCCACAGCCCACTCACAATCACCTCCATCTCTCATTTTGACAAGTACACAGAAAGTCGCTGAGGGGTGGAGCATTCTAGAGAAGCAACACGTCAACGACTTTGGAACTCTGTCACTGACTTAAAGAGGGAGGCAGAAAATAGGCCAGTGGGGGATGATTTTCAGCTGTAACCACATTTGTTAGACCCTAAGTAACATAAAGAATCCTGTTCCTCTCAAGAAGAACCAAGTAGAAAAGCACTGGTCACTGAAATGTGCTTGGCTTTATGTCAACTGTTGGGGGCTAGTGGTTTAAGAGCATAAATGTTCAAGTGGCATGAGGTACTGTTTCCTGCCTCCCCATCTTGAAAGAAACATGCATGCAGAGGACAACTTACAGGTCATAAACTTCTGTGACACCCTTACAAATTCCATGGCAAAAGCAGTGCCCTTGACCATTATTGTGAACTACTTTGAACACAAATTCTCTCCTGGGTTTTTTCCGAAGAAAGGTTTAAAAATAACCAGGATAAAGACCTGGCCTGGGCTTCCTAGTGTAAGGTGACAGTTTTGCTTAGAAACTCACCACAACTGAGTTTCACAAATATTCCCAACAGACAAAAGCCCAGAATTAGAAATCTGAGCTGCTACCCGGAAGCTACACTGGTCAAATGACAGACACTAGTGAAAGCACACAGGACTCCCAAATGTGGTGTGAGTGTGATCATCAGCTTTGATCTTTTCTGAATGAGGGAAAAACAGTTAACTGACAAGGCAGAAGGTTCCAAGCCTCACCCCAAACACTGGAAGCTAATTTATAATGGCTCTGATTTTAGAACAGTTATATAACACATGCACTATCTATTATGGAACTCTTCCAAAAGGTCTGGGAAAGCAACTTTCAATCAATCATGGTATTTTTATGGTAAAATATTTAAGGAGTCAAATTAAATGAAATAAATAAAGATAATGGATAGGTTTAAATCATTTTGGATCAGGTCAAGATTTTGCTACTAAATGAATTATAGAAATAAGTTAAGAAGGGAGGGAAAGAAGGAAAGCGGAAGGGAAAAGGGGAGGTAAAAAATGACAAAAGCAAGTACTAAAACACGAAAGCTAAAAGGAAAGAAAAATTCCACTTTTGGGGTTTGGTAATTATGCCCAAATAACTGTAGACTTGTAAAAGTAAAGTTGAACATGCAAGGTTTGGTATTAAGTTTGCTATATTGTATTGTCAGATTCCCAAACAGCTGCCTCTTCACCCCAAGAAAAGCAAGTGAAGAAGTGGAGATTACTGTAATAAATATTGACAAGCAACAGGGAAGCACCATCTTCTGAATGATGATTTATGATAGCATAGGAATGGTATCCAACATGCATCACTGCTCCCAATGTAGTGATGAACAAAACTGAATATTATTTGGTCTCTGAACTCAGTGGGACCTACAAAAACAGTATTGAATAGTTTCTTTTCTGATAGAGGTGCAAGAAGCTTATTGACCAGTGATCTCTCAAGAACTCCATGTCTTCTATCAAAATAGGCAGGACCATGTGACAAATATGAGTTCCCTTGGACAGGGTCAGAGATACCAGTTTAAAAGACACAATTAAATAGACACATACTCATGTTCATAGTATTGTAAAAATGGAGGATAGATCAACAAGATGTACATATCATACAATACATAGGATTCAGCCTTAAAGGAAAAGGAAAATTTGGACACACACTAAACCATGGGGACATTATGTAAGTGAAAGGTCAGTCACAAGAGGACAAATATTGAATGATTTCACTTATATTCACACAGATTCCAGAATATGATTTGGATTTAAAGTGTCCCTCAGAATTCTCATGTGTTCAGAGTGTGAATTTTGGGAGGTTACTGGATCATGGTGGAGCCATACTCACTAGTGGTTTAACTCACTGATGAGTTCATGGCTGACTGTGAAGGCATGAGGTAGAGTGTTTCTCTCTCCCTCTCTCTCTCTCTCTCTCTCTCTCTCTCTCTCTCTCTCTCTCTCTCTCTGTCTCTCTCTCTCTCCCATGTAGTCCCTGCCATGAAGCCAACCAACCATCATCTGAAACTTCTGAAATCACAAGCCAAAGAAAACCTTTTCTCTGGACATTACAAGTATTTTGTCCTCAATGAAGGAAAAATAAAACATGGATGTAACAAATTCATAAAAATAGAAAGTAGACCTGTGGTTGCCAGGGGCTAGAGGGCAGGGGAATGAGGAACAATGTGAATGGATGCCAGTTAGTGCTTAACTGTGTACAGAGTTTCAGCTGGGGAAAATACAGTTCTGTGGACGGATGACATTATTGGTATCACAATAATGTGAACATATATACTTAATGTCACTGAATTACATGCTTTAAAATGATCAAGATAGTAAATTTTATATGTATTTTATTGCAATTGAAAATAATAATAATTTAACAGGAATTTAATAGTAAAGGAAAACAAGCCCTGAAAATGCAAACTAAACAGGCTGAGATGGTACAGGAAGTCTTCAAGAAGGAGCAGAAGGAGCTCAACATCGCAAGGAAAAGAGTACAATGATGAAGTAGAAAGTTATGTAGATGATGAACAGGAAAAAGATTGAGCTGTTTGTTTCTCAACAAGTGACCTCTATAAAGTTACAGTGAGCTCCAGGATAGGTTGGTGGCTTCTGAGACAATGATTTTCTAACTCATTTGCTCTCTCAACTAGGACTAAGAAACTGTGCTGTTTCTAAGCCTTTTCAATGATCACAAATTTGGAAGACTCAAGGAGAAGAGTTCATTGGTTAATCAAGAAAGAAGGTGACCTATATTAACAGTGCTTCTAATCTGCTTGCATATCACAATCACCTGACCATATGGCCTCAGACAAAAACCCTAAAGTAATTGTTCTGGGATGGGCCTGGACATTGACATTTGTTTTTAAAGCTGCCCGGGTAATTTACTATGCAGCCACAGTGGAGAACCACAGACTTGGGATCAGTATGAGTGTTCTATAAAGGGCCAAAGAGTAAATCTCTTAGGCTCTGCAAATCATTCTGTTGCTGTCCCTGCTAGTCAACTCAGCCATCATATTATAAAAAACCACAGACAACACATAACTGAGTAAGTGGGACGGGTCTTCTATAAATCTTTAGTTGTAAACAGGCCATATTTCGCTGACCTCTGTTGTTTAAAGAAACAAGACTGCAGATTTTCTAAGTGGACAAAAAAGAAAATAATCTATCATGGGGCTTTGGCAGGATAACCCAAAACTCTGAAAGAGCAAGTATTAATATATGACACTACTTTTTGGAGTTAAAAACAAAAATTAGGAACAAAACAAAAGAGGTAATAGAAAGTATGGAGATAGATTTTTCTCAAAGGGGATCCAGAGATGGAGGGATAAGGGAGGGGAAGATGGTAAAACAAGGAATCAAGGTATATTATATACAAGTACCAATTCCCAACAAAAATGCAAACACGAACTAGCAAAAAAAAAAAAACTGGGGCGGGAGGAGGCATAGTGATCCAGGGCTCCATGAGTGACCTAAGAAAATAGAGTAACTAAGAAGTAAGCTGCAATTTGTATCCCATACAAATTTCTTTAATGGGAAAAAGAACCAGTGGAGTGAAACATGCAAGAAACTCCCCAAGAACAGAAATCATGATGCAGGCTTCAGCAGAAGAGGTGGCAGAAAGGCACCCAGAGTGGAGGGGATCCTAGGTCAAGGCCTGGAATCCAAAGGTTTAAGAGAGCTAGGTCTTTAATTAGCGTCTTGGGTCCAGGCATTCTAGACCTCACTATATGGGCAGCAAGGACCAAACCAGTTCAGAGACTTTGAAGCAGGCTTCTCAGCCAGCAGGTGAAGATGGGCTCGCAGACTTTAGAGCTCAAACGGGAAGCTATACCTCACAGCTCCAGGGTAAGGAAGCTTAGGGACACTGCTGAGAATAAAAAACTGAGACACCCATAGGGGGAAAACTATAGAAAATGCAACTTCATCTAAATTTGGAGTAGCCTCCTGGGAATGTAGTAGTACAAAAGAAAAGTTTCAAAACTTGAGGTTTTTGAATGAAGATAAATGTGTACCAAAATCCAGACAAGGGTCTCAGGAAAGGCAAAGACATGAAAGCACTACTATTGCAAATTTTTAAATTCTACAAGATGGGTCACGTTTCTGATCTTCCTCTGTGATCAGAATATTCACTGATTTAAAAAAATTGTATGCATGTACTATGAGAGAGACGTTGTGGGGAGGAACAGGACCCAGAGGGAGAAGATAGCAGCTAAATGAGCATGTACAAGGGTAAAAGTACAACTGTTGTACGTTCCATGAAGAAAAATATCTATTGCTAGGAGAACTTAGACTGAGAAGACTTAGCATGCTGAAGAAAATAGCTCCTGAATGGAGATCGGAATAGGATAGGAGAGAGAGAGGAATGGGAGGAGGTGGGGTGGGGGAGAAAGGAAGCAAACAAAAAAGGAAGAAGAGCCACAAGAAGAAGAAATGGCAAATGGAGAGAAGGTCTGTCAAGTCTGAGGGAAAAGAGGAAGAAGCCAGAGCTGGATCAAGGCTGCGATCAGTCTGACAGCTAAGCGGAATGAGGACTGGTGCACAGACTCATGGTCACAGAAATCAGTATCATAGAAATAAACTCAGGAATGATGGGAGAAATGGAAGGATAGAGAGCAGGGCTGGCTCCGGGTGATGAGATCAGATGTGAGTTTCAGCGAGATGCCACTGAAGAAAAGGGACTGACTGGGAAAGGAACAGAGGCAGAAAGATCACTGGATGCTTTCCTGGGAGACTCCTACTGGGAAAAATGCCGGTCAGTATTAAATGCAGTTTAAATTTGAAATGCCTCTGTCCCAGGTTATAGACATTTATCACGGATTTACCATCAAAGGGAAAACCATGCAACCTTTCTTATTTTCCCCTACACACAGATCATACCAGCTCTGCTCTGGTCTGCACTCAATGCGTAAATGTGGTGAGCCATCAAACGAGGGTGACTTCCAGGAAGCGAGTTGTGTCTCAGTCTTAAACATTTGACACTTGGTCACCCTGCTCAAGTGGTCACTGGAGTTTGTGAAAAGACCCTCTTCCTAAAGAAAGAAGAAGCATGAGTATTCCTTAGCTTGTTCTCTCTGTGTGCAACTCCCTTTGGGACCTTCTATAAGTGAGTGGGTTCAGGAGCACAGAAATATCTGCTGCAGTGCGCAAGTGGTACAGGGTGCTGGATCCTACCCAAGCAGTCACATCCCAAGATCATTAAGACTTGGGCCTGCACTGGCACTCAAAATTGCCTTCGCCTTTCATATGACACAAACAACATATAAGAGACCAATGTGTGCTATAAAACCTATGTTCACTGATTTCATGAAAGATGAAATTTCAATATAAACTCCAAAAATGTTAAAGGTCAATTTTAAATTTCCGGACAATTACAAGTGAGTCAAAATGCTGCCTTTTCATAGCTGTATTCACTTTTTTGGAGGAGAAAGTCAAACAGACTTTTCCTCTTTTATGTTTCATATCCAAGCCACAAGCTAGCAAACATTGGTATTTACTCCAATGTTAATAAAAGTAAATTACTTTGTGGTTTTGGGTCATTGGTGTAAAACTTGTGCTTCTTTTAGTTTATGTTATGTACAAAAGTTCAAAATTTCAAGAGGCATCCAGCACCAGTTGATGGCTTACGTATGCTTTTCTATATGATTCAAACCATTTTTTCACTTTTATGTTTGAATTACTTTTGCTTTCCTATGCCAAATGTCTCAAGATCCTGTGGGATTTCTTTTCTCCTCCTAATCATTTGACCCTCATGATGCTAAAACTTGTTTCTTCTTAAGACATTCTCTGGATTATCGTCTATACAAGGAGGAAGTCAAACTTATGAGTTCATAAAAACTTTCAACTCATACTGTAAGTTGCTAATACAGTTTTTGCCAGAGAGCTGGAATCTAATTAATCCGTTTTTGTAGTTGCCTTTTTACTTCCTGAAGGATACAAGTCAACTGGGACCAGCACAAATAACTTGAAAAGAACATTCTAGGACCTCGTGTACAGATGCCAAATATACTGGCTGCTCCCAAATCCATCCAGTCCCTGCACCAGATGTTGGGGCTGCATATATTCAAAGTTCACATTCTTTCCAGTTAGTCTTTCCATCAACCAGATGCTCTGGTCCAAGGCTTCCTTTGTAATTATTTATCACACAAAGAGAACTTCACAGACCTGAAGCAGCAGCCCCCTCAGCAACTCTGGCCAAAATGCTAAATAGGTTGATGTGCTGCAAGCTGTCCAAAAACATGCTACTGATTTAAACAGTCCCGCGGAACAATCCATCATGGTCTCGGCCCTGATGAAGGGCCATGGGATGCACATGTTCATTTCATTAGGGTCTTAGGTTTGAGCACTTCTCTCCTTTATGTCTAAACTAAGGTAATCACTTCCATGCAGAGAAAAGGGACAGCACATGCAAAGGAAGTGCCACTTGGGCAAGTGCTTTGCTGATGGCCTTCACAAGGCTCAGTCCTCAAAACTTTTTCATAAAAAAAAAAAAAACAGATTAAATTGAAGGCTTTTTAGCTTAAGAAACTTCCAAAGCTTTCAAGAACCTAATAAAAATCCTTTGCTAGCCCTCAAAGAAATCCCAGTAAGATCTATCTCTGCTTTCTGTCATTTTTGTGGAAAGTTCATCAGAGATGTTCTAAGGAAGTATCCTATCAGAAAAAGATGATTTGAAGCCAAAATTATACAGTCATCCCTTGGTAGCAATGGATGATTGGTTCCAGGACTCCCTCAGATACCAAAATACTTAATACCCTGAGAGATGATGGTGTGGTGTACATCTTGATGTACACTTTAAATCATCTTTAGATTATTTATAGTATCTAATGCAATGTAAAAGCCATGTAAATATCATGTCCAACTGTCAATATAGTCATGGCATCCTATGGCATCCTATATTATTTAGGGAATGATGACAAGATCAAAAAAGCATGCATCTATTTAAAGTGGAATTTCCCATTAAAATGTAAATATTTCCTGTTCATGACTGAATCCCAGGATGTGGAATCACACATGCAGTGAGTCAATTGTACATCCATATGGGACCACAAATCCTCTGCTTCTGAAAACCGTATGTTCCTTTATGCTTTTTATTTTTTTATTAAGTAAAAGGATGCAACTCACAACAGAACTGTGCATCAAATTAAGTAAAATTCCTGTAGTCCTTCTAAGCAATTAAAGAAGTAAGTGTGCATGCACTGTCCCCAGTGTGACGAGAACCCAAATGAGAGGCAAGGCCAGATTGCCAGGTTTCACACTTCAGGGGTATATCACATTCTTAACCCTCTCTGACCTAGTTTCCTTATTTGTGAGGTGGAGATAACAGTAATGCCTACCTCACAATGTTTTTGTAAAGAACCAACAAATTCATAGGTGCTCAGGCAGCATTCATACTAAAAGAGGGACTATTTCCACAAAACTGTAAACAAACCTGGTTATTGCATCTGGAACATTAAAAAACTGGAAGGCAATTAGAAAACAAGAGAGTCACTCAGAGATTATCAGTCCATTTAAAAAGAAAAGAAGCAATTTCCAACCAATCAATATGTAGTGCCTACCACACATAAGCCCTAGGAGAACTGAGGACAGCAGGAAACTCATCTGAGCAGGAATTTCCTGGCCACCAGGCATGTCACACTGGCTCTGGACATCAGTCAACTATGCAGTGAAATAAAAAGGCTTATCTGCAAAGGGAACAGTCAAAAGGACAGACCTACTCTGCCAACTTGCAACAACACACACGAACTGAGAGAGGCCCGATGGGTCATAGAAGGACCTGGGACCAGAGCAGGTTGCTCTTACTGAAGATGTGGCAGATGATCTTCTGATCAGTGTAGGGTTCACATGCCATCAAAATTGGCTGCTGTGACAAGAGCAGAGTGTTAGAAAGACCTGTACAGTGAGCACAGTGGGTCTGGTAATAGTGACCATTTATTTAGTAGTACTACATCCCAGCCTCTCTTTTAAGCATGAATGCTCCCCAAGCACCTATGCATTTGTCAAATCTTTACAAAATCATTAAATATGCCCTGTCAATTGCAATATTTAACTTTAATGAATCCCAGGTCAAAAGTATAAATAGAAAATTTATTCACATATTTTTTAGAGCTGGCCAGTTCTTCAAACTTCTTTAGAAACAAAGACCTGCTTTTCTAATATTTCTCCTGCCATAATATGTTCTGGAAGTTGTTTCCTGTCACATTTTCACTTCCTTATTGAACATCTCTACAGCCTAAGCATGGATTTGTGATAACCCATGATAGCTGGAATCCCCTCTGCTCTCTTATTTCTGTCTCTGAATAGATCACACTTCCTCTCTCCTCCAACCACTGAATCTCTCCTCATCTCTGGGGAGGAAGCCAGCACCTGCCCTGGGAAAGTAGTCTTCATTTTAACGATGCACCCCGTGAAGGGGCTGAGTGCTACCTTTAATGTGGAACACTCTAGGCACACTTGTGTTGTGCACACAACCAATGCTCATAGAACAGTTATGTGATGCACAAACCCACAGCAACTTCAGCTTCTACAGGGACTGCATTGTTGGCATCTCCTCCATGCAAGTAGGAGGCCCCTCCATTCCACTCCTGCCTTATCTCAGACTTCATCTGCACCCATCTTGCAGCGACTCCTCATAGATCTTGACCAGGTTTCCCTAGAGCAGCACTCTCTGCCACCTTATACCCTAATACTACCTCACACCCACTGGATCTGCTTTGGATTTCCATCAAGGTCTCCAATGATCCTATCCTCCTGACCTGTCACTTCCATTTGAGCTTTGATGACCTTTGTGTGCAGCTGGGATGTGTGACTGATGATTTCAAATGAAGCCACTGTCTGTGGATTTGCCATGATTTAGACCATAAGGTCTACTCTGTCTGCACCCGTAGCCTTAAAAAAGTCACAAATTCCTAGTGACTCTCTTCCCAAAAATCCAACTATGATGACAATGTTCAATTTTATATTTCTAGCCCAATTGCCAACCAGAACCAAATACGCGACTGCCCAGATAGGTTTACAGGTATAGCTTGCTAGATCCTTAGACCCACCATGCCTAAATCAAACATACTGCCCTCACAATGCTTCTTTTGGCTTCCTATTTGCTTCTAAAAGCACTACCAATACTTTCCTATGATGTCAAGTGCAATACCTATTATTCTCTTTATCTACTGCCCAACACATACACACACACACACACACACATCAAAAATTTTATGAAGACTGTTCATTGTACCTCTTTACAGAATCTACTTTTCCATTTGCATCACTCTGTCACATCCTTCATGGATGCATAAAGATCAGCCACTTTCTGGGACTTTCTACAACGATGAAAATATGCTATGACTCTACTGTCCATTATGGTAACAACTACTCACATGTGACTATACTGGCCATTAAAAATGAAGCTCATGCAACTGAGAAAGTGAATTTTTAACTTTTCATTTGATTTAATCAATGTGGCCAGCGGTTACCATTCTGTATAGTGCTGACGTAGCCCCTGACAGTTCTATGTGTGCCCATCCCTTTGTCATCTGGCTGCTGGCACTCACACCCATTTCCTACTTGTCACCACGCCCCTCTGTTTTACACCACAGAAAACTCAACATCGCTCAAGCTCTCAAGGTTGGCTTCCAGTAAAACGGTGGCACTGATGTTCACCAGTCACTGAGACGCTTTGAATGAAGTGTGGGGGCAGGGGACTCTTCCTTCCCCGCTTTCCCCCAGTGGCATCTCCCGTCAGCCCTTCCTGCCATTTTGCTAGCTTCCAGCAGCCCTGGGAGACTTCACCAACATTTTAGCACCCACCTAGCAGCCAGAGTCTCTGAGCTGAGGTGAAAACACCTCCTCCTGATCTATGTCCTCCAGACCTAGGTATGGGTGGTGGACGCTCCCTGCTGTCACCAATCTGCGGTATTCTCCATTCCAGGCTTGACTGTCAGCTCTTATGTTATCCTCTTAACTAATTCCCTCCATTTAAATACCTAATATGATTCTTGTTTTCCTCACTGAACACAATTGATATAGCATCTCAGCTGGACTTTTCTTTTTAACCCTAATCTAACTCATTGACAAAATCACTATTGGTCATTGTTGCCATGTGATATAAAGGTATACCAGCAATCATCATTTTATAACTGGGAATAGTGAAACTTAGAGGGCAGCTTTTGCAAGTTAAACAGCAATTCAGTGATTCAGCATGTCTCAAAAGTTCATGCCAGTTCATGCAAACCTATTGTACTCAAGTGCACTATTTAAATGAGGTCAGTTACTTCCCATTGTCTGAGGAAAAAACTCAACTTCCTTAGCCTGATACTCAGACAAAATGCTCAGCAGTCCAGCTTTTCCTGTCTCTCCAGTGTTGGCCCCTAACCTTCTAACTCACATCCAAACTGACTACCTTCGCTTTCCTTCACAGCTGTGACGAATATTTTCCCACCCCTGTTCAAGCACTAGGTGCCTCTTAAGATCTGCTCTAAATTTGGTTTAATTTCAACATAACAAATATTTATTAATTGCCTAATGTCTCCAAAGCACTGTTCTCTGTCTTTTGCTCACATTTCTCATATCATAATTTCCCATTCACTCAACTGTCTCCTTACTTACTACATTTTAAAAGTTTTACTAAATTATAAGATCTCTGAGAACAAAGGTGACATTTTAAAGATTTCATTTGAAAATCTTTAAAATCTTTTATAAGTCACTCTTAGATGATTTGCAAATACTTGTTGAATTCATTTATGTAACCCTTCACAGAGGAAGAATCACATGGTTTCTTGGAAGAACAAGTCAAGGGTCTAAGGTTTGTCCAATTCTCTACCTTCGCCATGGTTAGGGAATTGGACCCTTGAACCAAACTGTCTAAGAAGTGACTGTTCATTCCCTCAGCTCTCACAGTGGGCTATATAATTTGGAGAAAGCCACCTGAGCCATTAATTTTTTCACTTACAAAATGAAAATAATAAAACTATTTACCCCATAGTACTACTGGGAGAATTAAGTGAGCTATTTGTGAAAGTGTCTACAACAGTTTCTGGAACATACATGTTGAATTAAATTTTGACATCACTTTTTAAACCAACACTATAAAGGATCTGGTTAATTACCTTCCACAGTTACAGAGCTAAAAGTCTCAGCTGCATAAACTTCTCCTAGGTTTCTGTCTGGGCTTCAGAAGACAAACAATATGAATCCATAAAGCAAAATGATCAAATTTATTATATGCAAAATAATGTCTTGCTATGAAAGCATGACATAATCAAGAAGTTACAGAGTTTCAGAAAACTTGAATTGAGAACAGGTCTAAGAAATCAAACCGATGTCTCATGTCATATTGTAGAGAGTACAAGTGCATTTTCTCTGTAAAGAGTACAAGTGATTTTCTCTGTAACTAACCAGTGTGTGAATTCTGGATTTTTAGGGTGTTGACATGCCCACTTTCCAAGTGGCACTTTCCCTTCGTGCCCTCTAGCTTTGATGGTCTAGCTTCAGTAGCAGAGACTGGTGGCTGTCCCCTTTCTTGCACTGTGGCAGGATATGGACCATAATGTGAGGAAGCTCAGGACACATGGAGAGGTGTGTGTACAGATGAGAGACAGATTGAAGTCTCATCCAAACTCTAGCATCAACCACCAGACATGTGAGCAAAGAAGTCCAGAGGAAGCCAGGCCCTGACCTTTGAGCTGACGCGGCAGACAGTATGAGGCTCAAAGACAAGCCAGCCCAACTGACCTCTAGGCAAACTGCATGTCTGTGAATGAAATAAATTATGTCATTGTTTTCAGTCACTATTTCTTGGAGTAATTTGTTAAGCAGGCATAGTAATGAGGACACGTGTTTTCTTTATACAGCAATAGATGACTGACAAAGGCATCTACTCCCTGCTTTCCCCTTCGTGTCACTCTTAAAACTGCAACACTGGTGCGAGAAGATGGTCCACAGCAAGCTGTATTGTTTTAAATCTAGATCAACCTGTTAAGAAAGCTATATTGTCTCATCAGATGCTTATGACAAAACATATTATTTGTAGCCCCAGGCAATTTGTAGTTGTTTTTCTGTGCAGAAAACAAAATGAATAATCAAATGTAATTTTTTAAAAAAATTGAGAAAACTTGCATTAAAAAGTGGTTCAGATCTGTAAAACAATTGAATCATTCATTTTCTCTGTTCAAAAAACTATATGAATTCTAAAACAAAAGGTGACCTAAACCTAAAACATAGGCTGTGTGAGATATATAAACTGAACCTTCTTTCATTAAAAAAAGGTTATTAAAACTCCCATTGTTCTTGACTCATAAGTTTTATAAACTCCAACAGAACATATAAAAGATATTGATCTAGCTGTTCCACTGGTACTATGAGAACTCATGCAGACAAACAATAAAATACAATGTGTATCTTAGATCCAGAGGCTAAATAAAATTAAAGCCAAAGGAATGTTGGGTAGTAACTACATTAGTTTACCTTAAGGAACAAGAGACTTCTGACATGTTCACATCAAGTCAAGAGGATATCTTGTTTAAGCCAAAATTTCCTTCCTTTGCAACAGGTGAAAACATGATTCACAAGGCTCCTGACATTATAGCCTAATACAGTAGTAAGAGTTTAAAGCTTTTGTAGTTTACCACATTCAAAGCACAGTTAGTATGTGCTTTGCATGATAGTAAGCAAAGACAGAATTCTTCATCAGCGGGTTTGCTGTGTGACTTTTTAAAAAAATCATTTGGGCAGTGTATGAACTAAATCTAGAAAATGATTAAGTAGATAATGCCAACCACCCAAAAATATCTGAGTTTAAGGCACATCATTAGCAGCCGATCTGAGGAAGTAATGGGACATCAGGGCCAGCAGGCCTTGCACACACAGAACTAAAGCAGTGACCTCCTCCCACATTCACCCCCAGCTTGAAAACCCCGTCAAGAAGTATCCTTCCATCCAACCCAGCCCCACCCTCTCCGCCCTTGGACTGATTCCAAACTCACTGGCTCATTCCTCTCCTTTTAGGATTAAGGGGAACACACTCAGATATGGTCAGCCAGAATTTGCTCACAATATTGTCTGATACACTAACAAATTATCCTTTTATCTATAGCCATATTTTGAAACACTATAATTGATAGCAATTGATATATATTTCCTGTGCTCTCAAAGCATTTGATACAGTACCAGGAAATGTCAGGATTTCAATCTTCTATTTTCTCACCACTGAGCATGGGATTGTTCTTAAAACATACCTTCCATGTGTTGAAAATAGTCTAATAATCAGATCAATTCACGGTCCTTCTAGAAAATAGCTTGCTGTGGACTGGGGGGAGAGAATAATGGTCACATCAACAAACAAGCCCACTCCGGGAACCGGTGCCCTGCATGGGCTGCCAGGACTTCAGCACTTTCCAGCCCACAGGCTAGCAAACAAGAAGTACCAACTCCCCGACCCCCACTCTCTCCTACATAAATGACCAGCTTATGGGGATAGGGAAGGGGGGTACACAGGCTGTGATGATAGCTATCTAGGTGAAGCGCAATTGGATACCTGTGGTGCTTTGGCATCTCACTAGCATTGCAGGCCAGTGGTCTGATCATGGGTTCAGAGGATGTCAGTATGCAGTGTGGCATCTAGGGGATCTCCTTCTGAGGGATGTAGCTGTTATTGATTCCCTGTGGTCTTGTTTTGAGGTTCTAAATCATTTCCATTGTTTTGTTAGGTTGGATTTTATTCTCTTTTGTTTTGTTTGATTATGTTAAGTCCAATGGCAGGAGAAGCTATTTCAAAGATAGCAAGATATATTATGGTAGCAATTTTGGATTTACTATTGGCTTGTTTGAAATCCTTTATTGCATTCATTGTTTTGTTTTTATTGTTTCTATTCTGTTCTGTTCTGTTTGATTTTTACTATGTCCAAAGTTATCTGCAGCTATTTTGAAGGCATCAAAAGGCATTAGGTTAACTATTGTTGATTTCATAATGTTTTGAAGTCCTATATCTCTTACACAGGTTTGTTTTGATTGGTTTTATTTTGTTTTATCCTCTTTAAGGTTAAAAATTTTTTTAAAATTTAAAATAGCTTGCTGTGAATGTTAGCATGCCCTGCAATTCCTGCATCTTGGCTGTGTCTTTCAGAAATAACTGTGAAATGTGCAGCACTCGTAGATACACCTCTCATGATGCTCAGAGGCTGCCTGAAGGCTACAGATTTTTCCCAGACCCTCCATGGACTCACCACGAGGTATATGGCATCTTCTGGCACAGAGCAATGTGCGTGTAGCATCCTGTGGCACAGCTGGCACCACATGCCCCCAATTATGCAGCTGTTTTGCTGATGCACGCACACTCTCTCACTCTCTCTCTCTTTTGATCATCCATCCCTTTGAAAAAGTTCCATTTTTATTCATTTCCATTAGCGAGCATGCACAATTTTTTTTCAGAATATGAGTGAAAGTCTTTAAGCAACTTCTTTTCTAACTGATGAAATAACATTAAATTTTAGTTTAATTTAATAATACAATGATCAAAGAGAACCACTTGGCAGTTTAATTTATTCACTCCCTTTTTACCACTCTATCCCAGTGCTTGAAGAAGTTTATGTCGTAGTGAAGAATAAAAATATTAAATATGCTTGCAATTGCAAATAATGCCAAGAGCCGAGAAGAGAGCGCCAAGTCAGTTATGGAGAGAACAACAGAGACAAAGCTGAAGGGAAGAGGGAGGAAGGGTCTGATTGACACAAGCTAAGAGCAAAAGGTAGACTTCCCTAGTGAGGTAATAGGTAAACTTAGATATGTAGATGGGTGGTAGGATGGATAGATAGGTAGCTAGACAGACAGACAGACAGACAGAATTTTCTCTGACAAAGATGAGCAGGACTGATAATCCCAGTTCTGGGTCCAGTGTGGCATAAAAAGTCATTTTGTTTTCCATAGTCCCTCTAGAAACCCACAGGACCACGGACCAACAGTCCATAGTAAGTACGTACCCCTGTGTGCACAAGCCCACTAAACATCATTAAGTAAGAAGGGTATGAACAGCTTCCCAGGTCACACAAGGTGCTGAAGTATTCACATACACATTTATCAGGTACCTAAAATTAAACACGGCATGAGCACCATAAACATGAATAAGACTTCTACTCTCCAGATCCTGCTGATCTACTGAAGCAACAGAAGAGCACACATGAGACCTAGAGTGGGTGTCCCTAAAAGGGAGTAACTTTCCAGACCTTGAAAGTATAGAAAGGTGAAACATTCACCTGACACAAAGGTTAGGAAAGAGGTTCAAGAATTATATGAGAAAAGCACCCACCTGGCAAGCACTAGGTTGTGAGTTCAATCCCGGGTACAAAAAAATAAGAATTACATGAGAGCTCAAACACTTAATTGAAAGGATTTTGCCCTGAATGGGATGCTGCAGTGCTGGGAGGCGAAACCAAGGGGCTCTATCTTGAGGTCATCTTCCCCACCCCTAGGCAATTTACCTGTGGTGCGAAATGAATTCTAATGGGCCTGTGCATCAGTAATGCCCCTTAGGCACCACCCCAAACCTAAGCTCTATGTATGCCCCCACACCATGTGTCCGGCAGAGAGAAAAGCCAGACCTCAGTGGTCAAAAGCCAGACCTCAGTGGTCGTGGGTTCTCTTTCCACATTCTTAAAATAAACGCCACTTTTATTTCATATTTCTATCTTTTTAGCAGCGCCGAAAATTCTATCGTTAATGATTCTTGTAACAATGACCATTCAAATGATCTCAGATTCCCTAATCACGTCTTTAGAAGCTATCTGTGTGTACTCCTCCATCCTCTGGACACAGTCCTATGGGCTTCTGCATAGCTTCATCCACCCTAAAGGTAGGAATGAAAGTAGGTCTTGGGAGCCATTTATAGGCCAACCATTGATCAGGGGAGTAAAGAGCTTTCGCTTGCACAATGTTCCCAAATAAGTTACCACATGTTGCTAAGTCTATACTTTGGAAGAGTTACAGATTGCCATCGTGCACAAGTCTGCCAAATGATGTTTTCAACCTGGGAGCATATAAGTTGATATATCACCTAACACAAAGGAACTTGAAGGTCTAGATACAATGAAATGCTCCAGGGGCCACTGAAGCAGAGAAATACTCTAGGTATCTGTAGTAAAGAAATCCATGTGCCAGTTACAAAAGAGGCTTACGAAAAGGAAACAAGACCAAGCCTTCAAATAAGGATGGGAAACGGTTAAAATCACTTACTCCAGCTATTTGATAACTTTATGCAAAGAAGTCTTCACATCTAGGAAGTAACTTCAAAAAGAGCAGAGAAATGGCAGGCGGTGGTTGCCATAGTGACAAAAACACTACACTTTTTTCCTTTTTTTCTCCCAATTCTTTCTCTCTGAGAAGAAGGTGGGGAGGGTTGTGGAGTAGAGTCTGAGCCCAAAGTGCCAGCCAAGCAGAGGCTGGGTGTAAGATCCTGAGAAGAAACGGCAAACAGAGCTCACCCAGAAAACATGCTTGAAAACTCACAAGGAGAAAAAGTGGCAAATAAGCCAGCAGAGCTTCCTAGCCCTGAAAAGCTCAGAAAAAGGTAAAATGGATGAGGCAGGGAGGAACTTAACTATAGAGATCAATTGTGCAGAATAAAAAGGAAAAAGAAAACAAACAATGCAATAACAGGACGGTGTAGGTCAAAGTTCCCACTATAACAAGGTAAAAAACAAACATCAAGGCACTATTTGGAACTAGGAAATGCAGATGTGTAAATTACAAAGCTTTCTCACACTTCCAAAATGTAAAAAGTTTTCACTGTTGTCTATAAGATTTGAGATGCAATTGAATGTGGAATGATAGCACTATTGATTAATCCTCAAATAATCTGGAACCAGCACTTGGTTGGGGGAAGGAGGACCCAAAAAGAAAAAAAAATCTCTCAGGAACAGGAAATGCAATAGCGTGGGGGTGGGGGAGAGTCCTGAGTTTCCTTTTGGTGACAAAAATAAATGTTTTCAAGTAATTACCCTGTGTAGGGGGTATTTCTTATTTTTCCATGTAATATAAGTCATTTTGAGTCATCTACATTACCAAAGATTGACCAGAAGAAAAAGAAGACCTTGGAAGCAATGAGTTGATTGCTGTAAACCCTTTTCTTTCAGCATTTACACTTCCTCTGTGATAAACCGTGCACACAGAGGGAGTCATCATGTTTAGAAGTTTTCCCTGAGAGAGGACAGTTTTAGATTGAGCAAACATGTAAGCACCCCCAAAGTATGCAGAATATATATCTATTACAACTTTAACATTGCAAAATTAAATATTCTGCCTCACTATTTTAATCCCATTGCTCATGGATACTTTGGAGTGCCAACTATCTTCAGGGCACTCTATTCCATTCTGTTTCCTTCCTAATTCCTCTAACATAGTTTGTTCATGTTTTCCAGTACTACATAAGATACATATTTTCCCAGTTCTGATACTATTTTCTAATATTTATAAGTGCTCCAAATAAAATCTAATTGATAAAATAGGTACAAATCAGTCATAAATAAAAAGATAAATATATCTGGTTCCTAATAAGGAAATTCAACTATATTTGTATTATCTATATATTTATATATTTAGTATAAATAAAGTATAAATTCAATTTGACATCAGTAAACATAATGAGTTGAACTGTGTCTCCCTTCACAATTCATACATTGAAGTCCTACTCTCATACCTCAGAATGTGACCCTACCTGAAAATAGGGTCCTTACAGATAAAATGCGTTGAGTTACAATGAAGTCATAGTGGAGTAGAATAGGTCTCTAACCCAATAGCTGGTGTTCTTACAAAGGAGGAAATTTTGGTTGTAGGCATACATATGAAGGAGATCATCATGTGAACACAAAGGTGATCAAGGGAGAAGCCTGGACCAGGTCTTACAGCCCTCAGATGAAACCAGCTCTGCCCACCTTCGAGTGTGGACTGCGAGCCTCCAGAACTGTGAGACAGCAAGTCCTGTCGGTTACTTAAGCCACCTAGTTTGAGGTGCTTCATTTCAACGGTTCTAATCAATGTCTCCATATACAAGTCTAATGTCTGGAACTGTTCAAATCTGAAATTCAAGCTACTCCACAATGTGGCTCCAATTTATTTATTTTTCTGTTCTTTTTTAAACTAGGACAAAAAATGGCATCTGCATTCCAGGAATTTGTCCTAAGAAGACATTTTTTAAAATGTAAACATTCATGTACAAGGGAAGATACTATTTGTAATAGAAGAAAAAAGGAATGAGAGAAAAAGAAAGAAAATATAAGCAATCTATATAAATTCAACCCCTGTAGTCTGGCATGAGATAGATGCCAATAAATGTGTTGAGTGTGTTGATGGCTAGATCTAGGCTTTAAGGGAAAGGAGCAGGACACCTCACTCAGCTTACAGGAGCAGGGAAGACTAATAGGCAGAAAGGAGAGTATCCCAGCCGTAATGCTGCTGGCATTGGGAAGGAAAGCCCAGCTCCTAGAACACTACTGTAGCACCACAGGCAAGAATGTGAGAAGTGAGCTAGATCATGCTAGAGGACAGGAGAACCAAGAGGCCAAGAGAGCCCTAACCACATCAGCTATATGTACTCAACCAAAATCCATCAAATGGGGGAAGGAGGGTGGACACTGGGCCATTTGCTGGGGTGTACAAAGAAAACATCAGCTTTTCTACTAAAGGTTGAACACAATTAGTGTTTACTTGAAGATGTAATTCTGTATCACCAGTATAGTGACAGATTATTTACAACTGTATTTCTAGATACACAAAATGGGGGCACACGCTCAAAAACTTTTTTTTTTTAACCAAAGAAGTAAGAAATCAAAACACAATGTGGAGAACACTGTGCCACTCAATAGCTGTGGAAGTCCATCCTTTCCCTGGGGCTTCTAGCAAGATGGTACCATCAACCCAAGAGAGGAAGGGGGTCAAAGGCAAAGGGCACTAGGTTCCAGCAGGGGTGATGAAAATGGTTTCCAAATGGTTTTGCCGATGGCTACATAATCTTTGAACATACTAACAGATGTCATTTGTATGCATTATCTCTCAATAAAGCTGTTATCAAAACCTAAGAGATAATGAATTGTGCTTCCTTATGCATTTCAAATTTGGCTTCTAATTCTTGGTTAAGTGAAGGCCACAGAGAGAACAGGAAACACTAAAAGCAATGCAAGAATTTCTGTATCTAAAAGGAAAAAACTAGCACAGGCAGCTGAATTTACAGGCATAACATAAGCTCAGAGTAAGAAACTGGGAAGAGGGTTCGGTGTTCAGGTTCCCAGTGTCAGATATCACCCTAGCCCAGACCATTAGCCTGATCTGTGCCGTCAGGGCTGGGATTTTCTAGTCTAGCCAAACCTAAAGCTAACTCTATGGCTGAAGCTCTACAAAAAAAAAAAAAAAAAAAAACAGGAAAAGTACACTTTATATGATGACTACACACACCCATGTGTGTACATTTGCATGTGTGCACACACATAGAACAATAAAATAGTCACAGAACAGACTTCCTTCCTGCCACATCCAATGTATTGTGATAGTTTTTCATCTTATTTCACTTTTTAAGCTAGTCACACACACCTACCTTGATTTCATTACCCTCCTAAGGGTCACAGCCGGCAGTTGGAAAATCACAGTTCTACAGGCAAAGAGGTGAGACGAACAGGCATTTATCTTGTTATGTTCTTCTCTATTGTCTCACATTTCCAGGACCCAGTATTAATCCACTCAACAAGAATTTCCTCTCAGTTTAATAAAAGACGTGGTGACTGACATATGTTCCATATTATGAAAAACAGATTTTAAGAGCAGATGTGCAATTCCCAACTGTATTACTTTATTTAAAAAGAATATTTGGTTTTCCTTGAAGATTCCATGAATCATAGTCATCTAGTTTGGATTGACATCACTGCAATAATAATAAAACCAGTACTCTGCTGGCCCAAGAACTGTCTTACTGACTTCCAGATACAGAGAAGGGTAATCCTGTTAAAGAAGCAGGTAGTATTTAACCCAATTCACCCGACATCTCTGCAGGCTTCTATTAAAACACTTGCTTCTCTTGAAATGCAGTGAATAAATTTATCCTTCAAATCTGTTGCTGATGTTTCCATTACACTGATCCACATCCGAATCTTTACTCAGAATCACATACATACATACACATAAAGATATTCTTCCTCTCACTGCCACAGTAACTCCACGTCTGAAGCAAATTTAAAGAAACTTCAAAAGATCAAGGGAAGTTATCATTTGATTTTATATAAAGTATTAGCAATTGGATTTATATATAGGCTGTTACTGGTTCAATCATAAACAGATGGTTTATTCCTTTAAATTCCTGCTAATTGCCTGAAGGCTCATGTTGCTGTCTTCCAATACTTACTCAATACAAGTCTCCCTTTGTTCACCATTCCAGAAAGGCTGGAGGATTGTGCTGCATTATCTCATTAGCTAGTGTGAAAATAAAGCAATCAGCATTCAAAAGTCACTTCACTCTAGTTATTTCCTAGCTGGCCTCTGAATGCTGACTTCTAAAAATTATGCTCTGCTAACGATGTATATTTATAAAGCTCTTAGGATGATTTCTCTTTCCTATTGGTTGGAAATCTCGTCCTCTTGTCTATTTTAATATATGCTAGGATAGTGCAACGAGAATAGCAGTGCAAGTCTAAATCCTCTCTACCTTCGGGAGTGGGGGTACCCTACTCCTGCCCTCTCCATTTGTGCTTCCAATAAGCAACGACCAACAGAATAGAGACTCCCCTCAACCACATTCCAATTGAGACTGCAGTTGACAATTCATCTCCTCATCTTCCATTTTCAAAAGAGATGGGCAGCTACCTTCAAACTCTTTGACAAGAAAAACCTACTTAGCAGCATTACTCAGTGTACTGAGGCTTCAAACCATGTCCTTTTAGCGAACCTTCATGCTGGCATATTTAAACTTTTAATTCTTTCCACAATGGCAATTCTGCAGGAATTCATTCATAGAGGAAACCCACTTTAAATTGATATATATTTATCTCAGCCACAAAGAGCCAAAATTCTCCAAAGAGACCAATTGCTTCACTGAAGCATTCTGGGAATGCATCCGGGAAGGGAAAGGTACTGCCAAGACCAACAGATAACAAAGAAAGATAGAAAGGTCAGGAGCTCCCCCCTTCCTCACAATGCATAGAAACTCTAATCTCAGGTCATCAGTGCAAAAATTAATTTCCATTTTTAGGCTAAATAAATTCCACTTGAAAGTATCATGGAAAGATACAGGTCAGTTGACAAAAAGATAAGGAAACCTTCACATACTTCTACGCTTTACTTGAATACCTAAAGGGAGGAACTTAATTGTAACAATACACTTCTACAGTTTTTCTTTAAAATATGAACAGTGCTTCAGTTGCAATTTCTACGGCCAAAAAATCTGAGGACAAAAATTCCACAGGTGCCTCTGATCTTTCCTGCTTTATGGTTACATCACAAAGGATCTTATTTCAGAAACCTGCTATTGCTTTACCTGAGTAGGGCTTGGGATCTCACAATGGCATGAGTCCATCTTTCACGGGTGATCAATCAGCTGATCACCAATAAGAGTCTGAAGATACAAAGAGACTTCTCACAAGTTTAAGAGAAAATGCAGAAACACTTATGACCCTCTCCATCTGCATCTACAAAATCACATAGTAGTTATCGAGAAAAACATTGAGCTGGAAGATGCCAGCAACATTGTTATTAAATAACCAGGCTCCTTAACCTCAGTCTGGTGGCTTGATCATCATAAAGACAGTGGATAGTCAGATTTCAGTAAAACACAGTTCACAGCACATTTCCTGTAAAAGACAACAGCCCTAACTGCTAGAGAAGAAAAGGCTATCATAAGAGATACTCAAATCCCCAATGTTAAGCAAGACTGAAAATCCTTTTTTGGTGATGGCCAATGTAGGGTATCTTGAGGGTTCTTGGAATGTTTCTCCTTGGAGCTGGTGGAACTTGATGTTGCGCTTGGCACGGATTGATGGTGTTAGATCCTTTGTTCCCAGGGTCGTTTGGAGAAAGGCTGCTGTGATAATTTGACTGCCCCAATGAGAAATAGAGATTCCCGGGCAAAGATGCCATTGTGCTGGGCAATGTGGAGTCACCGTAAGCTGTGAGCTGGCCTAACACCATCCAAATCATTACAGGTCCTGTGATTTTTCCTTATGTGTTCATGTTGACTTTTTTTTAAAAAAATCTAAAATTATACCACCATCCTTGCTATTTCCCAACAAAACTACTATAACAAACTCATAGTTTCCCTGCACAATGGAAAGAAAAAATACATATACGTAACTCTGAAATAGCCACCCAGTAGCTGTTTAGGAGTATCAAAAATTAATTTTGTGAAAGCAAAATATGCCAAAACGTAAAGTCAAACCAAATAAGTTTCTAAGTTTAGGGAACTATTCAGACTCAGAAAGGAGACGAGTTCCTCAGTTTCCGGAGCCCTCTTCCGCATACATTTCAACCCTCTGCAGTTCTACTGACAATAACCAGCTGGACAAAACCTTTCCTGTCCACGACTACAGAGTTTATCATGGTAGTTGCAGCTGGTCTTGTCAAATCGTAGTCCTAGTTAAATCCAGTCACCTTATTTTTCCTCGGATCTTTGCATATCATTATGTGGGGACTTGCTTGAAAACAAAGCAAGCACATAGAAACTTCAATCATTCTCTACCCCTGAGGACAGGCAGAACGCTTTGCAATACACTCGGCACACAGGAGTCAGAGGTTCTGAAGCACCTGCTTCTGAGTCTTTCTCATCCAAGCTGCTCCCTTGGCTGAGAACATTTCATTCTATCTGGCAGGAAAGCTTTCCCCCACCAGGTGTACCTCTGATATTTTCAAACAAGAGTTTAGACATTGCTTACAAATACTGTAGATTAACAGATCTACATTTCTCCTAGGAAATGATGCCTTTGCATCACATGTGAAGGTTTAAAAAAATACAGCTGTCCTGGCTTCCTGAAATCTGGAAAGCTTTACAACATGAAAGAAGAATGGTTTCATTGGATAATAATCCATCTGCAATAAAAGTAAAGTCCATACTACTATTAAATGTATTTATCCACACAGTCATCTGAATATTCCTTGATTTGCTTTAAATACTATAATTAACTGTAGTTATTTAATTCAGCATAGATTGTGGAAAAGCAATTTGGAGTCTCACAGGTGGTCTGAATTCACGATGTTGGTCACGTTTAATGCATTCCCCAGAGAAAAAAGAAGAAAAAGTTTCTATATGATTTTTTTCCACTTTACATTGGAGCATGAAACACAAAGCTTTTATGAGGAACTTACCACCTAAAAGTGAGACTGTTGCTTGCTAGCTCATGTTTCCATTTAAACTAATCTCTTAACTAAACACACATGAAAAATGTTAGGACCCTTCTTTTGATAAAAATCTAGCATTAAACACAAGCAGGCAAACTTTAAGTCACTTCCTGAATTGCTAAACAAACAAACAAAGAGAATCATCAAACATGGTTTCATGTTTCCCTTCCATTTACATAGCAATTCTGTTCTTCAAATTAAAAATCTTGGGTTTCCGGCAATTATTGTTTATCCTGTTTAAATGACTGACATATAATAATGTAATTATATGCGACAAAGTGGAGGGAAGAGGGGTGGAAGATGTGTGCTGCTTAAATGATTAAAATTCAAACTATAATTATCTCCACACTGCATCCCCATACCATGTGGGCTTTTGTGAGAAGCCTCTTGGATTTCGGAGAGTTAAGGAGTCTCCTTGTGAACACAGTCAACCAAAACAAGAACAGAAGAAGTCTGGAAAATACATATGATTTCAGGCTACAATGGTGACCCACACAAATGAAGTTCTCAACTGTCAATGAAATCAGCTACTCAGTTATCTGCTTGGTGACACACCTGATTTCTTCCTCCACTCATTTGCTCCACGAATGCCTATCAGAGCATGTGTGAGCCAGACTGTGTTAAACATGCAAACCAAAGTGGGCAAAAATAGTCACTAATGATGAAGGTCAAATGTGTCTTTTCTAAGATTCTTTTGGTGGATGACTCTGACACCTCTGTCTTATTTTACTTTAAAATTAAAATCTGACAACACAAGTTTAAACAGCACATCATTGCTCTTGCATGAGAAATACAAAGAATAAATAAGGAACAAAATAGAGGATAGATATTAAGAAACAGGAAGAACTTTTTCGAATGAGAAAAAGATGGGAGAAATGGGGAGGAAAGGAAGGAAAGAGGGGCTTAAAGAAAAAATAGAAGAAAAAAGGAAATAGAGCTTTTACAAGTGGAGAGGGGAGGAAGAGTTGAAGGATTGAAGGGCGAGAAGCAGCAGGGGACAAAAAATAATTAAGCTATGTTATGCACGTGTGCAAACTGCACAAGATGAATGTGAGCATTATGTATTGCAAACACTAACTAAGAAAAAATAAACAAAATTAACGTGTAAGACAAAGAATCATATCTCTTATTTCATATATAGTCTTCATGTTCCACATAACCTAGGAGTTTAGGGACAGGGAGAGACAAAGAACCAATACTACTTCTGATTCATATTATTCTGCAGATGCACCCCCAGAAAACTTGTAATGTTAATATATTATTATTTTATCCTATTATAATGTCATACCATTGAACCAGCTTATAGTAGCAATGTGAACATTTAACATTAATTTTTAAAAGGATTTTCATTCTTGAGGAAGTCAAAATAAAACCCAAGTAAAAAAAGAGACTATTACATACAACTTTGCAATCTAAGCTCCTAAATGAAATAGTACTATGCATAAATCAGAACACCCCACCATTTAGAAATGCATTTTTTAAATATCTTGGATCCTGTTTCTAATTTGTTTTCCAAATCTCATGCATATTTTAGATGCTGGTGATGGGAAGGAAGAAAAATTCCAAATATTCAACACAAATTCCCCTCCCACCTTCACCTCATACTAAAACCAACACACAATGATGTCTTTACCAAATTGGAGAAGAAAAAGAAAAGATTGAGAAACAGAAAAAGTGCCATAAATTTTTAAGTTTTTCTTTACAGAAACTCAAAAACATGAGAATGAACAAAGTAAACTAGAAAAAAACCCAATAATTTTAAAAGTATACTAATTAAATCTTAAGATGTTACTAGCAGACTTTTATTACAGAATAAGCTGTTCATTCTTCATTAAAATATTTTCATTGATTTGTATAATAATTTAGGTTTCTATTTTTGCATCTTCGCCAAGTAAATTAATTCTAATTCAAAAAAGCAGCAGCATTAAGAATCCTCAGCAATCCATCTAATCTGCCCTTCACTTTCCAAACCAATGAAGTGCTGGAAAGAGAAGCTGAAATCATTCACAACTATCCCTGGAGCACCAGAAAAACAGACCTCTACATCACATGACAAGAAAAACCCAGTATGAACAGTATGAACGAAGAAAACATCTGTAAATAACAAGAGTCAAAGACTTAGGGCTAAACTTCCTACTGTACCACATCATCATATTAAGTACCTCTGCGATGACTTTGAGAACGTCTGCAGCTTGTTTTATACACCACAGAATTGGGTCTGCCCTGCACCAACAAGACACAGTGATATTCTTTTTTATTTTGCAGAATCTCAGATTCTGGGGGAGATTATTTATAGGCCAGAGACACTCAAACGGTACCACACTTGGCCATTTAACCAGTTCTGGCTCACATAACAAATTGTTCTGCTAAGTACAGGCAGTTTTCACACTTCTGCCTAACAGATTTTATTCTTGAAGAAAGTATCAAATGGAAAAATATTTCAGCAGGATGCAGTTTTCCCATAGAAACATTGTGCTAATTAGATGCTAGTTTTACTGTAAATGTCCTTTTAGTTACTGCAAAGAACAGAATAAAGAATTAAACAATACAAAAAAAAGAATTAAACAATACATTTAACATCATTAATTACTACTATGGTCTGAGTGTGTGCCCTGGAGTTTCTGTATTGGAAATTTAACCCTCAGGCTGACATGCTAATGGTATCTGGAGATGGATCCTTTGAGAAATAATTAGATGAGATCATCAGGGTGAGATTTCCATGATGGCATTAGTGGTTTTATAAGAAGAAGAAGAGACTCCCAGCTAAGATCCTTCTAAGGCACTCTACCATTATATCATGCAGCAAGAAAGCCCTTAGCAGAGGTTGGACTGATGACAGTACCATGCTCCTGGACTTTTAGGCCTCATATTCATGAGGCAAATACACTTCTACTCTATAAATTCCCCAGTCTGAGGTAGTTTGTTATAGCAGCAGAAAGTGGATTGAGACAATTATAGAGGGCAAACGAATCAAATTAATACTAAAGTTTAATTATTGTTTAAAATGTCTTCTTCCTTTTCTCCTGCAGCAATCTACAAAGTATAGGAATATTACTTGTATCTTTACATAGTTGGTAGTGTTACCAATCTACAGTAGAAACTCAAGAAGTAAGTTGAACAAATTGCCAAGTGAATTAATAAGGATGTCTGGAGAAAGTAATAAAGGATGGGTATGTTGGTACCCTCCTCTTGAGCTCCCTCCATGTAAATTTTGTTACAGATATTAGGGATCACCTGGCATCTTTTTTGGAGTGGAGGCTGTAATATGCTACAATCTAATTTGTGAACAAAAACTAGTGTGTACTGCATGAAAGAATGACCTGTTAGAATTCAGGCTTGTCGTAGGGAGAAGAAGGAAACTAAGCCATCTGTCAGCTGGAGAGTATAATCTTTCACATATTCAATTCCTAGCCTTCCAACCTGACTCCCAATCTTTCTCTTTATTCAAGGGTCTTGCTTTTTCAGGACAAATGCTCCCCATACCCTTATACCAAAGCAGAACTGCTTAAAGTATAATCTGTGAATTTGTCATTACCAGTCCTTGGCATCATTAAGTTATAGAGGGGGAGAACAAGTATTCAGAAACCTTTGCAGCAGTCTGAACAATGCCACCACAGCCAAGCACATGATCTGCTTGATATTTTCCATAGACTAGACTTGTGGAGCAGGATGTGAATCCGTTTAGATTGAGGCCAACTTGGCTGGGTGAGTTGCAAAGATGTAAACAGCATACTAATCATGTGAAATCAGTCTTGTATTCTATGGATTGAAAATGTAAAAAGCAAAACCAAAACCAAAAAATTAGTCTTTTCCACATGGAGCCAGACAGACCCGGGTCTGAATCCGTGCTCACCATCTGGCTTACTATGTGAACTGAGCAAGTTACCTAACTGCTCTGAACCGCTCTGAACCTCCATCCCCTCATCTGAGGATGTGCAGATGAAGGAGGCATGTCACTGTTAAACGAGCAGCACCTCCTTGGGTCATAAAATGGGAAAATTCAATAGTTGTGCCACGCAAGGGTTAACAACACACTCAGAGATGCTTTGGAGTGGTCTGTCACACAACTGTGTGAAAAAATCATAGCTGTTTAAGGCACAAGCTACCCTGCCATAACCTAGTGAGTGCCCGGCACCTTCCCACACCCCAGGTGGAATATATTTTGGCAACAAATTCAGCACACAACGGACTGGATGTGGATATAATGATCCTGTGGTCACCACAGCATCCAGACTTAACCGCATGTGACTACTCTCTCTGGGCCATTATAAAAGCAAAAAATTTTCAACTTTATCCAAAAACAGCTAACGACCCAAAACCAGCAGTCACAGAGTGCTGTTGATGACTTACAGTCATAAACATGGATGGTGTTAGGAAGAACAAGAGGAAAACATTTGAATTTATGTGGAAATACATGGATAACTCAGCCCCATAGGCCGAGAGACATTCTGGACACTCTGGTTTTTGTTTTTGTTTTTGTTTTTTAAAATGTTTTCTCATAATTGTGAAGTCACCTGCAAAACGCCTTGAGCTTAGGATCTGAAAACAGCAGATAACAAATACCAGATCCCTTTTGATCCTTTCTCCACTCTTTTTGCCTGTGAAAGTGTTATTTAATTCTTTCTGTCTTGATTTAAATTAATTCCATTACAGAGTTTCCTTTCTACTTGTTCTGAATGCCAACTGAGTGGAAGCCTAACAATAGATCAGGGATGCTACTCGCACTGGTTCTGAAATTTTTTACCCTCAATCTGTAGGACAATCAGCAGCAGTTCTCAAAGGGCTGCTGGCCGAAAACAGGAAAGCCCTGTAATGCCAGGACTGATTTATGCCATCAGTCATCAAACTCCAGCCCAAGCTGCTTGCACACTTCTGGCTCCTGTTTCACTAGTGGGGCGAGGGGTCACTTGGGTCGCAGAGGACCTCACAAGGTTTCTGGGGAGAATAATAGTTTTTCTGTATTCCTTCCTTACAAAAGGCAGCTGGTCAGCACCACTGTCTAGACATGCAAAGATATTTTTCACCGGGCACAAACAGGTTTTTTTGTTTTTCTATAAGTGAGAAAGGGATTTACTTTTATTTTAAAGCATGCGCAGAATTACAGTGGATCCTCTAGAAACCTTTCTTAAGAGAGGACTTTAGGTCAGGCTCACATTCAGAAATAACAAAGAGCATGAGGAAAGGGATCCAAGCTGTGACAGTATGCGACATATGGCCTAGGAGGCTCTGGAGATGGCTTTCATTTTAGATTAAAAGATTCACCTTGCAGATGGGGAGTGCAGAAGACCAGCCAGGAATCATGTTTGTACCCTAATTTTCTGATACATCTTAATGGATTTTTTTTTCCTGCTGGCGCCACACTTCCAATAAAGCCTAGACATGACCAAACCGTGGTTTCCCATCCGCCACAAGGACTGAAAAAACATTAAAGTTCCATGGATATAACCGAAGCTTAAGTGCAGAAATTTAAAAGTTTCTGAATTCCGCTTCCCGAATTGACCATATCATTCACATAGATTGCCTTGGTGCTATTATTTTAATTATTTTACATGGCGCCTCTACAATCCCAATGATAAAATGGAAAAGCTGTTTGGTTGGAATTTGTGCTGCAAATAGCAATGACAATGTTAGGAAAAAATCTCTCACAGTATTAACTGGCTCACAAAGATTATTCTTAACACAAGCTGTTCCCAACATATGGACATTATTTTTGAGTGACCTACACTTATGAGCAGGCTCTGCAATCCCAATCCCTCAGGGGGCCCACTGTGTCCCCATTCTAAGACAGAAAAGTTAAAGTGCTGGAGGGCTTCCCCAAATTGAATCAAATGATCAGAGGTACCATCTTCACTCAGAAGGAAACGCAAACAGAATACTCCTAGAGCCCTGACACTTAGATACAGGAGAGGAGACAAAAAGCTCACACAACTGCGACCTCCAAAGATGGAGCAGGGAATTCTTGCATCAACTAACTTGCAGCTCTGATTGTGTCTTTTAATAGAAGCACTGAGTTTAAAGAGATTTTTTCTCATGGCTTTGTAAATTTTGAAATAAATGAATTGAAAACTTCCTACATCGTTAAATGTACAACAAATACGTTATACATTTCTTAAGTAACCAAAATCTTCAAAATAAGGATGAATGGATAATGTAACTCACGTAGGAGCAATTGTTTCCATACCCGTTCTAGAAAGCACCATGTCGTTAAGTTGCTATAATGCAGGACTTTGGAAATAGGCTTTATTTAGTTCCTCAAAGTTTTCTGGTACATAGACTCCTAGTGGATACCTCTGCTCTAAGACCTAGCTCTTGCATGATGTCCCTTGAGAATTCTGTGATTCTAATCAAGGTTCAATCATTACCCATGTCACCTGGACAAAGCTACTGAACTTCACTCCTTTCCCTCATGTTCTTGTTTATCAAACAGAGAGATAATATCTCACTAAGAGAATGAAAGGGGAAAGAATAAAGCTAACTCTAGCATCACTCTGGACTGAGATAAACAGAAATATTGTAGCTTCGATGTCTCTAAGTGACTTTTGCTTGGGGTAGAGGGATGTGTTAACTTCCTACTGGTGCTAAAACAAGTTATCACATTCAGTTTAGTGAGTTAAAATAATACAGATTCATTCTGTCACAGTTCTGGAGGTCAGATGTCAAATATCCAGATGTTGGCAATGCTGTACTCCTTCTGGCAGCTTCAGGGGAGCTCTGCTTCCTCTTCCAGCTTCTAGAAGCCATCTGCATTCCTAAGCTCACGGTCCCTTCTTCCACCACTTTAGCACCTGTTTCCATTATAACATCTCCTTTCTTCTGTTTCTGATACACTTCTTCCTCTTCTAAGGACCCTTGTGATTACACTGGGCCACTCAGATAATCCAGAATCACCTCCCCATCTCAAAATCCACAGTTTAATCATCATAGAGGATTCAAGGATTAGGAAGTACATGTGTATGAGGGAGTTATCATTTAGATTAGCAGGAGGAGGAAGACCTAATTGTAGACAGATCTGGCAAATATTTAGTCTGATGCAATAAAGTAAGCAATTTCTTCTGGTTCAGTCTTTTATAGGCACTGTGCTCAATTACTCAGATTTCCTGCCTTCCTCCTGCTCATCCACCTGATAGCAGCCAGGTGCATGGTGAGAGGAGAGTGAGCCTCCATTATTACAGCAATATGGAAAGTAGAGATCACAAATCAGACAGTATCCTCTGGACTCCCACTGCCCTCTGCTGCAAAGGGGCTAAGTGCTGCTGGTCTGGTGAGGGTGAAGTGAGATGGGTGGGATCTCCATCTCTGGATATTCCACAGGCATCTGCTGCTGTTGTCCCCAGCTGGAGCTGAGGCCATGAGATGCCACTGTGAGTCAGGAGTCTTCTCGTCTGCCCAGTTCCTGACCTCAGCTCATTGCTTCTTAGCTATCTCAGAGTAGCTGAGCAACATTTGGCTCCTTGTGCCACCACACAGAAGCTGAGGGAGAGCTACAGATGTATCTACCTGGAGCTTTTCCCCCTCTGAGTTCATCATCTGCCAGCTCCTTCCCTCCCAGGAGGCAGCCACCCCACCTGTCTAAAGGTAGCATCTATTGCCTTGTACTTGAATCTAGATAACTCTGTGACTTCCTTTGACCAACAGAATATAGTAGAAATAAACGCTGGAGCTCCAACGCTTAGCTTTCAGAGGACTGGCAGTTCCAGTTCGTTCTCTCTTGGAACCCAGCCAATTGAGAAGACCAGCATGTTACAGGGCAGAGGAATGAAGTAGCCAGGCTGCATGGAGAAGCACTGAGGTACCGACATGGGAAGGGAAACTTCTAGGACTTTCCAGCCCAGCCTGACGCCAACTGAATTCAGTGACCTAGAATGCCCAGCAAAGAGAGTCAACACATGGAATCCTAAGATACAATAAATTGCTACTATTTTAAGCTACTAAGTTTAGAGTGGTTTCCTACACAGCAATAAGTAAAGCAAGGAGAAAATCTTTGTAAAACTTTATAATCTGATCACAGTGATACAATATTATGGCATAAACAAAATGATCAAAATGTGGTAAGCAGCCACATTACCAAAATGCCCACTCATTTACAAGGGTTTCATGGTGTTTTGTTTTTAACTAAATACACTCACTCATTTAACTCATCTGTAGCCAGAGAACTACTTGCACTACTCCCCCCCCCCCAAATTAGCATGCAGAGATTTCCTTCAAGGTTAAGGGAATGTGATATGCAAAGTCACTAGACCACTATCCTGAATAACAAACCAAGTCTTTTGACATTAGTGAGAAAATTCCTCAAGAATGCAAAGAACATAATGCCAATTGTGAAGTGTGACATTCCAGGGCATTAACCCTTTGAGAGATGCTGTCTTGTTCGGTTTTACTTTTTGGTTGATCAAAGGGACCATGAAACTAGATTGGAACATTATGCACCAGACTCTACTGCCTACTTGGGGAAAAAAATTATAATAGAAACTTGAGCCTTTTAGATGTCTCATATCTCCTGTATTTTAGCAACTGGGTTTTAAGACAGGAAAGATCACTATCATTTAAGAATGGTACCCAGCCAAATAAACCTCATAATTCACTATAAAAATCCCAACCCATAGCTTTCATTCGGGCCTTGCTATTTATCTTTGAAAATGTTTTTAAATCAAAAATTAATAGTAAAGTCATGTCCAAAGCATAATATTTAAATAAGGACCAAGGATTCCCCACATTTACATTGTAAAGCAATTTATTTAGAAATTTATCAGGGTGAGAAAAATGGGAGAGTAATTCAGACAGGGAGGTGCAGATTATCTGTTTATCTGGTTTCTGTCTTTACCATTACTTCAAGTTATTAACCCTGCCACGATGGACTCAGACGAGGGACCACACAAACACCAGCTCTGAAGTTATGAAACAGTTACACAAAAGCCAGGCTTCCAGGTCCCTAAAACTCTCTGCTAAGAATCAAGAGCAGTGACATATTTATATTTTCAAGTCACCCAGACAAGAAGTTTAGACTGCATAAAAAGCCAACAATATATCATATTATTTTTAGCTGCCACAATGAATCCACTCAGGCACAGTGTTCATACAACATTCATCAGCCAGGAATATAACCTCCCTATTTTGAATACAAACTTGTTTGTATAATAGAACTCAGGAGAAAAACAAGCTGTTTCAGAGCCAAATGTCCCAGATTCAAACTCCAATGTGAGCACCAAGTCTGTTGCCGTGATTCCAGTACTTAACATCATAGCCTGAATTTCTTCATCTGTGATATGCAAATAATGGTCATAGCTATTTTTATAGGGTTGGGAGAAGAGTAACAATGATTTCACATGAAAAATGAAAACTTCAGTTAGGAGCCAGGCATATATCAGTTGCTATGTTTCGGACCTTTAAAGGCCCCGTAGCCACCGCAAAGACCTGCGTGGTTTTGGCAAGTTCAGAAGGAGTCCAAGCTTTGAGAGGTGGGACCTTGTGGGAGGTCCTTGGGTTACTGCAGTGCTCTCAAAGGGGACTGTGAGACCCTGGTCTTCCTTTTCTGCTACTCCTCCCTTGCTCATGATGAAAGTGGGTTTGCCCCATCACGCTCTGCCACCTCACGGTGCTCTCTCACTACAGGTCAAAGCAATGGGGCCAATAATTGTGGACTGAAAATTCTAAAACCAGGAGCCAAAGTAAACCTTTTCTCTTCATAAGATAATTATCTTGTTAGAGTAATGGAAAGCTGACCTACACACTAGCTATTCCATTAGTGCTAATGGATATTACTAAGATGATGAGTTTTCTTTCTTTTTCATGTAGTATTGATACCAGCCCCCCAGTTCTTAATCATTACTACGCAATCATCTAAAAAAAAAAAGTGTGAGCGTGGAATTATAACTGAAGGAAGATAGAGGATCTAATCTACATAAAATCTAACCAGATGAAGTGTGAAGAGAAGTGTGACTAGTGGAGAAAACAGACACATGTAATCATTAAGAAAGATCATTGCTAACTCAACTGTGGCAGCAACTCCATGAGAATTCAAAGCCCATTTTGTCACTGTTGGTTTTGTTTTTGGCAAGTTAGTGAAAATCCAATTCAGTACATGCCTGCCACCTCCTAGATGTGTTCCCATGAGATAAAATGTGATGAATTCCTTGGAAACCCAGTACGTACAGTGCTAAAGGGAAGTTATTGGATGCTTGTCCCATGTCAGACTTGTTGGCATTTTATATGAGCCATATGCTTAGCTTTCACCAGAAGCCTTTGAAATAATTCTAATTTGGCTGAGAATGGAACCGAGACTTAAAGAGCTGAGACAACCTGCCCAAAGTCCCACAGGTAGTAGGGGACTGTGTCCGCAGATCCTGAATGTCTGCTCTTTTGACTGGGGGTTGGGGGTAGGAGTGGTCTGTTTTAAAGTTTTGAGCCCTTCCCCTGAATTTTGCAGAGAAGAACAGGAAATGGATTACATAACCATTTTTCACTCCATGTCTAGACTGTAGGAAGCAACCCATAACCCACTAGGAAGCAGACTAGAAGCATGGAGCTGTGACCCCAACACTGGAAATGCATCGGGGGAGGATGGAGAAATAACAATCTGAACATTCAGTCACAGTTTAGAAGGTCAGCACCCACTTCAGACAGATGTCTGATATTTTATATGATGAACTTGCTTGTATATTGTGTAGAATGGCTACATTTTCCATTATGAACCCATAATGCTGGTTTATTTCCAATTTCATCACTGAAAGTCACATAGAAAAAAACTGATTGGCTTTCAATGGAATTCTGTCTGAGTTTTAAGCCAGCATGTAATAAAGAAGTTATTCTCTTTAGACACATTCAATTTTTAGACTGCTCACACATGGCAAAAACACAAAAACGGTGTGTTTCACTTATAAAGATTCTAAGGCTGATCCAAAAATTATACAAAATTTAAAAAAAAACAATCTTTCTTTAGTAGATTGTAAACTTTAGGGTTACTCGGTAGCTGTTTGTAACTTTTGGAAAATGAGACAAAAAGGGAGACAGGTATTACCAATCTTTTTAAAATAAAGACATGATGTTAAACGATCTTAGTTTCATCACTACATTTTCACAATCTCTAAAGCTGCTATCCAAAACTTTAATTTCTCAAGGACTACCATACAGTCTATTTGTTCATTTTTGTGCCAATAGCATCCACTAAAGTCTGTAGCAGGCATTTAATATCCATCAAATATTTCCAATTCTCCTCTTTTCAAGAATACCATACGGTCCTGGTTCCTTGCCCACATATCGTTAGGCACAGTCATTGGACTTTAGTTTCATTTGTCTTTCATCCACTGGCAATGTCTGTGAGTGACAGCAACATTACCTCGAGGCCAAATCCCACAAGATGTGGTGCAGGATTCACGGTGTTTCAGACCCCAGTAGATTTGCAGCAGATGCAACAAAGAAAACTTTGTTGCTTAAGCAACTGAAATTTGAGTACTGTTACTGCATCACAAGCTAACTCATCTTAACTGATTTAAAAGACACTGAAGCAAATCTCAATGAAGGAAAATCAAGAAAAGAAAACCTGAGAAAATATAGATGCAATTACTCTTCCATTGACCTCACCATCCTTATTTTGTAATTCTTCATAGGTTTAAATCTGAAAACACTGTGGTTACCAAAGCTGGATACAAGCATTAGCATGATCAAGTTGAATATTTGTTTGAACAGAGCATCATACTGCCAAATGCCACTGTCAGCATCACCTCTCAAAGATACTAGAATCTTCAGAGAACAGTCTGTTCACATAACATGTGCCAGAATAAGTGTGCTTCTCAGAAATGAGTACCCTTTACTCAATGACTAAACAGACCCAGAGTACCAGAACTAAAAAAAACACAACAAAAACCACAAAAGAAACAAAACACAGCTTTGCAAAACAGGAATATCTAAAGAGCTCAAGGTGAAAAATGAGAACAACAAAGTAAACCAAAAGCATACACTCAAGAAAATGGTGCGCAGATGGACTGTAATATCAAAACTATGCTATCAAGAGAGGCAGAAAGAATTCAGCACAGCCACTTAAACATTCTCTCTCCACTAGAATGCATCTGGAGGATTTGCACCTGCTATTTATGTTGCCGGGTACCACTTCCTTCCTTCCCAAGTAGACAGATGTCAAAGAACAAGGCTCTTTCATGTGCAGTGCAGAAAGGGAGAATGTCAGGAAAAAGTACAAAACAGAACCCAATGCTTGAGAGAAAAAAGGAAAAATAGACGAGTGGAACCCGGGCATGTCTGCAGGCAGCAGTGATCGGCTATCTTCACCGAGCAGCTCTGCTCAGTGCCTCGCAGTCTCAGCCTGGCCATGAGCACTGTTCTCGCTTCTCCCTCACTCTCAGGAAATGATGGAGATGCCAGGTGGGAACTCTGACATCTTTCCTCAATCCTGAACCAGTTTGGCTTCTGCTCCCAGCAACCCACTAAAAATAGCAGGAGTCCATGGATTTTCCCAGAGATGTAACCTATGTCAGAGAATACTGAGCCGGGCAGTTGTTACCTTTTACAGATGGGGAGGTTAACTAGCTCACTTAAAGTCACACAGCTGAATAGTTATAAGCTACTTAGAATCTTCAAACGGGCAGATTTGTTATGTATCTTGCGGTCCAACCTGCTTGCTTTTGGAGCCACTTATTGTCACTAATAGTTACCTCATCTCATGACATGTTCTCATCCCTCCTTTTTAATTTGCTTATCATTTTATGACATTTATTATGTGCTAGGCATTGCTGTTAGCACTTTAGAAATATTAGTTTATTTAATCACAATAACATGGGATAGGTATTATTTGTCCCATTATACACATGAGGCACAGTGAGCTCAAGTGACTTGTCCAAGGTCCACAGCAAGGAAGAGGCAGAAGACTCCAAACCAAATCAAAAGGCCTGAGACAGAGTTCATATTCTAACTCCATACTCTCTCACTACTGCTGTAGCCCTTTCTCTCCCAAAGATTAGAAAGTTCACACTCCTCTCCTGCCTGCTAAGGAGGTCACTTGTGAGAATCTCAAGTCCAGAACAATCTAACTGTTGAGCCATTGAGACCACCCAAGGAAACTGCTTATTATTCCCCAGCACACATTCTAGAGAACTTTTTTCCTAATTACTGAGTGCATGAAGGAGAAAAGAAACCAGCAAGCTATTCATTTTTTCCAAATGGACTCGCCATTTGGTAGGCAAATAAGGCAAGGGAATAGAACTAAGCCCCAAGGACTAGACAATATGGTATGAGTTACAGATAAAGCAAAACTTGTACCGAATTCATCAGGAATGATTGATTGAAACCTAACTAGGGAACTCATTTGTTTTTGCAATCTAAAGAAGGAAAGAGTCCTGTTTTGGTAAGATAACCTTAAGCCTGGCTTCTGTTTTATTTTTCTTAAGTATTTTTGTAATTTGGGGTTTGCATGAACAGGAGGGCAAAGGTCCCCTGGCAAGAGCGCCTTTGTCAAAATCCAGAAAAACAAATAATCAACAGTAATGCTTTGGAACAGGCCACAGCTGCCCGGCTTTCAAACATGTTACCTTCCACTTCTTTAAGGAAATGAGCACACAAAGCCTTCCAGAATCCTCTGACCCAGGGGAGGTCACTGCACAGGACCAATGCATTTTTTGCCTAAGACAAGGAGAGGGCAGGAGGGGAGGAGGGAGGAAACAGCCAAGCAAACTGATAAACACAAAACTTCCCATTCTCTTGACCCCCAGGCAGAAGGCAAACAAACTCCATCATTTGTAATCATGAAGACAAACTTTGTGTGGCACTTACACACACATATGATATGGACTCCCTTTGAGTGAGAAGAAATGAACAGTTCACACAGGCAGATCCTACGTAGTTTGTGGTAGAAAGAGGGAAGGGCAGGCAGAAGCAGGTGTTATTTTATGTACCATGAGTACAAATGAAGGTATTTCATACTCAACCCATAATGATTATTTTAGATGAAAGGAAAACCAACATCAATTCCTTAACAGCTATGAACTATAAACATAATGGCCTAGATTTTTCCACCAATTTCAACAAGGCAGCAAAAGTTTGTTTATAAAGACCTGTCAAACTACACTCAAGAACAGGGTGGCTCTTTTAAGCAATTATGTTTCCGTGCCAACCCAAAGTCTAAAATGGAGAGCCCCTGATAGGAAATGACAATGCTGGGTGGGAACAAGTGCAGTACAGACTGGACTGTTTAGCTACACTCCGAGAGAGAACAACCCTTCCTCAACTACAGAAGGCAACAAAGGCAGAGACCCTTCAAAGAGCTTAGTTATCTGAACTGCTCTAAACATATCTGATTCCAAGTGTAAAATTACCAGGCTAAAGCTACAAGTTGTAAATTTCACTAATGAAACATCTATACTATTATAAATACCTATAATTATTATTGAGAAGAATGCAACTTCCATACATGCCATGAAAAGAACTAAGAATTACAGGGACTCATATAGGAATCTTTGCACACTCTCAGATTTCATAATTAACACTCCTAATTTTAGATGGAAAACATTCATATGCATATAAAAGTTCTTTAAAACAGCGGCACCTCAGACATTCGCCCCTCAGCTGCCCAGCAGCCCAGCTCCTCCAAAACAGCCATGAAAGTAGAAGCTTAAGTGTCTGGGTATGTGAGCAGAATTCAAAATAGAGAAGTCTCCATCCAGCACAAAGACTGAGGGGAAAGCAGTGTATTAGGCAAGTCCTTCAGAGAATGACAATGGACCATCCACACCAACACCTACAGACACATAATCTGTAGTGAAAAAAAATCACTAAAAGTGGATACTGCTGGTTAAAAAGTGGCAGGCAGCAGAGACAGCAGGCCAGAGAAAAAGACAGGGTAGAGAAGACCCCCCTGAGGTTACAGAAAAGCAAGAGTACAAACCACGGGCAAGGTAAGAGGAACAGGGAAGAAACAGAACAAAGTCCAAACAGAACAGTTCATGGGCTCAAGACCCTCCCCAGATATGAAGCCATTAGGAGCTGTTCTGTGTATTCTCTGTGTGAAAACAAGAAGACTATTCTTTACAGTTTGTTCCACACTAAAAATCTTTCCAAATGCCCAGAAGAAAACCAGATATGCTCGTCTCAATTTAAGAATCCATCTGTACCAAGCAATGAACAATGTCACATCTTTTGAGCAGGCTCAAGGGAGTGACTGAGATATTTGGTGGCCACAAGACTATTTTTACAACTGAGAGACAGAGCTAATCAGGATCTACCACAGAGGAAAGACCAGAGGAAAGACCAAAGATGAATTTTCCTCTGCTTTCCTCTTTCTGGAAATATAAGAAGTACAGATTTCCTTCAGGAAGCAGAAGATGAAAAATGATATCAAGAGCGACCCCATCCGACCCACAGAAATCCAGTTTTTTAAAGGCAGAACAAGCAACAACTAATAAGCGTAAGCAAGAAGCAGTTTCAAAAAGCTACCATTCCAAAACCCCAAAAGCTCTGAAAACCAAAAGTTTGTTGGAAACTTAGTGGCAAAACCTGACCTGAACTTCCCAGAAGCTACCCCTTGTCATTATTGACCCAATGTGGACATTCATGAGCGTCAATACCAAAAATACCAACGTGTCTGAATACTGAGCACTCTAATTGGAGTGATTACATAAAATATATGGTGTGGCCTGTATCAGCGTTTTTAAATGTGGGGATAAGATTACTTCAAGAAGCAAAGAAGAATCTAGGAAAAACAGCTTGCAACACCACACCTGGCTTCAACTGGCATTTAAAAAGCGCTGGCTGTTCATCTGGTACTAGGCTAAGTATCGGTATATTTGTTGCCCGAAGGGCTGAATTTGATTTTTGTCTTCCAAGTAAAAGGACAGTCAAGAGTAAGAATCACCATAAGTGCTTAAAGCATTAACAGAGTTTTGCATTCATAGAGAAAAGACAGTGAGAGGATTGAGGGAAAGATGAGACCTCGCTTACTGGTTAGTGTGAATAGATTTTAAGAAGCTCATAGAAGGTATCTGAATTACTTATATCAGAATAAGAGGAATGTGATCACATATTCAGAGACTCGACCTTCAGAGGACTTAAAGTCAACTTAAAAGCAAAATAAGATGCCATGAAAGTTAACAGTCAGCATCTCGTGCTACAGTGGATAACGCCACACTGTATCAGCTACAGAAGAAATGGCTGGCTTTTCTATATCTCATCAAAAAGTTTTTGGAAAAAGTACAAGCATCGCATTCTAAGATGTTTGGTACATCCAGTCAGGAGGAAGCACTGATGTGCACTTGTAGGCTGGTATGCACTGTTAACAACAGCTACTCAGGAGACCAAGGCAGGAGGAGAAGTTCGAGCCCAGCCTGGGGAATTTAGTGAGATCCTGACACAAAATAAAAATTAAAAAGGAACTAGTTCAGTGTAGACTGCTTGCCTGGCACTTTTTCCATCTCTAGCACACACACAAAACAATGAGTTATGTGTCCATTTTTTAAAAAAGTTCTAATTAAAAATTTTTAACCTTAAGCACTAATTTAGCTGAGCACGATAGTCCATGCCTGTAACCCCAGCACTTGCAAGGCTGAGGCAGGAAGATTGCTGCAAGTTTGAGGTCAGCCTGAGCTACAAAATGAATTCAAGGCCAGCCTAAACTACATTTCTCAAATACACACACACACACAAAGCTAATTTAAAATAAGATACTGTCTGTTGTTCAGACAACTTCCAAAGAGAATGGCAGATATATTTGACAAATGAGAGCACCACCAAGAACTACCTGTGGCCTCATTTCAGAAAGGACTGAAGGCTCACGGTGATGTCTACACTGCTAGTTCACCTTACTATTCATACCTCTTATAATTTGAGACCAAAAACCATTCATTTAACACTAGAAATACCATTTTCACTTTTACATTTTTCATTCAAAATCAGAAACAAATAGGAAAATACCTCATACTAATGATATCAAGTATCACTGGGTCGTTTCAAATTAACTGTATATACCTCAGTTTCCCTTAAGTAAAGCAATATAAAGCAAAGATTAATATTCTACTATGAACAGGGTATTGCTAACTACTAGGCTCCTAAACATCTTTATATACTACTTTCTGGGTTTATGTTTGAAAGCCATAACCCAAAACTATTCAACATGAGAAAAAAAAAATACCACTTAGCTTCAAACTAAGAGATTTATGTTTGAATCCCAACTCTGCAAATCTGCTCATTCAAGCCAGAATTGCAACTTCTTGGGCCTGTTTTTCCCTGGAGAATGTCTTGGCTCAAGTGCAGGTGCTGCTCTGAGGGGCTCACACATATTAATCCTCACTGTACTCCCACGAGGTGGGTACTCTGATCCCCACTTTACAGTGAGGAACAGAGGTACAAAGTAAGTGAAGATGTCAACTGGGGTCTCAAAACTAGACGAAGCCAAAAGCGGTCCAGCATCAGAGTATCAATTACCTGTAAGCACCGGGCCACATCACAGGGGGATACCATTTTGGGGCTAGCCCAGCAACTTCCAAGGTTGCTGCAAAATCCAAAGCTCCAGGTCAAGGTGTAAATGCTTCACATACATATGAGCATTCATTATTGCCATATTCTTAGAGTAAACATTAAATGCAGTTTTAAAAAATGAAACCCAAAATAATTACCAACCAGTAAAGATAAATTCAAATTGGCCCAAATACAGTAAAACATGCTTTCTCCATCATTCTGACAATGAAGAACTTCTATCCTCCTAGCCCTTGGCAGCTACATGCTAACACCTGCCGGGAAGTCTTCCCACATGGTAATCCATCTCTTCCATGCTCCACAGTGCAGAACTTGGGAGTTTCTGTGGGGTCCTGCCTGGCATCATGTGCACACTGCAGGAGGCTCCTGCAACCCACACACTGGTCCTGCACAGAGCTTCCTGCATTTCACCTCCTTCAAGAGGAAGAATCGATTGAGTAAACCCAAGGCAAGATTCACACAGTGGAGTCCTATGTCCAAATCAGCCATCAAATAACAAATTCCAGCCAACCCCTGAAATAAAGTCGGCAAATAATGGAATATAATTTACCCTACTGGTAATCTCTAGCAGCAGCCAAGATTCTAGTTTCATCTCATTTGGTCCTAGGCCCTAAATCCAAAGCATGGCTTTAGCACATGTTTTATTCTGGGCTCTACAGTCAGGTTTGTATATTGATAATTTGATGAATACTTCAGCTGATATAAATTTAAAACCATACTGTCACTATGTAAGGCCACCATGCCCTGAGTACTCTTCTGGGCACACATGGATGTTACCTCTATCAACCCCAGTGAGCCTATGAGGGAGGTATTATCATCCATCTCCATCTGCCATTTCCACATGGAAAGAAGAAGCTGCCAGGTCTAGATAAACACATCCTTCCCATCCCAGCCAAAAAATCTCTTCCTTTGCACAGAGAGGCTTTTGCAGGTCACCTACCTGCAAGCAGCCCCCTTCTCTATTACTCTATCTTGTTTAGTTGCAATCGTAGTATTTAATATTATCAGACATCAATTTATTTGTTATCTGACTTCCCTCAGTATGGTGTTGGTTTGGTGAAAGGGAGGGAACTCGCCTGTCTGGTTCCAAGTTGTGTCCTCACTGCTAGTAACAACGCTGTCAAAGAATGACATTTAAGTGTGTAGGAAAGGAAAGGGAAGGGGAGGGAGAGAAGAGGAGGGGAGTGGAGGGGAAGGGAGAGAAAGAAATGGAGGGAAGGGGAAAGTGAAATGAATGAAGAGAAGGAGGACGAGAGGAAACAAGCAAGCAAGAAAAAAAATGGAGCTTAGTCCATAAGCCTGGGAAAGAAAAAGGCTTATTTGTGGCATTAGAAAGAACTCTGTGGCTTAAAAACGTCAAATTCTGAGCTACTTAACGGAGGAAGGCTGTGAAATGCCTAGGAATTCAGAGGCACTATATCCTTTTGAATATTAGCCTAAATTCCTTTTGAACTGTGAATGATTTAAAACTCCAAGGCCATCCCACCTTACAGATATCAAGTCTTACTATCACTGGTAATACTGCAAACCTCTGGAAATCCAAGCACATGTTTGCTCTCTGGTTGGAAATTGCTTCTTTATTGATCCGCATACTGTGTCCTCCCCAGCATGCCCCCAAGCCTGTCAGCCCTTTAAAAGCCTGAGTTGACAGAGTTTCACAGTCACAAGCAGCATTCCAAAATTGGAATTTGGCCGGCTAACCACACATAGTAGCCCTGGAATGTAGTAAACATGTGGGCTAGTGGGTGTGAGAAAGTTCTGGTATCAAAAGTTTCTGAGGTAACAATAAGTGTTGGAATCCCACAGGTAACACGGCGTGGTGCTGGCCAAGGGGGCTGGTCGACCAGATGGCAGGAGCTGGAGCTGCAATCCTTAGTATGGCATTGTGTTATCCGTGTGAAAAGCGGGTAACCGTCATGGCACACTGACACTAGTAATGGCTCCAGATCTGTTTATAGGACTACATATAGATATGGTTGCACATATTCCCAAGCCAGCTGCCTAAATAGCTGTTGCCCAATCTGAGTCTCCTCACTTAGTAGGCGAAGGCAAAAGGCAGCAGATTTCATTAAAATTTACAATTTCTGTATGATCTGGAACAGAGTCATTTACTATATGTAGTTTTTTTTTGAAATTTAAAGTCTTTGTTCCCTAATGGGAAGAGGCATTTGCTGGCTAGACAGCTTCAGTCTTTTTTAAAGTCACTGGGATATGACACTACATTATTAGCTATTCACCCTTCCTTACCTCCATGACGATGTAAGTAGGTTGCTGAGCTCCAGGATCTCCCTGCTTTAGTGCCTGCTTGGACGGTTGCCATGGTCTACAGTTCAAAGACCAGGGACTTCTTGAGAAGAGGGAGTCATTGCCCATAGCCACAGGCTAATAAAGCAGAGTGGAGAGGGGTGTGCCTTGCTAGATTCCAAGACTAAAGGTCCTAGAAGGAAACCACTCATTTGGAAATAAAAAAGAAGATTCTTTTTTTCTCCTGTATTTTTTTAAGGAGGATGACTGAAGTTTTTTCCTATTTTCTTTCTCACTTATTATTATTATTAGTCTTATTTATGTATTTGTTTTTATTCTTTTTTCTTCTTCTTTCTCTCCTCTTCCTTCCTCTCCCTTTCTCTTTTCTCTCTACCATTTATTAATTTGTTCCCTTATTATTTTTTTCTTTATTTATGCTCTATTTTTTTTTTATTTTTCCTTTTCCATGTTGGTTTTTTCTGTTAATACTACTAATATCCTTTTGTTTATTAATAGGATTCTTTATTCACTTTTATCACCTTCTTCTCATCTTCCATTGCTTAATTTTTCAAATTCTACTGTTTTCATGCACTCATCCCCCAAAACTTCTACACGTATAAGTACAATCATCAAGTTTTATGAATATATAAACAGTTAACTACATCATACTACAGTTCAACACTGTTCTATTGCTAATGGAGATAAAATTGTTCAGTTGAGTATGTATTTACAATAGGTCAATATCTGGTTTGTCTTCATGCTTATTCTAGAATCATAGATCTCTTTTCTATGATCAAAGCTGATACGTTACTGATTATTAGGATTTGTAAATATCCAGTTTGTTTCTGACACTATTGTTCTTGCTGATTGTACTACTATGGCCAATGTGACAGAATTGTTGCTATTGATTGGTATTGTCTATATGGCATTATCTGGATTGCCTAAGGATTAAAAACAATCCTGCATCAGTTCTCAAACAACTGGGTGATGAGCCACATAAGGTGCAACTTTCCCTTCCAATAAATGGAGGCAAATGAGTCCTGGGAAAGAGATAAAGGCCAAGAGTTAGCCATTCCCAAAGGATAGCTCTGAAAAGTAGACATTAACTAAAGAAGTCTCCAAACTAGCAACAAGCTACCCACTATAATCAACCCTCAAACTTCAACACAGAAATATGAGAAGAAAGGCAACAAAATGCACCAAAACTCCCAACTCCACCCAGGATTATTAAAAGGGAGGAAATCAAAAGCACAGATGAAACATCTGAAACAGTGGAGGTAACAAAACATATCAGTAAGGTACTTGGTGAATCCAAAGAAGATACAACTAAACAGATAATGATCCTAATAAAACAAGTGATCAGTGAATCTACAGAAAACATTAATAATAATAATAATGATAAAACTAATGGAGCTAAAATGATATAAAGCACTAATCCTTAGCATGGAAAAGCATTGGAGTCCATAAAATTTCAAATGGAAATCCAAAATCACAAGAATTCTATTGAAATTATGAGCAGCAGAAGTGACAAATGAGGACATACTATCAGATCTAGAAGATAGGTCTACAGCTGTTGATTAATGAAAGATCTTAAACTTTAAAAACAAGAGAATACATAAAAATGGATCCAGAAGCTGACAGAAAATGCAAATCAGACTAACATAAAATTAATTGGAATTAGTGAAAAAAATCCGAAAACAAAAAGGGCATTTTTTAAAAAATTTTATTTAAGGAGAAAAAGAAAAAAAAAAAACAGAAAAAGGGTACAAGTTATACAGAATTTCAGAAAAAATAAACAGTAGGAAATCGCTAGTTAATTAACTACATATTGTCATCTTAGAAATAGTTGTTCAAGTTACAAAATTAAAGCATATAAAGTGGACATTCAAACAGTGAGACTGCAAACAGTTCTGTTCAATGATCCAACAAAACTCAGTAATATGGTTTATCTATCTTATATGCTTAAATATACATGCAGTTATATCCTTTAGAGCGCTTTTTTTTTCCTCTCTGTTGTACAATGACAATTACACATTTTGGGTTTTATTACTCCCACAGTTCTTATTATTTTTTTTGAAGAGAATAAATCCAAATGTGACATAACAAAACAGAGTCAGTTAAATCAAAAGGATGGACATAATACATAATGTAAAAACAAAATACAAGGTGCTCAACAATGGTTACCACAATGTCTCTTGCTACCTTAAAAAGAACTGCCTATGTCATCAGGTATAATAAAATTGAACAAAACAGTAAAGAACAAAACCAATAAAACCAAAACATTGGAGACATTACAGGACTTCAAAAGAAGATAATAGTCAAACCAGAATGGGCGTCATAATGAATTGTATTGTCTTCACAGTTGTTGCCAAAAAGGGTATTTTTAAAAACCTGTTTATAGAAGCAATATCAGAGAACTTTCCAAATAGGGAAAAAATTTAACATTCAAATAAGTGCAGGTTATAGAACCCAAAATAGCCATGATCAGAGAAGAATTACTCCATAATATTTCATATTAAAATACCTGAAACCAAAACTCAAACAGAATCTTAAAGCTACTAGAGAAAAATGAATCATGTTTAAAGGAAAACATCAGTATTACAGAAGACTTCTCAGCACAAACCTTTAAAGCAAGGAGAGCTTGGATTGCAGTGTCCAAACCCTAAAAGAAAACACTTTCTGACCCAGACTGGTTTATCCTGCAAAATTATCTTTCAAAATTGAGGAGAAATAAGACATGTCCATGATAAAGAAAACCTAAAGAAATTCATTACCATCAAACCAGTACTCCAAAAAAAAAAACTCTCAAGGACATTCTAGAAAGAGACAATGAAGCTAATAACTACCAAAAGGTCCAATTGAAAGAATACACCATATAGGGAAAGCAATTGAGTACAAGAAAATTAGAGGCAAGAAAATAATACAATGTCAGAAATAGTCAATATCTATCAGTTATCATTATCAATATGGAAGGTCTCAATTTACTGATCAAAAGAAACATATTAGCAAAATAGATCAAGAAATAAAATCCAATGGTATGCTGTATATAAGCAACACATTTGACCCTTAACCCAAAAAGAAATGTATAGACTAAAAATCAAAGGGTAGAAAACAATATTCCATGCAACAGGAACCCAAAAGCAATCAGGTGTAGCTATCCTATTTTCAGACAAAAGGAACTTTAAGCCAAAACTGATTAGAAGAAGCAAAAAAATACACAATATATTGGTAAGGCAGCCATTAAAAAGAAGATAACAATTAGAAGAAACAATTAGAAGATAACAATTCTCTACATGCACCAGACAATAGTGAGCCCAACTTTATAAAACAAATACCAATGGACATAAAAAATCAGATAAACAACAATACAATTATAGAAGACAAATTTAATAACCCAATATCACAAACAGATCAACCAAACAAACAAAAAAAATCAAAAAATACCAAAGATAAACCAAACTTTCAAACAATAGATATCTAGAGTGTTCCATTCAACAACAATAGAATACACACTGTTTTCAGCAGCATGTGTGTAACTTACTCTAAAATAGACCACATACTACTAATAAATTGTGCTTACTCTAATGCAAAAGAATTGAAATTTAACATGCAAATAATAAGATCATAGTGCAATGAAACTAGAAATCAGTATCAAAGAAACCACAGAAATTATGCAAATACATGGAAATTAAGCAATACACTGTTGAATAATCAATGGATCATAGAAGAAATGAAGAAAGAAATAAAACAGTTCCTAGAATTAAATGATAATGCCAGTACATCATATCAGAATTTATGTGATATAATGAAAGCAGTCTTAGGGGCTGGGGATTTAGCTCAGCGGCATAAGTGCCTGCCTTATAAGCAGGCAGTCGTGAGTTCGATCCCTGGTACCGATAAAAAGGAAAAAGACAAAAAAAAAAAAAAAAAAAAAAAAGAAAGCAAGTCTTAAAAGTTTATGCTGTGAGTGCTCAGATTAGAAAAACAAACAACTAACCTATTGATGCACCTCAGAGTCTTAGAAAAACATGAAAAATTCAAATCCAGAGGTAAGACAAGGAAGGAAATGATAAAGATCAAAGCAGAAACCAAGGAAGTGAAGAACAAAAAAATATAATGAATCAAAGAGCTGGACCTTTAAAAGAATAAACAAAATAACTAACATTTATCAACCTTATAAGAAAAAGGAAAAGAAACACAAATTAATTCCATTAAGAATTGAAAAAGGCGAAATCACAGTGAACAGCACTGAAATAGAAATTATTAGCCACACATCAGCAAAAAATACCAACAGCATTCTTCACAAATATATAGAAAATAAGTTAAACTTCATATAGACCAGGAGAGACCCAGAATAGTAAAAGCAGTCCTGGGTAATAAAAGCAAACCAAGAGTCATCACAATCCCAGATCTGGAACTATATTACAAAGCTATAATAATAAAAAGAAAAACATACTACTGGTACAAAAACATACATGTGCTTCAAGGGAACAGGATAAGAAAATGCAGAAATAATCCCAAGACATTCAGCTATTTGATCTTTGACAAAGGATCCAAAATCACACGCTGGAGGAAAGATTGAATTTTTAATAAATGGTGCTAAGAAAATTTGGTATACACATGCAGAAGATTGAGTCTAGACCATACACCTTACCATATATTAAACTAAAACCAAAATGGATCAAATATATAAATGTTAAATAGAAACAATCTGCTGGAAAATAAAATAGATAAAACCCTTAAACATAGACATGGCAAGGATTTCCTAAACAGAACTTCTGTGGCACAATAACTAATACCAAGAATGAACAAATAGGGGGCTGGAGATTTAGCTCAGCGGCATAAGTGCCTGCCTTGCAAGCAGGCGGTCGTGAGTGCGATCCCCGGTACCGATAAAAATGAGAAAGACCAAAAAAAAAAAAAAAAAAAAAAGAATGAACAAATGGGTTTATATTAAATTTAAAAGCTTCTACACAGCAAAAGAAACAACTTAGAGAGTGATGCAACAACCTACAGAATAGAGGAAAAATTTCCATCTACTCCTCAATCAGGTGACTAACATCTAGAATACATGAAGAATGCAAAAGAAATTAGACCTTCTCAGTCTAAAAGACCCAGTCAAAAAATGGCCTACCAAAATAAGTGGAAACTTTATAGAAGAAACACAAATGGCCAATAAATACATGAAAAAAATTCTCAACACTACTAGTCATTAGAGAAATCCAAATTAATACAACATAAAATAGCTTGCTACTCCAGAAAAAATTAAGAATTTGTGAGCAGGGCCATATCCTGGTAAGAAAGACTCAAAAGACTCCTGGAGCAATTGTATATGCAGAAATTAAAATCAAAGGAAATAAAACTGTATGACCTAGAACAATGATCTAGCATAAAGCATAAATTTTGCAGAAGCTGGGCCAATACTCACTGGTAAAGGTAACCTAGCAGAAGAACAGGCCATGACCATAAATGCTCACCCAGACAGTATCATCCCTGGCACTGAACCCCAGTGGCACTATGACCAATGGCACCAATGTGTTTAAAATTCACTGTTATTCTTAAGTCATGAAAATGGGAGACAATGTGATAGAGTCAAAAACATACATAAGAAAAATATATAATATTGACAAGTGGTTACCCCACTGGGGCTTTCTGTAACCTAAACACTTTTGAAGTTATCCCTGAGAAGGCAGAGATCTCTGGTGCAGCCCGACTTCATCAGGTATGGACTGACCAGCTACAACCCCAGACACTAAAGTTGGATCTCTTGATGAAAATCTTACCAAATCCCTATCACCTAAAGAAGAATAGAAAAGGAAGCTCAAGTCCAGTTAAGAACTGAGAGAAGTGTATGATATCAAGATAGCGTCCCATCTTTGACAGCCATCTTTTGACAGAGCCACACTATGGATTCCTAGTAGATCACAGAATAATAACTGTTAACATTGTTTTGTAAAATTAAGTGAGAGAAGAATGTAATAGATTTTTATTGTAATTGTCCTTTATAATTTATATAAAATTGTATTTTCCTATATTTTTGCTTATTTTCTGATAACTCAGATGCAGGTTTTTTGTTATGGAAGATAGCATGACAAACTTATTATGTAAAAGACTACCCTGTGATGAGAAAGGAGATATATTGTTAGGTATTTATATTCTAGTTATATTAAATAAAATTGCTGCTGAGGAAAAGAAATCAGATAATAACAAATGCTGGTGAGGCACCAGGGAAAACGGAACCCTTCTACATTGTTAGTGGGAGTGTAGACTACTACCATCACTGTGGAAGTCAGTATGGAGAGTCCTCAAAAAACTTAAAATAGAAATTCTACTTGATCTAGCTATTCCCTGGAATCATCCCCCCAAAATTAAAGTCTTTACAGTAATACCAGAATACCCAGGTTTATTCAAGCACAATTTATAACTAAATCTTGGAAACAGCTTATATTCCCATCAACAGATGGATAGGGAAAAAATGAGATATTTACACACAATGGGCACTACTCTGCCACCAAGAATGATAAAGTGGAGACATTCATAGGTAAATGAATGCACCTTGAGACTGTAATATGGAGTAAAATAAATCAGAAAATCAGATACACAGGCTTAAATATTACATGGTTTCTTTTATATGAGAGACACAAAAGATGGAGGAAGAAGGGGGAAGGAAAAAGAGAATTGAAGAAATAAAAACAGAAATAGAGCTTTTGCAAAGGGGAAGGGGACCAAGAGTTGGAAGAGGCAGGAAGGGATGAGAGAGGTAGGGGATGAAAAAGAACTAAGATGTGTTGCATACATGTACCAACTCCTCACAGTAAATGTAATCACTGTGTACTGCAAACATGTACTGATAAAAATGGTGTTACTCTTTCTATGCCATCCACACTTTCTACCTCATTAGTGAAATGGAGAGAATGCTGTCCAGATTCATTATGACGCCCATTCTCATTGACTTTTATCTACTTTTGAAGACCTACAATGTCTCCAATGTTTTGGTTTTGTTGGTTTTGTTCTTTACTGTTTTGTTCAATTTTATTATAACTAATGATATAGGCAATTCTATTAGAGATAGCGGGAGGCATTATGGTAACCATTGTTGATCACCTTGTATTATGTTTTTACATTATCTATTATGTCCACCCTTTTGATTTGACCAATTCTGTTCTGTTACATCACATTTGGTTTTACTCTCTTCCAAAAAAGTAATAAGAACCGTGGGAGCAATGAAACCCAAAATGTGTAATAGTCATTGTACAAAAGAGAGGAAAAGAAAGTGCTCTAAACTATATAACTGCATGTATATTTAAGTGTATAAGATAGAAAATGATATCACTGAGTTTTATTGGATCATTGAACAGAACTGTTTGCAGTATCATTGTTGGAATGTCCACTTTACAAGCTTTAATTTTGTGACTTGAACAATTATTTCTAAGATGACAATATGTAATCCATTAACTAGTGATTTCCTACTGTTTATTTTTTTTCTGTAAATCTGTATAACTTGTATTCTTTCTCTGCTTTTTTTTTCTCCTTAAATAAAATTTAAAAAAAAAGAATTAAATGAGATGCCTGTTGGGTACTTAGAACAGGGCCTAGTGCTCAGAAATCAAAAACCAGTATCAGCTACTTAGTAATATATGCATGTGGCACCAGTTACTTAGTAAATGCCCTACTGATGGTGCATCAGTTGCTTCCAAGCATCACTATTATAAGCCACACCACAATGTGTATTATAGCTTGGTTTCCAATATTGTTATTATCATAACTAGTTTTGAAAATTATCTTCTATTACCTGGCATATTGGAATTTACAGGAAATAGGCATACTTGTTCAGTTAAGCTTACATCAATTATTTGTAAGAGTCAAATTAAATATTACATTCATTTTAGAGACAAGGAAATTGCAGGGCTTGAAAGAATGAATATGCTGCCCAAGACCACCCAGGAAGCAAACCAAAACCCATGCTTTGACTTTATTCATGCAATCATTCAACAAATCTTTATAGTTAGAGTTAGGCTGTATGCAAGGCACTGAGGAAATAGACACATAAAATATACTCACAGAATTTACCATCTAGCAGGTATGCAAATAATATTTCAAAATACAATGTACCTACATAAAACATTCCAAGCATACTAAGGGACATGTACCCAAGTAGCAATAGCAGGTGTATGCACAAAAGAAGCAATGGCTGACTGGCGTCACAGAGGTGTCAGAGAGCTGGTGGTGTTTTTAAGATCTAGCCTCCAAAGCTGAACACAGAAGTGGGTACAAGGAAGGGGCGTGTTCAGACTTCTGCCTCCTGGTCATATTCTTTGTCTCTTGTGGCATGCTGCTTCAAAAGCTCATTGAATTTAGATCATTTGTTCTGTGTCAGCATGGAAATTATAAATGAATCATCACCACTAAATTTCTCCTCAAGTAGGGGAAGGAGCAAGAGAAGGATGGAAATTTTGAAGATTTTATTTTAACTGGATGTTTAAAAAATTAACATAGGCCCTGCCTGGTGATCCAAAAGTGTGCACAGCAATCTCCAGCCCATGGGGAAGATTTGGTGCTTCCTTCCTAGACTGGTAAGGCCCCGCCCAGCCTCACACATCAGGGGAGGACACAACTGGAGGCCCCTCTGGGCCTATTCAAGCCCCACCCAGCGACTCCCAAGGGCCCACAGCTACCTGTCCTCCGGCTGGTGAGCCAAAAGTGATTTCCAGCCCACAGACAAGCTTTGGTGTTTGGCTCTGAGACTGGTAAAGCCCCGCCCGGCGACCCCAAGTGGCTGGAGCCATCTGGTAAGGTCTAAAGACCTCCCCTCAACTGGGGAAACTCTGCAATAGGGATAGATATTCTCAACCCAAGAAACAACTGAGATTTGCCTTTGGCTTCCCTAAGGGAATATAGGAAAATGACAAAATGAAAGAGCAAAATACAATTCCAAGCCTCCAGCTCATCCCGAGCAAGCCTCCAGCTCATCCCGAGCAAGCCTAGGAGACATGGACATAGAAGAAAATGTAAGCCATACACCTGAAACTCCTGAAATGATAGCAACTGAAGTAAAGAAGGAACTCCAGGAAGCTATAAAAGAACACAGATCAGAAATAATCTCCCAGGTAAAAGAAGAAATAATAAATGTAATGAAAGAAATGCTCAACACATCTAAAGAAGACATAGTTAAAAAATCAAAGGGACAATGCAAGAAGATGGAAACCTTGAGCAAACAATATAAGAAACAATTCATGAAACAGATGCAAAGAGATATACAGAAAATCAAAAATTCCATCAAAAGTTGGCAAAACCTCTTCAATGAAAGTGAAGATAGAATTTCAGACCTCGAAGACAAGATTGCGGCTAGTGAACAGGTTTAATACAATCCCAATCAAAATACCACTAGCGTACCTCACAGACCTAGGGAACTAACTCCTAAAATTCATAAAGGCAATTCTGAGCAACAAAGGCAAGGCAGGAGGCATCACAATCCCTGACTTGAAGTTATACTACAAAGCTACTGTAATAAAATCAGTATAATACTGGAATAAAAACAAACATGAAGTTCAATGAAATAGGTTAGAAGATACAACTACAACTATAGACACACTCAGCCACCTTATCTTTGATAAAGGGGCCAAACAGGTTCACTGGAAGAAAGACAATCTCTTTAAATAAATGGTGCTGGAAAAACTGGCTTCCTATATGCCAAAAACTAAAACTAGACCCATGCCTATCATCTTGTACTAAGCTAAAGTCAAAATGGATCCAAATATTAAACAGAAACACTAAATCTGCTGGAAGACAAAATAGGTATAAATCTTGAAGACATAGGTGTAGGTAGAGAATTCAAGAACAAAAATCAAACCATAAGGAAATACTTCCCAGAATCAATAACTGGGATCTTGTCTTATTAAAAGTTTTTGAATATCAAAAGAAATCTCCAACAGAGTAAAATGGAAACCCATGAATTTTGAAAAAACTTAGTCAACTGTCCCTCAGACAAAGAACTTCTAAAAAACAGATCCCCAAAATTCAAAGACCCAATCCAAAAATGGGCATCTGAGATGAATACACAGTTCGCAGATGAAGAAACACAAATGGCAAATAAATACATGAAAAAATGTTCAGCATCATTGATCATTAGAAAAATACAAATTAAAACAACACTGAGATTCCATCTCACTCCAGAAAGAATGGCCAGAATCAAGAAAACCATCAACAACAAATGCTGGAGAGGCTGTGGGGAAAAAGGAACGCTCCTGCACTGTTGGTGGGAGTGTAGACTGGTGCAGCCACTGTGGAGGTCAGTCTGGAGATTCCTCAAAAAGCTGGCAATTGGAAGTTCCATATGACCCAGCTGTTCCACTTCTAGGCATATTCCCAGAAGAACTGAAAACATCATACCACAATTTGTAATAGCCAGATCTTGGAAACAACCTAAATGCCCATCAACTGAGGAATGGATAAAAAAGTTGTGGTATTTTTATACAATGGAGTTCTACTCAGCTATAAATAATGATCGCACTGAGATATTTATAAGTAAGTTTATGAGAATCGATTATGAGTGATGAAATGAACGGCTGCTTGAAGAAAATCAGACATTATGGTATCCATTGCTGGTTCCATATCACCATGCTGTGAAATCCAGTAGTGCTTTTATTATTTGTTGAGAGTGGCTTTAGTCTGTTTTGTATTATTTAATTTCAACATACATCAAGGTATGGACAGCTATTTTGAAGAGAACAAGAGACATTATGGCAGCCATTGTTGATTTTCCTACTTTCTGGTTTTGAAGGCCTTTAATGCCTTCATCACTCTGTTCTGATCAGTTCTATACTATTTTGTTTTGCATTAATTCATTGTGTGTGAAGATATAGACGACTATTTAGAAGAAGAGACATTACGGTAGCCACTGTAGATCTCCTGTTGTCTTGCTTTGAAATCTGTCACTTACATTTTCTTCTGATCTGCTTTGTTCTGTTTTGTTATATTTAGTTTTACCCTTCTTAAAATAGAAAAATTAATATAATGTCATTTCCCAATAATTCACGTTTAGGGCATACTACTGCCATTCTGCATGTCATTGTAAAGAGCAGATGGACAAAATAAACATGCTGCACAATATCAACATTAATAACAACTCAGACCTCCATCTGCACTTTTAGCAAAGTATTGCAATGCAGGATGTTAAGGAAGCACCTTTAATATTTGTTTCTAGTATTATTATTATTAATTGCAGCTGAGCATTTTTGAGCACTCATAAATGCCAGGCTAAAGCCTTTACATGCATCATTTAATTGACTTACAAAACCACTACCACACAGATGTGGTATTATGTTATTCCCATTGTATAAATGGGAGAAATGAGGTAAAAAGAGATTAAGCATCTCAAGTGGCAAGGCCATGACTCAGGCTGAGGTTTGATTCCGATGTCCAGGTTACTAATTTCTCTATAACGTTTACTTTCCATTTTATCAATAACATTTATTTTTGAGATAATATCATGCAACATGTATACAATACTATTTAACAGCACTGAACCACTTTATTCTTTATATACTGAGAACCACTTGTATTTCAATTTCAATTGCTTTAGAGCACAAATTTAGAAAACTTGTAGGTGACATCTGAATTTGAAATTGGCACCCTGTACTGCACTTCATAGTCCTGAAATTAGATAATCTGGACCAACATTAAACAAAGGTTTCTGTGATGATTAGCTGACAAGCAACATAATGAATAATTTTACATTGCACTCCAGGTCTGACATAATTTATGTACATGACAAAAATGGCAATCACCCAGTATCTGATATATGGATTTATGGTCTCAACTATGGCCAAGTCAAGGCGAAACAGCCTGGAGTATCTAAACATCTGACTCTAATCACTACACCAAAGATAACGGCAAGCATGAGAGGCTTATAAATATATTTCATTGATGTGAGTAGTTGGGAAAGAAACAGTTAAGTTGGGAGAAATTGGGGTGATGAATTTTTCACTTAAGATCATCACCTTTCAGCGATATGGGAGTCATCTCCTTCTCACCAGCCCTACTCTCATGATGAGGACTCTGCTCTGGCTAGTGTTGCCAGCCAGAAGGTCAGGCAAAAGACGAAGAAGAAGATTCTGCGGGAGTCTGACAGCCATCGTGATTTTTATATCATTCTATGTCATCCATACACACTCTCTTCCTGCCTCCCCCATCCTGTTAATATGACTAATGGGGAATTATTCCATTTTTATTCATCCCTGAATATTTGGGGGAAGGAGTTATAATAAATCTGTAACCTAATCTTCTCATATAAACATAAAGAACTGAAGTTTAAACTAAATATATTTATTACCCTCTGATGATATTTCCCATCCTACCAGGAAGGAGGGAGGCATGGCCCCAGCCCTGCTGCCTTCAGGATCTGTGACAAAACCCTGCACCAGCTGCCTGATCTATTAATCCTCAGTCATCAATCTCCTCCCGCAACCACTTCCTTTTTATAAACCACAGGAACCTCTGTTACTCTTTTGTTTTTAAACTTATTTATCTTCCACCTACTTGAGGTCAGTTTTCCATTATATGGAAGTGATGTGGATATTAACCATCCTGCCACACACACACACACACATACCATGAGAGAGAGACACAGACAGAGAGAGAGAGAGAATTCATAACACCAGAATAAATGGCATGAAATGTTAATGCCTTGCCATTTCTTCCAGTGTAGATACTACCTTATTTGTACTTTCTTTTTTGTTTGTTTGGTTGGTTCTTTAACTTCTTTTAAAGTCTGTTTTGCCAGCATATGTTTGCCATGCATGATTACATTTTTCATGGGAAGTTTGCACATATAAGCAACACATCTTCTTTGTCCCTTCCTCTTCATCACTCCCTATTCGCTCCAATTCTGGAGTTCCTTCTCATTTTGAAAAACCATATTCATTTCAAAAAAGTTAAATTATAACCCGGACATAGTGGTGCACACGGGGAATGCTAGCACATGAAAGGCTGAGGCAGTATCTTAACTCTGAGGCTGTCTGAGCTACATAGCAAGTTCAAGACCAGCCTAGAGCTACAGACTGAGAACCTGTCTTTCAAAAAAATATTAAATTGTAGAGCTGGCGCTGTAGTTCAGTGGGAGAGCACTTGCCTAGTGTGTATGGACTGTGGGTTTGATTCCCAGCTCAGAAAAAAATGTACATGATATCTTCATGGCGTCACAAGACTTCACGGTGGTTACTCTTCCTGCACGTTACCTGAGCATATACAAAACCTTCTGCTTCTTCCTCCCCAGCTTTTAAGTCTGTGTGCTGCATTTAATAAAATATTTCTTTATAAGGTTTTATAAGATAGAGTGGACTCACAATGACAATGACCACAAACAGTTCACCATCTATAAAACATTCTCCAAATACATCTTGGCACTTGAATATAATGCAAAAATCCTTTTCCCTCTCCCAATGCATATGACTTTCCTCCACCTATGCATACATACAGAAATTGACCCAATTTCCATGCTCTTTTTAAAAATACTGCCCTAAATACTAATGTTTTAGAGCTTCTGGTTTTACCTCCATTTCCCCCTATGACTGTAAACCTCCTGGCACTTAGTATCCTTAAGTAACCTCTGTAAATACTGAAATTATCTAAAAAATATTAAACTTGAAAAGCGAAAGTAGAACATGGGTTAAGATAAGCAATTCAGCACCTAGCTCAAGGGCTGTCAGATGTCCTCGGTACCTAATTACGTACCATTTATTAGTATTCACTAATTTTCAACTGGACTTTTTCTCAGTCACACTTAAAAACATTCAGCCGCAGGAAGCATGAAGAAAAGCAAGCTCCACGTGAAACCTTTATAAATCACAGCTCTCTCGCCCCAACTCCAGCACACAATCATGAGGATGAGAGCTGTGATTCATAGTCCTACATCACAAGAAAACATTTTTAAAAAAGAACTTGGCTTGGTTGACTCTAGCTAATGACACCTACTAATGGAGTTGTTGTTGTTTTTTAATGCATTCTCTGAAATTTGCTCTCAGCGACGGTTCAACCTGTGTCAGGTTACCGTTTCTTTCTCTAGGCTGAGCTCACTGGCAGATGGTGGACCCCGGGCGTGGGTGGCGGAGCTGAATCACAGCCAAGTATGGAGAAAGGGGAAGGGAGGTGAAGTGGGTCTGAGGATCTCTTCATGGAAACTTGCTGATAAAAACATACAACAGCAACATCATCATTTCTGGCTGACACATTTTTCATTTCATGTGGCATGTGTTTTATCTGCTTGTTTTGAGACAGGTAGCTCACTCTGGCCTCAAACTCTCGGCAATCCTCCTGGATTGGCCTCCAATGTGCTGGGATTATAAGCAAGCACTACCACACTCAGCTCTGGCTGGTAAATTGTGACAGTTGTGATGGTTAATCTTGATTGTCAATTTGATTGGTTTCAGACACAAGAGATCAAAAACTCTAATCTCTGGTATGTCTGAGTAACTCATGAGGGTGTGAATATGGGAACTACATCTGTTTCCTGCCTCTTCCTCTCTCCTTCCTTCCTGGTTTCCATGACATGAGCAGTTTCCCTCGCCATATCATTCTGCGATGCTGTTTCCATTTTGGAGTTAGCCAACCAAGCTCTGAAACTGTGAGCCAAATTAACCATCTCCCTGTAAGCTGTGCCATATCAAGTATTTTATCCCAGCAATGGAAAAGTCAACCAATACAAAACTGGTAGTGAAAAGTAGGGTCATTGGTTGTGATCAGACCTGACCATGTGGTTCAGAAGCCTTTGAAACTGGCTTACCAAAAAACCAGAAAAGTCCAGAGAACTGAGCTGGAAAAAACCATAGAAGGTTGCACACAGATCATTGGCAATTCTGATGTGAGCTTAGAACTCAAGAATGTTGATTGTAACATGGACACTAAAGGCTGTGTTGATGGGGTTTCAGATGGGAATGAGAACTCTACTTGAAACTGGACTAGAGGCCTTTCATATTATGGCAAAGAAGCTTTACATTTTGTCCATGTCCTAAGACCTTGTGCAAGGCTAAATTTAAGGATGAGAAATTAATCTGGCAGAGGATATTTCAAGACAATCCCATGTTCAAGCTGTGACATGGGTACTGCTAGCTGCTTATAGCCAGATCTACGGTGGGAAAAAACAAACACAAGAGAGATTTGGGAAACTATCAGTTTGATTAGAAAAGAAGTGTATGAAAGCTGGAGCCAAATAAAGTGTGACTGATGAAGAGATTAATTTCATCTTTTACAAAGTCAAGCACCTTGCATTGGGAAAACAGGAAAGATGCTTTGGGGGTATCTAGGTTGGCCAGAACCCATCCCATCTCAAGGCTCAAGAGTATAAAAATACAAAGTCCTTTGAAAGACATTTGCTTTGAGATGAGAACTCCAGGGCACTCTACTCATTCAGAGCCACCAAGAGAAAAGTATTCTCCAGAATTCAACCAGTCAGGAAATCACAGGCCACTGCTATGGTTTAAAGCGCCTGGCTCCTGCTCACACTGGCAACAGACTCTGGCATCTTCCATACAATACTGATATTGAAGCATGCAAAATGCAAGAGTTGTGGGGTCCAGAAGATTTTCATTTAGGTTTCAAAGGAAGGCTGGGGAAGTTAGGCAATATATGACAAGTTCAGAGGCCCTGCCAGGCCCCCCTGAAAGGACAACATGTGAAGCTCTGGGAGTGAGGCAAAAGCTGCAGTGGAGACCCCAGGAAGATGAAGATCAGAGAAACACAGAACATCTACCAAGGAAAGTTGCTGGTAATGTACAGGGCCAGTCCAAGAGAGAGCTCAATGTGGGTTAACCCAAAGGCCATAGGGGTGCGGTGGACCAAGCCTTTCAGAGGCTGCATCATGCTGCCACATGCCCCAGATACTGGACATGGAGCTACAAGAGTTAATGTTTTCCTTGGTTGCTGTTGGTCTTGGCTTGGTCCTGTTCTTTTTTATTCTCCTATTCATTCCTTTGGAATGGGAATGTTTACCCTATGCCATTTTATCCTGGGAGCATGTAACTTGCTTTAAGAATTTTTAGACATTCACAGATAAAAGTTTGCCTTGAGTCTCAGATGTGATTTTGAACTTGGACTTCTGACTAATGCTGGAAGTTTTCAGACTCTGAAAAATAAATTAGTGTGTTTTCTTTTTTATACAGAATACCGACATCATGTTAGGTGGGGTTATGGCATTGTTATTTGGAGATAAAGTATGGTTTAAGAAGATGTGCTTGGGTGTCAAATTGACAAGGGGTGAATTTGTGATGGTTAATCCTGATTGTCAGCCTGACTGGCTTCAGGCATACCTAGGAGATTAGTAAACCACACTTGTGGGTGTACTAGGTAAATCATGTGGGTGCAATCTCACAAAACTGTATTTGGTCCTGAACACTTTTGTGGCTCTGTCCTTTTGCTCTGCTTCCTGGCTGCCATGAAGTGAACAGCTTTCCTTGGGAACATCCTTCCACCACGACGTTTCTGCCTTGGAGTCAGCTGACCATGTACCAAAATCTCTGAAACCATGAGCCAAAAATAAACTTTTCTTCTTTCAATTGTATGTATCAGGTATTTTGTTCTGCCAATGGAAAAACTGAATAATATAGTGATAAATTTGGTCATGAGGAGTAATAATGCCATGCAGGCAGAGAAGCAAGATACATATAAAAGATTCTGTATATCTCTCTATTATCCTAAATATTAAACCAAGTAATTTATGAACATGGGCTCTAAGCCAGACAGCCTGAGTTCAAATTTCAGCATGACCGCATTTAAATACATTTGTTAGTTCAGATACTATTACATTCCACTACACTGTATCATAACTTATCCTGTCCTATCCTATCATATCCTATCATATCATATAATATCATATCATATCTTACATACAGTATCAGTGCAAACCTGTGTCCTTCAATAATAGTCGCTATTTCAAGGAGTGTTCTGAGAATCCAATGAATTAATAAAAGTAAAGTATATAGAAAAATGACTGGTACATAGAAAAACTCAGTAAACATTCATTATTATCATTTAATATCCTTATCATATAATAGTAAATCTTTCCTGGCTGTCAATCAAATTCATAGAATTTTAACTTCCACAAGAGATTTCCTTTTTAATAAACATGAAAGTTTCCTCAATGAATATCCAATTTGATACGGGAAGATAAGAAACAGACACATCAGACTGGCTAGTTCTAAACACACTTATGAATTAAAATAGGCAATGGAAACAGGAAATAACAAAAGATGCCATTTCTACTCCTGAGATGACACGATGGAGAGAGAATGATTCCCTGGTTGTTGGTTGTGTGGTTTTTGCAAGCCACTAATTTTGAAGACCGGTTTTCTTGTTTGTAGACATGCACTTGCTATTTGGAAGACATAACCAGAACATTATCTCCATTTCACCCCACTAGCCATCTTTCACCAGATTCTACCCAGTTTATCTTAAATCTCTCAACCTCTGGCCTTCCCTGACCCCCAAAGTTAAGACAAAATCTCCAGCGTACAACCATATACCATTTCTTCACTATGCCCAACCATGATAACCAATAAATATTGCACTGATGAGCAGGTGGATGTACAGACAGGTGAAATGATATCTATCTTTCCTCCCTTGTGAGACGAAGTTTAATATTCAAGATATACATACTGTAAAGATGCTTTATAAATGGAGGTGATTCAAGTGTTGAGTTTGAAAGAACTGACTCTCAAATAAAGTATAAGAAGAGAAATAAAACCTGAGGATGGTGAAGAATTTCTCCAACTATGCAAACACCTACAAGGAGAATGAGAAAGACAGGGAATGACCTTAGTTTGTCTGAATGGGCTGGAGAGTAAGAGTCAGGAGGTAGGGAAGGGTAGGGTCAGGCCAAGGAGGAGCAAGGACCAGCTAAGTGAGATATAAAGACAAGGTGGTACCATGGACCCCAGGAGAGAAGGGCTGCAGTAAGTCCCCAATTTATGAACAATCCAGTTGCAAACTTTCAAGGGTGTATTATTCAAAACTCCCTTCACCAGGCTTAGAAATAAACATTGTCTCAGAACAGAATCTATTAGTAAGTTGAGGACAGAGAAGTTAATGAAAGCCAAAGGTCAAGGGGGATTATACATGCATGGGTCAGAGTCTGTAGATCACACTATTGTTGTTCATGAACTGGAAGGGAAATAGTGTATCTTTATTTCACCAAGTCCAACCAAAACTCAACATGACCTTCAATCACACACCACAGTATTAGCAGAACCTGTGGCTTTGTCACAAAAAAAGTTATCATATTACAATTGTAATATGATACAGATATCAAAAACATCTTTTACTTTTAATTATGGTAATTTTAGACCCACAAATGAATCATGTCACTTAAAGAAAAAGAAGTTACAGCATGTATCATACTATATTAAAATGCTAGTACTTTTGTAACTTGTTCCAGTGTAACTGATTTTCTTTGTAACACTGTATGTTTCTTTTGACATTTAAAATGTTTCTAGAGAAACTTCATAGACTAGGAGAGAACCAAAGAGGTCCATGGCTCAAAAGAGTTAAAGGCCCTTGATTATCATCTTACCACAAAGCAGAGACAAAATCATGATGGCTGAAAAGAGAAGTCCTTGTGATCCACCAGAAAATGATAGCAATCCTTTTGAGTTTTACAACAAGTTTGGGGGAAAATCAGAAGTGCTTCACCAATGTAGGCATGAGCTGACTAAAGCCAGAAGATGGCCTTAATGAACCAGTTCTTTAGCAGAAACAGAAGCACATAAATGAACTCCAAAAATGTGTAGGTCTTAATCTGTACCACTGGACCCCAAGGATGCACAAGGAGACAGCCAGCAGTGATCACAACAGGGGTGGGGCAGGGGAGCACCATAGGAAAGATACTGATTACTGTTTTTCCACCATATTTTATCTACACCATCCAAGCAGAGCTATCACATCCAGGACAACATGTAAAGAGGTTTGAGGGTAGATACTTCGGAGCAGACTCGCCCAAATATATATACATATATATATATAAATTTATAAATATAATATATATATATTTTTTTTTTTAAAGTCATGGGAAGAGGAAAAAACCAGGCTTTTCTACATCACCAATAACATGGGGCCATAATGCAAGCACAGAGACTGAGATGAATGCAAATCTTAAAAGGACCAAAAGAAGCTACATTAAAGAATGCGAAGAATTAGTAGGCCAAGAGAAGTGAGCAGAATCCACTCTTGTGTAAGATGCAATCTGCAGGCTCTAGGAATGATACACACAAGCTCCTGGAAAGTCTTCAGGTAGCAGCCAGGCCTGAAGCACTGTCTCCCTTGTTTTGGGAAGGCTCTAGGATGAAAATGCTTTCATCCTCTAGGGCAGTTCTGCTACAATCAGCAGGGTCTGATGGGGATTTTACCCAGTTTATGTAAAACAATTTTGGCAGCATAATGTATAAATCCCTTTTAGTATCCCATTTTCCAGAATCCCTAACTCAATAACCTTTCTGAGCTACTCTGAGTTAGCAGTAACTTTTAGGGGTTTTTTTTCTCCTTTATTTTAAAAGAATTTAAATCAAATTATGGAATTAGGAGGAAAGGCCTTAATAAAAAGGACCAGAGGAGAGTGAATGAAGTTGGCTTTTACTCAACTCAATCAACTTGTGAGTAGAAAACTAATTTAGCATTTGCCCCTTTACTTGGAAGGAGTAAATGGGGCAATTTTCACATTGTTTCAAATTACACTGCAGCTGTAAAATCTGGCAACATTGTCTAAGTAAAAAGGCCAAGACTGGACTTCTAAGAGATGAAGTGTTACTGTATCATGACATCATTCATAGGATCCTCCCATAAGTTATTGGAGCACGATTTCTGAATAAAGACCCAACCAGGTTACAGCTAACAAATATTTCCCTTTTCCCACTCTTTGGGTATAAAATGATGTCTTTGGATGTGACCTTTACACAATGTAGGACATCCACATTTTAAAAGATTAATCAGATAATATTTACCAAATATCAAGTGATTACTGCTTATCGCTGGATTATTTTCTGACTCATCTAAGTGCTTAAATTCTAAATGTAATAACAGAAATAGTCATTTGTACTACTGGCTGCACTAACCCTCTTGATACTTAGGGTGCAGAGGAGACCCAAGAAATATTTTCTGGCTACTTCCAAACGAACTGGCTCAAAATTCAAAGCCACGAACCTCAGCTGTTCATGAGTAACAATGAGTCCAAACAAATAAGATTATACATGGTCAAATATAGTTGCTTACAAATAATTTTTTAATTTGGCATGAAAAGTAAGCCAAGTCTTGGCACTTCTTCAGTAATAAAAAGCATATCATAGTCAAGTTGTTAAGTGTGCATAAGTTTTTTCAAGTTCTCAAAATGAAGAGCACATACCCACACTGACACATGTACAACTCATCCACTGGCTCAGTGCAGGCTTGCAAGTTTTATAGAATATTTTCATCAGGATGTAGATGCACACAAATTATACTGATTTCTGCAATTCAAATAAAAATACTGAATTCCAAGGCCAGAATTGGTGATTCATGGAATTTATCAGAATCATCAGAATGAGAGGCAATGGGCAGGAAAAAGCAGCTGGTTCTCGTTGGAGAGGTGACAGCTGTGGTTATTTGGTTTTGTCTTGTCTTGCTTTCCCCTGAAGGGACAGATAGTCCAAAGGACAGCACAGATAAAACTCACCTATGGATACAGACCATTCCCCCAGGAGTCCTCACATGGAGGATGACAATGTCAGGAAAGCACCCCAGCTTGAAATTAGATGCACAAAGGACTTTTTTTTTCCTTAACCTACATCCCAAGCACCAACACAAGGACTACACAAAGCCTCTTTATTAGAAAATCAGAAGGAGATACACTATCATGAAAGTGGGGCTGGGCTCCTCTATGGAAACCCAAAGCCATCAAATATACATGACCTTGAATTAATATCTGAGATTCCTTAGGAAACCCACAGACACAGTCACATGTGTCCAGGAGCACAGTGATCACACCCACCCATGCTTCAAAGTGACAAGAGTGCCCAAAGCTTGTGAACAAGTATCACCAATTCTTTTTTGGTTTGTGAGTGTGAGTGTGTGTGTGTGTGTGTGTGTGTGTGTGTGTGTGGCCCTATGCACATTAGACAAGCACTGTACCACTCAGCCCATTGTCGCCAACTTTTAATCATACTCCCTGAAGCTTGGTAACTCTGGGCGAAGACTTTTCATTGGAATCTGAAATCTGCTCCTTGCTGAGATTTTCTTAAATGACTGTCCACTTCAGTCTATCTAAGAATCACTGCCACATACAAAAGAAGGCCTGATGAGCCTGTCATTCTGTATTGATATTTAAATGGCAAGAATCTTGTTCAGGTCTTCCCAATGTGGCCCTATAACCCATGGTGGGACACTTAGAAGGAGGCTTCAGGGGATCCGATACACAAAACAAAATCCTCGACATTTTGTTAACTTTTCCCATTAATATGTAAACCTTCGACTTCTCTAATAGGAGGGAAATCAAATAATGAGAGCAATCATTTCCATCTGGACAGTGAAGGGTGGCAGCGGATGCTCATAAAGAAGTCACCTTCTCCTGTGCACACTGGCCCTCCTGCTCACCCTGGGACGTTTCTCTCCATCAGGCAGCCTTCCAAGGACCCTGAGGTAAAGGCCAAGCTTCTGATGACAGCACTGCAGCTGTCCTAGATAATTTACTGAATTAAAATGAAACTAATCAACCAAAAGAGCTACCAAAGAACCCCCCCAAATTCTGAAAGTAGACTTTTCATAAATATAAATCAAGCGAAGTTCTTTGCCCGGAGTCAGAACAGACCTATAAAGTAGCTTTTAAAATGTGAGTTAATTATGTTTCTTCAAGGCAGAAACATTGGATTTGGTCCCAGAGAATCTGTTCACTGCCCTCCTGAAAGTGCCCTTGATACTAAAGTCATCAAGAGGAAGGTAAAACCTAAAAGCGAGAGGCTTCATTAAGGCGGAAGCTTTTCTTTTTCTTTCTTTTTTTTTTTTTTCAAGTCTCAGGAACATTAATTTTATATGGGCAAAGTGAGACAAGTGTCTCTCTTAAAACAAATCAAGACTACTGAAACAAGCTAGAACATTCCATTCTAGAGTCCTCTCTTTGGTCTCTCCTGTCTGATCTTTCCTCAAATATAGGTCCATAGATTCCTTCTATATTAAAAAATTACAGTTTTGTCCTAAGCATTTCTGGACCTGGAAGTTCAACCCCTGCCGTCAATGAAAATAAAATCCATTGAAAAAGGTTTTACTAAACAGTTACCATGGACAAGATATCCTGTGACGCCTACAGGGAATTGCAGAGGACTGGTAACTACATAAGTAAATACAGAACTTATGTTCACCCAATTCTGAGGAAAACAAAATTACAGTGCCACATAATAAACCAGTTGAAAACGGTGTGCCTCCCCCAAAAACTGACGTTGAAATCTGCTGCCTGTGCAGTGGTACCGAGGAGTGGTGAGGCCCTTCAGAAGCGGGTTGGTCCTAAGGGATCCACACTCATGCAGGGATTCGGACGGGTCTTGAGTCAGTTCCTGCTCTCACATAACGAGAGCAGGTAGTTATAAAGTTTTCTCTTTTCCATGTACCCGTCTGCCCTTCCGCTCCCCACCATGACTGCAGGCAGCATGAGGCCTTCACCAAAACCAAGCAGACAGAGAATTGGACTTCAGAACTGGGAGGTGACACAAACCTCTTTCCTTATAAATTATCCACTTTTAGATATTTTGTTAAAGCAACAGAAAACAGACTAAGATAAAGCAAAGATAGGACAAAAGGATATTTATTGAGAGAACAGAATTTAGCTACACTCAAGAATTATGATACATTTCATTGTCTAAGTAATTTCATTCACTATATAGAGACTTTAGAGTCATAAAAATGAATGACATATACCGAAATCATTTGACTCTATGGTAAACATCTTGGGAAATATTAAACCTATGTAACATAGATAAGATTTTTAAATTTTAAATTATTAATAAATTATGATAGTTTAAAAATAAAAACTGCTTTATAAAAATATTGAAAATATAGCTAATATACTAATTCACTCTCTGATTATCAGTTCTTTTGGAAGAACTTACCTGGGTAGTACAGTAATGAAAAAAGGTCAGGCTGTACTCTGAAGCAAGTTAAAAGATAACAGATGCAACATTCAAGAATTGTCAAAATAAAGTCATAATGCAAGACTTGCTACTTAAGTGCAACTACAATTTAACAAAAAGTGAAAATGGGTTAAAGAAATAAGCAAAACAGGTTATACACTCAAAAATCAAAATGCATAAATCAGCACATGCATTATGATTGACATATGATAGTCTAATCAATATTTAGTGAAGACATAAAGGAACAAAGAAATGCAGAAGACTATATGGTAAACATGCCCTGGGTTGATTTATTTGGCTATTATCTCCACGTGCAATATTGTGAATACATTTTTTAAAAAACACTTGGATATCACGGAAGTACTTGGCTCTACACCCATCTTTTCTTTTCTTTCTTTCTTTTTGTTTTTGTTTGTTTGTTTTCAGTATGGGAATTGAGTCCAGGGCCTTTGCACTTCTTTCTTTTTTGTTCCAGAGCCTCACTGAGTTTGCTGACACAAACTTGTGAATCTTGTGTCTCAGCCTCCTAGAGTGCTGGATTAACAGGCATTCGCCACCATGTCTGGCTTGTATCACATCCTGTGCTGTTATTGCTTTTCCTCAAGGAAATCAAGGAAAAGTACAAACTGTTACTGGTTTCTGGCTTTCCTGTTCAGACCCATGATCTGAGGTCTCTTCCTGGCTCACCCCACAGATCACCACGCTAGAAGACTTGCCTTGGCCTGTCAATCACCTCCTGAGAGAAAGCTACTTACTCCTCCCCCTGGAAAGGAAATCATGGTTAGTTAACACGTTGTCAGAAAAGCCTCTGAGCTGAGGTAACAACTTCTGTGGATGTACGGCTGGAGCAAGAAAACAGTTTCACCAGGCAAGCCAGAGACTCTGCGGACCTTTGTTACTGAAGCACAAAGTTGGAATATGCAATTCCAACTTTTCTTCTAAGCAGGCCAGGGCACAGCTTTAATCAGATTAATGAGGTTTTCTATAAGAACTCTGCGTACAAGTAGGTCGAATGAATATATGAGGTGGAAAATATTTAAGATCAGTGCAGGAACTACGTGGGAATTATGATTGCTATTGCAGAATAACAGGACAAAAAACTCTGGTGGGAGCCCTAAAGTAGAAAGAGAAACAGAATTCTTCTCTTTTCTTTTCGCTTTGTTTTGTCATGTTAAGGACTGAACCCGGGACTTGAGCACGCTTAACAAGTACTCTACTGCAGAGATAACCCTGCAACCCCTAAAACATTACATCTCAACCCTCACATTATACATCAAGCAGGAAATTTTGTTTCCCACCCCTATCTCAGGAGAAAATGTGGTAATAAAACATCGAATGGACAGTCTAGGCATTTTCACAGCATTTCATCTGTTTTGTTAGATCTAGTTCCCAAGGAAAATATTCAAGCCATGAAAACTATGTAAAATCTTCCGAACTATCCCATCCTTGTATAATCTGCTACTCATCTCATTTTCAGCATTTGGATAGGTCTTTCTTAAACTAAAACAACAGTGGCTTAAAGGACCCTTAAACATATTGAGCTTTAACATTGCTGCTGCAAATTTCAAGAGGAAGGTGCCATTTGTGGCTTAGTTTCTAAAGTTTTATCAAAGATATGTTCTTGCATTGACATTTTAGAATTCATTTTCTGTGCCTTTGATTTGGGTTTATACTACTATCTATTTTAAGCTTTATCTAAGAAACATCAAGTAATACTCAAAGTACATGCTCTAGCACGTGGCATACGCCATCACGGTAATTTTAATTACTATTTGCATACCATACTTCCTAAATAAACTTACTAAAGGCCCATTTACTCACTCTGGCGAGCCAGAAAAAATTCCTACTCCCAGGTTGACATGCAGTGTGGACTGCCAAGAATATAGAATTCTTCGACATCACTCACAACAGAATCCAATCTAAAATAGACACCTGCCGTGATACTCAAAATGAACAAAAAAGGAGGGCAAACCCTGACAAGATAGAAGGGGAATTTCACCCTCTGTGGGAAGCCAAGGTAAGAGCTGTGTTTTCTCTATATAAACTGGACATTAGACTTTTTAACCTTTAAAATTCTATGTTTCTACTGCTACATTTTTCTAAGTGTAAAGTGACTTCAGCTGTACATTTTACTTCCAGAAATATCTGAGCACAGTACAGGATTGTCCTTTGGCCACAATCTAGGTCTGAACCTCGATTTTATGACCCATCCACTGAGACTTTAGGAACTTCATCTTCCTAAGCCTCAGTTCCCACATCAAAAAGAAAAAAATGGAAATGAAAAAGTACCCACCTCCAAGGACTTGTAAGAGTAAAATTAGCAGAGAAACTTACATCAAGTCTTGTTTCCCACCGGTTTCTGCATATACATGACAAACATTCCTTAACTGATGGCAGTACTTCTATTGTACTACCTTTTCCTTAGCATGAAGTCTAGAGTCTACCATATTTGACCAACTACCTATATCAGGAAACCTTATTCTCTCAACAAACAAATGGCTTCATTTGTTTTAAATGAACGCATTTCTCAACATATTCAGACAAACCCTAATAGTTTTTTTGTTTTGCTTTTGTCTTTCTGAGACAGGGTCTCACTATGCAGTTCAGGCTGGCCTTAAGCCCATTTTGTGACCCAGGATGGCCCCAAACTCACAGTGATCCTCCTGCCTCAACCCCCCCAATGCTAAGATTACAGGTATACACCACCATGCCCAGCAATTTTTTAAATTTAATTTTTTGTGATGCTAGAGTTTGTCCCCAGGTCCTCACACACAGGTATTCTACCACTGAGCAACAAGTCCAGGCTTATATTTGTTCTAAATTCTCTGCTTTCTCTTCTCTCTGTCCTGCTTCATTTTCCTTACTTTTATGGTTTGTTCTTAAATGTTGCACGGAGCAATCTAACGTGAGAATGTAAAGTGTAATGTAAGAAACAATAAAGGCACCCACATTGCATGAAACAGCGTGTTCTTTAGGATAAAAATAAAAGGTTAATTCACACTAAGCCTCACATGAGAATCAACCTCCTAACTTTAAGCAACATCTCGTGGTTCTGCTTCCCCTTTAGGCAAGTGAGGAGACAGACAAAAAGCAAATTTTAATTTATCTCTACAAAACCTGAGTAACACATCATGTAATAGCATAGCAATAGAAACCTTGTAAATGTTAATTAGCTGAAATCTTCTCTTAGACTTTTTTTTTAAAATGTCTTTGAATGCTACCATACAAAGATTTCCCAGATTTTGACAAAAATTAAGAAGAAACTGTCTTCCGGCCAGTAAAGTCGTCTGCTGTAGTACACAGGACAAGAGAGATGGCCATTTCTGAGTCTTTCTCAGGATCCAGCCAAAGCAATGCTTGGGACGAGGGGACTTGGGAAAAGTATATTTATTTCACACCCTCTGTCCACTTTTCCCATCAATATTTTTAAAAAGAGAACAGTGCATACTTTGGAATTGATTATCCAACACCTCATGGAGCTCACTTCAGCTCAGCTGCCAGAGAATTAGGAGCCAGGCGCCCTGCTCAGAGTCTCAAACCCGCTCGCATTTCAACGCAGAGCAGCATTTTCCCAGGGCCAGGGCCAACGTTTTCATTTTACCTGCTGGCTCTGCTTTGAGAAGCAAAGTTCTCCTCTAAGACTTCTGTGTCATTTAGGACAAATGAAAGAAAGGAGCAATGTCCTCAGCCCACTACACTCACTCATACCAGAGAAGAATGTAAAATGCCTCAGCTGACCCTGGAAATCCCTCATGGACCAGTGTCTCGGTGCCAGTCTTACCTGTGCTCACAAAATATTCTTAATAAATAAACGGAAGCAAGTGGTGGGTTCCAAGTTCTTGAGCGTGTTTTTAAGTTAATCTGGGCTCTTGCAAGAATGGCCCCAGTGAATCTGACACATAGACACAAGTGTGCCCATCTCAACGTTTATCTTTTCTGTTATCATCAGTTCAGATTTTGGTAACTTAAAGAGCAAGATACAATCCTTAAATTAACATGACTAAAAAATCTTTTTAGCTCATAACACACAAAATTAACATAGTCTCTTTATATATACAAAACTCCAGATATTATGTAAAGGTAATATTCCTGTGCTCCCATTTTAACTACTTAAATTATTTCAGTAATCTGGGAATCACTGATGCTAAATTTACTGGAAAACATTAAATATAGAATCCATAGAGTAAGTATTTTTGTGATGGGCTGCAGGAAAATACATTTCTATCAGGGTGCTTTCATCTGTAAATGAAACAAACAGCCTTGCATCAAACAATGATATATATCACCTCTCAACATAAAAGCCCAAAAGTCAGTGGGATCCAGAACTGGATGGTTCCACAGCTTGGAACATACTGACTTCATTCTCAGCTTGTAGCAAAATGGCTGCAGTGGTTCCAGGCATCACACACAGATACAATAAGTATCAGAGGAAGATAAACAATCATCTTTTAGTGTCTTGTTAAAAGCAAGGAAAACTTTCAATGAAGTTCCCTCACCCTTAGACGTGATGGAATCACTAGCCCATTTCTTAGCCCATCCCGGCAAGGAGCACAGGAATGGCATGATTGGTTTAATAAGACAGCCTGGACATAGCAAGTCAACCATCATGACACTGCTGTGGTAGCCTGGCTGTCAGAGAGTCCACAATAAGCATTGTAGCCAAACAGATTTTTCTTCCCTGAGTTTACTGGCTAAAGAAGCCCCAGTGCATGTAAATGTCAAAGTCTGACACACAACCAAAAAAGAAAAAAAAAAATCACACAATACAATCATGAAACCACTTACTAACCTTCTAATTCCACGGAGGATTAAATACATGTTGGACTGGGAAGGGCACAGTTCAGCGGATGGAAATAGGTCAGTAGCAGAGGCTGTTTCCCTCAGCCAATGGCACATAGAAAGAAGAGTGTTTCAGTAGCAATCAACAACTAGGTTTCAGACATTTGCATCTAGTACACTGTTATTTGGGGGTGTGTGTGTGTGTGTGTGTGTGTGTGTGTGTGTGGTAGGTGAAGAGGACAGAGGAGGTTGTGTAGAAGTGTCAGCAATCACAGTAAGACACAACTCTCACAGGAACAACCCAAAATCCACCCACTGATTATGAGACTCTACAGACCCAACTCACAAGCCCTCTGACATCTGTTATTGCTCCTCCTCTCACCCTCCCAAACCCCATCCCAGGCTCCTCTCCCCGGTGCTTCAGGCCTGTCTCCTGCACTCATCCCAGAGTTCTGCTCAGATACCACCTTCTTGCAAGGATGTCCGTACTGTCCTGAGTTCACAGCACATTCCCTTCTCTGAATGTCTCTGATATCTTCCACCTTGCTTAATTTTTCTTCTAACAATTCTAACATTTATCACAATCTCATATACTTATTTTTTAACTTCTGTTATTACTCTCTAGAATGCAAGTTTCTAGAAGCCAGGGATTCCAAGGTCTAGACAGGCTCCTGACCTATAAATACGTGCTGAATGGATGAAAGGATAAGATGGAATCATATAATAAAAAATGATAAGCTCAAGAATTTGATAAAAGAAAAACTGAAATGTAGCCACAAAAAGTATTTTAATAGAATCCTGTATTTTCCTAAAATCAAAAGTAATTACATCACCACTTAATATTCTCACTTCTATTAATCCAACTAATATGCATATATGTAGATATGTATTAGTCCAGCTGATTAATGTATACATATATATTATACTATATGAATATAGGGATTTGCAGTGAGCAAATCCCCAGTCCTTTTCTGGTATTTTATTTGGAGCTTGAACTTGTGATCCACTTGTCTCAGAGCCTCTCAGAGTGCTGGAATTACAGGCATGTGCCACCTCACTCAGCTCTAAGTATAAAATCCTTTTAAACTATTAAACGGTAGTTTTCCAATGTAAGCTACAACAAGCCAAACCAAATTATTTTGAAGCAATTAATATTCAATGCCCAAGAATCATGTAACATAGTTTTTCTCTTTCCCTTTTTTTTTCAATGAAAAATATATATAGAATGTCAAAGTAGCTAGAACCAGAAGGCATAAGCTTTGACTTAATGGCCACAGGGCCCCAACATGATCTGCAATTAAATAATCTATGATTCAGTTTCTGAGACATCCAGCAGTGTGTCTTGTCCTTTGACCTAAAGAAAACAGTGAGGCTGTGACCTTAGGTTTAATGGCTCGGTGTACAGATTGTAATGAGCACTCAGGCAGGCTCTCAGGCCTCTCTCTGGCTTGGGCCCAGGCAGCAGTCTCACCCTCAGCACCATAGGTAATGCCTCCAAGGTCTCCAAGCACTCAGCTACCTGCACACAAGAGATGCCCTATGAATCATCCGCTCTCTTGAAATGCTCCCCAATTACAGGCCCCAGAGAGCTATTTAGATGCTCCCGGCACATGTGATTTCCAGGAGACCATGAAGGTGACTCATAATGAACAGTTTTAAATTAAAGGTCACAAAAGTACCTCGAGTCCCAGATCAAGAATCATAGTAATTTGCTTGGTATTTTCACTTCTCCACTCCTTCCACTACCAAGCTCAGGAAATCCACAGGTTTTAACTACCAAGAGTGCACAGCTCTTCAGCTTGCAGAGAAGTATGATAGAGATTTTCAGATTAGGCTTAGTCAACAATAGGTCTTTATTCTGCAACTCCTATATGAAACCCAAGAATTTAACAGGTTGCAAGCAAATGAATATTTTATTCTTGCTTCATAGTATAATAAAAAGTCCTTTTCACTGAGAGGGTTGAAAGGTAACCTAAGAATCTGACTCCTGATTCTATCAGTATGCCACGACCAGGATCCTATTGAAAGTGCTCATTCCTTAATGTACCACAGACTCAACAATCCTTTTTGGCAGAGGTAGGGGGCTCAATCGCAAACTGTCAATAGTACAGAAAACAGAACCAAATTTGGCACAGTCTGCTATGGAAATGGAGAGAAATTTTTTATGTAGTTATTTTAAAACTACATGGACTATGCTTATATGGACAAACAATTCCATCCCAAAAGCAAGGGTAAAAAGTTGCCCTCAGATATAAAGTTTCTACTTAAGCCCATATGCTTCAGAGTCGGGGATGGTTTATGTATTCCAAAACCATTGTTATTTTTCCTAATGACACAGTAAAATCGTTCTGAGATAATTCAATTGAGAGGGTTCCATTTTATACATCTCCTAAAAATGAAAAAGTCTGAGCCAGATGATAAAAACACATTCTGATGAAAGGAAAGTTTATTTCTTTTTGTATAAGTATCTTTAGGTCATTCCAATTTTACAGTTTTTATCCATATATACAATTCTGGATGATTAAGAAGGGAATCCATTTTTATGGGGGAAAGGTCCAGATGAAAGTGTTTCTCTCCCTGTTATATAGCTTTAAAGCATGATATTTGTTATAAGATACAAAACCCCAGATGAAATTATGGTGCTCTATTCTATGAGAGAAACTCTCATTTTCTTTTATTTCTAACAGAGCTTCCAACCATTCATCCTCCATCATGAGACTAAACAGCAAAACCTGAGTCTCTGGAACACATATCTGTGTAACTGACCCAGCCCACACTCACTATGTTCAAAGGGGCTGCCTGTTAGGGATCCTTTATAAAGGGCCATGCCAAAACCATATGTGATACCCACAAACTCTACCAATGCACATTTTATTGCCAGGGTGAGTGACACTGATGGAGGGCAGAGCAAAAGCATCATAATTTACATTGCCATCCTCTGCCAAAGAGAATAAAGGCATGCGGCACCCCTCCTGGATGCATTCCTCCTATGCAGGGAAGAGGGATGGGCCCTAACTGCAGGCGCCAGGAAGATGGGCAGCCATCTAGCAGCTGGTCACTTCTCCAGCAGCACTCAGTATCTTGATGATGAATGTACTGTGTAGTCACATCCAACTTGCCTTTAACAGATTCAATGTAAAGCATATGTACTCCACCAGAAACCAGAACCACATTTTGAACAGTGCAACAGGTTGGCCCTCGGTTCACTGGCTATGCATATGGTATTAGACAAGAGAGGGCTGGTCCTTTGATCAGGACTGAGTTCCTACATGCTTCTCCTACCACAAGCAACTCACCAAGCCTGTGAGATTGTGTGACTACAAAACTATCTATCCTACAACACAATCCCACCTGACAACTAGCTACTCTGTCTGAGACTTACACAAGCAAAAGTACATGTCACTGTTCTTCCAATGTACCAGGTATATGCTGCCTCAGGATGCTATTTTTCTTTTGGGATGCCTTTCCCAGGTTTATCCTTGGCTCCTCTCTTCACTTTTATGCCTTCATTTTAAAGTGTTCTTCCCAGTAAGAACTCTTGGGCCTCTCATCTAAAGTTGTATTAGTCCTTTAATACTTTGTTCCTTTCTCTCCTGCCTAATTTTTTCCACAGCATTTAGCACTAACACAATATATCGCTTGCTTATACCTCTTATTTATTATTTACCATTCTAGAATTTAAGCTCTTATGAAGGAAGAGAAAATTTTATGATGAAAATCCATATTTAACAACTATTGATAAAAACAGAAATCTACTCTATGCTAGAAGAGAAATGGCATGGTCATCTTTTTTCAAGGTGACACATTCTCAAGGTGACATTCTCAAGAGAATTTCAGGAGCACTGATGACAAGGTCCTACATAGCCAGTGTGGGGCTCAAACCACCAATGTTGAGGTGCTAAGGTCCTGGAGAGCTCCAGGAGTGATGCGGTGAATGAGAAGGTACTGACTTTTCACTCTTCACACGCATGCTGCAGACTGAGGCTAAGCATCAGGACCAGGAATCCTGCGAGGATGAAACTGAAAGGCTTTCATATTTGACAAGGAAGAAAGGGCACTGCCATGGCCACTGCCATGGGCACTGAATCCATCATGCTCTGGGCACACTGGGAGATGATGACGGAGGAAAAAAGCATAGATGCTCCTGGCAGGGCATGAGAACAGCAATGGTCATATCAACTCCGAAGGGCTAGTTCATTGGCGCTGAATGGCTGAAGACGGTCCTGGGCCTGGACCTTCCCCTGCGAGAGACTCTGCATGTAATGCGAGGCTTTTAAGGCTCCACTGGGACAGCACATTTCCCATTGTCTCTCCTAATGATGTTCTCAGTATGCACCAAATAACCTTGATTTCTGTATCCCCCTCCCCTCTCAAAAAAAAAAACAGTAAGAAATTATCACCAGCATAATACTATTAACTAAGTGACAAGATTAGTTTGGACTATACCAGTTTTCCCACTATTTTCCATGACGTGGTCAGCGTGTCCTCGCAGGCTCCTCCTTCCTTGCCAACTCTTCAGTTTGTCTTTGCTCTGAATAATCTTAACACTCCTGAAGGACATTTGGTCAAATATTTCGTAGACTGTCTCTCATTTTGGGCTTCCCCATGACCAAGCTGGGGCATGGATTTGAGGGAAGATTGATTAACATGCAGAAGGGGCATCTTTCAGGGGCATATGACACCCACATGATGTGCTTTTGGTGAGTTTACCCTTGGATTCTTGAGAAAGGTGGTGTGTGTCAGTACCGTGAAGTTACCCTTTCCGTCTCATGGCCTCTTCGTTAGAAGAGTCGCTCTGGGAGCCCACTCTCTGCACTTACACTACACGTGATGTTTGCTTACCGCTGATTCAAAACTGAATTCATGAAAAACAGCACCTCCACCTTAACTCAGGCACCCAGAGAAGACGAGGTTTCTAAAATGTAAGTGACATTTTGAAAGTGCCAAAAATTGTCAAGCATGAGTCACAGAACATTATTTCTGTGGCTCAAATTAACAAAGACAAAAAGACTTTTTTTACAGAATGATCCCATAAATGAAAAAAGTGGAGCACTTGAGGATTAAAATATTTTTCTAATATGGCAGGATAAATCAGCAAGTGAGTTGAATCCAAAAATAATCCCCTCTTCTGTGCCCTTGGCAACAATCCAAAACAATGTATTGATTGCTGCAACTGAGTAACAGTCTTTGTTCCATTAACTATGTTTAATCAACGGCATTTACTTAACGACACTGAAAACCAAAATCAAAATGTGTGGCCAAGACTGTGAACTGGCCCCAAGCTCTTCCTACATAGCAGAATCCCCAATTTGTAGTTCAGGCACATGGCCGCACAGAATAAGGACCACATCCATGCCATCCTTAAAGTGTGACATTTGATTACTTTCTTTTACAGGATACAATGTCACACTTAAAGTTCAGAAAAAGGGACATATTTATAATAGACATTTTATTATTCTTTTGAAGTTTAAACATAATTAGGCATTTTATATTATTTGCTAAACCTGGCAATGATAATTGAACTGCAAAGCCTAGGTGCTTGGGTGCTAAAATCCATTGCTTTGTAACATCACACCCCATGCGTGGTGGACCTCTGGGACCACGTGATGACACATACAGACATAAGAAGCATGATAATCAATCAACAAGATGACAAAACGGTATTCCCTAGATTTCTGTCTTCCTCTCCTTCTTTCTCAGAAGAAGGTGAGACATAAGACAAGGCCTCAGAGAATGACCCAACTGTGGATGGCAGTGGAGGGTAAGCCACAGGGAAGCAGGAAGGGTGTGGACGGGTCACAGAAAGAAACCCAGGATTTAGGGGAACAGGAACGCTGTTTGCTCTATGATTAGTGCTTCTTCTTATCTTTCCAATAGAAACATTCACGGTGCTGCTAATGTTTCTGAGGTGGTCAGTTCCTTACAGTGAGGGCAAGGAAGCACCAAGTCTAGCTTGGCATAGGAGAAGAGAGGTGGCACAGCAAGTCATGGAGAGGTAGGTAGGTAGGTTGGTTGGTTAGCAGTACCAAGGGCAGAACCCAGGGCCATGAGCATACTAGGCAGGCACTCTACCTAAGCTGTCCCCAAGCTGGGGGATTTGACATCCATTTTACATAGACCTGAAGGGAAGGTGTAATCAACACCCAATGACTATATGTCCTTGCATTTTTCAGAGTATTTCAAGATCTACAGCAATACCTCACACACAGCAGTGGTTTCCAACCCGACTGACCATGTCAACCACCTAGGAAGATCATTGAAAATGGGCATCCCAAGGTTGGGCACAGGCCCTGCACTCTTTCAAAAAGCTCCCAGAAGATTCTGAGGAGCAGGCAGGATGGGAAGGCCTGCTAACTTCTTTTTGTTTCTTTCTTTCATTCTTTAGGTTGTTAAATGATCTTTCATTGAAATATCTTCCTTTTTTACTTAACTAGCTGGAAATTTCAGCATCCCACTGTGGCATCATGAGGTGGTAGCCATCAACACTGCAGAGCACAGCCTGGGAGTCCCCAGAATCTCTTTCATGGTTTAGAGTGTTCTCTGGCAAGAAAAAGAAATGGTACCACATTTGTTGAGCAATGTTGACAATACTGTATTATCAGAAGCAACATTTCTACCGTGTTCAGTGTTGATTTTTTTTTCCTTTTTGTCTCTTGGTGACTCCCAAGGGCTTTGACACTCAAGTGTGCACTGAGAAGGGAATGCCATACCTTGGCCCTATCTGTCCTGAAGGGTCTGTTTCACTGTAATCCTCTGTCTTTCTCATCAGCTACCTAGATGATGTCCTCACCAAAGGTTTCTGGAAACAGACCCAGAAGGCCCAAGGTTGGGGGCAAGGGCGATGTGGCTCCAACTTCGCCACCAGCACACCTCGGTGTATGACTTTTATTTTGTTTAGGACAAACTTAAAACAGCAGGTGTTGAAGTGGCTAGTGTCGGATGAACTCCTCAATACAGGACGACAAAAGAAAGTTGCACCTAGTCTCCTCTGAAGCAAAACTGACAGAACCACAAATGTCTTACCAGTTTTCTTTTCAACATATTGATCATCAAACATCATTTGCCCCTTTTTAAAAACACAGTTTGGGGGCTGGGGATTTAGCTCAGCGGCATAAGCGCCTGCCTTGCAAGCAGGCAGTCGTGAGTTCGATCCCCGGTACCGATAAAAAGGAAAAAGACCAAAAAAAAAAAAAAAAAACCACAGTTTGCTGCGTGAATACTGTAAATATCACTTAATGGGGATGTCTAATTTAATATTTTCAGTACATTTACAGAATTGTGCAAACATCACTTTAAAAATGAGTGTCAGAATATTTCCATCACCTTCAGATTATTAATCTTCATATCACTGGCAATAGAGATCTATCTCTACATACCTGTCTCTTCTACATATTATATAGAAATGAGATAATACAGTGTACAGCCTTTTGCATCTGATTTGTTTTACTTAGCATAACCACTTTTCATGTTCATCCAAATCACATATATTTCAGTCCTTTCTTCTGCCAAGTAGTATGGCACTCTATTGTATGGGTATATCTCCATTTGCTCAACCATTCACCAGTTCGTGGTAATTTAGGCTATTTTTACTTTGGGCTACTATCAGTAGTGCTGCTAATGAACATTCACATACAAGTTTTTATGGTGTTGGGTGTTTTCAGTTCTCTTAAGTAGATATCTAGGAGTAGAATTTTTAGATCTATGGTAAGTTGACTCTGTAAGTTAACTAACATTAAGGCAAAATCAAGTTTTAAGTGGGAAAAATTTTTACTCAGTATGTTTGCAGGACATAGTGCTTACATTCCATTGAGGAGTTGATACATGCATATAACGTATCTTAATGCTTTCATCCCCTTCCTACGCACTCCATCTCCTGGAATCCCCTCTCCCCATTTGCAAAAGATCTATCTCCCTGTTTCTTATAATCTGTCTTTTATTTTGCTCTTTATATTTTGGGTTTCAGGAAAAGTTGTGAAATAGTTGCCAAGTATAAAATTCCAAGGTCTTTGTCTGCCCTATCTTAATTGCCTTATTCATAATTTAGGTCATCATTAAATGCTAATATGTCACTCACAAAGCTGGTGTGATTCTTCATTGAATGCCAAGGTAAACTACAACTCCAGCAAAGGGTCCTCCTCTTCATATGCAAGCAGAATGAGGCTGTTTCTTTTCCTCTGTTTAAACAAATGACCCTTTAAGTTGAAGGAATGCCATTATGCATCACTGGCAAGCATCCTTTCTGTTATTTAATAAGAACATATTTGGGGCTGGGAACATAGCTCAGTGGTAGAACACTTGCCTAGCATACACAAGGCCTTGCATTCAACCCAGCACCAAAATATAAAAAATTCATAAAAATGGAAAACTACCTACATGTTGATAACAGAATAATGACTAAATACTGTTTTGGACTATTATTTGACTCTTTGTGACTTACTTAATGATACTGTAGTTATGTAGTCATTATAAAGAAAAGTGTTTATAGTACATTTTAAAATAGATATGAACATTTTTAAGTAAATACACATATATGCACCTAAGAGATGTTCAAGTAAATAGATATCTGTGAAAAAGGATTTTGCACATTTTTAACTCTTTGTACCTTATCCGTATTTTCTCATTTCGTGTATTTTCATCATTTGTAATATGACAAACAAAAATATTGTTTAACTCAAAAATATAGTATGCGTATTTACTTCGTTACTGTCATCAGTAACAATCCATGTCTCAGTACTCGCATACTATTTTGTCCTTTTCCTGCTTTCTCATAGCAAATTATTCTTCACTGCGGAATTTGGAGAAAAGGCACAATCACCGAACCCAACAGTCTCCTTTAGATCAAAAGTGAGTGTCTCATCACAGGACTTTAGTTTTCGAAAAATAAAAACAAAGAAAACAGTTTGCAGTTCCCTTCCCTACAGTGCAACACGGGAAAAGCAACCTCAGAAACTGAAGTACATCAGAAACTCCACTTTTGACCTGGCAGCACATTGAACCTTCAACACATCTTTGCTTAACGGTTATGGTTTTCCACAATGAACATGTTTATTATGCATTGCAAACACACATTAATAAAAAAAATTTTAAAAAAGAAAGAAGTAAGCCAAATATAATGTTTAAAAGGCCGTGTTTTTCCTAAACACTAAAGGTCAAATATCCCAAGTGCCCATTATCTCTCAATATTTCACATGATCCCATGTGGCTGAAAATTGGGTTTTAATATACTCCTTCGCATCTGTATTCATCCTACTTTAATTCATTAAAAAATAATTACCAAGAAACAACAAAATGTAATTGATTGACTGGCCATTGTAGATATCTCCACATCAGAAAAAGTCAGAGCCATAAAGGCATTGCACTAGACTCTGAAATAAAGCTAACCAGGGTTGCTTCCTTTGTTTCAGGCAATTCTTTAAGGTGATATTTCTTTTGTTATGTACTATCTCACATATTCCTCACACAGCCCCATGAGATTGATGTGATTATCAGACCCTTGCGGAGATAAGGAAACTGAAGACTGGGGAGTCTAAGCAACCTTTCCAAGCTACTTCCTTAATGGGTGGAGTTCCAGTCTGCTCAGTTAGGCTCTGTGCCTGAGCACAGCTCTCCTCTATAAATACTGCACTGATGTCCCCGCAGGTCTGGTGGTGCTTCTCCAAGAGGGGTTTCGGAAGTCACAGTACGGCAGCATTCTGGAAGTCAGGCACTGGATTCTAGATGAGGGATTTGGTGCAGCAACTAGATGCCATACTAACAACTGCCAGTGTCTCTGTAAAAAAAGGTAATTGCTTGGTTCTTCTTAGTTCTTGCTGATCAGTATAACAACTCACTAACTATATATTACTTCTTTTTAGACATTTCTCTACCCTCTTTCAGAATCAGTCCAGCAAATTCTACCTGATAGCATTATTATTTGCAAGTGGCACCAAAAGTTGACATTACAAAGAGAATTTCTTTAGGCTACTTTACAGAGCTGTTTTAGAAATTCCAAAATATAAGCCATCTTTTTATAGCTCTTCCCCATGAGAAAGGGGAAATGAGGTCCTAAATAACACCGAGCCACACAGGACACACCAAATCCTTTATGAGCTCACTTCCTGGAAGCCAGATACACAATCTGCAATGCTGTTTCATATCTCATTACTCAGTTTTAAAATTTTCCTTTCAGAAAAATAAAATAAGGGCATTCTTCTGAGTTTCCAAGACGATTATATGCTTTGCTTTCTGGAACATTTTTAGTATGCAGAGTAAAAATGTATTATAATTCTCTGATAAATTCAAACATCCATAGTTAAACTCTCTATCCTGCCAACAGTCATTACCCATAAGTTCCTTTTTTAAAAAACTTTCTATCATAAACATTTAGGAAGATCCATGACAACAATTTCTACATTACTCAAAATATCAGGAAAAATCTGAATTATTGGTTCAAACCATAGAAGGCGTGCACATAACAAATGCTCTTATTCTAAAATGGTTTGACATAAGTAGAGACTCTCTTGTTCACATTAATTTCTTAGCAAAAAAGTCTAATTTGAAACACACTGTAATAGAAACAGATGTTCAGTGCACATATGCAGATAAGAATTCTTCACTTGCTCGCTTATCACTAACAGATGAAGGAAGTGAATTCATTAGGAAACAAAAGCCTGCCCATGTGGAACACAGCCAGGTCACAATCATTCACAGTACAACTGAATTTACCCAATTTCAAAAGGACAAAGAGAAGTTAGATGTGCAAGCATGGAAAACTTAAATGTACCATCTGAAAATACCACAGCCGAAGTAGCATTAGTGCAACTTCCGCTTGCAAAGATGTATCCTCCTTCTGTCAGTTACAGAGCACTTATATCCAAAAACAATGTCTTACATATGTTTCTTAAATTCCTACACTTCTTATTCACATTCTTAAGTTCTGTCATGTTTGCAATTTTGTAAAGTTAAAGGGAAACCCTAATTTTGATCAACTTCAGAGGTATCTGGAAAGGACACCTAGACATCTAGAAAAAAAAGACACCTAGAAAGACAAGGCTGTACTTACAGAATTATCAGAAAACAAACACTAAACTCAACCCATCTAGAACAGCCTTTGGAGCCCCACCATCTAAAACACAAAACCAAACACAGCCAATTCTTCCTGCTGTGCCTCAACTCAGCAAATGCCACTGTTACGTGCCCAGTGTCCAGACTACATTTTCCACATTAACCCCTTCCTCTCCCAATCCCCACGTCCTTCGCTTATTGTCCTGTGGATGCCATGAAGGCCTGGAAGCTGAACTTGAACTGAAATGATCCCCAGTGTACACCTTCTCCTTACCACTGGCTGCTCGGAGTCTCCAGCCTGGTCCCGCTCCCCCACCCCATTCCAGCAGCTCCTGCCTCAATCTCTAATACCCTTTGGAGGCCAGAGAAAGAATGGTCCCTTTTCAGGCCATCCTTTGCCTTCTTAACAGCATTTAACAACTCTGTTCAATCCTTCCTTTTGGACAGCTTCTCCTGCCTTGGCTTCAAAGACCCTTAGACATCTCTAGTATTTAACAACTTTAAGTTCTCTGCCCACACTTTGACTTATTTGTATCAGAATCTCTAGAGGTTCCTCTCCTACCCTTCCCTCAAATGTGAAATTCTTTTTAAATAGTGAAAAGAAAATCTTCTCTTTACTTTCTTCATATTCTCTCTCACCTTCATCTACTATCATAGATTCAGGCATCGTGTATATGGCGATGATTTGCAATTATCTATCTCAAGTCTAGATAGCTAATCTGAACTCCAGATTCACAATCACAAATAGACACTTCTATGTGGAGGTTCCACGCACATCCCAAACTTAACTAAACCTGAAAGCCTTACTTTTCTCATGAAAACTGTCCCTACACTAACATCTCCTAGATCAGTAAAGACAATACTATTTTGATTTATATTAACTTATTGTGTGTGAAGGTACAGATAACTATTTCAAAGAAAATGAGACACATTATGATAGCCTCTATTGATTTCTTGTTGTCTTGTTCTGTGTTATTTGCATTGTTTTGCTCCGATGTGCTTTGTTCTGTTCTGGTCTATTTTGTTTTGCTTCATTTTATTCTCTTTGAAATAAGAAATTTAAATTAAATTAAATTTTAAAGAAAAACACCGTCCCCCACTCATTGGTTCACCAGAAACTTGGGAGCCATCGTAGAATCACATCTCTCATCTTCAGCCTTCAGTTCTGTTGGCTCTGCCTTCTCAATATCTCATAAGAAACGTATTTTCTTCAATTCCACTTGAACTAATTTGGTATTGATCACCAGGATCACTCAGTTGCATTTCTGTGATTGGATCTTCCTTGCTTCTCATCTTGTCCTTCCCCTCCAGTAGCTCTCTCCTTCTCCTCCACCATGGTCCTTCAGCTCCTAACCCTAGCCAAACACCAGAATCCTCTATGGAGCTTTTTAAATACATACATACATACATACACATGAATTTGTCCTTCTGTATCCATAGGGGAATGATTCCCCACAGCTAACAAAATCCACATATATATTTGCATGTATTTGCATATATTTGCATATGCATATACAAATAGACATATATTTACATATACAGTAACCTACACACATCCTCCCATATACTTTAATCTCTAGCTTACTTATCATATCTAATTGTCAAGGGTCATTCTATTTAATTTTTTAGGAGGGATCATTTCATAATTAAATTGTGCTCGGGGCTTGTCCAAGGCCTAGTATTTAGGCATGTGAGCTGGTTATGATCTATAGAAACCCAACTCCATATGCCTCCCATCTCAGATGAGGCCTCCAGAGTTCCATGACACTGCGGTGCTCCAGGGCAAGCTTATATCAGCTGAAGACTTCCTGGTTCCCTAAAAACTGAGTAGTAATAAAAAAGAGTTTCACCTGCGGACAAACTTCTTGTTAACCTGCTATCTCTCCCACAGCCCTCTGAGTCATCTGAAGCGATCCTCATCAATGTAAGATCCTTCTCAGCCACTTGCCACCCTCCGAGTCATGGAGTCATCTGATAACCCCTTCACTGTTTTCCTCAGTGTAAACAAGATGAATAAATACTAAGGTTCTGGCTACCTGATGGCCTTTTGCTCCCCAATAACAACTGGCCATCCCGGATCTCCACTGTATTTCTATTTGTCTCTTGTTGATTCATTTTTGCTATGCACCATAATACTCTGCAGGAAATTGAGAACTCACTGCAGGGATTCCCTGATACCTAGTATGCATGTGGAAATGGTAGGTGCATAATTTTTACACTATATTGTTGAGGGAAAACTCTGTACATGTTCAGTACAGGAACATGCAAATAGTTTAACTCTTCCATTGACTGATCCATGCATACAAATCTCAGACACAATGGACCAACTTTACATACACATAAACACATCTGAATCACACATTCTAGTCACACTGATTCAATAAGCTTGGAGTGGGACTGAGGTATATGTACTAGTGGCTTCATAAAGTGGTTCTAATTTGTAGCCAGAATTGTAAATCAGAGTGATTTTTCCCAACATAGCTCTGCTGATAGTTTATAAGACTCTCCATCATCAAGTTATCTGTATTAGTGGCTTCATAAAGTGGTTCTAATTTGTAGCCAGAATTGGAAGTCAGAGTGATTTTTCCAACATAGCTCTGCTGATAGTTTATAAGACTCTCCATCATCAAGTCATGCTGAATTTTCTTCTTTTCCTTCTTTTCCTTAAATGTAGTTTTTTTCACCTAGGACCATAAGATGCCAAGTTCCTTGGCTTTAGTTCTTCATTCTGTACCCTACCCTTCTACCATTTCCTGCCTCTAATACACCATCACTGTTCTCCTCCACTCCAGACTGTTCACCCAGTACACTGCTAACCCTTCTTTCCTTCCCCATCACATGAGATCAGTAGTTACCTGTTTACCAGTGTCATTCCCCTAGACCAGAAGCATCCAGAATAAGGAACCATATACCTCTCTATCTCACAGATCTATCCCAAGCACCTACCACCAAATTAAAGAGTAGATGTTTAGTAAATGAATTAACAACTGTCAATGGAGAAGAGACAGACTTCCAAGTGATATTTAAAATGTAAGATGGAAAATTAACTGGTAATATATCCATATAGGACTTTTGGGGAAATGGAGGAGTGGTAAACAGAAGACAAAAACCTCTCCAAGTTTCAGTAATCAGACCCTGGAATATAGCAACAAGAGGAAGAGAAGGAGGATGGAGGTGGGTCCCATAAAATCAGGGCTGGCAACCCTTCTGGCAGGGAGAAGCAGCAGGAAACTAACACAGCCCCCACACCCCATGCACCCCATGCACCAGTGGAGGTCCTGCCAGCTGGGAAGAAGCAGGAGGAAGCCGTGCAGTCTTCCTTTGTGCAGGCAGAGGCCCTGACAGCCGAGGAGAACCAGCAAAGAAGCCACCTCTGCCTCCTGCATTCTCCAGCCCCAAGCAACTGGCCACAGTACAGGCTGAGACGATAATAACTGAAGTAAGGAAACAACCTGCCATGTATGTGGTTTGATTGACTTTACAAGCCTAGGCTGGCAGTCTGGACAACTATTTAGAGAATACTAACATGCAATACAGTAACAATTGTGGATTCCTAACTGTTTTATCACTATTTTGTTTGTTTCGTTTTACCGTTCTGTGTTGTTCCCGTCAAATAGTTCTATGAAAACTGCAATGGGAAGAACAATATCATAAGTTCTACCTTGATGAGACATGGAAGCCTTCCCTGATGCTGAGCTGAACCAAATACACAAAGGCAACAATGTATAGGTTATCCCGCTGGACCAGTCTTATACCCAAATGTGCCTGGCAGCCATCACCTTCTTTTCAAATCTACGATCATTCTCTTAATCTAAGGCTTCTGCCCAAACCAATCAACCTTTTGCAGACTGTCCTGCCACTTACTTCCTCTCCCTACTACTGCCTAACTTATAGACTGATAACCCTGTTTCCTCTGCTATAAATTAAACAATCTGACAGTACCCTGTACCACCTCCACACTGAATATGCCAAATCACTCGAGGTCTCCATCGATCTCTGCTTTTCAGCCTTGTCTGTACTTGTTACTAACTGCAAATCTGCCTGTGGTTGCACACACTACACTGTTGTCTAGTTCCTCCTCCTATTTCCATGTTTCTGTTTTCATTCACCAGTTCAGCTATCTATTCCACAACATACCACACAACCAGCAACACTCATAAGCCAGGGCAATTTTCCTCCATAGAAGACATCTGAAAATGCCTAAATACATTTGCTGTCACAAACAAAAAGGAAAGAAGCTACTGAAATCTAGTGGGTAGAGGTGAAGCACGATGCTAAACATCCTAAAATGAACAGCCTCCCAACAACTAGAGTAAGCCAGCCCCTAATGTCAATAGCACTGCTGGTGAGAAATTTGCTACAGGTGTTGGCCAGCTCTTAGCTGATCTAGAATGATCACCACCTGGGGCAACTTGGCTCTGTCCCTGGTCTCTCATCCTCCAGAAAGCGGTCTGGGGCATCCTGGATTAGTGATGGCAGAGGGGCCAGGAAAAGCAGAATTGTACAGGACACCTTGTAGCCTAACCCGGAAATGCCATATTATCACTCCTACATTCTATTGGCCAAAGCAAATCATAGGCCCTTTCCAGACTCCAGAGAAAGAAAAAGACTCCCTTTCTTTAGTGAGAATAACCAAAGTTACTCAAGATTCCCCTTGTTTTAAAAATCCTGTCGAATCTGCTCAGGTATCTGGAATTTCATATTGCTCATTAATCCCACCATGAAGTGGTAATTATTTTGTTCCATCATATGATGTAGGAATGATGTTGTTGGCAGAAAACATAGCTGGATTCCCTGGATGCCCATCCCTCTGCACACCCCACAGAAACAATAATTACAACGAGCTTAATTTTTACATCTGCCAATATCACTCTGTGCAACTTACTCACTTGTTTTGTCATCTGCTGGGCTCCCCACCCTGGTTGCACATGGGAATCACTTGAGGGAAACTTTTATGAAGCAACAATACCCAGGGCCTCATCCAGATCATTTTAAATCAAAAACTCCCCAGTGATTCTAACGTGTAGGCACAACCCAGAACTGCTGAGCTGGAGCTCTCCACTAGCAGAGAGGCAGTAATGACTATTGAATGCCTAATTAAAAATAAAATGAGAACATTTCAAATCTCTGTAAGGTGTTACTTGAACAAAAGTTTCCAGAACTAAGCAAAAACTTTAGTAACATAAGTTTAGATATAGACAGGGAATATTATCAGTGATATTATCAGGGAATATTATCAGTGTATCAGGCAGGATTCCAGGATGAAGAGGGCTTTATTCCTATATTGCACACTGTTGCTGTCGTTTATGATTTTGTAATTATGTAGCCCACTTTCCAGAGAGAACACCTTATACTTACCATTTATCCTAACAGACCAGAATGCAACAAATGAATATATATTCAAATATTTATTATTGTATAACGCATAATACATGAGCATCTGCAATTAAAATTGCACATTGATTTCATAGTCACTTATGACAATTTAAAAATACATCCACAAACACTTTGATACTCCTTCTTTCAAAAAGGGAGCCTAAATCTTCTCCATCTTAGTGAAGACTGTACATCTAAGAAATCTTGAAGAAAAGGAGTACGTCAGACATTAAGGCATGTGAAGTCTGAGGCTGGGCCATTAAAGGTTCTCTTAAATCATGCACTTGGGGAAAGCCAGCTGCCATATTATAAGGACACACAGGTAGCCCTGTGGAGAAGCCAAGGAATTAAACCCTCTTGCCAACAGCAACATGTTGCAGGTCCTCAAGCCCTGGATGAGTCTTCAGATACTACAGTCCCAGCCAGCATCTTATTTGCAACCTCAAAAAAGATCTTGAACTAGAACCATCTAACTAATCATCCCCAAATTTCTGACTCACAAAACTATAAAATATTGGTTGGGCACCCCTAATACAAGAATCTGAAATCAAAAATACTTCAAACTCCAAAATTTTTGTTTGTTTTGTAGCAGGATCAAACTCACAACCTTGCAACTGCCAGACAGGCACTGTACTGCTGAGCTATATCCCTGACCCTCAAACTCCAAAAACTTTTGAGCACCAACCAGATGCTACATGCAGAAAATCCCAAACCTAGGTCAGATGCATGCTTCATGTCACAGTCAAAAGGTGAGCACACTAAAAATATTGTATAAAATTGTCTTCAGGCTACGTGTATAAAGTATATAGGAGACATACATAAATTCCATGGTTAGAATTCTGCCCATCCTTAAAATATCTCAGTATATATATGAATATTCCAAAGTTTAAAAAATCCAAAATTCACAACACTTATAGTCAGAAGGATTTGGAATGAAGGATACTCAAATGTTATGACTTGTGTCTGGATGTCCTCCCAGATGTTCATACAGCCATAGATAGAGCTCCTCAGAGGTGGCTGGATCTAGAATGTGTGCTGCTGAGATCAAGAATGTGATGCTGTGATTGATTCATAGTGTGATGCCAGGAACAAGACTGCCCTACCCTGAGCGTGAGTGCTGCTCACCCGAAGGGCTGGTATCCTGGATAAAATATAAGGGGCAGAAAGAGGGCTAGTGTGGCTGCTTGCCCTTGCTGCTTGCTGCCTCCTGCCTGCCATGAGCTGTTTCTTCTCTGAGATGCCCCTCTGCCATGCCATCCCGCCTTGGAGCCAACTACGAGCTGAAATCTCTTCAAACTGTGAGTCAAATAAATCTTTCCTCTTTAAACTTTGAGTCTCAGGTATTTTGGCTCAGCAATGAGAAAAGGCCCTCAATCTGTAATAAATAGCTGTTTTAAGCTGATATTTCTTGCGATAATTTATTATGCAGCAATAGATAAATAATGCTACTTCTTGAGACTTTTATATTTTCTAGACAAATATTCAAACATCTCTTCTATTGTTTCTTCTTTCTCTAGATTCCTTTTCTGTATGTCCCGGGAATTTGTTGTATCCATCATTCCTTACTGTTTGATAATCACTTTCATTATGTCTACTTCTTTCCTGAAACCTTCTAATAGAAACAAGTTTCTCCCTTCTTAATCACAGAACAAAACTAATCCTCTTGCAATTCTGTGTGCCTCCTTGCTATTTACTGAAGTCTCCCTTCCTGTATGTCCAATCCCATGAGATAATCTACACAGCCTTGCTTGGCTTTTGTACCTCCCACCAAGCCTTAAACTATTGTGATTGCTATAGTAATTGGAAGCCATTCACACTGTGCCAACTCTCAGAGGCATAGAATCTACTTCTTTAACTCTCCTGATATCTCACATGTCCTCCAAGTACCACATTCAAACCTGACTCTCTCCTGTGTTTCCTATTCAGGAAATCACATCACCAAACCAGAGATTTAGGGATCACCCTCAATTTCTCCACTTCTCTCAGCTCCTCCACTGATTCAGGCACTAAATATTATTAACTTTACACATTCCTCCCCACTGGTACTGCCCTCATCACCTCTTATCCATCACTGGACAACCCACTGGCCTCCTGCTTCAGTTCTGCTCACCACAATCATTTCCAACACCACCACCAAAGTCACATTCCCAAAGCATAAAATAATTTGTCCCTTGCTTACTCCTAAATTACACCCCATTGCTTACATATAAAATCCAAACGTAGGGCCAGGGATTTAGCTTAAAGCCATCAGTGCTGCCTTGCAAGCACGGGGTCATGAGCTTGATCCTCAGTACCAAAAAATAAAATAAAATAAAATAAAATAAAATAAAATAAAAAAGAGCTAACAGATATAGGGGACTTAGGCAGCTTATTAGTCCGCCCTCTTGGTAAGCGCCCCCAGCGTGGGCCAGGAGGAGAACCAGGGGCTCCTGTGAGCCTACTGGCGCATGGGCTGAGAATCAAACACCACACCCCCTCCACACACACTGTAGCTACTGGGGACAGATGTCTCAGCATCTCTTGGGAGGATGACCATATGCAATATAGCAAATATGGGGGATTTCCTTCTATCTTCTGTTTGAAGACAAAAGTTATTTTCACTGTTTTGTCTTGTTACGTTTCTTTTGCTCTATTCAATACTCTCAATTGGTTTTAAAATGTTCTGGTTTTGGTTTGATTTCACTATACCTAATTGGCTGGACTACTATTTTGAAGGTAACAAGATATACCATAGTACCTATTACTACCATCCCAGTATCCTACTGTGAAGTTCTGCACCAATTTCACTGCATTGTCTCCATTGGCTTTGTTCTGTCTTGTTCTGTTGTATTTTTACTACTTTCAAAATAAATTTTTTTTAAAAAATCCAAACCTCATTAAACAATACTTACAGTAGTTAATGTCTATGCAGTACTTGATGCATGGCTAGCACTGTCATAAGAATCTAGTGTGTATCACATATTTAGTTGTGCTGAAGGTGTAACTCAGCCATTCAGTGCTTCCCTAGCAGGTGCAAAGTCCTGGATTTCATCTCCAGCACTGAAGGGGGAAAAAGTATTTAATGCTAACTGAAACTCATAAAGTAGGTGCTGAATATCCACCATCATTTCACAGATAATGAAGTAAGGCACAAAAAGACCTAAGTAACTTCTCCAAGGTCATGGTGTCAGTAGACAGCAGAACCACATTTTGAACTCAGGTTGACTCCAAAGCACAACTGCTTTTCTGTTGTTGTTGTTGTAATTTAGTTAATTCTCCCCTCCCACTCACCCCTAGTCTTCTAGTCCAGTACTAAGCCCTCAGGCACGGTACACAGGGCCTTCTTTTATGTGACCCGGCATCTCTTTCCCCACAGCCATCCCCACACTACTGTGCTCTGTTCCCAACACGCAGAAGACCTTTCTCCAGTGCTTGCCCTCTCCTCTCCTCGCTTTACCCTCCCTGCCCAGCTGATAATACTTGCTCATTTTTCAAGACTGCACTCAAGAAACCTAACACCCATGCGGTGAAGATTCTCATCCCTCCCCAGAGAGCATATTCATATCTTCTTTTGTGGCCTCAAGTAACCCTAAACAGACTGTTTGCTAGCACTTGGTTATAGAGTGGACTACTCCGAAGTACTCCTTCCCTTCCCCACCCCTGTGAGCACAGTCTTTCCCAGCCTGCTGACTAGGTTTGGCCACACCACTTGTTTTGACAGTGGAATGTGAGTAGATGTGATGCAAGCAGAGACTTTAACTCTGCTTGTTGCATGGTTTTGGCTGAGATCTGGTGCACCTGTCATTCATCTGCCCTAAAGAGAACAAATTTCCCAAGCTGCCTGCAGGCCAAGGAGAAGAAAGATATAAGAAGCAGACATAAGCCCAACACAGCCTGGAGCCAAGTGCAGCTAAACGGGAGCTTGAGGGGAACCACTGCAGCTGACCCTTCAAATGAATCACACACGGTCACCTGCCACTGAGATTTGTGGTGGCTTGTTACACTGCACTACTGCATCAAAAGCTACCTAACACATACCAAGAAATCTTGTTTTTTCACGTTTCAAGATATGAAAATAGTGATTAGAACATTAAAACCCTTCACAGATTACTTCACCTTCCATTAAATCCCACAGAAAGTATATAATTCAAGTTTCTTTAGTGTTTCACTAATACTATAAATAAACAACCACTACTACTATTTAATTCTAGAATATTATCATCATCCCCCCATAATAGGCATTAGCATTCTCTTCATAAATTTTTATAAATAATAAACTTGAATAAAAACATAAGAAAATCTTGAGCAAAACTCTTATTGCAAACTAACGTGGTATACAAACATTGCAGGCAAAGTATTTTCTAGAAATGTGTTTTTCTGAAGATAATTTAAGTATATTTTATCTACCAAATAAACTGGACCCACATTTCCCTTATTTTTTAAACATAAATATTTAATTTTCTTTTTAATTGTTATTGCAAGGCAAAGGCCATTTGGGGATTGAATCTTCAGTCTACAGATCACAGAGAGATAATTATGTTAAAAGCCACAAAGTATTAAGGAGAAAAAAAAATCTCATGTATTTCAAAGCTATCAGTAACTGAGGAAAGCATGACATAGAATCTGCTCTTGCACACACACAAAAAAAAAATCTGGTCCAATGCCAAAAAAAAAATCTCAAAAGATGCCAGGACTTCAAATATTAGCAAATAGATACTTTAAAAATATATAAATTGCAAAACAAAAAAAGGACAAGGACTAAAAACTTCATCTCAGTAATTGACATCATGTGGCTAAATACCATTACTCATTCTTTTATATAACAAAGATAACTATTTTTAAAACCATAAAGACAAGCTCATTCTGTTCTAGTAATCAAAAAGCATGAGAGTGAGTTCTTTATTCAGAGGATAACAATGTAAAAGAGATGCCTTTTGGGAAAAGTTTATCAAAGACTTAAATGTTAAGCAACAAACTTTTAAAACTTATGTCGAGTAAAATACTCTAATCTCAAAACATGTATTTTCTCCATACTTTAAAAAATGTACTCTTGACTTTGTTTTGGTGTGCCAGATGAAACCATTTTGCCAAATCTAAGAATCCTAGAAAGCAATCATGCTAACCCTCATCATCACACTCTTCCCAAAAAAAGTAAAATTCTAACCAAAGCCCAGCAAAGTAATCAGGGAGCTTTCAAGTATCCGGTCTCCACCTAAGCTGTCCAACCAGTTTTTATTTTTACCCTCCTGTTTCCCGTACTCATTCTGTTGGGACCCAGCTGCGCCGTGCCAATCTGGGTCACTCACCACAGAGGATCAGTGGGCGACAGCCGCCGTGTCCACTTTTAGAAGGGCCCACATGCCTGCCGAGTGCTAGCACAGAGCAGTACATTCTCTGGAGCTGAAGGGTCCAGAAGACAGCAGCTGTGTGATTTTGCTATTCCTAGGCTTCTGGCTTCAAAAAATATTCACTTACCTGAGAAACACAGAATTCCATGGCGAAGAAATCGGACACTGGCATTGGATCCTTTTTATTTCTAACGTTTTTTCATTTTTAAATATTTATATTAAATAAAATATTTTTATTTTTAAAATTAAACACCTCACTAGTAATTCAGAAACAGTCCTTACTGACTTCTTGCATGCACACATCTAAAACAATTAAAAGTGATTCCTCAAGGCAGAAAAAAGCTTACAAGTTACAGTTGAGTTCTTTGGTCCACTTTTTAAAAAAATTCTTAATTTGTTATCAAGCCATTCTAACATTTTTTTTTAAAGTTGCTACTTTATAATTCAGTATAAAATGAATTCCAGGGGGCTGAGAGTACAGCTCAGCAGCACAAGCACCTGCCTGGCAAGCATGAGGCTCTGAGTTCAATCCCCAGCACCAAAAAAAAAAAAGAAAACAAACAAAGTTCAAAAAAATTCATGGATACTAGGAAGAAAAATAGAGTTGAAGTACCCTGAACGGACACAGTCAACATGCCAAAAATCGATCCTCATAGACCCAGTCAGGGGCTGGGTTGGGCACCTGACATTTAATGATGTCTTTAAAAGTGATATTTTTCTAGTCTTATAAAAATATTAATAAACTAACAGAGCCTTTTTCTTAAGCCACTCCCAAATTACAATCTTAGCTTACCGCTAAGAATTAGCCGCCGTTCTGAGTTTTTAGGTTATTTCCATTCCTATGTACCTGTTTCCTCTATTACTGCATTTTCATTAAAATGTTGGTGATTGTTGGGGGCCTCCTCACGATCCTGCTCCCCCCATCCTCCCAACAAAAGCATCCAGATTTTCCTTTAGGGAATTTGCTACTGCTGGACCTTTAGTGTGTCAGCCTGCAGGGAATTCCACGTGCTGTTGTTCCCCTCGCTAACAAGCACTTTAGGTCTAGGTCTCAGGACTGAGTCCAGAGGAGTCACGGCTCGGTCCAGCGGACAGTGACTGGGGAAAGGGGGTATGAGGAAAAAGAGCGAAGAGAGCCCCACCCATTGGCTCCACTCTCCGGACAACATTTATCTTTTAAAAAACATTGAAAGGCCTCCAGTTATAGGGAATGTGCAAGGGCACCAGATAGGTGGAACTGTCTCCTAGCAACCCACAGTGCTGGGTGCACAGAAGGTGCTCAGTAAACAGCATTTTAGATGAGACAGGGAGAAGCAGGTTGGCAGCTTGATCAATGGTTAGTGGGGATCGTGATTTCTCAGAAGTTTTGTTTTTACTTTTAAAAGGTTCCAAATAGTGACTGTGGAAAGTTATCCTGTCCAATGAACACACACACACACACACACACACACACACACACACATACACACACACACACACACACACACAGAGCAGCTAAGGAAGTAACACAGCACAGCACAGCAGTCAACTCAAGCTCTGCAACAACATTGTCTGTTTCAGACCACAGCCCTGACGCTTACTAGCTATAGGGCATCAAGTGATTCATTTACATTTTCATGCTTCAATTTTCCCATCTGTTAAATGGTCACAAAGAAATGCATACTTGAAAAGCACCTTACGTTGACAGGTTATGTCAGGTGCTGTACATTTATCATGTCTTTGACTCAGGCCCCTAAAGTACCCCAGCATCTCAGAAGTATTCTACAATTGTGCTAGCTATTATTACTGCCATTATTATCATCATCACCATTATTATTTACTCTGGCACTTTATCACTTTATGTTATCACATTCCATCAACTCATGCAACAAGAATGAATCAGGCTTCCACTTGTCACCGACCCCTCCCTCCTATTGATGATGTCTTGCAAGGTCCCTTTGGAAATAGGCGGTAACCACATCTGTTGATCTAAAACCATGTTTGGCTCCACAAGCAATTTTTTTTCACTTTTTATAGGAAAGGCTGAGAGGACACTCTCTCTCGGTGCTACCACTCACTGGGTCATAACAGCTAATCGTCATGGTCATGGCTGTTTCCTGATATCAGATACTGGTTGTTAGTTTTTGCAGAGATTTTTTTTTTCCTTTAAAAATTCCCACCTACAGCCAATGTCCAACACCACAAAAAATATAAAAAGTTAAAATAAATAAACAAATAATACCTACACAATAAGAACTCCACAAGTAAACACTATGGAAAACATTCTTCAGTGCTGTTTCTGTATGGATTCCCTGTGATTGGGAACACCCTAAGCTTTCTCATCAACTAAGAAGTGGCAATCAGCTGGACTCCTACAAGCAAGCAAAAGAGCACTGACTATTACAAGATAAGAAACAGAAGGTGAGAGTCCAGAACAGAAGGCCCAGCACAGGTTTGTTTTTAAAGAAAAGATGTTTGCTCTTCTGTTTGCAGGATTGGAACTCCAAGTCCAGTGAGCCCCACACGCAGCCACCCTGGGATGGGGGGTGGGGTTAGATCCTTAAATAATTCCTTCAACTGATATCACTACCAAAGGGCCAATAGTGGAATCAGTTTCTGAGTGTCCAATCACTGTCTGTCTACAAGCAACTATTGGGTGAACTGCTTTTTTTAATCACTCTTTAAAAACAAAACACTTTGCTTCCTGTCAGGGCAGCAAGAGTGTCTATTTTCTCTGCCACAGCAGAGACTGAGTGCCAATCAGGCAATTGTAGCTGGGCACACACCAAGCAATCCTCTGGCAGTGGGTGGTACAGCTGGGGGCCCTGATGTGGGAAAGACCATGTGAAATGAGACCCCAAGATGATGACTATGACCCTGTTCTCAGCCACAGAAGCTCTAGGCTTATTAAAGAAGCTAGATCCCATATGACAAACATCCATTACATGAAATATGACAGCTTTTCTAAGAGAGTTGAATGCTCAAAGTCAGGGGTACCAGAGGAGGGAAAGAAAATGAACCTAGAGGAATAGAGGACCATGCTGCCCAGGTGGTGGTCATATTTAACCCTGTTTTGAAAGGGTCTTGCCCTGAAAAGTGTGCAAGAGGCATTTTAGGGTAGTCTCACTTCAACAGTCATTATGCGACTTCACTGCTGCCTAGGGGAAAGCCCTTCAGCAGGAGCTCCTCCGTAACCAAGCGTGGCTACATTACTGACATTCTGTGCAATAGAATGAAAGAAATTCCCAGAAAGCATCTTATTAGGGAAGGCTGCAGTCTCCATTTGCCATTCTTCCATTTGTTTCCTGGAAAGGTGATGTGATGGTGGCTCTCTGGCAACCAGATTAGATCATGAAGAAAGATGACAATCTATGGGGAATACCACTGGGTGCCTTACTTTATTAGTTTATAAAGACCCCTACTCGGTGGGGCAGCCACACACTTGTTATTCCAGCTACTCAGGGATGAGCCAGGATGATGAGCACAAGTTTGAGACTACTCTGAGTAATTTTACCCTTAACCCTTTAATCCCTAGTGTTTCATCTCTGGAACACCCACAACAATGGGACATAATAAACTTTTTCTCTTCAAATTCTTGTTCATTCAATTTTCATGAGAAAATTTTAAAAATTGCAACCCTCTGCATAAATAGGTTTTTTAGCCCATTTATAGGCTAGAGACATAGCCTGATGCTCTCTGGGTACAATCAAAATCCTCAGTGCTACAAACAAAAAAAGAATCCCATTATTTCGAGAACTTTAGGGCACATTTACAAACCAGAGGACCAACTCGCATGAAATCACTCTGCTCACCCACCAAAAATGTGCAGTTCTCCAGCAGCTATTTCTTATGGCAGAGTGGAAGGCAGCTTCTACGGCCTTCACTTTGCTGAAGAAATGTAATTCTAGAATCTAAACTCAAAGATAATCTCAGTCCCCTTTGCCATTTCTCCTAGGAGAGACTTTTATTTCTGTCTTGGATGTCAAAGGCCCAATGGATTGTCATGTAAACTACTTGGCGTGTCCTACAAGAACAGTCAAGAATTTCTGACACAGCTCCCTTCCCGTCCCATGAACATATCTTTACACACCTGGAATTCTTATCTCTTAGGGTACTTTTCATTTAGGACCCTCCTGTCTCTCCCCCATTCTTGTCTTTACAATATATACCCTACACTATAATTATGCATTTATTGTTACTCTGTCTCCTTTTACACTACATTGTTCAGGCAGAAACTAGGTCTATTTTTTTTCATCATTTCGGATTCTTAGCACTATGCCTGACATAACATCAGAATCCATAAATATTTTCAGGAAAGGAATTTTTAATATACTTTCACATATTAATACTAATTTTAATCACCATTTAAAATGAAGCAAATTTGCATCCCAAGTGATGATTTTCATATTTTAAACTTTATTTGACTGCACTTTCATTCAACTTCAATTAAAGTAAAATATTCAGTTAAAATCATTGTTCAACACATCATTTGTTAGAAATAGTTCTTAGGGGAGAAAAATAGCAATGCGCTCATAACAATAAATACAGTTTGTCAATTGGTACAGATCTACTTGGTGAACCCACTTGACAAAAAAATTAGGTTAGCAATTTTTTTAAGTTTTGGGTCATACAAAGGTGCTAAACACTCACTGGAAGAAAGATAGTCTTTTTAAAAAATGGTGCTGGAAAGACTGGCTCTACACATGCCAACGATTAAAACTCAACTCGTATCTTTCACCATATTCTAAGCTAAAATTAGAATGGATCAAAGATCTTAATATTAAAACAGAAACATTAAATCTTCTGAAAAACAGAGTAGGTAAAACTCTTGAAAAGTATAGCACAGACCTTATGAACAAAACCGGATTGCACAGGAACTGTCACAAAGAATCAACAACTGGGATCTCACCCTACTGAAAAGCTCTTGCACAGCACAAGAAACCAGCAACAGAATGAAGAGACAACCCACTACATTGGAGAAAATACTGGCCAGCTGTACCTCAGACAAAAGATTATTAGCGAGAACATATAAAGAACTCAAAAAAATCAGTCCTCCCACATTTAAAGACCCAATCCAAAAATGAGCATCTGAGATGAATATACACTTCTCAGATGAAGACAAAAAAAATCAAATAAATATATGAAACAAATGTTCAACATCACTAGTCATTTGAGAGATGCAAATTAAAACAACTCTGAGATTCCACCTCACCCCAGAAAGAATGACCATTATCCAGAAATTAAGCAATAACAAATGCTGGAGGGGGTGTGGAGATTCCTCAAAATACTAGGATTGGAGGTCCCATTCAACCCAGCTATTCCCTTCTGGGTATCTTCCCAAAAGAATTAAAAACATCAAACCACAGTGATATATGTGCACTCATGTTTATAGCCAAAAAATTTGTAATAGCCAGATCTTGGGAACAACCTAATCGCCCATCAACTGAAGAACCGATAAAAAAGCTGTGGTATTTTTATACAATGGAATACTACTCTGCCACAAAGAAGGACAAACTGGAGACTTTTATAGGTAAATGAATGCAACTCGAGTCCATATTCATTAGTAAAATAAGACATGCATTTGTAAACATTTTATTGTACCTTTAGTATAAGAAGCTATGTATATGTGTATGTATATATATATATATATATATATATATATTTAAAGAATAGTTAAAATAGTTATACTATAGATTTCTCTGAATTTACTGAACAGAAAGATTTGTTCTGGTATTGCTCAGACAATTGAATGCAGGTGTCTTGTGCTCTGGGTGAATGATTTGGGGATAGTAATATGCAATGTATGTACCATTGCTGCCCCTGATCGATGTATTTTGAAGTTTCGTTTTAGTTTTTTTTTTTTTTCTCCTTGATATAAAATGGATTTGGGACAGGGGAAGGTTGGATCATACAAATAAAAAGTCACAAGTCCTGCTCTTGGCCTTTACTCAAAAAGCAAGTGCAGGTATATTCTTACCCTCCTAATGGGTTACATAGGGATAGATGATAGAGAATATCCTTACTGCTAAATTTGACCATGAGGCTGAGCTTCTCCCACAGTTGTGGTGCAGAGTAACCACTGCAAGCTGATTGAAGGACAGTGGAAATTCAGAGCTCTCCTAGCCCAACCGACACTTCTTCCTAAGGGCTCACCATTCATACAAGGATACAGTTTGGTCAGAGGTATAAATTTAGTGGGAAACGGTCTCAGGCAAGTTAATTCCTTAGCTGAATGCAATACGACCAAGTCACTGTGCTTTTTCCCCGATGCCAAACATAATTCCTTAAGACTCGATGGCCATCCCACCAGGGTTAGTTATATGAGATCAGCTCTTTAGAAGTGCTGTTTTAAAAATTGCCAACGTGAAATTTTCCCAATTCAGACCTGAATCGCATGACATCATTCTCTTTGCAAAGAGAGACATAACACCTGATGTCCAGGCAGAAGTCTTTCCAATATCCTGGCATTCTTTTTTGGGAAGCAATATTTTTAAATGTTAGGTCTGAAAGAAACAAGCGAAGGGGAGGAGCCTGGTTCTCCCTGCCTGCGGAGCTGGTAACGTCACCTCCTAGAGCACACTGAGGTGGGATGTGTATGTGAGGAGACCTTGGCTAAAAATAGACAAACTAATGGAACGCAGACAGGTCTTGCAAGCCAAATTTCTGAATCCACATCCTGATCCCACATTCTGGAGGTGCAGGACAGAAGAGAAGTCTGCACTGTCTTAAACAAGCGTAGTTCTTAGAGGCTATGCAGAGTCTTAGATATAGGCAGTAATGTAAGGAATCAGACAGATAATAATGGCTGTGGAGTCAGGCTGGCTGGGTTCAAATCCTGACACTAATAAAGACTTACTGGCTACAACTCCGAGAGGTCCCAGTTTCTTCAACTGCAAATTTTGCTCTGATATTTACTTGTAATCTTGGGCAAGACACTTCATCTCCCAGAGCCTTAATCCCTCATCTGCAAATGGGAAATCACAGTAGTGCTTGTTTTCTGAGGATTAATGTGTATGAAAACGTCATCCAATGCTGATACATAGGAATTATTCAGCAGCAGCACCATTAGCATTATCATGCTATCCCCTATCCACAGCACTTCTAGGTTTCAGAATGCCTTAAAGCACAAAAAGAAACTGCTACGTCACGTTTCCATACTCCTATAGATGCCTTGTTCCACCTTGCACTGACTGCCACTCTCAAGCAGAGCCAGATGTCTGCACCATGGCCCCTTTGTCATCCATCAATGAGTGCAGGGCCAAGCGTTCCAGCTGCTGGGAACAGGAGCTCCGCCCTTCGTAGTGGCCAGTACTCACTCCGCCCATTTAGAACTTGTTTGATGCAACTGGTTTCCAATGAGGTGCTGGGGCAAGAAACGCTGGCTCCACCTCCAGTGCTGCTTCCTCTCTCCCCAAATCTGTGGGACTTCACTGTTCTGCCATGTGACAGCATTGTGTCATGGCAGCACTTGTACACAAACCAGCCAGACTATTTCAATGTCATTGTGAGAAACAGGCTGCTTTCTCTAATTTACATACCTATTCAGATCACTACTCCTTTTTGATCTCGCCAGAAAAGTTTTTCTTTTTCTTTTTCCTCATCTCTCCCATGTGGAACTGGAGGACCATTTGCCAAGTGAAATCGTTGTTGTGATTTTTAAGGAGATGTAATGTGGGTGTTGTGGCACATTCCAATAATCCCAGAATTCAGGATGCAGAGGCAAGATGATCGCAAGGCCAGCATGGATACACAGTGAGACCTTTTCTCAAAAAAAAAAAAAAAGGTGGGGCTGGGGATTTAGCTCAGCGGCATAAGTACCTGCCTTAGAAGCAGGCAGTCGTGAGTTCAATCCCCAGTACCGATAAAATAAGATTTAAAAAAAATGTTTTTAAAGGCTCCATCCTATGGAGGTAGAGAATTAGGATGACTATAAAACTGACACATTGTGTCCTATGTTACTGACCAAATGCTAGTCTATCTCAAAGAGTATTCAGAAAGTTTCCCAACTGTCAGGTAATACAATGTCTTTTAGTCTTGCAGAGCTAAAGCGCTGTCGGTGCTTTTAATTCCGTTTCCATGTTTAACTAAAAAGTTCTACAAGGACATGGGGCAATGAATCAAAATGATGAACTGTGCCCTTGCAGCCCTGGTTCCCACTTCTGTGCAATATGGATTAGGTCATAAGTAAAACTATATTCATCACCAAGCCCCACGGGCACAATATGATTAAAGTTAAAGGAGTCCAGAAATTTCTCAAATTGAGAAGTAAATCTGAGCAGGGTTGAAATTTCCAGCCCCTCCCTAAAGGCTTGGCAACCTGTTCTAAATCACAACTGAAACCAGGCTGAAGGGACATCTGTTCCTCCAGAAAGGGTTTGGCACTGAAGAGAAAAACTACAGATTAGAACTGATTAATATTGTCAGGGTGGAGAGACTGAGGAGAGGATGGCCAGGAAAGTTAGAATCATCTACCTACTAACAAACAACTGCAACTCAGAAAGAAAGGAGGAAGCGAGGAGGGAAATCAAGGAGGACTTATTCTTTTTTTCTAGCAGGACTGAACATATCTTCAGTGAATACAACACTGCTACATTTGAGATGAATATTTGGATGTTATTTGTATAATAACTTAATGTTGGTTTGTCTGCAAAGGGGAAGAGCATTGGCCACCGAACCTAGAACCTGGTAATGAAAAACTAGATATTAAACTTTAATATCCTACATATGACTGGAGGAAACTTTCCCTAAACTTTGCTGGACTAGTGGAGTCATCTTATTACAGTTTTTCCTCTGCTCGGAAAATCACCTTAGTGCAAATTAGAGTAATATGTAGTATCTACTTCTAGTCCAAACAGCAAGAGTTAACAGTAACTCACTAGTAGAGGGCATAGATCCTGGGCTCCCTCTCTGAATGAGTAAATGAATGAATGATAAATAATACGATGAAATCTGCTGCTAATTGGATTATATTTTCTGTCTTGAAAACTTAGATGATAAAGAATTAGTGCTGATAATAGTACTAAGCATCATTTATATAGTGTTTCCTAAGTGCTAGGTACTATTCCAAATTAACATCCTAAATCCTAAACCCACATAACACTCCTATGAGGTAGGAGAGCTATCATCAATATCCTGTTTTATAGATGTTTTCAACAATGTTACTTTGTTGTTAACAACTAGAGCTTTCAAAGAAAATACTTCGAACCACAAGGACAGGAAAAGTAGCTTGCCCCAGGGAACCCACCTAGAATATGACAGACCCAGGGCTCGAACCTATGACACTGAGTTCAAAAATGGACCAAGAAGCCACCATGCTGCATTTAGCTGCCCATCGCCTAGGAAAACTTTCTAGAAAAGAGATGTGGAGGAAGTTAGCCATGTCCCTGCCTGGTGGTAGCAATCATACTTAAAATATGTAGTTTCCTCTAGTAGGTTCCCCAGATCCACTGTAAGACATGCAGCCTGCTCCTGCGGCTATAAGAAGCCACTGAAAGTGTTACTGCTGTCCCTGCATGGTGTGTGGCCACTACAGCATTCACCTTTGCCAGCAAAGGCAGAAGCTGGGGGTGGGCTAAGGTAGGAGCCTGTTCCCAGGCCACATTTCCTGCCCAGGAATTGCCAAGGTTGCAGGCTGAGAAATTCCTCACTAAGAAGTTATGTCCTAGAGCTTTTTCCTTGAGCCTTTATTAAGAATGAAAACTTTTCTTGCCAAGGAAGACCAAGGATTGAGGAAGAAAGAGACGTGGCCAAATTTGTTTACTAACCTGCTACACACTACCAGGGAGCATTTTTCAGGGAAATTCTTGACTACTCAACAAGAAGGGGAAAAAAAGCCTGTGGGAAATTTAATCAACAACTGAACAAAAGAGAAAAACAAAGCCCTACCAATAAGGATGTTGCCAAATACAACGGGGCCCCTAAAGGAGATGCAATTGTCTTCAGATAAGAATCCCCAAGGAACTGGGCTTACACCAAGTACTACATGATTGCTATATTAGCCAAGGAATCTTCATTCACAGGGCAAGTGCGTGCAAAACCATCTGTTACTACCCTTGGATTCCCCCGGTTTGGGGAGAGACATTCACATTTCAAGAGGAACCTCTGGGAAGGAAGGGAAAGGTCTCTACCTTTCCCAGAACTGATTACTTTTTTTATATGGCCTGGAGGAGGGGGGAGCTCTCCTTTCCATGAAATCAAACTCCGAAATTGAAAGGAGATAGGCCTGCTTCAATAATGCACACACAGTGCGCCCAGCTGCCTGGTCCTACAGCCACACAAGCACTATTAGGGTTTTCCACATTCTTCAACTGGTATAAATGGCAGCGTCTCAGGAAAAATGCCAAACTGTCTTCAGGGCCGAAAGGGGCTCTACTTTCTAAGGAGCCTCTTCCTTCTTTTCTTAAACCTGATATGAAAAGCTGATGTTCTGTACCGCAACACATTTAACCTGAAATATGCCAACGCTTGAAAAACAGACCAAACCTGGGAGGGGTTTTGTCTCTTGATCGAGGAGGGGCTGTAGTAAAACACATTTGCCAAAATTCATGGAGATGCACACTTTGGATTTGCGTGCTTTTCTGTATGTAACTTATAACACAGTACCTTTAAAAAAAAAGCTGAGTATATCAAGATTACTCACAATTAAGGAAACGGGGGGGGGGGGACAAATCACTTGCTCTCAGGAACAGTAAAACTATTCTGTTCTTATTTTCTCCTTCGCCCCCTCCCGCATCCAAAATCACTCCTGAAAATTTGCAAGTTCAAGAACCTCAAAAAGTACAATCCCCTGACTGCACAGGCCAGAGAGTGCCGAAGTCTGCCGGGCAGCCTATGAGCCCAGGCATACAGCACCTGTCACACCCCAAGTCTTCTGGACAGGAATCAAAAACAAAAAGGCAACATCAGTGTCTCATCTGGTGGGGAGCATGCTTGCGCTTTTAGCAGCAGTGTCAGCTTATTCTTCTGATTCTTTAACTCCATTTTTAAATAGGGTCCTTACTGCTAAGCTGAGGAGCACTTCCTTGCCTGGAGCAGGCTAACCAGGCACGGCGCAGGCCTATGACTGGGGCACTCAGCGAGCCTGGCTTCTGCCAGTGGCTCCCAGGTTTACGTGGGTAACCCGTAGCTCGGTCACCCCCGGCAACCTCCGAGATCCGCAGTGCCCGGGGCGGGGGTAGGATCACTAAGTGACAGTGGAGTACTAAGAAGCTTCATCATCGTAGTCACGACTTAGCGGTGCACGTCCTCCTTTCTCTTATCAGGCAGAGAGGGCCAGATTCACCTCTGCCAAGCCGAGAAAGGCCGCTCTGCTCTTGGTGGCAGAGGCTCCCGTAAGGGTCGCAGGGGCGCCCCCTCCCCGTCACACCCTCCGAGCGTCCTGACCGCCACAACAGGTCATTTCCGCAGCACAGGGCTAGGAGCTCATCTCCACACAGTCACCGTGAATCAGGATCACTCAGCGAGCGCTTCCTGGACCGAGCCAGAGGTCCAGTGATTTCCCTGGCCTGCCACCGAGGCACTTAAGAAAGGACTGTGCCGGGCACCCCTCGCAGCCCACCCTTCCTCCCGGTGAGGAGGCTCGGGGTGCTGCCCGTGGCTGGACAGCGTCTGTACGGGTGGCTGCTCGCAGGTGGGTCCTGCAGGCTCCCCCGACCCTGAGCGCCTTGCCAGCCTCACACCGGAGCCGGTGCCAGGACTACAGCAAGAGGCTCCGGCGGGTTTGCACCTCGGTGGCGACACTGGCAGCTCCGCTCGGGAAGGGCAGGGAGAGAGGCCGGGAGCAGAATGTGGGGCAGCCCCGAAATGCGGCGCCCGCAAGGACTCGGGGACTCGCGCTTCCTGCGCCTCTGCAGCGCTTCTGCTCTGGCTGCGCCTGCCTTGGCAGCGCCCGCAAGCGACACAAACTGAGATTTGCGGGGCGGGCAGGAGGGATGAAGGCGCAGGGACTCGCTTCCTGCCCCAGGCGCACAGCACACTGCAGTGTCCCCCATCCGCGCCGCCCCCAAACTCTCAGTGGTAAAATGCCGGGGGACCACAGCTCGCCCGAGGTCCTGGCTGGTGACCCGGAGCAGCTGGCAAAAGTGGGGGGCGGGGAGGGTGGACCTGCGGTCCGCGCGCGCGGACGAGTGTCTCCAGGCGCCCCTGCAGAGGCCGCCCGCCAGCGACCCGCACCTACCTCGATCCACTTCTGCGCCTCGGAGAAGGCGGGCTCTGGGGGCGGCTCGGGCTGCAGGGGCTGCAGAGCTTCCAGACCGAGCGCGGGACAAGCCATTTGTGAAGCCCCGCGTGCGCTCGAGCGCCGGGCCGCCGGGAGGAGCACGGCCGCAGCGGCCGCCGCAGGAGCGCGCAGCCCGCCCCTTCCCGCCCTGCTGCGGGCGCAGTCCCGGAGCCCAGCCGCGCGCACGGCCGAGGGAGGACGCCGCGGCCGCTGTCCCCAGCGCCGCCCGGGCCGGCTGCGCCGCGAGTGGCCGCCGGGACCTCCCTCTCCTCCCCACCTTCTCGGCCCCTCCCTCCCCGGGGGTGGGGAGCTCGGCTGGCGACTAAAAATAACCGGGAGCCGGCGCGGGGTGTCTCCCTCGGCCGGCACACCCGGGCCAGGAGAGGGACGCGGCCGGCCACCCCGCACGTCCCCGAGCCAAGCCCGCAGCCGAGGGGCGGGACGACCGAGCAGCACCTGGGAGGCGCGCGCCGAGCCGGGCACGCGTGCCGGGAGCTCGCGCTGCTGCAGCGGGGCACGCGGGCACCTGCCGTCCTCCCCGCCGCGGCGGTGAGGCCAGGGGTCAGCCCCGCGCCGGAAGGCGTTCCGCTACCTGATCTTTCCGTGTCTGTTGATTATTCAACCAGTATTAGAGACCGACTCTAGGCCCGCCACTGAGCAGGGCTTTGGGAACCTGCAGGAGAAAAAAGACAACTCAAAGTCTTTGTCCTAGGTATGTTCCCACGAGGGGGAGAAAGGAACATGTAAATCGAGAGACCTCTGTGGAGCCTGTGCTCTGTTAGAGGAGAGAGCCCAGGGCTGGAAGGAAAGACCCACCTGATTTCCGCTACCCTCCCTCGCCTGGAGGCGCCCCAGTGCCTGGTTCAGACCCTGGAAAGCACGCAGGAGGGCAAAGGGTGTCATCCCACTCGGCCAGGACTGCAATTGTCTGGGGCCCTCCCCTACCCTACAGCTACGCTCCAGGGAACCCCTAAAGGTGGTCCGTTTTCTCTTGCCCATCATATCCCAGAACGGAGATGAGAAAAGTCGCCCAATCCCATCTGGTTTCCAGACCTGGCCTGCTCCCTGCCAACGGTGCCTTGAAACCCTCCTTCCTCGGACACCTCCCGGAGTCCCCTTGTGATTTGCCTAAGAACACAACTGATGATCCCCGGAAGGTTTTCCTGAAATGGTACCACGAGGTGATATAAATGCGAGCGATGTTAAGGGTACAACAGCGGGGAATCCCTGGGTACCCAGGCTGGGGGTTGGAATCACTGGGTGGAGGTGGAGAAACCGGCGGAGGACTTGACTGCTGCAGTGCAGTGAGGAAAGAAGGCGGTGGGATAGTAGGGGACAGGCAAGCTCCATCCACATCGGGGGCTTCAGGCTCCCTGCAGTGTAGACTTGCTGCATGGATGTCCACGGAGGGCCACTAGCGAGCTCTGGGCTGACCTGAAGCAAAGGATTCATCGCCTGAGAATGGCACTGGGCAGCTCATGGATCCTGAACAGCTAAATCTCTGCTCCTGTTAGAGTTTAGTCTTGGTGGGGGGCTGAAATTGCAGCCTTACCTGCTCGGCAGTCAGATAGGCTTTAGCATATTTACCTTGAAAACTTATATACGGTGCCAGGCATGGTCCTCAGTGTATAGCAAGTCATGGGCCAGCTCAATCCTTTCCCAGCCCTGAAAGCCAAGGGACAGCAGGGCTGTGGGGCAGCTGGTACTCAGCCCAGACAGCCTGGCACCAGGTCTGCTCCTGACCACACACCAAGCAGCCTCCCCAGGCCTATCCAGGATCTGCCTCTTATAATCTGTGCCTCAGTTTCTTTCCCTCAAATGCCGTTGAAATGGCTGCCTAGCAGAAGCCCAGAGAAAAGCAAACTCAATGACTGAAGGTGAAGGGACACAGTGCTCAGTGCTCGCTGGGTGACCAGCCCTTCTACCCTGCCAACCAAAAAGGGAGCCGAGGGACTTGTGGACGAGGAAGAGACAGAACGGCTAATGAAATCCAAGTGCGAGACGACTTTGCTTTCCCAAAGAAACATGGCAAAGTAAAGACAGTAGTTACCCAGCACACCAGAATGCCGGGTGTGGTAGCTCATGCCTGTAATGCCAGCACTCAGGAGGCTAAGGCAAGAGGATCGTGGGGAGTTCAGTGCCAATCTGGGCAACATAAGCAAGTTCAAGGCCAGCCTGCACTACATAGTGAGAACCTGTCTCAACTTTCCCTTCCCAAAAAATCCTGACTCCAGTACACTAACATGAGCTGCCATGTTGGGTCACACCATGTTGGGTAGGAGGGAAGCCAGAGGACCTACGTGTCCTTGCTGAGTCCATTTGGAAATAAATGATACCATTAAGTCTGCTGTACCTCTTAAATATCTAGCATTGAAATTGGCACTCAAAGCTTTTTTTTTGCTTTCAATAAAAATATTTTAATCATTTAAATTTATAATAAGTAATATCCATTTCTCTTGAACTGCTATCATTAATAAACTGACATTTATCATTAAACTGTAAAACGTTCAAATCTAGCACCATCATCAATAATATTTACAAGTTATCTTAAGCACCTACTATGTGCAAAATACTGCACTAGCAAGAACCCACAAGGGACATAGACTTTGCTGATTGGGAGATAACAATGTTTTTAGTGAAATCATTTCCATATGATGTAGCTCTTCCAAATATAAAAGTAATGGGAGGAAATTTTGAAAATATAATAAAAAAAATTCTAGACAAAAATCTCACCATGGAGAGATCATTGCTATTTTTGAGGATCTGAAGTAACATTATGACCTAAAAAATAATCATAAGATGTGTACTATTTAATACATGTCAAATGACTGATATGAATACCATATTAAAATGGCATGCGTCAGTCAAGAAACTGAGGCAGGAAATTGTTCAAGCCCAGTGATTTGAGGCCAGCCTGGGCCACAAAGCAAGACCCAACCTCAAAAAAAAAAGGGGGGGGGGGAGGAAAAACAAAGCATTGGTTGGTTGTCTGTTGTTTTGAAATGACTTTACTGAGTGTCTTAGTCACGTTTAACTTGTTACTGAGACAAAATACCTGATGACCAAAGTTGGGAAAGGAAAGGTTTATTTCTTACAGTTTTTGGAGGTTTCAGTCCATACTCAATTAGCTCCATGGCAGGGTGGCATGGGAGGGCTGCAGTTCATGGTGGCTGCAAACAGCAAACCAGAAACTGGCAAAAGAGAGAAACACACCTTCTTCTTGCCATTACATTATATTCTGGCTCCACCCCTAGGCCAGTGTAACTCTCATACCTCCAATCCAAGCACTAGACAATGAACCAATCACAAACACACAATGCAAATGCATGAGGCCTGGGGGTCACCAACATAAACCATGACAACTGAGATATGACCCATATACTATAAAACCTACCTATTTAAACAATGTGATTGTAGAGTAACCACAATTAACAATTATGTGTATTTCAAAACTGCTACAAGAGGAAATTTTTAATGTTCTCATTAAAAAGAAATGATAAATGTTTGAGGTGGCAGATATGCTAATTAATCCGACCTGATAATTAGACAATGTATGCATACATTGAAACATCACAGTATAGCCCATAAATATGTGCAGTTATCATGTCACTTACAAATAAAATACAGTTCAATAGTTTTAAATATATTCATGACCCCAATGGATTTTAGAACATTTTTATTTCTCTAAAAACCCCAAATTGGCAGTCGCTCCTCTGCCCCACTGAGCTCTGACAAATCTTAATATATTTTCTGGGCTAGGCATGGTGACGCATGTCTCTAATCCCAAGAATGTGGGAGGCTGGAGCAGGAGGAACACAGGTTCGAGCGCTACCTGGACAGGAATGAAGCTAAGTGTGAAAACCGAGGTTCAATCCCCAGTACCACAAATGAATTCCAGTGTGTGTGTGTGTTCCTTCTCCATAAATTTTCCTATTCTGAATACTTTACATAAATAGAATCACAGGCTGGGCAGGTGGCTCAGTGGTAGAACAAATGCTTAGGATGCCCAAGGCCTTAAGCCAAACCCTAGCATAAATAAAGAAATGAATGAGAAAACAACTAAACAGGATCATGAAATATGTGGTCCTTTGTCTATGGCCTCTTTCTCTTAGCTTGGTGATTTTAATGTTCATCAATGCAGCATTGCAGAGAGTATAAACATTTTTTTCCTAGGAGTCAAGAGTCTTCCTATATTGTCAGCCTGGCCCCAAACTCCTGGGCTCAGTGGTCCTCCTGCATCAGACTCCTAAGTAGCTGAGACTACAAGTACACACTGAGTATCAGGGACCACAGGTGGCACTTCATTTCATTGCCAAATAATATGATATTGTATTTCTACACACTCTGTATGTCCATTCACCAGTTGGACGTTTGAGTTGTTTTCATTTTGGGTTATTTTCAATAATCCTGCTCTAAACATTTACATACTTTTTGTGAATATGTGTTTTCATTTCTCTTAAGTATGCACCAGAGAATGGCATTGGTGGGTAGAAGGATAAGTCAAATGTTTGACCTTTGACAGGCTACCAGACCCATTTTCCTCACAGCAGCACCATTTTATATTCCTGCTGCAGGATATGAAGTTTCCAGTTTCTCCACATTCCTGTCAACATTTGTTATTCTCCAAATTGTCATTACAGTTAACAAAGTAACATGAAACAGTACCCGATTATGGGTTTTAATTTACATTTTTCTGATGCCTAATGATACTGATCATCTTTTCATGTGTACATTGATCATTTGCACATCTTCTTGGAAGAAATGTCTTTTAAAATCTCTTCATTTTTAATTCTACATTTTTCTTAACATAAGAGTTCTCTATATATTCTAGATACACAACCTTCATCAAAACGTTTTTCTCCCATTCTGCATGTGGACTTTTTACTTTCTTGGTGACCTCCTTTGAAGCATAAAAGATTTTATCTTGATAGTCTAATGTATCTAGTTTTCTTTTTTGCTTGTGTCATAACTTAGAGGGCACTGACTAATCCAAGGTCCCAAAAATTTATTTTATGTTTTTGGTTAAGGATTTTATAATTTTAGCACTTACATTTAGGTCTATGGTCAGTTTTAGTTAATTTCTCTAAGAACATGGATTTCAAGATCAAAGTGAAAATTTAGTGTGAGTCTGAATCTTCTGAAAAGAAGGCACAAAGATAGAATTAAAGGTGCAAGGATTTTTTTTTTTTTAAATCGATACTGGGGATCAAACTCACAACCACCTGCTTGCAAGGTAGGTGTGCTGGTGTGCCACCAGCCCCGAAGCAAGGATTTTATTAGAGAGATGACTTCAAGAGAAAATGCAGAGAAACTTGGAAACTACTAGGAAACTGCCTGAGTACAATGTACATCCAACCTGAAGTGGGGAAGAGAAACAGAACATTGGGTAAAAGCATTCTTCAGCTGCCATTCATCCAGAGAAAGTTTATCAAGGCCAGAAGGAGGTCCCTAAACCTATGTCAGCTGCCGAAACAGTCCAACTCTCCTAGAAATGGGCTCCCCTTAGTATCCCTGCCATTTCTACTGACTGGCTAAGAGCGATCCAGTGCAAAGTATGGCCTCCATGCAACAAGGCTATGCACCGCAGAATCTACAGGTGATTATGGTTTCCATTCTTGATGCACCCGGCCCTGTCATTCAGGATCACACATGATCAAAAAACACAATTTAACCTCGCTGAATCTCAATTTTATTGATAAGATACTTATGTCCTTGGCATTTAAAAATCAGCAGTTAATAATAATGACTTTGATGATATATATATTAAAAGATGCATATCTATTATACCTTAAAAGAGATAAATAAATCAGGCAAATATAAACACTAAATCTTACCATGTGTAGTACTTTGAAGATTTACAGTTGGATATGAATACTTATTTACTAAGCTTCTCACTCTCTGTTCTTAGACTTAAATGTCACCTTTGTGTAAAGACTTCCTGAGCCACCAAACCAACACTATTCACTCTGTGTTCCTAGAACAACATGAGGGTCAATGTAATAAATTAGAGGCAAGAATCTTCAGGGATATTTTCTAAAATACTCTGAATTCATCATTGTTTTATTTTTAAGCTATTAAATATAATTTTTATTCATAAGAAAAATGAGCAATAACAATTTAAACTTCCTAAACTGTAACAGATTGAGTAACTTTCCTACTGCAACATTCCTAGGAATGCTACACAAAATATTAATATTCTTAAGCTGCATGGCTGAGTTCAGAAAAAATGAACAGGAATCCTCAGGATACAACAAAAGGAGGAAATATAAAGCTAGAATAGTAAGCTCACAAACTGATCTTTGACACAGTGAAGAGTGCCGCTAGACTCGGAAGCCTCCAGCTAGGTACTGGAAGATGAGGGCTCTGAGAGTGGTGCAGTGTGGACAATCAGAGCTGAGCAGTATTACAGAGAAAGAGGGGAGAGGAGGGGAAGGGAAAGGAGAGGAGGAGAGGGAGTGGGAGGGAGAGGTATTTTTCCCACAAAGAAAGAAATAGTGGCTGGGGATTTAGCTCAGTGGCATAAGCAGCCGCCTGGCAAGCATGAGGTCTTGAGTTCAATCCCTGGTATCACAAAAAAGAAAGAAAGAAAGAGTGAGCCAGAATTATTCCATTACAACCACACACAGAGACAATAAGGAAGCTTCTCTGTCTTTACCTCAGCTCTGAGTGCAGGAGGCAGGCACAGGAGATGGGGTGAATCTCCTTGAGAATGTGTGTCTTGGTCACTTTATCATTACTGGGACAAAATACCCCACACCCACACTGTGAAGGTGCTATGCTTTAGCTCGTGGTTTCAGTGTATGTTGGGCTGGCTCTAGAGCAGAAATGGCAGAATGAAAAGGCCTGGGCAGGCCAAATGCTCATCAATGCCAGCCAGGAAGCAAAGAGAGAGAAGGGAGAAGCTGGGACAGCATACCTTTCAGGTAAACCCCGCTGTGACCTGCATCTTCCAACAAGGCCCCAAGCCGCAACTCAGTGGAATGAACCCACTGATGAGCACAGCACCCCATCCAATCACTTCCCAGCTCGTGAGAGTACAGGAGGATGTTTTAGATCTAACCACAACAATGTGTAAACATAAGACTAGTTCTCTTTACAGACAAAATGTAGACGATCCCAACCCCTCCCCCCACGAAGCTAAGAAATTAACTTACAACGTGACCTGTGACCTCTAAGTTATCTAAGAAGCAATGTAAATTTAGAAGACATGCCCTCCACACCTGCAGCTTTCCCTTAGACAGACCTACTGGACATGAGTTACAGCCGGCAAGCCCAAAATGCATGTACAAACAGGACAAACTGTGCAAAATCAAGACTACAAAAAGGACCAAATCAGGGTCCCTAGAAATTCACTGAATAGTTATCACACAAAGCTTAAAAGTGAAATTCTCAGATGATTGAATATAAGAAATAATGAATCGAAAACAGAATAGCAAAAGGCAATGAAAAGGAGACACAAATATGAAAGCACACAAGGAAAACAACTAGAAAGAAAAATATAGCAGTAAGTTTAAATCTCAAAAGGCGGGTTAAAGCGTAGGTCAGTCGCATGTGAAGAAAGGATTTGTGAACCAGAAGATAGGTCTTTGGAAAGTATATGAAACAAAGCAGAGAACACTGGAAACGATATTAAAGATAGGCTAAGAGTATAAAAATCTCACAAAACAGCTCCTAGTTATAAATTTTTATAAAAGTAATAGTTATAAATTATAACTATAAAATACAGTCATTAAATTCAGAAAGTGCATTGAATCCAAATATATGTATGCACTATAAGTATACATATCTACATATAAGCATGTACACATACTATAGTGTGTGGGGAACAGGGTACTCGGGGCTAGGCCCAGGGCCTTCACAATGAGCTACAGTCTCCCCTGCCCATTTTTTTTTCGGAGACAGGATCTGACTAACTCACTAAAGTGCCCAGACGGGGCTCCCACTTGCAATCCTTCTGCTTTAGCTTCCCAGGGTGCTGGAGTCACATATGGTGGCTCACGTCTGTAATCCCAGCATTCAGGCAGCTGAGGCCCGAGGATAGAAAGTGGTACATAGTGACACTCTTGTTTCAAACAACACCACCAAAATAAATACATAAATAAGAAACTAGCTTGAGGGTCCTCCTCAACCTCATTCCTCCCCTACCCTCATTCCAGTGCTCTGGACACCGTGAGACACAGACACATCTCCAAACACATCTGGCCCAGCGCCACCCTGCTGGCACCGAGTGATCAGAATAACAGATAGTAGGAATAGCCCTAAAAGTTATTTTCACACCAGGACAGTTGGCAACAACAAGTTCCTAAGCAAAATAGTGACCACATAAATATATTTATACTCTACTTCCCCTTATCCAGATTCCAAAAATACCCAGAGCCATTGCATCACCACTCAACACAAAGGAAATTATGAGACTTTAAATCAAAAAAAGACAGCAGTTAAAATGTCTTTTACACATCTTACAAAAATACACAGCCATGCAAACATTTTGAATGGTCTTCCAAGGGACTTAGGTCAGTCTGGATAGGGGACAAGAAGTTTGAATTTCCTTCTTAATCAGCCAGGTAAGAGAAAGACACAGAGAGATTAACTTTCTTCTGGAATTTTCTTTGGATGCTGGGGATGGACCCCAGGGCCTTGTACGTGCTAGGCAAGCAGCCCTATCCTGAGCTACTTCCCCAGCCATCTCCTAGCATTAATTCAAAAGACAACAGCACTCTAGAGAAAGCCTTATTCTTCACATGATAATGAGTGCCTGGAAATTCAGACAAAACACGCATTCATGGTATGTTTTATCCCAAAAAGACAACTATATGACAGAATAAAATCTTATCTGAATGCCTAATTTTTATAGCAAGTAAAAACTAAGACAATTTTCTGCGTCTTATGGCTTACCGGAGGGGGAAAAAAATACAGCTTTTAGGATGAAAGCAATTAAAGTTCATTAATGATTTTCAGGCTTCAGAAATTAGAAATACATACACTTTCTCCCTCCTATCTGATTTGAACTTGTGTAAGCACGAAACAAAGCCTCATCAGCTTTCCTTTTATCAACCAAAGTTAAAGCCCTTTAGGAAGGAAAAACTAAATACATATGGGAAGAGAAGTGGAATAAATCAGCCATTTCTAAAACTGTGCCTGCTAGGAGTCTGTTTCCTATTCAATCCAAGTGCCAGGCAGTGTGGCTGCTTCCTATGTTCCCATGGAAACCTCAGCCTTGCTGAAGTTCAAGTTAATTTCTTACTGCCATCTGCCTGTTGAGTTACAGGCCCTTCTCCAGCTGAATCAGTCAGAGCTTTGTGAGGAGAAAGAAGTTAACTTAGAAACTCTCTGGGTTGTTTCCTTAGAAAGCCAAGATTAGAAACAGATCCAACTGAACTTCAATAGGAATTAGTTGTTGGATGAAAGGAGTTAAAATATACTGTGTGAGCGCTTTCAAGAATGAACTGATATTTAATGCAAATGAGCTAAATGGGATATTAAAAATAGTTTACCTTACATGGCTCAAAATTAGCAGCATAATGCTTTATCATTCTTTAAACTCTGAAAGTGACCAAACTTTTTGTGCTTCTTGAAAACGTTAATGATATCTCTAATCAAAGGTCATAAACTAGTGACCCACATGATTTGGCTCTAGGCTGCAGACGTAGGTTTTTGGCCTGCACAATGTTTTAAAACAATGCTTGAATTAGTTGCCAACTTCTAGAAGTTAAGAAACTTTATGGAAAGAAACAAAAGACAGCTAGATGTCTACCTTCTCTAGAAAACTTGGAAGAGGAGGCTGGCTCTGCATGCCTGTGCTGTGGAAGCCAGAGCACAGTAGCAGCTGCTCCCTGGGAAAGAGGTGTGGCTTTCCCATTGGCTGTGATCCCTGATACCTCTTATATTTACATGTATTTGCCTCTCCATTTGATGATGGTAATTACTGGGTTCCTGCAAGACATTTGCATTCACAATTTCTGCTTTAAATTCATGCAGTACCCACTTCCTAAAAAGTAATGCATCAAATCTAAAACTTGTATGTGTAGAGTCTCACAGAACAGTCTTTCCTCAGTGTGGGGTAGGGTAAGGTACCTTAGGATATCTGAGGTAACCAGAATCTGGACGCTCAAGTCCATCACATAAAATGGCACAATACTTGCATGTAACCTATAGACATCTTTCCATACACAGCACTGTAAATTATCTCTAGATTATTTATACCTAATACAATGTAGTGCTAAAAAGTTGCTATTCTATATTATTTAGGGAACAGTGATGAGAAAAAAAATCTGTACATGTTTGGTATAGATGCATTGTTTATCCAATATTTCCCTTTTGAGATTAGTTAAATGCAAAACCTAACTGTAGTGACACGGAAGTGACTGTACAGTTTTTACCAGCCTAACACAGAGTAAAAATGAATCACATTTGTTTCTTCTTAGCATCAGTTACTTAATTTAAGTAATTTGTAGTGCTTTGCAGTAAGGATAAAGAGGAAACTGGGCATATCAGCATCTCCACTCTTCATAAGGTTTATTAGTAATAGTCACCTATACTTGTTCATCTCCTATGTGGGGAGCACCACACTACACCAAAATTATCAAGGTCACTATGATGCTCTGCATGTTATAGGTCAGAAAACTGAGGCTTAGGAGGATCAGTAAACAACCTGAAGTTGTCAGACTAGGAAATAAACTCCAGCTTCACTCAGTTCTGTCTGACTCGAAATCCTGCATATTAAACTACTAGCTGTGTCTTTATAAATGCATTTATCACGAGCTTAAAATGTCTATTGCTATATTTTAAAATATAGTTTAGAATATGTTCAGAATAAAAGTCTAGAACTCAGAACTTCAGGGTATAAAAAATTCTAACAAGGCTGAGTATGTGGCACATGCCTGTAATCCAAACACTTCAAGAGGCTGAGGCACAAGGATAAAACAATTCCAGCCCAGCCTGGACAACATAGTGAGACCCTGTCTCCTAAATAATAAATAAAGAGGAACAGTGATGTAACTCACTGTAAAGTCCCTGAGTTCAAAATTCAGTACTGTATAAATACATAAATAAATAATCTAATAAGCACAATTACTTCAACAGGTTTTATTACCTGTGTTGATCATGAATAAATAAATATGCATGAAATCACAATTTATTCAAAATACATATTAATATACAAGGAAATAGAACTGTGACAATAGGTAAAATACAGTTGACACACTGTGTCAACTTGAGAAGTTTAAAAGTTTAACAAGAGACTCAGCAGGAAGCCAGGGTTCTTACTTTGTTAATATCCTTCTCCCGTGCAAAAGGAGGGCGAGCACATTTTGTGAGTGTTATACCTCCCCTGGGTGGGGGGAGGCGGGATGGCCTGCATACAACATAAGGAAAGAGAAGAGGCTTGTTCCCCTGGCACTTTACTCTAGCTGCTTTTGCTGGCTGCCGCCTTGAAGTGCCATGCTGCCCTGCCGTGGAGCTGGCTGATTATGGACTGAAACCTTCACAAACTATAAGCTAAATAAATCTGAGCATTTATTAAATAAAATATAATAAATTATTAACATTGTATATTATTAAAATACATAGTCATTTAAAATGTCCTATGTCACTGGCGATGGATGTTTGTAATTCCACACTCTGGGAGGCAGAGGCAGGAGGATCATGAGTGGGAACTGCACACGAGCCCCATAGCAACTTAGCAACACCCAACTTCAAAATACAAAATCAAAAATCTCTGGGGATGTAGCTCAATGTGAAGGCTCTGGCTCAACACTGCCAAAAAACAGTTCTATATTTACTAATTTGCCAGTGATTATAATATATAATTCAGTAGGAGGAAAGCTACACTTGCACAGAAAAATTCTGTGAGGATTTACGCCAATGTGTTAATAGTGACAATCTTTGGGAGACATACCTATGAGCAATAAAAGTTCTGTTTTCTTTTGAATTCTCTGTTTTCTAATCATTTTTCAATGGATGTAGATTACTTGTGTTACTATTTTTTCTCCATTTTATCAAGAAAACAGAGTGAAAAGTTTTAAAATGAAAAGCAGGACAGCTGAAACCTATCACGACAATGAATACACTACAAGAGGCTGGAAAGGGAAATGTGCAGAGGACTGAGATTACAAGCTCAAAGACTGACACTTGTCCAGCCTAAATCACCTCAGCACTCACTCAGCATTCCAGGAAATAATATCACTATAAAAATGACTGAGCCATTTTGCTCAGCAGGTATCAGGGAATCTTGAAAATTAATACAAAAGCCAATATCTTCACATATTCTCATGAAAATGGCTTCAATGGAGATAATTTATTTTCCCCTGCCTGTGTTGCCTAGACAACGAAATAGAGTGGCATTTATTTAAGGTGATGATTATCTGCTCTGCATCCAATATACAACAATTATCAGCCCAGTTGAGAGCTCTGCATGCCAACTGCAAGGTAGTGGCTCTCAAAACAGAGCACACTCCACTTCTGGTTCCTGCTTCAAGGAAAGGATGGTTGTGACACTGGAAACCTCCTCGACCTGATTCCCTCTCATTCTGATCCACTGCAATACACACACACGCGCGCGCGCACACACACACACACACACACACACACACACAGAGGACCTGGTCACATCCTTGGCCTCTGGATCATCAACTCAGTCTGTGCCTCACTGTCCAACTTCCTGCATCTCTCCCCCTTTCTATTCCTGGGACACCTGTCCTTTTCCTCAGGGCCCACTCAGAGCGCCACATTGCTTGATCACATTTGAAATGACACTATTTCTAAAGAATGGCACAGCCATGGCTATTGCAGGCTAGAACCTGGACATGTACTTTTTGCACATACAATAAAATCGACTGCAACATTGCACCTATATATGATTTTTTTCTAGGTAACAAGTTAATTATGATCAAAGAGAATATTTATTGGTACTTATTCAGGCAATGTGCTAAGGATTTTATAAGTATTGTCTCAGTGAAGATATAAAATATCTTTCCTCTCCTCCATTCACTTCCACCTCCCCCCAGCTACCTAAATATCCAGTTTCCACTATTTGAGAAAAAGAATAGCATCTCAAAATTTCTGCCAAGGAATAAAGCAAGAGCTTTCACAAGTGAGGAAGAATTGCTTATAGATAATCTCTAGTATGACCTGTTTGACCACTTTTTGAAACTGTACACCTAGCCTTGCAGTTAGTTGTAATGTCAGTGTGATCCCTAAAACTCAGTGCCTGATACTCAGTTCTTTTTGAAAAACACAGTCTCTGCTTCTCAACTTATATCAAAGGTCTGGGTCAGACTAGACTATTGTAATGTATACTTATTCTTTCCAACTTTTTATTATGAAAGATTTCAAACACACAGCAAAATTGAAAGAATTTAACAAGACCCATATACCCAATACCTACAGTCTACATATATTCAACTATTCTAGCTTTATTCTATAATTGTGCACCCATTTATCCTAGCTATGAATCCATCATATCTGATTTCTCTTTTAAGTACATCAGCATACATGACATTAGAGCAGACCAAACCCAGGTAGATATCTGAAGACCAGAAAGAAGCAGGAGATTAACTGAGCATATCTACTTCGTTCTTCTACTTAAGTCAAACTGGGCAGCCAATTTGCCATAGAAAGAAGAAAAAAAATCTCAAGGGAGCCAAGGAGTGTGGCAAGAAGGATCCATTTCCAGAAAGAAATGACACAAAGATCAGAATATGAATTCCTGTACAAAGGACATCCTGAATGATACAGTGGATGAACATCTCCAGTAGCATCCCAATAATAAGTTTCTTTTTGTCTTTTTCTGTTTTTATCAGTACCAGGGATCGAACTCGCGACTGCCTGCTTGCAAGGCAGGCGCTTATGCCGATGAGCTAAATCCCCAGCCTCCTAATAATGTTTCCTACCATACTTTCCATTACAGCCAAGCAACAATTAAGCTTTAGTAACTCTAGTTTTTTTCTTTTGTTTTATTTTTTTAAATTTCCCTTGTGATGGGATCTTGCTATATTGCTCAGGTTCATCTCTATCTCCTCTGTTCAAGGTGATCCTTTGTCACAGCCTCTCAACAGGTCAATGTCACTGCACTTAACAATTGTCTTTTATTTTTCACAGTCCTCCTATAATGATCCACATGTTTCTGTCTGTTTTTGTTGGTTGCCCTCATTTTTGCCCTCTCAAAAAGGACATTCTCATATCCTGGTTTCTCTTCAGATTGTATAAATCTTTCACCTTTTACTAAAGAAAAGGACATTCTCTCACCTGGCATGGTGGTACATGCCTGTGGTCTCAGCACTTGGGAGGCTGATGCAGGATTGCTGTGAGCTAGCCTGGGCTACATGGTGAGTTCAAGGCCAGTCTGAACTACCTAGTGACTTCCTGCATCAAAAAACCCAAAATAAGATGAGCTGGGCCAGCCCTTGCAGTGAGCCAGCCTAGGTATGCAGGCTGGGAGACCGGAAGGGTCAAGCCATGTTCCTTCCCTTAGAAGCAAACAGCTGATTTGCAGATGATAGCTACTGAAGTAAAAACACAAACACACAAAAGAAACTTAATGCCTGTATTGTTTGATTGACTTTTCAGGCTTAAAGCTGGTAGTCTGAGCATCTATTTACTTATTTATTTATTTTTAATTTTAAACAGAATAACACTTACCAAATTAAAACAGAAGAAAGCCAATCAAGACAAAACAGTGAAAGTGGTAAAGAACTTCAAAACAGAATAACAGGAAATCTACAGTGGCCGTAACATCTCTAAGAACTGTAGGAGTAATAAAACCCAAAATGTGTGATTGCTATTGTAAAAAAAGGAGAGGAAAAGAAAGTGCTCTAACGGATATAACTGCATGCATGTTTAAGTGTGTAAGGTAGATAAACATATTACTTTTTGTTGGATCACTGAACAGAACTGTTTGCAGCCTCACTGTCTGAATGTCTACTTTGTACGCTTTAATTTTGTAACTTGAACAACTATTTCTAAGACGCAAATATGTAATTTGTCAACTAGTGATTTCTTACTGTTTTTTTTAATTCTATATTATTTCTACCGTTTTTTGTTTAGTTTTCTTTCTCTTTAAATAAAACGTTTAAAAAATAGTTGTCTATACCATCAGACATAGTAAAATCAAATAAGAAAAAACAGAATAAAACCAATCAAAATAGAACATTAACTAAAACAAAATAATAGATCAGAGCAAAACTAAACAGTGAGAACAATATTGGACTTGAAAACAAGACAGAAGGAAATGCCCCATATTTGCTGTATTGCCTACTCCTAATAGCTGCTCAGACTACCAGTCTTATGCCTGCAAAGTCAGTCAAACAATACAAGCATTTAGTTGTTTTGTACTTCAGTTGTATCAGCTCAGCCTGTCCTCTGAACCAGCTGGTTGCTTATGGGGTGGAGGGGTGCCTCTTGATTCTCAGCCTGCCACTGGTCAGCTCACAGGAGGGACAAACTGGCTTCTCTCTTCCTGGGCCCCTCGTGGTTTGTGCGGCTTATGGGAAGAGCAAATTGGCTTCTTGTTGTACTCCTTCTCATCCCAGCATGGCCAACTCACAGGAGGGGCTTTGCATCTATTTAGAGAATAGCAATATGCAACATAGCAACTATGGGGAATTTCCTTCTGAAAGTAGTAGCCATTGTTAATTCCCATTATCTTGTTCTAAAAGTCCTGTATCGTTTTCATTGCTTTATTTTGTTTGGTTTGGTATTGTTCTGTTTTGTTTTGTTTGATTTCATTATGTCTGATGGCATGGGCAGCTATTTTGAAGATAGCAAGAGGCATTATGGTTGCTTTGTTGATTTCCTAATACCTTGTTTTGAAGCCCTGTTTCACTTTCACTGTTTTGTTTTGATTGGCTTTATTCTGTTTGGTTTGGTTTGGCTTGGCTTTATACTCTTTAAAATAAAAACAAAGATAAAAATAAAAATAATAAAAAGTCATTCTCGGGGCTGGGGATTTAGCTCAGCAGCATAAGCACCTGCCTTGTAAGCAGGCAGTCGTGAGTTCGATCCCTGGTACCAATAAAAACGAAAAAGACCAAAAAAAAAAAAAAAAGTCATTCTCCATGGTTTATGATAATGGGCCTGGATTCATATAACTTTCTGATGAAAAAGAAAAATTATTTTTTCCTTACCTGTGATTTAAAAATTCCAGGGGAGGTCTAAAATTAGTTGATTTGGGGTCATATCTATTTAGGACAAATCACTGAAACTAAGGGGACTCAACATAGGTCAGTGTGTCAACTTCTGCCCTCAAGGACATAAACTTACATAATTACAGTCTTAGGATTGTAATATGAAATGTCTCTCCCAGTGACTCATGTAACAAGGGTGCTAACATCATCAGGGTATTAATCCACTGAAGAGCTCATAGCCAAATGGGCTGTTAGCAGTAATGAATTATGTCACTGGGAATGTCTTTGCAGAGTAGCTCCTGTCCCCAGTCCCTACCCCTCTCCCTCTGGCTCTTCCTGGCTGCCCTGAGATGAGCCGCTCACCCTGTAATGATGCTTTTGCTGGGGAGCCGGCCAACCACGGACGGAAACTTTGAGCCAAAATAAATCTTTTCTCCTTTAAATCATGTTTGTCATATATTTGGTCGCAGCAATGGTAAGCTGGCTAACATAGCTAATCTAGTGACAAGTCAGAGGAGTTGAGAGTCTCTAGGACCCTAAAGGAAAGCCAGAGTTCTAACATTTTTATGGTATGCACCTTTTCATCCAAGGTCCACTCCACCCATAAACTTTAGTACAAGGTCAAACTCCTCCTGATGTTATTACAGGAAAGCATCTATAGCAAACAGTTTTATATTGGGACATTTTAGAGGCAGCAGTTTTTTTATTTGGGAATTTGTTTAGATTGAGTGATTAGTAAAACACTAATCTGTTCTTATATCCAGGAATAATAATAGTAGAATATTAATAGTTTTTATTAAGGTTGATCATGAATTTTTTATTCTTAAATTTTGTTGAGTAAAATAAAAATTGTAAGGGTGAATTGTAAGTGTGAAAGGAACTTGGTATGAGGGGGAGAGTAAACTGTTTAACCTCCGTCTAACCTTCTGTAGCATGTTTATTTAAACATTCCACCAATGTTGATATGATTCACCCAAGAATGTAACCCAGGTTATGTACAGTTAGATATAATTTATTTACAGATCTGCAGAACTTTGGCTGCTTCTATAACAAACGTTAAGAAAATAAACCAAATGTGCAAGACTTTAATCAAACAGTGTCAACATATAAAATTAAAAACAAGATAGAACAATTTCAACACTTAACAGCAGCTTGGTCTTCCAATTCAAAAATCTGACCTGTGTTCAGATAAAGAGGTATTATCCCAGACAGATCAAAGTCTCACCCAACTTTAATTTCAGAAATCAATCCAGCCCATAAAAATCAAAATCATGCTTATCAAAAATCCATTTTCTTTTGCAAAAAAAAATATGCTCTTGTATGGTAATGGTGTAGAACTAAAATTCTAGGATTCCTTCATCTTTCACAGTACACAGGTTTTAAAATCTCAAATACCTTGACTTTTTCAAAGTGCTAGAACTCAACCCTATGAGCAACTGAAACTTGGGTTTAAAAGTACTTTAAAATGTGGTGAAAGGGAAGAATGAACTATCAAATGCTTCCTGTATGATCTGTTCAGACAGTCAATCTAGATTATTTCAGACAAACATTTAAACTGCACTGCCAGGGTCCTTAGTAGCACTGGGATCTGACAACCCCCCACACCCCCCACACCCCCAGCTTGGACTCTCCCAAAGCACACTCTGCTCATGCTTTGCACGCAGACTTTCTACCATGGGAAATCTTGCTTACCAGTCCTAAAAGTCTGGGTGGGGTTTCCCCCCAACCGAGCTAGGTCACCTTTTTGGATCCCTTGGGAGAGAAGATAGTGGAATTGGACAGTTGAAACAAAACAGGAAAGCAGCTCCTCTAGGTTCCTGTACCAGGAAATAGCTCCTAGTGCCAAGCACATAACTCCAGGGCCAAGACCCAGTCGTATGGAGTTTGACGTTCTGTATTTAATTCCACAGCTACAGAAGGAATAATGCTTTGGAAAAAAAAGTCATGATGTCTAAAGTGCATCCTGTTCGGCATAGAGACTTGAGCAAACACAGAAGCCTTTGTCCCTGCTTGTATCGTATGGTGGACAAAGACTTTCAGTCATAATTCTCCTCTCGATTTAGACACACAGAGCAATGCTTAAAAAATAGCAAAATACATGCAAGCCTGGTGTCTAAATAATCACTGGAATCACAGAGCCGGAACATAAGACAAGCTATCCGGCTCACTGTTTCGTTTTGAGAGGAGACATTAAGGCTAATTTATAGCAGAATGTGGTTGCATTTCAGAGTGTAAAGCCCAGGGGTAGCAAAGGACGCTGGATATCTTTAATTGGTCTTCATGAGAGCCTGTAGGTCCTCCTAACCCTAACTGTGCCCCGTAACAATTCCACCTTAACCCAGCCAGAGAATCCGGGCCGTGCTTGGTGTCACTCAGCAGCTGAAGAGTCCATCCTGAATTTCCTACCTCTCTTCCTCCTCTTCAGCTCCTCCACACATATATGTCAGACCGTGGATTTTAGCCTAGCTTCACCATTTTGATGCACCACTGATGGGCCCTTCTGGATTCTAACCCAAATGTTCCCTTCCTTGGTTTGTAAACTCCTTTGTCCTTCCGGCAGTCCTTTGTCATAAACAGGCTCTTGGGGGGGCATTTATAGTGACACCTTGGTCATCAAACTCAGTTCCTTCCAAGTTTACATTTGACGCCTGAAAAATTCAACAACTGAAAAAAATTTTCTGATAAGAAACAAGGGGAAGCCTTGATTGATTCTGAGGTCCAAAAATCACACTTACAAATTCATTTTTCCAGGACTTTAACAAATTTCACAATGATTTCTTTCTTTAACTCTACTGTAATTTTCAACAGCTTTCCTCATAACTTTACTGCTGGTATCATTAACTTTCTTAGGAGCCATGGTTACCATATTTTACACAAATAAAGCATTTTTTTAAAAAAGCACAATGAGTAATTTTTTAATGCACTAACCCAAGAGCCGCACTTGGACTCTGGCTCCACACCTGTGTCAGTGGCACAAGGCCATGCGTGACTCGCTCTTGGCCCAGACAGGTTTTTTCAAGTCAGACTTTTCAGTTCGACTATTAAGCAAAGTTACAAATTTTTCAAATTTTGTGGTTCCAGTAGTGGAAAGTTCAAGCTTGGAGCCATAAAAAATCTGAAGTGTTACTGTAGTCCGTCAGCCTCGACTAGACAGGTCACTTGGAGGAATGGCTTAACCTTCTAGACATGTTCCCTAATAAGTAAAATACTCCCTATGGAAATAACATCCCCCCACCCCCATTTCTAATGTATCGCTTTCTTTATATTTCAGTTAACTATTTGGTTTAAGCATCTAAAGCCTCTAGTTTTCAGTGTTGGCTGCACATTGAAATGAGATAGGAAATTTCAAAGACCAAACGGCACCTACACTTGCATCTCACCCCAGAGTCTGGCTCACTGGTACAGCCATTCTTTGGTGTGTGTGGAATCCTTGGGGATTGGTTTCAGGATCCTGCTCCCCTGAGGACACCAAAATCTGTGGATAATCAAGTCCCTTATGCAAAAAGACGTGGTATTTATATTTGACTTATACACATTCATGTACTTTCAATTATCTCTGATTAGTTATATTGCCTAGTAAAATGTACAGTATATGCCAAATAGTTATTGTACTGAATTGTTGGGAATAATAACAAGCAGAAACTTTACACATGTTTGGTACAGATTGAATTCTTTTGCAAACATTTTCAAGCATCAGTTTTGTTTTTTTTTTTTAACACACAGACGTGGAGTCCATGGATAAAGAGAGTCAACTTTAAGGGTGGAACAAGGATTCTTCAAAGGTTCTAAAGTTGAAAAGCCCTTGGACTGTCCATTTCAGTTCAAGATCTCTGCATGTGTCTACACTGACTAAAATGTTGAAATCTTTTTAGTATGACTCCTTACAGAATCCTTCTATCCTCTTGATTATTTTAACTGTCACTCTCAACTCACTGAAGTTTGTGATGTTAATTTGGACAGGTGAAATAAATAATTGATACCATTTGCAGATTGCAACTGCTCAAAGTCAAACGAATGGAAACAATCATACTGTAAGCTTAACAAAGGATGGAACATGCTGTATTCATCTTTGAATTTCCACAGTATCCTACCATAGTACTTTGATCAAAGTAGGCACCTAATACATATGTAAGAGAGAAAGTAAAGTAACCTATATGGAAGGCTCTGCTTCCAATTTTTAAAATATGTGTAATATATATGATATGCACGTAGTTGGAAAAGTTTGAGGGAGTAAGTGGTGTTTTTTCAACTGATTTGCTTTTTTAAGAAGCGTCTTTATTGAGTTATAAATCACATGCCACACAATCCTCCCATTTAAAATATAGAACTCAGTGGTCCAGTATATTTATAAAGCTATGCAACCATCACTATAATCAATTGTAGAACATTCATCATCCTAAGAGGAAATCCTGTAACCATTAGTAGTCACTCCCCTTCCTCCCCAGTCCCCTCAAGACATAGGCAAACACTGATCTATTTTGTGTCTTTATGGATTTGACTATTCAGGACAGTCACATAAATGGAATCATGCAATATGTGGTCTTATGTGTCAGGCTTCTTTCATTTCCCATAATACTTTCAAGTTTAATCCAATATTGTATTATGTGCCACCACTTCATTTATTTTACTGCCAAATAACATTTCATTGTGTGTATATAAAGCATTTTATTTATCCGTTCATCAGTTGATGGACATTTGGATTATCTTCCCTCTTGGATATTATGACTAACGCTGCTTGGAATTATTTGTTTTGGTGTGAACATACAGTTTCACTTCTCTTCGATTTATATGCAAGAGCAGAATTGCCAGGTCAAATGGTAAATCCGTGTTTAACCTTTTGAGGGGGAAACTGTCAAATTGTTTACCAAGTTGGCTGCACCATCTTACATTACCACATTCCCCCTCACCCTCCCTCTTGCCTCCACTCAAGCATCTATGCTTTCTTCTCCATTTCCTCAAGGGCAGGATGCATCTGGTTGAAAGAAGAAACAAAGGAGTATTTCTGATTTTTGTGTCCAAAAACCTTCCCTCTTAGGGCATGATTAAGAACTCCCAAAACTGACAAAAGGAATTGGAGAGAGGACTTCCCTCACTGTTCTCCACCCAATCCTCAATGCCAAGAAAAATTTCCCCCAGGATGAGGAGAACAAGACACAGAGGGATGAGATAAAAAGACAGTGTTAGTGTGTAGAGGAGGTAGTTGTGGCTCGATCAACATACTTTAGGAAATGATACAAATAGAATCTAGCCCCATCCCCATTTGTGATGCTGAGGGTTGAGCCCAGAGCCTTCATCCTGAGCTACAGCCCTAATCCTCTTTTATTTTTCTATTTTGAGATAAGATCTCACAAAATTACTGAATTACTCAGGCTGGGCTTGAATTTGTAATTCTCCTGCTTCAGCTTCCAGAGTATCTGAGTTTACATGTGTGCACCTCTAAGAAGCTTTTGTTTAATTTTGGTTTTGGAGATAGGGACTCACTGTGTAGCCCAATCTGACCTTGAACTATTACTGGGTTCTGAAATGCTGGGGACTCTTTCTAGAGATGCGTTTTGGAACAAAGAATTGAAGAAAACAACGCAAAAGGTAATCAGGTTTTATATTTATTAAAGGTAGGGAAAAAAAACATGCTCTGCCAAATGACTGCAGGCCAATTAAAAAGAGGACAGAAACACACTCTGCAGGGTGAGACCAAAAAACCATAAAAGAGAGTACAGTGGCCATACAGCTGTCCTTTGTATCCCTGACTCCTCAGGCGACATCAGGTTTAAGCTATCCTTTCAAAAACCTGCTTGAGTTCTCAAGAAAAATTGAAGATAGCATTCTCTGATTGGTCCCAGGTGCTTTGGAAACCACTTTTCTGTACATTTCCTGAATCTCCATTATTGCCAGATCATGCCCACTTGTTCAACCAGTTTGCCACACCCTAAGCCCCTACCTTAAAGTTGCTGGTCTTACTGCCCAGCCTCCCTGAGTGCTGGTATTACAAGAATGTGTCTCTGCGCCTGGTGGCCACTTAGTCTTTAGAACATCCTGCAGATATTTCCTCACCCTAATACATGAAGAAGGAACATTGGTTTGGCAGCATTCAAAGATGGCACACAACCCTATGCACATTGTGTAATTGTTACCAGATGGAGGTTCCAGTGGGGTTCTTCCCAGGTTCTTGGAGTCCTAAACAAAGAATTACACAAGACACACAAAAAAGACAGTGACAGTATGCATTTATTGAAGGCAAAAAAGCATTATCCAATACAGGACAAGAGCAGGCCAGTGAACAGACAGCAGCACCAAGTATAGGGGAAATGGGTCTTTCATACCCAAAATTTGGGAATTGGCCTGCCCCTCATGCAAATAAGGTATTGGGATGGTCAAAGCTCACTTGGTCTGGCACCAGATTTAAACTGCCTCATGGAATGACTTAGCTTCCAACCAGATATAAATAAGCTGAATATAGTACTTTTTCTATTGGTCCTGCAAACAGTGCCAGATTCTAATGATGGATTAAAAATATTCCTTTCTGATTGGTTCCAAGTACAATGCTCAAAAGCCATGAAGTCTGGGTTTTTATGATACATTCCAGCTGTTAGTTGTCAGGTTTGCCTCTGCCCTACATTGTATGATCAAATCAGGTTAAACAGCACATTTATGTATCAAACACACACACACACACACACACACAACAAGCCAGGATAACAGGATAAAAATCTTCCATGATAATTACACGTTAAAACTGCATATACCTCTGGAGACTTGGATTAAACTGAGAAAAACAACTAGTAAGAGAACCCTAAACTAATTAAAACTAATATCTAGCACCCCAACAAAATATAAGTTCCAATTTAAAATTAAGCTGTGTTTGGCCAAAGTGAAGAAAATCATATTTTTGAAGTATGGACTAAAACTAGTAATCAACACCTGGGACTAAAGAAAACCAAATGTCCAGTGAACATACCAAAAGCACACTCACTAATTAGAATACCATGTGCAGCATGCATGTGGAAACAGGGAATTCGGAACTATTGGTAGACCAGTTAGTGGACATCACTTTAGAAAGGAAGTTAGCAGTGTAACAGGCATCACAAATTGGAACTTTAAAAAGAATTAAGATGTGTTATGTACATATACCAACTCTTTGTGATAAATGTACTGTAGAGATATACTAATAACAAAATTAGATTTGTTTCTCTTTGTAAACAAGTGACTTCTCCAAGCTTGTTTAAGCCCAGGGCATAAACCTCAAACCCCAATCTTTCCTTAGCCCAGACAAAAGAACAGACAATGGGGCTGCTGGCACCATCTGGCACCAACCAGATCAAAGTCTGGTTTTATTTCCACAACAAAGGGAATGAGAAGTCCAGGTCCTTGATGGGATGAAACAAGCATGAACACATCTATTGTCTCATTGTATTTCCTCCTCTTCCTTCCAATTACTTACTATAAAAGACCCTAACACACCTCAACATGGTGATATGGTGATTTGGGTGATGAGTTCCCTCCATCTTGTTGGAGCAAATTTTAAATAAATCTTTTCCTTTTTTACCAAAATAAATGGCCTTTTTTTATTTGGTCAGTGGCAAGCAAATCAACCTGAAAGTATGAACCTAGATTGCAGGTAATACTACTTAATAAAACCAAACAACTATGTGTCCTGTGAACGAACATACTTTGGCCATACATATGCTAGAGAGCTCTTGCATAAGTGTAACAAGAAATAAACAAAAGAAAACTTGCAATGCTTTATGATGGTAAAAAAAAAATTAAAGTCCATCAGTAGAAGACTAGGTGAATAATTATTCTGTGTGCATTCAAAGGAATACTATATAGACTTGCTTCCTTTAAGGCTTGTATCTCAAGAATAGTATACTACTTGTATCTAACACCCTCTAGTTTATTTTAAATCATCTCTAAATTAATTATAATTCCTAGCAAAATGTATATACTGTACAAATAGTTTTAATACTGTATTGTCTAGGAAGTAATGGCAAAAGGAGGCTGTATATGGTCAGTGTGGATGCTTTACTTATCTTCAGACATGGTTTCACTAAGCTTCCAAGGCTGGTATTAAACTTGTGATCCTCCTGTCTCAGTCTCCAGAATAGCTGGGATTACAGATATATGCCACTGAATAAGATTCAATTTTTTTCAAATATTTTTGATTCAAGTTTTGTTAAATCCATGATGGGAAATCCACAGATATGGCAAAGAGATGATTATCTACTTTTATGAATATATTCAAATATATCAAAGAATATGTAAGTGAAATGTGCTATTGAAATGCAATATTGAGTTCTAATTTTCTATTTGATGAACTAGGCATCTTTTCACTTATAGCATAAAGCTAATGACCAAACTGATCACTTTCTTGCTCCTTAGTCTGGTCTCCCACACAACAAATTCGATTGGCTCAGGAGTCACTCTGATAGTACAGAGGAAAGCTCCCACCTTAGTGGCTGGCATGTGGAGACAGAGATGATTCTTTGGTTGGTTGGTTGTTTTTTGGTACCGGGAATCGAACTCACGACCTTGTGTTTGCCAGGCAGGTGCTTACACCACTGAGTTAAATCCCAAGCCCCCCCCCCCCAGATGATTCTTAATCAGACCCAGACAATTGTCCCAATTTTGACATTTGGGAAGTACAAAATCTGGAGAAACGTCCAGATTTCAAGTGAGGATAGGAACTAAAAATGTAGTTTAAGGGTAGAGTGCATGCTTCACATAGGCAAACCCTGGCTCAATTCTAGCACCAGAAATAAAATGAAGCAAGAATAATAACTCATGCATAATTCATCTCTCAGCATTATTGTAAATAAGACAGAGGATAGAAATATTCTTGGACTTTTAGCTGTTTCGGGAAAGTCAAGTTCTTCCTCAAATGCTCACCAACTCTGAGCCTCTCTAAAAAGTAACATAGCAATTCCATTCAAAAGAATGTGTTCTGTGTCTGGATGGATGGGTAATCTTTGAAGTTTTCCATTAATTTTCTGCTGGGTTTTACCTCTTCCTGGGATGCACTCTCTTGCTTTTTTGAAGTGTAAGTGATATGAGTTCCAGGACAACACTCGAGGAGCCATGTTAGGATCTTCATAACCAGTTCCAGCAGCAGAGGGATTGGGATAATGCAGTTCTCTGCCCCAGGTCTCTAAGTGACTAAGGTGAGCAGAATCTCCATTCACTGTGTTAGCATATCACGAAGGAGAAATATTGCCTTATTACAATAAGAACTTCAGATTTTGGAGTTGTGTATAGCCACCGCAGAACTAACCTTAGCCTAATAGGTACAGTGAATAAAAACCAGGGTAACATTTGGATTTTTAAAAAAAGTATGAGAGAGTCAGCAGATCTGCCTCTGCCTGCTGCTGCCAGAGCAAAAGGCTTACTTCCTGCAGGCAGCCAGTGGGAACAGGGGCACACAGCCAGGAAAGTCCTGGGCACCCCACCCTCAAGCCAACATTGGAGGCCCTTGCTTCCTTCAGGCAACTATCACCCACCAGGAGAATCAAACACACCCTTGTGTGCCTACCATTATTGCAGGAGTCCCAGTGTAGACTCTCAGGCTGAGAGAAGCAGCAGCCTCACCACCATGCACCCCTGGCCATTGGAGAAACTCCAGTGTCTTAGGCTGTGCAAGTCTGGAGAATCCCTTCCCACCCCCTGCCACCTCCTTATAAACCTGGTGTCAGAATAACCCAGGTACCTGTCCCATTCTTCTACACCATGGAGGGGCAGCCAATGTGGGACGTGCCTGGAGCCCCACAACCAACTTGTTGGGAGGAACCCAGGAGAATGTAAAGGCGAAGGACAAAAGGCAATCTTAAACTTCCAGCCAAAAAAAGAACAAGTCTGGGAGATAAAGTCATGGAAGAAAATGCACATCAAATCCCTGAGAGGATAGCAACTGAGGTAAGGAAATAACTTCATTAGATTGTAAAAGTAATCCGTCAGAAATAATGTTTCAGGTAAAAGAAGAAATGAAAAACAAAATGAAAGAATTGCTCAGCATATTTAAAGAAGACACAGATAAAAAAAGAAAAGAGGAGCACAGGAAAATGATGGAAACCTTGAGTGAACAATATAGAAAACAACTACAATGCACAAAACAGGTTCAAAGAGATATCCAGGAAATTTAAAAGTTAATTGAAAGCTGGCAAAACCACTTGAAAAAGACTAAAAACAGACTTTCAGACCTTGAAGACAGGATTGCAGCTAATGATCTTGAAAGGAAAGATCTTTTAAAAATAACAAGGAACCAGGAAACAACAGTTCAATGGCTACAAGATGATGCAAAGAAAAATAATTTAAGAGTGGTAGTTATCAATGACGAAACAAGGGTCAACACAAGTGAAATAAAAAGGCTGTTTACAGAAGTAATAGAAGAAAACTTCCCAAACATGGGAAAAAGATCTGGAATACAGAGAAATGAGGCATATAGAACTCCAACTACTAGCCATAACCAAAGTAAATCTATACTCAGATATATAAAAATTGAGAACCCAGAAATTCAGCAAAAAACAGAATATTAAAAGCTGTTCAAGAAAAGAAACAGATCACCTATAAAAGAAAATCAATCAGAATCAAGGTAGACTTGTCAACACAAACAAACAAAAAGTCAAGAAGAGTTTAGAAAGAAGTGTTTCAAATCCTGAAAGAAAACAACTTCCAATCCAGATTGATGTACCCTGTAAAACTCTTTTCAAAATTGATGGAAAAAAGATACTTCCGTGATAAAGAACAACTAAAGGAATTCATGACTACTGAACCAACTTACAGAGAGTGCTGAAGGATGTTCTAGAGAGAGATGAAGACGACCAGGGTTCCAGGAACAGCTGCAGAGGAGGATCGCCAAACAGGACACAGCTGAATGAAGGGGGAAAGTGGAGGGCCAACAACAGGAGGACAGCAGGGCAGAGATGAGCCAATGTGTGCTGGTTGTAACCATTAGTGTGGATGGCCTCAAATCAGCAATAAAAAGAAACACAGGGAGAGTGGATCAAGCAACAAAATCTGTCAATATACTGTATACAAGAAACATTAACTTCAAAAGAAATTCATAGACTGAAAATCAAAGGGGAGAAAACAATTGTTCCATGCAACAGGGAACCAGAAAAAAAGCAAAGGTAACTTGCCCATCAACCATAGAAAGAATAAAAAAGATATGATATTTTCATACAAAGGAAAGCCACCCAGCTACAAAGTATGATAATCCTATTTGGTTTTAAAGTCTTGTAATGCTTTCATTCTTTTGTTTTTATTGGTTTTAGTCTGTTTTCTATTATTTTATTTCATTGTGTGTAAGGGTATGGACAGCTTTTTTTGAAGAGAATAAGAGACATTATAGTAGCCATTGTTGATTTCCTATTGTCTTGATTTGAAATCACATAATGTTTTTATTTTTTTGTTTTGATGGTTTTATACTATTGTGTTTTGTTTGATTGTATTGTGTATGAAGGTATGAAAAACTATTTCAAGGAGAACAAGAGACATTATGGTAGCCACTATTGATTTCTTGTTGTCTTGTTGGAAGTCCTGTGTTGCTTGCATTGCTCTGTTCTGATTTGCTTTGTTCTGTTCTGTTTTGTTTTGTTTTATTCTCTTTAAAATTAAAAAAAAATTTTTCAAGTGCAATCAGCAATAGTACAAGCTTTTTTTGTTTGGTTTCTGAGACAAGGTCTCACTGTGTAATTCAAGCAGGTCTTAAACTACTATGTAAGACAGACTGGCCTCAAACTCTTGATATTCCTGCCTCAGCCTCACAACCACTGGGATTACAGATGTGCACCTCTATGCCCAGCTAAAAAAAACTGTAAATCTCGAAGGCATAGTATCAACAATAATACACATAGAATAAAAATGTCACAGAGTAACAGATGTGGATTCCTAAACCACCCCGCTTCTGTTACAATCTCCATCACCCCACGATCTTACTCTTTCTCATTTAAGATTAGAGGGAAAACAATTCCCAAATTCTCTTGACCCTTGCAAAGAAGCGCTCCCATCTTTCTCCAGAGAAGGTGTTATACCCAGCAACAACCAGCTAACTCAAGAACAACGCATGATAGCTAGTAAATCTGTTTGCCAAGTGTCTTGTTTTCTTCCCTCCAGGAATATGGTACACTTCCTGTTGCCCCTAGGGTTATGAGGGGCCATGGAACTAGCTATGTGTGATGAGTTATAGCCAGTCAAGTGCAAGTATGAGACACCCCCAGAGATCTTTCTCCTCAAATACTTTGATCCCTAGTGTTAGTGATAGCAATCGCTCCATCAACAGAAATTCTTAAATGTAAGAAGCTGAACACTGTTTCCCAACTCAAAATGGACATGTAGTATTAAGCAAATCAAATAAATAAAAATCATTGTTTTAAGGCACTGAGACTGTGGGATAGTTTGTTATAGCAGCCCCTTGTCACAGATGCAGAGGGAAATCCTGAGGTAAAGTCATTGCTTTTTATAACAGGAGATCACAACCCTCAGGTGTAATGTTTCCCTTCACAATCTGCCTAACATAGCAAAAAATAAATAAAACACAGACAAACCAAACAGAACAGAGACTCCACCAGCTTTAATAGTGAAGATGTGGCTCTGTACTCTGCCTGTGTGTCCCTCCACCAGCCTTGACTGGCTTTCAGGCACCCTCTGTGGCTTCATCTCCTGCATGGAGCTGAAATTGGGACTGCAGAGCTCAATAAAAGATGTCATTTTTCCTTCTGTTTTTAATTTCAGAGACTGAGCTTCTTGGCCAGAAATGAGCTAAGTAGTGGAGTACTTGCTTAAGTGACCTTGAGACTGAGTCTGAACCTCAATTCCAGAGAGAGAGAGAAAGAGAGAGACGGGGAAGTAATTAAATCCCCAACAGTGAATTATCAAATGACTTTTTGAGAACTATTATCCCATACAAGCTTTTCTAATCTTTTTCACATATTTACCAGTGATTCATTACTCCATACTTGTATATTGTTCTTGTGAAAAAATGAAAAGGTGAAACTGCCTAATGCATCCAGGTAATCTCCAGCAGGTGATTCACTGTTCCACACTTGCTATGGTTTGTGTCTGGATGTTTCCCCAAAATCCTCATGCAGTCACAGAGATGGCTGACTCCATAGTGTGTGACTGATTTGTAGTACAATGCTGGGATTAAAGGTGCTGGCATTAAGGGTGGGTGATTGTTAGATCAGTGTACTGACAGCCTAGTCCCAGGAGACTGGATAAAACATAAGGGACAGAAGGAGATTTGTCACTCTCTAAATGGTTGCCCCTCTGCCATGTGCCACCCTGCCTTCAAGCCAGCAGATTATGGACTGAAACTTCTACAAACTGTGAGCTAAATAAACCCTTTCCCTTTAAATTGTAGGTGTCAGGTATTTTGCCTGAACAATGAGAGAAAAGAGACTAAGACAAAGCCCCACAGATATTTCCTTTAGTTGCCTTGTGCAGTGCTTCATTTCTAGTGTTTGGAAGAACACCTAAGATTACTTGTTTCATGAACTAAGGATTTGCTCTGTACTCAGAACTTTTCCTTCAGCCTATGTGTGGTTTGCTTTCCTTTAAATACTTAATAATATCTCAAAAACTCTTGCTTTATTATCAAGAATATTTAAACTTTCTTTATTCAGTAGACTTATCCTCGAGGTGAAAAAATTTATCTCACATTTATTTTACTATGATTAAGAAATGAAGACAAAGAAGGTTAATTCACAAAAGAAGCCCTTCTGCAGCAGACAGAATTCGTTGAGGCTGATGTTCACTTCTTAACAACAGAGGTGTGGTAAATGCTTTGCAGATGCTTAGAAACTTAAACAGCTCTTTGGGAGAAAAGAGAGGCAGGTTCAGGTGATATCACAAGCATTCTCAGTTCTTACAAAAAGGTAGGCTACTGAAAACTCTTTGAAGTCTGGGAGGGTCTCCGTTCTGTCTGGCCTGCTTCAGTTAGCCACATGACTCCACCCAACCTCTGGACTCTGGCTAAGTGTTGCTGTCTCAAAATATTATCCCTACCCACATGACCAGTTTGGCTCCTCACTTTCACCTATCACAGTTATCACTAAGTATTTGTGTAATTATCCATTTGATAGTATCCTCCAATAAGTTATAAGCTCACAACAGCAGTGATATGATTCACCACAATCCAGCACCAAGGTTTTCCTTTCAACAAAGACTCATTCAGTGTCTGTCACATATGTGGGATGCACGGTGAAGGAAACAAAGATTCTTGCCCAGTAAAATGTAAATTCAAGAATAAGAATTCAGGCTAGGAATGCAGTTCAGTGGTGGAACACTTGCCTATGACATGCAAAACTCTGGGTTCAATCCCTGGTACTGGAAAAAAAAAATAACAGGAACTCCAACAATACAGGACAGAAATACTAAAGTATATGGTTCAACCACAAAAAGGTTGAAATTCTGCCATTTGCAGGAGCATGGATGGAACTGAAGGACATTATATAAACGAAAAAGGCACAGAAAGACAAATAGATGCTCTCCCTTATGTGTGGAAGCTATGGGGTTGATCTCAAAGAAAAAAAGAATAGAATTACAGTTATCAGAGCTTTTAATGGGGGAAGAAGAGGACAGAGAGAAGGTGGAGAGTTCATATCAGGGTGCAGTTGAGTAGGAGAAATTACTTCTAATGTTCAGTTCTACAGTAAGACAACTGTAGCTAACAAAAGTTAGTTCAATGTTGCAGGATGTCTGGTAGAGAAGATTTTGAATGTTCCCCACATGAGGAAATGATGTTTGAGATGACAGATGTGCCAAATGCCCTGATCTGGTCATTACGTATTGCATACAGGCATGGACCTGTCACATTGTGGCATATCACTAGGTACAGGTACAATGCACACTGTTACTATGTACAATCACCATGTGTACATAGTTGAAATTGTGTCAGTTAAAAATAAAAATACCAAGATGTGTTATGTATGTGTACCAGCTACACAGAGGAATGTAATCATGATGTGCTGCTAACAAGTGCTAATAAAAATTTTAAGAGCAGTTCAAGTCAGCCTCATTGAAAAGCTGAGATTTAAGCCAAAACCTAAGAAGGTGAAGAAGTCAGTCAAGCAATGCCTGGGTCAGAATGTTCCGGCCTGCAGGAGCAGCAGGCGTGGGCTCCTCAAGGCAGAAGGGTGCCTGCTTGTTCTAAAAACAACAACGGGGTCCGTGCGGCTGGAATGGTGTAAGAGGGTAGTGAAGATCTTGGAGTTTAGTACATGTTTGTCCAATGAGTAAATATTTGAAATGAAAAATAAATACTTGTTTTTAGCATTTGTTTTTGAGAACTTTCACATGCCTTGAATATTTTTCCACAGGTGAGAAAATAGTCTCTAGATTCATCCAGTTCACAAACTGTAATCTCATGTGTATTAAAGGACAACTCAGCAAAGCAGTGCATTGTTTTGGTTTGTTTTTGTTTTTGTAGTATGGGGGACTGATTGAACCAAGGGCCTTTACCCTGAGCTACATCCCCAGCCCTTCTTATTTATTTTGAGAAAGGGTCTTGCTAAGTCACTAAATTGCTTAGTCTGGGCTTAAATTTGTAATTGTCCTGCCTCAGCCTCCCAGAGTGCTGGAATTATAGGCCTGTACCACCACATCTAGCCCATTGTGTTCTTTTATTCTGTTGAAGAGATGACCCCTGCCTGTGTCAAGAGACAGTCAAGTACCCTCTTAGTCTTCAGCCACTGAACTCCACAGTGTGGATTCACATAAAGAAGTCTGAAGCCTACAAGATAAAGTTGATTCTGCTGCTTGTCACAAGCCTGTATTGCTGACAGGCCACTCCACCTCCAAGTCGACATGATGGGAACCAAAGAGCAGCCACAGGAGAAACAAAAAGGTGCTCAGAGGGGCTGAGGAGCAGTCTCCCACTCTGCATATTGAGCAGTGGAGATATGGAGAAAAAGGGCTCTGTGCAGGCAAACGCCCTTCCTGTCCCCTGAAACTCACGAGAGAGATTCTACAGTCCACACACACTGATGATCCACATCACTGCGTGACTGTCTCTCAGAACCACCTGAAAAGTCTCCAAAAGCAGATTCAAGGCTCTCTGGAAGTTTTCATCAGTCAACCCAGGGAGATCAGAATTAGTAAACAGCTCCCCAGGACAGTCTAATTAGCAGCCAGGTTTGGGAACAATTGCTCTAACCTTCCTGCCAATGTGCCTGAGTTGGACCAGAAAACATCATCTTTTGCTAACAGCAAGGGCTTCTATGACAGTATTTCAGGTGTCAGTGGTGATTATGTGGAGCTTTTAGGGTCAGGGAGGTCCAAATTTCTGAAATCACAGCCCAGAAAGACCATCTTCACAGCACAAATGCCCTGCAGGAGAATCTGTCCTTCTCACGCCTACAAACAAGTTCTTCCAATTTGGTCACCAGTTTGAAAGCAGTCGGAATGTTTTTTAATCTATAATGAATTATAATAGGAGAAATGGGAAGCTGAGAATCTTGGAATTTCCAGATATTCTAGAAAGGAACAGAGAGAAATATGGGTGTGGGAACCAGTCTGCAAGACGGTATCCAGTGATCTCTAGCTGCTGGTATTCAGACTTTGGGCAGTTCCCTTCACTGTACTAGGGTTGGCATGTGTGATCAAAAGTATGCAACAGGAGTGATGCTATGTTGCTTCCACAAGTAGATTATTTTTAAAAACACTGAGGCTTTCATCTCTGGCTCTCTTTTCCCCCCCAGATCACTTGCTTTGGAGAAAGTTCGCTCACATGTTATGAGGACATTCAGGCAGCCCATGGAGAGAAGGACAAAAGGAGAAACTATAAAGACTAAACCAAGAGCTAGCAAGAAACTGAAACCTGCCAACAATACAAATAAGCGTAAATGAGGATCCACCAGCTCCAGTAAAGCCTTCAGATTATGCTGCCCCAACCCACAGTTTGACTGCAACCTGCTGAGACCCAGCCAGAACTACAGAGCAAATCTGCTTCCAAATTCCTGACCCATAGAAACTGAAATAATAAATGTTTGTTGCTTTAAGATGTTAAATTTTAGGATAAAGCACTATGTACCAGTAGATAACACAATGGTGAATTCAACAACTTATCAGAGAATTATTCAGACAATTCTAATATAAATTTTTTTCTTTAATTAAATCATATAGCAGATAATGAACTGTCCTTGGAGTGTAGTATATTCCTTGAAGTATACAAATCACAAATGAATACATCCCTTTATATAGCACCGAGATCAGCAAGTAAAATATTACTACGAACCCAGAAGCATCTTTATGTGCCTTTTTATCTCCTGGTTAAAGGTAATCACCACAGCCATAAAATAGTTTTGTCTTATCTTCACCTTAATATAAATATATGCACATACCACACTTTTATGCCTGGCTTCTAGACTTCATCACGTTGGTAGGATCTATCCACATTGCTTTGTGTACAGACAAAATCTGTTGTTTGTTTGTTTGGTACTGGGATTCGAACTCACGACTTCACACTTGCCAGGCAGGTGCTTGTGCCACTGAGCTAAACCCCTGGCCCCTGAATTGTCTCCTTGATGTATAGAAGTTAGTTATGTATTCTGATAACTTTGTCAGATATATGAAATACAGACATCTCCCTTTCATTCTCTTTATGGGATTTTTTTTCATAAAAAGAGTGCTTAGTTTTAACATCTTCTAATTTATCACTTATTTTCTTTGTGGTTTGTGCTTTCGTGTCCTGTTTGAAAATAATTACCTACACTAAAGTCATGAAGATATTCTTATTTTCTTTTAGAGGCTTTGTTTTTATAATTTAGATACAGAATTGACTGTTATGCATTGTATTGCATAGAAGTTATGATTCATTTTTCCTGTGTGATTCAGTGTCATTTATGGAGATGATTCTTTTTCTTGTACTTTATTGTCCCTTTGTCATAAACCCAGTGACTGTATATGGTTGATTTCTTGACTATCGATTCTGTTCTGGTCTCTTCACCTATCTCTGTTTCATGACATCTGACCTCCAGAAGCATAACAGTGAGTCTTTTTGTTTTGTTTTTGTCTTTTTCCTTTTTATTGGTACCGGGGATCGAACTCACGACTGCCTGCTTGCCAAGCAGGCGCTTATGCCACTGAGCTAAATCCCCAGCCCCCATTACAGTGAGTCTTGATGTCTAGTATATTCTTCAAGGGTGCTTTTGACTATCTTGGTCCTTTTAATTTCCATATTAATTGCAATCATCAATTTCCAAACATACACAAAATATGTAGGATTTGGGGGGAGTTAAATCAAATCTACAGTTCATGGAGGAAATAGACATTTTTAAAGTACTACATCTGTCAATCCAAAAGTATGATGTATTTCTCCATTTAACTAAATCTTGATTCATCTGTTTCAATAATAATTTGTTGTTTCAGTAAAACTTATGCTTGTACAAAGCTGCTAGCATTTTTTCTGTTTCTATCAAAATAACTTTAGATATAGCAAAAAGTACAAAACTCTCACATCCCCATCACTCAGCTTTGCCCTGTGTAAACATCTTTTAAACTCAATGTATTTATCAAAAAATTTTTAAAAATTAACACTGGTAAATGTTAGTAACTTATTTTTTCCCTTTTTATCTTTTAAAGATAATAAAATCCAACAAAAAAAGACAGAACAAAGCCAATGAAAACAATGCAGCAAAACTGGTACAGAACTTCAAAGTAGGCTACCAGGAAAACAATAGCTACCATAGTGCATCTTATTATCTTCACAACAGTTGTCCATTCCATCAGGTATAGCAAAATCAAACCAAACACAATAAATCAATCCAAACAAAATGTTGAATAAAGCAAAACAATTAATCAGAACACAACAAAATAGTGAAAACAATATTTGACTTCAAAGACAGGCTAGAAGGAAATCCTCCATATTTGCTATATTACATACTGCCATCCTCCCAAGGGATGCTCAGATCGCTGGCCCCAGGCCTGCAAAATCAACCAAACAATACAAGCATTTAGTTGCTTTATGCATCTTAGTTGCTGTCAACTCAGCCTGTCCTCAGCCTGTAGAGTTGTCATGGACAGTGTTAGATTCTCAACCCGCACACTGGTAGGCTCAGGGGACATGCTATCTGACTTTTCTCTCCCTGGGACCCGTGAGTCTTGCAGAGCTTATCAGAAATGCTGGCTGGTTGATTTCTTGGTTGGTCCCCCCAAGTCCCAGCATAATATTAGTAACTTAAAGTACAGAGTTTATTCAGATTTTACAAACTAATATCTTTTCTTAGTTCTAGGGTACAATTTGGGTTCCTACATAGCTTTTAGTGGCATCTTTCCCTGCATTCACAGTGGCCCCATCACCACAGGAGTTTTTGTTCTTTTACAGGTCTCCACCTGTGCAGGAAACCTATCTGGTCGGAGGGGGAGGTAAATGAGACATCACTGCTGAGGATACTCAACAGGGTGTATGAGGTGGGCTCCTCCAGGAAGCTGCACAGCTCACTTTCCTGCTCTGGGTCTCTGTTCAAGTGTCCTTTCTTGAGATGGGGTCGGGGTTCAATCCCAAGCAACACAAAAGCAAAGAAAATGTCTTTCCTCAAAGAGGTCATCCTTGGCCACCCTCCCTAAAGTTACTGTCACTTTCTAATGCCCTGGCCCCACTTTATTTTCCTTCATAGATCTTGAATGACATAGAATTTCACCTGACATGACACACACATGGCACCTGTCTGCATATTATTTTCTGTCTCTCCACTGGGATGTGACCTCTGTCTCTCTTTCTTCTTTCTCTTTCTCTCTGTCTCAACTAGGAAATTTCTCTATCTTGCTCCCTGCTACATTCTCAGCAGTTGAGATTCTGTTTGACCCCCCACTGGGGCTCAATCACTAACTAGTTTTAATTACTGAATGAATATGCAGCTTTAATCTTATGGAGCACCTGCAAAGAGGCTTCCGTGTCAGGGTGGTAGCATCCAAAGAAGGTTAAGGGAAGAATGCAGCATAAGGAATCACAACTCTGAACACTGCCCGCCAGCTTTTATATTCTGGAGAGTATAAAAGCCAGCTTTTTTACTCTGCACTTATATGCTCACCTATAAAATGAAGACAGGAATACCTTGCAAGGTTCCCCTAAGAACTGAGAATATATATGTACGTATATATGGTTATCCTCTCCTGGGTAAGCATTCAAAAGATGACTGGCAGCACAGTCTGTGTGTGGCTATGTCACGGAAGGCTCAGGGAAGGAGCTGGAGGTTAACTCACTAAAACAAGGAGGTCAAGGTTCTCACACTTGTAGAGGGCTTTAATGTTTTCATAGGAGTGCCTCAAAATTGTAGCCATATCCCCTTGAGATAAAAAGGGAAAGGAAACTATCAAAAGACTCAATGGCGAGGAGACAGCGTAAGTGAAGGGTGCTTTAGAGTTGAAGGGCAATGTGACAAAACAAAGTGGATGCTGGACTGGGGTCACTGGCCTGAGACTTTGTGGTAGGAAGGCAAAAGAGCCTGCTTCCCTCCCCGCCCACTTTCCCTCATCCCAGCCTCCATTTCTCCTGCTTATTTGTAGTCTTTCCAATTAAGAAGCTACTGCCCTGATTAAACATCCTCCTTATATCCTCTGCATATGTTTGACAAACAGAAAGCAGATGTCTGAGTGTCATAAACTAGGTGCTTCATTGCAAAAAAGAAAAAAGTTCCTTCCATGCTTGAATTTTAGTTGGGTCTCTTAGTTGCAATTGGCAGGACCCAACTCCAACTGGCTTTGGAGGGTGAGGGCAAGTCACTCTTTGGCTCATGCAATTGCACGGTTCGGGAATAACAGGCAGCACTCGATGGCATCAAGGTCCAGTCTGTCCGGCTCTTTACCCCTGACAACTTCCTTCTGCCTGCAGCTCAGCCTACTGACACACAATGGCTGCCACAGCTCCTAGGGTTACACATTTCCTGCTTCACAGGAAATAAGAGGCAGCAGTTACCTTCTGAAAGAACTAAAGCAAAGTCTTGAGCAGGGTCTGATTATCTCTGATAGGCCTGACTTGCAGTGTAGTTCTGTGACCAAGTACAGGCTCCACTGAGTTCTGATTAGTTTATATCTGATTATCTGCTGTGCCAGGGCTTTGAACTCCCAGTCCATGTTTTTTGTCCAGTAGTAGCACAACTACTATTTTATGAGCTTGAGATCATCATGCCTGGAGGCTGAGTCTACTTGGTTTGTTTCCTTATGGTAAAGGCCATGTGTTTTGCAGATAAATCTATCCAGGTCCACAGAAAGAATCACCTAAGCATTCTTAAATAAGTCCACCTAAGTTGTGCAGAAAGTCTGTAAGAAGATTATCTACAGGAGAACAGACCAAAAGTTGGGAGGAAAACAGGAACCAGAAACAGAGAGAGAAAAGGATGTAATTAAAAAAGCACAGAGAAGCAAAGGCCGTCAGGAATTCCACCTCCTATTTGAATACTTTCTCTCCTTGCTGCTTAGATTGGGTTCCTTAGCAGCAGAGCTGAAAATTGCTCTCAGGAGAGGCAAGAGAAGCAGCACAGGGTTAGGAAAACAGCCAAGCAAAGACACAGCCTCACCTGGTGCCAGTCTGACTCCACAGGAAAGCTCTGGAGCACAAAGTGTATGACTGAGTTGATCCCCCCTGGCGGCAAGGAGCCACCCTTTCATCCTCTGTGCCAATCAGCCATGGGGTGGGGTGTCCCCTCCCTGGCAGACAGTTTGGTCAGGGACAGTTTTCCAGAGGCAGAAACAGTTCTAAGTAGGTAATCAGCCAATACCCACTACATCTGGGATTGAGAAAGGAGGACCAGAAGGATCCCCTGTGTCTGCTGCCAGTTCTGCAACTGCATTTTGCCTAAACCCCTCATCTAGCCTTTGATAGATCATCTAGTCTCCTATTGTATGGGAGCCCTACATTTCCTAAATTTCTGCTCCTTTCCATTCATTTGACTTTAAACTTAGAATTGTATCGTTGCTAAGAAAGCAACTTCCTCGTGCTAGACCTTTTTGAGGTCTCTTCCACCTGTGTGGCTTTGAATAGCAAAATACAGAGTGACATAGTGGACAAGGACAAAGCTCCAGGGGACCTGTAGCACTAGCCTTTGCCTGCTGGGAATGCTTGTACCCGTGTGTGTAAAAACACAGCCCGGACATTGATCAGGAGCGACATGCGGGAGAAAAGCCTTGAGGCCACATGGATGAGGCACCTGCTCTCCTGGCCTTCCATCTGGATGCTACTAAAGGAGTGAGCCCAAGCAACACCAGGTGGAAGAGACACCCAAATAACCCACAAAATCGTGAGGGGTAATAAGCCACTGTTATTTCTTTATTTGTTTGCAGGGGAGTAGCTAGAATTCCACCCACCAACATATCTGAATATGCTAACCCACTTATGACGAAAATTAAATGATGTATAGAGAAAAACGCAGATCATTTTTTAGTTATTTAGTAAATAAAAAATAATCAACAATGTTAAAGTAGAAAATTAAAATGAGCTATAGAGAAATTTCCTAACATCTTACAGCTAGAAAAATATGTTTACGAGAGCCAGAACCAGTGTACAGGTGCTGTCTTTACTCAGTCAGTGCAGAGACTGACCCCAGCATTGTCTCTGCCACGTACCTGCTTACCCAGGAATTATATTGCGTGGTTTCCACGGGCGTCTCCACCACGGCAGCCACTCAGTACATTTGTATGTAAGCAGTCATGTGGGAGGGACGCTGCCTGGTTCAGACGCACACAGGAAACTTTAGCTCAACATCAAATATAGTTCAAAGAACCACAAATTTTTATCATAATTTATCATGTTCCAAACAAATTATAGTAGCTAACTGATATGAGAGGAAGAAATACAAATCATCGTATTAGTAATAAGATTTTTAAGGCAGTTCTTTACAAATCCTTACAAAAGTTGCCAACAGTACATACAGTAAAAAATGAGATAACACTTTAAAAGTGTAATAAATTGTAGGTGCTAAGTTCCTATTTTGATATACTAGAATATTTGCTGCGTTAAAATGGAGTAAATTGTTACAATATGATTTTCCTTTTGGCCAGTAATGCCAACCCACCCCCATCCCCTCACCCAACTTACACTATTTGTTTGATTTCAGGTTTTTCACTGTGTAGCCCAGCACAGGGTTGCATTCACTGTGGAGTCCACAATGGCTCACGTTTACTGTCAGCCTGCCTCAGCCTCCCAAGTGCTGGTATTTTAGGCATGCACCACCACACCCGGTGGATCATCATTATCATAAATCATTAAGTTTGGGGTCATTTATTACATAATGACTGATAACTAAAGTACATTTTGCTTTTCTTACTTCTGATGAATCCTCCACATTCTTTCTGAAGCCTGGATCTGACTGTATCTCTCCCTGCTTGGCAAACCCTGACAAATCCCTACTCTGCTCAGAACTGAGTCTCTGCTCCTAAGCTTGACATGTGACATGAAATTCTGCACACCTAGCCCCAGCCTCCTTTCCCACCATGGTCTTCCACTGTGAAACCTTCACCTGGCCACTGCGAGCATCTCCCACTCTCTCTGGACACATTGTATTGTCGTGAGTCATCTGCCAGCCCACCATTCTGCACAAGGCCAGCCCAGTTCCAAGGGCAGGTCTTCCTTCTGGCCTCTTCAGCTCCTTCAGGTAGATTCTTAACCCTTTCCTTCCATTATGACCTTTTCTGTGTTTGGCTTGTGCCCACCCTCCTGCTTGTACCCATAGCTCCTATGGGCCACATGTGCTCATGTCAGGGCCGTGTCACATTCATGTTTGAACCCATAACCTACTTTGATACACTTCATGCCCTCAAATGATGGCTGGCTGACTGGAGTAGCATGAACTATGAGCTTCTTGAGAGCAAGCACTCAGGGTTATTCACCATCATATGTTTGGCTTAAATGGCAGATACCCCATGAATAGTTAATTTGATTGAATGGTAGAAAATAGGATTGTTAAGAAATGGGGAGCAAAAGGATGGAAAGGAGTAATTTAGAAATTTTCATGAGAATCCAAGCGTGGTGGCATGTGTCTGTAATCCCAGCTACTCAGGAGGCAGAGGCCAGAGCATCACAAGTTCAAAGTCCAGCTGGTCAGTTTAGCAAGACCCTGTATCAAAACAGAATTTTTACCAAAGGACTGAGGATGTAGGTTAGTGGTAGAGTGCTTCCATAGCATGTGTGAGCCCCTGGGTTCAGTCCTCAGTACCGAAACTACATAAATAAATTTCCTCAAGAGAAGGCAGCTAGGGTAGGAGGCAGTCTTCAAAAAGTGAATGCCAGTGAGAGTTTCTCAGAGCAGAGAGGATTCTTACATTCTCTAAATGCTCTGGTTTCAGTTGGTTCTCAGTTTCTCCCTCTTCCTCTCTTTCTCTCTGTTCACAAATAGTAAGTTTTCTTAGCTGAGGTAAAGAGCTTGCCTCCTGATGTGGTTCTCAGACTCCTCCCCACAGAGTCCTGGCACAAACTCCTGCCCAGAGATTGCACTGGGGTTAGGCAGTGCCCAGACAGAGTCCAGGACTTACCCTTCCCAGTCCTTTCCAAGTGTTGTCTTATCTGCTCTGATAAATGGAGGAACACAACGCCTACCTTTGTTGTTGGCCCTGAGGTAAAGACGTGAATGATTTTCCCATGGTTCTTGTGCTTGGTTTTATTCCACAAACTTCAACACTAAATGGAAATATGTCTGTGTACCAACCTCACACTGTGAAGGTATTCATTATGTATTGAAACCATAAGCTAATGAAAATAAATAAAATGTTCATCTCACCCCCCACAAAAAGAAATAAAGTAATTACATTTAATGCACTAGAGAAGGAAAATATAGGTATATAGCATTTGAGGAGATGTCTTCTGGTAAAAATCAATAATATTTCAGGCATAATAATAAAAAAGAAAGCTTCAAATGATTTTTATTTTCAATTATCTAAATTGAGAGTAGAGCTCCAGATTACACTGTAATTCACAAATTGTTAGGGAGAAAAACGATTGACAAGCCAGTATATGTAAATAAATCCTTAAAGTAGTTCTCAGATTGAGCCACCTTGGCAACCCCTGAAGGGCTCATTAAAGCACAGATTGCTGTGGGAGCTCTATCAAGTTCTCAGGTGATGTGCAGCTGTGCACGCGTAGACCACAATTCCCACACCACTGCGGGAATGACCTAGAACTTCTGTGGAGAAGAAGCGAGACCTTCCAGCTCGTCTCACCTGCTCAGTGCCTGGCACATGGGAGATGTTCAACGCATGCCTTTTTATTTGGATGACATAAAAGTTAATTGCTTTTAGAAAAATTATTTAAAAAGCATTTCATTGTGTGTTCATGATGGCATCTTTTTGTATTAAAGGAGAAAAAACCAAATCTTTATTGAATGTAGTCCCCTCCCGGCTTTTATTGAGACAAGGTCTCACTATGCAGTTCAGGCTGGCCTTGAACTCACTATGTAGCCCAGGCAGGCCTCCAACTGATACAATCCGTGTGCCTCAGCCTCAGCCTCCCAAGTGCAGGAAATAGAGGCATCAGCACCACGCCCACCCGCAGTTCTCCCATTTTTATCTCCTCCAGCAAATTCTAAATGAAGAAAGTAACTACAATAACACTTTCTGGCAACCAAATGGAACATAGGGATGCAAATCATTTAGATGTACTCCAAAAAAAGAATCATCCCTAGAAGTGACCATAAATTACTCTTGATGTCATATTTGTTTGTTTTCAAGCGATGGGCTTCTCATAACAACTTAGATGGGAAGCAGTTTATTGGCTGAGGAGTCCCAGGGAGACGTGAACAACCAAACCAAGCAAGGATGTGTGAGCCCAATGAATACCGGAGACACAGCTCTAAAAGCTGCTGCTCCCCTCGATTTCCCTTCTCAGTCTTCTTCCGTTTTGGCTCTATTTCTTGTCCCTGTAGACTGGCTTTCTTTCATGGAAGAGACTTGGATTAGGGGCACCTCACACAGTGGCCTTGTACCCAAAAAATTGGGGGTTAGATATCTAAAGATACAGATGTCAACCTGTGTAAGTGCTGGTGAGCTACAGAGCTCATTTAGTAAATATTTTTCTAATTCTTCTCTACTAAATGGGTGGAATCAAAGAGACGCACAAATACAGGCAGGTCACCCCTGTAACGGAAGCCTACAGCAACAGAGAGGACCAGCCTGCAATTTGGGGTGCACTTGAGGGATCTGCCCGCTACTAACAGCACATTACAGCTGGATACTTCAAGTCACACCCTCCAGTGTGGGGCTTGTGAATGTAAAGCAGGCATTCCTAAATACACAGTCAGCCATCCATAGCCATGCTTGCCTATCCTTGGATTTAACCCATCCAAGACCAAATGTTTTCAGGGGGAAAAAATGTATCTAGCTGGAGTATAGTAGTTCATGCCTATACTCCCTCAGCAGTAGGCTGAGGCAGGAGGATTGCAAATCCAAAATGTTATGGTTTACATCTAGATATAAACCATATAAACCATGTGTACATCTCCTCATGTACACATAGCTGGGGCTTTGGGGAGGTGATTGGAACATAAGGGCATGATACTACTTCTGAGTGGATTCACCTAATGATTGGAGAGGTGAAACCTGGTTAGAGGGGTGGGTCACTAGGGCATGGCCTAGAAGGATACATTTCCCTCCCTCCTCCCTTAATCTCTCTCTCTGCTTTATGTCTGCCATTCTATGAACGGTTTCTCTTCTACCATGCTGCTCCACCATGCCTCTCTTTCTTGGAGCCAGCAACTATAAACTGAAACCTCTACAAACTATAAGCCAAAATAAACCTTTCCTCCTTTAATTGTAGATGTCAGATTTTCCCCCCAGCAACAAGAAAGTAACTAAGACACAGGTCAGCCTGGAAAACCTAGTGAGACCCTGTCTCAAAATATTCCAAAGAGCTGGATTTAGCTCAGGAGCAGAGCTCTGGCCTGGCATCTGTGGGCCCCTGCATTCAATCCCTAGTATAAAAAAATGTCTGCACTGAGTATTCACTATATGGTTTTATAGAAGAATTTTGAATATCCTTAGATTTTGTTGTCCACAAAGGTGCTGGAATCAAACTCAGAGTCCTGAGACACCAAGAGAAGATTACATATCAGACCAGCCTTACCAGCAAGCCACCTTCTCAAGGACATGATCATGGCTTTCCTAGGTCTTTGGAAGAGGTCTGCCCATTCCATCTCCACACTGACACAAAGTCAGGAACAAAAAACTTCCCCTGGTTTGGTTAACTCAAAACTTTGCATGTTGAAAAATCCTGGCAATGAGATGGAGTTTCCCAACAAAATGGCAATCAATCGGCACTGCCCATTGTCTCTTAGACACAAGGACAGTCAGCAGAGTGCTTCCTGCTCCTGCTTGATTCTGAGTATGTTTAGCATTTCAGGTACCACAATGTCACTTTAAGTTTACATGAAAACCCAAGGACAGGCATTCCATAAGAAAAAAAAAAAGGAAACACTTACTGTACAGCTGTAAAACAGGCTTATCAATACCCATCAGTCCTGTTCAAGCTTACTTTGAAAATAAATGTTTTTCAGAATGCTGGCTCAGATGTGACGTGTTAGGAGCATGGGTGACACAGTTTGCCTCACCCAAACTATGTCACTGATGGTGATTCTGATGGACACTATCACTTTCAGCTGTGATTGGTGTGGTTTCCCTTGTGTGTGGCAATTATTCCACTGAATTTTCCTGGAGTTTCCTATGGTGTTTTAGGTGGTGATTTAATGTTTAATTTTTATGTGATCTATCTTCATGCTTTTATTATCAATGAAGGTGGAAAATTCAGCAGGTAGAAGCGTTCAAAATGGGCTGTGTTTTCAATGGATGGACCTTGCAACCATAGCCTTAAGTGAAATAAACTGGGCACACATGTGCAAAATGAGGTGCATTTGATAAATAAAACTGCAACTAAATGAAATTTGAAAAATAACTGACAACATTATGAGTGCATTAACATTTACTTCAAGCTGCACAACATATTTTTTTAAAAAGGTTAATTCTAAGACATAGAAAGATGTTATTAACCAGTAACAGAGGTAGAATTATAAAATATTCACCTGGGATTTGTTAGACCACTAGAATATCATGTATAGAGTACAGACATGGACACATGGAAATACATAGATTATTATCTATGCAGCTGTTTATTTTCCTCCTATACATTTAGACCTTCACAGTTTTATTCTTTTTAAGGATACAGAGTCTGTCTTATTCCTTTTAGCAACAATTACAGTTCATTCTGGCAGACCTTGTGATAATTACTGGAAATACAACAATGAATTTCCTACTTTCAAATACCACAGTCAAATTCCTACTTAAAGTTCTCTGTCTACCCAGGAGACAGATGTGTAAATAGGTGTTGAGTTGCACTGCTTTGTTTTGTGTTTATTGTGTTGTTTTGTGTTGTTCATTGAGGTTTGAACTCAAGACCTTTGTGCTGAGCTAGATCCTCAGTCTTTTTTTATTTTTAATGTTGAGACAGGATCTCACTAGATTATTAAATTATGATCTTTCTGCCTCATCTCCCAAAGTGCTGGGATTACAGGCATGCACTCCCACACCTGGCATTTTTTTTCTCCTTTTGAGGTGGATCTTGCTATGTTGCTCAAGCTGGATTCAAAGTCCTGAGATCATGTGATCTTTCTGCCTCACCCTCCCGAGTGCTGAGATACAGGTGCATACCACAGCCCATGATTTAGGTAATTTAAAGAGAGATTATGAACGCATATAATTTGCCTCCTTCACATCTGGAATGAATGCTGGCCTGATCAGAGCTGCCAGGATTCTAGCAGCAGAATAGGCAAAGCCAGGTGAACAGCTAAGGGTCACTTCTTTGGCTGGACATCACTCTACTAGGTCCTCAGCAAGGACTATGCAGGGTCCAGACACCTCAACACTAGAAAGTCTGTGATTGCTGGCAAGGCACGGGGAACAAGGCTACCGCAACTGTGGAAGACTGTTAAGACTTACAACTTGGCCAGCCCTTGTTTAAATATAAATGTAACCAAATAAAATGGCCTTGTATAAATATAAAGGTGGCTGAAATCAATACATTTTTGTAACTCTTAATTGCCTAAAAGACTCATAAATTTTACTGTCAAGTGTGAGATACTAGAAAGTTCATCTTTTTGCAGATTTGCAACCCTGTGGGCAACTATTGATTTACCAGAGATTCAAATTCAGAGGTGGCACCTTAACATAGGAACATAAATTTTAAAAAACTTAGTTTTTATAAAACCTCAGCTTCCCCCCTCCAGAGAGTTAGAGTCAGCATGTCTTGGAGTAGGAGTTTGACTTTTTCTCTTTTTTTTTTTTAGAAAAAGCTCTGAGGAGTTTTTATTGAAAGGTCGACATCGAGCACTGGACTAGAAGGTGTTTTTCATACCTGCCTGGTGAGAAAGGCAGGTGGGAAGATTTTTAAATCCACTGAGTCCCATCCCTTGCCCTGATCTTGATTTAATGTCTGGGTGGAGCCTTGGCATCTGGGAGCTTAACAAAGACCCCCAGATGACTCTTAAAATCGATCAAGTTTGAAAAGTCCTGGGCAGGCAGGGCTTCCCACACATCTCTTGTGACAAGAATTATCTGGGACTAAAAATTTTAAAAACAGTTAAATGAACTTCTCTCAACTGTACTGTAAGCAAAGGAAGTTTAGTAAATATGAGCTTCCTGCTTTCTTCCAACATGACTCATTCTCCACCATCCTTTTACCTCCAAAACAGGCAGATCACAAGGCGTTTAAGCGGTCTCTATACACAACAGAGAACTAGTCAGGATAAATGAAGGATAAATTTGAGTCTTTTGTAGGGAAATGGATGTATCTTGAGGCCACAATGCTAAGTAAAATAAATCAGACACACTGTTAAATACTGTATGGTTTTTCTAAAATGAGAGACTCAAGATGTACAATCCAAAGCAAAACAAAAGATTACAAAGAAACAGACTCTGGAGATGGGAAGAGCTGAGAAGAGGAGGAACAGGACATACAAATGATACAGAATCAAGATGCTTCTGTATCAACTCCCCAAGGCAAGTGTAATTCTTAGGTATTGCAAACACACAATAACTTAAAAATTTGAAGGGTTGAGCAGCGATTTCTGTTAAATGCGATTCCTTCTTTCACTGTGTGTGTGTACACATGTGTATATGAAGTATATACTATGATCACAGTCAGTGAATGTGATATTTTTGTATTTTACAAGCTGTGCTGAGATATTTGGAAAAAGAAAAATGAAACAGATATGGATAAAATTAAATCTGTTTCAAAAAAAGTTTATTTAGGTATTAGTTGACTGTTACACTTTCTGTGAAAACTGCAAGAATTTATGTATTTGTATATCTGCTTTAGAACTATTTATATGCTTGTCTACTGCTTTTAATTTTACCACAATAAAATAAGCACTTCATTGTGATGGGGAGTTATTGTTGGAAACACAAATTCCTTTGCCTCAGACCAAGGGAATCCGAATGTCTGGCTCAGAGGTCTACCTATTTATTTAAGATAGAAAACAGGAAGGCAGGCTTTGTGGGAATGAGGAAGGGTCTGGGGAGAGGGAAGGTAAGAGGAGGAGGGGTGGGAGAAGTGAAAAGGACGGGGGGGTGACCTGTATTGTGCCAGTTCCCAGAAGTGAATGTACTTATTATCACAGACATATACTCATGAAGGAGGGGGCACTGCTACCTGATTTTTACTTGTGAATGGTAATAAGGGCTCATTGAGTCACATCTTTGACTTGCCATTAGAGTCTTCTGGGATCTTGTGTGCATGTGGTGCAGTACACAAACATGGAAATTATCATTAGAGACGTTGAGTACACTCACAGTGTTACGCAAACCTCAGTCACCATTATGCAGTTCCAGAATATTTCCACTGTCACTGGAGGTGTTTAAAACATCTAGATGCCTTAGGCTGTAGCTCAACCAAATCAGTGAGCATCCTTGGGATGGGTGCCATTTGAGGTATTCCAGGTGATTACAATGTGCAGGCAAGTTGGGAACCACATAGATTCCTATGCTCTGGAAAGCCCCTGTTAATACACTCTACCATGATCGCTCATGCTGCTGTCCTGCATTCTGTGTGAATACCTCTTCATTCTACTCTTTTTTTAGCTGCTGCCTAATCCTATTCTCATGTCCCACCAATCCTTAAATTCTTATATCCTTCTCACAAAGGGTGACCGAGTTTCCTACTGGTTTTGTACACTTCTCATGGAGTAATCACAGGCAGGGTCCCAACTGTTCTAATTCAGTGAATGAATGGGGAAAACTAAATGAATGAGTTTGTTTGGAGTAAATTCACCAACGATACTTTCCAGAAGCAATGTTTTCATTCATTCAGTAAATACACAAGGCGCACAAATTTGTGGCGGGCATTAGGCTAGCAGTTTCTACTCTAGCAGTGGGAATCATGGGGGGAGATGGATATACAAGGAGATGGCTTATACTCTGCCATGTTCTGTCATGGGGAAGTGTGAGTGAGAATGTGCAGAAGCATCTAATGTGCCACACTTTTTCCACAGAGGGCAAGATAGTAGGTTTTTAGTCTTTCGGCCATGTCATCTCTGTGACATATCATCAATTGGTCATTGCTATTATAGTACAAAAGCAGGCATAGGAGTGGCATGACATAGAAATGGCATGACAGTGTGCCAGTAAAACTTCATGAATGAAAACTAGCAGTCCACTAGATTTGTCCAGGGGGGCGATGTTTGCCACGCTGTGATCTACTACATACTGAGCAAGAGGGAGGTGTTTTAGAAAAATTCCACCAAAACATTTCAAACTCTATTTGATGTTTACTAGCAAAGACAGGGCAAAAGGTGGTAGGCACAGAAAGAATGTTGTGCCAAATTTTCAGCCCATTATGACTAATGCCTCTGGGTCTTGTAAAGAAGCAGGCTGGGACTTCCAGGAGAACATGGCGGACAGATAACAGCAACTACCGGGGACTCTCTGAAAGACTCGGCTCAGAAGCCAGGAATGGTGCGGACTATGGAGACATAAGCAGGTGGAGATATGCTCTGCTGACTCAGGAACGAACTGGGCTGAGAGAAACCAACTTGGAATGCAGTCCTGGTGCTAAAACAGGAACAGAAAAGCCTCGGTGTGGAGGCTGGACCCTGCGCCATTGTAAGCCGCGATTTGGGTTTCCCGCCGCGCGGCGGCTGGCTGCCTCTACAGCGGCTCGGCAAGGAGAGAGACGCGTGGAAGCTCTGAGAACTGCAATCTGCAAACGGCAGGGAGGCGTGCACTGACTTGTGGTGAGGTGAGTGAGAGAAACTGACACTCTACCACAGTTTGACTCCAGCGGAGGACTTTCTGGGCCCGAGCAGTCCTGCGGGAGCGGGGCGCGGTGGCGACTCCAGCCACACATCCCCCTCTCGGGCGGGATTGGTGAAAAGTGCCTGGCCTGCGTGACGCTGCCGGCAGACCTGGTAGGCTGTCCCAACCCAGATCCCAGAGCCTGACGGTGGGCAGGAGGGGAGACGCGTAGGCTGCCTGGTCCGTAACTCCCTGGTGCGCAGCGGTGAGCGGGAACACCTAACTGGCGCAATTCGATCAGGCAGTGGCTGACTGGGAGAGAAGCTGGGCCTCTTATATAAGCTTGCATATATAAGGAACAGAGAAGAAGAGGCAGCATGGGAAGAGGCAGCAACAAGAAAGGCTCCTCGGCCCCCAATTCTGAGAAACAGGCAATAGCAGACACCTCACCAATACACATAAGGCACCATATAGAGAGCCTCATAGACCAATTCAGGAATGAAGTTATCAATGACCTGAAGCTAGAAGTATGCAGAATAGTTAGAGAAATGCTAAGTACCACCCAAGAAAAAACAGGTGGTGGAATGGAAGAACAGAAAAAAAGGGGAGAATTGTTTGATGGAGAAAACAGAGAAAGCGTAGAGTACGTGAAGCAGGTTCAAAGGGACTACCAAGATACTAAGAAGTCTATCGAAGACTGGCATAACAGCTTGAAAGAAACTAAGGACAGACTATCTGAACTGGAGGGCAGACTTGTAATATGGGAGAATGAAATGAAAAACTTCTTAAAAATAACAAAGAAACAAACAGCAATAATACAAAGACAAGAAGATGATAAGAGGATCCATAACTTAAGGATTAAGAACATAAAAGAAGAAGTAGGGACACAAACAAGTGAACTACAAAAGCTACTCACAGAAATAATCCAGGAGAATTTTCCTAATTTAGCAAAAGGTAAAGATACTCAGATGTATGAAGCATACAGGAACCCAGCTACCTACAACCCAAACAGAGAAACACCCAGGCATATAATAATAAAAATTCCAGAAATTCAATACAAGAACAGAATATTAAAAGCTGTCAGAGACAAGAAACAGACCACTTACAAGGGAACACCCATCAGAATTACAGCAGATTTCTCTGCACAAACCATCAAATCACGAAGAGCGTGGGGGGAAATAATTCAAGCTTTGAAAGATAATAATCTCCAGCCAAGATTGAGATATCCTGCACAACTGTCCCTGGAAATTGATGGAAAAACAAGGTGCTTCCAGGATAAAGAGGAACTGGGGGAATTTGCAACCACCAATTCAACTCTACAGAGAGTATTGCAGAATATTCTAAAAAAAGAAAAATACAAAGAATCCAGAAATAATGGCAGAGAGGCCACAACGAATGGAGCAGAGAACAAAATGAAGAAGACAAACTGACAGCTACTGACAGAAAAAGAGCTCAACAGAAATGAGGCAGAGAAGATTGGATGATAGGAACAGCTATTTTGGAGAAAATGACATCTTAATAGGTAATACTGATTTAGTATCATCTTGTTTTGAAGTCTCATCTAGCTTTTGTCCTTCTGTCTCCAATGGTCTAAATAGGCTGTATCTTATTGGATTTTATTATGTACGATAGTATAAGCAAAAACCTTTTAAAGACAAGGAGATTATACAGAAACCATTGTTCATTTTCTGTTAGTCGATTCTAAATACTCTGTAATGCTGTCATTCTCTTGAATGGTTTTACATTGTTTTGATATACTTAATGCTACAGTATACGAAGTTGTACTCAAGGATTTCAAAGAAAGAGACAATTTGGTAACTACTTTTAGGTTAGGATTATCTGGTGGTGAAACACTACTCTGCTTAAATGGTTATGTTTTGATCTGCGCTGTTTTGTTGTTATGCCCTCTTTTATCTCAATCTCCACTCCATTATTTACTTTTTTATCTTTATCCTTTTAATTAAAGGAAAAAAATAGCAGGATATATTATAATAACCCACTTTGACTTTTCATTACCTTGATTTAAAGCCCTGTATTACTCTCACCATCTGGTTTTTAACTGATGTTCCCCTATTCTGTTTTGCTGGATAGTATCAGGTTCGAAAGTTTAGGCATCAGCTGTGAAGATAATGAGATTCATTATGACGCCCATTCTTGTTGACTTTTATCTACTTTTGAAGACCTACAATGTCTCCAATGTTTTGGTTTTGTCGGTTTTATTCTTTACTGTTTTGTTCAATTGTATTATAACTAACGATATAGGCAATTCTATTAGAGATAGTGGGAGGCATTATGGTAACCATTGTTGATCACCTTGTATTATGTTTTTACATTATCTATTATGTCCACCCTTTTGACTTGACCGATTCTGTTCTGTTAAGTCACATTTGGTTTTACTCTCTTCCAAAAAAGTAATAAGAACCGTGGGAGCAATGAAACCCAAAATGTGTAATAGTCATGGTACAAAAGAGAGGAAAAGAAAGTGCTCCAAACTATATAACTGCATGTATATTTAAATGTATAAGATAGAAAATGATATCACAGAGTTTTATTGGATCAATGAACAGAACTGTTTGCAGTATCATTGATGGAATGTCCACTTTACAAGCTTTAATTTTGTGACTTGAACAATTATTTCTAAGATGACAATATGTAATCCATTCACTAGTGATTTCCTACTGTTCATTTTTTTCTGTAAATCTGTATAACTTGTACCCTTTCCCTGCTTTTTTTTTCTTTTCTCCTTAAATAAAATTTAAAAAAAAATAAAATTTAAAAAAAAAAAAAAAAGAAGCAGGCTGGTGTCCTAGTCTGTTTTATATTACTATGGCAAAATAGACTGGGTACTTTATAAAGAAAAAAACATTCATTTATTACACTTTGGAAACCTGGGAAGTTCAAGCTCAAAGTATTTGCTGGCTTTCTTAATGCAATATAATATAGCAGAGGGCATTACCTGGCAAAAGTGCTTGAGAAAGCGAGAGGAAGGAGGAGGAAGAGAGAGAAAGGGAGGAAGAAGAGGAGAAGGAAGATGTTACAGTTTATATTTAGATGTCCCTCCAACAATCTTATGTCCTCATATGTGGGGAGGTGGCTGGATCACGGTGTGTGATACTGAATTAGTTCACTGATAAGATTATGGCTGCATATGATGCTGGGAGGTGAAGCTTGGTAGGTCACAGGGGACGTGGCTAGAATGGTTCATAAATTTTATATCTATATCTATGTCTGTATCCCTCCTCCCCCTTGATCTTAGTCCTACCTCCTGCTGCCATGCTGTAAGCTCTTTCTCCTCTGTGATGCACCTCAGGCCATGCTTGGGGGCTGGGGAAACTTCTAAGCCTGTGAATACGGTGGACATAGGTTTGTAATAGAGTGTGGGCAAATGTCTTCCAAAGGCCCATGTGTTAAAGGATTGGTTCCCCAACCCATGGAGATTTTAGGGAGAAATACAAACATTAGGCGGTGGGACCTAGAGGGAAGTTAGGTCACGGAGGTGTGCCCTTGGTGGAAACATCAGGATTGTAGGCCTTCCTATCTTCTCTACTGCTTCTTGACCACTGTGAGGTTGTCAGGCCTCCCCACCATGTTCTCCCACCATGTGTGCTTGCCACAGGCTCTAAAACCCAAGGGCCAGGTGATCACAGAGCAAAACCCCTGAAACGGTGAGCCTAAACTAACTTTTGCTCTTGTTAAGTTTAGTTGTCTCTATTATTTATCACAATGACAAAACCATTATAACAATTATTATAGTCAATCTTCCCCCTGGAGTTATAGATGATTCCTACAGGATCTAAAAGTTAGAGAGGAACATCTCAGGATGACAGTCAATGTGACACATTGCCATATAGAGAAAGGATGTTAATAATATTTAAAATACTAATATTAAGTTCACACTTTGGAATTAACATCTAATCAAGGAAGTAAAAGACCCCTACAAAGAAAATTACATCACTCCTAAAAAGGCAGAAAATAAAAGATATCCCATGTTATTCAATAGGCAGAATTAGTAAAGTCAAAATGGCCATACTTCCAAAATTGACATACAGATTTAACACATCCCAATCAAAATATCAATAGTATTCCTCATAGATCCAGAGAAAACAGTCTTAAAATTCATATGGAGATAGAAGAGACTCATAATCATAAAAGCAATTTTGGGTAATGATAGTAAAGCAGAAACATCACAATTGCTTGATGCAATATAATATAGCAGAGGGCATTACCTGGTAAAAGTGCATGAGAAAGCGAGAGGAAGGAGGAGGAAGAGAGAGAAGTTGAAGTTATATTGAAGACTTGAAGTTATATTACAAAGCTACAGTAACACAGTATCAAAAACCAGCATAGTACTGGCACAAAAAAACAGAAATATCAATCAGTGGAACAGAATAGAGGATGTAGAAACAATCCCGTGCACTTCCAGCTACTTGATCTTTGACAAAGAAACCAAAAACCTACACTAGAGGAAAGACAGTCTCTTTAATAAGTGGTGCTGGGGAAATTGAATACCTCCATGCAGAAGATTGAGTCTGGACCCATATATCTCACCATGTACTAAACTAAAACCAAAATGGACCAAACATCTAAATGTTAAAACATAAACAATCTGCTGGAAGACACACAGGTAAATCTCTTAAAGTCTAAAACATAGGCAAAGACTTTCTAAACAGAACCCAAATTGTACAGGAATAGTTCTGAGAAATAGGATTAAATCAAATTAAAAAGCTTGTGCATGACAAAAGAAATAAACAACAGAGTGAAGAGACGACTTACAGAAGACAAAAAAAGTTTCCAGCTATTCCTTGAACAGAAGACTAACATCTAGAATATATAAAGAACTCATTAGATGCCTATAAAAGACCTAATCAAGAGATCTGGGGTGCCCTCACTGGCCTCTCTACATGTCTGGAGGACTCTGGATTTCTGCGCCCAGACTGCTGGAGTTCCCTCAGGCTTCCAGGTGCAGTGAAGGAGAGAGGTGGGTTTAAGGCTTCCACATCAGCCTCCCCATTCCCGGCTTCATTTGGAGACCTGCTGAGCTCCCGATAGGTGGGCTGGCCCACACTACCAGCCTAGCCCAGCCTGTTTAGCTGCCGCGCCTGGCCACAGGTCTGCAGAGGAGGAGCTGGGCAGATCTGGGGTGCCCTCACTGGCCTCTCTGCGTGTCTGGAGGACTCTGGATTTCTGCGCCCAGACTGCTGGAGTTCCCTCAGGCTTCCAGGTGCAGTGAAGGAGAGAGGTGGGTTTAAGGCTTCCACATCAGCCTCCCCATTCCCGGCTTCATTTGGAGACCTGCTGAGCTCCCGATAGGTGGGCTGGCCCACACTACCAGCCTAGCCCAGCCTGTTTAGCTGCCGCGCCTGGCCACAGGTCTGCAGAGGAGGAGCTGGGCAGATCTGGGGTGCCCTCACTGGCCTCTCTGCGTGTCTGGAGGACTGTGGATATCTCTGCAACCAGGGAGGGTCCACAGGTTCCTGAAGCACTGCGGCCTGTGGTGAGTACCCTAACCCGGCTGCGATTGAAGAACTGTGGAGCTTCCAAGGGGCAGGTGGGCGCACAGTGTCCCTGAGGCCCAGCTTGTCTGGAACTGCGGAGTTCTGAGCAGGCAGAGGAGGGCCACTGGTTCTGTAGGCCTAATGGCTTGGAGTAGCGCGGCGCCAGAGTCCCAGTAGCTCCAAACATAGAAGGGGATTTTCAACAGATCCTGAGGAAGCTTTCAAGTAACACTTGAAACACAGAAATATAGGAAAATGACAAAACGAAAGACCAAATTACAACCTCAAACCTCCAGCCCATCTCAAGAAACCCTAGGAGCGATGTATATAGAAGAAAATATATCCCATCCACCTCATATATCGGACACAATAGCCACTGAAATTGACAAGCAACTCCAGGAAGCTTTAAAGAAATTCAAACTTGAAATAATCTCCCAGATAAAAGAAGAAATGATAAAAGAAATGAAAGAGATTCTAAATATATCTAAAGAAAACACAGATAAAAAATTGGAGGAACTAAATAAAAAGATAGAATCCCTAGACGAGCAATATAAGAAACAAACAGAATACATAATGCAGATGCACAGAGATATACAGGAAATAAAAAACTCCACTGAAAGTTGTAAAAACCGCCTTAATGAAAGTGAAGATAGAATTTCAGACCTTGAAGACAGGATTGAAGCTAGTGAACAGGAAAGGAAAGATCTTTTGAAAATAACAAGGAACCAGGAAACAACAATTCAACAACTGCAAGACGATGCAAAGAAGAATAACATAAGAATGATAGGGATTAATGAAAGAGAGGGAGACAACATGAAGGATGTCAGGAGGATATTTAGAGAAGTAATAGCTGAAAATTTCCCAAGCATGAGATCAGAAACTGACATCAGGATCAGTGAAGCATATAGAACTCCAAACAGTCATAACCAAAATAAAACTACACCCAGACATATAATAGTCACCATCCCAGAAATCCAACACAAGAATAGATTATTAAAAGCTGTCAGAGAGAAAAGACAGATCACTTATAAAGGAAAACCTATCAGAATCACAGCAGACTTCTCAGCACAAACGATAAAGTCAAGAAGAGCATGGAGTGAAGTATTCCAGATCCTAAAGCAAAATGATTTCCAACCAACACTGATATATCCTGCAAAACTATCATTCAAAATAGATGGTGCAATACGATACTTCCATGACAAAGAACAGCTGAAGAACTTCATGAACACCAAACCAACCCTGCAAAAAATATTGAAAGACAGTTTAGATACACAAAGGAAAAAACCACTAAGCAAAGCAAATAATTAAACAGAACCGAAAGATAAAGATGCAACAGCAGAGAGATAACATTCCTACAATTAACCAGCATTTAACAGTAATAACCATTAATGTAAATGGTCTCAATGCACCAATCAAAAGAAACAGACTAGCAGAATGGATCAAGAAACAAAATCCAACCATATGCTGTTTACAGGAAACCCATCTAACCCAGAAAGATACTCACAGACTGAAAGTCAAAGGATGGAAAACAATTCTTCATGCAGCAGGAATCCAAAAAAAGGCAGGAGTAGCCATTCTGTTTGCAGACAACGTGAACTTTAAACCAACAATGACCATAAAGGACAAAGAAGGTCACTACATACTCGTAAGGGGAAAACTCCAAGAGGAAGAGATAACTATCTTAAATATATACGCACCAAACTCCAGAGCACCCAGTTATATAAAACAATTATTAACAGAAATGAAAACTCAAATTATCAGTAACACAATTGTAACAGGAGACCTTAATACACCACTGACACCAAGGGACAAATCAACCAGACAGAAAATGAGCAAAGAAATAACAGAACTGAATCACACCTGTGAACAAATGGGTTTGATAGACATATACAGAATGTTCCACCCAACAACATCAGAATACACATTCTTCTCAGCAGTACATGGATCATTTTCTAAAATAGACCATATATTAGCTCACAGAACATATTTAAGCAAATGCAAAAGAGTTGAAATCATCCCTTGCATATTATCGGATCATAGCGCTCTGAAATTAGAAATTAATGACAAAGGATACTGCAAAAATTCCGCAAACACATGGAAACTAAATAACACACTCTTGAGTAATCAGTGGGTCACAGAAGAAATTAAAGAAGAAATTAAACAATACCTAAAAGAAAATGAAAATGCAGATACAACTTACCGGAATCTGTGGGATGCAATGAAAGCCGTTCTGAGAGGAAAATTTATTGCACTGAGTTCCCACATCAGGAAAACAGAACGAACACAAGTAAATAACTTGATGCTACACCTCAAACAGCTAGAAAAAGAAGAGCAAGTCAAGCCCAAAGCCAAAAGAAGAGAGGAAATTATAAGAATCAGAGCAGAAATCAATGCAATAGAGACTAAGAAAACAATCCAAAGAATCAACGAATCAAAGAGTTGGTTCTTTGAAAGAATAAAAAAAATCGATAAGCCCCTAGCCAACCTTATTTAAAAAAGGAAAGAAAAAGCTCAAATTCATGCAATAAGAAATGAAAAAGGAGAAATCACTACAGACCCAATAGAAATACAGAGGATCATCAACACCTATTTCGAAAACCTCTACTCTCAAAAGTTTGATAACACAGAAGAAATAGACAGATTCTTAGAAGCATATGAAGTACCAAAGCTAGATCAAGAGGATATAAAACTGTTGAATAACCCAATCTCTGCTAATGAAATTGAGAATGTAATTGGGTCCTTGCCCACCAAGAAGAGCCCAGGCCCAGATGGATTCACTGCAGAATTCTACAAGAAATATAAAGAAGACCTAATGCCGACACTCCTCAAACTATTCAATGAAATTGAAAGGGAAGCAATCCTTCCTAAGTCATTCCTGGAAGCAAATATTACTCTAGTACCAAAACCTGAGAAAGACCCAACTATAAAAGAGAACTATAGACCGATCTCCCTAATGAACACAGATGCAAAAATCCTCAATAAAATATTGGCAAATAGGATCCAGCAAATCATCAAGAAGATTATACACCATGACCAGGTGGGATTCATCCCAGGAATGCAAGGATGGTTCAACATACGCAAATCAATAAATGTAATCCACCATATCAATAAAGCCAAAAATAAGAATCACATGATCATCTCTATAGATGCAGAAAAAGCCTTCGATAAGGTCCAACACTTATTCATGATAAGAACTTTACAGAAAATTGGAATAAATGGTCTTTACCTCAATATAATAAAGGCCATTTATGACAAACCAACAGCCAGCATCATACTAAATGGCCAAAAATTGAAAGCCTTTACTTTAAAATCGGGTACAAGACAAGGATGTCCTTTATCACCACTCCTATTTAATATAGTACTGGAAGTACTAGCCAGAGCAATTAGGCAAGAAAGAGAAATAAAAGGGGTAAAGATAGGAAAAGAAGAAGTTAAATTATCATTGTTTGCAGATGACATGATACTCTACATAGAAGACCCCCTAAACTCCATTGAAATACTTTTAGATACAATAAATAAATTCAGTAATGTGGCTGGATACAAAATCAATACTCAGAAATCAATAGCATTCCTATACACGAACAACAAAATTACAGAGAGGGAAATAAGAGAAACTGGACTATTCACATTAGCAAGCAAAAAAATGAAATATTTAGGAATTACTCTTACGAAAGAAGTGAAAGACTTATACAGTGAAAATTATAATACACTGAAAAAGGAAATTGAAGATGATCTCAGAAAATGGAAAGACATCCCTTGCTCATGGATAGGAAGAACAAACATTGTGAAAATGGCCATTCTCCCAAAACTGTTATACAGATTCAATGCAATCCCAATAGAAATACCATCAACATACCTTATAGATCTAGAGAAATCACTCCTAAATTTCATCTGGAACCAGAAGAGACCTAGAATCGCAAAGGCAATTCTAAGCAGCAAAGACAAAGCAGGAGGCATCACAATCCCTGACTTGAAGTTATACTACAAAGCAACAGTAGTAAAATCAACATGGTATTGGAATCAAAACAGAGCTGAAGATCAGTGGAATAGATTAGAAGATACAACCACAACTACGAACACACTCAACCACCTTATTTTTGATAAAGGAGCCAAGCAGGTTCACTGGAAGAACGACAGTCTCTTTAATAAATGGTGCTGGAAAAACTGGCTCTCCATTTGCCGAAAACTAAAGCTAGACCCATGTCTATCACCATGTACTAAATTAAAATGTAAATGGGTCAAAGATCTGAATATTAAAACAGAAACACTAAATCTATTGGAAGACAAAATAGGTAGAAACCTTGGAGACATAGGAGTAGGTAAAGAATTCATGAACAGGACTCAAACCGCACGGGAAATACTTCCCAGAATCAATAACTGGGACCACTTCTTATTAAAAAGTTTCTGCATGTCAAAAGAAATCTCCAGCATAGTGAAAAGAAAACCCACAAACTGGGAAAAGATTTTAGTGAACTCTCTCTCAGACAAGGGCCTCTTGTCTAAAACATACAAAGAATTAAAGAAACTCAGACCTCCGAAATTCAAAGATCCAATCCAAAAATGGGCATCTGAGATGAATATGCAATTCTCAGATGAAGAAATGCAAATGGCAAATAAATACATGAAAAAATGCTCATCATCATTGGTCATTAGAGAAATGCAAATTAAAACCACACTGAGATACCATCTCACTCCTGAAAGAATGGCCAGGATCAAGAAAACCGACAACAAATGCTGGAGAGGCTGTGGGGAAAAAGGAACTCTCCTGCACTGCTGGTGGGAGTGTAGACTGGTACAGCCTTTGTGGAGATCTGTCTGGAGATTTCTCAAAAAGTTGGGACTGGAAATCCCATTTATTCCAGCTATTCCACTTCTAGGCATATTCCCAGAAGAACTGAAAGCATCATACCACAGTGATATATGTGCACCTATGTTTATAGCAGCACAATTTGTAATCGCCAGATTTTGGAAACAACCCAAGTGCCCATCAACTGAGGAATGGATAAAAAGTTGTGGTATTTCTATACAATGGAGTATTATTCAGCTATAAAGAAGGATCACATTGAGATATTTATCAATAAATGGGCACAGCTTGAGACCATACTCATAAGTGAAATAAATCAATCTCGCATGTGTGAATACCGAATAGTTTCCCTAATGTAAGTAATGATTCAAATATATAAAAATATGTGGTAATCATGATTCCCCATTAGGTGGCCTTGAAGCCTTATAAAGTTTTCACTCATTAATTAGAAAGGCTTTATTCTGGGCTTCTTGATATGAAAATATTTGAAGCTAGAGTATATAAAGTTTTACCCAAATATTTCAAGGAAAAAGACACTATGGTAACTACTATTAAGTCAGGTTATAAGGTGGTGAAGTACTAGGTTATTGAAACAGTCATGCTGTGACCTCTATTGTTATATTGTTATGTCCTGTTTTATCTCAATCTCCCCCTTATTGTTTCAAAAAAAAATTATTTAGTCATTTCTTATGTTTGTCTTAATTAAAGAAAAAATTCAAAAAAATTAGGATATATAAATAGTAACTCTTTTCGATTTCCTATTAACTTGTTTTGAAGTCCTGTAGTACTCCCACGATCTTGTTTTGACTGATTAGGCTCTGTTCCATTCTATATGATAGTATCAAGTTTGAAGACATAGGCAACTACTTTGAAGACAATAAGATTCACTAAGATACCCATTCTGGTTTGACTATTGTCTTCTTTGGAAGTCCTGTAATGTTTACAATGCCTAAGTTTTATTGGTCTTGTTCTCTACTGTTTTGTCCAACTTTATAATATCTAATAAGATAGACAATTCTTTTTAAGGAAACAAGGGACAACGTTGATAACCATTGTTGATAAACTTGTACTCTGTTCTACACCATGTGCTACGTCTATCCTTGGTATTGACTGACAGCTTTGTTTTGCCATATTTGACTGTATTCTTCCCCCCCCCCAAAGAAAGTAATAAGCACTAAGGAGTAATAAAATCCAAGATGTGTAAATTTTGTTGTAAAAAAGAGAGGGAAAAAAAAAAAAGAAAAGGAGCTCTAACGGATATAACAGCAAGCGTGTTTGGGGGTGTTAAATAGCTGACTTTATCAATGTTTTTGGAACATTGAACACAGCTGTTTGCAGTCTCCCTGTTTGAATGTCCACCTTGTGTTCTTTGATACTGTGATTTGAGGAACTATTTTCAAGAAAATAGTGTGTAATCTACTAGCAGGTAATTTCTTACTGTTATGGTTTTTTGTTTTGTTTTGTTTTGTTTTGTAGTTCTGTATTGCGTGTACCCTTACGCCGCTTTGGTTTGTTTTGTGTTTTTCTCTTTTTCCTCTTAAATTAAAAAAAAAAAAAAAAAGACCTAATCAAAAAACAGAAAACAGCTGGGGATTTAGCTCAACGGCATAAGCACCTGCCTTGCAAGCAGGTGGTCCTGAGTTCGATCCCTGGTACCGATAAAAATGAAAAAGACAAAAAAAAAAAAAAAAAAAAAAACAGAAAACAGAAATGAACAGACACTTCTCAGAAGTACAAATTGCTGATCAATACAGGAAAAAAAGTTTAACATAGCCCACTGTCAGAGAAATACAAATTAAAACCAAAGTGAGATTTCATCTTGCTCCGGAAAGAATGGCCATCATCAAGAAATCAAATAATAGCAAATGTTGGTGAGGATGCAGGGGAAAATCAATGCTTCTACATCATTTGTGAGAATGTAAACTAGTACAACCACTATGAAGAACAGTATGGAGTGTCCTCAGAAAACTAAAAATAAAAATTCCATTTGACCCAGCTATTCCCTTTCTAGATACCTTTCTGAAAGAATTAAAGACATCATATTACAGTGAAATGTACATACCCAGGTTTATAGATGCATAATTTATAATAGCTAAGTCTTGGAAATGGTCTCTATGTCCATCAGGAATGGATAAAGACAACACAGTATTTATGCACAGTGGAGTACTCTGCCATGAAGAAATATAAACGAGTCATTTGTAGGTAAATGGCTGCACCGTGAGACTATAATATTTAGTGAAATAAGCCAGACACACAAGATCAGATAGCACATGGTTTATTTTATTTGAGAAATCCAAAATATAAATAAAAAGCAAAATAAAAGATACATAATAAGAGGTAGGGAGATCTTTTGCAAATGGGAAACAAGAGATGAAGGAGAGAAGTGAGAGAATTTAAGGAAAAATGGAAATAAAGATTTTGCAAATGGAAAGGGACCAAGAAATAGAAATAGCAAGGAGGGATGGGAGAGATCAGGGATGAAAAAGAATTAAGATGTGCCAACCTTCCCGGATGAATGTAACAATTATATATTGCAAATATGCACTAATAAAAGTTAAAACAATACAAAATACTAAAATATTAGTCTTATTAAAATGTGTTTGTCCCTTCTACATTTAAAAAGCAAAATTAAAAATATTTCTTGTTATGTATGTGTGGTGCTGGCACTTGAACACAAGTCTTTTCTTTTTATTTTGAGACAGAGTCTTAGCTAAGTTGCTACGTTGCCCGGGCTGGGGGCTCGAATTTATCATCTTCCTCCCCCAGGCTCTGAGAATGCTGGGACTGCAGGTGTGCACAGCCCAGTTTCAAAACTATTTCTTGAATACCCACTAAACTCTAGGCACGATCTTAATGGTGGGTTTATCACAGAAAGTACAGAACATTCTACTTCCTGTTGTCTAGCAAGGAATCAGCAGATAAAGGCAAAGATCGCTGGCCCAGTCCTTTTTGGATGGCTGTAGTCGCTGCCCTTATCTTACTAAGGAGACGGACCCTTCCTGTCTGGCCCATGCCTGGCTTGCACCACCAGGGAGGCCACTAGGAAAAGGGAAGGTTCCATGGCGCCAGCTCTCATTAGCTGGCCCTGATCTAATGGAAAAAGTGAGTGGGTGGGAGGTGACCATTTCTCTTATGATACAGAAGTTATACAGAAAATAACGGGGCCCATTCCTCTGCAGATGCCCACCACGCCCCGCTTGTGTCAGAGGCTGGATCTCAGGTCGTGAGTCTGGGCTGCTGCCTGCCTGTCTGAGCGGTTTTCCCCATCACTCTCCTCTGTCCCTGCCCCATCCTCAGCCACGTGCACTTTTTCTCCCCGTGCCTTTGTGCAGTCTCCGCTCTACCTGGCCACCACCGACCTTCACTGACAACCGCTTCTCAATTCTGGCCTTGGCCCTTGGCTGCAGTCCCCTGTGAACTTCTGCTTGCTTCTTGGGTGCCCTTTCCTGATACACACAGGGAGACTTTCCCAGCCCCCAGGCAGCCAGTCTTCTGGTCACCTCTGACCTTTGCTTACCAGTCTCCCTCTAGAAGGCAGGAATTGGGTTCTGCCATTTCTGGGCCCCAGGGACCAGGAGTTCTTTGTTGGAGAGTGAGAAACCAACCAAAAGGGTGGCTCCCTGTCGCAGGGCCAGCTACACTAGGCTCCCACCTGATGGCATGGGGTGGGGGGCCATGGGGTAGGAGAGGGACGGTAGATGGTGAAGTAAGCGACCCATTTTCATGTCGTTCAGAGGTGGACATTATTTATGTGCTGGGTGTTCCCTCTGCCTCTGTCGCATTCCCCCACAGGCTACTGTATTTTCCACTCAGAAGTCACAGCTTAAAATAAAGATCCTATCATATGATCCCTTTGCTTGGCACCTCACAATGGCTATCCATAGGCCACCTCACACAAAATAAAGCACAGTTTTTACAGTGGCCTTGGAGCTCCTTCATGACCTGCCTCCACCCCACAGTCTCACTACTCTCGCTGATTACAGGTTGAGAATTCCTTACCAAAATGCTTGACATCAGATATGCTTCAGTTTCAAATTTTTTTTGGAAAATGTGAATATATAGAAGGAGATATCAAGGCTAAACACAAAATTCTTTATGGCTCCTACGCACGTAAATTGGGCTTGAACATACTAGGCAAATGCTTTTCCACTGAGCTATATCCCTAGCTCTATTTTAATTTTATCATCATCTTCCATCACATCAGATACCACACTTACAAGGAGTGATTGAAAAATAAAATGCATGTTTACAATTTAAAAATTGTTACAGTGAAGGGCACATTGCCTGTAATCCTCCTCAAAGTACACCTTAACACTTTGAACACATTTAGCCAATGAAACCAGCTACTTTCTGGAGAGTTCTGGAGGCCTTTGTGAAGTCTTTAGTTGCACCATTGTGGTTACCTTGATGTCCAGCACTGGTTCAAAATGCTTACCTTCTATGGACTTTGGGAAAGAGCCAGAAGTCACACAGTGCCAGCCCTGGTAAATGAGGTGGAGGAGGGCACCACTGTTACGCTTTACAAGCCTGCTTTCCCATCGGATAGCACTTGGCAGCAACGCTCTCCATATATTTTTATCACACTTCATAAAGGTTTTCCCAAAAAAGGACTTGCAGAACTGCTTAAGAAAATGGGGTAAGTATGTTGGAAGAAAGAAGGGACAGTTTGAGAGGAATTCATGGCTATGTGTCTTTTACTGCAATGAATATTTAAAATTTAAACACTCACTATCATCCAGTGTGTATCATTTGTAGATTTGTTGTCCACTTCCTGCTAGAGCGATTTCCTCTTCCACGGAGATGCTTGTTCAGCCATTCGCTCACTAGTAGGCTGCTGGGTTATTTCCTTTGTTCACTATGATAACATTGTTAAGCAAACATCCCACTGCATGAATTTTCATAAAGATCCTTACTTATGTTTAAGAATTACATTTACTTGAATGAATGATATATAAGACTTTGATATATATTAAAAAGTTGATCCTCTGTCGTACTTCTGAGGAGAATACACTTCTTAAGAAAGAATTTTGCCTTAATTTTGACGGGAGAGTGGTCAAGAGGATTGGTAAATTAGGGTTCTCGGTGTGTCTGTGGGTCATGGAGGCATGATGTTGGGTACTTTCTGGTCCCTGGACCCTTTCCCTCTGGCACTGTTCTCCTGTTCTGCTTCCTGGCCATTATGAAGTCACCAGATTTCTCCACTATCATCTTCTACCATGATATTTCTGTTTTGGAATCAGCCAACTATGGACTGAATCCTCAGAAACCATGAGTCAAATTAAACTTTTCTTCCTTTAAATAGTAGGTATTAGGTATTTTATTCCAGTAAGGAGGATGATAACAAACACACTGATGTTGGGAATAATTCATAAAATTAAATTGACCTAGAAATTTCACTCCTATGCATTTATGACCTGGCAATTCAACTTCTATGAATTTATCCAAGAGAAATAAAGCAGATTCATACAAGTACACATATATATGAATATTTACAGCAACATTATTCTCAATAGCCACAAACTGAAAATAATACAGATATCAATCAACTGATGAAGAGATCAAAAAGAAATATTTTATATATATATATATGTTAAGGTTCTTCTGTGATGGCTCAGGACTCTTAGAACTACTGATAGTACTGAGCTAGGCAGAGCACACCTGTATCCCAGCACTCTGAGAGGCTGAGGCAGAAGGATCACAAGTTTGATTCTAGGCAGGGCAATTTAGCAACTTAGCAAGACCCTTAGTCAAAATAATAAAAGCACAGGTGATACAGCCTAGTGTGAAGGTTCTGGGTTCAAGCACCAGTAAAACACACATACACAAGATTATTGCAAGAAAAACTAATGGTAAATTCATGAAATAAAGTCAGTCTGCACAGCCAGTAGTGAAGTCATGGCTCTATCCCAGCACTGCGCATAGTGTGTGTATATGAGGGGGTGTGGGGATCTGTAATGCCTCCTGGAAGCAAATGAGGGTTAGACTAGGCCTGTTCAAGCCAATGGCTATTCTTTATTTCAAAAACAATTTTATCTTTTCTAAATATGAAAATAATAAATATCGTAAAGTTCTCAAATGATAGACAGGAAAGGTAGGAGAAAGGGAAGGAGAGAGAGAGACTTCCAAACTGTAGCATTTCAGAGCAGAGCTGTTGAGGGGTGTGTAAGGTACAGAAAAAGTAGTTCCAAAAAATGTAAGCATAACACAGTTATAACAGGGGAACTTAATACTCCACTGACACAAAGAGACAGATCAACTAGACAGAAAATCAGCAAAGAAATAACAGAACTGAATCAAACTTGTGAACAAATGGACTTAGTACATGTATACAGGGTATTCCACCCAACAACATCAGAATACACATTCTTCTCAGCTTCACATGGGACATTCTCTAAAATAGACCATATACTAGCCCAAGAACATGCTTAAGTAAATGCAAAAGAATCAAAATTATTCCATGCATATTATCTGATCATAGTGCCATGAAACTAGATATTAGTGACAAAAGAAACTTCAAAAACTCCATAAACATATGGGAATTAAATAATATATTCCTGAACAATCAATGGGTCAAGAGAAAATTAAATAAGATATTAAACAATACCTACAAGCAAATAAAAATATAAATACAACTTACCAGAACCTATGGAATACAATGAAAGCAGTCCTCAGAAATAAATTTATTGAGGTGAATTCCCATATCAAGAACAAACACAACAGAACAAACACAAATAAACAACCTGATGCTACACCTCAAACATCTAGAAAAAGAAAATCAAGTCAAGCCCAAAGTCAAAAGAAGGGAGAAATTTATAAAGATCAGAGCAGAAATCAATACAATAGAGACTAAGAAATCAATACAAAGACTCAATGAATCAAAAAGTTGGTTCTTTGAAAGAATAAATAAAATTGAAAAGCCCCTAGTCAACCTTATTACAAGAAGAAAAGAAAAAACTCAAATTCATGCAATAGGGAATGAAAAGGGTAAATCACTACAGACCCTGTGGAAGTACAGAAGATCATCAATACCTGCTTTGCAAAGCTTTACTCTCATAGGTTCAATAACACAGAAGAAATGGACAGATTTGAAAACACATATAAAGTACCAAAGCTGGATCAGGAAGACATAAAACTGCTGAATAACCCAATTTCAGTTAATAAAATTGAACATATAATTAAAACCCTACCAACAAACAAAAACCCAGCTCCTGATGGAGATTCAACATGGAATTCTATAAGAAATTCAAGGAAGATTTATTACCAACATTCCTCAACTCTTCAATGAAATTGAAAGGGAAGCAATTCTCCCTAACACATTTCTACCCTGATACCAAAACCAAAGAAAGATCCAACCAAAAAAGAGAACTACAGGCCAGTCTCCCTAATGAACATAGATGCAAAAGTTCTCAATAAAATATTGGCAAACAGAATGCAGCAAATCATTGAGAAGATTATACACCACAACCAAGTAGGATTCATCCCAGGAATGGGATGGTTCAACATAAACAAATCAATAATTTTTTTTGTCTTTTTTATTGGTACCAGGGATTGAACTCACTACCACACACTTGCAAGGCAGGCACTTATGCCGCTGAGCTAAATCCCCAGCCCCCAAATCAATAAATGTAATCCACCATATCAATAGAGCCAAAAATAAGAATCACATGATCATTTCAATAGATGCAGAAAAAGCTTTTGATAAGGTCCAACATTCATTCATGATAAGAACCTTACAGAAAATTGAAATAGATGGGCTTTACCTCAATCTGATAAAAGCCATCTATGACAAACCAACAGCCAGCATCATATTAAATGGCCAAAAACCGAAAGGCTTTACCCTAAAATCAGGAACAAGACAAGAATGTCTTGTTATTATTATCACTTTTCAATATAATGCTGGAAATACTAGTCAGAGCAATTAGACAAGAAAGAGAAATAAAAGGAATAACGATAGGAAAGGAAAAAATTAAATTATCATTATTTGCAGATGACATGATACTCTACATAGAATACCCCAAAGCTCCATTGAAAGACTTCTACATGTAATAAGCAAATTCAGTAAAGTAGCTGGATACAAAGTCAACACTTAAAAATCAATAGCATTCCTATACTCAAGCAACAAACTCACTGAGAGAGAAATAAAAGAAACCACAGTCTTCAAAATAGCATCCAAAAAAATGAAATACTTAGGGATCAATCTAACAAAGGAAGTAAATGATCTATTCCATGAAAATTACAACAACTCTGAAAAAAGAAATCAAAGAGGATCTCAGAAAATAAAAAGACATTCATTGTTCCTGGATAATATTGTGGAAATGATCACTCTCCCAAAATTGTTATACAGATTTAATGCAATTCCAATCAAAATACCATTAGCCTGCCTCACAGATCTAGAGAAATCATTCCTAAAATTTATCTGGAACCAGAAGAGACCTAGAATAGCAAAGGCCATTCTGGACAACAAAGACAAGGCAGGAGACATCACAATCCCTGACTTGAAGTTATACTACAAAGCTACTGTAATAAAATCAACATGGTACTGGGATAAAAACAGATCTGAAGATCAATGAAATAGATTAGAAGGCATGACCACAACTACAAACACAATCAGCCACCTTATCTTTGACAAAAGGGCCAAATATGCTCACTGCAAGAAAAATAGCCTCTCTAATAAGTGCTACCAGAAAAACTGGTTTCTCATATGCCAGAAACTAAAATTAGAACCATGCCTATCATCATGTACTAACCTAAAGTAAAAAATGGATCAAAGATCTAAATATTAAAACAGAAATATTGAATCTGCTTAAAGACAAAGTAGGTAGAAATCTTGAAGACATAAGGGTAGGTAAAGAATTCATGAACCAAAAGTCAAACCACATGGGAAACATTTTCCAGAATCAACAACTGGGATCTCATCTCATTAAAAAGCTTTTGCATGTTAAAAGAAATTTCCAACAGAGTGAAAAGAAAACCCAGGAATTGGGAAAAAAAAATGTTAGTTAATTGTCCCTCAGAAAAAGGATTTCTATCTAGAACATATGAAGAAATTAAAAAAAAAAAAATTCAAAGACCCCATCAAAAAATGGGAATTTAAGATGAATATACGACTGCAGCCCTTCCAGGGGGAGAACTAGCAGTGTCTCCTGAGATCCACGCCATGTTGGAACTTAGGACTCTGGGAAGCCAAGCCAGCACCTCCTTTCCCTGGTAAGCGGCGAGAGTGTGGCCCACTGCAGCCCTTTCAGGGGGAGAACCAGCAGTGTCTCCTGAGATCCACACCATGTTGGAACTGAGCACACTGTGAAAACAAATGACCATCCTGCCTCCCTGCTTAGCAATAGTGAACCTACTGCTACATGGCCTAGAGTCAAATATCCCACTTCCCCTATCCTCCTTCTCCCCCCTCCCCCATTAGCAAATGGGAACCAGAAATCTGAGCATCTCCTGGGAGGTTGACCATAGCAAATAAGGGGGACTTCCTTCTACCATTTCTTTGAAGGCAAATAATTTTATTACTGTTTTGCTCTTTTCTGATTAATGGTACTGCTCTATTCAATATTCTGTTTTGATAAGTTCTATAGTGTTCTATATTTCATCTCATTTTGACATACGGGATTGAAAGAACAACTATTATAAACATAACAAAATATACCGTGATACCTATTACTGTTATCCCGGTAACCTGCTGTGAAGTTCTGTACCAATTTCACTGTATGATCTTAGTTGGCTTTATTCTGACTTGTTCTGTTGTATACTTTCAAAATAAAAATTTTAAAAAAAGATGAATATACATTTCTCAGCTGAAAAAATACAAATGGCAAATAAATACATGAAAAAATGTTCAGCATCATTGGTCTTTTGAGAAATGCAAATTGAAACAACATTGAGGTTGCATCTCACTCCAGAAAGAATGGCCAGGATAAAGAAAACTATCAACAACAAATGCTGGAGAGGCTGCGGGGAATAAGGAACTCTTCTGCACTGTTGGTGGGAATGTAGACTGGTGCAGCCACTGTGAAGGTCAGTCTGGAGGTTCCTCAAAAAGCTGGGATTGGAAGTCCCACTTGACCCAGCTATTCCACCTCTGGGCTTATTCCCAGAAGAACTGAAAACATCATAGCACAGTGATATATGTGCGTTCATATCTACAGCAGCACAATTTGTAATAGCCAAACTTTGAAAACAACCTAAATGCCCATCAACTGAGGAATGGATAAAAAAATGTGGTATTTTTATGCAATGGAATACTACTCAGCTATAAAGAAGGATCACATATAGGCTTTTATAGGTAAATGGATGTGACTTGGGACCATACTCATAAGTGAAATAAATCAAACTCACATGTGTAAATACCATATTGTCTCTCTAGTATAATAAACTTAAAGAGTAAATAAGATACAAAATCTTCAATAAATACTATGAGAGAGTAAGACCCTGCTCAAAAGGGAAAAAAATAACTCAAGAAAAAAGATATAAATTTTTATATGTACACTTAAGATAGCTAAGATGATTGTATTACTAATTCTATTAGTTCTTGAAACAAAACAGCTTAATTCATAGGATTAGATCAATTTTGCATATTTATACCTGGCAATCTGAGTAACTCTTTTGAAGATAACTATGCAGAATAACACCTTTGTTATATTCCTACCATCTTGTTTTTGAAAGCCTATGTTGTTATTGTTTTGGGCTCTTTGTTATTGTTGTCTATTTTTTTTCTTGTTTTTCTTGTATTTTTTGCTTTGTTTTTCCCTCTAATACAGAACGCATAGCTTACACATGCCTAAAACTTCTCCTTAAGAGTTCACAAGAATTAATTTTATTATGTGTAATGATATGATTAAAGAAAATGAGACATTATGGTAGCCATTGCTGATTTTCTATTGTTTTGAAGTCCAATAATTTTTTATTCTTTGTTTTTATTGGTTTTCATCTGTTTTCTATTATTGGATTTCAATATATGTGAAGGTATGGACAGCTATTTTGAAGACAGCAAGACATTACTGTAGCCATTGTTGATTTTCCTATTGTCTGGTTTTGAAGGCCTGTAATGCTTTCACTCTTGTTTTGATCAGTTTTATACTATTTTGTTTTGTTTGAATTCATTGTATGTGAAGGTATGGACAAATACTTCACAGAAGACAAGAAACATTGCGGTAGCCACGGGTGATTTCCTGTGGTCTTGTTTTGAAATTTTGTGTTGCTTACATTGTTTCGTTCTGATCTGCTATTTCTGTTCTGTTCTGTTTTATTCTCTTTAAAATTAAAAAATAAAGAAAAATTAAAAAGCAAAAAAGGGAAAAGTAGACAGCAGGTCAGGCTGGAGGGCCTGGCATTTTTACCACACATGAAGCTTGCAATATTTGTCTCGTGCATAGGAAGAACATTTTTTCATTGTATTAACACAGACTGGGCTTATGTGTCCTACAGCAATGAATACACCATGTCAGTCAGATTTCCGTGGATCGTTAAGGTTCCACATCACCTCTCCTGTTCAGATCTCACCAGACTGGGACCTCCAGATGTGAAGCTGGGGCAGAGGTTATGATGTGTGTCTGAGGCAGACACAGCTCCAGGCTGAACTGGCCTGAATGACCTCAGATGTACTCAGGAGGCCAGAACCAGGGAGTGTGCTTAGCTCCTGGTATTGCAATAGATTCTTTGCACCCTGGTATTCCAAGGGAGCAAGGGAACAAGGAACCGAGAGAGACAAACATGGCTTCTTGCTGGTCTAGCCATGAGGTCAGGGAGGGGCGGGAGCGAGCCCTCTGCCCCAGTGTCTGGGTTGCCTACCTCACTGAATTCTGCATAATCAAGGACACCAAACCCAGAGGCTTAACCTGAAACCCATCCTGCATGGAATGGCTGAGTCTCTGCTCAGGGTCTTTGGAGCTGAAATTGAGGAGTTGCCTTTGGGCTGTGTTGCTTTCTGGAGATCTCAGGAAAACCTAATTTCCAGATGCACGTAAGTTTTTGGCCAAATTCAGTTCCCTGAGGTGGGGAAACTCAGATCCCTGTTCTTTTGCTAAAGCTCAGCCCCTGAAAGCTGCCTGCACACTTTTTTCAGGAAGAGCCTTTCCTTAAGGACTAGGCCAGGTCAACAGATGAGAATCTTTGTATCTTGATTTTTGTTGTTGTTGGGGTTGCTGCTATTGTTTTGTTTGTATGGTCCTGGGGATCAGGCCTTAGCTATTTCCTCAGCCCTTTTTCTAAGTTTTATTTTGAGACAGTTCTTACCAAGTTGCCTAGGCTGGTCTCAAGCTTGCAGCCTTCCAAGTGGCTGGGATTTAGGCGCGCCTCACCATACCTCAATCTTTGTGTTTTAGTGTCAGTTTATTTGAGACTTTAATTACACCTGCAAAGTCCCTTCAAAGCAGTATCTAGATTAGTGCCAGACTGAGTACCTGGGAGAATATGTCTGCGTATCAAGGCTAGGAATCGGGGTGACCACATTGGAATTCTGCTCACCACAAATCACTCAGGAAAGGTTCCCCAATCTTGCTAAGCAGTTCCTCAGGGGTGGTGATACCCATCCCTAAGGAATGTTTAGAAATGTGTGGGCAAATGTTTCATTGTGTGATCATGGGGGAAGTTTCCCGTAGCATTTAGTACTCGGAAGATGGTCTCTCATAATGAGGAATCCGAGTTGCATTTTTCCAGCTCTTACCTGTAAGCATTCATGGGAATGAAAAAAATCTGTGTGTCTTTTCTGAGCCTACACAATAATTTTTTCAAATCCCATAATCCCAATTTGATCACTGCACAATATATACACATATAATATATACTCTTATAAATATGCACAATGAAGTATTAATTAAAGAAGAAAAGCAGAGACAATTCATGCATTAAAACAAAGGATCTAGTCATATTCAGACTCAAAAAATGCTTCGTTTCTGAAACTAGAATAAAAATCCTGTTCCTTCCCAAATTTCTTTTACCAGTTTTCTTATTTTATAAAAAGTTCCATCAAAAATGAATAGCTACTATAGTTTAAGAATGCTCAAAAAAGCACTAAAAGGAAACAAATTTATTATAATGATAGAATTATATTAAGTTTAAAAAAATGAAGACAATAGGAAAACTCTCAAATTGATGATTTTCCCATTCTGAGTGTCTTTTCAGACTGCCATTGTTAGAAATATGACCACAAGAGAATAAAGTTAAGTAGGACTTATATGTCCAAATGGGTATTTATTCCTTAAAACAGTGGCCATAGAAATAACAAGTCTTATTTCATTGATTCTACTATTTTCAATGTTTGTAGGATATAAACTCTGAAATATAAGGGACTAGTGAGTTTATAGTCTTTTTAATTCCTTATTTGAAAAACAAAGAAGCTGAAAGAAAGAAAGAAAGAAAGAAAGAAAGAAAGAAAAAAAAAAAGGTGGGGGAATGGAAATGCTACTCAACTAACTAACATCAGTGTTGGGGCCGAATCCATTTATTTCTCTTAATAGCATCAAACCAGTCGATATGAAACTACTTAAAAATAAGCTTTGTTTAATTATAGCATTGTGGAAAGTATTCTCTAAAGATCTAACAATGTAATATGCAATTATTTCCACTATTTCCTAATGTTAAAATGGATCTGACAGCATGATTTTAGTAGATGTAGTACTGATTATATGAAGTCAATTATGCTTGGGGCAAAATTCAACTCAATATCAGCAGAAAAAACATTCGTTAGTAATGAAATCATGATTTTGTCACTGAATATTTTTATGTTTATGGTAAAATACATAGAATCTGACAAAATTATCAATGGATGTCTTAGTTACTTTTTACTCTTTGCTGAGACAAAATACCTGATGACCAAAGTGGGAAAGGAAAGGTCTATTTCTTACAGCTTTTGAGGTTTCAGTCCACACTCAGTTGGCTCCAAGGCAGGCGGGCATGGCTGGGCTGCAGTTCATGGCGGCTACAAACAGCAAGGTGGACACCAGCAAGAGAGAGAAACACGTTCTTCCTGCCATTACATTGTATGCTGCCTCCACCCCTATGTGGGTGTAGCACTGACACCATCAATCTAAGCACTATATAATGAACCAATCACAGATGCATAAGGTAAACACATGAGGCTTGGGGGCCACCAACATAAACCATGACAATGGACTAGTCAGAAATTCCTAATTCCCAGGGCAGCTTTGGCCTATGTCTGACAAGGTGGGTGAAAATGACAAGGTACAGCACTTGCCATGTGAAGTCGTACAGGTGAAGCCATGGAAAGAAAGAAAGAAAGAAAGAAAGAAGGAAGGAAGGAAGGAAGGAAGGAAGGAAGGAAGGAAGGAAGGAAGGAAGGAAGGAAGGAAGGAAGGAAGGAAGGAAGGAAGGAAGGAAGGAAAGAAAGAAAGAAAGAAAGAAAGAAAGAAAGAAAGAAAGAGAGAAAGAGAGAGAAAGAGAGAGAGAGAGAAAGAGAGAGAGAGAGAAAGAAAGGAGAGACAGAGAGAGAGGAGGAGGAGGAAGAGGAGGAGGAAGAGGAGGAGGAGGAGGAGGAACTATATGTCATCTCTTTCCACCTTGCTTCAAGAAGGGCAGTCACTAAAATGCTGCTTGTAATTTTCATTGTCAGCTGAGCTACAAAATTGCTATTAGTTTTCCTATGCTGCCACCTACTGGATCTACTGAACACAGCTCTGAATAAATCATTTATCTTCCAAGTGTGTTTGGATTTTGTAAACTACGAAATTAAGTGTAAGACACTCAGTTTGGATTTACACATCAAATACTGGACATTTAAAAGCTTGCTTATTTTAACTACTAGGAATATCTTAAGTTTGATTAACATGAGTGAATCTAAGAATGTCTGCTTCCAGAATACATATTCTGTCCTTAGAAAGTTATCCTTTAAATTTAAAATATATGATTCCCTTCTTAACATCAGGAATATGTACTGTCTCTCACCATGCAACACCTGCCTTTCCCTGGGACTCAGCCAGCCAGAAGACCATCACCAGGGTGACTTCTCCACCTTGGGACAAACCATGAGCCAAAACAAGTCTCTTTTTAAGTATAACTTCTTTAATTAAAGGAAAAAACTATTAGCAATAGGAGGGTAATTACACTGAAACTCCTCATACCTTACTGTGAAATAGAATGTGTCCCTCTCCCTGCAAAGAACAAAGCAACTGGTGGACTGGGAGCTGTGGTTTGGGGTAATAGCTTTTAGGAATAGACTGTTTTCATTTTTGCTTATCTGCTTGCTTGTTGTGGAAGTGGGGTATTAGCCTAGAAATAAGGCATGGCGTGGCACTGGGCAGAAGAGGGCCTTTGTATTTTGGGATTAACAGGCTTTCACTGGCTTGAGCCATCAGCGGTATAGACATGACTGTCCTACCTTGCATGCTGTGCCACTGGCAGTACAAATGAATCTAATCACTTTTATCTGTCATTTTACTGGTAAAAATAATAAAAGCTTCCTGATGGGACAGTCATCCATGTATCACGGGGGGTTCAAGTGATCCAACAGCAAGACAAGAATTACAAGCCCTCCATGACCACGTTAAGGCTAGAGAAAAAAGGAAAGAGGGACACAAAGACAGATGGTAATGAAGCAGGAGTGGTGACATGAGTTCAAGGCCAGCCTAGACTACATAGTGAGTTCAAGGCCAGCCCGTACCATGTTGTGACACCTGGCCAAAAAAAAAAAAGTGGTAATAAAACTAAAACACCAATGTTTCATTATGCTCCAGAACATCCCTAAGAACTTCACCAGCATCCCAGGAGCTCCTCACAACAAGCCTATCAGACAAGTACTGTCCCCATTCAACAGATGAGGAAACGGAGGCTTGGAGCCTTAAACTAGCCAGAGAAGCCAGCAGCTGAGCAGAGCTTAAGGTGCAGCATGAGTGCTCAGCCAGAGTGGGGAAGCTGCCTGGGGTGTGTTTCTGTCCAGGGACAAATCACAGTGGAGAGGAGTCCCAGCAGAAATGACAACTAAATGTAATGTGGCATTCTAGGTGGGAGCTTGAACTAGAAAAAGAACATCAAATGAAAACTAACAAAATAGAGATGAAATATAACATTAGTTAATAATATTGATCAATGTGGTGTTTTGGGGTTTTTTTGAGACAAGGTTTCACTATGCAGTTCAGGTTGATCTTGAACTTACTGTGTAGCCCAGGCTGGCCTTAAACTTGCAGCAATCCTCCTGCCCAGCAACCCAAGTGCTAGGACCATAGGTGTGCACCACCACATCCAGCTAGGTTAGTTACTAATTCTGACAAGTATATCATACTAACGCATACCAATTTTTAAGAGCCTGTTAGAAAATGAATAACACTATAGAATCTATCAGACTCCTAAGAGGAGATAATTAACATACAAACTGATTTTGATTCAGTGTAAAGCTATAGATTGTGAATGTGACTAGGAAAACCATCAGATGTAAACTTCCCAAATCTAGAAGTTTGGTGCAAGGTGGAAACATTATCCACACTATCTCTTCGGCTGGGACTTCCGTCTGCTTCATTCATAAAGATGCAAATACGCAATCCTCAACTAAACCTCCCTCAGCCCTCCTTCCTCCCTCTTTAGAAAGGCTTGGATGTGTCGCCCTTCTGGAACTCCTGTGCTCAAGCGATCTTCCCACCTTAGCCTCCTGAGAAGCAAGGACCACAGGCATGAGCCACTGTACCAGCTCTCCACCCCTATTAATAATGTACATCAAATTGGGTTAATTACCGAGACAAGGCTGTGGGAGTCAGCTCCGTGTGTGTCGTTCTTGCTCAGCCCTCCTGGTCCTGCAGGTCCTGTCACTCCTGCCCTGCAGCACTGTGAGAGGAGGGCAGGAGCCAAGCTTGACACCATGCAGTCGGACTGTGCCAGCAGTTCACCGGGGCCAAACCACAAAGCTCTTTAGTGCACGCCAACGGGTAGGAAAATCAAATAGATAAACAGATTAATGACTAAAAAAGATAATCTCATCATTCAAGGAGGACAAAAAGTAACTCTGCCAAATTCACTGGCATGTCATTATTTAGCAGAGCAGAATATGCAGGAAAATGAACATGTTCTTGATGTTGAGTCTTAAGAGAATATGAATGTGATTATTTAAAGTTCTGTAGTAGCCCTGTGTTGGAGCCCATTGAAAAACTTACCAGAATACAGAAGACTAAACTAGGAAGTTTTACTCACTTCAGTTATAAGCTGGAAGTAGCTAGACTTCACCACCAGTAGCTCATGCAAGAATTCCCAGTTCTAGGGAAAAGGATTCGTAGGCTTTTTTAAATTACAAGAATAATGTAGTAATATTTTAGAAAATGAGAACATAAATTGCTCATGATCTTAACATCCACAGGAGGCACAACCATGTTTTTGAAAATAAAGACACCAATATACAATGATACCTCCATCATTAAATAGCTCAAAACTCGGACTAATGTTCATAGCTTTGATTGATAGCCAAACTGAAAATCCAACTTGAAATCCTGTCTGGATCAAGAATGAGTCACATGTCACCTCTTGCCTTGTGGGGGACACGACGGGGGGACACCAGTCTAAGCACTGCTCTCACTTCGATTTAGTGCTTGTGTTAGTACATTGAGACATTTGTCACCGGGCTTTTTTAAAATAATTTTTACAGGGTTTTTTTTGCACTTTTGCACTCATACCCATGGCTCCAAAGAAAGTCAGTGATACCAGCAATGAAACTAAGAGGAAAACTGTGAGAACCACAATAAAGAAAAGAAATCACTGAAATGTGTTAGAGTCCTGGAAGAATTAATTTTCAAGTGTAATTTGGGCCTCAGAATCAATGATTTGATTTTCCGTTATTTCTTTTTTAAAGGAGGAAAGGTTTATTTTGGCTCACAGTTTGCAGAGGTTTTAGTTCCTAGTTGGTTGTAAAGCAGGCAGGAGACAGCAAGGCACTAACGCAGCAAAGAAGCGGCAGCCTCTATCTTTTATCCTCTATCCAGAGAAGCTGCCCACAGGGCAGGCAGCACTCACACACCCTAATCCTACCACTGCACCATGAATCAATCCCAGCAGCACACACCCCAGATCCAGCCACCTCCAAAAAGCCCCACCTGTGAGGGATCACATGAGAACATCTAGATACAAGCCATAACGTTCTGCCCTCGGCCCCCAAAGATTCATGAGCAACCCTTTAGTCCAAGAGTCGCTAAAGTCCTAACAGTTTCAGCATTGCTAAAAAGTCCAACTCCAAAGTCTCCTCTGAAATTTAAAACAATCTCTTATCTTCAAGCTCCTGTACATATGTAAAGAAAGTTAAACACTTAAGAATACACAATGGCACAAAATAAATGTTTCCATTCTACAGACAGGAGTATAGAAAAAAACAGGCCCAAAGCAAGTCCAAAATCCAGCAGCACAAACACTAAGTCCTGTAATTCTTTGTCCAGCAACAGATACAATTACCATTATTTCTTACAGAAAAAAATACATTCAGTTCTTGAACTTATCATTTGAACATGAATTTGGAATGAATTGAGTTTGACAAACACAGTATCACGGTAACTTATCATTGCAAATTTTAGAAGGACACAAAAACTAGAATGTTAGAAGAGGCCACAGCATGGGGCCATAAAACTTAACTTTCTTCATTTTAAGTTAGATTCAGGAATAACCATTTTTATGGTTTCTTAACACTCATCTGCATGGGTGTGAACATAGGAATATCACTTATTAACCAAGTGACCTTGCATAGTTCACTGTATCTTTATTTTTCTACCTGTAAATTGGAAATTATACGTATCGTATGATGGCTAAAGAAAATGTGTAATACACTTAGAATATAATTATTATTCTGCTATGGTAGACCTGTCTTGACATTTTATAAAAATATCACTAGTTTTCTAAGTAAATACTTTTCTCTGTTCATGTTTATGTCAGTCCAATTACTACACTGAATAAATGTGTAACTTCAAGACTCACTTAGATACTTTAGTTACTGGTTTCAAAGAAGAGGTGCTTAGCATCAAACGGCTTTGCCTGTTGAACTCTAGAAAGTCTCTTCATCGCCAAAGTAGTATATTCTAGAGAATAATGAATTAAGGGAATAAGCCAATGACACATAGATATTTCACAAACCTCTAGAAAAATAATGTTTTTTGTACCACACAATCCCAGGAGCATCCTCCCTCACATGGAGTATGCCGGAGTGGACAGTATTATGTGGCACTGGATGGAAACTTCTAGAGCCCAGGCCTCTGACACAGCTTCAGGGTCTATTTTAATAGGAAAAAATAAAGAGGTGATAATAAAGGATAATTCCTTTGTTCAAAGAAACTGAGGCACAAAAAGAGATCACAATTCTGATAAACCCCAATTGCTACTATTTGAATCTCAACCCAGAACAGCTACCTTAGGCGGTCAGTTTGTAGTCTAAACCCTGGTTTCCCTGGTGATTAGTAATGAGGACCAGGGAGTGTAACCCAACCTCTGTGTGTTTCCGCAGACACTGAAATTTCTCCTGCTCTCTAGGGTTACAATTACCCACACATTCTCTATTGAGCCTTCCACAGTGTAGTACGCTAAAGCATGTTAATTTGAGATCATTTGAAGAGATATGCTTTTTTATGAAAATGCTTTTATGCCATGTATGCATTTCATAAAAACAGCTCATCTATTGGTATAATTGGTATATGTAGCTCATCTATTGGTATAATTTGAACTTCTAAGAACAAAAGCAATCTCTTTGCCAGCTCCTATAAACAGGAAGCCTTGCTTCTTTTTTCCTAAGTTAGTCAACCTTCAAGTGACTATATAAAGAAAAATGCCTTTAAATCAGAGTTTAAAATTCAGCCCTTTTCAATTCTAAGCAATCAGTGCCCTGTGAATCACTGGATATTGTTTTTATATTAATAGAATGATAACAGATGTAAACACTTTCTTCTGAGGAATCAAGATATCCTTCACTTTAAAGTTGCAATCAGAAGGAAGGAAAATGTGGTATAAATACATAGTAGAGTTTTATTCAGGCTTTAAAAAAGAGTAGTATCAGGGGCTGGAGATTTAGCTCAGTGGCATAAGCGCCTGTCTTGCAAGCAGGCAGTCGTGAGTTCGATACCCGGTACTGATAAAAAAGAAAAAGACAAAAAAAAAAAGAGTGGTATCCTAGCATCTGCAGGAAAGTGGATGGAACTAGAGATCATGTTATATGAAATAAGGCAGGTACATGTTGGCTACAACATGTTAGGCCACAGGGGTGGGGCCCTCCAAGCACTCTGAAACTCTCCTATCATCATGTGCCTTATATGAAAGGCATGAGTTACAGCTCACACTATTGGCCCTGTGTGGGTTTCACTGTTGCTTTTGTATGAACCCCTCCTATCTCCCTATTCTTCCCTTTTGCGAGGAGGACATTTATCCAGTGCCACTGTGATTTGGAAATATGTAACAAGCTCTTTGAATTGTCAAGGGTTTGCAGTATGCATTTGCCTTGAGTCTCACAGGAGACTTTGAAACAAAATGCTGAAACTTAAGAGCAAAAAGATTAGTACATTTTTGGTTGTATGAGGAATAGTTGTATCATGGTAGACTGAATTATGATCTTGTGTTTATTTGAAGATCCAATGTGATTTAAAGAGATGTGTTTGGATGTCAAATTGAAAAGAAGTAGAAACTGATAATAAAAGTGGACTGTCAAAATCAGATCAAGAATGACCTAGGAAATTATTAAGTGTCTGGGTAAGTTGTCGATGTGAGAACATGAGTATGTGATCTGGTCCCTTGGCCTCTTCCTCACTCACACGGTTCTCTTGCTCTGTTTAACTGCAACTATGAGGTTAGCAGCTTTTCTCTACCACCCGCTTCTGTCACAGTGTTCCTGCCACAAAGCCAGCTGGCTGTGAACTGGAATTTCTGAAACCACAAGTAAAAATACAGCCTTCCCTTTGCAGTTGTGTGTATTTGGTATTTGTGAAGGACACAGGAAAGCTAATCAATGCACACAGGTGAAAGGGATATAAAAGAAAGCCAAGAAAAAATGAGTGGATATCATTAGTCCTAACAAGGTTTAATAATGATAATGATAATGGATTCCTCAAAAATAACTGATTTGCATCACTTGTTTGCAAAAGAGAATAACAGAAATGACCAGTAATTTTTTAATATTTCAGTAACATTTTTGTTACCATAGCTGACTACGTAATTGTTTTTCTAATTAAAATAGTTCATATGAAAGTATCTTTCAGGGTAAATGAAGCCAAATCTTAACAGATAACATTTAACATTCCACTGCTTTGAAATTTCTTCATAACATTTATTTCTCTAAACAGCAAATTCCACCTAGTCATGCAAGCTTGGAACTTGCTCAGAATGTGGTAGGGCCACACCCAGCCTTCCCAAACAGCTGGGGAGTGTTAGTCTGGGTCCTGGTTGGGTCTCACCCAGTGATCCCGAGTGGTAGGAGAATTCCTGCACTGAAAGGCAGGAGTGGAAGGCCTGCACAGTGAACTCCACCTAGCCATGCAACTTTGGCACCTCAATTAGAACTTGTTAGGGCCCCACCCAGCAACCCCAAGCAGTTGGGAAGCTTTGGTGTACCATGGGGCATGAACTGAGGGCCTGCAAAATGTACTCGGTCTAGCTGTTCAGCCTGGGTATGCCACTCAGAACTTGGTAGAGCCCTCCCAGCAACCTCAAGCAGCCAAGGAACTTCAGAATACTATGTGGGATGTGCTGAAGGTCCACCCAATGTTTTCCTTCCATTTGAGGACCTTCAAGTGCCAGTAGGGACCTGATAAGACCTGCCAATGACCTCCACTCACCTGGGGAAATTCCCTGCAGTATGGACAGACATCCTAAATCTAGGAAACAACTGAGACTTCATATTCAGCTTCCTCCAGGGAATACAGGAAAATGACAAAATGAAAGAGCAAAATGCAATCTCAAACCTCCAGCCCATCTCAAACAACCTTAGGAAACATGGACATAGAAGAAAATGTAAGCCATACACCTGAAACTTCTGAAATGATAGCAACTGAAATAAAGAAACAACTCCATGAAGTGTAGAGGAACTCAGATCAGAAGTAATTTCCCAGGTAAAAGAAGAAATGATAAATACAATAAAAGAAATACTGAACACATCTAAAGAAGACAGTTTAAAAAACTGAGGAGCACTGCAAAAAGATGGAAACTTTGAATGAACAATATGAGAAAGAAACAGAATGCATAAAACAGATGCAGAGATATCCAGGAAATCAAAAAGTCTATCAAAGGCTGGCAAAACTGCTCAATGAATGTGAAGATAGACTTTCAGATCACGAAGACAAGATTGTACCAAGTGAATAAAAAAGGAAAGATCTTTTAAAAATAACAAAGAATCAGGAAATAACAATTCAACAGTTTCAAGCTGATGCAAAGAAAAACTATAAGATTAATATGTATCAAAGAAAAAGAAGGTGACAATACAAATGATATAAAATGTCTATTTACAGAAGAAGTAGCCAAAAATTTCCCAAACATGGGAAAGGAAACTGAAACACAGATAATTGAAGCACATAGAACTCCAATGAGCTATAACCAAAATAAATCTACACCCAGACATATAATAATCAACACCCCAGAAATTCAACATAAGACAAATGAATATTAAGAGCTATTAGAGAAAAGAGACAGGTTACCTATAAAAGAGACCTCACCAGAATCACAGCAGACTTCTCAACACAAACAATGAAGTCAAGAAGAGCATGGAGTGAAATATTTCAAGTCCTAAAGGAAAATGACTTCCAACCCAGATTGAACTTCAACCCAGACTGATGTACCCTGCAAACCTGTCCTTCAAAACTGATGGAGAAATAAGATACATCCAAGACAAAGAACAGCTGAAGAACTTCATGACTACCAAACTGACCCTGCAAAAAAATACTGAAATATATTCTAGATAGACATAAAAATAACTAAGACTTTAAGAACACCAACAGAAAAAAAAAACACTAACCAAGACAAACAATTAAACAGAGAAAAGTAAAGAACCAATGGCACAAAGTTAACATTACAAAAATAAGCTAATATATCAGTTATAACCATTAATGTAAATGGCCTTAATTCACCAATTACAAGAAAACAGAGTGGCAGAATGGATCAAGAAAAAGTATCCAGCCATATACTGTATACAAGAAACCCATCTAACTCAAAAGGAAATTCATAGACTGAAAGTCAGTGGATGCAAAACAATACTTCATGCAGCAGGAACCCAAAAAAAGCAGAGGTACCTATTCTGTTTGTGGACAATGTGAATTTCAAATGAAGAATGATAAAAAGAGATAAAGAAGGTCACTACCTACTAGTTAAAACTTCAAGAAGAGATTACAATCCTAAATATACATGCACCAAATATGTGAGCAACCAGCTATGTAAAACATATTAATAGAAGTGAAAAATCAAATAAGCAATAATTATAACAAGAGACCTTAACACCCCACTGACACAGAGACAGAAAAATCAGACAGAAAATCAGCAAAGAAATAACAAAACTAAAACGAACTTGTGAACAAATGGACTTAGTACACATGTATGGAGTGTTCCACCCAAAAACATCAAAATATACATTCTTGTCAGCTTCACATGGGACATTCTCTAAAATAGACCATATACTAGCCCGTAGAACATGCTTAGGTAAATGCAGAAGAATCAAAATTATTCCATGCATATTATCTGATCATAGTGCCATGAAACTAGAAACTAATGATAAAAGAAACTGAAAAAAAACTCCATAAACACATGGAAATTACATAATACATTCCCGAAAAGTTGATGGGCCACAGGGGAAATTAAAGAAGAAATTAAACAATATCTACAAGCAAATAAAAATACAAATACAACTTACCAGAATCTGTGGTATACAATGGAAGCAATCCTCAAAAAGAAATTTATTGTGGTGAATTCCCACATAAAAAAAAACAGAATAAACACAAATACATAACCTGTGCTACACCTCAAACATCTAGAAAAAGAAGAACAAATTAAGCCAAAAGCCAAAAGAAGGGAGGAAATTATAAAGATCAGAGCAGAAATCAATGCAATAGAGACTAAGAAAACAATGCAAAGAATCAATGAATCAAAGAGTTGGTTCTTTAACAGAATAAATAAAATTGATAAAGTCCTAGCCAACCTTATTTTAAAAAGGAAAGAAAAATCTCAAATGCATGCAATAAGGAATGAAAAGGGTGAAATCACAACAGATACTGTGGAAATACAGAAGATCATCATAACCCAATTCAAAAACCTTTACTCTCATAGTTTCAATAACACAGAAGAAATGGACAGATTCCTAAACACATATGAATTACCAAAGCTGGATCAAGAAGACATAAAACTGCTGAATAAGCCAATTTCAATTAATGAAATTGAAAATGTAATTAGAACCCTACCATTAAAGAAAAGCCCAGGTCCTGATGAATTCAACATGGAATTCTATAAAATTTAAAGGAAGACTTAATGCCAACCTTCCTCAAACTCTTTAATGAAACTGAAAGGGAAACAATTCTCCCTAACTCATTCCTAGAAGCAAGTATTACCCTAACACCAAAACCAGAGAAAGAGACAACCAAAAAAGAAAACTACAGGCCAGTCTCCTTAATGAATGTAGAAGAAAAAAGTCCTCAATAATATACTGGCAAACAGAATGCAAAAAGTCATCAAGAAGATTATATACCATGACCAAGTGGGATTCATTCCAGAAATTCAGGGATGGTAAAACATATGCAAATCAGTAAACATAATACACCATACCAATGGAGCCAAAGATAAGAATCACATGATCACTTCACTAGATGCAGAAAAAGCTTTTTATAAAGTCCAGCACTCATTCATGATAAGAACTCTAAAGCAAATTGGAATAGATGGGCTTTACGTCAATTTGATAAAAGCCATCTATGAAAAACCAAAAGCCAGCATCATATTAAATGGTCCAAATCTGAAAACTTCCACTCTAAAATCAGAAACAAGACAAGGATGTCCATTATCACCACTCCTTTAAATATAGTGCTGGAAACATTAGCCAGAGCAATTAGTCAAGAGATCTAGAGAAGTCATTCCTAAAATTCATCTGGAACCTGAAGAGACCTAGAATAGCAAAGGCAATTCTGGGCAACAAAGGCAAGGCAGGAGGCATCACAATCCCTGACTTGAAACTATAATACAAATCTACTGTGATAAAATCATCATGGTACTATAATAAAAACAGACATGAAGATCAATGGAATAGATTAGAAGATATGACCACAACTACAAACACTCGGCCACCTTACCTTTGACAAAGGGGCCAAACATGTTCACTGAAAGTAAGATAGTCTCTCTAATAAGTTGTGCTGGAAAAACTGGCTTCCCATACACTATATCATGCCTATCACCATGCACTAAATTAAAGTCAAAATGGATCAAAGATCTAAATATTAAAACAGAAACACTAAATCTGCTGGAAGACAAGGTAGAAATCTTGAAGACATAAGGATAGGCAGAGGATTTATGAACCAAAATCAAACTGCATGGGAAACACTTCCCAGAATCAACAACTGGGATCTAGTCTTCTTAAAAAGTTTTTTTCATGTAAAAAGAAATCTCCACTGGAGGAAAACTAAAACTCATGAATTCAGAAAAAATCTTAGTCAACTGTCCTTCAGACAAAGGACTTGTATCTAGAACTTATAAAGAGGAAAAAAAATTAGACCCCTGAAATTCAAAGACCCAATCAAAAAATGGGCATCTAAGATAAATATACACTTCTTAGCTGAAGAAATACAAATGGAAAGTAAATACATGCAAAAATGTTCAACATCATTGGTCATTTGAGAAATGCAAATTAAAACATTACTGAGATTCCATCTTACTCCTGCAAGAATGGCCAAGATAAAGAAAACTACCAACAACAAATGCTGGAGAGGCTGTGGGGAATAAGGAACTCTTCTGCAATGTTGGTGGGAGTGTAGACTGGGGCAACCATTGTGGAGGATAGTCTGGAGGTTCCTCAAAAAGCTGGGATTGGAAGTCCCATTTGAACCAGCTATTCTACCTCTGGGCTTATTCCCAGAAGAAATGAAAACATCCTACCACAGTGATATATATGCCCCCATATTTATAGCAGCACAATTTGTAATAGCCAGATCTTGGAGACAACCTAAATGCCCATCAACTGAGGAATGGATAAAAAAAGATGTGGTATTTTTACACAATAGAGGACTACTCAGCTATAAAGAAGAATCACATTGAGGCTTTTATAGGTAAATGGATGTGAGTTGAGACCATACTCATAAGTGAAATAAATCAAACTCACATATGACAATTGATACTGTATTGTATCCCTAATGTAAGAAATTGAAGATCTAAATAATTTACAAAGTCTTCAATAAATATTGTGAAAGGGTAAGAAACTTCTCAAAGGAGAAAAAACAACTCAGGGAAAAAGAGAAAAGAAGAAAGGGAAAAGAAAAAGATATAAATAAAGATAGCTAAGATTGTACTATTAATTCTATTAGTTCTTGGAACAAAACAGCTAACATAGGATTAGATCAATTTTGCATGTTTGTATCTGATAATCTGGATAACTCCTTTGAAGTTAACAGTATGCAAAATAACATAATTATAGTCCTACCACCTTGTTTTAAAAGCCTATATTGTCATTGTTTTGGGCTTTTGTTTCTTGTTTGTTTTTCTTGTACTTTATTTTGTTTTTCTATCTAATACATAAAGGATAGATGTATGGGATTATACATGCCTAGAACTTCTCCTAAAGAATTTATAAGAATTGATTTTATTACATACAATGATATAAAGTTATTTTTTAAAAATGAGACATTATGGTTGCCATTGCTGATTTTCTGTTGACTTGCTTTGAGGTCCAAGAATTCCTTTATTCTTTTTTTTTGATTGGCTTTAGTCTGTTTTCTATTAGTTGATCTCAATATGTATGAAGGTAGGGACAGCTATTTTGAAGAGAACAAGAGACATTATGGTAGCTATTGTTGATTTTCCTACTGTCTGGTTTTGAAGGCCAGAAATATTTCATTCTTTTGTTTTAGTCAATTGTGTACTGTTTTGTTTTGTTTGAATCCCATGTGTGAAGATATGGACAACTATTTTGGGGAGAACAGGAGACATTGTGGTAGCCACGGTTGATTTTCTGTTGTCTTGTTTTGAAATCCTATGTTGCTTGCATTGTTTTGTTCTGATTTGCTTTGCTCTGTTTTGTTTTGTTTTGTTTTATTCTTTAAAATAAAAAAGCAATTAAAAAACATTTCTATGTGTCTTTTATTTGAGGTGCTTTTTACTATTGTTTTGTGCTTTGTTTTTGAGACAGGGTTTTGCTATATAGTCTAGACTGGCCTCAAATTCATGGTTTCTCCTGTCTGAACCTCTGAAGTGATAGAATTACAGGTATGTGCCACCATATCCAGCTCTACATACGTTTTTTCTATGTGAAAACAAAAGTCAAGTTGTTTCTGTAAAAATAAAAAGAATGCTTGAATAAATATTAATATATACAAATAAGCCAGCCACAGAAAGATGAACGTTGCATGTCCTAGCTCATAGTGCAGAAGCTAAAAAAGTCAACTTCACAGAAATCAAGGGCAGAATAATGGTATCCAGAAGGTAGGAAGGAAAAGAAGATGGGACCAAGAAAGACTGAATACCAAATTTTTAAATACACTTGGGAGAGCTCAGGAAGAATCCAGAACTTGGCAACTGGCCCTGCTGGAGGAATCCAGTTGATTGGCCTTTCCTGCTACCTCAGTGGGACCACATGGCAGCCAGCTATACATAGGATCCTAACTAGGGCATATACACTGGACATGCAAGACTAGCAGCACATAAAAGTCTGAAATATGACCCAACAGTGGCAAGTTAGATGAATCAGCATTGTGCTTATGGACAAAGACACACAGAATAGAAGCATTTGGGTGGAGCCACCCTTTTTTGTTTTAATTTTCTATTGTCTTTTTTGTTTTTGTCATACTTTCTTTTCCTCTTCCTTTTCCTTTTGCTTTTTTCTTAACTTTTTTTTTCTCTTCTAAACAGCTGGGGAGTACTCTGGCCACAGAAAATTAATCCTACCCCCCAAACCTAGAAACAAAATTCAGATAATCTCTACTACTCCTTCATTCCTTTTTACCTTCTTTTCTAGTTTCCCAAAGCTTGCATGATCAACCCTTGTCCTCTAGCTTTGCTTCCACTTCCTTAACAGTTATCCTCATTTTATACACTATCCTTCTTAAATTTCCCTAACACAGGATAAAACCACTCTACCAAGGGGAAACACTTGGCATACAATCTCTTAATTTACAATTGGTTCTGTTATATAACTAGATTTTGCTCCTATGGTCTAAGGTACAAAATTAATAACACAGTTTATTCATTTCTAAACTGTGTTTGATGCTATTATTATTTGATTTGGGACTTTGTTTTGTTTTACTAGGAATCAAACTCAGGGCCTTGCACTCACCAGGCAGCACTGTGTCACTGAGCTATATCTTGGGACCTTAATACTATTGCTATTGTTAATTATACTACCTTAGCTAGGATATCATCAGGTTTTCTCCCTTTAGTAACAGTGCTGGGAAATTCTGTGGTAGTAACCTCAACACAGCCAAACACCAAAAGACTGGAGACTGAGCAAAACAGATATCAACATCCCACTGATTGGGAAGGTAGGGTCTTAGGACAGACACAAAGCAAGAACTTCGTTCATGGCCTTGGTACTAGTGATATAGCTACCTACTACAAAAATCTCACAAAGATCAACACAGAAAACAAAATAAAAAATTTTTGAAATAGAAAATGACAAGACAGAGAAGCAAAATACAATCTCAGACCTCCAACTTACCAAGAACAAGTACAAGAGAAATAGTCAAGAGGAAAATGGAAGACACACACCTGAAAATTCTGAAATTATAGCAACTGAAGTAAAGAAGAAAATCCATTAGGCTATACAGGAAATCAGATCAGAATTACTCTCTCAGGGAAAAAAAAGAAATAACAGCCATAATGAAGGATGTGATCAGCATATCTAGAGTAGACATAGATTAAAAACATAGAGGAGATAGGAAAATGATGGGCAATATAGGAACAATACTGAATGAACAATATAGGAAAGAACTAGAAACATGAAACATTCAAAGAGATATTCAGGAAATTAAAAATTCCATCTAAATGGCAAAATTGTTTGAAAAAACTGAAGATAGACTTTCAAACCTTGAAGACAGGATCACAGCTAATGATCATGAAAGGAAAGATCTTTTAAAAATAACAAGAAACCAGGAAATAATTCAATAGTTGCAAGACAACGCAATGAAAAACAACACAAGACTGATAGGTGTCGGGCTGGGGATTTAGCTCAACGGCATAAGCGCCTGCCTTGCAAGCAGGCAGTCGTGAGTTCGATCCCTGGTACCGATAAAAAGGAAAAAGACAAAAAAAAAAAAAAACAAAAAGACTGATAGGTGTCAATGCAAAAGCAAGAGTCAATACAAATGACATAAAAATACTATTTGAAAAATTAATAGCAGAAAATTTCTCAAGCATGGGAACAGAATCTGATATACAGATAAGTGAGGAAATAGCCATGACCAAAACATATAATAATCAAGATCTCAGAAATTCAGCACAAAAACAGAACATTAAAAGCTGTTAGAGAAAAGAAACATATCACTTATAAGGGAAAGCCCATTACAATCATAGCTGATTTCTCAACACAAACCCTCAAGGCAAGAAGAACTTAAAGTATTTCAAATCCTGAAAGGAAACAACTTCCAACCCAGATTAATGTACACTGCAAAACTGTCTTCCAAAATTAATAGAGAAATAAGATACTTCCATGACAAAGAACAAATGAAGAAACTCATGACCACCAAACCAATCCTACAAAGAGTATTAAAAGATACTAGAAAGAAATAAAAATGACCACAATTCCAAGAATAACAGAAAGAAACCACCATGCTGGGCAAGCAATTAAATAGAGGAGAAAAGCAAGGAATCAATAACACAAAAATAACATGACAAAAATAAGCCAATAAATATCACTAGTAATCATCAATGTGAACGGCCTCAATTCACCAATCAAAAGAAACAGATTGGCAGAAACAAGATCCAACAATATGCTGGATATAAGAAATACATTTAACTCAAAAAGAAACTCATATGCTGAGAGTCAAGGTTGAAAATATTCCATGCAACAGAAACCCAGAAAAATGCAGGGGTAGCTATTCTGTTTGCAGACAATGTGAATTTCAAACCAAGAATGATAAAAATAGATGAAGAAGGTCACTACATACTTGTTAAAGGAAAAATTCAAGAAGAGATAACAATCATAAATATATATGCACTAAATACAGGAGCACCCAACTATATAAGGCAAACATTAATAAACATGAAAAATTAAGTAAGCAATAACATTATTGTAATGGAGGACCATAATGCCACATTATCACAAAGTGAAGATGAACTAGACAAAAAAAACAGTAAACAAATAAAAGAACTGAACCAAACCTGTGAACAAATGGACTTAGTAGATGTTTATAGAGTATTCCACCCAATAACATCAGAATGCACATTTTTCTTAGCTGTACAGGGGACATTCTCTTAAAAAAAATCATATAACAGCGCATATAATATGCTTAAGTAAATTCAAAGGAATTCAAATTATCCCATGAGTATTAACTGACCATAGTACAATGAGACTGGAAATTAATGGCAAAAGAAACTATAAAAATTCCATAAACACATGGAAATTAAATAACACCCTCCTGAACAACCAATGGGTCATGGATAAAATTAAAGAAGAAATTAAACATTATCTAAAATCAAACAAAAATGCAGACACAACATACCAGAACCTGTAGGATACAATAAAAGCAGACTTAAGAGGTAAATTTATAGTGATGAATTCTCACACCAGAAAAACAGAATGAACACAGATAAACAACCTAATGCTGCACCTCAAGCTTCTAGAAAAACAAGAGCAAGTCAAGTCCCGAGCCTATACAAGGGAGGCAATTATAGAGATCAGAGCAGAAATTAATAAAATTGAGACTAAGAAAATACAAAGAGTTGATGAATCAAAGAGTTAGTTCTCTGAAAGAATAAATAAAATTGATAAACTCCTAGCCAATCTTACTAAAAAAGGAAAGAAAAAACATAAATTCATGCAATAAGGAATGAAAAGAGTGAAATCACTACAGATCCTGTGGAAATTCAGAAGATCATCAATACCTACATAGAATGGAAGACAGAAGAAATGGACAGATACCTTGAAATGTATGAATTACCAAAGCTGAATCAAGAAGATATAAAAATTCTGAATAACCCATTATCAGTTAATGGAATTAAAAATATAATTAAAATCTTACCAACAAAGAAAAGCCCTGGTCCTGATGGATTCATGGCTGAACTCTACAAAAAATATAGAGAACATTTAATGCCAGTACTCTTCAAACTCTTTAATTAAATTCAAAGGGAAATGATTCTCCTTAATTCATCCCTACAGCCATGTATTACCCTGATACCAAAACCAGAGAAAGACCCAACCAAAAACAAGAACTAGAGGTCAGTCTCCCAAATGAACATATGTGTAAAAATTCTCAATAACAGGAAGAAGAATGCAGCAAATCATCATGATTATACATCATGATCAAGTGGGATTTATCCCAGAAATGCAGGAATGGTTCAACATACAGAAATCAATAAATGTAATGAACCACATCAACAGAGCCAAAGACAAAAATCACATAATCATTTCAGTAGATGCAGAAAAAGCTTTTGATAAAGTCTGACACTCGTTCATGATAAAAACTCTACAGAAAATTGGAAGTGATAGTCTCTACCTCAATCTGAGAAAAATCCATCTGAGAAAACCAACAGCCAGCATTAGACCAAATGGACAAAAACTGAAAGCTTGGAGTGAATTCACTCTAAAATTAGTAGTACACCAAAGATGTCCACTATCACCACTCATATTCAATATAGGTCTGGAAATGTTAGCCAGAGCAATTACACAAGAGAGAGAAATAAAAGGAATAAGGATAGGAAAGGAAGATGAGATGATACTCTACATAGAAGACCCCAAAAACTCTACCAAAAGACTACTAGAGTTAATAAGCAAATTAGTGGATTAAATGCTATCTTCTTATCTCCTTGGTGTGAAGAGCTTTCCATTCAGTTTGTTATGGTTTTGGTTTGGCTTGGCTTGGAAATTTTCTTACAACAGCAAGGGCAATGCAGGTCCTGTCCAGAGAAACAAGAATCTGCCCTTCCCATGAGCTGCCAGAAGTGGGACCCAGGAAGAGAAGTCAGAAGCTAACCTGCCCTTCCTGTGAGTCGGCAGAAACCATGCCGGTCATGGGAGGATAAACAAGAAGGCAATTTGCCCTTCCTATGAGCCAGCCAGCACATGGGCAGGAAGGCAACAACCACTCACTCCAAGGGCAGCCAGCTGATTTGGAGGAACGCAATCAAAGTACAAAAACAACTTAATGGTTGTAGTGTTTGATTTGATTTAGCAGGCCTAGAGCTGGTAGTCTGAGCATTTACAGTAAAAATATGTAATATAGAGTAGCATCTAGAATAACAATATGCAGTACAGCAAATGTTGGTGATTTTCTTCTTTGAAGGAAACCAGTATTTGTCTTTGAAAACCAGTATTTTTCTCACTGTTTGTTTTGTTCCATTTTATTTTGTTTTGTTCAATGTTCTGTTTTGATTGGCTTTATTCTGTTCCATTTTGTTTGATTTTATTATGTTTGATGGCATGGGCAGCAATTTTGAACATAATGAGGCATATGGTAGCCATTGTTCATTTTGTATTGTCCTGTTTTGAAGTCCTGTATCACTTCACTGTTTTTTTGTTTGTTTGTTTGTTTTTGGTTTTTTTGAATTGGCTTTATTCTGTTTTGTTTGGTTTTATTCTCCTTAAAATAAAATTTAAAGAAATAATCAATAGCATGTCTGTACACAAACAACAAACTCACTGAGAAATTAATGATAACAACACCCTTCGCAATAGCATCCCCCCCAAAATGAAATACTTAGGAATCAACCTAGCAAAAGATGTAAAAGATCTGTATACTGAAAATTACAGTACTCTGAAAAAAGGAGATTAAAGAGAGTATCAGAAAATTTAAAGACATCCCTTGCTCATGGATAGGAAGAACCAACATTATGAAAATGGCCATACTCCCAAAACTGATACACAGATTTAATGCAATCCTGACCAAAATACCATTAGCATGCCTCAAAAATCTAAACAAAACATTCCTAAAAGTCTCTTGGAAACAGAAAAGATCTAGAATACCAAAGGCAATCCTGGGCAACAAAGGCACAGCAGGAGGCATCACAATCCCTGACTTGGAACTATACTACAAAGCAACAGTGATAAAATCATCATGGTCCTCACAAAAAAAAAAAAAAAAAAAAATAGACCTGCAGATCAGTGGAACAGATTAGAAGATTCAGACACAATTACAAAGACACTTAATCCCCTTATCTTTGACAAAGGGGCCAAACATGTTCACTAGAAGAAAGATAGCCTCTTTAATAAATAGTACTGGAAAAACTGGCTCTCTACATGCAGAAGATTAAAACTAGACGCATGTCTATCACCATGCACTAAACTAAAGCCAAAATGGATCAAAGATCTAAATATTAACACAGAAACACTAAATCTACTGGAAGAGAAAGTAGGTAGATATCTTGAAGACACAGAGGTAGACAGAGTTAATGAATAAACCCAAACTGCATAAGAAGTACTTGAAAAAAGCAACAAATGGGATCTCATCTTACAAGAAAACTTTTGCATATCAAAAGAAATCACTGAGTGAAAAGAACCTATAGAGGGGGAAAAATTTAGGCAACTGTCCTTTAGATAAAGGATTTCATTTCTAGAACATAAAAGATTTGGGAAAAAAAGACACCCCAAATTCAAAGGCCCAACCCAAAAATGGACATCTGAGATTTACACACACTTCTCAGATAAAGAAATACGAATGGCAAACAGATTATGAAAAAATGTGCAACATCATTGGTCACCTGAGAAATGAAAATTAAAACAACACTGAGATTGCATCTCACCCAAGAAAGAATACCTATCATAAATCAACCAATAGCAAATGTTGGCAGGTTGTGGGAAAAAAGGAACACTTCTCCACTGATAGGAGTGCATATTGGTACAACCACTGTGGAAATCAGTGTGGAGATTCCTCAAAAAACTAGGATTATAGGTCCCCTTTGTCCTAGCTATTCCCCTTCTGGGTATTTTCCTGGAAGGATTAAAAACATACCACAGTGATGCACTCATGTTTATAGCAGCAAAATATATAATAGCTAAATCTTGGAAACAACCCAAATGCCCATCAACCAAGGAATGGATATAAAACATTATGGCATTTTTATATAATGGGCTACTACACAGCTATGAAGAAGTATAAACTCGAGGCTTTTATAGATAAATGAGATACAACTTCAGACCATCCTCATAAGTGAAATAAATTAGACTTACATGTGTAAAGACTATTGTCTCCCTAGTGTAAGAAACTGAAAAAACTAAGATCCAAAATGTACAACAAATATTGTGAAATGGGAAGATGCTCAAAAGAACTGCGATGGAGAAAACATATATATATATATATATATATATATATATACACACACACACACAAGATAGCTAAGATAATTATACTACTAATTTCTATTAGTTCATTGAAAAGATGTTTATATTGTTTGATCCATTTTTTATGTCTAGATCTTATAATCTGAGCAACTGCTTTGAAGATAATATACAACATATTAACCATTGTTAATCTATTATTTTTGAAATTTTGTTTTTATTCTCCTTAAAATAAAAAAAAATATAATTGGGGGAAATAAGATCTAGTGTTCTACAGTACTGGAAGGCAACCACAGTTTACAGTAATTTACTGTATTTTATAAAGAACTAGAAAAGAGGAATTCAAAAGTTCTCAATACAAAGAAATGTTGAAGACAGAAATGGTAACTGTCTTGACTTGGCTATTACACACTGCATACAACTATCTAAGTTATCACTGTTCCCATAAACATATTAGTAAAAATTTTTAATTATCACCATAGAATCAGCAGACCTAAAATCCATGGCATCTGAGACCCAAGTTATGTGGATGTCTAGCACCAGACAGGAGAAAGCTCTTTCGTGAGAACAGAATGGGGAATGGGGTTATCTGCTCTGCTGAATGCATGTAATTAGAAAGGAACTGTTAAATTCAAGCATCAATTATTGAGAACAAATATCCTCATAATCTTTAATGCAGCTTATAAATCATATATTAAAGTACCCTATTGCTCATAAATGTTTACTAAAAATGCTAAACACATGGTTGTGTTGTTTTTAGTTTTTGTCTTTTTGAGACAGGGTCTTGCTATGCAGGTCAGGCTGGCCTTGGGCTCTTTGAATCCTAGGCTGGTCTCAATCTGAATGATGCTCTTGCATCAGCCTCCTGAGTGTGCCAACACATCTGGCAAGACATTTGTTTAAAGATTTGAGTTTCTTGAAAGGAGTTTGAGAAACAAACCCAAAATCTCATCTATATTGACTAGAGTGCATCAAAGAACAGAGGAGCAGACCGACACAGTTCCCAATGACTATGGCTGGAAGAATTTGGGCAAAAGTAACTGAAAAAGAAACAAATCTCCCTTGCAAAAGATCCCAAGTGAGTGGCATACTCACTCTGCCCTTAAGGAGGTACAGCCCAAGTACCCACTCCTTAAATGTGAGCTTTGCATGGAGACTACCTTCCAACCAGTAGGCAAACATGGACAAACCCCAAAATCAAAGGGCATCTTACAATTTAAGCCAAAAACAAGTAAAGTTGGGGGAATTGACATATCCAAAAAGAGCCAAGGGCACTATGTAAGGTGGTACCCTGGATGGAGTCCTGGAATTAAAAAGGGATGTTCAATTATGATATATGAAAAGCTGTAGACTATAGTTAATATCAGTATCTGTTGATTGACTGGAATTCACACGAACAAAATATAATAAGGAAAACTGGGTGATGGGAATTCTAAAATAGAATCTTCAACTTTTCTACGAATCTAAAATTGTTCTTCAAAGTATTAAAATTTTTAAAACTTAAGTTTCTAGAGGTGTGCATAATACAAATGCACAGAACAAAGTCTGAAGATGCAAAAACCAGTAATTTTATAATTCTGTTATAGGAGTTGCTGATATGGATGATATATTCATATACCATTATCAAGCTAATCTGAGATATTTTGGGGGAAAAGCAAAAGAAAAAATGAAAACCAGTTTAGGCTTACTGTTTACCAGCAGAAAAGGTTTATTTCTTTTAAAGACAAACAATGAAACCACATCCCAGGGCTTAACTTACAGACAAAAACTGAAGGAGCATGAAAGCAGTGAGATACTGAGGTACAAGACACACGGTGGGGGAAATGCTTCGGGTCCGAAGCTCTCTCCAGCTCGGCTTGCAACAGCCGAGTTCTGCTAGTGCTTGGGGGTGGTGGAGGGAAGTGCGTGTGTGCAGAACCAAAGGAGACAGCTGTGTTTCTATGCAATGAAGCACTGCGGACTGCTCGGGTGGGTGTGTGCTTTCACACCGAAGGAAAGAGGGGAGAATAGCCGGGCCCTCCCTCAGGGCCTAGGCTGCCTTGCAAAGGGCCACAGCAGAGAAGCGGACCTCTCCTTGCTCACGCTCGGTGAACTCTCTGCAGACCTTGGCAGCATCCTAAGAGGGAGACATGTCATTAATACCCAACAAGCAACAGCTCAAACTGGAAGTTTCACAGGAACGCACTTCTAAGGCCTGAGCATGCTCAGGGTTTGCCCTGATCAACCTCACAGACCTTGAAATCCAGGAGGCTTAAAGCAAGAGACAAAAATTGGGCACTAGTAAAGATCTTATCTGCCACAAGTTTGACATCAGAAGTTCTGACTCTACCACTTCTGCCAAGTGGCTCTGGGCTTCTCTTGTCTTGTACCTGGCTTGGCAAGAAATAAAAGTGACACTCTTTTCCTCAGGTCTAAACAGATACAACAGTGATCTCTCTTCCACAAGGAGCATAAGAGAAAAGTTCTTCTAACTCAGAAACTCCTCAAGCAGGAACAAATTTTTTTCAAGTAAGTATTTTACTTGAATAGCCTTAAATTTACCTGGTATATTCCAGGCACAGACAAGTGACGGATTCTTAATGAGATACATGATGGAGTGACACATGTTACCACTTCTAGGACCTAGACTACAGGGACTGGTAACAGAAAACTGATCTCGATTTATTTATCAAATCCTAGGCCTCAATGCTTTGGGATCAATGTCAATCACTCTGTTCCATGACACCACCAGCCATATTAAATCTCAGAATTTTGAAGATGAAAGAATACTGTGTGATGCACAATAGTTAAGGGAATTTCAGTTCCTAAATCACTGATTCAATAATGAGTTTGGCTCTTACAAAGTACCAACTATAATGGGCTTTTATTTCTGCTTTGGAACTATATTTAAAAACTGAAAGAGATTCAGACTGAGGTCCACATTCTCTAAATTCATCTACATTCTCTATCCGAATTTCAGCACTTTAATATTCCAGACCCTCCCCTTCCAAACTGACTTTTCTATAGTACACATAGTACTGATGCCAATGTCAGGGTGCAGCTTTAAAGATTAAATCATCTCCTTCACAAACAACTCTGTCTCTTCTGTGTGCCATGAGTAGTGAGTTAATTCGCTTGAGTTTAGGATACTTGGGGGTTAAGTTTATGTAATTTTCTCACCAGTTTAACATAATTTAGTGTGTAGTTTAGACAATTTAAAGTGCCTTTAACCATCAGTTTTACTTAAGTTTTGTTAAAATGACGATTTACAGTCATTAAATTTTAAAGGATACTTCAATTACAGAAATAAGTTTTTATTTATTTTTCGAAACAAGGTTTACCTTCCCTATACCTCCTGTGATTTTGGTATTCTGTGTGGGCACATTTTTATGGTATTAGTGGAGGGTTAGACAGGAGTTAACATGTACCTTCAATGCTTACTTAAAAAGACTAGGCCTTCCACTAACTGGGTCAATAATCAAAAATTCTACCACGGTCCTCATTCTCTTCTGTAAGTAGTCACCTATGAATTCCACTGTCCAGCTTCTCAAAGTCCCTTTCCCAAGTCACGTTACCATTACCATCAGTCCTCTTGTATACCAAGAACTGGCTTTAACTGGTCTCAGTCATGTATGACTAGCCAAAGTGACTATCTCTTCTGGAGAGGCATAATTTGGTCCACTAGCAGTCTGAGGATAACTGGTCTGTGATGTTCCACGAATAGGTCCATTATAGAACAAGGTCACATTTATGTACAGTGACTAAGAACATAATCTCTATCAGTCCTGCTATTTAAGTTTTTGTTTTTTTTTAAATTTGGGGCTGTTTTGCTTGCTATGTAGCCCAGGCTGCTCTTAAACTTGCAGTCATCTTGACTCAGCTTCCCAGGTGCTAGGGTTACAGGGATGGGCACCACAGCTGCTGGTTCTGCCATTTATAATCTTGAACATTACTCAACTTGTCTGCCCATTTCCTCACCTGTAAGATGAGGACACACTACATCATTAAAAGGATCCAACAAAAGACAGAATTTACTCAGGACAGCACCTGGCCCAGGTCAGCACATTGCAGCCTGGGGACCTGACCCCATGTACGGGTTTTGCTAACACAGCCGCCGTGGAATGAGCTACACATCTTCCTTTATACACTGCCTACAGGCTGCACAGGAACAGTCCACAGAACTGAATACTTACAGTGAAGCCACAGGCCAAAGCCCAAAATGTTTTCTTTCTTTTATTTTGGTACTGAAGATCAAACTCATGACCTCGTGCTTGCCAGGCAGGCGCGTGTGCTGCTGAGCCATGTATATCTCCAGCCCACCTGTAATATTTTCTGACTCTTTACAGAAGACCTTTGTGCATCTTCAATGTGCACATTCCAGGCACTCAAAGCAGATTAGCTGTGATTACCACACAGCAGTTATAGCTTAGTGGTACAGTATTTTGTATTTTATCATAAACTATTTTCCATGACAATAGCGGATTCCATCTGAGAGACTCACTTTTAGGTTGAAAAGGGACAGAGCAGAATTCCAACTCTTTAAGGATCAAGGGGTTTCTGTGGTTACCTGCACAGGGTAGAATCTTAAAGCTCTTGTCAGGGATGTTTTTCCAATATTCCGCTTTTCTAACACTTGACAGTCTGGGAAGGAAAAACTGAATTCTCCTAACACCCAAATCTGCAAGACTGAGCCAAATTCATCAGCAGTAGAGGATTAAGGAAGGCTCAGGGTGTTGTTACTTGAGTCTTTTGTGATGATACAAGGTGACAGGAGGACAATGGACATTTTAATCCTCACAGGAACCAAACAATGGCTTTTAGGCTAATTCTTACTATGAACTAAAGACAGCACACGAAACAGATTAGTCAGGGCTTCTTTGAAGGAACTTATTTAGAAACGCTTGCTATAAAATGAAGTGGGCAGAATTGCTAAAATATCTTTAAGCCTCTGCTATCAACCCAGACAACTGAAGCTGACCATACTTAAGTGTCAACACGTCAGACAAAGTGGCTCAAGAGGCTGGCTGGTGGCTCTGAAAGATGCATTCTCAAGATTACCTGCAGCAGGGAGTCCTCCGAACTGGTGCCATGGTTCACTGGAAAAGGCATTCGCCCATCTGGAACAAAGAAGCCAGGCCTGTCAATTTCCCCTGCCCATTTTCTGGCTATAGCACCTGCCCATCCCAGCGGGGGAGGTTTTGGATTCTTTTGAATACCACTGCCACTCCCACAAAGAGAAGTCAACAAGCCACAGTGAAATGCATCTAATCTACAATTGAGCAGATCACAGAATCCCAGCCCATTACACTCACAGAGGGGATTGTGCCCCCATCTTTTGGGAAAGAACAGAGCAAAAGTCAGACGCAATCTCTGGGGTACCAGGAAGAGGGAAGAAAGATTCTGAGGTTTCATTTGCCCCATCAATGACTCCTGACTGCCCCAAGTCTCCTCTGCCTGGTGAGTTCTTAGGTAGTGTTGAGACAACACAGCCTCAAGCTTTTCTCCATTATGGGTCGAAATTCCTTCTCAGTGCCATAAGCCAGCTAATCAAAATCCTCCAAATTCTTTTTACACAAAGAAAGTCATATTCAGGCATTGATCCTTTTGTCCTAAATCTATTCCTTGTCTGAAAAGGACAACACTAGCAGATGGCAAAAGGGGTATGTGAAGAGAGAAGTCCGAGCACTGATGCCTTGAACTGCTGCTGATCTGACTGATCCTCTATACTGGGCTGGGATTAAAGTCGTTCATTTGGGATAGCCTGGTGCCCTAAGGGAGGGTGCTCTGGGTCTGATGAAGGGTTCAGTGCCCCCTGAGTGTATCATGTTTTGGCTTCTTGAACAGTGATGTGCCAAGTGCCACAAATCCACCAACCCTATAAAAAAACTAAGTCTGAAAAACTGCATGCAACTGTACTGGATTCCAAAAATGAGGCAATACGTACCCAGTTCATAGAGGTGGCCATCCACGTTGTTGAATAGAATAAAATGAAAATTCACCTTGTCATCTACCTGGAGAGAGTCAATGTTTTTTTGCAAATGTTATCAGAAGATGATCTTGTTAAGAATAGATTCACAATTCAAGTGAATGGCTATTTTTAAAAAGTTATTATAGCTGATATTTGCCACAAACCAGACTAGAATCTACGACCATCAGGGCAGCAATTCTGGAATTGTTAGGACAGCTCTGAGGGTGTGACTATTAAGTTCCTTTTACTGAAAAGGAAATGCAGGCTTAGAGAGAGTAAGCCTGCAAGAGAAGACTTAGGACATGGCAAGGCCAACAATGGTTACAAAGGTGCTGGCCTGACCTGAATTTAGCAGATGACATGATGGCTCTGTTCACATTTACTAACATATCTTACTCTTCCCAACACACCGTGAGAGCTCAGTGACTAAGAGACAAGTTACTTATTATTAAGACTCATCTTGGTCTAAGCATGATACTATTAATTTGAATTATGCAAAACTATTTCAACTGCCAGTTTGATTTCTGAAGAGTCATTCTGGAGAACAGATCTAGTCAAAGCATTATTTGGGTTGATTCTGCTATTAAGTGGCTCTGGTAGGTAACATTTGCCATATCCTATGTTTCAATTAAAGACTCCTGCAAATATCCTAGTGAGAGCATGGGTGTCACCTGAGCTGCCAGGCTGGGACTTGAGTGTGCATTTACCCGACACTGGCCTTCCTGGGCCACAGCATCATGGGCTGCCTGGATAGCCTGCAGAAGAGAGAGAAGAATTAGCCCAAAATTCTGCAGAATCAGTTCAACCCATGGCTCTAAAGTTTTCTTTCTACCTCGTTCTTCTCAAAGCACTTTGCTCTGTCTTCAGGGGACATCTTCTCCGTTTCAGAAAGAAACTGTTTCAGGACTGATCCATCCTCTTTAAAAAGAAAATGCACATATTAGATAGGAACAAATAATGCAGATAAGTACATATTTACTGTCACCGTAAGCCTTTGCACAGCCAGTCATCCTGAACAATCTGAATCTTTACTGTGGCCTCCAGGGAAGCAGACAGAACTATCCTTTTCTCTCAGTCTCTTTTCCAACCACCCTGAGCTACTGCATTCAAACAAGGCAGGCTCTATTACCCAGGGCAGCTTGCTCTTGCTCTGATCACTACCATCTTGGCCTCTTCCCCTCCCCGCTCCAACTGTCTCTCAAATCTATCATCACTTTCTGAGATCCATTTGGAACAGGCATCTGTTGAGAATTTAGTGCCATAAAGGCAGAGGCTGCTTCATCTACTGCTGTACCCACAGAACTTAGTAATTCATCTACTCTATCCATGATGCTATAACAACATTCTAATTACAGTTCTCCAACCAGGATTTATTTCAGAGTAGAAAGTTCAACCTTAGCAGTTCAGTTATCCAGATGGACATTAACATAAAGATCTTAAGTAGACATGTGAAGAACACATGGTCTGGTTTAAAGACAAACCAACTGGCCAGTTATAGGTATAAACAGTATGTTATTGCTCAGTGTAGAGAAGTCTAGGAGACAGTCATCACATAACTAAAGTAAGAACGTTATTACAAAAGACCTCAGCTTGAACCTTCAGCTCTGAATTTGACAAACTTGCTAAGTAAGAACCATTTCAAATTCTGGAGGGGCTGAGGATGTAGCTCAGTGGTAGTACCCTATGTTCAGTCTCCATCATGGGAAAACAAAAATCTGCAAGGGACATGAATCCTCTTAACTAGGAAGAGGGTTCTGAGTCAAATTGAGTCTGACATCAGCATTGCCATAGTTACCAAAGTACAGTATCATCTGACTTCAGAAACAGTGGACTCTTGATAAAGTGAGCCATTACAGAAGAAATACTATCAGGCTATGGCTTTGTAATATAGTTCAAGCAAGTCAATATTTGAAAAAGAATCTTTTAGAAGGTCTGGACATTTACAACCACACAAGTTATTTTCATTTCAAAAGCTCATTTAGGAGTCTTCATCATACTTCCCTTATTCAAAATAAACAAGTATAAAATGCATATATTTGTTGCAGTACTGGGTATGTAGTCATGCTAGGAAAGTACCCTAACACTAAGCTAAATCCCCAACTCCAGCACCACCCTGCTTTTTCGAAAGAGACTCCTTTTGTTTCCTAGGCTGACACTGACCTCCTAGATACAAATGATGCTCCTCCTTAAGCCACCTGAGTATCTGCAACTACGTACGAGACACCATGCCCAGCTGTTATCTTTGGCCCCATTACAGGCAATAGTGTGAATCATTATTCAAAGTTATACAATTCTCAGCCTCCCCCAGCCATTGTCTACATCAGAGAAAGTCTTATTGGAACACAGCCACCTTCATTAGTTTATAACTTATCTATAATGATTTTGAGCTCCAAGCCTAAAAGACTTATTCTCTGGCCTTTTTAAGAAAATTTACTGGCTTTTGGACAAAATGACGCATAATGGCTTACATATTTAATACCTGTTCATTATACCTCTGCCAATTTTAAGGGCTTGGACTTACATGTCGTATCTTCTCTACAGCATTCACTACAGGAGGACCAAAGCCCCTGACCCGACTTTTTGCTGCATCTTAAGGTTTCAGTTCACTGCTATGCTTCCCTACAGAAACTTCCTACTATTTGCCCTAAGCATATATGTTCCTCCTATTGCACGCAAGACACAGAACCACTGAGGACAGGTGCTAGCTGGGCATGGTGGCACATGCCTATAATCCCATGCCTACTAACCAGAAAGCTGAGGCAGAAAGGTTGCAAGTTGGAGGCCAGCCTGGAAATTTAGCAAGACCTTGTCTCAAAATAAGAAGGCGAGCCAGGCATGGTGATGCACACCTGCAATCCCAGCACTCAGTAGGCTGAGGCAGAAGGACTGCTGCAAGTTCAATGCCAGCGTGGGCTACAGAGCGAGATTCTGTCTCAAAAACCGTAAAGGGGGGGGTCTTAGCTAGAGGTGCAGCTCAGTAGTAGACAGCTCGTTGGTTTGACCCCCACGACTGTCAAAAATAAATAAATAAAAAGGTAAGTCTTAAATACTTTCAAGCTTAGTCACATTTCCAATTTTCCAGGCTTGAGAACTGAGTGGAAACCTATGGAACTCACTACACAAATCAGCCCTCCAGGGTTCTTTTCTCCTTCCCCTCAGCCCTGAGAAGTTGAGGCAACAGAAAGAAGGACAGGCGGGGAGAGGCAGCTCAGCACTTAGCCTCCACTCTGGCTGGAAACAGCCCAACTATTCTTCTTGGAAGATGAGTTTTCTTCCCTCAAAAAAAAACCAGTAAGAATTCACTCACAGAGTATCTGCATAAGCAGTCGCCATGACGAAGCAGGTTTTGAATGTTTTGTTTTTTTAGTTTGAAACAAGGCCTCATTATATAGCCTCAACCTCGTGATCATCCTGTCTCAGCCTCCTCAGTGCTGGGATTACAAGCATGTGCTACCATGCCCAACTCAAAAAAAAGGGAAGGCAATGACTTTGCTGAACAGACCTAGGTTTCTGAGATGTGGCATGAGTTCATTGGACTTTCTGAACCCCATGTTTCTTGAGTTTCAAAAGAGGGGAATGACCTCAAGGGCCACACATACCAAATTCCAGTTTGTCTCGGTTGTTGGCCACTGCGTGGATCAGTCCGATGGTACCACAGGAGTTCCCAATGGTCTGCTTCATGAAATACACTTTGGGACTCACTTCTTGTCCTTTCAGTTCTTCAATCTGCTTTTTCCTGAAGTTCTCATGCTGTGAATGAAAAAAAAAAAAAAATCTGGTATCTTCAAACGAAAGTGCAGGGAACAAATGGCTGCACAGCGAGTTCCACCACTTCAGTGGAAACCCAAGTGGGACGTGTGACCGGTGGCCTTGGTTCAGTCAAGATGCTGGCCATCACCCAATGGCCTGTCTGCTCTCCCATGCACGACAGCCAACAGGGCTCTGAGAGGCTCTCAGACTCCACCCTGATGCTGCAGTGCAGTCCCTGCCTTGGATGCGGCCCAAGGCTGTGTCTAGACACCACCACAACCTTCCAGCATGGGATGGAGGACACCATAAAGTTCAAAAGAGATGCATTCCTTATCTTCTTCCTTCAACATTTGCAACTATATTTCAAAGGTATCCTGATTAAGCTTTTACCAGCTTAATCCCCAACGATATCACCACTTGATTTATATTTCCGTGTTCTTTAATGTTCTATTCTGTCCAATTAGACATCTCCTCAAAAATGCAAACAAAAAAAGCCTGAATTATTAAAAGGGGCACGTGAAATAAATAAGCAATTTCCTCTGCCTTCTTTTTTAGGACAGACAACTGGCCTAGGGTATTGGGACATAATTTTTCAAAAACTCATTCCACAAGAAGATGTGATGTTAGTTTGTCCTTCCCAGCTCTTCAGTCTAACCTGAGGACATATCAATCACAGGGGCAGAGTATCATCTGCTAGCATCTTGTACAGTTATTCTGTACAAGATGAGCCTGACAATTCACTAATGAACTTAAAGACCTAGTTTCAGTGAAAAGCTGGTGTTAATACTACAGAAAAGCCAACTTCCCCTAACAAAATTCAGACAGAATATTCAAAACTTATTTCCAATCCTAGTAGCTGTGCATTACTGTATGTGGAGATGAAGTCTGAGCCTACTCTGTGACACTAGCAGAATAAGATCCCTTGTCCCACAAATCCACTTAAGCAGGAAGTTCTCATTTCCTGTCTACTAGATTTTTGAATTGTTACTCATTAATTATTGAGTTTTCACCTTTCTAGATAAAATTTCATAACAGGATTAACACCTTCCTTTATGATCGCTTGTGCTCTTGGAGAAAATTCTAAATATTTTGCCAATGTTTAAAATGGTATCAGAAGAGACTCGTTTAGGATTTCCTAATATATCCTTAGCCAAAAATAGGTATTTTCTGAAGTAGCAGTGCCTTGTTCATAAAAATCATCCATATCTCCTGGCTTTTCTTTAAATTTGCTTCAGTGATTTTACCCAGTAGGCAGTCTCTCTAACAGAATAGGTGCTCAATAAATTGGACGGGCTGAATGGCAGCCAAGGACAAAACATAAGCCATTCACACTAGAATGTTCTCTAAAAAAATTCACTTAAGCCAGCAAAAAGAGATCCTGGCACACCAGTGCCTCCCAAAGGCCTTGCCTTAAGTGCTGCTCAAAACTCCAAGTCATTATGGTTCCTCTAATGAAAAAGCTCAGCAAGATGCTCAGGTGGAAGACAGGAGACTGTCTGATGTTGTCAAGGAAGCTAATGTGACTCAAAGTGATCTGCAACTTCAAGTAAAGAGTTTGGAAATAAAAACATCAGTGGGACTTTAACCTACAATACTTAACCCACCTAGCAGGAGGAAGGCCTGGAACTTCTCATTCAGCTTGATTTACGCTAAGGATATTTCTAGAACATCTAGACTTAGGATGCTGCTCAAATAACCTCTCCGTGTTTGCAGTGATACCCCAAATGCTAATGCCCCAAGTTCTGCTACGCCAGTCCCAACCATTCCCAATTCTCAGCAATGGAAGACAGACAACACCATGTCAATTACCAGGACTCCACACACAGCAAGGTAACAAATACCCCAGCTATATGTGTTATATGTGATGTTCAGTCTTGAGCTATACATACCCTTGTCCAGTTGTAGATGAACACTTGAAGAAAATGAAAAGGTATCTCCAAAACTGAGCTTGTAACTAATTTCATTTAGGGGCATGATCAGAGAGGCAAGACGATAAAGGTGGTAGGAGCATCTCGCATGGAAACCAACATAAATATTTCAGCTTTAAAAGGCAAATTCAACCCTGTGCATGTTGTGGGGGTGGAGGGCTAGGGAGAATCCGTTAGTCCACCAGGATCCCAGGCAGCAGAGGTGAGTGAATTAGAGAACCTCACCAGTCCTTGTGACTTCGGTAAGCTCAGCTCTCTTAGTCATTTCATTGGTATGTGTGCATCTGAGAACAGGACAATGAGCTGACAGGTTACAGCTCTAAAGAAAAAAACCACCAGCCATTTCCCAAAGCAGAAGGCTCCAGAAAGCCTCACTTCATGGGAACTCAAAAGTAGGGAGGCTTATTTCCCTGAATGATTGGGATTATAGAATTGGGATAACTAACTGGGCCTTCAATTCTAAATTTAAGAAACCCAATAGGTAGGTATCACGAAAGCTAGGCAGCTGCCTCCCTGAGAGGTGCGGCCCTCATTTCTCCGCAGGAGCAGGGCTGGCAAGCCAGGTCAGTGTGGCCAGGCCAAACTGGGGAACAGAGTCCTTCAAGATTCCGGGGAGTTTGGAAGCACCGTGCATGCTCAGACACCTCTCCATCCAAGCCCCCACTTCCTACCTGGGCGGTGAGGGGAAACAGCAGCAGCAGCGCGCAGGCAGGCGCTGGCACCGAGCCCAGAGCCTCGTCCTCCAGTCCCAGGACGTCGGCGAAGCGCCACTGGCCGGCGACCCCCAGTCGGGACAGCACCTGCGGAGGAGACCAGGCGGCCAGACACAAGCCGACAAGCTGTCACCCGCACCGGTCACGGAGCAAGGCCCGCACGCGCGCTCGCACGAGCCCCGCCCCACCATCCGCGGCCGCGCAATGACACAGCACAAAGCGCTGCCCACACGTGGCGCCCGCGAAGTCGGCTTCCCGAGTCCGCGCAGCGCGCGCCACGCCCTCGGAGAGCTCCCGACGCTTGCGCCCCTCTCGCTTCATCCTGCTCCATCGCCCCCTGACCAGGTCCTCAGAGTTATGCCCCAAAGGCAGAGAGGCAGAGGCAGGGGCAGGGGCAGGGGCAGGGGCAGGGGCAGGGGCAGCGGCCCGCACTGCCCCAGCCCGGCCACCTCGGGAGCGCGCAGGGCGCGGCTCGGTGGGCGCATCAGATGCTTCCGGGGGAGGGCAGCAGGGCGACACGCCACTCACTTTGTTCAGCATCTGAAAGGCAAATGCAAAACAATTTTTAAAAAAACAGCCTTACGACGACCTCGACCCGCGCTCCCCTGGCAGCGGTGCACCTGGCGCTCACCTCAGGGTTGATCTCCAATGGCTTGAGCTGCATCTTCGCAAACCGTAGATGAAACCTCAGCCTAGAGAAGAAAAACACCGAGCGGAGCCGCCCAGGTTGCAGCTATAAAGCGCCGGCCCGATGCACTGTGGATCCCTGCGCAGGGGGCGCAGGGGCAAAACCAAGCGAAGGGGGACGGCCAGTCACAGGCAAATGGGCCCAAACACCCCCATCCGCAGCGCGGAGTGGTACAGCCGAGCCCCCAAACCTTGCAGTCTCACTCGCCGGTGAGATAATCTGGTGGTTGTGGAAATGGATTTTGTTGGATGTTTCTTGGGTGTATGGAGCAGTCTCTTTGATGGAGTCTTTATTTTTAGCGAAACCCATGCTCTCTACCATCTCAATCACTGAAAACCTCGGGGTCGCTGAAGCATTAAGAAAAGGCACTAATTCAACAGGTATATATTTAATATAAATGTGTCTCCCAAATCTCGCAGTAGTTTGCACTTAACCTTAAAGAATCCATCCTCCATGTTACATCAAGCCAGTATCAAGATTCGTTTGTAATTGATCTCCTAGAATAAAGTATAAGCTGGTGCATAACAGATACTGCGTTAATAATGCTGATGTAATGCGACCCCCAGGGAACAATTGGTTGGTCTTGTGGAAATGGTAGATCCCTGGGGCTTGTGACTGTGATACAAGACCTCAAAGGCAGGAGGAAGTCGGAGAGTTTAGGAAGCAGAACCAGGGGAAAGATAAGTGGCTTTTGAGAGGAGGAGCCCTGAAAGGAAAATCGGTATTCAAAGAGCAAGAGGCTCTGAATAAAATTCTGGGTTCAAACTGCTCCCAGTGAAGAAAGGCAATAGCAACTAAAAAACAAAGCCCTGTTAAACATGATGATGACCCCAGCATATTCAAAGGATGGAGAGGAAAAAGCATATACTGAGGAATATATAAAGAAGGATCAAATCTGTAGGGATTCTGCTAAGCAAACTAAACCGCAGAATGAAGTAGGGCTTGCAGAAATACTAACGAAGCATAAACGGTTGGGTATTTTATCAATATACTCAGAACAAAATAAAGACATTGAACAGTCCTGCTGTTTAGGAGGTCCAGGGTTAATGGATGACACACAGAAGTGAGGGAATTTGCATTTTTTAAAGTTACTGCCTCTTTAGTGAATCTCACATGTGTCGTCTAATGCACACAGGATCCAATGAAGATTCTCTGTTAGTGTAGTTACACAAATCAGAATCTGAGGCTTAGGGAAGGTCACATTTGAAAAATAAAGCTGAGGAGTAAGCCCTAGTAAATTGGGCTTTCAGAGCCTGTCCTCCACCCAAGATTCCAAAACATCCTATGTCTGGATCTCCCCACCACCACAAAAATTACCTTCACACACAACATGAGAAGAAAGGAAGCATTGTTAAGAAGAACTTAACGGGTGAATTTTATGGGTGAGAATTCTACCTTAATAAAGCTTCGAAGAAGATACAAGACAGGTGAGTCATTACAGAAGAGCACCTGGTTATCTGCAATGAATCCTTTCATGTCGACAGAAACAAAATGCATTCCCAGTTTACTTCGTTTATTCATTCCTTAGAAAAATATTCATTAAACATCTGGTCTGCTGGGCAGTGAGTTTGGAAATGAGATGGAAAGGGGAAAACACTAAATAAACACAGAAACATTCCTCGGGCAGCTTTTAATTAGTAATAAGAATCATGTGAAAGGGAGCAGAGATTAGGGTGTCTAATTTAGTGAAGGGATCAGGAAGGCTGCCTAAAGGACCTACAGGATGTGATATTTAAGCTACAATTATTGCCCAAATGACTAGTAAGAGAGTTTATGGAGTCATAACCAAAAATTTTTATTGAAGATATATGTATATCATATATACATTCAATATAAACAATATATTCATAGCGAGGACTAATACAAATGTATATATTCATTCATGATATAAAATATATACATGTAAACATGTATATTTTGCCTATTATGTGCCAGGAAACATCAGAACAGTGAACAAAAGAACTCTCTGCTTATAAGGAGATGCCAGGACACAAGTAAACCTTACCCTTCTCTTAAATAAAATAGATGGTGAGTGGAAATGTGATGTTGAAATCATAAACTAAGAAATTAGTCAAATTCTAGGAATCATAATTTGTGGCTCTTAGAAAATAGATGCATTTGGAACGTTATGCTAGCTGGCACCTTAGCACCCTTCCTTCTTAGGGTTACTAGCTGGGAGGACAAGCGGAACCCTATTTTTCTATTTCTTACATTGGTGTGAGCAGGTGTTACAATTGAAGTGATTTGATAGTTTATTTAATTAATTATCTCTTCTAAAAGTCAAATTTTGCTGAAGTTAGCATAACCGTTAGCTACCCAACATGGTTTTAACCTGGTCCTGTGCTGTTTTATTAGACCAGAGAGGCAGACAGGATGCAGGTCATTGAGCATAAATTACCTAAATGTCAACTGTGAAATATAGAAAAATAAGTTAAAACCATTAAATTTAGAAATGAGTTTTGGAGATTGTCACAGAACTCTGAATATACTCAAATACTTTAAGAAGGTTAATGTATCTCAATAAAGCTTTTAAAAATTTAATAGGGATATGTGTAAAGTTCCGATATCAATTACAGTTAACTTTTATTTAACCCCTCTTTTGATTGTATAGTTATAAAAGTATGAAGATGAAAAAAATCAAGTAAAAACACATCATAATATATCATTAGAATTGTTTAAAATTCAATGTAGTACAGAAAGATCAAAAGGAAAAACACTTTTGAAAAATCAATTAAACATGCATTAATGAAGTATAGTACTTGGCTTTGTGCCCATTATGTAAGAAAAGGATTCAAATGTTTTAGAAATATCATAATTTGAATATAAGGCTAATACAATTTTCACTCCTATCAAAAATGAGACATTAATTTAATTTTCATCATAGTGGGTTTCTGGAGCGCTACCTTGAGAAAGCTTTTGAGTCCCCTGGGGAGAAACAAAAATCTGTGAGTGATTAATCATGCCTGCCATGAGCATGGGAAAGGACAATAAAAAGGTAACCAGAAAGTTAGAAGCTAGGTGTGGTAGCTCGCTTCTGTATTTCCAACTACTTGGGAGGATAGGGCTAACGGATCACAGGTTCAAGGCCAACCTGGGCAATTTAGTGAGACCTTGGCCCAAAGTAACAGGGTAGGGATTTAGCTTGAAATGAAGCTTTGAGTAAGGTCTCTAATGCTAAAAAAAATTTTTTTAAAGGAAGAAAAAAGAAAAAGCAAATAGAAATGAAGGTCAGAAAAGTTATAATTACATAAATCATGATAACTAAAATGTGACTGCAGGCAGTCTGCACTTTGTACAATTGACATACCAAAACTCATGCCTGTACGTGTACAGTCCAGTGCTTTGAGGTAAATATAATCATCAACATGGTCCAGTTCTAGAACATTCCTACAATCCCTTACAATTACCTCTTGCTCTTCTGTAGTTTCTTTTCTAGCTCAGCCAACTACCGATGTTTTCTAACTCTAGGGATTTGCCTGTTCTGAACAGTTTAAAACATGGAATCATGCAGTATGTAGTCTTTCGTGTCTAGCTTTTAGAAAATATTTCTGAAGTTTATTTGTGTGTTAGCATGTATCAGAACTCCGTTCCCTTTTATTAGTATTCCATTGTACAGTCATATCACATTTTATCATCCATTCACTGACTGATGGGTGTAGCGTCTAGTGTTTGGCCACTGTGAATATTACTATTTTGAATGTTTCTGTATGCACTCTTCTGAGGCAGTGTTTACAAAACACTACTTCAGTCTCTAGAAGTAGAAATGTTGAGTAGAAAGGCGAGTGGGTTTGACCTTTTGAAACAGTACCTGATTGTTTTCCCAAGTGGCTGCACTATGTTACATTTCCATTAGAAATGTACAAAAATCGGTTTCTCCAGATCTCTGTCACTCCTACTCCTTCTTGTCAGCCTGTGCAGTGGGTAGGTAACTGTAGCTCACTGTAATTTCGTTTGTACTTATATGTTGGGCATCTTTTTATGATGATTATTAGTCACTCATATTGATAAAATGTCTATTCATATTGTATGCCTACTTTTAGTGAGCTTTAATTTTTTTTTTTTTGAGACAGGGTTTTGCTGTACAGTTCAGGCTGGCCTTGAACTCATTGTTCAAGGCTGGCTTGGAACCTCCCCAGTGCTGGAATTATAGGCATGTGCCGCCATGTCTGGCTTTAGTGAGTTTTAAAAGATCTTATTATCTCATTGTAAAGTTTTTATATATTTTAGATATTAATACTTATTGGATACATGATTTGCAAACATTATCTTTTAGTCTTTGACTTTGTTTTCTTTTTTCTTTGGTTTTTGAGACAGGATGTTGCTTTGCAGTTCAGGCTGCCCCTGAACTCACCACATAGCCCAGCAGCCTCAAACTTGCAGCAACCTTGATTCTCCAGCTGTGTGCTGGGATTACAGGCCTATGCCACCACACCTGGTGTTTTTTGAAGAAAAAGGATTGAATTTCAGTGAAGTCTACTTCATCAACCTTTTCTTTTATAGATCATCTGAAAACCTTTGCCCAATTCAAGACTACAGATTTTCTCCTATGTTCTCTTTGGGAAATTTTAGTATTTTAACTTTTCCTTTAGATCTATGATGTGTTCTGAGATAATTTTTTATGCATGGTGTAAAGTAAAGGTTTAAGTTCTTCTTTTGCATATGTATATTCAGTTGTACCTGCACCATTTGTTTAAAAGAGTCTATTTTGTCAACTTGATTACCTTAGGCACTTGTAAAAAATAAATCTTTTTACTCCGGCCAGAAGGATCCTAGTGATAGAGCAATTGCTTAGCAAATAGGAAGCTCTAGGTTTGGTCCCTAGCTCTGAAAAAAAATATTTTAATGAAAATGTAATAATTTATTTCTAGACCCTTAAATTTATTCTATTTAGTCATCTATCTTAATTACTGTCTGCCTTGATTACTGTGACTTTATAAAAAGTTTTTGTCAGGTAATATGAATTCATCAATTTTATTTTTCTTTTTAAAAATTGTTTTAGCTATCCAGGGCCTTTGCATTTACATATAAGTTTTAGGGTCAACTTTTTAATTTCTACCAGAAAAGCCTTTAGGGATTTTAATAGGGATTGAATTGCTATCTTAACCATATTAAGTCTCCATGGCGATGATCATAAATGTCCTACACTTATTTAGATCTTTTCTACTTTATTTTTAAATTGAAACATAAAAGGTGTACATATTTACTGGGTAACATATGATGTTTCAATAAATTTGTATGTTTTATAATGTTCAAATCTCCTTAAATTTTTATGGTTTGTTTGTGATAAAAACATTCAAAAACCTTTCTTCTAGCTTTTTTTAAATTACAGTCTATTATGTTATAGTCACTGCACAGTGCAAAATAATACACCAGAACTCTCTTGTCTAAGTGCACCTCACTACCAGTGAGTGACCTTTGCATATCCACCCTCCCTCTTCCTCTTCCCAGCCCTTAATAACCACTATTCTGCTCTCAACTTCTGTAAGATCAACTATTTTTAGAATCTATGTATGAGTGAGGTCAAATGGATTCTTTTTGTGCCTACTATTTTTGGAGTTTACATATGAGTGAGGTCAAATTGCTCCACTTAGGGGAGTATCTTCCAGTTCATTTTGTGCTCTTAGAAATGACACATAATCTTCTTCATGGCTGGACAGTGGTTAGGCCATATTTTCTTTATCCCATCATCAGTCCATAGAAACTTAGGTGGTTTCCATTCTTTGACTATTAAGAATAAATGCAAATAAACATAGGTGTGCAGAACTCACTTTGAGGCACTGATTCCATTTCCTTTGAATATATACTCAGTAATGAAGTTGCTAGATCTTAAGGTAGTTCTATTTTTAATTTTATGAGAAATCAACATATTGTTTTCCACAATGACTGTACTAATTTACATTCTTACCAACAGTAAGCAAGGATTCCTTTTCCTCCACATTCTTGCCAGTACTTGTGATTTTTATCCTTTTGTTGTTGTTGTTGAGAAAGGGTCTTGCTAGGAAGTTCAAGCTGTCCTTGAACTTAGTATGTAGCTCAGGCTGATCTTGAACTCACGGCAATCCTCCTGCCTCAGCTTCCCAAGTGCTGGGATTATATGTATGCACCATCACGCCTGCCTGGTGACATTTGTCCTTTTGTAATAGCCATTCTTTCTGGAGTTAAGTGATATCTTATTGTGGTTTTGATTTGCATTTTCTTGATGCCTAGTGATGTTGAACACTTTTTCAAATATCTGTTAACCATCTGTATGTATTCTTTTTTAATTTTTTTAAAAGAGATTAAGACAAAAGAGGACATAACAAAGCAGATCAGATCAGAACAATGCAAGTAACACAGCATTTTACCACAAGAGAACCCATAATTTTAAGAAGTTTCTTTTTAGATATTTCCCATATTTAAGTCAGATTGTTTGTTTGCTATGAAATTGAGTTCCTTATATTGTCTAAACATTAAGCCCTTATCAAATGTCTTCGTTCCATTCTGCAGGTTGTCCCTTCATACTGTTGTTTCCTGCTGTGCATTTGTTTACCTCTGCTCTTGTTCCCTGTGCTTTCTGAGGTCTCACTCAAACCATCCTTGCCATTCCAACATCCTGAAGCATATCTTCTGCATTTTCTTTTAGTAGTTTCACAGTTTCAGGTCTTTAATTCTTTTAGAATTGAGCTTGAGTATGGGGCGCGATAGCGGTCTAGTTTCCTTCTTCTTCTGTGAATATTCAATGTCCCCAGTTCTGTCTGTTAAAGATTGTCCTTCCCCCAGCATGTGCTCTTAGTACCTGTGCTAGTCAGCTTCTTATAACCAAAACACTCGCTTGAGATACATCAGCCTGAAGAAAGAAAAGATCTATTTTGGCTCACAGTTGAGGTTTCAGTCCATGCCCAGTCAGCCTTACAACATGCACCTGAGATAAAGCAACTTAAAAAGAAAAGTTTTTTGGGCCCACAGTGTAGATTCAGCCTGTGAATGATTGTGCCTATGGCAGCACAGTACATCTGGTCAGGAGCCTGTGACAGAGAAGCCCTGCTCACCTCACGGGTGGGCATGAAAGAAGAAGGATCAAGGGTGCCAATATGCCCCTGAAAGGAATGTCCACAATTACCATAAAACCTCTCACTAAGCTCCACCTTTTAAAGGTTTTACCACCTCCCAATAATATTGCAGGTTGGCAACCAAGTCTTTAACACATAGGTCTTGGGGGAACACTTATCCAGACAATGGAAGTATCTTTTTCAAAGATCATCTGACTATAAATATTTCAGTTTACTTCTAGATTCTCTATTCTGCTGCATTGATTTATGTGTCTGGTTTTTAAATAATACCATGCTGTTTTGATTACAATAGCTTTGTAGTTTATTTTGGAGTCAGATGTGTTCTTCCTCCTGCTTTGTTCTTTTTGTTCAAGATTGATTTGGGCTAGTTGTGGTTTCCTATGAAATTTAGGATTGTTTTTTTCTGGCTCTGTAAACAATATCTGGTATTTTGATAGGGATTGCATTAAATCTGTAGATTTCTTTGCATAGCGTGAACATTTTAACAATGCTGATATTTTTAATCTATGAACATAGGAGGTCTTCATTTCTTCCATGTTTTTAATTAATTTCTTTCATTAGTGTTACAGTATGCAATGAATATTTTCTGTTGGAGAGGTCTTTCAGCTTTTTGGTTAAATTTATGACAGGAATATTTTTTGTAGTTATCACAAATGATATTTCTTAATCTCTTTTTCATTATTGGTGTAAAGCAATGTTATGAATTTTTGGATATTTATTTTGTATCTGCAGCTTTGCTGAATTCATATTGAGAGTCTTTAGATTATTCTTTGGGTTTTCTATATACAGCATCATGTTAACTGCAAATAATGATAATTTTTCCTTCCCAACTTAGGTCTTTTTTTCCTTGTTGCCTACTTGCTTTGGCTAAGTCTTCCAGCATTATATTACATAGAAGTGATAAAAGTAGGCACCCTTATCTTGGCCCAGATTTTAGAAATGTTTTGTTTTTCCACAATTTAGTATGATATTAACTATGGGCTTGTTGTATATGGCATTTGTTATGTTTAAAGTGTTCCTTTAAAATTGTAACTAATTTTTTGTTTTTCTCATGAAGGGATGTTGAATTATTTTTTAAGGGTGTGTGTGTGTGTATGTGTGTGTGTGTGTGTGTGTGTGTGTGTGTGTGACTTAGGACTGAACTCAGTGCCTTGTGTGTAATAGATAAGCTTTGCACCATGAAACTACACCCCCAGCACAAAATGTTGAATTTTATCAAATGCTTTTTCTGTGTCTACTGATATGATTGTATGTTTTATGCCCTTCATTTTGTGGCAATGATGCATTATGTGTATTGATTTGGATATGTTGAATCACCCTTGTATCCCTGTGATGAATCCCACTTAATTGTGATGAATAGTCTTTTAAATGCACTGTTGGGTTTGACTTGCTGTATTTTACTGAGGATTTTTGTATCTGTGTCTTTGCCTCGTTTGAGTATAAAGGTGATACTGGCCTTTGGCAGAAGGTAGAGGAAACTTCTCTTCAATTTTCTGGAATAAATTGAGAAGAATTGGTATCAGTCCTCCTAATATTTGGTAGAATTCAGCAGTGAAGCTGCTATGGTTTGGATATGATTTAAATGTCTCCTAAGGGTTCATTGTGCTTGAAAACTTGGTCTTCAGGATGGTAGTTTTAGGAGATGGTAGGACCAGTGGAAGAGAGATTAGTGGGAGGTTCCTGGGTCACTGGGGCTGTAATATATTTCTCATGTGAGACCTTGACAGTTTTCATGTGACCTCTTTGGTGATTTTTGTGAGATAGTGGAAAAATAAACACCTCAGACCCTCCCATCCTGTCTGTTCCTGATTCAAAATGTAATCTATCACTTGCTAGTTCCCATTCATGCCCCTGCCATTATTATCTGTGTCACAAGGCCTGTGTCACAGTCCAGGACCCCTTCATCATAGAGCCTGCATATGACATTTTGGACACTGAATCTGCAAAATATGGGTTAAATCATCCTCTTTTTCTTCATGAGTAGCCTTGGTTAGGCATCTCATTGCAGTGACCCGTTACTGACAAATATGGAAGCCATCTATTTCTGGGCTTTTCCTTGATAGGAGACTTTTAATTACTTACTCAGTTCTGTTATTCATTATTGGTATTCAGATTTTCTATTGTCTTAGTGGTTTAATATTGATAAGGTACATGTGTCGAGCATTTGTTGGTTATCTAGTTTATTGGCATGTAGTGGTTTTAATAGTTTCTAATAATTTATTATATGTCTATGTATCAGTTCTAATATTTCCTTATTCATCTCTGATTATATTTGAATTTTTTTAGTTTAAGTAAGCATTTGTCAACTTTGATTACCTTTTCAAAAACCAGTTCATCATTTTGTCGATGAGGGGGTCATTTTCATTTTTTTCTACTCTGATCTTTATTATTTCTTTCCAATTTAAGGTGCAGTTTGTTCCTATTTTCTAATTCCTTAAGGTCGAGTAATAGTGTATATTTGATATCTGCTTGTTTTTTTGATGTAGGCATTGATGGCTCTTAACTCCCCTCTTAGTGTTGCTTTTGCTATATCACATTGGTTTTGGTACATTGTTTCTAATATAATTTGTTTCAAGAAATTCTGTGATTTCCTCTTCGATTTCTTCATTAATCCTTTAGTAGTATGTTGACTAATTTTCAGGAATGATTCAGGTATGATTCCGAAAGTTTTCCTTGTTAGTTGATATCTAACTTATTGCATTGGGGTTAAAATGACACTTGAAATACTTTCAGTTTTTAAAATTTGTCAAGACTTGTTTTGTGGTCTAGCATCTGATCCATCCTAGAGAATGCCATGTGCTGATAAGAAACAAATGTACATCCTGCAGCTGTTGGACAGAATGTTCTGTGGATGTCTGCAGGCTCATTTGGTCCAGGGTGCAGTTTCACTCTGCTGTTTATTGATTTTATGCCTGGATGATCTGTTCATGTCATAAAAGTGAGGTGTTAAAGTACCCTACTCTTATGGTATCGGAGTCCACGTCTTTGTGACTGTTAACATTTGCAGTATATATTTGAGTATGTGTATATTTATTATTATTTCCTCTTTCTAGTTAATCTCTTTATAACTTTATAATGACCCTTTTTGTCTGTTTTCATTAGTTTTGATTTAAAATCTACTTTACCGACTTTCAGAAAAAGTATGCCTAGTCCTGCTGTTTTTAGATTCCATCTGCTCAGAGTATCTTTTTCTAACTCTTCACTTTCAATCTGCGCATGTCTGGAGAGATGAAATGAGTTCTTACAAGCAGTGTACCGTGAGGGTTTTTTCTTATCCATTCACTTACAGTTTTTTAATGGAGAATTTAATTCATTTACATTTAAGGTATTAATAGATTTAAGCTATTAATAGATAATATCTTACTACTATCATTTCATTACTGGTTTGCCAGCTTTTATAGTCCTTTGTTTCTGTCTTTCTTTCAGCCTTCCTTTGTGGTTAAGCGATCTTCCCTCTGCACATTTCAATTCCTTATTCTTTACTTTTGGTGTTCTATTATAGTTTGTGGTTACTGTAGGGCTTACACAAATCATCTTTTTATTATAACAAACTATTTTGAAGTAATGGCAAATTAATATTGATTATAAACATAAATGAAGTAACAAAAGAAAGATTTAACAATACTAATTTTAAAAACTCTAAGGTAGGTGTGCTGCCTGTAATCTCAGCATGCAGGGTGATTATACAATTATAAAGAGGTCAACTAGCCAGAGGAAATAATAATAAATATATACATGCTCAATATCAGGCACACAAACATATACAGCAAATGTTAATAGTCAAAGAAAGACACGGACTCTAATACAGTAATAGTAGTGTACTTTAAGACCTCACTTTCATGAGGTGGACAGATCATCCAGAGTGAAACTGTACCCTAGACCAAATGAGCCTACAGCTGAGGCTGGAGCATTGCAAATTCAAGCTCAGCCTGGGAAATTCAGTGACCTCATTCTCAACATTAAAAATTAGGAATTTTAAAAAGCTGGGAATGTGTCTCAGTGCAAAGGCTCTGTGTTCAATCCCTAGTACTGCAAAACAATTTAAACAAAACAAAACAAAAACTAAACCTCTATGTTTGTACTCCATTGCTCCTATATTTTGAATGTTTACTATCCTATTTTATATAATTTTATATTGTATATGACTAAAATTAATGTTTTTTAGTCTTAATATTAAATATAAAAACGGTTTACACATCATGTTTTCAATATTGTCTGTATAGCTACTCTTACCAGTGACTTTTATACCTTCTGATTTTTTCTTCATATTCATTAGTGTCTTGGCTTAAAGCATTTTTCTTGTAAGACATGTCTGTGTGGTGGTAACAAATTTCCTGAGTATTTTTACCTTTCCACATTTTTTAAGAATAGCTTTTCTGGCTAGAGTATAGTAGTTTGCTTCCTTTGGCACTATGAATACCTCATCCATTCTCTCTTAGCCAAGAAGTTTGCTGTCAGGTGAACTGGAAAATGTGTATGTGTTGTTTCTTTTCTTTTGCTAATTTCAGAATCTTCACTTTGTCTTAAATCTTTGAGAGCTTGCTTATTACATGTCTTCAGTAGACGTGGCCGAACTGACTCTGACCAGTTACCTTTGACCTTATTATGTCTATAAACTTTCATCTTTCTCTTGGCTTGGGATCCTTTTGATATTACATCTTTTAATAAACTTTCTACCCTTTCGAACTCCAGGGATCTTTAATATTTGCTCTTGCAAAATTATCTTAAAGTTTCTGAAAGCTTTCTTCGTTCTTTGTTCTTTTTTTCCCCCCAACTTGTTTTTTTTCAAATAGCCTGTTTTTGAGCCTCCTAATCTTTCATATATTCTGCTTTTGGTGCCTTACAATGTGGCTTTCTCTACACTTATTGTACTTCTCAGTGACTTCAGTAACTTTTTAAACTTTTTACTTCTCAGTAACTTTTTAAATGTTACTTTATTCTGATTAGTGCCTTTAATAGAGTACTGAATCATTTCTCTGTGCTTTCTTGAACTGCATTGTTTCCTTAAAACAACTATTTTAAATTCTCTAAGATTTCATACATATCAATTCTTTCATGATCAGTTTCGACACACCCTTTTGTCCATTGGATGAGGTCATAGTTCCTGTAAAGTTCTTGATGCTTATTGGCATATGATGACATTTGCACATTGAAGAGTTAGATATTTATTTCACTCTTTATAATCTGGCTTTGTTTGCTCCAGTCCTAATGATTTTAAATAAGCCTATTTATGACATATTTTATGACCTGTGATCCTGAGGTCACTGTGTCTATTTGAACACTAGATGGCTCCCTAAGCCTATATTTGCCAAGAATGTGGTATAGGTATGTTGTCACTCTTTTAGTACTAAAGAGTGTCCCAAGCCCAAGTGTGTCTCAAATCTGCAGCTGGTATGTTGTTCAGAATGGGCTTTGGAAGTGTCTGGAAAGCTGATTCCATTTCACAAGGCCACACATAGGGCCAGTGCAGGCCTGGATGCCTCATCCAATGTCTCTGGTTTGTCATCAGGAACACAGGGTTCTGCCTATCTCTGTGCTCACCATGGAACATCAGGACCAAGACCCCAAAACAACACCCTTGATTACTTTTGTCTTCCTTCCTACATGGACAATGCCTGTCCATTTTGTGCTATCCAAAGCTGGGCAAGTTACAGAATGGGCAGTCCCATGGCCACCAGTGCAATAATTATGGGTCATACCTACAGCCCCCAGCACAGCAAGACTAGCCACACAGAGATGGGTCCAAAGCCCATGTGGCTAAATCCTGCCTGCTGTTTTGGTGTTACTTGTGACCCAAATCTACTGCATCCAGCTGGAGGAATGCTGACCAGAACACAAAGCACATCCCATCAAGGCCTCAGGTCTCCAGCTGGCCCTGAAGTGGGTCTAGAGGTACCATCTGTAAGCACTAGCTTATAGCCACTGGGATCTTCTTCACATGGACTTTAACAGCCAAGAGCTAAATTAATTCCAACACTGTCCTGTGGTTCATCCCCTTATCACATTCTCTTAATACCCCTCTATACACTATGCTATCCAAGGTTCATGGAGGGGAAGTGGATACAGTCTTTTGGTTCCCAGCAGATGACAAGCTAGAGTTCTATCAATGCACACTATCCTAGTGCATGAGCTGTGTGGCTGTGTCTAGCACTGAGTTTCAGTGTGGCACACATGCCAGTGTGTTCCAAGCCCAATATATGTACATACTTACTGCTTCCCTCTTGAAAGTCTTCTGCTAGTATTATGCTAAAACTAGGCACTGTGGCCCCTTACCTGATTTCCTTAGATCTTGTGAAGATAATTTCATTAAATTGATGTTTCTGTTGAGAAACAAATCACTAGAGAGTTTTTTGCTCTGTCTTTCTATTTATATTTTTAAAATTTCTTCCAGTAGTTTATAGTTTTCAATCCTTTGTTAAATTTATTGTTAAGCATTTTTTTTTTTGGTTTTTGATGTCATCGTAAAACTGTTGCTTTCCTTTCATCTTCAGATTGTTCATAGCTAGTACAAAGAAATGTTTTTATATTTCTGCAACATAGCTAAAAGTCATTTTAACTCTAGTTTTTAGATCAAAAGCTGCACCTCCAACATGCTAAGTATATATTCTTCTAGCCTTGAGCAATGTCTGCAGTCATTCTGTTCTACTTCTTGCTTTCCTTTGTTGTCTAACTTCATAAAAATCACTGTGTCTCATAGTGAAGGATCAGTCAGTGTTGATCAGAGATTATGCTTGAATACCTAGAGCCTATAAGATTTCCATGTGCTATTGTGGATTTGTGTTTGGTTTTGGACAGTGTATTCCAAATGTAGGAAATTTTCAAGTCTGCCTTAGATTTTTTTTTTTCTGTAGGCCTCCTCAGATCTCTCCTAGATGAGTACAGATACCAGGTGCCCAGACTTTTAAAGAGGAAGACTTCTCCAAGTTCTCAATGCCAATCCATTTTAAGGAGCTTCCTTTTAAATTGTTAGGTGGCCTCCAATCACTGTGCACTTAACTAAGACTGCACGTTCAGTCTTTTCCAAGACAAAGGTGTTTTCTATTCATCAAGCATAGATTTTATGTATCTCTCCACATCAAGTCCAACTTATCTTCTGCAGTTTTTCAAGGCCAGTAGCACCCTTGTCAAGTTACTGTGCTGACCAAGCTGATGTATGGGTTTGGGAGTATCCCCGAGAACAAATAAAAAAGAATGTCAGAAAAACCATCATTCTCACCCAGAGCCCAGCAGAGTGAGTGTGTGTGTGTGTGTGTGTGTGTGTGTGTGTGTGTGTGTGTGTTCTTTGTTTTTGCCGTCAGTTGAGTTTTAGAGCCCTAAAACTGTTATTGTCTACTTAGGTTCATATGCTCAGGTTCATTTGCTCACAACTGAACACATCAAAGGATGCCATTTGTTCTGATAAAAAGGAAAAAAGATTTATCCAAAGCTATCTTTGAGGAGATGGAGGGACCTCATCACTCATATCACCATCCCACTGAGTAAAGATATGTTAGGGTCTTTTATAGCACAGAATACTGCAGGGAGGAAATATATTGGGACAACAGACACATTCAGGCTTATTCCATCTTTTCCTGGACCAAACCTCTCTCTTCCTAAAGCACAGATTGCACAATGGCACTGGGAAGCCACTCCCCTCCCCATACCTGAGTTTTGCAGCACCTTAAGGCCAATCCTCCTTCTACTGTTCTGAGAGGTATAATGTAAAATAATAAAGACCTAGGAAACCTCTGAAGCTCTAGGCCAGAGCACATACATGTTATATCTCCTGGGCTAGCATTCAGTAACCTTTTCTCCACTCAGACCTTATTAAAAGTTCCTAAGTATGTGCTGTACCTCATAGTTGTGATTTAATCAAAGTGAATTCTGAGATATGCATGTTCTTGAAACCCTCTGAGATGACTCAGCATGCTATCAATCATTCCTATAACTCTTACCTCAGAGACCCAGTGAGAGACACCATTAATTTTTTTAACATCCTTTAAATTTTGAAAGCTTGATTTATCTCTGTGTTGCATGCTTTGTGTTTTTCTGTTATCCTGGCACCACCTATCTGTGCATTCCACATTTTTGTCAGAGTAGACTTTCCTTGAGCACATCTTCCTATAACCTTCAATAAATATAGCTGCTTTTAATTTGTCATTGTATGTACATTTGTAATTCTTTGTTTGTTGTACACAAGTCTGTCTATCTGGATCTGTCCACTAGATCCGTCCCACAGTATCATTTCCCTGGAAAAATGAAACTGGACTTCAATATCCAGGAAGCAGCATCTATATATTTTATCCATTCACCTAAACTAAGGTGAGGTGACAGAGAGAGTTTATGTCCTTGATCTGAGGAAGTCTGGAGAAGCCTTCTTCTAAAGAAAAAAAAAATCTGACTTTTAAAGTTGCATTTTGCTGTGCTGGTTAAAAATGAAATTTTTGATGACAGGTATGATGGCACAAGCCTGTCATCCTGAGGCTGAGACAAGAGGCTTGCCATGAGTTCAAGTCCAGCCTGGGCTACACAGTAAATTCAAAGGCAGCTTGAACTACATAGTAAGACTCTGTATAAATAATTTTTTTGGTAATTTTGTTCAGTCTTAAAATGTTTTTATTGAACAAATGATTTATTCATTTCCTTCCTATGCTATACTAGAAAGGAAGTCCTTGAACACTCCCTAAAGTCCAGACATTAAGGATTCCAGGTATAGCCCTATGAGAATGATGATATCATGGTGTCTGTTTGAAAGCTAAGAGAACAGGCTTAGCAGGATGAAGTACTGTGCTGAAAGTCATTGGGTGACACAAACACAAGGCTAACTACAGAGCTGGTTACCTAAACCAGCATGTCATATCCGCTTTGCTCCTCTTTCTTAGCCTGCTATTGAGTTATTAACGCCTTCTCTAGCACTTACTCCTACACCATGTGGGTTAGTTTTTTCCCATTTTTATCCCTCAAGACAAAATATATGTACTTTTTTTATGAAATGAAAATAGTTCTAAGTCTTTGTCACTCAAACAAATTGAAGTTTATAACATTTAATGAAGCATTTGAAATACAACACTCACTGTAGGTTAAGAAAGTCTCTTGTATATATCTCACTGCACCAGTCTCCATATTCCAGGGGTACCCGGAGCAAGAGTCAGGGAAGTTGCCCCAATTTTTAGATAACCTGAGGATCTAGACTCTTAAGCTTAGTAAGATCTCGTCTCTGAAGACTGAGTTCTTTCTATGGTTTGTTTTTCTATGGAATTACAGACAACTGCCGTTAAGACTGGCTACCTCCTTCATAGCTAATGCCTTGAAAGTAACAGAATTCTCTCCTGTCAGTAGCAACTGGGAGGAATAATGAAGCTCATGGAAATTGACCTCATTCAATACCAAAATGCAAAAACGACTTCTGGTTGATTCCTGCTCAAATAGATCTCAAACACGAGGAGAAATTTGATAGAGAATGTTAAGCAAAGGGAACAAAAGAGCTATCCCTATTTGCCTGGTTGGCAAATAAAGCACCTGAGGCCTGGCCAAAAAAAAAAAGGCAAAGTCAGGGGCCCAGGGAAACATCAAGATCCTGGTATTTTATTATTTTGTTCAGCACTGAATGTTGAACCCAAGACTTTCATACCCAGCAACTTTCCCTGGCCCTTTTTCAGTTTTTAATTTTGAGATAAGATCTCACTAAATTGCCAAGGTTGGGCTCAAACTTGCATTCCTCCTGCTTCAACTTCCCAAAGTGCTGATGATACAGGGAATGAAACTCCTAACCTTCTAGAGGTCTGAAATGCCAAGTTCATGTTCTCTAAAATTGAGGAAGGAATGCTAGGAACAACAGAGGCTAAGAGCAGGAATAATTTATTGAAGAAAGCTTCAGTCTAAGAGGGACCAAAGGGGGCTTAGCAAGTGAGTTGCCCACCAACTCCACTTCTCAAGAGTGTTTATTGAGAAAATCCATGAGATGAGGAGGCTTAAGGTGGAACAGAATTGTAATCAATCAATAAGGTAACAAATATAGTCACTTAGGTTATATGGCTCCAGTGACAAATCATAGGGTAAGTGTGACGTGGGACAAAACTATGGTCAACAAATAAGTATACAAGTATAGTTGCTAGAATAATATTAAGTAGGGATCAAATGAGGATACAAGTTGTCATGGTTTATGTCTGTGTCCCCCAGGCCTCATGAGTTTGCATTGTGTACTTGTGATTGGTTCATTGTCCAGTGCTTGGTTTGATAGTGTCAGTGCTCCACCCACATAGGGGTGGAGCCAGGATGTGATGTAATGGTAGGAAGAAGGTGTGTCTTGTTCTTTGCTGGTTCCTGTTTGCTGTTTGTAGCCGCCATGAACTGCGGCCCAGCCATGCCCGCCTGTCTTGGAGCCAACTGAGTGTGGACTGAAACCTCCAAAAACTATAAGGAATAAACCTTTCCTTTCCCAACTTGGGCATCAGGTATTTTGTCTCAGCGATGAGCATAAAGTAACTAGGACACAAGTCATGTGGAAGTATATATGGGCAGACTGGAAGGATGGATTAGAATATCAATCACTGCTGTTCACACCTAGGGGAAGTATATGGGCATGTAGTTCTTTTCCCTGAAGCCTGGTCTTCAATAAATATGCCTCCAGCCACAGCTGTCTTCTCGTTGACCTATCCAGGGCACAGCCCTGTGTGACTGCCTACTGTATTTCTGCCTCACTTAGTTATCTATAATACTAGGATTACAGGTGTGTGGCATGAAGCCCAGCATCTTTTGCATGCAATATCTAGTCCCCTGAAATAAAATGCATTCCCATGGTTGTAGTGGATAACTGTTAAAGAAAAAAAAAAAAGATTTCCATCTCTACTGCCTTAGACAAAGTACTAAAATCTTTTTATTACCCAAGATAGTAAAATAAATAAATGAAACCAAAATAAATGCGAGAGATACTTGTCCCAGTCAGCTCCATTCTGAAGGCTGAGCCATCAAAGGGCTCAATAGGTGGCTAAGGGAGCTTTGCTTGGGGAAAAGTTCTGCCCTTGTCTCCTGGGAGTCAAAGGGCTGGGTAAGGCCAGCAAGTAGTTTAACTCCCTTCTCCCTCAGGAGTTAATGGGGACCAAAGCCATTGGGCAGCTTTTTTCTGAAAGCTGGCAGCATCTGTAAAGGTTTAGACAGAGGCGTCTGTGTAGTCTACATTAGGCCAGTTCCGCAGTTTATGGGAGCCAAACCTGAAGACCCAGCCCCAAGTTTACTTCCCAAGTCTTCCAGTGGCTGTGTAAATACTGAATTACCTGCACTGTATCCACTTCTTAAAATACCAGGAGTAGTTTTAAAATCTTGTACTGATATGATGCCTAGAGTGTAGGGAAAACAATGGAGCCGAGGGACTCACTGCTTCCACTCTAAGCAGCATTCCGGGGCCTTTCCTCCTTCCAGTGTCCTAAAAGAGGTGGAAAATAACATGACAAAATTCAGGCCATCTCTGACACTCCGGACTGAGAGCACATGTGCTGGATCTCCTAGACTGGCTTTCGGTCACCTTCACCTCACTCAAATCTTATTAAGGGTTCACAAGGACTGGGGTGTAACTCAGTGGCACAAGCTCCTGCCTGGCACACGGGTGTGTGTGTGTGTGTGTGTGTGTGTGTGTGTGCGCGTGTGTGTTACTTTTCTCTTGTTGCTGAGACAAAATACCCAACACCCAAAATTATGAAAAAAGGTTTATTTAGCTTACAGTTTATGGAGGTTTCAGTCCATAAACTTAGCTGGCTCTAAGGCAGAGTGGCTTGGCACAGGGGCAGCATTTCAAGGTGGCAGAAGATTGAAAGGCAACAAGATCAAAAAGTGGGAAAAGCAAGCCTCTTTTCCTCCCTTATGTTGTAAGCAGGCTGTGGCCCATAGGTAGGTGTAGCACTCACACCATCTCCATGCCCTCCTCTTGTACAGGCTGAGGATGTTTACAAAAGGCGGGCCCTGGCCCCCTGATGAATCACTTAGATACACTTCTGACCTTCTCAAACTGACATGAACAAAATACTGGAGCAGTGAGTGTTGGTCCTCTACATCCTAGGATGTAGACCTGCAGGCTACTTAGTTAAGCTTCTAGACTTCTCAAGTTGTCACAATGTATCAACCATAGCAGCCTGTAAATGCCACATTTTCTTTATTCATTCATGTGCTGATGGATATATAGGCTACTAACAAAATGTAGCTGTTATAAGTTGTGCTGTTATAAGCAGAAGTATGTATATATCAATATAATATGACATCATTAACTCTTCTGGAAAGATACCTAAAAAGGGATTAGATGAGTTTCAAATGGAGTTTCTAGTTTCAGTTTTTGGAGTAATCTCTACACCAATTTCTATAGTGGTTGTACTAGTTTATATTCCCATCCATGATCATAAAAGTTCTGTGTATGTTCTTGAATGTGTGCATGATCAGAACATTGTCTATGACTTCTCAGACATTAAATCTTTGGCTGCCTAAACTGTGTTAAGTAAATAATATTTTTGATCTTCGTGGATATGGCAAAAATCATAGGAGTCATTCCCAAATCCTGATAGGACACTCTACTGTTATAACAAAGGAATTTTGCTCTTACTCGTTGAATGGCTAAAGCATGCAATGTAATTATGAAGGCATGATGATCAAGCACCAAGCCAATGCTCTGCATATATTGTGAGAGTATCTTGACCTGAAGCGAGAAGTGATTCAAGAAAAAAGGTAAGGAAAGACTGTCATCTTTTTCAGTGATGCAAAAAACATTATATGTTATATCCCCATTGAATCTTCATAACAGCTTTGAATATCTGTACTTCTAACTTGATTTTACATGTAAGTAAACTGAGACCTCAACAAAGCTATTTAACTTGCTAAAAGTTACATGGCTACTAAGTGTCTAACTTGAGGTTTAAACCAGATTTGTCTAATATCAAAAACTCTGGACATCCCAGTGTGGTGGTACATTTCTTAATTCTAGCTACATGGGAGGATCAGAAGTTTGAATGCAGCCCAAGCAATTTAATGAGACTATGTCTCAAAATAAAAAAGCCTGGGGATATAGCTCAATGGTAGAGTGATCCTGGTTCAAGCTATGGTACCCACCCGCACATACACACAACCTATGTACAGGACTGCAGTGGGGAGAACTAGACCTCACAAGGAGTTGATCCCCACCTGGAAACCAGTACCATATGTGGGCCACTGCCGGAGTGGGGAACAGCCATACCCAGGTCTCTCTCTGTAAGTCAGCGCCATTTGCAGATTGTGGGAGGACTGTGGGAGGACAGAACCAGGCCTCACCAAGAAGTGATCCCCACCTGGAAACCCTATCATTTTCATTGGTTTTTTGGGTTGGATTTTATTCTCTTTTGTTTTGTTTGATTATGTTAAATCTGATGGCCTGAGCAGCTGTTTAAAAGATTGGGGACAACTATTTGAAAGAAAACTAGAGACAATAAGATAGACAGTGAAGATCTCCAGTGGACTTGCTTTGAAATCCGTGTTTCTTAAATTGTTTCCTTATGATCTGTTTCATTCTGTTTTGTTGTGTTTAATCTTACTCTCTTTAAAATTAAAAAAAAGATAGCAAGACATATCATGGTAGCCATTTTGGATTTACTATTAGCTTATTTTGATGTCCTTTATTGCATTCATTGTTTTTTTTTATTTCTATTCTATTTTGTTCTGTTCAATTTTTGCTATATCCAAAGATATCTGCAATATATCCAAAGATAATGAAGACAACAAAAGGCATTACGGTAACTATTGCTGATTTCATAAAGTTTTGAAGTCTGTATCATTTATACTAGTTTATTTTGATTGATTTCATTCTGTTTTATTTTCCTTGGTTTTATCCTCTTTAAAATAAAAAAAAAAACCTGTGTATATCCAACTTTCCTGCCTCTCCTCCCTTCCTCTTATCTGAAGTCCAGCACTACAACATAGGTCATTACTACAAGAAAAAAAATGGTACAAGTTCTGCTACAGAAAAGAAAATAGTTAAATGACTTCTGTACTGTCCAGGGTCACAGTGGGTCACACAACCCTCTGATAAGCATATTTCATCTTGAAATTTAAGAATGCAGTTGAAATTTATAATTAGCATGACATTAATTATTGACAGAGTACTTCTTCAATACTTTTAAGCTTGGCAATTCCTTAGTCAATAATGCTTCTCCAGATGTAAAGTTCTGACATCCATATATTTTAAGTTCAAAAATAGCACAATAAAAATGATATATAATGTGAAGAATATGCTGCGCTTAGTTCCCATGGTGAAGTCCATTTTCCTCCTGTTTCCTGAAAGCAGTTCATTAACTCGATTGTCACAAGTATATCTGGAGAAAGAACAAGATAAATGTGAGGGAAAAGAGTACAAGTTCTTGTTGAATTTCACCTTCATGTATTCAACCAACAAGTAATTTTGAGCACCTACTATGTGCCAGGCATTATGCTAGATCAGATTGGGAGTGGAGATGGCAAATGATAGACATAAGACATAGAACATGTTTCCTAGATTTTTAAAACTTCCTCTTTAAGACAAATCATTAATTTAAGAGCTCCTTTGGCAGGATGTGTACATTAAATGTACACTTCTCTTTTTAAAAATGTTTAAGCATAGAAAACATGCACATTCAAGAAACAATAGAAACACTAGACACGTGCACTGTCCACAGTGAAAGAAAAATGTCTTACATTTAGAAAGAACATACATGACTTTTATTACAGTACATTGTTATAATTGTGTCATTTTAACATTGTTGCTGTTAAACTTACTGTGATTTGTAAATTAAGCTTTCTCATAGGTATGCATGTATAGAAAAAAAGGAAATAAAATGGGACTACTCTACTTTCTAAATAACTAGTTTTAGTTTGTTTTTATGTCTTTGGGATATAATAAACAATATTTATACTTACAGTTGATTTCTAGGGAAGAGAAACTTTGCTAGCACTGGCTATAAGAAGAAATAAAGCAATTTTGTACCAGGCACTAAGGCTCTCCAATCAGCGTACAACAGATAGCTTGAGGTAGCAAGTCTGGGACCTTTACTGCTAAGAAGGTATAATTATTTTTGAGTCCCATGGCCTCAGCTGAGATGTTATCTCATGTCTTAGTTCTAGAATCTCCCAGGTTCTGCTTGAATCCTCATTCCAACCATCAGCAGTGCACTCCAACCCATGTGCTGGATTGAAACACAGTGGCAGCTTGGCTGGAGCTGATCACATTCTTCTGGCCAATTAAGGGAACTTCTGGTTCAGTATAGCCAGCACTGCGTACCTCAATGAATAGGGTTGAAGCGAAGGTCAGGTAAAGATGGAGACAAGAGGCCTTGTTTCTCAGGAGAGGGCAGCTTGGCAGTTTCCCATGTTACATAAAGTACTCTTCCAAAAAGAAAACAATGACTACTTGCCAGCGTGGTGGCGCACGCCTGTAATCCCAGCACTTGGGAGACTGAGGCAAGAGGATCACTGAGAGTTTGAGGCCAGCCTGGGCTACATAGTGAGTTCAAGGCCAGCCTTAACTGCATAGTGAAACCCTGTCTCAAAAAGACCAATGAGAAATAAATATCACTGACTAGTGGGTGACATCAAGGAAATAGCAGGCTAAGGATCCCCCCAAATTTATTCCTTCACAAGAGTAAGTGAACTTCTGGTTTCCTGTAAGACTGCACTTGAAAGCCTTGACTTTCTTTGAGTTGAGGGAGAGATCACTCAGCACTAAAAGCCCCTTTCACTGGGGAAGAAGTGTTTATTAAAATTATGAATGGGAAGGGTTATAAATTATGTCTGTCTAGCTAGAGGTGTAGCTTAGTGATACAGTTTGTGTTTAGCATGTGCAAAGCCCTTGGTTTAATCCCCAGCACCAAAATCATCACCGTCATCATCATCATCACCAAATTGTATCTGTCTGAAGTAATGGTGACAATTGTAACAAACATTAGACTGACCAGAAAGTTTAAAACATAAAAGCCGAACAATGACATCTCCATGGGGGCTTCTTAAAAATATATGGCATACTCTAAGTCTAGAAATCTGTGTACATGTGTGTAGTTGTGTCCATGCTCAGAAAAATGTGAGAAGTCTCTAAGCTTTCAGCTCCAGAGGCTCTGAACAAGCAGAAAGGGACAGTTAAGATGGATGGGTGTTTGTTTGTTTGTTTGTTTTTGAGACAGGATCTTACAACATAGTCCAGGCTGCCTTTGAACTCACTATGTAGTCCAGACTGGCGTCAAACTCACAGTGATCCTCTTGCCTCAGTCTCCCAAGTGCTGGGATTACAGGCATGTGCCACCATATCTGGCAAGTTAAGACAGTTTTGTTTTTATTCCTCAGCATATACTTAGAGCCCCTTTACAGCAATGTATTGGTTTCTGGTCATTAATAAACCTCTTCTTTTCTTTTGGAAACCCTTCCCCTTCCCTTCCCCTCTCCTTCCCTTCTCCTTCCCTCCCTTCCTCTTTCTCTTTCTTCTCTTCCTTTTTCTTTCTTTCTTTCTTTCTTTCTTTCTTTCTTTCTTTCTTTCTTTTTTCTCCCACCCACCAGTACTGAGGATCCAACTCAGGACCTTGTAATGCTAAGCAAGTGCTCTACCACCAAACTATATCCTGGCCCCAAAAACTTTGTCCAGTTATTGGTTGACCCAGTAGAGACCTCAGTGCCAATGCAATAAATATCATAGTTAAAGAATTTGTGTTGTAAAGCCATTAAGCACACAATAACTACAAACCCTAGAGAGGGAACAGTATCTGGTTTTCAGGGTAGGCACACTTTGTAGTTCCAAAACTTATTTGCTTAATTATATAATTTCTGTCTCTTCAGTGACATTTTCTATTAAGGGAGATCACACTGTCAAACTTTCTTTGGTTGTTTAAAATAGTTTCTTTAATTCTTTGACACTGTTTAAAATACTTGATTTAAAGTCCTTCTCTGGTAAATCCAACATCTGGATTCCTCTAGGACATTTTCTACAGATTGCTTTCTTCCCATGTGTGCATCATACTTTCTTGTTTTTTTCCACATCTCATCATTTTTTGCTAACAACTAGGCATTTGTTTTTTCCCAGCTTTTGGCTATTATGAATAATGTTGCTGTGAAATTCATGTGTGGACATATGTTTCCATTTCTTCTGGGTATATTTCTGGGAGTTGAGTTGCTGAATCACATGGTAACTTGATGTTTAACTTTTTGAGGAGCTGCCAAAATGCTACACCCTTTCACGTTGCCTGAGCAGCGTGTGAAGTTTCCAATTTCTCCACATTTTTACCAACGTTTTAATTTTTCTTTTGATTCTAGCCATCCTCAAGGGTGTAAAGTGGCATATCCTTGTTTCAGTTTACATTTCCAGGACGACTAATGATGTTGAGCATATTTTCATGTGCTTATTGCCATTTGTATATTCTTAGGAGAAATCGTTCTCTGCTGTCATTGTGTGAACCACTCCAGTCACAGGACCATCACTAACTGCAAGAGTACACTTTCTGCCTTCTTGTATGCAATAGCCCACGCTTCCAAGTCTCCTTCCTCCTCTCTGACACTTCCTTTCTGTCACCTTTGCTGATTTTCCCTCAGCTCTAAGATCTCTAGACATTAGATAGCTTGCTTAACTCGGGTCTTGAACATTTTCTGTTCTCTGTTCTTCTGGCCCAAGACTTCTACCTGCTCTGGATTTTAAATACCATCTTTAATGCTGGAGGTTTCCGGATTTCTAATTCCAGCTGAAATGCCCCTTGGTCTTGTGTCACTACCCACTTAGCATCTCTATTTTGATGTTTAACACTTAACTTGTCCTAAAAACTGAATTCCTCGCTGCCTCCTCTAAATCTGTCCTTCATGCATCCTTCCCTTCTGGGAAAATGTCAACTTTATCAGACTTGTAATTTCTCAGGCCAAAACCTCAGCATCATCCCTGAGTCCTCTTCTCTCACACCCCAAATTCAATCTGTCAGTAAGCCCTGTCACTTTTATCTTCAAAATAGATCCAGAATGTGTGCCTGGTACACACACGAGGCAGTCATCTAAAAAGGACACGGTAGGGCTGGGGATGTAGCTGAGTGGCAGAGCCACGGGCCCAGTGTGTATGAAGTTCCGAATTAAATTTTTAGTACACATAAAAATAAATCAACAATATGTAGATATTTAATGAGCCATGTGAAAAAGTAACATAAAAGTCCTACACACTGTGTACACAACAATGTAAAATACGGCTCTAATGAAGATTTGACAGAAATAGTATCCTAAGTAAGCCACAGAGCTACTTGCATATTGTTTGGTATTTTTCTTTCTGAAAATATTTATCAACTACCAAGCTGCCAAAGGGACTGTTTCTAATGCAGGTGTTAATGAAGCATGGTACCATTTCAAACAGTCCTGCGACACATGTGGGACAGGAGAGAGGAGCCTGTATTTCTGGAGCCTGACTTTCATCATATTCTATATGTGGAATTATTTTACACATAGGATCTCATTTAGTTCTCTGACTTTTTTAAAAAAAGGTATAATTATATACAATGAACATTTGGGATGTTTAATATATTTTGATATGTTGAGGTATGTGCTTGTCTGAGAAAGCATCATCAAACCAGAATCACAGACACATCTACCACCATAGAAGTTTCCTTCTATCCCTTTGTCAGTTTTTCTTTCCACTCTTCTCAGACTCCAAAGCAACCATTGATCTACTTTCTGTTGCCACAGATTAGTCTGTATTTTTCAAGAGTTTTTTATAGCTGTGAAAATATACCTTTTTTGACCTTTTGATGGATCTTACATCTTATGATTGCAGAAATAGGTTCATAGAAGTTATGTAACTTCCCTGAGTCATATGAGAATAAGAACTGGACCTGGGATGCTAACCCAGTTCTGCCTGTCACCTCCATGTGTTAAAAGTGAAGCTTTGAAATGGTTAAAGAAATTGTCAAAAGTATGATGCCAGCAAGTAGCCAAAGTAGGACAAAACTCACTATGCCACACAGCTCTCAGGTATTTATGTGGCTCCTGGAAAGAGCTAGGACTCATTTTAGATTTCACTAAGTCCCAGCCATTGACTTGACCTTGCAGTTGGCCTCCCATAGGAGACCCACCGTGGCATGTCTAGGCAGAAGTTTGCTTTGATTTGTCCAAGTCCTTTAGAGACTGCTTTTGATTTCCCTTGAATCATTATTCTCTTTAGAAAGTGACCTGACCACTCCAGAAATATAGCTCAGCGGCACAAGTGACTGCCTGGCAAGTGCAAGGTCCTGAGTTTGATTCCTGATACCAACCCCCCCTCCCCAAATAAAAAAAGATACCTGAACTGGAAAGCAGCCGTTTGTCAGTAGAGTTTATCCCTCCTTTCTTTTCTCTCTTTTCCTTTCTTCTTCCCTCCATTCAAATCCTTTGCTTCATTTATACTTTTAAAGCACTATGTATGGAGCTGGAGATGTAGCAAGGGGTAGATCACACGCTAACATTAGAAAGTTCCTAGATTTAATCCCAGCATCACAAAAATAAGGCAGAAAGTACTCATTTACCCCAAGTCCTTGTTATCACTTTCATTACTTCTTACTTATAAGCTTGGTGGCCTAGACACCAGGATAACCCATGATAAAGCACTAAAGGTTTGGTTTATGAATCTCTAGTGCTGTCACATGTTTACTTGATTTCTAATCGATGTATTTATTAGAAACAGAATGCCTTTGTATCTTGGCGATCACATTAGTTTTACCTTAAATGCCTGTTTAGTACCTAGAAAGTTTCTTTTGTGGGTTAGAAGTTACTTACATATTTACATATTAAAGAACAAAGTTTGAAAGACAGAAAGCAATTTATAACAAGCACTTTCTGATTTCTAATTTCATATGGAAATTATTTAATACTTTTCAGAAAGGCATAGGAAAACTTTCACAGTATTTTTACATTTTTTAAAATGATTTTAGTTGTGTACAACTATTGTGCTCTATGGATGTCAAGTTAAATGTCAGAAACCATATGCTTTGAGAAGTCTTCTGAAGATTTCAGCCAACTAACCTGTGAAGAGTAATGTTCTGTAAGCACTGGGGTAAGACATTTAATGGGATGTAAGATATTGATAGTTCCCATAACCCACAATGCAAGTGCAAATATTCTAGGGAAATATGTCAATATGTACATAATGGATACGTGAGCCATATTTATAAAAATGTAAGCCAGAAAGGAACAGAAATAATCTTTGGAGTCTAGCTACATAAACCTCATATACTCAGATTTATGCCCAGCCAACTCAGCCAGGCAAGAGGAAAGTACAATACTGAACCATTTTTCAACATCTTGGGAGAGAGACAAGTCAAACTCAGACCTCCTGAAAGGTTTTGGGTTAGAGATTTGGGCTCATATTTATGAGACCATGAACCAGCATTTAAATCTTCTTTTTAGAGCCAGATGAACCATGTGCATGGAATTTGGCAATTTTTAATTAAAAAAAAAACAAATCTAACCTTTACAAAGAGATTTTTATGACTGCTGTACCTGTGAAACCTGTTTGCTCTTTGGTATGTATTTTCAGTATGTCTGATATTATCGCTTATTTATTGGTTGGTTTGTTTGTGTTACATAACATGCCAAGCTAGGGAGCTTATACCTAGGGCAATATTCATATAGGTGATAGGAGAAGAATATAAACATAGCATGTTAAGAGAAAGAAGGCAAAGGGTTCTTGTTTAAAATCTCCAAATGCAACCATGTAATCAAGAGACAGGAGTGTAATATGAACATTCGGGTAAAAGGTAGGGCATGAAATGTTCTAATTAAATGTTTAATGCTGGGATTAAATCTAGGAGCTAATGTGAGCTGCGGGCTCACAGCTCTTTCTGACTTCAATGACATTTTTGTTCTAGAGAAACCAAGTTCCTGGATCTTGCCTTTTTTGTATGTCCCACATTCTGTGAGTACAAAACAGAGAAGATACGAAATGTGGAAAGAGATGAGGATTCTCCTCTGTTTTTCAATCATGTTAGCAAAGCTATCCCTCTTCTTGAACCTCGTTTTTCCAACATGTAAAATGTAGCTACCTTACAGGGCACTGCTGAGATTAAAGAAATTCATGCACACCCAAGGTTTAGCAAATAAGAAGGAAGTGCTCATGTATGGTGGTGATTTAGAATGGGAAGAGCTAAAACCATTATAGGTTGGTTTCATGGGACCTTGAAGGCCTAGGCTTGCTGGTCAGCTCCTTCTTTCTTGTTTGGTCTCGATGGAGTTTGTTTCTCTGTCTTGTTTAAAGCAACCATCACCAGCCAGGCATTTGGTGCCTGCCTATAATCCCAGAATTCTGGGAGGCTGAGGCAGGAGGATCACAAATTTGACCCCAGCGTGGACAATTTAATGACTTCGTGAGACCCTGCCTCAAAAATAAAAACAAGGCTGGGTATGCAGCCCAGTGCAAATGCCCTGGGTTCAATCCCTAGTACTGGAAAGAAGAAAAAAGGAAGCTACCACCAACTCTGTACTGCTCAGACTCTCCCATTACAGTCAAAGAACCTAGAGCCCTGCAGTCCTCAGTGGACTACTCAGGAAACATGCCTTTTCAAGTCTTACATTCTCTAAAAATCATTTGCCTATTTTACACTTTACTTCATAACAGACATGCATTATTTCCAATATAAATTATTGCCCCTAAGTTTCTTAGCATGTCTGTCACTCCAGGCAGATGTGACTGAACTCCTGGAATATGGTATAGGTTCCCAGGAAACAAAGAACTCAAGCTGAGAAACAGAGGCTGACTCCCAGTGCTTAGGCTCTGCCAGTCGGGAAGGATAACAAAGGCAGCTCCTCGGTCCCAGGCAGGAATGCAGTGTGTGTGAGGACCTGCAGCCAGCACGGTGTCCCAGATGCCCTGGCTCTCAGGGGCATTTCCTCATTCTTGGTTGTCTTGGGTCAGGTGCTAAAGAAGTAGAGTGGGAAGGATTCTGCAGTGCATCACGGGATGTTGATAGAATACTTTCCAGGAAGGAAAGGCTTTTAAGGAAAAAATGGAAACAAAAGTAATACAGTGAAAGAACTACATGGATTGTAGTCCAGGTAGAGGTTGACCTTGGCCTGTTCTGCAGGGCACAGGCTCTGGAGCATGAGGAAGCTGCACATCACCTTCCTTTGAGTCGCTCAGCTGTTGCTTTTGGGGCCCGGAGGTTTGCTTGAATGCTCCAGCAGTGACTATGGCCAGTGGAGTTCTTCATCTTGAGCTCAATCCAACATCCCCATTGCTATAAAATGGGTTCCCTGGTCTGCTGTGATGCTATCCAGGCCAGGACAGAGCCAAAGATTTATAAGTCCAAGGACAGTGGTACCAGATGCAAACCTAGAGGCAAATTCTTACCAGAATCATACACCGGTTTCTATGAATTTGACCTGCTGACATTCTCTGAATGTCAGTGGCATCTCTCATCTGGATTGCTGGATTAAACTTTTTTTTAAAATTTTATTTAAGGAGAAAAAGAAAAAAAAAACAGAAAAAGGGTACAAGTTATACAGAATATTAGAAAACAAACAGTAGGAAATCACTAGTTAATAGACTACATATTATCATCTTAGAAATAGTTGTTCAAGTTACAAAATTAAAGCATATAAAGTGGACATTCAAACAGTGAGATTGCAAATAGTTCTGTTCAGTGATCCAACAAAACTCAGTAATATGGTTATCTATCTTACACACTTAAATATACATGCAGTTATATTCTTTAGAGCACTTTCTTTTCCTCTATTTTGTACAATGACAATTACACATTTTGGGTTTTATTACTCCCACAGTTTTATTACTTTTTTTGAAGAGAATAAAACCAAATAAATGTGACATAACAAAACAGAGTCAGTTAAATCAAAAGGATGGACATAATACATAATGTAAAAACAAAATACAAGGTGATCAACAATGGTTACCATAATGCCTCTTGCTATCTTAAAAAGAATTGCCTATATCATCAGTTATAATAAAACTGAACAAAACAGTAAAGAACAAAACCAATAAAACCAAAACATTGGAGACATTACAGGACTTCAAAAGAAGATAATAGTCAAACCAGAATGGGTGTCATAATGAATCTTATTATCTTCACAGTTGTTGCCTATACTCTCGAACTTGGTACTATCAAGCAAAACAGAATAGAGGGAAATCAGTCAGAATAAGATGGTGAGAGCAATACAGGGTTTCAAATCAAGTTAATAGGAAATTAAAGTGGCTTACTATTAATATATCCTGCTATTTTTTATTTTCCCTTAATTAAAAAGATAAAAATTAAAAAGTAAATAATAAAAAAGGAGATTGAGATAAAAGAGGGCATAACAACAAAACAGCACAGGTGAAAACATAACCATTTAAGCAAAATAGTGTTTCACCACAAGATATCCCAACATAAAAGTAGTTACCATAGAGTCTCTTTCCTTGAAATCTTTGAATATAACTTCATATACTGTAGCATCAAACATATCAAGACAATGTAAAACCATTCAAGGGAATGACAGTATTATAGGGTATTTAGAATCAACTAACAGAAAATGAACAATGGTTTCTGTATAATCTCCTTGTCTATAAAAGTTTTTGTTTATATTATCACATATAATAAAATCCAATAAGATACAACATGTTAAGACCAATGGAAACAGAAGAACAAAAGCTAGATGAGACTTCAAAACAAGATGATAATAAATCAGCACTAGCTATTACGATGTCTTGTTTTCTCCAAAATAGCTGTTCCTACCATCCAACCTTCTCTGCCTCATTTCTGTTGAGCTCTTTTTCTTCTTCATTTTGCTTTCTCCTCCATTCATTTTGGTCTCTCAGCCACTGTTTCTGGAATCTTGGTATTTTTCTTTTTTAGAATATCCTGCAGTATTCTCTGTAGAGTTGAATTGCTGGTTGCAAATTCCCCTAGTTCTCCTTTATCCTGGAAGCACCTTGTTTTTCCATCAATTTCTAGGGACAGTTGTGCAGGATATATCAATCTTGGCTGGAGGTTATTATCTTTCAAAGCTTGAATTATTTCCCCCCACAACCTTCATGATTTGATGGTTTGTGCCGAGAAGTCTGCTGTAATTGTGATGGGTGTTCCCTTGTAAGTGATCTGTTTCTTGTCTCCGATGGCTTTTAATATTCTGTTCTTATATTGGATTTCTGGAATTTTGATTATTATATGCCTGGGTGTAGTTCTGTTTGGGTTGTAGGTGGCTGGAGTCCTGTACACCTCATACATCTGAGTATCTTTACCTTTTGCTAAATTAGGGAAATTCTCCTGGATTATTTCTGTGAATAGCCTTTGTAGTTCATTTGTTTGTGTCCCTACTTCTTCTTTTATGTTCTTAATTCTTAAGTTATAGATCCTCATATCATCTTCTAGTCTTTTATTATTGCTGTTTGTTTCCTTGTTATTTTTAAGAAGTTTTTCATTTCATGCTCCCACATTAGAAATCTGTCCTCCAGTTCAGATAAGCTATCCTTAGTTTCTTTCAAGCTGTTATGCCAGCTTTCAATAGAGTTTTTAGTTTCCTGGTAATCTCTTTGAACCTGCTTCACGTATTCTATGTTTTCTCTATTTTCTCCATCAAACAATTCTCCCATTTTTTTCTGTTCTTCCATCCCACCATCTGTTTTTTCTTGGGTGGTGCTTAGCATGTCTCTAACTATTCTACTTATATCTTGCTTTATGTCATTAAATACTTCACTTTTGAACTCGTCTATGAGGCTCCGGAGATATCGCTTTATGTCTATTGGTGCCGTGTCTGATATTGCATGTTTTCTGTCCTCATTCTCCTTTGCATTTACCTTTCCTGGATCAGTGTTCTCAGGATTGGGGACTGAGGACCCTTTCTTGTTGCTCCCTCTTCCCATACTTTTTGTTCCTTCCATACAAGTGTATATAGGAAGCCCAGTTTCTTTCTTTGTCAGTTACAGTTTGTTTGAATCATGCTGACTAGGTGTTCCCACCCACTGCAGTGTACTAGGAAGACACAGACCTGGGCTGCCTCTGCTGGGCCCGCCCCTCCAGGTCAACCTACTGAAGGCTTCACTGCTAGGGTGCACCACCAGGCACTGGGACCTGGTTTGGGCTAGCCTACTGGGTCTTAGTCCATGGCATCACCCAGGCCAAGTGCTCCCCACCAATCCCGCTTGAGAGGGGAATACATGACTAAAGTCACTGCAGCACCCTGTTCCAGCTAGTCTGTCCAGTCCCAGAATGTCCTCTGTTGGAGCCTCCTAGTCTATAGAAAGGTCCCCGTTCCTCTCACCACAAGTTGATGCAGGGCTCCCCACCAGTCTCGCTCTCAACTCCATTTGCTGATTCCCCGCTCTCAGAGCTTTTGCGTCTCTGTCCCTACTGTGCTGCAGCAGTGGTGGCAGGAAATTCAAATCGCGGTTTCCAGAGGTGCAGGTTGCAGCTTTAGCGCTGAGATTTTATCTGTTCCAGTTATAGCGCCAGGACTGCATTTCCAGTTGGTTTCTCTTGGCTTAGTTTGTTCCTCGGTCGACAGGGTATATCTCCCCCTGCTTAGGACTCCCCACACTGCACCATACCTGGATTCTAAGCTGACTTTCTCAGAGACCCTCCATAACTGCTGTTATCTATCCGCCATGTTCTCTTGGAAGTCTGGATTAAACTTTCAGTTCATCTTCTTGCTCTGCCTTTATCCCCAACCAGAGTCTATTCTCAGTATAGCAGCAAGAGTGGGCCCTTATAAAGACTGAATCAGAGACCAGGCACACCCCCCCCACCAAGGCTTCCCATCGTATGCAGGGAAATCCAGAGCACTTCAGTTATCTACAGAGTTCTCTATGTTCTTACCTATTTCCCTGCTACCCTTCAGATCTCACTTCTTCCTATGCTTTTCTCATTAAGAGCACTCAGCCACTCTGGCTTCCTCAGTCATACTCATGCCTCAGGGCCTTTGCCTGTGATGTTTCCTTCATTTGGAATGCTAGTTCCAATGCAGCCCCATAACTATCCCCTTGCTTTTTTTCAGGTCTTGGCTCAACTACCTTGGTATCAGTCAGGGTTTGGTCAGGGAAGCAGAACCACTACATTGTGGGAAAAGAGAATTGTTATAGGCAGTAGATCTCATACAAACATGAGGACAGCTGAGGAAGGGGAAGTCTGGAGGGCTTTCGTAGCATCAGATACTCACTAACCAGTAGTGCTGAAGCACAGGCATGAGAGAATAAATTCAGAGCTTGGAGGGAAATCTGAGAAGCTAACAATATTTAACCACTTTGAAGTGGACTGTGGAAGGGGAATCCGTGGCGAGGCCTGTGGGAAACTGTTTCTTCCCATAGACTTCGCACTGAGGGTATAATAGAGGACCTAAGACCATTCTCAGTAGTTCATCTAAACATATTTAGCTCCAAATAAAAACAAAGGGGACAAAAACCTGCTTCTACTTAATGTGATTCATCTACTTCTCAAACAACTGAAAACACAAAATTCCACTGCATCCATGGGACAGTTATGTTCATTCTGCTTCAAGCTGAGTTTAGAATCCCCTTTGATGGTCTGGGACTCAAATCCTGAGCTTTAAGGCTAACGTCTACAAGCACGTTATGTTAGAGTGTTGAGAAATGGGACAGGAAGAATGGAAATAAGGAGGAAATATTAATAAGCGCCACGTCTTTGTTTCTGTAAGAGATCACCATCATTGTTTGTGTTTATGACTTTTCTCATCTGTTTCCCATTGGCCATTGGCACTAGTTAAGAAAAGAAACAAAGCAAGAAAAGAAGCCATGGGGCCTGAATCACTCGTTCACAGAATTTATTGTGCCTCTGGAACCTTCTAGAAGCCAGCCTTGGCAACCTGCTTCCACATGAGAGCAAGTCCTGCTGTACAGCACTGTGACTTGGTAGGTCAGCCAGCACCCACGGTATGAAGAGCATCTCACTTTGAATAGTTTAGTTTTTACCAGGGCTCCACAACAAACCTGAAACTATTTCTCAAAAGGCAAATACTTAACCACAAGGAATGACAGAACTTTGCTCCCACATCCACAAGGTCTGAATTGAGAAGCCAGACCAAGACTCCATGCAGCACCCCTGTCTGTCCCAGGCTCCGGGGTCACCCTGGAATTTACATGGGATTTGGCCTTACAGCCCATAAAGCAGAGCAGCTTTCACAGCAGCCTGGACCTGCTGCCAAGTCATCACTTTCTGTGGATCCCATTCAAAATAGGAAGCCTTTGCATTGTTAGGTAAATGGGTCAAAGTGGCACTCTGAGATAGGTATGTGGCCTCCAAAATCCTCTAACACCACTGGACATTTTCTGCTTTTCTCATTAATTAGAAGAAGTCATACACAGCAAAGCAAACTCTTCTTCACATCAGGAGGGATATCTTGGCACAGCCCAAGCTACGCGACTCAGAAATTTCACTGTGGTGGTAGGCTCCTAAATTGTGGTATTTTATTGCCTATTCTCTGGCCACGGGGTGTCATCTTAAAGTGTCTAGGATAGGTGCTACTTCCTGCTCACCACAGGACCCGTCAGCATGAAAGCCTATTCTTACAGTTCTGTTGCAGATTGATAAAACCCCAAACACCCTTCATTTCTCCACTATTACCTACCTGAATTCTATGTGCTAGAAACAGTGAATTTTTAAGTGTTCTCTCCAGATGAAGTGCTCTCTGTCTCTGAATCGATCCCTCAATATTTTTATTTGTTTCAATATTAAATGGATAATATTTGCCTCCTTCTAGTAAATTCTACTCTGCTTCAAGATGAGGGTCTCCCTCATCCCCCGCACTGTGTCGCTGTTATTCTCTTATTCTTGACTTTGCATTTTCTGTACCAACTAGAATTACTGCTTACTTATAAGGTCTCAGTAGCAAAGTCTGCCTTATTTCTCTCTCTCTTACCATGACACTGGTTTAGGGCTTTTATTGGTGCTCAATAAATGTCATTTGAATTAATTTAGTTTCCTTCTTAGCCACCTGTAATCAGTGCAGAGCAGCATGAGTGACCTTACCTCATGCTTATTTTGAGCGATTAATATGCTCAGTTTTCTCCTCTGTTAATTTTATATTTGCTTTTTTTTTCTGGTACTAGAGATTGAACTCTAGGCCTTTATACTAGACAATATATCCTGCCCTTTTTTGTGTTTCATTTTGAGACATGATTTTGATCCATCACTGAGTTACCCAGGTTGGGCTTGAACTCACCATTCCGCTGTCTCAGCCTCCCACAGTGCTGGAGTCACAGGAGAGGATCACTGTACCCAGCCTATCACACATTTTATAAATAATACATGAGAGTTCAAGTCTTACCATCCCTACTTCTACAAAATTTGGAAATAAAAATGTACAAGACATACAAGAAAATGCATGTAAATTAGATACAATTCATCATATGTTGGAGAAAGCCAAGATTCTCTCTGCAAATGTGCGACCCAGGTAGGGCATGCCCCAAAGTTCAAGTTAGCTCAGATCAGGCAAGAGTAATTTTGGTTATGACTTGAAGCTATCTTAGTATTCTCATTTAGTGGCTGTGAGGAGCCACAGCCTAGCAAAGGCAAGGAAGTCCCAAGGGCTAGGAGCTGGCAGGGTCCCTTCCAGGCCCGCTTTGGGTTCACCTGACTCGGACTGGAGTCTCGGAGAGAGGGTGCTGCAGGCTGTCACAGCCTCAGCTGCACCCATCCTCGTCCCTTTTTCTGCTGCTTCTGGACCTAGCAAGTGACCTTCAGGTTGTAATTTGGTTTCTGTCACGTCGCGGTGGATGTGATTATTGCAGTTCTTACTCTGAGTGCAGTAAGTAGGTGCTTCTAAGAAATTCTGACTCAATCAAGATTCTAGGACTAAAAGTGAAGACCCTGACCCAGTTCTGCTGGTCAGCCCGATTGTGGCCCCAGAACTGGACCTTCTCTCTATGGCCACCTCCAGAAGCTTGTTGGCTGCTGAACTGTGGACTCCCTGGGGCCTCGCCCCTTGCCTGAGTCCCCTGTTTCCCTCTGAGTCTCGTATGCACACTCCGTGTTGGTCACACTGTGGCTAGTGTGGCCCAGCAGCTATGCAGCCTATCACTGTTTTAAATTGGCACCTTTTATTTATTTGGGGTGCAGTTAGCACACGGACAAAGAGTCACTCTTGTAAATGTAGCCAATGGAGTTAAATACCACAGCAATCGGACACCCACCGTAGGTATTTCTACAGGCCTAAGTCAGCTGTTCATTAGCAGTTGGAAATTCTACATGGTTCCTCTTGCTTCTCTATCTCATATTTCCATTCCTTTTCTCACAGAAAACTTTACCCTACTGTAATGTATTTTTATTCTTGAAAGTCTTTTATTTGTCATTCTAGCATAATTTGCTACAATGGATATGCATATGCACATATTCCTAAATTAAGTTTTATTCTTATTTCCTGTGGCCCAGACTTTAAGTATGTTAAAATATCTTCTAACTTCAGTGATTATTAGTACCACTACACAATTAACCAAAATATCATACATGCTACAAATTTTACGGGTAATTATTCAATATATACAAAAGGATTTTATTGAAAGTACCTCTCTCAATAAGAACAATGAGGCAACATTTTTAAAAATTCATGTATTTGTGGATGAATAAAACTATTTCTATTGTTAGAAGGTTTATTATTATTATAACTAGTGAAACAGGCTTTAACATGAATTTTTTTTTGACATGTTCTACCACTGAATTAGTCCCCAGCCTTGTTTGTTTGTTTAGGAACTGGGTTTGAACTCAGGGTCTTCACATTGGGTTATATCCCACCTCTTTGTTATTGCTGTTGGTTTTGTTGTTTTTGTTTTTGAGACAGGGTAACACCAATTTGTAAACTGCAATTTGCAATCCTCCTCCTTTGAGCCTCCCAGAGTCCTGAGATTGCAGCCAGCTCCTCCTGCCCGGCTACCCTTTTTCTGTTTTGTTTCAAAGGCAAAATCTTATTAAATTGCCCAGCCTGACTTCAAACTCATCGTCCTCCTGCCTCAGCCTTCTAAGGAGCTGAGATTACAGGCATGTGCCACTGTACCTAGCACTTCTATTCCAAGTTTCAGCATTATAAATAGAAGAAAAGGGGGAAACCTTTTCACACAAAAAAGAACAGGTGAGAATGGAGGGAGTTCTGTTGTAGCACTGTTGCTACGTTTCTTTTGTGTGTGTTTCTTCTGAGTTACACTCCAGAAACCATAAAAATTACATCCCGTTGCCTAGCAACTGACAGCTGCATTCTGTCTACCTTCCATTCTATTAGTTGAAAGGACTGGCAGTCTCCGGGCTTATCAAACAATCCAGTGTTTCCAGTCTCCCCCAGCTCAGCGCTGCTGGCAGAACATCAAATTGTGGCTTCACTAGTGCCATTTGTTTCACACTGAGAAAAAGTACTGGAGTTAGCTCCATGTATGAGGGAGGTGTGTGTTTCTCCTGCAAAGAGAATGGAGAGTGGATGTGCCCCCTGGGGAAGATGGGGGACAGGTCCAGCTTGTCACCTGTGCATTCCAGGGAAATAGCATGTATGAAAGCCAAACTGCGTAGTTCAAAACCAAAAAAACTTTATTTTTTACAGTTCTGGACATTAGTAGTTCAAAGTGCCAGCTAGCTTGGTTCCTTCTACGTGGTCTGAGGGAAGGTCTGTCTTCTGCCTCTCTAGCTTCTGTTGACAATGAGCAATCATTGATGTTCCCTGGCTAGGAGATGTAGTAGCCCAATAACTTCCTTCACCTTTCCATCATATTCATTGTGTTTTCACTTGGCTGTCTTTTGATAAGGACATCAGTTACATCGGATTGGGGACCCACCCTACTCCGGAATGTCCTCATTTTAACTAAATGTATCTCTGAGGCCTTATTGCTAAATATGATCATATTTTGAGGTACTAGATTAAGACTTTAGTGTATCTTTTTTTGGGAGGAGGAAACACAAGTCAACCCATAATAGTGGCCTAGTGATGGGCCTGATAATGGCTTGTGCTTTTTTTTGAAAAATTATTTTTTTAGTACTTATGTGTAGTACATAATATTTATATTCCTTGTGGAAAGTTGGTACATGTACATAACATATCTTAATTCCTTTTTCTTATCTCCAATTCTTCCCCTCCCCCCAATTCTTGATCCTCTTCCCCTTTGAGAGAGAATCTATCTCCTAACTTCCTATTAGCTTTTATTTTGTTCTTCATTTTTACTTTGTAAGAGAAATCTTATAATATATTAAGCTTGTGTGTTTGATTTATTTCTCTTAGCATTATGGTCTCAGGGTTTATCCATTTTCCTGCAAATGATTCATTTATCTTTCTTTGTGGCAGAGTATTATTCCATTGTGTATAATACTGCATCTTCTTTATCCATTCGTATGCTGATAGATATATAGGATACTTCCAAGATGTAGCTATTATGAATTGTTCTGCTATAAACATAAGTAGTATATATTGCTGTAATATGATGTCATTAACTCTTCTGGGCAAATTCCAAGAAGGGAATAGTGGTTAAGTGGAATTTCTAGTTTCAGTTTTTTGCATAATCTCCACACTAATTTCCATAGTGGCTGTACTAGATTACACTCCCACCAACAGTGTAGAGTTGCCTTTTCCCCGTGGCCTCTCCAGCATTTGTTATTATTTGATATCTTGATGATGGCTATTCTTTCTGGAATAAGAATCTCCAATGTCATTTTAATTTACATTTCTCTAATAGCCAGTAATGCTGACCATATTTTCATCCATTTATGGAGCATTTGATGTACTTCTTCTGAGTTGCCCATTTGATTGGACCTTTTATTTTTGGGAGGTGTCTAATTTTTTTGTTTTTTTTTTTTAAATATATTCTAGATGTTAGTCCTCTGAATGAGGAATAGCATGCAAAAATCCTTTTAATTATGTAGATTGTCTCTTCATTCTGTTGGTGGTTTCCTTTGTTGTACAAAGGCTTTTAAATTTGATACAGTCCCAATTGTTGATTCTTTTTTTTTTTAAGGCATTGGAAATTTTTTGTTGATTCTTTTTTTTAACACCAAGTACATTTAATAGAAAAGAAGCAAGTTATGAAATATCCTCATATTTTTCCTTAAGAAATTAGAAATAGAAGATAAATATGCAAAATCACAGCTTTGATATGTTCCTACCACCTTGTTTTTAAATCCTATATTGTCAATGGTTGGGGCTCTTTGTTATTGTTATTTATTTGTCTCTTTTGTTTCTTGTTTTTCTCATAATTTGTTTTGTTTTTTCCCTCTAATACTTAAAAGTTAGATGGACATGTATAGGCTTATACATGCCTAGAAGTTCTAAAGAGCTTACAAGAATAGATTTTTATTACGTGTGACTGTATGAACAGCTACTTTGAAGAAAATGAGACGTTATAGTAGCCATTGCTAATTTCTTACCATCTTGTTATGAAGTCCAGTAATGCTTTTATTCTTTGTTTTGATGAGTTGTAGCGTTTTCTGTTATTTAATTTCAATATGTGTGAAAGTATGGACAGTTATTTTGAAGAGAATAAAAGACTTATGGTAGCCATTGTTGATTTTCCTATTGTCTGGTTTTGATAGGACTTAAAAACAAAATATCCTTTTGTTTTGATCAGTTTTATGCTGTTTTGTCCTGTTTGAATTCATTATGTGTGAAGATATGAACAACTATTTTGAAGAAAACAAGAGACATTATAATAGCCGTGGTTGGTTTCCTGTTGTCTTGCTTTAAAATCCTGTGTTGCTTGCATTGTTTTGTCCTGATCTGCTTGGTTCTGTTCTCTTTTGTTTTGTTATGGTCTATTCTCTTTAAAATAAAAAAAAAATTAAAAATAGAAATTAGAAATAAAAGAGAATAAAAACAAATAGAAGCAAATAATAAAGATCAGAAAACACAATTCCTTATCAAAATGCCAACATTATTTTCATAAAATTTAACATTTTGATTCTTACATTTCTGTAGAAATATAAAAGACTCAGAATAGTCTAAACAACTTTGGTAAAGGAACAAAATTAGAGCTTCAAACCTCCTCAGCTCCACGACTTATCTCAAAGTTACACTAATCAAGACAAAAGAGTATTGATATAGAGATAGACAAACCACCAAAGTACCAATATGAAGTCTCAAAATAGATACCCACATAAAAGACAATTGATTTCTGGCAAAGATGCAGAAGTAGTTACGTGGAGAAAGGATTGTTCCTTCAATAAATGTACTGGGACAACTGGATATCCACATGCAAAACACTCAAACCTTATATAGCAAATCAAAATTTCTTAAGACATCCAAAGGTCAACTCAAAATGGCTCACATTGGGTTAAAGAAAAAGCTGGTGTGACTGGGTCAAGGTATAGAAGGGAAGGCAGGACCTACAGAGATGTGAAGGAAGTCATTGAATTTGCTTCTGAACAGGCCATGTGGGTAACAAAGGATGGCATTAGGCTGCTTTTTTAAAAAACTATTTATATATATATATATATATATATATATATATATATATGTTTACACATATGTGTCTTATTTATTTTACTAATAAGTATGTCCTCAAGGCACATCCATTTACCTATAAAAGTGTCCATCTTTTCATTCTTTATGGTGAGTAGTACTCCATTGTACAGAAATACCACATCTTTTTTATCTATTCCTCATCCCATTGGCATTTAGATTGTTTCCAAAATCTGGCTATTATAAACTGTGCTGATATAAACATGGATGCACATATATCACTGTGGTATAATGTTTTCAATTCTCTTGGGAAGATACCCAGAAGAGGACGAGCTGGTTTGAATGGGTCTTCTAATTCTAGTTTCTTGAGGAATCTCCACACTGATTTCCACAGTGATTGCACCAGTCTGCATTTCCACTAACAGTGGAAGGAGGATTCCTGTGGAGAAGGATTCCTTTTTCCCCACAGCCCATCCAGCATTTGTTATTGGTTGATTTCTTAATACTAGCCATTCCTTCTGGGGTGAAGTGAAATCTCAGTATTGTTTTAATTTACATCTCTTCAATAACCAGTGCTGTTGAACATTTTTTCATGTATCTATTTGCTGTTTGTATTTCTTCACCTGAGAGGTATGTGTTCATCTCAGATGCCTATTTTTGGATTGAGTCTTTAAATGTGGGAGGACTGATTTTTTTTGAGTTCTTTATACATTCTTGATAGTAACCCTTTATCTGAGGAACAGCTGGCAAACATTTTCTCCCAGATTGTGGGTTGTCTCTTCACTCTGTTGGTGGTTTTTCTTGCTGTGCAAAAGCTTTTCAGCAGGATCTCAAGTGAGATCCCACTAGTTGATTATTTGGGATAAGTCCTGTGCACTTTGGGTTTCATTCATAAAGTCTGCCTACACCAGTGTCTTCAAGAGTTTTGCCTATTCTATCTTCAAGCAGATATAATGTTTTTGTTTTAATATTAAGATCTGTAATCCATTCTGATTTTAGCTTAGTACATGGTGAAAGACATGGGTCCAGATTTAATCTTCGACTTGTGGAAAGCCAGTTTTTCCAACACCACTTGTTAGAGAGACTATCTTTCTTATAGTGAATGTGTTTTGCACTTTTGTCAAATATAAGGTAGCTTAGTGTGTCTGCAGTTGTTTCTGCATCTTGTATCTTCTAATATATTCCAATATTCTTGAGGTGTTTTTTTGTTTTGTTTTGTTTTGTTTGCCAGTACCACACTGTTTTTATCACAGTAGCTTTTAGTATAATTTCAAATTAGGGATTGTGATGGCCCCTGTTTTGTCTTTTTTTTTTTTTTTTTTTGTGCAGGATTGCCTTGCTATTTTAAGTCTCTTCTGATTCCAGATGAATTTTAGGATTGTTTTCTCTAATTCTGTAAGATATCTATTGGGATTTTGATTGGGATTGCATTGAATCTGTGTAACAGTTTTGGAAGTATGGCCATTTTCACTGTATTGCTTCTTCCTACCCACACAGGATATTTCTCTACTTTCTAACATCCTCTTCAGTCTCCTTTTTCAAGTACTATCGTTTTCAATGTAGAGGTCTTTTACATCTTTCTTTAGATTGGTTCCTAGCTATTTCATTTTTTTTTGGATGCTATTGTAAAAGGTATTGTTTCCCTGATTTCTCTCTCAGTAAGTTTGTTATTCATGTACAAGAAGGCTATTGATTTTTGAGTATTGACTTTTTAACCAGCTACATAACTGAATTTGCTTATTAAATCTAGAAGGGGAGTTTTTGGAGTCTTCTATGTAGAGTATCATGTCATCTGCAAATAATGATAGTTTAACTTCTTCCTTTCCTATCTTTATTACTTTTATTTTTTTCTCTTTTCTACTTACTCTGGCTAAAGTTTCCAGGACTATGTTGAATAAGAGTGGAGATAGTAGATATCCTTGTCTTGTTCCTGATTTTAGAGTGAAAGCTTTCAGTTTTTGTCCATTTAGTATGATGCTGACTATTGGTTTGTCATAGATGACTTTTGTCAGATTGAGATAAAGATCATCTATTCCAATTTTCTGTAGGGCTTTTTTTTTATCATGAATGGGTGATGGACTTGTCAAAAGCTTTTTCTGCATCTATTGAGATGACCACATGAATGGCAGTGCTGGCATTCTGTCCAATACATTTTACCCTCACCAAGACCTTCACTGTATTTTTGGACTTAGTTCTAACTCGCGCATTCCATTTGGTAATGTGACCATTTTGCAACTTTTCAGCTAGTCAAATCCTATCTTCCCTCTGTTGCACACTTAATTTTGAGAACACTATAAGGTAATACTATTGTCCCATTTAATAGATGATGAAATTGAAGCACAGAGAAGCTAAATAACTTGCCTAGTGTTATACAGCTGATACGTGAACATGTAAATCAGGCAGTGTTGTGCCAAAGACCAGGCTACTTAACTTCTGTGCAACATCATAATATTGAAAAAATTTTACGTATTTTTATTTTGTTATTGCTTTATGAAAATAAAGCCTTAGAATTCTCTCATAAAAATTTAAAAACTATCCTTTCACAAAGCCATGGTTTTGATAAAAAATACATCAGTTTTTAAATAGTATTTTTACAAAAGTAAAAAAAATAACCTAAATGATGCCATATCTGTGGTCTTGGCCTTGTGAGGGTCTGCTTTCTTTTTATACTAACAAATACTCAAGATAAATCAAGTTAAAGATGCAAAGTTTATTTTGTTTCATAATTTCAGAGTTCCTAGTCCATGACCAATTTGCCTATTTTTTGTGGGTCTGTGGGTAGACAGCACATAATGGCAGGAGCGTTGACACAGTGAAAGCCCTTCTCCTCTCAGCTGAGATGCAGCGGAGAAAGAGCAGGGTACTGGAGTTTTAGGCTCTTTGAGGTATCAACTCAGGGGCTAAGACTCCCCCCTCCCCAGGCTCTTCTTAAAGGATCCACTACTTGCAATAGTGCCACAGATTGGGGACCAAGCTTTTAACATTTGAGACTTTAGGGAACATTCTAGATCTACACTACATACTGCATTCTTATTCTCTCTCTCTCTCTCTCTCTCTCTCTCTCTCTCTCTCTTTCTCTCTGTATAACACATACACACACCCTCCTGCTCTGAAATGATCCATCCAGCTGTCATGTCCTGAAGACACTCAGGTGGCTTATGTAAAAAATAGTTGAGGTCCCTGGCCAACAGCCAGTGAGAATTAAGGATGGCCAACTATCACATGAGTGAGTGTTATGGTTTGTATTTAGATGCCCCACTAAAGCCTCATGAGTGAGTGAATCCTCTCACTGACTTTTTCCAAGATAAAGTGAGAGCAACGGCTTTCTGTCCAGAGTTTTCATGTTATCCAGAGTAACAGCAGCAGATTTAGGGCAAACAGGTGAAATCATCTTGCTAATACAATTCTCAAACTTCAAAAAGTTATGTAGGCTTTCAAGAACTTAGAGATTAGTAGATGTAGGGAGTATTTGTTAAAATAATGAAGAAATAGAAATATGGTATCTTTGTGTATGGAATAATTCAACAAAGATGTCAGTTCTCTTTAAATTAATCTATATTTCCTGGTACCCATAATGACTTGGGATTTTTTTTTGAGACAAGATTTTGCTATGTAGACCAGACTGGTCTTGAACTCAAAGCAATCCTCCTGCATGCTAGGATTATATGTATGTTCCACCACACCTGGCTAAATTAATCTATAATTTAATGTAATAGAATTCTGGAAATTTTCCTCAAAATGGATATATTTGTTAAAAATTTTATCTGGAAGGTCTGGGGATTTAGCTCAGTGGCATAAGCCCCTGCCTGGCAAGTCCAAGGTCATGAGTTCAATCCCCGGTACAAAAAAAATTTTTTTTATCTGGAAGAATTATTGTGAAAGAAGAATAAAGTCACACTTATCAAACAGGACAAAGAAGACAGATATACCCTAATATCCAGATCTATTAAAATATGCGGAAAATATAAAAGCATAATATTAGCTAATAGAAAACTAATCTATGAAAAGCAATTGAGAATCTAAGAAGAGACCAGTGAGAAGTAGTTATATAATAAGTACAGAAGTATAGACAAATGGAAATGAAATGGTTATAAAATACCTTGCATAAGAATGTTTATCCTTATAAAAGTTTATCCCTATCTCACAATGTATTAGAAAACAAAGATTTAAATGTGAAGCAAACAATGTAAAATATACAAAAGTTGAAATGTATCAGAATAAGGGAAAAGACCTTTATGGCTTAGGCATGAAAAAGAGTTTCTTAATCAAGAACATGTTTTTCAGCTGAGCGTTGTGGTGTATCCCAGTACTTTGGCAGGCTGAGGCAGGAAGACTGCAAGTTCCAGCCAGCCTGGGCAATGTAGTGATTGAACAAGATACTGTATCAAACTAAAAAATAAAAAGGAGGTAAGGCTGGACATGTAGTTGAGTAGGAAGGTCCTTGGTTCATGCTCAGTAATGACAAAAAGAAAAAAAATTTCAGTCATGTTTTCAAGCACAGAAAAACAGTTAACACTAAATTCTATGAACATCACTGAGGTCTACCTTCTGTTTTACCTACTGTATGCTCTTATCCTAAGCAAAGTGCTACCTAAGAAAATTCAGACACCAGAAAAAGCATTTTGTAAGTCATTTCTAATTTAGCTATTTTCGCATAATAAATAACATGTATATGATATCATACCTTATCTGTTCAAATCTATGGCTTGATCCAATAATACACTCTTTGATATAATTTAAATGGAACTAAATGTTTTTCTCTCACTGATAATTTTCTAGACAGGATATGAACCCAGAATTAAAAAGTAAACAGTGATAGAATTTGGTGGTCTGCTCTGCTTTTTGTATTGTGTGTGTGTGTGTGTGTGTGTGTGTGTGTGTGTGTGTGTGGTGGGAGCCTGGGATTGAACTCATGACCTCACGTTTACAAAGCAGGCACTTACACCACTGAGCTAAACCCCTGGAGCTTTTTGTATTTTTGTACTGTATCCTCCTCCTTCATTTCTTGGGAACATTACTATTGCTAGTGCATGATGGAAGAAAACAGGTTGTGATTTATTATGTTTACTAATGCTGTAACTTTGATTTAAATTTTTCATTGTCTAAATAGGAGTTAGAATTATTACTTGCAAAGTCATTGGCTTGAAACTATTTTCATGAGAAATCATATCTCATTTCATTAAAATAAAGATAGAAAATTCAACCGCAAGGAAAACTCATTTGTCTTCTAAGAATAGCACTTCAGAGAATCAAAGAAATTAGAGGTGGAAAAATCAATTAGAACTAATCTACTAGCTTGTCAGAAAGGATTTCTTTCTACAAAATATATTCTACTTCTTTGTCCAGGTTAATTTTATATGTCTCAAGAGATGGAACACTCATTATATCTCTTTGAAGTCTTTTATCTAATTGAACTAAGAACCTTTTTCAAATACCTAACTTTTATGTTGAATATTAATTGTGTACTATTAATTATACTTCTTTTTCCTAGTGCCCCTTCCAATTCAGTTGCCTTTTTTTTTTTTTAGTGCTGGGGATCGAACTCATGACCTTGCACTTGCCAAGCAGGTGCTTGTGCCGCTGAGCTAAACCCCCAACCCCCGCTCCCCAATTTTTTTGTACTCTCAGTTATTAGTAAGCAGCTAGCTTTCACTTAGCCTAGTATAGATGTTCACTTGTTATAATGATATCTTAAAAACCAAAGAAATCTTTAGGTCTTTTCCTCCACCCTCCTTTTCTTTCCTGTTTTTGCAGCCTTTGTAATGAGATGCTTTAAAGTATAAAATATTTGATAGGAACAAATTCAGAAAGGAGACTGTAAACTCTTGTTTGATTAAGGGAATTATCGATTCCTTTGCAAATGAGAAGTATGCTTCTTGTTATCTCTGCTGGAGTAAAGCATTTTCTCTTATAAATGATTTCCAGTTGTTTTTAAATGTCTTTTCTCTGGATGGCTTCTACTTGAGATCTCCCCTTCCTATTTAATTACATCTGTATAAATTAAAGCATTTTTGTAGCTTGGATGGTGTTATTTATATTGTACCCCTTGAATACAAAAGCAATGGTTTCTCTCCAAATTCTTGCCCTTGTCTGTGCAGAGGATTAATTGTGAGATACGATACAAATGGGTACTTTGGATTCAAATTTCTGCTGTCTGATGATAAGAAAAACAAGGATTCCAGGAAGGGTGAGAGGATATCACATAACTGGATACTGCCCTGAGTGTGAAGATATAAATTCTTTGTAGCCAGAGCCATTTCTATAACATGGCAGTGTCTATAGTAACAATTCCTGTTACCCTGGGGCAAGGGCAGAGAGAAACAGTAATAGATTTCAGTGTGTGTTTTTATCCTCAACTGAGTTTCTATGAATTTTTATATGGAACAATCAATCACCACTGGAAGAAGTATTCATGAAATTTGCTAGATATTTTTTTCAATAGCAAAAATTTGCAGAAATATTTAATTAGCTTTCTCTTTTACCAAGAGAGTTAAAAAATGCCAAAAATCTGTATGTGGACATGACATCTTATTAGGAGCTTACAGTATTATCTGGAGTAAGACTGTTATGTTCAAATTTTACCTTTGTCCCTTAACAGCGGTGTAACTTTTGGAAAGTAATTTAATTCTTCTGGCCCCAGTTTTCTGTGGAATAAAATGGTAATACATTCTATTTGAGGAAAAATTTTATCATAAATTGAGTTAGTGTTGGTAAATTGCTTAATATAGTATCAGAAAATCTAATTTCCTTTCTTCTTCCCTTCATTCATTAAACAGATATCTATTAATTATCTTCTATGTGGTGAGAGTAGAAATAGGAGTCTACAGCAGAACAAGGAAGAATGACCTATCTACTTGGATGTGGGAAGTGCTACAAAAGCATACAACATGCTCTGGAATTGAGGAGCGAGCCATTAGCTTGTATGGTGGCTGCAGGCACGCGCTGTACCCTCTGGAGGAAGAGTGTGATCTTGACACATGGGTGAGGTGGAGGAGGTAGAAGGGGGCAATGTGTAAAGCAGGAAGCGTATTCCAGGCACAGGAACAGCATCAGCAAGAGCACCACAGCGTGGAAGTGCGTGCTGTCCACCAGTGAATCAGTAAGTGTGGACAAAGCACTGTGGGGTGGGTGCCTGAGAGAGGGGCTAAGATCCGCTCTTCTCCAGCTCTTGGGCAACTCCTGTTGCATGAGTTTGGGTTGGAAGATGGCTTGATCTCCCGCTATGGAACTGAAGGGAGCCAAATACTCCTCTCTGTCTCTCACTGCTAGGCCATGACCGGCTCAGGTGCTTGTATCTGTGATCTTGGATAGGGAGGAGAGGTGTTAAGATGAAAAGGTTCAGGACTGGTGGATGCTACCTTTGGTAGCACAATGCTGTGCCTTCGTCTGTGTGATTTGCTGCCAGTCTTCCATAGATTCAACTCTCCGTCTCTGTATTAATGCAGAGAGCTATTTGATAACCCACCATTTCTTAATTTTCCCCTGGGTAAATTAACAAGAGTTTCTTTTCTTTGTAACCAAGATGTGTCTTAAAAAAAAATCAACACAGAGAAAGAGAGAAATTAAAGCCTGGCATGGTGGCACCTATAACCCCAGCAGTCTGGCAGGCTGAGGCAGGAGGATCATCATCATCACCATGAATTCAAGGCCAGCCTGGGATATGCAGTGAGTTCAAAAGCAACCTGAACTATATAACAAGATGCTGTCTTAATGAGAGAGATAGAGATAGAGATGATAGAGAGAGATTAGTTTTTATTATCTGTATTTACTAAGTTTTGTTTAATGAATATGACATAGGTCTGTAATAAAATTTTGAGACAGGGTCTTACTTTATAGGGCAGTCTGACCTTGAACTTGCTTATGTAGCCACACTGGCTTCGAACTTGTATCGATCCTCCTGCCTCAGCCTCCCAGAATACTGGGATTACAGGCATGTACCACCACATCTGGTTACTTTTTATTTAATGTAAAATCAAATGTGATTGTGAAATAGAAAAAATTTAAATTAACATTATTTAAAATGCTACAGAGAACAACATGATAAGAGGAACAACTGTCAGAGTAATAATGATTTTGATGTGATATATAGAATGCTTGCCCATAAGCCAGGCAGATCATTATGGGCTTTACGGACACTACCTCACATACTTTGGTGGCAAACACTGTAATATACATATTTTGATTGTCAGTGTTTTCAGATGAAGAAAACTGAGATCTGGAGAGGTTAAGTCATTGTCCAAAGGTGCTAGTGGAAGAGTGGTACAGCCGAAATTTAAATCTGTACAATGCTGCTAAACCCATGGATCTCAGAGAGCTCATGACCACCCTTTTCTAAAGGAGGTGAAGGGCTTTTATATACAGGGTAATACCCAAAGTCGATCTTAGAAGCTAGGTAGGATTTTCTAGCTAAAGGAGATGTAAGAATATTATTTCAGCCTGAGAAGCATGTGAGAAAGAGCAGATAGGAAAGGGCATTCTTTGTTTCGAGATGTTTTCTTCAGTGACTACTCTGTGACTGGCTGGTTGTTCTAGTCCCAAATGCTCAGATGCAGTAGCCACTCCTTGCATATCCTTACTTGATTTGAAATTAATTAACATCAATCAGAAATAACATTTTAGTTCCTCGTCACGATAACCACATTTCATGTGCTCAGTAGACCCACAAGCTCATTAATGACTACTGTAATGCACAAAACAAATATAAAAACATTTCTAGTATTGCAGAAAATTGTATTAGACCATGTTGCTCTGATCGTTTATACCAATAGTAAAGGCTTTAATGTCTCCTCCAACTGCACTGTTACTGGGAGGACCATATATCTGTGTCTCCCTTCCTCCTGAACTTCATTCTTGTTTTCTCAAAGTACAATTCATATCCAAGTGTGGACTGTTACCATGGAAAGAATATGGTGTTTGCAGTTAAAGCATTATTTTATGTCCTAGCTCTCACTAGCTGTGTGAGTTTGGGCAAGATAATGAACCTTCATGAACCTCATTTTTTTAACCTGTATAATGGGTCTCTTTGTGTTTCCATCATGGAGTTCTTTAGGAGCAAATGAAAAGCTTCCATCTGTAAAGCTTCTAGTAGGCTTTGGGTGGGATGATTTCATTCCTTCCAGCCTTATTTCAGTTAATGACCTCACCCATTACTCAGGTTCCTAAACTAGAAATCCTTCCTCTTTAACTACTGCCCCAAATTAGTCATCAAGCCCAGTTGCTCCCCCCTTACCCTCCCCCTGGAGGATGCGTATCAGATCAGGGCCCTCCATTGTCCCCATTCCCACTGTCCTGGGCTTTTTAAGCACTATTTTGCAATCCTGCTGACCTTGGGGATACCCTTTACTCCTAATCCAAACCTTCCCTCACATTGCTGCCTGAGTGATTCTTCTAAAATAAGATGCCAGTGATGTCACTGTTCTCCTTTAAACCCCTTGGTAATGTCCCATTGCTTAAGGATAAAATCTCAACTGCCAAGCCTAAGACCTCGAATGAGCTACCTTTCACTGCAATTCAGACACACATTTTGACCCTAGTGTTAGCACCGCTAACTTATTTTCTATCTATTTTTCTGTGTAGAGTGTTAAGGCCCCAAACTTCAGGCAAACTGCCTAAGTTCAAATCTGTTCTGCCACTAATCTGTCTTCTTTTAGTGACTTTGTGTGTTCAAACCTCATTTCTCCGTGGGTAAAACAGGAATAAAATAGTAGGGGAGTTGTGAGGATTAAGTGAAATAGTTTGCCAGTGTCTGGCACATCTTAAACAATAAAAGTTAAGCTATTCTATAACCAGCACTTTGTGATGAGTTTGTACTTTGCACCTCTGTGTTTTGACATTTACTTGATTCTGTTTTTGCTAACGTAGAAGGTATCCTCCTAAACTGCTAAATGTCAGAACATCCCTAAAAATAATCCTTAAAAATAAAAGTAAAAAGATAAAGTACTGAAGTTATTTTTAAGATATTATCTTACTATAAGCGTGAACTTTGCAGGTATTTTGGTATTTCCCTTTGATTTCTATAAAGTAATTTTAAAACATGACCAAAGCAAATCATGACCTCTCTTTTTTGTTGTAATCATTAAAATCCCTTGCTTAAATCACAAACAGCTCATATACCGGGTGATCAAATAAAAACACTAGAGACTTTAAGTACTGGCACAAAAGATTTCTTGACACTTGATAGTTTTGAAGAACTTCATACCACTTTGACTGAAATAATGCCTTGTTTGAGATTCTTAGAAGCAGTCTGATAGATTGTTGATCAAAGATTAAAGACTAGTGACTTCGCAAGTAGAGACAAGTAATAAGATCCCTTTGGTTGCCACCAACTTTGCACATGGTAACATTTAGATTGAAAGCCAGAGTTTTAATACAGTCTAGTGCTGTTGTCCCCATTACTTTAGAAAAATAAGGGTTCCAGCGCCAGTCCTGTCCCTGACTTGTCTAAATAGTTATTTATGTCTCTGGCCCAGAGAGGCAAATGTCCTTTGTAAAATCTAGGAGTAGATCTAGACTTGATTCTGGAATGATCACGTTAAGTGTTCTTCCCAGTCAAATTCTTGAATCTGGGCCCTTCCTCCAGGCCCCAAGCATTTAGAGAAGATCTTAGGCCTTAAGGGACTCACAGAAATAATTTTTATGTGCTGTTCACAGCATCTACTTCCATGTTTTACAAAATACACTTTTATTCTTGGAATAATTTTCTTAAAAAACAATTCATTGAATGAGTCAGCATTAAGGGACAAAGCTCACGACACAACAAAATTGCACGAGGTAGGAAGATGAAAAGCGATTTTCTTTGTAAACTTCAATGGAGAGGTACAGAGGAACCAATTACTGATCTGAAGAGGACTGCACAGGGCAAGGTTCTCGGCCGCAGAGCTATCGCGCGGTTCCGTATTCCGCACGACGGAGGGTTTGGGGAGCCCTCTCCACGCTGCCACAAGACTGCGATGCCAGAAAAGCTCCTGCTAGAGACAGGGAAAGAAAATGTGGCTAGGCGGTTGACGGGGGACGGGAGGGAGGGAGGAAGGAAGCAGAGGGAGGTGAAGAGCCTGGCCCCGGCTCGGCGATCGCTGAGCGGCTGCACAACGCTCCGTGGCCCCTTCTGCAGCACTACGCGGGAAGCCCGGGGACTCAGCACGTCCAGAAGGTGACCTCCCGACCCCTGGGGAGCGCAGAGCATTGCCTGCACCCAGAACTTGGCAGGCGGCGAGGTGCGCGCGGCCTGCGCCGGGCGCGGAAGCGTTTCCCGGGCGCGCGCAGCGGCTCGGCGCGTTTCCGGAAGGCGGATTGCATCAGGTGTGGAGCCCCCGCCGCCTCGGCCTAACCTGGCGTCCAGTGCGCCTGCGCGTGTCGTCCGCCCCGCCCCGCCGCGCCCCGCCCCGCCCCGCCGCCGCCCACTCCGCGGCAGATTTTTCTACTAGTCGCCAGCTGCACGCTGTCTCGGATCCCCGAGGAAAGGGGTGACAGGGCTGGGTACCGAAGGGAGTGGTGGAGTCCGAGGGAATGGACTGCGCTGGAAGAGGACTCGCCCGGAAGGGCGCCAGGGGGTCTCTAATGACTGCGGGGTTGTGTTTGGCGAATTTATTCACTGGGTCTCAAGGACGCAGCCCAGACCCACAAGGCTTCCCCAAGAGAGCCCATATTTTCCCCATGTGGCTACTTAAACTGTGACCATCGACTGTCCTGCTCCACAGACCCATTAGGCTAGTCCTGGGGGCAGGGACTCTGCCTCAAGCAAGCATTTTCGTTGATTTACAGATTTTTCTGTCGTAAAAGGCCTAGAGCTGGGTCTGTGGGAAATAATGGTTCATAAACGAAGTTAGGGAATGCAAAAGCCAGAAATCCCTTTTCTGCGAGGAAGCTTCCCGCATGTCCAGCAACCCTGCTCCAAATCTGCATCGCCCCCCCCCTTTACCAATTAGCACCTTGCACACTTGTTTCATGGTAAGAGTTAACTGCTGACTATGATGGCTACCTGTTTCCGTGCTAGGCCATGACACTTTAATCCACTTCTATCCTAAGGCCTAGTACAGGACCTTGCAGATCCTTAATAAATTCATGACGTATGAAGAAATCAAATAATGTGCATTTCCACTGCATAGAGTCATACATGAACAAGAAAGAATGGGGATGAATTCATTATTTGAGGAAAGTGCATTCTGGAGATTTGGGTAAGAGAATACGAAGAGCTGTTATTTTGTGGTTACAATTCCTTTACTTTAGGATTATCTTTCCTAAAGAGATGGTAGGTAGAGCTGCCAGTGTACACACAGGGTTCACAAGGTGCACTCTTTGGACCGGCAGCATCAGAATGCCCTCTGATCTTGTTACATATACAGTTGTTACATATACATATACAGTTGCTCCTGCTCCACCACACGAAAGGGAACCCCGCGGGCGGTCTGTTTAGCGAGCCCTCTGGAGGGTATGAACCAGGCTCCAGTTTGATGATTGCTGTTTTGGAAAAGTGCAACCTCCATATCTTCAGGGACGTCATTCACAGAGCGTGGGGCAGAGTACTGCTTGCCACTTACTGAGCATTTACTCTTATCAGGACCTTGCTCGCTGGTGCACAAATCGGGCTATAGATAAACTACGGGGAATGGAAAGGAAATTATGTGTTTCCTTTCTGCAGGTGTGCGTCTCTTGCTGTGATTTTGAGAGGGAGTGGCGCGTGACTGGAGGCGGGGAGGGGAGGGAGTACAGCCCTCAGGGGAAGGGGTCTGAAGACCGAAAGGAGTGGGTCTGGCCCACTAACTTTCACTAGCCTGGGTGGGTGTGGGCAGCTCTCATCTGGGGACATTTTTCCTTTGTAAGGATCACAGACTTAAGAGAAAAGGCAAATCAGGGATAAGGTCACCCAACTGCCTTTTGATGCAGCCTGAAGCCAGGCCACATGGAGGGAACAGCCAGGCTGCACCGCGATCGCGGACTTTGGGTCTCGGGCACCCGCTGCTTTCCTCGGCGACCTGGAGCGCGTGCGCGCCGCCGGGCCCCCAGCCTCCACCTGCAGGGGTCGCCGTGGGAGCGCGGCCCGCCCCCTCCGCCCGGCCCCCGCCCCCGGCCCCGCCTTGCTCCGCTCAGCCTCCGCTCGCCAGGCCCCTCCAGCCTCTCCTCGCGCAGCCGCCGCCAAAGCCTGGAGAGGCGGAATCTCGCCGGCGCCGCTCCCTGCGCGGGACTCGCGGAGCGGCACTGGGCATGCTCAGTCGCCGGAGCCCGTGCTGGTCTCTAGTAGGAAGCTCGCGCGCTGCTCCCGCAGCTGATCCGGGCGCGCCGGCGAGGGCAGGACTGGAGCCGAGCGAGGCGAGCGCCGCGCGCACTGCCGGTGAGCCCCGCTTGCTTCTTGGCCCTGACCGCGGACTCGGGGGACGACCCAGGGAGAAAGCGCAGCGGCGAGTGGCCACGAGTGCCCCCCGCCGCTGCTCTCCTCCACCCGGTGCCGGGGCTGCGCGGTCACTGCTGTCCGCCTAGCCGCAGCCGCATCTGCAGCAGGCGCCCGCTGCGGAGTCCGTGCGCCCTGCGCCCGCGCTGCAGGGCCGGTGGCGCGGCGACTGCGGGCTCACTCCTTGACTTCCATCGCTCCTGCTTCCCGGCGCCCTCTCTCCCGCATCTGCCCGGGCTTGGCTTGGCTTGGCCTGGGGCGGGGAAGCCAGGGTCGCCGGGCGAGCGCCGGGAGGGGACTGCGGAGCGGTGGCGAGGGTGGGCGCGGGCGGCGAGGAGTGCACACCCCCTGGCCCTGGCACCGGCCTCCACGGTGCGGCTGGGCTCTCTCTCCCCGGCAGCTGCGCGCTCCTGCCGGCAAGTTGGAGACCGGGCTGGCTGCTTTGGGGTTTCAGAGATTCCATGCCTAGAGATAAAAAGGAAAAAAGTTCATCCCCCTCCTTGTAGGCAGAGAAAGCATTTTAATTAGAAAATGGCTGTGCGAAGGGGGAGAGTCAGGAAAGCTGGCCCTGGGTTCAGGAAGCCCCTCTGCTGCCTGGCGGGAGGAACGGAGAGCCGGACGCTAGGAATGACATTTGCGCGACGAAAACAGATTGGACGGAGGGAGGCATGCGGAGTCCTACAGAAACAATGCAAGGTGGTCGAGGCGTCCGCGGGGAGGTCTGGAACCCGTGGTCAGGGTCGAAGGGTTGCGGGAGAGTGTGGAACTTGAATTAAAAATTCCTGAGAAATTAGACCTTGAGTTGGGACAGTTTTAGAGGCAAGTTCTGCGCAGTTTAGAGCTTGTCACCGGCGATTTTGGATGGACTGAGCGGTCATAGAGGACCAAGACAGAAGTAGGTCAATGTAGGAAGGTAGGATAGGACTGGGATCTTAGAAGGCAGTGCTGAGGACCTCCTGGGTCATTGGCTGTACGTTGTGTCTGATGACTTAAGTAAAACACCTAACAGGATATGAGTAGTGGCATCTGAATTCCAAGAAATGAGTAAACTTTGTGAGGCTGGCATTGTTTTGTCATTTGTTTTCATGTTTCACTAATTTAAGAACAAACAGTGGCATCTGATCTGTTTTCATTTTGCTGGCTTAAATCATTGCTTTTTTTCCCCACCTTGTCAAGGATTTATATTTTGAATCGTGTCCTCAGATGGCCAAGATAATGACTATTTGAATTTGTGGTGCTGGGCTAACCGACCACCGTTGAAAGGGGATTCTATTATGAACCTAGGTATCTTTCAGTTCGTAGCTTGAAAGCGGTATTTGTTTAACAGTTGTTTGTCAGAACTTGCAGAATCCTAGAAATGACATCCTTGTGAAAGGATGACATTTGTCATGAGAATGGGGATCTTCCATCCTGGGGGAAATACAAGAGAGCACAGGTGGCAGTAGTGCACTGTGGGACATTCTCCAGGAGGGGGACACCGCCATTGCCAGATTTCTATTGCTGACCTTTTGTCATGGATGTGCTAGGTAACTCCAAAAAGTCCTCATAACTGAGAGTATAACTGTGTTCCTTCATGTTGCACAGAGTCTGAGAAAGGACTCTTAGGTTGAGATCCTTTCATAGGAAGGAGTTTATGTCTGTTTTATTCTTTCTTAAAACGAATACATTTACCTGAATAATTCACCTCAAAGGATCCAGAAGGACCCTGCTTTCTGATACTTGCAAAGTGGTAGTTGAAATCTTGGTGAGCTAAAATGTAACAGAGTAGCATTTTACTCTAAATTAGAGTAATATGAATGCTGACTATGACATTATTTGGGAAAAAGACTTACACATTACATAGATCTATATATGCAGACCCACAGCATTTAAAAAAAATTTTTTTTTTGGTCTTTTTGAGACAGCCTTTCACTGTGCAGTTCAGGCTGGCCTTGAACACCCTTTGTAGTCCAGGCTGGCCTCGAACTCATAGCAGTCTTTCTGCCTCAGCCGCCCATGTGCTGGGATTCTAGGCCAGTGCCACTGCTCCCAGATAGACACATAGCATTTTGAAACTGTTACTTTGTACTCTATGTTTTAACTTTATGATGACTTCTTTTCTTGCCACCAAAGAAACAACCAACATGGAATTCCTTTTTCCTGTTGCAGCAAGAATTAATGCTGGAAAGTCTTACAGTGTTATTAAGAATAGTGTTATGTTGAATACCCTCATTACTGGATATCTTCATATATTGTCTAAGGAAAATGAAACATTATGTGTCTGTGCTTTTTTCCATTACACTTCAGGGATGGTCAATATCCCTGTGATACGTCATTTTTCAGTTTTTGAGGAGTATATGACAGACTGTTATTAGGAAACTATTGCAGTAAGCTATTACTAGTTATGTGGATGGCACTTCTTTCTCTTGGGTAAGAAAACTGGCATTCATTTAATGCTTATTATGTGTCAGGACTGATAGTAAGCTTTTACATATACTACCTTATATTGTCAGCATCTTTGCATAAATATTACCTACTCAAGCACAGCTTTGAAGGCTTAACACCTTTTGATTCCACAGAAATCTAACCTTAAAGTTTATCTGGTAGGAAAATATTTTCAATGCATTCCTGTCTTAGTCACTTTTCTGTCATTGCTGGAACAAAACACTCCACATTCAAAGTTAGAGGAGGAAAGTTTATCTAGCTTACAGTTTGTAGTGGTTTCAGCCCATATACTCATCTGGCTCTGAGGAGGGTGGCATGGCAAGGGGGCAGAAGTTCATGGCTATGGAAAACAGCAAAACCAACAAGAGCAAAAAAGGGAGGAGAAAGAAATCAAGCTTCTTTCCTTCCCTTACACATAGGCTGCCTGCCCCAGGGCAGGTGTAGCACTCACACCCATAGTCCCAGCATTGGACCATGAATCAATCCAATCAGAAACTCTAGAAGCCTGTCTTCCTGATGCATGAGGCTTTGGGGGAACATCTAGACACAAACTGTAACAGTTCCATTTTTATTCAGTAAGCATTCTCTTGCAAAACATCTTTGATTTGTTATTTGGGATTAGATTTGATTGGAATAGCATGTCTTCAAAATGATTTGAATGTTTTTAAGAAGCTTCCATCATATTTTAAAACTGTTTTGTGTTCATTTATTTTCAGCAATGTTGTACTACTAGCAAATAAAAGTAAATGTAAGGAAAATAAACCCAGATTACCCTTTCAATTTTTAATGTGTTATTTGTGCATATATTGCATGTTGATAAGTGATGATGGTGTCTTTCAGCTGAAGTGGCGATGACAGTAACAGTCTGCATAATTAAGGGACTGGTGGGATTTGATGGAAAGACCACCCACCAGAGGCTCCGAAGACTTGCCTCCTGGGTTTTCCTGCCTCCTTCATTCCTTTTTTTTTTGGTCTTTTTTGTTTTTTATTGGTACCAGGGATCGAACTCACAACCGTCTGCTTGCAAGGCAGGCGCTTATGCCGCTGAGCTAAATCCCCAGCCCCTCATTCATTCCTTTCACTCAGTGGGTGATGTTGGCAAAGTCACTTTACTTTGCTGGCCTCAGTTTCCCCATCTGTAATGTGAGAGTGTTACAGTAGCATGTACCCTTTGGGTCTCTATCTGGTCCTTTGTGTCCCAGTCCAGAGATCTGTGATGCAGCGATTTGGAGAGGGAGTACTTTATTTAGAGCCTTAGGTGAATTTTGTGTTTCCTGATCCTATCCTATGACTACTGCTTTGGCCAGTGTTCTTCCTTTTTGGGCCAATTCCTGTCACCCTTTTAGTTTTCACTTGCTATAAACTGGTTGTCATAAAATTACTTCCATTGGCCTGCTAGTGTAGGCTGGAGATGGACTAGTTTTTAAATTTGGGTTCAAACTTTTGACATTTGAAACTTGGGGGGTGTTGTCATAGTGGGAATTGAACTCCGGATCTTTACGTTGAGCTACATCTGTAGCATTTTTTTATTTTGAGACAGGGGCTCACAAAGTTGCTAAGTTGCGAGGCTGGGGTTGCATTTGTATCTTCCTGCCTCCCAGAGTGCTGCTGAGATTACAGGCATGTGCCAAGATACCTGGGTGGCACTTTTAGAGCATCTTCTGAGGGAGACTAAGCGCAGCACCTGGTCTCTGGAATAAGATTATCATTGTCACTTAATGCTAATCTGAACTAAATTGCTGAATTGGGTGGGTGTGTGCCTGTTTGGCTGCTGAAGTAGCAGGAGAGACTTGTGTGTGATATCAGTGGTGGGATCACCACTCCTGCCCCTTACCCCTAGGCTATGATGATGGGGCAGAGTGCAAAGGAAACCAATCCTATTTAGTGTTTTCAGTGCACATTGCTTTATGGATGCTGACAATACTTAGCCTCATTAACCTTTAAGGAATAAGGTAAGGAGTAGCAGTTCTTACCGTGTTTAAACAATTGACAGTTATTTAACAATTATTTAAACAATTGACAGTTAGTGGGCAGTGACTGGTGCTTCTGATCATAACTAGGCTCTGGGATTCCTGGAGCCCTGTTAGGAGTGGGCCAGTAACTCCAAATACTAGATGAGAGCTATAAAACAGGGGCAAGGATAGATAAATGATGATTTGGGGAGTGGAGGTCAACTCATTGTCACTTGGCAAGAACTAAGAAGCCTGGATCAGTTAAAAGGCTTTGGAGGTCTTTGGGAGTGGAGTCATAGGAGACTTTCTCTTTTGTACATTATTGATTTCCATAATGTTTGAGTCAGAGCCTTCTGTAATGGACATACATTATTTTTATAATCAGAAAAAAATCCCATTATATAATTTGTTGATATATAAAATGTACAGATTCATAGAGGCAAAGTTGAGAAAACATGGGAAAAATGGATGGTATGGTATGTGTATATGGATTAGAGTTCTTGTTTATTGTGTGTTAATAACTGGACAGTGGTTGTATCTGAAACAATTTCAGGTTATAACTGAAATTAACCATTTTTGTCCTTTTTCTCTTTTGAAGATGTTGTAAAATTTTGTCTGCAAGGCAATACCTGAAGTTTTTGAGGTAGCATTCTCCTGGCAAGTGTGCTTCAGGCATGCTTGGGATGGAGGGAAGAGTTTTTTTTTTTAAAACTAAAAAACTCAAGTTTTGGAACTAAGCTAAAAGGAAAAGTATATATTCCAGAGCATGAGATTGGAGGAAATTTTCAGAGTTCCACAGAGTAAAGGGGAGTGCCATTGTTGCAGAAGGCAAGTTTGGCAGTGCCAGGGTTAGAGAATGTGACGTTTCCAAAATTGCTGTCCTGTACATCAGATTTTAATTTCTACATAGTGTAAGAAGTAACTATTAATTCCACATAGATAAAAATTATGCAAAAAAGCACAGTGCTAGGCCTCGGGGCCATTGCCTGGTGAAGTTTGCATTGTCTTTATTACAGTGATAATGATGATAATGTAGTGACTATTTCATTACAGTTCAAATACAAAGATGTGTCCTCTTCCATGAGATTATACCTGTCTGAGTTTTGGAAGACTCGTTTATGAAGTGATGGGAATATTTTCACTTGGCAGCTTAATGGTCCATGAAATTGGTAAGTCTTAGAATCTGGGCCTTAGCTGTAGAGAGCCTGCCTGCCGGATTGAGTGCTGGGGCTCAGGCCAGAGTGTGGAGCTTGTGGGTGGGCTGCTGGGATCCGTGGGCCTCCCAGGAATGTAGAGTCATAGGGAGTGACTCAGAGTCCCAAGAGCTGCAAAGGAACTAATTTCAAAAGTGCCCCAAGAAAGAATATTTTTGAACTGTGGCCTAAGGATGACAAAAAAAGTGCCAAGATGAAAAACGAGGGTCTGAGAGAGCAGAGAAGCAAGTGACTGAAATGTGATTTCAGCAGGAGGCTTGGAGACTTATCTTGGCATTTGTTTCTTTGTAAGCAGGCTTCTTTCTGCCAAAACAATGTGCTTTAGCAATTCAGAGTTGTGTTTCTAGGAAATACTGTTGTGTTCAAAGCCCTAGAACCAAGTGTTGTGTAATAGCTAGCGTGGTCTGGGCCTTGGCAATATCATGCCTTCCAGTGTGAGCCTGGACTAGCCTGAGGACGCTCAAGAATAGTTTGTCTATGAAATTGCCATTGTTCACTTTTAGTTTTGGTTGCGTTTGGGGGACAAGGGAGAAAGTAAAAAAAAAAAAAGAATTGGAGTTTTAACAGTTTAAGAAAGTAAATAATGTGTTTTCTGATAATGCTTAAAAAATCTGAGCATAGTTGTATCTATCTCATTGATAATAATTTTGGTATTATTGTACAGCTATGGCTTTGTGGTAAGAACTTTATTATTGTGCTACTTAATCTTACAAAAAATAAACTGGTACTATTCCTATTTTAGAGATAAGAAAACTGAGGACCTTTTTACTAAGGTAGCACAGAAAACAGTGGTGCTTGTCTAGAAACTGTCATCAATACTGAGGAGACTGTGGGTTGCCAGGCAACTGGCAGGATGGAGAAATAATATTTATTAATTAAGGGCCAACTGTGTGCTTGCCTGATACCAGGAAAGAAGCACATCAATACCTTTAATTTCCCATTTTTGTAGGTGAGGAAACAAACCATAACCCAGAAGAGTTAAAAGACTTGCCCAGGCCCTAAACAGATCCGATAGCCTTGTTATTTCCATGAATTTTTTTACACTCAGCATTTGGGGAAAATTTCTCTTTTTGTCCATTTTCAAAATGGACATTTAACTTGAATTTTCCTATTTAGTTGGTGGAGCTCTGTCCTCTACATCATGGATCTGATGTATATTTTTAATCTGAACACAGGTTGAATTGTGGGATCCAAATAAAATTTACAAAAATGCTGGAAACTAAGGATTGCTGTGTTGGATCTTTCTGAGCAGATTAGTCTAGCGTGTTTATGTCATAAAACAGAGGAATCTGATAGTTGTCACATGCTGATTGTGACGCAGTGTTGGGAGATGGAGGCTTCTGGTGAGGCTTGCAGGGCCTCTCTAGCAGTCCCATGGCTGGCCTGACACTTGTTCCTGGCTGCCACCGTGTTAGGTCTGAGAGGGGACCCTACGAAGCTGGATGATGGGGCATCTCCCTGGGAGCCTCCTGTTTACTCTTTGCTGCTTGCTCTGTTCTTACCTTCTAATCCTTACTTGGTTTCTCCAGTTGCTTTCTGTGTTGGACAAGTCAACTGATCTGTGGCATTGAATATACCAATTTACCGGCAGTCCTGTTTGTGCGCAGAAGTGAGTAAGTTAGAATTTCCTTACCATGAGTTAGGTGGGTTTTTTTTTTTTTAGTTGATTCATTTTATAGTTAAATTTGTAGGCAGAGCTAACACACAATCAGAAAACTCTCAGTGGACTTGGGAGTGTAGATACCATCGGAAGTGCTTAGGCAGCCTCACAATCTTCTAGTCATCTGAGCAGAACCCCTTTCCTTTCCCCCGGAACCAAGTTTTATTTAAGCCTTTTTCAGTTTATTAGTGAAGAGAGACATTCATTTGATGACACTCATGAACCTCAGCCTCATTTGTTCGTTCTTTTTTCAGCAAATGTTTATTGAGTACATAGTTTATATCAGGCACTGTGTCATGCCCAGGAAGACAGAGGAATATGATGGAGCTGCAGTAGAGGCATGTGGCTGAGACCTTCTGAGAGTGGAGGGAAGGGAGCTGACCTCACTCTGCAAGAGCAGGGAGGCTTCCTGAAGAGGAGTCATAGTGACTGACTCAAGGGCAAAATCCTCTCCAGCCGTCTCCTTTCCCGTCCTTCCTTGACTCGGAGGAATTCTTATAGCCTGTTCCCTCTACTCAAACAGTTGGGGTTTGCTACTCTTTCTGTGAGGGAGGGATTTAGTTTTCAAATTGCTATATCACTGGCTCTGAAAGAAAGCAGCTTTGCTCTTCAGGGCTTACTTGGAAATGTCTGGAGACACTTTGTCTTGACTCTGGAGAGAGAAGTGCTGACAGCTACAGAGAGCAAGCAGGGGCGCTGCTAACCATCCCACAGTGCGCACACAGAGTAGTCCTGTTGGGAGATAGACAGCTTTGGTTTGCTCTGCAATTAATAGCTGCATGACCCGCAATCATAAGATTCTGCTTGGATAACAGAATCACACAGTGTCTCGGTTTCCTACTCCGTAAATAGGAATACTAATGGTGCCTGTAAAATATGGTAGTTGTATTTCATGAGTTAATTCATGATAAAGGCTCAGAACAATACTTGGCATGAAGCAAGACCTTAGCATCATTACTGTCTTTAGTTCTGAAGAAGAATTTTGCCTTTTGAGCAAAAGAGTTTGAGTTTGGAGAATCCAGGGCAGCCAAGCTTGTGACACCTCCCCTTGGTGTGCTTTGGTGTAAGAACTGGCCACTGTTTTGGTGTTTCTTGAGTTCTTTTGTGTCCAGTGGTTTCATTTTCCCTCTGTTCTCACCTCTTGATTCTAGGGTTTTCAATAGCTGTGCCTTTCATCCTTTGTTTTCCAGAGACCCAAATTTGTGCCCTTCCCCTAGAGGGCTGAGAATTGTATTTATGATTTTCCTTAGCTCTGTCTATTTTGGGAATGGTGAGAAAGCTGGAAGCAGGTCAGGGAAGATGTTGCATTCCTTCCTGATTGTCGTGCTCCCCCCTCCTGTAAAATTCAGGATCTAGAGGCAGGTGGTAGTGCCTGCTTGCAACTAACTCTTCCCTCGACGCCTACCAGTTCCTCTGCCATTTAGGGGCCTACTACTTCCAAAATACCCTGTAATTGGGTCACAACATTATCTGCCTGCCAGGAATCATTTCTAAAAATCAAAGCAAAGATGTAGACGATGTCAGTGAGATTTGAAACGTCTCCATCCTCTGCTTTGAGGCTTTGCAATCATTTCAAAAACAAAAGAAGGCAACTTGTCATCTTAATTAGGTAGCAGTCTCTCTGTGGCCTCTCTGTGGCCTAGCACCTTGTCTTGTTTTCATGTGTTACGCTGTTCACAGTAGTCCTTTCAGATAGTTCATGGTGAGATAAGCTTTTGTAGAAACTATTCAATTTACTGTTAAATTTTCACTACATAATTGACTTGGAAAGTATGGGGTAGTATTGATAGACTCGAGAGAAATTAAGTCTTTTACTTTGCTGTGTTTTCCTAATTCCTTTGTGAACACACTGTCATCTGTCCCCTAAATGACAGCAGTGTCCTCCAGTGGCTTCCGAGCTTCTTCTGCTGCCTTCATTCAGTTTGGCTTCCCGAAGGCTGGGCGGTGTTCCAAATGCTGCACAAGAAAACTGACCAGGTTGCCTCACAGCTATCGAAAGATTACCATGCACAGCCTGGGTGGGTGTTACTGTTCCCCAAACCAGCGCCTACCCTTGCCTAGGTGGAGGGTGTGCCCACAAAGCTTGGATGAAGCCGGAGAAATGCTTGGCCTTTCCCGTCGTGCACCTGTGCCTGACACCTGCATTTCTGCTGTGGCCTAAGGCACCAAGGCACTCCCACTCCTGTGTGGAGCCCTGTCGTTTACAACATGCCTCTGCTTTCCTTTGCTCTGCTGATACTTCCCACCACAAAACCTGCAGTTACTTTCACCGTGGCCACTTTCTGTTTCTTTTCTGCACTGCATCCAAGGTGATCCTCTGCAGGTCAGGGCATATCTGTCCTCTCCCTCAGAGGCTTCTAATTGTCCTCAGAGTGATGTCCTTGCCTCTTGTTACTGCTGCTAATACCTTCGTGATCTACTGTTCATCTTCTGCTCTGGACTTGTGACCCACTCTTCTTACAGCATGCCAGGTTTTCTCTGGCCCTGGTTTTCTGTACCTCTGGGGATAAGTGTTCCTATCACTTACACTTGTGCCTACTACCTGTTTTTTTTTTTTTGTTTTTGTTTTTTAATCTGCCTGACTTTTGACCCTTCTTTAGGCAGTAGCCTAATCATGGTCTATCTCAGTATGCATCAGATAATTCATCCTACACGAACCAGAGTTTCTGATTTCCTTGGCTTGTGGTATGGCCTGATGAAAATTTACATTTCTAGTAGATTCCTAAGTGTTGATGATGATGATATGAGTCTGGAGACCACACCTGCAGTGACCGTAGTGTACTTTGCACCCAGGACAGGGCTTGGTGTTTTTAGAGGGTTGCAAATTCATTTAGCCCCTCATGTTGGTTTTTCTTAGGCCCTGTGCTCAGCGAATCAGTTCTAGTGGTTTCGTCCCAATGATAAATGATGTTTAGAGACCAAGAGGTCTTTGCTTATGTGCTGTGTGCAAGGATCTGATTCTAGTGTGTGATGGTGAACCCATGGCATATGTGTCATAGCAGGCTGTTTGTATCACTGGAAGCTCTAAAAGTTCACCATCACTAACTAGTGATATGTGTGTCATAAGTGTTTCTACAGGTTGCTTTAGCCTTACTTAACAGTGATTTTTGCTTGAATTATTCAAAATATAGCTTCTTTCTTTTGTAGGGTATACATATAGTGCTTTGGATGTCAGTTGACCGTAAGTAATGGCAAGGGCAAGACAAGAGATCTTTTGGATTTGTTAAAGATGAACATTAGGTTTGAGAAATGAATTTGTAGTCAGAGTTGGTTAACACTATCCTGGCATTTTGCTGATGTTTTGGGATCTTAATCACAATTAATGTATGGGCTTTTAGATTTACTTCTGAATGACACATGTTTTGGTCCTTCCTGAAGTCAGCATATTGACTAGGTCTGTCTTTGTGAAGAGATTTGTTCTTTGGTATCTTTATGGGTCTTGTGTGGCACAGCAAGTTAGAGGGACAAGGTGGAACAAACTCACTGGAAATTTTTGTTTGCAAAACAACCCAGAATGAGTCTCTTTGAAAATAAAATTTTGTAAAAGTGGAATAGATAAGGAAGCAAAAGAGCCCAGCTGTCAGGGATGTAGGAAAACCTCTTTGTCTGCTGCCGTCTCTTGTGCTTGGGGCATTTCCAGATGACACAGGGAGCTTGACTGAGAAGAGGGTGAGAAGAGCTGGGGGCAGATTGCACAGCCCAAGCAACAGACCACACGAGAGTGTTTCAGGTTTCAGGTTTCCGGCATAGTTGGGATCCTTGGAGGTTCCTTCTAGTTTTAGGAACTTGAACCTCAAATATGGAGTGGTTGGTATTTTGGGGTCCCCCTGGTTGAAGTACTCTATTTTTGTAGTGTTTGTGCTTTCTTGAAAAAAACAAGAAATCTAACATAAATGATGAATATGTCGGATACTGTTACCAGGGTCAGGGTCTCCACATCCCAAAGCTCAGAAGGCAAAATGTCCCACAGTCCGGTAAAAGGATTTCCAGTGATTTAAGCAGAAAATATATGAGCAGTGGTAACAAAATTCACACTCACTGCTCTTATTCATGAGACTTAGCAATTGGGTCAGTGTCATTTTCTAAAAATGCCTTTTTTCCAGAACTTGAGGTTATTGCTTCTAAAATAAATAAAGGAAGTCTTGCATTCTGTCAACTTAAGTATCATTGTCTCATGATCAAAGTCGTCTCCTGCTGACTTGAATTTTATTTTAATTTAAATCATTTTCCTTTACTAGCACCAGATTCTGCTGTTATTTTACAAGCAGATGTATGAAACAAAAATAAGATGTAGTATCTTACTGAATTTTTATCTTTTTCCCCCTCTTGGTTCTGAGAACATGTGGATTGCAAGAAAACCAATAAAAAACAAAACAAAAGCCCAAACTGGAGGGAGAATGTTGATTTGTGGCATTATTATCTTTATTTCCTGTAAAGAAAACAGGATTTTCATTAGAAGCTGTTGTGCTGTTTTCTCTCTTGAGAGATAATAGTGGGATAGATGGCTATGTCAGAGTTTATATAAAAATTTCCTTAACATTTCTTTCTGAATGAACATTTGTGAAGGTGTTGCATTCTTTCTGTAGCACCAACTATTAATACAGTGCCATCTTGCCAAGAGCAGTTTTTATCACAGTGACACTTAAGGCAATTTTACCTTGTAGGTATAATGGGAGAGTTTTGGGGGTACAGGTTTTCATTAAAACATCTTTAGTTTCCTTAGTGTTGACCTTGAAAGGTAATGTAGTGCACCATTTTGATAGATGGTTAAGGTAAAGAATCGATATGATGTTACCATTGAATGTTCCAGTGTGATGTGATGGTGTAGACTTTGTGTACATTAGAAGATGAATACATAAAAAAAATAGTGTGATTCCTTGGGATGTAGCTTTTTCTCTTCTTCCTTCTTAAGCTTTCTTAGTGCTTTTATATTCTGGTAACCTTGTGTAAAAGGGGAAAGTCAGGCCGGGGATTTAGCTTAGTGGCATAAACACTTGCCTGGCAAGCTCAAGGTCGTGAGTTCGATCCCTGGTACCCTCCAAAAAATGAGGGGAGTCATTCTCATTTATTCATTTCTGTTTTGTCTAAAGGTTGTGCATTCAAGATTGTGCTTCTACAAGGAAACTAATTGGAAATAAGAGAAAGAGGCATTATGAGATAAGGGGATAAGATAAATTAGCCTGTCACGAAAGGTCAAGTACTATTATGATTCTAGTTAGATGCAGTATATAAAATAAATTCACAGAGGCAGAGAGTAGAATGGGGACTGGGCCAGTGGTCATGGGAGACTGCTGTTTAATGGGTACAGGATTTCAGATGGGGAAGACAAATTTGGAAGATGGATGGTGGTGATTATTGCACAATAATGTGAATGTACTTAATACCATAGAATTACACACTTAAAATGGTGAAATGTGTAAAAATCCAAGGAGGAATTAACTTGTCCTGGACTGAACCTGGAAGTGTGTTCTAGCGTTTGGCAGTGTGCTGCTGAAGTGGCAGCTCCAGCCTTTGAGGAAGGCACCAGCCCAGCACCTGGGAGGGCATAGGTGCCCCTCACCTGAACTTGACACCAAGTTCTTGCCCTACTGAAGCTGCTTTTTGCATGAACATAGCATGCTTCCAGAGTAGCTTGGTCCTGTGATTGGGTATGACTTCAGAGGGGCAAATTTTTGGCCATGTTTATCACTGTCTTTTTTGAAAGAACTAATTTGGTTAAAAGGAACCATTATTGGGATATCCTCAAAAACTGTGATACCTTTTTTCCTTGCTCTGTGGAGCACGCCCCTAAAGCCAGGGAGTAGGAAGTCTAAATTTTATCCATGTTGTTCTGAAGAAAGCAAGGGTTTGGGGAGCTGGGGATTTAGCACAGCGGCTTAAGCGCCTGCTTTGCAAGTGTGCGGTCATGAGTTCAATCCCTGGTACCGATAAAAATGAAAAAGACAGAAATCAAGGGCTTCAGATGCAGAGCTGGGTTTAAATTCAGGTCCTCCTCTGGGAGAGGTGCATATTGGTGGGTGTCCAAGGTAATTGACTTTTTTCCCTAGGCCACAGTTTCTCCATCTGTAAAATGCTGATGTGGATTCTTGCCTGGTGGTGCTGTTGGGAGGATTTGCTGTGGTACCATGTGAAAATGCATGCTACATAGAACAGTGCTCAAGATACTTAGTTATTTCCTTGATTTCCTATTTTTGAAATGGTGATTAGGATGAAAAAGGCTTCTAAATTTATTCCACATTTGTTATTGTCCTGCATAAAATGGTCCTTTATTTAAAAAAAAAAAGCTTACATATTATTTAGGATTAGACCTTTCTGGTTTATTTTGGAGACAAGTTCTTACTGTGTAGCCCAGGCTGGCCTTGAACTCACACTGACCCTCCTGCCACCATTTCCCAAATGCTGGGATTATAGGTGTGCACTACTTTGCCCAGCAGGATTAAAATGTTTTTAAAAACAGGTTCTTTAAAAAAGTTGAAGGTGAAAGATTTGTAATATGCCTTTTATTTAATTGTATAGTTTTGGTTTTGGTTGTTACTCTTTCTTTTAATGGTCCTCAGAGAATATAGATGACTCTACTTGTGGACTGGAAGCTTTGATACTGGGTCACATTTGACCACCATAGCAACCCTAAGCAAGTCCTTTCTCATCTGTAGGAGACCCCTAGAAGAGTTACAAGAGTGCACATTTACTGAGCACTTACTGTCAGACTGCTGTTGCTCTGAGGAATGCTGCTTATGTTATCTCTGTCTCCATGATCGAGATATGGTCTAACCCTTAACTTCAGATGAGGAAGCCAAGGCTCACCAAGGTTGTTCAGGGGCACACAGTAAAGCAGATAATGAGCTGAATGGAGAAGGATTATAGGAACAGAGCTTCCAAGGGAGAAGACACTCAATTAATATGAACATGCAGACACACACACACACACACACACACACACACACACATATTGCCCGTAATATTTTCCGAAGACACAAGAGCTATTCCATTGCAAAATCAAGAATTCCCCAGGAAGTTAATGTCTAAGTACCGACTGTGGTGAAAAAGATATTTCAGAAACAGTTACTGTATTTGGTAGTAATTGTAGGTGCTTTTGCATTTTTTTCCTGATCACTTTTGAAACAGAAAATTTCTGTAGATTTAAAGAGTATAACTGGTATTGTGCTGTTTTCTTTAGGAACAAATCAGGTATTTCTGTAATCACGGAGCATTCTGTCCTGAGATTATGTTCAGTGTAATTACAAAGAATGAGCTTCAGCCGCCAGGGGAGAGCAACTGGCAGTCTCAAAATGTTCTGTAAATATATTAGTCTGAAAATTGCATTTTAATGTAGAGTGCTAGTGAGATACAATTTTCCTTGTTAAATTATTCCATGTTAATTGTGGTCATTTTGTAGAATAAGGCCGTAGCTTTAGTTTTTGTTTTTTAAATAGGTCTTTTAATTTCTTCCAAATTGTTGAATTGTCCTGTGGAATAACCAGATAGTATTTCCTCTTTAGTTGGGTTAGGATAATTGATAGAGTGCAGGACCACAGATCTAATTTCAGGTCAAGCAGTTGATCTTAGGAAATTGTGACCCCACAGTGTTTAATTTGCCCAACTTTTTTGCCGTGATCTGTATGAGTGTTACATTTTGGTACATAAATGGAGATTATGTGGTGCTTCTCTTCATCCAGGGGATACAAGTCTCATGGATTCATTAGATTCAGCGTCAGTGATGTTAGCCCACAAAGTCATTTCCAAGACAACCCTTGAGCCTTGGGTTGACTGACAATTAATTATTCTTGCCAAGGAATTCCCCAAATGTATTTAAAGGGCCAAAGTCTGAATTGGTCTGTTGTGGAGATTTCTGGTGTGTTTTTTGGCACCAGGAGAAAGCCAGATGCCAGTGCATGGAGAACAGTGCTTCTCCTGATGCATAGATGGGTGCAGTATGGTTATTGAAAAGTGGATGCTTGAATGTGGCTTGAGACTCTGGAAGGAGTGGGCATCTGTCATTAGGAAGAATTTGAATCATACCCTTTTACTTGAATAATTGTATACTTCATTTATACTTTTCCTTGAAGACGCGTGTTTGTCAGGTCAATAAAAATTCAGACTATTGCTCTTTTCTTGCCACTATCATGGCATACATGATTCCTGACTGATGTCCCGACTGATGTCCTGAGAGCTGTCCGAATGTCATACAGTCATAAAGGTTCTCAGATGGTATCCCAAAGTTATCTTCGAGTTTCTAACTGTGGTGGTGAAGCGTAGGCACATTGGTGACTTTGAAATCACTGATGATCACAGACCTAGGAAGCTTGTCATGGACCTCAGAGGTAGGCTAGATGATTGTAAAGTGACCAGTCCAAGATTTGGTGGCACAGCCATCTGCTCCCTTCCTGCTTAGCTTCCTTGACCTGACAACCTTGGCTGGCATTATGCAGTATCCAGAATCAAGGTGGAAACACACCAGAGGGGGAACCTTGGGGTTCTTTTTCCAGGGATGTATTATTTCAAATGCAATATTTCAAAAGACAAAACAGAGCCAATAAATGAAAAAATTAAAGTTTGCATGTAATCTGTTAGCTGTAGATCCTGAGAGTCACTAATAGTTAAAAAAATCAAGTATCAGTGGTTATAGGTTGTGACTATCTTGTTTAATTATTCATTTCTCAAAATTTGAAGATACTGCCTTACTGGGAGAAATTGGAAGTACATGATCAATATGCAGCATGAGAAGGTAAGCAGGTTGTAAGTGTTTCACTTTGAGTTTTTTGATATATTATTGGCTTCTATTCCAGGGAGATACTTGTTTATAATAAAGTTTCTCATTTATTTAAAGCATGCTTCCATTTTGGTTGTGTTCTGATTACCTTGTGTGTAAGGAAACCCTTGAAACCTCAAACCTTTAACCACTCATTTATTTGGAGAACTGGCAAATCTTGCTTCTGGGGTTGACTGATTATAGAAACTGAGTCACTTATCTGTATCTCTGGAGTCCTTTTTCAGTGGGGTATTTGTTATAGGTTGAATTATTTTTCATCAAAGATGATTACCTGGCAGTCCTAATTTCTGAATATGTGTGACCTTATTAGGAAAAGGGTTTTTTGCAGATGTAATTATGTTAAGGTGACATCATACCAGAGTAGGGTGTGCTGCATGTCCATACGAGAAGAGGAGATCTGGACTCTGACCCAAGGAGAAGGCCACGGAAGGACAGTGACACAGGCTCAGCATGTGCATGACCGAGTGGATGTGGAAGCAGAGCCTGGCATGCCAGGGCCATCAGATACCAGAAGAACAAGAATGGGGGCTATCCTTTAGGTTTGGGAGGAAGCTTGCCTTGCCAACACTTTGATTTCAGATTTTGAGCCTCTAGTTCTGTGAGGGGAGACTATTCTGTTGTTTTAAGTCACCCAGTATGTCTTTGCACCTTGTGTTTTTGTTATGGCAGCTACAGTGATCGCAGATGGACAGGATTCCATCATAAGTTCCTCAGGTGATTATCTCCTCTGGTAATGTGAGGAAGAAAGATGTGTACATGTGGCATCTTTATAGGCAGAGCTAGTGCCAGTCTTTCTCCTGGACCTTAGAAACATTTACTGGGGAGAAGGTGAGCTGTAGGCATGGGCCCTGTTTACATTCTGGCTCTCACTAGCCCTGATCATGAATGAAGACACCATTGTCAACTTTCTTGCCTCCATATCTGCAAAATCGTGACCAGAGTGGTGCCTTCCTTCATAGGGTTATCATAAGGATCAGTGAGCTAAAATACTTCAAGTGCTTACAATCCTAAGCACTTAATGACTTATTATATTGTTATGTGAATCACCCAAAAGGTCTCAAAGTTGTAAATTCTTTGTCTTGATTATTAATTCAGGCATGAGTTAAATGCAGCTGTTTTCCACATAGAACTCATAGTTAAATCAGCAGAGATGTATTTATTTACATGCTATTGAAACAGTACCTGGACAAAAAGTACGGGATATAAAGTAGAGCATGATTAATTCTGTTGAGAGCATCAGGAAAGATTTTCATAACCTGGGATTTTGAAGGCTGACTAGGAGTTTTCTGGGCAGCAAAGGAGGAATAGAGCAATAGGGGCCTGTGAAAGTAGCTTCTCCAAAGACAGAAGACATCTAGCCATCACTCAAGGAAAGAGTAGCTATGGTGGGGTAAAAGAATATCCTGGAGGCAGGATTCATCACATCTTGCTGCTTATTGCTGTGTGACCTGCTATTTTCTTGATTTCTCTGTGCCTCTCTATTTCACTTTTAAAGTAGGAATAATTGGTGTTTAGAGGAATAAATGAATATAGAATGACTTAAAGTACTTAGATTAGTGCTTAGCCAAAAGTCAGTCCTTAAAAGCCTCAGCTCTAGTTAATGTTATTACTCTGGTCTTTGCTATTAGAAGACAAGGATTAAGAAGCCCCACTATTTTTTGTAATTGAATTCATTGTTTCCCGTGGACTTGGATAAACGTGGCACCCACAATTCTATATACTCTCATACCATTTGAACATAGGAGGTGAAAAAATATAGTGTGCATTGTTTAAATAGAGGGAAAAAAGTATTATAATAGGACAGACATTGGCACGAAGCTGTGTGCAGATTGTTGATTAGGCAAAATAAAAAACCCCGGCATGTTGAGTCAACATGATTTTGTTTTTAAGTCTGATAAACCACCTGTATCCGTAAGCAGTTAATTTGAGCATAGTTCTGGTTTATTTTTAATTGTCTCTAAGTTATCTAGTGACGTCAGTCTGTGTCCTGAACCTGGTGTTGCCACCAGAGGCTTGTGTTCAGCGGTAGAGAAGGGCGCAGGTGGCCTTGGGATGCCTTGGGCCACACACATTGTAGAGCCCTGATGGCAAATGCATGATTTTGGCCATGGTCCCATCTGATTTTATTTTTACTTTGAAGGGATGGGTCTTCCAATTGTGGTCTTCTTGATCATGAATGGAAAATGTACTCCTTATGACAACACGGGCAAAAAGGGAATGAAAAGTACACAGCACTACACGTTTCAACACTTGGAGAAGGTCATTGTTAACAGTTGGGATGGGTCCTTCTGGGGCTCCTCAAGCTTGCCGAAATGTAAAGGAAAACCTGGGCCCTTTCAACTGCAGGGCAGCCAACGCTGGCAGAGGACACAGCAACTGATGAGGCTCCAGGGTGGTCGCTTAGTTAGAAATGGTCTAGAAAATTCAAAAGTAGCATGATGGGGATCATGCACTTGCTTTTTATTAAAGGAGTTTAAAATGTTGGTGTCAGGAAGCAGCTGGGCAGAGGATGTCTGTTAATGTGCTTACCAAGGGCTGGTGAGGAGCCGGGGAAATTGAAGTGGACGCAGTAGACATCTGTGTGACAGGAATCCTGCGTCAGGATGGTGTACACTAACCACCCAGCACGTGTGACTGATGCTGAAAAGTGTTCAGTGCTGTGTGAAACAGCTGGACCAGGGATGGAGCGCAGCTCGTGGTGGGGAGGAAATGCTGTTTTTCAGAGAAGATTTCACCAAGGGGTAAGGAAGGATGCCCTGGCTGGGAGTGCCTGGGCCAGGTCCCTCAGGAGGAGGACGAGGGGCAGGGAATATCTGCGTGGTTGGGATGGGGTGAAGGAGGGGAGGAGGAGTAGGTGGAATCAAGTGAAAGTGGTGACTGGTAAAACCACCAAGGAAGATGTGAAGCCATTGGAGAGGATTCTGGCTGAGGGTGCATTTTGCAAAGGTCATCTGGCAGCTGTGGTGAGAAGAGGTTTTAGGGGTCCTGGGGAGAGGCGGAGAGATTGGTACAGAGACTTTGGCTGTAATACGTTGAGAGACAGTAGAGACTTGGACAAGGGTGGTAGTGGATATGCTGAGAAATGACTAGGTGCTGAATGTATTTTCAAAGCTGAGCCCAGAGGATTGGAGTTGCATGTGGGGTGTGGCGGGGAGTGAAGGAGGATTGTGTAGACTTCAGTTAGAGGCCCTCTGAATTGATACAGGGTGAGCTGGCTTCGGTGGGGAATTCAGCCTTCCATTAGAACACTTGAGGTGCTTAACCCACATCCTAGCAGAGTGGAGCATGAGGCAGATCTGTGAGCCCGAGCTCAGGGGAGAGGACTGAACCAGAAGTGGAGACTTGTGGGTGTGACCGTCACCCGGGGAGGGAGTGAGGGTAGAGACCAGGCCCAAGAGCCCTGCAGGGTTGGGGTGGGAAAACTGAGCAAGAGCCAACTGGGAGCCTGGAGGTTCAGGAGCCCTCAAGGTGTATGTGTAGTGTCTTGAAAGCAATTGAAAGTATATTTCAAGGGAAATGTGCCATCAGGAGGGTCAGATCCAAAAGTAAATGAAAAGTAAATTTAACCTAAAAAGAAAGATCTACATTAAACTGTAGTAATTATCATTCAAAACCTATGAGAATTTCTTAGGTTTTATCTTATTTATTTCTCAATAGAGAGGATTGTTTTAAGTACAAATGCCCCATTGTCTCTTCCTCCTACCTAGAGCTCTCATGGTTAACAGGAATTTAAATAACCTTTCAAATGTATGTACTTCTATATCTGCATATGCATGTATTTCCCTCTAACAAAATCATTTCAAGAATACAAATACCACAGGAGCACAGAAATGCTCTTGATGTTCTGAAGTGTGTCTTTTCTTCTGCATTGTAGTTAGTCTTACTATTTTTATTTGTGTCACTCATCGTGCACAGTCCATCGTTCAGCCTGGTGCACACATGGGTAGCCACCTCTTTTCCTGGGCTCTGACTCCTCCACCTGCCTGAGGCTGTGCTATCTTATTCAGACACTTGCTGTCCTGGCAGTAACAGTGGTCCTGTATCCCGCTGGCTCCTAGGAGACCTGCAGAGGTAATGACCCGGAAAACGAGCCTCCACCTGGAATGTGTTTAGCTCCCTGATGAAAGTAGCCCTGAGGAGTCTCAGGTTCCCAAGTGGGGAGCTGGAGAGAGATGGTGGAAGTGCCATGGAATAGGGCATGGGTGGAGGCTTTGCTGTTCTGTAGCCCTTGCTTCAAATCCTAGCTCTGTCCTTGTTTCTGTGTACAAGTCACCTAACTTTCACATTGCTTAGTTTGGTTCATTTACAAACGGGGAACTAATTCCCACTATCAGTGGTTGTGGTGGTTGGGAGTCTTGTACAAGAAGGGTCCAGAGGCCCCATCCTATAGTATACCCCACTTCCCCATTGGTTCATCTCCCCAGGGCTTCATCATCATCTTCTCTTTTACTGGTAGGTTAGTTGGTAGACAAAACTTTTCAAGGTAGAGTATTCAAATAATATACGTTGGTTATCTAGAAAGGAATATTGAAGCTAAACAATTTTAATTTATAAAGTCATTGGACTAAGACTAGAGCACAGCTGGTTTTGTTTTTTAAAATGTTAAGTCTAGTCTCTTAGCCAGAAAACCTTAAGTGTTCATTGAGAATGTTCATTAAGGTTCGTCATTCAGCAGTCTGGTGACCTTCTGAGGGATAGCTAGTCGTTGGGCATGTTTGGTGCTACTGTGCCCTGCCTGTCCTATTGTCCTGTTTCAGGAGAGAGTGACTTATCTGAAGACTCTCCTATGCTTCAGTGGGTGTGATCTCTGTCATCAGAAACTTGATTTTTGACTCAGCATAGTTAGCTATGTTTAGCACAAATAGGTTTATACTGGTGGTGATAGAATACCATGGCTAAAAATAAACAACAATAAAAATAAACATTTCTGACAAATTAATGAATTTACACAGATGTTTGGGGCACTGTGACACCTTGGTCACTGCATTGACACAATTGAGTGTGGACCACTCAGCCTGTCAGAGGTGCAATCACCTGCAGTTCTCCTGCTGGCCACCCTACTGGCCAAATGACTTGCATTGTTGAGAACTGTCCCCTTTAAAAAATAGTTTTTTAAAAATGAAATTTATTGTGGATACGTAAGATATGCAACAATGTTATTGGATACAGATAGTAGGATAGTAGATAGTAGGATGGTTAATGAAGCATCTTAATACTTCTGTTGTATCTTAGGTATCCATTTTTTATTTTGTTTTTGTGTTACAAACAGCTAAAATCTACTTATATAGCAGGAAGTCCCAACTATAGTACACTTCATTAACTGTAGCCTTGTTCAATCTTGTTCATACTGCATGTTTGCAACTTTATAATTTGTTACATACATTTCCCCATTTCTTCCCCTCGTCACCCTCTGCTTTTGGTAGCCACTATTATCTCCTGTATTAGACTTTTATTTTTAACATTCTGCATATATATGAAATCATGCAGCAGTTTTCTTAGTTAGTGTCTGACTTATTTCACCTGCTGTCTTCTGGTATCATCTATACTGCAGCAAATGGTGGAATCTCCTTTTTGTTGAAAAATATTCCTTCATGTACGTAGGGTTTTTTTTTCTTGGTATAGGGAATTGAACTCATGACCTTGCAAGTGCTGGTGGATGCTGTGCCACCGAGCTATGTCCCCAGCCTCCATCATGTATTATGCCCAGTTTCTTTATCCATTTGTTGGTAGATATTTAGATTATTTCTATATGTTGACTATTGTGAGTAATGTTTGTAGTAAACTCAGGAGTGCAGATATCTTAACAAACTGGTGATTTTATTTCCTTTGGTCATGTGTCCAGAAGAGAATGGATTGCTGGGTCATATGGCAGTTCTGCAGCTGGTCTTCCTTGAAATGCTTGGTTTCAGATTTTAAATTTAGTTTTTTAAATTTTGGCAATTTGTATATTCATAATGAACCATCTTGTGGATGATATCCAAAGTCTTGTGGGTGATATCCAAATCTAAATAATTTCTTAGGTTTCATACACTTTGTATGCATAGTTGTAATATAATTCTATTTGTAATTTTTAGTGCAGCTGCATTTGTCTGTGACCGATCACCTGAGGTCATGTGTGGATTTTCCACTTCAGCCATTCATGTCAGTATCCAAAAAGTTTGAGGTTTGGAGCATTCAGATTTCAGACTTTTTACTTAGGAATGTTCAGCTTGTATTTTTAATTTCTTTAAGAACCTTCATATTGATTTCCATAATGGCTGCAACAAGCTACATTCCCATTAACAGTATACAAGAGTTTCTTTTTCTCCACACCCTTGACAACATTTGTTATCTATTTTTCAATAATAGCCTTTTTACTGGATGTGGGGTGATATCTCATGGTAGTAGTGATTTGTATCTCCTTGAGAATCATTATCTTTTCATATACCCATTGACCATTTTTATGCATTCTGTGGAAAAATGTCTATTCAGAACATTTACCCTTTCTTTTAAAGGAGTTATTTGTTCTAATATTGAGTTGTATGAATTCTTTATAGATTTTGGATATTAACCCCTTGTCAGTTATTTGATTAGCAAATATTTTCCCTGTCAATATGTTGCTGTTTCATTTTGTTGAATGTGACCTCTGCAGTGCACAAGTTTTTTTAATGCAATGTAGTCTCATTTATTTATAATTTAGTAACTTGAGCTTTTGGGATCATGGCCAAAAAATCATTGCTGGGCCAATATCAAGGAGCTTTTTCCTCTATGTTCTTCTCTAAAAATTTTAGGTTTCACATCTGTGTTAGATTTTTGATCCAATTTGAGTTGATTTTTGTGTATAGTGTCAAGTGAAGACCCATTGTCATTCTTTTGCCTGTGGGAATCCAGTTTTCCCATCACTCTTTACTGAAAACACTGTACTTTTTCCACTGTACCATGATAGTACCCTGGTTGAAAATTAGTTGACTATGTAGAACTATTTTCTTTTACTTTTAGTATTTTTTTGTTTTTGTTTGTTTTGTTTTTTAGGAGGGCTGGGGAAAAATACTAAGAAGTGAATGCATAGAAATAAACTTTAAAAAGAATTTAACAGCTATTGACATTGTCAGTGAGCTCCAAGTTGAGCAGAGGACTTATGCCATGGCAGATTACTCATAAACCAGCCGCATGGCTTGATCATGTTATTACACAGATATGAGTAAGAGGGAGAGAAAGCTGTTTTGCTCAAGTAGACAAAGAAAAAGACATGTGTAAGTTTTACAGTCTTCTCCTTGGTTGTCTGGGCCTGTGAATGGCATATTATATCAGTGTGGGCATTTTCCATTCTGAGCTGGGCAGGGCTGTGGTTAGCTCAGTGCCTGTGACCTCTTGGTGTCACTTCCCTGCCAAGCTTCTCCCTAGGGAGAGCTAAACGGATCCAGAAAAGTCTTCGTTTTTAAATTGACTTAATTGTTTTGTCCTTTATAAAAAGGAAGATTCTTCTCAGAGAAGATCTAAAAACAGCAGAGCCAATGAAAGCTAGTCCTCTACTTCTGATGAAGGTGCTTGATGAAATGGACCAGAACCAGTCTCTTTCTGACACATTTATTTCTGAGAACAGCTTTGTCGAGATGTTTTATTTCTTGATTTTTGAAGCGAGACTGTGTTACCAGAACAGTGATTAGCTGGTTGTGTTGGAAAGATTTGCCATCATTATAATGCTGTAGGGCCAGGGGAATGTTATTTACTCTTTAATTTAACACTTTAAGGGCATAATGTCATGTGTTTTTCCCTATATATTTATCTGTATAGCCGTTACCTGGGATGGAGAACATTTTCATCCCTCCTGCAGCTTTTCTCCTGTGCCCTTCTAGACTCTCATGTCTTTAGCATCGAGGATGAGTTTTCCCTCTTTTGAACTGCAGGGTGTGCTCTTTTTGTTGACTGTCTTCTGTGCTATCATCCATATTGTGAGTAGCAGTAGCTGATTCTTTTCCATTTTGTGTAATAATTCATTATTGAATATATTTAGTTTATCTACATTATTACTGACAGACTCTGAATTTCCTAATTTTTAGCTGTGTTTTTCATAGCATATTATTTTTGGAGTGTGTGTGTGTGTGTGTGTGTGTGTGTATGCCTTTGGTGGATACTTATGGATTTGTGAGGTACATTTTTAGAGCCAGGATTGCTGAATTGAAAGGCATACATGTAGGCCGTTTCACTTTCACGTGGTCTTCCACAGTGGTTGTTCCCAGTTGTGTTCCCATCTGCTCTGTGTGTTGTACAACTCCCCAGGTTCCCCACCATAGTTAGCATGATGCTGCCACCCTTACGGGTTCTCTCCTAGCCTGTTCACACTGCTGTAACCATAGTGTCATGGAGTAGGTGACTTAATATTTATTTTGGTCTGTATGGTGTGTTTGCTTTCTCAGACGTCCAAGATCAAGGCACCAGCAGATGAAGGTCGTGCTGTCTGGTTCACAGTTGGCTGCTTCTCACTGGATCTGCACATGACAGCAAAGAGTGCTCTGATTATTGTTATTTTTTTTTAATAAGGGTACTAATCCCCCGGTTACGGGCTTCACTTTTATGATCTGAACACTTTACCTCCCGCTGCTCTTGCCTCCCATTGCTATTGACTTGGGGTTAGAATTTTAGCATCCTGGTTATGGGTGGGGCACAAACATTCAATCTGTAATAGACACCGCAGTTGGACACCTTGCTGACCGGTAGGAGTATCTTCTTTACAGAGAAGTTATGACGGGAATAGACATTCTTCTGAAATGGCTCTAGTATCTATTTTTTCTTTTTGTCCCTCTGTGAAGATAATCTTCTTTTCCTCTCACCTTGCTGATAGCAGAGCCTGCTAATTGGCTGTAATTAGGGCTTTTTTTTTTCTGTCTCTTAGATTTTTCTTTTCTAGAAGCCATCCTCCAAATGTTCCCCTAGAATATAAAGAAACATAATTAAAAGCACCCATCACTGGGTGCTTTATAGGCATTTTAATGTGAATTGAATGGAACTCTAATTTAAAACTGCCTGTAATGTAAAGTCTAAACTCCTTTGTGTAAATATTAGAAAGAGCTAAAGAGTAATGATTTTACATTCTGATGGGGATATCATTCAGGAAAAAATATATACATACACATGGATCATTTCATCCCTTAGCACTATGGGAAGCTTTGGGTTGTAAAAGATGCTACAAGCAGATAATTTTATGTCACAGACATGAATGAGAGCTTTCATTGAAAGATCATTCAGTTTAAATTTAAAAAATCTTGATTGTTAATAATAAGTAGCTCATTGATGACAGTTTACGGTTTATGAGTATATATACATATATATATTTGTCATATAATTTTTACAGTAACTGTTATATAGGTAATATCACAATATTCTCCTTTTATAAATGAGGAAATGGCTCTTAAGCTGCTGAATAACTTGTCCAGGATAACATGGACAGTACTTGATGGCAGTGTCTCATCCGACCAAGCACTGAGCCTTCACGGCACATAGTCATTGAATTCAATTTTATCCTGTCTGTATATGATTTCTGTTGACAGGTGTTCAACTTGAATCAGTAGTTCATATACAGACATTTTATAGATAATGCCTATTTGTACAACTATGTTATTACTATTTGTTTCCTTCAGTTAAAAGATGCTTATTATCTCTATTAATTCAGATTGTAGTAGAAAGCACAAAATACAAAGTATAAAAAAATAACTTAAAAAATCACGCAAAGCCTATCATTTCCATAGGTGTTACGTTGTAGTACATGTTTGGAAAGTAAGGAACTGCTGCCTTCTATTACCCAATGTCCTATTTTATTGTATCTTCATTTCATTAGGAGAAAGGAAATTCTAGTTGAAGTTCATCTGTCACCTGATTACATTTCTGTGCTAAGGTTATTTGCATGCTAATCCCTGAATTAAACTTAAATCTAAAATCCAAAACAGCATTCTCACACTGATGATTCATATGATTCTTTTGCATGTGCTGAAGCTACGCATTTATGCATTTTAGTGGGTAAAGTTGGTTCTTTGTTTCTATGTAACTTAAGTATTTACATTTGTAATCATTCTCAAAAGACATGTAGTACTGTCATCCAATTCATGGTATCTAGAGCCCAAGGCTGGCTTCATTATTTCCTCATTGTATGGTCTTGAGCAAGATTTTCAATCAATACGTGTTCGGTAGGGTCCTGTGAGTCCAATGAGATCATGGCAGTGCTAAGGCAGTGTTGATAACTAGTAACAATAGTAATGATGATGCTTTATTTATGGTCAGCAATAATGTTTTCAAATGAAGAGATGTGAACCTCAGCAGTGACAGTAATGGGGGTCCTTTGGGGATTAAATAGAATCTTCATCGTTTTGTATGTTACCACTGTTGGCATGGCAGTAACAGCTGACATGGTGTACTTTGGAACTTCTTAAGTTTTGTGTAAAGGCTAACAACAGAGAACTGATTCCTGGGTTAGTGAGTGCACATGCACACACAGACCTGCAAAAGTTAGGTGCATACCAGATGAGTGAATAGAATGGTAATTATTATCCTACTGTGGAGAAAGTCTGGTAGACTTATAGCTTCAGGCAGTATGTAAGACCTAGCTTTTTAAACTGATGGAATAGCAATTACTATTTTTAGTTTAATTTCTGCCCCTTAAAAAAATGTAGTGTACTTCATGCTGCTCCTGGATGGTTTATGTATTTTAATTAATGTTTTCTCATTGCATTTGTGCCCTGAGGCTGATTTGGTGAAAGATGTAATTTCAGAAGGCTGATGAAATTAGATAGATTTGCCTGGGAAAACTCTGTTATTCATATTTATGGTTATAAAATATTTTGGGTACATCTATGTGAGACATTGCTGTGTTGTAAACATGCAGATTATATTCTGAATCTATTTGGCTTACAGTGTCTTGGGTGGTTATATACCAGTAAAGTGATAGCAGCTCTAGTTTGAGGATGATTTTGTTTTTTGTGGTGTTAACGTGACTTTTAATTTTTTTACACAGAATCTCATCATGCAGTGTTGTATAAAATCATGCAACTGACTAAACCAAATATGCATAAAACTCCCATTTTTATTACCTTGCAATCGGATCTCACGTTCTTGAATTGGTGTGAAGTATGTGTACACACAGAAGTGAGCTTTATTTGGGTGTGAGAAGCCAACTTCACAGGACATGCAAAATATATTTGTCAGAGCTGAGTGCAATTAAAGTGTTAACAATGAATCAAAAGACAATTCTCTAAGAATAAACAATATTTTGATTGTGGCTTGACACCATAAACGGTATAGCCAACAATGATGATGATGATGATAAAATGCAAAGCAGCGTTTCTCTTTAATAGGAATCAAGTATTAGCATGTAAGATGTTGCAAAGTAATTGAAGGTACACCCTACCTTAAATGTTGGAGCTGAAACCCTCTGGGTGGTAGAATTTGAGATTTACAGATTAGAGGGAAGTACTGGGGTATCAAGTGTAGAAAGATTGTACTCATTATTTTTAAGACTCTCTAAATTCAACATGCAGGTGCACTTTAGAGAGCTTGAACATAGTTTCATTGTAATAGAGTATATTCCCTTTACTTTGTGACAGATAATGGCTATGTTAAGTTACATCAGTTGTATCCAGGGGCTGGTTATCTGTTCAGATAATCAGTGCCTTGGGCAAGCTCTCATCCTTCCTTTCAGTACTTTGATTCATTTTCTGTTTTTACCAAGTGCTGTCTTAGGCTTTGAGGATAAATGACACAGAGAAAGTCCCTGCCCTCAGTAAGATTTTGTTCTGGTGGAGGGGCTGCCTTCAGTTGATTTATGCAGAAGTAGTAGCTGTGGTGGAGTTTGAGAAATGAGATGTTTATGTGAGATCAGTATGTAAACAGAAGGTGGCAAAAGCAGGATTGGGTAGAAGAACTGTGTTACAGGTTTGGCAAAACCTGGCTCATTCCCTAGAGAGCTCTGGAGTAAGTACTTCCTGCTCATAGTGACCCACACTGAAGTGTAACCTCACTCGGTTGCTAGATGGGTAAGGGTGTAGGCTGCCTTGCAAGGGTAGAGAAGATGAAAGGTGCCTGGAAAAGACCTGAAAAGTGTGGTCTTTGAGGTAGGAAGAATATCTGGAGAAAGGAGGTTTCAGAAGGCCTGTGTTGAATGCGTTTAAGATAGCCAGCCATCCAGCAGGATGACAGTTCAGATTGAGTTTAAAGTTTTGGCAACATGGAGGTCATTGGTGACCATGACAGTCAGTTTTGATAGGATAAGACCAGTGTAAGCCTGGCTGGAGTGAACTCAATGGGGAGAGACCAAGTAGAGATCTTAAATGTAGACAGCACTTGATTTCAATTAGCTTTCTGACAGTGCTTGCTGGAGGGTGACTGAATGTGCATCCCAGAGATCCTGGTAGGCTAGAATGCTGCAGATGGAGAAATCTAGGAAATTTTCTGTTTTCAAGAATGGTTCTGTGTTTCTAGAAGTTTCTAGTTTTTAGAATGGAGCTTTAGGCACTTTTCAGGCTTCCCCTTTTCTGTTACAGGGTTATTGAACTTTCGTTCTGCTCAGTAGTAATAACTTCCTGGCAAAGTATTAACATTATGCCAGCCTCTCAAACTTAAGTTTTAGCTGCTTTCTTTCTGCCAGAATGGTATAATCGTTCTGTGTTCTCGAGGAGTAAGGGAACACTAGGGTTATATAGGATTAGTCATGGAGTCATAAGGGAAGAAGTACTTGACCTAAAAGGAAATTTATCTGGTATTCATATTCATGAATAATAAAAATGGAGAAATTATACATAATTAGCTTTTGGGATCATTTATATGCAGAAACCATTTTAGCCCCATTTCAATTTCCTCCTTCACATATCTGAAAATCAAGAGTTATGAGTAAAGTATAATCAACACACTTGAGTTTCATCTTCTTTTATTACCCTACTGCATGGGATAAGGGAGAAAAGACCCAGAAGGCAACTAAAAGACTGTAGTGAATCAAAGGACCTTTGAGCTGTAGCTTCCCTGTTTTCCTCAGTGGCTGTGTGGAAACATTTAGAAAAAACTCTTAAGTGAATGTGGGTGAATTTCAGGGGGATCTATACAGTGTTACAAAGTAGATATTAGGGGGCTGGGGATTTAGCTCAGCGGCATAAGCGCCTGCCTTGCAAGCAAGCAGTCGTAAGTTCGATCCCCGGTACCGATAAAAATGAAAAAGACAAAAAAAACCAAAGTAGATATTAGATACTGTTAACAGTTTGTGTCTAGGTGAGGCCCTGAGCCTTATGTGGTTGTAGGGCTTTTTCAGGGGGACTGTATCTGGAGGGTGTGATGCTGGATTTGACTTGTGGTGCACTGTTAGGATCAAGGGCACTAGGATTTAGGGTGTGAGTGCTGCCTGCCCTTAGTAGCGTGGATAAATAAGATATATGGGATAGAAAGTGCCAGTAACTGTCCCTTGTTGCTTTGTTACCTTCTGCCTGCCGTGAATTGTTTCTCCTCTGTGATGTCACCCTGCCTTGGAGCCAGCTGATTATGGACAGAAACCTCAACAAAACTGTGTACTTTCCTTCTTCAACTTTGAGTGTTGGGTTATTTTGTCTCAGTGACCAGAAAAGACGACCGATACATTGTTTCTACAAGGCCATATTAGACTTGAAAACAAATTTTTAATGGAAATAATGGAAATAGATTTGATCATTGATGTCCTTACTCTTTGGGTAGAGGGCACCTATTTAAGAGCACACCTGACCTGTTAACTCAGAGTGCATCTGACCAAATGTGATGATTACAATGAGATGAAAGAGACTTTTGCTCTCAAAGGCTCAGTGCCTTCAGCTGAATGCTGGGGAGTACAAGGGAGACAAAAAAGGAAGTGGAATTAAACTGATCAGTGAGAAGAGCTGGAAATTCAGTCCAGAGGAAGCATTAGTTCATGGGGTTCCTAGAGGTTGTCCAGCTCCTGTGCTTGTCTTATAGATGGGTGGGGTAGAGTCTCAGGAGACCTTGGGCAGGTCTGTTTGGCCCATCGAAAGATACAAGAATATATCTGCATTGGTTTGACTCCCCTGTTCCAGATCTAGGAGAGCATGCTGGATAAAGTAGCTGCCTTCCTGCAGCAGATAGTGAGGTGAGAACCAGACAGCTGACCTCTATTGATAGGAGTTCCCCATTCTTTGGACTTTTCAGGCTTCTGACCATTTTGAGAGATGCTTTGTTCTTACAATTTCCTATTTGTCTTATCTGATAATGCCCTCTTAAATTCAGTACTGAAGCTTAGATGTGAAAGAAAGAGGACACATTGGGGGTTGTTTCTATTAAATCGTGTAATGAGTTAACGTATTGTCAAATACTGTTTCGTGTGTTTTCCCAGGGGCTTTAAAAGATTGTCATTTCCAAGATAAGGATGATTCCCAAGCAGCTGTCTTCTTTATTTTTGAATTCTAATGTAACATTCTTAACCCTTCATAGTTATTTTTCTGCTACTGTATATCTGTTTGGGAAATTTTAAATAAAGCCAGCTGTGTTAAATATTCATAGAATCGATTTCTGCTTGTTTAAAGTCTTTAGTGATTTATCTTCAAGGAGTGTTAGTATGGCAGTTACTCTGCATTACATTTTTTGCACCAGCATTTAATTGATACTATATTTCACTAGGATTATTGCAGGCTTATTGCTGTTACATTTGGAGTTGTGGTTTTCTCTGCTAGTAATCCAGAGGCATGAGATCCCAGAATCTGTTAATTGTGTGTGCTTTGAGCTAACAAGTTTGAGAAGGCCTGTTAACTGTGTAATAGACCTGATGGATAGAAACTTTGGCAGAAAAGATCTAGGAATAATTTGTGGATTTTAAAAAAAATTTATTTTAAAGAGATTAAAACCAAAGTACAACAAAATAAAGCCAATTGAAACAAAACAATGAAAATGATTCAGGATGTCAAAACAAGATAGTAGGAAATCAACAGCGGCTACCAGAATACCTCCTAATTTGTGGATATTGTTGTGTGAATTGATTTATTTATATTTAAACAGTGGAACATAAATGAAATCTATATTCCTTTTAAATGGATAGATACATTGCTGTGATTTATAATAAGGGTCCGTGTTTGAGAAAATAGTTAAATGAAATTACTATCATATATACATAAACATCTTGGAATATAATAATATGATTCATTTTCTTTTGATGGATATTGGTCCTTTCTTTACTTCTTAATCCAGGTACCTGGCATAGCTCAGGCTGTGTGAATGGCAGTTGTGTTGCTTTTTCAAGATTAATTGACATTGTTATTATTTTTGAGGAACTTCAGTAGTTTTTCAGACCACTAGAACACTAGTATCCTAATGAATCCTCACACAGTATAGTAGTATATTAGTCTGCTTTTTGTTACTGATGAAGAACTAGAGGCTGAGTAATGTTAAAATTAAAACAGGCTTATTTAGATTACAGTTCTAGAAGTTTCAGATATGGTGTTAGCATTATCTGTGATAGACTAGCAGCAGAAATGTGTGAGGGGGAGAGATCGTAAGAAGTAGGGAAATGGAGTCAGATGCAGGGATTGGGGGTCGCTCTGATATCACCTTGTCTGTGTGAGGGTCCTTTGAGCACTACTGTACTACCCGTTAAGGGCAGTACCTTAAGAACCTTCACATGACTTAAGAACCTTCTACCACATGAACCCTCCTGCAGGGCATCCCTCATCTGAACATGGCAGGCCTGTAGTAAGTGTTCACTTTTGTTTTGATATAGCAGCTAAAGGTCCATCCATGAAGAGTCTTTGTTGAGTAGATAAGTGCGTGTCTCTGCATTAGGAGAGGCAGGTGTGCAACACAGTGTTAGACCCTGAAGGAAGAAGGGAGGTTGGTGCATTAATCACAATCCTTAATAAATATTGTTTAATGATTGAGACATGGAAGAGAGATAGGAAGGAGGCAGCTCTGGGTGGGTAGAAAGAGCTGAAAACTTCAGAGACGAAAAAATGTAAGATAAGCCTGAGTATTTGTATTGGATTCAATTTAGGTGTGACAGTTTTTGGAAGGAACTCCAGAGCAGGAGTTAACACACTTGGTTCTGTGCCACTTCCTGAGAATGTGCCCTTGGTTGACTCAGTGAACCTCAGGCCTCGGTTTCTCACATTCTTTGCCTTCCCTAAAGCCTTACTTGAGGCTCAGATGAGAAAAGTTCTATGAGAGTGCTAAATGGTGGAATAAACCTGATGGAAAATGAGAAGTATTTACCTGACAGATGCGAGGTAGCAATTCATTGTGGCACCTCCCAGGTGGGCAAGATACTAACCAAACAGGTGCTCAGATTTAAACTTACCCCGCTGTAAGTACTGTGAAATACAAGGTGCTAGAGGCGCATTCTATCCTGGGTAGGGATACAGCTCAGCCGTGGGGTTTGCAATTTATTCTATATATCTTGTAACGTATATATTGTGAAGGGTCTTAGGGAGTGACTTAAACCAATCTTTACTTTGAACATTAACTTGTTAGACTAGACTGAAGAGCTGGGATCTGAGGAAATGGCTAAATTAAATTACAGTCATCTATAAAACATGGAATTGCCTTAAAGTTTTACAGGTTGAGTGTCTTTTATCTGAAATACTTGGGACCAGAAATGTTTGAGAGTTTGGATTTTTAAAAAAATATTTGCATAGACTTTGCTGGTTGATCCTGCCTAATCAAAAAATCTAAAATCTGGGCATCATGGTTTAGCCAATTTAAGGAGGAATATTCAACCTGCAGTTGTTTGATGTGGATGCTTTTAGGAGAAGTATTTTTGAGTCTTCGTGTTTATGTTGTTTCACTGGGTATATGAGTGAACCTCTATTTTTAGTTAAACATCAATTTGTTTAATATCAAATATTAACAAACACTGATGAGGTTCTTCTGTGTGCCGGGGACCTTGCACTTAGTGCTTTCTATATATTAACTGTCAACAGTCACATGAGGGGTTGAGACTTTGATTTTATGGATGAGGAAACTGAAATTTGCTGGGATAGGTGACTGGAAGTAGAAGTAGGTCCAGGTGCCGCAGTTTGTGCTCTGCATCGTCACGTTGTATCCTTTCCACAAAGAATTTAAAATTTGTGTAAGAGCAAAGTAATCTTTACATGACTTCTTTGCTTTCTTTTGTCTCAGTACTATACATTTTTGTCCTTTTGTTTTATAAATTAAAAGTTTTATCAATTAGAAAATTGGGATAAAGTTCACTTTAAAATGCAAAATATTTTTAAAAGTTGTTTTGCAGTTTGCATTTTGCAATAAAGGTTTGACGTCCCTGGCATTGCTGTGGCTTTCTGGGCTGTGTTTCTCCTCTTTTTCTCCTTCCTTTCATAACAAGAATAACTGAATCAGCAGTCAGGGAGCTTGTAGCTCTGTTCATGAGGTAGGTCTCACATCTGCATCCCACCTTCCATTGCCGGGAAAAACTTTAGCCCAGAATCAGCTGCGAGTTTAGTCTAGGGGAGTAGCATCTCTGAGTGTGTAGATGTATTGTACACCTAAACTGCTTGCTTGGGTGTGCAGGTGGGGGTGTGTAGAAGTGAGCTACTTCTATGGGGCCCTAGTGGTAATTATTGGCAGAGCCAGAACTACAAACCCAGAGTATCTAGTTACCTTCCCTAGCTTCCCCACTATCTAATTAGGCCTTGCAGAGCACCCCTATTCCCACCTGCCATGTACATGTGTGCGCCTTTCATTGCTCGTGGCAGTGTCGGGGACAGGAACTAAGGCCTGGGTCCTGCTAGGCAAGTGCTCTATCACTGACCCACATCCCCAGCCCTTGGCCGTGTTTTGTGCTATGTATTATTCTGTTGCCTTTGTGCAGTAAAATTAACATGAAATTTTGCAATGGCTGTGTCTTAGTTACTTTTTACTTGTTGCCGAGACAAAATACCTGAAGCCCAAGTTGGGAAAGGAAAGATCTATTACACTTTTTGGAGGTTTCAGTCCACACTCAGTTGAGTCTCAGGCAGGTGGGCATGGCTGGGCCACAGTTCACAGCGACTGCAGACATCAAGTAGGAACCTGCAAAGAGCAAGACACACCTTCTTCCTGCCATTACATCACATCCTGGCTCCACCCCTATGTGACACCATCAATCTAAGCACTAGCCAGTGAACCAATCACAAATGCACAATGCAAACTCATGAGGCCTGGGGGCCACAGACATAAAGACATAAACCATGACAGGCTCACTTCAATTGCAGTGCTAAAAGTGGGGACTGGATGCACTCTGACTTAGTCGCAAATCAGTTTGTAATTTTAAGTACTAATAAGATCTTAAATATTTTCCCCATATAATTTTAGTTTTTGCCAACCCAGAATGGTTTTATGAAATCAGCCTTTGTGTGTTAATTTCCCTTATCCTACTATTATACTTTTCATTTGTTTGGCTTATTTTTGTTAACCCCAAATTAAAACTTTAGATTATGGGCAAATTTGGATAAACTGTAAAAAGTCTAAATTCAGAGTTTAAGTAAACCCTTGGCTGTGGTTTAGTTTGGGTTAGGGCTTAGAATCGCTAACATATTTCAAAGCAATAGTAAGAGAAAATGTTTTGCAATATCTCATAAAGGGCTTTTTATATATTACTTGTAGATTCTGCTTTTGTTTTATGACCTTTGGGTTCTGCCAGGAAAAATGATGCTTTTTGTCTGTTGTTGCTGAGTCTATTCCCTGAGGGCTCTACTTTAATTTGGTTAATGCTGTTAACCGCTAAAAAGTACATCTCTGCAGGAATGGGCTGTGGTTATGCTGCTAAGAAAGAGACATAAGCTTGCAATTCCAGAAATCGTTTTATTTCCTTTATTTTGTTAGCACCTCTTTTTGGACTCCTTATGCTTTCCACAATTGGTGTGAGTCTTGCCGTACATTGTATTGTGTCCCTGTTTTATCACCTACCATTTGTGTCTCTGTAACAGGAGGCCAGAATCTCTTGAATATTCCGTACAGAATTTTATGTTTACAATGTAAAGTGCTCTTTTCTGGAGATTGTCATACCAGCAGTTGGTCAGTTATTTAAGATGGAGAAATGTAAAAATGTAACATTTGTATCTGAAACATTTTTAAAATTTAATTTAATGTTTTGGTACTGAGAATTCAACTCAGGACTTTGTGCATGCCAGGCAGGCACTGTACTGCTGAGCTATATGCCTGGCCCTAATATTTTATTTTAAACTCAAAATATGTTTGCTAATTTCTGATATAGTCTGATAAGTCTGATAAGTGGCTTCAGTGTTGTTTTTTTCTATGTAAACTACACCAATGATACATGGCTTTCACTTTGGATGATTATAGTGCTGTAGGAACGTTAAGATATTTGTAAAATGTATTGATTGTAGAATCCTAGATTTTTGTGATTTGTCTTTTAGTCTATTGTCATTTCTGTCTCATTCTGAATATAATAGTTATCCTAATGGTGTACTTTCATTGAGTTATTCCAAATCATTCAATAACTTGACTTTATTTTCAAAGAAATATTAATTTTCGTGATCTCACATTTTACATATTTATATAATCTACTACACTGATATATAGTTAAATTGTTTTCTGACTAACTGGCATTAAAAACATTAGGCATAAACACATCTGACCCTAGGAAGGCTACAGTGTGATTGGTGGGAACCATGTCTGCTTATCGGCCTATGTATAGTAAAGATTTAGTCTTTCTTTTTTTCAGTGTGTCATAGACGTGAACTTGTATAAACAAAACCAAATAAGTCATAAAGTACAACATTTTTAAACTTAGTTTTAGAAACAACAGAAATAAAATATTTGGGTAAGTTATAGTTAGAACCAACCTAAGGAAAAAGTTGTAAAATCTGTACATGTTCTTTGAAAGCATGTATATATAGGCAATTCATATAAAATTCACATAGGTAATTTCTATAAAAATGAAAAAAGTAAAATTTATTCCAGATATAGCTAAAGAAAAAGTTACAAGTGAAGTATAACTCTCGATGCATACTTTGAACAAACTCCATATTTAAAGTTTTTACTTTGCAGATTGCTTCTTTCTTCTCATCTGCTCTAGGCTGGGTTTGTGCTTCCTTGTCACAGAGATACAGTAAAATGTGTATAGAAAGTATTTCTGTTTTTTTTTTCTTTTTTTGTTTTTTTTATCGGTACCGGGGATCGAACTCACGACCGCCTGCTTGCAAGGCAGGTGCTTATGCCGCTGAGCTAAATCCCCAGCCCCCTGGTTTTGGTTTAATACCATTCATGGTGGAGGAACTGATCTTACAAAGGGCTCTTGGTGACATTGATTAAAGACATTTTAAAAAGTAATTACAGCAAGCTCAGGAGATTCCTTATTTTTTTCTCCAAAATGAAGTAAGTGATGTAGGGGCATCAAAATTCATCATCAGTCTTTCCTCTACAGTAGCCAGTTCCAATGATTGATCCTGTAGACCCATGATTAAATTTAAATGACACTGTTCATTTCAGTGTATGAAATGGATTCCTAGTTTTAATACTTTTAAATTACATGTGACAGACTAACCTTAAATTGTCACTTGTGATCACAAGACTTTGGAGCTTGACCAGTAGGTGGTGGCTGGAGCCAGATGCTGTGTTACTGTTGATTTATCTTCTTTTCTTAGCTGATAGTTGAGAGAGAAGCAGGTATATCATGGAAGTGGATGAAATTTTAGCCATAGTTGGAATTGTCATGAAAGTTATTAATAGAATCTTTGGTGTTGGAAAGAGGGACCAGAGGTGCTTTTAAGTGGTAGTAACGAGGATTTTGAAAGAGAAGGTGACCGTGAAAGCTGCAGAGAAAACTAAAAACGTACTGATGATTATAGATTTATCTCAGCGTGAAAGAAGTATAATTTGTTAATTTTAGAAGCATTTTCCTTTTGCAATGTTGTACCTTGCAATCTGAAGTTTTTCATATGTATCCTAAAATTAGCTGACTTGACAATCAAAGTATCATTGAAAAAATGGCAAAGCAGCATCTTTTGCCAGGCTGACTTTTTTCTCCCCCATCAGATGAAAGAGGTGGGCACCCTTAGAGGAAAAGCATTTTGATATAGACCGTGAAGCTGTCTTGTATGAGTATTTACCATATCAGTAAGTTCTGTAATACTTTATTTCAAGCCAAGGTGATCATCTGCTCCCATTATGTGTAGTGTACAGTGTGGGACTAGACATTGGAATGTGCTCACTTTCCTAACTTGGTCCTTATCTCTGAATGTTTGTAGATTAATAGAGGTCGACCAAGAACCTTACAAAAATTTGTAATTAGAAATGATAATACGTTCTATGAAGATAAGTTATAGGATGCTCTGAGTATATAGGTCAGAGGATGCTCATCTATACTCAGGGTTGGTCAGGGAAGCCTTTGGAAAATGAATAATACTGAGCTGAAATCTGAGGAACTATAGAAGATTGGAAGGCACGAGGCTGAAGTATATGTGCAGGGCTGGTGGCTAAGGTGGGAGGCATTCTGGGTCAGGGATGCATTTTTCATTGAGTCTTGGAAGTGCCCATCAAGGCTGGCTTGAGGGCCGTTCTACAAAACAGAGAGGATGTTGGCCAGTACTGGGTCAGTAGAAGGAGCCAAGACACCAGGCTGTCACTGGAATGTTGGCCTTTTATTTTGAATGCAGTGGGAAACTGTGAAAGGGTTTGAAGTAAAGACATGGATAGATTTATGTTTTTTAAGGCTGGTCCTAGGTCACAGCTTAAATGTCCTAGGGTACAGCTTAAAAGATGATACTCTGTTCAAACAGTCTGCTAAACCTTTTATTGAGTTATATAAGTTTGGCTCTTTGCCCTGACTTTGTCTTCCATCATTCTGTTTATTCAACACGATTCAAAGTTATTTTACTCTACCTTTCCCTGCTTTCTCAGGAGACTATACCTTAATTGCACTTTTTTTTTTTGTTTATTTAGACTAAAGGGGACACTTGTTATTGTTGGGAGAAATTGTAGAATAAAATGTCTGTTTTTAGGTAGGAGAAGTTGAGCAATCCAGGGGTGTGGCTTCCAGGTTTGATAACCTGAAAAAAATGAGTGCTTTTCTCAGCACATTTGTGAAGTGATTGGACTCTTGGGAACGTGCTCTTGTTAACCCACGTCACAAAAGACTCATGTCAACTAACAGCCAGATGGTTAATGTCAGAGTGTCATCTAGTGCTGAGGAGGGGCATGGACGTGAGTGCCAGAGGCAGACCTACACAGGAAGGTGAGTGAGAATCTGCCACGATGAATCGGTCGCATCTTTTAAAGGGTCATCTCTACAGATCTGCCAGTGGGGTGGTTATTTAGTCAGTTGGACATTGTTAGATGCTGTGCAGGTTAATACCTACATTGTAACTATTTGGACTTTCTTTTTGTTGACCCATATCATCTTTCTTACCTGTTTTAAATCTTTTATTACTGTTTTTGACCTTGTATTTTCAAATAGCTTTAGGCTTTTGAAAAAGGAATAAAAAAAAAAAAGATGCAAAGAATTTTCCTGTACTTTTTACCCAGGTTTTCTAAATGTTAATACATTATATGATCATTGCATGGTTACCAAAATAAAGAAGTTAACACTGCTATAATACTGTCATCTATAGACCTTATTCAGATTTTGCTGGTAACTGTCCCACTAACGTCCTTTTTCTGTTCTATAATCCAGTCTGTTGTATTTAGTTGTTTTCTTACCTGTGTTTGTTTGGGAGAGTGCCTCTTTCTGTCTTTCAAAATCTCATCAAGAGTACTAACCAGTTATTTTATAGAGCGCCCCTAATTTGAGTTTTTTGATAGATTCCTCATCACTGAATAAATGTGATGCATTTTTGTTAAGAATATCACAGAAATGACATTGTGTCCATCTCAGCGCCAATCATCCTTCTGTTTTTTAATCATAATTTGGTTGCTCTTCCTTCCAGATGGATAGGATATAGTTCCATAGGCTCAAGTTTCTCCAGTATGGATTTACGTTGCCCTCTGAGCCCATGTTTAGGACCATGAGAGATAGAAGCAAAGACATGAATTTAGAATTTCCCTGGTCTTGAAATGATTATTTAGGATGGGATTTCCCCTCATGGCTTGCTTACTCTACTTATTATAAATAGATTTTTAAATTTACAGTAACCACTTTCTGTTTTAGGATTATCTTTGATTAATTAAAAAAATAATAAAACTAGTTATATTTTTCTTAACAAAGTTCATTCTTCATTCTTTCCTTGCATTCCTTATGTCTAGTTATCAGTACTATTTTTAAAAATGTACAGTAATACAGTAATATTTTCTTTTCTTTTTCTATTTGTTTTGGAGTACACCCTATTAAAACAGTATAAAAATAAATTGACCAAATTTTTGCACAGATGCTATGAAAACCAGTTGTTGAAATGATTACAGTTGAAGAATGTTAAGATGGCGGCAATTTGGAGATGGGTTCACAGGCTGCTGCTTTGAAAGAACTCATTTTTTCCCCACCTTAAAGTTGTGATTTTGCCAGGTGTTCCTTTCAGTAGCTTTAGCATGCAAAGCTTTGACAACAATTTGGGAAAATGAAATTAGTACCCACTGGGATATTTGCTAGATGATAATTCAGTTGGCTTGAAGGTGGCAGTTGCTGAGGTAAATGAACAATGAAGTGTGTGCCTAGAATCACGTTTACAGGAAGGAAAACAGTTGCAGGCTGTAGAAAGCCTTTTGGTGATAATATGTCTTTGAATGGCTTTTTTCTTCTTCAGTTTCATGTGGAGCTATATAAAATGACTGGCGTTCTCTGTTCCTTTGCCTCTGGTGTGTCTTTCCTCCATCTCTGTCACTTTACTTTGGTCTGATAGTTCACTTCCTGTATCAATTAGAATAGCTGCGGTTAGAGTGGCAGAAAATTCAGCTCAGGTTTAGTCAACAAAGGGTGTCTATTGGCTCAGCCAGCTACACAGTAGATTCTGAGCTCAGCTTAGGTTTGATTAGAAGTGCGGTTTAAATTCTCTTCAGATGTTTTAAGGCACCGCTGCTCAAGAGGGAAGGTGGTTTTTTAAATTCTTAATTTAATTTAATGGAGATCAGTGTTTTGGAAAATACAGTATAAGTGAATCACTAGCAGAACAAAGTAAGAAAGGACAATATATAAGGTATGATTGGAAAATAAGATGAGTTTAAATTTTAAAAATTTATTACGGTAGGACACACTGCTGTTAATCCTTTCAAAATCTTCCCTCTTTCTGTAAATACACTTCTCCCATTATTCGTGCACTTTCTGAAGCAGTTCTGGAAACCGGTCATAAATGTCTTTAGCTGTGCTGTATGGCTACCTCAGTGCCCTGAATTGATTAAAAACATTTTCCTTTCATGCTGATTTTGACTTTGAGAGAGAGCTAAAGTTGCATGGTACCAGAACTGGTGAGTAAAGTGCGTGACGATATACTGTAATGTTTTTATGTGACAGATAATTGCTATAAACATTTTGAATCTGTTCAGGCCATCAAGCAACTATGAAAAGATACTCATGAAGGATGACTGTCCCCTGAAAGTTGGTGTCAAAATGGGGTTGAACTATAGGACACCCAGTTTGAGTTGGAGTGGAGAGTTGAGGATGGTCCATGTACCATCCCAGAGAGATGGATGTGCTCAGGACCCTAACATGCAGAGAGGAAACAGATAAGTGGTTTGCCTGATGTTGCACAGCTAAAACTGGTCCTGAGGCTTTTAGATTTCAAACTATCTCCACTATGTAGTTGTCTTGTAAATGCCTCAGGTAGGCAAATAAAAAAACAAATCAGTTTTGTTGTAGAAGTGTTAGAGCTTCATTATTTTAGAGAAATGCGTTATTACATTGAAGGTAAAACTACAAATGGGGCTGAAGGAAAAATGCACTCACTTAAAATTCTCTGTAAAATAAAAAATATTAAAAAAAATGAAAATGCAGAAGTACTCCTAGAAGATGGACAGGATGTTAGCCTTGACATGAACATAAACACCTGGACTTAATTTTGCCCCCTATAAAAGCCATATTTTAAGAGATCGCTTAGGAATATTTCTAAGCATTTAAGTTTGAACCCTCTGATGATTTTACCAGCATGTGGGATTTATTTTTTGGGTCTGTATTAAAGCTAGTTATGTAACGTTGAAGTCCAGAGAATAAAACAGCTCTTAGTTATTTAAAAGTTAACATTTAAGAAGTGATACTATTTTACTTTTTCTGGCAATCTTAATTCTGTAGGGTTTGTTTGTTTTGATTTGCTGTTTAATTTTCCATGAGCCTTAACACAGAAAGTATCTATTAAACTCTTAATTGGGTTTTGCTTTCTGGTCCAAAGAGAAACTATTATAGTCCTATAATTAGATAAAAGAGAGCTTTTGTGTCCCAAGATTTTCTGTAAGAAAAAATTTTGTGCCCTGTATCAGTGTCTTGGAAATTTATAAACTCCTGATCATATTTGTGCACATTCACAATTGGTTGGGAATTCAGAGGCTGAAATTGTAGGGTTAAATGATGCTCACGTTTTTATCCTAATGCAGCATGGTTCTGAAAGATGAATGTTTTCTTTACCGCTAACTTCCTTCCTCTCGTGCTCTTTGTGTTTGAAACACGAGAGCACATTTCTGTTTGTGGATTTACTACAAAGTGATGAATATGTGGTACTTGAGGTTTTGAAGAGATGGTCTCAAGTTTTTAGGCATGAATTTCTTCTTCTTTTTTTTATTTTGAAGTACAATTAAACTGTAAAACACAATTTTGTCTTAAACTCACATGTCCACATTGCAAAAGGCCTCAAGGAAGTTAAGAATTATGACTAATTTAAGAAGGTTAGTTGGTTTGATATTCTTTAGGATCTGTTGCTTTTAAAACTGTGATGACCCAGATGTTTAACTCCAACCTTTGACAAAAACATGAGACTGATATTTGCTTATCATCTGAAAAGTATATTTATTTTCTTGAGGCACCGTGTTAGTCTGTTTTGTGTTGCTATAGTAGAATACCTTTGCTAGTTTGTAATGAACAGGAATTTACTTGGCTCACAGTTCTGAAAGTTTAGGTGTCAAAGAGTATAGCATCAGCATTTTATAAAGGTGTCTTCGTGCTTTGTTGTCCCATGGGAAAAGGACGACAGACAAGAAAATTTTAAAGAGTTAAGAAAGGGCCAAACTCAGATGTGTGTGTGTGTGTGTGTGTGTGTGTGTGTGGTCTGCTGGGGGTCTGCTGGGGACTGGATTCAGAGCGTTTGGACTGAGCTACATTCCGAGAACCACCCCCTGCCCTCCTTTAAATTTTGAGTCAGGTTCTTGCTTTTGCTAAATTGTCCAGGCTGGGATTGAATTTGTGATACTACTGTGTCCCTAAAATGCTGGGATTACAGGACTGTGCCATAGCACTTGGCTTGAACTCTTCTGTAACAAGCCCAGTCTCATGATAATTGATGCATTTCCGAGATAGTGACATTAATTCACTGAGGCAGTGGTCTCGTGGCCTGATTACCTCTTCTTATGCCACACTTCTAACACGGTTGCATTGGAGTAATTTTCCAAGCCATGAAGTCTGGGGATGCATTCAAACCAGAGCAAGTACTGTAGAAATCATTTATCTTTTCTTCACGGAAATTACCTCCTTTCTCTGAGAGCTGCAGATCAGCTTTTCGTATGTTTTATTCTTCTTGCCTCTGGCTGCAGTATTTAGTTGACAAACCATGTCACTTCCTTCTCTTATTGGTCTCATTCAGGCTCCATCAGTTGGATTATTGAAATACTAACCAGGTTCCCCATCTCTGGTGCGTTTTCATTTTTATTTATTTATTTTTGATATTTGTTTGTTTATTTTTGAGACAGGATCTTGCTGTATAGTTTAGGATATCCCTACACTCACTGTGTAGCCCAGGCTAGCCTCAAACTTGGAGCAATCTTGGTGCCTCAGCCTCCCGAGTGGGGATTACAGGCATACACTACCGTGCCCAGCTTTTCTAGTACAATTTTAGAGGTGTTACTGACTGTAATACAGATCTAGTGCTATACCCTGTTAAGACATGCTTAAGAGATCTCAAATCCCTGAGCAGATGTTCAGGCTCTTTCATTATCCCACTCTTTCCCCATAACATCTTTTACCCACCAAGGCTGCTGTCCATTTTAAATATGCTAGGAATAGTCCTACTTTGTTAACATTGCCCAAGCTGTCCTTTATGTCTTACTGTGCTTTGTTCTGCGTAGGCCCACACCATCTTTTTCAAAGTCTCTCCTCATCCTGGAAATTCTTCTAAAGGCTTCTCAGTTTCCATCTGTCTTATTTGAATTACCATTGTAGAACTCATCATCCTCATGGAATTGTGTCCTCCCAGAGATAAGGATCATGTCATACTCATTTTGGTAATCCATAAATCTCACCCTCATTGGTGCTCAGTATTTTTCTTTGAATTGAGTCAGCACTTAATGGGATTTGCCATTTATTTAAGAGCGGTAGAGACAGACAGACAGACAGACTGACATAGAAAAGAAAGCAATGTATGTCGTTAAGCCCAGGCACACTTCCATAGCAAGGTAAAGCACAGAGCATTGTGGGGAGATAAAAGAAAGCTCACCTATTTATAGACTATGAAAACACGATACGACACTGACCTGATTTTGTCAGTGAATAAATTGTTAGAAAAAAGGAAGTCAGAGAGATGAAAGGGGAACCTAGAGATCAAAAGAGATTTAGTAGCCGGGGATATAGCTCAGTAGCACAACGCCTGCCAGGCAAGTGCGAGGTCATGAGTTCATTTCCTGGTACAAAAAAAACCTAAACCAAACCAAAACAAAAAATAAAAAAAAAGATTTAATAAGTATATTAACTGATGCGTATATAGTCTTCATATGGGTTGTGACTTAGCAAACTGTAAAAAACAACAACCACCAAAAAGATAATTAAGGAGGTTTGAGCACTGGTCAGATAATTGATGTTAAATAATTATTCATTGTTATAGATATGATAATACCAGTGTGGTTATACTTTAGAATATCTGAATTAAGAGCTTGCTATAGTTTGCATCTTCGGTGGCCATAGAGGCCTATGTGTTAAAGGCTCGGTCTCCAAGGTAGTGATAGTGGGAAGCAGTGGAATCTTTAAGATGTGGAACCCTAGGAGGAAGCCTTTAGTTTACTGGGGGTATGCTTCTGAAGGGGACAGTGGAGCTTGTAGCTTCTTCTTTGTTTTCTGTTGTTTCTTGGCCATGAGGTCATTAGTTCTGCTCCTTTACATGATCCCACCATGATGTCCTGCCTCACCACAGGCCCAAAAACAGCAGGGCCAACACATCATGGGCTGGGATCTCCACATTTGTAAGCCAAAATAAACCTCTCTTTATAAGTTGATTAGCTCAGGTATTTTGTTAGGGTGACAGAAAGCTGACCCACAGTGCTATATAGGAACGTAACTGTGGATGGCAGGATGTGATATACAGGATTTACTGTAAAACTACCTGGGAGGAGGTTGAAAGAATAGGTGAATGTGGAGATAAATAAGACTGACCATAAACTAATATTTGTTAAAGTTAGATGAATTTATGGAGTTAAGCCCCCCCCCCACTTCTGCGTGTGTTAAGTTTCTTTAACAAGAAGTTAAAACAAACATAAAATAAGGGACAGAGTATGGCTCTTATTTTTAAGGAATTTACAAGAACTTTAAATTGGATTTGGAGGCTAGGATCCTAGTCCTTGCATACTCTGGGCTTACCTGAACCACCCGTTTACTGTTTCCCGGCCTTGCCCTTGTGTTAAATGAGTTGCCTGGGTGAGTGAGGTCCTCACTGTCAGTGATGACCTGACAGAGACTTTTGACCAAGACTTTGGACTTGGGCTAAGGGAAGCCGATTTCAGAAGCCAGGAGCGACATCTGTGAAGGTCATGGGCTCACCATAAGTGGCTTTATTCAGTAGTACACATTTTCAGTTTCAGTTGGTATAATTTTAAGTTAAAAGCAAAGGCGCATCACTTTGTGGTTGTGCATTTGTTGGGATTCAGACAAGCTCTGGAGGCCAGGTTCAGGTCCTATTGGACCAAGCTGTGCCGCCTTAACCCACCTCCTATCTTCTGGGGTTGTTGAGAAGATCAAGTGAGCTGACAAATGGAAAGAACTTCAAACAGCATCCAGCGAGTAGTAATGACTCAGTAAATGGTAGGTATATTTTCATTGATTTTGTTAGTTTTGTTTCTGTTTTGGATTTCCAGTTCTGTACAGCTGGAGTTGAGCTTTGAGTGTACTGAGCCATCCTCAGTTTACCCCCTTCTCCCTCATTCTCCTGTTGGGCCAGAAGCACAGGATTCTTGGGTTGGAGAAGAGGACCAGGGAAACTTGAGAGAGTTCGTCACAGAGCTTAGCCTTAGTCTAGGCCGTTCTGGGCTGCTGTTCTTTGGATGCTGTTGATCTGAGTTGAAGAGGGGTTTTCTTAGCCAGAGCATTAGGGCTGCAGCCACATCCGGAATACAGATCTCCTAACTCCGGGTAATTTCTGTGCCCAAATTTAGCTCTGCAAGTCGTCTTTGGCCTCTTAATTGCTGGCTCGTGTGCATTCTGTGGAGAAAAATCTTCCGTCTGTTCTAATATTAACAAAGGCATCCCCTCTAGGAAAAGGGATGTCTGGTAAAGCTCTTACATGGCAAGGAGGGGAAATGGGAGCATGCGTGGTGTTCCTCCGAGCTCTGACTCATCCTTTACTAGGCAGAGAGAACGCTGTCATTTCCACCGAAGGCCTAGTGAACCAAGGCTCAGGTCGTCCTTGTCCAGGCCGGCAGCACCTGTGAGTCCCACCCGTTCCGTACAGCCGCCTGCCTGGCCTGGATCATCGAGTTCCTGCTGTCTGAGTCACATTGCTGGCCTTGGTTTTCATCCTTGAAGTTTCTCAATAGCATTGTTCTCCGCACCCACAAAGCCGCATTCTGTGATCCCTGTCTCTTGCCCTCCCTGCCGCCTGCCAGTCTTTGTTTCTTGCCCCCTTCAACCTATTGTTTTCCTCCTTCCTTTGAGGAAATGTTATTTCTTGATTGCTTTTGTTTCTTTTGGATGCTTCTGTTTATTTTCTATTCTTTAGCTAAGACTATGTTTACAGGCTTCTCCTGTTCAGTCAGGGGTGAAACTCGAGTTTATAGATTATCCATATCACTTTGTTGTTTTTCTGCAGCCTTTAAGACTCTTTACCACTTATGAAAATTTCCTAATAAGGGAAAAAGTACTGTCTCTACAAGATTTGATAGGTTAATGAATCGTGGATTTTTATTTCCACTCAAACTGGTCTTCGGGCAGTTTGTATTTTAAATTTTTCCTCTTGAGTTTTCTCATCTGAGAAAATGAGAGTGATCATACGTACGTCTCTGAGGCTGTGAGATGAATGTATTCATGGCACCAGTTAGATTTAGCAAATGCTAACTGCTCTTACTGTGTATAGTGTGGTGTTATTTGAGCTTCATAGAAAAGTAGTTTTTTGAGGTAGATTATTTTTTAGCTGACTTTCTGTTAATCTCTCCTTTCAGATCCGTGCGGCTCCTGTTTCTGTCAGTTCCATTCCCTTGATTTGGAGCCATGTCATAGACCGAGGCAGAGTGCTACAGTGGGCACATGCCTAGGATGGACTTTCTGGGAAATCTCTGCTGTCCACTTCCTCTTTTGTACAGTCACTGTGCCGGGGTGACCATGAGGAAAGGACATATGAAGGACCTGGTATGCTCAGGGTGCTCAGGCATTTTAAGTCCTTTTCTGGTTTATGCACAGCTCTGATTTCTGCCATGGAAAGCCTTTGCTAACGGAATTTTGGGCAGCTCCAAGCAGCTTGCAGAGGCATTCTGATCGCAGTGGTGCCCATTGGGCAGCCCTGGACCACCTCACCCTCCCAGAACGCCCTGTCTTACCAGTTGGCTCCTGCTTTCATTCAGTGTTTTTCCCCTCTAAGGGATTGTTACAGTGACATTGCTTTCACAAAATAAACATTCTGAACCCCAAACTAGACCTTATTCTTCTTCCTTTTTTTTTTTTTCTTACTTTCTTGATTAGGTAGAAATGGTACAAAAGTTTGCCTCATTTTTTAAAAACATGAAGTGGATCAGTGTTGCTCATCAGGTAATCTTTAGATATCAGTGTTGTAATCACCTATGCTTGTTAAAGATGTGTATTCTTGTACTTTACCAGAATCTTAATTTGAAAATCATTGAATTAGGGTTATCTGAAGTCACTACTTTTTAAATTTTAAAGTATCAGTAGGATATTTTATTTTTCTCTTTAAGCTTGAAAATAATCTCACCATTCTCCCCATCTCCCTTGATGTACAGTACTCTAGTTTTAAAAGTCAAAACAACAAACTCCCCAGTAAGACTCCTAGAATTCAGTTTATGAGTATGAAACTTGGCATGGTGGCACACCTGTAATCCCAGCACTTTGGGAGATGGAGGCAGGAGGATTGCTGTCAGTTTGAGGACAGCCTAGGCTACATAGCAAGACTCTGTCTCATAAAACAAGACATAACAAAACAAAACAGAATATGAAAAACTTTCATTCAGTTGTTATTGAAACATAAGCTGGTGTTTTATACACTAGAGATAACCCCAAGTTATTTTAGCAAGATGACAAATTTCATGACTTTTTTTTTTAAATGATGGCCAAATTCATTTATTTTGTCTTCAAACTACTTGTGATTTAAAATGAGTTACAGAGCTGGACAGGGCGGCCAGACGAGCTAGAGCTAGTACTATGTCTGCTGTGTCTGTGACTGTGGGCTCAGAGTTCCCCTCAGTCCAGGAAGAAACGGGCTGGCTGTGCTGTGACCTCCCTTCTGGTTCTGAATGAGTTGGACCAGTTGAGAAGACAAATACTGCAAGATACCTACGCATGGACAAGTGTGTTGGATAAAGAAAGTTTTACGTTGGCCAGTGGGACTTGAAGGTGAAGTTGCTGGAGGTTCAAGGAACTGCAGACCTTGACAGAGAAGAAAAACAGAAAGTTAAAAATAAAAAATTGGGTGTTTCTTGTTCTCATTCAGAAAAACAATCCTATATTCCAAATTCCGGTGATTGAAACTCAGCCAGGAAATGGACTTCCTTAAGGCAAGGACCACTCTTTTGTTTGACACATTTTATTTTTTTGTGCTGCTGCCAGCCCATTTGTGTCATTTTGTAACTTCTCATAGAATCCAGAGAGGGTAAGAACTGGGCTGAGCACAGTTTCCGGTGGTTCAAAGATTAGAAGCCACCTCCCTGGCTGTCTGCAGAGACTAGTTGTTCGTAACATAGTTCCAGCGGCTGGAGGACTGAGGGAGAAATTGGGAGCTTAGCAAATGATTTCTTTCTTGTGCTACTGTGTTCTGTCTATTCATTTATGGAGAAAATGGCAAATATATCAAAAGGGACAAAGTATAAAAAGGCCAGAGTTCCTTAAATCTCAGTAATTTGTGGACCTCCTTATTTAAATCTCACAAATCCTCGGTAATAAATATTTTTATTATTAAGTAGCTTAAATATGGCTGGACATAAAACTAGATATAAACTCTGTATGCTTATAGCTCCTTACACTACAACTATAAAAACAATGACAAGTTTATAGAGTAAATTCAAATAAAACTACAAAATCAATAAAGTTCAAGTTAACATTAATTATCATGACAGTTAGTTTTATTTGACTGAAATTAAACCTCTCTGAAAATGCGATTCTGTTTCTGACAGTGCTAGAGCTCTTTAGAGAGCTTTAGAAATCCCTGTAAAACTCAGCTCTCTGTCCACATTCCTGGAGTCTTAGCTTCCTTTATCACAAAGCACCTTCTTTTAGCAGAGTGCATCATTCAGACTTTAATTGTGTTGCATTTGTTCTTATTTGATGATTAAAAGTACACCTTTAGTGCCAAGATTAGAAACATAAATACAAACCTACTTTTGATCAAGAAGTTAGGACGTGGACCCTTAGCCTCACATGGTGTAGTAGAGGCAGGAAAGGTTATTGGTATCTGTAATTCTGGGTGAGAGTGAATAAAATGTGGAACAAAAGGTAAGATTTTGAGGGAAGATGATTGGTGCAAGACTAGTTTTGCTTATGTTTTTGGCAGTATGATAGGATAGATACTGTAATACATTTCCCTACTGTATCCTGGATAAAACATTTTTAAAGCATTTCTGGGAATGGAGGAACAAAGGCATCTCTAAAGTTTCTTCTTTCAGTGAGGTTGACTAACCATCAAAAGGTAAAGATAAAACAAAAGCTGGGAGCTTTGTGTAAGCGACACAAAACACAGGTTGCCTCAAGAGCAAATGGTTGGACCAAATGAACTTGTATGCTCTATGAATTACCCAGACTCTGGCATGTTATATCAACAGAAAACAAAGGCAATATAGTTGATATTTACCAACACTTCACAAGTATTTGAAAATAATGCATATAATCTAATCAATAACTACAGAGTTCTCTATAAATCCATTGAATCAAGATGATTGTGGTATTTCTGTATCCTCACTCTGTCTGCCTGATCTACCAAATACTGAAATCTGTTTAAAATATCTTACTATGATGATGGGCTTATCAATTGTTTCATACAGTTGCCAGTTTTTCCTTCCCATGTTTCAAAGCTTCATTTTTAGATGTACCAGATTCAAAATACTTTATCCCCTTCGTGAAGCTTTAGCATGACAAAGTGAAAATTTCAATTTCTAGTAAAGTTTACCAATAGATTTATTTTTGGGGAAAAAGCAAATAATAATCTTATCACTGTGGTTGGAGGCTAAGCCTTGGGTTAGTAGCACAGGGAGAAGATCTTGCATTCCACTGGGTAGAAAAAGAGTTGAGTAGCCCAGGGTAGATAATGTCCTTTGAGTTCCTGGCAGGAGCAACTAAAATCCTTTCTAGGAGAAAGCAACCCCATTTCCACTCATAGGCCTTAGAATTCTCCTAAACTTACCAATAAGCTCAGAATCAGATACCTATAGATAGTTCTACTTGAAAATAAAGACAGGGCTGAATGTCAGCAGAAACAATAAAACCCCACCCAACCCACCCAACCCAAAAGCCTAAAACAGATTTAGAATTCTGAGAATTTTAGATACTAGAATTATCTGATACTGAATATAAAATAGCTATGTTTGCAGTATTTTAAGAAATACAATATGTGATCACAAGTAAGTGGAAGTAACATGAAATTATAAAAATTAGGCAGATTTGGGGAAAAAAAACCCAAAGGAAAATACTATCTTTGTTGAAATAAAAATTAAGTAGATTAGAAACAGTTGAAGAAGGAATTCATGAACCTGAAAAGAGGTTTGAAAAAAATGAATAGTGTAATATAGAAAGAAAAAGAAAAGCATGAAAATGTGGACGAAGGACAGAAAAGCTACGCGGAGATTTCTGCAGAGTCCAAAAAGATAATGAGAGCAAATGGAGGGAAGTTATATTTGAAGCTCTAGTCCATGAATAATTTTTGAGTTTATGAAACTCGAAAGACACAAATGGTCAGTGTTTCTCTTCGTGTGACACATAGGCTGCTAAGGAAAGCACCATGATGATAATAAAAAACCTACTTCTAGACATGAAGAAAATTAAAAATAAAGATTATCTTAAGAACCGCCGGAAAGAACAGATGCATCCTATATAAGAAGTGATAAACTGAGAGCTGATTTCTCAACAGCAACAATGGAAACTGGAAACAAAAAGCTGTCCTCTGAACCTTAAAAGAAAATAAGTTGGTTGTATGCCAACAAGACTATCATTCAAGGAACAGGCAAAATGCACTTTTGGAAAAAAGCGAACCTGGTATTGTCATGGCAGATCTTTCTCGGGACACTTCAGGACATGTTTCAGGGAGAAGAAAGTGATGCCTTGAGGAAGGGTTGCAGAAGGCACAGGGAACACAGAGATTGGGAAACACACCCATACACTGCATGCGTTAAAGCTGAGAAAGAAGACCAGCCCTTCAGGCACACCAGCCACCTTTCAGGACTTGGGGAATCTTCATCGTCCAAGTTCTGGGCCGCACTGAGACACAGCTCAGTAGGGCATGTGTGAAAGGAAGTGGGCAGAAATGTTTGGGAATGGGTGCAGCCTGGGCTTAGAGCTGGGGGCCCAGGGCTGGTCCGGGGACATGTGCAGTGCTAGGTGTTTGGGGCATCTCGGGTCCCTAGAGAGGTTTGGTGGCTGAATTGGTGGGTGGGGCTCCACAGAAGTGTTTGGCGGCTGAGCCAAGCTGTGTGGTTGAAGATGTTGGGAAGTTGAACAAAGTGTGAGGAGGGTTAGGATAGAACTTTTGGAACATCTTGTGGTCTGCTTGATTATCTGGTAGTCAGGTAAAAAGGACCCCAAAATAGAATCTGAAGAGAGCTTTCTGGGAGATAAAGGAGAACCAGAAAGTACTCAGGCAACCTGAGATGAGAGGGGAGGAGTTGGGATGTGGCAGAGACGTGTATTATCAAAACACCCATCAGCCCGCTCCTTTTCATTTTCTTTTTATTTTGACTTTTGAGACAGGGCGCCACTATGCAGTTTAGGCTGGCCTTGAGCTCACTTTGTAGCCCAGCCTGGTCTTTAACTTGAAACAATCCTCCTGCCTCAGCCTCCTGAGTGCTGGGATTACAGGCAAGCACCACCATACCTGGCTAGCCCGCTCCTTTTGATAGAAGTATTGAAAACACAAAGGGAAGGCTTCCTGAAGGAGGTGATGCTGAGGAGATGAATAACTGGCACATCAGAGTAGTTGCAGTAGGAGGAGGACAGTATAGCTAGAAGAATCACAGTAGCAAAGCACAGAATTGTGAAGACAACCTTGGCGATGATTTCTAATGATCTGTACTTTTTAAAGGTCTAACGTTTACTCCCTCAGATCTACATACATTTTACTGATTTTAGGTCAGTCTCTCCCCAACCCCCTTTCTTTAAACCCATGATCTCATACATGCTAGACAAGCTTTCCATCACTGACCTGCGTCTTCAGCTCTTAGGTTGGAGAGGGATTAAAAGGATGGTAGACCTGACCAGTGCTCTAAATAAACTATGCGTAATACAGGATTTTCACAGCCTCCTCTTAAATTACACAGTCTATTAAAGGACTTTGAGATTTATGTACTTCTTGAAAAGTGTAATGCTTATTGTATATTATTAAGGTGAGTAGTCATGTAACAGCCTTAGGATACAGTAGAAAAGAGATTGATGGTGAAGTTCACCAGAGTAGAGCATTAAGAAAATACGTGGCAAGTAGCTGGATTAAAAAAGCCCAGGCCCTTGATTTAAAAGCTGTGTAACTCCGATCAGGGTATTTTTCTACATTTTGGGTGAGTTTTCCACATCTTGAGTTTTCTCATTAAGAACAGATATAATAGTAATTCCTACCACAGGATAGATGTGAGGATTAATGGAAAGCACTTAGCAAAGCAGGACCTGCGTTATTTAACAACTCCAATACTACTGGTACCTGTGGCTGTGTATCAGCACCATTTGGGGACAGTTTAAAAAATACAGATTCCAATACCGTGTCCCATTACTGCTGTGTTGGAGAATTGGAGCTTTGTGCTCTTCCAGGAGCTCAAGGTTTAGGAACCTTGCTCTGGACTTAAGCAGCATCTTGGACACTGTTACCTGAATGCTACTTTCTACCTTGAACATACATTTTGAACATTGGCTCTGAGTGTGTAGTAAGTTTGTGGGTTTCAAAGTTATTGGTCCCAGAGATTACTCCGTGGGCCTTCACTCCGATACCTGTTTTCTTTTTCTTCTCCTTCACCAGCCCTTTTGCCCTTCTCAGTTTGAATTTTTGGGCAGCAGGGTTAACTGTGTGCTGGGCAGCCTGGTTCTCAGGATTTTTAAAAAAATTAAATAAGACAGATTTTTTAAAAATAGACTTTGCAAAGACAGACATTTGGCATGTTAAAATTGAACTTGAGTTTAGTTTCTAAAGTAAATAATTCAATTTTTTTTTTATCTTTTAAAAAGTTTCTGCAGGAAATGCTTCTAAAATAACTGATATTCCCCTTGTTAAAACTGGGATTGTTGTTGGATAGATTCCAGCATATGTTCTTTCCCTTAGGGGAAGAATGTGGGGGAATGTTCTACTCCATGCCAAGAAACACATAGACTCTAATCCCTCCAATCTAAAAGGACCTTCCGTATGGTGGCAATTATTTGGTGTATTGTAAAATGTGGACTGGAGATTAAAATAAGCAATAAAATGTTTATTGCTTTTAGGTCAGTTAGAATGTTGTTTTTTACATTTGTGTGTGAAGACTTTGGTTGTGAAAACTACTACATTGCGATAGAAGCTGCTTTTGTGTACTTAGCATGTGTACTTTGTGTATTTAGCATCCATATTTCACGTGGATGAAAAACGACTGGAATATCAACTACATTAGATGGAACTTGTTTAGTCCCAAACCCTAGTGATTGGTCAATACAAACATTGTAAAGAATGAGCTAACAGCAAAACAACCAAGACTAACAACCACATCTATCACTTTTCACTGATAAACTTTGTTACAGACTTGATGTAGAGGTGATGCCTTTGTTGGCTAGGCTGATTAGATGCTGCCTGCTTATCCCCATCACCCCTGCTGCCTCCTCCCAGATCTCAGTATCTGTTAATGGAGATCCCTTGCCCTGGGAGAGGTGAGCTTCCTGTCCTCATGTTTGTAGCCACAGTCCCATTTCTGGCAGCATGTAGTTGCTTAGTGTTTGTTGGATGACTAGGTAATGCTTTATAGTCTATCATGCTTTCCTGATTGGTTTCAGCAATGGACAACTCCATGAGGGTGGCTGATGGTGTCTTCTCAGTTTGACCAGTGACAAAACAAAGATTAAAGAGAGCTCAGGTTCACAGTCAGAAAGCTGTGGGTTACAAGGAGCAGAGCTGGCGCTGCAACCTCTGAATCTGTTGATTTCTTCCTCTCTTGTTCACAGCGGCCTTTGAAAGTTAGTGAACAATAATTTCCTTACTCTCCCTGTTCACACTTTTATTTGAGTGCATGCTGGGAAAAGCACTGTGGGAAGCATTTCCAAATTGTCATGTCTTATCATCAACCCCAAACTTTCTTGGGTGTCAGGTTGGGTATTCACAATACTAGGTCTTTTTCTCTTACCTGAGATGGAAACGTATGATACACTCTTTTGGGGACAATTTGTTATTTTTAAATTAGCCTTCGTTCTTTTAAACACTTTGTACTCTCTTGTCTCCCACATGTTTTGAGGAGTTTATTTGTTAATGTTAAGAATCTAAGTTTTAAAATCAAAATTTCACAACTATGAAAAGAATACGTTCCAAAATACTATCTCTTGCCTTATTTGTCAGCTCATTTTGAGACAGAAGTTTCAGAAGCATTGAATTGTTCAGCTGATACTTCCAGAATGAAACTCAAGAAATAGAAGCCTTCCTTATGCCGTTTGACTAGTAGAAAAAAAAAAAAAAAGACAGTGCTCAAGCAAACACTTAAGGTACCTGAATGGTGGCAGTATCGGGGTGCACATTTTGCCAGAGCCGTTCACTGGAACCAAAGGCTGAATGACTCCTGCCAAGATTTGAAGCAATGAAAGATTTTAAAATCTATGAATCTCTCTGAATTCTCATTTCTATTTAGCCTTCTGTTAAGTAAGATAATTTGGTGACTTCAGCAGGATCTGTCTAGCTTGTGGCTGATAAGTCAGAGTTCATTGTGTCAGACTGCTAAATTTAAGCTTATTGTCATTATTTTAAAAATGCCTTTAAAGAGTTATCTGAATAATACTCCCCATGAAACTCTGACTTTATCGTGAAGTATCAGCAAGAATCTAATTCCTTTTTACCACTTTGTAGATTAACCTTCAGGGTTAGAATTGAGGGACAGAAGGGAATAAATAGCTGCTGACTGTGTTCCCTCTAGGATCCAGAGTGGGGATTTTGGGAACGGTTTTGGGTGGAAAGAAAGCATTTTCTTTTTCACTTAATGCTGGCCTTCTGACTTGTGGCAGGACAAAGCTATTGTGTTTGCTTGGGCTCTTTCAAAGCTGGCTCACATCATCTCTGATGTGGCTTTTTAAAATTTTATTATTAGCAGCTTCACAGTTCATTCCTTTGTTGTCCTGCTGCTCAGTAGGGAAAGGGTGAAGAGAAGTGAGCTCAATAAAGGCCTTTCAGGAAGGCTTTCTAAGTTTGTCATTGCCATCTGTCCTCTTTGGTCTCTTGCTTTTTAGGTGGATCGCATTTTGTGAGAATTTGAGGTTTCTGATTGGTGTGGCGTGGACATTCTAGGTAGACACAAAGAAGTGGAGGTGAGCAGTATTTCAAAGAAATAATTAAAGAGAAAAAGCCTGCTTGTTCTCTAAGGTTGTATGAAACATAAGATGTGGAATATTCACATCTTATTTTTTTATTTTGTTTTCATTCTTAGTGACTTGTTGATTTTAAAACCCTTAAGACTTGGATCATTTCTGAAGTGAGCAGCCAGGTCTCGATGCCATATAGGGCTTATTTCTAAACATGATGAACATGTATCTTTCAGGCCTTTGCAGGTGACTTGGCACAGGCATAGTTTTTTGTCCCACGTTATGTAGGGGGATTGTGTTGTTATCAAGAGGGCCAGGACTTTCACTGTGTGATAGTCGGTTTCTGCTGAGGACACCTGCCACTGACAGACAGTGCAACCATTGTTTCTTCTCTTGGACACATTCTGGGCAGAGCTGCATTGTTGCTGTTGTCGTTAATACCCTGGGGTTGAGTCTTCACTTTTTTTTCTGCATGCATTTACTTCTAGTGGAACACATTCTTCTGGTTTAGCAGATATGAATTTAATATAGTATATGTTGTGATCTAAGGGTGCATGCTGAGACACTGTAGTTGTGAAAAGAGCGTTTGGTTGAAGCAGAAGCAGGTAATCCTGAATCACATTCCTGCTTTCTGACTGTGGCTAAGGGAAAAGCAGTTTAACTCCCTGGGCCTAGGCTTCTTGGGATAAAAGACTGTCAAGACCTTCAGCATTCAGTTCCACAGTTTTGCTTTGTATTTCTTAGGATGCTAACAGCATCAGAAGTGGAGTGTGGCAGAGATTGCTAAGGGCCCTGTACCTGTGAAACTATTCAGTAATCCCAAGAGATACTCTCTTAATTGACAGGTATGTTGCATAGTCAGTGATCAAGAAGTCTGGATGCGATGTTCTGTCTGTGGCCAGTTTTCAGACTAGAAAAGAAAAATGTTTGCATTTCTAGGGAACTGCTGTTTTTCAGCCTTGAGCACATTACTGGATACTTGGGATTGAATTTTGTAAATTAAGAATTACAAGTTGAATATCTCTTAACTGAAATGCTTAAGACCAGAAATGTTTCGGATTGCAGGTTTTTTTGAACTTTGGAATGTTTGCATATACATAGTGAGCTACTTGGGGGATGAGACTGAAATCTGAACACAGAATTCATCGATGTTTTATGATGATGGATGAGGCCTTGAGGATAATTTTATATAGTGTTTCAGAAAATTTCGTAGTTTGTACAGTGTTTCATAATTTGGATTTTCTACTTAATTGTGTCATGCTTGCATTCAAAAAGCTTTATATTTTGGATTGCTTTGGATTTTAGATTTTTGGATTAAGGATGCTCAACCTATATTGAGTTCAGTAGAGTGAACACTTCTTAATTTTGTAGCTCTGTTGTTCAGATACGAGGCAATTTGGGATAAGAATAATAATATAACATAGATGTCCCATTTCTTATACTCTTTAAAAAAATCCTAACTTAAAAATTCTAATTGTATGATATATATATATATATATATATATATATATATATATATATAAAACCTATACAAAACTTGGAAACTACCAAAAAGAGGATTTAAATAGCTTCCAAAAATGCTATTATTCACACTTTGGTGTCTTACTGGATTCATAGTGTACATATTGATGTCTTTTTCTTGCTGGATTCTTTTTGTGGTGATTTTTGGGGGCTGAAGGTAGAAATTAATGTAATATTATGCTTGGCACACTTGTGAAGAGAACTGTTTTGATTTACAGAAATAGAATTGTAGACCAGTATCTGAAAATAACATTTCTTGTTCCCTTTTGAACAGGCTTTCAATGTTTAGCCTCTATAGATATTGTTGTAACTATTACTATATTTAACAGATCAAGACTTACCTATTTGCTCTGATTGTTCGCTAATTCTTTTCATAAGCTTCCCTCATTTGAGTTTTTCTGTGTCAGTATTGCTAGCAGAAACAAATGAGCAGAAGTTGTTTTAATGCCATTTTTCTGGAGGCCCTGAGTCAGCAGGCTGAAGCCTGGTAACTAGTGTGGCCAGGACACGTGTTTGGAAGCGAGGTGGTTAAAGGATTCCTTTTGCCTAGATAGATTATTCTTTTGGTAATATTTATGATTTACTTGAATATTGTTGATTTACTTGAATATGTTGAATATTGTTTTTACTTATAATTTGCTCTATGAGGAAATGGAAGGTTAATTTCCCCTTTGCATGGGGTAGCCTGTAAAATGTTCTGTTAGGACATTTTGCCCTGCATTGTGAATGTAGTTCTAAATCCTGAACTGCATTAGAGTATTTCCATGGCCCGTACTCCTGGGTCTTTTGGTGGTGTCCTTTGAAGTCTTAAATGTTTTCATGTTTGATTGAGATTAAATCTGGGTTTCATTTTACTTTTAGCCATATTGAGCAAGTTAATTTTCTGTTTGAGTTTCTAAGGGGAATGACTCCAGGCCTCTGTGTCCTAAGAATTCAGACCGAGCCCTGCCAGAACATTCCTGTGGTTTTCCATGGAGCAGATCACTGTGTTCATGAAATTTTAGTTGCAGCTTGTGTTTTCCGTGGTTAATTAAAACATCTGGCTTTTAAATTTTCCACAAACAGAACAAAGTCGGGTGGCCATACCTTTTCAGTAATGATTAAATACTTCAGCCCTCCTCTCGGAATAGCCCTGACTTGTCTTTAGGGTACCTTAGAAGCTGTTTTCTCTGTCCATCAATGATTTTAAACATTTGGAAGGTGCTTGATGTTATCCTGCCAACTATGTGCCCTTGAGAGAGAGAAATAGCTTGTGAATGTGAGTCCTTATAATGGCTTCTGGCCTTTGCCCTCCAGGTTGGAGCTGCCCTGGGTGAGCTGCAGACTCTAGCCAAGCATGCTGTGGTCGGATCTGCCCAGCCACGGAACAGAAACATTTGCTGGATGGAAAATCCATAAAAGAAAGCTCCTGTGAAACACTGAGACGGACGACACCTTCAGCAGAATCAGGTAGGTTAAACATAAGAAACACTGGCAGAAGTTCATTGGGTCAGATTGGGAAAAGTTGTTTTGTTTCTTCCATCAGTGTTTTTGAGATTGCTCCAACTAATCATCCTCAGTTGTTTGGGAGATTCCTAGCATCCTGTCAGGGATGTATCCTCACAGCTTTCTTCTTTGTAGGATGTGTTGTCTTCCTTTCCTTCTCTTTCTCTCTTCTCTTGTCCCATCCTGGCTTTCATTGTCTCCTCTCTCTGAGAAGAACAATCTTCTGCACAGATTGCAAAAAGCCATAACCCGAGGTCATCTGTAACAGCCTTGTGATCTTGGCTTTATTTGGAGAGAAAGCCGTGCCTGCCCTCCTGGGGCTGTGCTGGGACTTTCAGACTTGGGCTCATTTATGGTTTCACACTCAGAAGGTTGGGTCATTTCTGTGGCTGTGCGTGTTTGTTTGCTTGGCAAGATTGTAAGTCTTTCTTTCCCCCCAAACAAAAGCTACTGACACTTTCTTTTTCTGCAGTGTGTGCATTTGGCATTAAGATACTCTTATAGCACAAGGGAAGAGAAAGGCCCTGAATATAATAAGCATTTAAATAAATGCAAAATAGCCTCACTGTGAACCAGGAAAATGAAACAACATCAGTAACCCCATAGATGGCATTAAGGTAGAAAGTAACTCATTTTGAGAAAGTATATTATACAGAGATGGGTATTGTAGATAATTGCTTTTAGCTGTTCAGTGAGTAACTCGGCCTGATTCATAAAGAGCAGTTAACAAGTACTTAGTAGGGAGGGGTGAGCCAGCAGGCTTTGAAAGCCAATGAAGTGGTGAGTGTCTGTTGACCTTGGCCGCCAGCATCTCTTTCTCCATTCTTTTAATAAGTCACCCACATTTTCCCTGGGCAGTCACTGTTGCCTCATTGTCAGTCTGTGTAACTAGAGGTGGTGACTCCACTGGCTCAGTCCTGAGCATGTGACATAGCCTGCCTGACTAGTGATGATCACAGTGGTCATTTAGTAGGGGGACCCCCGCAGTACTTCACTTTGGGGAAGTACTCTTTTGAAAACCATTGAAAAGAGAGTTTGTTTTCCTTTTTGCAAGTTTGTTAATCTGGACTGCTAGTGGCAATTTTTATGTGTTTGCATGTGGGATTGCCATTGAGCTAGTTTGCCAGCCAGAGGGAAACACTTGCTGAGAATTTAGTCAACACAGAAATCAGAGCAGGGAGATGGAGAAACGAAGTTGAGAACAGAGGGACTCCCACACACATAAACACAAATACATACACACATAGATACTTATAAGCACATTCATGCAAATGTTCAGATGCACACAGATGCACGTATATATGCAAACGTAGATACATATACCCCTGTTCATTTGTGTACTCATATATATATATCACACAGATTTAGCCCCCAATTTAGCATAAAGCAGCATCTCCCATTTCGCTTTCCTGGCAGCTTAGTTAGGTAACTGTGTCACTTACATTCCATACTTCTTGATGCTGCAGTACCTGATAGGTATGGAAACAGTGCACAAATGACTATGGCTTAGTTCTTGTCTTTGTCATGTTATAAGAGATGGCCTAGTACATCTCGGCCATGTAGCATGAAAGTGTGTAACCACAGGTAGAGCGGAGATCTGTGGGAGCAGAGGTGAAATTGCATTCTTCTGGGTGGTGGAGGAAATAGCAGAAAGCACTTTTAACAAAGGAGAAATGGGACTTAGGCTTCAGAAGCATTTTTAGAGATCCATTTAATTCAGTTACTTGCTTTTTGAGTGTAAAGGAAAACTTTCCAAAGCCTATACTTAAAGCAAATTGCAGATAAGGAAGATAATTTCAGAGCTTTACCAGTAGTAGAATCTTGTTATTTACTGTAAATACAATTGTTTCAGGAGCAGACAAATTAGAGGTTATCAGAAAGCTGTCCAGAGTTTACTTTAACACCAGAGGATAACAGCGATTGTTTTCATCAAAACCTCAGAGCTGAATTTATGTTCAGAGCAAATTCCCGCTGTGTCGGGAATATCGAAGCTTTATGTGCTTCTGTGACTGTTACACTTTATTATCTTTATTTAATTTTTTATAATTAACATAATTTGCTTAATTTTAACTTTCAGAATTGTTTTAGAGAGTGTAGATTATGGAAACATGGGGCAGAATGTGTAAGAGTTTCCATATGACTCCTGTTGTGTTGCTTCTGTTTTTAATATCTTGCATTAATGTGACACATTTGTTATAATTGAGCCAGTTTGATATATTAACTGAAGTTCATAATTTACATTAGGTTCACTCTTTGTGTATGTGTTCTATGTGTGTTGAAAAATATTTTCAATAGTAATGCATATTTTTGTAAGATACACAACTGTATATCTCTATAATATAAATATATGTCCTACAAATATATCACAAAGTAATGTCATACAGAATAGTTACACTGTCCTGAAAGTCTCAGTGTCACATCTAGTCATTCTTTCTTACCTTCCCATCAATCCCTGATTATTTTACCATCTCTATAGTTTTACTCCTGAGAATGTCATATAATTGAAATCATATACTCTACTTAGTTTTTTCAGATTTTTTTTTTTCACTTAGCAAAGTTTATTTAAGGCTTCTCTGTCTTTTCATGGCTTGGTGACTCATTTTTTTGCAGTAGTTGATAACACTTCATTGTATGATTGTTCCACGGCTTGCTTGTTCATTCCTGTACTGAAGAACATCTTGTTTGCCTCCAAGTTCTGATAATTATAAATAAAGCTGCTATAAACATTTTGTATGGATGTTTTAGGTTCATTTGGGTTTTTTTTATCATTAAGCGTGATGTTAGCTGTAAAGATATTCTTTATCAAGTTGAGGAAGTTCCCTTTAATCCTAGTTTTCATGAGAACAAATTGGATTTTTCCCACATTTTTTTTTGCAAGTATTGCTATGTTCATATTTTTCTTTAGTTTCTTATATGGTGGATTATGTTCATTTTATTTTGAATGTTGATCTAGCTTTTTTTTTTTGTCTTTTTATGCGTCTACAAACAATTGTTTTCTTAATTTCATTTTTTGGTTATTCTTTGCTAAGGCATAGAAATACAATTTTTTTGGAAGGAATACGGGGAATTGAACTCAAGACCTCATGCTTGCCAGGCAGGCATTGTGCCACTGAGCTGGATCTCTGGCCCCTACAATTGACTTTGTATAATGAACTTGTTTCCTGCAACTGTGTTGTTATTCATGCAAGTACTGATAATTTTTTAATGTATATGTGACTTCCTTAGTATTTTCTTTATAACAGGTTGTATCTTGTACAAATAGAAATAGTTTCATTTCTTGCCCAATCTGGATGTTACTGTCGTTTTTCTTCAGTAATTTGAAAACTTGACTGTTGTATGAGAAGTGTACAAAATTGTACACTTTGGAGTTTCTTGTGAAATCATTTCATTGTGTAGATTTTTGATAAAGGCAAAAAATGATATGAAATTCACTTCCTCATAGTTGACCTGTTTACTTAGTGCTTTTGTTCTGTTTTGGTAGTGGAGATTGCTTTGATGTACATGTCCAGACCTTTTTTCAATTTTTGAGACAGAGTCTTATCATAAGTTACTGAGTTGCCACATTGTCCAGGCTGGACTTGAATTTGCTATCTTCCTGCATCAGCTTTGAGAATGCTAGAATTACAGGCATGTTACAGGCATGTACCATCACCCTGCTCAATTAAGTACTTTTTAGCCATTCCTATATTTTCTTTGGGAAAATAATACAAATTTTTTGCCAATTGTTGTATAGCGTCATTTCCCTCTGTGTCTTTACTCCTGATATAAGTCCTTTATGAGATACTTCATTCGTGCCTACTTTTCTCCAATCTCTGGCCTTATCTTTTCATTTTTTGTGCTGCTGTTTTTCTTCTTCATAATGAAATAATGTAAATTTAAATTAATATTAAACTTCGTTGGTATAGGAAGTTGTGTGCATGGGGAGGGCTAAACTTTTCATAATGGTGTCCTTCGAAGTGTAAAAGTTTTAAATTATAATAAAACTCAGTTGATCAATTTTTTTCTTTTAAAACATAATTTTGATGTTTCTAAAAGCTCTTTGCCCAATGAAAGCTCACAAAGTTCATTTTACTTTAATTTGTTTTTCATATTCCATGCTAGCACTATTGTTGAAAAAAAAAAAAAAACTATCCTTTATCCACTGATTTTTGTTCTACCTTTGTAGAGCATCACTTGGTCATAAAGATAACAGCTAATGCCTAGAATCTCAGTTCTGTTCCTTTGACTTATATACTAGAACTGTAGTACATTTAGTTTTTTGCGTGCAGTTTTTGTATGAAACAGGTTTGTTCAAGAATCAGACTTTATTTGCAATACATCTCTTTTAGAAAAAAAATCAACTATTATTGTCTTTGTTACTTTTCCTCTCCTTTTTTTGTGCTGTTAAGTACTAATCTACAGTGATTTCTCTTTGTGATAATTATGAAAATCTTAAATGGTAGAAGACAGTGTAGAATCAATATAAATGCTTATTCCAGAATATTGTATTACTTTATTTTATTCATTTTTTTTTGTTGTTGTTGTTGTTGCCCAGGACTAAATCTAGTCCTTGCTTATGCTAAGCATAAGTTCCTGCTTGCTCTTTTTAGGGGATGGCTACTAGGGTTTGAACCCAAGGGCTTCACATTGGGCTACATCCCCAGCTTTTGTTTTGTTTTGTTTATTTGTTTGTTTGATTGATTGAAATGAAGTCTTGATAAATTGGCCAGGCTGAGTTTGAACTTGTGATCTTCCTTCCTTAGCTTCTTAGAATGCTGGGACTATAGGCATCCAGTCCCAATCCAACTCTCTGCTCTGTCTGTAACCTTCACATTTCAGCATGGGCAGACCAGCTTGATGGGCACTGAAATGCTTCTTGCCGGGCTCCTCTACTTCCCAGGCAGTGTTAGTTAGAAAAAATTCATCTGTAGAGGCAACGTAGAATTATTTTTTAGCATTCATTTAGAAAAAAAGACAGAAATAAGTTCTCACTGCTATTTCTAAAATTCCAGAAATAGGCTTCATGAATCTTTCAATCCAGGTACTCCTTTAATTGTTTCTCTTGGTAAGAAGCACGTGTGAGAACATCTTCACGACTTCTCACAGAATGGCTCTGAGGAATGCAGTATAATGTTCTATGAAGGTTGGTCTTGTTAGTGTTATTTTCTTTGGGGGTTGAAACAACTGGCTGGATGAGGTTAATCTCTTCACTGCCTTTACTTTGAATAGAGCCTTTACTGACTGAAAGTAGGGGTTCAGAAAGACTGAAAGCTGGGGAAATAGGTCAGTGGTAGGGCACTTGTATGTGTGAGGCCCTGAGGTTCAAGTCCCACTACTGGAAAAAGAAAAAAAAGATTGAACTATTGATGTTCAAATTATGGTGTAATTACATTTGTGGGACTCCATCCTATTGTCTGATCATAAATGAAGCAAAATCAGATGAACCCTAAGCCGATATGAAAATAGGGTGTCTGATGAGATCCGGCATGTTCAGGATGGTATGTGGTTTTTATGTACAATGGAGTATAATTCTATCATAAAGGAAAATACACTTGAGACATTTTTAGGTAAATGAATGTACCTTGAGACCATACTTTTCTGTGGAATAAGTTGAACACATATGTTTAAATACCACACTGTTTCTCTTATGTGAGAAACTGAAAGTGCAAATAAGGACCAAATGTTCAAGTAGGAAGGGGAACGAGGGACGGAGGGAAGGGAAAAGGAAGGAAAAAGGAAAAAAGAATAGAAGGAAAAAATGGAAACAAAGCTCCTGTAAATGAGGGGAAGCGGGTCAAGGGAGAGAAGGGGAACAAAAGGAAAGAAGACAAGCTATGTCATGTACAGGCACAAATTCCCTGTGCTGAATTGATCATTATGTAAATCAAAAGTATAACAGTAAAATCAATTTTAAAAAAGAATATCTGGAACTTGTTTTCATTATTAGAAAGCACATTTTTGTGCCAATCTATGAGGACACTTAAATATATTAATTGAATTTGAAATAGAACATCTTTCAATATTTTAGTTGTCTATATTTTATGTTAAGTAATCTATGATAAATAATCTATGTTAAATAATCTATATAGGTTTCCTTCAAAAATACGTGACATATAGTCAATTGTTATATATTTTATATATTTTAATGTAATTACTGATATTAGAATGAGCAGTACTTTCTCAATCCTGTACTGATCTGTGATGAATAAAATGTTTAATTTGATGATACTATCCAAGTAAAATCTACATTCATGACACGATAATTATTCAAAACTGAAATTCCCCAAATTATTATTTATCCAAATAAGTTTTCATACCCAGTTTCATTCATGAACAAAAATAGCTGATTAAATGTTTTATATGGACAGTTTTGAAGCCAACGTTTTATAAAAAAGTGTCATCAAGCTAGCTTGCATTAGAATGTTGTGCTTTTTGAGACTGAAAGAGAGCAATTTTTACATAATCATCATATAGCTGAGCCCTTTGAGGACAGAGTGAGACCTGTTGCATCTATTCCTTGATGTTTGCATAAGAGAAATTATCTTGAGGATGCTTAAGTGGTAGATGTGATTGTTAGTTTTGGTTTTATTACTGTAATGGTTCTTTTCTGGTGTCAATGTGCCTAAGAAAGTCAGACAGTAATGAGTGACTTTACGAAAGATTTATCTCAGAGATAAAACACTTGAAATTCTAACTTTGAGTTTAGATCCTTGATTTATGGTTCTGGGGTAGGATTGAAAAAGACCTACTTTTGAGCAGGCATTAACTTAAAGACTGATAAGGGAAGCTGGATTAGTTCTAGTTACTGCAGTGGAATTCTGTTGCATTCCAAGTGAATGTGGCAGTGCATCCTTTGTGGAAGGTTGGTGTGGTCATTGCTGGAGGTAATAGAATATAATATCCCTCCTGGGAGATGGCCCAAATACAAGCCTGCTGGGGAGCTTAGCGGTTTCTTCAGCCGTGCAGCTTTTGATGGGAATGAGGGAGAAGGTCATCTGATCCTCACAACACCCCCGTATGAGAGACAGACATTACCTTGTCTTATAGCTCAATCCGGTCAGGCTAGAGAAATCAAATGATTGGACCAAATCTTATAACTACTAATTTCAATTTGAATCTAGATATTTTCCCTGCAGATTCCATAATATATTAGTATAAAGCATTGCCTATAAAATGGTCAATTGATAGTAAATTCTCTTTCCATGTATCTGTTTTTATAGGTCTTTCATTTTTAGTTTAACTAGTGAAGTAATAAAGGCCTAAAGCAACATATGAATAGAATGCTTTGGAATTTCCAGGGAAGTAGTAAATATGAATGTAGTAGGCTAATCTGGGAGAAGTGCCATTTTTTGTTTGGTTTGTTTTGTTTAATAAATTATAGAAGGCACGTGAGTGTCAGTGGACTTTTTCCTATCTGTCTATCTGTCTGTCATCTTTAGAGAGAGAGAGAGAGAGACAGAGACAGAGACAGAGACAGAGACAGAGACAGAGACAGAGACAGAGAATGAACCAGCAAACTGGGATTGAATCCAGGGCTTTGCTCTTGCTCGTCGGGTACTCTAGTGCTGAGCTGCATCTCTAACCCATTTTATTTTGCTAAATTTTCCTAAAAGGGATTGAACTTCCAGTTCTCCTGCTTTAGCTTCCTAGGCAGCCGGAATTGCAGGCATGTATCACCACACCATTCTTTCCAATGTTTGTACCTGAGAAAATTCAAATCCAGAGAGGTGGAAATAAAAACTTACAATGACTTGTTCGACAAGTCATTGTAAGTTTCATAGCAAGGTGTGTGACCCAGTCCTGCTGTCTTTAATTTGTTGAGTTCTCGAGGGGTTTTGGGTATGAGGGGGATGAGACACTCCAAAGTAGCTGCTTAGAGAGGGAAGGAACTTTCCCTGGCTCCCTGTTATACCCACCCTGTACACCTTTTTTGAGAGCTTCAAGCTTCTTTGTAGTGACTGCTGTGAGAGCTACCTCGATTTTGACAGTGGCAGGGACGAATAGCTTAAGACTGTTGGCTATTTACTGCTTTCCCAGTCTTTTCAGTTGATAGTGCTCTTGGTAAAGTGCCTTGCAGCTATTAAAGCCTCCCCTCTTTTCTCCTGTGCTTATGTCTGCCTTTTAGGTGGAGTGTAGAAACTATCACAGTAAAAGGTGAGCTGCACAGGCCTTTACAGAGCCTTGGTTGGCAAAGCCTCTAGTTTTGCTAGAAGCCATTTCAGATTTGGTTCATGAAGTCTGTGCTGTCGAGAAGGACTTGGCCTAGTTTGCTGTGGGTCGATTACAGTTGGAGACAAAGCAGGTCAGTTATGATACTTGTAACATATGCAGAAATGAAACTACGGTTTGAAATCCAATTATGTTCTAAAATAGACTCCATCGGAAAGCAGTTTGGTGATGTATTTTAAAGCTTAAAACCAGCAGAAATTTCATAAATATGTTAACATGAACGTATGCCAGGGTTGTTTGTATAAGATAAAGCATGTTTGTAAAGAATGAAGTAGCTCTGCATGTGTGCTGGGTTGCAGAGACACACACACAAAATAAAATAATGTTTCATTGAGTCAAATGAATACCCGACCCTTCTGTCTAATTTTTTTAAAAAGGGATATGTGCAGGTATATATATATATATATATATATATATATATATATCCATGAATACCTAGAAAAAAATGTTTCTTTTTCTGCATTTCTTGGATTTGTTAACCATATCCAGTTATTTATTTTCTTTCTTAAAAAAAAAAAAGACAAAACAAAAAGAGATGCCAGACACTGTAAACATGGAGCATTTTGCTTTGTTGTGTTTTTATGTATTTTATAAACCCTATCAGATGTTTTCAAAAGCATTGCATGTTTTTTTTCCTAATGTTGATTTGTCAGGCTTTCTTGTCCTCTCTGAGTGTAGAGGGAAGAGGTAACTTTTGCACAAAGAGGGTTAAGCCAGCAAACATTCCTGGAAAGCTTCTTAGTTAAAACACTGAGCTGAGAAATGTTAAGGAAAAAAATATTTACTCAAGTGTACCCTGAAGGACAGGGAATGGTGTGGTGCAAAGGGTGACTGAAGGTATATGTACCTTTATGCTCAGCTTGTTGGCTTTAAAAGGAGCTTTGGCCTGAGCTGTATTTGCTTTCTAGACTGTAAGACTGCACCTGGCCACGGGAGTCACCTCACTTGTATTGTTCATCAGGAGAGTTGTTTGGTAAGAAAGGCCTGCTTGTTTGGACTTGAAGTAATGACTGATGCACTGATAAAGCCAGTATGACTTCTAAATAGCTTTTGACTTCTGTGTCCAGATACTGCTTTTCTCTTAATTAAAACTCCTAGACAAAGGTCATAGGTCAAAGGAGATGAGTCCCTTAAATTCTTCCAATAACAGTACCTGCTGCAATCTTTGACTTGTGGGTAGGCTTGTTTGGCAACTGGTGTATTTGCTTTTATTGTGCTGTGATTTACCTCCTTTAACCTTACTTTGAACACTGAAAGTTAATAATAGGTGCACATGTGACAATTTCTCCTTAAAGTATATACATTGTGACATTTTCCACATTTTGACATCCTTCTCTATCCAAATTTCAATACATAATGTGTGGTGTTTCATTTTAAAAAAATCAAGAAGTGATGTGAATTTTAAGGTATCAGAAGAACTTCAGAAGTTTTATTTTTTTTCCTAAAATTGTTTGAGATATAGATCAAGTAATTCAGAAATATTTATTTCTCCCTTGTCTTGCCTTGTGTTTCTTTAGACTTCTATACTGCTTTCTGGCCCTATTAACCCTAGTTGCACAGAATTATACCCTCATATTTCAAGGTATTTGAACTAGATGTAGGAGTTTTAATCTCTTAGGGAAATTAAGGAGACATTTGCAAAACACATGTACATGTAGATGTTTGTATATGTGTATGTTTTTGTGTGTAATTGGCTGCTTACATTTACAATGTGGAAGACCCCAAAATACTGTCATTGATAGTTGATATTAAAAATGAGAAGAATTCATAATGTGTTTAGTAACTATGCAGTTCCCGGAAGAATCTGATCATTTAAAAATTTGTTGTGACCAATGTCTTTTACAGGAATTGCAAATTCAAATGCCTGCAGAGAGCCAAAAGAAAAAGTTAAACAAGTGATCTGGGGCACGAATGGCAGAGAAAAAGCAGAGCCACTGCTCATAGATAGCCTGCTTTAGCTCCTGAGGAGTGGAAGTCTAGTACAGCGTGGTCTTTGAGGGTTTCCAGACAAGATGGAAGCTGGGCGTTTTATGTGACTGCCCTCAGTATCTCAGAATTGACAACACATTGTAATTAAAACATTGTATTGTTGCAGGCTTGGCTGTGAAGTCCTGTGTCAGTAAGAGTTATAGAATTGTGGGCAGTCAGTCATGGGGCCAGAGAAGCAAGGGGCAGTGCTTTCTTTCTAGGCAGGTACCTGCCGGTGTGGCCAGTCTGACCCAGAATAGTTGAGGGGCTCAAACTAAAGGGCCATGGAGAGACAGAGGAGTGGGCAGGGAGGAGCTGGGCTGTTGGAAAGGGGTCTGCAGGATGGGGGCAGTGTGGGCCTGTGGGGGCTGTTCTCAGAAGGGGGCTGGAGCAGGTCCATCTGGAGAGCCATGCAGCTGCAGCTCACAGGGTGAAGGAAAAGAGAGAGAGAGCTGAGAAAGGGGTGGTGCTGTGGCACATTCCTGTAATCCTGGCTACCCAGGAGGCTGGGGCAAGTTCAAGACCAACCTGGCAACTTAATGAGATCTTGTCTCAAAATGCAGATTTTAAAGGGGGCTGTGTGAGGCCTGGTCCATCCTAGAGTGGGAAGAAACGGGACAGGGGATGGATGAGAATGAATGAGAACAAGAACACAATGTCTGGGCTCCTGGAGCCATGCAGGAGTGAGGAAGAGGAAGAGGCTGGGTCTTAGCAGGCGACAAAGAGGAAACCTAGGCATGTTTCCAAGTCCAGGCTGTCAAAAAACCCAAGCGACCAGACCATTGCTGCTGCCTCACGCCAGCTGTCATTCTGTCTGGCCTGGATAGCTGCCTGTCCTGGCGCTGTCCCTGCTCTTTTCACACCCTGTTCTCATTTGGCTGATCCCGTTAATGCTCGGGCATGGTGCTTCCAGAATTTTCAGTGTTTCTCTCTTTCCTCCGAGTAAGATGAGGCCCGATAGAACCCAGAAGATGGCCTTCCTTTCCTCTCCAACCTCGTCTCATGTTCTCCCCATCACTAACTGCACTCCAGTCGCAATAGCCTTTGGACATACTGGGCATGTTTCTGCCTCAGAGCCTTTGCACTGAGTCTTCTTCCTGTGTTCTCTTCCTCTGATACACATCTGACTAATTATCTTATTTAAATCTTTGCTTGAATATCATTGTCTCATTGAAACCTGCTTGGACTGAAATGTATTTTCAAATGTATTGAAAATTTCAAACCTTCCTGTCCTTCCCCACATCTCTCTTACTTTCTATTTCTTTTTACACATTTTATCCCCTTCCGATATGCTGCCTTCTTTCTGTGCAAGTTATTCACTCTCTCTTCTCACTGAATTTAAATTCCAGGAGGGATTTACATAAATCTTTTAGTTTTGGTTTTCAAGATAGGGAATCTCACTGTATATCTCGGACCAGCCTCAAACTCCTGCCTCAGCCTCCCAGGTGGGCATCACCGTGCCAGGCAACAAATAAGCTTATAAATAAATCTCAATCCCTAAATGGCATGGATTTTGTTGTTGTTGTTTTTGGTTGTTATATTTTGGCTCTCTAGAATAGCACAGGGGCAAGTGGGTGCTTGATAAATATTTGTTAGAGGGATAAATCTGTGGCTTTCAAGAGGCCCTTGAGATTTACATCTCAAACACTGACAGTTTTACAAAACAACTCAAGCCCTGTCCTGAAAGCACATGGTACAGGGGGTTGACAGCCCAGAAAACAGCATGCTGATCTAATGCAATGTGTCCAAAGTCCTCTGCAAACACAAGTGAAAAGGCAGGTAGGTGTTCTTTGAGCCATGTCTGGAGTGCTGATTTGGACTTTGCAGGCAGACAGGTGTGAGGAGGTAATGTTCTTACAGGTAGAAGGCAGCGTGGCGGGAGAAAGAGCCCCAGGGATTCTGGGGCAAATGAGTTACCTGCGTGGTCGGGAAGTGTGAGTCCTGGGGAGTCAGTAAAAACAAGGCTAGAAGTGGAGAGCAGGACAAAGTTGACAGGGATCTTGAATGCTGTGCTCAGAGGTCTTGGCTTCCTTTTTCTTACTGTGTGCCAGGTAATGGTTCAGGTGCTGGGAATTCACAGGTGAAAGGGTAACTATTGCTGCTTAAAGGGTTTCATCTTCTAGAGAAAATGTGATGAAATTGAAAAACATGATCAAGATTGCCTTAGTGGAAATAGAGAGACCAGAAGAGACTGAGGAAGGGAACTAGAAAAGACTGACAGGATTGGGCAGATATAATGGAGAGTGTGGATAGTGTGGTTAGTGTGGATAGTGTGGATAGTGTGGTTCACAGCTGGGGCTTGTGGGCAGATAGGTGATGACTATGATGTTTGTATCAGAAAAAAAGAAGACAGGACTAGGGAGTGCTGATCAGAGATCCTTAAAGTAAGGTGGAGAATGAAAAATATAAAATAACTCATACATTTTGTATTTGGAAAGCTAGGAGTCTACAGATACAAGTATTCCAGCTAGGGAAGTCAAGAGAAGAAGTGTATTTGAAAGAAATCTTGATTGCTAATGGCATTATCATGTGTTGAACCCAGTGTGACTTTGGGAATAGGCGGTTCAGTTTAGCACAGTAAAAGGCAATTCTTCCTGCAGAGAAGTGGATGACAATGCAGGAAAGCACATGGGAAGTGAGTATTTTTACACTTGCCTTCTTTAATGATGAACGTCAAGCACATGCTCTGGTACTGTATTTTCTTGCATTGGGTCTTTGTTATTGCAATGCTTATAAAATGTAGTCTGGTAAACAAGTGCTTAGAACCTTTGGATATCCCCAAAGACTTTTCCTGAGGGATGGATTTGCTGAGTAATGAAGTAGTTAATAAAGGCAGTGAAAAAGACATTTTGCTTTTTTTTTTTTTTAAGTCAAAATCAGGGTGATGATTTCATAGTATCTGAATGACATCATAGTATGTGATATCTTTTTATCATGAAAGAAATATATGTAATTGTAAGAGAAGTGAGAAGTGACATTGGTGTAAGGAGTCTAGACTCACAGCACTGGTAAGAGTAAGTGGAAATGGAGCTTTCCTGTGGCAGTGGTTCTAACTGTTGTGGGGTGAACTGCCTCCCACCCTGTTCAGGGGGTGAAGTTGTAGCCTCCACTACCTCAGAATGGGAGTACATTTGGGGATGGGACCTTTAAGGTGGTAATTAAGTTAAAATTATGTTAAGGGTCATTAAGGTGGATCCTTAACCAGGATGACAAGTGAATTAGAAGAGGAGATTGGATCCGGACATGGAGAGTAGGAAGATGGTGTAAAGATGCAGGGAGAAGATGGCATTTCCAAGCCAAGGAGAAGAGTCTTCAAAGAAACCAACCCAATGCAAACATGAAGTCAAAAATGTTCAACCCCCCACCCCACCCCAGTTTCAGCCTCACAGCCACCCAGAAATCAGAAAGAGGATTCTTCAGTGAACTCTGGGTTCTTCAGGCTGCGTCCATTTGAACACTCACAGGATCACCAGACAGCCACAGTCACGATTCCTCATTCATTCATTTCGGATCATTTCTGCAAGGAACTGCGTGTCTTCTCAGCATTACTGTTTTGCTTAGGAACTCAGTTAAGAGAGTAAGAGGAAGCTGAGGTGCTCAACCTACAGCTTTCAATGTCTGGGTTCCTCAACTAGCGTTCATGCACGTACAGTCCCACCTCAGCAGGATGGAAGAGTCCTGGGAGGCGGGCTGGTTTTTGTGGATGCTGCCTGTGGGTGTGCACTGGACCATGTGCATGAGATAGCAGGGTTTCAGACCAAGTCTGCTTTCTCGGAAACTATCCCTGGCAGCCTGCAATTCAAGCAGAACCTAATTGAATAATCCTGGTTTCACAGTAAATCTGTAGGGTGTGTTACTTATGGTAAGAGTTGGAAAGCTGTTGGCATTAATTTCGTCTGGGCTGTTTATTCAGATTTGATTTACTTGGAAATTCTTCAAGAAGCAGGTCACTTAGTGGGCTTTTAAAGAACTTTAAAAATTTTTATTTCACATTCCAGTAATCTGTTTTCGAAATGGGTAGGGCAAGTACAGTCTGCAATTAATTAGGTTATAGTAAATTGTGGTTTTGATCCATGTCTCAGGCTTAGAGAAAATGAGAGGCATAAATATTGAGAGCTTCTCCTCCTGAGTTCTTTCTTGATTTTGTTGCTGGGACACCCAATATCAGGATATTTAAAATATTTGGAGACTTAAGGCTAAGTGTTCTCATTTTCTTGTTTATTTAGGGTCAGTAGACCTGTTTGATGTTTATTACTCATGTCTTCTATGTGTACTTGACAGTAATACTATGCAGAAAGCCTTACATCCCTTCTTTTCATTTATTGCTGTTGTGTACGAGAGAGGAGACCGTATTATAATTGAGTATAATTTAAACTATTTTGCCTCAAATCTTGAAATACCATGTTTTGGCTGTGCCTTCATCTGGCCTGGCTCTTTCAGCTAATTTTATAGCTCCTGGGGACAGATGACCCTGAATTCCAGCAGCATCTGCAATCAAAATGGTTCTCATTCCAGGGCCCACACAATAGGGTGTGTTTAACAGTACTTGAAAGCAAAGCGTAAGCAATGCATTGCATGAAACATTATGTTGGAATCTGTCTTGCGCCAGAACGAGGAAGGACTGTCTTTTCTCCTAAGGTTTTGCTGCTGTTCTTGTTTCTGATACAGGAAGGAGTGGGGTGGAATTCCTTCATTAAACTTCACTAGCTCTGGAAAAGCGTCCTCACAGAGCTTATATGAGATGACCAAAATGTGGGTAAAAGAGTCTTTGATGAATGAGTCAGCGGTGCTCATTCACCCAAATAAACTATTTATCCAGCTTTTTATTATTACTATTATTCGTGATACTGAGGATGGAGCCCAAAGCCTTTACACTGAGCTATATCCCCAGTCCCTTTTTATTTTGAGACAAGGTCTCATTTGGTCACTAAGTTGACCAGGCTGGGCTTAAGCTTGCAGCCTCCTGCCTCTGACTCCCAGAGTGCTTGTGTTATAGGCATGTGCCATTATACTCAGGTAGCTTAGTTACTCCATGTTGAGTAACCTAGATACTCCATGTTTAATAGCTTAGTTTAGTTGTAGAATGTTTTTCAGTCAGAGGCCAAATGTATTTCATCTATAGAAAAAAAAACCCATCGTTAGAAATGATGGCTTGTTACTTGTTTTTTAAATGGCCCTTGAATCTGGGCATGGTGGTACATAGGTATAATCCCAGACTCTGGGAGACTCATGTAGGAGGATCCCAAGTTCAAACCTAGCCCAGAACATGTAGCGACACCTGATATCAAAATAAAAAACAAAAAAGGGCTGGGGATGTAACTCAGTGCAAAGGCACTAGGGCAGGGGGTGGGGGAGGAGTTTATCCAGTTTTACATGTGTTTTTTTAAAAGGATAATTTCCTGACACCTGAAAATGTATGAACTGTGTATTTCAGTGTCCATAAGTGAAGTTTACTGAAACTCACCAGCACTCACCCAGTGTTTTCTTTTCTTTTTGGAAATTATTTAAGTATCTATTTTCTTACCTGGTTTTGCGTCACATGTGGTCCTCTTGGGCTAGAGCAGCAGAGTTAAGTACTTGTGATAGAGACTGGGACCCTTGTAGCCTGGACAGAAGATCTTCACAGCTCTGATTTAAACAAGTTATTTCAGTTTAATCATATTTTTGACGGTGTACTGTTTCCAGTACTGGTTTGACTGTGTAATGTGGAAGATCCTTTGGTGGGGGTGCCAGATCATTCTATAAACCAATCTTTTCCTTTTTAGTATCTCTTCAGTAGCATCTCTGAAAAGATGGCCACTGAATATCTTCTGGACCACAGGACGTTTAGCTGCAGTCATTAAAAAACAGGCTGCAGTTTTAAAAATCTTTAAATAAATCAATTCATTTTATTTCCTCTAATATTGAGCAAGTGCTGATTGCTGCTGACTACTTTAGATTTTAAGGACGGATGGTGATCCTACAGATGAGGACACTCTGTCTGATCGTGTACTTTCTGATGGGAGGAGACGGGTCACACATATAGCAGATACTAGGCACAATGAAGAGAAAATGAGGAGAGAGAGAGAGAAAGAATTGGGGAAAAGAGAGGGATGTCTAAAGTTTCTTGGACTCTGACTTCTTGGAGCAGTTGTAAGTGATCTGGAATCTGTGAATGAGGTGCCAGGAGGCAGCATTCCAGGTGGAGGGAAATGCCAGGGCCGAGATCCTCAGGTGAAGCCAGGTGGCTGGTTTTGAGAAGTAGAAAAGCTGCCCTCGAGGCAAGAGCAGAATGAGGAAGAGTGATGCAGAGACAACAGAAGCCCAGTGAGGGACAGGTTATGCTGGGCACAGCAGGGCAGAAGGAGGACTTTGGCTCTGAGACAGAGGGTTTTGAGCAGAGACCTGACTTGATCTGACGCAGCATTTCTAAAAGGATCACTTAAGCTACAAAATATTTGCTGTACTGTGTGATTTATTGCAGATAATGACATTGTATAGATGCAAAAATACCGAGAACAAAAAGAACTCAATACTCTAAACAGTTAGCTTTAACATGTCTCGAAATATTTACTCTTCTTTGACATAATTGTAATAAGGCTAGCGTAAAAGTGGAATCAAAACAATAATAATTACAGGGTACTATCTTGTTACATGAGTGTTCAAAAGTTTTAGGTCTCCGTATCAGGCAGTGTGCCCTCAGGAAATGGGACATTTTTGCCCTGGAGATAGGGAGCATGTAGCTGTAGAGGACGGTGCCATGTCCTGGGGCTGGTGACATCCAATCTCCTCTGATTGTTGGGCCTGAAGGGGCAGGGAGACCCAGAGCTCTGTGTGGAGGGCCACCTACCAGGATCCTGGAGATTCTGCATAGAGGGATCCCTTCTGCTCCCTGGTCGCCTTCTGGGAACTCCCATTGGCCAAACCCAGCTGCAAGCCATTTCCTGGCAAGGAAATGGGTCAGTGTCCAGGCACACACAGGCTGGGAGAGGGGAGACCACATAGAGGATTCCATCCTCGGGAAACCTTAAGATTTTCATCTGGATTCCAGGTTTCCATTGCTTGCCCTCCCCTAATCCAGGCCTACCCAACACATGTTACAGATACACACATATGAACATATTCAAACAAACATACCTGAGTGCCCCTGGTATTCTGTGAATACTTTTCTAATGAGGGCAGAGGAATCATTCATTAACTAGAAGATCTGAGGACATTTCTCATGATTTCTGTGTTTTGCTCTATAATATATGCTATTGGATATGTATATGAGGAAAGTTTAGATTCTAGCTCTATGCACCCCCCTTTTTTCTTGATTAAAACCTAGAGCACATGTGTTACTGATGGTAGAGTTAAATATTTTCATTTTAAACAAAGTATCTTTTACACACAAGTAAAAATACAGAGCAAGGGGGAAAATCTAAAACCTTACTGTACTATATTCAGTTTTGGTTTTTCTGGTTAAAAACCAACAAAGCAAGCATTGAACTTTAGCCACTAAAATCTAAAATGGTTTTCATTTCCCACCGCTGGACATATTAAATCTGTGAAGACACAGAAGTGCCATTCAGGAGCCTGCTTATTTCTGTAGCTTTTATGATGTCCTGGTGCCCAAGCAGAGAGCATGCTGAGTTAGTTAGCAATCTCCATGACAGTCAGGAGCATTATATTTTGTACGAGGGACTGACCTGATTTTTTTTCCAAATGAATTGGTTTTTTAAAAATATTTACTTTGCATTTGATTTAGAGTCTGAGTTTCAAAAGTTCTAGTAAAAAAATAAATGATCAACTTAGCCAGTAAGTCGAAAGAGAAATACACAAAAGCCTTTGAGAAGAACCTAAGCTTTATGGATGGTAAAATTCATTTATATTGCCTACCTTTTCCATAATCTGTGAACGCCAAGAATTACAGTGCCTTGCCTAAATAGTCTTGGCCTACTGTTGAAGGCTGAGCTGAGAACCTTCGACAGAGAAAGAGAGACACTTCTCTCTCTTTCTATTTATGGGTTTCAGCTATGGTGTAAAATTTAAGCATTATTTGAAGAGAAAATCTCCTCGAATTTTCTGTAAGTTTTGAAAAGTCAGTACATTCATGTTTTTGTTTCATAGCTGTTTCCCATGAGCCAGCATCCCAGCAAGGCAGCATTCGGGGACTGTGGCACATTAGGATTGGGGACCTTCCACTACATGGGAAGCACTGGGTTAACATGGCAGAGAATGGACATTGGTGATCTTGTATCCTAGTCCCAAGTTGCTTTATGTTACTTTGCTCTGAAGACTGGATGCATGAACCAGATCTATGGTCTATAGAGAGAACTTCCAGTGGTTTTTTGACTTTATGATGGTATGAAAGTTGTATACATTTGATAAAAGGTGTATTTTGAATTTTGAATTTGGATCTTTTCCCTAGCTGGAAATGTGGTAGGGTACTATCTCAAGATCCTGCACAGCAGCAGTGAGCTGGCCAGGAGGTCATAAGGGACGATGGAAGTGTTGCCAAGCTATGATGTTCAGTAGGGTAGGTGTAACAAATGAATTCTTAGCTTATAGGATTTTTGACTTTTGATGACTTTTTTGGGAATGTGATTCTATTGTAATTCAGGGAGCACCTGTAGAGGAAAGTCACAGGGAGAGAGGGAGCCTGGCTTCTGTCTGGAGGATGAAAAATACAGCTGGCACAGACCCAGGCCTTCAAGAATTCCAGTAACAGCAAAGTCAGAATCATGTACTTTAGTGCATTCTGGGTCTGGTTTCATTTCATAGCTTTTGTTTTCCTCATTTTTTGATTAAACATATTGAAGCTGGAGAACTTGGAGTCTGAAAGATGTTACCATTATGAGGGGAAGGATAGTATAAGTGTAGGAGAGTACGCTTAAAACATATGCTACACATGCAATCGGAGAGCCTAATTTAAAGTCATTTCCAAGTAGGTCACATTCGTGTGATCTGGTACCACTGTATTTGCTAAAAATGACTGGGCTACTCTTTGGAACTGGTTTAAGACTGACTTAATGAGAAAACCAGAAAACTGATCTTACAGTCATGCTTTTTTTTCTTTAAAGCAGATTTTATTTACTTAAAATTAGTTTAGATTTACAGAAAAATGGAGAGTATGTCCAGAGAGCTCTCAGTACTCTTTTACCTTGTTTACTGTTCATAATATCTTGCATTAATCTGATTATTTGTTATAATTAATGAACCAGTACTCACATGCTATTATTGACTACAGCCTGTAATTTGCCTAGATTTCTTTAGTTTTGACTCAGGCTAAAAAGTGTCCTTTCTCACTCATTGTTTTATCCCTTCATGTGGACCAATTGTTGCCTGACAAATAGAATAATACAGTGAATGCCCAAATAATCCCCATCTAATTTCAGTAATTAATACCATTTTCCCTATTTTCTTTATGTAAGTCTACATTTTTTACTGAACCATTTTTAAATAAATTATAGATATATCATGACATTTTACCCTTAAACATATCAGAATGCATCTCTAAAAAATAAGGAAACTGTTTGTATAAAGCAATATCATTGTCAGACCCAACAAAATTAATGATAACCTCCAAATAATATTTAATGTTAGTTCATAGTTGAATTTCCTGAATTTGGCCCCTTAGCCTTTAATGTCTTAAATTTTTTTAAAAAACTAGAATCTGGGCAAAAAACTGTGTATTGCATTGTGTTTGGTTGCCATGACTTGCATGTATGTCTCTTACTATAAAATTCTGACTAGAATATTAAAACATTGAGTGCTGTGCAGCCCTGGGAAGGTTGTAGTGGTCTCCTCAGCTCCCGCCCTATCTAACACCAGTGAAATTCAGAATAGAAGCACTGTGAATTTTAATGAAACACATGAAAGAAGTCCAAATAAATTCTGAATTTTCCCCTGGGAGGGGATGACTTTGATGTTGGTTTGGAAATCTCAGGTGATCACAGTTTTAATAATGCTTGTCTTGAGTAATCCAGTGCTAGACGCATAAAACTCAGTAGATACAGTGACCCTTTGTTTTCTGTTGAGCCCAATGCCGACTATCCCCCAGCTTTATAGACAGGAAACCACATCCTTAACAGCACTCAGCCTACACCACAGGAATGATTTTGGGCTTTATCATATTTGTAAGCCTTCTGGACTGGGTTCCTGCTTTTGTATGGAATTTCATAGTGAATTTCACAATCTTTCCCAAGGCACTCCCCGCCGCCCCCGAAAAAGATCTTAAAGGATTATGGGAGGAATCATAGCGTGAAGACCTAAAGCCTGTGATGAGAGATGTAACCTGGGATGGAAAGGTGGTGGACACAGAAGACTGCAGAGGCCCAGAGTCCTGTTTTAACCAGGAGAGCCTGGCTTATGCCATGGTCGGGCTCCTTTTTGGCCATTCCCGTGTCAACAAACACCTGGAGCTGAGCAGGTGTCTGGATTTGCTGTAGCATTCAGATGGGTGTGAAACGCTCACTAATCGGGGCTGTACTTTTCCAACTCAAGGTTTACAACCTGGCATCTTTGGAACTCCACTAAAGTGGAGTTGTGTGCTTTGGAAATGTTTTCCAGCAAATGTGCATGCAATCGTCTCTCTTGCTGTGCTTTGGAGAGGACTGTTTTCTGTGTCTCACCTGCAGTGAACTCTGCCTTCGTCTGCCCCATCTGCCCGTGTTGTGGAGCCCATCCCATCCCACCTCTGCTATAGCAAAGCACTTCTCTCCTTTTCAGTTTTCTTATAGTTCTGTTGGCCCACTTGGAAGAGGTTCGGTATAGTGCCTGCTCCTTTTTTCTTTTTTCATTAACTTTGTTTGCCTTTCGTTACATTCAGCTGAATGGAGTCTTTTTTTTCCTTTTAAGGGAAAGGAACTTGAGAGAAATAATACTTGTGGTAGTAACTGCATGTTAAGTCTAATTGCTATTTGAAGTTAATTTGCACATTAAACTGAGAAGAGAGGGAATCACTAAATTCACCAACATGTTACCTGTCTCGTTTAGTCCTTTTTTTAAGTATAGTTCCTTAAGTAAAGATGTAGTTATGCAGAAAGGAAAAGCCCAAATATTGTTTTCTAAATGCATGTGTAGATAACACTTACAGTTTTTATTTTCAACAGTAATACTCATAGTATACTTGGACATTATAGAAAAGAAGAATGAAGTAGCCCAGCTGGATGTGGTGGCACATGCTTGTATTCCCAGACAAGAGGATCACTGTGAGTTCAAGGCCAACCTGTGCTACCATAAGGAACTCAGGGGCAGTCTGAATTACACAGAACGATCATGTCTTTAAAAAAAATAATTAAAAATGAAGGAGCCTAAAGACAACTAGCATTACAATTGTATGAAATTATTCTAGTTTTAATTTATAGGTTATATCTTATATAAGGGGCACTTTTCACTAAAATGTCTAGAATACTTTGCTACTTAAAAATGTGGTTCATGAATGCTGGGCATGGTGGCACATGCCTGTAATCCCTGCATTTTGGAGGCTGAGGCAGAAAGATCTCCACAAGTTCAAGCCAGCCTGGGCTACATAGAGAGCTCTCATCTCCCAAAACAAAACAAAACAAAACAGTGGTTCATGGATCTTGGAAGCCTGTTAGATATGCAACCTGTCAGACTCTACTCAGCATACTGAGTCGTAATTTGAATAGAGCATTGTTGCATATAAATTAAGCTTTGGAAGCAGTGTTCTAGAACAGTTCTAACCGAGGAAACTGGTAAATTGAGAGGACCCAAAAGCCAAGATCTGTGCTCTCTGTTCTCTGTTTCCTCTGTGGTATTCTTTGCTAAAGTAATTTCCCTCAGTATGCGATAAAGATAAAAATGAGGTTAGATTTCTTAACAAGGCATAGTGACTCTGTTGAGAAATTTCACCCAGTAAACCTGAGGTGTCCACTGTGCTGGGTATACGTGGGGCAGCACAGGCGCACGGTTCAGGCTTGTATACATTGCAGTAAAAGCATATGGAGGGCAAGGAGGAGGGGTGAAGGATGGGGGGATGTCAGAAAAGAGATGGTCTATGGATGGGATCTTGAACTATAAATCAGTGCCCGTGACTTATGAGTCTTGTCAGGTTCTAGTGCAAGCATGAAATAGCTAAGACAAATCCTTTCTTTCAAGGACCTTATGAGTGGGTTTAAAGACAAAAGATAATGTTTAAAACTGTAAATAACACAACACCCTTTGGTATTAGGGTAGAAACATAAGACCACAATCTGAATGACAGCTTTACAACTCTATGACCTTGGACAAGTTATTTCGCCTGTATCAGCGTCTTTGTCTTCTGTAAAATAGGAACACAATGGCTTCATAGAATTATAGGGCTTTTTAAGTAAGATGCCATAGCAGAAGTCTCATTTCAGCAAGTATGGAATCAAGTATGTGGCAAAATTATTTGTAAGATGCCAGACGTGTGCCATGGACAGAAAATATTGAGAAAGAATAGAAAAAACCTTGGTTTGACCTAGAATATGTGAGGTCTTGGCCTTTGTGGCACTGAGGATGCAGATGAGAAAGAACGTGTGAAGCGTGGGCCATCAGGAGGAGGGAAGGGAAAGACGGAACTGATGCTGGAAGCTGGTAAGCTAAGAAAAGATGTGCAGACCAGGGCTAGCGTGTGATGGGGCGAATCATTTAAGACATGCTAAGGCTGTGGGTCTGGGATTCATGTTTGTCTTCCTGAGGTTACATGGATCATGTCCTCGTTCCAGGCTCATTCCAGAGTGGGCAGAGGATGAATCCCTAGCCTTCCTGGGCAGGGTGTTTGGCCAGAGGAATTCTTGAAAAGGGACTCTGTCTGGCTGCTTAGAGATGGCCATGTGCATATGGTACTTATTACTGGGAAGGCATGGGAAGGTGGAGGCTTTTTCACTCTATCTCTTCTGAGCTGGGGATATAGCTCAGCAGCATAAACGCATGCCTGGCAAGCGGAAGGTCATGAGTTCCATCCCTGGTGCCAAAAAAAAAAAGGGTCTCCCTCTTCAGAGTGTGTACAGTAGAGCTGACCTTGTTTAACTGCTATTTTTTACCCACTGCCATCTTTGTTGGATTTTTCTTTCTCAAGCTTCTTCTTCCCAACAAAGGACCATTAATTGCTTCAAAATAGAGACAGAATTGGAAAAAAGTTTTTGAACCATAGACTAAGTACTCTTAACAACAAAGAAATTACATTACGGTTTGTGTCACTTTGCTCTCTACTGTAAGTTGTATTATGATCTAACTTTTTTGTTGGGTGGATAGAGCTACAGGTAACCATGGTTACTGGTTTTTATAGGTTAGGGCCAGTTTGCCACATAAAATGTTAACAGTTTTCCAAGTTTGCTTTATCTCTTCTTTGTTTCTCTGTATCTTTGTCTGTCTCTTTGCATGTATACACACATACGTACCCGCAAACTTACTGTTATTTAAAAATTTGCTAAACCATACCATTATCATCACTAATATGCAGATATCTCAATATAGGTTCTGATTCACTTGTTATCTTAATCATGTATTTTGTAACCTCTTTCCCCAATCCAAGATTTATGGTAGTCATTCATTGCATTTTGTCTCTTAAAGAGACAATTTTCTTTGCATCAGTTTTTGTTTTGTTTTTATTGTTCGTGGTTGCTAATATCTTGGAGATATGAGGACATCTGTCCTGTAATATGTCATAATCTGAATTTGTTTGATTGCTACTTTCTGATTCCATACAGATTAGGTATGTCTGGCAGTCTGTGGAGATATGCATTTGTCCTGTAATTGATTACCCCAGGCATCCCTTGGATGAGGTGGTCTTCCAGAATTCTGCATCATAAGGCTACCCTCTTCCCTCGGTAAATGATAAGTAATCTGTGGGGTAATACTTTGAGACCGTATGAGTATCCTGTTCTACTTTAGGTAATGGTTTTAGCATCCATTAATGAACATTGACTCAGCCAACTAGTGCATTGGTGGTTGCAAAGTGCCATTTTTCTCCTGCTGTTCTTTTAGTGTTTATTAACTGGGCTACTTTTTAAAGAAGAGCTTCCACCTGCCCCCTTTGTTAAGAATACCACTGGATTTATGTTCCTTTTTGATTCAAAGCCTTATAATCCATCAATACCATTTTTTCTTGTTTAGATTGTCCCGCATTTGCTTGCAGGTGGGGAGTTGGGGGTGAGCTTCAAGGCAGCTCCTGTGTTCTGTAACTGCATTAATATTTAAGCATTTAGTTGTTTTTAGGCATAGTAAGACGTTTTGGACTTATTTTCTGCATCTCTTACCCCAGTCCTGAACCCAACTGTTTCTCCAATGAGCAAAGGTAGTTAGAAACCAAGATCTAGGTGGTTGGAATTTTAACAATGCACATTATTCAGAAAACTTTAAAGGTTGTTAATCATTCATTTAGGTGTAGTCCATTCGGCTCAGAGTGTTCTCATGGCCAATTAGGTTAGATGTTGAAAGTAAAGGACCAATGAAAGAAGGCCAGCAGCGTGGAGGTCTGAAGCTTTGGACTAGAGGTGGCAGAGGGGTGTGAAAGGAGATGGTGCTCGCAATGACCAGTTTGATCAGAATTAAGCCTACGGGAGTGATTAGAAAGCCTGAGAAAGCACCTGCTTGTTTTCCTGGTAGACCCTAAAAATTAGTTGCCCCCCTTTTTAATATTCAGTAATAATAAGAAAAGATTTTCCCCTGGCCTGTGTGTACAAAGTAATTTTTACCGCAGTTTAAGACCTGTAGTTTCCACACCAGGAGTCAGTAAGTGCTCTGTATATTCAGAATCAGTATAGTGTATATGCAGAAAGATACATATTTTAGCATCACTTCTTCTAAAAATTAAAATTCATAGTTTTAATTTTAAATACTCATGATTGGTTGGGTGTAATATTTGAATGTGTTTGCTAATTATAATATTTGGTTGTGAATGATTCTGGGTACTTTTGTGCAGCATTATTTTTCAAATCAGTGTATATTTGCTATGTGGTAGTGTTTCTTCTGAGTACTACCTTGGCTTGACTCTCTGTAGCTTCTGAGCTCACATGAGATCCAGTGCATTCAATTCAGAGTGTCATGGCCATAGACTTATTGATAGAATTTGACCTTGGATGGACTGATTTTTCTGGAACTTAATATCTCCTCTAAGATCATTCTCTCTGAAACATATAGGTATGCATATATATGAGAGATCTATATGCACAATACATGTGTAGTCAAAATGTTATTTTGCCTTTTTTGTTCTTTTAAGAACATGGAGCTAGTAATTTGATAGGAAAATCAAATAAGGTTAAAAAGGTTAAAAAATAAAATTAGATATGAAACATAAGGTTTTTAAAAAAATCTGTGTCAGCATTTTTGCAAGTTAAAACAGCAAAAACAGTATTACTGTATCTCTACTTTCTACAGCAAGGATACGGTTATTCACATATATACATGTATACATTAGGTGCTTTCTGATTTTATGACTGCCCTACATAAACATGCTCACTGACTTTTAGTATCTAGCACATACTTGACGATGGGGATCACATTAGATCCCCATACCACATAGTTTGGGGGAAAGGGCATGGGTGCCAGGAATGCTAAACTGAAAAGAGACACATCTTTTAAGTGTGCTGATAGCCATGCACAGATCAGTGAACTTGGATGTGTGGTGGCCAAATTGTCCTCAGTTTGTCCTTGATTCCTGTGGCCCGGCCATACCCAGTTTTTAGGTAATTCATCTCAGTACACTGTAACGAAAGATAGTGGGTAATTTTAGAATCAAGTTTTGAGGTTCTGGGGACGTTTTGAAAACAGTCAGATTTTTCTGAAGGTTATAAAACAATCTGTTTTTTCTTACTTTACACTTTTTTTCTCCTTTTTTTTTTATCCATACTGGGGATTGAACTCACGACCACCTGCTTGCAAGGCAGGTGCTTATGCCGCTGAGCTAAATCCCCAGCCCCTGTTTTTTCTTACTTTAAAGCTCCCTAAATTAAACATTTATCCCTATGCCAAGCCCATCCTTCCTTGTATTTGTCTAATCTTGACCTTATTTGAAGAGAGCTTTACCCAGAACACATTTTCTTAATTCAGAATGAATTTTTTCTCTGTCATTAAGACAACGTGGGTACAATTATATAATTAAAAAATCTTTCATCTGGATTTTACTTAATCCATAACAGTTTTATCCAGTGAAAGGAGATTATATTTTGGCCTCTATAATGAATTTATAGACTTTAAACATCCCAGTTGGGACTGCATTTGTCCCTGAATGGTGAGATTAAAAATACTCGCAAAAATTTGGCCACATGACTGACTATTTACACCTGTCATTAACCAGGAAACGTCATGGGTTCCTTAGTCCCGGGCTGGACTTACATATGAAGTTAAACTGAGAGTACAAGGAGGACTTTCCCACCAAATGCAAAATATAAAGAAAAGTAAAAATTACCCTAACTCTGCCATCTGTAATTAGCAATTTTTCAAATATTGATATTTTTCCCTTCTAGTTCTTTTCTAGATAGAAATACTTTTAAACAAATTGGAATAGTATTCAGCATATTGTTTTATTGCTTGTTTTTCCAATAAATCTTCTTATGAACATTTTCCCATTTTAATGAATGTTTTACACATTTAAAAACTTATCCATTGATAGATGTATGTTGTTAAATTATATGATATTAATATTAGAAAACTCTCCTATGTGTTTTTATGTATATCTTATAAAATTTAAAACAAAATTGAAAGCCTTAGTCTTTTTTCCAGTCTGTTAATTTTAAGGCATGCAAAGTAATTCCATTCAGTTTTTCCTTTCCAACAGTTACAGTTAAGCTCTCTTATAACACTACCATATTGGTCTGTCCAGAATTTTGCAGTAATGATTCATTTATATAACACCATTAAAGAATTTCTCATAAATACATTTTTCACATAATTAAGAATAACCCTCCAGGCTTGATTCTTTTTTGGAGGGAGGGTACTGCGAATGGAACTCAGGGCCATGTGCTTGCCAGACAGATGCTGTGTTGCTGAGCTACATCCCTGGCAAGCATTCATTCTTGGTAACATTTCAAATTTAAAATTTCCTAAAATTGTGTTACATTCTTTTGCTATTTCCTAAAACATGGCAAAATGAAAAACATCACAATGTAATCCCTTCTGAATAAGTCATATTTGTATGAAGCCTATTTATTATATGATCAGTAGCTAAAGTATTATATATATGGTCTTATAAACCACTGTCCTATGGAAATCATACAGTAAAGCTCCCAGCATTTATGGAAAAAGTAGATGCGAGGATACAAAAGCCCATCAGAGCAATGTTTAAGCAGAAAAATGAAAACTGAATCAAAATTGCAGCTATAGTTTTAAGCAAATGAGTGAGATACATAAATAATGTAGTAAATGTTCCTTACTTGAAAAAGTCCTGATGTCTGCTTGTGGACTGGTGCCTTGAAAGCTTGCAACTTCTGTGATACTGTGAATTTGGGGACGACAGGAGCCTCAGCTTGGGTGGGTGTGTCTCATAGCACACTGGGGAAGCAGAGGTCACTGGTGCGCGCTTGAGTCATTGTCCCATTTGTCCTCGTGGAGCTGGTTCAGCTTGGAAGCAGTTTTCTGTGATTACCTAGTGTTTTCTTGCAATGAAATCATGCATATCAAACATGAAATTTCAGTTATGCTCAAATTGTCCCCTTGGAGTACACACTGGTGTTCGAGTAGAATGAATGTGCTGTGTGGTGACATAGTGATGGTCAGGAGAGAGCTGGAATGTAGTGTATTAAGTATAATTAATACACTAAAACACTTAGAAACAATCTGGCGGTGCTATATAAATGTTGGCAATAACACTGACACTAAATGATGCTTATTGGTGTTCGTGGGATTCCTGTCTGCTTTTTAGTTATGACTGTGTGCTGTACCAGTGCTTCCTGCCTCTTTCTAATTGACCGATTTCTCAATCTCTTGTGGCTTACAAATGAGTTTATTGTACTTCTTAGAATTCATCTAATGTAAGGCTCACAATGGAAAAGCCCAAGGGATACAGACTTAGGTTATAGGTTAACTGTGGCATCTGTTTTTACCTTCTCAAAAACTATTTTATTAATGAGTCATTTCCTATGCATCTAGTTTCAGGATTATTAGACAAACAACTGATGTTTTAAGTGAGGTTATTAATCATGCAAAATTCCGGGTTTTATATTTAAGTAAAAAATACCAACAGGAATATATCTATTCTTTTTCCCATCTGCAAAAGTGAAGTTTGTTAAATTCATACGTTGGAAGAGTGTTTAGATGCTGTGGATAATTTTCTTTAGTTGTCATTGTTCACTTCTGTTTACAAGCACTTCTGTGTTTATGAGGTGAGCTCATCTTTGGGGGGTGGGGGAGCTAAGGAGTGTGATTTCAGGAGACCTTCCTTCCCTCCCAAGCCACAGTATAATTAGAAGTCCAGATCCTCCCTCAGTTCCTTTTTATGACTGCCTCAGAAAGACATTTTTAACATGAGCGGTTGCCAAGAAGCCTTGCGAGTTCCTACTTTAGGAACTTTAATAAGATGACAGATCAAAATGCCATCTAGATTTAGAAAGCCTTGTTAGTACTGTATGAAGGAAAAATTGCTTATGCATCTCACCATTTAGGTATTCCAGTAAGACCTTTATTTTAATTATGCAGAGGTACTCTGAACAGGAATGGGCTATTTTGGTTTTTAATTTCAAATCTTGAGTTTGAATTTTAAATTTTTCATCTTTATACAATTTCTAGATACTTTGGGGCTGCCTAACAGCCTTAGGTGATTGCTGTTAATTAACAGACTTCACGGTGAAAGGTGAGCTTGCCTTCTGAGCTTTGTACCAGAGATCTGGAAAAGTCAGTAATCTTTAACTTGAATTTGAAAATTCTGTTTTTCTTTTCTCTGAAAGTTAAAATAGATCTGTGACTTTCCTATATTCTTTCATTCCTGGCTTAGTAAACTTTGTAAGTTTGAATGGACTTGTAGTATAGAAGAGTTTCATAAGACTTTCAAGAAATTAAGCAGTGCTTTTGGGTTTCATAGACACATTGAGTCCTCACTGAGACCTTTATCGTGTTTGCAGCTGATGGGTTGAATTATAATGGTAAGGCGCTGTAAAGACAGGCGTGGTGCTGTAATCCCAGCACTTGAGAGACTGAGGCAGGACATCACTGTGAGTCTGAGGCTAGCCTGGCCTGCATAGGTGACCTTGTCTCAAAAACAAAAACAGAAACAGACTATGTAATAAGGAGGATCTGATCAAAAGGTAAGTCAGGTTGTCTAAGTTTCATGTGTTTTAGAATTGTAAACATTTTTAGTTCATCTAAAATTTTAGACATTTTAGATGTTTAGTTTTAAACATCTTCAGTTTTTAGGCTCCTTAGTAGTGGATTAAAAATGTTTAGTTAGTATGCTAGTATGCACAATAAATACGTGCAACATGAGGAATTGGTACATATTTGTATCACATCTTGATCTTCTTTCCTTCCCCTTCCTCCTGTCTCCACAGATTCTGTTCGTGTTTCTTACTTATCATTTTTCATTTTGCTCTTTAAGTTATTTATTCTTTATGTTTCTCATATTAAAAGAAACCATGTGTATTTTAACTTTCTGTGATTTATTTCAGTTAGTATTACGGACTCAAGGTCCATTGTACAAATACCACAAATGTATGCTGCTTTATGGTTGAGTAGCACTCTGTTGTGACTATCTACCATATTTTCTTTATCCATTCATTTTTAACTCTTTTAGGAAGATACCCAGAAGAGGTATAGGTGGGTCAAATGAAATTTCTATTTTAGTTTTTTGATTTCCATAGTGGTTGTATTAGATTATATTTGCATCAGCAGTGTAGAAGGTTCCTATTTCCCCACAGCCTCACCAGTTGTGAGTTCTTAATAGTAACCATTCTTTCCTAAATAAAATGGAGTCTCAGTATAGTTTAAATTTGCAATTCTCTAATGGCCAAAGATGCTGAACATTTTCCTTCATGTACCTATGTGGGCCATTTGCTCTTTCTTTGAGAAGGGTCTATCATATCAGTTGCTCATTTTTTCATTGGATCTTTTATTCCAGGAGACCGGTCTAATTTTTTTTTATATTACTAGACTAAGAATGAAATTCTAGATATTACTAGGCTAAGAATGAAATCTGCTTGATTCTTTTTTTTGTCTGGAAAGGAAAGCAAGATGTGTCTTCCTTATCTAATAAATGTCTCATAGCTTGGTCTTGGAAGAATTGCTGAGTTTTAGGGGCTGGGGATTTAGCTCAGCGGCATAAGCGCCTGCCTTGCAAGCAGGCAGTCCTGAGTTCGATCCCCAGTACCGATAAAAAGGAAAAAGACCAAAAAAAAAAAAGAATTGCTGAATTTTATTGGAAGTACCTCTGAGTTTTATTGCTTTATAGCTTTTTTGTTTTTGGTTTTTGCTGGGCTTATGCTTTAAGCAAGTGCTCCACCATTGAGCCACATCCCGGGTCCTTTTTTTTTTTCTTCTTCTTTTTTCTTTTTCTTTTCTTTTTTTTAACTTCTTTTTGCGATTTTCTAAGACATTCTAATCAAGATACTTGAATGAATAGTTTTGCTGTCTTTTAGAAAAAAATTTGTAGGACCAGAATGTTCACTTTTATTCCCTAATTTTTTGAAAAAGTACAACGAGCCTTAAAGATAATCAGATCAAGCTCTTTTTTGTAGATACGACTTGGAAGTATAAAGGACCAAATGCTTGTAACAACAAAACAAAAACTGCTCACATGCACACACGTGTGTGTCTCATTTCTGGCAGGTTCCAGAAACAATAATGGGTAACGGAAGGTTTTCCCATGAAATTACTAGATAATTTTCTAAATGTGGTATGTCTTGTTGTTCTAGCAGCTTCCTTCCATGTCTGTCAGTACAGATCAGCTAATTGAAACACGTTTAAGACATGTTAAGAAGAGAGAAAAGAACTTTACTCTGCAAGTTCTATTAAAACTACTTAACTAGTAAGATCAGATGTTACGGATTTTTTGTTATATTTACTCTAAATTTAGTTGTAATTCTAATTAAATTATGCATTACTTTGTAAGTGATAACAAGAATGTTCAATAATGAACCTTGCCTATAATCCCAATAATGAATCACAGCTGTAATCCCAGCATTTGGGAGACTGAGGCAGGAGGATCATTCCAGACGATCTCTGGGCTACAAAGTGAGCTCAAGTTCAGCCTGAACTGCATAGTGAGACTCTGTCTCAAAAAAGACTTAAAACAAAACGAAAACAGAAAACAAAAAACCCAAAACAAACTTTGTTGGAAATTTATATGCATATCTGTATATATATGTGCTTTATATCTGAGAACTGTCAAGCCTGCTTAAATATAAATCTGTTGAAAACAAGTAATTTTTTGTTATAATAAAATATGTACAGTAGTGAAATTCTGTTGGTGGAATTCTAAATATAAAGGAATTTATTTGGTTGACTTCTGTTTTAATCGCATATGGATCTTAAAGGAAATCCTTTGTGTTAGAGTTGTTCCTCCATTTTAGAGGATATTTAAAAGAGGATTGTGTTGAAAGATACCAGCTCATACACAGATTGTAATGAAAAGGGCAAAGATTAATTCTCTGAGCTTCAGGATCCAGATATTTGAGGTGATGTTTATATTGGAATTATTACGTAGCCTCAGAACATAAGGTACTTAAGCTGCCTTTCAAATAATTTATCATTTCTTTAAAATTTAATTTAGTCTTTAGTGAAATATTTCCTTTACATTTTACCAAATTTTTCCCTTTGGGGTACATTGTGACATTGTTGTAAAAGTTATGTTTCCATTTTGTAGAGGCAAAGCTCTGGGTCTTTTGTTTACGTTGATAAGCTAAAGACATCCTTTGTACTCCCAGAGGGACTAGCAGAGAAATCTCTGCTTACTAAGGTTGATATATAAATGAATATTTATGTGCACAGAAGGATGTTCATTGCTCACCCTTAAGATAAAAACAAACTCAACGAAATTACAGCAACAAAAGAAAAGAGATTGCCGTGCAGCGCGGATTCTAGTTCTGAAACAGGAGTTATATGCACATTATCATGGGGATCTGGGGGAGAATGCTGCTCTGAAATCTATTAAAATCAGAAGAGAATATTTCTGACAGGATTTTGAAAACTATAAAAGATACTTAACTATCAGAAGCCAAGCATAGTTTTAGAGAAAATGTAGAACACCCCCCAAAATGTAGAACACCCTCCACATCTTTTAACCTCCTTGTCTCCTGTATCTTTATTCTTTTTTAATCACATAAGTTCTTTGTTTCTATATGATATGTATTTGAGGTTGATTTCTGGAAAGTTGAGTCTGTAACATGACAAAACTGTAGTTTCACCTTCAAAAAATTAACCATGTGTACGTTGTTTTAAAAGACATAAAAATAATTTCTATTTTATTATCCTATTTAATGAATATGTATGTTTATTTTTATGTTGCTACTAAAAGAGTAGCATACAGAACAAGTAGTTTGGTAATCCACCTTTTCCACAAAGATGGAAGTGTCCAGGCTAATAAATATTTACAAGTAACGAGTATCCATGCTAATAAATATTTGCCTTCAATATCTTTTTTTATTCCTTTAAAGAAAACCAATTGTCTTTTGTTTCATTTGAGGCCGTTTTTGCCTTCAGAAAGGAACGTAAGTATGTGAAACAAACGGTGTAGGTTTTTCATCTAGAAACAGAATAGGCTTCAACCTTTATAATCTCTTACAGGGTTTAATATAACAGGCATTTTGTGAATGGTAGGCTCGTGGGCTAAATATGTGCTCATCATTGTTGTCATTAGCTGACAGGTACTGGGCAGGAAGCTTGGGGTCTTCTTTAGTCCTTTTGTTGTGTGACAAGAATGCAGGTGACATACACATCTGCCTAGCCATCTTCTTATTTCTGTGCTTAAGGGAGGAGTCTACCCACATCTTTCTCCCTCCAAAGAAACTGAATACCAGATGAAGTGGTGGGTACAGAGGTACGGCTGATAGATCATTTGTGTGTGGCCCAGATTGCAGCCCGCAGTTAGAGAGGTGTGAAGTGTTTTATAGGCCTTGCATACTTTTTCAGTTTTTTAAATTTTCCTATCAGAGAAAGCCAATGCAAGTATTTGTTGAGCAACCGGGATGTGCCAGGTTCTGTGTTGTAGGCTCATTGTTGAAGTCCTATGATGTCTGTCCTTATTTTTAGAGAAATTAATTTGAGTTTTAAAGTCAGAACACTCAGGTATCCTGGAAGTCAGGCCCCCCGAGATGCGGCCTGGCCCCTTGGTGGCTGTGTGTGGGTGCAAGAATTGTTCTGAAATCTCTGGAAAACATCATGCTGTAAATTCTGACAGACTTGCTTTTTGGGCTGTCAGATGCCACGGAACCAAAGAAGAGAGGAGCCAGATGCTCTGCAGACTACTGTGTTTCTGCAGCCGGCTGATGAGAGTGGTCACCCAGGACGCCACAAGGATTGCTGCAGGCGCCCTGTGGCTCTTCCTCTGGGGCAGCCCGGCTTCTCTCCTAACTCCTAGTGAGTGTGCGCCCAGCCTCCCTGCAGTGGTCTGCTAAGTGGTGGTTCTGGAGGTTCATTTTCTTTCTGGCTGTGGAGGCAGGGCAGGAGAATGTGATCATGCTGTGGGGACAGGAGTCACTGCGTGTTACTGACTTGCTGAGCAGTTTCTAGGCATGATCCAAGCCCTGAACCAAGTACATGTGAGACCATTTCGTGAGGGATACAGTGGAAGCCTAGCATCATTGTCGTAGCTATGGGAAGCTTTGGTGGGGCTGAGGAAGCCCTGGTCTTCTGGCTCTGTCACCAACTCTGTCACCAGATCATTGGCAGAACTGAGCCTTTTGACAGAAGTTGAATAATGAGAGGACCAGAATTGGATTTTTGAGAACCAAATTGTACTTTCAGAAACACCAGATACGTAGAAATTTTTTTCCTCTTCAATTTTTTGGATGACGTCTTTATATGTAGTTCAGGGTGGCCTTGATATCATGTTATAGTCCAGCCTGGGCTCAAACTCATGGAGATCCTGCTGCCTCAGCCTTCTGAATGCTGGGGTGATAGGCCTGTGCTACCATTGCCAGGCTAAGAATTGCATTTCTAGGGTTGAGAATCATCTTTTCTACTAAATGATGTTTAGCACATTCATCTTTGTCAGTGGAGACTTTTTTGAGTTGAATGCTTTTTTCAGTGTTCCTACCTACTTCAGGACTGGTGAATAAAGAGGACTATGCCCAGAATTATAGCACCACTTGTTAGTTTAAAATAATTTTAGGCAGTGATGGTTTCAAGCATTTAAAAATAATGCTGGAGAATCATTATCAGAAAATCATCTGTTTGATGTTAATAAAGTTATGCAGTTTTTAACATTCGTGGTTATGTATTTGTACCATAGTGAACCTTTTGAAAAAAAATCTGCTGTAAGATTACGAAAAGTAACTTTTGGGCCGGAGGTTTAGCTCAGCGGCGTAAGTGCCTGCTTGGCAAACCTGAGGTCGTGAGTTTGATCCCCGGTCCCCCCAAAAAAGTAATTGTCTCTTGCCTGGGTCCTTATCCTCTGGCCACCTCCCTAGAAGCAGCCACTTAGAAGTATTTCTGCTCCCTGGTGACCAGGTCATTATGTTCTCTAGGTAATGTTCCTCCTGAATCCACATCTCCTGCCATGCTTGGTGCTCACAGCTGTTCTTTTGATTGGTTGGTGCCTGCCTTGTAGGGTGGGCACTCAGCATTAATCGCCCAACCTCCCAGAGTATGGGGTAACAGGGGCATTCGCCCATGCCTGCCTGTGTTTTCTTAGGGACTGCCTCCCTTCTCTGTGTCAGAGAATGCCTGGAAGACAGAGGTCACCCAGGTATCTCCACCTCACTGAATCATCTGGAAACGTCTACTTGTGAGCTCAGGGTGGTTCATAACTCAAGAGTCTTGACGTTGCCTCCTGTCCGTGAATATGCAAGCTTTTGAAGCACTATCTAACCTTTTCTGAACTAATGCATTTTAGGCTCTATCTCATCTGCATTTTTCTTGTCCTTCTCACTTCCTTCCACTTTCTTTATGTCATTTGCCAGTTTTTATAGCTGAAGATTACAGATTCCATATTCTTATAAAAAGTTACACAAGTTTTCAAACATTTGTTTCCAAAACATTATTTTCAAATTTCAGTCACATTCTGTATTACATACTGAGAATACAGAAATATTTACTAAAATATTAATCTATCATCAAATTGTTACTTTGTTGATTATGTTTTCTGAGTTGTTGTTTGTAGTTTTAGTTGAAAACCCTACTCACAGTTTTAAATAGGGGCACATATTCATAATGTCCTAGATCTCAGCATATGTCGGTAGCCTTTGATAAAACCTAGAAATAATTTATTACTTTTCGTTTCTACTTTTTTTAGTATTTCAAGCAAAACCACAGTGACACTGAAACGTAAAAGTAAATAAATGTTATTCATTTTTTTATGTGGATATTTTTAAACCAATCCTGTTTAGCAATACATTATCCAAAATGGTCATTTAATGCTTTTTTGGTTGTTTGTTTTTTGGTATTAGGGATCAAACTCAGGACCTCATGCTTGCCAAGCAGCACTTATGTCACTGAGCTATATCCCCAGCCCCATAGAATGCAATTTTAAGAAATGGTTAGGCTTTTTTTTTTTTAAGCTCAGGTATTATATCTCACTCACTGTTTGGGAGCGCTGACAGCATTCTTCCATTAAAAAGAACATATCAAATGATGGTAATTATTACATCTCATGTCCCTTATAACCTGGTTTTATCACCTTGACCTTTCTGGTTCACCTGATCCTCAAGGACTGAAAGCAGTCAGCCTCAAACAGTGTCCCACCAATTTTTACTGCTCCTGGCCTGGCAGCTTTTAGCTAGGTGTTTCCAGGAGTCATGAAAATCAATTGAAAAAGCACCAGTGTGCCAAGGCAGAAGGTTATTTGAATTCCTCCCCTTCCCTTCTTGTTTCTTAGGTAAGATTTTCCTTGTGTTGATAAAGAGAATGTTGTGATAGAGCCAACTAAAATCAGGTCAGTGGTTCTTAGAACTGCTTGCCTACAAAAGAGCAAAGTATAACTTGGACATGACAGCAATCACTTCCACTGAAAGTGAAAAAGGAGAATGTCAAAAAGGACTTATGGAAGGAGATCAAAGCTGTGTAGCAGATTCCTTGGAAGGTGGAGTGGATCCCAAAGGGGTCCTCATTTTAGTGTGAGGGGATTGGGAAAGCCTCTACTCTGGAGGAAGAGACGAAGGAAAGTCCATGGGGAATTCCTTATTGGCTTATTGGGAAAGCTGGCTGTGGGTCAGGAAGATACCTCGGTGGCCAGTGATGTGAAGATGATTTGTCCCTTTTTCTGGAGGAAGCAAAAGTGAAGGAGAAGGACCTCTTAGGACCTTGGCCCTTGGAGTGTTGGAAATGATGGCGTTTCACCCAGAGGAAGGGCTGGAGGAATAAAGGCTTGAACTGGGGCTTGGCTTTGGGCAGACAGAGATACATGAAGCCCATCTGAGAGCCTCTGGATGGGTTTCCTCATCCTGCTGGGTGCAAGGCTGAGCATCCTGATGGCTCCTTCACTGCACTGGAAGAGGGTAAGACAAACAGACCTTGCAGATACAGGCTGACCTCAAGGGAAAGGACCACCTGGGGAATGCTCTCTGCTAGATGTGGTCTTTGCAATACTGAGTGTGGTTGGATCTTTGCCTGAAAGGAGAGGTTTTAGCTCTGCTGCACTGAGGTTTTCTCTGATGCAAGCATTTTCTCTCAAGTCCTTGAGGTCTCTTTCAGTGATCCAAGCTACCACTCAGTTCTTATGGCTTTTTCTGCAAGGAGGTCATTGGTCCTTTCCTATTCCTTTTGCAGATTTTGAGCTCACTTTCTGTAGGTTTCCAGCTCTTCAGTGGTGCAGCGTCCCATCTCCTCCACTATTGACAGTTTCTCTTCTTGCTCTGACTGGGATTTTGCCAGCAGTCTTCGCTTCTGGTAGCATCTTAGGACTGTGTGTTGCTGAACTTCGGCCTTCACTGTGAGCTTCTGCCAAAGCTTTGGGTGTTCCCTTTGTAGCTGTGTGTTCGAAGACTGCCACGATGCTTGCTGAATCTGGACATGTTGCATAGACTGTCAATGCTTCCTTGGTTTTCTCTGCTTCTGAGAGTTGTGTGTGAAATTGGGTTTTCTCCTGTAGTTTTTAAGGAAGCATTTAACTGAGCACCATAAACCAGTTTCTCCAGAGGTCCTTTTGGCTACTGATCTAAGCCAGGCCCATGTGCCAGTTAGCTGTTTATTTCGCACTGCAAGTTCTCAGCTGTGCAATGTCTTCTCCAAGGCCAGCAGCCCAGCCTTTCGTGGTGATGAGCAGGCACTCAGTCAGAGCTCTGGTGTGCTTTCCCTTCTCCCACGTCAGTTCTGCTCAAGCCTGGGAGTCCTGGAGCGTGCTTTTCTGTGAGGTGAATTTGCTCACTTGTTCCTTCTGCCCTTGAGCTTCCTGTAAGAGCTGTGCCTGGCTTTCCTGAAGTTGGAAATTTTCACTCACAGTTGATGTGAAACAGGGTGCTTGTGACTTTAGCTACTTGAGATGTGAGCAACTTGATTCTTCTGCTAAGAGACTGAATCCTGATGGATCCTACCATCCTTGATTGCTGTTGAAAACGTTGCGATTGTTCTTCTTTGAAGACAGAGGTTATCTGCTCTCAAAGTTTGGCTCTGTCCTTGGCCACCTTCTTGTCAGCCACCTCCCAATGCTGTGTTTCCCTGGCCTCCTTCTCCAGGGGGCCTCCTTGAGAGCTGACTCTAAAGCATCATGCTCTTTTTGAAGTTGGCTGACTGTCCAGGAGTTAACATTTCCTGAATGAGTCCTTCAGAGGAGGCCAGAGGTGCCAATTTGTAGGACAGGATTCAATGCATTTAATGCAGCTGTATCTTCCCCATGCTTACCACAGGATAACCCTTTGCAGTTTTTAACCGGAGTTCACGTTCTCTTGTAGCTACTGCGTCTACTCCCATGAACCGTAAGGTGATCATTTGAGCTTTGCCTCCTGTAGAGTAGGAAGTGATGCGTTCTAAGAAAATGGAAAATGTTATTGAGATCAACACTGCTTCTGGGCTTTGGAACACTCTGGGGTTTCTTTCTTCTTCCGTGAGAGTAGCTCTGAGCTGAGCAAGGGAAGCAAACTCTAGGGAGAGGCTCAGGTGCTTGTGTCTGTCTGTGTTACTGGAAAACTGGAAGGTAAGTGCCTCTAAATAGCTCTCTGAGCCTCACAAGGTTGAGTTCAGGTGTTCCAGAAATAGAAGGCACAGCGTCTTATTCCTGGTGGCCACTGGCTGGCCGGAAGGACTGAGTGGGGCTTTTAGAACACTGCTGCATAGCAAAAGCAAACCTAGGTTTGTGATGTTTTATTTTCTTCCAACAATTTTATGTGCATATGTAGTACTGAAGATTGAATCAAGGGTCTTTGCACTAAACTACATCTTTTTTATTTTTATTATTTTTTAATTTTTATTTATTTATTATTATTTTTATTTTGAGTCAACATCTTGCTAGGTCAATAAAGTGCCTAGACTGAGCTGAAATTTATAATCCTTAGCCTCCCAGAGATATGGAATTACACTACCATGTACACTACCATGCCTGGCTTTCTTTAAATAAATTTAAAGTTGCATAGAGACCCAGGGTGTGAGGTTTTACATCTTAGATTGCTGGGAAAGCAAGCACAGTTGGATGAAAACATTGAACACCAAATCTTAGTCTTGGATCTGTATCGCCGTAGTTTTGAACTTTAAAGTAAAGGCAAATGGCCTGTGTATTCTTGACCATGAAAAGCAGGAGCTGCCAGTGAATGCTGAGTTTTCAAATCAGTTCCAAGTTGCTTTCCTTTATTGTGTAATTCTTGCAAAAAAAAAAAAAAAATAGGTTCAGTCTGATGTAAGCCGATAATCCCTTAATACTTTGATACTAAGGAAAGAAAAGAAAAAAAGACTAAATTATATACCTTTCTCTTTTACTTGCAAACCAATTGTTGTTTTCCTGCATTTAAAGGTGGATGGTAATCTCTTCCTTTGATGTTTAACAGCAGACAGACTCCAATTCTGTATTAAAGCACTTGATGCCTATCTGTTGCTTGAATGAAGATCAGCTTTGACAAATGAGATTTTGATAGTAGTTACATTTTGATCTGGAGGTACAACAGAACAGGATGGCAATTTATTTCATTCAGCAGACATTTAGTGGGTTCCTGTCTGGGTCTTTTACAGAGTCGTTTTCAAATCTCACAAATACCAAAAACCCTGTGAACTCTGTTTTATTTCATAGATAAGAAATAGCACAGAGAATGATTAGAGGTTGTTACAGGTTACATTGATGTAAGTGGCTGGGATCTGGGATCTCATTTGTGTGTGTGTGTGTGTGTGTGTGTGAATCAGAGCTGTTAATGAGGTTGCTTTTTTGTTTTAAATGTTGTGGTATTGGGGATTAAACCTAGGACTTTCACACTAACCACAACCCCCAACCCCTACCCTCCACCTCATTTTTTATTTTGAGACAGGATCTCACTAAGTTGCCCAGGCTGGGCTCAAACTTGCAGTCCTCCAACGTTAGCCTCCTAGAATGCCAGGATTATAGGCATAAACTATTTTGCGTGGCTTGGGGCTGCTTTTCAAGAGGAGATAATCAGTAGAACATAGATTTTGAGGAGTTGGAATAAAAAAAACAATTCACAAGCCTTATTTATTCACTGCATGTGTGTGTGTGTCAACGTGCGCACACGTGTGTATGTGTGTGGTACTGGGGATTGAATTTAGGGCCCTCACACTAAACTACATCTGCAGAGCCCCTTGTTTATTTCTTATTTTGAGACAAGCTCCCGTTAAGTTGCTGCATTGCTCAGGCCTAGAACCTGACATAGTTCCTCACCAGCATCCAGAAGGAAATGGGAATGCACGAAAGAGTCCATGGTCTGTTGCGCCCCCAAAAGGCTCGCATGTCTTTGTTGGAAAAGCTTACATAATAAGTTTTTTAAGATGTAGAAATTCGATGTCTTAACAAAAGTTGCTGAGATTGTATTTTTTTCCCCTCACCAGTTTATAAAAATAAATAGAGCGGGGACCACTAGAGTGCTTTGCAGTTGTCTGTCTTTTGTGGGCTGCTAAGGACATGTGTAAAAGTAGAGATTGGCGTGAAGCTGTATTGAATTTTAAGCAAAAGTTTCCAAACAAACATTTTAGACAACGAACTGGCAAGAACTGTGCCCAGTTCGGCTTTGCATTCCCCCATTTTTAGGAGGTAGTTTAGCATAGTCCCTTGCTACGTAGCAAGTAATTGCTAACTCTATCTTATTGGTTCAGTGATGAGAAATAAAATAGCCAAGGAGACAGAGACTCATATACAGATGAGTAAGTTCAGGTAGTATCAAGGAGGAGTGAGAGGGTAGCATTAAAGCAACAAATAAGCAAAGAAAACACATGGCATATATAGATCCTCATTCACATGTAGGAGCTGTTTTAATAATTTGGGGTGGAGGAACAATGCTTGGGTAAAACGCCATTCGTTTTGGAACTTCAGAGAGACCCCAGGCATCTTCTGACCTTCTGATGTGGTTCTTCTGATTTTCCACATAGGTCTTTACTTCATTTTTTTTTTTTTGAAGATTTCAGCTTTGGTGTGTAGTATTTGGTTCTTTAATAATGTCCAGTGACCATACTGAATAGTTTGGTTCAGTTTGGTAGCATAATCCTACCTATACCCGCTGTTCTGATACAATTTTTGATAATACACACTTTCAGTATAAAAAGTGTTCAGGTTTGGATGATAAATGGTTGCCCTGGTAGTAAAGGAAATTTATAGTATTCTTTATGTTTTGAAAAGAATCTATAGTATTTGAACTGCTTTGATGAATTAGTGTGAATGCAGTATTGGTGTAGTGACATTACACTAGGGTCTCGTCTCAGATGAAATAGAAGAAAAAGAATAAAGTAGCAAAAAAGAGTCATAGGTAGAGAGAAATCTGTTGATTTCTTCCAAATGAACTTTAATTACAAGTAGCTTCTGGCATAGCTACAGAAGAACACTTAAAGGTTTATCAGGACAAAGGGTAGTGTTTAGGGAATTTCTGGTGAGAAAATCTAATCACTGGTTTTGATTGAGACTTTTAGTAATTTCACACCAATGGCAATTTAATTCAGATGCATTTAAAACTTTCTAAGTGGAAAGTAAAAGAAATACTTTCTTAGGGCAGTGTTTTGTTTTTCAGATTTAAAGAAATGACTGGAGGGAAAAATTGTTAAATCTATATTTTTCTCTTAAATCTTCTGTTAAATGAGATCTTTTGGTGAAAATGGTGGTGTCTTAGTCCACTTTCCATGTTGCTGGGACAAATATCTGATACTCACCACCTACTGGGGGAGATTTTTATTTTGGCTCACATTTCAGTAGTCTTGGTTTTTGCAGGATCAGCTGGCTCCAAGACAGAATGGCGTGGCAGAGGGGTCTGGGGCCTGAAAGCAGAGAGAGATAAGAGAGAACCCTGCAGAAGGAAGTACACCCTTCCAGGCCACACCCTCAGTGACCTGCACTTTTAGCTATACGGCCCCATAATCCAACACCTTCCAAAAGCCTTGCTTGTGGGTGCATGAGGCTTTAGGGGAGCATCTAGAGATAAACTCTAACAGGTGGTGGTATTTTAATCAGATTAGATATTCACATTGGGACTTCAGGGATATTAATAGAATGTATATTGGGGTTTTCCTCTTAACAAGTGGGGCTAAACTGACTCTATAATTCATATACATGAATTTGAAAAAGCTAAATTTTGTGTTTTGTCATGTGAATATTTGTAACCGCTTTCCACGTACAAGTCTTGCTTCAAATATTGCAGTGTTAGATGGGGGTAGGATTAAAACCATACTCTGAACAGTCTTTTCCATATTAATATTTTATGAGATCTTGATGAATTTACCTTGAGGTCCTATAGTAACTTATTCCCTGGAGTACTATCTTTCAGAGGATAGACTCCCAGAACGGAGGGACCATTTTTTAAAAATGCTAAAATTCTGTTCATCTTGATATTAAATTCTAGCTTTCTCACTTGCTCTCTGAGTTTTTTTTCTCTGAGCCTCAATTTTATAGCCTATACAATGGAAATACTAATGCATATTACTTAGTGTATGAATAGGAAGTTTATGAATTCCTAAATCCAGGATAATCACTCAGCATATGCTACAGAAGATGGTGTTTTCTCAGGCTTAACAGATTCCCTACTGAATATGGGGAGATACGTGACTGGAAGACTAGGAATTGTTAGTGACCAATGTTTGGCTGTGGGATCGGCCACTGGTCGTGAGCATTGCACCAGGTCCCCACGGTGTCTGCCCCCAAATATCAGCCTGTATAAACAGTGTCTAGAAATCTTTGTTTAATGTATGATGTTTTGCAAGCTAACCCATTCGATCTCTTTTTTAAATTAATGTGCCCTTCTCTGAAATCATCAGGAAAAGAATCATCTTTGATGATGATGTGGGCCTGGACTTCATGCCTTGAGTCCTGTCTCAAAGGCTTTCATTTCCTTTGGGGACCTTGACTCATCCCTGCCAGCCCTACGATCACTCTTGAGGAGCTGTCTGTTCTTATTTTCCATTCCACTTCTCATCTGGAAACATGTCTTTAACTCCCTGGAGGAGATAGAATTTATACCTTATATCAAAACTCTGAGCGCTCCAGACATTGACTACAAGAGAGGGCACACATAGGCCCTTCCTATGGGCCTATGGACCTGGACCCCTGAAAGGCTGCCTTTCCAGGCCAGACCATGTAGGCCCCCACCCCCAGAGGTGGCTGCTGTTAGAACGTGTATACAGACGCTCCAGACATCAAAGACACTGAGGCCTGGAAGATGGGATAGGTTGGGGGTGTTCTTTCTTTCTGCGGAATCTTTCCTTGCCAGTTCCCATTTCTTATCTCAGAATTTGCTTCTTCCCTGAATAACTGACAGTGAGAGGTCCAGGTGGACCACCACTAGAGGGCCTGGCAACAACCATAGCCATCAAAAAGACTCTTACTAATCAAAAGCTTTCCATGTAATCCTAGTGCAGAGGCGAGTTAGTTTAACCATACTGGACACTTACTGATGTGGTGAAAATTGTGTCTCGTGGATTTTGCCTACTGGCAGATTAAGGAGGTATTCCTGGACTTTAGTGTAGGAGTTTTATTAGGGACTCAGGAAACCTGAATTCTGGTCTTTTGTTTTGCTGACTACTTACACGGCCTAGGACTTCTTCCTAGGGTCCTCATTTTCTAAGCTATTAAATGAATTTCACTGGTAGCATGATTTTTAAGGTCTTTGTCAATCAAGAAGTCTAAGACTCTGTATCAGTGATGGCAGACTTTTTAGAGCTTTTGAATGAATACCCTACTGCAGCATGCCTGCTTCACCACCACTGCCTGTTTCATCATTGCAGGTCTATATTAACTCCAAAAAGTAGGTAGTGTAATTTGTTGAGCGACACATCGTATCTGCGATGGTGGTTACCCTTCTAATCGCCCACTTGGCTGGTGACTGTAGCTGTTTTGTGGAGTCCCAAGCATCTCAACAAATCTCCTTTGTGAGTGTGGTCCATCGTAGGCCTGAATTTTAGTGATGATAGCTTTCTATATAAAATGTAGAATCTTCCGTTTATCCAAATGAATTCAGTTATATCGGGGTTGTATTGTTGAATATACTCCCTTGTAGATTAAATATAAGGAATTATTGCTAACTTTAACATTTATTAAAAGAAAAAATATATCCAGTCTTTCTACTGCAAAAAGCATAACTGGAGTTTTAATATGAATTGCATCAAATCTGTGTATTGTTTTGTGTGGTACTGACATCTTTACAATAAAGAACCGTGGTCATCTTCTCTATGAACTCAAGATGCCTGTTTATTAGACCCTTCTTGAATGTCTTTCAGCCCTGTTTGATACTTTTTTGCATCCAAACTTTTGCTTTTTAAGTTAAGTTTGTAAGTATTTTTTTCCTTTTGACACTAATATAAATGGTTTTGCTATTTTAATTCCTTTTTTCACTTAGTTGTTGTTAGTATGTAGAGATGCCACTGATTTTTGTGTTGATTTTGTATCCTTCACTTTGCTGAATTAATTTTTCTAACAGTTGTGAGCATGTTTATGTGTCTGTATTTTCTATGGATAAGATCATGTCATCTGCAAACAGTGAAAAGTTTCTTTCTTTCTAGTTGAATGCTTCTTCTGTTTATCTGTCTTTCTTTGCCTAATTGCTCTGGCTAGTGCATCTATTTTTATGTTGGTAAAAAGTTGTTAGAATAACTCTCTTCTTTTTCCTGATTTTAGAAGAAAAAGTACCAGTCACTTATCATTGAGTATAATATTAACTGGGAGCTTTTCAGGAATGGCTTTGTTATGTTGACATATTTTTTCTTTTATTCCTAGTTTGTTGTGCATTTTTATCTTGAGAAGGTGCTGAATGTTGTTACATGCTTTTTAAAAATCATCAGTTGAGATGATCATTGTGGGATTTTTCTCCTATTAATGTGATATATCACACTGATTGATTTTCTTCATATATGAATCATCTTTGCATTCCTGGGATAAATCCTGCACTGTCCTTTTAACACACTACTGAAGTTGCTTTACTAGTATTTTGTAGAGAATCCTTTTTGCTTCAGTATTCATAAGGGGGTGGGGTTTGTAGCTCAGTGATAAAGCACTCACCTAGCCTGCACACAATCTGAGTTTGGTTCCTGAGCAACAGTGCGTGCAATTACATGTGCACGCATGCATGCATGCTCAATACCCCTTGCCCACCACACACCAGAAGTAATCAGGGGGTACTCCTGTTCTCACAGAATGACTTTGGAAATTTTTCCTTCTTTTTGATATTTTAGAAGAACTTGAGCTGGACCTAGAGTAATTCTTTAAATGTTTGATAGAATTCATCAGTGAAGCCATACTGTCTTAGATTTTGTTGTGGGGTATGTTTTTGTTTTTAATTGATCAGTCTCCTCTTTCTGTATAGGTTCTTCCAGATTTTCCATTTTTTCATGATAGTCTCGGTAGGGAATGTGCTTTCAGATATGTGTCCATTGCTTCTAGGGTATCCACCTTCTTGCCATTTAACTTTATTCACCAATTATTCTTTTTATTTCTATGCAATCAATAGTCATGATCTTTCCTTGATTTCTGATTTTAGTTACTGCAATTTTTTTCTCTTGTTTTCGTAGTCCAGCTGAAGATTTTTCAGTGTTAGTGATCTTTTCAAAGAACCAACTCAGTTCTGTTGACTTTTCTTAGAGGCTAACTTTTGTGACTCTTACAAATCATCAGTCCACTAAACAAGCTGGTATTGTAGGTTAATTTTGTATTAGACTTTTGTATTATGTGAAAAAGACTCATTTGCCATATATTTCTGGGTATGTGAAGGGTTTAAATAAAAATTACTTCAAAATAATGAATTAAATGTCTCTGCCAATTTTTTCCTGCTTCTTGGGTTATGCCTGGGCCTCCCTGTGCATCGTAGTTCATTCTTTTAATTTGTTGCATTAAATGTCTCTCATGGATAGTTAATGCAGTATGTTCTAATTTGATTCCCAGCTGGAAAGTTCCTTGTATTTTTCATCATACTGAACTGCTAAAAGTTCAGGTGAGATTAATTTTTATTATTATATTAAATGAAAGCCAATATTATTCATAGAATTGGGTCAGTTTAGGAAGGAAAGATTAGGGGCTCATTGCATTAAAAATTCTGATTTCATAAATCATGAGCTCTCCTCCCCCTACTCCCCCAAGTAAAACTTTTTGTCATTATTATAATTCATCAAGTGGCCTTCTCTGAGTTTATCAGCCACAGATAGTTTCAGTGTTACTTTCAAGGATGTACCACTCAAAACAATTCCGTAACTTCTTAAACGTAGAAGTTGAGCATTTTATTCAGGAGATTTTCATTACGTTAATTTCTTCTTTTCCTTCTCTTCCCTTGTATCCTTTGTAATCAAAATGTCTAGTCATATTTAATTTAATTTTTTAAAAAGTTTTGCTATACTGGGAATTAGAACCAGGCCCAAGCACTTGCTGGGAAAGTGGTCTATCATTGAGCTATATTCACAACCCTATATTTTATTTTTTAAAATTTATTTGAATGACAAATAATGGTTATATTTATTTGAAGTTGTGCATGATTATGTTTTACATGTATGCTTTGTATATGAATTAAAATTATGAACCACTTTAAACTTGTATGTCATACCTGTGCATAGGCTATGCTAATCCTTTCTGTATTACACTGATTTTAGTGTATGTGCTACCAAAGCATGTACTTTAATTTCTTTTTAATAATACTCTCCTCAATCCTTTTGAACCAGATACATTTTATCTCAGAGGCCTGAAGATGACCTGACTTTCATAGTGCATTGTTTCTTTCATTATTCCAAAACTTACCTGCAGTTTCTATTTGTGAATCAAGCCACTTATTTAAAAGAATGCAATCAAAGTTTGCATAGATTTATTCATTTGTTATCTGATTACTTACTAATGATCTCTTATTTCATGAGCAAAATATTTCTTATACAACTAATTTATAGTGTGTATTTCATTTCCTTGATTCAACATCTTCTTGTATTTTAACACTTTTGAAATTTGATGTATCCTGCAATTGCTACTATTTTACAACTATTACTGCCAACACTTTTGATATTATTCTTAGTTCATAAAATTGGGTGCATTTTTCATTCAGTAGCAGTTAGAGTTGGACGTGGTTGTGCATGCCTGTAATTGCAATACTTGGGAGACTGAGCCAGGAGGCCACAAGTTTGAGGCCAGCCTGAACTTTACAAAATAAGACTCTGTCTAAAACCAAAAACAAAAGCAAAAATGAAAACGAAAACCAACAGCAAAAAATGAGCAGTTAGATTTGATGAAAAGTTACTATGAATGATCACAGTAATAATTACTGTTAGAATCTTACTGTGAGCATTCTACCTTTACAATAGAGGCTGTAACTGACAGTGTAATAGTTTTATAACGGCTTAGAATGAAAATCAGCTGTAAGCTCTAAACCTGTATACTTAAAAAAGTGTTTTCTGGTATGTATTTTACTCCAGTGCTTTAAAAAAAATATGCGTATATGGTTATTTGGTTGTAGTTCTGGTATATGTCCTATTTTTGTTCCTCTTACTTTTCATTGCTACATTTTAGTTTGTCCCTGCTGTGGGGTTTCTTACATGTCATTTATAGTAGCTCTATAGTCCATCTAGTGTTGATCAACTGTTGAAAGTTTATAATTGTTGCTATTTTCCCTGTTTGGATACTACTTCAGTGTATACTTTTTTTCCTGTATTTTTATTAGTTAATTTTGACCATTTTCTTTATGAAATACAACTTTTGTAGAAGTCACCTCAACTGTGTTTTATTGCCAAGAACCAACCTTTATATTTAGTGAAACCGGTAAGTAAATAGCTAGTTTTATGATACGTTCATCTGTTCTTTCATTCACCTGTCCACCTACGGTACATTAGATCATTATGTGTCTGCTAAAAGCCAAGAGCCAAACATTCAAAGTTAAATAGGGCTCTCTTCTGACTTTGATATCTGATAGTCTAGTGGGAGATTCATAGATTTGTCAAAAATACATACTACAAGGGGATTATGTGATATTGGAAATAAATGGCTAGAGTTCATTAGTTATTTGAGATTGGCGTTGACAGCTTTGTTGGTTAGTATCCTTTAAGATATGAGATGTGAGTGTTTCATGTCCTATAAATTTTTAAAAATGTGTATATCAGGTAGATATAGTAGCATATTCCTATAGTCCCAGCTGTTCAGGAGGCTGAAGTAGGAGCAGCCCTAGAGCCCAGGGTGCAGGCCAGCCTGGGCAATTATAGCAAGACCTGGTCTCAGAAACAAACAACCCACCCTACTCCACCCCAACCCTTTAAAACACAGTATATAATAGGTTTATCTGGCAAAAAATGCTGCCGGCAGACCTCGGCTTCTCCCTTCATCTCCTAATCTGTGTTCTGTGAGGGCTGTGGTCCAGTGCCTTTCCAGAATTCCATATGTCATGCTCATCAACACACTGAGCCTCCTGTGCCAGTGCTGTGCCCGCCTCTTTCTCCATTCCCTCACACTACAGACTGCTGTGTTGAAAGTAGTAGATAATCCATTTGGGTTAAATTACTTTTTTTCCCCAAATGAATATTATTTCACCATTTTATACTTTGCATGGTAACTTCATTTGACTGCCATTTATATGCTATGATGTTGGTGAAATTAGTTTCATGTTAATATTATCTTGTCATATTCGTTTAGTTAAAATTTCAAATTAAAAGGATATTTGAGAGATTATACAATGCAACAGAGATGTTTATTGTGAAAATTTAAAATTTTGCTGTTAATGATGCTTGAAAGTAGACGTCTCATAGGATAAAATAAAACAACCTTAAATTTTAGAAGAATCTCTTCATCTCAAAGAGGGAGAAAGTATTTCTGTATTATTAAGTATTATTGCAGGTTTTGATGCAGTGACTGTTTTGGAAATAGCCAGCTAGGGTTTCATCATTGAGAGATCTTTAGCTAGCTGTGAATTTTTCTTCTTTATCCTTGGGGAAAAAACCCTGACTCATTTGTAAATTTCCCAAAAATATATTTCTGTAACTAACTTTGGAGTGTAGTTTCCTTGAAACCACTTTTCTCTTTTCATCTCTGAAACTTCAGGAGCTGGTTTGTGTCACATTCTTTCCAGAGCTGTGGTAGTTGGATTGTATACTCACCTTGATGGTCCCACACGTCACTATGTGCAATCACTGTCCCATTGAGACCTCCAAAAGAAACTAAGGACGAGCGAAGTCTGTTATTGACCGAGATAAATTTACCGCGTATTTTCAAGACACTGTGTTATCACCATGTAACTCACTTGGACAGCTGTGGAATGCAACTCTTGTTTCACCCACCATTAGATATTTCAAGGCACCTGACTACACAGAAGAATATGTAGTAACAGTGGTCTGCCAGTTGATGGGATTTGAAGTGACATTTACATTGCCATCTTTCCCCCATGGTGATTTATAGCCCGATTTCTGTGACTGGGATTGATATTTTGGGAGGTCTTTATGAAATAACACCACAAGAAAGAAAATTACATGCGTGCTTCAAGTTTTACATTTATTTTTAAGCCCCTTTCTGGAGTATGTAACCTCTTGTTGTGTACAGCTAACAAAAGGTAGCTGTTCTGTGTCATGAAAGCCTTCCTCGGTTCTCAGAGACCAAGAGGAACCACAGAGAGATGCTTTCTTTCTCTGCACCCTCCTTTTTATTAATGCCTTTGATGCATTTGACTGTCTTTTGAAGCCCTTTTGATCACACCAACAGTCTGTTCTGCGCTATCTTAACTTGTAGCTTTGTCTGCAAAATTTGTGTGGTTAGCCTGCGACATATGCTGATAAATGGCTTAGGTTCAGCATTCTCAGACTTGGAACTAAATATGCTGCAATGCTCTGAACTGATGGATGCAGCTTTTCAACAAAATTGATGTCTTTATGGTCGAATATAAATCTTTGAGTGCCTTCGTTTGCATTTTCATCATCGTGTGTAGTTCTTGACCACTGACCTTCAAACTGCCTCATCTTGTAGAGATCTGTGTGTAAGTGGAAAGACAAAACTGTACTTCTGCCCACTTATAACAATAGAAATGGGGAGTGTGAGTTTCTGGCTAGATGTAAACAGTGAGAGCCCCAATTAACAAATGGATTACAATCCCAGTGCTTTGTGTCAGTGAGTGAGTGGCTAAGAACTTTGAATGTGTTACGTGAAATATGCAAAAAGATATGATAATGCAAATAATAGAGAGTTTGACCAAAACTTTTTTTGAGCCATAGCATTCCAGAAATAAAGTTTTATTTGTATCTTAAAACATAACCTTCCTCCATGTTCCTCTGTGGGAAAATGTTCTTAGTTCTGCTTTGGAATCTTAAGAACCATAAATATTTTAGTCTTCACAAGATAGTCACCTTTCTCTACCTGTTATCTTGGAGCATTTATCAACTGGGGTTCTCTGATCGAGAAGTAATTGATTTAGAAGATATTTGGCATGTTCCAGAATGGCTGGAGGCTGAGCAAAGGGCAGGAACAAGTGGAGACACCACAGCCAAGTCCTACAATAGGGTACGTTCCATTTAAGGTACAGCCACCACTGAGCACTGCAGATTGGGGTTCACATTGACTACCTGTTGTGACCAGACATTAGGGATTATCTCTGTCACTTCAACTTTCACTGCCTCTGGGTACTAACCATTTTTGTCCCTTTCTTCACCCAAGATGGTTTCCTTCTGCTACTCTCTTTTTATATCTCTAGCTCTAGATTCAGGGTTTGCCAAGGCTAAGTTATGTGTCTCTGTGTTAGCTGCCAGGGACTCTGGGAGGGTGACTATTCAGCGATTTTTGCTTCTGTGATAAAAGTGTGCCTCTCATTGAAACTTACTTGATGAGAAAGTTCCCGAATACAGGAAAGGGATTTGGATGTTAGGCATTACCTATCCTCCTCCCCCTGTATGGATAAATGTTATCATTAGAAGCTGTGGTATGGGATCTGGTAGAAACAGAGGTGACTGCAATGGCCAAAGGTGTTTATCCATCTGAAGCTGCAGTCAGTGAACTCTAATAGTGAAGCCAATTCATTCTCCTTTATTTACTGATATTCAGAGACCCTTTTTCCATATGCTAACTAAAGCTAGTATTGTGACAGTTTCAGCATAATACCTCTCATGGTATGTTCTTTAACAAGATAAAACTCTTTGAAATAAATTTTAATAATTACATTAATTAGGAGGAGCCAATTAAGATTTATCTGTTCCCCTGTTTATGGTAGAAAATGTAATTTCACATTATCAGTATGTCTTACACGGTTGGGTGGATCAGTTGTTATCTTTCTTTTATTGTGTGTGTGTGTGTGTGTGTGTGTGTGTGTGTGTGTGTGTGTTAAGATAAGGTCTTGATGTATTACCCTGGATGGTTTTTTTCTTTCTTATTTTAAAGGTTTAATTTTACTACGAAGCAAATTTTTTTTTTTGGTACCAGGGATTGAACTTGTGACCTCACACTTGCCAGGCAGGTGCTTGTGCCGCTGAACTAAATCCTCAGCCCCTAGAAATATTTTTTAATTGTCCATGCTTTCAAAGGCAATTTAAAAACAAGAGTACAAAAAGTATTTTGGGCAGTAGAAGCACTTTACAGGAACTATGAGACCTCCCAGGATGACCACTCTGAGAAGACAATATGCAATTAGATTTATAATTTTTGGTATATTTTTAAAAAATCGTTTGCATTGTTTTATAGTCATTCTATAGACTATAAGGATTAGTTAAACCAATACCTATAAAGTATGAAGGGAGGTAGGTTCAACACATGGTGAATGCTTAGTGAATTAAGATTATTAATGTTACTGCCTCACGTATGGTCCATTTTATCTGAATTGATCCACTTATCTAGATGTCAATGTGCCGAACCAAAGAAGCTGTGTATAACTTCTACTCTGTTAAGAAATGAAACATTTAAACCCCTGAGATTTTCTGCAACTGTGCTTCTTATCTTGTAGTTTGTCTTTATTGACTTGGGGTTCGCATCTTTCTTCTGCATTTTACAGGTTCTATTGCAATCACTATTTACTTTCATTATATATTAAAGCATATTGACAATATAAGGAAATGAATTTTGTTGGCACCGAACAAAGAATAAATGTGTTATTACACAGATAAAACCAAAGGAAAGTGAAATGTTTTGTATAATATGAATCAAACATAGTGAAAATGCAGTGTTTCAGGGGCTAGGGATTTAGCTCAGCGGCATAAGTACCTGCCTTGCAAGCAGGCAGTCGTGAGTTCGATCCCTGGTACCGATAAAAAAAAAAAAAGAAAAGAAAATGTAGTGTTTCTTCATGGAAGTGACAATATTTGAAGATATTTAAGTTTAATAAAAGTATTTTTTCTTTGATATTCTCCATTCCACTATGCATTATTTTTTAATTCACATATTGTATATATTTTAAAAGTTGCAACTTTTACTGATTAATATTTTAATCTTAACACAGTTGTCAGTTCCAATGGAGGACAATGCTACGTATCTCTAAATATTCGTAAATGGTAAATAAAATATAACATTGATTGAAAATATTATTTGTGAGATTGAAATCAATTCTAAGTTCAGCTTTTCATAATCAACAGAAAGTAAAAGTACATTTATTTATACTGTTGCTATCCAAGTATTAGAAGTTTTTTGTGAGTAATTTACTGTAGGAAAGTTATAATTTTCAAACCTATAAAAGACCTGTAAATTAATTAATCTAGAAAATAAGGCTACCAAATATTTTCAGAAAGAATTTGCAAAGTGTCCTGAAGAAGAAACACAAACTTGAATAATTTTGTTTTCTTCTTACCAGAAAAGATTTTTTTTTAATTTTATGGAAAAAATATAAAAGAAAATTTCATAACAAGATCCCAGGCTAGTTTTGAACTCGTGGGCTCCAGCAGTCTTCCTGCACAGGCCTCCTGAGGAGCTGTGACTGCAGGCATCTTCCACTCCACCAGGCTGGTTTCCGGCTTTTTAAAATTCAGTTTTTAATTGCAGTAATATATACACCTTCCTGCCCACTTATTTTCATTGCTGTTACTTTTAAGAAGCAACTATTTTCAGTTCATTTAGCTCTTCTGGTATTTGCTTCCATATAGCAAATTGATATGTTTATGTTGTTATTTTAATTTTTTTGCAACTTTAGACATTAAATATTGAATTCCTATTAAGGCAGATAAAGATTTAGCTCTTATATTTGCCTTCCTGTAAGCATCTACCTACTCATCAAGATAGTTATATCTCCATTTGTTTTCACTGTTAGCATTTTTCACAGTTCAGCTGTGCAGTGTCCTATAATTTTAGTTTTTCTTGCACAACATATCATTGTTGTTTTGTACTAGGGATTAAACCAGGAGTGCTCTCATTTACAATGCCAGTGCATTTTATTTTATTTTATTTATTTTGGAAACAGAGCCTCACTTAGTTTCTCAGGCTAGGCTCAAACATCTTGCAATCTTCCTGCCTCAGTTCCCCTAGTGTTGCAATTAAAAGTGTATGTTGGCCATGCATCGGCCACTGGCAGACTGGAACAGCAAGGCTCCAGCCTCTCCCCATGAGTCAGTGCCATTTGAGGACTAGAGAGAACAAGGCCACAGCAACAAGCAAGCCCAACCTGGGAACCAGCACCATGCACAGGCCACCGTCTGACTGGAACAGCCAGGCCCTATCCCCTTCTGATGTGCTGGCTGGCAAACAAGAAGTACCAATCCACCACCCCTACCCCACTGCCATAACAGAGAAACACAGGCTGTGATGATAAGGTAAAATGCAGTTGCATACCTGTGGTGCGTTGTTGTTTGACTAACATTGAGGTCTAGGGCCAGTGGTCTGATTGTAGGTTCAGAGGATAACGGTACGCAGTGTGACATCTAGGAGGGGATCTCCTTCTGAGGGTTGCAGCCATTGCTGATTCCCTGTGGTCTTGTTTTGGAAGTCTTGTATCATTTCCAGTGTTTTGTTGGGTTGGGTTTTATTCTCTTTTGTTTTGTTTGATTATGTCAAATCTGATGGCAAGAGCAGCTGTTTCAAAGATAGCAAGATATATTATGATAGCGATTTTGCATTTACTATAGGCTTCTTTTTAAGTCCTTTAGGGAATTCACTGTTTTGGCTTTATTGTTTCTTTCTGTTCTGCTCTGCTTGATTTTTACTATGTCCAAGTTATCTACAGCTGTTTTGAAGACATCACAAGGCATTATGGCAACTATTGTTGGTTTCATAATGTTTTGAAGACGTATATTTCCTACACTGGTTTGTTTTGATTGGTTTTATTCTGTTTTATCCTTATTCTGTCACCACTTCCCACAGTTCCCCCCCCACACACATATTCTATTTATATACTGTTTATTCATTCCTATGTATGTTAAATATACTAGTCAGTTTCCTGTCACTGGACCAAAATATCTGATACCTGCAACATAACAGAAGGGAGGCTTAATTTGGCTCATGAGATGGTCAGTCCATGTACCATGTATTACTACTATATGTTTATTTGGGGGTTTGTTCAACCATTGTAAAACAAAAGGACAGCCAATTCAAATTTTAAGAGTGTTTATATCCTATAGGGTTTGAATGAGTATAAAAGAATATGATCTGATCTCCAGTCTAGAGCTTATAGAATCCTTCTTGTTAAAGCAATATTTACCTTTCCAGAGTGGGGTTGATATTTTTCTGTTTCAGACACCTCGTGTTCTTTCTTGATGAATTAAAACTGAGAGTCTGCACAAGTTCTGGCAGGAAACATTTCTATGCGGCGGCTCTTGTTGCCATCATGATAGAGAGAGTACTGAGGCATCTGTTTTGTGCCAAAGCTTGCTACAAGTGTCATTGCCTCTGAGCAGCAGGCAGGAAGTACTTGTATCCTTAAAACCAAAAATAGATGCTCTTTCTCATTATCATAGCTCAAACGATCATCCCTTTTAATGAGATGGCCACATCCCTTGTGGCTTTTACAGATTTAATGATCAAATTATTTAATGCAGAGTTTGGGGAAAACTAGCTCTGGTGAGATAGAGATTTTGCTGGAAACTAAAATAATAATGACAATGTTATTCTTTTTTTTTTCTTTTTGCAAAATTTTATCTCCTACTTCTTTTCATTTATTTTTGTTGACAGTTCTTGCAAGGATTTACCTGTCTCATTTCTTTTGGGAGATGGATGTACATATTTCTCACCGTATCTTAACTTCAAGAGCTCATTATCAGAGAAAAAATAATTATTTTCAAGAAGAGTTGAATGTGTCACAAAATAGGGTTACTATAAGTAGTTGCTTTTGACAACTCTGTGAAGCATGGTCTGTTTTGTTTTGCTTTGCTAATTTTAGAAAGTTCTGCTTGTGTTTGTGAAAGGGAGGCAAGAGAAAATAAAAAGAAGAAAATAGAAGTCATTTAAGGGAAACAATGTAAGAGAAGGTGCCTTAAAGTTTAAATGATACATACATGCTAATTACTGTTGTTGCAAGGTGAGAAAAAGGATTCACAATGATTCTGAGCCTCTGGGAAGCCAGGGCAGAATGTTATGGCTGTGTCTAGATATCCCCCCAAAACCTCATAGGTCATAAATGGGGCTATTTAGAGGTGCTTGGATCTGAAAATGTATGGTGCTAAAACCAATTCCTAATACAGTGCTAAAATCAAGGGCACAAGGATTAAGGGTATGAGTTCTGCTTGCCCTAAGTAGCCTAGATGAAACGAAACAGGTTAAAAAAACATGCTGTGGTCATCCTTTGTTGTTTACTGCCCAACATACACTAACCCAGATGCTTGTCTGCCATGCCACCTGCCTTGGAGCTAGCCAACTAATGGACTGAAACCTCTACAAATAAACCTTTCCTCCCTTAACTTGTGAGTGTTGGATATTTTGTCTCAGCAGTTAAAAAAGTAACTAAAATAGTCACCAAGAAAAGATAATTATATTCTGAATTCTTTAAAAAAATAATCCACTAGGGTTGAAGTTAAACCCATTTAATACTTAAATGAGTAGTCCTTTAACTGTTATGAAAATCTTGGTCATTCTCAATGTTTTATTCTTGAGATTTCTAAAAAAGAAATTATACTGCATTGTACCAAGAGAAAGATATGGTGTGTAATAATTTAAGGAGTTATTGAATATATTGTTTTTGAAGTGTATAAATAACCTTCTTTTAAAAAGTTGCAATAAGCAAAGCCATTTTTACAAATTCACCTTTTAAGTCAGTAGCACCAAATAGTTAAGCAGAGATATTTGAGTATCTTAAAATAGTTAAATGAGGATAGTAGATCTAGCAGCTGTTGACATGAATTGTTTATTTTGGAGAAAATTCTTGACATTTTTGCTCCCCATCAGCATAATAAGAGTTTGCAGGAGAGGAGGGAAGCGTTAATGTATTTTTTGAGGATTAATGGCCTTGTAGAGCATTTGTGGTGGTGAATATATTGTGGAAAATACCATAATCATAGTAATTAAAAAGCCACACAGTAAATACTTTGTGGACTGGCAAATATATACCTTAACTTCCCTTGATGGCTTGCGCTCAAGTGAATAGCATATTGTTTATTTTGGTCTCTTAACATTCTTAATAGAAAGAAGAATAAGATAATCTCAGAGATTTTTTTCCTTCTCAAGGTATTGCTGATCAGATAGGCAGAATCACATTTAATTCTTTCAGGATCAAGTTATTTGTTGTTCAGAAAAGTGTCACATAGTACGTGCAATTAAAAAACCACAATTCCTTCTTAGCTGTGGAAGCATTATTATTAAAATTGTTTCCAGACGAATCCTACCATGTGTGACTATGTAATACATAAAATGTGTTTATTGTGATCATCGATATCTCAGAGCTTATGTATGAAAAGAAATGAAATGGTGGGTAATAAAGAAGTGTACAGTAGGGCCAGGACATAGGCTTATAACTGAGGTGGGTTTTCGAGGAAGCAAGGCTTTCATTATCCCATTACGGTTTATCTTGTTGCCGGTGGGTTAAACCTAAGCAGGCTGCTGTGTGCGTGAGCATCTGGGAGGAGAGGCGCCTGGCGGCTCCAGTAATGAAGTTCTGTCCTTCACCGGGAGAACAAAGAAGGCACACAGATGGGAAGCCTGCAGTGCCACTTCGTTGTTTGCTCACAGTATTCATAGATACCTGGTTTCCCGTTTAAGAGGCATCCTGTTTTCATAACTTCCGAAATCTTTCACTTAACACTTTATTTATTTATAAAGATTTTCTTCTGTGAAAAATAAGTGCCGTTGAATCCAATTTTCAGCTTTGCTTTGAGTTAATTAGGCCAAAAAAGGAAGATATAGGATGCGAACTTCTGTTTCCACTGCTTAATTGGCCATCTTATCTCTTAGTTGTGAAAATTCTTTACTTATGTACTGGTTTATTGGTTCATTACACATTTATTGGCTGCTTACTATATCTTAGCCCCTGGGATGCAAAGATGGATGAGTCAGCTGGGAGACATCTGATGCCTTTGGAAGCTGCTCGGTCCTGGCTGCTGACATTGAGGACATTATGGTTCTAAATGGCTGTCAAGTTGCAGAGATGAACTGGGTCTCATTCATATACAGAAGAGATAAACCATGAGGCAAACTCAGGATTCTAGGGATCCCAGAGGCTTCTTCAACCATATCAAAGTGCTTTTCAAAGGTGTTTTCCACTGGGTTAGGTTTCTAAGGAACTTTAGCCATTACTGGGATGCGGTCCTTAAGTGATGTCACTTGGCCCTGTTTGTGGATTTATTTGCTCAGACTGTAGGTGGAAAGTGTTCAGAGACCTGAAGAGGAGGGTATAACTGCAATCTTAAAAGGAGCCATGCTAGGGAGTCTCAGGGCAGGTGCCACTGCTGACTGGACTGTGCTCTATGTGCCAGTGTCCCAACTCTTGCCAAGAGTGTTGACGTCACTGGGACTCTCACCTCCAACATCCCAATGCTATTAATTACAAATTTATTGTAACAAAATTCATCTTCACCATGCCTCTTCTAATATCAGAGAGTTGTGAATTCTCTTCCTCCTTTGAGGCCAGCCCCTTGGTCTGTCCTCTTGATCTTTTCCTCTACCTCAGTGAAGATCTGATTCATTGCTATCTCTTCCTTCTGGGGCTCTCAGTCTTTCCCTCTGAACGGATTCCCTCCCCTGCATCGATGGCCTTCTGTTAGCACCGAAGGCTTTCCGAAGCCCTCCATTCTCTTCCCCTGCTATTCCACTTGCTCTGTGGATTCCACTGTCTCTGCCTCCCCCACTTCACTGTAACAGCCCCTGATCAAGGTGGCCAATGACTTCTTAAATGTCACACCTAAAGGTATATTTATCTTAAGTGCCACTGTACTTCTCTGACATCCTTTTCTGATTGTCTTCAAAAGATCCTTTTCCTCCGCCTGTTCTGTCATTGTTTGTGTCCTCTAGGATTTGGCTTTTAGTTCTAATCCTGTAATCTGCTAGCTCTGCCCTTGTTCCTTCAGAGATGTCCCCAACTTACATGATCTCTGCTGCTCTCCATGAAATAATCACTTCTTGTCCTTATATTTTGCTCAGGCTCCTTCCCAAAGCTTCATCACAGTTAAAAAAAAAAACACCTGGCACTTCCTGTCTGAGTGTCTACATCTTGATTTCTGGTTCCTCAAACTACACTCCTTGTCTTCCTTGTTTCTTCTGCTTTCTTCTCTACCTCAGTTCCCAGTATGTCCACACACGTAGGCAATCGGTTTGTCCTGCCTGTAGTTTCTGGAGGCTTTGCAGTATTCGTTCTTTTGCCCTCTCCCCACCTGCCTGTGCTGCCCTCAGTGCCATCCTGCCTCCCCTCTCTGAACAATTATAACAACCAAAGAGCTGCCCTATTGCTCTCCCTGTATCTACTCTGCTCCCTCCAGATACATCCAGAAGGAGTAAGACAGCTGCAACTCGGGGCTGATCCTTCTGTGGGTGTCTGCAACCAGGATGAAGGCAGAGTTTTCTGAGCGATGTGCAGACCTTTGATTTGGCCCTGGGCTGCTCCCTGGCCTCAGCCGGCACAGGGGCCAGGCATGCTGTGCTGTGCCCCACCCGGTGTTACCTCTGGCTTTTCCATGGGCAACTCCAGTCCAGCCTTAAGATACATGCTAGACTTCCCTTTTCCCTGCAAACCTTCTCTGACCTCTCCATTTCAGGGCAGGATGTCCCTGCTTGACATGAATCACCAGTTATTACTAGAATCACACTTCTCTTTGGGGTCAGTTTGTGTCTGTCGCTTGGCCCCGCTAGACTTTGCTTTTTCCAGATAGAGAAGCTGCCTTGCTTATCTTTGTAGCCCAGGTGCTCTACACAATGCCTTTCACATGCTACATTTTCAGTATTGTTTTATAAATGAAATACAAATAATGGCAGTAAATCAATTTGATGCTCATAAAAGGGGGCAAAAATTGTGTGGGATTAGAAGGGAGCATGAAGGGTGCTCTGCCCTATGGATAACGTTCCTCTTTGCACCCTCATTCAGCTTAGGAAAATCCCTCGAGCTGTCCAGTTGTGGGTGCATGGATGCCCTTTCTATATTTATATTATACTTCAATGAAAAGCATTTTTTAGAAGCAGTCTGACATGTTGCCTCTCCAGCATAGCAAATTTCCTTGTCTTCTTTCAAGCTTTTGGAATGTTACAGGACCTCAGCTCAGGTGTCATAACCGAGAGCCAGACTAGTGCTTTCTCGTGACATTAAGGAAGAATGAGATGCAAAAACACCAGTGGAATGTGGGTGGGGATTGGCCACACTTCTAGAGCAGGCCAACAAGGGCCACCCCTGACTGAGGGCCATGCAGTGGCCTGTACCTCTGTCACACTGATTCAGGGGTCACACATAAATTACCAGCAAGTTCCATGCCAGCCTGCAGTGACAAGGGAACTTTATCTCCAGTGTGACTATGAATAATTCATAAACATGGTTATCTAGAAATTTGTGGTCATCATTAGCATTTTAATGAAAAAATGCAATAATTATTCTAAGTCTCTGTTCTGTTTCTACCTTTTTTTTGTCTCCTCTCACTACAGCTAACCATCTCACTATCTTCTGAGTACCTGGGAGCTGTGGAGGCCCCTGCTAAAGTGCTGACTGTCACTATGGGCAGACGGTACCCAGAGGCTCCCTGTCATCCAGGCAGCTCATGTACGTATGGGATCTCATGCTTGCTTGTGTGTGTGCACCTTTTCTCCCCTCCCCTCCCCTCCCCTCGCTTCTCCTCCCCTCCCCTCCCCTCGCCTCCCCTCCCCTCCCCTCCCCTCCCCTCCCCTCCCTTCCCCTTCCCTTTCCCTCCCCTCCCTTCCCCTTCCCTTCCTCTTCCATTCTCTCCCTCTTCTCCTCTCTTGTTTTCTTTGTAGAATGTTGTAGGATAATGAAGTGGTGAAGAATCATAAGATGTGAATGAAGATATTTAGAAATGCAGAAAAATGGATTGCCCTAGTGTAGTGGTGGTGAACCTACAGCACGTGTGTTATTTGTATTTCTTTTAAGACAGGGGATGTTGTTGTATGAATTTTTTTTTCTAAACTGAAACTTCAGCATTCAGGGCTAGTTGCAGTCTTGGCACTTTGCTATAAAAGTAGGTTCTGAGTTGCAGTTTGGGCTATCTCTAAAAGGTTCACCATCACTGCTTTAGGGTAATTAATATTGAATGATGAGAAATGTTATCTAAATTAGGATTTTTTAATGAAGTGGCGCTATAAGATTAGATGATCAGCCATTTTATTTTTGTTTCAGTGCATTCATAAACAAGCATTTTTTAAAAATTACATCTCTTCCTTTTTCACAAAAATATATTTAACAATAATAGTGCCATAAATTTAAAAAAATGTCAATGACTGCTTTAATTTTTGAAACAAAAAAACTCAGGGACTTTGAAGAGATGTACTCTGGGCGTTTCTCTACCTCGTGTGCGGTAGGAGGAGAGCCCTGGCTCTTCCTCCCTGGCATTCTCCAAAGGAGGAGACTCTTAGGCTCCTTGGTGATGACTTTCTGTGTCTCACAGCACTTGAAGTTATTCTAGAAGTCTTTTGGGAGCTGTTGTAATTGCTTTCCTCTCCTATTTGTCTTTACTTTTATTAGCTTAAGAGAAAGAATGAGTTGGGTTTTTGTTTTGTTTTGTTTTGTTTTGTTTGAGACAATACCTCACTGGTCCAGGCTGGCCTTGAACTCACTGCGTAGCCCAGGCTGGTCTTAAACTCACAGTGATGTTCCTACCTCAGCCTTCCAAGTGCTGAGATTACAGGTATGAGCCACTGCATCTGACATGTGAGCACTTTTGTTTAATGGTCTGATCTTATTTACAGAAAGTCCAGTTTGTCTCTGATTTACTTTTTGCTATCTTTAGTCTTGCAACTTTGGGCTGGTTGTGTAGCTAGTCATTTACTCTTGTAACTTGCTTTTGGGCTGTCTGGAATTCTGGCTTCAAATCGAGCTGTGTTTGGGGGCATTTCCCAAAGTGCTTTTGCTCCCACGGCTCTGCTGTAGTTATATTTATTCATGTTTACCTTTCAGTCTCATTTCCTTAGAGATAGCTCAGTTTTTTCTTCCTCAAAAAGTCAAATCCACCTTCAAGACATTTATAAAATAAAATAGTTAAAAGTAGTGACAGTGAGAAGGAATTGCTGGCAGCAGTGCAGGAATTCAGACTACCAGCTTTGAGCCTGCCAGTGTTGCGGCGGACAGCTTGTCCACATGGACTCATATCTTCAAGGTCATGATGACAGCTTTATATTAAATTTAGTGATTTTCATAATCCCTAAGTTGCATGTCCTCAGAAACACAGACCAGAATTTGATGAACTGGCCAATGCTTGCTTTTGTAGGAGCTGAGGGTAGACTTTATAACGGTAACATTTTAAATGGTTATGTAAGTACCTTTGTCTTTTGGCCATCACAGTCAAAGAGTTTGTGGTTCTTTTAATAATAAGTGATACACTCTGCTCAGAAGAGAGCTGGAAAGCATACATTGCTGTTGGTCCAAATAATGTGTTAGAATTTGCCCTACAAAATGCTAATTTCACATCATTCATTGTAAAATATTTGGAGGAAATTCTTCCTTTAAATGGTTAGAATGCTAACACTTGGGCTCTTGGAGTGGATGGAATAAGTTTATCTGGAGAATTTGCCTTTATGGATGTGCTTGATTTCCACCCATCAGCGAAGTGACTCTCCAGACCTTCCCAAGGCTCAGAGCTGCATGGGCCTGTTCTTCCCAGCTTCTGTGGTCTGTGACTTCTTTCCTGTGGAGTGCTTTCTAAGAGATTGCCTTTGCCTTCCCTTCCCCGGGATTGGGAGCCCTGAGATTGCTGCCCCAGACCTTACCTGTACCATTTTGGGTGGGAAGGAGGGAAATGGCCGCCTTTTGAGTGATGTATGTTTGTATAACATGTTGCTTGAAGCTTCCTTCCCTGGAGCTAGAAGGTGCTGCCACTCTCTCCTGGTTTCCAGCTCTTGATGTCTTTCAGTGTTACTGGTCCATAGTCCACCATCTTTCATTTTGCATGGCTTATTTCCCATTTTTCCCCCTCACTTCTTTTTTGCATTTTATTTCTCCTGATCATTCAGTAAAGTTTGCTCATCGTAACTGGCGGCTGATATTCTGTGGGGGCTCCTGTTGGTTGTAGGAAGCTATTTCAGCTCTGTCTCCTGTCATGTAAGACAGTGTGACTCTGGGCCTCTGGGCCAGGCTTGTTTCTCAACAGGGTCACACTGTTCCCTGGAGAAGGGAAACTATTTCAGGAAAAAAAAAAAATCTCTAGCGTTTATGTTTTATCATCAAGTGTGGTCAGAGCTCTTAGTGAACTGTTGGCAGTGTATACTGCTGTACTCTGGCTTGTTTTTGAGGCTCGTGTATCAGATTGGAGTTTTACTTTTCTTTCTCCTTTAGAATCATTATTCTGCCTTCCAGCACTATCTTCTTACAGGACAGGATGCTTTTCTCTGATGGAATGTGGAAAGGCATCCGTAAGAAGTAAATAACTAGAGCTGACCTTTCTGGACTTTTCATGCAGATATTTGTGCTTGAGCTAAGGCTAGAGTTTTGAAAGTGTTCTGGGGCCGTGAAGAAAGTTGTACCCTTGTTTATGGTTCATTGTAGCTAGGCACTCCTTTGCCTGACTGCAGCCACCAATCTGACGTTGGATGTCAGGATGTAGACCATTGTAGTAGTGGGCAGACCTCTGGTTTATAGTCTGCCTGCACATGTGGTCCAAAATAGTGGTGAAATCAAACCAGCTCTGTAACATCTCTGATCCTTCCACATCCTTCCTGACAATGTCTAAGGTATCTCTCCTAGCCTACAAGCTTGCCTGGGCTTGAATCCTCCCTATTTTCTTCCATACTCATTACAAATCCCCATTGCTCACAACTAAGTATTTATTGGAGTTCATTTCACCCATTTGGTTGACGTCTTGTGGTGTACAGAGTTTACCTCTGGGTCCCTGTGCCCTCATGCTCATATTGTTTCCTCTCTCCAGTACAGATCCATCCCTTGCTAACCTGCTAAAATCCTGCTCTGGATATAGGCTGTTGTTTTCTTTCTTAGGGAGCTTCCCCAGTTTCCTGACTGGAAGCAGGGGCTCCTGCAGATTGATTTAAGACACTTAGTCCTTCCCAAATGTGTCCAGAATTTCTTACGTTTTAACAAGTGCTTGTGCATGTATGTATGCATATATGCGTGTAATGCTTTGAACTTCAACACCAAAATCCTTTTTCATTTTCCACCTCTTCTCTGAGAGCTGGGACGGTGTTTCATCTGTAGTAGAAGCTCAAGTTTTTGTGTCACCTTGGGCTTTGGGGTGGGACTGGATCATATCCATCCTTAAGAGGCGCCTCACTTGCAGAACTCATTCAGGCCAGTGCCAAGGAGGTAAGAGTTAGGGCTCCAGCCACGGCGCTCTTTATGCCTTTCCTTTGTGCACATACACAATGGGTGTTTGCTTTCTTTCTACACTTCAGAAATTGCCTTTTAGATTATTTAAGCAACGGCAGGCATATGGTTACTTTCCTGGTCTTCCCTTCTGACCTTCCAGCTCTCTGATAAAAGGTAAAGGTTTTGTTTGAGATGCTGCACTTCCCCATACCACTCTGTACACTGTATTTACTGGAAGTGTTTTACTTCAACTAGGTAAGCTTTGAAAGGTTCATCTTATTGCCCCCATGTTAGAGATAAGGAAAACTAAGTCTTGAGACAATAAAGGAGAGTTGTAGTTTGAATCAGATTTTTCAACCCTTTCCCCATTTTTGATTGTTTTATCTCACCAGTTTGTCTCTTGTGCTGGCAATTAGGTGACAGATACTTAACCTGTTTTTCCTGACTTGGCTTTTGGTGGTGACAATCCTAACGTCCTGAAAAGTTCAGGAAAAAAAAGAATCTTGATGTCTTTCTTGTGTTTCTTCTCTTATCCAACTAAACATACAAACTACAGGCAACCTGAATAATCAAGGATAGTGAGGGTGAATCTTTTAGAGACCAAATGCCTGAATTGCAACTCAGAATCCACTTATTTATTACAAAATATCAGCACTGCAGTTAAACCTGAATCTGCATCTGCTAGGGTACTTTGGGGGGCACCATGGTTTACATGCCAGCAGAAGACTCATGTGCCAACAGAGAGGGCTCTGTGAGCCAGCTACAGCATGTGTGCCACAGGTTCACCACCCAAATGCTGGGAGCTCTAGCTGTTTGTATTACCAGCTGGATTTTATGTACTCTTCCTCCGTTTACTTTAATGGGAAATGGAGGGCCAAGTAAAATGCATATTACAACCTTCCTTTCAAACAGCAGAACAAGTCTGTGTTATCAGACTTTAACCTACTGTTCATGCTAGTGTGACATTCAGAACTCTTCTGCTTCACTTTTCAGCAAAGCTGAATAGTCCTTCTGAGGCCAAAGTGATATTCACTCTAGAGGCCTGATAGTTATGCACTCTGAAAACCGGTATTGCAGTTAGGCAGACATTCCAGAGAGCACAGTCAGACTCCATTCCCTGAAGCCAGTCTTTTCCCCAACACTGAGAGCTCTGGCTGCTTGCAGTTATGAGCTGCATAAAGATGTCCTCTTCTCTCAGTCACTTCTGTAGGGAGCAGACAGCCAAGGAAAATGCAAGTCTGTAAACTTCCTTTCAGATAGCAGAATGAGTCTGTGCTATCAGGTAGACTTCTAACCTAGAGTTCATGCTAGTGAGACATTTAGAACTCTGCTGCCTCCTGGTTTTCAGCAGAGCTGAATAGCACTCTCAGGCCAGGTATTCACTATGCAGGCCTGATAGATATGTACTCTGCAAATCAGTTTTGCAGATAGGAGGACATTCCAGAGAGCACAGCCAGACTCAATTCCATTTGTCTAGTGCACTCATGGTGAACTTCCTGGACACCAAATGCCCGAACTGCAACCCCAAACCCACTTATTTATCACGAAGTGTCAGCCCTGCAATTAAACCTGAATGCTCATCCGCTGGGCAGTGCAGGGGTGACACGGCTTGTGTGCCCGCAGAGGGCCTGTGCGCTGACAGACAGGGCTCTGGGTGCCAGCTGCAGCATTCATACCATCGACTCTCCCTCACCGCCCACGGAGAATACTTCTATAGGAAGAATAATAAACACAGCAATGCTAACAGCACTTTTAAAAGATACAAGTAATACATCTTTCATAAAGGAAATTAAGAAATTAATGAAAAGAGAAAGTCTCATAACCTTGCACACCTAAAATAGGTAACTATATTTTTTATACTGTGAATCACTTCTTTATGCCTTAAATAGTGTCTCTTAACACATCTGTTCTCTCTTTGTTGACAACAACAGGATAATACATCTATTTACTTTGCAGTGTGTAATAAATACCTTGCTTTTTTTTTTACTCTTAAAGTGCTAGAGATCAAACCCAGGGCCTTGCAGATGTTAAACACATACTCTGCCACTGAGCTACTCCCCCACCCAGCCCCATAAATACCTTTCTACCCAGTGCATTTACTTTCATAGTGAATTTAAAGCAGCCTTTGCATGTGGTGGGAGTGATTTATGAGACATTCCAGAGGGAGGCTGATTCCCCATGAGGTAAGGAGGAACTTTTATGCTGGTTACAAACTGCTGGCCAGGAGACTAGGTAGATTTCCACACTCCCCTCGCTGGTTGCAACTCTCAGTTTAAAAGCAATTGCCCCAGAGACCCACACTGTAGTCACTGCTCACTGTGTAAATGAATGGCAGGCAAGCTTGGGCAGAACCAGGGCTCTCGGGCAAGGGAGGCATTCTGTACTTGTGGAGTTTGAAGAAATGTGTGGATTCCAAGTTAAAACCAGGAGTCTGAGAGCCAAGTTCAGGATCATTAACAGCCAAATGGATCACCCTGTGCAGACAGCCAGACAGGGCATGGTCCTCACGAGAGGGGCTCTCTGGGCTGGTTGCCCGGTTCAGGAGGCAGTCCGTGCAGTATCACACAGATGCAGCGATCGGCACCTAAGGGTCTGAAGGGTCACAGTTTTAGAGATAGGAGTGTATAAATGAAGAGTACGTGTCAGAGCTGGGGAATGTTAAAGACAACAGATTTTAAAAATAACCAGAAAATCTGTATACTTTGAAGATGTGTGAATGGCAAAACAACACAAAGAAAAAAACCTTAACATTTTGCATGTATCTTTATTGTCTTTGTGTGTATGTATGTGCATCCATGCACTTTTATTAAGCCTTATTCTAATCAAATGGTACATCTGGTTTTATCACGTGCTTTTTGATTGGTTATATAAGTCATTATAGGACTTCCTGATATCATTAAATATTCTTTTAGTATGTTATTTTTTATACTTCATTACCATACTTTGCATCTATATGCCAATAATTAATAGTCACCCACTGTTTAACAGTTAGCGGATGGTTGCCAGTCTTTTGCATCCTTCTAGATTAGTGATTGCTCTGAATTCTTCTTTTTTTCCTTAAAAAATATCCAGGAGGGCCAGGGATTTAGCTCAGTGGTGCAAGTGCCTTCCTAGCAAGCATGAGGTTGTAAGTTCGATCCCTGATACAAAAAAAAAAAGTCTAGGAGTGAAATTGCTGAGCTAAAGGGCTGACTCGCGCAGCCTAAAGACTGTATTGTGTGCACAGATCCCTTCAGGAAAGGTTGTATTCCTCCCGGTTCCACATGAAGAATATCCATCTCCTCCCACTCTAGAAGCAGAGAGACAAATACTCCAGGTATGATAGGCACAACATTCAGTGTTTGCATAGTTTGCATTTCCTTTTCCCTAAAATTGAGGCTTCACATCTTTTTATCCGCTCAGTTTCCGCTCCATTAAATGTGTGAACCAATGTAAAAAACATCAGTTTGACTTTTGTTGACAGGGTGACTTATTCTCATAGTGTCTGACTTATGTTGGTTTCAGGCTAACAATCTCTTGGAAGAGACAAATGACCGGGCTTTCCATTTGGCAGCAGCTTGGGGAGGTTAATTAACATGAGGCAGAGCCCTCAGGCCTAGAACTTGGGGTCCAGGAGCAGACAGCGTATGATTGTAGGAGAGTCCCTGGACTAGGAAACTAGCTCTAGGCCTGTTATTTCTGGGCTTAGCTCTATGTGCCAGTCATGAAATCGCTCGAGCCTCACTTCTGACATCTGTAAATCAAGGAGCCAGACTGGCTAGTAGTTAGGAAACTTCTTGTAAAAAGAAAAAAAATCTATCATATTTGCTTCCTGGAGAGAAAACTGCAAATGAGGCTTGGCTCTAGGGAGAACCAAGTCAAAGGCAGCAAATGTATTCAAGACATACAGAACTCAGAAAATTAATGGATAGTGAAGTAGTCTTTAACCTTGGGATTTTAACTGCTTAAAATATCCACAAATAGGCAAAGACAAAGAGCATTTCCATCAGAGTGATCACAGCCAAGTCGGTACAGGCAATTTGTGTGAGTGTATAATAGCAGTGACAGAAATAAAAGTGCTATTATATGCTATTTTGGTTTATACAGTTTGCTAGACAGATGTGTTAGCACTCATTTCCTGGTGTAATTTTGTAAATGGTTCTGATAGCAAAAGTTCTGAATAATCATGAATGTAATTAAAATACAGGGCCCGACCCTTAATAAGTCCTTAATAACTACATACTGAATGAATGAATAAATACTTGCTTAGCTACTTAACTCACCAGTGAAAAGGGGACAATTCATCTCCACAAATTTTTCTCCAGCTCCTCTTTTCTACCACACAGGGTTCAACAATGTTTGCCGTGTTCAGGGTAAATGCTTTGTGGTTTGTATCCATCTCAGTTTATTATCTCCCTTACCCTCTCTCCTTAGTGTCCTTTGTAAACTGGGGAAGTTTCAATGTTCTGATTGTTTTGGTGTCAGATTCATTTATTTCTAAGATGAATTGCAAAATCTTCTTGTCCAGTGTCCTGTTGCTGCTGTTATAAAACACTGCAAGCTGAGTGACTTGAAACAGTACAAATCTATTGTCTTACAGTTTTGGAGAGCAGAGGTCCATGAGTCCTGAGGTTATAAGACCAGTGGATCAACAGGGCTAGTTCCTTCTGGTGGTTCTAGAGGAGGTCACATCTTCAGTCTACTTTGCCCCTGTAAGGTAGCAGTCATAAATTCCAGGGGTTAGGATGCAGAGACCCTGGAGGGCTTATTCACATATCCCTTTTCCCAACTGAACTTTTCTGTTTACTGTTAACTCTTAGCTTGTATAGGAACTCAGGTATACACAGCGCCCCCTCCATACCCTCTCACTCTTAACGTTTTTGCATTTACTTAGAGAAATCTTAATCCCTCTGAAAAATGAATAAACAACCCTCATCTAAATTGCTATGGAAGGTTCTCTAGATGACAGCGCAGGGCCTCTTATTAGCTGGTATAAGAGGCAAAGTATAGTAAAAGGAGAATATATGGAAGCCTTACAACATTGCTGTGTTGATAGATCTCCAGCTCTTGTGAGGCAAACTCTGTTTGCTACCTGAGGCATTACAGTCCCTGCGTAAACTGTGAAACCCATTCTGTCTGAGACCCGTCTACAGCTATCATTTTCGTGTTCATTAATATAATACCTGGTTTTCATACTCTAATAAACACAGCTACCGCTTAATATCAACACTAGGGAAGAACAGTATATTTATGTTTCTCTGAAGAGAGAAATTAAATTGAGAGAGGGCAGGAGAGAGATAGAGACCCACGCCCGCCCTCAGAACTGAGAAACCCCATGGTGCGTTCAGTAGTAGGAGTTGGAACAGCTGGAAGGTTGCCCACTTGGTGTCTGGTTTGGTTGCAGAAAGAGACCCTGGGAAGGAGTCTGTGGGAGGCGCTCCATGTGGCTCCCTTCTCCATCCGCAGCCGACTTCTCATTCTGAGGGAGCCTGTGCATACCCGCAGACCTGATGGCCACCGGTTTGGAGTAATAACCAACTGTTGGCGGTTCTTGAGCAGCCTTTCACTCTCAGTGCATGTGAAGTGGATTTGGATGACAAGAATTTGTCCTTTCTGTACCTAAGGACAAACTTTGACTCTGAAAGATGCGAAGAATGTGCTGCCATGGGAGAAATGCCCTGAGCACCTCCTGCTGATTGGGCACAGAGAAGCAATGCCCCAGCCTGACTGTGGGAGCTGAGACCTATCTGTCCCCGAGTCCAGCCTTGAGAAGGGAAAGGAGAAAAATTGGAAACAGTTTTGAGACTGGAGAAAATAGACTTATTTTTTCATGTTTCCTGGACATTTGCCTATTTAAGCAAACCTGAAATTGTTCTCAGAGGAAGTGAATTCTGGTGACCTGAATGAAAGCCACAAAAATTCTTACAGATCAAATCTGATAGAATTCAGAAAGAAATGACCTGATTTATTTCTGAGTCATGTGATAGGTCAGTTTATTGTTGGCCTCTGAACTTTCTAGACCTTTCTGCTATGAATATATACTAAGCATGTACTGGAATATTCCACAGAGAATATTCTGTTACGAATATATATTAGCATGCACTGGAATATTCCACAGAGAATGCTTTGTTAAAGGAACATCTAGACTTTTAGTCAGTTTCTTTCTTTGCTGTTACACAAAATAACTTCAGTCCGCGGGGTTTCATTTGTTTTCTCACCCTTTTTCCTTGTTAATGTCCAGTGGTGGGGAAAAAAATTGATCGCTGCCTCCTTGGGTACATATTTCCCCAGAGAGATTAAACTACATATTTCTTATTTGGGACTTGATTTCAATAAATCCAACATGACGTGGCCTTCTCTGTAAATCATAAATACCTGGGACCATCCTATCCTTGTGACAAGAGCTTGATTGGGATAAACAGGATTTCCTTTTGTTTTTGAACATCAAGATATTGAGGCTATTTTTGAGATCACTGTTCTTACACTACAGAGTCCAGCGTAAAGAGGTGTCTCCCTTTTCTGTTTGAGGAAAGGGTAGGGCTAAGGGTGAGGAGTGATCAGAGCTGACCAATAGATAGATGGTACCCCACATGCTGTACTGATGTTATATGCGCATAGCTCTGGAGGACTGGGAAGAGTTACATATTTCCCTTATTGTGCTTGTTTTTCTCTTCCTCTGCAGTTATAACCAAAGACAAGAATTGTATTTTTTAGGATCAAATTATGTGGTGTGTTAGTTTAGAGGAGAGGAAGGTTAGTAAAGGTGGTGTAGTCACCGAGGAGCATTTTGCTCTAATAGAACACAGTGGTCAGGGAGTGAGTGATTCAGCTCATGCAGCTGGGGATCAGATGTGGGATTGCAGCTTTCTGGGATGACATTTGAAAGACACACAGAATGGGATATAATGGAGGGAGCTCTCATACTGGGTCATGTGGGAAAACTCCAGGGAAGTTCATGTCCTAGTGAGAACAAAGAGTGCATTCATAATAACAATTTTACGGTTGTTGTTATTAATATTAGTATGGATTGATACATAGCCAGGCACTATTCTAAGTACTTTGTATGTTTCATTTTTACCCTCATAACAACCCTGTGACATAAAGATTAATATTACTCAGTTACAGCTGAAACATAGGAAGGTAAGTAGCTTGTTTAACACTGCACAGAAAGTGGTGGATCTGGAACTTGAACTCAGGTCATGTGGCTCCAAGATCTGTGCCCTGAACCACCATGTGCCTGCTTTCTTAGATGTGAGGGGAATGAAGGGTAACATGCTAGAAAAATGTATAGGAAGGAGAGTCTTCTGAGATGGGTTTGCAGGAGGAAAGGATTTGGGGATACAGTGTCTACTGGGCGGCCACTGGAGATGTTAGGAATACAGAGGGGAGGTGGAAGCCAGCCGCGTCCAGCAAGTCCTGGAACCAGGATGGAGACATTGTCTGTCTAGAGTTCTTACCGTGTGTGTCATGTACTGGGGTAGGGCAGTGAGAGAGGGAGTGAGGCCCCTCTGCCTGCAGGGCTTCCGTTCGGTCTTGCCCGCAGAGAAGAGGCTTGTGGATTGTGGTGTGTGCTGTGGAGGAATTTGTGTGCCGGAGCGTTATTAGTTGGGGCCCATGAACACTGGATGACTATGGCTGCTCTTGCTGAAGGAGTGACTGAGCTGTGATTGGAAGAATGGGGGAAAGCCCTGCTTGTGAAGAGGCACGGAAAGCTTGGTCTAGGCCAAGTGAATCAAGAGCGTTCAAAGCATAGGAAAGGGCTCGGGTGGCCAGAGCATGGCGTGGTGGCATGGGGCTTCAGATGAGGTTGGAGAAGAAGGCAGGGCCAAAGTATACTTAAAGTCTTTAGTAAAAAGGGTGGATTGTTTCCGGAGAGCCCTGAATAGGCACTGAAGACTGAGTCTGACTCGAGGCAGAGGATACTTACTAATGGATGTGTCTGTCTGACAGACACAGAATGGGCTGGGAGATGGACAAGAGCAAATGTGAAGTAGAATGGAAACAGTATTTCTGGGAGGTTCATCGCAAACAGTAAACATCTGAATTGCAGCTGGCTTCACCTGTGTGCCCAGGCAGCTGTTTGCCTAAGGCAAAGCTCATCAGTGTTTAAACGGGATCGGGATTCACAGCAACAGGACTTCACACCAACCTATTAGCCGTTCAGCTGCCACTTTGAATGTGTCTGCATAGAGAGGAAAAGTACAGCATGTGAACTTAAAAAGTCAACTATTTGTATTTGTTGATAGACACTGGAATTCATAAAATATTACTTAATAGGTGTTTTTAATACAGTATGAGCAGTAGAGAGCACTTTGGAAATAATCTTATTTATCCCAAGATGAGGATTCAAAACAGAGACACATTTAATTGCCCACTCAGTACCACAGTCTGTTCCACTTTTGCTAATAGAACCTCAGTTTAATTCAAGGTGGATGGTCATCGGCTTCAGACAGCAGATGTTGATAGTCTCAGCCAAACACAAATCCTGAGCCCTGATTTTCCCAGCACCACCTGTAGAAAGTATAGTTTGTGATCTGATTGCTGCCAGGAACTCTTGAGAGTAAGTCCACGGGATGGGATTGGGGTTTCTGGGAAAGCATTTATTGTCCTGACCGGGCCTGACAAAGGAGCCCATCAGCGAGTGCCCTTCCTTGCTTTCCCCTTTCTTCTGCCTTGAATCCTGATGAAATGCCTGAATGTGTAGCAGCTATCATGTCTCCATGACGTGACAAGCATGCAGGAAACGGGAAGTGACGCACAGAGATGCCTGCTCTGACCTCCTTGCTGTTTAGCCACCAGCAGCTCTAAGTATTCCTTTGCATTTGTTGACTCTCCTCTGAGGCAGGCTTTCTGATCCTTAAAACTGACACAATGCTAAGTGAAGCAGCTCTGAAGATCCAGGTGTTATGAGCCTTTTACTGTGTGCTGTGATTGCCTCTTAAAGGTCCTTGAGCTTTGGTGTGACCTTTAGCCTGTATGAAAACAAACTCTGAAAAGAAGATTCTACCTTGCTTTAAATGTTGTTCTCCCTTGAAAGGGATGAGTTGTGGATTTAGAAATGTGATTTTCAAAATAAATGAACTTGGTGGTGTGAAGTTGCTGTAGCAAATACTATGGAACCATAATTCACGGGCAGCATCTTCCTTATGGCCTTTTTTATGACAGCCTTAGTCAGTTTTCCAGTGAACTGCATTGTGTATATTTATGGCTTTATAGCAAATGATAACAGCACTAGGGATAATAGCATAGGCTGATTTCTTGAAAGTGTGAAGCTTCAACAGGCTTTATGGGATTTCAGGGCAATGGTATTACTAATTTTTCTGCTTTTTTTCAAACTTTTTGTGACCAAGTTCCTGTACATTTATGGGGGGAAATATCATGTAGCTCTCAGTTGCTGAGTAGAGGGAAAGAATTTGGTTTCTTCTTTTTACTGTCTTGTACTCTGGATGGTAATTCTTGGAGGAGGATTGTTTTCCACATGGAAGGTAGGCATGGCCCTGTGGCATGCATCTAGGGGACGGTACAGATGTGAAATGAAATGTCCTCTAGTCTATTAGGAAAGAACAACTATAAATCACAGAGGTGTCAAATTATAAAAAGAAAGGGACTCTAGATATTAGCTAGTAAAATCTTTTAGTCTTAGTTTTGCAACTTGAGATATAGAGCAATTTTAGTTATTCATTTAAAAATAAAAATATTTGAAACTGAAATTTTTTTTCTTTAATAAAAAGACTATTCCAAGGGAAGGAAAAACAGTGTGAGCCCTGGGAATTTCTCTAGAAAGCTAAGTCATTTGTTCTGATTGTTTTGTTTTCCCTATAGGATGGTGGTATTTCTCAGAAAGTAGCCATAGGACAAGTGTGGACAAGACCATAGAAACTGCTTCCATCTGGGGTGCTGTCCACTGGGATTCAGGATGGTGATGCCTCATGGGGGATGAGAGTTGGAGCCAATCCAGGGAGCTGGTGAGGGTTGATACTGGCACTGGGCAGCTGTCCGCCTCACAGCAAGTGGATGCATATGTGAGTGGGAGTAGTCATTGGATTTAGTAAGGAGTGAGGAGCTGACTCAGGCCCTTTGCAGTCAGGTGGTAGAGGGACAATTTGTGCATCTTAGCAAATAAGAAGCGAGTTGGGGCTAGGTGGGTCAGACAAAGATCTTAAGAGCCCATTGGTTGAGTGGGATTTTAGAGATGAGTAACCAATTAGGAGTTCTTGATATAATGATGTTGGTGACTTCTGTAGCACTTACTGTGGGTCATCACCATTCCAAGTGCATTAATGCACTGTTCCCACAGGAGACCTCTGTGTAAGTATTCTTAGCTCCATTTTATACCTAAACAGACCAAGGAATATACGAGCATAGGATATGGTGGAGATGGAGTTCAAGCTCACGTGGATAGCAGGAGAGTCCCAGCTGGAGTGGATAACAGGGATAACAGCAGTGGTGGGTTCCTGTAAGAAGATGAATCCACAGGAGTGGGCAGGTGGTGCAGGGCAAAGACAGGCTGATGACCAAAAGATGAATCTCAGGCCTCTGGGAGAGTTAATGAAAGCTGGCCTTGATCTAGATGGTGGCAGTGGAAATGAAGGGAGAAGAATTCAGAGCTAGTGGCCTTGGAGGATGGATTGATGGCACTGGGTCCCTGATTGGTCATGGAAACTGGGAAGGATAAAGTTGGAGGTGCTGGGGATATTGCTTGACTGTCCCCAGCTGATTTAGAATAGGGGAGAAGGAGATTTAGTGGGAGAGTTATGATTTATTTTTGAAGAGCCCGTTTTTGCACTTTATGACCAACTAGTGCACTGGCTCTTAACCTGGGAGTCTAGGAGAGATTAGGAAAAGATGCCCACAAGTGTGCCAATGACATTTCAGCATTAAGGGACCCTCCCGGCGCATTTGTCTTGGCATGGGAAGGCCCGCAGGTTTTTGCAGTTTTTTGCAGTCTGTGACTGAAAGCCAGGGGTGGCTTTTCTTCCTCCCTGCTGGAGAATCAGCAGCCCTGAGAGCAGGGGGAGGAGTGGACATGCATTTTAGGGCTCTGCTTCCTTGGTGGAGATTCTTGATGTAGAAGTTTTAATGAGGAAGCCAGTTGTGACTGAAGACCAAGGAAGGCCTTGGAGTTTCTTTGTGAGTGTGTGTCCTGTGCTGGGAGAAGCACTGTGTTCCTGGTGGGGCCTTGGCTGTCAGTTGAGGCTGAGAGCGGCTTTCTCCCTTCCTCCTGCCTTCTCATGGGATGCATGCCTGGCCAGGCCTGTCTTCTCTGACACCTCCAAACGCAGGCCAGGAGTAGCAGGGGCTGTGCCAGGATACATAGCTGATTCCTTTGTGGAAAAATGTCCTGCAAGTGACGAGAGAACATGGGTTTGCAGTTTGGACTTACGTTTCATTACCATTTTTGCATGTCAGGGCATGTTCTTCTGTCTCTTTTTGCTCCCTTCTCTCCCCTGCCCACCTACCCTTCTTCCAGCCTTTGTTTTCTGTCTGTCTTTCTGGTGCATCAGAAGAGTTACTAATTGTGCCAGGTAGGTAAATAATTGTGACAGCACCTGTTTTGGGCTTTGATTACGGTTTTAGGTCTTGACTTTTTTTTTTAGGAAAAGGTACCTTCGGCAACTTGCGTAAACATTGATTACTTGCGGACTTTGTACAGGCACTGACTGTTCTGTGTGTAACTACATGGGAAAGATGGAGGGTACTAGAAACCTGCCCCTAAGTCCTTAACAGCACTGCAAGAAGCAGTATGGGTTCCAAACCTGGGTTAGTCACCAACAGAATTCCCATGCCCAAGTTCCCTAATCTCTCGCCTGTAAAACATCGTGGTGATATTTATTTTAAAAGAGGTGTTAGGACAGATAAATGACACGTATGTGAAAGAATACTAAGTACTTTTATCTCACTGTTCTAATTAAAATTTTTTGTATTGTACCTTGGAATGAGCCAAGAGGGAAGAAAAATTTAAGTATTGTTTTTAATTGCTTATATTTATTGTATTTGGTCATAATAATCATGTGAGGTAAATACTATTTTTATTTTCAGGATGAGAGAACTGAATTTCAGAGAGATTTAAAACAAAATAGCTTCAACACCTGTTAGATCTGTGCTCTCAGGCATCATTTAGTATCTTATTGCCTGTGACTTCATCTGTGAAATGGGAATAATAATAGTTCCTCATCAGGGATAGATTTTAAGGATCAAAATGGTTAATGTATAGAAAGTTTTAACACAATGCCTGGTAAATTAGTCAATGTGTGATATGTATTTTAGAAATTATCATCATTAAGAAACTGCCAGATGACTTCTAAACCAGTAAGTGGTGAAGTCAGGATTGACTCATATACTTAGTAAGGAGAGTTTCACCATAGTTTTTGAGCTTTAAAATAGATTTGGTTTTCATAGAGAGGGATTGAGGAAGTGATGTTACAATCATCAAGAAATGTCTAAAGGATCTCAAAAAATGTAGGGGGAAAGAGCAAGCCAGAGGTACCAAGAGGCAGGCTGTGAGGACAGCTCAGTGTGGCTGTGTGGTGTGGGCAAGCAGCAGCCTTTCCATATTACTTGGTGAAGAAACACACCTTCTCCTCGAACAGTATATATGAGAAAAAGATCAGCTCTGCAAATGAGGTCTTGGGTCTCCATTTCATCAGCTGCATGCTGCTGTCCACTTCTTGGAAGAGGCAGCAGTCACCTCTCTAAAGCCTCTAAAGTCCTGTGTAAAATGAGGAAACTTTGGTACTTCTCCTTCAGGATTTGTGTAAGAACTGAGAATGTGTGTACTGTGTTTAATCAGAGGAAGACCCAACAAATGTTAGCTTATTTTGTTTTGTTTTGTTTTAAATGTTAGCTTCTTAACATTACCCAGGCCCTAGTCCCATGGGCTTTGCTTAAAACTCAGTCACAGAAGGCAGATAAAAAGTGACAGTGTCTTTGGGAAGCCTACTCTGGGTATATTTTGAACAGAAACATAAAAAAGCTGTGACTATTTTCACCATCACAGTCAACAATATAGCGTGAACTCCTGAGTTGTCTTTGATGTGTTTTTTTTAATCTGCCTCTTCTTTCCCTCAAAAAGAGCTTGGAGGGGAACAGAAGTAGACAGTTTCTTTATTGGGTCCAAAACACCTAGACCTTTACTCCCTTTCCCCAATTTTAAATTCACAGTGATGTCATGAAGGGGATTGTACCAATTGCTTGACTGGTAGTACTGGGGATTGAACCCAGGACGTTTGCATGAGGCTAGCATCCTCATTCCATTTTTATTTTGAGACAGCGTTTCACTAACTTGCCTGGGCAGGATTTGAACTTCTAATCTAACTCAGAGTGCTGGATTTAGGCATGTACCATGATGCCTAAATCGTAAGTAGGTCTTTTATACTTGGCAATAGAGTTATTTAAACAAAACTACATTTTAGACTGACAGGTTTGCAGTGACTGTCTGTGTTATAAAGGTTTTTCTCATCTCACTTGTTCTCACAAGGTAGTGAACAATGAGTATATTTAAGAAAAATTAGCAGTGGCAAAGTGAACCTCTTAGAGTCACAAATCTAGATGGCAGCACAGGGCTCGGAGTATAGTACAGAGCAGGCTTAACATGCCCAAGGCCCTGGATTTGGTCCCCAGCAGCAACCTAAAGAAGAAGACAATTCCTGTGTATGCTTGCTCCCCACTCCAGTGCTCTTTAGCAAGCCCATGTTACCCTGGCGCATCTGTCAGTCTGACAGTGGAGCTGCCAGAGTGTTCTGTGCACCTGAAACCCATTGTCCTTGGGATGGCTTTCCCTTTCTGATGCAGGATTTCAAATGACCTGCCATCCTCACAGGGAAATCTGGCCTCCTTTCTTCAAAAACTCGTGCCTTCTACTTCAGAGGAAGTCATTTTCCTTGGCCAATTTACTAAGATTCTTCCTTTAGTTTCTTTTAATTATCTAGTTAGAGAAAAGGAAAAAAAACTGGTGAAACCATCTGCTTTAAGAGGCAGCTTGTGTCTTATGTTTTCTGTAATAGATATACAAAGGCCCAGTTAAGCCAATTAAGGCTTCGTCTCCTTGTTGGGGATTGTCCTGTTTGGTGCTCCTGAATCACCACTGACGTTTCTCAGTGGGTATGGAAGATGCCTTGGAGTGTGGATTTTATGAAAAGATGTTTTCTTTGTTCCATGAATTGTTGCAGGGACTGGAAGCCACTTTCCATTTAGTGTCAAACTGTCACTACAGGGCCCTTTGCTGCTTTAATCCCTCCCTCTCACCGTGAGAAGTCCTTTTAATGTGTTTTCTGAGCTACAGGGTAAAATCTGTCAAATGCAGCACGGAAGGCAGATGGGTGGTGCTGTCTTACCTTGCACAAACTCTGGACCCAGCCTTCCTTAGGAAGCCTCAGCGTTGTCACCTCCTTTTATGCCAGACTTTGTGTGTATGAGTAGGAGACGCATGTGATGAGCGGAAGACAGGGAGAGTGAGAAAGCAGGGCTTTTTATTTTTTAAAAGATACACAGTATGTACACATCTAGCTTCATGTATAAACTTTTATTTTTTGAATTGAAAATAACTGGCTCTAAATATAAAAATGTTTTTATGCTCATTTAAAAATATAGGCAAATTAGCAGCATATAAAATATTAGAAGGCATTATTTTTGTATCCCGTTATCCTGATTAGTAACATTGCAATGAACTTTTCTGTGTATTAATTTAGCAGCCGCTTATTAAATATCACTATGTGCTAGGCACCAGAAATATATTGATAAATAAAATACTCCTTTCCATCACCAAGGGAGAAAAAGACACTAAATACAGCAGAGGATGTAAATTAAATGGATATGTTAAATTTTGTAAGATTCTGGGCAGTAACAAGGGTAAATGGCATACAAACTTAGTATTAAAAAGTCCCTCTAAATTGTGAAAAGGTGGCAAAAAAAATGTTCAAAAACCAAAACTGAAGATTAAGACTATCCTAAAAAAGTATTTTAAAAGAAGGTAAGATTATAAAATTATACAAGAGATGAAGTAACAACATAAATTCGAATTAGAAAATCTTAATGATAGAGCTCAAGAAAAAAATTAGACTTAATAAATCATTATAGAAAAAGATCCTGAGTTAAAAGGAGCACAAAATCAGATAAATACCACAAATATTGCCTTCAGACATAGAAGATGAAAAGGAGGAAAAAGTTAAAATTCAAAAGGAAATAAATAAGGAAGTAAAATTTGGAAAAAGGTGATAATGTTAAAGATAAGCAAAGCAGATCAACATACATGAAACAGCAGAAGAAAACCAAATCATGAAAATGGTACACATATTATACTTCAAGGAAAATTCTCTGTGAAAAAGGTGAGAAAAATACATCTCCAAAGAGCAAATGATGTATTTTAGAATATGAATTTTGAACAGCCCGTCACAACGCTGTCCAGTAAAGCTCTTGAATTAAAAAGAAAAGTATTTGGGGGCATTTAGACAAAGAGGGACCAGTCACAGAAAATTAAATTGTTCTTGGACTTTTGCTCAGAAACTCTTTATGTCAGAAGAAAATGGAATAACATATGAGCTAAGATTTCTTATATCTAGCAAAATTGACCTTTAAGCATAAAGAACACAAACCTAATATGCAAGAAGCCAGGGGAGGAAATGTCCTCTCCTAACCTTTTCCTAAGGAACTCCCACAGCAAGCTTCAGACAACAAAAATAACTGGAGAAAGGCAAGACAAACCTGGTATTTCCCCAGAAAATAGCAGAAATCCTGCTAAGGATTATTAGGTCATGTCCAAAGGACCCAGGAACCATCTTAAAGAGGCTGCTACTGGCCCAAGAAATAAGAATTGAGGACTGTGTTTAAATTCATGAGATTATGATGGTTTGGAAAAAATGTATTACCTTCTGAGGTTTATGGAATACCAGTTCATTGTTGACAGTAGTTAGAAAAGAATCAAGTGTCTATCCTACCTTTGTGTGCCACTGGATAACCAACTAACCAGGAAACACTCCTGCATCATTTCTGCGCAGTACCCACCCCGTGCATGAAGATGGAATGAGAGAGGCAGAAGAGCACCATTTCGCAATCCTCGGGAGTGAATGGTTCTAGACATCTACTAACAATGCTTGGTAGTGTTAAAAATGAGCAGAAACCAAAGCTGGATTTATGTTGCATGCCAGTAATCTCAGGACTCTCAAGGAAGATCGCAAGTTGGAGCCCACACTGGATAACTTAACGATCTAGCAAGACCCTACTTCAAAATGAAGAATAAAAGGGGCTGTAGATACAGCATAGTGCGAAGGCCTGGGTTCAGTCCCCAGGGACTCACTCTCTCCCCCCCCTCCCCCTCCCTCTCCTCCCCCCTCCTTCCCTCCCCCTCTCTCTTCCTCTCCCCCTTCTTTCCCCTCTCCTCCCTTTCTCCCTCTCTCCCCTTTCTCCCTCTCCCCCCTCTGTCCCTCTCCCCTCCCCACCTCCTCCCCCTCTCTTCCTCTTCCTCTCCCTCTCTCTCCCTCTCTCTCCCCCAGACATGTGTTTCCTGGACTCAACTTTAGTCTGTTCTCACCTCTGAATCCAAGTGAAATTTCAGAGGCTAGAGGACAGCTCAACTGTCTCAGATTCTATGAGTGACTTCTCAGGAAAAGATAATGATAGAAAAGGTATACATTAAATGTAAGTTAAAGATATGTCAGATTTTTAAAAATAAATACCACTTAACTATGCTGACTAGTTTTGTATAGCTGGGTAATAAACTCATAAAGAAATACAAAAAAAGATTGCCCTAAATTCAAGAACTAACTTTTGGGGAAGGGAAGCAGAGCATGGATTACTAACAGTCCCATGGAGGGTTTTCTTTATCATAGAACCATTTTTTTGTGTGTGATTTCCTTAATCTGTTTTTGTTTTACTCTAAAAAAGATTTTAGATATTTTTAGTGAAAGAATGATACTATATATACTGCTCTTCCCTAAACCTTTTATTACGATCATTTTTAGCCAGAGAAAAATTGAAAGCATTGTGTAGGGTATACCTATGTCCTCATCATACTGTTTTATAGTATATTGTTGCTGTTCAGTAAAATCTAATAAAAATTTTTTCTGTGTAGATACATACATATAAAATCCAGTTTAAAATGATACATAGTGTGCATTGTATAGGTGAAATACTTTGTTTAATCAGTTCCCTGTTGAATATTTAAAATATTTCTCATCCCGCCTGTATGTTCTCATCCTGCTGTTTATATGCTCTTAGGATAGTATAAAGTGTGGGTTAGTAGCAGGGGTTAAAGACACAGTCTGCACTGACCCAACAGCCTTGTGTAACCTATGGAGAACATGAATCTCAAAAACGTATTGACCCCCCACAGTAGGATCTTCACATAGTATCTGTCCTCTCTCCTGGCTCTACTCAGGTTTAATCCTAACAGCTTTTCTACAATCATATTTTGTTGGAGATATAATTACGGTATCATTTACCTGTTCTGCATAATACTGCATGATGAATGCTTCCTAAAATTCAATGGCTTAAACAATAGCTATCAGTGCCTTCAGGGAGGCTAGTGATTCTGCCAGGAGTCTCTGCTGGGCTCACTCATGTGCCTGCTGTCTGCCACACATGCAGTCCACAGATCTGCTGAGCTTTGCAGCCTGCTCCCATGTGCTTTGGCCAACAGGCTCTGGCTACTCTGAGGTGGCCTTAGGCAAGCAGACTCAGCTCTCCTACCCAAGTCTCCAAAAACAGCCTTCCAAAAGGCCAGCCTGGGCACATTCCCTTGACTTTGGCACAGCAGAAGAATGGAAAAGAGCCCATAGCTCCAGAGCTTCTGTGCCATCCCATTTACTGACATCCAGGTGACCAAAGCAAGGCACATAGCTGAGTGCAGAGTTGGTAGAGAGGGACTGCAGAATTAAAGATAGATGACAAAGATAAAGAGAGGCCATTGATTGGTACCATTAATGCAGTGGTCCTCCCCAGCTACCAAGGAACATATTTTAAATTAAAATGTCTTAGATGTATTCAGCTCTGCTGTCATTTGGAAACTCCAGGTATAATGCCTTTGGAATATGAAAAGTGAGATTCAAGTATATTTGTGGAGGAAACATGAATCTTTTGCTTCATTTTTAAAATTTGTGGGCCATGGTTATAAAAGTGAGTTTTACATAGAAAACTGTATGTTTAATGATGTCTCCACTTCTTGGATGTTTTTCTCCTGGGATACATTTTAGGAACAATCTTCTGTCGATTCATGCATATATAGTATATTTTTCTGTTTAGTAGTGTTCTTAGAATTAGTTGTGTAGAAATCTGGTATGAAGAACATCAGTAAAGAGCCAGAATCAGAAATCTACATGCTTCAATGTTTTTGCTTGATACATAGAAATATATTAATTATAGAGATAGGATTATTTCCTTCACCATTACTATTGTGAATGTTTCTCTTTATTTTAAATTATATGTGATTGATTTAGACTCTCGCAGGACAAAATTCTAAAAAGCAGCAGATACGTAGTCTCCATGAATGTAGATGGTCAGGGGTTTATTACTAGCAATGGTTAATGTCCTCAAACTTAGGAAATGCATAATTATTTCCATGTAGCACAATATCATATATAGATTTAGGATGGGCATCTCCTTTGTGGAAGAAATCTTGGGGTTAAATTTTGCATATACATACACTCATTCATTATTTATTGATTGAAAATTATACACATTTTAGTTTAAGTGAAACTGTGTATCATATAAGCAGGCTATTTAAAAAGTTTTTAAAAGTTAATTTGTCTGTTCTTTGAGTTTTGCTTCATTTGCTGACTTCAGAAGCAATTCTCAAATTTCATACATTTGCTTTCAGTTGTATTCTGTTTTGTTCTCTTACGTTATAAGGAAAAAGAAGACTAGGGTTTTGGTTGCTAGCAGCTGGTTTAAGGTCGAGCATAAATGCCAAAAGAACCCCATTAATGTAGCAGGAATTGTCTTGCAGCATTAATTAGTTCAGGCTAAGTCAGCTTTGAGTAGAGGAGTCTTCGTGGACTCACTCTGGTGGTCATGAGTCTAGTCTTTGTGGAGGTAAACATACGTACCCCTGACACTAGCTCTGTCTCTTGCCTCACAATGGCAAATCCTCTGGACAGGTTACCTAATCCTCTGTGCCTCCATTTCTCCATAATAGTACTTCTTTCATAAGATCTTGCTAGCAGTGATAAATAAGATAAATCTTACAAAGTATCTGCTTGGCTCAATGCTCTGCACATATGTGCTCCATAAATATACTGTTAGATATAAATATAAATACACTGAAAGGACCCTCATCACCTGATGTTACTGCTCCATTTTACTGATCTTGAAATAAAGATTAAGTTATTTAGGGAAAAATGTTTAAAACTTCAAGATAGAATTGGTATGTATATGTAGATAGGCCTAGTCCTAGCGTGCGGTATCTACTCTCAAAGTATTTATCAACTTGTATAATCCTGCAAATTTTCAAGAGCAAATGTATGCCAAAAGGTTTTGGATAGCTCTTCTTGTGCTTGGCAGGTTACGAGGATGATTTCAGCAGTGGCAGAAGGAATGTTTCCACTGTAATTGCAATGCTTAGCTCCATTCTTGGACTCAGATTATTGTGCGTGAACATTTTTCCAGGAAGTTAGGACATGGCAGAGAAACAAGACAGAAAATGTTGGTGGCCAGAGTCTATTGGGTGTTTACGCTGGGTGTACAAAGATCATGATACTTCCACACTTTACTTCAGAAAGTTTGCACTATAATTGAGAAAATAGATATTTGTAAAAAAAATTTGAACAGTAGCAATAGCATTTAACATTTATGAATGTTTAGCATGTGCTAGCCACTAAGGACAGCAAGCAAACAATATAGGATTCTCATTTGATGCTCGCAGTAACTGTCAGCTTGATGGTAATTACAATTTACAGTTGAGCAAGGAAATTGAACAGGCTTCCAAAGATCAAGCATTGGCTCAAGATCATATGTAACCTAAGTGTTGAATGAGCTCAGGAGATAAAAAGAATTCTGGGCTGATTTTCAACTGTTCAAAAGTGAAAATGGCTCAAACTCCTAGGGAGTACAGAAGAAAATTTACTACTTACAGCTTTGGGATGGAAAATAGGGATGCTAGGTATCTTACAGGGCCTGGGACCACTTCATACAGCAGTATCTTACTTTGCAAAGTTTCCAAATACCCTACCAAATATTCTTGTAGGTGAATCACATGCATATAATTAATATGTCTAGAAGTTCTAAACATAAAGTGTTTCAAATGACTTTGATATCTACTATACATATATAGTATAGTGAAAACCCCTTCTAATTGAACGATATTTTATATTCTTTTGGAGTTTTCTAAGAGTTGTTCAGCATTTTGAAGTTGATGTTAAAGACAGTGGGCACATCACAATACCTGAGTTATGAATGTAGCATACGTCTCTGTTGTGCTAGCAGTGATGTGCACACAGACGAGCATCTGATGACTGTCCAAGATGAACCCTACTGGACTCATACTGAGAAATTGCTTGTTGAAACGTATTTGTTAGGCTTGTTTGCCTGTATATGGGGAAGATAGGTATCTTACCTTTCTTTTTGCTGAGACAAAATACTCAACAACCAGAATTAAAGGAGGAAAGGTTTCTTTAGCTCACAGTTTAGAAGTTTTAGTCCATAATCAGCTGACTCCAAGGCAGAAGGGCATTGCAGAGAAGAACAAGTTCATGGCACACAGAAGACAGCAAAAGCAAACAAGGGATGACCAAAGCCCTTTCTGTCCCTTATACCTGCTCTTAAGGTGGGTAGCACTCACACCCTTAATCTTAGTGCCCTTGACCCTAGCATTAACCATAAATCAATCCCAGTATCACACACTCCAGATTCAGCCACCTCTGAAAGAAGCCTCACCTCTGACCACATGAGGCTTTGGAAGACATCTAAACACAAACCATCACAACAGGTAAAGCAGGTTTTTATTGGAATCACTTAAAAGTATATAGCATCTTAATACCATACCAAAATAAAAGTGTTGAATGTATTTATTCACTAATTTATTTGTATAATAGTGTTTTTGTGATTTCTGGTTGTGGGCTCTCTGCATAGTCCTGTTGGACATTTCTGGAGTCCTAGTGACATCATCACAAGGCACACCCACATAATGGATTTTCTTTCTTTCTTTTTTTTTTATTTAAAGAGAAAAACAAAACTAAATGAAGCAAGACAGTAAAAGGCTAGAAGCAACACAGAATTTCAAGAGAAAAAACATACAGTAAGAGTTAATAGATCACACATGGTCAACTTACAAACAGCTGTCCAGATTACAAAATTAAAGCATACAAAGTGGAGATTAATACAGTGAGATTGCAGTCAGTTCTGTTCAATGATCCAAGAAAAACTCAGCAATATGGTTCTACACATCCTACACATTTAAATAAACTTGCAGTTATATCCTTGAGATCACTTTCCTTCCTCTCTTTTTTACACTAACAATCGCGCATTTTAGTTTCCATTACTTCCACAGTTTTAACTTTTTCTTTGAAGAGGAAAAGAAAAAAGATTGAAAAAAAGGCCGAAAAACAAAAAACAAAACAAGACGGATCAAAGAAAAACCCAATGTGACAAAGCAAAACAGAGTCATTTAGATCAGGAGGATGAACATAGCATAAAATGTAAAATAAAATAAAGGGGGGATTGCTAGATGATCAACAATGGTTACCATTATGCCTCTTGTTATCCTAAAAAGAGTAGCCTATATCAGCTAGTATAAAAGAATTGAACAAAACTGTACATAAGACCAATAAAACCACATTGGAGAGCTTGATTCCAAAGAAGATAATAGTCAAATAATAACGGGCATCATAGAATATCTGGTTGCCTTCCAAATGGTTGCCTATACCCTCAAACTTGATGCTATTAAGCGAAACAGAATATAATAAAATCAGTCAGAACAAGATATGGAGAACACTACAGGGGTTCAAATCGGGTTAATAGGGAAACAAAAAAAAATTACTAATCTATCGTACTATTTTTAATTTAGTTTTCCCTTAGTTAAAAGATACTAAGAAATAAATTAATTTTTAAAAAAAAGGAAAGAAAAAGTGGGGGGGAGACTGAGATTAAAAAAAAAAGAATGTGTCAATATAACAACACCGGTCAGAATCGAAAAATTTAACCATCATTGTGTTTCACCCCCAGATAGCTTGACATTAATAGTAGTAACCATGGATTTTCACTGCAGAGACACATGGAGCAGTGCTGGAAGGGACAGCATGGTGGCTGCCTGTTTCACTTGGGTAGTTTTATGGTTCACTTTAAAGTCACAACTATATTCTGACTACAAAACTTTTGACCTCAGAATGTGATTCTTATAGGAAGAAGGGCACTTGCTTTTGAATGCTGACAAAATCTGTAACATTACAGCTGAGGTCACATTTCAGTCAGTCTTTTATGGGAAAGGTACGTAATATTTTCATTAAGATGAATTTTTGCTCTCTGGCTACATTCTCTGGATTAGTGGTTGTCCAATAGAAAAATAATGCAAGCCACCCACATAAATCAAAATTTCTAGTATCACATTTTTTAAAAAACAGATGAAATGAATTTAAACAATGTGTAATTGAACTCAGTATATCCAAAATATTACTTCAACATGTGTTCAATATTTGAAAATTAATGAAATGTTTTACATTTTTCCCATGTGAAGTCTTTAAAAGCATTGTGCATTTTATACTCGTAGTTCTGAACTCGGATGCAAAATATTCATTGGAAATACTTGATCTGTATTTAGAGTTCATGAAATTTGGAATTAAAGAGGTAGATTCACCTACCCAAGAAGTTCATATTTCAGTTTTAAGTTCATAAACTTAAATATTTTCTAGTGAATCAAGTATCAGTCTGTTATCTGCCTATCATCTATCTATTTATCTAGTGACACTGGAGATAGAACCCAGGGCTTTACCCAGTGCTACCACCCCAGCCATACTTAATGTTTCTTTAGTTTTATTTTTTTACATGAGACAATGTTTTGCCAAATTGCTGAATTACTCAGGATGGGCTGGAATATGTAAACTTTCTGGCTCAGCCTCCTAGAGTGCTGAGACTGTAGGCATTCAGCACCATGGCCAGCTATGGATTTATATTTAAATTAACTATAGTTAAATAAAATAGAAAAGTAAGTTCCTCAGTGGTACAGGTCATCTTCTAAGTGCTCAGTAGTTCCATGTTGCTACTAGTACCTGCAGTATTGGGCAGTATAGCTATAGATAATTCTCTCCCACCCACTCCCCTGCCACAACTGGGGATTGAATCTTGAATCTTTACAGTGGGCTACATCTCCAGGACTTTTTTAGTTTTGAGACAGGATCTTACTAAGTTGCCTAGACTAGGCTTGAGCTTGCAGTCCTACCACTTTAGCCTCCTAGAGTGCCAGGATTATGGGCATGTGGCTCCCACTGGGTAGATTTTATTAGTGCAACTATACGTTTTAGGGTCTTCCTATTTTCTGAGTGTTTTTGTATTTTCCCAGATTATTGTTAGGTAGAAGTAGTTTATCCTGCTGAATTCTTCTTAGAAACTGATTTATTCATTTGTAGGGGTGTAAGTGGTGCCAGAGGAAAGCAGCAGTGTATCTTTATACTTCACCCACAGGCCAGGAAATAACATACATGAAGTCGGTGTTCAATGTTTTTCCTATCTAAATCCCATTTAATCTTCAAATTGCAACTTAAATTTCTCTTTCTCACAAGAACATTTCCTGCCTCTCCAGATTGGCATCTTTTCTTTGCCATATTTTCTCTTACAGCTGAGTTGTTCCTCGAGAAGATGCATACTTCTTGAGTACTGTGTAGTTAGTGTTCATCTCTTCAACTAGACAGCAAGTTCCCTGAGAGAGGGAAATGTCCTTGTGTCTCTCGTCCCTAGCATTGTGCCCAGCAATGGGTGAACACTGTGGGTGTATTGGTCAGATAATATCGCAGGGCCATTTATAATATGAAGTGTTCTGCAGACTGCTCAGTCTCTAACTTTGCACAAGATGGAATTTGGCTCAGATCAGAGAAATGGAAATATTTTAAGGAGCATGTACACTAATAAATGTACCTAGTCTTAGCTTCTGTTTAAGCCTGGTTAAAAAAAAAACTCAGGAAGGTATACCATTTCTTGACCTTAACTCTGCTTTATTTGTATTCATTTTCTTAACCTTACCACTTCATTTGTCATTTTGCATACATTTTAAGGTACACTGATGACCAAAAAAGGAGGGGGAAACAACTGTGAAATTAAGAAGCTGAGAAAGGGCATAAGGCAAAAAGAAATGTGCATAGAGGAGGCATCTCTTGATGTTTTTTCAATAGTTTAAAAAATAAATCCACCCCTTTAATTATACCAGAGTAATGAGCCCTACCCACAATATGTGACAATATAATTAAAAATGTATTGTGGGCCAGAACACCAGGTTGTCAGGTCATTATATGAATCAGAAGGTTGGAAGTAATGCCCATTAAAGGTTACTAGTTTGGAAAGGTTAGATTAGAATTGAGAGTCTTTGAAAACGTAATACTTTTCCAAATCGAATTATGCTTTAGAAAGCTTCTAGCATTTAACTGTTTCTTGTAATGTTTCATGGAACTACACTGTGCATACCAGAACATGTGCATCAGGTCACGTCCCGTCTGTAATCAGCCTACCAGGATGAGCATCCTGGATGCTACTGTCTCTTGCTTCCTCTTCCACCCCTGTCCCACGCCACTATCCTGACACAGAGAGTCCTTCCTGTTTCTGTACTTCCTGAGCATGGAGTCACACAGTGGCTGCATTTAACCTCAGAGAATAGATTATCATTCTGAGTGACATTTCTGATAGCAGATTTACTGAAAATAAGTTCTGTTTTTAGTTTCCCGTGTTATGGATCTAATTTGGTAACTGGCAGTTTGCCACTGTTTCTGAGTCATTACTATTCAGTTAAGAAATTCTGTGTGTAAATGCATATGTATGAGTGTGTGCCTGTGTGTATACACATGTACATGCTTTTGCCATTTTTACTCCTATCCGAGCATGCCATGCTATGTGTGTTAGTTTCCTGAGCATTATTGTATACCCTTTTCCTATCAGTGTGACAGATTCACTTCATTTCTTTTGAGTGTGGTGTAGCGCTCCATTGCATAGAGGTATCACAACTTAATGAGCCAGCTGTCCACTGAACAGCAGTCAGCTCAGTACTGGTATTTTGATTATAGGAAAATGGGATCCATAGGAATTCATCACTACAGTTAATTCTTTGGGGGAGGGGTAAAATTAATTCTTAAAAATGGAATTGCTTGGTTGTAGAGTTCTGTGCATTTTAAATTTGCTCTGATATTTGTAAATGGCCCTCTGAAGAGTTTGTTCCCACCAGCGAGGCTTGAAAATTCCTCATTTTCCTTCTTTAGATTATGTATTAGCAAGCTTGTCAATCTTTGTAGTCTGACACAGGAAAACCAATTAATTAGTCCCATGTATTAAATTTGCATTTTGTTTAGCTTCAAGCCAGGCTAGTTATTTATGTTTATTGGGTATTTGTTCTTCTCTTTCGCTTATTTTTATATAGGTTTGTTCTTACTTTTTCTTAATGATTTTAAAGAAGTCTTTCTATATAAAGGAAAACAGCCTTTTTATGTCATCTCTGATGGTAATGTTTTCATTTGTTTTTGTCCTTGCAGTATTTATAATAATTCTTTTTCTAAACAGAGAGTTTTTATTTTTTATGTAGCAAAATGCACTAGTTGTTTTGTTTTGTTATGCTTTGTTTTCTTAATGGTTTCTGAATATTGCATGTGAGTAAAAGCACTGGAAACTTAAGACTGACAGGGTAAGCTTGGCCCGGGGGTGGGAGGAATCTCATTGTTGGTGAGAAATATGATTTGTAGAAATTCAAATTAGCAATAAAAGTAGTGTGACTAACTGTAAGTAAACAAAAGTTGTATATATAATCTATTATAATATGTTTAGCATTTTGAACAGCTTTTGGAGGGATTTTTTGATGGCATGCTTTTTTTTCTGTTTATGCTTTGTTATTTGAGGCTTTAATTTCTTAAATTATCCCTTTCTTTTTAGATTGCAAATTATAACCTATTTCCTGCGCCACTGCTGACGCCCCTGATCCATGTCAGAAGTACTTCCAGGTCAGATATGTTTTTACATATTTCAATGCAGGGAAACAATTGAATATTAAATGTTATAAGATACATAGTATGCTTTTGGTTTTCATTGTTCTTTACTAATGTAACAGAAATACTATCTTTAAAATAAGGTAGACGAACCTGTTAGATGTAACCTGTTTGTGCAATAATTATGTAACTGCATATATCATCATATAAAAATATTTTGGACTGTGACAGGAAATCAAAACTCAAATTTTGCCTTCTAGTATTGTACATAGTCTGTGAATTGTTCAGATAGCAAAGGGGTGAGTTCTAGTGTTTAGAGACCCTGTAAACAACTGCTTATATTGTGGGGTTTGACTGGAATAGAATTTCCCAAATCAGGAGTCTCCTTGGATCTAATCTAGATTTATTTCTTTCTTTCTTTCTTTCTTTCTTTCTTTCTTTCTTTCTTTCTTTCTTTCTTTCTTTCTTTCTTTCTAAAGACTGAGTGCTCCAAAAATCTAGATTAATTTCAAGCCTTAAGAAAACTACCTGAATTTTACTGTTACAAGGTAGATGTTAATCTCCACAGTGTGGTGTGAGATTTAAGTTTTAGCCTTACACTAATAAGAAAAAAAAATGATGGGAACATTTCAAATTGAATATAAGACTGCAAATGATACATAGATTTGAATAGATTTCATATCTTAGGATACAAGTTCTCAATTTTATATAAGAAGATTTAGCCATGGTAAAATAGATATTAAATGTCTTTAAATTCTGAAGTTAAACTTTCTATTAAATGTGTTAAAATCTTTTTCTCCTTTATAAAACACTTTGCATGTGACATTTTGGCAAAGAAGTAAAAGTTTAAATACACAAAGGAGTAAAATTAGTAATAAAATAAATACTAAACTTATATGGATAAGTAGCACAAAATACATAGAAACAAAAGTTAGAAGTCAGGCACAGTGGCATGTGCCTGTAGTCCCTCCACTCTGGAAGGCTGAAGCAAGAGGGTCACAAATTTCTCCTGTCCAGACAACTTGGCAAGACCTTTTATCAAAATTTTTAAAATGTATGGAGAAAAAAAAAAGTGGGATGTAGCTCACTATGAAGGTCTTAGATTTGATCTCCACTACTACCAAATAAATGAGTGAAAAACAACGTAACAAGCCCAAGTTTGTGCAGGAAAATTGGGAAATAAAGCTGATTCTTAGGGTTGCCTAGTTATACTGTGATGATTTGAAAGGGGATAGGTTTTCTTTATAAATAATTAAGTGCAAATCTATCCTTTAAAATCAGTGTTACATAGAAAGTAGCTTGTATTGAAACATTAATAGAATAAGGCTGACCAATATATAGAATTACGAGTTTTTGTCTACATGGAGGTGAACCGACAAATAATTCTAGAAATTTCTTACTGTTGATTTATTTGGTGTGCTGACACATTCATTCTTTTTGAAGGTATTCAAGTTGCTTTATTTCATGATGATTTCATGAGAGACTGAAAACAGTTATCCAGCATAAATTTCAAATAAGAGGTACAAGTATCATGCAGTGGGATAGGTCATGACAAGGTCATTTACAAGGAAAGCAGTATTTGTATTTCAGTGGTATATCTTAGTCCATGTTGTCATTTTACTAAAAAACTTGAATGGCAACTCCTGAAGGAAGAAGCAGACCAGTAGCTGGGATAAATTATGCCGTCAAATCCATTTCTGAACTCTTATAAGCTGTGACTAAAAGGGGCTTTCTAAAAACCAAACCTACCAAAGTTTAAACCGTCATTTGCCTGCCAAATGCATCTTAACCCTTCAGGGTACAATTCAGAATCCCTTCCAGATAGGTCTTTGCCCCTTTGCACATAACATAATCAAATAATCTATATTTTAAGGATTCTGCTGTTTAATACTGTTTTTTTCTACTTTGAGAATTGATATAAGCCTGAGATTATCAGTTTTGCAAGAAAATATACAGTGTCCCAATGTTTCCAAGCTTTAACATTCACTGTGTTCACCAGACAAAAGTTTAGAGTTTGCTGAGTGTGGTAGCGCACTCTTGTAATTCCGGCACTCAGGAAGTTGAGGCAAGAAGATTGCTGTGAGTTTGAGGCCAGCTGGGTGAGACCCTGTCTCCAAAAAATGAAAAATAAAAAATACAAAAAAGAAACACAGCAAAAAGCAAGCACAGGTTTGTAGTATTAAAAAAAAAAATCATCTTTAGAGCTTAGAAATGAAAACCAGAAAAATATTAAAACAAGCATATAGTTTCGCAAGACGACTATTTTTTAAAAATCTGTCTTCCTATATGAGCCACAGGTTGTGTTTCATATTTCTGAAGTAACCGATCATCACATTTGCCGAGTGTGATGGCAGAAGTACCTCATCTTCCTTGTCCACGGTGACTTCCTACCTCCCTTGGAGATGCAGCTCTACTCTAACTTTCATGCAAAGCCCACCCTGAGCCCCAATTCTCAAGATTCATGCCATGTTCTTGAAAGATCCTTTGCCTATTTCAGACACTGTGAATTTGGGGAATGTCTTAGTTACTCTCTTGTTGCTGGGACACAATATCCAATACCACAATTTAAAGGAGAGAAGTTTATTTTAGCTCCTGGTTTGTAGAGGTTTCAGTCCATAGTTGGTTGGCTCCAAGGTAAAGCAGCAGAGGAGAAAGAGCTCACAGCAAAAGCCAAGATCAGGGAAGGAAGAGGGACACACACACACACACACTCTTCCAGGCCATGCCCCAGTGACCCACCTCTGTCCCCCAGGCTTCACCTTCCAGTGTCACACCCAGCTATAAACCTTTCAATGACTAATCTAACATCACACACCTGTGATCCAGCCGCCTCACCGAGGCCACACGTGTGAGCACATGAGACTTGGAGGATGCATGGATATAAACCACAATATGTAATAACTATTAGAGGAATAACAGGGACTCTTTTTCTAACATTTCATACTTGTTTCTATAATTGATAAAAGTTATATATATTTAGTGTATATATCACATGATTTGAAATGTTTATATGATAGAGTGGCTAAACAGAGCTGATTAAGATCTGACTGAGTTTCTTAGAGAAAAGTATTTGTTCCATCTCTCTCCTATCTTTATCTCTGTTGCGATTGCACCTTTCTTGTAGACCCATGAAATTGCTCCCCTCGCTCTAGAAATTTCTATGGTTCTACTCCTGTGATCTCCCTGGCCCTGTATAGCCCAACCTGCTTTCTAATAACTTTCGGCTGCTGTTCAGAGTTATCATTCTTGTCACATGGAAGTTTGCTTTCCTGAGTAATTTCAGGAAACCAGCTTTCTTTTGCTTCTCTTCCTAAAAGGAAGAGAAAAAAAAATCTGATTTATTTCATTACCTTAATACTTTGAGGTCTAGTTCAAAAGGCAGGATTCCTTAAGACAGAAATTTTGCTGTTCATTCTTCAGTGGAAGTAAAATTGTGTAGCAGAGGAGTAAAAATGAAGAAAATGCAACATTTCACTCAAGAACAGGGCAAAGTTTGGGCTTCTTTGAGCCCATTTGTCAACCTATTTCCAATTTTATAAGTGTGAGTGCGGAGGGAGAGCAGCTGATGGCTAAAGAGAGCAGTTTCCTGTCATTCTTGACAAGCTGTTTCTTTGACAGAAGGCTGGAGGTCTCAGGGAAGAGACAAGCTGGGGGAAAGCTGTCTCACTGCTAGATGCAGCATCAGTCTTACTAGGATGGCACCAGCGGGGAGGGTCTGCCTGGCTGCACCTGGGCTGGGACCTTTGTGAAGAAATTAAACTGACCCTGGCCCATCTAACATTGTCTCGGCTTCTTAGCAAAAATACTTGACGTATTAACCAGGGCTCTTTCAATTGCAGAAAAGAGCAAACACAGTTCAGAGTGACCTTAAGCAAGGAAAATAAAGAAATCAGTCTGTTGCCTGGGAAAAGTCCAGGGCTATTGTATTCAGATAGGACTTATTTCAGGGGCTCAAATGGTGCCTTTAGGACTCCCTCACTTTGGTTGTTTCCTTGTTAGATTTTTGCTCAGGCAGGTTATCTCCTCACAGTGCCCCCTAGAGGCTCAAATCTTGCATCTTCTAGTTCAAGAGACAAAAGAGATTGCTTCTTTTCTTACAATTCCATGATTGGCTCTTGAAGCAGCCTGAGCCGTGGAGATTTCTTGTCTGAATGGCTGAGCTTCCTGAAATAAGAACTCTAGTCATCTTTGCCTGAAGCACATGGGCTGAACCCCTAGAACATAAGCTTCACTAGAGTAGATTTTTTTTTTAAAGTCAGTTTTGTTCATTGCTGTGTCCTCAGCACTTAGAAGCATTTCTGGCACATGGTAGTGTTAAAAAAAAAAAAAACAAAAAACTGTTGCATGACTGAATGGGTGTGGGGGAAGACTGATTTTGCCCCAAGAAAAATTGTGGAGCTGTTAAGGAACACATGCCAGGTTATAGTAGATGTTTCTCCATTGGGCATGCATGAGAGTGATGACAGCAGCAGTATTTGGTTTAGTCACATTGTTGTATCTGAACTTACACCTACTTGGAGTGCGAGTTGATCCTTTTGAGCTGAGGATGGATCTTCATGAGTCACACTCAAAACAGTGTGATGCACAGGTGTAAGGTGAAGCTAGAATCATTGGGAACCTTGTCACCTGACACATAAAGGACAAAAGCTACCCATGTAATAAAGTCCAGGCCTCGTGATTACCTATGTTTTGTTTCTTCATGGCTCACCCATTATTTTATTCCCTGTTGTGTTTACATCCTTGAGGGGAAAGCATAGCATAGAGTAGGTGTTTGATAGATAAAGAATGAATGAGTGGGTAAATGAAAAACACTTATTGAATGTGCTTGTCTGTCAGACTTTGTATAATGAACTGGAAATTCTGGGAATATAAAAAAGAAAGGGAAATGCAAATGAAAAACATAGTGAGCTACCATTTCATAGCAACTAGGGTGGCTATAATTTTTTAAAAATGAAACAATAGCAAGTGTTGAAAAGGATGTACAGAAATTGGAATCCTCACACGCTGCTGGTTGGGAGTGTAAAGCAGTACAGCTACTTAGTGAAATGATCTGGCAGTTTCTCTCTTAGAGAATAAACTTGTGTGTATGAGTGGAGGTGTGTGCATGTATGTGTATGGGTATATACATGTACACACATATACATATATAGGTACATATATGTTGCATGTCTCTAATTGAAATGCTTGGGTTTAGAAACGTTTCTTTTTTTTTTGAGACGGGGTCTCGCTATGCAGTTCAGGCTGGCCTTGAGCTCACTTTGTAGCCTAGGTTGGTCTCGAATTTACAAGGATCCTCCCACCTCAGCCTCCCGAGTGCTGGGATTACAGGCGTGGGAAACCACGCCCGGCTAGAACCGTTTCTAACTTGGGGATGTTTGCATATATATCATAAAGTTTGTTTATGTTTCATATACACCATTTACATGCAGCCTGAGGGTCATTTATATATCTATAGTGCACCCACATTTTGACTGCAGCTAGTCACATGAGGTCTGGTGTGGAATTTTCCACTTGTATGTCTTGTCAAGTTTTGTATTGTAGGCTCGTGTCAGGTTTTGTATTTTCTAGTATTTCAGATTTCAGATTTTCGGGTTAGGGAAGGCAGGGTAGATAGAAGGTAGAGAGAGTCATCCATAAGGAAACCTAGAATAAGGCCTGAGGGCCTGAGAGTAGGCACAGAACAGGTGAGAGAGCTTGAATTATTGTGGAAACATTTTCAAGAAAAATTGGCAGATTTTGTTGAGATAACTATGCAGGGCTGTGTTAAGGTTTCTAGCTTGGGAACCTGAGAGAGTGGTAATGCCATGACTTCTCAGTGCGAGTCTAGCCCATGTTTAAATAGAGTTAACTTTCCCCAGCTCCCTAACTTGTAGAAGTACAGTGGTACCTCAGCTCACGAACTTGATTCTTTCAGCAGTTCTGCCTACTCATATCAAATGCTAGTTTAGAATGACATTAAATTATAACCTGAAATGTATCGTTTCCATAAAATGTTAGTAGTAGCAGCAGCAAAGCAGTCATAAAACAGATTTAAAATTTAGTTGTCAGAGTATTGTTTCAAAGAAAGAAATATATTCTCTATTCCTGTAAAATGAGGCCCTTGAGCTGAAGGGGGTGCTAGGTAGGCAGGAACCCTTACAAATAGGAACTTTGGAACCCAAAGTCTACCCACTTGGGGTTACAGTCCTGAACTATCGCATGGCCCATGGTCATTCCGTTACAAATGTGGCTGGTGCCTAGGCTAAGTGGTCATTGCCTGGCTTCCTGGAAGCACAAGGATTCTAGAATAAGTAACTCTTTTCTAAAATTCCCTAACCTATGATTGATAATATAGCAGTGTCTCTAAACACCCACACAGGAGGAGATTCTTGTCTTCTTCTAATGTGGAGATCGCTGTTCGGCCTGGGGGAGGAACAGGGAGTTGTCAGAACATAATTTCCAGAATGTGTGAGGCTGTTCTTTGGTTCCTCTGCTTCTGAATTGAGGATCACCTAGGTCTCTGTGGAAGGCAAAGATCAGATAAGAAAGAAATCACTGCTCATAGACTGAGAAATCTGAAACCTTAGCAATTCGTGCTGATGAATTTTATTCCCTTTTAGTATAAGAAACCTTTCTTCTTTCACAAGGGACATAGGGAATAAATCACTGGTGGTACAAACAATATTTGAGATAAATGTAACTGTCAGATAGTTTCCTAGGAGTTCTGAGTCTGTATTTTAATTCAGTGAAATCTACTTAAACTTCTTTAGGGGCTTTAGCATGTTGTCAGTAGCCCAGAGCTCAGTGCTATATTATAAGTAATAGTTTTGTTTGTGTGTATTCTTGAGAAATTCAGCCATTTATTCAAAATTTCTGCTGAGGGCAAACACTAAGCCCAGGTTGAAAATGTTCACAGAGATGTTAGCAAATTCTACTGAAGGTTTGGTTTCCAGGCATTCACATCACAACACAATTTCTAAAGAAGAATGAGAAAAATTACCTTGGTTATATGAAACATCATGACATAATGATGTTTCAGGTTAATGCTGGAGCCCCCAAGAAACTTTGACCAGTTTGTTGCTGAGAATGAACTAACAGATAAAAGCCTGTTGTAAATATTTGTAAAGGGGATGATTTTCAAGGTTGTGAAAAATGAAGACCAGCAGCTAGAAGGAAATGCTTTTATATGAATTCAAAAGCAAAATGCTTTTTTTATTCTAAGTAAAATTTCAACCCTCTGGTGTCTTAGCCTTTCTGTATGTTGACTTTTGAGTATAGTCTATTCACATTAATCTCTTTATTTGCTCCTATTTATTATGAACAAGTTGTAAAAGAAGAAAATGGGTCAACTCTAGAATATATCAACTTGCTGTGTAAAAATGTGGCTCACATTCTATGCTAAGTCACAAGCATCTAACAACCAGTTTGCTCTTCTCCCAGCTGACTCTGGTGTCGACACCTTGGCAGTGTTTATGGCCAGCAGCGGACCCACGGACATCGCAAATCGCAGCAGCCCAGTCACTCCACCAAACACCCTTAATCTCCGTTCCTCTCACAATGAACTATTGAATGCTGAAATTAAACACTCAGACCCCAAGAACAGCACACCTCCCAAATGCAGGAAAAAATATGCGCTAACTAACATCCAGGCAGCGATGGGCCTCTCGGATCCTTCTGCACAGCCCCTGCTGGGAAATAATAGCTCTGCCAACATCAAGCTGGTGAAAAATGGGGAGAACCAGCTCCGGAAGGCTGCAGAGCAAGGGCAGCAAGACCCCAACAAAAACATCAGCCCTGCTGCAGTCATCAACATAACTTCTGAGAAGTTAGAGGGCAAAGAGCCCCATGCCCAGGAGCCCATGGGCTGTGAGATTGTGCCCGCCCAGCCCAGGAGAACTAAGAGCTTCCTCAATTACTATGCAGACCTGGAAACCTCAGCCCGAGAACTGGAGCAGAACCTGGGCAACCATCAAGGGCTTGGGGAGGAAAAGGCCCAGCCGGGCCCGGATCAGGCCCCTGCCGTCATTGGGAATGGAGATTTACTGCTGCAGAAACCAAACAAACCCCAGTCCAGTCCAGAAGATGGCCAGGTAGCCACTGTGTCCTCCAGCCCAGAGACCAAGAAGGATCACCCAAAAACAGGGGCCAAAACTGACTGTGCACTCCATCGGATCCAGAACCTGGCCCCGAGCGACGAGGAGTCAAGCTGGACGACGCTGTCCCACGACAGCGCCTCCCCCAGCTCCCCAGATGAAGCAGGTACCTCGGGGAAGGGGGGCCTCGGGTGGCACTTGCTTTTGGTCCTTCCAGCCATCAGTCAGCCAATCTGTAGACTGACCAAGGATGTCTGTCACTAGGTGAGAGAAACAAGAGCCTCTCGGGGGAGAACTGGGCAACGTGTGTGGAAAATATCATTACTCTTAAACTACATTTTAGATTAGTTTCATTTTGGATCATTCCTAAATTGTTTGTTATGGTGAGCACGTTTGTGGAAGAAATAGGTCCTCGGTTAAGTATGGTAAGTTATCATTGGTATAGAAAATATGCTATAGCACATAGGTAAACGGATTTTGTATAGTCTCTACAAATACCAGGTTTTGTTATCTGTTGATAAAACACAGTTGCCAGGGCCAGGATATAACCCAATTAAGACAACCAACTATTTTAAAGTTGTCAAGTATTTTAAAGAATTTATCTAGTGGGTAGGGTGGTGCACATCTGTAATTCTAGCACCCTCGGAGGCAGAGGAAGGAGGACCTCTCCTCCCTGGGCAACATAGCAACTTCGTGAGACCTCATCACAAAGTAAAAATTACAGGAGCTGGACCTGTAGTTCAGTGTAAAGGCCTTGTGTTTAATCCCAGTGCCACCAGAACAACAAGAAAAAACTTATTTATGTTCACGCTACTAAAAAGTTAAAACATTAGAAGTTTGTTCCTTAATAGAAATTAACATTTAAACTGGACTAGATATTATAAGTAATCTTAATCATTAAGGAACATTTTATAGTGACATTTGAAAGTGAGAAAATGGTATGTCTCATAAAATATACGTAAAAGTTTAAGATTTAACGAGTCTGATTGAGATTGGTCATTGATAGTTTTGGTGTATTTATCTTTATTTGTTGGGGTGTTACATTGTGACAGAAAAGAACAGGGTCCTAGAGGTCAGCTCCTCTTAATCCCATTTTCTCATTATCCCCAATCTACTGACCAGAAGACTGACAGATGTAGAGAACTTTGCTGTGTGTGAGTTCGGGGTGAACAACTTAACAAGGCAGCCCAGCAGCTACCCCTGTGGGTCCCTGGGCTGTGTTAATGTGAGATGAATGTATCAAAAGTATAGAATGAAGAGAAGGCAAAGGATATTTGCTATTTTTCTAAAGAAATAAATGTAAGAAAAAGGGGAGAGAGTAAAGCCATGAACATGTTTTTGAAGCACCCTTTAAGGTCCCAGTCCTTTGAGTGGTAGATTTCATCAGCTGACTGTGGCTGGGGACAGCAATAGGGTTATTGAGATGCATCTTTCTTATCTCAGAAGTGTCTGGCCCTGCACACTGGTAGTATCATATTATGTTCAGTAATGTCACTGAGTCCACAGCTCTGTTACTTTTTACCCATTCATATCCTGTGCCTGGTGGACGTTGCTCCCTGCTAGAGTGTGAATCTACAGAAACTATTCTCTGAGCATCTTTTAGGAAAATCCCACCTCTTATTTGCAGCGATGCATGCTGAGACCTCGATGGCTTCCTCTGCTCCCTGCAGGCTTCCTGCTGCTCTTCTGGGTGGGAGATGTCTTCTGATAGTTAAATTTTAAATTAACTGGAAGACCTTAAATAAATATTGCCCCTCATCATACCTCTTATTCCCAAAGATCATCATTGCTAACTTTTTGGGCTCTGGAGGTGTAAACATTTTAGGCAAGTGTCTACATTTATAATAAATTTTAAAATTTACTCAAATTCTGTAAGTCATTATCTTTTAGAAGTAAAGACGAATATACTAATACATATATGGTAATGGCATAATAGTACTTGGTCCTGTGTATTCGTGGATTCTGCCTTTGTGGATTCAGCCCATGCTTATCAACAGTATTTGGTGGAAAAAATTACAACTGTATTGAACATGTACAAACTTTATTTTCTTGTCATTCCCCAAATAACATAATATTCCATCTATTTGCATAACATTTACACTAGACTAGGTATTACAAGTAATCTAGAGATTATTGTAAGTGTATAGGAGGATACATATAGTTTATATACAAATACTCTATCATTTTATAAAGGAATTTGAGTATCTTTGATTTGGGGGATTCAGTAAGGGTCCTGAAACCATACCCCTATGTATAGCATGGGATGACTATATAGATTAATACAATTGATAGTGTGTATGGGTTTTCTCTAAAATAGTAGGGAGTTTTCTCTAAAATAATAGGAGTATCAGAAAAAAAATTACTCATAAGCTGCTAATTGTTAAAACTAGGTTATGGGTTCATGAGAGTTTGTGATTCTTATTTTATATGTTTAAAGTTTTCCATAATAAAAAGTTAATGCAAGAAAAATTACTCAAAATTTCATGCTTTGCCTTTTCCACTTGAATATATTTTATAAATTAGTGGATTTTTCTATTTCATTCCTTCTTAAGTATTTTTCATCCTGTGCAACCATGTGCCAACTCCATGAGTTATTTAGTGATCCCTCACTGGTGAATATTTAGATATTTCTGTCTGTAGCCCTTGTGCTTATTGAGTGCTGGTGTCAGTGGGGCCTCTGGAGAAGACAGAGTTTAATCTGAAAATACACATCTCACCTCATCCGCTGGGACTCCTGAAATGCGTCTATGACTTTCTCCCCAAGAAGTCACAGATGTTGGCTATACATTTGCTCTGTGTCCTAATGTGATTTGCTGCTGGGTTTCTCCACCAAACCCAGGAGAGTGCTTAGCATGCGAAGTGAACTGGATTAGAGTTCCTGACATGTTGGGAAGGTGCATTTAGTTTTTGTTCTGAGAGCTGGTTTTGAACTTAGCTGAATAAGGATGGCAATGTTGTGGTGGCCTTTGATAAATCATTAGTATTGACAGTTTTGAATTAAATATATTTGAAAAAATGTACCAGCTGTGACTCAAGATCACATTTTTAAAAGCACACTACAAGCCAAATTATTAAGAATTAATATGAAATTATTAATAATTGAATATTAATTTTTTTGGAATTGCCTTAAGGCCAGTTGTGTACTCCTGCTCTTCACAATGACATTTCTGAGTTTCAGGTAGTAAACATTACACAGATTAGTGAGCAAGATAAACAACTTTTCAGTATTGGTATTTCTTTTATTTTCTCTTTTCAGTTAGGTATTCTGTTAGTATTTAAAATGATCACAGGGAGTTTAAAGTAACATGGAATATTTCATTTGCAGTGGTGAAAGTATTTACCATGTATTTCACATGGTATATAATAAACACAAATATTAACTGTTGAAAGTAAAAAAATAGTAAATATTAAAATTATCATGTATTTCACATAGTGAGTGTATAATAAACACAAGTATTAACTGTTGAAAGTAAAACAATAGTAAATATTTTTAAGATACTGATGTGCAGTGCCTTGTGTACATTTGTCTGTGTGCTATAAGCGTATCAAATACTTATCACAGGAGAGTGTGTTTTATGATGACATCATGGCACAGTTATCTTTCGATTGTAGGCTTTGCTTTGGGTTCCTAGAAAATTAGAATAGACCCATTTCTACCTTAGGGGCATGGTTTCCAAATTAGCGTGCTATTTATAAAACAGAATGTACTACCTAACCCAGAGATTGACTGCTTTCTATTTCCCTTTCTTTCTGAGTTGCCTCCTCCAGCTTTTCACTGATTTTTTTTTAACTAATCAATCATGTCTACAATATAGTGCTGTGCTTTTCTTCCTGTGAAAAAAACCAGAAAGCTCTTAAAAAAAGAAAAGGAAAGATAAAAGAAAAGCATTCCACAGTAAAGTTTAGGAAAGTTAGAGAAGGCCTTGTCCTGAGTTCTAAGACTGTCACATCCTCTTGGAACTGTGAACCCAGTTGATAATTTGTCACAGTGTTATTCCTTCCCAGGTAAGTACAGGGGCTCAGATAAGCTGCTTACTTTGCTGTGACTTCTCTCTTAACCGATGTGCCATGTGTGCTTCATGAAGACCTGGAAGCTGGAGCATTTTGAAGCCTTAAGGGTACTAAATTATATGTTAGGTTTTATGTGGTTGTCACAAAATTGGAGACACAGAATGTGACTGACATTGGATGGTGTCATGGTTTATGTCTGTGTCGCACAGGCCTCATGAGTTTGAATTGTGCATTTGTTATTCGTTCATGTCTAGTGCTTGGATTGATGGTGTTAGTGCTATACCCACATAGGGGTGGAGCCAGGATGTGATGTAATGGCAGGAAGAAGGTGTGTCTTGCTCTTTGCTGGTTCCTGTTTGCTGTTTGCAGCCGCCATGAATGGCGGCCCAGCCATGCCCACCTGCCTGGGAGCCAACTGAGTGTGGACTGAAACCTCCAAAAACTGTAAGAAATAAACCTTCCCTTGCCCAACTTGGGCTTCAGGTATTTTGTCTCAGCGACAAGCATAAAGTAACTAAGACAGATGGGTTTGTGTGCATATGTGTGCATGTGTGTGTGTGTGTGTGTGTGTGTGTGTGTGTGTGTGTGCACACTGCTAATTGAACCCAGTCCCTTGCAAAAGCTAAGCAGATGTTCTACCACTGTGCCTCACCCTCTGAGTCTAAGTTTCATTTAATAAGCATTTCAAAGTTAGGTTCAGGGCTATAGTGTACAAAAGCAGGATTTTACACCAACAAAATAAAGTCCAGTTGGTGCAGCAGAGCCTAAAACTCCATTAACTTAGAAAGGGGCTGGGCCGTAGAGTCAGCTTCCTGAGCTTAACTCCCAGTTCTCCACCAACCGGCAGTTTATTTGTCTCTCATCTATAAAACAGAGACTCATAGTCTTTTGTCCTAAACTTACCTTCAAGGGTTAAGTGAGAGCATCTTCAAAGAGCTCTGAGAGCAAAAATAGCATATAGCAAGAATAAATAGTAGCAGTTATTAGTGATTATCAGTACAGTGGTATTGATAAAAAATATTTACTTTTAATTCTGAAATGCCTATATATTAAACTGATTTTAATTAAGACCTTCTGGACTTGAAGGCTAAGGAATGGCCTATCTTTGTAATGTCACTTTCTGGACCAAGGCAGGTGAGCTTAGTAAAGGAGTCATGATAAATTGAATAAAAACAGAGGCCATGAAAAGAAAGAAGAAAAATTTAAAAAAGAGAACAAAAGAAAAAAAAAAAAAAAACAGAGGCCATCTACATATCCCCAAACATCCCTGGTGTATTGTCTAGGCCACTTTTTGTTGTTGTTTTGTTTTTTGTGGTACTGGAGATTGTACCCAGGGCCTTTGCACTGAGCTATATTCCTACCCCCCACCCCATTTTAAAATTTGAGACATTGTTTTGCTAAATCTCCCAGGTTGGACTGGAATTTGCAGTTCTCCTGACTCAGCTTCCTAGATTTCTGGGGTTACGGGTATGATCTTAAATCTTAATCAGTGTCTGATTTGAGTATTGCCTGTATGTTGTCTAAATTAACTGATCAGATTACCTGATAACAGGTGAGGTTCAATAGCCCGAGTCACTGGAAAAGGCACAATGAACTTCTAGTGTGTATGTGTGTCAGGTCCTACCCTTGCCTTCTCTCACTGAGGCTGCTGTGCTGGCACTGGAGCCCGGGTCTCTAGACACAGTGTCCCATATTTTTCTGTTGTCCCACAATCTTGGGACTTGATTCTAGAGACTGAATACACTAGACTTCCTCCTGTTTAGTTGGATAGCTATGGATGGCAGTTTATCTTGCAATCCAGATCGTGGGAAGCCAGATATCTTCCAGGATTTTTCTATGCCTTTATGAGATCGAACTCAAAAGCAATCTCCTCCGTGAAACTTTTCTAGATTCTTTGAGTGTAGAAAGTCCTTTCTCTGTACTCCAAAGAAGTGTTCTCAAGTATGTTATCATGCTTCTCTGAGTGGCTTCCTGCTCTAGTTGAACGTTTTCATTTAGATTTGGAGCTCCATAAAAACAAGAGGCAGGCCCTCATTCTGTGTGTGTGTGAATCTCATCATGTTGCAAGTGGTGTGCAGTAAGTGGTCCCATCGGTGTCACCTTTTGCTGGTTGGATGGGCAGAGGTGGATCAAGATCATTGTACATGCACTGATATTTACCATGCTACTATACCTATAAAGGTCAAAAAGTAAAGCACAGCCTGTATAAAAATAATTGTGTAAAGCACTCAGGTAGTATGACTTTTATTTATATTCTAGGTTTCTGAGAGAGTTGAAGAGTTGGGGCTAGTAATTCAGTGTTCCACAAACATTTTTTGTATGCATCTATAGATCTTTGAGGGCAATCAGTTTTCAGATGTTGCCTTAATTTGCAGGTTATGGATTGATCCATGTTGCTCTAGAGTTTGAGGCCTTTGATATCTTCATTTGATTGTTTCTATTCCTGAGACAAGCAAAGCCTTCTGCTAGCCCAGGAGCTGATGAGGGCAAAAGCTAAGGCACAAGCCTGATTATGTCAATGTGACTGGCAGGATGTCTTATTTCAGGCTTTAGTTAGCTTGAGAATATTAGGGCTTTGGGTAAGTTTGTTTTCTGAAATATCTTCTGAATGTTCATTTTTGTCTCAAATGGCTTTTGGTAATTCAAACATAAATAATTTTCTCTCCATTGTCTTAAAAATTCTAGAATATAAGAAAGGCTCAGTTTTCCGCTGGCTCACCCTGCTGTATTAATTTTAATCTTTTGAGCATTTTAAATGATTCACTAGCCTTCCTGTGATGTCGCCTCCACCGAATGTTCCATGATGTAACAGAAAGAACTCAAGAAGGCAAGTGAGAGATACTCCCAAAATAGTTGGGGCACAGTGGGTTCTGGGATAGATCATGCATTTTTCAAATTAGACTTTGGTGCTCCAGGGGTAAAAGTATGTATAAAATATTTATGTTAACCTGTGGACCTATGAAAGAAAAAAATTATGTTCAATTTAAGATTTTGGGAAAGTTCTATTCTGGTAAGTGTTTAAGATAGTTTTGTAGGATGTGGTGGCACACACTTGTAATCCCAGCACCTAGAAGGCTCTGAGGTAGGAAGATCACAAGTTCAAGCCCAGCCTTGGCAACTTAGCAGAATCTGTCTCTCAAAAATAAAAAGTTTGGCATCTATTATAAAGTATACTAGGGTATACTTTATATTGGAAGTACACTGTGAGATGAACAGTGACAAAGACCTAGCAGTCTGTGAGGACAGCAGACATATTTGAGGTGGACCTAGCAAATGGCCACAAGAGCCTAGAGCACTGTGAGTGAAACCAGCAGAAAAACTTGATGAAAACAGGCAAACTAATGTTTCCCAGCCCCAGAGGAGAGTGTAGTCGAGGAACTTGACCTACGGAAATGGGTTACTCCTTTTGAGCAAAGATTAAGAAGAGACAGTGTTAGCAGTCAGCTTTTTATTACCAAAATGAAATAGCGGAAGCACACCATCAAGAATGAAGGTTTAGCTAAAGCCATTGATCTGAAAGTGCAATGACGGGGGAATTAAACTACAATATGATTTCAGGGGGACAAACCATAGCCAGACTTTAGCAGAGAGAAGTGTAAGAGTAGCCATGTTCTTCTTTCTTAGGTTAAGAGACATAAATATTTCCAAACTTATAAAATAGCAAGAAGAAAGTTTGTGACCCTAACCTGACAATACAGCGCTGTGAAAGCTTCAGAGACGGACAGAGCTGGAGCGTCCTCAGTGCATGTTCGTCTGCCTTTCTCCCATGATACTGGAGCCTCTTGTGGCCTTTTCTTGGTCTGCCTTTAATGGATGTGCTGTCCTGTGCACACTCACAGGCTGGGTGAGTGCTGCCTCTTTCACCTCGCTGTATTCACCTTTTGCTGGCTGAAGTAAAGGACTACTACTTTAAGATGGAAAGCAACCTCAAATCATGTTTTATTCAAAAGACAGTGTTTTAGAAAATGTTGGACTGGGTGCTGAGGCTTAAAATTGAGAAATTTTACATGAAACGATGGTTCTTTTGAACCTCTTGAAAATCCAGAAATCTCACCACTGGTCTCAAATGCCAGAGACAAGAGTCTCAGATAAATCCTGCTTCTCTGGCGCCAGCCATTGAGCTCATGGTGGGTCCCCCATTGCAACTGTTGATAGCACCATCATGTACACATAGGACTATTATGGCAGAAAGAACCAGGCTAATTACAGCTGCGTGCAAGCGTAATGCCATAGTGACAACATGCTGGGATCTACAGGCTTCTTTTAATCATAGTCATCCTAGTCTGAGTCCTAGGCCTTCTGGTAGAATCGTAAAGTGTGACATGAACTGTTAAGCAAAACATGCTTGAAATTTTTAAAGACGTCTTTAGATGACTTCTCAGAGTTCTCCATCTGTTATTCTGGTTAGAGGAAGGAAAACATTAGCTTTTCCAAAGCTAAGATGTGGGTGGTTCATAAATTCTGTGCCTTAAGGCTGACTCAGTTAATATGCCCAGTTCACTTTCATAAATGTAACAGTAAATAATAAATTACCTTTGTGTGTCTGTATGTGTTGGGGATCTTTTTTTTTTCTTTCTCATTAACCCAGACCCTGTGCATGCTAAGCACACTGTGTAATGCTGAAATATATGCCCATTCCCTTCCCTCATTTTATTTATAATACTAATACTCTTATATACATTATTATATATTTATTACATATGTAAATGTATATTCATTACCTTATCAGACTTTTAAGATGCAAAACAATGACATAAAAGCTTATATTTGGGTACATCACTGGAATAGAGAGTCATATGATTAGCATTCCATGTGGAATGGCCAGAAGGTGAGAAAATGAGATGATCCCAGGCGTTGGTGATGTTACCTCAGAGAACAGCTGATATATTTTTGGTTTTAATTTTTCTTTAATGTCGTTATTGTTAGTTGATATTTTTTCCCTCAGTGCTATTTGATAAATTTTTCAAATAGAACTGCACTGAGCTGGTTGGTACATCCTGGTTGTTACAAAGATAGATGTCTTACAAATGGCTTATTTGGGAAGCTGATTTTGGTTTGTTGTTTCTTACCAGAATTTTTCTTCTCATACACTTAATTGCATTTGTGATGGTTAAGCTTTATAGGATATTGGGTCAGGTAAGCCTATTTAATACCTAATAGACACACAGAATGTCTCGAGAGAATCTTTTTACAGCCTTTTCTTGGAATGTTCTAGGACAGTAATGGCGAACCTTTTAGAGCTTTCAATGATAACAACCCACAGTGGCAGGCACACCACAGATTGCCATCTACTGTTCTTGTAGAATATGTGGTCAGAACCCCATGTGGAGTTGACAGAATTTGAGAGGTCTGCAGTGACCCCCAACTCCAAACTACTGGGAAGGACCTAATGGGAGATAGAGCAGGGGAAGTTGAAGAGAAGATTTGAGGACTCCAGTAACTTGCTCATAGAAGTTTCTAGAAACATGGGCCTGGTGTGGTAGTGAACCGCAATCTCAGCACTCAGGAGGCTGAGGCAGGAGGATCATTGCAAGTTTGAGACCAACCTGAGCTACAAAGTGAGCCTAAGGCCAGCCTGACTGCATAGCGAGACCCTGTGTCAAAGAAAATAAATAAATTAAATTAAATTAAAAGGAGAAGGGAAGGAAGAGGAGGAGGAGAAGAAGTAGTAGTAATAGTAGTTTCTAGAAACACTTCTCTCAGTAATGGCTAACTCTTCCAGTTCCTGTTTTGTTTTCCTGGTGGGGGCGCTGTGACCAGCATTCCTATTCATTTGTACTCACAGCAGAAAAGTGAGATATTTTATGATCTTCTCTACTTTCCTTCTTTTCCCAGAACAAGCAACAGCCTTTTGTAAGATTTCAGAGTGGTTTTCATCTTTTAGTCATCATCTTGTCAACTGTTAGTTTTTCTTCCAATTGCCGTGGAACAAGACCCCAGAGTGAGAGAACATGTGTCTAAGAGAAGCATTTTCACCTGAGTCCTTGTATCTTTAAGTGGAGGACATTGGATTGATAAAAATCTAGACCTTCTGCATTTATAGTGAAAAGGACAATAGGTGAGCCTTACTCTGTGGACATACTGTCAGTCATTGAATGCTGACTGAGGCCCCAACATGCAAGGAACTGAGCTCCGTTCTGGACAGCAGAAAGCTCACAAGATCCTTCCTCAAGATTTTACAACATTACCACTGCCAGGGGTTTAAAGTCAGAGGTCCTGGCCCATTCCCATTCCCTCACTTTCTTTCCTCTGTTTTCTACCTTTTTGAAAAGTATGTAATTGAAAATTAAAAAGTATATAATTGAAAATTAAAACTTGAGTGCATAGTTTAATTGAAAGTAATTGGTTTCTCTTATCTGCTTCTATCCTTAGTATATCTTGATGAATTGTTTTGGTAGAAGTAGTTGAAGAAAATCTTATCAGCCTCCTACAGACATGTGGGTGCAAAAGAGGAATATTTTAGTAGTCTTTGAGGTAATTACAGATCTGCTTTTCTGTTAGTGATACATCAGAACTCCATAATTGGTAGTTTCTTAAAGGTTAGCTACAGTGTAGAATGTGAACCCATAATAAGAAGCTTTTTAGTAGTCTGTTATATCACAATCTACCGGGCTATCACACATTTCAAATGGGTGCTTTTCCATAGATAATTTTGTAACATTATGTATCGGTTATTTGGTAAATATTTCCTCAGTGAGCTATAAATACCTTCTTGGTATTGATAAGTATCATTATACAGTCTGAAAATGCTACATTTGTTAATCTAACCATCTCATCAGAGAAGTCTTACTGGGAAGCTGTCAAACTCACAGAGCAAAAACAAGTTTTCCCAAATTCTGCTGTTTGCCTTCAGCTCGAATTTTATCATCAGCAACAAGTAGTGTTATTTCTTAAAGTGTTCATTTTGAGAAAATGTCTGTCCATACTCGGATTTGAATAACATAGTTTATCTGTCACTTTTTTTTTTTCAAGTAAGAGGTTATCTATGACAAAGCAGCTAGTTTAGCCAGCAGCTTACCCAGTTTCACGTGCCTTTCCTTGAAATGACAGTTACACTACATGTGCATCTTCACCTGAAAGATACACACCTAGCCAGATGTGGCTGGCATACACCTGGTCAATTTGGTTACTTAACTAGATTCTGTTTCAAAATAAAAAATTAAGGGTTGGTTTTGTATCCTAGTGCGAAAGTCCTTGGTTCAGTCTCCAGATGGGGTGATGGTAGTTGTGGGGAACACTAAAAGATATCCACTTAAGGGTTGAAATTTAATAAAACCAATCATTTTTACTGCTTCTTCAGGGATATTCTTACTGGGAATGTGTAGCATGGGAAATATAATAACAACTCATATATTTTGTGCTACTGTCTTATTTCATGTTGAGATAATTTATTAGTAATTTTTGTGTCCTATCATTTAAATGTGAAAGCGATAAAAAAGATGATAAATAATGTCCTAGAATTGTAAAATAGCCTCAGTCTCAGAGCCCTTCTAGAATCTCCTTTGGGAACTTTTGCTATACGAATTAGCACTTTTAGAGATCTGATTGGAGATCAGTATGTGGAAGATGCTGATGGCCATTGAGAGAGAGGCTAGGCTGGAGAATTTTAATCCTTGTCTATGAACTTACAAGAAGACCAACTTCTTAGGGACATACTCATCAGTCTAGTCCTTGAAACTGAAATGCAAAAGCCAAAATACCTATTTACCAATCCCTGAGGAAAATTATCACTTTCTTCAGTCTTAGAAATCTTGGTACTATGTGGTCAGTGCATACTCTTAATGTCAGTACATTATTTCCCAGCTAGAAATAATTGTAAAACTTTATAGGAAACCCACACATCAGCAGGTGATTGATCACATAGAGTGGTAATAGTCTCAGCAGAGAGAAAGCAGATGAATTGAATGTTTAAGTGGCAACCAGGATAGTCTGATGTGTCTTGCCCTTCCCATTGGGCCAATGCTAGCGAGGACCTAGTGTCCTTGAAGTTCGTTAGACAAGTTGCCTCCTCTTTGGAGAAGAGGAGTGGCTCCTTTCTTTTCTATCTTTTCTTTTCTCTTTTTTCTTTCTTTCGATAATTATGTTTCTGGACAACATAATCTTTAAAGATACAGGAACTTCTATAGAGTTAAAAGTGCTTCACAGTATGTTGAGAACCATCCTGTTTCATGCCTATGTATGTCTTAGCCTTGATTCATTGGCTGGTTGAACTGTTGAACTTTAACTCAGAGAGCGGTCATATTCTGTCATTTACAAGTTTGGAGGAAATCTCATTGCAGCATTATTGAGCTGTGGTCTATTTACATCAAGATCACAGAGATCAGTGATGAATTTTTTTAGAGTTTTCAATGATAACGAACAGCTGGCTGCGGGATGTGCGTCATAGTTTTGCCACCACTGACATCAGTGTTTTCAAAATGTGAGTGACCAGCCAGGTGTAGTGGCACACTTCTGTAATCCCAGCACTCAGGAGGCTGAGGCAGGAGGATTGTTACAAGTTTGAGACCAGCCTGGGCTACAAAATAAGCCCAGGGCCAAGGCTGAATTACATAATGAGAACTTGTCTCAAAAACACAAAATCAGTCAATCAATAAATAAATAAAATAAAAATAAAAATTTAAAAATAAAATGTGAGTGCCTGGACCTTCATGGGTCCTATAGACTCAGACCTGGGAGGCCAGTCTCAGAAACCTGAATTTTAACTAATTCTTGAGAGGGTTTTCCATACACCAAGTTGGAGAAGTGCAATTCAAATTCTGATATAAAATCTGTTCTGGCCAGGGCCTTCTGGTGTGTTTAAAGTGCTATGTTCTTATTACAGTGGGTTGTTAAGGCTATATAGAGTGGGTTATGAAAGCTGCAAATTAGTAAGTATATCTTCTATGGCAAGAGGGGTTAAAAAGTCTAGCGTTTGTCTGTACTTTTTGTTTCTTTGTTTACTTGCAAAAACAAACAACAGTGTCACCTTACTTCAACTCTGGGCTAAAAATTAGCAGAAGGAAATTGCTGTAGTTAGGACTCCATTGGTATTTTTTCTATGTTCGCTGTATGTAACAGGATCAGTTAGTATCTGTTACTCTGTACCAGCATCTTCAGTGGTGTGAAAGTTACTCATAATTTTAAGGATAGACTACATTAATGTAAAAAGAGTTACAGAAGCTTTAAGATACATGACGTTTTCTAGGGGACTTTTTATCAGTATCATGAAGCAAAACGTTTAAAAATCAAAACAAAATCCAAAATGACCCAATGTCTACAGTCAGCTGACTAAACCGTGCACATCCCCTGTAAATCAAGCATTATTTATTTATTTCCTTTTTCCTCTAGTTTTCTCCATAAATACAATTTATACCTTCATGAGCTGAGCCCCCAAGTCTGAGCTTCAGCTGAGAGGAAAGGAAGAGAAGGGTCCATGTAGAGTTTGGTGAAATCTAATGAAACATAGTTTCCAAAATGGTGGATGTTTGCTGAGATTAAATATATATAGCTGCTTAATCTGTGTTACTTTACTCATATGGGTGCACTTGGACGACCATCACCCTACATGATGGTATATTTAGGCTGGATTCCTTTACAGTGAAGCAATGCCTCATGACGTTACAGCGGCTCTATCAGGAGCTTTCTGGAAATCTGAAAGGTTTGGAACAGTAGGCTGTGGAAATACTGAGCTGTTTGCTAAGTCCTGCCTCCCGCCCTCCCTGCCCCTTCCCTCCCTCCCTGCCCCTCTTCCTTCCATCCATCCATCCTAATTGTGACGGCACAAGTGTCTTTCACTTCGGCACTTTCACACACACACAAAAAAAGAATACTTTTCAGGTTAGACAACCTGGGATGTCCCCATGATGTTGGGCAGCAACCACACAATCACCAGTTTCAGGCTATTACTGCTTGAAACATTTTTAAATTGCGTAAATACATCTGTACTACATTCCAGTGATACAGTGGTAAAAGAGTTTAAATTCTGCTTAGTTGCTCTGTGTCCTTAGGCAAAAGTTATTAAGCATTTCTGAGACTTAGTTTTCCAATTTTATTTTATTTATTTATTTTTTTTTTACTTTTTTTTACAAGCTGATCATTAAAGTTTTCCAATTTTAAAAACAGGTTCGTATCACCTTCAAAAGATTCTTGTGATAACTAAATGAGCTAATAACATATGAAAGTGTATTTGCCAAAATGTGTGCAAAGTGTGCATTTATGTTTGTACAGCAGGCCGTTTGTATCATTGAAAGCCCTAACAGGTTTGCCATCACTGGTCTAAGGTATTCATTTTAAAGCCAACAGAATGATATTTGCATTAAGGTAGATTTTATGGATCTGTATCCTAGCACCTACTGACCACTGGTATAGCAGGTGGGCCAAAACTATCTATTCTTAAGTTTTCTTACCGTAGACTACATTGACTAGTTTGTGACCACAGCACTGTATTTTTTAAAAGCTTTGATATCAGTGTTTATTTAAGCTCTCCACGTTTTTCCTTTATGGGGCTGAAGTTAGAAATCATTCATTCAGAAATTCACTTGCTTCATTTGTAAAATGCTGACAATACTCACTTTAGGAGAGTGACAATGGTAACTATTTATTGAATGCCTACTGTGTGTTAGGTTCTATTTAAGCATTATAGAATCTAGTCTGCTACCAGGTAAAGGAGCTTTTTTAAAAATTTACTTTTTAAAGAAATAAGCTTAGTGAGGTTTAGGAAGCCACAAGAATCAAGGTTAATGTTACTGCATAGCTAAATGACCAAAAGGATCAGTATCTGGGTCGATCTGATTTCAGAGTCCATGCCCTTCATTCCATTTTTTGACATTCCTGTGAGTATGAAGGCAGAATAGTAAGGGGAAAGAGTCTGCCTCTATTTCTGGGAGTCAAGAAGCCATCTTTTGGATCCTTCTTCGATGGCATAGTTTTAGCAGTTAGTATGTTTTCCTTGTTGGTGGCTGTCTCCTCTTCCTCTTCTTCCTCTTCTCCTCGTCTTCCTCTTCCTCCTCTTCGTTCTCCTCCTCCTTGTCCTTCTCTTCCTCATTGTCTTTTCCTTCTTTCCCAATTGAACAGTCCACTAATGATCACTGTAAGGCCAGAATTTGCTGCTTTTTTTTTTTTGATTCCCCAGCTATCATTAACTTATAAAGCCAGGTCACATGACTCACGATGATTAGCCTGTGAATGTGGCATCTGTGATACCATTCCTTGGAGCCCACAGCATCCCCCTGCTGATGAAGCTGTGGTGACATTGATCACCCCAAAGTGCAGATAGCAGAAACCAAAATCCAACAGGTTTCGTTGTACAGTAGTCTGTGTAATGCATGCACACCTGTAAGTTACTATAAATTATCTATTGGAATGCAATAGGGAATAAAATAATCAAACAAGCAAATTAACAAACAAAGTTAATATGTGGCTGGTTTGAAAAATTGACACATTTGGGATGGCCTTGGGAAAGAATGTACTTTGTATTCTACTCAAGGGAAATTAAAAACTCTTGTGTTTATTGATCTCCACTAAGCTCATCTGCACATTGTTTTTATAAAAAGCTAAGTGGTGATGGCGAGCCATAATTTTTGGACACATAGATTTTTTAGATGCAAAGATTTTGTTTCTGCTTCTAGGAAATGTATGCAGGAAGCACAGAAGCATACACTTGTGAAAAGCATCTTTTTCATTACATCCACTCTGGTGTACATTGACAGGTAGCAAAGGGACAACAGATGTTCTCTGAGCTTTGCTTGGCTTTCCTCTGCCTTGGGTCCCTGAACAGTACACAGAGAGCCAAGTGCTTATGGGCAAAGGGCAAGAGCTTCCTCCTCTGAGACTACAGGTACTCCTGATCATCTGTTAATACTGTGTATCAGTAAACAAAGGAGAGAAGTTGGAGATACACCATCAGCTCCTCTAAACCACTGAAAAATCCATGTATCCCTCACCCACTACACGAACCTTTAAAAAACAAGTGGGGAGGGAGAGGCTTTGGTTAGTAAAAGAAAATTCCGTATTATTTAGCATTCATTACAATGATATTAATTGTAAGTATATTAATTGTAAATATGTCATTTCAAAACAAAAGAATGGGTTGTTAGGAAGAATTAAGCTTTAGTTCATTTGAGTTCAAGCTCAGTATATTTCAAAATCAAGGCTTTCAGCACAAATCCAGTGGGAATAACACATCCTGGGGCTAGTCTGGTTCTGTAGCTGTTGTGATTGTATGTGTGTGGCACAGAAATGTGGCAATGAAATTCTTGTATCAGAACTGGCTTTGAATTATCCTTGGGGTGCAATCACTTAGTCATGGTGACCATTTGTTTCTCACCCACCATACGAACAGTCTGTTCCCATCCATTATCTTAATTTATTTTTCAAAATAACCCTGCATGTGAATGTTCTTATTTTTCAGACAAGGAAACTGAGGTTTGGAGAGATTGATCTTATTTGATGAACGGTAATGTTTGAATGTAAAGTTTCATTGTAGTGGATAGAATCTTAGCGTTTGAAGGGACCTTGGATTTTATGTATTCTACTCTCCCTTCTGTTGTGTCATAGAGATGGTGGTTCACAACCTACTTAGAATGAATCCTGCTTGACAGAATGGTTCACAGTTTAAAGGGTCGTGGAAGTGGGATACTTACTAGAGTGGTGGTACCTACCTACTCTCACACTTTTTCTGTTTTGTAATTATCAATCAGAAGCACCATGGGAATTCTCATGTCCTATTTAGAGAGCTAGGCACACAGAAATCACATCCAGTCCTTCATTTTTCAGAAAAGATAACTAATTTCTAAAACATCTTAAAGTGTCAGTCATTGGATTGAAATGTCAGAACTAAAAAAGAGTCTTCTGAAATATTAAACAGACCGTCTTATCATTTAGGACACAAAAATCAATGTCTAAAGAGATCAGGCACATTAAAACAAAAAACAGGTTCCATATAATTTGTAGATCTTAAGTTTCCTGAGGATGATGACTTTGTAACTTTAGATTTAAAAAGTTGCTGGACTGAGAAAACAGACAATCTTTTGCGGTTAAATGGCCAAATTCTAAAATATGTTGGGTCCCTGTTAAACGCCAAGTCAGTCATTAAAACTATGACAGAAAATTAAAAATCTGAAAAATAAAAATACACATGTGTATTATTTTGATACGTATACTTGGTGTTACATTGCTTAACTTTGAGCTTTTCCTTTTAAATAGTAAAATAGAAAACTATGGAAAAGAAAGTCTTTACCTCTTAAGATTAATAATTTTTTAGGAGACACTGATTTAATTTTACCGTACCATGCAAAAAAGTTTTCTTGGTCATTTTGGCCAACGTGATTTTTGGCTTTGTTTTAAATTATTGATTACAGTTAAAAGGGGAGGGCCTTTCTGATGAGAACAGCACTCTCTTTAATAGCCTTTCACAAAATCAATTTCCACCATTCTGCCTTGCTCCTTTGGGGGTGGGGGTGTTGATGGTTGAGAGCCTTAAGAAGAATTTTATGTCCTAAATTTAATCTTAATAATTATTCATTGTCTTTTCTGGCCCCCATGTTTATGCAAACACTTTGAAGATACTCTTTTTGAATCATTTCTTTGGTGCTTGGAAGAGAGCTGTGTGAGGTGTTTTGGTAGTGAAGTGGCACTCGGTGACAGATTAATACAGTAGAGCTGTAGTCCAAATATCTCTTGTTGCCAGTTACCGTCTCTTGAATGGAATGAGGCAGATCATGCATCAGTGTCTTTCAAACCAGAGGCAGTTCATTGGTGCATGCACCTTTCTGAGCTGCCTTTTTCAAGCTTATGTATCCAGGGAGGTGTTAAGACCATTTACATATGGAGCCTGAGCTATGTAGTGTCCAGGCAAATGTGTGCAGGAGAGGTGGTTGTATTCTCCCACACAAAATCTGATTCTAGCCAGGCTAATTAATGAATTCTTGTTTACGCCTGAAGCTGCTGGCCTTGCGTAGAACGAATAGGATGCTGATGTAGGGGTCCTGGGAAGAAGGTCAGGCACCTGCTGAGCAGTGTAGCTCAGACCCCAGAGGATGCTGGTGGCAGAGGTGTTGAGAGGGGAGTGCGCAGTCACAGCGAGAGATTGTAAGTAGTCTGCATGGGCAGTATTCTCTGGATCTGTCTTGTTTCTGGATTCCTTTAGAACTCTGTTTTTTTTTTTTTTTTAGCTTGTTTTGTTAACTTCACAGGGGAATCATAAATGAAGGCAACAAGCAGCTTTGAGTTGATGTAGTAGCTTGAAGAGATGCTCTCAAAGTCCAGGTGTCCCCAACCCCCGAGGTCCCAGAGTTAAATTTGGAAATTGTAATCCATGGTGCTTGGAAGTTTCCAAACTAGATAGAATCCATTACAAAACTCTGTTTTCTCCTTCATGTGTCACTGATTTCTTCTCAGGTACAACTTATTAAATTACTGAAGCAGAAAAAGTCTATACCAAAGTTAATATGAATCAGTAAGTTCATTTTAGTCAAATGGTATCATTCCAGGTAAAATGCCTTCTTTCCCATAGTGAACTATAAACTGGCCTGAAGACTGTAATTAGGATCAATGACATTTTTCTCACACAATTTGACTTATATCTAGAAATGTTTCTTTGCTCAACTTTCCAAAAATTACTGATGCTTATGTTTTTACTGAGCTTTACTCTAATTCAGATTAATTAACTTTGTGGCATTATTATTTTATTGTTTTAATACTTAGAGATTTAGTGTGGCAAAATTGCATTGGGATGAAAAAAAATGCTACTTTATTTTTGGTTTGTCTGGTAAGAAATCCATTAGTGTCTAAAATTGCCCCGATTTTTGTCTTTTTTTTTTAAATACAGTTTGTGAATTAGTGGATCAATATATTAAACATGAAATTCACTGGAGATGAAGTAGTTTTACAAGATAATGAAATCAATTCTAACCTGAAAAGATGAATATCAGTTAGCTTCATGGTCACTATTGGTACCTGTATAGGCCCTGGGATGTTTTTTGTTGTTGTTGTTGTTGTTTTAATTTTATTAGGTCCTGGGATGTTTTTTGTAAACTTCTGAAAAATTATGCATTCCCTCTGCTACACTGGAGCTTGGTTAACTCAGCACAAATATGGCTTCTCCTTCTCATAAGACACCAGTCCTATTAGATTGGGCTTCCATAATAACTGCCTTTCCAAAGGCTCTGCCTCCAAATACAGCCATGTTCTATGATACTCACGTGAGGGCTGTGACATAGGATTCTTGGCAGGACACAGGTTAGTCTATAAAATTAGTGTGGTTGAGGACTGAGTAAAGTTGGCGGGTGTTTTAAGACCCTGTTTTATTGCTTGCTCTATGTGTGAGAGAAGCAAACCCCAAATATGAGTGTGGCCGCTTCAGTGAAGAATTCGGGGGCTGCAGTGGAGCGGTAAGGACCCCTACACATCATCCACGTGGCCTCATCATGGGGCAGAGACCACACACGTAGCCAGCGTGTACTGATTTTAGACCTTTTTGAAATGGAAAAATTTTTCCTAATGTATTTACAAAGTCATTTTGTCTGCAGTGGTTGATTGTCTGTACTAATGGTGGAGAATATTTGCATAGAAAATAGAGTGACACTGCTTCATGTTCAGCTTCCAGATCAATGTCCATAGGTTTTACATTCTGGATTCTAAGTCTCTTATTTGCTAATCATGGCACTGTAGACCAATTAACCTCATCTATAAAAGATGGGATTGGTCAAGGTAGATTGTTGGTTTACATATTTTAGTGTTCAGAGGTTTCTTGTGTTAAAGTATATATTCCCTGGACCTCATTCCATGGAGATTTATATCTGGATGTTTCCTTAAAGTTGCAAATGATCATAGACTGGGCTTTTGGAAGGTAATGGGTCATAGGAGCTCATAGCAGACTTGCTGTTAGATGGGAGGCTCTAGTGGCAGGGGTGTCACTGGGTCATGGCCCAGTTCCTGCTTTCACTCTCTGCCTTCCCACCTCCGTGCCATAAGCAGCTCCGTGCCAATAAGCAGCTATACCTCTGCCATGCCCCAGTGTCATGCTGTGCTGCCCTGGAGCCAGCTGACTATGGCCTGAGACCTCTAAGAACCGGGAGCCAAAATAAACCTTTTCTCCCTTAAGTTGTAGGTTTTGGATATTCTGTGTCAGCAACCAGGAAAGTGACTCAGACAGTCCTGGATGGTCCTGAGAGTCTCCTTTGTTGACCAGAATCCCTGGTGAATGTGATGCAGGTGATTTTTCCATTTCTTCTAGTCAGAAGAGAGACTGTGGGCTAGATACACTTGAGAAAAAGCATTAGTTTGAGTAAATTACGTATAGCCTTTTTTGGTTTTTTTTTCCCCCAAAGCTACACAATTTGAACTCTATATTGTGCCAAATTGCAGCAGTTTAAGCTACAAGAGCACAAGCACAGTCTATCAGGTTGCACATAATGAGGAAGGCATTGACTTAACCAGGGGGATGTAATTTCTTCTGTTTCTGACACTATCCCAAACTTTCTCCTCCTTGGTATTCTGCATCTTAGAGACAAATTGTCATATCCTGATTGCACACACATTGGCAGTACTCGCGGATCATAGGTGGGTATTCTTGTTTTCTCTCTTGCCCACAGCGTGTTGACTGCTAATTCTCTGATGCCAGGGTTGTAAAAGAATAAATGAATCCAGAATGCAAGCAAAAGAAATAATGAGGAGACAAAGTACTCTCTAGGAGACTGTGACCTGGAAACTTGAGAAGGGACCAGCAAGTGAGGAAAATAGAGAAATAACTGCTGATTTTGTCCCCAAAATGCTGGGTGTCTTATTTCAGTATTTTGTTGGTGCATAACAGATTATCAAGTAGAGACATCAAGTGACGTCTGTAGTTTCTATGCGTCAGGATTCCTAATGTGGAGTGGCTGCATCCTATTGCATGTCTCAGGGCTGAAGTCAGGGTGCTAGCTGGGGCTTATCTGAGGCTCCTAGTCTTCTTACAAGCTCATTTGTGGTTGGAGGAATTCATTTCTTTAGGGTTAGGTCCTAAGTTTTCTTGCTTGAGGTCAGGATCACTGTCAGCTCCTAGAGGATGCCAGCTCATTGTTCCCTTGTGGCCTAATACTCATATTAAAGGGGAGCTCGAATTTTTAAGGCCAGCAGGGAAATATCTACTGCTCTTTTTCCCCTTTAGTGCTTGCCTGGTTAGGCCAGGACCACCCAGGATCATGTCTCTTTATATGAACTCAAAGGCAACTGATTAGGGACCTTGGTTAATTATGCAAAAACCCCTTCATCTTCCAATGTAGCATAATCATAGGATTCTATTTGTAGATATTGCCCGTACTTGGGAGGGCAGAATGATATAGAACATGGACATCAGGAGGCAGGAATCTTTGGGCTGTCTTAGAATTCTACCGCCTCTGTGTTCAAAGTTGTGTATGTTGAACATCATTGGTTAGAAACTCTATAAAAATACTAATATTAATTTCCAGGGATCTCTAGTTAATTGTATGCATTCTAACCTGAAACTTTTTTGAAAAATGTTGTTAAGCAGAATACAATATCTAGCCTTTTCTTCCAGAAATTAAAACCAGAGAGTGCTAGAAAAATACATAGCTCCTGGTGACCACACTCATAGTGCAGCTGGGAAACCACCTCAGTGGAAGAAGTCCCAAGGTCACAGAGCAGAGAAAAATGGGCCTCTGCTAGTACCTTGCTGTCCTTTATCTTCCTATCTCTTAGTATTTTTTAAAAAACATGATCCAAATACTGTTTTATTAATAAATATAGAACTTGTTGACTTCAATGAACAATTTTCTTTGTATCCCATTATTGTCTTGAATTAGAACATTTTTCTTATGTATGAATTAGTTACTAAGTGAAATGGAATCTTGGATAAAATGAGCTTTTTGTTGTTTATTTGCAAGCATAAAATCTTAATAATTTTCATGGTGACTCATACAATCAAGGACTTGTATAGCCAAGGGTGAGGGCAGGGACCAGTGAAAGTCTATGTGATCCAACTGCCCTTAAAAAATTTGGATCCAGTTGACAACTGAATTGATACCTCACTAAATAATTTTCCATACTTTTCCACCATGAAGGATATTCAGTGATGCTTGCAAGCTTAAAAAATAAGCTAAGTGTAAATATGATTGAATACTTTTCTAGAGTAAAATCTTTTCATCAACAAGACAGAAGACAGTGTTTTTCCACAGTGGATGTAGTCTCATTGCATAACCTTACTTGTGGACAGATTCACTTATCTTGAAAAGTGACTGTTACCAAGCACAAATCTAAGCTGTGTCCCAGCATGGAGACTGGGACTACGGTCAGGTAGGAGCTGAATGTCCTTAACTGGCGTGTATGACTTGATCCAGCCTCTGAGCTGCCTGATTTGTGGGCAAAGCTGTTTGCTGACCTGGCTTGGGACACACGTCTCTGTTGGGGTGTGTTTGTGGGCTCCATCCTCAAAGTCAAGGAAACAGTGCAGCTGTTGGCTGTTTCCTGCATCTTATGCAGCCCTTGGTTACAGGACAAAGGAGAGCATCTGTTCACCTGAGCATGTCTGTCCTCGGGCCACTCTTTTTGCCCTGAAGCCTCTTACTGTGTGCCACACGGCTGCATCACGTCTTCTTGAGCCATGTAGTATGGACTGTTTTTTACATTCTGCCTTAGATGAAACAACTCAGGTCTGTCCACATTTGCTTTATCATCAGTAGAATGAAGCTCCTGTGGTTAGGGATGGTGTGGTCTCACCAGTGTCTTTCTGGGGGTCATTTTTATGTCTCATTTTTATCCACTCGTTTTTAGCCACTTCGGTCTGTTAGTTACTTGATGTCTGCAAATGTTCACCTTCCCTTCGAGACTGGAAGCTCCTGAGCCCACGCCTGGGACCACCACCTTGACAGAATGATGTCCACTACTAGGTTCAGTGCACGATGATGGTCAGGGACTCTGTGATCACAGCTCCACTTTTTAAAACTTAGGAATGACTGTCAAAATATGATCCCCAAAGGTTTTCAGTCCCTGACCCAAAGGATACAGAATACCTCAGCTTAACTTTATATTAAAAGAAAATGTCTGCACGCTAGTATAAGATCAAGAACTAACGTCTTAGCTAATTTTTACTCGTTGGCCCTGGTACTGGAGATTTCTCACTGAGCTATATCTCCAGCTCTTTTTTACTTTTATTTTGGGACAGGGTCTGGTTAAATTGCTTAGACTCTAGTCTTCCTGCCTCAGCCTCCTAGGGTACTGGGATTACAGATATACACCACCAGGCTCATCTTGGCTAATTCTTATACTAAACTCATTAATTATCTAATTTAGATTTTATAATTTCACATAAAATTAACCTCCATTTAAAAATTGCTGTTGACTTGCTATTATGAAACTGAAATTTTTTTTTCCACATTGTTAGTGCTTTCCAGGTCTAAATAATTTGAAATTAAAGTATAATTTTAGTAAGTTTTCTATGTATGGTTAACCCTGTAGCACTGAACTCAATAGAAGAGAGGAATAATAATGGTTTTATGTGAAACAAAAATAGCTTTAAACATTATTAATATTTTATGAGTTTGTATAAATTTTATTACTGCTGATAGTTTTCCTAATAATGTTGTCCTAAAGGAGCGATAAAAATTCATTTTAAAAAGTCTTTTGAGTAACTGAAATTTACTGATTTGAATTAAATAAGAATGAAGGTATTCACAAAAGCCCCTAGAATTAAGAAATAAGTAAGGAATTTATTCTGTTTTGTAACTGAATTTATTCTGTTTTATGACTGTTTTTGTAAAGAACAAGGTTTATATGCGAGAAAGGTTTTTTTTTTTCTTACTGCATTTGAATCCCTTAATTACCTGAAAGTTATTTGTTTGCTTTATTCAGGAGACCTTTTGATCTTCCCTTCTAGGAAATTTATAAGCGATAAAGCGTTCATAGGCTCAGAGAAGGAGACTCATAAATGTTAAAGAAGGAAGATATTGTATTATTAAATTTATTTTTAGCTGAAACACAGAAAATATGCATATATGGGGGTACCATGTGATGTTTCAATACATGTGCATGTTGCATGCTGTTTAAATCAGGATTAACAGATCTGTCTCTTCAAATATTTATTACTTCTTGATGGTAAAAACATTGAAAATCCTATTATCTAGCTTTTTGAAATACATAGCAGACTATCTTTATTTATAATAACTCTACTGTGTTAGAATTCTACCAGAACTTCTTCTAAATATAACTTAGCACCATTGACCAACCTCTCCCCATCCCATCCTTTCAGATAACTTATTAATAACATTTGCCAGATGTACAGCAAGTCTCATGCTAAAGGTATTCTGTGAGGTTTTTGGCCTCTACAAGTCTACATTCTATTGCAGAAGTCAGACAGTAATTAAACATATAATTAGACAGATTTAGTGGTGATTAGTGTTCCACAGAGAAAACCACCATGGTGTAGAAAGAAGGCTGGGAGAGAGCTAATGAGTGAGTAGAAGCTGAAACCAGGGTGAAAGCCTTTTGTGAAACCAGAAATAAATGTCTCTTTGGTCCTGTATGGAGGCAGAGGAAGGTGGTGGTGGATGAGTGGGAACAAAAGGTTGGGTGGTGTCACCACAAACCAGGGAATGTCTGCAGCTTGTGAGGCAGGAAAAATGCTCCTCTGGAGGCTTGGAAGGGAGCATGGCTCTGCTAACACTTTGATTTTCTCATCTATCTTCTAGAACTGTGGGACAGTACTGCTTTGTTGTTCTAATCCACTCAGCTTGTGGGACTTTGTTACAGCAGCCTAGGAAATGAATACAGCTATAGTAATTGCTGTGTGCATCAGGGATCTAGGGCAAAGTGCACACCCACTCGGTGGGGTAGTGAAAGAGGTCACAGGAATGAGGGCAGGATTAAAACTCTCCAGGGACAGGATTCCCCTGCCAAGCCAGACAAGCATGCTGGACCCAAGCAGAGCTGGATTGGCACCTGACTGCAACCCCAGGCGAGCCGGGAGGTAGAGTGAGCTTGAGGAATGAATCCGCTGACTTCCTCTTCCTCCCATGCTCTGATGGCCTGCAGAGCCCCTCACTGGCCGGCCCTGCCATGGAAACTCGGTGATATGCAGCGTGGTTTGGCTTCTGGGGATACATAGCAGGTCGGAGTGGGAGGAGAGTGGATGTGAACTGGAGAATATCCTGTATACTAGGGTAAGGGGCACATGCCATTCAAACTTAGGTTTACAAGAAGGAAAGAATCTAATGTTAACATTGCATTGTGCACTCCAGTGTCCTTAAATACTTTGTGGATTTAGGCTGCCAACAAATAATTATGTTGGAGTCTCAGATTCAAAGATATGGAATTCATTTAATAAATTCTACCTACTGTGATGCCGGGTCTTGGACATTCTCTAGGAACAACCACTGAGCAGAGTTGACTGTGTCTTTCCCCTTATAGAATTTAGTTTAGTGGGCGCTAAATATATGAGCCCAGATAAAATACTCGTGGGCCTCTGTACTTGGAGCAGAACCCTCAGCGAGCTTGAAAAATCTAACTAGATGTCTTCCCTGCTGACTCCATGCTTCATGAGGAGGACAGTGGTGGTGAACCTACAGCACATGTTATTTTTCTTTCAAGACAAAAGATGCTAATGTATGAGTTGCGTTTTCTAGACTAAAAACAATCAGGTTTAACTACAGTGTTGGTGCTTTGCGATAAATCAGGGGGTTTTGGGTTACAGTTTAGGCACTCTGGAAGGTTCACCATCACTGCTGAGTTCCAACACCTGGGCTGATGCCACCCCTGCAGGTGTTCCTGAATGGTAGAGGAGGGAATGAGGGCCTTCCGTCTACTCTCTAGAAACTTCTGAAAACCAGTGTGTGCCTTAAAACATGTAAAACTGGGTAACTGAAATGCACTAGGGACTTTGCTATTTTAAATCATGGTTTGTATTAATCTTTTACAAAAACGCATGTTAAAACAAAATGGTCTGTAATTTGTTCAAGTCTAGAGTTTTATTTGGGGGATTTTCTCATTAAGAACATTTTTATTCAGTATTAGAGACTGAACTGAACAGTATTATCTTTGGTTTTTGTCTGCTCCTAGTTCTTCTGGGCTGATTGTCCCCAAGGGATGCCTTCAAGCTAAGTTAAAGCTCAGATTTGAACATGAAAGAAGGTTGTGTGGTGTGCAGTAGTCTTTGAACATCTAAATCATTGGTTTGAATGTAGACCAAGAATTTAGGAGAATATGTTTACATATTAAACAAAATCTCTGCTGCTTCTTGTCAGATTAAGACTCAAGAGTTGTTGAAAGAAGCAGTTACATAATAGACTTTCCCCCTTTTTAGTCTTTCATTGTTTTCTAGTATTAAATTAGGGATATTAACTTTTGAGGATCTCCAAAAGACCATTGTTAAAGATCAACCAGTTCTACTTTGATAACCATATAAGGAAAACATTTCTAGGAAAAATGCTACAAAATTCACAAGCAGTTGTGTTTCTAGTAGCCTCAGAATGAGGAAATTTTAGGGAAGCAGCTGCTTTAGCCATTTTTCCACAGAAAGCCTTTTCTGCATAAAGATGTATAATATATTCCTTAGAGACCTCACTCCAATTATTGGATCCTTTATTTGAATGAGTAAGTAGGGAATTTAGTTTTTCCACGTGTCAGTAGCGTAAAATGCTTTCTCAGCTTAAAAGCATTGGAGGAAATTACTTGTAAAAAAAAAAATGTCATGGAGGACATCAGAGATAAGAGAAAGCAGGTTGGAAAGTCAGTGGTCTGGGTGGGAAGGGGTTGGCAACCTCCCTCCTCCCCCTTCCCTGGTCTCTTATTCCCGGGGTCATTTGTTTAAAAAATAATAAAATAATTTTTTAAAATTGGTGGTCTGTTTGTCAGTAATGTAGTTTGATTTTTAGAAATAAATTTTTCCTTCTCATTTTAAGTTTCATAAAGAAGAACTGTATTAATAGTGCGCTGTGGTTAGATTTTGCTAGAGATCATCACTTGGTAGAAATACATGAGAGGTATCATTGAAGCTTGGATGTAGGAATGATGCTTACAAAAGCTAGCAGGAGCGTTCATCCACTGTGGGAACTAAATAAATCTGAGAAATGTTACTTTCCTTTTGAGATGTGAACTGTAAATAAATAGTACAATCAAAGGAATTGGTAAGTTATTAAACCATAGAGAATTCTTGGAAGACAAATGCATATTTACTGTCCAAATTAGAAGAAGCTGTCTAGTATTTGGCAAGGGACAGTCTTTCATTTGTACTGGGAGATAAGTGACAGTTTACCTGACAGTGAAGGATTTCTCAGAATGTGGGGCTGTCAGTGGTAAGACTGGCAAAGTCCCAAGAAACCAGGACCGTTGGTTACCCAACTAGGGAGGTCACTGAGCTTACCTGACTCCTGCCTACCCGAGGAGTCCCAGTCGCTGTGAGAACCCAAACAGTCATGCATTTAAATGCCTCCCAGCATGAGAATCACTCTGAGTCCAGCAGTGGTATTGGGACATTCGCGTCCCATTGAGAGGACTAATGCTGAAGTGCAAGGCATAAGGCTACCTCCAGTTAGTTTATTTATTTTTTTTGACATTTTAAAATTTTATTTTAAAGAAATTCAGACAAAAGAGGGCATAAAAAAGCAGATCAGAACAGAACAATGTAAGCAACACAGTATTTCACCACAAGACAACCCATAATTAACAGTAACTACCATAATATCTCTTTCTTTGAAATAGTTGAGCATAACTTCATATACAATAATATCAAACATAACAAAATAGTATAAAACCATTCAAGAGAATGAAAGTATTACAAGGCATTCAGAACCAAATAACAAAAAATGAGGCTACTATATTACCTCATTTTCCATAGAAAATTTGTTTATATCATCACACATAATAAAATCCAATAAGATACAACATGATAGAACCAATGGAAACAGAAGAACAAAAGCATGGTAGGACTTCAGAGTAAGATGATATTAAATCAGCACTGGCTATTACAATGTCTTGTTTTCTTCAAAATGGCTGTTCATACCATCACAGATAATAAAATCAAACAAACCAGGATAAAACCATTCCAACTAATGAGTGCAAACATTGTAAGACTTCAAAGCAATGTAATGGGGAATCATGATTACCATAAACTCTTATGTACTCTGACAGTTTCTTACACTAGGGAGACTATACGGTATTTATACATGTGAGTTTGATTTATTTTGCTTATGAGTATGGTCTCAAATTGCATCCATTTATTTTTATAAATATCTCAATGTGATCACTTTTTATAGCTGAGTAGTACTCCATGGTATAAAAATGCCACAACTTTTTTTATCCATTCCAAGATCTGGCTATTACAAATTGTGTTGTTATAAACATGATTGCACACATATCATTGGGGTACGATGTTTTCAGTTCTGGGAATATGCCTAGAAGTGGAATCGCTGGGTCGAATGGGACTTCCAATCCCAGCTTTTTGAGGGGTCTCCAGACTGACCTCCACAGTGGTTGCACCAGTTTGGACTCCCACCGGTGCAGGAGAGTTCCTTTAACCCCACAGCCTCTCCAGCATTTGTTGTTGGTAGTTTTCTTGATCCTGGCCATGCTTTCTGGAGTGAGATGGAATCTCAGTGTTATTTTAATTTGCATTTCTCTAATGACCAATGATGATGGACATTTTTTCATGTATTTATTTGCCATTTGTATTTCCAGTTAGTTTAAATTCCTTTGGCTCAAGAAAGATAGAGGGGGAGAGATAACAATGTTAGTGGAAAAGCCAGCATATGAAAAAACTTAGGAAATTGATTCAAGTTTGTAAACCTTGAATCAAATTCTCAACCATTTGTTGCTCTTGTTTGTAATTACTGGTTGTCACAGAATCTGCAAATTAATTTGTAGTCTTTATAATGAAATTCAACATTTAGATAATTGAAGGGTAAGAAAGATAAATGACCTCTTTAGAATAATGGGTCTTCTCTGAATTGGGGCCATTTGTTCGTAACAAGACTACTGTTGTAGTCAGGGATTGCAAGGAAAACAATTACATACAGGCCACATAATTTATAGTATTATTTATAATGGTTACCCAAGCGGTCAAATACAAAGAAAGTGCAGGAAATCTGTCCACACACTAAGATCCCGCCAAGGGCTTGGATCCTATGGTTACTATATGAGTTAAGCTGAAATCTAGAGCCCGTGACATTGATTCACGAAAGTCTGCTTCATGAATCTGTGCTGGCAAGTCCCCAGTGTCAGCGGTGGAAGCTAGAATGTCTGTGTCATTGGGATGAAGGAAGCCACTAAGAATAGCTTCCCCTGGAGATTGAAGAGCACACATCTCCCCCAGAGCCAGGAAACAGTGGTCAGAGTAAGACCTAAGCTCCCCCAAAGTGAACCACAGCCATTCTCAGCAACAAGGTTAGAGCTCCTCTGATGATAACGGCTGAGTTCATATCAGGGAAGCTAGCGTGACAAGCTCTTCCGGGAAAACCAGTGACTCTTTCTCTTCCTTTTCCTCTCTAGTTCTCCTTTTTATCTTGGCAACAATCCTCAGGTGGACCATCCATGCTCAGCACCATGCTGATTCGGTTCAGCTAGTATTACAAATTGACCACTGGTTATCAGTCTACCATAACTACCTCCTTTAGAGGGACAAGGTGGGAGACAGATAGGTGACCTCTGAAAAATGTAAAGACAGGAAATGTTTTGAAAAACCAGCTAACTTCAAGGTTGGTGGGCCTAACTTAAGTGTGATTATTACATGGTAAGCAGAATTTTATTTATTACATAAGCTTACCCTGTTCCTAAAAGATTCTAAAAGAAATTATATTGGGCAACCTTAGGTTGGAACATGTTCCCTTTCTTTCCAACTGGTCAATGTATTCTGTGTTTAATCTGATTGATTCTTATTCTTTCCCTTTAAACATGTGCCTATTCACAGAGACACAACTGGAAGTCATGTTGTCATGACAACAGTTACACACTGGGAGGAAAGACTTTCAAATAGCCAGTGCCTGGGTTTTTAATCACTGATTTATGTTGAGACCTAAATTAAATAGGGATGTAGAATTTGTAATTATATCTTATTTGGGCTCTATCTTTTTACTTCTATTATGACATACAATTTTTGAACATGTGTTATGATACATAATTTTTACACAAATGCAACAATAGCTCATCAATTCTCTGTCGTCAATATCATCATCTTCATCTCAAAGCATGTATTCTTCCATTCAAAACTTTCGAAAGCATTTTGTTACCTATGCATGAGTGTTGAGAGCCATGCAAAAAATACCTTCCACTTCCCACAGACTTTCTCCCCAGCATCACTGTGGAGCTTCCCTGGACAGTCCCTGATGCCAGTGTTTTAAGAGCTGAGGAAGATGAGGGTCACAGAATAGAAATTGTAATACTTTAAAAGGAGGTAGGAGCACAGGGAGGAGCACGCTAAATTTTTAAGTAGGTGATTAGGAAGATTTTATGGGAGAAGAGATTGTCGAAGCTGAACAGGCTTTAGTTTCACCTTAACAGGCTTAGGAAGCAGAGAGTATGGCCCGAGGTGAGGACAGGGAGGGTCTGGTGGGGTGAAGCCTGGAAGAGGCCTTGCGGAGTGACATGGCAAAGGGAGAGAAGCTGTGTTGAAGCAGACGTGGAAAGCAACACAGTAGTGAAGTCAGTCCAAACATGCTGTACACGAAGAGGACCAAGGACTGGAGAAATGGTTCTCTGCTGGGAAATGGCTAGCAGTTGTGTGAGCGAAGAGAGCGGCATAGTCACAGAAACAGTCACAAAGCCATTTTCACGTGCGAGTAAGACTCTTGAGAACTTAGGCTGACGCAGTGCTAATGACCCCATAATATGACAGCGCTGTATGCCTGGACGTGTATATGAAGACATGCTTTTGTGTATCAGCCAGCATGTTTAGGAGCACGGGTTCCGATGTAGACTGTGCATGCTGCAAGCACATCAGGATATGTTAGCTTGGCTGCTGCTGCTGCTGTTGATAAAATGTGAAAGCATTGCTGTACATTTTGCATTTTTTACAGTTTTCTTAAGCCGTTTCAAGAGTATAAATAGTCTGACTTTTTCTCTCCCACATTTTTTCAGCGTGCCCTTTTAGAAACACGAATCCTCAGGCAATTTGACCATAGTTAGTGCAAAGCTTCATACTCGGTGATGGAAATACAGAGATGAAAGTACAAGGGCCTTGTTGGAGTCCTTGAGCAGGTGACCGCAGATGGTCCGCACCAGAGTGTGGGGAGGAGCTGCCGTGGAGAGAGAAGCAGCAAGGAGACAAAAGGGAGTGCTGGACGTTCACAAAATTAGTACCAAAGCGATTCTGCTTTTACAATCACTTCTCAGTGTTGGCTACCTGCATCTCATATATGTGCATTGTAGCTGGAGACTATTAGGTTTGCTCAACATAAATCACAGATTCAGAATGAATTGTGCTACCAGTGGAGATTCCCTTTCAGTTAATCTACTTTCAAGGGCTGGGCTGGAGTTTCTGAAAAGCTGTAATAATCCTGGAGAAGTTTGAAACTGAGAACAATAAAAGGCTGCAAGAGCTGGACTGGTGGTGCACGCCTGTAACCCCAGCACTTGGAAGGCTGAGGCAGGAGAGTTGCTACAAGTTTGAGGCAAGCCTGAGCTACAAAGTGAGTTAAAGACCAGCCTAAACTGCATAGGAAGACTCTGTGTCCAAAATGAATAAATAAATAAAAGGCTGTATTTTGAAATTGTTGGCAATTCCTCACCTAGAATTTTAGCACAGGATTTAATCCTGAACCACGTTTATGTCCTTCTAGTCCAAGACCCATATTATGTTTTTCTGGACCTTCCAATTTGAGGCTCCAAAGAAATTTTGATTAAAAAAATCCCATTGGTGCCCAGGACTCACTGGAAGCCACTAGAACAGTACCATCCATTAGAAGTTTAATGTGTGCCACATTGAAATAAGTGAAAAGAAATTAGTGAGACTAATTTTATTTATGTATTCTGTTTTGCTCAATATATCAACATAAAAAAGATTATAAAAGATTCCCTGATGTAAGATTGCTCCTATAAATTATTAATGCGATGTTATATAATTTTTTGTCATACCTTTTCCAAACCCAGGGTGCATCTCACACTGGCAGCACGTCTAGCTGCATTTCACTGCTCAGTGGCCCCAGGCGGCTAATGATTTCCAAATGGAGTAGCACAATTCTAGAACTGAAGGCCTTTCAGAGCTCTGAATCACTTCAGTAGCTGTCTACAAATGTCTGTATCTTTGATGATTTTATTGTTAAGGGAAATACGTAAATGTAAGAAGTGCGTTTGTTTTGGGCCTTGGTTGTAGGTATTTGAGTTAATCATATGCTATGATAGATTCATCGTAGATTTTCATCACCCGTCCATGCAAAACATCTCTTTTGTTTTATGTACTTAGTAATTTATCCCTTTACTCCTTCACTTTCATTCTGTTTACCTCTAGGCCACCATTCTAATGTGTTTAATATTTAACTTTTTTGTTCAGAATTATACTTGTAGCCAAGTATGCCTCCCATACCTCTAATTCCAGCACTCTGGGAGGCTGAAGCAGGAGAATCATAATTTTGAGCCCACTCTGGGCAAATTAGTGAGATCCTGTCTCATAAAAAGGAAAAAGGCATAGTGTAGCCCAATGCAAAGGCTTAGGTTAAATCCCAAGGACTGAGAAAAATAACATATGCTTGCAATGTACACAATAGTTTCGAGGGTATTTGCTAAATTTAATTTAAAGATTTTTTATTATGGATTGCATTTTAAAGACCTATTTATATACTATGTATACATCCAATACTTTTTTTAAACTGATGCACAGTACTTTTCCCATGTAAATCCAGCACATTTTATCTTTCCACTTATAAAAGTGATAGGCTGTAGGTTGCCTCAGTTTCCCTAAAAGCACAGGTAATCATGTGAGGAACACCCTCACATGTGTCCTCTAATGGAACTATCTGTAAAGGTATATGGCATATACACCTAATACTGCTGTTTCATAGGGAATGTTATTTATTTTGCAAACAAAGAATGGTTTTTCTTATTTTTATTGGTGGATTTATGAATATAATTCTATATAGTTTTGTTCAGTGAGAGATACAGCATTATGACTATGGGTTGAATCCAATATTTTTGCTGGACAGTCGAATCAAGTTACATCTAATTTTTTTTGGCGTAGCGTGCCAGTTTAATTTTTGTATATACGTTTCTAAAATAGATACAGTGGCCTAGAAAAGATGCTTTTCCAAGGTGACCAGCCAAAATCTTGATCCAAGTGCAAGTGTATGAAATCTTTATTCATAGTAGGAAACTTTGCAGTTCTTAATCAATCAGCAGTGCAGAATGTAGCTTTTAAATGAATTAGTCATTGAAGCAGAAAGCAGGAAGATGAGAACAGGTATCACTCTTAAAGAAGAATTTAAACATGTAAAATTTATGCTGAAAATACACTTGCTTTTAATAGAGTTTAATCTGCTTCTATTTTTCACATTGAACAGAAAATTTTGATTCATTTTGTTTTTCTTTCATTCAATTCCATTCTGCTCCTGTTCCGTGGTTAGATACCTCCCCTTGTTATATTTTATAAAAGGAAGTTAAACATGCTCTCAGTTCATTTATCAAAGCACATGTGAAACACAGATAGTTTGTTTCTATGTGAAGGAAGCACAAATATGTAACTAGGGCACAGTTGTCCACATAGCCATACACTTAGCTCCCACTGATAATGCCTGTTTTGTGTGCAACAAGGAAGACTTTGAAACTGCATCTGATTCATTTGCTTCCAAAAAATGTTCCTTTGTGATTACATCTGAGAACTAAGAATCATTTGCTTGTGATACGCAGTCTTCTGTCATTTATAATAATTTTTCATACAGAAGGTACTGGAGAGTATAGAGGGGGAGGATGCCTAGGACATATCAGAGTTGAGAACAAATAGATCATCATTTACACTTGGGAATGAACCATCTGTTAATCTAGAAGGAAGGAAATGGAACTGACTGAGGACAGAAACTATGTATAGATCAGGGTTTTCACAAGTAGAAAACTGATTTTGAGATGCAGGGTGGATGGGGAACACCCAAACAACTATTTCCATAGTACTGTAAGTTGAAGTTCTCCCCCAGAGACCCTACAGATAGTTGGGGTTTTTGTTTGTTTTGGTTTGTTTGTCTTTTAGAGATGGGGTCTAATTATGCTGTTAGGGCTGGACTTGAACTCTGTGTGTAGCCCAGGCTGACCTCAAACTCAGCAATTCTCCTGCTTCAGCCTCCTGAGTGCTAGGATTCTAAGATGCGTCACCACACCTGGCTTTAGAAATCTTAAATATATCAAATGCGTTTTTCATATGGGAAGATAATTTTATCATATCGGCTGGAATATTAGGCCTTGAGGGTTAATATTTGTAGATGAATAAAAAATAACTGATTGTATTTCCTTTTTTGAATGTTATAGGAAAGTAAGATTCGGATTTAGCAAATGCTTATAGGACATGGCTTTCTCTGCTTCACTTCCTATTTCCTTCCTTTCCCTGTTCATCCACTTCTTTCCTGTAGCTCTCATTCATACAGATATTGCCTAGGCAGCCTCTGTAATCTCTGAGAATTAAGTATGAAGAGAGACAGGCCACTCCCAACTACATTCCCGTGTGTTTAGAAAGCTCCTTGTCCATCCAGGCTGTGTGAGACATTTTGTGGAAGTTTGATTGATTAGCATAAAAAGAACAGAGCTTTGCCTTAGGAAACTCATATTCTACCTAATTTATGATGAATAGCATCTGCATAAGACCGTTTTTGAACTATTTTGCTACTGAGGGCTTATAGCTTAAAAGACAAATAGTTCCACGTCCTCATCTTTCAGAAAATTAAGTCTTTTTAAACTTTGAACACAAATTTATTGTTTAAGGGCTTTGAAAATAATTCTTCCAGTTGTTGTTTCTCGGAACTTTAGCTCAGTTAACTAAAATTACATGTGCTAGATTCTATTTTAAGTAAAAAAAAATTACATTTTCTACACATGCATTCCTGGCAGATGGAATCCACAGATACCCTTGGTTCTTTTCTGTCAATACCCCTGCGTCTCTGAAATTCAAAGCTCTACATGCCATCTTTTATTGCTGAAAAAAAAAAAAACTATTCCACAGGTATGTGGCGGGTAATTTTATTGTACCATTTTGTTTTCCCCCAGAGAATGCAGGAAACAGTCTTATTCTTTTCTTTCTTGGTATAGAATTATAGGGGCCCGAAGAAGAGAATGGTATAGATCAAAGAATTAAAAGCCTAGAACCAAATGAGTGACTGCTTTTTACTTGAGATTGGTTGATAGATAACTTATTAAGGTTTGTGAAAAATTAAGTGTAACATGTTGCCACACTTACATTGGACAGTGTTTGGGAGTGAGGTTAGGGATGCCTGGATTGGTGGGTGGTAGACAATGAATGCATAATAACTGATGAAGTTTTATTCCGGCAATATGATGTTTTAGAAGAGTACTTGACAAGTTGAGAATCAGGAGAGTAGGTTTCTTAACCAACTCTGTCATTTAGATAAAGGTTTGGCTTTGAATATGAGATTGGAAAGCAGATCTGTTAGATGCTATTTCTTTTCTAGATGTGAGGGATGGAATTCAGTTTCTCAGTATTCAAACAGTGACTTCCTACTATAAAATGTTTTTCTTAGAAGTCTTGTAGTAGACCTTTTTTGATAGAATGGCTTTACTCCACAAAAGCCTCAGGGACTAAATTTCTTTTGTCTCGCTCCTCTGCTCCTGTACCTTAATAGTTTGGGTGTGTTTCTTCATAGTTCATAGCAGCATCTTTGCTCTGGGCAGCAAGGAAAAATGTGCCTGGCTTTTGGCAATTGCCAGTTCTGGAGTTTAATACCTCAGTGATTAGAGTGTTTCTTGCACAGCCACACGAATTGCAGAGGAGGCTGGAACCTGGAGATTTGTGCATGTCCAGTCCACAATTTATATTCCCATGGAAGAAGAAATTAGATATTGATGAATATCTTGAAATATCTGCTACAAGTGACTTATTTATGAGATTCTAAACACTAGCTTTCTCATTGACAAAAGGAAAAGCACCGAATAGCTTGTCTAATAAGTTTTATTATTTAAAAGAAGATTTATTAATAAATATACCTGTTGTATAACACAGTTGTAATTAGAACAGTATTTATAAACTAAAACCACTCAAATTCAATGTGCAATTTTTACTATCAGTTGTTGCCTTTCTACTTCCAGAGTTCTTTCCTACATGCTAACTTCTTAGATTTCTCTCCTCTCTCCTCTCCCCTCCCCCCTCCCCCTCCCCTCTCCTCTCCTCCCCTCCCCTCCCCTCCCTCCCCTCCCCTTCCCTCCCCTCCTCTCCCCTCCCCTCCTCTCCCCTCCCCTCCTCTCCTCTCCTCTCCTCTCCTCTCCTCTTTCCTTCTTTTTTTGATGAATTTCTTTTATTAGTTTAGCAAGACATTTTTCAAAAAGAAATTAATTTTTTCAACTCCATGGCACTATTCTCATATCTTATTGGTTGAAATATATTTTTATAAAAGCTATTTCAGATACTTTTGAATACTTTCATTTAAGTGGAAATTTAATATCTGTAAGGAGTCTTTAAAAAAGAACGTTCATCCTGATCTCTTTAAATGTGTTTTTAAAACTTAGTATTGGGAAAAAATTTTTTTAATGTACTCTACTTTCCCGTCTATAGGCTAAAATCCAATGTTATGTCAACATCGAAGCCTTTCCACTAACCACTCTGGCAGCCTGAATAGTTTACTTCAGTTCTGCCAGTTTCTTAGAAAAACACCCAACCTTTAAAATTCACTTAGCAAATAGAACGGTTTCGCAGCACACTTACACTGAGGTGTTTCCTAACTTTCATTTACCATTGCTGAACTCTGTTCTTTAACTGTTAAACGATAGAAATATTTCCTCTGCCTCTTCTGCAAGATTTTTAGTATCAAATAAGATTATTTTAGTGCTGTAAAAGTAGTATATAGTACCCTGGAAGGACATACAAACCCAATATGTGCATTTTAGTTTATGAGAGTATAGTGCTGTAATATTCCCACATACAGATTTTGATTGTAAATGGCATTAACACTCACTTTAGCTGCCTCCTCTCCCCACCCCCACTTCTCTCTTCTTTTCTTTTCTTTTCTTTCTTTTCTTTCTCCCTCTCAGGCTCTCACTCAGTAGTGCAGCTTATCTAGAACTCGCAATCCTCCTGGCTTCCCCTCCCAAGGGTTGGAATTAGAGAAGCACACCACCATGCCCCGCTAGTTTTTAAAATGTGCTTGTTATAGACCATCTTGTTGAATACTGTGTCTGTTTGTTTCCTAATTCTCATTAATCATGTTTTATCCTAATATTTTTTCAATGTGTTATTTAAAAATTTTTTTCACAACCAAATAAGAGAATAACAATTATTACACTGCGCATTGTTCTCTTTACATATTTAACAGGGATGGGAAGTCAAGTCCTGGCATGCTCCTAATTAGAATAATGATGGCATTGGAGTTGATTGAGGCAACCCTGGAATAGCTTCGGTCTTCAGGTACCTGTGTACCTGCCTGAGCACTGCAGCTAAAAGAGAAAAAAGTATTGAAGACCCTCCCAAAATAATGGAAAGGATAAAGCACTCCATCTCATTCACCCTCAAGCTGGCCACCTGGAAAATTCATGCCCATGGTTGTGTGTTCTTTTCCCCTGCCGCTCACTGTGAAATAACAGTAACTGTTGAAATAATCCTTCCACAAGAAAGCTCAGTTGAGTACAAAACTCAGTTGAGTTCTTACAATGGCTTAAAAATAAAGCAGAGTTAAATTATTTTGTTTCAGCTGCATTTCTGCTTCTCTAAAGACCCAGCCACATGACAGCCTGATTAAGGAGGTGCCATCCTCACATCTGGGCATCCCCACATGACCCATCATTTCTAAACTGACATGTCAGTGGCCAGTGCTATCATCCAGTTTTCTTGATCCAAGTAAGAATCATCTTTTTAGGTTGTTACACACTTTCAGAAATCTCATCTGTTGTAATGAAGAAATGCACTGTGGTGGATGCAGTAGCTCAGTGTCATAAGCGCCTGCCTTGCAAGCAGGCAGTCATGAGTTCGATCCCCAGTACCGATAAAGGGGAAAAAGGCAAAAAAAAGTTCTGTAGGGGTGGGTTGCTCAGTGGTAAAGCGTTTGCTTATGGGCACATAGGTCTCAGCCCCACCCCCCAACAAAAAAAGTTTTATGTTTCAGAATGTTTTTCCCCAAAGCCACATTTGAAAAAATCAGTCATTAGCCAATGATAATAAACACTCTCAGACTACGTAATATATGCCCATGCTGTGCGAGTTCTTTGTCCAACAGGAATGCTGTGAAGTAGGTAGGGGCTGCCCCAGCACCAGAGCTGCTGTACCTGGCAGTAACACAGCCTTGTGAAAAATTAGGTAAAGCAGCCTCTGTGAAGGCTTTGCCCACAGTGAGTTTAAGTTGAGGAATGTCATGGTGCTCTTATGCCAAAATACCTGATGAAAATATGCAAAGCATTTGTTAAAAGGCCCAAAGTTAAAGATCATCTGAATATTGAGTTCTTACAAAATTTACTCAGCTTCAGCAGAAAAATCCTCAGCTACAAATAGCTCCCTATTTCAAGGATATCCAGAAATCTTAATGTTCAGTCTGTAAAGGAAAATGTGGAGAAAAATGTTAGGACATCAACACTCCTAAAACTGTAAAGGGATTTTATTACAACTGTTGAAATAATCCTTCCACAAGAAAGCTCAGTTGAGTACAAAGTGTAATTTTTCTCAGGCTGTGATAGATGTATCGAAGTCTAAATTATGTCTTGCAAAATAATATGGAAAAATATAAAGGCTTTGGAAGTGTTTTGGAGAGCTTTCCTTCACTGGAGCAGTCTGGGAAGGATTTGGGAGCCTGCAGATTTTGGGCAGTTGGGGGTTCGTTCCCTTGTAGCCATGGTCTGTGTTTCTGCTTGTTCCTTAGACAAAGGGCAGTTTCATGTCCACTGCTTGGCAGCCTCTGTTTGCTGCTTGGAACCTTCAACAAATGTGTCATTAGCTTTCTAGACCTAAAGTCCTAGCTTTATTATGTTGTCTTCAAAAGATGGTGATGAAATGGAGGAAATTAAGGCTCATCTACGGTATTCTAGCACTGATGATTTGGGTCTAGAAAACATAAAAGAATAAACTAGTGACTGGGTGGTGGGGATTGCCAGGTCACTAGGTAATCAGGAAAAGTTTTTAAGGCTAAGTTCAAATACTCTAGCACAATTGAAGCTTTTTGCTCTATCAGGAAGAACGGTGCTCAAAAGAGAGGCCAGCAGCAGCTACAACTAAGACTTTGCAAAAGAGAGGTGTTTTCTTCATTAAGAATGGCAGCATTGTGCACATTATTCTTCTGATCTTTTAAAACACCAACCTTTACAACCTTCAAATTTCCCTTTGCATAATGGTTTAACCCTTATGCATAACCCTTATCATAAACCACTCCAGTGGCTTTTCTGTAGTAATGGCATCAAGTGTTTTCTTGTTGTGTGACCTCTGCTTTTGTTCCCTTCACCAGGAATGCTGTTCCCTTTCCCTTCCCAAAGCAGGCCCGTCTAGTTGTTTCTTCGGAGACCTTCCAGGCCATCTTGTTTAGATAGCCCACAGCATCCCTGGATGAGACTGATCACATTGCCTGATTTACCTCTTTCATCTTTGCTGTATTCCCAGCTTCTAGACAATACTTGGAGACATTTGGAAGCCCTCTAATACTTGGGAACATTAGATTGGAAGCCTTTGGTACAAAAAGATGAAGAATAAGTATAATCAGTAAATAATTGCATATATACTTCATATTTTATATTCTATAGCCAGTAGGTGGAATTTGATGGACAGTAATGACTGCCTTTTTCATTTTTGTGGGCCTGTGGAACTGTTAAAAATGTAAATTCTTGGGACCCACCACAAGCATACTGAGCCAGAGATTTTGAGGATGCTCCAGCCTGCCAAGTTACTGATGGATCCCTCCCCTCTGCCATGAGTGCAGGGTTCTGTCTATCCTAATCACCTCTGCATCCCCAGCTCAGAAACAGAGCCTGACCCAAAGGGGACAGGAAATACTTGTGGAATGCACTAATCCATCTTCGTCTTCCCACCCCGGACCTTGCACACCCACATTGAGGAAGAGAATAATGTGGTTCTGAGACAAGCGAGAAATAAATCTTCATGCTCTGCACAACCGACCTTGCTAAATACAGACTCCCGGCTCACCCAGTCCTCCTTTGCCCTCTGCAGCAGGAGAGGAAATTTCCAGTGCTGCTGGATGCTAATTTGTTCCTATCTGACTCTTGGGAGTCTGGGGAGAGAGAGAGAGATCAGAGGCAAGCTTGGTCCCCACACAAGCTTTCTGCCATCAGACCCTGGAGGAAGCCAGGGTGGAGCTAACTCCTCAGAGCCAGTGCTCTAAGTGGCGGCAATTGGGTGGGTTCTTACTGCTCACAGATGGGCCCCTTGTTCCCACGCCAACTATTGCTTTTGCCTTGAGAGGTTCCCAGCACAAGAGGGACTTTGTAAGGCTCTCAGCCTTGCTATTTTTGCCGACTTCCAGGCTTTGCTTCCTGTTCCCTCCAAAAATAAAAAATAAATAAAGACTAAAAAGTACAAACAAGGAAGGGTTATGGAGCCACTTGAAAAGACACCTGTGGCTCCCACCTCTGACCTTTGCCCTGGTCAGCACATGGCAGCGCCTTCAGTTAGATACAGTGATAACTGCAGGACCGGAAACTGGGGGGGGGGGGGCAACTGGGGTGCAAGCTCATTTTAGGAGGGAAGGAGGAGAAGCAGGAGGGGACTGGTACCCAAGGGTAGATCTGATCCCTCAGCTTCCAGCTGGAGGGCTTTGCTGGGCCTGGCCAGCTGCAGTGACTGGCCTGCTTTATAGGAGCAGGACCGGAAAGAGAGTCACACAAAGGAGGACCATGTGTAACATCCTGCAATGGAAGTGAACCTGTGTCACTGAACCCAGATCCCCACGGCGGCTCAGGGATCAAGTTCAGGCCTCCTGGTGCCATCATTTAATACCTGTTTGACCTTGGTGAGGTCAGCTGCTGGACTTAGAGTTTCAGCCTTGCAGTCACTGCTATGCTTTGATTTTTGTTTTCATTCCTATTTACACATTTTATTTTTTCCCCCAAGCTACCATAAATGTTGTTTTTCAGCTCTCTGAAAAAGGAAAATCAATTTCTACTTTAAGACACAGTTCACCTCTTTGGCTTTAAACCCATTTGCTGCCTTCTCTGATGCCGATCCCTAAATAATGCGATTTAGGCTTTAAACCCATAGAAATGGATTAACAGTGACGCCTCCTTCATAGGGTAGCTATGAATGCACTGTGTGTCCCTACAGGGAAGGGTGTGTGATATGCCTGGCCAGCCTCAGTGCCCTTTCATTGTCAGTAGCTTTTTATAATGTCACGGCAGCAGAATGGCCCTTGGGTTTCTGCCCTGACAGTCCCGGATCCAGTGCCTTCCAGCTGGGATTGATGTGAGCCTAAATTGCGGTGATATATGAAAACATGCTGTCCTTCATGAGTGGGGAATTGTTTTTCTTGCTAATGAAAAGCCTAGACCCAATTTGTGAAATATCTTTCACTTTGTCATTGTGTGAGCGAGTGTGTATGTGTGCGCGTGCGCACGTGTGAGATGGGGTGGAGGACAGGGAGGGCAAGGAAGGGAAGGAAGGGAGAGGAGAAGGAAGGGAGAGGAGGGAGGGGAAGGAAGGGAGGGAGAAAGTAAACATGCAGCTTAACAAATCATTATGAAGGGCACATCCGTGTCACTACCACCGAAGTCCAAAAGAAAAACATTTCTTACACTGCAGAGGCCCTGGATATGCTCTTCTCTGATCAACTCTCTTCTCAACCCCTAATTTCAGATATTTGCTGCTCTGTTTTTTCTTGTAGCTGTATTCTTGCATTTCCTTACAGTTTTCTGTTTCTTTTACCAGCTATGTCTATATCCCTAAATAATGTGATTTAGTTCTTGAACTTTCTACAAATGGAAATTCTCTTACTTCATCAGTGGTGTATTTGTGAAATGCATCCGTATTGTCGTGTGCACCTGTACTTGGCTCGTTTTTGTTGTTTATTTATTCTGCTGTCATTTATTTATTCATTCTGCTGTGAATGGTCGTCTGGCTTGTTTTGAGGGTTTTGGCCGTGTTAGTGGTATTCTTACGACTGTGTTTCCTGGCGCACACACATCTGTTCTCTAGGGTGTCTGCTGTGTGTGGATCTCCTGAGTTGCACAGTAGAGATACTTTCAGTTTTACTAATTACTGTGCTCCTGTTTCTTCAAGGTGATTGTTCCAAATTACCCTTTTCTTAGCGGTATACACAAGTTCTCATTGTTTTAAATGACTGTTAATAATCAAAGTTGATATTACTTTTTAGTTTTTGCTGCACTAATGGATATGTAAAGATATCTATGATATTGTGACCCGAGATGTTTTTAAATATCCTGGGGACTTTCTATAGATTTTGTTATTCCAACAAAACTCAGCATAAACTTAGCATATAAACCAGATAAATGTGTAGATTTAGTTCAAGACAGAACAGCCCTATTCCTACCAACCAACAGGTGCCTTGTATGCTACCCTCAAGGTACCTCCCCAGGCAGCCAAACTCAAAATCCACTGCTCTTGGTCTCTGCTGTTGGTCTGGCGTGATTTCGTATTTGATGATGTACACTTGCTGGTGCAAGAAGTTCAGACCTCAGACCGCTTCACCACGGAAATGGTAACCAGGAGCTTCATTGTGCCCTTTCTATGGCCCCAGAACTCCCTGTATAAAGGAACCTACTTGCTATCGCTTTCTCCACCTTAATTCCTTGACCATATATTTTACCTCTCCTGTCCCAGCTGAGATACTGAGAACAAACTGCAATGAAAATGACCCCTCCACCTCCCCAAAAAGGGACAGGAAACAGAAGCATAAACACATACAGTTAGAGTCGTTTCTGCAAAATTTAGTTAACTTGAAATTATAGAATCATGCTTAATTCTCCTGTGGGGCGAGAATTTTCTTCATAATTTGAGACCAGTGACAATTTTGCCTCTGGCAGACTTAAATGAGAAAAGTGGATGCTGGGATGCCAGACAACTGCATGAATGCACATCTGTGCCCATGGTCTTAATCAGCCTCTTTGTTTGTTCTTCTTTTTTCTTCTTGTGGCTGTAACAGCGCAGTGACACCTGCCCACGTGATGCAGTGACATTTGCACAGATCAAGGGCCACACGTGTTCTCATTTGAATTACAGTAAAGGAATCTGGTCTCTTTTTATATGGCCATGTGGAAGAAGATTGAACCCTTAGCATATAGTGACACTCAGGCTGAGTGTTCAAGTTTGAATTTTCCTTCCTGGCTACATTCATATGGATGCTTTTATATCTTCTGTGATACCCCTGGGTGTCAGAATGTTTTTTTCTATTGCCTTTCTTATGCACACTTTCACCCATTTCATTTTCAAATCAAAGAAAAGAAAGAGTAATTTTGTTTTGTTTTGTCTTTTTGAGGCAGGATCTCGGTGCAGATCAGGCTGGCCTTGAAGTCACTTTGTAGTCCAGCCTGGTCTCGAACTTGAAGCAATCCTCCTGCCTCAGCCTCCCAAATGCTAGGATTATAGGTGTGCACCACCACATCTAACTCAAGAGGATTTTTAAAAGCAAATAGTTATGAACTGATAAAACATTGATATAGATAAAGTGTGGCTGAAATTGTCCAGTAGATGCGTTTTCTTTGGTGTCCACAGTACAATTCAGATACCTTTGAGCTTTGTGGACGCTTGCTTTTTTTGCTTCAGCCCATCATTCTCTCTTGTTTCTCACAACATTGTTATGCATAAATTACATTCCTGGCCTTCTCAGAATGAGTCTCCCTTATTGAATTCCAAGACCTTTCCAGTTTGTTTTCCCTAGGAATGTTGTGTATGCAGGTTAGAATTCTCGAGTATGAGAGAATACATTACTCCTTTGTAGATGTTCACAGTTAAATGGGAAGTGTCACTGAACTGCATGAAAGATACATATGCTATGCATTTTTATAGAAAGAGGTTACAGGAAATTATCTGTACTCATAGCTGGGGATGACATAGGATGCTGGCCAGTAAATCTTACTAATTGACATCAGGGTCCAGTAGATTCTGTGTGTGACCATGGGGAATTTGCTTGGGGAGTTGACTGTGGTTCATATATTACCTTCTCATCATGGTCTTGGAGCCAAAGGATGTCTTAAGGATGAGCTATTTCAAGTGTCAGCTTGCCTTCTCAGTTCTTTCCTAGAATGGTTGAACGTGCCTCATTTAGACTGTACCTGCAACATTTGCCTGGTGATTGATACTAAAATTGGAAGGCTCTTTTCCTCTTTTAATAAAACTTTTTCTTTTTTCCATTTCTCAGCAGACATCTGGAATGATCACTCATTTCACACAGATCCAGATCTTCCGCCAGGCTGGAAAAGAATCAGCGATGTCGCTGGTACCTATTACTGGCACATCCCAACAGGAGCCACTCAATGGGAACGGCCTGTCTCCATCCCAGCAGATCTTCAGGGTTCTAGGAAAGGGTCTCTTAGTTCTGTAACGCCATCTCCCACCCCAGAGAATGAGGTAATATGGAATATCTTCTTACTAGAGTAGATATAACTTGTGGTTTCTCTTTAGACTAGTTGCTTCTGCCCCAACAGGTCATCGAGGTAAGCTTTTTAATTATGCATGTTGCATTTAAAATATCAGCAATGCTTCCTCTTGGTAAATAGTGTTAATATCCATCTTATGAGGATGTTTTCATTTTTAATGGGTTTGGTCTCTTGAAACACCGTCCTAGGTACAGAAAGTATGAGGGACTGATTAATGAGAAGTACTTAAGATTCCCTAGAGTCCCCACGGCAGTAATTTACCCTGTAGTGTACCATTTCATGGTGCTAGCTGAATAAAATATTTACATGTAGAAGAATGTGTCTTGGCCAGGCGTGTTATAATTACCATGTATATTATTAGCCATGGGTTCGTTTGCTAGCATGGAGAAGCATCTGTAAGAATAACCCTTGAGAGCTCTTGAATGCTTAGTGTCTATTTTAAAAGGACCTGTTTATTTAGCAGAAGTGACTTTATTTTAGAAATAATTAGCAGCATAAAATTGTACCATCCCTGAGGAAGAAATCTGGATGTTTAAACAAAGAACTGAGGCATTAAAACATTCCATTGTGGTATACATTAATATGAAGATTTCTGCAGTGAACCTTCATAAATCCTGATAACAGGATTTTCAAGAGAATTATAGTTGGGAAAACACAATTAAGTGACTTTTTTTTTTAATTTAAGAAAAGTAGTTTCTGTATTACCAAGGCATTTCTGCCTTTTTCTGATGATTTTTGGTTGTTCTTTAAAAATCCTCATTTTCCTTCACTTTGAGGCATGAAGTGCACTAGAGCTACGTCTGTAACCTACAGGGCTTCTGTATTTGCAACTGTTGCCACCCTCCTGCCTTTAAAAGTAGCTGGTGTCTTGTTCTAACCATTTGATGACTTCTCTTCTCTGGGAAGCAGAAGACCTATTGCCAATTTTCATTCCTGCTGTTACCCATCTCCACGTCACCTGCAGCCTTAGCCCTCCTTCTTTAGAGGTCAGAGAGCTGAACCCTCGTGGGTAGACCAGAACCTTGGTTGGTCTGAACTTTGCTGTGATCATCAAGCATGTGCTTCAGTACCACTGCACTGCATTCACAGGATTTTGATAATGTTTTATCAAAGCATAGTATTCCTACTCTCTTGGCAATTACCATGTAGTGATTGATTTATCTTGGGTTACATATGCTGGAGGATAAAGATGAACCAACATAGCCCCAGCTATGGAGGAGCTTGGCATGAAGGGGAATCTCATGCTGTGATAGCCCAGATGCATCCTTGGCTTCCTCCAGCTCCACAGAGGTCACAGGAGGGAAGCTGGTCAGGGCCAGCCTCTCTGCTCACTCCAGGAAGACTTTCTATCCTTATCTGGGCATTGCTTTTCTCAGTATCTCCATTAGGGTCTTTCTCCATCTAGAACTTTGTTCCCTTATCCTGACTCTTTAATTGTGTTCACCAAGTACCCTACGATTGGAGAATGCCAGGGTAGGAAAGGGTCACATGGTACCAGCTTTCATATGTTACCAACGGGGAAACTGAGTCATAGAAAAGTCAGTGACCAGAGGTGGCACTGACTCTGGATTCAAATTCACAAAACCTCCCCCAGAGTTTTCACTCAGCTTCTCTGCTTTGGGTCTTGGCCTACTGTTATCTCCCTTTGTCCCAGAGGTAGAGACTAGACTGACTTTGAGGCATAGTTCCTGTCCCAAGAGTCCTGAAGCAATACAAGGCATGGAGAGGTTAAGAAGCTTGCATTAGGTCACAGAGTGAATTCAGGTCTGCTGATCCCAACTTCTACTCCAAGCTTTGCAAAATTCATCAAGAAGCTTGGAGACTCTTGAATCTCTTCCTCTCCCTCCAAGGGAGGGCTGTGCAGTATGCAAAGCCTTCTAGAAAATGACTCCTCTTAATAACAGTGTCTCAGGTGCAAGTGACAGCTGAGGAGAAATGATTATTTCTCTAACACCATTTCTTTGATCCCTAAATAGAATCTATTTCAACTAATTTTGAAACATGAGAGAAAGCAAAATGTTAAGGATGAGAAGAAACATGTAATGTGTCATGTTAGCAATGTATATTTTATTCAATGTTTTCCTGAGCTGGCTTGAAAAAAAAAAATCAAGTAAATAATTGCCAAATCTGTTGACTTCACAAAACTTTAAGACTGAAGGCTTCCCTACACTTTGAAAATTTTATATTTCACATTCCAAAGTTCACTTGGGAAGTGTTAAGCGCAATTGGGTAATGTTTCCCCCGCACATGCCAGCAGTCTTTTTGAAAGTTTATAAACTGCCCAGGAAGCATTTGCTGCTGAAATTTGGCACACAGTAATTTCCCTTCCCCAACCGTTTATTTTTTCCAAATTACTTGGAAGAAAATAAAGAGCCACACAAAATATTTTTCTGAATAACTATTGACTTGTGGCAAAATTCTACAGTTTTTTCATGGGGAGATATTTTAGGGTTCCTCAAGAAGAAGTTACAGAGAAAAGTGGGTCTGGAGCTAGGACAGATGAGGCTGTCTCAAAACTGGGGTCTCCTCTTGGCATAAACGTCTCTGGTCTTGTCGAAGTGCTCTTGGCCTCTGTTCTCTGAGCAGCAACATCTCCAGGAGGAGCAGAACGCATGTGTGTCTGTGTTTCCTTAGACGTCAGACAACAACAGTGGAAAAGGTCATCCACTGAACTTTTGGACCCATTTAAGTAATCATGGTGTTTCAGAGATGGAGAGAGAACCTTGAAGAAGGGCCAGTAAACTCTATTTCCCAGCCTATGAGCTGGGAACGGTGGCCAGGAGGATTTTTAGGCCCTGTCGGGTCATGAGGCTGATCCTTTGGGAGAAGGGCCTTGGAATATGCCTTTACCATGAGCTTTTCCGGGGGTTTTATGCCAAGTATGACAGCATGATCCTCCAGAGAATCAAGTCTCCTTATTTTTAGTTATATATCACTTTGGTAAATTCTTTGGCCTTGCATCAGCATCTCCCAAAAACTATTACTTTCATCCCTATACTCTGGATGCCCCTTATGCTATCTCCTCCTCTCATGGTGTCATCACTCTGGGCATGTCAGCCTCCCTCCACAAGGCTCCATGGGAGTTGGGACCTGATGAGCGTCCCCCGCCCTCACATGGTTCCCGGTATGTGGTGAAGTGTGTGATGTGTGTGCCAAGTAAAGGAGCACATAACCAGGGGACCTGTTAATGGAGTTGCTGTAGTTGCTGAGCCAGCACCAGAGCCTCAGATCTCCTGCTGCTCACAGGGACTAATTTAATTGCACAAGCCTTTGCTAGTCTATTTGTCATTTCTTGTTGTTTTTTTTAATTCTCTTAAGTTGTGTTTGTATGATAGACCCTAATGCTGTACAGTGGTCCCCATTGTCTTCTAGGGATACAGTCGGAGATCCCTGAGTGTCTGCCTGAAATCCTAGATAGTACCAAAGCAGATTTGTACTGCATTAGCACAACAGGGCCTCGCAGGAGAGCCTCTAAGTTACTGACAGGTGGGGATTATATGCAGTATGCATTTGCTGGACAAAGGGATGACTCACTTCCCAGGAAGGGTGGTGAAGTATGGCATGAGATTTCACCATGCGACTCATAATGAGACACAATTAAAACATCTGGATTGCTTCTTTCTGTCATTTCCTATTTAATACTGTTGGATTGTAGTTGAGTGCAGGTTACTGAAACTCTAGAAAACAAAACCAGGGAGACTGCTGTATTCTTCTAATAATGTTGCATCTACCAAAAACACAGAGAGTATTTTAGAAAGAAGGAGAACATATACACACCTAACTATGTAAAGCACTCATTTGTGCTGCCTGCTTATTCCTGAGACTTCCATATTCCAGGTTTTATGCCATTTCTATCAAGGGCACACTTGTCCAGGCTCAAGTCTGGATGAAACAGGATGGAAAAGAATGATGCAGATGTTACATAAGCATCAGACTCCTCCTCCTGCATGGAGAGAAAGACCAGCTGATAATGACACTGTCCTTATCTGGCAGCCAGTTTGTGTACCAAGAGCTACCACTACCACCTTGCTGTGTTCCCACTCGGAGGGGAGGTTTTTTTGGCCCTGTTCCATATATGAAGGAACCGAGGCCACATAGCTGATGACAGCAGAGTTCCTGGGATCAGAACCCTGGCTTTACCTCAGGCTGTGCTTTGGGCTCCAGAGGTGCACACTGAGATGACGCGGTAATGCCTCTGCTCAGGCCACTGAAGAATATTCAAGTACTTTCTTCTCTTTCTACTTTTTCTCGGGTTCTGCCCTTCTCTTCCCACTTTGGTTTGCATCTTTATACCACTATACAGAGACTTTCTTAGTATCTTAAGAAAGTTTGTTTTGTGCTCCAATAGCAGACCACGACAGATACCAGATGGACAGCAATCCATAGACGCACAGTTCTCAAGGCTGTGAAGTCTAAGTTCAAGGGACACCATTGGCAGAGGCCTTCCTGATATGTCATTCTGTGAGCTGAGAGAAGAAAATGAACCACCATCCTCAGCCCTTGGTTAATTGGCGTTAATCCACTCATGGGGGCAGAAGCCCCATAATTCCCCATAGGTTCCAACTCCCTACACTGCTGTACCAAGAGTTGTTTCTAACACACTTTTTGGAGGGTCCATTCTTACCACAGCATACCCTAAAGAAAATTCCCTCACGAGGACTTCCCCGCCCCTGAGCCACCTCAGAAACCCTTCATGGGCATTGTCAAAGGACTGACTCTGATCTTAGCCTTTTTGGACAGAATAATATATCATTTTTGTAGGATTTGTGCCATTGCTTTCCGAGAACCCAGAGGAGAAATGTGGGAGAAGCAGTCCTCAGAAGCCCAGGTTATATGGGGACTTCCTGTAGTGGGTCTGCCCTGGCTGAGCCTTTGTGTGATGCTGCCAAGTGCCAAGAGGCACCATGTTCCAGGGAATGGGGCCGCCCGCCCCCCATGCCGGATACACTGCCTGTCAGGCGCCGAGGCTCCGGAGCTTTCCCACCACTGAGCTTGAGTAAGGGATGCCGCAACCTGGGCCAGGTCAGGACAAGCATGAGGAGACTGTGCCTGGGGACAGATATGGCACAGAGCATGGTTTGGCCATAAGGGGCTTTACCGTCAGCTCCTAGAAGGTCACCAGCTGAGGTTGTTGCCCACGATAGAGAGTCTCTGTCCACTGCTGCTCAGCTCCCTGGTCACGTCTTTTTGTACCTGAGACGTTATCCCTCCCACCTTTCTTTCCCACTTTCATTGCTTGCTCTTGAGCTCTTCCTTTACTGCTCCCACCCTACGACCAGGCCTGCAGGTGGGGGTGGCTGCACGCTTTCCATAGAACCTAAAAGAATCTCTTGTGGACTTTTTTCAATTTTTATTAGCTAGAATTACTAGCTAAATGTAAAATTATTCTCTCTTAAAAACAATTAGGGGGCTGGGGGTTTAGCTCAGTGGCATAAGCGCCTGCCTTGCAAGCAGGCAGTCGTGAGTTCGATCCCTGGTACCAATAAAAATAGAAAAATAAATAAATAAAAATAAAAACAATTAGATGACTAGACTGTGTAGCTTTAAAATTTAAGACACAACTGTTTTTGTCCTTTATTGACTTTACCAAAAAAAGAGGAAAAGATTATGGTCACTTATACTAAGGAGAAAAATTTTTCATCGTTGATATGAATGAATGTTCTTAGATATAGGAGGGGAAAAAGATCTGGAGCTCAGTCAAAACATGTGTAATGCCAGTTTCCATTTCTCCTTACTTAAGTTTTATAGTAAAACATTTCCCTAGGCCTGACCATGTTATTGTAAGGTTTCATAGAATCTCTGTGTAGGACCTTTGTTTATTTAAATCTGTAGAAGGTGATTGTTGGGAGGTGACCAGCTGACTCATGTTGTATAACATGAGAGCTGGCTTCGTGTAGTCCTGAAACTATAATCAGCTTTCACTTTACAGAGACTCCAGTATCCGAGAAGCAAATATATTGTGTGTGTGTGTGTGTGTGTGTGTGTGTGTGTGTGTGTGTGTGTGTAAAAATCACACATGCACACAGAGAGCTATTTTCATTAAGTATTGAAGCTTTTCTGGACTCTGGTTTTAGAAAATATTCCTTTTGAAGAAAAAAAAGGATAAAATGGAAATCAAGCTTTATAAATAAGGAGGGGAAGAGGGATTGAAAAGAAAAGAAGGGAATGGGGAAAAAAGAAGGAACTAAGATACATCATGTACAGGTACAGATACCCTGTGATGAATGTGATCATTATGTATATCAAAAATTGTACCAATAAGCTTAATTTAAAAATAGAAAGAAAATACTCCTTCCATCCTCTCCAGTTCCAACACAGAGTCCCTCTTGAATGATTCCTGATTTCAATTTTCTTTTTTAGACACCCTCCTTTTCTTTAATTTTTCTTTAAATGCTTCTATAAGCACAGTTATTACAAGTGTCCCTAATTCATTATCTCAGCCTTTTTTAGAGTTCAGCTTAAGCGAAACACAGCTGTGGCTCACCTGCAGTACAAGGGTGACAGTTTTGAGCCACACTACCTTATTTTCTGCTTTAGAAAGAAATTCTAACTTGATCATTTATTTGATATTCTAGGTACTGGATATTTTAGGTACTTATCGTGAATACTTATTAGAATCACAGTGGTGACTGTAAACCTTTTTTGTTTGTTTTTTGTTGTTGTTTTGGTCTCTGGGGCCTCTGAAAACACAATGGGCAACTTTCTGTAGAATAAGATGCATTTCTGAGACCCCACTGCCATGTCAGGGCTGGCAGGTCCTCTGAGCTTCCTACCTTCAACAGAGGCAGGACACTGCTTTGGGGGAGAGAGGAAGAAGTTGGGCAGCATTCCTACCCTCTTATTCTTTAGAATAGTTTATTTTAAGAAATAAATATGGTGATCTGAGTTCTTTTGTGTTTTGAACACTGCAGTTCAGGCGCCCCTGGCTGGGAGCAAGCCCCAGCTGTGTGGCAGTGATTTGGGCTGTCATCCGCCATGCTTTTGCCTCCCAAGTCTCACAGAATTGAGTAGATGCTTCTTTCCATATGGGATGTTGGAACTTCAGTTCATCAGCTCTTTTAGAAGTTTAAAACTTATATAAATGTGAATAAAAGTTCTAGGTCAGCATTTTCTTCTCATTTTTCAAAGAGCTTCAGTTGAAAAAGTTATTTACTTGAGAAGTTCCCTTTGTTGATTTTTTACTGAAGAAAAGATGCTTGTCTAAAACATTGGGAGAACATCCTTTTATTAATCTCATTTATTTTTGCAAGTATTAGATGAAAAATATCAGAATATTCCCTTGGTGTAAACAGAAAGAAAAGACAGCCTCTCTGTGTGTGGTTGGGCAGGAGGGTTTCTTTAGATGCAAAGAGCTATTGCAGGAACTTTCCTACAAGGCAAGGCTCCATGCTTTGTTTTGTGATTATGTTTAGGAAGTTAATTTGTTCCTAGATACTAATCTGTGAAGAGGTTTGTGTGACAAGATGGTGGAGTCAGAGAAATTTACCTCCAATTGCTTGGAACCATTTGGGTTAAATAAATTTCAGCAATATGTCAATGTCAGTCTCTATTTCTTACTAACCTTCTCTCCCTCTCATTGTCTTTTTTTTTTTTTTTTTTAAGTAACAGTAGCTTGTCCTTAGCCAGATTTTTGTACCCTTTGCAAAAGCATTCCCCTAGTTCCAACTAGCATGGTGTCATCCCTGATTTCATCCTCACCTCCAGAAAACTCTGGTGTTAGATTAAAGGGGGTGATGTGCCCCTGGAATTAGTATGCTAGGGATCCAATGCTTGAAAGCGTTTGGTTTGCTTTTCCAACCACATTTCACAAATCACTGTTTGCTTCTAATAATGTTGGGTCATTTGTTTTGGTAAGTAATGAAAGTACCATCTCCTCCTGCCCCATCTTGAGGTGATAACGTAGTCATAGAGAGAGTGAGCTAACAAGTTGCTGTTAGATTTGATTTGTTCCCTAACCCATCCTGTGAATATCAATGCTAACAACAGTGTCTTGTGTTTTTTTTTTCTTTTTTCCCTTTTTTTTCTGTTAAATCAATGTGCTTTTTCCCTATGTGAATAATTATATGTCTAGAAACAGCCATGGAGTGATTTTGCTGTTCTGAATGGGGGAAAGATTAATAGTGACATTTGGAAGGCAAGTATATTGTCAGATTTTAGATCATTTAATATCTCATTCCTTTCTGCATGGCTGTGGCTGTCTATTTTTCTCCTTCGTGAATATCATGCATTCTGCAGGGACGGAGTGATGGGGCTTCTTGTTCAGGGCGTGCAGCTCAACTTGTGTTGCCCTTTTTGATGTCTCCCATTGTGAATGGCTTGAAGCTGATAGCCCCAGGCCCCCTGTGGTTTTGTGAGAACAGGCGCTTGTGCACTGAATCAGCCTCCAGGCCTTTGCATGCCTTTTTCTGCCTAAGCTCCCACACACGCTCTGCCTCTGCTGGGGCCTTTTCTCCCCTTTGATATTTGAGGCAGTGGAAGGAGCCCCTTCCTTACTGTACATTAACAAGGATCTGTTTTCCTCTAGGATTTGCATGCAGCCACAGTTAACCCTGATCCCAGTTTAAAAGAATTTGAAGGAGCGACACTACGCTATGCGTCTTTGAAACTCAGGTAGGACGCTGGGCATGTCACCGAGTGTGTCGCTGTTGCTGTGCATATTAACCATAGAGCTCTAAGACCAGTTTTCTGTTTTTCATCCTAGAAATGCCCCTCATGCTGACGATGATGATTCTTGTAGTATCAACAGTGACCCAGAAGCCAAGGTTTGTAAGAATCATGCTTTCAACACCCAGGTTATTATATTCTCGCGTTGACGTAATGACTTTTGGATTATGGCCCAGTTTTTACAAACGTCAACCCAGAGCTACATAATATGTAATTAGCCCTTGATCCTCTGTCTTTCTTAATCTCCCAGATTTTAAGAAAATCCCTAAGCCAGGTTAATTGTGAGAGTATTTCTGTAACCATCAAGATAGCCTGTATCTCAATACATCAGTTCTTGGCAAGTGTAAAAATTAACATTGCTGCTCAAACAGGCAGACTTCAGGAGCTTTGGCATGAAGGTGGGCTGGATAGGCAGGTGTGAAACTCTGCTCTCTCCTCTGCTAGAGCACCCTTGGCAAGGTGAAATGGGTTTGCCAACCTGCGGTAAGCACAGGTTGGAGGTGCCATTTTAAGATAAAAAGCAAAGGTTAGCACCTGTGTTTTACTCCTGGGCTTGGTGAGAAACCATCATTGGCTTGAGACCAGTACAGTTGTCCACTGCCGTGTACTCAGATGGGCTCTTTGCATGGGGTTTAATACCAGTAGTCACCATCTTGAAATTATTAATTGTTTGAATTGAATTTGTGTTGTGTAACGAGTCCAGTGGGACAATGGAACAATATTGGTGGTGGGAGCCCTTGCTTGCAGGAAGTCCTGCCACCTTCCTGCTACCTCGGGTGGTTCTTGACTGCCTGACCCGTTGCCACCCTGCTAGGCCTCCCGTCCCCGTCACCACTGTGTGACCGCTGCTTTCCATCCCCACTAGGACCTCGCCATGCACTTGGGGATGTTTTGGGGCAAGTGTCCACCCTGTGGTATCCCTGGATGTGGAATAGCAGTGGGCAGACAGTCTGGACTGGCAGCAGTTGGAATATCCAGCAGAGCTTCTTAACTCTTCCCAGTCCAGGAACCAAGTGTGTCCCGACTGGACGTCAGAGTATGCTGCCGGGCACCTGTCGGTCATGGGTCAGGGTGATGGGCTCACAGGGAAAAGGGTTGCTGGTTCAGTTTCCTTATGCTGGTCCAGCAGGTGGTGCTTGTGTCCAATCACTGGAAGCCTGTGTACAGCAAGACATGCCAGCACCCTGCACCTGGGGGTTCATACTTGCTCTCCACACTCTGAAGAAGATAACATTAACTCTCAATGGGAAAGCACCTTAGCAGATCAAACAAGAAAATACAGAAGACGGGAAAACTTTGTGTTTTCCTTTTTTCCTGCCTTGTGAACAAGGAGCCCTTGGATTTTCATTTTGCATATTTTTTTCTCATTTACACAATATTTGTGGTTCTTGGTACTCACCAAGATGGAATGTCACTGTGCCCTCCTCTCCCTACGCCTGACTCCTGTGTCATATAGAGAAAGGAATCTTTCCTTACTGTACCATGGAGATTTGTTCTGAATCCCAGAGCAGATCTGTACCTCTGAACAAAAGAGCAGATGGGTTTGCTTACTGGCAAGTCAGTGGGGAACACCATACAGATTTGAAACCTTGGTGCCTTGGCTAGCAGTCGCCATCTTGCCACCTGTTCTCTGAGGCTCTCGGGGATCTCAGTGGCATCGCCATGCCTGGAGAGGATGACAGCTACTAATGGAGCCTTAGCATTTGCAACAAGGCCTTGGGCTGCTTGCTCACATGCAGGCCTTTCAAGCTACATTTTATGGCAAGGAATGGATGTAGTAAAACAGGAAGGCGGGCTGTGAATGATTTGCTTTGCTACCTGGTGTTTTACGAGGGCCCTCAGCAGAGGCAGGAGGAGGGGAAGAAGCAGCACTTCGGCCTGTTGCTGTGCTATCTGGGGAGCCCTGGTGGGAAACTGGCAAGAGCGGGGCAAGTGGCTGCAGGAGCCGGAAGTGATGAGTGACAGGAATAGGAGGGCTGCTCCTGAGGTCCTCGGGCCGGCACTGAGGCTCCTCTTCTTGCCTCCTGATAATGTGGCTTATCTGCCACCTTTCCCGTGCCAGTGCGTCTATTCCAGCACCGATTATGAATTTGTGCATATTAATAAGGAGGCTTTGTCATGAGTTGCCAATGCTGTGTCTAGATTTAAGGGAAAAAAGTGTGTGTTACATTATTTATGTTGAACCTTTCTCCATAGACTTACAAGAAGAAATCTTCTTTTTGGTAAAGTACAGAATATATTAGGCAATAATAAGTGTATCAGACTGGAACAATATAGAAAGAAAAGGAAAAATAGAGAAAAGGAAAAATACCTAGTTTTTCAGATCATAGGATTTTCAATAACAAAAGTTGATGTATAGATTGTTGCTGTTTTTGTTTTGTTTGGAGAGGGAGTAGGAATGGACCCTATGGATCACAGATGGTCCCCGACTTATAGCTTCTTAATGTGTAGTGGTGTGGAAGTGATATGTATTCAACAGGAAAATCAAATTTTGAAGTTCAATCGTTTTCCAAGCTGGTGAGATGCAGTGGGCTTGCGCCATCACTGCCCTGGGGGAGCAGGGAGCCCAGGCTACCAGTCAGCTCGGAGACACCGCGGACACCCATGCATGACTCGTTGTGGAAACTTGGGGTGGGGGGCACTTATGCCAGTGTAGACCACCTTTCTGCCCTGACCTGACCCAGAGATGAACTCCAGACTCTGTGAGTGGAGCCCATGGGCTTTTTCAGAGCATCCGTCAGTAATGCCATTGCAGCAAGGCTCCCGATACCCACTGGGCCTGGACTAGGAGAACACCAGAGCGTGGAGTGGGGAGAATTTGCTGGTGGTGGCTGACTGGGGTGTATGTGGCCGCTCCCCCTGTGGTGGTGGGGTCACAGAGGATTCTGGCTTTGGAGCTCCTCGCATGTTGGTCCCAGGACCCCAGGGGGGGGGGACACTGGGCAGGGCCCGGACAGAAGGTCAGGAAGGTCTTTCAGAGGTGCAGCATGGTGAGCTACTGTACTCTCATACTGAACCTTCCTCCCCTCCACCTGTTCCTCTGCCTTCCTTCATTCTCATCCCCAGGGCCTTTGCATGCTGCACCTGCTCTTAACACTGAACAACAACCCCGGCCCTAAAGTTTCCTCTTCTTGACGTTGTCTTTGAACAGTAAATTCCTTATGAAACTGTCTTAGTCACTTTTCTCGTCACTGGGACAAATACCTGACACCTACAACTTAAAGGAGGAGAGGCTTATTTTGCCGTCCAATTTTGGAATTTTCAGACTTTACATGCTTAGCTGAGTCCAAGGCCGGAACGGGGTAGGAAAGCTGCTCACATTATGGCAGACCAGAAGCAGAAAGGAAGGGAGGAGGCTGGGGAGACCTTCCACCGGTGCCTCACTGGCCCACCCCTCGCAGCAGGTCAGCTGCAGGTCAGCTGCAGAGCTCCCATAATGCAGTCACCTCCCACAAGCCCTGCCCCTGAGCTCATGAAGCTTTAGGGAACCTCCAGATCCAAAGTACAGTGCTCTGTGTTTCTGTTTCTTGGCCGTGCTTTCCTCTTAATTTTCTACATTTTTAAATGCAATTTTTATTTTGGAATAATTTTAGATTTATAAAAATGTTGCAAAGATAGTATTGGTTTCCTGCATCCTCTTTTCCCACTTCTTGGTGTTTTCTTACCGAACATTGAGCATTTACAATCACAACTGCAAGGGTTTGCAATTTAGTTGCACCCAGAATCATGGATCCAATTCTGTGACCAGAATGATGGGAAGAGATAAATTCGTGAACTGAGGCACCACTGTATATAAATTTATAAGGTACAAAGCGATTTCTTAATATTATATCACTTATAAAGTACCAAGTGATTTCTTACTATTATATCATTTATAATTAAAATATAATCAAAATGAAAAAATTAACATTGGTACAAAACTACCAACTAGTCATCTTATTCTTATTTCCAGCTTTCTTTCTCCTGTCCCTTTTTCTGTTCTAAGATCTAATCCAGGATACCTTTATTCCTTGTGCACTTTTAAATTTACAACTATCTGTTTGTAACCCTATTGTAACACTATTGTAACCCTAAATGTTTTTCTCTGATCATTTTTGTCTATTTTGTGTCACTTTCCCAAGGGGAAAACGCTTTAAATATTGCTGTATGTGCAAACCTCACATAATTGCCTCTGGTGCCTCACTGTTAAGGAGGTAACTCCTTACTCGGTGTGGGTAGCTTGCATTTTGAAATTCCCATTATTTTACTATTGGGTCCCTGGATTCATCCCACTTTAGTACTTTAGAATCTAGATTTAGTCCTTTTTTCTTTGCATGTGGTATATTGTTGGCCAAATGCATGATTACACTAAAATAAAATGGAATTGTAGAAAAGTTAATGTTTTGAAAAGCATATACCAATTCTTTCCTCTTTTGTGTAACTCTGCTGCAACTTCTGTAAAGGAGATATTCTGTCACCTGGTGGACAGTATTGAAAATTACATTGTAGAAAAACTGGCTACCTTTGATTTTGAATTTTAGAATTGGTATAGCTGGATGTAACATTAACAGTGAAAAACTGGGTCCTGGGCTTTCTCAGTTTGTGCACTGAAGGAGTATTTTCTGAGCTTGTGACCACCAACCTGTTATTGTTTTTCTTTTGGTGCATACAGAATCATTTTCATGATACTTGCAAGAAGTGGGTTTTAGAACATTTTCTTTGAAATATACAGTAAAAGAAATGGGTGAGAAAGCTTATGCCATCTCAGCTGTCACATTCGCTGGGTTTCAAGTGCACATGTCATATTAGGAGCCACTTCTGGTTCTGAGAGGTTTTAGGATTGCAGATGGAATGTAGCATCCTCATCTATAGGGTCCAGGAATGACATGGCTCTCTCTGATCTACATGCAAGTCTGAAGAAGAAAAGAAACTGAGTCTTGAACCAGGGCAGCAGAGAAACTCCCAAACACACTGCACAGCCGCTGTGTGCTGGTCAGGCACTTACCTGCAGTTCTCTTGCAAACACAAAGCATCACAATTACCTTCCCATAGATAAGAAACTGATATTTTGAAGAGATCAAATGATTTATTTTGTCACACAGTATGATAAACCAGTAACTGGTAGAAGTGGGAAATGGTACTCAAAGTCCCATACATGTCACTCCCAAGCCCAAGACAGTGCTGTGGCCACCTGTCCCGACCTATTGATACTCTGGGCCTCAGATCACTTTGGCTGTCCAGGTATCAGGGGTTGAGTAACAGAGTTGTTGGAAGGAACTGGGAGGCCGTTGGCTTGAGGTCAGACCTGTTCAAATCCTCATCCCGAGTGATGAGGTCCAATCCTTTGCAATACTTTTCAAACTTTACCAAACTTTGCAAATTTTCATTTAGTCTGGGGTGGGACATGTTTTGCATTTCTACTAAACTCTCCACTTATAATGGTTTCAGACCTACAGCACCTATTTGGAATACCAACATTATAAAGTTGGTTTCTCATCAAAATAACTCACCATTTTTGTGTATCTTCTGCAGGGGATCAACACAGTCTCTCAACATAGTACCTTCTGGTTCTTTTATGCCCATTGGCAACCTGTGCTCAGCTGCCTCAAAATTTCTTTTACCCTTTTACTGGACTTTGTGAAAGCTTCAGTTGTCTTCTTATTCTCCCAGATGGAGAGAATAGGGAAGTGGTTGATACCAATCAGTAGTTTGACTGAGAAATGGTGAATGAACAGGAGATTCAAATATCCATTCGTCAGTAAGCCTAATTTATCTGAGCCCTCCCTTGGTTCCTATTAGTATAGATTTTCATGAAGTAATTAAATCAGCAGGGTACTGATGAAATTAGCACTAATAGATAAACAGGAAGTGGTAGGGAGTATCTTTTCTCATTCAGATTTATTTCTGGTCTGTATAGCAAATGCATAATCACTGCTTAGCATTTATATGGGATTCAATAGCTGCATATAGTACTTATAATTGATTTTTATTCATGTGGTTTATATTATTTTCCAGAAACTCTGATCCATGAGAGAAGTTTGGATTTCATTTACATTGTTGATTTATTAACTTAATCAAAAACATGTATTGAATGGTTAATGCTCAAGGAGCACATGCGCTTGATGTGTGATGTAATGGCTAAGACCCGGGCTCTGGAGCCAGGCTTCCTGTGTTCAGAGTCAGGCTCTGCAGGTTATTAGCTGGGTAACCTTCAGTAAGTTATGTGGCTTTGGTTCCCTCACCTGTAGAATGAGGATACTATTAGTGACATAGCTGTTGTGAACATTGGGTGGGTGTATTATAAACATAAGATACTGTATATGCCAGTTGTTTAGAACAGTCCTTAGCAGTCTTTCTGTATCAGTCATTATTACCACTCCTACTCCAGAGGGGAACAGATACCGACCCTGATCTAAGAAGAGGCAAGCCGGGCAGTGCATGCACGGTGCTAAGAGCTGAGGATTCAGCGATGCAGTTCCGCTCTAATCCACTGGGGGGCAGCTGGGCCTGGAGGATCCACTTCCAAGATGGCTGCTGTGGCTCAGGGCTCCTCCGCAGGTAGTGCCCCCTCTGCCAAGGCCTCTCCTTGTGGCCTGGGCTCCTGGCTGTGTTGCTCTCTGGGTAGGAAAGAGCTGGAAAGCCCATCAGTGAGAAAAGTCTCTTCTTGAGAATGCTGTTACCTCAATTCCACCACATTCTGCTGGTCAGAAGAGCACAACCCAGATCAAAGAGCTGGGCAAAAGGACGCCAGCTTCTGCTGGGAGAATAGCATGGTCACAGGGAGGGAGCTTTATTACATCATCTTTGGGAGGCACAAGGTGCAGTCATTCCCATGTGCCAGTCATTCAAAGTGAATGCCCTTAGTAAAGAGCAGCATGTGTCCCCTTGGTTCCGTCAAAAACCAGGGCATGGTGGTGCTTGCCTGTAATCCCAGCTCTTTAGGAGACAGAGGCAGGAGGATCAGGTTTGAGCCTAGCCTGGGCGACTTAGTGATTTAGCAAGACCCTGCTTTAAAATTTAAAAAGTAAAACTAAAATGGTTAGGGAGGTCACTCCGTGTAAAAGAGCCTGTGTTTAATCCTTGACAGGGAGGAAGGAAGGGAAAAGGGAAGGGGAAGAAAATAAGAGGAAAAGGAAAGAAAAATCAGGGCTCAGACAAAACATGAGATATACAGAGGTCTGCCTGAATGAGATTTGTGCTCCTGCATAGCTTTTGGGGTGGCATTCACACGGGGAAAATTAGGATCCTCTCCACTTCAGGAGGAGTGGAAGGAGAGAAACACAGTAATCCACCTGGGCACGCATAGCTGGCTGAGGAAGTGCAGGTCTCGCAGCCAAGCATCTGACCCAACCCAGCGTAGCGGTGCTGACACTCAGTCTCGTTTTCACCTCCCAGCCCAGAGGATGGCTCTTGTTTTTCCAAATAGTTTTATCTCTTTATTTGCCAGCACAGACACAAGCACAGTGCTGTGTTCCTTTCCCTTGTTAACGTGTGGTCACTAACATACCCACGTGGCACTTGAGGAATTGGCAACCATGTGTGAGCCCCGAGTTGTGACGGGCGCTGTTGAGCAGTGCGCGTTTTGAGCCAACTGTTGGCAGCTGGGCCTGCTAGTGGGCAGGTGCCTGGAAAGGCTAATTAAGGAAAGGCAGGCTTCTTCCCGTAGGAACTTGGCGGGAAACAGGTGAGGTGAGGGACAGCACCTGGCAGCATGGCAGCCCTGCACAGCCTGACTATGCCTTAGGAACAGGTGCGTGGTCTTAGGCCAGTTAACTGAGAATTTCACTCCCATGGGTTTGGTAGTAATGAAAATATCTCTTGTTTATTTGTAGCAAATAAAATGATAAAGAGATAACAGTTCCACTTACAGGACCGTATGGATAATTTCACCATCCAGCCATCTCGTTCTCCCCCAACGCTCCCTTCAAAGTGTGGGGCCCCGTAGCCCAGCCTCACATGGTGGCGTCTGAGTTCTGCTTCTGGCTCAGTGCTTAGGAGGAAATTGCTTTTGCAGCCAGGCCTCTGGATTTTCAGTCTCTAAACTGACCCCAGGAGTGAGAGCTCTCAACATTCATCTGCAGTGAGTCATCGGGTCGTTTGGTATGTCTTTTTCAGCAGCTGCTATAGCAAGGTGGGTATGAGATCAGTCAGCCTGGGGAGGAGACCAGAATACAATAATACAGCAGAGGAAATGGTAGTAGTATCATTTCAGAGTGATGCTTATAACGTGGCTGGAATTCAGTGATAACCGGAACTACACGTGAAATTTCAGTAGCTTCCGGTTGAAAGTGACTTGACAGTTTTTTTAAGCAGATACATAATTTCATTTGGTTTTAAGAGATCTTTATACAGAAGTTCACCTCATTAAAACCATGTCTTGCTATTGGCCCAACACATGCCTCACTCAGATCTCTAGCCAAACATTGTTTCATTCACCCTTTACTGTTGATATAGATCTGAAATGTGTCCCTGTGGGTCCCACCACTGTCCCTGGTTCTCTGGACCCTGCCTGCAGCCCCTTTGTCAGTGATCAGTTGTCCATTGTCTCTAAAAAAGCTAGGAACAGGGCTCATGTGAGAGGCCCTTGGAACTAGCACCAAGAACATCTGGTTTCTCTGAAAGCCCTTTTCCTTGAACATGCAGTTACGAGTTAGACGAGCTCTGTAGCAGCCTAGAGCTTATGAATGTATTTATAGAAAAGGCTTGTTTTTCTCCTCGTCACTAGTGTATCACTTGGCAAATAGAGCAAAATACCATCTCCCACTCATCCTTCCTGCTTCACGTGTTCCTGAGTGTCTCTGCTATGTTTCGGTAGAGATCTAGAAAAGGGAATGAAGGCTTGTCCAGCATAGAGGTCCATCATCTGGCAGCGGTAGCGGGTAGATGGAGAAGGAAGCTAGCCTTTGTCCCGTCCTAGCGCCACACTGGGCACTCTGCTCACATCGGCTCATCTGTCTGAGTGTCGGAGCAGCCCTGCACGGTGGCAGAGCTGTTCTTCCTATTGTACAGCTGAGGACTTTGGGATTCAGAGAACTTAAATAACTTTCCCGCTATCACAAGATGATGAAGTTTGATCAAAGGGAAACAGATACTAAAGCCCATGTTCTTCCTGGTTATGAAATAATGGTGATCGCAGGGGCATGCCTTACTGTGAGTGGGCCCAGATACAGAGCTGGGCCGCAGCTCTGATTTGCTGGCTCTTCTTGCTGTTTGAGTAGATCCCTTTCTGCGGCCCTTAAAGCACAGTCTCAGTTTGTTCCTGTGATTTTCTAGGGATCACTGAGGCAGGCGTCCCATATCTTAAGCTCGGGTTGACCTGAGGATGTACAGCTGTTTATAAATTAAGAGAAAAGATGCATATACTTTCTCATTTTTGAATGGTTTGGGGTTCTTTCTAGTAGCAGCCAGATTTCAGTGAATGACAAAGCGAAAACAGCCAGAGTTGTTATCCCAAATGCAGGGCAGTGTTCCAAGCGGGACAAGTGGGAATCATGGGCTAGAATACCTGTATTCTGGCCCCAGTTCTGTCAGTCGTGAGATGTGTGACTTCGAGTAAGTCACTTAACCTCTCTGGACTTCACTTTCTCATGGATAAAAATGAGATAATGCTAGTACCCAGTCTGGGAATCTTGCAGTATTATTATGAGACACAAATCAGATGTATGTGGAGATGCTTTGATAGCTCTTTGGACCTAAGATACTTCAGGCTGGCCTTAAACGCACTGTGTAGTGCAGGCTGGTCTCAGACTCACAATGATCCTCCTGCCTCAGCCTCCCCAGTGCTGGGATTACAGACATGTACCACTATACCCAGCCAAAATTTTTAAAAAAGATTCTGATGTGATGGTTGACTACAGTTCTGCCATTGATGATGAGTTTGGGCTGGTTGGACTGCTGCATGGATCAAGGCCTTGAAGGTGCTGTGGGTTTAGTTCAGTCTAGGTCTGTGTGATTGCTAAGGCCAGCACCTCCCCTAACTTCCGAGCCTGGAAATCGTTATTTTAGCAGTAGATTTCCTACGTATATATAGCTTAGGTTAACCAACAGACTTTGGGAACTATGTGGTAACATACTAGTTACTAATGAAAATGTGGACAGTACCAGTTCATAAGTTAGATAGGAAGCTTCAAGTTCCAGACTGGAGACAATAATGATGTGTGTCAGGACTTTCCTGTATGCTAAATGGGGTTGGATGTTTGTTGACTCACCTTAGAGACATAGGCGCCTTGAAACAGTGTTGTGCCTGGTGGCACTGAGTGGGTGTACGTGTTCCCCTTGTGCTTATGATAAAGTACATTTATGTAAAACACTCATTGGTTCTGATTTCCTTCGTCCTTCATCCAGAATGGGAAAGAGGTGCCCAAGTCCAGTAACCCAAGCCTTCCTTCTCTCAGGCTCTGGCTCAAGCCCAGTCTGTGCTCAATCATAGTGGAAAAAACTGAGCTTTAGACACCTGCAGCTTTCATACTAGCTTTAAAAAACAAGTCCCCGGGGGTCCTGTGGTTATGCCTTGAGATTAAAGTCACCATTTTACAGGAGAGCCCAGACTGTGTGCTCCTTGCCCAGCCCCTTCCTCTTGGCATTTTCCTTGATTTTTCGTGACAGGCACAGCAAAAAATGAGCGATTGCAGCAGCATCTGGCTCACTGCCATGAGCAGCATGACAACACTTCCTGTTGAAGGGACAGGCTGTTGATAAGGATGTCACACCTGTAAAGCATCCCTCCCCCAAATCTTTTATTACCGTCAGAAAAAGTTAACACCAAGGGAAAATGGACACCAAACACTCTGAATTCTCAAGGCACACAATCCTATTTTAGTGTGCCATTATGTGCAGGATTCCGTCACAGTCCTATGGACTTCTTTGGGGACATCTTCCTGCCAAAGACATGAGTGTCCAGAGAGAATTGTGGCTGTCTGTCAGGAAGTCAGCTGAGCGATGAAGTGGAAGGCAGCCCCTTCCCACCAGCAGAGCTGCTCAGCTACCACACGCTTGTGTCATCTTGCAGTGTGAGCTTCCATCTTTTCCTTCGGGATGGAAAGACTCTTCCCAAAGCCATTTGAAAAACTTGCATTGTCATAGGATGAGTTTCCCAGAGGTTATGCTCTGCATTCAGCATCGTAACCTCAGTTAGAATAAACCTAGTGACTTGCTGGTCCAGATTTCTCTGCTGAAACAGGAAGGTTTGCCAAGGAGAACCGACCGGTTATCTTGTTAAACCTTTGGCCAGGAACTGAGAGCCCATGATCCGTTGCTAGAGGAGTCTGTGCTTTACTCTCTTTTCCTTCAGTGTGCAGCCTACCACTCTGCAGATTCTGTGTGCAATCCCAGTGCCTCTGACTCTCCATGGAGCCCTTGTGTAAGGACAGCTTTGGGTTGGTGTTTTTTCTGCACTCGTTTATTTAATGTTTTTCTCTTTTTTATGGTTGTGTTTATTTGTTTGGGGGGGAGGCTTTTTGTGTTTTGTTTTGTGTTTGGTTGAGACAGGGTTTCACTTTGTAATTTAGGCTGGCCTTGAACTCACTATATAGCTCAGGCTGACCTTAAACTCACACCGATCCTCCTGCCAAGTGCTGGGGTTGCAGGTCTGCACCACCATGCCCAGCCTCTTTCAGACACTTGTTCATTCTTCTCAGAGGAAATTGATCTTGACCCTCGCCACCTTTCTGTGCAATTCACAGGCCAGAACTTGTGTGGCTTCCTTTTTCCTGGGTGTGACTTTTCTCTGGATACTGTAAATCTTTTCCTTGGAATAAAAATTAATTATTAGCTGGCTGTGTGCTCGGGCCTCACGTAGCTATTGTGGGATAGGAAGAGAATGCCCACAGGACCCGACCTTAAGAGACGTGTGGGGCAGCGCTGGAGGAAATGGAGGGGTACCGTGCTGAGGTCCGGAGAGCCCACGCTCATCTGTATTTGTCATTCCCAGGCTGTGGGGAGTTACTTCCCCTAAAAGGGCTTGACCACCAAGCAAAGAGCATCCGTCTCTGAAGTCAGCTCTAGAAACAAAGTTCTGAGGCAGCTGGGGGTGGGGCTAACTCAGAATCGCAGGGCACCAGGAGTTGAACAGTAGGAGCTGGGGAAGGGGAGAGGGGCTTGGGCCAGAGGCTTGCACTGAGCCCAGCGGGAGGAGGGCCTGGCGTCCCTGCACCCGCCCACTCGATGGGCGGAATTTTCGCTGTCCTACAGGTGGCCATCCAGGGCCAAAGGCCGTTCTGTAGTCACTGCTGCCCTGACGGCTTGGGTCTGAGAGCTGTGCCCAGGACTGCAGTGCAGCAGAGCCCAGGCATGGTGTGAACTGCAACCCAGAGTTCTTCCTCCTTCTGGATCATTCTTGCTCTTTCCACAGCGTCTTCCCGCCCACCTTCAAGTGTATGTCGAGCCTTGCTCCCGTTACTGCTCGCTTCTTTCTTCCTTGTGCCCTGTCACCATCTCAAGGCTTTGTGACAGGACTGAACTTGCAGTCACTTCTCTTAGACTCTTAGGAGTCCATCTCCATACAGCTCTGGGTCCCTCCCTGCTCATTCTCGCCAGTCTCCTGTGATCTTCAATGTTGCCTGTCTTGCTTAGCCTTAGAAGAGTTCCTAACTCCTGGAGCTGCTGGGCTGCTTAAGGGTCCCTCTGTGCATCTCTCTGAGCATCTGTGTGCACGTGTGTGCATACACACATACATGGTAAAACACGGTCATGCTGAGACTCAGGCACGGCACCATCTCAGAACCAAAAGCAGCCATGAGGCTACTTGGACCAAAGCTATTCAGATGGAAGCACAAATTATATTCTAAGAGCTACAGCCAGCCAACTCGGGCAGAGGAGCAAAGTAGGAAGCAACTGTCCTAGGAGCTCAGCTCATCTTCCCCAAGCCGGCTTGCCAGCATTCACATGCTCTGTGCCTTCTGGTGAGAAACGGCCACAGGGTCTTCATTCTGTGTCTGTCTGTCTGTCTTCCGGTCAAGTCTGATATACCTGGATTCCTCAGATGCTTTCTCATCACTGGATTTAGATTTTAGCCTTTGTTCTAGTTTAGTACTAAAAATGGTCTCCTTTTTAACATCATATATATATATATATATATATATATACTCTAAGAACTCTAAATACTACATTATATATATATATAATATATATATTATATATATATATATATATACTCTAAGAACTTTAAATACTACTACTGAATACTACAGTATTTAAAGTTTTGATTTTTTTTCTGGTCCTGAGAATTAAACCCAGAACCTTTACACTGAGCTGCATCCCCAGCACTATTCTCTTTTTTAATTTTGAGGCAGGGTCTTTTGTAAGTCACTAAATTACTCAGGCTGGGCTCAGCCTCCAGAATGCTGGGATTACAGGCATGCCTCACTGTGCCCAGCAGTTCTTTAGGACAGCTTCTGAAAACTCTTGGTCCTTGAGTTGGCCTCGGGGTCTCAGCAGAAGGGTGATTCATGTCTACTCTGTCTTTGTCAGGCCAGCGAGGGCCAGTGGAGTGGGCATGTTCCCGTACTGAGTGTAAGGTGACTACTGAAAGACCTTTAGCTCTCAAGGCCCCATCACACCTGCTGCTGTGCTTAGGGCAAAAGCCCATCCTCATTAGCAGTGAGCAGCCCTGGATTTGCTCATCTGTGAAATGAAGTGGTCAGGTTCTGGGATCCCCAGGCTGTATTTGGCCTTGTGCTGTGGTTAGATGAGTTTCCTGGGTGAGTAGGGAGTAGAATTCTAGGCGTCAGCTCCAGGAACTCACATGTGAATGCTCGTTAGGGCCGGTAACTGCCATGCTTTTAATTGAGATCTTTCAGGATCTTCATACATTATGAGCTTATTGAATTGGCTTTAGACCTTGGTGAAAAGTTGCAGATTTTTCAGTTTTTGGAGAGTAGTACAATGAAAGCTTTCTTACACACCAACATTAAAATGTACAATGAGCCCAATGACGATGATAATTATAGCTCAGTGTTAGTTAAATGCCTGTACCAGGAATCCCTGTAATTCTGGCTTTGCCTGTATGAACAATCAGGCCAGGTGCTACAGACCAAACCCTTGTGTCGTGTAATTTAGAGCCAATGTAGGAAAAGTGACAGACAGTAAGGACACACATAAGAAATACAGTGCACCAGATAAAACTGTTAGCTATAGAGGAAAACAGAGCAGAAACAGTGCTGGAGAGTGCTGGCGAGGCCTGCAGCATTGAGTGCCCTGAGGAGTTGTCCTCCAGCATTAAGGGAGACCCCGCATAGCTCATGCGTGGCCTGTGGATGAGGGCTCAGCCTCGAGCCAAGAGCAAGCAAGGTGACCAGAGTGAGCTAGGATAGACCAGTACATTTGTGAGGTGTGTGCAAATGTCCTGAGAGGTCTTTTAGTCCTGGCCTTTTTCTTCTCTCTCTTCTCAGCTGCCCCCTTCCCACCATCCTCTGTCAGATGAAGAAAATACAGCCTGTGTGTATTAGGTGACTTCCTAAAGGCTGCCGCTTATTAGCAGCATAAGGACAAGAACCCTAGGCTTGCCTACAACCCAGTACACAAATATCGGGAAAGCTGGGGAGTAACTGAGCCCCCTGCCGTCCCCCCAGCCTCTTCCTCCTTGGCCTAGATGCAGGACAGACACTCACGATTATTTTCACTCACAGGAGTCAGGTTCTGTCTGCACTGAAACTGAACAGGAAGTGTTGCTCTGCGGGAAGGGTTACAGGTTGGGTTCCTACAGGGCTTTAGTCGTCTCCTGCTTTGTCAACTGATCAATGCATAACTAGTTTCCCACGTTTCACCCTGTCATTAACGTTGACCTGAGTGATGCAGCTGACTTCTGTTTTTCTTCATAGATGCGTCATGGCCTTTTTGCGCTGAGCAGTGCTTTAGCATTATTCCTGGGGGTGATTTTAAAAGTAAAATTGCCACCCAAATGCTAAAATATGAAAGATGTGACATTAAACGAACAATGGAAAGGATACATACTAACCAGGAATAGTGGTATATGCCTGTAACCTCCATACTCTAGGAGGCTGAGGCAAGAGGGTTTGATTCTAGCCTGGGAAATTTAAAGACTTAGCAAGACACTACCTCAAAATAAAATTTAAAAGAGCTGGAGGTACAGCACAATGCAAATCGAGTGTGTTTGCACTTGAGCTGTTCAGAGGAAGGACTATATTCAGGAGCCAAGTGGCATCTTTGGTAATTGTGTCATCTCCTCGGACACATTCTAGGGTAAAGGATCAGACATGTTCTGAATTGCCTCAGACAGTGCCTAGAGAGCATGCTTACGGCAAAGAGTTAACTTAAAGTGATAGTCTTGCTTATAGGAATATTACACACGCACTCATTTGCTCTGAGGTTGAACTGTGTAACTTCCCCTTCTGCCCACAGTGTCCCAGGTCCGACCACTTCCTGCTTCCCCAGGCCCAAGGATCCAGCCTGTCTCCTGCTCCAGCCTCTTTCTGCTCCTTCCTCTGGCTCAGTGTCTCCCCTGAAGCCCACATGACTGTCTTACTATCTCCTATCAAAATAAAATGTTCCACATTACATGCCAAGTTTCGATACGCATGATGGTTTTACTCTGTGCTTAGTCTGCAGATAACACTTCTCAGCTTTGCACAAGCAGAAACATAATCTGCAGTGTAAATGAGCCATGTGGACCTGAGAACTTGTCTCTCAGTCATTTCCCAGACTCCTGCAGGGGAAAACTAAAATACCACTCACACTCTCAGGGCGTAAGAATGGCCTTCCAGTAGTACAGACATCTGCTGCTTCTCAGCAGGAGGAGAAGCTGGATTCCACCAGCCCAGCTTCTTGGCCTCCACATCCCTGGGCTCTTGCTAGTCTCTGAGAGGAGGATGTGAATCTGGTGTTTAATGTCACTGACTTGGCATGGGTTAGTGTGTAAGTGTCTCCAGCAGCAGATTCACTCTGCTTTTCTTTTTGTGACATGGTCCCTGTCCCACCAGGAGAATTCCTTGGCCCCTTCTGCGCATGACTTTTGGAGATGCTTTATGGTAACTCAGAGCTGCCTTCTGGGCCTTGGGCAGCTTTGAGACTATCTGGGAGGAGCTGAGACTCTAACTTAGGAGAAAGAATTTGAGAAATGCCCTAAATCACATTGCCAGATACTGATTTAAGAAGCCTCTCTAGAGAATAGGGATGTAGCTCTCTAGAGAATAGGGATGTGGTGAGTGTGGCCCTAGGTTCTATCCCCAACACCCCAAAAAGGAAAGAATCTCTTACTTTTGAATTTTTTAATAGTTCAGCAAAATATTGAGTTCTACACTTGGTTCATATTGTTTGGGTGCTTGTAGGAATAGTTGGGATTCTATTTCCTAGAGGCTCAACAGGCCTGGCCATTGTCTAGGGTCCTACCTGAGGAGTGGGTCCTTGGAACACAAATAGCTCAGTGACTGCTGTGGCTCAAAGTGTGTATTGTATCGCAGAGACAAAGGAGGTGACATTGTTGCAGTGTGCTGACCAGATACTGCTGACACCTGAAAAGGAAACTGGCACAAAAGTCTGCTTGGACACACAGCTCCTGGGTGCAGCATAGATCACGAGTCAGCTGGGCCCAGATAAAGGCCTGAGTTACAGCCAGAGCATGGGATGCCCCTAACTATCCCACGACCCTTGAGTGTGGGTTGAGGCCTTGGGCCTATTTTGAGAGTCCCACTGGCTATTGTAGATGGTGTTCCTGATAAGCTAGACAAGGGCTGTATTATGCACCAGGCAGAGATAACCCCACTGGAAGAACTGGGCCTCTGATCTACAACAGCGCCACTTGGAACCAGACATGTTACCCAGCCCCATGAGTGGTCCCATGCCTGACTAGTGGACTATTTGTACATGACTTGTATACTGCTACATATGACTTCATCGAGATTCTTTGATAGGGCCAGGGATTTAGCTCAGTGGCATAAGTGCCTGCCTGGCAAGTGTCAGGTCTTGAGTTCGATCCCTGGTACCAAAAAAAAATACCTTGTTTGGAGCTAATAAAGATAAAAGCTAGCACATTGGCTGCTTACTGTATACTGCCCTACGCATGTCAGTTCTGCAATACCATTTGTTGCTCCCAACATTCCTTAGAATATAAATAATGCAACTGTTTCCATTTTGCAGTTTAGAAAACTGAGGCATAGGCCAGCATATTATCTGGCTTCTGTGAAATGCAAATAGTGATCCACCTGGGGACTAAACTCTGCTGCTGTTATTTACTGTATGACCTTATGCAATACAGCTGAGCTCTCTGCGCCTCAGTTTCCCATTTAGAAAATAAGAAACACAGCACCTACTTTCTAGTTGTTGTGAGAACATGTTGTGCTATGTGTTGAGAATGTAGCATCCAGAAAGTGACTATAAATAAATACCAGTGCTCACTTTCATGCTTTCCTACCAAACCCAGACTCTTGAATTTCACACATAGAATACTCAGCACAGAGAAACCCCTCAATAAACGATCACTGCCGGTGTGATGATGAGCATTACATGTGGCTGTCAGATCGCATGTATCTACAGTAAAATGCTTGCGAGTCCACGTTTAAGTACAATTCGTTCCTCAACAGCCTGGGAACATTGAGCCACATCTCTCAATTAAACTCACCTCTGCTTAAATTTTCCACTGATAAAAACAGGCCTCATTCCGCCAGCCTGGTTCCTGGCAGGAAATGACTGATGCAATTAACTATATCTCTACTAAATCACAACCTGGAAGCGTATCTCTGCCATAAGCCAAGAATCTCCAAGAACCTGGCCATTGAGATGTTGGCTCAGACTCCTCTGCTGGTGTCTTTGTTGCTCAGCTCACAGTGGGCAGGTGACTAAAAACCGGAGTGGATTTTCCCCAGACAGCAGAGTTTCTCATGAGCCAACCCTAGGGTCAGGGCAGGGCGACACTTAGCTACATTGGCTCTCCATGAACTGCTAAGTTGACATTCTGATTTTATTTTTAAATTTGTATAACTTATTCATGATGCAGTGAATCAACTCGCTCTGAAGATTCAAAGGAGTCTGCATGGTCCAGGCTTTGTAAGTGATTTACAGGCACAGGTAGCCAGGCTAGATATCACAATCCCATAGTGTGCCGGGCAGGAGTGAGGCAAGAAGGTGGGTGCTGTGGGTGGCATTTCAGCTAGAGCTCGCCCCACGGGCCCTGGTGTGTTGGGAGGGCTTGGTGGTGTCACTATTGTGACTGCACCCTCTGTGGAAGGGCCTGTGAGATACTAGCATGCTGTGAACTTTTGCAGTGGGGCCACTGTACCCTGAAAAATAAGAAAAGTTGAAGTAAATGGCAGTAGTATGTCCTGGGCCCCAAAGGCCACATGTCTTGTTTTCTGCCCAGATGCCTGCTGTGTTGCTCACGGTCTGAGGAAGCATCAGGCAGAGCTGATGTGTGCTGGGACAGAAAGATGCACTCTGGGTTCTCCCTAGACACCAAGGTCATTGCTCTGCTGAATAATTCACCAGGCTAATTCCTTGTTTCCTTCTCAGTGGAGAACTGGGTCAAACACCACTTCAGGGAACCCCCAGACACCTGGCCTTGTAGAATTACTGTGCCCCAGAGCTGCAAATCTTGTCAGTCTTTCAGAGAAAAGCAGTAGCAAAGCCTGCTTTTATTTAAAACCGTGTGCTTGATGACAGTAATCTACGTGCCTCTGTGTAGGGAGAACACATTCCTGCCCTGCGAGGGAGAACACATTCAACCAGACTCTTTGACTTTTGAAGAAGCTGCACACTTTTAGAACAGACTTGGTAAAAGAGATTTGAAACCAGGCCTTGCTTACCGGATGCTGTATGTCTCAGTGAGCCCTAGATGGTCGAAAAACTGTAGCCGCAGGCAAAATCAGACTGCGTAGCTGCTGTCTCTAATGCTCAGTGTCACTATGGGAAATGAGACGGGAGAGGCCTGCTCTTAACTTTCAGAGCAATGTCACAGAACATGGGAGATCAAAAGAATGACAGTGCCCTACACAGGCATTATTCTGGTCCTGTGTGAATAAATCATGTGTGCCCTGGATGAGTACTTGAATTATTCTTCTTCATAGTTACACATAGCAAGAATTCATGGTTTTTTCCACCTGACTGCAACCTCACCACCTCAGGGTGGAAGTTTCCATGGAGCAGCACTACATAACCAGGCAGCAGGATCTAGCAAGACAGGCTTGAATCCCAAATGCCTCCCCAGCTGAAGTCCCTGGGTCTTCCAAGAAGGCTGACCACTTACCTGGGGCCTTCATTTCTGTTGTGTTAAATTCCTCTTCTCTACTAAAAAGCGTGCCTCATTCTCTGCCCAGCATCTTCTCAGAGGAAGGGTCACAGCCCTTCTCCTTTAATTCCTCCAATGATGAGGGTCATCTCTTTGTAACAGGCTCTTGCTGAAGCATTGAGGTAATATCAGGTGGGTGTTATCTGCAACAGAAAATTAAAATCTGGGTATTGGGTTCTCCTTGTCTTTACACATCACACACCCACTTAAAGCTGAAATTCCACATGCAGAGATTATGCATCTTATTCTCCCTCCTTCTCTATTTTCTATGCCCATTCCCTCTGTTTACTCCCCCTCTCCAATTCCTGGTCAGTTCTTAAATAGAGCCTTTAACCATTTTCTTCATCTAGTAATCAAAACAGAACTCTGTTGGCAATTAAACTTTTTGTACCCTGATACACGTGCTTTAGTTGATGTCTTCATCAGTGATGTCTTGATCTAGTCTCCTTGGAATCACTTCCTATTCTCATGAGCTTTGGAGAATTGCTAAAGGTACTAGGCCCTCTTTCCCTGATATGCACACACACACACACACAGAGTTCTGATTAGAACTTCCTGAAATGCATCTATGAGCATTCAGCTATGGATCATTATTTAAAGCCCCTAAAGTCAGCTGAAGAGCTGGAACCAGTCCTGCTGCAGGGGACACAGCCTGGCCTCCTCACCAGCCCTGTTCTCCGTTCCCCACCTGAAGTGTATCCAGAACAAAACCAGATTGGCACAACTGGCTTCCAGTGGTCTCCCCCAATTCAGACAACACTGGCCTTGGAGAAAATCCTGGCTGCCTTTTCTCGGCCACTGTCCTTGGGCCAGGTGTTTCGCATAGTACTTTACAGAAGCCATCCTGTCTCACCTTGCCAGGACTCCAGCTGGTCCATGGTGTTATCCTCACTGGACAGATGAGGAAACCCAGGCTCACCAGGACTCAGAAATTTGTCTCAGATCACAGGGCTCATGCCTGAGATTTGATACTAGTTAGTGGCTTTGGTCCAAGGGAATCAGGCTGTGGAGGCTTTGGCATGGCAACCAAATTGCTTTAGGACCTTCTAAGTTTTGAAGTACTGCTCAGAGCAGAGTGGTGTGTTTGTTCACTGGTGCATTTCCAGTACTTGGAGCATAGTGAGTTGTAAATGTTTGTGGATGAATGACTCCATCCATCTTACCACGCCCAGCTCAGTATCGTGACCTTGAGGAAGCTGTCCATACTCCCTCTCTGAATAAAAAGACTCCTTCCTAAGCTCCCAACATAGCTTTGCCTCTGTGTCCCCTTATTTCGTGTACCGAACTTTAAGTCCCCGCTCATATTGCTAATAACCTGTCACAAGCCTCTCAGAAGTATGGCCCGTTTGTGACTCAGTTGTACAGGCCTCCTGGATCTAACAGGCACTCAGTGAATGTCCAAGGGCTTGAATACACCGATGCTATTGTGCTGTTCAGTAATTAGGCTTACATGGTTATTCGTATAAATGACTGTAATTAGGGTTACAACCATAGCATTAAACAAAATTTTAGTTTTTCTATGTGAACATTTTCAGTGTTTAATATCCATAGTTGAGTGTTGCTGTCCATTCTGGTACCATTCGCCTTTGTGTCCCTTTCCCTCGGCAGTGAGAGAGCGTGGTCATGCTGTGGGCCCTCACTCTACTGCTGTTGTCTTGGGCTCTGTACGGCAGGGCCAGCTGTCCTGGCCAGAGGCAGGACATGTCCTACCCTTCCAGCTCGCAGCCTGCCCCACTTCTGTCCAGGAATAAGGTCCCCAGCTTGCTGCCAGCTGCGCCTCACCCTGCTTGTCCCCATTACATCTCAGGAAAGAAGAAACAGATCTAGAAGTTCATCTGGGGAGAGGAGAAAGGGAGTCTCTGGGCAAAACAAAGCAAGAAATGGTAGTCTTCTGGAACTGGAGAGAAGGAAGTGAACATCAGCTGAGTCCCTAAAGCTGCCCACCACTGCCTGTCCTCTTTCTCTGTGAGCTCAGGAACATCGTCACTTTCCCACTGAATAAACTTGGGAGTCATAGAGGCTGAGCACCCCAAGATGGAATGGAAGGATTCGAACCTAGGAGTCTGGCCATAAAAACCAAGGCTTTGTGCTGTCTTTGGCCCCACTACACATATTTTAGGAAGAAATTCTTCTGTCAGGCATACGTAGGAAATAAAAATAGCAAACTGGATGCGTGTTCCAGCTAAGATGTAATAGCTTGGTTTCAGTGGGGGTCGGGGTGGGGGGAGAACAGATGGGAGAAAAGGAAGCCAAGCCAAAAGCTTTGTCCTTTCTAATTCAGCCTGGACACCCCTTAAATGCTAATAACTGATAAAAATAAGGGGAGCACCAGCAAACTGGTGCCCATTTATTTAACAGCTATTGAAGAATGAACAATCACAATGCACATGTTAATTTTTTGTTTTTGAAACTCAAGAAAAAGTTTTTGAAAAGCAGTTTATTAGATTGAGTAGTTTTAGTTCCTCCCATGTCGTAAAATGAGTGTTCCCAGAGCTGATTCTGCTAAGCTCCTCCGGATTGAGGAGGTGGTGGCGGTTATCACCTTTCTTGGCCACTTGAGGGCAGCACCAATCAGTGCCCGTTGCTCTTAGCTGCTCTGTTCTTGGGAAGACTCCCTGGTGGAGCTCAGAATTCCCTTTGTTTCCTTCTTGTTTGGCCACAAGAAATGGCAGTGAAGCTTTTCAGCTCAAAAAGTAAATTAAATAATAACTACGGGACTGTTCAAGAATGAATTTATTATAATGAGATAGTTTGACTGTTCGTTTCCTTTTTAATCACTATGACAAAGCTATGTCCTGATTGTGTTATGGGTGGCTGGATGATTCATATTTCTGAACCAACAGATACTCTTTGGTTTTTCTGAGCTTTTCTAGGATGAAACCCCCGTGTTCCTGAACTCAAGGGACAAAAGATAGCCACAATCTCCCCCCTCTTTTTTTTTTTAGTCTATGTGCTGCCAAACCAATCTTTGCCCTTTGTTATGGTTGATGAGTTCTTGTAAGTATTCACAGGAGATTTCCTAATAGCAGCTAGACACAGCAGGAGGATGTGGTCCTGGCTTCTGGTTTTAGGAGTGTGTGAACCTCTCAGAGTCATCCTGTCCTAGGGCACCTGAGCAGGGTCCCTAAGATGTGGGCTGAGACCAGCGTCGACCCGGTCAAACCCCTTTTCCACATCAGCCCATCCCAGGACCCCGAGGCTAAATTCACTGTGATTGAGACTTAAGATGAACTTAAAATTTATTATCCGACCCAGAACATTTTTGCCAAGAAAAGAGCTGCTCTTAATTTTATCAGAGTACCATGCGTAAACTAGATGCATCTATCATGAGGGAAACCTGAGACTTGTGGCCACCCTATTACACATATTCTGCCCCCGTCATTTTTCCCTTTTACTGACTCCAGCTAAGATGTGAATGCACTGACATGTCTGCCCATCCAGTAAGTGTGCACTGAATGTTTTTGTGTGCCAGGTTCTAAGCTACACTGTATAGTTTTCTCCTCATAACCTCCTAGTGAGATGACTGTTACTATTCATATGCCCATTTTTATAACTGAAACCCTGAGAATCTAGTAAATGACTTCTTTAAGGTTACAATATCTGTAAAACAAAGCTGAAGTGGAATTCAGGCTGTCCTTCCTCTTGAGCCATATCCATGTTCAAAATTACAGCAGTGTTGTAGACTATTTTTGAGCCTTCTTTGCGGGCCTAGCCCCATGTGACACACTGTCCTTCTAGCCTCAGCGACGCATCACCAAATGGCCCAGGGAGCCCAGAGCCCCTACATACTAGCTTTGCCCTTTGCTCAGTTTTTTCATCTCTGAAATGGGTATACTGACTTGCTGTCGTTGAGGTGAGAGTAAGCGAGGTAACCTTTGATGTGGGAACAGTACCTGCTTTTCTGTGCCGGATGATATGGCTATGTTTGCTTGTTTTCAGGGTAATATAAATAAAATTTCTCCAAATCAATAGAATTCAGCTTCTTTTGGTGACAGGAGGGTAATAACTAGGGTAGGCATGCTGAGAGGACTGGGTAGGGCCTGTGTTGGGAGCCAATAGCAGAGAACCAGTGGGCCACCCTGTGGAGAGATAGTGGGCTTCAGTAAAACAACGAGGTGGGCTGGGGAGAGCCCTGGGGGTGGCAGACATATCTGCCGGGAGGATCAGTCCAGCCCAGAGCGGAGGTGGCCAGGGCAGCGCACCGGGGTCTGCCGCTGATCCTGGCCTGGGGGACTCCGTGTGGGCCTCTCCCAGCCTTCCTGCTAAGTGACTTCTGCAGCCACCACCGGGACTGCCCGCTCTCCAGGACCCATTTATAGAAGGCACCGAGTGCTCACCCCTGTGGCAGTCGCCCAGCCTTCCCTGTGGGACCTGTGGCTCAGCGTGTGAATTGCTTTTGTCTTTGGCATTTTGGGGGCGGTGCCCCATCTGTGTGGCTGGAGTGGAGAATATCATCAGACTTTGTCGGTCACATTAGAACAGTTGACCACATTCTTCATTTTGTTTTTAACTTCACTTTGGAAACTCTATAAACTGTGCTGCAAGAGCCCATCTTCTGGCTCCAGGGAAGTGCAGGGCTGCGCGTCTGCCCCTTCTATCCCAGAACAATGACCTGTTCAACAGACGTGCAGCTTAAAAGGGACTCGGCGCTTCGGGGAGAGGTGAAAGCCGAGCCCGGGCCTGGTGACCATGATAGGCTCAACAGCCGGGTCACCCTGGCCCTCGCATGGACTGGGGGTTTTGCCTTGTTTAGCTTTTGGATTTTTGACTTGTTCCAATAACATATAATGCTTTTTAAATTACAGGAAGGCACTGAGCATCAGCTCCGTTCTGTCTTGTAACAATTAGCGTTTCACCTCGGGCCTGCCTGTTGCTTTTTCTCCATTTTTTTCCCTTTCTGGGTATTAAATATTGTGCTTCATTGTTATAATAAACAAGTGCCTCTTCTGGATTTAATTCATTCTCTATCTTGTTTTCTTTTCCTAGATGCTTAGCAGGTTTGATGGGGTTGCATTTCTTACTACTGAAGAAAAAAAAAACCTGCTTTATGATAGATAATAGGAGCCGGACAAGTTTTATGGCCTCCATCCCTGTAATAAATAGTACATCTAATAACCTAAGGGGAAAATCTGGATACACTGCACAAATTAAGCAAGGACATCATCCTGACATTTTTTAATAGCAAAAATAGAACTTCATTTTCCAATGATAGAGTATTTGTCAACCAAATTAGATGATCAAACCTAGTGGGGCACTTAGAGATGCGTTAAACATCCCTTGTAGCGCTTCAGGGTTTCACTGTGAGCTGATGTGGACTGATGAGGACCGGACACTTATTTCCACCTTCTTCTTTGTTCTCCAGTGTTTTGCTGTACGCTCTCTGGGCTGGGTAGAGATGGCAGAGGAGGATCTCGCTCCTGGGAAAAGCAGTGTGGCTGTCAACAATTGCATCAGGCAGCTTTCATACTGCAAAAACGACATCCGAGACACAGTGGGCATCTGGGGAGAGGTAAGTAGCGTGGGAATGTAGTTCACGACTGACCACCCGGGTCCCCCTCCCCAGAGCTCTGCGGGACGTGATACTGAGGGGCTGCAGGTGTGTGTGAGTTGTGTTTCCTCACAAAGGTAGGCAGCATCCATGGTGTACCCAGCTGGCCACCGTCTGCTCTGCTGCATCCAGGTGAGGACTGGGGCCCTGTGCAAGAGCATCTTTCAGAGCCCCCCATACCCTCCAGTCCTCAAAGATCCATGGGTAAATTTTAGAGTCCGAGAGTCCTCTGAATTTTATATGTAAAATTATTGTGCCAATCTATTTAGGACAATTTCCTGAGAGAATACTCATTCACTGCTCTCCAAGTACATTGTTTGGTTTTTTTCTCTTTTTCTTTGGCAGTGCTGGGGGTTGAACCTGGGGCCTTCACACTGAGCTGTATCCCCGGCCCTGTTTTATTTGTATTTGTATTTCTGTTTTGAGACAAGTTCTCACTAAGTTGCCCAGATGGGATACAAACTTGCCATTCCCATGCCACAGCCTTCCAGAGCCCAAAGTGTGTTCCTTATAAGAGGCCGTGACATCCATGCATACTTGTAAAAGAACATTAATGTCCCAACTCGTTATCATTTCTTAGTGCACCCTTCTTTGTTTATAGTCTGAAAACATTATACATGAGTTGTGGAATTGATGTCCATATAGTCCCTCTAACTGTGCACAAAATGATTCCATTTTGAAACAGTAACCAAAATAATTTCAGAAAAGGAAGTAGCGGTTAAGAACATCAGATATGTATAGAAGTCACATCAAACAGGAAAGCCATATTCCTACTGTGCTTGAGCCCTGCAAAACTTGGGCCGCGTAAGTGTAGTGCTTGTGGCATGCAGACACTCTGCCCTGTCCACATGCCATTAGCAGGACAGTGGGAGCAAACGTTTCCTTCTGGGATTGGCTGTGTGGGAATCCACTCACAATGGGAGGTAGGTCCCTGACTCTTGCAAACTGAATTGCATTGCTTGCCAGACTTTCAAGTCCCCAGCAAGAGAAAAGAGAAAAGATCTGCTTCTTCACAAGAACAACACTGCTCTTTTGGTGTTTGACTTTACCATTCTACCACCACATTATCCTCAGCTTTCCTTCCTGATACCCAGGCCCAAGTTACCCACCTCCAGTCTCCTGAAAAACTCTAGATCTCTGAAATAGTTCTGAGCTAGGATTGGAATGAGGTTGTTGCGATCTAGGCTAACGTGTGAGTGACTGACCCTTCAGGTACCTTAGGTCAGAGGCTACTGCAGGATCTGTGGGGCCTCCTCAGCCCCATCCATCTGTGCTAGCCATGATGTCTGCCAATGAGTCCATCTCTAGTTCATGTAGCCTTTCTTTAGGGCAGTTTTAGATTTTACTGAATCTGTAGACACTGGCTGGAAGAAGCACTGATATATTCATCTGTGCTACCTTGAGCATCAGAACTGAATTCACTCTGAGAACCTTTGATAGACATCTAAAACATCACTGTCAGGAGCTTCCGTTTAGGCTTGGTGATGCACATCTATAATCCAAGAGACTCAACCCAGGAGGCTGAAACAAGAGGATCACAGTGAATTTGAGGCCAGCCTGGGCTACACAGTAAATTCAAGGACAGCCTGGACTACATACATAATGAGACCCTGTCTCAAAATAAGAAAAAGGCAGGGGAAAGAGGGCTTTCCCAGAAAGCGGTTGGTTGGTCTTAATTTGAGATTGGAAGACCCACCAAGAAGGCTCTCAGTGCTGCCTGAGAACTCCACAGGGAAGGAATGAAGTTGAATGGTCTAGTCCCCTGTCCTCAGAGGGCTGACACCTACAGAGATGCGTGACGCCAAAGCTTCTAGCACAAAAGCTGAGATACCGAGACGCTGTGCTGTCCCGTGATAGAGCGGTGCCCAGCACAGCTTTGGAGTCAGACTCAGATACGTCACTTAATTGCGCTACCTCGGTTTCCCTGAGAGTTAGATAATAAAACAAGCTCTTCTAGGACCATTTAGAGAGTTCCTGGGCCAGGGCACCTCAAGCCCCCAGTGGATCTGTATATACTGTGCAGGCACATGAACATGACCCATTAGCACTGAGAAATGTCCAGAGCCCCGCCTGCTGGCTGCCAGGTGCACCTCACAGACATGGCACCATATGAGGGTCAGACAGCAAAGGGTATGGCTGTGGGTCTGGAAGGGCCAAGTGTCTGGCCAGGAGCGTGGGAGGGAATGGTTATCAGAGTCTGCTGGGCATGGAGTGTGTAAGACAGTAGATTCTCCAGGCTTCCATGTGAGCCTTTCTTCTGAGAAATATAGGTATGTAAATAATTAAAAATAAGAGTCAGGCGGGGCTTGGTGGTGCACATCTGCAATCCCAGGACTCAGGAGACTGAAGCAGAAGGGCTGTCACAAGTTTGAGGCCAGTCTGGGCTACATGGTGAACTCAAGGCCAGCCTCTGTCATAAAATGAAATGAAATAAAATAAAATAAAAGCCAGCCAGAAAGCAGCTGAGGATACATGTCAGAGGACTCAGAGAATAAGAGAAGGACTGGGATTATAAGGGAGTAGGAGAGATGAGTGAATATTTTAGTCCAGAAAGGATGTTTCCCTTTTGGAAAAAACAATTATAGACCAATGGAGTAACTGCTTTGGGGTCCTAAAACAGCACCCCTAGATAACCACAGATGTGGTCAGGATGTGGAGCCTGCGTGAGGAACATGGCACGCTTCTCGTTGCATTCCAGGGCAAGGACATGTACCTGATCCTGGAGAACGACATGCTCAGCCTGGTGGACCCCATGGACCGCACCGTGCTGCACTCCCAGCCCATTGTGAGCATCCGTGTGTGGGGCGTGGGCCGCGACAACGGCCGGTGAGTCCCAGGGTCGATGCTGGCTGCACCCCTGACTGTGTGCCCCAGTTTCAGCTTCATGCCAAAGTGTGGCCTCACACAATGAATATGAGACCTGACAGTCAGCTGCTTAGAAATGTAACAAATTAGAGCACACCCGTTTCCCTGCCCAGAAGCCCTGCAAGGGCCGTCCTTCCTGGTTTCTGTAGCTTATACCTTTTTGTCAGCTCTGGCTCCTGCCTCTTAGTTCTGCTACCTCTCCTTCGAGAGGAATCTAAACCCTCATTCTCAAGAGCTGTCCCAGGGGCATGGTAATGCTTCATCTTCATTCTGCTAAGTTCCCAGCTTTCCTGGCAGCCTGAACCCCTTTATTTTTCTCTTTTCATCAGTCTTCTGCTAACTAACTCTATTTCAGCCAGTCGAATCCCAGGCACCTAAAATGCTTAGTGGCATTTTTTTTTTTTTGTGGAAGCTACTTGAAAAGATAAGGTCATACAACCTTTAATCACAAACCTCAGATCACAAAATCTTGAGTACCTGGAATTTCTGAAGTTGGGCTTGGCTAAGCGTGTTATCTCTTAAAATGTTTGGTCTTATCAAAATGGTACTCTGTATATTTTTGTGAAATTCTACTGAAAATATGGCACCTTTTTTTAGGTAAATGTGTTGTGAACTTGTTCTCCAAAATGCCTAGAAACAAGGGTGTCCCGATTTTTAAGAACATATGTTAGCTAAAATATAAGCAGTATATCACAGGCATCATATGTGGAGTCCAATGCAATTAACCCTTAAATTATGGTTAGTCTTTGGCAATTCTCGAGTGTTGGAGAGTCTCCTAGCATTTAGGGACAAGCTACATGGTATATAGGTCTTGCTGTGTTGAGAATGGACAAGAGCATTGCAAAAGCAAGTGAGAATTCCAAATAACACGTGGTTCTCCTGGACTCATGGGCCCATTCCTGTGCATTCTGGTTTTTATCAGGTTGCATGAGCCTGTCTGAAGGAGGGTGTTCCTGCTTTGTCTCATTGCCACTTTTCTCCATGAATCCTGGGCATGGATGCATTTGATTGTCCTCTGGTTCAGTTCCACATTCTAAACTAGGAAGGAAAGACTTTGGCCAAGTATTGATCGACAAAAGCGAGAAGTGTTCTCTGATGGCTGATTGGATGCACCTTCCCAGGAACGGAGTGTATCTTGAGTTTTTTTTTTTGTAACAGAGTGAGAGGCACTGATAGCTGGCTCAGTTACCTCAGGTAAATGTGTAGATCCTGCATATGCATCTGTCATCCACTTGCTAAACACAGCTGTACCCCTGCACATGAATACTTTCACAAAGGAAACTCTGATGACACTGGGTGATCACTGAAAACATTTAGTCTTGATAGAAGGTACTAGACACAAGATAGTTGGTCCTGCCCAGGTCCCTCCCCTCAAGTTTGGTTTTAAGTCAGGAGCCAAGATTTGTACAACCCAAAATGGTTAAGCGGGGGGAGGGTCTTTTTGTCTTTAGATGCGGAAGTGTGAACCCAGGACATTGAACATGCTAGGCAATTGTTCAAATGCTAAACTACACCCCAAGCCTGGTTGTGTATTTTTTTTTTTTTTTTTTGGTCTTTTTCATTTTTATCGGTACCGGGGACCGAACTCACAACCGCCTGCTTGCAAGGCAGGTGCTTATGCCGCTGAGCTAAATCCCCAGCCCCATGGTTGTGTATTTTTAAGGCTTAGTTGTTTGTGGAATTCATTGATGAGGATTTTCAGCCCACTCCAACTTCTTAAAATGGGTCCAAATGTTATGTGTGTGGCAGGATTATTCAGATTCCTAGTTGAAAAAAATTATTTAAGTTCCCCAACCCTCATTCGCTCTCATCTGAGAAAGGACAGGCATAGTAGGGGCCATGACACACATGTGTATATGTTGCTAGCGTGTGTGTATAGTAACTGGCACAGAAGTGGAGATGCTAAAAACGCGTAATGAGTGTTTGCTGTTGAGTCTTTAAAGCAGAACACACTTAGCAGATGCAGCTGGTGGCACGGCTTTCTTTCCAAAGCACTGAGGGTAAAAGTCAGACCCCAGGGAGGCTTCAGGGACTGTGTTTGATGTGAGACAAAGGATGAGAGGTTGTTTTAAGGGCAAGAATCAGTTCAGATGCCCTACAAAGCAGGACAAGCCCCTCCCGTCTACCCCTCAGTGATGTCAGAGTAAATTAGCGAACATGGCCTTGGCTGTGTTTTCAGAAACACGGGCCACTTGTCATTCTTACTCAGTGTTGGCAGAGAAGTATAATTTAGAAATGTACTCAGGCTTCCCCCGACAGGCTGTCAGGCCTCAGCGAGCTGCGAGTGGCTGTGGGGGGCCCTCAAGCAGCACATAAAGAAGCAGGTTTGCCAGGGAGAGGGCTGTTTCACCCCGGTGGCCCCCTGAGTTTTTATTCCCTAAAAAGGATCTTTGTATTTTCTGCTTCTTTTTTTTTAAAAAAACCTCCTTTTGCTTTTGATTCCTTTTTTTTAATACAGCAATTTACAAGAGCAAATTCAATTTGTAATGCAGCAAAGGAAAGGAGTTTTCACTTTGCATGAATAAAACATAAAAGTGTTTCATTTTGCTGGGGAAAATGAGCCCATTTCGCATTCTCTTTTGTAACTTTCTTTGCTGAGAAAATGGAATCTCTTAGGGGATTTCTTGATGTGCTTAAAATGAATAAGAAAAGTGTGTGCACCAGTGCTGGGGACACAAAACCTCCCTCCATGGCCAGCGTACTGACTTCACTGAACCATGTAATTTCAGAATTTCAGAGAATGTTTGGGTTTAGCATTTTCTGAAGAATTTCAGGTGGTTTGGATTTGCTCTGGAGCAATTCCTGGTGCATTGAGTTTACTGAGGAGGAGGAGGACATGGGGACATCCCACAGTGGGCCGAGCTGGAGAAGCCTCTGGTTGGTTCTCTGTGGGGCTCCGTTCTGGCTGAGGTTTTGTCCCCTCCTTGTGCCCTGCCTGTCTTGATTGCTTTATTGCCTGGCAGAGCAGGGCTGCCTCCTCTCTCCTGGCCACACCACACTTTGATGCCTTTGGGTCCTGGAGATGGAGGCCTCACATTTCCCAGTGCAGCCCCAGGTCTATCCATTATGTTTCAGTGCTATATGCAAATTCTGTGCCATATACCAGGTATTTTGCCCCTGCAGGACAGGTAACTGCAGTGTCACCAGTCTTCTTGTCTCTACGGCTTTGGCAAGATACCATCCCAAGAAGAGGTCGGAAGGACATCACCTCCCTGTCTCAGAGATCCACTCCCAAACTCCAGCTTTCACACTCTTCTAACTCAGATCCAGCTTTCTCCTTATTCTTTTACAAAAATATCCAAAACAAGCAAATGTAGCTGTAGAGGGAGCTCACACCTGTAATCCCAGCCCTCAAAAGGCTGAGGCAGGAAGGTTACTACTAGTTCAAGGCCATTGTAAACCTACATAGTGAGTTCAAGGCCAATCTGAAGTACATAGCAAGACCCTGTCTCAAAAATAAATAAATAAGCAAATTTAATCTCTGAATATAGGGACTTCTTTCTCTCTCTTTTTTTTTTTGTATAGGCAATCAAACTCATCAGGACCTTGCACTTGCCAGACTGGTACTTGTGCTTGTAGGGGTATTTTAATAGGACTCCCCTTTTCCCTCGTGTCCATCATCTAGGAAGGGGCACCCGGATTTTTGTGTCCACTAAGCAACATATAGTGGAGCCTGCTAAGCCCCTCTCCTTCCCATGAGGAAGGAAAATGGGTGGGTGGAATTCTCAGGGTTTCATGTTCTTAGGTGACTTTTACATTAGTGTACCATCGGAGAATAATCAGGTGAGATATTCATAGATTTTGCTTGCAGAAAACAAATCCAAAGACAAAAGGTCTTGGGTTCACCTGGGATACTGGCTTAAATGAAGCATGACAGGCCCTTTCCCTGGGTTCTTCCTCTCTGCAGTGTGCATTGAACCTCCAAGCGAACTCCATGCAGGCTTGACTGGAAGCTTTCCTGCATTAGCCCTCTTGTGTTACTCTAACAACATCCCTGAGATAATCAACTTTAAAGAGACTTTAAAGAGAGAAAAGTTTATCTTGGCTCATGATTTTGGAGGTTTTGCTTGATGGCTTGTTGGCCCCATTGCTTTGGGCCTTTGGTGGGGAGCACATGATGGGGGAGACAGGAAGCTGCTCACCTTTATGGCTGGGACGCAGCATGAGGGGAAAGAGTGGCCAGGCTTCCAGTGTCCCCTTCGAGGGCATGTACCCATATGGCCAGAAGGTTTGCAACTAGATCCTATCTCTTCATGTTACTGTGCCCTCCCAATAGCGCCCCAGGCCAGGGACCAAGCCCGTAACACACAACACTTATCCAGGCCATAGCACTTTGCCACACAGAACACTTTAGACAATACTGCGGTGGTGCGTAAACTCATCCATTTAAATCAGTGGCAACACCAAGTGGCTGTTTTTGTTTATTAAGAAAAATTTGAGTTACTTTCAGTAAATGTTGTAAGTGGAGGACTCATTGACCCTGCTCTAATGAAGATAAAATTCTTTCACAATTAACAGAAACCATCAGCCACCACTACACACAAGCACTCTTTATTAGCCAGCAACTTTTTACTCTTTTGTGTTTTTTTTTATTTTTAAAGAGGGTAAAATTAAACATAACAAAATAAAACATAAGAAAACAATGTAAGAGACACAGATTTCAAAGCAAGACAACTGGAGATCTTCACTATCTATCACATTGTCTCGTTTTCTTCCAAATAGTTGTCCCTATCTCTTCACACACAGTAAATTCATACAAAACAACATAGTATAAAACTGATCAGAACAGGATGGTGAAGGCATTTTAGGTCTTCAAGACCAGACAATAAGGAAGTCAACAATGACTGCCATAATGTCTCTCATTCTTTTCAAAATAGCTGTCCATACCTTCTTGTATGTTGAAATTAAACAAAACAAGACAGACTAAAATCACTCTGAACAAAGAATAATAGTATTGCTGGATTTCATATCATAACGCTATGGAATCAGCACTGGGTACCTTAGTGTCTCTTTTTGTTCAAAGTAGCTGTTCATTTCATCATGCATTATATTATCAATTCTCATAAACTTTTTAGAAGTTCTACACAAGCATGAGTCTCTACATGCATACCTATCCTTTCTGTATAAGAGGGAAAATCAAGACAAAACAAAACAAATTCCTAGAAAGACATAAAAAGGACATACAAACAACAAAAGAGCCCAGAACACTGACAATATAGGCCTTCAAAACAAGGTGGTAGGAGCATAACTAGGGTTGTTATTTTACAAAACAATCTTCAAGAATTTCTCAGATCACTATACAATAATATGCACAATTGTTCCGATCCTATGAATGTTAACTATTTTGTTCCAAAAACATATAGAGTTTGTAGCACAATGATCTTAGCTATTCTAAGTGTGTTTATATAATTTTAGATATTTTTCTTTTCCCTTCCTTTTTCTTTTTCCTCATTTTCCCTGAGATACTATTTTCCCCTTTAAGCAGATTTTTATCCTTTCCCTATAATTATTGAGTTTTTGTATCTTATGTCTTTTTACTCTTTTGAATGCTTACCCTATTGTAGAGTTTATGTATGTGGTTATGATTTGTATAACAAACTTCATCTTCCTAGAAGTTTTTTCATACATCTCTTTTCTGATTTCAGTGAACAATTTTTAGTAAGATCTTTCTGTGTGGTACATTGGTTATAAATTTCCAAAAGAGTTCATCTTTGATTCAATCTTTTATCCAATTATGATCTCGGGAACTTTTATCTAACAAATATAATTGGTCTCAGTTATATGGAATATTTTGTTTAATATGTTTTTCTCCTAGAAGATTCCTAACTAGTTTTATGAAAGGCTCTGGATCAAATTTTCAGAGACTTTTGTCACATCAAATCCATGCTTTTGTTTTCTTAACAGTGTTATTTTGTTGTTTTGTGTCTTCTGAAAACACTTTTTTTGAGGGGTTCTTACCACTAATGTAAAGCTACATTTGGTTTATTTAATCAGAATATACACAACTTCACCTCATGAGTGTTTAGTGTGAAGGGCAGTTTGATGATCGTGGCTCTCAGTCGGTTTTGAGGTTAGGAAACTAGGGTGTAAGGGTGTGATTTACCTGAGGTGACCCTTCTAGCTTGTGGCAGAGCAAGAGGAGACCGCAAGTATTCTCACCAGTCCAGATGGGGAGTTAATGTGTTCACCCCAACAAGGGCTACTGAATGGCCTAGATGACCAGGGGTCAGCAGGTGAAGAGACGCAGATCCAGGGTGTGCTAAATCCATACTGGAGTAGGCAGCAGCAGGGAGCCTGCCCAAGGCTGTAGTCTGGTGCCTTGCCCTCAAGGATCTGGCTCCCTCAAGAGGAAAGAAGAATACAGGAATGATTTGAAAGCAGAGGTTGACGACTATGTCCCTATGCCTGCTTTATGGATAGATAACCCATGAGCTAGGAATGATTTTTATGTTTAAAAGGATTATTTAGAAAAGAAAAGAAAAACATGGAACCCAGACTGGGAGCCAAATATGGCCCAGATCTTTACAGAAGAACAATAGAATCATACACATGCAGAATAGTTAGGTGAACTTTGTGGCTGCTGTGTAGAGGAGGTTGTTGGAGAAAGAGTAAAGTCCATTTTGATGCTCTCATTCCTAACTCTTGGGGTGCTTGTAGGCATTGCTGCTGCCTGTGCTCGCAAGGCCCTGGATTGTACCCTGTGGCTTCATTCTCATACAGCAGTCTGAAGTGTGCTGTGCCCTCTGGCAGGGCACCTCTGTGCCACTCAGAGGCTTAGGCTCCTTCAAGGTGGATGCTATGCCTTCCACAGATGTCCTCTGGGCTGACTGATACAATGACTTGTTTCCATATTAAAGATACTCTGAAACCTGCAGACGTATCTTTGAGCCATAGTCTGTCCATATTTCATTGGCTAGCAGCAAGGCACTCTGGGAAATGGAGTCCTTGGCTAGGCTGACAATTGCCAAGTTAAAACTACTACCAAAAAAAAAAAAAAAATGAGAAACAGCTGACCTCTGACACAGTGTAAAACCCATGAGAGCTCAAGTTTCTCAATCCCGTGACCTATTGCTTCCAGCCCAGCCCAGCCCACCTTTCCTGGCTGTCTTTTGTGAGGTACCAGGGCTAGGACTCTGCAAAAACATGTCTGTGCTTTTGTGGTTTGACTCTGTCAAGTTCTGATGACTGGAGCGCTAGAAAGAAACGGCCAGACTGGAGGATGAAGAGGGATTTATACCTTTCCCCGCTGCTGATGTTTTTGTGTGTCCTCCTAGAAACGTGTCCTTATACCACTGCTTCCATTTGGAATCCACTTGACAGTTTTTCTAGCATGGAGAAGTGCCAAGCCAGCTGTATCACATCTGTTCTTCAGAGACCTACACAGCCAGAGGGGGCCCTCTTTACATGTATGGGCCCCCAACTCTTGGAATCCTCCTGTGAACCCAGAGGCAGCAGGGACCCAGCAGCACCTCCTCCTTGGGGCACAGAGGCCTTACTCCATGGGGCTCCTCTGAGCTTCTCAGCTTTAGTAATTCTGATCTCTTTCCAACCCTTTTTGCAGTTGCTGCCACCATGATAACTTCTTCATGTTACATGTTTGCATTGCTAGTTACAATTCTTTATGTGATATTCCCTCTGTGCAAAAGCTGGTTCAGTTTCTCTCTCCCGACTGGTCCTGCCAGCCCCTCCTTTGATACCCTTAAGATTGAATTAGCACAGGCTAAGGGAGAAGGCCACTTACACAGTACAGACATGTCCGTCATCGGGAGGATGCATTAGTCAGCTCTCCATCACTGTCTTACTTTTCTGTCATTGCTGAGACAAAACAGTCAACACCCAAAGTTAGAGGAGGAAAGGTTTATTTAGCTCATAGTTTGGGTTGGTTTCAGTCCACAGTCAGCTGGCTTCAAGGCAGGGTGGCCAGAAGACAGCAAAAGCAACAACGAAAGGAAAGACAAGCCTCTTTCTGCCCCTAATTCTACCCAGACTAAGTAGATTTTTATCTTATCCAGACTGGGGTGCCAGTCTAGTCAGTGGACTGATCCAGCAATCACCCACCCTCACTCCTAGCAATTTTAATTCTAGCATTGAACCGTAAGTCAACCACAAATTCTGGATTCAGCCACCTCCAAAAAAGCGTCATCTAAAGTTCATAAGGCTTTAAGGAGACATCTAGACACAAACCATAACAATCACTCTGACAAAACACCTAAGATAAGCAATTTAAACAGAAGCAGGTTTCTTCTGGCTCAGTTTCATCAAGGGCACACCCACCGTGACCTCACTTCCCTCCATGAGGACCTAACTTTAGAGGGTTCTGCAGCCTCCCAGGAGCTGGCAAGAAGCTGTTAGCAGACAGGCTTTTGGAGGATACGTGAGATCTAAACTATAGGAGGTGACATTTTGAGCAAGTGAGTGTGACCACTCTTTTTGTTTAAGCTATCCTACACTGCAAGTGACACAACAAAGATTTCCTTTCTAAATTGATAGAAACTGTCCCTGAAAAAAGGCCTGTCTTTTGAGACAATAGAGAAATGATGGGCCTCTTAGTTGCTGAGCTAATCTGAAAGTTATCTGTGTTTCTTCTCAGCCACTGTTGCTTTTCCTAGGTATAATTCGGTAGGTCCTCGTATGGCAGACAGGATCCTAATGACATCTAGTGTAAGATCCTCTGAGCCAGACAGTAATGAAAGATTGATGGGACTCCAAGGTTGGCTGATGAAAGTTTAATCTAGGGTGTGCGCTGTCTTGCCTCAGGGAGAAAAGTCTTCCAGGAGAGAACAATAATTCTCTCCCTGTGCTGCAGTATTATCTTGACCTCTGGAGCTAATTTCTTTTTAATACAGCCCCATGATAAGCAGGGCATCAGGATTTACTTGACTCTTCTGCTGACTTACATGGTGGTTATATTTTATCTCTTTAAAACACCTTCCTTGTCTTGTATTAATAATGCCTGGATGCTTGCTATACTTTTAGCGTAGAATAACCTTAAAGGAAAGACATTGTAAGTAATGGTCCAAGGAAGGGTCCCTTCAGAGGCACGTGAGAGGGCATTTTCAAATACATCATTCATGGCAGTGCCATGGCTGTTGGTGAGTGGACGGAGACAGCCATCCATCTGGATAACTCTGGCCCAGCACAGCGTCCAGTTTCTCCTCTGTGTGTTGCACACCAGCCAGTGAAGTGTGGGGCTTGATGCTGCTGTGGGTAAAGGAGGCAGCATTTGTGATGGTCCCTGGAGATCCTCCATCCTGCACTTTCAGGGTCCAAGCCAGGGGAAGAGTGGACTCTCTGGATGCAGTGGGAGGCCATCACTTGTGTTTGGTTGTAATAGTTCTCTGTGCCGCTTCCCAAAGTACCATCATCTTCTCACTATTCAAAGCTTCCAAGACAAGGAAAACAAGCTGACTTAGTGGAGAACTAGCCAGACCACCCATCTAACCATGGATGAGTATCTTGAGAACAGAGGAAGTTGCTACCAGAGCTTCTCTTGATTACTGGCATTCTGCAGAAGCACAGTGTATGATGGGGTGCTTGAAGAATTGCTAAAAGCCTCACATTGCAAGTGAATGTGCAGTCATTGCTCTTTATACTCCTGTTGTTGCTTTGAACCCTTTTAATGCAAATATAGCCTGAGACTTTTGACTTCCTGGTAAGTCCACGTCTAAGAACATACTGTGACATGGTCACTCGGAAGAATTTGAGAACATCAGGTAAAGTTCAAGAAGACTTGCTTTGTGCAATTATAATAAATTCTAACGAGCTAGTAAGAGAAAGAACACTGGGGTTCTATCATTTGCTGTGTAGTCAGGGTTTTTTCCTGACACTGAGGTAAGGGGACATTCCCTCAGAATGCCACTGTCCTGCAGTGGGAGTCATCTCTGGGCTGTTAGAGATACAGAAGTGCTTTCAGAAAACTGCCATGCTTTGTCCCCAGTGCATTGTTGTTATTAACATAGTAATATTTCCTTGAAGTATTGCCCTGGATCAATCATAACATGTAAATAATTCAGAGAAATTTAGGCTATGAGATTAGCATTCTCATGTTCTTGACTTTATCAAACTCATCTGCTTATTGATTGTATTAGTCACTTTTTTTTTTGGTCCATCACTGAACAAAAATGCTGACACCACACAAAAGAGAAGAGGTTTATTTTGGCTTACAGTGTCAGGAGATTCAACCCATGGTTGGCTGACTGCAAGACAGAAGTGGTATGGTGAAAGGTCCTCGTGGAAGAAGCTACTCAATCCATGTTAGGAAGCAGAAGGAGGAGCTGAGTGAAGAGATACACCCTCCAAAGATACCCGCCCAGGGATCCACCTCCTCTGACCATTACCCACATTCAGCTGTGAACTCTTCAGTGCAATAATCCATTGTTGAATATAGCAGCCCTTAAAACCAATATCCTTCTGAAAGGTTCACCTCTAAACACTTGAGACTGGGGGAGAGGCATTTTAGATCTAAACTGTAGCTGTGTATCATAACTGATGGGTTGGAGACACTTCCTGGAGCCCCCAGAGCTGTTTGATGCCCTTTCTTCAAAGGTCATCATTGAGCAAAGTCCTCTAAATTGGTGTTTCTCTAGCTGTCTTGTTAAGACACACTGGGTCTTTGAAGTATCAGAGCTGTGAATTAAAGCTTTGGAATAGAGGAATTTTTTTAATAGAGAAAAAGTAAGAATTCATGAAAATTATCTGCAGTGAGTTCACAGCCAGACCTGCTGCCTATATGTCCTGTCATTCACAGGTCAGGGTCAGGCTGTGCCACTTCTTACTAAGGCCCGTGTTTCTGTTCTGGTCACCAGCCTCTCTCCTTGAACAAGAGGACACTCCAGCCATGTTGCCTGTGCACCCCTGAAGCAGTTCACAACCTTTGGGTGAAAACATTAAATCCCATATTTTTCTTTGCCATAACTGTAGCTCTCTAGGCTGTCCATAGGAGTACCTGACTGATGCTTATTAGAAAAATATTAGGAAGGAAAAGGGAATCAGAGCAAGAATTAGGAAGTTAAACTCAGGATCCTCAGGTCAGGACTCACTTTCTGAAGGTAAAAATATCTTGAGAGCAGATTGAGTCTGATGTGACTGTGGCAGCCAAAGCCCAGAAACACCAAATCAGGCCTTGTGCCAAAGGATGGTAAGCGAGCCAGAGGGTTCACTTACAGTGGAAAGGCAGAACCCCAATAACCCCAGGAAGAATCAGAGTGGAGGGTGGACGGGCGCCAGCACCCTCTGGGTATCTGGAGAAGCGAGCATGGGGAGTAAGGAGAGTAAAATCCAAAATCTCGTTCCATCTGACAGTTTCCGCTGGGAAGGTGCTGGGGAGGAAAAAGTATCTGAGAGTAATGAGGTGGAATGGGGGAGGCAGGGCACAATCACAGGCTCTGTAAGAGACGGACGTGAGAGCAGTGTGTGCAGGGTGGCAGGCGGGCAGGTGCGCTCACTCTGGAGGCCTCGTGCTTCTGGTTGCTTCTCTACACTTAGTCACCCGCCCCACTTGACTCTCGTGTATGCAGAGGGAGTAGCAACCAAAGTCGGGAGCAGTTCAGACGTCAAACATTCAAAACAAAGAGCTGACCAGGTTGCGGTGTATCCAGCAATGGATACCCACCCAGCCAGCCAGTAAGAGGAATTGACCATTGATACACAAAGCAGCAGGCTGAGCCTCAGCATGATTGTGTGAGTGAAAGAAGCCCCCTCACCCCCTGAAAAGAGAATGCGTACTTTATGGTTTCATTTGTATGAAATTTTAGAAAATGTAAACTAAACTAATTTATAGTGAGAGAAGGCAAGGATTAAGGGATTATTCAGAGGCAAGAACCACTGGGAGTTATGTGCACTGTTTTTATTATATTGGTAGTTCCAGAGAGAAAGAGAGAGAACCTGGCAAAATTTATGTGTTTAAAATATGAACGTCAGTTATGCCTCAATAAGGCTGTTTAAAATAACTTCTAAAAATTTGTACTGAGTGCCAGCCAAAGGTTTTACTTAATTCATGAATGGTGAGGGGACCAGCAAGATACCTAAGGGGTGTCTAGGACAGGCTAGAAACCCTCCAGGATGGATCACCACGCCACCAGGAGGCACTGCTGAAAATTAAATAATCCTTAGGAGAGCCTGTTAAATATTTATCTAGTGTAATTGAAGAATGCACAATCTTTTTTTCTTGTCTCTCTACTCCCAATGCTTAACCCTTCGCCACGCTGTCCCTCTACAACCTCAAAAACCTGCCACACTGCAACCCAGCTCATGCTGATAAGTTGGTATGCCATTCCCTAAGCACACAGGGTGAGCGAGGCCCAGCATGTGACCGATCAGGCCTCACCCTGCCTGCCCCGCTCCCAGCTAGGCCAGGCTCAGTGCTCCTGCCCAGCTGCCTTGCTAAAATCTCCTCTTTCCACTTGATTTCCTTATATTGAATGGGCCATTCCCTCCACTGTATACAGCAGCAGCCTGTGGACATTACACCTGCTGCTCTGAAGGACGCTGTGTATAACTGGGTGCTTATTTGTATATCTCCTCTCATAAAGAAACAAAGTTTACAAGGGAAGTACATTACTCATTTTGCTGTTGCTGGGACAAATACCTAACATATAAACCTTAAAAGAGAAAAGTGAATTTCGGCTCGTGATTTCAGAGGTTTGAAGCCATGATCAGTTGACTCGATTGCTTTTAGACTTATGGCAGGGCAGGAACGTCATGGTGGAAAGATGTGGTGGAACTGGACTGCTCATCTCATGGCAGTTAGGAAGCACAGAGAACAAGGAAGAGCCAGGGAGAGAGAAAGAAACCAGCCACAAGAGTGTACCCTCCCAGGTTACCCCCTCACCCCCACCCTCACCCCTCCCAGGCCCAGTGAACCACTTCCTCCAACCAGACCCCCCTTCCTAAGCGGCATGTTCAGCTGTGAATTCATGCTGGATTGATCTGACTGGGTGCACTTCGAGATCTGATCACCTTCTAAAAGCCCTGTCTCAGAACATCGGAGCCTTTTGGAGGACATTTGTTATTCAAATCATAAGTTACTAGATTTTTTTTGTTTGTTTTTTGGTACCAGGATTGAACTCACAACCTTGTGCTTGCCAGGCAGGCACTTATGCCACTATGCTAAATCCCCAGCCCTAGACTGACTTTCTTTTAGTTTTTTATGTAATTGACTTTGAGATTGTTTTGTCATAATTCGTACGAAATAGTTCATGACATAATATTCATTCTCATATAGAATTAACAAAAATTTCATACAACAGTACTTTCCTTCACTACGTGTTCTGCCTTTCATTTTTTCTTTGCTGGTCTATTTGTTTAATTTTCCAAACACTAATTGTAAGCACTAGTTGGTATGACTTTATCTTGCCCAACTTTCCCAGATGATTTGTGAGCTATTTAATACTAGTGTTTAAGGAAAAAGACTCCGTAAAGCTTCCCATAATTCCAGGACCAACTATGTGCAATTCCTGTTCTCAGAGAGAGCCCCTCACACAGGTCAGCACTGTAGAAGGTGCCAGCCATCCTGCTCATAATGTTCTGGGAGCGTGAAACTCACGTTGTGCTCTATACCAGTGAGCTGTAAGAGGGCCTGCATTTCTGGAGCCTTCCACCTTAGAAAACCCCGGAGAATGCTGTTCTATAGATTCTGGGCGATAACCTGATATAAACAAGTTGTATTATCGTAAATCAAATGAAATTTTAGATTTTCATTAGCTTGGTGCCTCGCCTCTATATCTTCTCTGCAAAGTGTTATATTCCTATGAACATAGTTTTCATTATACAAATAAAGTTATAAGTGATGATCCCATGAGGATAATATCATTGTCTTTTTGTATTGTATTGATGAACAACACTTGTATAGAAAATTGACATGCCAGTTTCTTTTGAAATTTTGCATCTAGAGAACATCATATTTTAAAGAATTTGCGTGCAACAATGTGATTAATAGCGCAAACCGTGTAGTTGGTCATATTTCCTCTTTGCTAAGAAGTTTCAAGTTAAATTAATTTCTCAATTATAATTATTTTAGATGAAGCTATATGACATTGCCATTTTTGTGAATCAGAAATGGTTGAATAACTCCAGCTAATTTTTAGTCAATTTATAGAATTAATTCCTCTTCCTTCTACTTGGTTTTATATTTTACTTTTCTAATATAAACACCTGCTAGAATATTGCCTTTTATTATAAAACACTATAAATAAACCAAGTCCAGTTGTAATGTTCCATTAATGAATAGTTTGAAATGCAGGTTTTCCCTGCCTACCCTGTTGTTCAGTAATAGAGAACTACTCCCCAGCTGGAAACATGAGTATTTTGAAGTGCTCATTCTTCCCTGGAGACACCTTGAATGGCTAACAGGGCAACAAAGTTAGAAATATACCTTTACAACCAGTTAATATTTATTGACCACTCCAAAAGACATTTTTGGTTGTCTACATAAATTAGGGAATAATAAGTAATGTCACAGAAATCACCTAGGCCCTCAAGGTACTTGCTCACTGAAATAGTTTTCTCCTCGACCTGGAGGCCCATTACAGAGATCAGCAGTGCTTACTAAAAGTGTTGTATCTAACCGATGGTGTGAAATTTCTCAGTATGTTTCCTCTAAAAATTCAGTGGCCTGGAGTAAATATCTATGCCCCTTTCTTAAAGAAAAATGTTCTAATTTATCTTGTATAGCTTCTAGCTTAAGAGTTGCTTTGGCTTTTTTATTGATATAAGAAAAGTTATAAAAGATATTTATTAAGGAAGATAAAACTCACTAAGTGTTGAAAAGTTTTCTTTTAAAGTAGAAGATATTGTATGTACCTGTACTGTACAAATTAAAGTGTTCAGAGAGAGAGAAAAAAAGATGGTACATATTGTAAGTCTTCAAAACTTAAGTCACTCTTAGTTATAATGTTGCTAAGCATTCTGTTAAATCTTGGAGCCCTTCTGCTAAAGATTGTGCCAAAGAAATACGCTAAACAAAGAATAAAGAAAGTGGAAAAGGCTGTCATCATCGAGAAGGCCACTATAATTTTTTCCAGCTTTAAATTACCATTTAGACATACTGATTCCTGTTATTTTGAAGTGATGTGACGGAAAATTGACCGTATCTTTCTCAGCCCTCACTCAAGGTGTCAAGATGAAGTGCTTTCTCTCCCTCTTCCTTTATCTACTATGGCCCTGTCTGCTTATCTGAGGGTGCATTAGGTGTCCAATGAGTAGGTCCCCATCATGTCAGACACTGCTTGGTCCCAGCGATGCAGGCGGAAACGAGAACTTCCTGGTCCCTGACCTCATGGGATGTACCGAGTGAAACAAACAAGTAATTATATGGACCCACTTGAAGCACTGGGATACAGCTGTGAAGTCCTGTGCAAGTGTCACATGACGTCACCGTCCTTGTGACTTAGTCTGAGCTCCGCCTGTTCTGTTAGCCCCCCATCACTATTTTTGTCAGTCAGGTCAGGCCAGCTTATGCTACAGTAACATTTACCCAGCCTAAAACAACTCGTTTCTTGTTCACTGTCTAGTGTAGTTTGGCCAAAGACACAACTTTCATGCTAATTGGCTTGATTCTGTGTCCAAACAAAATGTCCCCAGCCATAGTTAAAACTCCTGCCTGGCGCTGGATGACCCTTACCTCTTTTGCTCACCTTTGATTGACCAAAGCCAGCCTGACTTTGAGAGGTGAGTATACCCTTTCCCCAGGAAAGGGACTGGATATTCCCAGTACACCATTCCCTGTGGTGTCTTTCTCCTCTGTGGTCTGTAAATTTTAATAGTGCCCAGGCTTTTCAGCCCTTATTGTCACTCAACATTTCAGGTGTGTGTCTCTCTCCAGTTACAGTGTGAATTCCTGACAGCAGCTTGTTTACCTTTCCTTGTGTATGACTGAACAGCAAGTTGTCCATATACTTGATGGTTAAAAATACTTGTATTATATGGAGGGGAAAATGAAAGGAGAGTAATCAGCACTGTGGATAAGGTTCTCCTTATACCCTTAGAATTTCCTAAGAGAAAAAAAAAGAATTTCCTAAGAGACTGTGTATGTGATCTTCTTTTGGCCCTTTTAAGAGCTTAGCTTAGCATGTATTAAGAGGTCCTTTTTACAGATGAGAAAACTGAGATCTCAGACTTTAAGTGGCTTGCTCAGTGTTGCACAAAAAGTGGTTGAAAGCCAGGTATAGTAACGCATGTCTGTAATGACTGCTTGAGGGGCTGAGACAGGAGGATCAGCCCTGAGTTCAGGGCCAGCCTGAACTACATAGCAAGACCCCATCTCAAAAAACAAAACCAAATCCAAAAAAAGTGGTTGAGCTCTGTCTGAAACTTTGAATTCTGACTGCTGGGCCAGTTCTTGGCCTCCTTGATTTCATTGTTAATGTGGATTCCCCAGTTTTCTGCTGATGACCACACAAGGAAAGGGCAAACAAAGGATTCAGAAAAGGGGTTCAAATCTTTGGTCAACACAGGGCTGTGTCTCCTACATACAGGTCCCAGGGAAACTGAAAGATGCCTGTCTGCATCTTGCAGCTTGTCTTCAGCAGGTCAGTGTATTCATGTCCTGTAGCTGTTGTAGCAAGTAACCGCAGACATCATCTTAACAGAATTTATTTGCACACAGTCTGGAGGACAGTAGTTCCACACTAGTCTTCTTGGGCGGAATTGCGGGTGGCAGGGTCGCAGCCCTATAAAGCTGGAGGAGGGAATCCATTGCTCAGCCTTTCCCGCTGCTGCTCCCCACCAGCGTTTCTCGGCTGAGGCCACTGTGTGTCAGCCCCTCATCCATCTTCACAGTGCCCTCTGTTCTTCCAGCGTGTCATTTCTGTGTGACCCTCAGGACACTTACTTAGGATTGGCTTCATTGCCCACTTTGACAATCCTCACAGCATAAGCCATGGCTTAGTCACATGTCTAAAGAACTTTTCTCCTGAAAGGTAGCACTTGGCGCTTCCAGGGATGAGGCGTGGTCTGTGTGGTCTTGTTAAACCTGCCACAGTTAGCACAGCGGGGAGCCCTGCTGGTCCCAGGCTATTTCTTACCAGCTCTGCTCCTCCGTCCTCTGCATCTGACTCTCTCTCCCCCAGAGTGGTGCAGGTGATGTGTTATGCTGGAAGGATCTCTAGAGTCAGGGATGACCCTGGTGGGTCTGGGATCTGCCTCTCTTTGGCCACGTAGGAAGTTTCTCCAGTTTCTCCAGGAAACGTACGCCTGCCGTGCCTCAGTGTCCCCTGTCTGAAGAGAGAAACTTTAGAACTTCTTTGCAGCTAGCCTGTGGGAGGATGAGTGGGAGGGGGCCTGGCACAGGCAGCTGGGCACTGAGAGCTCCCAGTGCAGAGCCGGTCCCTCCACACCCTGCCCTGCTCAGCCTCCCTAACCTCCACCTGCACTGTTGGGCACAATGGCTGGTGGCAGAGGCTGCACCCCGACATTGCTGAGCACCTCCTCCATTAATTTCTCTCAGTGAAGTTAAAAACATACGTTTATGAAATAATTTGTCATCCTTTCCTAGAAAGGTTATTTCATTTCATGGGTGAACAGTCTGTTGCCAGAGAACTGTGTCTTCTCCCAAAATGATGTATAACATGATGCGGTGTGTTAAGTGTTTGGACATTTGAGTGTCTTTTTCTCTCTGCAGTTTGACTGGAGCCTCATGTCACATAGAGCATATTAATTCATACTCCATTGATCTCAGGAGATGTACGTGGACACTGCAGGCCAACTGGTGCACGCTGACCTCGTATTTTCTCATTAATGTGAAGAACCTGATATATTGGTTGGTGTTCGTATATTCCAATCCATATTAATATGGATTAAATCCTAGGTATTTAGCAATAAATCTTGTAGTTAATAAATATTTCTAGGAAACAAGGTTATGAAGAGAAATAAATAACTATAATTGCAAGGTAAGAATAAAAGATAACAAACCAAGAAACATCAGAGCCATTTTTCTCTCAAAAGTTTTTGTGATTTCTCAGTATCTTCATTATCTGCCTTCAGAATCTAAAAGGCTGGCCTAGATTGCTCATGCAACAATCTCTGTTATATTTAGAACATCTTTATCTTATTACAGGGTAGTAAGTAAAGGATAGGAAGTGCTATCTCTGATATAATGATGTGAGGAGATTATGGTGCAGATTTGTGAAGAACTCTGGAACCCACACCAGGCTCGGTGATCTGTTAGTTCTGTGATCTGTTAGTCATGTCTGCCATGGTTGGAGGGTGAGATGAAATAGGGGTGTCACGGTATTATTGCTGACAGGCAGTTATGAAATGTGCTTTCCGTAGGCCTTTCCACTATCAGGTTTTCCCTAGCATCATTGGTTAGTAATAACTATTATAAAAAATAAAAATGATCACTTCTTGAATACTCACCATCATACAGTGTCTAAAATTTAGTAATTTCTTGATGAATTACCAACTGAAGCAAGAAAGGCATCAGAGAATTGTTTTCCTGGAGTCCCATGACCATGCTTACACAGAGAAAGTTCACTTTTAGGAAGTCAATCAGGAAGGCCCTAGTTTATAGCTTCTGCCTGGTAGGCACTGATCAGAATGGCCAAGAACACCGAATACATTCCTTTGGGTAAACAGCCTCAATGCCATGTTTGAATACTAAATCTTTAAAACATTAGCATTGTCTAACAACAGACACATAGTGTCTGCAATAATGCAGACTTTTGCTTTTGTTTGCCACACCACTGAATGGAGCAGAGTAAATACGTAAGATTGGAAAACCAGCTCTACCGCTGTTTGTATTCTTGGAGGAGTTATTTATCCCTCTCTGTATGCAGTTTGCTAATCAGATCACCTCTCAGGAGTGATGAGTGATTCTTGTATGAGTGGAGAACAGTGTCTGACACATAATGGTTAGTGCACGGTGCTTTTGCCCCCAGTTTTGTTCCCGTCCTTACTGCTGGCTTCTGGCCCCTGCAGACGGTTTCTAGCCTTTGCCTGGGTTCAGCCAGTAAGAGATGCTGGAGGAAGGAGGAGGAAGGAAAGAGCACCTGTTCCTTTTGAGGTTTGGGTTGCATCACCTGGGGTTTCCTCAGAGCTCCAACTGCCTCCGCCACCAGCCACCAATGATACAGCTTCTCCGAGTGGCTCTAGCCCGTGGACCCTGGTTCTGCCAGCTCCTCCTTTGGGCCCTGCAGCCCAGGGTAGTGGCAGTGGCTCCCTGTGGTTGCTAGTACCTCACTGTTCCACTCACTTTTTAGCCCTTCCTTCACCCATGTCACCAATTCTATCAAATCCCCTCACTTCTAATATTTAGAGCAGTTTTGTTTCCCTGATGTGCATTGCCGATCAATACTGGTAAGTATTACTGTCGTTGTTACTATTATTGTTATCATCCTTGTCTGATATACTAAAGAGGAAACAGAGGCTCAGGAGGTAAAATGAATTGAATAGGATCCCACAGCTGTGAGGTGAGAGCTCCTGCCATAAAAAGGGTTTTATTAACCTCTCCGCCTTTGGAAGGGTGGCAGTCTCCAGGTCTAACATGCTAAATTTTAACTCCTTGTCTAAGGACCACTCTCCTTTTTGGACTCCCTGGGCTAAGGATGTAGCCACCCCACCTGGAAATGGGTCCTTGGGTGTCACACACTATTAAAGTTGAGACTGACCTCAAACTCGGGGACTGCGGCACTCTGGAGGTTACAGGTGTTGAAAGATTACCTTGGTTTGGCTCATGTGTTAAAGGCTTGGTCTCTCGCTTGGTGGTACTGGAAGGGTGGAAACCTTTAAAAGATGGGGCGTGGTAGAAGATCTCTAGGTCACAAGGGTGTACCGTGAAAGGGGACTCTGAGACACTAGCTCTCTCTTGCTTCCTGGGCGTGGGTGAGCCGTGGTCTGCCGTGTACTCTGCTGTACAGCACTGCTCACGGTAGGTCCACAGCCGTGGGGCCTCTTGTGGGCTGCAACCTCCAAAACCATGAGGTTTCTTTATAAATTGAGGTCAGATGTTTGGTTATAGTTGCAGAAACCTGGCTAACATGAAGATCATTGGTTACAACCAACAGAAATCAGTATGAGCAGTTTTAAAGCAAGAGACAGTTGGATTCCCTTCTGGATTCCTGAAACAGTAGGGGCTGACACATTTTCTTTTTTCTTGATGTCATTCTTTTCCCTAATTCTTAGTTTTATATAATAAAGAATGATTACATACTTCTCTTTTTCTGCCAGTAGTAGAGTTTTTTGCTAAATTTCTGAGCGGAGAGGCTATAACACAGCAGAGGCCAGCCGTCCACATTGATCTGATTAACTGATCTGAGACTCACCTCATACAAAATGCCAGCTAGAGGACACTGTTGCCACTTTGTGAAGGACTAGTATTTCCCAGAAAAGGGACCACGACAGACAACCTGCCAAGTATCCACCATAGAATTCATAGCAGGATTTCAGCTTCACTACGTAGGAAAATCAGCTGCTGCATGTGAATACCTACCATTCCCAGGCACGGTACTAGTTAAAGTAGATTTACTTTTTTGTTTTGTATTTTAGTCCTCAGAAAAACCTTCAGGGTCAGGTTTTATTATCTGCATTTTATAAATGACAAGAGGCCAAGGGGAAATCACACATTTGTGCAACATAGGGTTACACAGGCCACTAAAATGTTAAAGATCACTGCTTCTTGTGGGAATTAAAAGATAGCCACTCTGAGAGGCAGTCCTGGTTATTTTATACTGAAAGTCTAACTAGTGGCTTTGTGTGGTGGCACATGCCTCTAATCCTAGTATAGGGGAGACTGAGACGGAAGGATTGGTTTGCATTTGAGACCAGCCTGGGCTACATGGTGAGACTCTGGCAATCGATTGTTCAATCAATCAATAAATGGTTAAATATACATTTGGTGAATAGAGGAAAGTGGTACGGGGGAAAATGAAAGAACATGTATGTATAAAAAGTGGGTATTCAGAATAGAGCTCCTCAATAGATAAAGTAATAAAATGACTCTGGTTGTTAAAAGGACCAATTTGTCCAAGTGCACTACTCTTTAAAAATAAGGAATTTCCAGTACTGATTAAAAAAATTGAATAAAAATAAGGAAATTTGCTTGGGGCAAGTAATTTAGCTCCCTCATGGAAAATTCCTGCAATTTCTAAGATGATTTGGATTACTAATTTAGTCCTCTGAATATATCAGGAGTTTTTAAATATACATTTTCCATTCAATTAGTAAATTATAAATTCATTTAATTTATCATCAGTGCAGTCAAAAGTCATCAAAGTAGACTTTGAACTTGAGAATTTATTTCTCTCCTTTAGGTTAAGCCTGACACAGTACATATGTTAATTACTTTTTTGTTGCCAGGAAAAAATATCATCTACAAGTTAAAGAGGAGAAGTTTATTTTGGCTCACAGTTTGTAGAGGTTTCAGTCCATAGGTGGTTCATGCCAAAGCACAGCAGTATGACAGAGGGGCATGGCAGAGGAGAAACAGTTCATGGTAGGTAAGAAGCAGCAAGTGATCGGAGGAGGAGGAGGGATGTACATATACACAGGCCATGCCCACCGTGACCTCCCTCTTGCCACCAGTCTTCACCTCTCAACATCACACCCAGCTATAAACCCATCAGTGGGCTAACCCAGTATCACACACCCATGATCCAGGTGCCTCCTAAAAGCCCCACCCATGACCACATGAGGCTTTGGAGGGACATCTAGATATATACCATAGCTGTGCTTGTGCCATATTGTCCTGAAATTTTTAAATTGGGATTGCTTACTGCCACTGTATTATTGTATTCCTAAAAAGAAATTGCAAAGCCTGCTTTGATGGTGTAACTTTCTCTTGTCTTTAAAAAAGATATATATTTTTTTCTATATGAAGATACATAGATATATATTTGTATAGATACATTTTTTTCTTTAAAAAAAGATATACATATATACACATATATATGTATATGAATTGTATTAGTTTTCCCATTTTTGAACAAAAGACCTGACACAGTTTAGAAGGGAGAGGATTTATTGGCTCATGGTTTCAGAGGACTCAGTTCATGGTTAGGTGGCTCCAAAGGAGAAATATCAAGGCAGAGAGATTTGGCCAAACAAAGCTGCTCATTTCATGGAAGCAGACCACCGAAACAGTGCCAACACAGAGAGAGAAAGGCTAGGAACCAGATATAGTAGCCCAGAACCACACTTCCATGACCCAACCAGACACACCTAGAAGTGCTTTGTTAATCCTCTGGGAGGCTCTGAAACCAGTCAAATTGATAATCCAACTTAACTGTCACAGAGTAAACAGAATAGAATCTGTGGCCTGGTAGACCAAAGGTGCTCAAATTTGAGCACACATCTGAATCAGCTGGAGGTCTTTCAGCTATATCTGATCTTTCAAGTTTCTGAGAGTCTGCGGATCTGGGCTGGTACCTAAGAACTTGCATTTCTAACAAGTTCCCAAGTGATGCTAATTCTGTCCAGACCACTCTTTGAAAACTACTTCCTTAGGCAGCTGGAAGAGAGAACTTGCCAAGAATAGGCATAAACATTCTCTGTCTAGCAGCTTTGAGAGAAGGTGATGGGGTGGCAGATTTCAGTAACCAGTCTTTGCCGCTAGGCTTCACATTTTGCTAGGAACTCAATTTGAGATACAAGAGTTCCTTTCTTTGAGGTAGAAAGATAAAATACAAGGTTTAAAATTTCAAGATTTAGGAGGAGGCCTAGAAATGAGTACACATAGTTTTTGTAAAACTTGCCAAACATTCTTTTTCTTGAAGAGGATTGCAGATATTGTCTAAACTTTAGGTCCCACAAAACCTAGACAATTAACACAATTAACTGATAAATATGAAAAAAATGTCAGTTGTAACAAAACATGACTTTGTAGATTAAGCAATCAGGAATAAGGGTAGGGGACATTATCTCAGAAAACTTGAACCTCAAACCTTGGGGCTGGGGATTTAGCTCAGCGGCATAAGCACATGCCTTGTGAGCAGGCGGTCTTGAGTTCAATCCCCGGTACCGGTAAAAAAAAAAAAGGTTCAAATTTGGCTTCACTCCTTATAATTCAGTTCACTGTTTCCCTCTGAGCCCCTTTTGTCTGTAAAAAAGAGTTGTTAATAATAGCCAAGTCAGTATACTAACAGGGTGCTATAATGACATGATGCTTTAAAGATACGAAATGCTACCCAGTGTTCGAGGATACTAGCTATGCAGTGTAGTTCATATTAATAGAATGGCTAAAAAAGACCATTCTTCTAATTCAGGAGACAGCAAACTTTTTCTGCCTATAGCCAGACAGTGAGTATTTTGGGCTTTATGGTTAATTCCATCTGTCTTAGTTACTCAACTTTGTCATTTTAGGCAAATGCAACCTTATACAAGATGTAAACAAAAGCCACAGTGGCTGTTTCCAGTAAATCACTACTATAAAAACATATACAGTGTGATGATACGCCAAAATTGATCAGAAGTAACACTGCCCTTCAAATTAGGAACTTCCAGTTGATTGTGAAGATCAAATGAGTACTAACAACAATAAAGGCCGTCTTTGTTTAAACTGCTTTGGGGAGTACCAGGTGGCCTAGGGAAAGCAAAGTAGAGAGAGAGAGAAGGGCTTCATTAAGACAAAGAGAAGGCGTAACTCAAACTCCAGCTTGTTTCTTTGTGTGCTCCTTGGGACTAGAAGTAGTGATACTCACTCAACACTTTGGGACGTGGCCTCAACCACAAGGTCCAGCCTTATAACCAAGAAATTGAAGTGGCTCTATTTTGTGAACTAGTAATTATTATTTTTAAAAATGACTTATGTGCCCAGATTTGTGAATGTGGAAAAGTGTCCAAAGACAGTTTCCTATACATCTTAAAAGGGAAAGTAATCACGACCCATGAAGGAAAGTGCTCTAAATAGCCACAGATTTTTATGTGAACCTAAGTTTTCACTTCCCTGGAATAAATGCTTAGGAGTGGGATTGCTGGGTTGTACAGTAGCTGTACATTTAAGAAACTCAAAATGCTCTTTGAGGAAGCCACACCACACTGAAGCTCACCAGCGGAGTGGGAGAGTTCAGCTATTCAGTCTCCTTACCAGTAACTGGTGGTACCAGAGTTTTGTTTGAGAGTTTTTGTTGTTACTATATTTAACATTCTAAAATGCATGAAACAGTATGACTTTATGGTTTCACCTGCATTTCCTCAACAACTAGTGACGGTGAGCATCTTCTTGAGCTAATAAAAATGAGGTATTTTCTTTGGTAAGGTGTGTTTCAAACTTTGAAAAATTGAGGTGTTTATGTTCTGATTATTGTGTTCATTTACAGTTGTCCCAAACTGGGAACAAAGCACATAACCATTCACTGGTAGGTGGATAAACTGTGCATTCTTACAGTGGGATTCTCAACAATAAAAAGAAATGAACTCCTGATACAATCAACAGTTATGCTAAGTGAAAGATACGAGATGCAAAAGGCCATATACTATGTGATCTCATTCTGAAAAAGCCAAAATTATTAGAGCACAACCAGGCTAGTAATAGGCTGGAAGGTTAGGGAAAATACAACTTTCCCCCCACGGACTTCTCTGGCTTCACTGTGCTAACCTCTGCCTCCTTCCCAGCCACGGATTCAGTACTAATTGAAACTTGGCTTTCTGACGCATAAATACAAAGCTGTTTTTTCTGTAACTGTAATCATGGAAGTTACCAGTCAGTCACTTCTCCTGTTGTCCTCCTTTTGCCTTGCCCAGAACTCTGTCTTCAACCTTGAGCTTCCAGTGTTCCTGTCTTTTCCTGCAATTCTGCCTCCCAGGGAGAAAAGCCAGAGAGCAGGTTAGGGAGGGGGCTGAGATTTTTCAAGGAAAGTGCTGTGTTCATTCTATTAGGATTCTGCATCATAGAGGTTAATGATTTTTGCTCATCTCCACCCCCACCAACTGGCAGTTTGGGGATGTGGGAGCTGAGGGCTGGAGGGGGATAAATCAGACCTCTTGAAACAGTAGTCCACTGAGTGCCAGGGAATCGCCCACAGTCTTTGATCTAGTGGGAGGTTTTGTTTGCTGAATATTGCATAAAGAAAATGAGCTGTGCTGCCTGCCTAGGGCTTGGAAGTCTTCCACATACAAAGACTTTTGTTGTACACACTTATTATAAATAGCCTTTGGTTTTATAGGGCAGAACATGAAAACTTCAGGCCATTGGGCAAGAGAGTGTCTTTTTTTTTTTTTTTTTTTTTTCTTTTTCAAATTTTCTATGGGAGCTGAGTTAAAGAGATAGCTTGGTAAAACCTGGAGGTCTTTCAGATAAAGGTCATATCCTGATGTGAATGCAAGCCACGCTTCTGCTGTGTCTGAGAAATTTCATGGGGCTAGAGGGGTTTTCTTGTACAAATACAGTACATGTTACAGAGTCTTGTGGTAGCACCACTGAGTATCCAGTCCCATCAAGTAAGCTGAAAATATTACTCTTGTGCACAACTCATTGGCTTTGTCCAGAATCATTGTAGATCTGAATTGAAATCTTTATTTTGCTGTTAGTATGAATTGGATAATTTGCACCTGGGTTCTTGCTGCTCAAGGTGACGTCTCTAAATAAGACCACAGGTATCACCTGGGAGCTTTCAGAAATGCAGGCTCTGTCCCAGCACTTAGGAACCAGATCTCCGTTTTGATCAATACCCAGAGAATGCATTTGCACACAGAAGTTTAAAAGGTCATGAGGCATGTTAGGATCCTGCCCACATGTCCTGCCTATTCTAATAATCTTGTTAGAGTCCTTTATGACCTTCTGAATTGTATCCCTGTAGTGTGTTCCTGGTGTCCACGCAGATGTGAGTGTGAGTTAATGCCATTTTGCTGCAGATGAACTTAATAGATGCTCACTGTCAAGCTAGGGACCAATAAACAAACACAAACCCTCCTTCACAGGGCTGTGAGTGTAACGGGATGCAGAAAGGGCCATCGTGTTATATTGTCTCTTGATAGCCTTCACCACACGCACCACCCATCCCCTTCTCTGGAGACAGACTGCAATATCTAGTCCACAGCCCCCGCTGCCACAGCCTTTGTTTGGTCAGGAGGGTGCTGCTCCAGCCCTACTGAGTCAGGCTCTTGGGCTGGCAGCTTCACCTTAACAATAATTATGCACACTGTAATTTGAGAGCCATTGGCCTGGGTGTGGCTTTGATGGGTGCTAAAAAGGAATGTTTAGCTGTGGTCTCTTTGGTGTTTAAGGGATCAGCCAGGCTTTCTTCCTAGATTCATAGAGAATTTGAAGTGACTTCTTGTTCAAACCTGGTTTTTATCGTGGCTGAGATAATATAAAGACTTTGTGGATGATATTTAGGGGTAGTTCAAGTTCATATTTATATATTTTCTAGTAACTTGTTTTCCAGGAGCAAATTATAACGCTGTGTTCTATAATGAGTTAAGAGTGTGAACATTGTTATGACAGTCTCATGACTTTCTTGTTTAATGTTTATTCTCATCTAATCAAACAAATTGAAATTGGATTATGGCCGTTGCTCATTATAGTGGTTATTATCCAGTTTAAATGTAGGTCTGAAAGAAATAAAATTGATTTTTTCTATGCTACTTGGGGACATCATAGATTATTGGTATGCTGGTTGAATTTTCAATTAGGCTTACATGGGAGAAAGAAACGGCTTTTTTAAAAAATACGTTATTGCAGATAAACTGTGATACCTCATTCTAATTAGGAAATAAGATGACTTAAATTTGGTGATCTTTTGCATATTTTATTAAGCTTTTTATAAGGGTTTATAAAGGTTTTTGTTTAAAATGAATATCTTTAGGATCATTTTATTTTTAGAATGAAAAAGAAAATAACCTTACAACTGTTACTACACCAGTGACCACCTTATTTATCAGGGAATGAGCTATAATAGCTACCAGAATTTCACATACATCCAAACCTATTTTTCTATAAACTAAACCTTTTCTTAAAGGTTGCCTGCATTCTTAAACATCTGTGTGCCAGCCCTGTGTAGGTACTCACTTTCCTGATGTTAGGGACTCAGAGTTGATGTAACAGCAAGACAAAGATATTTTAGAAGCACCAGTTACAAAAGCAAAGCAGTGGTCCAGAAAACACAAGCCAGGAAAGACAAGCCCTGAGGAAGCCTCATGGAAGAGGTGACATTTGATCTGGATCTTCACTCATAAGTAGGTGTTTGCCAACTGGAAGTGTATTCTTTAAATCATAAAAGCATTACATGCTAATTATGTGGTCATTTAAAAAGAAAAAAGCATTAATGTACTAAATGTAATCATTAGTGAATGTGTTGCATGCTTATTATCTGTCAGAAAATGTGCTTGCTGCTCTAAATGGAGCAGGGAACAGCCCACAAGACTACCTAAGGTTTGATAATTTGACAAAGGACTCAGTACTCACTGAATGCTGCTACCCGCATGGTTATGATTTAGTACAGAGGAGGGCTGCAAATTAAAGCCAGCCCAGGGCAGTGGCACACAAGGCAGAATCCAGGCCAGTCCCAGCATGATGCCTGCAGCCATCCTCTCCCTGGGTAATTGTGGCCCAAATAACTTTATTTTGCTGAGCAACAATAGCACAGATCAGTGTCAACCAGGAATGCTCATCTAATCCTGGGCGTCCAGAATTTTAACTGGGGCTGCACCACACAGGCATGGTGGGCTTGTTCAGAGGGCTCATCTGGCACTGCAGAGATGGAGCCAGTGCTGTAGGGTCCTAAGCCTCAAGAGGATAAGGGTGCTGCTGACATGGAAGATTTTCCATGGGAGTCAGCATTTGGCCCAGACGGAGAATGAGAAGGATTGGCCAGGTAAGCAGTACAGAGAAAGACATTTCCCAGAAGGGAACAATTCATGCAAAGGCCCTGAGGCAGCAAGTAGCTCTGCATGTTTCATGGCCTGGAAGACAATGAGGCTGCAGCAGAGTGAGAGGAGAGAATATGGTTGCAACAGTGGCTGGAGAAAAAAACCAAGGGCTACGTCCAGCTGGCCTCAGAAAGCCTAAGGGTAACAGTGGACTTCATTTTCAGTGCATGAGAGCCACCATGGGGTTTCAAAGCAAGAGCACGGATGTTCATGTTTCTGATCTTTTTAATGGGTGTCTCTGTGGCTGCCATGAGCATGTGGACTGTTGGGGACAAGAAAAGAAGTGAGGAGACTGTTCAGAAATACTGTAACCACCTGATGAGAGGTGGTGGCTAGAATGGTTGGTGGCATGAGGTTAGAGAGGAGGACAAATTGAGAGAGCAGTAGGAGATGGCATTGGCAGGACTTGTCAGGCATGACTTTTCTGCCGGCAGACCCCAGCTGTCACACACTGCTGTCACCCTGTGGGCGCATCTGGTGGTTTACCTGATTTGTCGGCTCCACCCTGCTATAAGCAGAGAATCACATAGCCAAACTTCTTGAATTGTGTATGAGGAAGGAGGGATGGCCTTCAGGTGCAATCCTGGCAAGCCGGGCTGCCTCCAGACTTTGCAGTTCTGCTTAGGCTGCTGAATCCCAAGCTTTAAATCCAAGCTGGCCCCAAGTCCAGTCTGGGCTGTGGACCAAACATTGTGGCTGTCATAGCAGTTCATTATAAATAACTCTTGTAAATAATGGAGGTGTACTGGCCATCGCGTTAGATGAGTTAAACCATGCATTCCCTGCTGACTCCCATGGAAACCGTGCTGACTCCCATGGAAAAGCTTCAAGGTGAGCAACACCCTTCTCCTCCTTTTGGAGTTAAGACCCTGCAACACTGGCTCTATCTCCGCAGTGCCAGATGAGCCCACTATGCGTTAACCATGCATTGCCCAGCAAGACGACAGTTAACCAGAAAAGCCTAATGGAAAATTGCCAGCACAGAGCCCCGCACTTAGGAGGCGTTTTATAATTGTTGTAAGTGACTAGAGGTTTGGATCTGTTTTAAGATGTGGTCATTAGAAAGTTTCCCAAACACCTGTGGAGTATTTTACCAAACCCAGACACAATCTAGTTACGCACTCCCTTGGTTTTGTTTTGTTTTCCATGTGTATTTCCTATTTTCTGTCGCTTTCCCTGTGAAAGAACTACGTGACTTTTAAAAAAGCAGAAAACACACCTAAAGTCCTCTGCTCTTTTCACTTTGTTAATTGATCTATCAATTAATTTATTCATGCCCAGAAACAATTGGAGAAAAGGCGTATTTTGATCACACAGCATATAATCAGCAAAACAACTTGACTGTGCCTTTTAGATTCATATTTTGACCAATGGCTGGCTAGTGCTCATTTGAAATACTGTCTCTTGGGCAACTAAACACTTTGCTGCTTCCATGTACATAAGGGCAAGGGCTGTCAGCTAAAGACAGTGTTCGCGTTTGAGTGTGATCTTGGCTTCAAATCAGCAATAAACTAAAGGTGATTTAAGAGAGGTAGGGGTCACAGCCGTGAGTCGTGGTGAGCTATCATTGTGCGCTTTTGTCAATCGGAAGATAAGAAATACAGTTTTGTCCACAATCTGCTGCCTTTTGAAGCCTAGCTATTCAGATTTATCCAACTGCTGATCGGATCGGTTTCTGCTTTGTCTTAGTATTGCCGAGGCTTGCTGGCTGTGGGCTGCCCTATGTCCCTCAGCCTTCGTGCCAATGGGGTGAGAATGAACTTTCCAAGTCCTGAGAATCTAAAAAGGGAAATGCACGTGTGTGGACAGGAAGGGGGCCATGCCACCCCCTCGCTTTCCTGGGCTCCTCACAGCTGGGAACATCTGTTAGGAACATCTGGCGGGAGCACCTGGCAGGCTGGCGAGGCGAGGCCCAGCAACCAATGGGCTGCGGCGGCGGCGGTGAGGGCGGGGCGGGCGGCGGGGCTGCTGCCTGAACTTGAGAGCGAGCTGAGCGCGCTGCAGCTGGACCGAGCTGTGCCATGAGGCTGGCTGGAGCCTGTTCGCTGCCCTGCCGGGAGACGGAGGTGAGCAAGTTGGGGAGCGGAGCGGCTGCGTGCCTTTGTTTGCAGGCGTCTTCAGAGGTTGGATATAACGAGGTGGCCCGGAGAATCCGGGGGACAAAGGCTGCGCCCTCCCTCCCCGAGTGAGCGCTCAGCCGCAGGCCTGGTCCAGGGAGGGGGTGGTTGAAAGGGCCCAGGAGGGCTCTTTCTTCCTGGCTGGCGGGAAGAGTGTGAGGATGCAAGAAAGGAGGGAGGGAGAGACGGCTTTGATCCCAATTTACTCGCGCGGCAGGAAGCGGTTCCGTTGGCGCGCACTGTTGATGGTTTACGCTGGGCTTTTGTGACCCAGGCGGCGCTGTAAGATTGAGCAGGCTCGCCTGTCCCCAAGGAACGCACGTGTCTGTCTTCTAAATTAGCGCTGGGAAGAAGTATTACAGGGTCTCATTCATCCAGTACTTGAATTAAAATCAGTATCCTTTGGTGTCTGAAGACTGCTTTTCCAGATAATTTTAGTTATGTGATTTTCGAATATTGGTGTGACTTGCATGGGAGACATGCCTCAAATTCCCAAGCGCAGCCAAACTTACCCCATGCCTGCTCTTAGCGTTGAAAAAGTAGTGTTTTTGAAAAAAAAAAAAAGTGAGGATTTAAATATTGCTTTCAACACTTGATTAGATTCTCGGGGAATCTGTCGTTTTCTAGCTATTATCTGTTTCCCTGTGCCAGGGTTGTATCTCGGCATGTCTATCGACCCTCTAATTAATGTGTAGTCGTGAATCATTACTGCTTCGGATGAGAGAAGGCGGGAGGAGGCAATCCCATTAGTCTTTCTCCTTTTTATAACTCTGCAGCTGTAGCTCGGCTTTGACTTGGATCATGAGTGGAAGTTTCTGCCTTGCTCTCTTTTGGGTTTTCCTAGACGACTGAGCCATCTGTCCCCTCTCCATCCTTGCTCTGACACAAAAGCAGTTTGTAAGTTTTCTCCCTGACATTCAGACCTTTTACTTGCCATGAGAAAAGAATCATTAACTGTCCTGGGACCTTCTTCAAAAAGTCAGAAAAACAGTCCAGAAAGCCAGCTCTAACTCAGTAATCTTATGAAAGTTATCTCTGGCCATCTTCTTCAAAATGGAATGTAAATTAAATACTTAATGGGGAAAAGTCTTTCCACAAAGCATCAGGCCCTGTTGCAAAGAAGGTGCTGTGGTTCTTGGTTCAGCAGGGAGAACGCCACTTTGATGACAACTAGTCAATTTGGGTGTTCTGGCTTTTGAGCCGTGTCCTAACTTTTCAGCATGGAGATGGCTTATTTTAACAAGCATTTACTGAACATCTGCTGCCCGCTGGGCCTGGCACCGGGGATTCAGTGGTAAGCACAACAGGTAATTCCTGCTTCTTGGCACTCATGATGCTGGCATTGGGCCCGTTTCGGGCATCTGAGCCAGAGCGTTCCTGGACAACAGTATAGGTGACACTGAGGGTAGACAAAAAGATACTGCTTCTTACTGCTCCCCTGGAAGTCAGCTGAGCCCAGGACTGGGAATGCAAATCAGTGGAGCTCAGGTCCTCCCCACTCCACTGGGGGAGAGTGGATCAAACCAGTGTCATTCTGCACTGAAGTCAGTCTTCTCAAACTTGCTTGCTTCGATCATAAATAACTCTGAGGATCCTAGGTCCAGGGCTGAGTTCTAAAGAGCTTGAACATTGACATTGTTTATTTAGACGTGATAATTCTAGTCTGCTGCAAAAACTGTCAGTCATATAGTTTCCTATTCTCCCTGTACAGCTATCTCCCTGAACAGCCCCCTAAGAAAATGAATTTCATTATGTTCCACTGACTGAGTGAGTGTAGGCTCTGGAGTGTTAAGAGATTAAGAGGTTAAGGGATTTAGAGCCCAATCGGAAAGGCTGTATTTATTCTCTGTATACTTTTCATGAGTTTGGAGGAGGGGCTGATAGAACTTCTTATTCATCTGGGTGTCCTAACTTTTCCATACTGTGCTGCTATAGTAAATAGTAGCATAACTTGTTCATTTTTAAATGCTCATGTTGAACACAGGATGTGACATTGTTGAGTTTTAAACTTTTGAATTCCTTAAGTACCTGACACATGATGTTCTCCATAGATCACTTCTGTAAGTATTGGGTGAACAAATGAATCACTAGGTGAAAATACCTAATTGTCAAAAAAAAAAATCATCTGGGGCTGGGGATTTAGCTCAGCGGCATAAGCCCCTGCCTTGCAAGTATATGGTCATGAGTTTGATCACTGGTACCAATAAAAAAGAAAAAGACAAAAAAATTAAATTTAATTTAATTTAAAAATCATCTATTTAGGGAGTTTCATTATGACTATTGTGATGTTTAGCCTTTGTAAATAAGTCTGCTATTGACCATATATGGAGCATCTACATGTGTGTCAGACACCTTAACAAGTCACAAGAGAACGAGAGACAAGGTCCCTGTTCAAAGGAGCAGGAAACAAGTCAGAACAACAGTTCAGGAAGTAAGATGATACAGAACAACATAGATGATGCTGATTTCCTTGAGAAGAGTCGACAGCTTGGTTGAGCAGCAGAGTAAGTTGATTAGGGAGAGCCCACCAGGAGGCAGCCTGCATAGGCTGGAACAGTTAAACTGGGCCGGAGGCTGGGAGCCTAGTGAGAAGCACGGAGAAAGGTATGAGGGAAGAGGAGCACAGTGCATGCTCAAGGGTCAGGAGAAGGCCGCCGTGACTATAGCTGGGAGCAAAGAGGCCTGTAGTCTGTTCTTGGGTGGATGAGGCAGGCAGATCATAAGGTCCCTTGAACTGCAGTTGAAGGTTTGTGTTTGACTGCCATGGAAAGCTCTTGGAAGAGTGGTAATCAAAGGAATGCCATGTTCTACTTTATTTCACAGGGAAAGTAGAAAAAGATCTCAGGGAATGCTGCTAAGCGGAATGGATATTGGGGTGCAGGACATCCCGCTAGCCAGTCCTGCTCCAGGAGTGATCACACCGGAGAAGGCATGCAGGGAGGTGGTGGGTCAGGAAGGTGGTGGAAGTTAAACTGACAGGGTTGACTGTAGACGACTCAGGAAGGGGAGTGATCTAGGAATGAGTCATTGGTTATTTCTGTTGGAATTACACATTAAAAGAAATAATGACTGTTCAAGGACAGAGGTATTAAGTGCTGAAGACACTCACTTTAAATTTAGATTATGTCAAGACCTTGTCTTAATTTTTATTCTGCATTGTGAATGAGCAGACAGACCCACTGGAAAACTGTGTGTTTAGCCATTTTTCCAAGTCATTTTTACCCTTCAGTGGCCTGACTTTCCTTTTCAACTGGCTAGTAGACCTTAAGGATCAATATAAGGAAAGAAGCTGGGTGGTCCCAGCACTCAGGAGGCTGAGGCAGAGATTGCTGTGAGTTTGATGCCAGCTTGAGCTACATAAGTGAGTTCAAAGCCAACTTTAACTGCTTAGCAAGACCCTGTGTCCAAAAAAAAGGAAAGAAAATGTTAAGCCTTTGACTATGTGAAATTATTCTATTCCTCTCAGTTTGATAAGAAACCACTGATTGCGTTTGGAGTTATTTCACCTGAAGCACCCTGTGTAGTTTCAACAACTAATACTCTCTCATAAATAAAACTTGTCCCATAGGTATTTCAAATCAGAAAATTGACTCCCTCAGTAACTTAGCAGGAAATTCACTGAGCATTTTGGGAGCCAGAAAAGTTGTCTCCTATTTTTATAAGATAGAAAAATGAAATACAGGTGTTCCTTGACTTGTAATGGGGTTATAGCTCAAAGAGCCTATTGTAGCTAAACATACCCCACCCAAATGTGAAACCAGGGTGAGAATGAAGGAAGAAAAATGATTAAAGTCTATCATGTGCATATACAAATCTGCCAAATGACACCCATTAATCTGCACAGCCAGTACACACTAATACAAAAAAAAATTTGAAGGAGAAAAGAAAAAGAAAATATCCTGAGTAGAAAATGTATGTAATACTCTGTACTACTGAGCATCCTAGCTTAGCAACACAGTGCAGTATTGTTTCCCTTGTGATCAGATGACTGACTAGGAACTATGGTTTGCTGCTGCCCATTATCACAAGAGAATATGAGTGTTGTACTGCACATTGCTAACCTGGGAAGAGATCAAAATTGCAGGTACACTTTGGACTGAGTGCATATCATTTTCACACCATCACAGAGCTGGAAAATTGTCAAATGGAACCATTGTAAGTGGAGCACTGTCTGTCCTTAGTGTCTGAGGGCATCCTCTGCCCCCTCCTTTTAGCTATAGAATTATGAATCAGAAAGCATATGGCATCTTTGTCAGGGAAGTTTGGTTTTGAAAACAACTTTGGTTTGGTTTTACAAAAAATATATTGGTGCAGAAAATATTCTTTCTGGAGTATTTTGAACAGATGGGAAGAGTTCAGAAATAGTGAGGCTGCCAGCCTTTCTGATCTGAAAGCCTGCACTGGTTACCCTACAACATGTAAGCTTGTCTGGGGATGAATAAATTATGACAGTTGAAATAATTATGATAGAAGAAAAGCAGCTGCTGAGAGCACAGTTGACAATTGGGGCTGAGTTGGCCTGATTCTGTCATGTTAAAGCACATGTCTGTTTGCCAAGCTACCTGACAATGCTGTTTACAAGGAGTCTGGTGTGTTTTGGTTAATTCCCCTTCCTTGCTTGAAACACTAAAACAGTCTTAACCTACTGGTGATCTTTTTAAAGTGAAATTTCTGGGGCAAAGATCTATATGACTACTTTCACATGTCAGGCATTCATGCAAGGTTTTAGTTGAGCAAAAGGGGTTGTTTTGTTTTGGTTTTTCTTTGTGCTGTAAATCAAATTCAGAGCCTTGCACATGCTAGGCAAGCATGCTGCCTCTAGGCTCGAATCCCAGCCTTATCTTTTGGTTCTAAAGATTTTTCAGATTGGAAAGCTTGAGTTCCTTCATCTTGGTTGCCGTAGTTTGGATGTGGTTTGAGTATGGCCCTCAGGCATTCATTTGCTGTGCTGGAAGCTGGGCTCCTGGTCTGTTGGTGTTGAGATGACAGAACCTTGAAGGGTGGGGGCTTGGTCATGGGGGAAACAGCACAAAAGGGATTAAGGCTGGAAGTCCTGTGAGAGCAGGTTTTTGCATGAGCCCAGCACCTCTCCTAAGTGGTCTTTCCTCTTACACAAACCACCGTACCATCTGCTACCTTGCAGAACAGCCAAAGCCCTTGAAAGAGCTGAGCAGATCCCAGCACTCTACTCTTGTCCTCCAAACGATGAGCTAAATAAACCTCATTTCTGTATAGAATACTCAACCTCTGGGATATTGTTATAGTAACACAAGGTGAACTAATGCAATTAGTAGGATTGTTTCTAGACAGACCTGAAATTTGTCCACACTGGTAAGAATTATTCCACCATCTAAACCAGTCAGAGGGCTCCACACTTGATTTAAACTCTGGTGCTACTGTCTTAAAATTACAAAAATTTTGTGACAGGGAATTTTGTATTTCCATTTTGTACCGTGCTCTACAGTACAAACTATTTACTCATTGCGTGTCGGTGTTGTGTGCTACACACTTGAATCAGACCACTATCTAAAGCAGGGGTTGCGGCCTTTTCCTGTGAAGGCCAAGTATTAATTATTTTAGGCTTTGTGGACCATGTGGTTTCTGTTGCAGCTGCCCTGCTCTGAGAGTATAATAGCACACAAGCATCCATAGCCTGCACTGAAGTATATGGATATTGCTGGGCTGCAGTGGCACGTTGCTAACAAAATGGGCAGATCTGGCAGGTCAGAGCTTGCTAACCCTAGTCTAAAGGACCTGAATGGAACCCAGACCTTTGACTGAGGATTTCCTGTCCTTTGCAAGTTTCAAGGTTCAGTTACATCTAGCCAGCTCTGTAGTGTGCTAAAGTCCATCCTCAAAGAGAATTCTTGCAGGTGATCAGGGCTTTAACTCCACAGGGAGCCTCTTTTTTAAGATGGTTTGTTGATCCTAGTTGTCAAATATGGATGATGACAGAAGGCAGATTCAAATGGTAACAGTAGGATGGTACAGTGGTAATGTAGGTTTTGTTTTCTTAAGATTTTTTGAAATCATATTTAATTGAAAAGAAAAAACAAAATGCTGGAATAGGAGACTGACTACCTATAAAAACTCACCTCTTTAGAAAGAAAGAAGGCAGCTTCTGTGGGATTCCGTGTTCCTATAGGACAGTCGTCTGGCTCAGCTCCTGTGGGATGTATTGTCTTGGGTTCCCCAAGTAATGAGCAGTACAAATGTAAAAAAAATTATCTATGGAGTAGATAAATCTTGATAGCAATCAATATATAAGGGAAATTTATGTATTGATTTCTAGGAGCAGAGGCCCTTTTTCTCATTTAGACACATGTCCTGAAGAAAGAATCCAGCTAGGGGCCCTGGAATCACCATTGTCATTTTTGCTGTACAGATGATCAGAGTACAGATTTGCTTTAATTTCAAATACAGTCGCAAGAGATTACCGATCTGCCCAGAACTGTCTCCTGCCCATTCTGGTGAAATATATTTTATTAACAATTGTTTCAGATGACATGAAAATGTAACGGAAGCTAGTCATTTTTAAAGTGCTGTCTGCAATAAACAACAATAGGAGGGGAAAAAAAATCCAGCCAACTCTCTTTCTACCATGATCAGTAATAGAGAGAGAGTCCTCCGTTTGTCCTGTTCAGACTTCATTCAGTCTTGCAAAATGTTCATTGACTGCCTCCTCTGATCAAGGCAGAAAAGCGCCTCCACATCCTTGACTGTTTGGTGGAGGGAAGGCAGTGCAGTTTCCGATGACTGAGTGTGGATCTTGACAGGGGTCCATCCAGATGTCCTGGAGGTGGCAGTGATCTCAAGAAGTCTGCACAGGAGGACATGGGGGAGTGAGCTCTCCAGTCACTGGGAATAGTAAACGCAAAGGCTTCAAGGCAGGGATGAGCTTGTGTAGTTGCAAGCCCAGGGTATTGCAGGCTAGAAGGTTGGTGGTGAGTGTAAACCAGGGAGCAGGGAAAAGAATTTAAATCAAAACAGCATTAAGTGAGTGTTAATAGCAGCAGCAGTGGACAGAGAAAAGGGGAGAGCTGTGCCGTCTCTCCAGTGAGGGCTGAGGTCTTAAGCAAGGCCAACTAATCAGGGAGGTTTCCAGACCCAACCCAGACCACATGGCAGAAGGGAGCACCTCAACCCATTCAGTAGCTGGGGGCGATGAACAAGTTCACGTAAATTCCCAGGACCTAAGAGTCCTCCTAGGCAGTGAGAATTTGGAATAAAACTGGCAGGGCAGAGGACTTCCCAGGGACCTAGTGATGGTTGCTATGTGCCAAGAAAGGAGCCAAGCTGTGTAGAGGCATTCAATAGATGAGGGTTGCTATGTTGTCTTATTAGTAGTAATCAGTCTTGGTAGTATTGATGCTACTTTTCTACAGTTATTATTGGGGTACACAGAATGTCAAAATACTTGTACCTAGATGGAAACTAACAAAATTCAAATGAAAGCCAAGCATGTTACCTTCTGCATTGTGTACCCTGGTCTCCTTTTAGCTGCACAAAGAAATTGCAGGGGGCACAGTTAGAAGTGGCCATATGGTGATCATCCCAAGTCTTCTCAATCTAGAAACTGATTTAAGGCCTGGCTTATCCACAGGAGGCATCCTACTGCCCGAATGCATGAAGTTGAAGGGAATTCACCATAGGCTCTCCTTGGTTTGGCTTTGTATTTTGGGGATTGTGGAATTTTGGGTTGGTGGGTTTGGGTTGGGTTTTTTGTTGGTGTTTGTTTGCAGAATGTGCCAAGCAAACACTCTAGGCACTAAGCTACATTCCCCAGCCCATCACTGCAGTTCTGTGGGGTTTCCTGTAGAGGTTGGCCTGTTCCTGCCAGGGGCTGTACCCGCAGAGCGCTTCTTGCACAGGAGCCTCTGCGGGTTGTGGGAGCTGTCATCCTTTGTATCAGAGTCCAGGAGTTCACACACTCGTCTGCTCTAACAGAAGGAGCCCTCTGGGCATCTAGTGTTTGTATTTTCCCATCTCTGCTTTCAGCAGGGAAGCTGAGGCTTGCTAATTCTTGCTGTCTTCAAAGATGGGTTTTTTTTAAAAAGTACTCATTCCCTGCTTGCTCTTAAATATTCTTTTTTCCTCTCATCAGTAAGCTGGCTGGTAACTGTTGCATCTTCTCTCCAGTGGCATGAGAAAGTCTTTGTTTAGAAGAATGTGCCTTGAATTTCAGTAACCTTACACTGCTTTAAATCCTGGGGTTAACTTAACTGGGTTGGAATTCTGACTCCCTGGTCACCTGTTAATGTCTGTGACTCTGCATGGTACCTTGGGCGGGTAGGAGGGGAGCTTGCTTTGGAAAGGGAAGCACAGTTGGTCGCAGGCAGGTGTTCCTATCACGTTTTGGTCCTTGGAAGGACAGGCCGTTTCCCTGAGCTGAGGCCTCTGAATTCCACCAGAATCCAGATGGGAAATTTGTATCAATTTGGTATTCATTTCAGTTATGATGTCCTTCACCTGCAGGGTGCAGTTTCTACAGGGATCCAAAAATGAATTTCAGAATCAATGAAATTTTCCAGCTCCAGCACCCATCAAATTTACATGTGAAATTGTGAATCCATGCACATTTTTTTTCTGGAATGGTGTCATCAGATTCCAAAAGATGGCATGATTCAAAAAATTTAGGAATGTTTCCTGGGCCAGCCTCCGACCTTGTCAAAGTGACCCCAAGCCTAATCTGCACAAATGTACACCATGAGCCACTCCTGCAATATAAAGTTCTCCATGGATTAACTCGTATGCAGTCCCTACAGCTCTCTTAGAATGTAAGCTCCACTATTGTGCCCCTTCACAGATGTAGAAACTGAAGAACAAAGAGACCAAGACCCCAAACCAAGGGCAAACTGCCAATAAATGTCAATCACAAAAGGAGGAAGCATGAAGGTGAGGGAGAAAATAAATCAGGTATGGAAGCCAGTGTAAGAATTTGCACTATAGACAAGCATCAAACAGTGGTATGCAGCCAGGCATAGTGTTTTGTTCCTGTTGTCCCAGCACTCTGGGAGATTGAGGTAGGAGGGTCACACGTTCAAACCTCGCTTGGGCAATTTATCATGTTAGACCCTGTCTCAAAGTGAAACGTTTTTTAAAAGGCCTAGGGATATAGCTCATTATGAAGAGCCTGAGTTCAAGGACCATGCATCATAGAGTTCTACAGAAGTGGCTGTGAGCCGGGCAGGGCACTGAAAAGGCCTTACCTGTGTGCCCAGCGTGAGAAGTGGGCACTGTGTGTTGCCTAAGAAGAAGGTGGCCAGCCCAGGGAGGGAGGAAACTGCAGTATCCTCTTCTAAAAAGGCAGGATAGACTTTGTCATTCTGGTGTGTGTGCCTTTGCTGCTTTTGTATCTTAGGAATTTCCTATCATTTGATGCCTGGTTACCTGCCAGGAGTTCTGTTATTTCCTGCTTATTTGCAGGAAAACATTGCCAATTACTCATGCGTTCAGTTTCCCGAGGAGCAGCCCCGAGAGCGTGCTGATCAGGCAGCCTTGGTGTGTGCAGTGCCAGAGGAATTAATCTTAGGGTTTAATTCTCTCTACTGGCATCTTGTACAGAGGAAAGGGAGCGTGCTTGTGTCCAACTCTAAATTTAACCTCTACGCTCACAGAATGGCTTGTCTTGTGCAGAAGCTCAACTTTGGGCTCATGGCTTTCTTTTTTCTAGCAAATTTGCAAGGTGTTAAATTAGGCAGAACAGCTGCCACTATCTGTGACCCTTGTGGGTTTTTGAATGATATTTCAGAGAATTTATGGCCAGTTTTCACCTCACACTTAAATCAAGCAGTGTCTATTAATCCCCAAAGAATTAACAATGTTCGAAGTTTTTGAGTCTTTTTTCTCAGTTCTGCCTTTAGGGAGAAACATAGTGATTATATATTAGTCATTTCCTTACGTGATTAATTGGCAGTGGGTCTGATTTAAAATGTCCCAGGCAGCCGTCACAATGGTACACAGAAGAAACTGATTGTATTCTCAAGTCATTAGATTCAGGATTATTGGGCTGTTTTTAGACACAAGTATTTTTATTAGGAGTCAGAAATTAAAGCATAAACCAAGAACTTTTCAAAGAATGTTACTTGCTCATTCTCCTCCGTCATCAGAGTCTGACGTCTTTTCCTGATAACAATCTGGATGCTAAGAGGTAGCTAGAGCTTCTCATATGGGGTAGGAAGGCCCAGCCAAGCTCAGGGAAGCTTGGTGACCTGCTCGAGGGGACACAGCTGTGTGCTTGACCTGGGATAGAATCAAGGCCTTTGCACCCTTTGCTGTTAACTGAATTGCTGCCAGGGATCGACTTCCCTAGGTGGGGCCCAGGAGGTGCAGCGGGAACCGAAGGGGAGGTGACTCCATGTCCTCCTTTGAGGTGGTGTCCAGCAAGTGTGCAAGAGGCCACAGTCCCTTCCCCAGGTGATTGCTCTGCCTCAAAGAGTCCATCTCCAGTGCTGCCCAGCACGGTCCTGCTGGTGCCTGAACCCACCCAATGAGTTTGGGGTCACAGTTTGTACAATGCAGGTCATCCCTGCTGTGCTCTGTACACTTCCTGTGGTGGTCCTGAGCCAGTGTCCTTGTCCTTGCACTGATGAGGAATCTGTCACAGGAGCACACTCCTAGCTCAGGAACTGGGCATGGAGTGGACAAGAAAAGGTGAGTACACAGTCCAGAGGAGCTCGGCCTGTCCGCCTCCCCTCTCCACAGTGGTTCTCCAGAGGCAGGGCTGCAAGTATCTTGTTCCCTGATGTCCCAAATTTTTTCCCAAGTCTTCTTCAGACCTGCCTTGTGCATCTATGCATAAGGACTCTTTCTGGGATTATTACTTGGGAGACAAATCATTAGAGGGGTCTGCAGAGTTGTGTAGAAGTGTGAGGCACCAATTAAAGGTACATGAAGGAAGACTAGAATTAGAGTCCTGCAGCCTGTAATCAGCCCATCTTCACCAGTATTAGCTGTGCAACTTTGACCAACTTCCTCAACCTCTCTGAACTTGTTTTTTCATTCGTCAGTGACAACAGTAATACTGGCTCTGCATGTCGCCAGAGCTCAATAGATAAGGATGATTGTTAACCTGAGTGAGGTATCACGTGCCTGTAATCCCACCGTATATTAAAATACTTGCTGAACCTTGTGTTGGTTTTCTCTTGAGACCACATAACTGGGCTCATTGGTTGTTCCCCCATGTCACAGTGTGTCATGCCATTGGCTGCATCCAGGTGCACAGCTCTGCCTTTCTGCCTCATGGCTGCATGGTTCACTGTCTGGTGTGTAGGGCACTCACACCATGATATTAGCTCTCCTCGGCCCCACAGGCCCTGCTGGCCGCTCCGTGACCCCAGCTGCCAGGGACAGCAGGGCACAGCAACCTCTGTGACCGTGGCTTTCTTCTTGTCTCTGTTGTCTGGCCTGCATTCCTCTTCCATCCAGTCTGTGTATGACACGTGAGTGTCACTCCTCTGGGGGACCTGCCCTGGGGCCCTTCCAGGTTGGCTGGGACAAGAATAGAAGGGAGTGGTGAGTGCTGTAAGTCAGGTTTTAGGGGTTTTCATCAGCGTCCCTGACAGCTCTAGGCAGCTCTGGGGACGAAACCAAACCGTGCCACCTCCGAACCCCAGGCTGCTCCAGCTCCTCTGCTCTCCTCCCTTCCCTGTCGCCCTTCCCTTGGGTCTGGGGTCTGCTGGCTCCCTCCTATCTCTGCCCTTGACCTTCCGCTGCTGCCCTGAACAGAGCTGCATTTCACACAGGTACCCCAGTTTCCATATTGTGGCTCTAATAGAATGTCAAAACCTTGTGAACGAGTCATTGTTGCGGTTTATCAGGAGCAGGTAGAGGTGGAAAGGGAAGTCAAGTCCTCTGCCCATGTTTACTGCAGTTTTCTGTATTTGACTGTGATATTTTCAGCTTGATTACCTCCCCCAGTTGACATGTGGCCTCTGTAAAGTCAGCTGGAATCTCTTGGCTTCATCATAACACGGCTCAGAATACACTCTTCTGGGGGATCGAGTTCAGCTAAAATAAGCACCAGAGGGCTATTAATTGCTGCAAAGTTGGAAATAAGATGGGCTGTCAGTGCTCAGAGTTGCTGTGTTATTTGCCGGATGCAGTGTGAATGCTAACGTGTTGTTTCTGTTCTGTTCCCTCACGCCTTCCCGGATTCAGAGAGAGGTAACCGGCCGATTTTCACTTCTTCCCCTTTGTGGTGTCTTCGTGTCTGGCAGAGCTCACTTGCTTTCTCCATACGCATCACCATCCTCACAACCGTCCTTGCCTTTGACAGGCAGAATTTTGTTTCATGTTGTTTAACCGTTTGTGTCCACCATTTACAACAGAGCCTGGAGCTGCATCTGGGGCCTGGTCCTCTGCTGGGTGTGGCCCTATTTGGGGAAGGTGATGGGTCAGCAGTTACGGTAGCGGGGTCAGTCACTGATTACTAATAGTTGAAAACCCTGATCAGCATGCTAGGGAGTAAGTGGGACAGAAATGCTTGGACTCCGCATCGTGTTATACAAGGAGAATTTTTGTACTCCTCGATTAACATTAACGCGTATGTGTCTTCTAGAGTTCTGATGATAATGTTTGACATTAGCCTACTATACAGAAGCACTGAGTCAATTTCATTATCAATTATTAGCCAAAATATATGGACTTCTACTCCGTTGCCACCCAGGAGAAAGAACTATGGAGTGCATGTAAGCATGAAACGAACCATATTTAGACCTCAGGTGCCTTTTTCAGGCGCTCTGAATGTCAGCTGCCCGTTGGGTATTTGGAAGCTTTAAGCCTCCATTCTCTAGTTCTATCACTTCATTTTTTAAAAATTCCATTTTCAAGAGAAGAAGGGAATTCTGAGGTTTTTCTCCTTGAAAGAATGGCTGTGGTTACTGCTGGGCAAAGCCAACAGACACTAAGCCAGCCCGCTCTTGGTGTGGGAGTTGCTCTCGGATGAACTCCTTGGCTGGCTGGGAGCTGGAAAATGGAGATAAGACTTCTGCCTGCCAATGTTTACTACAGTTTCCTGCCCTGACCATCCAGCCTGGCAGCCGTTTCTCCCCGGGCCATGAGCTGTTGGCATTGCTAGGGCATGTGGATGGGTGAGACACACACCCAAGAGTGGACTTGCAGAGGTGTGACTAGGAGAACTTAGGCCTTTGAGGAGGTCAGGGCACAGGGAGGTGGCTCTGGAGGACCAGGGCTGGGTGTGGGGTCCTATGCTCTCTCACCTGCGGATGGGCCAAGCGCTGCTGGAGTCTGCAGGAGGAGATTTGCAGGTCCTGTTAGTCCCTGCTCTCTCTATGAACCCAGGTCTCCTCCCAGGAAACAGCTGCTCTGAATATTGACAGCAAGCGAGGGGTGCAAATAAATGCTGGTTGCCCAAACGATACTGATAATTACAGGTGGGCACACTTCAGATCTGCTGCTTACACAGTGGGCATCTCACGGTGGTGCCTGCCGAAGAATTCCCGGTGAAGAAAGTATGTGCACCCAAGTACTGAGCTGCCGGGATGCCTCTTTCAGAGTTTCAGAACGCAGTCTCTTCTCAGGTTTGTAAAGGAGGAAAAAAAAAGCTGCAGGCTGAGCTTCATGAGATTAGGGATGCTCACGTGTGTGGTGCATGTGATAGTGGGCAAAATGCAAAAGAAAAATACCACCAGAAACAGGCATTCTGGGTTGGCCATGTAGGAAGATGAGCTGTTTTGTGCCCTTCCTCCCTTCCCTGTCCCTTCTGTCCCCGCAACAAGCTTTTTTTTTTTTTTTGCTTTCTGTGCAAAAGACTTTTATTTTATTATAGAGAGGATAACCAATCAAGATAAACTAGTATAAGTGATACGGGACTTCAAAACCTTAGGGAATCAGCAATAGTTACCATAATGCCTCTTGTCCTCAAAATAGCTGCAGGTACCTTCAGGCAAACAGAACAGAATAGAGCAGACACAAGAGAAACAAAACAGTAAATGCAATAAAGGACTTCAAAATAAGCTAATAGTAAATCCAAAGTGGCTACCATGATATGCTTGCTATCTTTTAAACAGCTGCTCCTGCCTTCAGATTTAACATAATCAAACAAAACCAAAGAGAATAAAACCCAACCCAGAAAAATAATGAAAATGATACGGTTTCCAGGTGGGGATCACCTCCTGGTGAGGCCTGGTTCTCTCCCCTCACAGTCCGCAAAAGGTACTCCACAAAAAGCTTTTTAAAGTATAAACCAGAAAAAAAACAGAGTGTCTTGGCAATGGGACTCATTTTTCTTCCAGACCTTGAATATCTTGTTAACCACAGTTTGGCAGAGCCCCGGAGCCCTGTAATTACACTGGGACCTCCTGTGGGCCCCTTTCCAAGTCCCCACGTGGAATCCACACCCGGCCCTGTGTAGATGAAACAGAGAGAGAGCCCTGTATCAAAGAGAGCTAGAAACGCCTGTTCAGACCAGTCACATTGTTGCTGCTTTACCCTTGATTCAGGTGGGACCTTCACTCTGTGCTGGCGGCAACTTTGGTAAAAAAGGGTAATTGGAATAATTTTACGAAGTCTCCATGCAATTCAGACAGACATTTATTAGAACATCTTCATGGATAAGGAGACAGTATTTCAAAGTGGGCCTTCTCTTCCCTCTTAATAATAACTGCCATTTGTCAGATACCTGTCCTGTACCACCCTTCAGATTCCCCACGTAAAAGCATGTATGTGACCTGAGCAAATATGACTTACATGACAGGTGTTATCACATGGTGCAGACTGGGTAAGGACCAGCGACAGGAGCTGTGGAGAGAGTGAACGGAGGGTGTGCTGATAGGGTGAGCAGAGGATGGTCATCCCATTCCCGGGCTGCCAGGTAGCTGACGAGGTCAGCTTGTTCTCCCCGCAAAGCAGAACTAGATCTAGCCAGCAGTGGTTGCAGGGAGGCAAGTGTCAATTTCTCATTTTAAAAATATGTATATTTTGGTTGACTGGGAGCCTTCCAACAACAGGACAGGCTGATACCTGAAGGAAATATTTTTCATTCCTTCCCTATTCTAGGTCTTCTAGGAATCGAGGCTGAAGAAGGGGCTTTGAAAAGTCAGCCTGTGTGACAGCTGATAGGCCACCTCTTGAAGTTGAGGAAGAAGTGAACACATAAGCAAAGTCCACTTACCCTACAAGGCAGGGGAGAGATTTAGGGAAAGGGTGAGGTTTTCTGTGGTGGCTGGTGTTTGTTTTGTTCTTTTTCCCTTCCCGCTAGAATCCATTTGAAGAAAGAATTGTTTATTCATTCATTTTATAAAGATGGATCAAGCCCCTAGAGGGAGATGGGACTGTGGTACAATTCAGAAAAATAAAAGCAATCTTTGGTCCTTTTACTTTGCCATTAAGAAATTTGAGGCTGTCAAAGATGTCTTTATTGCTGACATTTTTCTGCAGCAGAACTTAAGGCTGGTCCTCTGGGGGAAATAGAAAAAGGACAGAAACAGCAACAACAAAAAAGGTAGCAACACAAGAGCTCAATAATCAGATGGGAGAAGGTAGTTGGTTCCTGGTTCCAGCTTCTGTTAATGGTTTAACAAGGAAACCTAAGAAGCTACAGCTGCAGACCTTTTAAAACAAGGTTCCTTGTTTTGGAAGGACAATGCTTGACCCCTACCAATGCAGGAAACAAATGAAATGAGACTCCACAGGGGTCCAGCAGCTCATTTTGCAAAGGGCTTCTGGCCCTGTATTGCACATAGTGTTAGGGGGACAAAGGACAAAAATGACTCCTGTTACTGAGGGCCAGGCAGAGCATCTCAGCCAGCTGACCAGAAAGAATGGGCAGAAAAATAGGAGCCATGTTCTGCCTGGGGCTTGCCAACCAGGGAGGCCTGCTGCATGGTTTTGTAGGCGAGGTCCTGGGTCCTCGGAGGGTGCATGGCTGTGTGTGGGACCCAGTGCCATCTCTCCAAGCTGGGACACATGGCTCTGTGGAAGCCAGTTCTGCCCTCATCGGAGGAGAGAGGTAGGAGTGGTAGGGAGCCTTGTGATGGTTCCTAACCTGTCCCTGCATTTGCCTGGCCAGCCTCTGTCCCCCACATGGTGTTAGAGCCTCTCTGGGCCCTGTGTGGCTGGTGCCATGACAAGTGTCTCTTACTGCTTGGTCCCTCCTCCCAGAACCACCCTTTCCTTTATGGCTTTGGACTCAGCCTTTCTTGGGCCTTCCGAGTCCCCTTCCCTAGGACTCATCCTCGTCGTTGTCATTGGCCCCTTTTACTTCAGAGAAGTCTTTGAATGTCTGTCTGGCCCCTGTGTAGCCGCTTTCATCTTCCCCACTCATCTCTGCCTCTGACTTCAGCTGCCCCAGATCCATGTCTCCCACCCAGACCCGAGGCCTGAGCTCGGGGACCAAGTGTTCACCTACCCATCTGTGTGGTTGGCTTCCTCCTCGTGGCCTCCAGTGCTTCCCGTTTATTTGTCCCCCTACTCAGCCACGGCCCTAGATCAGTTGACCTAGCAGAGACCTCAGGGTGGTTCTTAGTGGTCTCCCTCACCTGCACACCAGTCTGCCCCACCATCATCCTCCCAGTGCCTTTTCCATCAGCGTCCTGTCCCGGGTTCTCTCAGAAGCTGACTTTGCTCAGTCCTGACTCGTGCTCCCACACCTGGACCACAGAAGCAGCCCCTAAATATCCTCCTTCCCTCGGCCCACTTGCTTCCACCAGAAGGACCTATCTGCAGCACGCCAGCCATGTACATGTGATGTTAGAAGCTCGAGTGGGCCAGAGTGAGGGCCAGAGTCCTAGCTGGGTGCAAGGCGCCACACAGACAGCTAAAGTCCTGGGTACCATCCTCACAGCCACACCACCACCCCTTACCGCAGGAGTGAATCAAATTCAGTATTTTAAAAAATGTAAATCTTAAATGCCATATCATAATGTAGTTAAAATACAGAGCCAAATGGCCGCTGTATTGGTTTCCTGATGCTGCTGTAGTAAATTATTTCAAGCTTAAGTGTCTTACAGCAACAATTCTGGAGGTCAGAAGTTCAAAAAGGATCTTTGGGTGGGGGGAGATCACCATCTCAGCCAGATTGCCTTCTCTCTAGAGACCCTGTGGGATGATCCACTCCCCCTTCCGTCCAGATTCCACTGGCCCACTCAGGTAATCCAGGTAATGTCTGGAGAGCCACAGTCTAGCACATCTGCAAAGGGCCTGTCCTAGACTACAGGGATTAGGGCAGGAACCCCTTAGCGGCACAAGGGTAGTCAGCATGGTGTCAGCCACAGCAGCCTTCTTCAGAAGTCAGGTGAACAATGACAAATTGAAAGCAGCCAGTTAAGTGGCATTTGGATTTCAGCCTGCTCATTAACAGATTCGATGGCTGTGTCCTTCACAGTGCACAGAGCTGTCCCTGCTCCAGTGGGAAAATCCTCACTGCATCCTGCAGACCCCCCGCGATGGAGCTGAGGGCTGTCAGCTGTTTTAAGGGAACTCAGGATGTACTCTATGGGGAAGATAGGCGTCATACACATCTCTTGGCCTCTGCAGACAGAAAAAACAAAAAACTTGTTTCTGCATGGGCAGCCGGTGCAGTCTATGGAGGGCTCGTTACTGGTCCCCCGGGTTTCTGCCCCCTTCCTCTAGTAGCCTGGTACCTGAGAAGAACTGGGGAAAGATAAAGATGCTTTCAGGAAAAACTGAAGTATGTGAAATCGTTCCCCAAAAGCCTGAGGCTTCTAAATTTCTCCTTTGGAAAGATGGGGGCTCCAGATGGTTACCCGGAAGGCATTCATCACCATTCCTGGAGCAAACACAAAATGAAGATTAATAATAATAAGTTTTAAAATTATGTATAGTGGGTTACGTGTGAAAGAAGAGAGAATGCACAGCTGTGGTTCGCTAGGATGGCCTGCTGCCCACCGGCCAGAGTCTGCTCCTGCCCCTGTTGGTGAGCTTGAGCCCAGAGGCAGAAAGAGGACTGTCGGGGTCACGGAGAGTGTAAGGCCTTGGAAGCTTACATCAGAGGATGGCAGAGCCAGGGAGGGACCTTGGAAATTGAGTTTTTCAACCCCTTCACTTCAAGATGATGTTGAATTCTATGCACAAGGTTGTGCAGTTTGAGTAGCCTTTATCAGAGATGCTTGGGACTAGCAGTGTTACAGATTTGGGATTATTTTTTCAAATTTTGGAATTAGCATCTATATTAAGAGATGATTTGGAAATGGGGCCCAGGTCTAAATATGAAATCTATTTGTTTCATATATAACCAGTGTACATAACCTGAAGGTAATTTTATCCAATATTTTGAATAATTTTGTCCACGAAACAAAGTTTCTTGGTATGAAATTTTCTACTTGTAGCATCATGTCAGTGCCCAAAAAAGTTTGGGATTTCACTTTTTGGATGTTTGGAGGATGTGGGATGTACCTATGTACCTAAGGAGGACCAGGAATGAGACTGGAAATCGGGTTGGCTGAGTCCTGATCCACCAGCCCTCTGACTGCTTCCTGCCATCTCTTAATGAGGACAAACACAGCTGAGACCTGCACAGTCACACTGAAGATGGGGTATCTTTACAGGCCCCTGGGTGCAGAGTTCATGTATTGAGAACAGTTAGACATTGGCAGGGCCCTGAGGACCAGAGAGCCAGCACGCCTGGGAGGTGGACCATCCTGAAAAGGTGGGTCTACTCTGGACAGTGCAGGGAGGGCCAGTGGTCCCCAAGACAGGAAAGACCTCACAACAAGTGGACATGGAGCCCCACATTTGCTGGAGCAGAGGGAGAACTCCTTAGAGAACTATACCAGGAGGTTGGGGGGGCAAATGACTGTCCAACTGGGCTGCTTGTACTGGTGGTACAAATGGATCTAATCACTTTCCGGTTTTTTTACTAATAAAATTAATGAAATGCCACTCAATGGGATAATCCTGCCTCCCATCATCAAGACATACAAATTATGGTCCCACAGTGAACGTTTTAAAGGAAGAGCTGTATGGTGAGACCTTGTATGTGCTACTGTATGATCCACCCAGGAAGCAAGAGCCAGTGGGAAGGGAACCAAAAACAAGGGCTGCCCTGAGCTTGGGGTCCAACAGTGAGTGGTTCCTTCTCGAGTGACCTTGCTGGTAGTTGAGATAAGGAACCCAGCATGGAGCAAGACTGTGCTCAGCCCTGAGAGACCAAGCCCCACTCCTCACCCAGATCCAGCCCTCCTGTCACCACCATGGAACCCATTCCACCTCAGCCTAAGGGCCAGCTTTCCCCATGGGAAATGGGGGCAGGTAGGACAAGCCCCGTACTTCTGGGAGGAACAGGCACTCAGCAGACCTATCCCTGTGATAGGCAGGCTGGTCTAAGTGCTGGGGATGGGTGAGCACAAAGTCATCTTCACAGTGCTTCAGGGGCTTTGGAGAAGACAGACAGACACTGCTAGAACCCCGTGTAAGCTCAGTGTGTGCAAGGAGCCACTCCCAGCCTTGGCTGGACAGTGGCAGCGGGGTGGAGAGGATGTGCAGTGTGGTCAGGACTTGCACAGAATGCTGAGTGCTGAAAGGGGGCGGGATATTCAGGATATTTCCAGGTGTAAGATGCAGCTGGAGGCTGAGGAGTCTGATTCTAGTGCAGAGGACACTACCAGAGCTAAATCATGGGATTGGGGGGCCAGACACTGCAGTTAGGTGGGGCGACCTCAGGGCAGGGAGTTGAGATGGCCTGACCTCGAGTCTGGGTTAGGAGGCCTCCACCACGGCCACCCAGAATTCGAAAGGCAAAGAGATGGGCTTCTCCGCAGTCCCTCTCCCGCCAGCTTTCCTCACCTGAATTCACATTTTTTCCAGCTAGCCCTTCCCAGTGAGGTCATTTGCCTCCCTGGAAATCCTTATGCCTTTCTAAGGAAGCCATGGCTATCTATCTCAAAGAAAGGGTTTGTCATAGACTATGAAAAGACTGCCAATTCTTCCATTAAGAAAAATACTTTAAGAATAAATTCATCTGTAGTTCCGTCAGCAGACAGTATCCTGGCTCAGGGTCACGTGCAGATCCATCATCGTGTTCCATGACCGATGGGTAAAGCTGAGCGTTCATTTTTCATGAACACTTTCACCTTTCAGCCACTGACCTCCGGTACTAACAGGGAGAAATTTAGTTGCATTGCATGTCTCTGCAGCCAAGTAACACCATAGTCGATATCCTTTTTATCAGTAAAACAAATGCTAAAATCCAACAGAGCTTGCTCACCGCGGTGTCCAAGCTGACAGGACACAGAGCGGGGATGCTGCTGTCTCCCCGGGAGCCCAAGTGCGAGAAGCATTCATGGAAATCTGATGCCTTTGATGGGATTCCAGCCCCTGTGGCTTTGTGTTCAGTGCTCCCTCTGATCGCCCATCGACTTTCTCCAGCAGCTGTGGGTCTGGCCATCCCCAGCTCACACATCAGAGCCTGTTGTTTTGCTGTGGCTGCACACTGTCTTTGTCTTTATGTCACTCATGCAGTTCGTGCTCTTCCAACTCTGTGTTCTGTTGGATAATTGTGATGTTCGTTTTTACACCAGATGGACTGTAAAATCCAGTGTTCGTTCTGCAAATTCCAGTGTTCGTTCAGTGTCGTTAGCAATTCCCAGAGTCCAAGAAACAGGACTTGGAGGACATTGTAGTTTTGTTACTTAGAAACCAATTCCTCATACCCATAAAATTGTGCTTCTGTGTTCTCTAGCTGTTGTCATTTTTTTTAAAGATCATTGCAAACTTTGTCCACCACTGACACGCTGGCTGCTAGCTCTGTTAACGTTCCTAACTAAAGTATGTGTCAATAAAATGTACCCTTTTCTGATATCCTGATAAATTTCTGTTTGCACAGGGATTTTGCTTATGTAGCAAGAGATAAAGACACGAGAATTTTGAAATGTCATGTATTTCGATGTGATACACCAGCAAAAGCCATTGCCACAAGTCTCCACGAAATCTGTTCCAAGGTAAGTGGGTGAGGGCACCTCTCTTCTCATTCCTTGAGCAGACAGAGGGACGAGAAGGGCTAGACAGTTGACTTGCAGATTGAATTCAGGAAGAAGCAGATGGTCGGGCCCATGTTATGAAGAAGCCTTTCCTTCCGAAGGCCGAGGTGCTCTTGCTGCGAGCCAGGTGTCGCTCCCAGTGGCATTCTCTGCAAACTGTGGAGAACTGTGTCATTCCCACAGCCTGAGGTGCATTGTTTGACAGGTCAGTCCACCAGGACCATGTGTCACCAGGATAGTAGGGAAAGGGCCTTTTGGGAACACAGCACTCCCGAGAGTGATCTCAGGTAGAGAACAGGACAGGAGGAGAGAGAGGATGATAGGAAACCATCAGAGGTGTGTAGAAGTGCCGGTAGCTGGGCCTGCTGTGAACACACACTGACCGGATAAGTGACATAGGGCAGCTCCTGAAAGCTCATTCACCTGCTGGGAGGCAAGGCCGTGGTCTCTGTCCATGCTTCTTTAACCAGAGTCCCACAGCCTCGGAGTGAGAACAGCCAGGCCACCTCACTTCCTATCTGTTCCCCTCACCTCTAGCATCCTGCACAGTGACAGCCCTGGCCTTCCAGGACAGCCTCTGACTCTCCAGGACTCTGTTCGCCCGCCAAGCACCCCAGCTGTTACACTGTGCATTTTTTTGTTGACCTGAAACCTTTCCCCTGGGACCTCTAAACACTTCCCTGCAGTCTATAGCAGCGAGGGACTTCCTGACAGTGTCTCCCACGCTGCCCTTCAGGCACGAGCCCTACTGCGCACCATGGCTGTGGAAGGACCCCGACATCCTCCTGGCCCGTGGTGGGCTCCTCTATCCTCTAAACTCCAAGGCCAGTGTTGGGGTGCTTGGTGGTCAGCCAGATGCCCAGCACACTGTCACCAGCTTCCCTCGTCTGAGGCTTTCCATTCCCCACATTTGTTTAACTGGCAGAATCTAAGATTTTCTCCATCGCCTCTTGTTACCCAGACCCCCTTCTGTAATTTCTACTGAGCTAGCAAGACCCAGCCCAGGCCAGCGGCAGGGTTGCAGCCCAGCCTAGTAATGGAGCCACAGGTGCCAAAGTAAAATCCTCACCAATCTACTGCTCTGACCATGCAGCAGGCAGGGCCTGCAGAACAGGCGCTGTTCTAGAGATCACTGTGTTTCTCCTAGCCTGTGCTCACTTTCATGCACTGATGAGACTGGCAGCATGTCACATGCAAACTCCAGCTTTCATTTTTCTCCTTCATTCATGCAACAAATATAGTTGAATGTCGTTTATATGCGAAGTTCGGTTCCAGTCACTGGGCAGAGTGCAATGTCTGGCACAGGAAAATAATCCTTCCCTGCAAAGCCTGGGCTGTGGTGTAAAGCCCCCAGTCCCTGACCTGGCCCAGAGAATGTACCCCAAAAGCCTATCTTTCCTGTTATCAGTGCTCTTGCCCACATCCAGGCACAGATCTGGAGATTCAGGAACAGTGGAGCTCGGGTGGTGTGGCTGTTACTCCCCTGCAGTGGAAAGCTTGGCCATGGGGTGCAGGCTGGGCTCCTGCCGAGGTCAGTGAAGGGTGGGCTTCTCCCTGTCTCTCAGCCCACAGCAAATGTAACCGATGGGGACTTGAGCACTGCAGTTTTCAGTGTCTATAAGGGAAAGGTTTGAGAATAACAACAATGCCAGCTGACATTCTAAACCTTCTCTGACTGCTTGATGCACTCACTCATTTAACCCAGGGAACCTCCCTGGGACACAGTGCCATGGTCATCTCCATGTGTGGTCAAGAAAATGAGACCCAGGAGGCCAGAGGCTTGTCCAAGGTCACACAGTTAGTGAGTGGCACAGGTGGGATTTGAACCCATGTGCTTTGTCTCCAGAGCTCTGAAAAGACTTTCTAAATATCACATCTGGCAGCATGGGGGCAGATACCTCCCTCTGTGTGTCCCTGTGATTGCTGTGGCCCAGCAGGCTGGACTCCATCAAGATTGCCTGCTGGGTTTTCAGCTGAGGAGTGCTATAAGTTCCAAATAAGTAAGTTTCAGATGACAGGGGCCAGTGATTATGCCCAAAGAATGAGATTGGGTGTGTAGGGAAAAGTGGGTCAGGAATCAAGGAGTACACTAAAACTAATTAACTTGGAAGTGAAATCAGCTTAAATCTTTCACTGGCTGGACCAGCTTAAGATGTGGGAGCCTGAACCACCAGCCAAAACTGGGTTTCCACTTACTCTTTAGATTATGGCCGAGCGGAAGAATGCCAAAGCCCTGGCCTGCAGCTCCCTACAGGAGAGGACCAACGTGAATCTCGATGTCCCCTTGCAAGGTAGGTGAGGGCCTCTCCCTTCCCTGAGGTGCCCTCCATCTGGACAGGGACCAGAGGGTCTCACCTGCTTCTCTGGTATTTCGGGTCTCCTTAAAAAAACATATTGAACTCAACAAACACAAGAGCAGGGGCAGAGTCAGTTTTGTTCCAGTAGGGTCTGATGTAAAGGACAGGTTGATATTGTTGCTCTTGGAAAAGATTAAAGAATATTATTATTAGTTACTTTAAGCTCATATGTATCCTGAAGTAAGAAATGCCTAAGTCAGAAACTGTGGATTGTTATTTGAGGAATTGTTCAGTTATTTTTCCTGTGTCTGTGATTGTGCCCTGTGATTACAATTTCTTTGAGCATCACCATACCTAACAAGCACGTCATCCAAAGCTGTTCTTAGCACACACCAGAGAATAGCAGCCTTGACACAGCCAGTTGCTGCCTTCACATGCTGCCTTGAGTGGGAGTTGGACAGGATGTTCTCCTGACAGATCCCTAGTGTCAGGAGTAAGAAGGGTCCTTACATGACACCCAGAAACTGACCAGTAGGCACAGGAACTGTTCTGGACTTTGTAGATCTAGAATGATGTCCGCTTTTCACTGGGAAGCAAGAAGCACTGAGAAAGACATATTGCTTTTGTTCCCTGTAGTAGATTTTCCAACACCAAAGACTGAGCTCGTCCAGAAGTTCCACGTGCAGTATTTGGGGATGTTACCTGTAGACAGACCAGTTGGTATGTAAAACCTTTGTTGTCTTTCCACTTTGCAGTGTTTAGGGGCTCATGGGAGAAGTTCATCTTCCCACAAGGGTGAGGTCTATCATGTTCCTCCCCTGCCTTGTCTGAAATCAAACCCTCATGCTGTCACCAGCCAGAGGTGGTAAAAAAAAAAAATTCCTGATCAAATGAGCCTTTACAGGCACAGGCTAAGCAGGTTGGATGTGAGCCCAGCATACAGGGACTTTGCAAGACAGACGTGTGTTTCTCCTCTAAGCAGCCATCCAGGGATGGAAGCAGAGGACTGGTGTTCTCCGCCACCGTCCAGTGGGACTCCGTCTCCAGGGCCAGGGCTCCTGCCTCAGGTCTTATTGTCTGGAGATGGGGAGCAAGGATGCAGAGGGGCTGTGACCCAGAAGTGACCCGTAGCCTCCTGTTCACCTCCCGGTGACATAACTGGGTCACTCAGCTCTACTACACTTAAGAGAAGCTGGGTAGCATTGTCTTTCCCTGGCTAGAAAAGCCCAGGAGAAATTGGAACCCCTGTGCACTACTAAGGGCACTGGGACATGATGCAGCTGCTTGGGCACACAAGGTGGTGGTGCTTCAAACAATTGAACATAATCACCTTTCACCCAGCTGTTCTGCCTCTGCACATATTACCCAAGAGAAATGAAAACATCTGTCCACGCTGTGTCTTGTACAGATGTTCCTTGCAGCATTGTTAATAATAGTTTAAAAAAAAATCCAAATGAATATTGACGGACAAATGTTTAACTAAAACATGATGCCTCCAAATAATGGAATTTGATTTGGCGGTGGAAAGGAACAAAGTACTGAAATGTGCTGCAGCATGAATGCACCTTGAGGATGTTAAGCCGAGTGAAAAAAGTCAGTCACAAAAACCACATGCCGTGTGATTGCATACGTGGCCAGAATAGACAGATATCTAGAGACAGTGGCAAGCAAGTGGTTGCCTGGAGTAGAGTATAGCTCCTAAAAGGTACAGGCCTTCCTTTTGGGTTGATGAAAATGCTCTAAAATTGATTTTGGTGATAGTTACACTCTGCGAATATACTTAAGAACCATTGAATTGTACACTTAAAGTGAGTGAATTCTGTGTGAATTATATCAGAATAAAATTTCTACTCTTCCTAGTCCCTCCCAGCCCCCCGAAAAAGTCTATAGGAAGACCCAACAGAGGGGCCCCATTGAGAAGCACATACTGCTCTTGTAAAGGGGCCGCCAGACCTGGCCTTGTTTAAATGTCAAGAGTGATGCAGGATGATCGGATACTCCAGCAGATGCTGGCTTCTGCAGGGTCCCCTCCCAGAGCAGCCTGTTCACACTCCCAGGCTGAGGAGTCTCTGGAGATTGGAATCCTTAGCTGATCAGACAGAACACCCCAAGCCAGATCTCTAGACTTACGTCCCTTCTTCTGGTGCAAAGTCTGGATTCTTTGCTTTTGGGCAAACCTGATAACAGAGTATGAAGTATCTTCTGTAACTACAAAGGAAAAATCAGCTTGTCTACCATTGGCTGATTGGGCCCACATCTGAGAGTCGTCACCAACTTCGGGGCTTTTGCAATCCTTTTCCATCCACAGGCATGGATACCCTGAACAGTGCCATAGAAAGTCTTATGACCTCATCTAACCAGGAGGATTGGCCATCAGTGAACATGAATGTAGCCGATGCCACGGTGACAGTCATCAGTGAGAAGGTGAGGGGTCATGCGGGATATGGGCCGGTCTGGGCTGCAGGGAAGTTTTAGATGCAATGGTCTTCCATGAAACTTGGAAACAGCTGGGGCTTGCCCTAGCTTGTGATTCACGTGCCCTGTGCTCATAAAAGGATTTGCCCTCTGTCTCATTCTCTGCCCACCTTTGCTTTCGCTCAGACCTGGAATCTTCTATCCTGGTGCTCCTGATTCTGCCTTCTTTGTTTGCCCAAAGAGATTGAAATTGTGTGCTAAGGTGACTGTGTGGCACTAGAGTTAGGGTTCTGGCCAGTCTCTTTCAGGGCTCCATGTAGTTTGGGGTGGTGTTGGACACAAAGGGTGTCTCCCCTAAGTTAGAGTTAGGAGTTCTGTCAGTAGTAAAAGGGGTCATTAGTCATTGATCATCTTGGCAGAGTCCAGCATCAGCCTCAGTCCAAATCAGCTGAGGAAATAGAAGCACAGAGAGGTTAAAAATGTGCCCAGCATTACATGGATGAAAGTATAGGACCAGGCTTCGAAACTGGGGAGTCCTTGCCTTGTGTCTTAGTGCCTCCGCCAGGGCTGCTCCTCCCAGGCCCAGTGCTCACCCAGGTCCCAGTTTCAGCATCTTTCCCAGGAAATCCCCTGTGGCTCTCAGACCAGTGTACCCGCCAAACACTCCCTGTGGTCCTGAGTAAATACTGAATCAGTCAAGATACTACCATCTGAAGGTGATGTTCTGGCTGTGTTTATGGATTTAAAAATTACAGGTGGTCATTGCGAAGGATGTGTCCTTTATACTCAGAAGAAGGAATTGCAGGCATTGCTTTCTGCTGCTTCATATGGATACTGTTTGTGGAAAGGGAAAATTCTGACATATTTGTTGACTTGGCAAATTTTTGTTTCACTTGGATCTTGGTAGAAATGTGACTCATGCTGTTTTCTTGGGTAGGTGAGGCAGGTGAAGAGAGATGCAGTGAGTCCTTTCCTCCAGATGCCTGTGTGGACGCACTGGTTTTGAGCCACTGGGTACTTGTATTGGACTGTGTATTAGAAGGACGTGGCACTGTTCCTATCCACCCAGAGCTCACAGATGCAGAGGACGGTGGGCAGAAACAGGACTCAGATGACACACCATGAATGCAGTGTACACAGCTACATGAAATGTCAGCAGATGCCCATGGCAATAATGGCCTCCCTGGACATTTAGGCAAAGTTCTACCTTCCTAGACAGTCACAGGTGCTTTCTAAATTCATTCTGGCCATGTTTTAATACCAGATCTTATCTGCTGACTTCTGCGGCTTGTTTAAGACAGGAACATTTTGGTGACTGTGGCCGGCTTCCTGGGGAGAGCATAATGCTGAACACTGAACAGTGTCTCTTGCAGAATGAAGAGGAGGTCTTGGTGGAGTGCCGAGTGCGATTTCTGTCCTTCATGGGCGTCGGCAAGGACATCCACACGTTTGCCTTCATCATGGACACCGGGAGCCAGCGCTTCGAGTGCCACGTGTTCTGGTGCGAGCCCAACGCCGCCAACGTGTCCGAGGCGGTCCAGGCTGCCTGCATGGTGAGTGATGGCCTCAGCGAGACCCTCAGCTTTCCTTCCCTGCTTAGCTTTCATGCGCCATGAACTTGATTGAGCAGAATCGCTCATTTAAAAGAGAGCTGGGCGTAGATGTTCTGCCTGTAATCCCAGCACTCTGGGAGGCAGAGGCAGGATTAAAAAGTTTGAATGAAGCCTGGACAGCTTGCTGAATTAGTGAGAGCTTCTCTCAAAATAAAAAATTAAAAAATGGCCACAGATACAGCTCAGTGCAGTGGCCTGGTTCAATCCCAAGTATTGCCTAAAAAAAATAAAAACAGAAAGACAAATCAAATTTTTAAAGTTACTGAGTCAATTATGAGACACAGATTGCATCTCAAGAGGCCAGCACTCTTGAGTGAAGTGGACCCAGCAGAGCCAAGTTGTATAGAGACTCTAGTAGCCTTGGAAAGGGTTCAGATTTGAGGATTATCCTTTCCTGATCCCAAATTAATTTCAGTATGTGACCAGAAAATGCTGGTCATGCATCAGCTGTTACTGTTTGCATTAAGCTCAGCACTTTAGAAACAGAAGTGTCCCAAGTGGTTTTACTCCATGTGGTTGTAGTTTTAGATGCATTGTCTTTACATATTGTATTTACTTTATACCCACTAAGTCGGTGCTTGCAAAAGCCCTGTTGTATAGTTGTTAGCTCTGGTTTATTTATGAGAACCGAGGCTCAGAGAAGCTTGAGTGAGCTGCAGGTCACCAAGCCAGGGTGTTTTTCACCACGTAGATGATTTGGGATTGAAATACCCCCTCATTCACTCAACGCAGCCCTCTGAGCCTCAGTTACAGGGGGCACTGGGAGAGTGCCAGCTGGAGCGAAGAGCTGTGTGAACACGGGAGGACCTGGAGCCTGAGCCCGTGGACTGCAACAGTAGCAGCTGAGCTGCTGGGCCCACGTGGCAGGAGGCTGGCCGTGGGTCACGAAGGGCCTATGGCCCATGGTATCCTGCCCGAGTTCCAGGTGTTAAGCAGAGGAGGGAATTGATCATATTTACCTTTCTAAAGAATAGTATAGTACAAAAATAAAGCGCCATGTGAGGGTAGGGTGATCAACTCTGAGGCTGGTCCACGCCAGGATCACAGACTGGGGACAGATGGGGTGATGATCTGATAGGCGCCATGCAGGTTTGCCCTGGGGGGAGAGACTAGGCTTGAGGCCCCAGGTTAACTGTACTTAATTCCACCCAGCGTCTGCAGGCTGGAAAGCTTGGGTGAGCTCAGGCCTGCCTCAGTCTGATCCCTGCGTTGTGAAGTTTAGGTGTGGTGTGTGAAATGCAGAAACCCAAGTCCCATTTTAGTGTGGAAAGGATTACAGATACAAGCATGGGACTATCTGCGTTGACAAGGAACCAAGAGGAAAGAAAAAGGAGGCTATGGAAGTGGACAACTCAGAAAGTCCCACTATCAAAGGGCAACTGGTTTGCTCAAGGTCATTTGTGTTAGGACCAGAGGTGAGCTGCACTTTCTTAGCCTGAGGGAGATGAGCCAGCAGGCTCCATGACGTGGTCACACATACACTATGTGCTGATGACATTTCTGTCTGTGGCCATATGACAGTGGCATTTCTGTCTGTGGCAGTATGACATGTATGACAGTAGTCCATCGGATTATAATGAAGCTAATGAATTCCCGTCACCTACAGGGTATTTGTGTTTCATGCTAGGGGTTATTACAAAAGGGTCAAAGAGACTAGAAAAGAGGGAGAGAATTTATGAACAAAAAGTTAGAGTAAGTTAGGCTTAATATATTATTGAAGAAAAAGTGGTAATAAATTTGGTATAGCCTCAGTGTGCAGCATAACAGTGTTTGCAAAGTCTGCCGTGGGAGAGTGGGGACCTTGTCTTCGGTCACTCACAGATGCCTAGAACAACTTCCAGTCCTGCATCTCCATGCGTGACGTGTTTTTACTGTGCTCTGTGTCTCGATACACTGATGTCAGTGTCCCTGTCACCTGCAGGACTCAGAACAGTACCCTGCTCTCTGGTCTGCATCCCAGGAGCGATAGGCTGTGTCATCCAGCCTAGGCGCAGGTCTGGGCATGTACGCTGAGTCTTTTTTTTTTTGGTCTTTTTCATCGGTACCAGGGATCAAACTCATGACCACACACTTGCAAGGCAGGTGCTTATGCCGCTGAGCTAAATCCCCAGACCCCTACACTGAGTCTTATACAAGAACGAAAGCAACTGGTGATGTGTTTCCCTGTCTGTCAGCAAATGCATGGCTGTAGTTGCAGCAAGAATCTGACAGAAATTAGTGGTAAAGGAAGAACTGAGAAGAGACAGCCTCCTACCTGATTAGAGGGCTCTCACTGGACTTCAAAACCAGCCATGAGGCACCAGGAACCGAGAAGAGTGAAGCCTAGAGGAAGCGAGCTGAGGACCGTGTGTTGTGTGTGTTCGTTGTTTTTTATATACAGAACACTGCTAAGTTAGAATGAAGGAAAGCCTGGGTATCGTGGCCCAGGTCTGCAACCCCAGAAGTCTGGGAGGCTGAGGCAGGAGAATCTTGAGCCAGGGCAATTTATTGACCTTGCAAGACTGTGTCTCAAAAAAAAAATTAAAGGGCTGAGATGTAGCTCAGTGTGAAGGCTCTAGGCTCAATCCTGAGTAACTGCCATAGAACAGGAGAGAGGGACAGAGCGAATGAGAGAGAGACAGACAGACAGAGAAGGATAGGGTGGGAGATGAAAAGATAGGGATTGACTTTCATCTTAAAGATACCTTTGACATGGAGGAGGAGAGACCTTGTGTCTCTACTTACCACAGCCCTTTAAACAGGCATAGTACAGGTGCAGATACACACACACACACACACACACACACACACACACACACGCACGCACACGACTGTGGAGCCAAGATTGTGCCTGGGCGCTGAGCAGGGTGGGATGGAGGAGGCATGGAGAAACCCAGAGCAGGTGTGGGAATAAAGAACAGGGTGAGGCGCGTCCCGAGGCAGGCAGGGAATGGAATTTTCAATCAATCACAAATGGATGGTGGCTGATGAGATGTCCTGTGAAATCGCAACAGATCGCAGCAGATGGTTTTAGTTATAAAATGGCTTTCAGACTTTAATTATACATCTTAAATGCTAATGCCAATTAAATAATTAGCTTTATTACTAGTTGCAGTTCGTTCTTCATTCCCAGACTCATGTTCCCTCTTGGAAACAGCTTTTCCTCATTTGCTAGCTATTTTAATTGTATTAGAGTAATTAGTGCAGCAGCCAGAGTTGTGCAACCAACCCAGTGTAAGGCACATGGATAAATCAGAGGTCCCCCGTCCCACCCCAAGTCCGGCTTCTCTAGTGTGGTAGCTTTCTTCTTGATTCAAATCTGTGTGATTCTCCATCCAAATTGTCTACCTGTGGATTTATCCTGCCTGAAATCCAATATTAACACTGTTTGAACCTTCTTAATTTTTAGGTGTATGTCACAGCTGTGGGGTATAGACTCATCTGATAAAATTTTTGTGAAATTCGGAATAAGACAGAAAGGGATGGTATTAGTCAGCTTTTCCATTGCTGTGACACAATACTCAGCACCGACAGTGTAAAGGAGGAAATCTTTAACTCAGTCCATTCAGGGGAGTGTGTGTGTGTGTGTGTGTGTGTGTGGTTGACTGGCTCCAAGGTAAGAACCTCACGGTGGAAGGGTGTGACAGAGCAAAGCAGCACAGTGGCCAGGAAGCAGAGCAGGGGAATAAGCAGCGGAGAGGAAGGGCTGGGTGCACACACTGTACTAAGGGCTACATCCCCACACCCTGCCTGGTGTGCTCTACCAGTGCCTTGGAGCTCCCAAGCAGTCAAGTCGACGTAGCCAAGCTTGAGCCTCATGGGTCCTTCATGGAATCGGTCAGTTACTTTGATTCATGCTGTGCATATAGAGCTGCTGTTTGAATGCCAACTCCAGGGCCCCGTGTCACCACGCCTGTCTATCTAAATTCGTGCTTGAGATGTACGTGTCTTGAACTGTGATACAGATTAGCAAGACGCCTTCCACAGAGTAGATATAATAAATCACCCCATTTCGTGTGATTGAGTTGGGCAGGGCCAGTTTTCTGGGCCGTGGGGTGTGATGGGACACTGTGGCCCGTCATTCCTAGGGTCTTGCTGTTATATGCTTTTTAGGGAGTAACATCAACTTCTCCATAACTATAGGAAGGAACCTGTTAATACTAACTCAGTTTTTAAAAATCGGCTGTGGAAGTATTTCAGAGCTTTGATTAGGAAAAAAACACTGGGCAAGTTTTAACCTTTTTATCTAACTTTGAAGAATTAGTTGTTTTCCCATTAAAACGAATGTAGGCAGGCTGTTTTGTTATATTCCTGCAGATTGAAATTGTCAGTTTTTGTAAAATCAATCTATTTAAGATTTAGACCTGAATATAAAATGTGTCCTGAAACCTATGAATACACCTTCTTTTTTATTAAAGCAGGACAAAGGGATGGAATCAAACCCTGTATGTTGCTAGGCCTGTGTGAGGCATTCTGTGAGTATGCCTTATACAATCATAACACCCTCTGTAAAGACTCTCACTCTTTAGCCCCTTTACAGTTGAGAAGACTTAAGCTCAGAAGGTTTAATAACTGCCCGGCATCAACAACTTAAAAGTGATAGCCAGGCAGAGTAGCACATGCCTGTAATCCCAGCACTGAGAGGCTGAGGCAGGAGGATTGCTGTGAGTTTGAAGCCAGCCTGGGTTATGTAGTTCAGGACCAGGCCAAACACATGGTGAGACCCTGTCTCAAAAAAAAAGAGTGCCAGAGCCTGGCTGCACCCTGCGTCTCTCAGGAGCTGTGGGCACTGCCTGACATGCGTGTTGCCGATAAGCATCCTGTGAACACCCTGTCCTACGCTTTCCATTTTCCTCAGCTCTCAGACTATGAGGTGTAACCCTCGTAGCCTGTGAAGACAGAGAACAAGTCAGGGATGGGAACAGCTGCGAGGAAAAGGTGGCCAGAGGCAGCACACCTTCATTGGGCCTGATGAATTTAAAACACGTTAAAAATAAAATAAACTCTTGGATTTTAGAGCTCAGTTGTTAACTTTTTGGAGTCAGCGTATTGGTGAAGATGTAAAGCCCTATTAAGGTAAAATAACATGGCCTTGAATATCTTCTTTGCTTTATTTCAGTTACGCTATCAGAAGTGCTTGGTAGCCAGGCCACCTTCACAGAAAGTCCGACCACCTCCTCCACCAGCGGACTCGGTGACCAGAAGAGTCACAAGCAATGTAAAGCGAGGGGTCTTGTCCCTCATTGACACTTTGAAACAGAAACGTCCTGTCTCGGAAACACCCTAGCTACACACGTGCAGGCACTCTGCTGTCTGCCGAAGACTGAAGAGCTCCACTAGAGAAAAGGAACTGATCCCCAGCCTTCCATTCAGTCGCCGAAGCTTTGTCTGCAGAGAGTTTATCTGTAACCAAACAGTGTTAGACAAGCATGTTCTCTGTCTTGCCACCACCATGTGATATGAAAAGAAGCATGAATACTTTTTTTTGCTGTAAGTTACATCATGAGCAGTGGAAGGTCTCTCTTATTGTACATATTGTGGACGTGACTTGGCTTCACACGGGAAGAGAAATGTGGCCACGGCCGCCTGGTGAACTAACACTGTGTCCTTGGAGCTGATGATGCCGGAGTCTGTTTTTCCAGCTTCTCAACTGTGTCACCAAGCAACTCTCAGTCCTGCAGGACCTTGTCCATTTTCAGCCTTGGAAACACGGGGATCGCTGCAGAACAGACGCCACTGAATTGCTGGAAACACAGGACGGGTTTTAGTTTTCCATAAAAATTGAACCTGTTGGTTGACAAAATTGGCTATTGGCATCAGTGTAGCAATCAATGGGCAGCTTTCCCTGACGAGCTGTGACACGTGGACCCCATTTCATGTCTACCGCTGTTTGTGGGATGTTAGGGGGGAAAAGTGAACTTCAAAATTAATGAAAATCTAAATTTAGGGAATTAAAATCGAACAAAAACATAGCCTTTTCAGATGGTTTTCAAACTGATTATTTTAAAAAAGAGATGAATAAGATCCTAATGCATTTTGGGTGGGATATATTCCAAACTTCTGCCTTACATTGTACAATGCAGCTAGAGAATTATAGTTCACTATGGTCATTCTCTGCACAAACATTAGGTGAAATATTCCTCATAAACCTCTCATCCTTAGTTTGACAATTAGCCAATATGCAATTTAGAGTTGAGGAAATGTCATTTATATCAATCATTATTATTTTAGATTTCCACTACCACATTATTTTTGTTAGTACACATCAGAAGGTAAATGTTCTGCTAGAATTCCCAATTTAGCTCATTTGTATTCTATTTTTTTTTGTCCAGAAAGTTTTCTGTCCATTACATATTGTCCATGGCAACAAATTACATTTAGTTGAAGCTTTCTTGAACTTACGTATTTAACATTAGAATTTGTTAGATCCAACAGGATTATTTTAAAATTTATATTTTTTCCATTTTATTTTAAAGACTTAAAATTTTCATGTCAGAGTGAAGTATACACAGGAATAATGGACTATTTAACAGTTTCCCAATATAACGTTTTCCTGCTTTTTATGTGGTTGAGAAACTTAGCTATAAAGATACACAAATTTAGATTCCTGTTGACACTGTTTTAAAAGGAAGTTGCTAAGGTGATCCATCTCAATATTAGTCTTGTTTACTTTGTAATGTCAAAATTAACGTTTACAACATCCAGTTTTAAAAGTAACACTTTCCGTTTATAGACGGCTTTGTACTCGTCAAAACGGTTTCCATATCCTTATCACATTTGAGCCTTATATGGTAGAAAGGTACTAGACACATTGAAGAAGTAAAATACAGTACCAAGAGGCTAACTCAGCAGGCCTAAGATCTCACCAAAGCTCATGAGGGCGGCGGCAGGACCCATGCCTCCAGCCCAGCTCTTGTGCCCCCCCCCACCCTTTCCCAGTGACTCTGGGCATCCACAACGAGCAGACATGGAGACTGTCACTGTCAGGCGGTCTCAGAATTCTCCGCACAGGCAGGGAAGCCTGGCTAGGTTACTCAGGCAGTGGCATTAAATCCATCACAAACGAGCGCCTTCTCACAGTTTGGGGCTGCTTGCTATGCTGCGCCTCAAACGCGCTGCAGAAGGCCGGCATCCAACACGGTGCACCCTGAGTATTTTCCAGAGGTGATGGTCCTTGTGGCAGAGGTGCTCCTCACCATGGCCTTTACCTGCCAGAACATGATTGCAGGAGTAGGAGACCTGTGCCTGCCATGGAGGGGGGTAAAGCAGGGCAGGCAGTGTCTGCTGACACCCTGATGTCGTAATAGAAATAATGCTACTTTAAAATTTCATCATGCACAGCGCCTGCTTGGCAAGCGCAAGGTCCTGAGTTTGATTCCAGGTACCAAAAAAAAAAAAAAAAAGGAAAGAAACGCATTGTGCTTCTCGCCAACTTGCATATTGTTCTCTCTGAAGTAACCAGTGCCATTGTGGGCAATCGCTGCATTATGAAAATCTTACTGTGCCCTGTGAATTGCTGTTCAAAATTCAGTTGGGATGATCTTTCCTCTTGATCTCCCCGTGAGACATTTTAGTGTGACACACTTCAATAGTCTAAACAAGTAACCCACTTTTCTACAGGAAATCGCTACAGAACCTGCTTGTTCATTTTTTAAGGCATATGTTTGTTTGTTTTCAGGATCAAGAACACTGAGCTAGCTTTAAGTAGCAAACTGATTTATATATGCAATTATAGGATGCAGTAAGATGAATGATAGCCTTTACATGTCAAAAACTTTACTGCAGATACTTTGTTTTGAAAATGGCTTTGCATACTAAATGCAGATTAATTGTGTAAAATTTATTATGTTAAACAGTATGTTCAGACACTTTCTGCCATGGCCAAAAAGTCTGTGTGAAGTATGTGTGTGTCTGTCCGTGAAAAGATGCCAATGTTTTACCTGGGAACTTAGTAGTGACACTTCAGTTACCTATGCATTCTTTATATTTGTGATTCGGTAAACAGGCAGCCATGTTCACTATGCCTTGTATCTCTTATCATTTTTTAAATTAACCTGTTAACTACAGCTTAAAATATTTTTATTTTATTTATTCTATTTTTACTGAAATATACTGGATATTACGTCTCAATGTATCCAGGCCTAAGTAATCTCAGTGAACTATACGTTGCCTAATGGTGGTTTTGTAATGATTTGTAGTCACATTTCTATTGGAATATGTAGAAGAAAAGGCAAAATGCTTAAAGTTCCTTTTATTTTATAAGAGCAGCTAGCTAGACGCAGTCCTTGGCCACGTCAAGAGCAACAGCCAACATGCCTGTGGCTAAGAACTTCACTTTGTAGACTAAAGCACTGTGCCGTGCTTTTTTATAACCTTCACAGCGCGTGTGATTTCATCAAAAGGTGTATACATATATCCACCTCCCTTTGTTCTCACCTGGTTATGAGATCACCCAAAATTAACTAGGGCCATCATTTTTTGTCTGTCTTACTGCATGCAGGGACATTAGACTCATTTCCATTAAAACAAGTTCTTGGTGATAAACTCTTGGCACTGCTACTTTTTTTCAATCCATGTTCTGAGTTGAAGATGGACACCTGTAAGCATCCATGAGGCCATGTACCAGCAGCTCCCAAGCTTGTTTCTTGAAACATTTGTGTCAATTCATTGGATGAGCTTTGCAACACAAGATGCCCTGAACAACACAGAAAACACATCCCTAACTGATAGGAGCACAATTTAACAGGACCATTAGCTCTCCAATTGGCCAGGCTTAACCTAAATCACATCTAACACAGGTTTACCGCCAGTAAAATGAAGTTACTGCAGCTTCAGGGCAAAGATTCTCACACCACAAAGAAGCAGTCCCTGGCATTGGAGCAGCCTGTTCGCCCCAAAAGGACATTTTATTTTCCTTTTTTAAAACCCCTTTTGCTGTTGACCACTTTTACACATTTAAATGTAATGTGTTGTGAGAATAAACTTAGCTGCATAAAGATGTTCGGCTCATTGATCTGACAACTCAGTTGTATGTATGAGAAATAGAAATATACACGGCATCTCTACACTAGTCATTTTATTTTATCATCAAATGTTTTAGAAATCCAACATGATTGTAATGAAAGATTCAGCTCTGATTAATGATTGTGTCTCTCTACCTGGTAAGAAATGGAAAGTAAATTTTGAGTAATTACCCGGGCTTTGTTTGGTGCTGTGGAAAGACAGCAGGCGTTCTGGACACAGAAGCCTACGCAGTCACCAATGTAGCAGTCTTTCTAGAATTAAACTGTTTGCACAAGGGAGCTTATTAGGAAACTAACCAGAGAATGACGGACAGAATGTATAGGCGCTAAATCCGAAATGAAAGGTCGCTGGGAACTCGGCCGTGGGTCAGCAGAAGTGCAGACCCGAAAAGCGAGGGACAGGGACGCACCCCCCCGAGTTCTCTGCTGTCAAGGCAATGACTCAAGGAACAAAAGTTCATTTTGGTATTGCGGTTTTCACAGTTGTAGACGGTTTCAGATAAAAACCCAAATTTGTTATTGGAATATCTAATTATAGATTGATTGTTTTAGACTTTTGCAATACTTTTAAAAGTTCAAGCAACTGAAATGCCACAGGAAAAGACCCATATTATCAAGTCTTTACTGAAATTCTTGTTTTGCTGTTACCCTTAAAAAGTTACCCTTTTTATTCTATCAGTGTATTTAAATAACTGGTCTTGTCCTCCTTAAAAATTCTCAATGAGTAAAATTCAGGTTTCATTAATGAACAGTTTGGTTCAGAACCTTCATAAGCTTTTAAAGAGGAAAACAATTTAGTGCCAAGATGGACAGCTGGAGATGTGAGTCTGAGCTGTGACATAAGTCCCAGGTGCTCTGGGGATTAGAAAGCACCCTGGGCTATTTCAAAATACAGCACAGAAAATGGACTGGAAAATGCAGATCCCAGACCTGTTACTTTCAGACATGGGACACTTTTCAGCCTTGGGTAGTGGGGAGGGCAGGAAAAGGGTAAGGTTTCTCCTTACTGAACAGTGCTAAAGTGGCTGCAATGCCCTGCTGTGGATGTTAAGGTGCTCTAAATCAGATGTGGGTGGAGATACAGCATGTTTCCATGCTGCAATTTGAAGTACATCATTTCTGATACTTTTAGTAAAATAAGCTGAGCATTTAAAACATGCCTGCATTTTTTCAAGAATCATAAGTACCATAACAATTTTGGGATTTTAAATTATAAGGCTGATTCAAGTAAAACATCTTTGTTCACTTAAAGACTGTCCTGAAAAATGTAAATCTTCAGCTAAAATACAAACAGTACTGTGAAAATGAAATTAATCACTCTTCTTCCCACTTCAAGAAATAGAATATTGAGCTGCAACAGACCTAAATATTCCACAAAAACCATGTCACATAAATTGAGCATTAAGAGTTTACTAATACTTCCACACAACTGAATTCTGGAAATAAAACTTTAAACGCAAACTATGTGTCTGAACTTTTTTTTAACACTTAAGATTTATAGTCGTAAACTTCCTGTATTTAATGTAGAACAATTGCTGAGATGAAAAAATTTAGTAGATCCAGAAATAATAATCATCACAATATTTGTAGACAATTTGTAGGCAAGTAGATTCTGGAGGAATCTGGCATTTAGGATAATTAACAATGCAACATTTTAATTGTGCATCAGAAATGATTTACCGAAGTTTGATTACTTGCCATTTGAAATGACTCGCACATTCTGTTCTCACCTAATCTTTGAATAGAATCAGAAATCTTTATGAGTTTCTTCCACAACCAGGTATCACGGCCAACAGTTTTGCTCCTTTTCTCCAAATTATGAATATTTAGGTGGAAGTTTGCTCACCGCAATTTTCCCAAGTGTTTGGCATAAACAGGCAGAAGGCGGGGAGGGCAGTGTTCAGTCTACTCAGGTGTGGGAGGCTCTGCCCACAGAAACGTTCACATTCAGCAAAGTGAGCGCCACTTTCTGCTCAAGCTCAGTATCCTTACAAAAATGCACATCACTTCCTTGTTTCAAAAATAGTTTAGTACTTAAGGAGCAAAGCAACTCTGATTGTGATTTTCAAAGTTCAGCTCCAGCTGCCTGGAAACTCAGGTGCGCTCCGCAGCTGGCGGGAAGGACCCGTGTGTGGCGCCCATCCTGCTTCCTGTGAACATGCAAAGAGCCCTGCCTGCTTTCCTTGGAGCCTGCCAGCGCTGTGACCCAGGGAGGAGGCTCCCAGGAGCAGGACGGAGCCCACAGCTCTTGGAACACATCAGCGCCCGCTGCTGGATTCTGCTCTGCGCGCGCTGCATTGCTGTTTCTCAGCTTCCTGCGTTCCTGGGAGGTAAAAAGACACTGAGCGCCGAAGGGGTGAGCATCTTGTGCAGCTACGTCTAACCTTCCAAGAGCACCGCACTGTGGGGAAAATCACCGGTTCCCGGCCACGGGAGAAGGGCGGGACGCTCAGAGCCACGGCCGGGAACGCCGGGGGCGCCGCGGCAGGGCGGGCGGAGAGTTTTCCTTCAGCTTCTCCCCCCCCTCGGAGGCTGATGGGACGGACGGGGGGAGGCTGCCTGGCGTGACCGCCTTGGATCCAGTCCAGCGGCAGAAGACGTGTGGAGCTGGCATCTGAGCGCGGAACCCCGGGGAACCTGAAAATGGAAGCGTCACCGGGGGCAAGACAATCTCCACGGGTTTCAGAGCAATGACTTTGCTTTCCCGTCGAGGTCTCCCCAACTGTGCCTGCCGGTCCCACCGCCTGCAGGGGCAGGAGCTCTTCGTCGACGTTGGACGGTCGACGTTCTTGGTCGACGTGGGCATTGGAGAGCTGGCGGCAGGCTTGCTGGGTTTTCTGACCTGGGGGGAAGAAGCCAGATCTTGAGCCACAGTCTTCTGTGGAAGAAATGATTTTACCGTCAGCGGCTCTGGTTGACTGGGGTGTGCTTTATTTTCTTGGCTCAGGAACTCGGCGATCTTCAGTTGGATGCTATAATTATCACCAGCAAGAGCTTTGGGCAGTGAGGTTTTTGATTTCTTCCTTTTCTTCTCCCGTTTCGATGATTTTCCCAACTCAATCCCCTCCAGCAGACCCTTTGCTGCAGCCCGGGCCAAAACGTCTTTCACAGACACGGCCTCAGATGGGTCCCGCTGCAAGGAAAGAGGCACTGGTTAGCTTGAGAGGTGGCTCTCTCATCGTCTCCGCAAAGGGGCCAAAACACTCAGTGCTCCTGGGTGCTGCTTTTGGGGCTTTGTTTCCCAATTCCAAAGCAGGCCCTGGGCTGGGATTTTTCTTTTCCTTACCTCTCTTGTTAAAACAGAAAGAAAACACCCGTTGGTGAGCTCAGATGGTTCCACTCTGAAAAACTTATCGGTGCACAATTGGATTTCTTTCAAGGAGCACAGTGGAAGGACAGGGGGACTGAGCCTGCGACAAAAAAAAAAAAAAAAAGAGCAGACATCAAACAGCGTCTTCCTCCCGAGAGGGGAGAAAACAGTTTGTGACTGTTTCACCAATCATTTAAGTAAAAATTAAGCTCTAGTATTTCATATTAGCTCATAATTGATCATATTTTCCAAGTTCTCTATCTTTTAAACAGTTATGCTAGAATAACAAACTTAACAAACTAAAACCTTTCCCAAGTCACTAATTAAAACATTATCAAGCCAGGTAAACAGTCACAAACGTCCAACTTCAAATTTTCATACTTTTCCACATTAGCAAAATACAATGCTTTCTTCTTTTGGGTTACTTTTTACACAGCTACAATATAAAAATACAATGTAGCATTTAAATGACATTATTCTTCTAATCACTTTCCAAACACTTTTGCAGTGGAAAAGTTATAAACTATTCAAGAAAGCACATAACAAAGAAAAGGCTTCATGTCAAAAAATAGGTCGCTTAATCACTCATAAATGTTTATAATAAAATTTGGCTTTTATATTTAATTTCTAATTTAATAGTAAATTAATTTATGAATAAGTCATTCTTATATTTCCTTGTGTTTAGAATTAAAACATTTAATAACTCAAAGCAATTAAATGTTATTCCTCATGAATTAAAATAATCAGGAAATTTTTAAAAAATATTTTGTTTGTTCTGGCCGGGGATTTAGCTCAGCAGCATAAGCACATGCCTGGCAAATGCAAGGTCGTGAGGTCCATCCCTGCTACAAAAAAAGAAAGAAAAGTGACAAAAATATTTTGTCTGTTCTGAAATTTAAAGCCAACTTTGAACCTATATTTATTCATGATTTGCCTACATAATGCAAAGTACATGGGTAAAAACTCCTGAAGAGTTTACCATTTAGTTGGGGAAATCAGTCAGTTTACAATAACGTTAAGACCAAATGTGAACGCCGAGGTGTGGCAAGACCCTGTAGGATAGCAGGGATAGGCGCAGTTAATCCTGGCCACGGGAGACGGGGATGTGAAGGCTGCAGCAGGAAGAGGCAACATGCGTGTCCTGAAGAATAAATAGGTTTCAAATAAAGCAGACAGGGTCATTTTGGACAGAAAGCATGAGGAAAGGCACAAGTGCCATCAAAACACGCTCAGCTGCAGCAAATGTGTCATGTGGCCAGGCATCAGGTCAGGAGAAGTAGAGGTCCCTTAGGAAGGGGGCACAGGCCTGTCTGCCAATCTGGCCACTGCTGGAGCTAAATACATGGATGGCGACCATGGTGGTAGATTTAACTGAAGTGAAAAAGCCCTGCAGACTCTGAAGGTGAGAGAGCTAGTTGTTCCTCATCAACCTCGTAGCCAGCCAACAATTTCTGAGGCCAGTTCTTACAGGTTGAGTGTCCCTCCTCCAAAAATCTAAAATCCAATATGCCCCAAAATCCAAAAGGTTTGGATGATGCCACAAGCAGGAGAGTCCACATTTGAGATTGCAATGGTCACAGTCAAGTTACAGACACACTAAAAATATCGTATAAAGTTACTTTCAGGCTATTTGTTTAATGTGCGTATGAAATATAAATGAGTTTTGTTTATTGGCTTGAGTCTCTCCACAAAATACCTCATTAGGTATATGCAAATATTCCAAACTCCAAAAAATTCTAAAATCTGAAACACTTCTGATCCCATGTATTTTGGATATGAGATATACAGCCTGTATATTTAGTCTCTAAATAAATAGAAATTATTTTTAGGAACTTATTCACTTATACATAGATAGAGAATATGCGATGAAAATAATTATTTCACACTAATCTGGAATATATTTAGCTTCAAAATGTAAATATGCTGATATAGGCAATTCTTTTTAAGATAGCAAGAGACATTATGGTAACCATTGTTCATCGCCTTGTATTTTGTTTCTACATCATGTATTATGTCCATCCTTTTGATTTGACTGACTCTGTTTTGTTATGTCACATTTATTTGGTTTTATTCTCTTCAAAAAAAGTAATAAGAACTGTGGGAGTAATAAAACTCAAAATGTGTAATTGTCATTGTACAAAAGAGGAAAAGAAAGTGCTCTAAAGGATATAACTGCATGTATATTTAAGTGTATAAGATAGATAACCATATTACTGAGTTTTGTTGGATCATTGAACAGAACTGTTTGCAGTCTCATTGTTTGAATGTCTACTTTATATGCTTTAATTTTGTAACTTGAACAACTATTTATAAGATAACAATATGTAATCTATTAACTAGTGATTTCCTACTGTTTATTTTTTCTGAAATTCTGTATAACTTGTACCCTTTTTCTGTTTTTTTTTTCTTTTTTTTTCCTTAAATAAAATTTTTTTTAAAATGTAAATACAAAGGTTCGGATTTTTGTTTATATAAATTTACTGAGACATTACTAGAATTTAGCAGGGTTCCTGGAACATATTAGGTATTCAATAAATATTGAATAAGACTATTATCTATTTAGCTACATATATGCTGTCTTATTTAAATGATAATATGAATCCATTATTAAGATTAGTCAGGCTACCATTCAGAAATTGTCCCTACAAAATAATTTCTAAACCCTAGTTTACACCCATTTCCTTTTCTCTTTTTGTTAATTGCATGGCGTATTTTCTTTTTGTTTATTTCTTAAGAGTTTGGAGGGCAATTTTTAAAGTGAGTTGTGGATCGTGGCACCTCCGTGTCAGAGAAGTCACGGTGCCACACAGGGAAAGGTCCTAGCGTGCTCTATGTGCCCTGATCAGCCCAGCTTGAGAAGTTTTCCTCCAGAGAGAAACAGAGCTCTGAGGACGCGAGGATGGAGCACAGAGAAGATGCAGCTGGAGACTCACATGGAGATTTCTGAAGAGAGAATGGCATTAATGTCATCACAGGGGGAGTGATAATGCTGCTGGTCACACAGCAACAGATGGAAGCTGCCAATTGTCACGTGCACTTGCATCCTTCACTCAGTTCGTTTCTCAAAGGAAACTGCATACCTGTCACAGAAATGGTACTCAGGCCCTCTTTTAAAACTGCTTTAGAGTTGAAAACTACAAGAGCTCAGTGAAGCTGACCCATGAGCTTGGCTCTGCTCAAGTCCCTCAACCAGCAAATAAGTGACCGAGCTTGGAGGCCACAGCAACCTGGGACTTTCTTACCCCTTACAGAAAAGAAAAGAATAAAATAAGATTATTCTCAGAGTCTCTCTCAAACCTGATTTGTATAATGACTTTTGAGATACTTTTTAGTTGCTGATAGATGAGAACTCTGATGTGTAAGTGGATCCTTTAATGGACAAAGACTTGGAGGTGCGGAGGTGGAATGAGTGGTTTTTGCACATGAGATAGGTATGAATTTTAGGGGACCGCGAGCAGACTGAGGTGGGTGGGACAGCGTCCCTCCTAAATTCACGTGCACTCAAAACCCTAGAATGTGACCTTACTTGGAAAAGAGCCTTTGCAGGTAATTGTTTAAGATGAAATCACATCAGAATAGGATAAACCTTAAATCCAGTCCTGGAGCCCCAAGAAGAAGAGAAGACTTGTAAAATGGGGACAGATGTTGGAGTGACACAACCACAGATTTCTGGCAACCACTAGAAACCAGGAGAGTGCCTGGAACATTCTTGATCATAGGCTCCATAGGAACTAACTCTGCCAAGACCTTGATTTAGGACTTTTAGCTTCAGTGCTGTCCAAGAATTAATTGCCCTTGTGACAAGCCACTAAATTTGGGGTGATGTGGGTCAGCAGCCTAGGACGTTGCTATACATCACAAAAGAATTGTAGATGTAATTAAGTTCCAAATTACTAAACCTTAAAATACAGGTCTTATGGGAGGACCTGACCTAATCACATGTGCCCCTTGGAGAAGCAGAGACTGAAATGCAGGGTGGACATGGCATGCTCTGCTGGACTCAGGAGGGGCTTCGTGGCAGGACACAGAGGCAGCCACTCCAAGCTGACTGCAAACTTGGGTTGACTGCGCACTAGCTTGGAAATGAGGTCCTCAACCCCACACCGAGTAGACTGTTCCCCAGAACGCTCAAAGACCAGCCTGGCTGACACCCTCAGCAGAGACCCAACTCTGCCATGCCTACCATCTGCCCCAATTGTGAGCTAATCAATAGCCAGTTTTAGCCACTAAGTATGTGGTCATTTTGTAAGCAGAAACAGAAAGTGAATACACAATGGGTCACATTAAGTGAGGTAGAGCACCAGGCTGCCACAGCTGATGATGAATGATGTCCTATTAGGTACGACTGTTGACAGCCGGCTCCTGGACAGCTTCACAGAGCAGTGAGCAAAGAGCCGGGGATAGGGCACCACAGCACCATGCTGTCCTCTCTAGGCTGCTTCACAGAACTTTTTCTCGGAGATCTACCTCTGTCACAGAGTCCGTGCAAGCAATTGTCCTTCAGAATCAGATAAGTATGCTACTGATTAGCATTAGAAGAAAACATAAGCCTAAATTTATGTGACCTTAGATTAGACAGGAGTCTCAGATATGACCCCTGGAGCACAAGCAACAAAATAGGTAAGCTACACAAAATTAAACTTGTGCATCAGAGGAAACTATCAAGAAAGTTAAAAGCCCACAGGATGGGAAAAAAATTCCAAATTATGTATGAGTCCACCATTCAAAAGGGACTCTGAAAACTCAACAATAAAAAGACAACTCACTTTGTCTTAGTCAGATCTCCATGCCGAGATAAAATACCCAACACCTGCAACTTAAAGGACAGTTTCAGTCCATGGCTGACAGGCTCCAAAGCAGAAACAGCGTGACAGAGGGGCAGAGGAGAGAAATGTGCCCAACCCATGGCTGCCAGGAAGCAGAGAGAGAAGAGAGGAGCCCAGGAGAGATATTCTCTTCCAGGCCCCACCTTCTGACAGCAACCCAGCTACAGCACCCCGTGATCCAAACACATGAGCCTGTGGGGTACATTTAAGTTCTAAACCATAGCATGCTCTAAAACATGGCGATGAATCCGAATGAACATTGTGAGAGGAAGATACACAAATGGCTAGTAATAGGCACATGGAAAGATATTCAGTGTCACGGTCACCAGCGAAATATGAATCCAAATCATAACTACATCACACTCACTAGGCTGACTAGAATTTTAAAAGCAAAACAGAACAAGTGTTGGTGAGGATGTGGAGCAGCTGGAACCCTCCTTCACTGCTGACAGGAATGCCAAATGACCACAAGCACTTTGGGGAAGTGTGGCCACTCTAATGATTAAATGCAGAGTGGTCCTATGACCCAACAACTCCACGCCTAGGTAATACACCAGGAGAAATGCATACTTATGTCTGCAGGAAAGCCTGGATACAAAATTTTATAGCAAGATTATGCTTGACACCCAAAAATGAAACAATCCAGAAGTCGATCAACCGAGGAACCAACACCATGGAGTATTATCTGGCCTTCGAAAACAATGATATCCTCGTATTTCTACAACATGGATGAGCCTTGACAACAGCATGGTGTCAGGACGAACCCAGACATAAAAGACCACTCATGGTACGATTTTGTTCATATGAAATGCCCAGAATAGGCATGGCCACAGGGACAGGAAGTAGACTAGTGGTTGCGGGGCTGGGAAAGAGGAGAGTGGTGCCTAATGGTGTGGGCTTTCTGAGGGGGTGATGAAAATGTTCTGGAAATACAGGTGGTGGAGGCTGCACAGCTTTGTGAATATACAGGATCTTTAAAGTGCTGAATGGCATACTTTAAAATGGTGAATTTTATAGTATGTGATCATCTAAGTAAAAGTAGGAGCTTCCTGCACTTAATGTGTAAGTCACCCAGAACATAATGCTGCACACACACTGCTCTGGCTGGCATTCAGCTGGGACAGTGTGCTGTGGTTGGACCAACAGTAAAAAGACCAAATCTCTAGGTTTACGGCCTTCCACTGCCCAGTCCCTCTGGTTCCTCCAGACCTTCATGTCATCAACAGGAACAGACAGGGTACACCTGCCTCATAAAAGAACTCTCAGGACCCTGCTTCAGCCACTAAGGGGAAACTCTGGGATTTGGAAGTGCAGAGATAAAAGGAGGAAATCAGTAATTCTCTCTTTATGTGGCTGAGTTATTTCATGTAATGTGAATGAGTTTTTGTAACTAACAAAGTAAGTTTAAGAAACTTTTAAATCATAGTAACTGAAGCATTGTCATATTGGTATAGAAATAGTCAGAGATTAATGGAATAGAATTACAGTTACGTAGAATTGTAAGTGGTATTACAATATATCAAAAAAGATGACATTTAAAATGGCAGCTTGAGTGAGGCAGAAAAAAGTGGTGAAAAATTACAGATTGATCTAAACTGAGCTTGATGGTGTGCACCTGTACACCCAGCACTCTGGAAAATTAAGGCAGGAGGACTGTAAGTTTGAGCCTAAACAGGGCAGATTAGTAACTTAGTAAAACCAGTCTCAGAATAAAAACAAGGAACGAAAAAAGGAAGGAAGGAAGAAACAGAGATCAGAGAGGAAGGAAGGAAAAAGAAGAAAGAGAAAGAGACAAAGAAAGAAAGAAAAAGAGAGAGAAGGAAAGGAAAGTTGGGTGTATAGTTCAGTGTGACGGCCTTGGGTTCAATCCTCTGTATGAGAGAGAGAGAGACAGAGAGAGAGAGAGAGAGAGAGAGAGAGACAGAGACAGAGAGACAGAGAGACAGAGAGAGAGACAGAGGAGAGGGAAGACGGAAGAGATAGTCAGAGACAGAGGAAGGAATTAATCCATATTTTATACCTTTATCTAAATGAACACCAGATAAATATTAAAAAGATGTGATTTTAAAAGGACTAAAAGAAAACTAGTCAAAACAGTTTTAAATTGGGTATTAGTTTAAACTAAGGTGAGGAAGTTACAAAGAAAAGATTAATAAAATTATCTACACAAAAATATGAAATTTCTGTAAATTTTTAAAAGTTTTTCTAAATATTTAAAAATAAAATGATATGGAGGGTAGGGAAGGAAGATAGGGAGAAAGAAACAAACAGAGATGAGAGAGAAGAAGGGAGGAAAGAAGGAAGAAAAACAAAGAGAGAAAAAAAGAGAGGGGGAAAGGTTGCTTGGCAGTTACTAAATCACAGTTAAGGAGAAGTCCTGTGTGCTACCGCACAAGAACACGACTCCAGGAAATGGGAGCAAACATTTCAAAAAGCTAGAAGAAAGGATTTGGAAAGCTTCTGCCATAAAAAAAAAAAAATAATGCTTGGGGAGGCGGGTGTATTTAACTGTCATACAATGTATACATGTACTAAAACGTTACATGATTCTCCCCTAATCTGTACCATTTTTATGTAATAGATAAAATAATTTTTAAAATACAAAGAAAAATGATAAACAATCTAAACATATTTGTAATTCATATGAAAGCAACTCATATCCCTAACAGGGACTAGAGCACAAAAGAAGAAAAAGATTATCGACTTGATTTTTTTTTCTATTTTCTTTTTTGGTACCAGGAATTGAACTCAGGGCCTCGTGCTTGCCAGGCAGGTGCTGTGCTGCTGAGCTACATCCCTGGCCCATTATCCACCTGAAAAAGTGGCAAACACATGAACATACCATTAATAACAATGATGACAATAAAAAAGATTGAACTTTGCAATGTGCCAAATATTGTTATGTATTAATGTATTCAACTCCCGGAGACACCCAACAAGAAGGCAAGATCAGGGACTGTATTTTACATCCACATTTCCCCTGTCTCCATTCGTAATAATTTAAGTGTCTGTCAGTCAGCTTCTTTCAGCACCTGTGTCCTGAGATGGGAAAATCTCCAGGTGCTAAACGGGAACAGCTCAGGGCCTCTTCTCTCATGGCCAGGCAGTTCTGCTGAGAAGTTTTCTTTTTCTTTCTTTCTTTTTAATCGGTACCAGGGATCGAACTCACAGCTACACACTTGCAAGACAGGTGCTTATGCCGCTGAGCTAAATCCCCAGCCATGAGATGTCTTTAAGAAAGCTGTTCTTGAACTGCTTCCCTCCCTTCCTCTCTGTAGCCACCCTTCCGTGCCTTCCCATTGGTACTGGTAAATTACCCACCAAAATATTACTTTTATTTATCTGTTGCCCTGCAGCTTCACCAGTGCTGGGTTGTATTAAACTTGTAAATCTTTACCAATCTGAGGACCAAAAAGATGCAATTTCACTGTTGATTAAAAGTTTAGTTCTCTATCAGTGAGGCTGAGCATGTTTCCTGCTTACTGACGAGGCAAGAAGAGTCCAGAATGGAGTGACCCCTCCAAAAACAGTGTTGCGTCCCTCTTTTCCCGCCGTTATTTTTATGTATCTTAAAATTTATCAATCAATTACAAAATTATATTAAGCCAGATTTTTTTTTTTTTTTTTTATCGTTACCGGGGAAGGAACTCACAACCGCCTGCTTGCAAGGCAGGTGCCGCTGAAAGGCCAAATGCCTTTAGCTTTAACAATAATAACAAAAATCAAAGCCGCTGAGCTAAATCCCCAGCCCAGCCAGACTTTTTCTTAACAAGATAAATGTGGTTTAGGGAAAAAGCTACTAAGAAATTCAGCATTTTCCTATAAATCAAACAAGACAAATCTACAGATCCAAAGAATGAATGGACTTCTTTACACTTAATAGCAATATGTTTAGAACATATGTAAGGGAATATTCTAGAAATAATGTATTTTACAACTATTTAGACATGAAGAAAATGGTTAGAAGTCAACTTTAGGAGACAAAACAAGATACACAGTTACCAAAAAAAATATTCAGGCAAAGAAAGTCAGCAAGAAGGAGAGGCTGTGATTCGACAGCAAACAAAGTAACAAGTGAAATGGCGGAGCAGACCACAGGCGCATTAAGACTCTGCAGAAGAGTTCACAGCATGAGAAGCTGGAGAGATGTTTAAAATACCTTATGCATCGTCAGTCTTGAGGAACTAGCTGGCATCACTTATTCTTAGCGCTGTCCCTTACCTCGATGACACCTATTCAGCCTCAATGCTTTCTATCCATATTTCATGGCAACATTTTACCCTGAAGCTACTATAAACCCCAGGCTGTTTCTACCTCTGTCCTGGTGGGTGCCAAAGGCTAAAAGAGCTTAAGAAATGTTTGTCTTCAAACAGTGCACATCGGGCTCTCTACTTCCTAACAACAGTTTACGGGCTTTATTGCTCTCAGACTGAGGCATACAGACATCTAAATGAAACTTGGACCCAGTTTATCTAGAAGCCATTCAAGTCAAAGAGAAAATGTCTTTAGCTTTAACAATAATAACAAAAATCGAAGAATCTTTATATGTGTAACAAAATGTTCACGCAGGTGGGAGTGCATGTTCCAGCGCTTCGGAGGCCGAGACAGGAAGATCCCCTCAAGTTCAAGGGCAGACTGAGCTACACAGTGTGTTCAAGGTCAGTGTGAGAGAGAGGGAGAGAGAGAGAGAGATCATTCCAGGCTACAGGAGTTCACACAAAGCCATAACAAAATCTAAACTTGCAAAAAGAAGTTAGGCTACTTGATCCAATTAAAGCTTAATAAAAAGAAAGTATACGACTTAAAAAATCATGGTTTTCATTTTCAAGGATGTTTGAGTTGTTTAGAACCCTTTGCTTACCTGTAAGGTTGTACTTTAACCCCATGATCTTGAAATTCCAATGCCTTCTTAACAACAGCTTCATTTTCCTCTGGATAAGTTGAGCATGTGCAGTAAACAATTGCTTGCGCTTTAGCAACTATAATTAAGGAAGATGGAATCAATGTAATGGCCCCATTAACAAGCCAACGTATGTTCACTATGCTTCCAGATGTGTATTTCCTACGAATACCACAAGATTCTTTTATTTGTTGGATTTTTTGAGACAGAGCTATGTAGTTCAGGCTGGCCTTGAACTCACTACATAGCCCAGGCTGGCCTTGAACTCACTGCAATCCTCCTTTCTCAGCCTTCTGAGCGCTGGGATTATAGTGTGCACTACCATACACAGTATCACTGGGTTTTGATGGGAATGATTTCCACTATGGCTCTCCTTTAAAGCATAAAGTGCATTAATGTAATAGTTTTTAACCAATAATTAAATTCAACTGGATTGTACAAAGATTGAAAATTCAATGTATATGACCAACTGATTACAAACACAAAGAGACACCATAGGCTGCCATGAACGTGATGCTTTCAGCTATTCCTCCATGTTTTGTCATCTAATTGGTTTAAAGACTTCGTTCCTCAATGCTGGGTGAACCTTGGAAGGTTACTCACAGTCCTAAATCTTTGTTCTGCAAAATGACGCAACATCCTGACCTGCAACTCATGTATTTGCTCACTGTCCTAAGCACCTGCCAGGTGCTGTCCTAGGATGTGGGACACGTGGGTGGGCAGCAAAGACAAAACTCCCTGCCGTGTGGAGCTCATTTGCTAGTGAGAGACATTAGAACGTAAATACACAGGAAAAGTAGGTGATGGTGCAGGACGGGGGTGATGACACAGGTGCATTTAGAAAGAGATGCAAAGAAAATGAGGACAGAGGCGTGGGAGATGAACCCAGAAAACACGGTGTGAGCTCCCCATAGTAAAGCGGCCTAGAGGTGGTGTAATGAATGGCCGTGGATTTTTCTGGACGTAAGATGGGAGCCACTGGTTCCACCGCCACCCTGAATGCTCTGTTGACAATGGACAGTAAGCAGGGAGAGAGGGAGGGATGTGGAAGCTGACAGACAAATTAGGAGGCCCCTGGGGCGGTCTGGGCTGAGGTAGTGGTGAGGACAGGGCAGTGACAGCAGAGGTGGCAATGCTCCTGACGACCTGTTGTGGGTGTGAAACAGGAGTCACACATGATGCTAGGACTTTGGCTTGAGCAAATAGAAGACATTAACTAAAATGGAAGGGTCCGGGAAGGACAGCTGGGAGATCAGGATTTCCATTCTGGACCTGTGAGTTTTGAGATGCCTGCCTGTCACTAATGGACAACGTCAGGAAGGCACTGAAGACACAGATCTAGAATTTGCAAAATTAGGGAGTCACACAGTGGACTGGGTGAGATCACCAGGTGGGTTAAGTGTAGATAGAAGGAAGGGCCAAGGTGGGAGCCGTGGCAAGCTGCAATGCGAAAGTGGGGCGAGGTCAGGAAGAGCTGGCAACCCAGGAAAAGGAAAGAAAGTGAGCAGGTGTCCCGAGAGACAGAGCAAGGGGAGAAGGAAGGGAATGTGGTCTCCCAGGCCAGAGAGGGACCAGTCCCACGAGGTCTGCCAGTGGAGTTAACACGGCTCTGCGGACTGGTAGGAAGGAAATGTGCAGGTTAGTGGGGTTTAAAAAAAAAAAAGAGGAAAAATTTAGAGAAATACTGTTTTCAGAGGAAAGTCAAGTTATAGGGGAAAAGAGATGAAAACATTCAAAGAGAGTTAAAATACAGATTTTTCTTGATGAGGGGCTGTGAATTTTGGAGCACGTAGGGTGGACGATGAGAAAAGACAGGGGCTCTGAAAACAGCCACAGGGGCCTGGGAGCAGGAGATGACCAGCCTTCCTTAGCTGCCTGCCTTTCTGGGGTCAACGATCTAAACAGAGGCATTTCCAGTGATTTTAGAGAGGCATTTCTGGTGATTATAAAGAGGTGTTTCCCATGTTTTCCTCTTTAGAGAGTAGGGACATGGCTGTGAGGTTTAGAGGGCAATGGAGGTTAGGAGGCCTGAGCCCTCTTGTTACGGTGGCCACAGAAGGGGGTGCTGAGGGGTTAGGGATTCGGGGTGGGGAAGCTAAGAGGGATGATTTCATAAGCATTAAATCAGATAATATATAAAAACACGGCAATAGCAAGGTGCCCAACAAATAATAAGTGATCAACACATATTAAAATATTTTAAAAGTTATTTTCACAATGCATTAGAAGACTGAGCATAAGCATACTTTAAATGGTTAACTTCAAATGGAGCTTTCAGTCATTTCCATCAAAATTTGGAGATAAATCCCTAATTATGCACTTTTCCTAAATGGCCTTATATTTACAGCTTGATTTATAGTATGTCTTCAGGTAAATTACCCTACTCTAGAGGGCTGCCAAAATAGGTTTACTGGCATCACGAAAGAGCTTACATCAGTAAATCTTTTTGCTTTTCATAAGGCCTTTTAAAGCATTAAATATTCAATTAAAATTTAATTGAAATGCACTAGTAAAAAATGTTACTTAATTTAAATATTGCATGGTTTTTCTCATGAGAAATTCAAAGTATAAATCATTTAAAGAGCAAAATAAAAGATAGATGATAGGAATCAGGGAGGGAGACCTTCTGCAGATGGGAAGGGGATCTAGGGAAACAGGGGTGAGGAAGAAGTAAAAAGAAATAAGATGGGGTATGTGTATGTACCAGCTTCTCAGGATGAATGTATTCATTATGTAGTGCAAACATGCACTAATAAAAAATGATCTTCCAGCCAATTTATTATAATAGCTCATATGCAGACTGTCACATTCAAATTACTGTGCATCAGCGACATCACCCAGAAGGGCAGACTTCCTTCGTGCTATTTTGCCATATTCCTACCTCATGTATATCTTTATGTATTGTCTCTGTCCACAGACTCATCCTGAAGCCCTTGTCAGGGTTTATTCATATTCATCAGCCTAATACCCCACTCAAGACCCAACCCAGAGTAGGCACTTGATAAATATACTTGGAACTAAATGGAAGTTGATTAATGCAGTGGTACTCAAAAACCTAAATGGAGTGACCGAAGCAGGGATACAAGTCATTCTTAAAGAGCCTGGCTGTCTAGACTTCAAGTCAAGACAGCGAGGCTTTATCAGTAATTACACCTTTCTGTTCTCAATTCAGCACTGAGAGGGAAGAGCTGGATTAAAGCTTGGACTTCAGAAGAGCTCTCGGGGGTAGGCAAAATGACAAAAGAAGAATTATATCAAGCAAGAAGGCAGAAGAAACAGGAAAGATGAAGATGTACAACTACGGATGTGTATGACCATTTCACCTCACTATAAAGAAACTCAAATCATGCTCGCTAACCTGTGTTTAAAATGATTATGCATATATTTTAAAGACTTAGATTAAGTTAATACAGTAAATACTTTGTTATGGGAAGGTTCTAACGCTGGATGTTCTGGAAAATGTAATTATGGTTCACACTTCACTGGTTTAATATACTAAATAAAATATTCATGTTTCTAAGGTTAATGCCACTTTTTAACAAGATTCTATCAATGTCAGACTCACATTTCATTGCGTGTGTTAGCAGCTCGTATTGTTGTTGAGTAAGAACCTGAAGTTTATCTTCTGATGTGCCTCCTTGAGAAAGGTCTTTAAGTAAATCTGTGTCTAAATTTTAAAGAGTAAATACATACCTTTAAATATATTCCTATGAAATACTTTTTACTATTATCACATTATTTTTCAATTATTTTGCCTACTAGGAATTTTCATGGAAGAATACCTATCAAAACAAAATAGATAAACATTCAGATGTTCACTTAAAAATAATTATGATTCATTATCGTACTGTTTTTCAAAAAGAGCACAGGAAATATTTAATACTTTTTTTCTTCAAGTCTATGAAATAGTCATCCAAGTAGCCATGCTAGTCACTTAGACATGGAAAAATAAATGCAATCAATCTGGAGACAAATACAGAAAAGAGAGAATAAAATTTATTTTCCAAAAACTGATGGGATACACTCAACTGATTATAATAATTTAGAAATTAAAAGAAGTACCTTCATGCTCATTTAAAATAAATTCTACTGGATTGCTAATGCCTGCTCCTGAACAACGAGGCAGCAGCAGGATCACTTTAACTTTCTGTAACCTCGGGTCCTTTGATTCAATGTTAACAAATGTCTCACCCAGTATTTCAATATCTGGGAGGGAAAAAAAGTATAAAATATTAATTTAAAATCTGAATTTAGTATGTGACTGTATCTATGTATGATTCATTTTAAAATCCTCAATTCCACAAAAACTCTTTGTAATGTATGTAGTTAGAAACAAGGACTTACTATTCTCTAACAACATCCCAAAGTCAGTACAGGAATTTTCTTAATAAAGTACCTTCTCTATGTGAAAGTTTTTAAAATTTAAAATTAAAATTTTCGGCTGGTCCGCTGGCAGTGGGTTATCAGAACTCATTAACATTTGTGTCACTAAAGTTGGTATACCACCCCCCACACACTGCTAAATGTGACTGGCTTTAAAAAAAGAAAAAAAAATTAAAGTTTTCATCTTGAACTTCAGCTTCAAGTTAAAGTAGTATGAGACGGTGGGGAACCAGGCTTTGGACGCACACAAACTTGAGTTTTGACTCCTGGCTCCACTATTAACTACCCATGTGTGCCTCCACTTGCTTATGCATAAAATGGGACGATTTCCTTATACAACTGTGACCAACATTGAGGCAAAGTAGTCAAGCATAGCATGCTTGTATACAGTAAAATGCTCGGTATCATTTCTCTCTCCCATTTGTACCCTTTTTATATGCTATCAGTCTTCAAAAAATAAATGGGTATCAAGAACACTTAGAATGCATAGTCCAAGGTGCTGACCCCGTAGCAGAGACGGGTGGACATTATTCCCTTCCCTCTAAGGGCCTTGTGACTTAGTTTCACAGCATCTGCCTCCTTCAGCCTTCGACTGCCTGCGCCCCTACCTTAGGGCCGACCCTCTGGGGAGAGGGCAAGGTTACCAAAGACACATGCCCTGGTGACACTGCCAGCACCCTGCACAGTCATGCAGAGATACAGACACTCTGGAGGGAGAGAGGTTTAGAAAGCCTCTCCAGTGCTGTCCCGGGAGGAGTGACACTGGCCCTGGGGAGTGGGAATTGCGGAGCACTGGCAGAGTGTCGCAAAGCCGGTGAAAGGCGAGTTTGGAGCAGAGAGGTGATGGAAAGAGCTAACTGGCCCAGTGTCTGAACCTGCTCCTTGACTCTCCTTCTCCTGTGGATTTTTCTCATTCATCTTACGGCCCTCCTCGTATTGCCATGTACAGGTACTGGGCTTTGGATTTCTTTCCAGGGATTATGCATTAAATCTACATGATAACAAGTTCCACATTTATATCCACACCCGAATGCCTGACCGCCACGGCCACTTGGTGCTGAACAGGCATCTTATACCTAACCTGACCGAAACCTCACTCCTCCTGTAGTCTTCCCATCTCAGGAAAGGGCAACCTCACCTTTCCAGCTGAACAAACCAACAGCCTTCACTGATCCCAACACGTGCGCCCTCCCATGGCCCGTGCACAATGTAATAAACTCCCTCCCCTCCAGAAATACACGAATCCCCACATCACCACCTGGTGGAAATCAAAACCACACCTGACCTGTGCACAGCCGCCCCCCAGCTCATCTCTCTGCAGCCCCCAGAGTAACCAAATGTTCTAATACTTGTCACTGCTCTGCTTGAAGCCCTGTGAGGAAGTCGTGTATCGTCCAAGGTCCAAGCCCTTCCTCTGGCACAGAATGTCTGATTTTTGTGGCTGTCTTGATGTCTTGGATCAATTCAAAACATACTTTTCATGGTCATTTGAACTTTGGGGAAGAGCCAGAGTCACATGGTACACACACCATAACACACCATATAATGCTTTTATTTGACAGAAACTGCAGTTCCACAGGCAATGTGTGACTAGAGCATTGTCATGATAAAGGATGAAGCCACTTGCCTATTTCTTAGGCCATTTTCTTCATGCATTTCTTAAATGTTCCAATAAACCCTCATAACAGACTTCATGGTACTTGGGTACAAATCCAACTTGTGCGATCCCATCAAGGTCAAAAAACACAGTTGACATCACCCTGAGGCTCGATTTTGATTGATCAGCTTTTTTCGCACAAGGAGAACTGGGTAATTTCCACGGAGAACTCTGAACCTTGGTTTCAAGATCATAACTACAGATCTCAGTTTCATCACTTGACGTTTCTTAGGCTGGAAGCTGAAGTGGCCCAATCACACAATTCTAATGAAATTGGTGAACTGTGTTGCTTTTATCAGTCAAAACACGAGCAGCAAATTCTGCATTCACCTCGTGTTCAAATCCGCTGTTAGCGTGCTTTCTGAACAGAACCACAGTTGAAACTGTTAGTAAAGTTCTACATGATGCTTCTTGTATTCAAGATCCCTGCCTTTCCAGTGGATGGCGCTCTGCAGCCATATTCACCATACTTATTGATCATATGGCAGGTACTAGTTTAGGGCGAGGGAAAAGGGTACTAAACCTGGAGAGGAAATGTGGGATGATACTGTAGGTATAATTCACCTTCAGTGAATAATACTGAATAATAATACAAATTCCAGTGCCACCTGCTGTGTCTGACGATTCCAGATGCTCTGATTTAGTAAGTTGTGATTTTAATTGCATTTTCCTGATTATTAATAGGATTTGGCATTTTGATACAAGTTGTTTTATTTGGCATTGAGTATCTTTTTGTGAAACACTTGGTCATGTCTCTTGCACTTTTTTTTTTTTTTTTTTTTTTTTTTGGTGCCAGGGATCAGAACTCATGACCTCGTGCTTGCTAGGCAGGCACTCACGCCACTGAGCTAAATCCTGGGCTTCTTGCACATTTTCGTACTGATGTACTTCTTTTTTACCCATGAAAGCTCTTCATCAGTTTGTGTACTTTCTATGGTTTTGTCTTTGTACTCTTAATCCAAAGAAGTTTGCTTTTAAAAAAAATTTTGTAGCCCAATTTATCAACCATCTCTTTTACAGTTAGGACTTTATGTGTATTGTTTAAGAAATCTTAATCTACCTCCAGGTCATGATGTATTTCTCTATAATAAGTTTTAGAAAACTTTAGATTAGTGTATTGTTATGAAATGGCCATTTCACTTTTTTTCAGCACAATTTACTGAAAAGTTCATCTCTTCCTCAATACTCTGCACTGTCACTTCAGTCATAAATAAAGTAACCCTGGGACTGGGGATTTAGCTCAGCGGCATAAGCATCTGCCTTGCAAGCAGGCAGTCGTGAGTTCGATCCCCGGTACCGATAAAAAGGAAAAAGACAAAAAAATAAATAAATAAAAATAAAGTAACCCTACATCTGGGTCTTTTCTGGATGCTGATCTGTTCCTCTGGTCTATTTACCACCCTTCACATACTGTCTTAAATACTGTGGTGTTTTACACACCTGTGATCCCAGCACTCAGGAAATTAAGGCAAGAGGACTGCCATGTGTTCAAGGCCACCCTGGGCTACACAGCAAGACTATCTCAAAAAATTTAATTGAAAAAGAAAAAGCCTTTCAGTGAAGTAAGCCTTCCAACTTTGTTCTTTATCTGCAGTGTTTTCAGAGGGTATGCTTGGCCCTCTGCACTAACGTAAAAAATTGATTTCCACCAAGAAACTACTAGAATTTTTATTGGGATTGTACAGAACCTCTAAGAGTAACTTGGAGAGAAACATCAGCTTGTGACAGGTTGCCTTTCAATTCATGAACAAATCCATTCTCCCATCTGCTCAGGGATCCTCCCATTCAGTAATGTTCTATTTTTAGAAGGTGTTACATTCTTTTGTTGGAAGCACTGTCGAATAGTTTACATTTTGGGATAATATTTTAAAAGGAATCTGTTTTTAAAACTTCACCTCAGGTTTTTGTTGGTATATAGAAAAAACTGACTTTTGTATGTTGACCTTGTAACCTTGCAAAATTCACATTAATTCTAATTGTATATTATTTTGGATTTGCCATATGCATATCAGGTCACCTATTCAGATGGTTTTATTTTTCTCTTTTCTTACTACCTCGCTTATGACCTGCAGTACAATGTTAAGGGTAAACAGCGATGACAAGAGTGCTTGTTCAATTCTTCATATCAGAAAGAAAACTTCTGAGCATTTCATCAAATGTGTTTGCTACAGCTATGTCATGAACAAGTGTTAAACTTTATCAAAAGCTTTGCGCAGTGGCAGTATCATAGCCAATGAGGTTTATCTGAGGCGTAATTATTGCTAATTAAACTTTATCAAATTCCTTTATGGCACTTCCTGAGATGATCATATTAATTTTTCTATTAATGTGATTGTACAAATTCATTTTTAAGAATTAGATCAATTTTGTATTCTTAGAATAAACTCAGCTTGTTTACAATGTACTGTCTAACATACTGCTAAATTCAGCTAAAAAGTATTTTTAATTACACAGGTATTTATATTTTATTTACTGGTTTTTAAATAACTGTCATGTATGCTATAAGCCTAAATTAATTTTTTCTCTCTTTTTGTTATTTTTTGTTTTGTTTTGTAGGTTTTTGTTTTGAAAATTTTGTTTTGTTTTGTTTTTTGGTACCAGGGATTGAACTCAGTACCTCCTGCTGGCCAGGCAGGCGCTTATGCCGCTGAGCGAAAGCCCTGGCCCTGTTTTCTGTTTTTGGAGGCTGTATGGTCCAGGCTGGCCTTGAACTCATATGTAACCCAGACTGGCTTCAGACTCATTGTCCTCCTCCTGCCTTGGCCTCTCAAGTGTTGGGATTGTAGGTATGTGCCATCATTCCTGGCTCAAAATTTTTGTCTTTGTAATAGGCTTTTCAGATTTTGATATCCATTTATAAAATGAACTGGGAAGTATTGTCATATGAAGTCTTCTGACCCATAAACACAGAATGGCCGGGTATGGTGGCACACGCTTATCACACAGCAGCTGAGTCGGAAGCCTGAGGCAGGAGGATTGCCAGGAGTTCCAGGCCAACCTGGGCTACATAATGAGTTCAAGGCCAGCCTGAGCTACATAGTGAGACCTCGTCTCAAAAACAACAACAAAAAACCCAGAATGTTCTTTGTTTATATCATCTCTAATTTTTAAAAATAATGTTTTGTAGTTTTCTACATATGTCTTATACTTCTTTCATTAAATTTATTTCTAAAATTTTGTTCTTTTTGATGTTATAGTTTTTAACTTTTATTTTTAGATTATTCATTGCTAATGTATAAAAATACAAAAGATCTTTATATATTCATTTTGTATCCTGCAACCTTCTTATACTGTTTTGTTAGTTTTAACAATTTTTTCAGGTATTCCTTATCATTTGTTATATGAGAGTATTTATTGATTCTTAATAATTTTGCTTTATACATTTTAAGATTATGATGTTACACACATACATCTTTAGCACTGTTATGTTTTCTGATGGACTGAACCTTTCATGGTTGTTATCTTAATACCCAAGATTTCGTTCAAGCCCTGGATATTAAAACTTATACATGCTAGGCACATGTTCTGCTACTGAACTACATGCATATTCTAGGGATGTTTTGTGGCTAGACTCCATTTGTCTGTAGTTCTTTTTGTTCATATATGCATTACATATCTCTCTGAGTCTTTAAATTTTCTGGATGGTTATTTAAGGGGTATCTCATAAACAGTGTATAATTAATCTTTTAAAACAGAATATTGACATTCTTTTTTCTCTATTTCAAGTAAGCAATCCATATATTTTAATATATTTGATAAATACTTTATAATATGTATATATTTTAATGTGTTATATAGAAACTTAAATATAAGTACTTTGGTTTATGTACCATATTATTTGCTTTCTATCTGTCTTGTCTTTCTTTTTTCCTTCTTTTTTGATTGGTATTCCAATCCCATTCTTCCTCCTCTAAATCATGAATAGTACATTCTTTTATTACTGGTTATGCTAGAAACTATAGCACACACCACTTACTTAATATCATTTACTACTTCCTAGAAAACCAAGGGCCATAGAACACAGCAATTCCATTTCCTTTCCTTCAAAATTCTATGCCACTATTATATTTATGGTTTTAAATATTTATTTATGTATTTATTGATATCAGCAATAAAACTCAGGATCTCAGGTTGCCAGGCAGGCACTGTGCCATTGAGCTATATCCTTGGCCTGTATTTATTTTAATTATATACAACATACAAACGTTTAATCCCTTAAGCCCATAAGATACAACAGTCATGTAGATTTACGTATGAACTAATCTTTTTCATTGTCCCTTTTGCAACAACCCCAACTTTCAACATAATATTCCTTCTACCCAAACAATGTGTTTCCTTTATGTCCTTATTCCATTTTATTTCAAAGCTTATTTTTGCTAGATATATATAAAAAAAAACTACCCTGAAAGTTTCTTTCAGCACTATGAAGACACAGTTAAACCGACTTGTAGCGTCAATCATTTCTGCTGAGAAGTTTTCGGTTTTGTTGCTATTTAATTGAAGGTAGTATATGTTTTTCTCCCCAGCTGTTTACCATTATTTTTTGTCATTGGTTTTCAGCAGTTATGCCTCCATATGCCTAAGATGTTATATTTCTCTTTGGAGTGTAGCAAAATATTATAGAATGAGTAGCTTACAAACAACAGAAATTTGCTTCTCACAAGTCTGGAAACTGGGAAGGCTAAGGTACTACAAAGTTGGTGCCTGAGGGCCTCCTTTTCCTAACTGGCGCCCGCAGTGGAAGGGACTAGCTAACTGTCAAGTTCTCATTCATGAGGGCACTAACCTCACTGCTACCTCTCAAAACGCCATCCCTCATGCCATCACCTTGGGGGACAGGATTCTAACATATGAATGAGGGCCGGCGAGTGGAACTTTTACCCCATAGTATGTTCCCCATGCACTTATTCTTACTAGAGTTCTCCAGTCTTCTTGAATCTGTGGCTTAGAGTGTTTTATCTACATTGGATGAGTCCCAGCCTGAAACTCAAATACCATTTCCTTCCAAGGCCTGAAGGAATCCTTTGCTCTCTTCTTGAGGTTCCAGTCATAACACATGAGATCCCTGGATCACTCAGTCTTGAGCACGTCTTGTAACTTCTTTCAAGGTATCCATTCTTTTGTCTCCCCATGATTTAGTCTGGATATTTTCTTCGGATCAGCCTACTTGCTGGTTTTTTTTTTTTCTCCATTTTGTTAATTTACTATTAAGTCCATTCATTTCTTCTTTCTTTTTTCTTTTTGTTTGGTACTGGAAATCAAAGCCATGGCACTGTACATTCTAGATGCTAACTTCCTTTTCTTTCTAGGTATACTACAAAGCTATACCTAAGACCTACTTGCTTCTTAATTTCACATCTGTATTTTTTAGTTCTAGAATTTTCTTTTAGCTCTTTTTTTAATTACAGTTTCCAGTTCTGTATGAAATGTGGAAGTATGGCATTTTGTTCTCTCAGCATATTAATCATAGTTATTTTAAAGTTCATATCGGGTATATCTGGAATTGGATTCTCTGTGGGTCTGATTACTTAGTACCTTGTCTTTATTTAAATCACATCTACCACTTCTTGGCCTTTTGACTAAGATTAAGTGTGGGATTAATTTAATATTTGAGTCATATCTCTTCTTATTGCCCAGTGTTTTTTTTTTAAACTGAGTGCTAGACACTGCATTTGGCAAAGTTTAGAAAATAATCGGAAACTTAGGATAATGTTATTTGCTTTTAGAGAGAATTAACTTTTGTTTCTTGCAGGTAAAAAGTGGGCTTAGTAAAACAGAGCACTAGGAGAACCAGAGCATCTCAAAAATCTAATTGGGAACCCAGGTGACTACAATCTGGGCTCCATTATTTTTGGAGAACTTATCACTGTTCAGAGTTTACTTCTATGCTTCAAGTGAAATCTTGAATATTTATCAGGATACCTCTACTGGTCAAGCCCTGAATTCAATTTTTATCTCCTTAGCCCTAAGACTCTGTCCAAAGTTTTGCTTAGTTTTTGGTCTCCACTGAATCTTTAGCTTGCACAATCCAGTAGATGTTCGATTTTTAAAAACAGGAAGCCTAAAAGACTTGGTTTCTAGTACTATCTTTGTCAGTTAAGTACTTATGTAAATATATTCTTACTTATTAAGTGAAGATACTCATCTGCTTCAACCAAAATTTGAGCCTCAAATTATGTCATAGCTACATAGTAAAGACAACTTGAAAATATCAACATATTGATTAACCTACAGCTGTCAAACCAACATTAAGAACAGCCTGGGTTTGGTGGTATACACCTATAATCCCAACACTTGGGAGGTTAAGCCAGGAGGAACACTGCAAATTCAAAGCTAGCATGAGCTACATACTGAATTTAAAGCCAGTCTGAACTGCGCAGTGAAATTGTCTAAAAAAAAAAAAAAAAAGCCTGATATACAATTTTTTTTTTTTTTTTTTGTCTTTTTTGTTTTTACCGGTACTGGGGATCGAACTCACGACTGCCTGCTTGCAAGGCAGGCACTTACGCCGCTGAGCTAAATCCCCAGCCCCTAAAGCCTGATATAATATAGTGAGGATTTTATGAATTTAGTTTATATCATATAGAGATTATACATCACAAAATATTATAAATTCAAACATTTTTAAAATTTCTTAAATCCTGTAGAACAATCACCAAACAAATATGCATTTGTACATACTTTTACATCCCATTTTTGTGAAAAGGTTCTTTAAGTCAAGATTGTTGGCTTGTGACTGTACTCCACAAACAAATATTTTTGAGGTATTATTACTTGTTAAGACAGACATATGGGCAACTGTGTACCATGAACCTGTGTTGACCATTAAAATATCATCCTCCATATTTAATAAAGCTTTTACGGAATGGACAGCAAGACTTCGAGATTTGTCCTACAAAAAACAAAACCAGCATGATTAGAATTTCAAAGGGCCTGACTAGAAATATAAATTGACTTCATTTCAGATAACAGAAAGTACTTGGTAGGGCTCTTGAAGAGACACTTAACTCATTTCAGTTTAAAACATCTCAATATACGTCTAAATAAAAGTTAACCAAGAAAACTGCTAAATATATTTACAATAAAGAGCTTAACTTTGTTCAGCCTAAATCATTAACACGTGATTAACATATTTGTAAGGGCTTGCTTTAGATTCCATTCTTATTCCTTCACAAAAAAGCCCATTTCAATGTCACCTAAACTTGCTATTAAGCTGCTCAGAGAGATTAAAATTATGATATTGGAAAAGATAATGAAAAGATGTTGATCTCAGTGCTTGATTAGGTAAGAAATTCTGCCCAAGAACATGGGTGTGGGGAAGAACTAAACCTTAGTGAATCTCCAGCCAGATATAGAATCTAAGGGTATAAAAATGAACTTAATCTAATGATTTGGGCCATCTGATTTACTCATTCTATTGAAACCACATTATTCGTCTCATTCTCTTCCTACTGGCAGCCATTATCCACTGCTCACAGATCAACCCTGTAAGACTATCTTAAAGAGAGCGTGGGGAAGTGCTTTCTGTGCGCCTCTCCATACGCGAGGCGGCAGGGGATCGAAACCAGACATGAAAGAAAGCAAAGGTCTCACTGTAGCTGCCCTGGAATCCTCCCTTCGGAGAAAATAACACAGCCTGCCAGCGGCCAACAACCTCTCCTGGGAGTCTGGAGAGAAGAATATGCTCTGTACAACTTCTCATGAAACTAAGATGCCAAGATACAAAAGGAGCACTGACTGATTAAAGAGGCATCAGTTTTATTCGTGGTGACAGTTAGGCCTTATAAACCTCCCCCGTAATCCATTAAAAATACAAACACTATTGAGGGAGATTCTTTGAATAAGTAAGATTGCTGAAAATTACAATGAAAGTAAATATAGTTTACCTGAAAAATGACTTTATAATCTTTGAAAAGATCTGTATTTATAAGATCTTTTTTAAAACGAGATGGAAAAATTAAGACATCATAGCAATGTTGGTCCACAGCAAAGACTTTATCATCAACATGCAATATAGATGTGACTTGATTGTAGCCTTTTTTCTTCAAATTACTATAAACTTCTTCAGGGCTGTAAATATACAATATTAGGGTGTAATTAGAAGTATGATATATTAACAATGTATCCAAAAATAATACTTTTTTCTTGCAACAAAATATTACTGCATATGTTACATCTAATGGAACTCAGATTTTTTTTTTTTTTTGGAACTCATAATTTTAGCCAATAAGAAGCTAAAAGATAATTAGAAACAGAAAAGTCACCTGAATTATGTAATTACCTTTGCTAATTTGGTGATAAGATCTGGAATTAAATTATAACTCTAATGTGCCCCCGACCCTTAAAGTAATATTTCTAGCCAGGTGTGGTCGTGCCCGCCTGTAATCTCAGCACTCAGGAGGCTGAAACAGGAAGATCACTGAGCGTTGTAGGCAAACCTGGGCTACATACACCGTGAATTTAAGCCGAGTCTGAACTACATAGCAAGACTGCCTTAAAAAAAAAAAAAAAAAAAAGACAGTCTTTCTCACCACATCATTTTAAAAGATGGAGACTTGAAGTAAGGAATATAAATAAAAGACCTGAATAAACTCTCACCTTATCTTATAAGTGTTTATCCAAGCATAAAGCGGCAGGGTGGAGGCTCTCAGTTCCTGTTTCCTGAGCGATTCCGGCAGAATTTGATAAATGGAAAGAGCATCGTGTTTGATTCGACATCTTGCCAAAGCTGCAGCCAATTTTGTCTTAAAACTAGAGATAGAATATCCATTTTTGGTGAATTTTAATAAATTTGCCTGTAATTCCATTTTATATTTTGAAGTCATAAATAAAAAACTGTCATATTGAAAACAGAAAACCAAATAATCCTGATTCTTTTTTTCTATTTTTTGTTGTCCCTCGGCAGGCTAGTCAGGAAAATATTACAATTAATATGTTTATTCTTTATTCTACTACTAAGTACGGTGATCAGATCTGGAACTGTAAAGATTAAAGGAGAATGTTTACTCTTACGTAACTTCTAATTTGGAAGGAAATATATACACTAGCACATAATGACAACACATTATGAATGCTACAGCCACATCAATAAAAAGAAAGAGGAGAAGTTTGAGTTTGCTACTAAAGGAGGAGCAAGAAGTTTCCAGATCAAAAGTGGAGACATAGAGACACTATGAGTTTCCCGTACACAGCAAGAGATCACGGAGGGTGCAACACCCCAGATACAGAGGCGATAAACAGCGAAGCACATTTTCTAGGCAGGGTGTGGTGAGAGACAGATGGCTCAGATCAAAATAAATTTACACACACGCATCGGATGCTGGGATGCTTTCTGCAGGAAATAGAAGGTGACTGAAGAGTAGAGAAACACTGTTCAACTCACTGACCTAACAGCACTGCAAGTGAAACAAACTGTCCTATGCGTGGGTCCTATCCACTCTCTCTACTGTAGTGCATCACAGAAACACCTATCAATCTACAAATGATGCCCCCGAAAGTTACTCTCCGTGCTCTTCCTTAATGTAGTAACCTGCTGGTTTGACGTCTAAGCACCCTGTCCACTCTAAGAATAAGAAGGAAATAAGCAGAATAAAGATATGCCATGACCAGGAACTTAATGACCTAGGTCAGAGAGGCGAACCTTTACAGACGAGTGCCCAAACTGCCTCCAAAAACCATTTACTTGTTGCAAAGCTCCAATACGGCAGTTAAACCTGAATGCTGAGGTTTTAGTTTAGAAAAAAATTCATACATTAGCATTTTTGGTCTTAAGAGAGAAACAAATATGCATGCCATAGGTTTGCTAGAATCAAGCTGTATTACGTACCTGAAATCACTCCCCCTGCCAAAAAAAGAAATTCTCCTCTTCTGAAAAATGTCCCTCCCCTTCCCCCATTCATACCATTTTCTTAGAAGGTATCCCAAACTGATTGTCTCTGGCCACCTCCAATGGGCTGACGGTGCACTCTGGGAGTGTAATGTTTCAGATATAGAACAGAAAGATAAGCCAGTGCTTCTAGTTCTTAGTACTATAAAGTCTAAGTTGTCAGCAGCCAAGTTTCCTTCCCATCATTAGGAAGTTTTGCAGCAAAGATTGCAACTGACAAGAATTCTGATGCTACAATGAGGATCAGGTTCAAGTTAGCACAGCTCCACAGCTGCTGAAGAAATTCCCCCTTTTGCCTAATCCAGTTGCAAAGAAAGAATCCTGATATAGTACTTCCCCTTGATTATCTTTTTATTGTTTTATTTTTGTGTGTGGGCCAGGGAGCAAACTCAAGTCCTCGCACATGCTAGGCAAATGTTTGATCCCCGAGCGACACCCTCTCTGCCTGTTTGTTTCCTGCACCACTGAGGATGGAATTCAGGGCCTTTACACAGCTACATCCCTAGTGCTTGTTTCTATACATGTATGTATGTGTTGTACATGTATGCATTTATTGAGGCAGGGTCTCATTGAATTACTAAGTTGCCTGGGCTGTCCCTTAACTAGCAGTCCTCCTGCCTCAGCCTCCCAGAGTGCTAGGATAATAGGTATGCACCACTATACCCAACTCCCTTCAATTATTTTTTTTTGTTTCTTTTATTTTTATTTAAAGAAAGACAAAACAAAATAGAAAACAGGCAGAAATAGTACATACTTTCTTTTTTTTTTTTTAGAAATAGTACATACTTTCAAAGAAAAGAAACAGTGTTAAGTCACTAGCTGATGTATACATATTGTCCCCCTATAAATAGTTGTTCAAGGCACACAAGTGGAGCATATAAATAGGATTTCAACCAGGAAGACTACAAATAGTTCTGTTCAACTATCCAACAAAAACTAAGTAATATGGCTATCAATCCTATACACTTAAGACATGTACGCATTTATCCATATCTTCATTTATGTTGAGACCTAACAGAGCATATTAGATTAAAATCCTTCTGAACAAAGATTAATAATATTGCTGGATTTCACATCATAACACTCCAGAATCAGGATTGGGTACTGCAGTGCCACTTTCTTTCAAAGTTTTTGTTCATTTCATCATGTGTCATCAGATCAGTGCTCATAAACTGTTTATAGGTTTTACGTAAGCTTGAGTCTTAACATATATTTCTATCCTTTCTATGTTAGAGGGAAAAACATAACAAAGCAGGAAAGAACTAAACTTTTCTTCTAGACATATCAAACTAAAAAGACAGATAAATCTACTGTATGAGGAGTTCTATCCTGGTCACTGTGCTGTTTCTTGTTATCATCAACAGAATTGGCTATATCATCAGATAAAGTATAATTGAGCATATCAGTACATAACAGAATTAACAGAAATACAACTTTATAGATAGTGTAGAGCTACAAAAACAGGTAGTAATCAAATCAGAATGGATATCACAGTGATCATTGTCATTTTCAGTATAGTTGTCTGTACTCCTCAACTTGTTGCCATCAACCTTACAGGTTTTGAATAAAATCTGTCAATAATAAGCAGCAATCAAACAAGTCAGATTTAACTAAGATCAGTCATGATATAACAGTATAAGTCATACATGGATCCTGATTGAGTTAATAGGGAATTAAAGATGTCCCCTATGCTATGGACAGCCGTCCGTGCCCTCAGATCCAATGCTTGTACACAAACTAGGACAGAACGAGTTCCAACCAAGCAGAGTGGGGCGAGTAATAGGGGTTTTAATTCCTGATACACTATTAGCTATATCTTCTGCTGTTTTTTTTTTTTTTGAGGACTATTCCTCTCTTTTACTCCCCCAGAATGAACTGTGTATTTTTGGGTCTCCCCAACACTCAAGGTTTTGTATTAGGAGGCAACCTGCTATTTACTTGTTTCTGAACTTTCTTACTCTTGGGCTGGATTTCTACTTATATTTCTTCATTTATTAAAGCCTGTCTGTCCAACCTATCCATATATACTGGTCTAGTTACCCCTATTACTCTATGGTTCCCTATCACATCGAGTTCCACTTTCTCATGTTTGATTTTGGTCCATATAACCTTCTTCAGGCTAATTATATTTCCTATAAAGAGTCTCTCTGTGGACCCTATTTCTTTATCCACTCTGCCTGCTATCCTCTATTTTAGCCCTGAAGTGAGGGTATCTAGGCCATCTATATTAGAAATTATATCCAACCTTTTCTGCCTCATTTCTATTGAGCTCTTTTTCTGTCATTAGTTGTCAGTTTGTCTTCTTCATTTTGCTTTCTGCTCCATTCATTGTGGCCTCTCTGTTACTGTTTTTGGAATCTTGTTATTTTTCTCTTTTAGAATGTCCTGCAGTATTCTCTGTAGAGTTGAATTGGTGGTTGCAAATTCCCCTAGTTCCTCTTTATCGTGGAAGCACCTTGTTTCTCTATTAATTTCTAGGGAGAGTTGTGCAGGATGTATTAATCTTGGCTGGAGGCTATCTTTCAAAGCTTGAATTACACTCTTTGTGATTTGATGGTTTGTGCCAAGAAGTCTGCTGTAATTCTGATGGGTGTTCCCTTATAAGTGATCTGTTTCTTATCTTTGATGGCTTTTAATATTCAGTTCTTATATTGGATTTCTGGAATTTTGATTATTATATGCCTGGGTGTAGCTCTGTTAGGGTTGTAGGTGGCTGGGGTCCTGTATGCCTCATACATCAGAGTATCTGTACCTTTTCCAAAATTAGGAAAATTCTCCAGGATTATTTATGTGAATAGCCTTTGTAGTTAATTTGTTTGTGTCCCTACTTCTTCCTTTACATTCTTAATTCTTATCATCTTCTAGCCTTTGTATTATTGCTGTTTGTTTCCTTGTTATTTTTAAGAAGTTTTTCATTTCATGCTCCCACATTACAAATCTGTCCTCCAGTTCAGTTAAGCTATCCTTAGTTTCTTTCAAGCTGTTATGCCAGCTTTCAATAGAGTTTTTAGTTTCCTGGTAATCTCTTTGAACCTGCTTCATGTATTCTATGTTTTCTCTATTTTCTCCATCAAATAATTCTCCCCTTTTTTTCTGTTCTTCCATTCCACCATCTGTTTTTTTCTTGGGCAGTGCTTAGCATTTCTCTAACTATTCTACTTGTATCTTGCTTTACTTTGTTAAATACTTCACTTTTGAACTCATCTATGTCTCCAGAGATATCGCTTTATGTCTATTGGTGCCATGTCTGTTTTCTGTCCTCATTCTCCTTTGCATTTACCTTTCCTGGATCAGTGTTCTCAGGATTGGGGACTGAGGACCCTTTCTTGTTGCCTCCTCTTTGCATATTTTTGGTTCCTTCCATACAGGCATTTATAGGAGGCCCAGTTTCTTTCTTTGTGGTTTACAGTTTGTTTGAATTGCGCCAGCTAGGTGTTCCCCCCACTGCAGTGTACTAGGGAGACACAGACCTGGGAAACCTATGCTGGGCCTGCCCCTCCAGGTCAACCTACTGAAGACTTCACTGCTGGGTTGCACCACCAGGCACAGGGACCTGGTTTGGGCTAGCCTACTGGGTCTTAGTCTGCAGCGTCACCCAGGTCAGGTGCTCCCCACCAATCCTGCTTGAGAGGGGAATATGCGACTGAAGTCACTGCTGCATCCTGTTCTGACTAGTCTGCCCGGTCCCAGAATGTCCTCTGTTGGAGTCTCCTTATTTATGGAGGGGTCCCTGTTCCTCTCACTCACCACAGGTTGATGTAGGGCTCCTCATCAGTTCCGCTCTCAATTTGGTTTGCCGATTCCTGCTCTCAGAGCTTTTGCATCTCTATCTCTGCTGTGTGGATTCAGATGCAGCAGCAGCAGCAGGAAATTCAAATCGCAGTTTCCAGAGGCACAGGTTCCAGCTTCAGTGCTGAGATTTTATCTGTTCCGGTCATAGCACCGGGATTGCATTTCCAGTTGGTTTCTTTCAGCTTAGTTTGTTCCTGGTTCGGTAGGGAATATCACCCCTTGCTTAGGACTCCCCACATTGCACCATTCCTGGATTCTAAGCTGGCTATCTCAGAGAGCCTCTGTAGCTGCTGTTATCTATCCACCATGTTTTCTGCAAGTCTTTTTCAATTTTTTTTTCTTTTCTTTTTTTTTTTTTATCGGTACCAGGGATTGAACTCATGACCACACACTTGCAAGGCAGACACTTATGCCGCCGAGCTAAATCCCCAGCCCCTCAATTATTTTTTAATGAAATAAACTTGACTCCCTTTTGGCTTTAGAACTGTTAGGAATTTTTATCTAAGCGTACCATTATTAAAACCTAACACATCAGAAATGTTTCTCTTTGAGCATAAATCGAGTATTAATGTCAAAGGAAATTCTCTGCTTGAAAAATGTAAAATCAGACACTTCACAGACATGTTTCAGACCCTTCATTAGATAAGTGAAATTGCGGCAGAGCTTCCCAAGAGGGGCTAGAGAGAATGTCCAAGAGATTTAAATCAAAGCAAAGCAAAACAAAAAACCTTCAGCAAGTTTTTAGGTGGTATTTGGGCTAAGAAACTCTGGGTCACTAGGGGCAATGTGAGAAGTGAAAAGATAAGAAAAACAAAATATCTAACAGATGTGATTTATTTGCACAGTTGGTCTAACATTCATAAATCATTCAATGCAAATTACCTTATCACCTAATAGAAGAAGGAAGCAAATAACAACTGAGCATTTCCGCTTTCTAAACTGCTGATCTGTTTTTTTTTTTTTTTTTTTTAAACTTGGCTCGATTGCCATTTTCCGCTTCCCACACCGCAGCATGGAAAGTACCTCTAGGCACAAAGCCAAGAGATTCTAGAGCTCAACACATTCACATTTGCTTTTGTCCTTTCAGGATCAAATTTCTATGCAGTTTCTTAACTAACATCTAAAACCTGTAACTTGTGTTTTATCCAGTTTTCTAACTGCTTAAAGTAAGAGAACAAGTCTGACTCAGCGTGCACAATCCTGACCAAATAATTACACATTTAAAATACCACTCCTCGGGGAGCAAGTGACGGGCAGTGTAACCGGTGAGCACGCTATCGCTGCAGTACGACTGGCAGAGACAGAGCAGTTGGACGGCGGTGTGGCAAGGCAAAGAAGTGGACAGGTCAGCAAGTGTCTTGCACTGCACTTACAGAACTCAATGCAGGAGCTACAGTCAGGTGCGGTGAGGGAAGGAGAGGGACAAACGTGCCATCTGTGAGCACAGTGGAGCCTTAACTGTAACCATAGAAGGCTTCGGGCTGAAAAGCTTTGGGATGGTCTGGAAGGATGGACTCCCGGGGTCCTCCACACCACCCCGCCCTGGCTGCCTCTCTATTTATTCTTTGCCCATAAAAGTTCAACAAATTATTTGGCAGAAGGACACGCCCTGGCTGGTGGGAAAGCAAAGGGACTGGAAAGGAGGAGACGGTGGTCTTTTTCTTAACCCAGCCACATGTTTAATAGGCAGCTGAGCTGATACAAGGAATGAGTTCCTAAAGATCTTGCGTATGTCAAAAATGATAACAGTGCCATCTTGACTTGATCACTAGAGCCATGAATAAATGAAGCAAAAGATTCAAGGTAGGGGAGAAGTGTGATAAAAGGAGAGAATCCCTGGGAAAGACAAAAATAATCATGAGGAGGAAATCATTTGATTCTTCTTAACTACTTCTTCCATAGCTCTTAAACTTAGACTTTATGCCCTGGGGAGACACATACTAAGGGAATCTGGTACATGGTAAGGTTCCAATGCTCTGTCCCCTGGGAACAACGGTGCCCACCCTCCGGCACTGGAGGATCCTCAGGGGCGCACCCACCCCTCCTTGTCCTCAGTGCCTATGGGGTCTGAACCAAGGGGATGCCCTGGCCCACATGGAGCCAGTCAAATTGCTCTTGCCAGAATGTAGAAGGTAAGAAGTCAGTCTAAGGAAGGAAACTAGCACACAGCTGTAAGCTATCAGCTCAGGTATTATGTGCAGATGGGTATGGAGAGGTCTCATGTGGGCTAGAGAAACAGAGAAGGTAGATGTGCAGAGAGAAAAAAGAACGAGGCAGACAGTAAGAGAAAAGCAGAGATTAAAAGGATAGAAAGAAAATAAAGTCTCAACATCTCTCTAGTTCCCTTTTTTGTTCTTTTCCCGAGTCCTTAAGTTATGTTAGGTATTCCAGTATCTTTATAAGAATATTTTCCATTTTGGCTCAAGCTAACTAAAGATGGCCTCTGTTACTTGAAAGCTGATACTCTTGATACTGTGGCTTTATCTTTGTTCTACTGATTTCTGAAATTCAATTGCTAACCACATTCCATTAGTTTTCATACCATATTATAAACTGAGTTTCATAGTGAATTAAGTGTCGTGTGATTGATTAGTTTAGGAGTAAAGTTTACATTATATTAACCTCTATAGAGTTAGTAACATTGCACTGACAACAATATAACCAGATCTGTGTTAAGACAAGGAGCATGGTGTTTATTAACGGTAAAGGGAAAGCTCTAGAAGTCCTTAAATGGTAGCATCTCCTGCTCCTCACTCGTCCTAAACCAGGTGCTCTCTGCTTGTCCTTTTCCGACTTTCTCACTTGGTTAGAGCCCTGCGGATTTCCTGGCAAGTCAGCCTAACCTCAGTTCTCATCAGCCCGTCTGAGACTGTTAAATCCTAAGTGCTGGCCACATAAAACAGAACTCGAGAGACGCACAGGAAGACTGGAACCCACAGCGTGTCCCACAGCAGACTACTCCATCAGGTTTTCTGCATCCATCCTGTATGGCCATCTTGGGAAACAGGTTGTCCAATATGGACACAAGCAGTGAGATGGTTCCCCCAAATCCAAACAGTATGCAGGGGCTGGATGCCTACTTATCTAACACAGAAAGTACACACATCAGGTTGCTTCTGTTCTTCTCCATCCCACAGTGGTTATGATGGACAAGAGCTATGACTATGTCACATCCTGAATCCACAGAGTCCCTCAGCCCAGCCTCGAGTTTACAGGTAGGAAGAGTGGTGGCATATAAATGTTTAAAGTGTGGACTTGGGAGCAGATGCCTGAGCTTCATTTCTGGCTACTTCCTCTTTCTAGCTCCACGGCTTTAGGTAGGTCCTTTAACCTGCCTGCTGTTCAGTTTTCCCAGTGCAAAATACTGTCACAGTTTGGTAACTGTCACTACCTCAATGAGTTGTTATAGGAAGAGCTTCTCAGGAGAGTGATTTGAGACACACTAAGTGTTTAATAAAGCTGTTAGGATTACTCTACCACATGCATCCTCTAGTCTCAGCTTTCAACAATGTAAATGAAATAGCTTGAATTTCCCATAAAAATATAAAACCAGACATCCTATTGATAACTATGTCAGTCAACTCAGTAAATAAAAACTTTCTTATAACCTTTCCCTGTTGCCCTGTGTGGGTTCTATTAGCGTTCAACAACATAATAACAGAAGCCATAACCAACAATGTGTTTGTCTGTTTGTGTTGCTATAATAGGCTTTCAGAGACTAAGTGATTTATAAGCAAGAGAAACTTATTTTCTCACATTCAGGAAGCCCAAAATCAAGCCACTGCCATCTTGCTGAGTCATGGCATGGTGGGAGGCAGAAAGGCAAGCACTCAAGAGAGCCACACCTCCCCTCCATATTTTTAGTGCTGGGGATTGAACACAGGGCCTCAAGCTTGCAAGGCAGGGACTCTACCACCACACCACACCCCAGTTCCCGAAAGGCCTTTTAATGATGGTGTGGATCATTTACAAGGTGAAGCCCTCATGACCTAAACACCTCCCATTAGACACTGATCCCAGTACCATCACGATGACCATCAAGTTTCCAGCACATAAATTCTGGGCACACGTTTGAACCACAGCAAATGATAACATTCATGATTTACTGACCATTTTCACTTAGGATTTATTGTTTAGGGGTCTGGTTCTAATCTGAATGTTTTACATGCATTAATTTAATTAGTTCTCCTAGCTAGCCTTTAAGGAAGGTACTTCTTATCCTATCAGCAAGCTTCTGTTGATATAGGAGAAATTTAAAACATGTCATTTTATTTTAAACTAAATAGAACTTTCTTTTTCAATTTGGCAAAATAGTGAGTTCTTACCTGCTGTTGGGGTTTTCTCACTTGATATGTTAAATTTTTTTAAATTGCAAATGAAGCTTAAGAAACAAATGATAGCTTTTTGTAATGAGGTCTAATTTATGTGTATGTTAAAAATTATGAGGGATTTTAATGATTCCCCACATGCTTGCACATTGCGTCTTGAAATCCAAGATTTCAAAGTAATTTGATTTTATTTTGGGGGGTTTTGGCAGGGTGGGGTTAACACAGGGTCTCACTATGTAGCCCAGGCTGGTTTTGAACTCACTATATAGCCCAGGCTGGCCTTGAACTCTCGGAGAACATGTCTCAGCCTCCTAAGTGCTAGGATTACAGGTATGAGCTACCACACCGAGCCATCAATCTGATTTTGAACAGAATATTGTATCTGTTCAAGACTATAAAAGAACTCAAGAAACTTATAAACTTTTGTATTTTCCTCCATAAATTTTTAACACTTACTTACACATTGTATTGTATTCAATAATGCCAGTGACAACACTGGTATTGCTTTAATATAAAAACTCCTTTTATTTGTATAATTACCTATTAAGAAGGTCCTCTACTTCTTGAACTTCTGATATGGACTCTTCATTATCAGGAAGGACACGAGTTTGAAATTTTCTATCTTGGAAATCATACAGCATCACAATAATAAGACTATTCAAATGATGTGGCTACCAAAGGGAAACACACATAAAGAGAAGTATACAAACAATATCTAACAATAATATTTTATTTTGCATTAGTTTTCATACCTACCAGGAATATGACAAGTTTTACACGGTCTGGTTAATTTGAAATAGGAAAGGCCTTCAAAATATGGTGGAGAACCCAATTTTTTTTTAAAAAAGCCTTTCAGAAAAGAAAAATCTTGATATGGTCATCAAAATGAAAGGACAAAGATCAGAATGAGAAGTAGGAAACAGTTTATATTTTGACGAACTCTCAAGATTAAGCAAATGAGCTACTATTTAAATCTGAAAGCTATTTAACTTTTTCTTTAAAAAATAATCATGAGACAAGCTAATTCTAAAAGTTGTCTACTTACTATTGTAGTGCTTGGGAATAGATAGCTGTCTATTAATATAGTTTCCAAAATATCTTGATCTGCAAGACAAGGGGAATGCCTGTTATTAAAAATACCAAAGGTGAAAATGAAAACTTTGTAATCAAAGTACACTTTAAATAATGTCATTATGGCCAGGTGTGGTGGTGCAGGCCTGTTATCCCAGCCCTCCGGAAACTTGAGGCAGGAGGATCATTGCAAATTCAAGACTAAGCCTGGACTACAAAGTGAGTTCAAGGCCAACCTGAACTACATAGTGAAACCATGTCTCAAAAAGACCAAAAAAAAGTCAATAACTTTGTTTTCATATTTAAAATATACCTCCATTCTTGATCTTAATAAGGTCAAATTAAAATAGCATGATGAAATATTAATAATTTTTATGAACCCTGGGCCATGTGATTCCACATAGAATCCTAGTCAAATAATATGAATAATCAAAGAATAAAAGAACTTTGATCTTAACTTGTGATCTTTCAAAAACTTTAAAGAAGACCTACTTAATAAGGTAACATTCTTCTCTTATCCACATTAAGGGCTGCTGGATTGAACTGCTAAGATTTTATTTAGGAATTTTATTCTATGTTTATGAGCGATACTGGGCTACAATTTTCTTTTCTCGCAGCATCCTCGTCAACGTTGACAGCAGAGCTGAGCTGGCCCTACACAATGAGCAGGCAGTGCTCCCTCTTCCTCAATCCTCTCCAACAGTTTGTGTTACAATGACATTTTTTCTAGCTTGAATACTTGGTAGAACTCACTAGAGAAGACACTGAGATGACATTTAATCTATGATTCAAATGACAAGTTGCCACATAAAGATCGAGTAGGAACCGCAGTCCAGCGAGAGAGAATAAATGGCTAACAGAAGTACTAGATGAAAACAAGTGGACCTATTTGAAAACCTCCACAGGGTTCTTATGATCTCTTTTGACACCAGCTCTTAACTAGATGAGCATCACAGAGCAGATGTTTTAATCAGTTAAACAGAAAGCAAGGCCTGTCTTACATTCATTCAATGTTCAAAGAAAACATATTACATGCAATGTGCACACTGAATTTTAATCTTTATTTGAAAGATGGGAAAACTAGAAAGAACATTAATTTGGAAACACAGACTTCAATTTTCACAGGAAATCTTTTATGAATCACTGTCAATATTTATATGAGGTAACATTCCCATTTCATTCATAGTGGAATGAACTCCAGAGTTTCACACCCTTCACACTTGCAAACCAATTCCACTGAACTTCATTGTCTCCCAGCATAAATCCCAGATGACGCAGAGGGCTTCTAACACAGCAGACTGCAAGGGTAGTAAAGCTGTGAGCACCAGGGTGCTGGGTGCCCACAGAACAGCAGAAGCAGAATCGAGGACCAGAAAGCACAACATGATCTTTGCCAACACTATAGTTGCTTTGTAGGGCTCTTGTCCAAACTAGTATCTTAGATACTGTCAAGAATGCATTATCTTTATATTTGCAATTTACATAACATTCTCACAGAGCAATATCAATGTTAATAATAACTATAAATGGCACATTTTACATTGCACATATTGTTGTAAAGGTTTTTTATATATTTATTTAATCTCTAAAACAGTCAAATGAGTTGGGTCCTATCACTGATCCCATTTTGTAGGTCATAATGCACAGAATAGTTAAATAACATGTCCACGGTTACACAGTGTCAGATCAGGAACCCCATCCCAGTCTCCTGGGCAAAATTAATAAAACTAGTCACTAACACTTTCGAAAGAATATTTGATAGAAGGATATAGCAGATGCTGGGCATGGTGATACACACCTGGAATCCCAGCACTTGGGAGGCTGGGCAAGAGGATCACTGTGAGCTCCAGGCCAGCCTGAACTACATAGTGCAAACCTGTCTCAAAAAAATAACTAAGTAAATAAAAAGGATATAATAGGGAAAAGAAGTTGCCATCAATCATTATGTAGTAAAATAAAATAGATCATAAAAATAAAAAAGCTAGAATTATAGATGGAAGCTGCTACTCTGCCTCCTTTCATCCAGATGATTCCTTTTTTAGCCACACTGCTGGCTTCTCTGGGTGTTAATACTCTGTTGAGCTTCTTCCAATATTTTTCATCTACAAAATGAGAATCTTCCACCTCAGAGAACTGGCATTCAAATAGAATAAAGGACTCTGTGACTTATAAAGAGTTACACAAATGTAAGGGACTATAACCATCAATCAAGTGAACTGTTTTAACCTCTTAGGTGACAGTGCACAAGAAATTCTTGATCAGTATCATTTCCCTAATGAATCATTATGTGGTCAATAATCAACTCAGCAGTCAGGAGTGAGTTGGAGGGGGTGGCCAAACTGCATATTCTAAGGAAAGCTTTTGCCGTTGATCACCTCCTAGGAGAAAAGGCCAAGCCTTTGAAATGTCTCACCTGATAAGATGTCTTTGTTTACCAGCTTGACTGACTTGGGCAAAAGTTAGATTGAGTAACCAAAAGTAGCCACATGGGCTCTCTGCCTATGAGACTGGGGTCAAGAAAAACCCTAGAGAGCAGGGTGAGATTCCTTGGCTGTAAAACTTCCTGCTATCACACATTTTTAGCAGGACAATGGAGCACACTGTCTATAAGGCTCCATGAGTACCAATGTCTTGCAAGGTTCTGTGAGTCCTTTCATGGAATTGTTGAACCTGGCTGGGGATGATCTTGAGATCTTTTGACTAATTCCCAAAAGCTAGAACCAAATAACCAGTTAAGTACTAATTTACTGACAAGTTATACAATTCCAAAATGACCAAGTTAATGAGAGTTCTCGGGTGGAAAGTTTGCCAACTACCATACACATCTAGGGAAGCTAGAGACAGAATTAAGTCCAGAAAAAGATCGGCAACTTCATTTTCCTTTGATTTTATTTGTTCAATGATATCTCAAGAAATCATTTTTGCCAGTTGTTCTTTTTTAAAAAAAATATTTAGCATTCCTTGAAAGATACAGAGATTCTTTGAAAAATAGACCAGCCGGTGGTATCTACTAATCTGACAAAAGTCAAATTTAACAGGACTAAGTGTTCCTTTATTAGTAATCTTGTTTAGCAGAAAATTGATTTTGGAATTATTTTGTAAGGCAGGACTAGTGGCAATCTTCATTTCAAAAAACATTATTCTGAGCCTTTTAAATCTTTAAAAGGTTAATCAGATATACGTAAACCCTGCTTGAAAGAGCTTATGCACAAAGAAGGACATCAATAAAGAAACTAAAACTGAAAAGTATTAAACAGAACCAAAGGTCATACTCAACTTTCATATAGTTAAGAAATTTTATTTTTTCCCTGTCCTCTTACTTTCTTAAAAAAAATATGTGTGCTCTAACTTCCTATTCACAAAATAACACACAAAAGATACCATTACCTAAGCACGCTTTAATTTATACAATAACTTTCACCACTCAATAAGGCTTTAGGGATAAAAGGTGGAATTTTCTAAACCGTGACTCCATAACGTAAAATGTATAATCCAAATGTGGATTTACAAAATCTTGCAAGTGAAAGGATTGCCAGAACATTGATGTGACAGAAGACAAAAATGAAACACACAAAAGCCTCCAATATCTTAAAAGTAAAAGATCAGGCTCTTAATTATGTTGGAAAACGCACTGCACTTGGATTCTGATTATTTTTATTTTTATTTTGCAGTGCTACAGTGACAGGGCCCAAGGCCTGGCAAGTGCTAACCATGCGCTCTGTCAGATGCCAGAAGCTCCCCTTCTGATTTTACTCTCCCTGGATATTAGAAGTTACTGAGGTGATAACTTAAAGCCAGACAGCATTAGTGTAAGGTATTCTAAACAAGTAAACACAATAAGTTGAATAATATTATTATATTATTAAAAAAGAATGTTGCAAGGAAAGGAAGATTTGTGAAGAATTTTGATCATTATTTATCTGAATAGGATTTTCTGAATCATTAAGATCAAATAGTCACAAGATTCTTTCATAAAACAGAAAACAGGATTGAAAGGAAGTAAAAGATAATCTACTCAAAATAACTCTGTAATACAGCCATCTAGTTAATTTTATATTAATTCAGGCCTTTATCATAGTTTTCTTTCTTCGTCTCTTCTTCTCTCTTTTCCTCTCTCCCATTTTTCCCTCCTCCTTTTCTTACTCCCCCCAACTCCCGCCAAGTACTGGGACTTGAACTCAGGTCCTTGTGAATCCTAGGTAAGAATTCTGGCACCAGCCACATCTCAGCCTTTTAAAAAGATTTTGAGATGAGGTTTCACCAAGTTGCCTGTGTTGGCCTTGAATTCACAATCCTCTTGCCTCAGCCATTACGGAGCTGGGATTATTGGTATCTGTCACTACACTGGCCTTATTATTGATTTCTAAAGATAAAATTCAATATTCTGTTAAGGACACTGCGTATTATAGAATCCCAGTATTAACATTAAATACTGGCTAACCGACAGCTGCCTGGGCTGCATTTCACCATTGCAATGTGACTCGTAAAGAGCACCACTTTGATTTGTGGGAAGGAGAGAACAAGAAATGAAACAGAATCTGAAAGATAAAAACTGGAGGAGGAAAATTGGTAAGACAGACTTATCTGTCTTAGCTGCAAAAAATCAACAGAAGGAAACAGAGATGACCAAAGGAAACATCAAATTTTCTCTATGAAGACAAATTCCAGACTGCAGAGTTGAGCTGCATCATCTCTGCAGACTCCTAGCCAAGTGTGGTTGCTGTAATCCCAGCACTCAGGAGGAGGCTGAGGCAAGAAGATCGCTGAGAGTTCAAGCCCAGTTTGAGGCTACATAGTGAGTTCAAGGCCAACCTGAGCTACACAGTGAAACCCTGTCTCAAAAACCAAACAAAAAAACAGTCTAAAGTTCACAGTTAGAACTTCTGTGAAGACCAAGTTCTCCAGGCTCTGTGACAGCTCCTTTCATACTAACCATAACTGGTGGTTTCTTGAAGTCAGCTCACTTTAGCTGACAGGTTAACCATAGCTGAGGTTACTGAAGACACTGAGTCTGATATTCTGAAGACAAATAAATAGAAGGGGAAATTCCCCTCATGTTTGGCCCCTGAAATTAAGGCTGTTGGTTAAGAATGGGATGATGGGGCTGGGGATTTAGCTCTGCAACATAGGCGCTTGCCTGGCAAGTGTGAGATCTCGAGTTTGATGCCCAGTAAGTTGGTATCATTTTTTAAAATATTGCATTCTCTCTTTTTATTTTGTCTCTGTTCTTGTCACTTTCCCCTAGTAGTTTTCTATTTGTTAAAAATTCATAAACCAAAATAACATGATGTGAAATTAGGGAATGGAAAGAAATACTCGAGGTGAGAGAAACACCTGTAATCTCACCGCTCCAGGAGGCTCAGACAGGAGCCTGAGCCCAGCCTGCACCACTTAGTGACTTGGTGAGAAGATCCTGTCTCAATAAGTTGGGGGAGAGGGGGTTGCTAAAGACAGTGTGATCCATGGCCTTAAGTTCACTCTCCAATCACACCTATACACACACACTCACACACTAAAATGATGCTTGGATATTTCCATTGGCTCCTGTTCTCTCTGCTTATTAATTGCGTCTTGTTCATTTCGATCACTGCAGCATCAATATCTAAGCACAAAACACTTCTAGGCACGGGGGTGGGGGTGGGGGACACAAGGTAAAAACTGCTAGTTTCACTGAACGCCCCGCATTACCCAGCGCTATGCACTCCGGGAGAGACACAAGGCCTTCGTGGTGTGAGGGTGGCAGGGTGGGGGCTGCACCCCAGACTCCCGGGTACTGTTCTTTTAGCGCCTCTGGTTGATCTTCAAGGAGGGAACTACTCACATTTCAGGGTGCTGAAAGCCAGCTCGTAGGACAATCGCCTAAACGTTTCATCCTCTGACTGCAACGAGAACCGCAGGGGTTCATTCCCGTACTTGATTATGGCTTTCTCTGGCGACTTTTCCTTTCGAATACCCTGAAAAATGTTCGCTGCCATCACGTACACGGGGTCCGGGTAGCCAGCTTTTTCCGGCGCAACAGCTAAACTTTTTTCTCTGTGCGCCGCGTCGTCTGACAACTGCAGGAGCGCGACCTGGGAGATCTCCTCGTTACTTCTGTCGTTAGACAGCTCCAGCTCACTGATGGAGTTCACCATGTCTGCCCCTGACCGTACCAGCTCAAAAAGCCCCCGTTACACCTCCGATGTTCCAGGAAACGGTTTTCCTCGTATCTTATGCATCTTCTCTGTGAAAAGAAAAAGTGTCGTTGGTGGATCACTATTGCGGCCGCACCTCCCTCGGCGGCCGTGGAGACCAACAGGGGGCATTTCCTGGTCTACGTCTGCTGCCCACAATGAGACCCCTGAGGGAAATTTCTGGAGGCGCAGGCCGGCTGGGGACCCCCCCCCCATACACACAGAGTGACTTTGGAGACCCGCTCCCCAGGGATCCCGCTCGCAGGGATCCGATCCCGTCGCCGTCTCAGGCCCCCGCGGTCCCGCCCGCCCTTACCCCCAGGGCGGATGTTTCCCGGGGTTCTGTGGGCGCAGACGCGGCGGCCGCTGCACTCGGGGTACCGCCGCTGGAGTCAGTCACAGGTCCTCAGGAGCCCGTGCTGTGGCGACAGAGAAGCCGGTTTAGTTCAAATGCAGCTTTTTCCGGGAGACACGCGCCTCGGGCCTCTTCCGCTCCGGTTCCCCAGAGCGGGGCGCTCTGGGGGGCCTGCCTGCCCCTCCGCCTTCGCGCCTGCCGCCGTCGCCAGCCGTGGGCGGGGCCAACACCGCGTCTCCAGGGCAACCGGACGCCGGGCGGGCAGCACGCCGGAAGTTCCCGCTCTGCACTAGTCCTTGCGTGAAGCCCAGACCCTTGCATCGATCGTTGTTGGAAGCCGTGGCCACTAATGCTACATCTTGTTTACAAACGATTTTTTTAGAGCTGTCTGGTAAAGTTCAGTGGTTTTCAACTATCAAGCACGTTGAAGAGCTTGTTTAAAAATGCAAATCCCTTCCATTTTCAAAGCTTTTACAAATGGGAAAGGGACCAAGAGTTGGAAGGGGCAGGAAAGGAAGAGGAAAATACGGGTTTAAAAAAGGAAGAAAAATAATTAAGATGTATTATGTACATGTACCAACTCTCCACAGTAACTGTAACGATTATGTACTGCAAGCATCTGTTTTAAAAAAGGAAGGAGATGTGTTTGAAAGAAGTATTTCCAGCGAGATTAAGACAATGTGCCTTTTACTGTGATTCATTTAAAGTGTTAACTATTGTATTTTTAGTCACAAAAATGCAAATTCCTAAAACCCACTCTAAGAGATTCTAAACCAGGGATTCTGGAGGCAACCAAGGAAGAGTTGGCTCTGGTGCAGTCAGTCCACAGACCATGGATGGTTTTGCTATTATGGTTATCCTATCTCTGTCTCTTAACTTTGCAAAGTCCTCTCTGAGTTTCTGATCCTTCTGTTAACCAGACTGGTTATCCCTGGTTATTTTGTGTATAACGTGCTCTATTGGAGTCTCCCATCCTCTTCCACACCTGCTGTACAAGTAGCTTCTTGGCCGCAGGGTAAAATCCAAACCTTTGAGAAGCAGGACAGGATCTTCCTGCATGTGGCCTGGCCTCCCTTGCCATCTTCAATTGACATCCTTCAACCAGTCCCCAAACTTCTGCATGCTATCCCTTCAGTCCTGAAAACTCTTTCCTTTTAGTCTGTCTGGCAAATTCCTACTCTGTCTTTAAAACTCAGCAAAAGCATTACCTCTCTCAAAGCCTTTCCTAGTGCTTGCATGTGTTAGGGTGTAAATTTAGCTGCTGAAACAGAGATTCAAAATTTCTGCAGGCTTATTTTTCACCTAAAATCCTGTTTCACATAAAGATATTTCAGTATCTGACCATTAGGCTCCAAAAGCACCTTACCCATGTGTGAGGATTCTTACACATATAAGGTTTTCATAGCCAGACTTTGGGCTCCATACTCTTACATAAAGGTGCTCCTCCACAAATCCGTCAGAGACCAAGACTCCTAACTGGGGCCACCGCTAAAGGATTTGCTCTTCTGCATAGTCTAAGACAACTCATCCCCATGTCCCTTTCCAGCCAACACTAAAAGAAAATAAAAGGGAAGGAGAAGACATGCCCATTCCTTTCAAGAACATAACCTGAAAGGTGCACATATTACTGTAGCTCATATTCCATTGGCCAGAACTTAGTCACATGACATACCTAGCAGCAAGGAATGGTAGACAATGTGTTGACCTACCATACAAGAAGCGTGTGTGTGGAGGTGTTCTGTTGCTGTGACAGAATACCAGATAATAAGAAAGGAAGAAAGATTTTATTTCTTCCTTTAAATCCAGAGGTATCAATCCATGGTCAGCTGGCTCCATTGCTGTGGACCTGAGGGGAGGAAGAACATCATGGAGAATAGTAAGGGGGAGCAAAGCTGCTTCCCACATGGCAGCCAGGAACAGCAAGAAAGGGAGAGAGCCAGAGACAAAGGGGCCAGGGACAAGATACAGTCCCCAAGGCCATGCCCTCATAATGCACTCCCTTTTTAGGCATATCTCCCATTTTTATCAACCCCCAATAATGCCATCAAATTGTGATGGTTTTGCTATGAGGATTCTAACTTCTATTTTTTTTTTTTTTTTTGTCTTTTTCACTTTTATCGGTACCGGGGATCGAACTCACGACCGCCTGCTTGCAAGACAGGTGCTTATGCCACTGAGCTAAATCCCCAGCCCCGAGGATTCTAACTTCTCATCCGCTGAAGAAGTTAGAATCCTCATAATTCAATCATCTCTCAAAAGCCCATTAGCAACCAAGTTTTCAACACAAGGAAACTTTTGGGGATGTATCCAATCCAGACCATAAAAGGGAGAAGAAAGAATGGGAAGAAACTGACAAACCTCTCTCCTGATCACCAGTCCAGGCACTTCCATTACCCCCAGCATGTCAAAAGTTTCTCCATGTTCCCGTAATGTTTTGTTCATATAATCACTCATTTTTAACAAGAAAAAATGAAATAATTCTCACTGTGGGCCTATCATTGTATTCAGCATTGGGAATAAAGTATGAACATATGGGACAGTCAGGAACTTTGCTCTCAAGAAAGAAATGGTTGGAAATACTTATGCTTTGGCACCTTTCAATTTTTATTATAAACATACATATACATATCTGTATTGCACCTGCTTCTGCCATTTTTCTACACACACTCTGTTTTATTATACCCTTATTGACTTTTAATTTTTATCATATACCTTTTTATTTCCAGGTGCTAGCAAAATATCAGTCTTTTGCAGCAGATTACAAATATGGAAGGTGTCTCGGAGGTCATAATGTATTTGTCATGCATCACACAATACCTGGTATAATCTGTAGAAAATATGAGATAATAGCTATTCACTGAAAACTACTGTCTTTCAAAATGTGACTTGAGAAGTTTCATTTTTTATGTAATAGTTCCATGGAAGTGACACTTCACTATATTGAAACAAGATTTAATCAGATAATCTGTATTCCCAAAATAGAACTCAGGCAAATAGTTGTAGGTAAATGAATACATGGTTGCTATTTATTTTATTGTGAACAATCTTGCTTCCTTATCAGGTTTATGGCCTCATTGTGGACTCAAGGTATTAGAGAAGAGGGCTCAAGGATAATACATTAAATTTCAGTGTACACTATAAAAAAGTAACCGTAGAAATGTTTGTGGATTAAACTGTTATGAAGGCAAGGTAGTAAAAATCCAATCATTAAGTCTCACTCTGTAATATAATCAGAACATTAAATCAGATATGGTGTAGAAAATTAAAGTTAGCTTATTTGGGACTTTATGACAAAGAAACTCAAAAGAGTGATTTTTTTCTTTTCCCTGAGTGTAATGTATTTGAAATACTTGTAACTTAGCATTCCTTGCATTAGAGTACTAGGTAGTTTATGTTACTTATGTACATATTCAAAATATATTAGCTCATTTGCCTCAGTTTGGTTTGCACAAAGAAAACTTTCCAGTACCACTGATACCTGTTACAGAAATACAAAAGGTATTTGAAATACAAAGAAATTTAACTCGTATTTATAAAATATTAGGACTCATGCATAATCATTGTATGACTGGTTTTCTTTGCAGCACTTCCCTTTCTTATTTATTTTTATTTTATGACTTATCTGTGTCCTATTATGAGACTTAAGCTATGGCCATCTTGAACTCTGGGGCACTAAGTCAGGCCATGAGGACCTTTCTTTGTGGAACGATCCTCAGGGACTTATAAGTGAGGGCCCTTTGGGCCTGATGGTTGGATACTGAGCTATCCTATCTTAGAAATAAAATCTTTCTTCCTTTCTTATTATCTGGTATTCTGTCACAGCAACAGAACACCTCCACACACCCCCTTCTTGTATGGTAGGTCAACACATTGCCTACCATTCCTTGCTGCTAGGTATGCCAGAATACAAGGAAAAAGATGTCCTAGAAGAGAGTATAGATTCCCATTGCTGTGATTTGGATGTGGTTCATCCCATAAAAACTCATATTGAGATTGGTTCCCAAAGGAATACTGTTGAGAGGCTATGGGACCTTAAAAGCTAATTATATCAAGAGGTCTCCACTCTCACAAAGGGATTAATGTAGATCCCTGAGAGTGCATTAGTTATCTATCACAGGAGCAGGTTGTTATCAAATAGGCCTGGCATCTCCTCTCACTGTTTTGCACTCCTATTCCCTGTCTGCAATGCTCCCTTCCTCTTCCACTTCTCTGCCATGAGTTGACACAAAATGAGACTCTTACCTGAAGCCACATATGTGCAGGTGACATACTCCTGGGTTTCCCAGCCTCCAGAACCATAAACCAACATAAATCTCTTTTGTTAAGCAATTACCCAGCCTCAGGCGTTTTGTTTATAGCAGCAAAAAAATAAACCAAGTCACCTAAGAAGGCATCTTCTGAAGTAGGTGAACAGTACCTTATTGCTAAATAAGAGCTCCTGTGGAGGATCGCTTTGCATGTGATAAAGGCATCATTACTCAACTCTGCTCTGCTCTGTCCTTACAGGAGCAACTTAAAACGGGACTGCTAAGTTGATACTAAAACCACCCCTTTGGGAAAATCAAAATATGACTGTAGGTTCTTTAACATGGTACCATCAAAGACAGCCAAAAGAATTTATCATTGCTCCCAGAGAAGGAAAAACTCCCTTAATTTGAAAGCAGCAGATCAAAGTGGAGCATGGATTCCTGAAGGTTAGGTGTGTTCAGAGGAACAAATCTCAAGACTGTAGCAGTTCAGGGACAGCACCATTAGAAATGACATTCTGAGATTTAGAAGCCAAAAATAACAATAGCAACTGAGGAAGATTTGAGTCACCTAGGATACAAGGGGAAATGAGCAGTCAGGAAAGTTATCACCCTAGCCTTTGGTCATCCTTTGTAGTCTAGGCAGAGCAAGGTTATCATAATCAACTATCTGTGATAGACTATGTCAACATAATGTTTGCCAGATTGATCACTTAGCACTACATTCATGACTCCCCCAATCCCTTTTAGCTATATCAATATACTGCTTATTTAAACTATTATTTGTCACCTTATACAGTGGACCCTTGACTTTTAGACTCAATCCATTTGCAAGGACTGATTGTAACTTAAGTTGGTTGTAAGTCAAGATTATTTTTCCCATAAGAAATAATGGAAATACCCGTAATGCATTCCAAACCTCCCAAAGAACCCTTTTAATCTTTTCATGATTAAAAAAAAAAAGGGGGGGGTTGGAGCTCCTGCAAGCACTCTTGCCACCTTGAGGACTCTCCTGTGGGTAGCCAGCATGGGTAGCCAGCCCAGCCTCTGTGTGCATACAGCTTCCATTGGGACTGTCTGGCCAGTAGCCAGCGGAAGCCAGCCATACCTTGGAGAAGCTGTGAGTGTCTAGAGAAGCATGCCACATACCCTACTGCTTTCTGGAGAACCTGGGTTAGGAGAAACCCAGGTACCTGACCCATTCCTCTGCACTGTGGATGGATAGTCAACATGGGAAGCACCTGGGACCCCACAATCTATTCATCCAGAGGAATCCAAGAAAATTTCAAGACAAAGGAGGAAAAGGCTTTGGCCTCCAGCCCTAACAGAACAAGTCCAGGAGACATAGACTTGGAAGCAAGCAGAAGTCAAACACCTGAAATTTCTGAGATGATGACAACTGAAGTAAAGAAACCATTTCATAAGGCTGTAAAAGAAAGCAGATCAGAAATAATATATCAGGTAAAAGAAGAAATGACAAATATAAAAGGATTGCTGAACGTATCTAAAGAAGACTAGATTAAAAAAAATAGGAGAATAGGAGAATGAGGGAAACCTTGAATGAACAACGTACAGAATTGGAATGCATGAAACAGACTCCAACAGATAGCCAGGAAATTAAAAACTCCATTGAAAGCTGGCAAAACTTCTTGAAAGAAACTGAAGATAGACTTTTAGACCTAGAAGACAGGATGACAGCTAGTGATTATGAAAGGAAAGATCTCTTAAAGATAACAAGGAACCAGGAAATAGCAATTCAATGGCTGCAAGATGACACAAACAAAAATAAGAATGATATCAGCAAAAAAGCAGGAGTCAACACAAATGATGTAAAGAGACTACTTATAGAAGTAAAAACAAAGGACTTTCCAAGCATGGGAAAAGGGCCTGACATTCAGATAAGTGAGTCATATAGAACTCCAACTAGCCATAACCAAAATAAATCCACACTCAGACATATAATAATCAAGTTCCCAGAAATTCATCACAAGAACAGAATATTAAAGACTATTAGAGAAAAGAAACCGATCACCTATAAAGGAAAACCCATCAGAATCATGACAGACTTTTCAACACAAACCATGAAGTTAAGAAGAGTTCGAAGTATTTCAAATCCTGAAAGAAAACAACTTCCAACCCAGATTGATGTACCCTGCCTCTTTCAAATTTGATGGAGAAATAAGATACTTCCATGACAAAGAACAACTGAGGGGATTCATGACCACCAAACCAACTTTACAGAGTACTAAAGGATATATTGGAGAGAGAGAAAAATGACCACAGTCCTAGGAACAACAGCAAGATAGGGTCACCAAGTGGAGCAGACAATTGAATGGAGGGGAAACAACAGGAAAAAAGCAGGGCAGAGATGAACCAGTGCATGTTGGCCATAACCATTAATGTAGATAGCCTCAATTCATTCATAAAAAAGAAACACAGGCAGAGTGGATCAAAAAATAAGATCTGTCAATATGCAGTATTCAAGAAACACATTAATGCAAAAGGATCTTCATAGATTGAAAGTCAAAGGAGAGAAAAGAATGCTCCATATGGCAGGGAACCTGAAAAAAGCAGGTTAGCTTGCCCATCAACTGCAGAATGGATAAAAAAGGTGTCATTTTTATACAATGGAAAGCTACTCAGCTATAAAGAAGGATAATCTCAAGGTTCTTGTAGGTAAATGGATGCAAATTGCGACCGTGTTCTTGGGTGGAATGATTCAGACTCACACAGGTGAACGTCATGCATAAAAACCTGAAGGACTTCGTGAGATCCAAAATGTACAATAGATATTATGAAAGTGAAAGGGGAGGAAATGTCTAAAAATTAAATGTAATAGCCATTGTTAATTCTCTATTATTTTGTTTTAAAATCCTGTATTATTTTCATTGTTTTGTCTTGATTGGTCTTACTCTGTTTTGTTTGGTTTGCTTTTATTATATCTGATGATACGGGCAGCTGTTTTGAAAATAACAAGATATATTATGGTAGCTACTGTTGATTTCCTATTATCTTGTTTTGAAGTCCTGTATCACTTTCACCATTTCATTTAGATTGATTTTATTCTGTTTTGTTTTATTTGATTTTATTAGGTCTGATGGTATAGGCAGTTATTTTGAAGATAACAAGAGGCAGTATGGCAGCCATTGTTGATTACCTGTTATCTTGTTTTGAAGTCCTATATCACTTTCATTGTTTTGTTTTGATTGAATTTATTCTGTTTTTTGTATTATTCTCTTAACAATAAAAAATTAAAAAATTATATAATGTGCGTAATTTACCAGAAACCAATAATTTTCCTAGAGTACTCACCAAAAAGTTATAAAATGTTTACCAGAAACAACAATTTAATTCTGCACTCAACATTCAAGCTTGCAGGAAGGTAGGATGAAATGGAAGGTGATTATTGTTTGGAAGGAGAGTTCCCTCCCATAAAAACACCAGGAATCTGCCTTTCTGGTGTCCTTTCTATCCTCAGAAGAGTCTGTAGCCCACTAGCACACTAGATCTCAATCTTTTCATAACTAAAAACTGGTCTGTTTCTGTCTTTCCTTTAACACTGTTCTACAGGAGAAGATGACACTTCCATTAAGCAAGTACATGCAATGATTGGCTTCTTCTCCATCTGGGAGAGGCTTCTCTATAAATGTTTGTAGCTCTGACCATGTTTTCAGGATTTCCTTTATTTCAGAAGAAGAACTTTGCCATACTGATTGTTGATACTCACCCACCTCTTCAGAAAGCTCCTCACCTGCCATTCTCTGTTGCTCAGCCAGAAGTTGCTGAAGTTCCTCTGTAGACAGTTCCTGAGTGTTCCTCCACCAGTCCCTGAGCATCACCACTGTCTACCTGCAAGCCTCTGGACTCTGCTATAGATACAGTGTCATTAACCACAGGGTCAGTGGAAGGCTCAGACTCCTCTACACAACCTTTGAAGTCTCTCCCCTATATAATTTCAGGCCACACTTTCTTCCAGGCAGATCTCAAATGTCCTTAGGGAGACATTGGCCAAGCTTTCTCAATTAATGCTACACAAGGAAAAATATTGTAATATTTCTTCCATAACTCTTTAAGTGTTAAATCTGTATCTGTATCTGTATCTGTATCTGTATCTGTATCTGTATCTGAAAGCATGTCAAGAACAGTTCTTTGGTGTATAGTTTCTTACAATTAGCTATAACCTACTGGTCCATAGGCTGCAGTAGAGAAGTTGCATTAGGTAGGAGGAGCTTGACTGAGAACCATGGGAATTCTTTTCTTTTAATTTTATTTTAAAGACAATAAAACAAAAGAAGGCATAACAAAGCAAATCAGAACAGAACAATGTAACCAATACAGCACTTCCAACAAGACAACTGATATTAACAGTAGCTACCATGTCTTTTTTTTCTTTGAAATAGTTGAGCATACCTTCACACACAATAATAGCAAACATAACAAAATAGGATAAAACCATTCAAGACAATGAAAGAATTACAGGACATTCAAAACCAAATAACCAAAAATGAACAATGACTACTATAATATCACATTTTCCATAAAAAATTTGTTTTTACTATCACACATATTAAAATCCAGTAAGACACAACAGGGTAGAACCAATGGAAATAGGAGAACAAAAGTATGGTAGGACTTCAAAGCAAGATGATATTAAATCAGTAATGGCTGCCATAATGTCTTGTTTTCTTCAAAATAGCTGTTCATACCATCACACATAATAAAATCAAACAAAACAATAAAATCATTCCAACCAATGAATGAGAACATTACAAGACTTCAAAGCAATGTAATGGGGAACCATTATTACCATAAAATCTGATGTAGTCTTACTATTTCTTACACTAAGGAGACTATATAGTATTTATACATGTGAGTTTGATTTGTTTCACTTATGAGTATGGTCTCAAGTTGCATCCATATATTATAAATATCTCAATGTGATCATTCTTTATAGCTGAGTAGTACTCCATCATATAAAAATACCATATCTTTTTTATCCATTCCTCAGTTGATGGGCACTTAGGTTGTTTCCAAGATCTAGCTATTACAAATTGCGCTGCTATAAACATAGGTGCACATATATCACTGTGGTATGATGTTTCCAGTTCTGGGAATATGGCCAGACATGGAATAGCTGGGTCAAATGGGACTTTCAATCCCAGCTTTTTGAATAATCTCCAGACTGACCTCCACAGTGGTTGCACCAGTCTACATTCCCACCAACAGTGCAGAAGAGTTCCTTTTTTCCCCGCATCCTCTCCAGCATTTGTTGTTGGTAGCTTTTTTGATCCTGGCCATTCTTTCTGGAGTGAGATGGAATCTCAGTGTAGTTTTAATTTGCATTTCCCTAATGACTAATGATGCTGAACTTTTTTTCATGTATTTATTTGCCATTTATATTTCTTCATCTGAGAACTGTGTATTCATCTCAGATGCCCATTTTTGGATTGGGTCTTTGAATTTGGGGGGGGGTCTGATTTTTTAAAATTGTTTATATGCTCTAGACAAGATCCTTTGTCTGAGGGACAGTTCACTCAGATTTTTTTCCCAAATTGTGGGTTTTCTTTTCACTCTTCTGTAGATTTTTTTGATGTGCAGAAACTCTTTAGTAAGACGTGATCCCAGTTATTGATTCTGGGAAGTATTTCCCATGTGGTTTGATTCTTGTTCATGAATTCTCTACCTACCCCTATATCTTCAAGATTTTTACCTACTTTGTCTTCCAACAGATTTAGGGTTTCTGTTTTAATATTTAGTTCTTTGATCCATTTAGACATTAGTTTAGTACATCATGTTAAGCATGGGTCTAGTTTTAGTTTTCAGCATATGGGGAGCCAATATTTCCAGAACCATTTGTTAAAGAGACTATTGTTCTTCCAATGAATGTGTTTGGCCCCTTTATCAAAGATGACTGGCTGAGTGTATTTGTAGTTGTAGTTGTAGCTTTTAATCTATTCCACTGATCTTCAGGTCTGTTTTTATCCCGGTACCATGTTGATTTTGTTACAGTAGCTTTGTAGTATAACTTCAAGTCAGGGATTGTGATACCTCCTGCTTTGCCTTTGCTGCTTAGAACTGTCTTTGCTATTCTAGGTCTCTTCTGGTTCCAGATGAATTTTAGGAGTGATTTCTCTAGATCTATGAGATATGCTAGTGGTATTTTGATTGGGATTGCATTGAATCTGTATAAAAATTTTGGGAGAATGGCCATTTTCACCATATTTATTCTTCCTATCCTTGAACAAGGGATGTCTTTCCATTTTCTGAGGTCCTCTTTGATTTCTTTTTTCAGAGTATTATAATTACAATAATATATATAATAATATATATAATAATATATATAATTATAGATCTTTTACTTCTTTCACTAGATTAATTCCTAAGTATTTCATTTTTTGGATGCTATTGTGAAAGATATGGCTTCTCTTATTTCTCTCTCAGTGATTTTGTTTTTATTGTATAGGAATGTTTTTGATTTTGTGGTGTTGACTTTGTATACAGCTACATTACTGAATTTATTTATTACATCTAGGAGTCTTTCAATAGAGTTTTGGAGGTCTTCTATGTAGAGTACTATTTCATCTGCAAATAATGATCATTTAACTTCTTCTTTTCCTATCCTTACTCCTTTTATTTCTCTCTCTTGTCTAATTATTCTGACTAGTATTTCCAGTACTATGTTGAAGAGGAGCAGTGATAAGTGGCATCCTTGTCTTGTGCCTGATTTTCAAGTAAAGGCTTTCAGTTTTTGGCCATTTAATATGATGTTGGCTGTTGGTTTGTCATCAATAGCCTTAATCAAATTGGGGTAAATACCATCTATTCTAATTTTCTATAAGGTTGTTTGTCATCATGAATGAGTGTTGGATCTTATCAAAAGCATTTTCTGCATCTATAGAAATGATCATGTGATTCTTACTTTTGGCTTTATTGATATGGTGGATTACATCTATTTTTTTTTTTTTTTTTTGTTCCTAACTTCACTTCAGAGAATTACATCTATTGATTTATATATGTTGAACTATCCCTGCATTCCTGGGATGAATCCCACTTGGTCATGGTGTATAATCTTCCTGATGATTTGCTGCATCCTATTTGCCAATATTTTATTGAGAATTTTTGCATCTGTGTTCATTAGAGAGATTGGCCTGTGGTTCTCTATTTTAGTCGGGTCATTCTCAGATTTTGATACTAGAGTATTATTTACTTCCAGGAATGACTTAGGAAGAATTGCTTCCCTTTCAATTTCATTGAAGAGTTTGAGGAGTGTTGGCATTAAGTCTTCCTTGCGTTTCTTGTAGAATTCTGCAGTGAATCCATCTGGGCCTGGGCTCTTCTTTGTTGGTAAGGATTTAATTACATTTTTAGTTTCATTAATAGAAATCGGGATATTCAGCAGTTTTACATCTTCTTGACCCAGCTTTGGTAGTTTATAAAATTTCTAGAAATCCGTGGATTTCTTCTGTGTTATCGAACCTATGAGAGTAGAGGTTTTCAAAATAGGTGTTGATGATCTTCTGTATTTCCACAGGGTCTGTAGTAATTTCACCCTTTTCATTCCTTATTGCATGAATTTAAGAGTTTTTTCCCCTTTTTAAAAATAAAGTTGGCTAGGGGTTTATCAATTTTATTTATTCTTTCAAAGACCCAACTCTTTGATTCATTGATTCTTTGCATTGTTTTTTTAGTCTCTAATTGCATTGATTTCTGCTCTGATCTTTATAATTTCCTCCCTTCTTTTGGCTTTGAGCTTGACTTGCTCTTCTTTTTCTAGATATTTGAGGTGTAGCATCAGGTTATTTATTTGGGTTCATTCTGTTTTCCTAATGTGGGAATTCACTGCAATAAATTTTCCTCTGAGGACTGTTTTCATTGCATTCCACAGATTTCAGTAAATTGTATTTGTATTTTTGTTTGCTTGTAGATATTGTTTAATTACTTTTTTAATTTCCTTTGTGACCCACTGATTGCTCAAGAGTATTATTCAATTTCCATGTGTTTGTGGGGTTTTTGCAGTTTCTTTTATCATTAATGTGGGAGACAAACTCTAGTAACTCCCTTTGAATAAAAACAATTGCTGTGACTTTGATTACTTGGAGACTCATTTCCTTATACAGATATGTAAATGGCTGGCTAAGATATTTCCTTTTTTCTTCAATTGGCTCTGAGCATTGCAAATAAAGCTAGCTGAGGTACTAATGTGCAAAGTCTATAGCCATCAGACAGTCCTGTTTCCTTGCATAGTGTTCTCCACAATACAGGATTGAGCACTCAAGATGTTAGAGCAAATAGCTCTAGGAATGTAAACTGGATACAGCCTCAAGATTAGAGACTATGACTCCCCAGGGCATAAGAGTTTGCATATCAGAAACCTAAGTGATAGCCCCCAAAACAATTCCAGCTACCTTAATTGGGTTATGTAAATTGATTCTTCTGCATATCTTTTTCTCTGCAAATTATAGTTACTCAGTAATCCCTGACATACTATCACTCATCCTTGAGCACCCCCTCCTTTCTTCACAAGAGAATAAATGTTGGGAGAGGCCTAGGATCGAGGCCTTTGTCTACATGTCCTCACGGGAAATGGACTTGGGTCCCCTTGGCTGCCCTTAATGTGGAACATGTCTTGGTGTCTTTACTCTTGCCGTGGATGCATTGGTTGTGGTATATTGAAATTGACTGGCAAGGATTCCAATAGTGTCTCAATGGGATTACAAATATAACTTTTTGGATTGAGAGGAAAACTAGAAAGAGGATTACAATAGTTGGATGACTGAACTCGATTTTTGGGTTTCCAATAACTAGGCATGCTGAAGCAGCCAGTACTGATAAATGGACAGCCAGAAGTTACATACACCACTCCAAAACTATAACAACAAGTTAAAAATTGTAATGAAACTTGCATGTTCTGGAAGAAAGTTTCCAAGAGAACATTCGTTACCCAGGAAGAGAAGCAAATGCCAAGCCATCAGCCTGTGAAGGATAGGATAAACTTACTGCAATGTGTCAATGCAAGTGGTGACCTCAAGATAAAGCCTGTCTTGGTTTGTCACTCTGAGATTTCTAGAGTTTTCAGGAAACATAAAATCATGAAGAATAGGCTAGGGAGTCATGTGGAGCTCTAACACAAAATCTGGGTAACAAATGTACTGTTTCTTGAGTGGATTAGAGAGGCTTTTTGTTCTAAGAACTGTTTAGAAGACAAAGGTTTGCCACTCAAGGCCCTCCTCATCATGGACAATGCTTCTGCTCACCCATGAGATTTGGAAGAATTGGCTGAAGAATTTCCATGGTTCAGCTCAGGTTTCTAAAACACTGGAGGTGGCAAGGGAGGTTCCACTGGCCTGACTGGACCACACCTAGCGACCTTCTTTCAATCTAGGGAGCTGAGGGTGCGCAAGGTGAGTTCCAGTGCCCTTGTGCTCTCTTGGGGAGCACTTTGGGACATCACTCCCAGTGGTTAGAAGCCCACCAGCTTCCTGAGCCAACGGAGGAGGCACAGGAGGTCCTGCAGGCCTGACTGGGCCATGCTCAGTGACCTCCATCGTATACAGAGTGTTACATCCAACATCAGAATATACATTCTTCTCAGCAGTACATGGGACATTCTCTAAAATAGACCATATAATAGTCCACAGAACATACTTAAGTAAATGCAAAAGAATAGAAATTATCTCATGCATGTTATTGGATCATAGCATCATGAAACCAGAAATTAATCATTGTAAACCCAAATATTGAGTTCAGGGGTTGGGGATTTAGCTCAGCGGCATATGCGCCTGCCTTGCAAGTGTGTGGTCATGAGTTTGATCCTTGGTACTGATAAAAAAGAAAAAGACAAAAAAAAAAAGTTGGTTATCCAAATATCAAGTTCAGTCATCCAAGTATTGTAATCTTCTTTCTACTTTTCCTCACAATCCAAAAAGATATATTTGTAATCCCATTGGAATCCTAGCAAGTTAATTCCAATTTACCACCACCAATGCAGAGATAAAGACATGCAGAAGGATCAATTTACATAACCTGATTAAGGTGGCAGTGGAATTGTTTTGGGGGGCTGTTGCTTCAGCTTTTGATATGCAAACTCTTGTGCCCTGGGAAATCATAGCTTCTTATCTTGAGGCTCCTTCCCAGTTGACATTCCCAGAGCTATCTGCTCTACATCTCTCCGGCTCAATCCTGTAATGTGGAGAGCACCATGTGAGGAAACAGGACTGTCTGATGGTCAGACTTTGCACATTAACACCTCGGCTGGCCTTATTTGCAATGCTTAGAGCCAATTGAAGAGAGAAGTAAATATCCTAGCCAGCCTTTCACATATCAGTATAAGGAAATGAGTCCCCAAATAATCACAGTCACAGCAATTGTTTTGAATCCAAAGGGAGTCACTGGAGTTGTCTCTCACATCTGTGATGGCTATAGATTTCCACTCCTTAGCACCTGGGCTAGCCTTGTTTGCCATGTTCAGCGTTAACTGAAGAGAAGGAAATACCCTAGCCACCCTTTTACATGTCAGTATAAGGAAATGAGTCTCCAAATATTCAAAGGCACAGTAATTGTCTTGGATTCAAAGACAGACACTGGAGTTGTCTCCCATACCTAGTTACACTATGAATCCCAGTTCTTGCTTTAAAATTGTGAAACCATGCTTTACTGGCATGAAATGTTTCACCATTATCACTCAATAGGTTATGCTTTGAGATCTGCATTTATAACCCTAAGCTTTCTTCACAAATTATACACTAAAGCTATAAACTGCCATCTGTCTTTCATTTAGCCACACTAATAATAGCGTTTTTTTTTTTTTTACCTCATCTAACACTGCTGATCATGACTTACTAATTTGTTTAGCAATACTAGCTTCCTTATACAAATCTTTTCTTTGTATGATTGTCAGGATGGTGGATTTCGAAATGCTGTGCATATTAAGGAAATTGGTCACATGAACACCACTCTCATATTTTCCACAATTTCTTCCTTCTTTCAATTGTGATTGTTTTCTTTACCTTCCTGACTTTCCTCAGGTTTGTTTGTTTGTTTGTTTGTTTTGGGGGGCCATTCTGATAGCAGTCATCATAGCAATTATGTAAAGCACTGAGTGAAGTAAAAACCACAAACGTGCATATGGGCTCAAACTGATGCTTATGATTGCTTACATATGCTTTTCTAGCATGGCTAGTCTTTGTTTATAATTGCACAAGTGGCTGGCATTCAGGTCATAACTCAAGAATTTGGTCATAAGATAAATCTAAACTTCTGGTAATAACCCAAGTCGTTCATATGTGAAACTAGCCATAACTCAAGGGTCCACTGTATATTCATTATGATTTATGTGTAGATGCCCCCTCAAAGCTTAATGCACTCATGGGTGGGGAAGTGACTGGATCGCAGACATGTGATACTGGATTAGTCAGTCCACTGATGAGTTTACAGCTGGGTGTGTGTGGGAGGTGAAGCCTGGAGAGAAAAGGTAGGTCACTGTGGGTGTGACTGTGGGTGTGACCAGGACAGGTATATATCCCTCCTCCTCCCTTGATCTCTGCCTTGCCATGAACTGTTTCTCCTCTGCGATGCCCTCCACCATACTGCCCTGCCAGCCAACTATGGCCTGAAACCTCTAAAAACTGTGAACCAAAGCAAACCTTTTCTTCTTACAGTTATAGTTGTCAGGTATTGTGTCCCAGGAATGAGAAAGGAACTAAGATAGTATTTATGTAATGTTGTATTTTAAATCAGATTTACTATTTTACTTAAAAAGAAAACTAAAAGTGGCAAATTGGCATTTTCCATACATGAAAATAACCACAACAAAACCTGATACCATTAAATTCCAGCTAGGAAAGGTTGTGCCAAGCCTCATGAGGGTAGCTGTGCTTTGTTACAGAAGGAGATGGGCAGTGCAGAAAAATGTTAAACTTAGTACCAGACCTTTTGCTTGTCAGAGGATTGAAAGAACATTGACTAAAGCCACATTCTTGCTGTGTGACTAAATGTCGTTTGATGATGAATCTGCACATCACTTCCCATCATCTACCAGCTCTTTAGAGATGCTGGCCTACTACCACTTGCAAAGCAGTGCACTTACAGATTTGAGTTCAAAATTCACAAGGACAGTGATTTCCCTGAATTAAGAGGCAAAAGAAGGAGGGAAGGAAGAAAATCCAAGGTCACAGATGACTCCGGCTTATTCACATGGCCCTGCAGCAGGGGAATTTTGAAACTAGAGTCAGAAGTTCTGGTTTCTAGTATTAATGTCACGAACTAGTTACACAACACTAGTAAATCTCTTCATTCTTTACAGTTATTTCCTGGTATGTTCAAGCCTACGATTTATTTACAAAGAAGTGAGCGCACAAAAGACTGAGAAGGGAGAAGTCACAGGAATCAAGGAAACAGAAATAAGTTCCTTAGTTTGCTGAGCAAAATGCCGCCCTAGTTAGCACAGAAAGTGCAACCGAGACATCACAGAGGTGTAGCTGGCCTGACATGGGAAGTGCTCTCTTTGTTTTGGGCTTGACTGAAGAAGAAAGAAGTAATAAAATAAAATAATAAAGTAAAAGGTTGTTAAAACCTTACAAGCATGTGGATTAATAAAGTCATGTTGAATGCCAGGCTTGATGCCCATCTGGCAAAATGATGCCAATTAAAATCTCCTTGTCAGTTAGTATACAGGTGCTTGTGCCATTGCATTGTTTTTATTTTGTATTTTAGTGAAAATTTTATGATTTTTTACACTGCTATGAAACAAAGAAAACTAATCTGTATGTCATGGTGTTTACTGTTGATCGTGTGTACTTTGTGGAGGGCTGGGGGAAGTATTTTCTTCTGAGAAAGGAACGGCATTGGCTTTTCCCTTTGTACACTCATGTCCTCTCCACGCTGCCTGCACCAGGGTCATGGACAAAAGCAGTGTGGTCTGTGTGCTGCTCTAGGAGGTGGAGGTAGAGTGTAGAGACAGTGGGGGCAGGGATGATAGCCAGAATGTCAAAACAAATCAACATGGGGCTGGAGATTTAGCTCAGCAGCATAAGTGCCTGCCTTGCAAGTAGGCAGTCGTGAGTTCAATCCCCGGTACCGATAAAAAGGAAAAAACAAACAAACAAAAAAACAAAAACAAATCAACAGGCACAAGAGGGTAAAGACAAATTGACTGAGACAGAACTGCCACATCACCTCTCCCTTGAGGCCCCTTGAGCCCTATCCAGTGTTTTTGTTTCATGGGTTAATAACTAGCTCAGGCATATCCATGCTATTTGTAGTCTTATTTTTACCCCCATCATATAATGGTGGATCCATTCATTTGATACACACAGTATCAGAGAGGTTACCTCCTGCCACAAACACATTAAGGAAACCATTGCTCAGAGGGGCTGGAAATTCTCATTTAGGAACAGCATCATATAACATGGGAAGTGCCGTCTAATTGCACAGACATTTTCTTGCAAGGTCCTATTTCAACTCAAGACAAATTTTATTTCTTTCTGGGATCTTTGGTGAGCAATCTGAGTCTATAGGCCAAGTCAAAGGTTGTTTTTTGTTTTTTGTTTTTTTCTTTCAGTACAGACACTCATGTATTCTTATCCATCCAAAAATGTAAGAAGTCTGTATGTCATTGATAGGCAGCAGTAGGAATATAGTAATCAGGAATAAAAGTGGCTACCAATTATTATATCTGAGACAGCTGATAAGTTTTAGTGGCTTTGTGATCTTGGCTATAAATGTTACAGGGTGACTTGAAATCTTTGGGTATTTAGGTTGGTTAGTTTTTCTATTTTGTAAGAGGAAGGTTGGGTGATCCATATCTTTCTGGAGGGTTTATATTATAAATTTGGCTGGTCTGAGTGAGTTCTTGTGAGGAAGATGGCCCATAGATAAAGCCAGAAGACTTTGCACTCTGTATCCCACCCACCACATGTTTTGTGCTTCTTGATTCTGTTTGGCCCACAGAGACCGCAGGGTTACCATAATGGAGGTCTCGCTGAGGGGACTGGGCCTGCTGGACATTCGTCAGTTTCCTTTCCAGTGTGGCTTCGATTTTTCCAAGTTTAGCTGCTGGTAGAGCTCCTCTGTTGTCTTCAAGAACTTGACTTCTGGCCAGCGCTGGTGCAGAAGTTCTCTCCCTTGGATCGGGATGGATCATATTCTTGACTGAACTGTGAAGGATCTTCTGCGAGCTCCTAAGGAATGTACAGAGTTACCCTTAGGAATCTGATACCACTGTGCACCACAGGTGGGTAAAGTCTTCATTCTGCAGCCACTAAATCATTAATCCTAGGGCAAGTATGTCAGCTTTGGGAAGACGACCATAATCCTCTCCCAAAATCTCATTAGCTAGAAGTTCTCTCCTTCTTCCACCTGGGATTTTTTAGTGATATCACATGGCCTAGGTTACCAATTTTATACATTATACTGGCAGAGAGAAACAAACTGGCTTCACTTTCAATCTCTTCTGGGATTCTAGGAGAATCACTTCATGCGTCATGACAAATGAAGATGTTACAGGCTTGATGTCCAGGTGTATCAGGCCAGAGTTGTGGATGTATTTAAGCCCTAAGGAAATTTGAAGAAGCATATCTCTAAGTTTTACTCTTGCAAATGAGTACCAGACTTCATATTTTCAGATGTAGCCGCTTGCAAGCTTCCCATCATTGCAAGATTCTATCTTCTGCCCATGAGGAGTGGTAGCATGCCACATCAGGGGAATGATGCCCAAGTGCTGAATGAGCATAACTTCATGCAAACACAAACTTTCATTTGATAACGCTGCCAGAGTTTTATAGAATGCTTTATCACATAAACACATCTATCTAGCCTCTTCCTGCACTTGTAGACTATACCAAATCCCCCAACTCCAAGTTTTTCTAGCTCGAAAGATTCTTTTTTCACAGCAGGAAGCCATGCTAGCCTCTTGTAGAACACTTTTCTTGGCAAGAAGCCCTTATAGTTTGCCTTTCTCTGTACCAGTTGTCTTAGGATCTCCTGGGGTCTTCCTCCTGTCCTTTGATTGAAGGAATAATTTCTTTTTTAATTATTTTAAAGATATAAAAAAACCAAAATTTCAAAACAAGACAGTAGGAAGGTAATAACGGTTAATATATTGTCTATTATCTTTAAATTAGTTTTTCAGAGTACAAAATACCAGCATTTAATTGTCCATACAATATTAGCACGAACCTTTTTCAATGAACTAAGAGAAATTAGTAATATAACTATCTTAACTATCATACATATATATATTTTTCTTTTTTTTCTGAAGGGGCTTTCCTTTTATTGAAAGGGTTAACCCTGGCTAGGGACTGAGGAAACCTCATCCGTGAGGGAGCAGGTGTGAGTCACAAATCCTTGGCACTCCAGGCAAGGACCTTCCCTGTGGAAGAAATCTCCAGCTGCATCAGCAGGCTTTTGAGAGTGGAGGGGGTTGTCATTCTACTGCAGGTTGCTTCTGTGGGCCGTGTACGCCCTTGAGAGCTCTGACCCTGGAGTCTGTAGAACCAGAACTAGACGTTCCTTGTCTTCCTCCTGATATGTGCCAAGTTCAAGTGTGTTCTTCAAGGGAGTTATGGGAACCTCCAAATCTCCAGCCTCACCCCTCTCAGAGCTTTGGATTGGGTTCTTCACATAGTGAGCTTTGCCTTTCTTAGGGCTGTGACTTGGGGTCTCTGTATATTGAGTTTCATCCTTCTTGGAGCATGGGCCTGAGGTCTTCACATCCTGAACTTCACTCGTAGGGTTTTGGCTCAAGGTTTCCTCTCTCTCTCTCTTTCTCTCTCTCTCTCTCTCTCATTGTCTTCTTCCCCTTATGCTTGGACTCTTCTTCACAAAAAGAAAAGTTTAATTTTTGATTTGGCTCTGTGAATGTTTTTGTCAATCATCTCAGTGAAGGTGATTGTAATGCAGGCAAGGAGATCTCTCAGAAGGAAACAAGGAAACAATGTACAGACAGAAAAACTGAAAGCAACAGCTCCACACCTTCATCCTGCCTTTCTGTCCACCAGCTTACAGCTGCCAGCCACTGTATCATTGACAAAGGAGCCAAACGCCTTCACTGGAAGAAAGATAGCCTCTTTTAACAAATGGTGCTTGAAAAACTGGCTTTCCACATGCCGAAGATTAATACTAGACTATGTCTGTCACCTGGAAATGGATCAAAGATCTAAATAATAAAAAGAAAAACTAAATCTGCTGGAAAATAGAATAGGTAGAACTCTCGAAGACACTGGTGAAGACAAACACTTTATAAACTGCAGCAACCCTCACAGCCAGTGGGGTACTGACGGGGTGATAGGCGATTAAGAAAAAACAAGACATATAGAAAAAGCTGGGCCCAGTTGGGGCCTGATTTGTCTGATGGAGCTCCAGTAACAACCTAGCACTGTCTGCATCTTATTTATACACAGTAAAAAGAAGGGATGTGTGCAACAGGGTGAAAAGGTAAGTCTCGGTGTTTCTCTGAGAACATTCAGAGTGAAGCATATGTTCTCAGAGAAACACTCTGGTGCTCTCTCTTTTTAGGGCTGGCCTTGCTCTAGCCTCGAATGTCTATTTGATCTCCTGTTCAGCCTTGGCTCAACTGCTCCCCACATGAGCAAGAGCCCAGTCATACAGAAAATATCACAAAGAATCAATAACTGGGATCTCATTTTATTAAAAAGCTTTTGCAGAGCAAAAGAAACCACCAACAGAGTGACGAGACATCCCACAGAGTGGGTGAAAGTTTTGCCAACTGTTTCTTAGAAAAAGGACTAATATCTAGAATATGTAAGGAACTCAAAAATGTCAGACCCTCTAAATTAAAAGATCCCGTCCAAAGACAGGCATCTGAAATGAACAGACACTTCTCAGATGAAGAAGTAGAAATGGCAAATAAATATATGAAAAAATGTCAACATCCACAGTCATTGGAGAGATGCAAATTAAAACAATGCTAAGGTCTCCTCTCACTCCAGAAAGAACAGCTATTATCAAGAAATTAACCAGTAAGAAATGATGATGGGACTGTGGAGAAAAAGGAACACTTCATTGTTGGTGAGAATGTAGACTGGTACAACCACTGTGGAAATCTGTGTGGGAACTACTCAAAAAATTCAAACTAGAAGTACCATTCAACTCAGCTATCCCCCTTCTTGGTATCCTCCTTTAAGAATTAAAAGCATCATACCACAGTGATATATATGTACTCATGTTTATAGTGGCACAATTTGTAGTAGGTGAATCTTGTAAACAGCAAATGCCCATCAACTGATGAATGGATAAAGAAGATGTGGGTTTTTTTTTTTTTAAACAATGGAGCATTACTCTGCCACAAAGAAAAGCAAGCTTGAGATATTCATAGCTAAATGGATGTACTTTGAGACCACACTCTCAAGTGAAATAAATTAGATCCACATATTTAACTGCTGTATTGTTTCTCTGGTGTGAGAAACCAAAAGTGTAAATAAGGGCCAAAATGTATAATAAACATTGGGAAATGGGGAAAAAGTGTTCAGAAGAGAAGGGGAACAAGGAGGGGAGGAGGAAAGGAAAGAAGGGACAAGGAAAAAAAATAGGGGCTGGGAGTTTAGCTCAGCAGTGTGAGTGCCTGCTTGGCAAACATGAGGTCATGAGTTCGATCCTCAGCACCAAAACAAACAAACAAAAAAATAAAGGGAAAAAGTTGAAACAAGGTTTTTGTAAATAAGGAAGGAAAGAAGAGTTGAAGAGGGGAGTGGAATGCAAAAAAAAAGAATCAAGATATATCATGTAAAAAACATATATCATGTATATGATAGGTATACATTTTCTATGAGGAATGTTTTCATTATGTATATCTAAAATGTACCAATAAAATAACAAATACAAATAAAGGCTGGAGGGCAAAGAAAGACTATGTCAACTTTGGAAAATTGGTGAACAAGACAGCAAGGAAAGAGAGAAGGAAGAAATTAAAAACAAGAACAGAACAATAACAAAAACACCAGTAACAGTGTTCATAATTAATATAAAAGTGACAATAAACCATCACAAGAAGAAAAAATATGTCCACTTCAATGCATATCTTTGCTTTCCCTGGTATACAGAATGGGCAGACAGAGCCAGATCCGTGTTGATTAATCCCAGCAAGCCAGCAGTAGATTTGTGGTGGGGTAGTGGCTAATTCCAGCAAGCCTGCACCATTAGTTTCCCTGAAGTTTAAGCTGCTGTCTGGCTATGAGACTGGAATTTGATTTGCTCAGCCTACAACATGCTGGGTGCTTCCTGCTGGCTTGAAGCCGGCATCTTGCTGGCTTGAAGTCAGTTCCTTGACCTCCTGCCAACTGAAACTGGCTTTTATCTCACCCCGACAGTGGGAGGCGCTAGATGGAGCCAGCCTGCAGCTGCCTGTGTTTTAAGCTCATTTGGTCTCTGTCAAGATGGCTATTGGCCAACTGACTCTGAGGGACATTGGAACATAAATAATTCCAGCTACTGCAGTCCACTGTGCCCATTGCTTCCTTCCACTGGAGCATGTCTCCATAGAGGCCTCTGGGGTTGTCAGTATGTGTCTGTAGGTTCAAGCACCCACTCCCCTGTGGGAGTTGGAGTCAGAGAGAAAGTGCCACTTGTTACCTTCTTCTTTGTTGCAGTCTCTTTGATCACTGTGAGTTTGAGGCCAACTTGGGCTATACAGTAAATTCAAAACCAGTATAAAATACATAAAGTCTTTTTTAAATAAAAAGAAAACAAAATCCCTAGCATTTTTATTTCATTCATGTCCTAAAAAAAATCCCTGCCTTTATACTCAACACACATAGTCTTTTTTTTTTTTTTTTTTTTAATTAACACACACATAGTCTTATAGGTGTAAGATTCCTCTACGGAACATCAGATTCACCTTATACTGAAATATATTTTATACTAGCATATAAATGTTTGTGTAAATAAAAAATAAAACAAGTAAAATTAAGCTGTGATTTATTTTTCTTTTTAAAGTTAAGGATCATGTGAATGGATTAAGAAAATATAGCATACAAGCAAGGTGTGGTCATGCACAACTATAATCCCATTATCCTGGGAGGCTGAGGCAAAAGGATAGCAAATTAAAGCTGGGCAGTTAGGGGTTTAGTGAGACTCTGGTTCAAAATTAAAGTGAATTAATTTTTTTTAAAAAAGGGATGGGGATGTAACAGTGTGAAAGCCGTAAGTTCAATCACTGGTACCACACAAAAAAATAGTGTATATGCACAATTGCTAGACATACAAAAGGCAGCCATAAAAATAAAATTGCTATTTTTAGTAAAATGAAAGTAACTGGAAAATACTATGTTAAGTGACATAAAGCAGGTTGAGAAAGACTAATATCTCATGCTCTCACCTAGATGTCCACAATAAGAAAATGTTTACTCGAAGCACAATAGTGATTCATGGGCATAGGAAGGGTCAGAACACTCCATGTGCACACACAAAGGTCAGATGATGGGCACCAAAATGCCATCAGAGAGGAGTGGTCAGTTCTATGTCTGCTGCCCAGTAGGTCGCTACAGTTTACAGTGACCTTTGTGTACTTGAGAAGAACTAGAAGAACTCATTCTTCCAACAGAGAAATGATAAGTAGATGGAAATGCTAATCACCTTGTTTTGATAATTACAATCAGATATATGTGTTGAAATATCACACTGTATCCCACAAATACGTGCAATTATGGTGTGCTAATTAAAAAGAAAAAAGTACCAGGTGGGGTGTGGCTCAGGAGGCTGAGGCAGAAAGATCACAAATTCACAGCCTACCTGGGCAATTTAGTGAGACCCTGACTGAAAAGAAAAGAAAGAAGAAAACAAAAGAAAAAAGGAGAGGAGGAGAGGGGGAGAGGTGAGAGAAGGGAAGGGAAGTAGAGAAAAGAAAAGAAAAAAAGATAAGAAAAGAAAAGGGGTTCTGACTGTAGCTCAGTAGCCCTGGGGTTTAATCTCAATGCTCAAAAAAAGGATGAAATGAACAAAGGAGAGTGAAAGAAGTTAAGGATCACAGAGAGGAACAGTTTAAATGATAATAAGACATATTCACTATTTTATATAACTAGATAAAAATTCCTACTCCCCCACAAAATAATCAAAGTAATCATGCAATCACTCAAAACAACAAAAACCCTGACACAGAAGGATTTGTTACAGGAGGCGAGTTTGCTGTTTATTCTAAACTAGATTTGGGGCACCATCTGCTGGTAAACTGACAAGTTGTTTTCGATTTTTTAAAAAAATGTTTGTATAGTTAAGGTTGCTAGAGAATTTAGATATATTACATTTAGAATTATACTCCTTCAAGTGACTCAGGAAATGTTTTCTTGGAATCCAGATAACACGAATATTTAGAATTGCTCAATCCACATAACTCCAGCGTGGAGGTTTGCCTTACCCATGTATCAAATTCCTTGTCTATTTCTTTTCTTTAGCTTTGTTTATTCTTAACTGAGCTCTTTTTCCTGCTTTATGTATTTCTCTCCTCCTGCTACAGACTCACCTTTAAGCAATCTGAGTCAATTACAATTGATGAAAGACCAAAAGTGAATGAGCTGTATTCTGGGCAGTACCTCAGGTGCAGATTCTACTTGTCTTTAAAGAGCTGTACACACACACATATGTCATTTTTGACCTTTACACATGTTTTTCCTTTGTTGCTGAGGATCATATCAAGGACTTTGCACACACGAAGAACATTCTGTACCTATTAGCTACACTTTGTTTTCCTTAGTGATATAGTCCATTGGCTTTCAATTTTTAAAAAATACAAAATCTTCACTGAAACGTCTCCCACCCCGTCCCTGGCACTCAAAATTTCCTTGATGGAAAAGAAACCACTATGGTCTGAGCCTGTCGGTTACCTTAAAGAAGGACATTAATCTAAAGGAGGATGCAAAAAGACTTTTTCTCAGAGAAAACAAAATATCGTAGATGACAACAAAGGGCATTTCTTCCAACAGAACCAGGGACTTCAGCTTAATGGATTAGTTTTCTTCTGCTTATGGAATAAAAAGAAAATATATTCTCTTAAATCTTGGTTGTATTTGAATGATTTTTTCTGCTCGAAGAGTCCAGTGAATTTAAAATCTGTTCTAAAGTATTTCAAGAAGGCTACGTTGCTCCATTAAAGAGGCAGTTATACTATGTGAGAAAAAAAAATCTTTTTTCTTTTCATTTTGGACATCTTTCTTTTCCTTTTTCTCTTACTTCCTGTCTTCAGTTGTTCAAAGTCATGAGAAGCATTCAAAGAGCCCATATTCAAATTCCAGCTTTGTCTGTTTCTGTTTGTAACTTTGAATTAAATTAACCTTTAGCAGCTTTAAGATCATCTATAAATTATATATTATGCTCTTCTTATGAAGATTAAAGAATATATTTGAAGTGACAGTGCCCTCTGGCTGAAGCCCACCCAGAGAGTACCTAAAGTTGAACACGCTGGCTTTATATTCACACACAGCTCCCTGAGAGAGCGCCAGGAAAGGCCTTGAACTGGACTCCGGCTGGGATCCAGTGATGTAATGTGGATCCATATCTCACAAAGTCAAAGAATAAAACTGAAGACAAAGGAGTAGACAAGAGTATGAAGAAGAGAGAAATAGCTCCCAGTAACTGAGTGGGGACCTAAAAGTGGGCTGCCAAGGAGATTCTTTGTCTAGGAGTTTTTATATCAAAAAATGACCAGGACTTACATTCTGAGGTCAGCTTAAAGTGAAAACAAGCTGACTTAACCTAGAAATGGGCCTGTAAGGAGCGGAGGCACATAGCTTGTCTGCAGGGGCCTCTAAGCCTCTGTCCTACCTAAGTGGTTTCTTTAAAGAATAAAATGAGAGGGAAAACTATTTTTCAAATAGGGAGGAACAGCTGTCACAGTCTAGCACCTGGCCGTTACTTCGCTTATCACATCCCTGGGCATCCTGGTCCACCTGCTTCTTGGTAGCTTCTAGCCTGTCTATCTCACCAAGGCCTGGTCGTCCTGACTTTAGCTTGGACCCAGGGCTTCTCTAGCCTCCTCCTGTCTCTGCCTAACCCGCCTGTCTATAACAGTCTGGGGATGAGTGGGAGAGGCCAAGAATGCGGGAGTCCACTCTGGCTTGGATGCTGTCAGCATACAAAGACCACCCACGACTGCACAGCTCAGTATTCGTAGGGACAGCAGGCGAGATTCAGGCTACGATTCCAGAGGTAACAAAGCAGTAGTGACTCATAGTAGATGGAAGAAGAGTTATTTGCTATTTTATGGGTTACATAGTGACCTTGGTTGTGTCTGTACTTAGATAAAAATATGAAATGATCTTGTTTTCCTCACTCCCTCATGATCTCAGCATGACCTTGACCGGCGTCACTAGTCTGTGTGATGATTCTAACAGGAGAGTAATGGCCTAGCTGTGAGCTCCAGGCAAGCTGCTGACCAGCCTCTCTCAAGATCAGGGCTTTGTTTCTTTCTTAGCAAAAATATTGCAACAAAATTTGGTTGCATGTGGATTGTATGTGAATTATTGGATGACATAATTTTCCCCCTGGTCCTTGGACAGCAAACTTCTAGAGGACAGAGGACATGGTTCCTTTAACTTTTGGATTCCCCTGCCATGCGGTAGGGGCTGAGGGCTACCGGAAGGAGATGTGCCTTCTAGCTGTTGTGACTTGCTTTTCTCTTCTCTCCTGCGTCTTCTCTCCCTCCCTTTTCCATAATCAACTGCAGTGGTTTCTGTGGCACAATCACAGTGACTTTGCTTTAAAGAAGTAAGCCAACACAGAAAGTTTAGTCTAGCAAATATTTAAGGACCCTGTACAAGAAGCTGCTCTTTAAAATCTCTATTTCGGGCTGGGGATGCGGTTGAGTGTTAGAGTGCTTGCTTGTCATATACAAAAAGAGGGTTCAATCTCCAACAGCACATCCCCAAGTTCCTTACCCCAAATTCTCTTCTGGAACCCCTGAGAGCCTCTGGTCTTCGGATCCACAGGTTCACATGCATCCTTCTGGCCACCTCCTGGGCTAATCCCCGACACACAGCAGCGCCTGCTGCCTGGTCACCAGCACAAGCAAGTTTATTTCCACTTCAAATGCTCTTCTTAGACTCTCATTGATTTTCTTCTGGTTCTGTTTTCTTCTCAAAGAACAGGAGTATTACAGATGGATTTGCATTTTCCTGTAATGATAGACTGGGTTTTTAAATCAATGGTCCCTTGGGGGGAAAATACTTTGAAAAAAATGTGAAAAAACCCACAAAGAAGTGGGTAAGTTCTCAGAACCAAAATGCAGTCACTTGTGTCAAACAAATGAAATAAGGAAAGAAGGAGATTGGATGGAGGGGGAATTTCATGCCCTGTAGGGTCATAATTATCTTAGAGGCTTTGCCCTACACAGAGCCTACTGCAGCCTTTCATAAGAAGTACTCCTGCAAGGTCATCTGGCCAGCAATGCCCAAACTCAGGCTGAAGTCACCTTTGTTCTTGACCCTTGTGCTCAAGGATTATTGTTTCAAAATAACTTACGTAATTCTCTTTTGCTTTAAAATTTCCATTTGCCTCAGCCTTCTTGAATATATACAGTTCAGTGTTCCACTACTCCCAAAGAAACTCATTCATTTTGGAGAATATCTGTTATTATGGATGACAGAGGCTTCAAAGAGCTGACAAAATAATATGGAACTGAAGGGCTAAAATAAAAGCTAAACCAAGAGTGAAGACAGGTAATCAGGGCGGAGCATCTGCTTTTGTGCCAAGCACAGTGGATTGAATGAATGAGAAACGTCATCGTGGTGGCCTAGTGGGTAAGGAGGTCAGAAATGATACCTCAGGGCTTGGGGAAGCAGAAAGTCTACAGAAAGACCTTCCTTCCCCAAAGCAGTCTCAGACCCAGATGCTGTGCTCTCAAGATTAAAGTGAGCCATGAGTAAGTAAGAGTTCATGCTAATTTTGTGGGGTTTTGAGAATCTCAGGTCATGGACCAGTTGGTCTCCTGTTGATTGTGGCCTCAAGAGTCTAAAAAAAAACAAATGTGGAAAAGACCAAGATGGCGGAGCAGTAAACAGCTTCGCTGAGAGTCGCCATCCAGACACTGGAAAGCAGCATTGTGAGGAAGACAAAAAGGAGGAAAGTGGGTCCACTGGACCCAGGAGAAACTGAAGTGTGAATTAAAGCCCATGGGGAGAGTGAAGAGAGAAAGTCCAGTGAATAAGGAGGTAGCTGGCGGTGCCTTCTCCCTGAAGTGAGACTCACTGTATGAGAGGAGCAGCTCAGCTCTATGCACCCAGAATGATAGTGATGTCTGGCAACCCCAGAGGCCTCTGCAGAGGGACGAGGTGATGGAGGGGAGAGGCAGAAGTGAGGGACTGTACTGGCTGGTGGTGCAAGCAGAGGACCTAGTCTCCCCACAGGAGAGACCAACTCGCTGGGAGTGATCTTGGAGATGGGCCTGCTGAGCTCAGAACCTAGAACTTCTGGGGCTCCATCTAGCTGCCCCAGCTGGATTCAGACCCATGGAAAGTGCTTGGGTGGTGCTGAGCCCAGTGAGTCTGGTCTCTGGGCGGGCCTGCTAAGATTATCCAATGCCCTGCCAAAAACTACTGCTGGCTTGTGGGGAGAGATCTTCACAAATAGGGATTCTGTCTCCACAGGCTTAGTGAAACCAGAGAAAACCTTGGAAGAGGACTTTTTCGTGTTTTCTTATTTGTTTTGTTTTGTTTTTCTTTCTCCTTCATTGTCTGATCTTGTTGTTATGAGTGGGAATGTGGTTCGTAGCCTCTTTGTGCTTGTGGTTCTGTTCTGTTCTTCCTTTGAGCTCTTCCATCTCTCTTTTCCTTCAGTCTTCTGTATCAGTTTCCCAAAGTTGATGTGATCCCCCTTTATCCTTTGACATTACTTCTAATCTTCTCTTCTTCTAATTCTCTATGTTCACCTTAATTCATTTTAGATTTTAACACATAAGAGCAAAATTGACTTGTATACTGCGTATAATTTTCTGGTTTGGTTTTTTGTTATATAACCACAAATCTAGCTCATATGGTTAAAAGAGAAAATTAAGGGTTAGCTCAGTTTGTCATTCTCTACCGTGTGTTTGATGCTATGGGTATCACCATAGCCAAAATTGACATAATTGTTCTAAACAACTATTGGTCTTGGTAGTCCATGACTGAGATTGACTAAGGGTCACACAAAATACAGTGGCATAGTGCAAAAACAATCAGAGACTGGGTCAAATAAGCAACAACTTCTCATCTCCAATAAACTGAAGAGGTAAGATCTTCCAACAGACTCCAACCCAAAAACAAGCTACATCTGAAAGACACCTCAGAAAAGTAGCCATTACCTAGGGATCCTAAATACTAGCAATAAAGCAACCTAACAGGAAATTTACAAGCATCACCCCAGGAATTAAACTTTAAAAAGAAAGAAAAAATGAGAAGACACTCAAACAAAATGCAACCCAAGACACCAAGATCACGAAAGGTAAATTCAGGGGGCAATGCGGTGGGAAATCTGAAAGCCTGCTACCTGGGCTCCTTGAAGCAGTAACAACAAAGCAATTGAATGAGGCTCTGGAAAAAATGAAATCAGAAAAAAATCTCTCAGATAGTTACAGAGATTATCAGAATGCATACCATGCCTAGTGATATTAGAGCAGACACAGACAAAAACAAATAGTAAGCTTAAGAAAATTGTGGAAGCTCAGCATATGAAAGAAATGGCATCCATAAAGCAGATTCAAGCAGATATCCAGGTGGAAAAAAAACTCCATTGAAAGTATTTGCAGCATATTAAGCCAATGTGAGGGCAGGGTCTCAAATATTGAAGACAGGCTTGCAGTTAGTGACCAGGAAAAAAAAGATTTCTCAAAATTAACAAGGGATCATGAGACATCCATCCAGCAGCGCTAAAGGATACAAAGAAGAATAACTTGAGACTCATTGGAGTCAATGAAAAGGCAGGAGATACCACAAATGACATTAAAAAAATGTTCAGACATCATGGCAGAAAACTGTCCTGGTAGAGAAAAAGTATTTGACCTGCAGATAAATGAGACATATAGAACTCCAACTAACCATGATCCAAAAAAATCTACAGTTAAGTATCTCATAGTCAAGATTCCAGAAATTCAACACAAGAATAGAATCTTAAAAGCGGTTAGGGAAAAACGACAAGTTACCTACAAAGAAAGCCCAAGTTGTGCTGATTCTCAAACCAAGAAGAGCTTGGAGTGAAGTAATTCAAGTTCTAAAGAAAAACAACTTTCAGCCTAGATCGATGTATCCCACCAAAACTATCTTTCAAAATTGATGGAGAAATAAGATACTTTCACGGCAAAGAACTTCTGAGGAAATTTATGACCACCAAATCGGCACTCCAAAATGTTCTCAAGGACATTCTAGAAAAGAAATAATGACTATAGCTCCATGAACCCCAATAGAAGGAATCCACCAGACAAGGCAAACAGAGGGAGAAGAAAAAAAGGGGGAAGCCAAGAACAGGAAAATAACATGACAAGGATAAGTCAATATATATCAGTTATAACCATCAATGTTAATGGTCTCAATTCACTAATCAAAAGACACAGACTAGCAGAATGGGTCAAGAAGCAAGATCCAACAATATGCTGCTTACAAAAAAATACATTTAATTCAAAAATAAATTGATAGACTGAAAATCAAAGGATGGAAAACAATACTCCATGCAACAGGCATCCAGAAAAAAGGGGCAGCTATTCTATTTGCAGACAAAGTGAATTTCAAGCAAAGACCGATTAAGAGAGATAAAGAAAGTCACTGCATCCTCTTAAAAGGAACAATCCAAGAGGAAGAGATAACAATCATAAATATATATGCAACAAATACCAGTGTCCCCAACTATATAAAACAAATACTAACAGACATGAAAAATTAAATAAGCCCTAACACAATTGTATTGGGAGATCTCACTACTCTACTGTCAGAAATATAAAGATCACCTAGACAATAAATTAATGAAATATTAGAACTGAATCAAACATTCAAACACATGGACTTGGTAGATATCTATATAGTGTTCTACTCTCATGACATCAGAATACATATTTTTCTCAGCTGCACATGGGACTTTGTCCAAAATAGACCACATGTTGGCAACATAGAATATGCTTACGTAAATAGAAAGGAATTGTAATTATCCCATGCATACTATCAGACCACAGAGAAATGAAATTGGAAATTCATGGCAAAAGAAACCACAAGTACTTCATAAACACATGGAAATTAAATAGCACTCTGCTGAACAACCAATGGGTCACAGATAAAATTAAAGAAGAAATTACATAGCTTTTACAGTCGAATGAAAATGACAACTACAATAAACCAAGACACAGTGAAAGCAGTTTTAAGAAAAAAATTTATAGCAGTAAATACCCAAATTAGGAAAACAGACCAAGCACATATAAACATCTTAATAATAAACCTCAAACTTCTAGAAAAAGAAGAGCAGGCTAGACCAAAAGCTTGTTCAGGGTTGGAAATTATAAAGATCAGAGCCAAAATTAACACATTGGAGACTAAAAAACACAATACAAAGAATTGATAAATTGAAGAGTTGGTTCTTTGAAAGATTAAATAAAATTGAGAAACCCTTAGCCAACCTTAACCCCCCCCCCAAAAAAACAAAAGAAAGGAAGAAGACAGTGCAATTAGAAATGAAAAGGGTGAAATCACAACAGACCCTGCAGAAATTCAGAAGATCAGCTATAACTACTTTAAAAACTTGTATTCTAATGAAATAGAAAATACAGAAAAAATGGACAGATTCTTAGATACATATGAATTACCAAAGCTGAATCAAGAAGATATAAAAATTCTAAATAACCCAATGTCAATAAATCAAATCAAAGATGTAATTAAAAACCTATCAACAAAGAAAACCCCAGGGCCAGGGATTTAGCTCAGTGGCATAAGTGCCTGCCTAGCAAACACAAGGTTGTGAGTTCATTCCCTGGTACCAGGAAAAAAACAAAACAAAATTAAAAAAACGAAGAAAAGCCCAGGCTCTGACAGATTCACTGCTGAGTTCTACAAGAAATTTAGAAAAGACCTAATACTATTACTTCTTAAAATCTTTAATAAAATTGAAAGAGAACCAATATTCCCAAATTGATTCCTGGAAATAAATGTTATCTAGATACCAAAACTAGAGAAAAACCAACTAAGAAAGAGAATTACAAGCCAATTTCCCTAATGAACATAGATGAAAAAATCTTCAACAAGATACTGGCAAATGGAATGCAGCACACTGTCAAGAAGGATTATACATCATGATCAAGTAGGATTCATCCCAGGGATGCAGGGATGGTTTAACATATGTAAATCAATAAACAAAATAAACCATACTAACAGAGCCAAGAGCAAAAATTATATGATTATCTCAATCGATACAGAAAAAACTTTTCACAAAGTCCAGCACTCATAATAAAAACTAAAAAAAATTGGAATAGATGGTCTTTATCACAATGTGAAAAAAGCCAACTGTTATGGTTTGAGTCTGAATGTCCCCCAAAGCCTCATGAAGTCATGGAGGTGGACTCCTAGAGTTTGTGAATGACTCACGGTCCAATGCTGAGTTATGGGTGTGAGTGCTATACCCAAGTTGGTGTGGCCTATATACAATATAAAAGACAGGAAAAGTCTTCTCTTTATGCTCTTACACTTTTTGTTCTTGTTGCTTTTGATAACTGCTGCCATCATGAACTGTTGCATCTCTGCTGTGCCACTCAGCCTTAGAGCCAGCTGAGTATGGATTGAAACCTCCATAAACAGCTAAATACTAGATTCATTCCTTCCTTAATTTTGGATGTCACATATTTTGACCCATTAACAATAGAAAAGTAACTAAGACACAATCTATGACAAACCAACAGCCAACATCATACCAAATGGACAAAAACTGAAAACTCTCTCTCTAAAATCAGGAATAAGACAAGGATGTCCACTGTCTCCACTCTTATTCAACATAGTCCTGGAAACTTTAGCTGGAGCAATTAGACAAAAGAAAGAAATAAAACTAATAAACAAAGGAAAAGAAGTTAAACTATCATTATTTTCAGATCACATGATACTCTACATAGAAGACTCCAAAAACTCCACTAAAGCACTGCTAGATTTAATAAGTAAATTCAATAGTGTAGCTGAATACAAAGTCAGTACCCAAAATTCAGTAGCCTTCCTGTACAAGAATAACAAACTCACTGAGAAGAAATTCAGGGAAACAACACCTTTTACAATAGGATCCCCCCCCAAAATGAAATGCCTAAGAATCAATCTAACAAAGGATGTCAAAGACCTCTACATTGGAAATTATAATACTCTGAAAGAAGATATTGAAGAGAATATTACAAAATGGAGGTCTGGGATTTAGCTCAGCTAAACAAGCACCTGCCTGGCAAGTGTGAGGTAGTGAATTTAGTTCCTGATACCAATAAATAAAATAAAATAAAATAAAATGGAGTGATATCCCATGCTCTTGGGCAGGAAGAACCAATATAGTGAAAATAGCCATACTTCCAAAATTATTATACAAATTCAATGCAATCCAATCAAAATTCCAATAGCATATCTCACAGAATTAGAGAAAACTATCCTAAATTTCATTTGAACCAGAAGAGACCTAAAATAGTAAGGCAATCCTAGAAAACAAAAGCAAGGCAAGGGGTACATCACAATCCTGGCTTAACATTGTATTATCACTATTGTGATTTAAAAACCAATGTGGTACTAGCAAAAAAAAAAAAAAAAAAAAAAACAGACCCGAAGATCAGTGGAACAGATTAGAAGATATAGAAACAATTCTAGACACAATAAGCCACCTTATCTTTGACAAAGGCGCTAAACACCTTCACTGGGAGAAAAATAGCCTCTTTAATGAATGGTGCTGGAAAAACTGATCACATGCCAGAGATTAAAACTGGACCCATATCTTTCATCATGCACTAAACTAAATTCAAAATGGATAAAAAATCTAAATATTAAAACAGAAATATTAAATCTAGTGGAAGATAGAGTACGTAAGACTCTTGAAGACATTGGTGTAGGCAAAGATTTTATGAACAAAACCCCAATTGCACAGGAACTGTCACAAAGAATCAACAACTGGGATCTCATCTTACAAAAAACTTTTGCACAGAAAGAGAAACCACCAACATGGTAAAGAGACATCCCACAATGTGGGAGAAAATGTTTGCCAGCTATTCCTCAGGCAAAGGTTTACTATCAAGAACATATAAAGAACTCAAAACAATCAGTCCTTCCAGATTTAAAAATCCAATCCAAAAATGGGCATCAGAGATAAATACACCTTCTTAGATGAAGAAATACGAACAGCAAATAAATATGTGGGAAAAATGTGTTCAGCATTACTGGTCATTTGAGAGATTCAAATTAAAACAATACTGAAATTCTACCTCACTCCAAAAAGAATGGCTATTATCAAGAAATCAATCAATAGCAAATGCTGGAGAAGCTGTGGAGAAAAAGAAACTCTTCTCCACTATTGATGGGGATGTAGACTGATACAATCATTGTGGAAATCTTAAAAAACTGCATTCAATTGTCCGAGATTCAATGGTGGAGATTCTTTAAAAATTAGTGTTGGAGGTCCCATTTGATCCTGCTATTCCCCTTCTGGGTATCTTCCAAGAACAATTAAAAACATCATACCACAGCAATATATGTGCAGCCATGGTCATAACAACACAATTTAAAATAGCTAAATCTTAGAAACAACCTAAATGCTTATCAGTTGAGGAATGGAGAAAAAAAAGATATGGTACTTTTATATAATCGAGTACTATCCAGCTGCAAAGAAGGACAAACTTGAGACTTTTTATAAGTAAATGGATGCAACTTGAGACCATACGCTTAAGTGAAATAAATCAGACATGCATGTGTAAACATTGTATCATCTCCCTAGTGTTATACTACAGATTTCTCTAAGTACATTGAAGAAAAGGCTTTGCACTGGTACTGTTTGGACCACTGAATGCAGATGGCTAATGCTCTGGGTGACTGACTTGGGGATGGCAATGTGCAATGTATGCACCATTGTTGTCCCCTGATGGTCACGTTTGGAAATTTTGTTTTCTTTTTTCTTTGAAATAAAATGGATTTCAGTAATAAATAAATAAATAAATAGGCACATGATCAAGGGAACAAAAAATAATAAAAACAAAAATAATAAAACAAATATAAATCTTCATCAGAGGAAGGAACTTTTTGTCCATGCCTCACATTATCCCTCCAAATTATTTTAGGCAGGTAGAGGGATGTAGGTCAATAGTAGAACATGTGTCTAACTTGTGCAGGACCCTCACTCTGTTCAATCTCTAACACCCCCCCAAATGATAGCAATGACAATATCTTAGGTACAGTGTACAGCAAGCCATGATAATGAAAGACAAAAAGAATACTATAACAACTACTAAAAATTTCACCATTAAAATAGAGAACAAGCAAGACCTGACTGAATGGTAGCATGTGTGAAGTGGCCTTGGGGTGAAACTTTGGCTATAATATTATGAATAGTGAACGTAGCAAGAATGGCATTACCAGAAATAGAATGTGCAAAGGTGAGCAGGGGCAGATGGGGGTTAAGAGCTACTCCTTTAGATGCCTGTTAGATGTGGACATCGTTCTTAAAGGACAGTGACATCCACAAGCTGGGACTCTCCTGAGGGGTAACTCACAGAGACGATGCAGAGTCTGACGACTGCTGAGAACTGGCTACAGCTTCTGGGGACTGTTAGTACCCTAGAAAAAGTCATTTTCAAATTCTTAAAGGAAAGAAATATCTGACTTATTCTGGCTGACTCCACTTGGCAAATAATAACAAATAATGGTGATAACTAGTGTTTACTGGGAAGTTCCTATGTACAAAACACACCCAAACATTTTAAAGAATTATTTACCAGGAATATTCATGACAGACCTACAAGTTACATTTTTGTCATTGTTGTCTTTTTGAGACAGGGTCTGGCTTTGAACTCACCATGTTGCTAAGGTTGGCTTCAGATTAGTAGTGATCCTCTTGTCTCAGCCTCCCAAGTGCTGGGATTACACACTTGGTAATTTACACATTATCATTGCTAGATATAAACTTTGATCAATAGATAAACTTTGATCTTATTGATAGCAAAGCTGGAATTCAGAGTCAGGGAATCTAATTCTGGAATTCACGTACTTTACCAATATGTTGCTGCCCTATTCACAATATCCCTTTAGTATCTGTCATAATCCTATGGGAGAGATCTGTCATTATTCAATTGATTGATTGAGCTTCCGGGAGAACATGGCAGACAGATAACAGCAGCTACGGAGGCTCTCTGAAAGACTCGGCTCAGAAGTCAGGAATGGTGCGGAATAAGGAGACATAAGCCAGTGGAGATATGCTCTGCTGACTCAGGAATGAACTGGACTGAGAGAAACCAACTTGGAACGCAGTCCTGGTGCTAGAGCAGGAACAGAAAAGCCTCAGTGTGGAGGCTGGAGCCCGCACCATTGGAAGCCGCGATTTGGGTTTCCCACTGCACTGCGGCTGCCTCTATATTGGCTCGGCAAGGAGAGAGATGCGTGGAAGCTCTGAGAATGGGAATCTGCGAACGGAGTCGAAAACAGGTCGGGCAGAGAGGTGTGCACTGACTTGTGGTGAGGTGAGTGAGAGAAACTGACACTCTACCACAGTTTGACTCCAGCAGAGGACATTCTGGGACCGGGCAGTCCTGCGGGAGCAGGGCGCGGTGGCGACTTCAGCCACACATCCCCCTCTTAAGTGGGATTTGTGAGAAGTGCCTGGCCTGCGTGACGCTGCTGGCGGACTCGGTAGGCTAGCCCAACCCAGATCCCAGAGCCTGACGGTGGCCGGGAGGGGCGGGCCCCGCGTAGGCTGCCTGGTCTGGAACTTCTGGTGTGCTGCGGTGGGCGGGAACACATAACCAGCACAATTTGATCAGGCTGTGGCTGACAGGGAGGGAAGCTGGGCCTCCTATATAAGCTAGCATATATAAGGAACAAAGAATATGGGAAGAGGCAGCAACAAGAAAGGCTCCTCAGCCCCCAATTCTGAGAAACAGATAATAGCGGACACCGCACCAATAGACATAAAGCGCCATCTAGAGAGCCTCATAGATCAGTTCAGGAATGAAGTTATCAATGACCTGAAGCTAGAAGTAAGCAGAATAGTTAGAGAAATGCTAAGCACCACCCAAGAAAAAACAGATGGTAGAATGGAAGAACAGAAAAAGAGGGGAGAATTGTTTGATGGAGAAAACAGAGAAAGCATAGAATAAGTGAAGCAGGTTCAAAGGGACTACCAGGAAACTTAAAAGTCTATCGAAAACTGGCATAACAGCTTGAAAGAAACTAAGGACAGACTATCTGAACTGGAAGGCAGATTTGTAATATGGGAGAATGAAATGAAAAACTTCTTAAAAATAACAAAGAAACAAACAGCAATAATACAAAGACAAGAAGATGATAAGAGGATCCATAACTTAAGAATTAAGAACATAAAAGAAGAAGTAGGGACACAAACAAATGAACTACAAAAGCTACTCACAGAAATAATCCAGGAGAATTTTCCTAATTTAGCAAAAGGTAAAGATACTCAAATGTATGAGGCATACAGGACCCCAGCTACCTACAACCCAAACAGAGCAACACCCAGGCATATAATAATCAAAATTCCAGAAATTCAATACAAGAACAGAATATTAAAAGCTGTCAGAGACAAGAAACAGACCACTTACAAGGGAACACCCATCAGAATTACAGCAGATTTCTCTGCACAAACCATCAAATCACGAAGAGCGTGGGGAGAAATAATTCAAGCTTTGAAGGATAATAATCTCCAGCCAAGATTGAGATATCCTGCACAACTGTCCCTGGAAATTGATGGAAAAACAAGGTGCTTCCAGGATAAGGAGGAACTGGGGGAATTTGCAACCACCAATTCAACTCTACAGAGAGTATTGCAGGATATTCTAAAAAAAGAAAAATACAAAGAATCCAGAAATAGTGGTGGGGAGGCCACAACGAATGGAGCAGAGAACAAAATGAAGAAGACAAACTGACAGCTAATGACAGAAAAAGAGCTCAACAGAAATGAGGCAGAGAAGACTGGATGATAGGAACAGCTATTTTGGAGAAAATGACATCTTAATAGGTAATACTGATTTAGTATCATCTTGTTTTGAAGTCTCATCAAGCTTTTGTTCTTCTGTCTCCATTGGTCTGAATAGGTTGTATCTTATTGGATTTTATTATGTACGATAGTATAAGCAAAAACTTTTAAAGACAAGGAGATTATACAGAAACCATTGTTCATTTTCTGTTAATCAATTCTAAATACCCTATAATGCTGTCATTCTCTTAAATGGTTTTACATTGTTTTGATATATTTAATGCTATATTTAACGAAGTTGTACTCACAGATTTCAAGGAAAGAGACAATATGGTAACTACTTTTATGTCAGGATTATCTGGTGGTGAAACACTATTCTGCTTAAATGGTTATGTTTTGATCTGTGCTGTTTTGCTGTTATGCCCTCTTTTATCTCAATCTCCACTCCATTATTTACTTTTTTATTTTTATCCTTTTAATTAAGGGAAAAATAAATAAAAATAGCAGGATATATTATAGTAACCCACTTTGACTTTCCATTATCTCGATTTAAAGCCCTGTATTACTCTCACCATCTTGTTTTTGACTGATGTTCCCCTTTCTGTTTTGCTGGATAGTACTAGGTTTGAAAGTTTAGGCAACAGCTGTGAAGATAGTGAGATTCATTATGACGCCCATTCTTGTTGACTTTTATCTACTTTTGAAGACCTACAATGTCTCCAATGTTTTGGTTTTGTCGGTTTTGTTCTTTACTGTTTTGTTCAATTTTATTATAACTAATGATATAGGCAATTCTATTAGAGATAGCGGGAGGCATTATGGTAACCACTGTTGATCACCTTGTATTATGTTTTTACATTATCTATTATGTCCACCCTTTTTATTTGACCAACTCTGTTCTGTTATGTCACATTTGGTTTTACTCTCTTCCAAAAAAGTAATAAGAACCGTGGGAGCAATAAAACCCAAAATGTGTAATAGTCATTGTACAAAAGAGAGGAAAAGAAAGTGCTCTAAACTATATAACTGCATGTATATTTAAGTGTATAAGATAGAAAATGATATCACTGAGTTTTATTGGATCATTGAACAGAACTGTTTGCAGTATCATTGTTGGAATGTCCACTTTACAAGCTTTAATTTTGTGACTTGAACTATTATTTCTAAGATAGCAATATGTAATCCATTAACTAGTGATTTCCTACTGTTTATTTTTTTCTGTAAATCTGTATAACTTGTACCCTTTCTCTGCTTTTTTTCTCCTTAAATAAAATTAAAAAAAAAAACACAAGCCAGAGTTGAAAATTTCCAACAACAAAACTGAAGGTGGTAGATGTTGTTGATAAGTCATGCAACAACAATGATGTCACTCGAAACACAACACTCAATCCAATACACATGCAGCATAAACAGTTTGATGGTTTACAAAGAAAATAACAAGTATAAAATATCACAGAAAAATTTTCTTAGAGGATTAGGACTGGAGCTCATAAGAGATTATTTATAACAGAGGAAAACCAAAATGTTGCCCAGGGAACTAGGCCAAAAAATTGTGAATCATATTGGTGAGCTGACAGGTGAACAGGCAGATGCAGCATCACAAAGACCCACTATGATAATAGGAAAACAAGATGTCAACCGTATCCTACAAGAAAGGACAGGAAAACAAAACATATATACTCTCAGTGTAAGTGATATTTGTGTATGGAACACACAGTTGTCATGTGTGTTACTGCCTTGGGGGTGACAGTGGAAGCAAAGCTTATTTTTGGAGTAGATTCCTTTCTACTGGTATTTCATTGTAGTTTGTATAAGAATTTATTCCTGACATTAAATCTGCTGGAAGATAGAGTAGGTAAAACTGTTAGAGACATTGGTGTAGGCAAAGACTTCCTGAACAAAACTCCAATTTCACAGGAACTATCATAATCAACAACTGGGATCTCATCTTACTGAGAAGCTTTTGCACAGCAAGAGAAACCAACAACACAGTAAAGAGACATCCCACAATGTGGGAGAAAATGTTTGCCAGCTGATCCTCAGACAAAGGATTACTATCAAGAACATACAAAGAACTCAAAAAAATCGGTCCTCTCAGATTTAAAGACCAAATCCAAAAATGGACATCTGAGATGAATGCAAACTTCCCAGATGAAGAAATATAAACAGCAAATAAATATATGAATAAATGTCCATCATCATTGGTCATTCAAGAGATGCAAATTAAAACACTGAGACTCCACCCCAGAGAGAACAGCTATTACTAAGAAATCAAGCAACAATAAATGCTGGAGGGGCCGTGGGGAAAAAGGAACCCCTCTCCACTGTTGGTGGGAGTGTGGACTGGTGCTACCATTGTGGAAATCAGTGTGGAGATTTCTCAAAAACTAGGGCTGAAAAAAAAACACTTAAAACCAGGACTGGAGTTTCCATTAGACCCAGCCATTCCCTCTTGGGTATCTTCCCAAAAGAGTTAAAAGCATCATATCATGGTGACATAACACTGCGGTATGATATAAACACCCATATGGATAGTAGCACAGATTTTAATAGCCAAATCTTGGAAACAACCAAGAACCCAAACTGGTGAGTGGATAAAAAGATGTGCTTGTGTGTGTGTGTGTGTGTGTGTGTGTGTGTGTGTGTGTGTGTGTGTGTGTTTTAATACAATGGAGTACTTTTCTCCACAAAGAAGGATATCTGGAGACATTTCTAGGAAAATGGGTTCACCTTGAGTCTTTAGTGAAATAAACTGCACACACATGTGTAATTACGGCATTGTTACTCGGGTATGAGAAACTGAAATTATAAAATTAGGACCAAAATGTATTTGGAATAGGAGGGAAATGTTCAAATGGGGAAGGGAACAAGAGAGAGGGGAGGAGGAGAGAAAAGAAAGGAAAAGCAAGAAAAGATGAGAAAAGAAGGAAAACATGGACATGAAGTTTTATAAATACGGAGGAGACGAGGGACTGAAGTGGGAGGGGAATGAGGAAAAAACAAGTTACATCATTTACAGCTACAAACTCCCTATGACGAACATGATCCTTGTATATATCTGAGATGTACCAATAAAATCCAATGTAAAAATAAATAAATAGATATATAAATGAGAGTTTATTTCTGATGTTATCTTTTAGGTTTTGTAAGTAGGTACAGAGCTGATGTGAAAATCTATTCTAGACATACAATACAGATTAAGAATTTAGGATTTATTTTATTGATATATTATGTTCCCGTTAACCACACACTGTATGCTACAATAAGACCTCCTGACAAGACAGCAGGACCCTGAGATGTCAGGAGTGTCCTACAAAAAGGCCAGAAAAGCAAAGACATTAGACATTAGACCCAGTAAAAGCAGCATGTGTGAAAGGGACATGCCCTTGTCTGTGTGCAGACTGCCTTAGGCATGATGACTGAAGGAAACAGTTTTATGTAGAGTGCTATTGTTACTTTCATTGTAGTTCAAATGAGAATTTATTTCTGATGTTTCTTTTTAGACTTTGTACACCACACACCAGTTGATGCTGCAAATTTTGATTGCTTTTTTATAAAAAATATTACAAACTCAATACTTTATTTTTGTGATTTTTTTACTGTTAAGTAATCATTGTTTAATAAAATGAAACTCAAAATTAAAATTAATAATTCATTGGTAGAAATATTCTAAAGCATATATGTGAGTCTGTCAGACTCACATTTATGAGCGTTGATGACAAAATTAGTCTTCTGTTCCAAGGGCACCTTTGGCCCCCACCCCTGTACAGAGCACTTTTCCTTCTCCTCCGTTCTCTCTCTCTCTCTCTCTCTCTCTCTCTCTCTCTCTCTCTTGGGGGGGGTCTTTTTGAGACAGGGTCAGGCTATGTGACCTTGAACTCACTATGTAACCCAGGCTCTTCTTGAATTTGCAAGGATCCTCCTGCCTCAGCCTCCCAAGTGCTGGAATTACTGGCATGCACCATCACACCCGACTCCTCCTTCCTTCTTTTCTTATTTTTAATACCTCTAATAAGTGTGCAACCTCGATGCTTTGTATCCTGTTCAATTATTTGTTCCCAGACAAGAGCCTAGAAAGTACCAGTGAGCAAAGCGTAACACCCCAGAACCCCAATAACAGTTTCAGTCTGTGATCAGTGGGTTCCACTGTTTTGGGGCCAGTGGTGAGAAGGCACAGTACAGAGGGATTGCATTGCACATCTGATAACTCACTTCCTGGTAAGGAAGCAAAAGACAGAAAAAGGAAAGAGGGGGATCCCACCAGCTCCTTCAAGGGCATGCGCCAAGGGACTGGAGGCGCAAGTGGATCCCACCAGGCCCCCTGCTCAGCTTCCGTCAGATTCTAATAGCACCAAGCTGGGGACCAACGCTGTAACACACAGGCCTTGGGAGACATTTCCTCCCCAAATTGTAGCACTAGCGTATGCATCATGTTCATGCACTAATGCCAAAGAGACTAAACATCCAAATTTAAGAGCCAAAACTATAAAACCCTTAGAAGAAAACATAAGGATAAACATTTACGACTTTGTATTAGGTGATGTTTCTTAGATATGACACCAAAAGTGCAGGCAACGAAAGAAAAAAGATAAACTGGACTTCATGAAAAGTTTAAATAAGCCAGGCATGGTGGCATATTTGGCAGTTCAATTGCAATAACCCCCCCACACCCAAAAAAAGAAAGGCAAACTGTATTCAGACTTTGCTTGAAATTCTAGTTAAGGAAACAAGACTAATGCAACTGAAGCATTTAGGGAGCCACTACGTTGGGTATTTTAGGACCAGAATGTCCAGGCTCATAGAAGTGCAGAGCTGAATGTTCCTTGGGACCCTTCTACTTCTCTTTACGCAGGTCCTGCCTCTGGCAGAGTGTGATCATAAAGGAGTAAACACATCAGTCTGTCCAACAGATATGCAGCAAGTTCCTATTAAGTGCCAGGCATCTAATTTACAATAATTTAAATATTACAAAAATGAAAATAAAGCAGTTGAACAATGTGTATCTGGCACTGTGGGAAGGAATTTATAGGAAGCGATTATGATCATCTATTAAGCAGCTCTTTCTCACTGTTGAACTTTGCCAGTTTTGCCCATCCTACGATAACCACATTAACAATCTAAAAGGAAAATAATTCATGATCAGGACATACAAATGTTCCTCACAGGTCCCACACAAATATATATTTATGTATCTCTATTATCAAAGAGATATTCAAAGTTGATGCTGGATTCTGTGGTCAGAGACAACCTAAGTGCTTGTAATTAGTTACTAGCTGCGTGATAAATCATTTAATCTCTAGGCCTCGGCTTCCTCATCTGTAACATGAGTGTAACAATATTTCCTACCTTGTTGAGATGTTCTGAGATTAAATAAGGTAATGAAGGTAAAGGTTCCAGCATTATATCTGTGCCGCAAAGTCTTCAATTAACATTAGATACACATTTGGGAGAAAAGATTAGCCCTTCTCTCTAATTACAATTCACCAACGAGGCATCCGGTACTTGGAGAGGCATCAAGTGTCCTTCCTTTAATATAATATCTATGATTTCTTCACTATTATTTTTCATTACATAGTTCTGAAAGAACTAAAAAAGTTTTTAGCTAAACAAAAGATTTTCAGTAGAAACAACATGATAGTCTACAATATCTTTTTAGATGTTATCTGTCCTGCAAAGATTCAAGAATCCTGTGATCGGAGCAGGGGAAGTTCACAGGGAGAGAACAGAGAAGATCTTAGGCTCAGAAGGTAGATGGTGAGGGGTGCTCTGCAAGGTTCTCCAAGGCCTTCGGCCTTCCGAGAGCCTGAGCTTCTCACAGCAGAAACCAGGGTTCAGACTGCTGGAAAGTCTATGACTTAACCAAAACAATGAATGAGATACTAATTAATGCAGTTGCTTTTTAAAATATTAATTTTTGTTTGTCGTTTTTTTGTCTTTTATTTTTTAAATTTTGAGACAGTTTACAACGTTAGTTGAACTTGCAATTCTCCTGGTTCAATCTTAGAATCTAGCACTTAGAGAATTAGAAATATATTCCAGCAAGTAGTACCAAGTTTTATATGAAAGTCAGTGGACATGCAGATGACCCATTTAAAAATGTGGCCCATTTTACAGCCTGGGCCCTTGAGTGAGAAGGCATCTTTTCAAAGTAAGGAAAAATAAGACAGAAGAGGGCTTAATAATTTGCCTTGAGTTAGTTATTTAGCATTCTTATTTTAAAAGATGGTGGTAGTTCAGGCTCAGTATGTCCCATTGTCTGCTGCTGAGGACGTTTGAATTCCACAGAAACAGAAAGTGGATTAGTGGTTGCCAGGAGCTGGAGGGGTGGAATGGGGAGGTGATTGCTAATGGCCAGGATTTGCTGATTTAAGTCAAGGTGAAGAGAATAGACCGCCTGCGGTCTTTGGGGAGGTTAGTCTCTCTGAGGGGGACTGACAGCTACAACAATCACTGCAGTCTGACTGATAAATGCGATGAGGCAAGAGGTACAGGGAGCTGAGTCAGCAGCACCTCTGCAAGAAGTGACCTCTAATAACCAGTAAGTCCAAGGGAGAGGGCTGGAGAGCAGCAGGACACCAGCTCTGGTGCTCCTGGAAAAGTGAACAGGATATCCAAAGGCCATGCACAGTGTGCTTAGGGGATGGGGAAATGTTAGTCAACCCCACCAGGATGGGAAGCAGGGAGAACGCAAGGAGGGGTTGGATCACACATGAGACAAAGCAGTGGCAGCCATCAAGAGGCTCTGAGGAGGAAGTGACATGATCTGTTTTAGTTTCTGGAGCATCGCTTCAGAACACAGAATGAATGGGGGTAAAGTGAGGCGGGGACAAGGTTAGGAAACAGAGCATAACCATGGCCTAGACCAGGGCAGTGGTGATGGGGCTGGGGAGAGGCAGACAGAGGAAAGGTATAGCAGAGGTTGAACCAACAGTGCTTGTTAAGCAGATGGAATGAGCTAGGGAGAAAGAATCCAGGGTTATTCCGTGTGATCTGACATGAGACATCTGGGGTCATTCAATGTCTCCTTCCTCTCACAAAAGCAGAAGAAATCTGGAAAGATTTCAGTTCTAGAAACACTAGCCTTAAATTGCCTCTGAAGCTATCTAAATGAACATGTCTGTGAGGTGAGTGCCACACGTCTAAGCTCTGAGAAGGGTTGGCTTGAGGACCATAGATCTGTGAATCATTGCTTTAGTTTGCATTTGAACTGTCTCCCAAAAGCCTGGTCCCCAGGGTGTAGTGCAATGGGGAAGTCATGGGACCTTTAAGAGGTGAGAGACGGTCGGAGGAAATTAAGTGGAGGGTGCGCTCTTGAAGAGGACTTGGGGACCCTGGCCCTGTCTCTTTCTGCTGTCCTGCCTCCACAAGATGAGCAGGCCTTCTCCATCGCCATGTACTGGTGCCACGGTGTACTGGCTACCAAGGGCCAAGCTTCCTTCTGGAAGTCTCTGAAACCATGAGTCAAAACATACCTTTCCTCCTCTGAAGTTGTTTAGCTTGGGTGTTTGTAACAGTGATGGTGAGCTGACTAACAAGTCAACCTGAAGATGGAAATGGAAGCCATAGTAGCAGGTGAGATCCTGGGGGAAGTTAGATGAGGAGAGATGGGGGCATCCAGGAAGATGGTAGAGTAGTGAACGGCAGAGAAACAGTCTCTGAGGTTTGGTGCCTGAATGCTGGAATATAGCAATGTGAGGAAGAGAAGAGGTGGAGAAGGTCCCTAGGACCACGCAAAGATCTGAAGGGAGAAATGAGCAAAGGGAAGGACTTCAAGATGAAGGAAGTGGTAAGCAGTGCTTTCTCCTCAGGCTCTGGCTCACTGCATGGGAGGAGCAGCTGAAGTCTGCAGATATCCAGAGACTGCTGGTGCCCCACAGGCCTCCAGGAGAACAGAGCAGTGGACACAGTGGATTGCAGTGGCTGGTGAGTTTTTCAGTTGCAGACATCCTCCAGAAGGAGGGTATTGACAGGTAGCCATCTTGGAGAACGGTCAACTGAGCTCAGAACTCAGAGCAGTGGCAGGCTCCCTCTAGTGGCTCTCAGTGCCAGGGTGAGGTGGAGCGGAGTTCACGCCAGCAGGAGAAATGTGAAGGTGATTGGCTGAACAAACAGCCCCAGCCTCACAGCCAAAAACCAGCCTGAACTTCCGTGGAACTAATGGTGCAGGCTTGCTGGGATTACCCACCACCCTGCCATAAATCTACAGCTGGCTTGCTGGGATTAATCAACACGGATCTGGGCTCTGTCTGCCCAGTCTCTGCCAGTGACAGCACAGACATGGCCTGATGTGGACATTTTTTCTTTTGGTTTTTTGTTTCTTATTTGTTCTTGTTTTCATGTGAGTGTGAACATTGTTTCTAGTTGTTGTTCTGTTTTGTTCTTCTTTTTTCCTGTTCTTGCCGTCTTGTCTTCTCTACCAGTTTCCCAAAGTTTGCAGTCTTTGTCCTCCAGCCTTGCTTCTTATGTCTTCCTCTTCTTCTCTGTCTTTATTTTCCCCCTGACCCTTGTTCAATTTTATCCCCTGGGGATAAAACTACCAGACTGAAGGCTTATTTACTGAATATAACTTTCTGGTTTGTTTTAGTTATACAACCAGAACCAGTTCATATGGTTAAAGGTAGCAAATGAATGGTTACCACAGTCTGTCATTTTCTAGTCTGTGTTTGAGTAGAGATGGAATCTTAGGATCCAAACGCCAAGAACAAAACAAGTGTGACACCTGCAGAAGGGAGGAGCCTGGGAGCAGAGCCAGGGGAGGCTGAGAGGAAGGAGCACCGTCCTGCCTTCGCTGTGCCTCGAGAGCTGAGGGAAGGAGTGGCTCCAGCGCTGAGGGGGGAGAGGTCAGTAGAACAGAAACTGCAAATTTCTGTTGAATTTAGTAACAAGGAAGTTGTTGTAACTTGGGAAATTTCTGTGGAAACCTAAATTCCACTAAGTAATGAGTGGCCTGAATGTAAGACAGCATAAAATACTAAGTTTTTTTTGTACTGGAGATCGAACTCACGACCTTGCACTTGTCAGGCAGGCGCTCATGCCCCTGAGCTAAATCCCTGGCCCAAAAAATTCTTTTTAAAAAATGAGTCTGACGAAATACCCGTCAACCAGTGAATGGATAAAGATGTGTGTGTGTGTGTTTTTTAATACAATGGAGTTCTACTCTGCTGTATAGAAGGATAAATTTGAGCATTTCTAGGCAAATGGATGCTCCATGAAACCATACTCTTCAGTGGAATAAATCAGGCACACATATAGAAATACTGCATTGTTTCCGCGGTGTGAGAAACTGAAAGTGTAAATAAAGACCAATGTGGAACAGATACTGTGAACTAGGAAGAAAATGCTCAAATGGGGAGGGGAACAAGGGAGGTAGAGGGGTAAGAAAAGAAAAGTAAAAAAAAGTTGAGAAAAGAAGGAAAAAATAGAAACAAAGCTTTTGTAAATGGGGAGGGGAAGGAGTTGAAGGGAGGCTCGGGGAATGGAGAAAAAAGAATCAAGTTCCATCATGCACAGATACAAATTCTCTATGATAGGGGGCTGGGGATTTAGCTCAGCGGCATAAGTGCCTGCCTTATAAGCAGGCAGTCGTGAGTTCGATCCCTGGTACCGATAAAAAGGAAAAAGACAAAAAAAAAAAAAATTCTCTATGATAAATGTGATCATTATATATAATTAAAATACCAATAAAATCTGGTTGGAAAATGTATATGTTTAGAACAGCTTTTATATGAGCAAGCATACCTCATAAACTAAAGCTCCCCCCACCAGAAAAAAAACGAAAGAAGGAAAGAAAGAAAGAAAGAAAGAAAGAAAGAAAGGGGTCTGAGATGGGCTTGTTGGCGGACCCCTGTAATTTCTGCACTCTGGGAGGCTGCCAAAGGAGGAACACAAGTGAAAGCCCAGCGTGGATAACAGCCTCTCAGTGAGAGCGTGTTTCAAAGGAAAAAATAAATAGTATTCATTTTTTTAAAAAGAAAGAAAAGGAGGAGAAAGAGGGAGAGGGGGAAGAAGACGAAAAGTTGGGCAGAATGACCTAAGAGCTAATGAGAATGGAAGTTACCGGGAAGAGGGGGAAGTTGACCATACGGTGGGTGGGTCAGTTGACAGAACAAGAGCTTGGAGAGGAGGACTGAAGCCTGCTCTGAGCGCTGCCGTGAAGATGGTCTCACTCTCTGGGCTTCCTACTCTGGGTGCTTGCTCACAGGAGCCACGATTGCATAATCAGGGGTTTACTAACTGCCTAACATCACAGTAATAGCTGGACTTACTGTCACAGTGGGACTGTTTCCACCAGCAAACACACCGCACTTCCCTGTGTTCTGACCCAGAGCACCAGTCATCAGGTGGTTACTCCCACTGGGCAGAGTGGGATGTTAAAGGGGCATCTGTGAAGGGCACTGTCTCTGCAGACAGGCAGGCTGAATGCTGGTCCCCAAACTGTGAGGAAAGTGAAGCAGCTGGAATCTGTGAAACGGGGTGCAGAGAGAAAGAGCGCTGCCTGGGAAAATATTAGATGACAGCCGTGTTGTCTTCAGGAACCGAGCAATATCGAGAGCCCCTGACTCTGCTGGAATCTGCATCTGCAGGCCTGCGAGTTCGACAAGCCAGCAGCTGGCGCATCTCAGCAGAGACCCACACGGTGCTTTGACCCAGTGCCAGAAGCCTGATGAACACAATAGAGAGAGGAGAGGGGCAAGGGTGACAAAAGCCGCCTGGAAGAGGCAGCCACAATGATGGGCCAAGAGCCTGAACTGTGAAAGGGAAGAGGTGAAGACAGGAGCTTGTGATATGCAAGGGGACAGCGCCCTGACTGCGTGTCTTCGCACTGTCTTGGTTAATCTGCAGTTTGGCAACTCCGTTCAGTAGCACTCCTTTAAAATGTGCCCTTCAAAGCCAAAGCCCTCATCTTACGTGTCTTATAAAAACTCATCTTATACAAGCTCCAGCTCGATTTGACTATCAAAGGCTAGAGGAGCATTATCCTTCGTTGAAACATCATGCTGTACAGATTGCAGCATCCCGTGTCATCAAAACAGCCTAGAATTGTCACTAACAACACAGGATGTAGAAGCTGGAGGAGAGACAGGCAAGTCTTCAGCACTTTGGTGGGATGGTCTGCTCTGTACTGGCATTGCCAGTGAATAGGCATGGGCATCCTGCAGTGGACGCAAGCACCCTTCCTCATCAGACAGAATGTAATTGCTGTGAGGATATTGTCTTGCAAATTATTAGCAGAGCATAAAAGTATTAAGTAGCACACGGAGAACCTTAGAGACTTCAGGGGAAACTTCAAAATGGCTTTCACAGATGCTTTTCAATTCTCAGTTTAGCCAATGGGAGAAGCCTCAATATTTGGATTACAAAGACTTTGTTTATGCCGCTTGATTCAAAGTCAATCCAGTGATGGGACTGTTGATGGCGGCAACAGAAAAAAGCATAAATCTGCTTCTGAAAGATGAGCCTCGACAGTGGGGGAGCCATCCCTTTAATTTCAAATGACAATGGGTGTTCAGGGCTGACACCTCCATCCTTCTCCAGAACTTCTTCAAAGTACACCTGTCAGAAAGTGCATCACTGGTGGACTTCATCCCCATGCCACTTCCCTGTCACTTGATGTTTTAATTTCTCCATATGTGCCCTTAACAGGAATTTTCTTTGTGAATTAAAAATGTTATTTCAACTAGTAACAGAATGACATCCTTGCATTTGCAGTCATCATGATTAGCGCTACAGCCAACACATACAACTCCTGCTCCCCACTCCTCTGGGCTTAGCTGGGAGTCCGGTTCACACGCGTAGCCTCTCTGCCACTGTGGATGTCACTCCCGTCCCCTGATTTCTGGCCCCGCTTATGTGGCACCTGAAGGTGACCGGCATGTGAGTTGCACACCAGGGAAAGCACATTTCTTTCTGAAAATAAAGACCTTGTTGCATTTCCCACTCAAATAACTGACCCTCCCCAAAACCAGAGGAAAAAAGCTATCAGTTTTATTTTATTTTTACTCCTAACATGTGCAGCGCTGGGAATCGAACCCAACATGCTAGGCCTGGGTTCCAGCTGACCTTGCCTCCCCGTACCCCAGCCTATTTTATTCTTCCTCACCTTGAAATATTTGAACATAAAGTAGGAGGAGATTTCGGTGGGAGTAGAAAGTCTGCAGATAATTTTGTTTCTTGTGTCACTCTTCACAGTGGCCAGCAAGGGGAGTTACAGGAACAATTACAGCGGTTTGCATTAGACTTGTGAACACACCTCTAACGATTGATTATTAATCACCCTGTGCCCTGCACCAGACTTTTCCTGTCACACAAGTTGTATTTTACTATGTAATACCAGTCTAGCCTTCCTTTTTCTCTCCTAGTTTGCTGACCAAAAATTAGCTGTGAGCTTCAAGGTCACAAACCTGCTGGAATGGCAGACATAAATGAGCTTTCAATGCTTGGGTGGCATAAAAACCTCATTGTAACCACAAGTAGCCCAAACCCCTTAATGCGGATAAGACAGCATTCAACTGACTTCAATCAAAAGGGACTTAAATGCAAGGGAAGTGGCCTTGGGGACAACTGGCCAGGACTGAGCAGGGCATTGTTCTAAGTTCTACTGGGGCTTAGGAGATTGGCAGGGCACCTGCTGCTCTCCAGAGCGGAATGCTCAGGTCAGCCCTGAAAATGCCCAGGCCTGAGATATTCTGGGGCCCTGGTTCCCCAGCCATCCAGCAATGGAGACTCCCAGGTAGAGAGAGAAGGGAAGAGCCCTCTGGAGAGGCAGGGGAGACATTTTCTACCCCCAAGAAAAGCCTGGAACAGCTCGCTTCCTTTTAACCTGTCCTTCACGCTTCCTTGCTCCAACCAAGGCTTTCCAGGCTCTTCCGGGAGCAATGCTACGGTGCCTCTGCCGCAGAAACAGTTAATCACTAACCACTGTCAGGCATAAGGCTTCACTTCATTGGCTTAGTTTGGGACCAGAATCAATGATTGCATCCCCTGCTTAGTGCCTCAGGTCTACTTTCCTCACTGCCATCCTGGCTGCTGAATAGTTTGCTGTTGATGAAAAAATAGACTATGAACCAGTAATAACTATTTTCTCTCTCTGTGGAGGTCAGAATCAGTTTGAGCGATTAAAAAATATGTATATCTTTGGGAATATAGCTCAGCGATAGAGCATGTTCTTAATATGTGTGAGGCCCTGGGTCTGATTCCTACCACCACTAAAAGAAAACATTTAAAAATCCTAAATAAATTACATATCCTGTGTTTTGCTTATGCATAGGCTGCATTTGATATGCAGAGAATCTGGCTCTGTAAATAAGAAAGGTAATTTTTAGTCCTGGCCCTGCACTTTATTAGCCATATGATCTGGGACAACTCATATAATTTTTGAGTTTGTGCTCCCACCTACACTAATCAGGGCAGTGGATGGGCAAGATCTCAGACTTTTTTTTTTTTTTAATCAGTACCGGGGATCGAACTCATGGCCACCTGCTTGCAAGGCAGGTGCTTATGCCGCTGAGCTAAATCCCCAACCCCCAAGATCCCAGACTTGAAAGTCAGGCAGACCAGGATTTTAATGCTTGTTATTTATGTATTAGCTGGCTGACTTTAAGCAATTGACTATTAACATTATTCTAAAAGCTTTACAGTGATAATGTATGTGAAGCTTTTAGCATTGTTCTTAGATGACTATAAGCACTCAATAAATAGCTGTTATAATAATCATGACAATGATAATAATTATTAAAATTCTTGAGAACCTTTTTGTAAGCCCTAAAAATGCCTTAAGCCTGAAGTGTTGAAGTCAGTTGCTATGAACAAGCCTGTTCATTTGACCATGTGCTTCTTAAAGGAGCTTGCTTAGAAATAGACTGAAATTACAGAAAATTTCAGGGCATGGTGGTACATGCCTATAATTCTGGCACTCGGGAGGCTGAGGTAGAAAGACTGTCACGAGTTCAAGGCCAGCCTGGGCTACACAGTGAGACCTTGTCTCAAAAAATAAAAAGATAAAATATTATAGAGAACTTTGAAAAGTTTAGGTTTTATTATACAGTACTACATAACATATTCCACAAGCAATATGATTTATAGGGTTGTAATAAACACAGTTATTATAAGCCAGTTTTCTTGGTTTTTTTTATGGTGTAATGCCTATGAAGACATCTTTTAAAGGTTAGAGTTACTCAATAGAACTACCATAAGTACAAGAAAAGAGAAAAGAGAGAAATTGGCTATTTTCAATTTTTGGGGGAGGGGGGTCTTTTTAGACAGGGCTTCACTACGCAGTTCATGCTGGCATTGAACTCACTTTATGGCCCAGGCTGGCCTCAGACACACGGTAACCCTCCTGCCTCAGCCTCCCGACCCGGCCTCTTTTCAATTTTAAAACTGGAATATTCTTTAAGAGCCAGGCATGGTGGTGTGTGCCCGTAACTCCAGTACTAGGGAAGCTGAGGCAAGAGGATCAGCGTGTCTTCAGTGTCAGCCTGGGCTACATAACAAGTTCAAGGCCAGCCTAAACTACTCAAAAAAATTTTTTTAAGTACAATATTCTTGCTGGGCATGGCAGCACACGCCTGCAATCCTAGCACTTGGGTGACTGAGACAATAGACTGCTGCAGGTTTGAGACCAGCCTGGGCACATAAGGAGACCCTGTCTAAAATTTTTTTTTTCTTTCAACTTATAGTTTTGAAAATATTCTCTTTATAATGTTTAGGCTCACTTTAAAATTATTCTCAGGCAACTGTAACTTATTAGAAATGAGCTGTGACCACTAACTGTACCTGTCTCTCTGAATAAGGCTATCATACTTCAGGTCCTGCTGTCGCTGCGGGGACAGAGTGAATGAAATGCTACAGGTGTTAAGTTTTTTGTTACCCTAAAAAATACCGGAGAGAGTCGAAGTAAAAACAGAAGAAGGCTATTGTCAGAGGTTTCAGTTCCCAGCTGGGGCCAGTGCTGGAGCTAACCTGCAGTGACCAAACCCCGACCCTCCAAAACTGACCTTCTGAGGAAGGTAAGCTTCTGTCCGGGTGCCCATGTTAATAGAGTGCCTGTGTGATCTCTAGCGGGAGCCCGACCGCACCAGATCTCTAGAAGTAAGGACGCGAAGTAAGGACGCGGTGGCTTCCTGGGCTGCCCGGAAATTTCCATCGGAGCTGGGAAGAGGGGAGAGCTCAGTGCTGTGCTGGATTTCCCATCCTCGCTGGTGGAGATCAGAAGATTAGAAAACAGGACTGTGGAGGCAGTAGGTGTGCTGGCTCTTGCGTTTGCAGAAGATGGGGAGGGGGAGCCCCAGGTGCTCCACGGGGAGGGGGAGGAGAGTGGGGACGGGGGCCTGTGCTCGGGCAGAGTTGGAGGACAGGAGACCTGGGTGTAGAACACGCGCTGGGCAAACACTGCATCCCAGAGAGTGACCTTTATAGATAATACTAAAGGTATCTGGCAGAGACAGAAAGCAGAGGAAGAGAAATGAGCCTTCTTGGAGATACTTCAGACTGACAAAGGCCGGTGCCACACACTTGCAATCCCAGTCCTCTGGGGGTGCTGAGGCAGGAGGATCACAAGTTCACACTCGGCCAGAACAACTTTGAGAGACCTGGTCTCAGAGTAAAAATTAAAACAGAGCTGGAGATGTTGCTCAGTGTGAAGGTCAGTAGCACGATCTCCAGTAGCTCCAGAGTTCGATCCTGGCAACCCTCCACCCCAAAAAAAGGTGGGTGTGGTGGTGCAGTCCTGTAATCCCAGCAATCGGGAGGCTGAGACAGGAGGATCACAAGTTCACACTCGGCCAGAACAACTTTGAGAGACCTGGTCTCAGAGTAAAAATTAAAACAGAGCTGGAGATGTTGCTCAGTGTGAAGGTCAGTAGCACGATCTCCAGTAGCTCCAGAGTTCGATCCTGGCAACCCTCCACCCCAAAAAAAGGTGGGTGTGGTGGTGCAGTCCTGTAATCCCAGCAATCGGGAGGCTGAGACAGGAGGATGTTGCAAATTCGAGACCAGCCTGGGCTACAAAGTGAGCCTAGGGTCAGCCTGAACTGCACTGTGAGACCCTGTTTCAAAAAGACAAAAAAAAAGTGGAAAGCATAATAATTTGTTGAAATGAACAAAACTAGGGCAAAAAGAAGAGGAAACCAAAATCTAAATTCAGCTGATTGATATAAAATAAGATAAACCACTCCCTCGCACAATCCCACTCTCCCTGCTCCCGCAAGGAAGCGCGGGAGAGGGGCAGCTCGGCCAGCAGCGAGATGGCCACCGCGCACACACCGTCAGCGTTCCCAAGTGCGTCCACGGAGTGGGCTTCAAGAAGCGCTCTGCTCGGCCACTAAAGGAGGTCTGGAAACTTGCCATGCTGGAGAAGGGGCTCCGGATGTGGCCCAGGCTCAACAAAGCTGTCTGGGCCAAAGGGATAGGGAACATCCCGTATCATGTTCCTGTATGGTTGTCCAGAAAGTGTAACAAAGAAAGTTTCACCAGGCAAGCTCTCTGTGTTGGTAAAAATCTCCAGAGAGTGAATGTAGATGAGAACTATCTTTTTCTTTTATTAATTATTATTATTATTATTATTATTATTTGAGATAGGATCTTGCTATGTAGCTCTGGATGACCTTGAACTTACTTTGCAGCCCAGCCTGGCCTTCAACTTGCAGCAATACTCCTGCCTCAGCCTCCCAAGTGCTGGGATTACACGCATGTGCCACCACATCCAGCTGAGAACTAACTTTCAAATAAAGTTGTAACACTGCCAAAAAAGTAAAAAGAATAAGGTAAATCAAAATCTAAATTATACTGATTGATACAGAACACAAAATATGATGAGTGTACCTATTTTAAAAAAAAATAAAGCCTGCCAGAATTGGTTAAAAAAATAAATTCAGCAGTATGAATTCATGTGTGTGGTTATGAATATCAAAAGAAAGCTACACAAAGAAAAACAAACAGGGGCTGTTGATAGTACTATCAGACAAAATTAGGATGGAAAGCACCATCCTAGGGAATGGAGTGAACTCTGTGAATAAATTCAAACAGTGTAAACTTTATTTATTATGAAAATAAAGAATGAAAATCTATGACTGGGAATATAGGTCAGCAGCACAAGCGCATGTTTGGCAAGCACAAGATTTTAATTTAATTCCTGGTTTTAAAAAAAGTTTAGCATAGATTTAAGTATCATTAGAGAATAAAAATAAACTTAATAATGATCTATTTTTAGAAACAAGAAAAAGGAAAACAAATTAACCAAAGGAATAAGGAAAAATCTAAACTAAAAGCTGAAACCATTTAAATTTTTTAAAAATACATAGCTAGGGTTAAGACTCAGTAATAAAGTAATTGCCTAGCCTGTGTTTAATCCCAGCATCGCAAATAAAAATAAAAGAAAAACAGAGAAGAGGTTAGGGATGTCAGTGGTAGGATCCCCTTAGCCCTGGCATCACAAAGTGGGGAAGGATAAATCTGGTTCTTTGCTGAGTAGTCTCCTGATCTCCACGGAGAAGCCAGTTCACGGCAGGGCGTGCTTCTCTGCCATGGGGATCAGGAGGAGACTACTCAACCAGAAGACGCATTCTGGTTCTTTGAAAAGATCAGTGAAGGACCTGCGATTTAGCTCAGTGGCATAAGCACCTGCCTGGCAAGCTCGAGGTCACAAGTTTGATCCCTGGTACCAAAAAAAGATCAATGAAGCAGAGTGTACTCTGCCACACATTTCTGCAATCCTATTTGGTCAAGAAGCTGAGGCCGGAGGATATGAGTTTGAGGTCAACCTGTGAACTAGTGAGACCCTAAATAAATAAATAAATAGTCCTTGAAATCAACATTCCCCCGAACCATTTCTCCATCCTTGCGCACAGCACAGGAGCAGCAAAAGAGGGATAAGTAGTCATCGCCACAGATCTGAGCGACTGAGGAAGTTTTACAGCAGCAGCTAGAAATTTTCAAGGCAAGGAATGATTTCCTGACCAGAAAAGGAGTAGAACTGACCCCAGCTGAAGTACAAGATGTGCATAGGCCAATTACTGCAGAAAAGACTGGAAAAGTGGTTGCAAATCTATCAGAAAAACCATATGGCTTCCCAGCTGGGATTTGCAAAAAAAAAGACAATGAAAAACTTAGTTACCTTTGCAGAAGAAATTCTACTAACCTACTTCATGAAACAAACTGGGGCTCGCGCTGTAGCTTGATAATAGGGCACCTAGCTAGCAGGTGCAACACCCTCACTGGGTCCCACCCCAGTGCCACAAAAAAATTGTAATATATGATAAAATAACATATGTAAAAATATGATAGCACATCTGACTTTAATAGCAGACTTGAAAAATGCTCCCCGCAAAGGTTACCAATGGGCAGTATTAAAGGGGGGCCTTTAAGAGGCCATCGCTCCTGCTTTGTGAACAGGATGAAGGTCCTTTTGAAAGAGGCTTCACACAGCGTCTGCTCTGCTCTTCGGTTCTGCCACAAACCTTCCACCTGCTGCAAACGGTGCAGCCAGACACTCACTGCGCAGCCCAACTCCCTGGCACTTCCGGTCTCACAGCTGTGAGAATTAAACTCCTGCTCTGTAGAAATCACCTCGTCTCTGCTGGGCATGGTGGTGCACATCTGGAATTGAGGCATTCAGGAGGCCGAGGCAGGAAGAACATAAATTTCAGAACAGACTGAGCTACATATCAAGTTCAAGGCCAACTTGAACTATTCCTAAGACCGTCTCACAAACAAACAAACAAACAAAAATCACTCCAAAAAACCCTAACATAACCTAATCTAAAAAGTGTTTTACTGTAGAAACATAAATGAATTAAGATGAAAACATAAAGAAAAATACAGGCCAATCTCACCTGTGAATGTAATTGCAAAAAAATAGAAATAAAACATTTCTATTTTTTGAGCAAATAAAATTTATGTAACAGAACTGTTTGAAGTCTCACTGTCTGAAAGTCCACTTTATATGCTTTAATTTTGTAACTTGAACAACTATTTCTAAGATAACAATATGTAATCTATTAACTAGTGATTGCCTACTGTTTATTTTTTCTGAAATTCTGTATAACTTGTACCCTTTTTCTATTTTTTCTTTTTCTCCTTAAATAAAAAAAATTTATGTAGCCAAAGAACAATAGATATTTCAGAAATACAAAAATTGTTCATTGTCAAGTAATCTACTACAAATCTATTGCATTTATACACTAAAATAGAAAAATATAAGCATATCAGTTCAGTGGTATCTCAGTTCACAAACTTTATTCTTTTTACAATTTTGGTTGCAAACTGAATTGGATGAGGACTAAATCAAATTTTTTCATAAGGTCAACATTGACCCTAACTGTTGATTTGATTTGGTTCTCGTCCAAATTATTTTGCAACCAGAATCAAGAAGAGAATTAAGTTCATGAGCTGAGGTACCACTGAAAATGTTGAAAACTTTGATAGAATTCACCAGCCATTCCGGATGTAATATCTCAGAAAAATAAGAATAGAAACTATGTAAATATGCTTAAGATTAGCAAAATCTAGCACGCAAATATGCCATAACATATTACTGCAATAAAAAATGAGGTATCTGGCCAGGCATGGTGATGCATGCCTACAATCCTAGCACATGAGAGGCTGAGACAGGATTGCTATGAGTTTGAGGTCAGCCTGGGCCATACAGTGCCTTCAAGCCCAGCCTGAATTACAGAGTGAGACCTTGTCTCAAAAAAAGAAGAAAGGAGAAGGAGGAGGAGAGGAAGAAAAAGAAGCAGGAGGAGGAGGAGGAGAAGGAGGAGAAAGCCAGGGATGGTGGTATACACTTGTAATCTCAGCTACCAGGGAGGCTGAGGTAACCGGATCACAAGTTTGAGGCCAGCTGGAAAACTCACCCAGACTCTGTCTCAAAATGAAATTTAAAGGACAGAATTTAGCTCAGTGATAGAATGCTTGTTCAATCTGCAGCAACACACACACACACACACACAGAGAGAGAGAGAGAGAGAGAGAAAGCAGGAAGAGAGGAAGGGAGGAAGGGAGGGAAATGAAAAAGACCCCCACTTTGTTATCAACACAAAATTTGGGCACCGTGGTACACACTTGTAGTCCCAGTGTTGTAGGAAGCAGAAACAGGAGAATCATTTGATCTAAGGGTTCCAGGCCAGCCTGGGCAACACAGCAGAACCTTGTTTGTAAGACAGAATAACAACAATGAAAACAAAAGGGACCATAAACATTGTGTATACCAACACAAAACAAATCCCAGGCAGACCCAGAACTTCAATGTAAAAGCAAAACACGAAGAAGATATCACACAAAAAAAATCTACATTATTATACCACGTACGATCTAAAGGGTTAGGGCATACGTACTCTGGTTTCTCTTCAGCTCATGTTCTGCCTTTTACTAAAGGGTGAAAGATATCCCTTTCTCACTATGGCTGAAGGACTCTGAAATTAATAGAAGCGAGAACATGTTTAACTATATAAAAATGACAGCGTTTGTATGACAGAAGATATGACAAAGCCATAGACAAACAAGACAACATGATTTGATTCTTTAGTTTTTCACCTAGGAGCATTATTTACCTAATCAAAAAGTTAAGGCTATTTTTCATTGTGGAAAATAATGATGAGAATTAAAGACTCAGGAAAAGCTCTATACACGTATGGTTTGTGCACAGTGCCAGGGTCTTTATGCCTGGTTAAAATCCAGCCATTAACACCAGGTGTGTTCTGTGCACATTAAGACTTCTTTAACAGCCCTCTTGCCATTAACACTATCTAAAGTAGGCAGAGGACTTCACTCAATAGGCCTCCAAAGAAGCCTATGAAAAGATGTTCAGCATCAGTAATCATTGAGGAAATAGAGATCAAGATCATACTGAGAGTCAGGCGTGGTGGCACATGCCTATAATCTCACCGGCTTGGAAGGCTGAGGTAGACGGGTCACAAACTGAAGGCCAGTCAGGGCAATTAGTGAGCCACTGTCTCAAAAAAAAAAAAAAAAGATAAGGATGCAGCTCAGTGGTAGAGTGTCCCTGGGCTCAACCCTAATATTTAAAAAGACTCACATTCTTGAAAAACAAAGCAACCTTTCCCAAAGCCAAAAATCATAAGACATCAAGTATCAGTGAGGGTGTGATGCAATTGGAACCATGTCTTTTTTTTGTCTTTTCGAGACAGGGTCTCGTTGTGCAGTTCAAGCTGGCCTTGAGCTCTCTTTGTAGCCCAGGCTGGTCTCGAACTCGCATCAATCCTCCTGCCTCAGCCTCCTGAGTGCTGGGATTACAGGCACGAGCCACCACACCCGGCTCTGGAACCATTATGTCTTGACGGGAAAGTAACCCAGTGTCACTGCTACAGGAAGCAACATGTCGGTTCTTCAGAAATGAAAAATGAATAGCAGTGATCTAAAACTTTCACTTCTGGGTCTACACCAAAGGGTCACAAGCAGTTTCCAAGAGACCGTTGTGCACGCGTGTTCATAGCAGCATTATTTACCATACCCAAGAGAGGACACGCAACCCACATTTCTATTGGTGGATGATAAACAAAAGGTGATAATGTACACACAGCAGAATATTATCAGTCTTTAAAAACAATGACATTCTGACACGTGCTGCACCATGGATGAGCCGTGAAGGCCCTATGTTAGAGGAAACAGGCTGGTCACCAAAAGACAAAGACCGAATGCTTCTTTCCACCTCTGTGAAGTTCTACCACAGTCAGATTACGAGGGTCTGGGGTGAGGCGGGAATGGGTTGGAGCTGATTAATGCAGTTTCAGTGTTGCAAGATCAAAAGTTGTGGAGAGGAGTTGCACAACAGTGCGACTGTATTTAACTCTATTAAACATTCACTTAAAGTGGTTAAAATGATACATTTTGCCATGTTTTGGCACAATTTAAAAAAAATTATGCACTGCAAATATTCCACATATTCATAATTTTGACTCATTGAGTTATGACGTTGGATCTACAAAAGACTTGTGTGTCTCAGTGTAGACTTCTCTTCTGGCACAATGATTAATATTTCTGCTGCCTACTGGATCTCTTAGTGGAGAATGTTCCACTGGCTTTTCCAATTCATTATTTCCTAACCTGTCCTCCCTCCTGTCTCCTAACCTATTCCCATTCATGAATAAGTTTTTCTTGGATCCTTTTGATAAGGACCTAATCATCTCTCTGATTTTATGATGGGTCATTTGAATCACATTTATTTTGTGTAAAATTACATGTATTTTTGTGGGATGGGTAACTGCTAGCCTGCTTTTATTGAGATATATGTTACATACCTACCATACAAGCTATTCATTGAAAGTATTCATTTCAAGGCTTTTAGTATATTCTCAAAGTTGTGCAATCTTTACCACAATAAGCTTTAGAGTATTTTTATCATTTCCTTCTGCTCAGGAAAATCTCTTTACATCTTAGCTATCACCCCCAAAACCTCCAAATCTCCTCCAGCCCTAAGCAACCCCTTTTCTACTTTCTAGTTTTGTAAATTTGCCAGTTCTGGATATTTCATATAAATGGACTCAGAATATGTGTAGTCTTTTGTAATTGTCTTCTTTCACTTAGCACAGTGTTTGTAAGATTTGTCTATGCCATACCATATGTCAGTACTTCACTCTTTCCTCTAGCTAAATAATATAGCATTGTATGAATGTACCAGTTTGAGCTGGGCGTGGTGATGGGTGCCTCTAATTCCAGCACTTGGAAGCTGAGGCAGGAAGATTGTTGCAAGTTGGAGACCAGCCTGAGCTGCAAAACGAGACTCTGTCTCAAAAATTAAAAAAAAAGAATATAGCGGTTTGTTTGTCCACTCATTAGTTGATGGACATATGCATTTTTTTCTAAGATAGCCACATATCCCCTTTGTGTGGACATGTTTCATTTCTCGGAGGCATATACATAAAAGTGAATGAATTGTTGGGTCAAATAGTAACATACATTTAACTTTTCGAGAAACTTCTTATTTTCCACAGCAGCTGTACCATCTGACACACCAGGAATGCATGTGGGCTCTTACTTTTCTAGACTTTCAGCAATACTTTCATTTTTAAAATTCCAGCCATTTCAGTGGATATCGAGTGGTATTTCATGGTTTTGATTTGCATTTCTCATGACTGACCAAGGTCATTCTTGACAGCCATATCCAGAATTTATCCTGCTCTAGTACAAATGTCAAAGTCTATATCAAACATAATTTTTAATAGTTTTTTAAACTTTTAAAATTAGGCAGGGTACTATTTTCAGAGAATACAGCCCCAGATGAGATCCATATCTTTGCAAAAGAGACTCTATTTAGGTGAGCAGTAATTATTATAAAGGCATTTTCTGATGTGGAGTAAACTTCAAGGCAGCTAAATGTTCAGGCTGTGGGATGGGTAACTGCTAGACTGCTTTTAGCCAGCTGTATAATAAGTGTAAAGAGCAAAAAATAGAGCAGAAGTAGCCAGACATGGTGGTACACACCTGTAATCCTACCATTTAGGAGGCTGAGGCAGGAAAATGGCTACAAATTCAAGGTCAGCCTAGATTATAGTGAGGTCGAGGTCAACCTAAATGCATAGTGGGACCCTGTCTTAAAAAAATATAACAACAACAACAATAATAATAGGCTGGGTCTAATGGCTCACACCTATGATCCCAAAACTCAAAAGGCTAAAGCAGGAGGATCACTGCATGGTCAAAGCCAGCCTGAACTACACAGTAAGTTCAAGGCCAGCCTGGACTATATAGTTAGACTATCTTTTAAATAACAACAACAACAACAACAAACCCAAAATAATTAATAGAAATAATAAAAATAATTGGTTTTTTAGAAGTAGAGCAGAAGTATTTGAAAAACTTAAATTTTGGCGCCAAAAGAACCTTGCCTACAATTAAGGTCAAAGGAGGCCAAAGAGATTAGGGTCATTAGAAAGAAACCAAGTATTTTGAATTGGAACAAGAAGCAAGATGCTTGATAGCATCTCAAAGAGCAACAAGACACCATCCATCCCAGGTCAAGTGTGGAAAAGTGTGACTCTTTCATTTAAGTAAAGAGCCCCAGGACCTTTGCTCAAGAAGGGCCTCTTAAGTAATTGATTCCTTGGGATTCATTTCACCATGCTCAGCCATGCAGGCACTCAGAGACCACTGCAGTCATGGCCTGAGGAGCTTTGCTAGTGCTTTTGCTGGTGGCAGACCATGGCATCATCCACAATGGTGCTGGGTTTACTGGCCTACAGAATATAAGAGTTGTAGGATCATGGAAGCTTGCACCCAGATTTCAAAAGAAAGTCTGGGAGACCAGGCAGTGTGATTGGTCATGTGTGAAACTGGAGGAGGGAAGCCAGGAAACTGAAAATACCCAGAATGTGGGATACCTGCTGAAGAGAGCTAGAGGTGGTGAGTGGAATAAGCCCGAGAGAAGCTGCTTGAGCTCTGGATGCCACACATGGAGTTGGAGTTGCAGGACTTAATGTGTGCCCTACTGGGGTTGTTTTTTTTGTTTTTTTTTTTTTTTTTTGGAGGTTTCAATATTTTATTCAAGATTTATCTTAAGTGATGTTAATTACAGCATTTGAAGGGGGAGAATCTAATTCCACACAAAATGGAAGATTCTAAAATGTACCAAATAAACTGCTGAAAAATAAACTGAGTGGTAAGAATACACCAAACACCCAAGTTAGCTTCCTAGTGTTGTCACTGCATGATTGCAGACTTCCCAGCTCATAGCTGGTCATACACTGGTGCAAGGGCAGAAAAAAAACCCCACAACATAAAAAGAAATTAAATCCTGAATGATTGGCTTCGTCCCATCCCCCCTCGCCACCCCAAAATGGCACAAAAGGAGCAGCTATTGCTCCCTGTGGACTACTTTTGGTGTATAAGAGGCGATGAGGAGCTGGGATGGGAACAGATTGTGAAGGTCTGTCTAAAAAAGTCCCTTACAGAAGCTTGTACACACCATCGAGCCATGAGCTTCTCACCAGTCAGGGTTAGGAAACCACCGGTCTCATTCTCAAAGTCACAACTCATTCATTTACTCAATGCAGATTTACAAAGTGCCTACACATTATCAGCTTCCCCTGGCAGCCATGCCTACATTTTTCAAAAGGGGAACCTGGCATCTCTAGGGGGGCCACCACGTTCCCCCACGTGTACTGCTGAAAGGACCTTTTTCAGAATCAGGTTTCTTCGGTACCTCTGAATCGGTAACACCTTAAAGCTGAATCATCTTTCACCTGGAGGTCTAACATGATTTTTTTTTTTAGCGATTCTTACATCCCAGACATACAACATTACAAGGTACACTAAATTCTGAAGGTAGCTATGCTGCAAAATAGTTTAAAATTAACAATTGTACAGTATGCATTTACGCTTGAAACTCCAATCCTAGACCAAGTTTGTGGCCACCGGCGTTGACATTCTTGCCGTCCAGCAGAGCTGAGAGTGTCAGTTTGATCCCTGGCTTTAGGGTCTGAGTGTATCCTAAACCAATCAGGCTGGAGTTGTTCACTTTGGCCGAGAAGCAGGCATCAGGGTCGATCTGATACTTGGCTGCGATTCCAAAGCGAGTGTTGCTGTTTCCTGCTGTCCAGGCAAGATTGACAGCGGTCTCCAGCTTCTTGTTCACTTTCTGGTAAATGGAGCCACCAAATTCTGTCCCGTCATTCACGTTAGTGTGAAGCTGGAACTCATCCGTCTTATAGCCAACAGGGAAGTTGCTCTGGGTCACTCGGGACTTTGCGATCTCGAAATTCATCTGGTAGCCGGCCAGCCAGCCCTCCTGGCCCAGCCCCAGGCTCCCCGGAGCGAAGGCCCCGCGATGTCCAGGGCCACGTCGCAGCCCAGGTTGATGTGTTCCCGCGTGTACCCCGTCTGGATTTTAGCATTTTTCTTCCCGGTGTTAGGCGAGAAGGACGAATCGAAAGTCAGCTTCAGTCCACGTGCAAGCTGACCCTCCACGGTGACCTCGCTGCCCAGGGTGCTGTCCCTGTTCCATTTCTCGGTGACAGTCAGCCGTACTCGGTCCACCTGGACTTGGTTTCCAGGCTGCCTGTCACTTTGGTGGTCTCTGTGCTGGCTGAGCCGGAGCTTGTGAATTGCAGTCCATTTTCAAATCGAGTTTTATTAATCCAAACCCGTAGTCCTTGGTGAAGACGTCCCTGGCAGACTTGCCAAGATCGGCGTCCGTGGGCCACATCTTCTGCTACAATAAAAGAACTCGGCCGTGGCGGGGTGGCCACCCTAGTGGGTTTTGATCTTGCTTTGATCTATTCTTTTCTAACCTCCTATTCCTCCCCTTTGGAATGGAACTGTTTATCATATACCATTGTATATTGGAAATATGTATTCTGCTTGGAGAATTTTCAAAGGCTGTAGAGTTTCCTTGACTGGAAGCCAAGAGTTTACCTTGAGTCTCAGAAGACACTGGACGTGGACTTTTAAACAATACTGAAACTGTTGAGACTTTGAAAGAAGGGATTAATTGTAGTTTTGATTGTTCATAGGATATTTAGGTCATGTTCGGCAGAACTATGACCCTATTTCCATTTGGTGATTAGGAATGGTTTAAGTATGTGTTTGGGTGTCAAGTCAACAAAGGATAGAGAACCTGAATTGTCAACTTGATTGGCTTGGGACACGCCTAGGGGATTAGTGAAGGACACTTGGGTGTGTCTGAGTGGGTTGTGGAGGTGTGACTCTGGGGTCTGTGTCTGGTCCCTGACCCCTTCCTGTCTGGCACTGGCCCCCTGCTCTGTTTCCCAGCTCATCAGCTAAGCAGTTTTGCTCCACCATACCCTTCTGCCATGATATTCTTGCCTTGAAGCCAGCAGACCATAGACTGAACCCTTTGAAACGGTGAGCCAAGTAAACATCTCCCTGGAGTTGTGTATGCCAGGTGTTTAGTTCCAGTCATGAAAATCTGACCAGTACATTTAATGATCACTTATAAAAGTAGTTACATGGTCATATTTTCTTATGACTCCATACAGGAAACTAGCACATTTCTTTTGACTAGTACATAGTAGTATTCTTTTTCAATCAAAAATATGATGAGATTATCTTCCCCCATCCATTATTTGTGATTTTAAATTTTGTTTTAACAAAAGAAATCATTGCACGAACAGTCTTGAAAATCTCTCTCATTAACTTCTCTGGTATTATTTTCATTGTCTGAGGATAATGACTTAATTGATATTATGATCATGGTTAATGCTGTTATTTTTTGTTGATAACAAGAGTTCTCTTTACCACTCTTTGTTTCATTTCTGCCATTAGGATATCTTTTTTAAAAACCAGGATCAAAGATGACTCTAAGGTTGGTGATCCTTGGGACTTTCAGTGTGGTCCAATCTGCATCATATATCACTGGGCTTTTCTAGAACATCATCTGTTGATCTCTAACTGTAGGTTTGTTAAACAAGAATGTTGGGCCAGAGACAAAGGGCTCTTAAATGAAGCAGTTTTTTCACAATTAAAGATGCTGGAAGCAGCCTCAATGTGGGCACAGATCCGTAAGCTAAGTGCCTGTATTTCCTCTAAGATTTCTAAGAGGTTTTGCAGTGTACTATCTAAATAATTGTCTTTCTGTGGCAGGTCTGTTTTAGAAAAGGGTCTACTCAGGATCCAGAATCACCAGAATGTATTGCAAACATGACAAGCGACCAGGAAACAGAGGGCAGAAGGATTCCTCTCCTGGGTAACCAGGACTGAGATTTGCAAGTGAAATGTCACAAGAGTTGACATCCCCAGCTTGGAATTCCTTTCATTCAGGTAGTGGCTGTTTCTTTAAATCTGTGTTGGTTTTTTTCAAACCTTGCAGAGAATGTTGGGCCCTGGGTTCATTAGCAGAATCCAGGCTGATTATGAATAAAAAATTAAAATTTTAATTTCAACAACCTCTAAATAAAATGTATCAAGTGAACGCAGATGTCTTTTCCTCTGAGTGAATGATTTGGGGAAGACAATAGCGGTGTATGTATCACTGTTGCCCCCTGATTGACGCATTTTGAAATTTCATTTTAGTTTTTTCTTTTTCTCCTTGAAATAAAATGGATTTGGAAAAATAAAATAAAATATATCATTTCTTTCTATTCCTGTGAGAAACCACGGAAGCATTAGACTCACCTGCAACTTCTCTGTAAGAGAAACCACATCACTATTGTTGCAGATACCTTAGAAATGTCACTTAAATGACTTCAAGTGTATGATAACTTACTAAGGCCCAGTCTTACTTTTTTGTTGGTCAATAAGGAAGCACATACAAACTAGATATTTTAAAAATTGATAACTATATCAGTGTAGTTTGTTTTAAAATCATATATACATTTATTTTATTCCATTAAAAGTATTACTCAAGGGGCTAGTGGTGTAGCTCCCTGCTACTGTGCATGGTTTGCATGCTTGAGCTTCTTGGTTCAATCCCCAGCATTAAAAAAAGTATATAAAAATAGAAACTATTACTCTTCAAGCAAGTAAAAGATCGAAGGGCAGAAACGACGAGGATGCTGGCAAGGGAGGGTTTAGGTTAGCAGGACTGGATGTGTGTGCCAGCTGTGCTCGCTCAGTGTGGCACTGAAAGCCCCTTCCTTAGAGAGGTCTCTGCCGCTTTCAGAATCCAGTAGATTGGGAGATCCTGGCTGGCTCCAGTCCAGAGCTGATCCCAACAAGAGAATTCCTGCTGCCAGCTATCTTGAAAACTTAGCTGAAACTGCTTCTTGTCAACGTCTACCCAAACTAGATTAGAATGGCACAGGTGGCCCTTGGCCAGCACTGGTTCCTCTGGATGTTAGATTTTCACAACCAAGCCTTGGGTTGTGGACTGGCCAGAACACACTGAGTGCCCTCACCTCACTGCCCTGTCACCACCTTTATCCCTAAACTCGCCACTAGGTGCTCTGGCAATAGTATCAACATAGTGCCCACCCCAACCATAAACCAGAAGTCGGAAACCCTGACGAAGCCAGGAGTGGTACCAGCACCATCATGAGCAATGGGAAGACAAAACGATCAACTGTTCAAGGAAAAGTCAGTTGTCTAACCTGGTGGCTCATCTACCTGGCAATATTTCAGATGTAGCTTGATGGAACACAGAAAGCAATTGTGCAGGTAAAAGGTTTATTCAGCTTGCTGTGCATTAATTTCCTCCAGGACTAGCTAGTATTTCTAGTTTCTTATGTTTGTAGAATGAGAGTTGAAAAAGAAAAAAAAAAGAAAAAACATTTCCTTGTTCTGCTCATTTTGAACAGAAATATTGTGTGTTTGCCAGCAAGCTGGAGCTGTCTCTTGGATTGATGATTTATTTAAATGTTAGTACAAGAGGTACAGCATAAAGAAGGAGTCTTAAAATAGAAGCCCTGGTGGCCAGGAATGGTAGCACATCTCTGTAATCCCAACACTGGGGAGACTGAGGCAGAAAGATGTTTAGAATTTAAGGCCAGCCTGGGCTACAAAGTGAGTTCAAAACCAGCCTGAACTACATAGTGAAACCCTGACTGATAAGAAAGAAAGAAAGGGCCTGCATCAGCCTCCCCGTGTGTCTGGAGGACTGTGGATGTCTCAGCAAGCAGGGGAGGATCCCAGGTTCCAGAGGCACCGCGGCCTGTGGTGAGTGCTCAGCGCACTCCGCCCAAATCCCAGACTGTTTGGGACCCTCCAGGCTTCCGGGTGCAGTGAAGTGGAGAAGTGGGTTTGAGGCCTCTACCTCCGCCTCCCCATCCTGGCTGCACTTGGAGAACTGCTGAGCTTCCAACGGGTGAGCGGGCCCACACTATTCCAGGAGCCCAGCCTGTTTGGGACTCCCACACCTGGCCATTGGTGTGCAGAGGAGGGGCTGAGCGGATCTGGGGCACTGCATCAGCCTCCCCCTGTGTCTGGAGGACTGTGGATGTCTCAGCAAGCAGGGGAGGATCGCCGGTTCCAGAGGCACCGGGGCCTGTGGTGAGTGCTCAGCTCACTTTGCCCAAATCCCAGACTGTTTGGGACGCTCCAGGCTTCCGAGTGCAGTGAAGTGGAGAGGTGGGTTTGAGGCGTCTACATCCACCTCCACATCCCGGCTGCGATTGGAGAGCTGTGGAGCTTCCAACGGGCAGGTGGGCCCACAGTGTCCCTGAGGCCCAGCTTATCTGGAACTGCAGAGTTCTGAACAGGCAGAGGAGGGCCATAGGTTCTGCAGGCCCAGTGGCTCGGGGTAACATGGTGCCAGAGTCTCAGTACCTGCAAACATAGAAGGGGATTTCCAACAGATCCTGAGGAAGCTTTCAAATAACACTTGAAACACAGAAATATAGGAAAATGACAAAACGAAAGACCAAATTACAACCTCAAGCCTTCAGCCCATCTCAAGAAACCCTAGGAGCAATGTATATAGAAGAAAATATATGCCATTCACCTCAAATATCGGACACAATAGCTACTGAAATTAACAAGCAACTCCAGGAAGCTTTAAAGAAATTCAAACTCGAAATTATCTCCCAGGTAAAAGAAGAAATGATAAAAGAAATGAAAGAGATTCTGAATATATCTAAAGAAAACACAGATAAAAAATTGGAGGAAGTAAACAAAAAGATAGAATCCCTAGACGAGCAATATAAGAAACAAACAGAATACATAATGCAGATGCACAGAGATATACAGGAAATAAAAAACTCCACTGAAAGTTGTAAAAACCACCTTAATGAAAGTGAAGATAGAATTTCAGACCTTGAAGACAGGATTGCAGCTAGTGAACAGGAAAAGAAAGATCTTTTAAAAATAACAAGGAATCAGGAAACAACAATTCAACAACTGTAAGACGATGCAAAGAAAAATAACACAAGAATGATAGGGATTAATGAAAAAGAAGGAGACAACATAAAGGATGTCAAGAGGATATTTAGAAAAGTAATAGCTGAAAATTTCCCAAGCATGAGATCAGAAACCGACATCAAGATCAGTGAAGCATATAGAACTCCAAATACTCATAACCAAAATAAAATTACATCCAAATATATAATAATCACCATCCCAGAAATCCAACACAAGAATAGATTATTAAAAGCTGTCAGAGAGAAAAGACAGATCACTTATAAAGGAACACCTATCAGAATCACAGCAGACTTCTCAGCACAAACAATAAAGTCAAGAAGAGCATGGAGTGAAGTATTCCAGATCCTAAAGCAAAATGATTTCCAACCTAGACTGATGTATCCTGCAAAACTATCATTCAAAATTGATGGTGAAATACAATACTTCCATGACAAAGAACAGCTGAAGAACTTCACGAACACCAAACCAACCCCGCAAAAAATATTGAAAGACAGTTTAGATACACAAAGGAAAAAACCACTAAGCAAAGCAGATAATTAAACAGAACAGAAAGATAAAGATGCAACAGCAGAGAGATAACATGTCAACAATAAACCAGCATTTAACAGTAATAACCATTAATGTAAATGGTCTCAATGCATCAATCAAAAGAAACAGACTAGCAGAATGGATCAAGAAACAAAATCCAACCATATGCTGTTTACAGAAACCCATCTAACCCAGAAGGATACTCACAGACTGAAAGTCAAAGGATGGAAAACAATACTTCATGCAGCAGGAATCCAAAAAAAGGCAGGAGTAGCCATTCTGTTTGCAGACAATGTGAACTTTAAACCAACAATGACCATAAAGGACAAAGAAGGTCACTACATACTCGTAAGGGGAAAACTCCAAGAGGAAGAGATAACTATCTTAAATATATACGCACCAAACTCCAGAGCACCCAGTTATGTAAAACAACTATTAACAGAAATGAAAACTCAAACTATCAGTAACACAATTGTAACAGGAGACCTTAATATGCCATTGACACCAAGGGACAGATCAACCAGACAGAAAATGAGCAAAGAAATAACAGAACTGAATCACACCTGCAAACAAATGGATTTGAAAGACATATACAGCATGTTCCACTCAACAACATCAGAATACACATTCTTCTCAGCAGTACATGGATCATTCTCTAAAATAGACCATATATTAGCTCACAGAACATATTTAAACAAATGCAAAAGAGTTGAAATCATCCCTTGCATGTTATCGGATCATAGCGCTCTGAAATTAGAAATTAATGATAAAAGATACTGCAAAAATCCCGCAAACACATGGAGACTGAATAACACACTCTTGAGTAATGTTGGTCACAGAAGAAATTAAAGAAGAAATTAAACAATACCTAAAAGAAAATGAAAATGCAGATACAACTTACCAGAATTTGTGGGATGCAATGAAAGCCATCCTCAGAGGAAAATTTATTGCACTGAGTTCCCACATCAGGAAAACAGAACGAATACAAATAAATAACCTGATGCTACACCTCAAACAGCTAGAAAAAGAAGAGCAAGTCAAGCCCAAAGCCAAAAGAAGAGAGGAAATTATAAAAATCAGAGCAGAAATCAATGCAATAGAGACTAAGAAAACAATCCAAAGAATCAACGAATCAAAGAGTTGGTTCTTTGAAAGAATAAATAAAATCAATAAGCCCCTAGCCAACCTTATTAAAAAAAGGGAAGAAAAAGCTCAAATTCACACAATAAGTAATGAAAAAGGTGAAATCACTACAGACCCAATAGAAGTAGAGAAGATCATCAACACCTATTTCGAAAACCTCTACTCTCAAAAGTTTGATAACACAGAAGAAATAGACAGATTCTTAGAAACATATGAAGTACCAAAGCTAGATCAAGAGATGTAAAACTGTTGAATAACCCAATCTCTGTTAATGAAATTGAAAATGTAATTAAATCCTTACCTACAAAGAAGAGCCCAGGGCCAGATGGATTCACTGCAGAATTCTACAAGAAATACAAAGAAGACCTAATGCTGACACTCCTCAAACTATTCAATGAAATTGAAAGGGAAGCAATCCTTCCTAAGTGGATTCCTAAGTGCTTCTCTCTTGGAACCAAATATTACTCTAGTACCAAAACCTGAGAAAGACCCAACTAAAAAAGAGAACTATAAACCGATCTCCCTAATGAACACAGATGCAAAAATCCTCAATAAAATATTTTCAAATAGGATGTAGCAAATCATCAAGAAGATTATACACCATGACCAAGTGGGATTCATCCCAAGAATGCAAGGATGGTTCAACATACGTAAATCAATAAATGTAATCCACCATATCAATAAAGCCAAAAATAAGAATCACATGATCATTTCTATAGATGCAGAAAAAGCCTTCAATAAGGTCCAACATTTATTCATGATAAGAACTTTACAGAAAATTGGAATAGATGGCCTTTACCTCAATATAATAAAGGCCATTTATGACAAACCAACAGCCAGCATCATACTAAATGGCCAAAAATTGAAAGCCTTTACTTTAAAATCAGGCACAAGACAAGCATGTCCTTCATCACCACTCCTATTTAATATAGTACTGGAAGTACTAGCCAGAGCAATTAGGCAAGAGAGAGAAATAAAAGGGGTAAAGATAGGAAAAGAAGAAGTTAAATTATCATTGTTTGCAGATGACATGATACTCTACATAGAAGACCCCTAAACTCCATTGAAAGACTCTTAGATACAATAAATAAATTCAGTAATGTGGCTGGATACAAAATCAATACTCAGAAATCAATAGCATTCCTATACACGAACAACAAAATCACAGAGAGGGAAATAAAAGAAACTACACTCGTCACATTAGCAAGCAAAAAAATGAAATATTTAGGAATTACTCTTACAAAAGAAGTGAAAGACATATATAGTGAAAATTATAATACACTGAAAAAAGAAATTGAAGATGATCTCAGAAAATGGAAAGACATCCCTTGCTCATGGATAGGAAGAACAAACATTGTGAAAATGGCCATTCTCCCAAAACTCTTATACAGATTCAATGCAATCCCAATAAAAATACCATCAACATACCTTATAGATCTAGAGAAATCACTCCTAAATTTCATCTGGAACCAGAAGAGACCTAGAATAGCAAAGGCAATTCTAAGCAGCAAAGACAAAGCAGGAGGCATCACAATCCCTGACTTGAAGTTATACTACAAAGCAATAGTAGTAAAATCAACATGGTATTGGAAACAAAACAGAGCCAAAGATCAATGGAATAGATTAGAAGATACAACCACAACTACAAACACACTCAACCACCTTTTCTTTGATAAAGGAGCCAAGCAGGTTCACTGGAAGAACGACAGTCTTTTTAATAAATGGTGCTGGAAAAACTGGCTCTCCATTTGCCGAAAACTAAAGCTAGACCCATGTCTATTACCATGTACTAAATTAAAATCTAAATGGGTCAAAGATCTGAATATTAAAACAGAAACACTAAATCTATTGGAAGACAAATTGGGTAGAAACCTTGAAGACATAGGAGTAGGTAGAGAATTCATGAACAGAACTCAAACTACACAGGAAATACTTCCCAGAATCAATAACTGGGACCACTTCTTATTAAAAAGTTTCTGCATGCCAAAAGAAATCTCCAGCATAGTGAAAAGAAAACCCACAAACTGGGAAAAGATTTTAGTGAACTCTCTCTCAGACAATATATGTTTCTTGTCTAAAATGTATAAAGAATTAAAAAAATTCAAACCCCCAAAATTCAAAGATCCAATCCAAAAATGGGCATCTGAGATGAATATGCAATTCTCAGATGAAGAAATGCAAATGGCAAATAAATACATGAAAAAATGTTCATCATCAGTGGTCATTAGAGAAATGCAAATTAAAACCACACTGAGATACCATCTCACTCCTGAAAGAATGGCCAGGATCAAGAAAACCAACAACAACAAATGCTGGAGAGGCTGTAGGGAAAAAGGAACTCTCCTACACTGTTGGTGGGAGTGTAGACTGGTGCAGCCTTTGTGGAGGTCAGTCTGAAGATTTCTCAAAAAGCTGGGATTGGAAGTCCCATTTATTCCAGCTATTCCACTTCTAAGCATATTCCCAGAAGAACTGAAAGCATCATACCACAGTGATATATGTGTACCTATGTTTATAGCAGCACAATTTGTAATCGCCAGATCTTGGAAACAACCCAAGTGTCCATCAACTGAGGAATGGATAAAAAAGTTGTGGTATTTCTATACAATGGAGTATTATTCAGCTATAAAGAAGGATCACATTGAGATATTTATCAATAAATGGGCACAGCTTGAGACCATACTCATAAGTGAAATAAATCAATCTCGCATGTGTGAATACCGAATAGTTTCCCTAATGTAAGTAATGATTCAAATATATAAAAATATGTGGTAATCATGATTCCCCATTAGGTGGCCTTGAAGTCTTATAAAGTTTTCACTTATGAATTGGAAAGGCTTTATTCTGGGCTTCTTGATATGGAAATATTTGAAGCTATAGTATATGAAGTTTTATTCAAATATTTCAAGGAAAAAGACAGACACTATGGTAACTACTATTAAGTCGGGTTATTTGGTGGTGAAACACTAGGTTGCTGAAACAGTCAGGCTTTTGACCTGTATTGTTATATTGTTATGTCCTGTTTTATCTCAATCTCTCCCTTATTCATTAAAAAAATTATTTAGTTATTTCTTATGTTTGTTTTAATTAAGGAGAAAAATTTTTAAAATTAGCAGGATATATAATAGTACTTTTTTTGATTTCCTATTAACTTGTTTTGAAGTCCTGTAATACTCCCACGATCTTGTTTTGACTGATTAGACTTTGTTCCATTCTGTATGATAGTATCAAGTTTGAGGGTATAGGCAACTACTTTGAAGGCAATAAGATTCACTAAGATGCCCATTCTAGTTTGACTATTGTCTCCTTTGGAAGTCCTGTAATGTTTACAATGCTTAAGTTTTATTGGTCTTGTTCTCTACTGTTTTGTTCAGCTTTATAATACCTAATGAGATAGACAATTCTTTTTAAGGAAACAAGAGACATTGTTGATAACCATTGTAGATAACCTTGTACTCTGTTTTACATCATGTGCTATGTCTATCCTTGGTTTTGACTGATAGCTTTGTTTTGCCATATTTGACTGTATTCTCTCCCCCCCCCCAAAAAGTAATAAGAACTAAGGAGTAATAAAACCCAAAATGTGTAAATTTTGTTGTAAAAAAGAGAGGGAAAAAAAGAGCTCTAAAGGATACAACAGCAAGTGTGTTTAGGGGTGTTAAATAGCTGACCATATTAATGTTTTTGGTTGGATCATTGAACACAACTGTTTGCAGTCTCACTGTTTGAATGTCCACTTTGTATTCTTTGATACTGTGATTTGAGCAACTATCTCTAAGATGATAATACGTAATCTATTAACTGGTGATTTCTGACTTTTTTTTGTTTGTTTTTGTTTTTTTGTTTGTTTGTTTTTTGTAGTTCTGTATTACTTGTATCCTTACACTGCTTTGTTTTGTTTTGTGTTTTTCTTTTTCCTTTTAAATAAAATTTAAAAAAAAAGAAAGAAAGAAAGAGGAAAAAGAAAGAAGCAAACTCTGATACCCAAGCCCTGAGACTTTCCTTATTTAAAGCAATTCTGCTGGGCTGATTGCTTTGACCTGAAACTCATGTGAAGCCCTTTCCATGTGTGGGACAATTTGGTAGACGCCTGCTGCATAACTCTTTGTGTTGAAAGCTCCTTAAGTGAAAGAATTACTTAATCAACTAACATTTGTTTTCTTCGGCCGTTCCTTCAGAGGAATACGGGGGGCATACGGGGGGGTCACAGGTATGAGATATTGCCAGCAACAGTGCTCTAGTGTGGGTCTTCTCAAGGTGTGTGGCTACCCTCTGCTTTGCACCTGCAGATGTTAAACAACACCAGTTAGGAAATAGCTAAGAAAACAAAACAGAATATTCCACCTACATGCATGTAGAGTTGCTTCTTGCTGTCATTCCCTATACAAGCAGTATAACAACATTTGCACAGCATTTACATTGAGTGGGGTATTATAAGTAATCTATAGATAATTTAGAGCACAATGTATAGATGGATGAAGGTAAGCTACATACAAAATTTAAATGAGACTCAAGCATCCATGGATACCGAGGAGGGACTGTATAGGAAAACTTATTCACTACAAAGTCTGTATCTTTGAATAGTCTGTGTACTGAGGGCCATACAGGGTATAGCACATGTTAACTCCTGAATAAATATTAAATTACATAAGAGCAGAGAATAGTTAGCAAACCTTCAAACTAATGGTATATTAAATATGTAAGATTTACATAAATATGCATACATATTTATAGTGTGTGTGTGTGTGTGTGTGTGTGTGTGTGTATGGTTTGGTTGTGTTTTTTGAGATTCAGACTGGCCTTGAACTCACTATGTATCCCAGTCTGGCTTTGAACTCATGGCAAACCTCCTGCCTCAGTCTCCTGAATACTGGAGTTACGAGCATGCACCATCACACATGGTAAGTGAAAGAAAATCTTTAGCGCAGTATTAGATTCACAGCAGCATTGGCGGAAAAGGTACAGATGTACCACATTCCTCCCTCGTGGGAAAGATATAGTACAGAGATATCCCATGTTCCCTGCATCCATGTGCACACCCCCATTACCACCAGGTGGTATCTTCCACCAGGGTGGTGCTTTTTAGGGACGTGAGCCTATAATGACATATCAGTAGTACTCAATATCTGTACCCTATGTGAAGCTTCTCTTGCCTGTTGAAAATAATACTGATTTGAGCAAACATATACTGTAATAACATGTATCTACTGTTGTATACCCCATGAAGAATTCTCACTAACTTAAAACCCCCTAGGCTTTACGTATTCACTTCCCCCGGCCCTTGGCAAATTTTGATCTTCCTATTGTCTCTGTACATTTCTCCTTTGCAGCAAATACATTAGAATTTAATGTATGAGCACTATATGAATTTAATTATGAGTACTGTATACCCTTAAGATTCCTCCCAGCTTTGCCATGGAGCAAGTCTTTCCCTTCAGTTTGTCATGATGTAATGATACAAGGAAATGAATTAGAAGTCGAGTATCTAGGAAAGGTCTTATGGAATGTAAGCACATAATTTAATATTACTTATATTTCATAGTTTAAAATAGTGCAGAGAGAGGAGACCAAGTTGGCAGAGCAGTAAGCAGCAGAGAAAAACACCTCTCTGAGAGTTGCCATCCAGACACGAATATAGCATCATAGGGAAGACAAGAAAGAAGGAAGTGGGTCCCCTTGACCCGGGAAGGATCTGAAGTGTGATGTAAGATCTTCCAACAGACTCCATCCCAAAAACCAGCTGCACCTGAAAGATACGTCAGAGAAGTAATGGTCACCTAGGGATCCTAAATACTAGCAATAAAGCAACCCAACATAGGCAATTTACAAACATCATCCCAGGAATTAAACTTAAAAAAGGAAAAAAAGTGAGAAGACACTCAAACAAAATGCAACCCAAGACACCAAGTTCACTAAAGGCAAATCCGGGGGGCAATGAGGTGGGATAATCTGAAAGCCTGGGCTCCTCCAAGTGGTAACAACAAAGCAATTGAATGAGGCTGTGGAAAAAAAGGAATCAGAAATAATCTCTCAGATAGCTACAGAGATTATCAGAATACACGCCACGCTTAGTGATATTAGAGCAGACACAGACAAAAACAAATAGATGAGCTTAAGAAAATTATGGAAGCTCAGCATATGGAAGAAATGGAACTCATAAAGTGGATTCAAGCCAATATCCAGAAGGATAAAAACTCCATTAAAAGTATTCAAAGCAGATTAAACCAATATGAGGACAGGATCTCAAACATTGAAGACAGGCTTGCAGTTGGCAACCAGGTAAACAAAGATTTCTCAAAAATAGCAAGGGATCATAAGAAATCAACCCAGCAACTGCTAGATAAGACAAAGAAAAATAACTTAAGATTGATTGGAGTCAATGAAAAGCAACACATACCACAAATAACATTAAAAAGTGTTCACAGACATCAGGACAGAAGACTTTCCTGGCAGATAAAAAGAATTTGACATGAAGATAAGCAAGGCATATAGGACTCCATTTAGCCATAATCCAAAAAATTCTACAGCCAGGCATATCATAGTCAAGATCCCAGAAATTCAACACAAGAGTAGAATCTTAAAAGCTGTTAGGAAAAAGAAACAAATCACCTATAAAAGAAAGCCCATTAGAATCACAGATGAGCTCGGGAAGCATGAGGTTGTGATTTTGATCCCTGGTACAAAAAAAAAAGAAAGAAAGAAAAGAATCACGGCTGACTGCTCAGCACATACTGTCAAGTCAAGGGCAGCTTGCAGTGAAATATTTCAAGTTCTAAAGAAAAACAACTTTAACCCAGATTGATGTACCCTGAAAAACTTTCAAAACTGATGGAGAAATAAGATACTTCCATAATAAAGAACACTGAGGAAATTTATAACCACCAAACCAGCACTCCAAAATATCCTCAAAGACATTCTAGCAAAGTAATAAGGACTACAGCTCCATGAACCCCAAGAGAAGGACTCCACCAGACAAGGCAAACAGAGGGAGGGAAAAGAAAAGGGAGAAGCCAAGAACAGGACAATAACCTGGCAAGGATAAGTCAATACATATCAGTTATAGCCATCAGTGTGAATGGCCTCAATTCACCAATCAAAAGACACAGGCTAGCAGGATAGATCAAGAAGCAAGATCTAACAATATGCTGCTTACAAGAAATACATTTAATTTAAAACAAAATTCATAGGCTGAAAATCAAAGCATGGAAAACAATACTCCATGTGACAGGAACCCAGGAAAAAGCAAGGGTAGCTATTCTATTTGCAGACAAAGTGAATTTCTTTGTTTATTTCTGTCTTTTTTTTTTTTTTTTGTCTTGTTGAGACAAGGTCTCACTATGCAGTTCAGGCTGGCCTTGAGCTCACCTTGTAGCCCAGACCCAAGCTGGTCTTGACTTACAAGTATCCTCCTGCTTCATTCTCCTGAGTGCTGTGATTATAGTAGTGTGCCACCACACAACAAAGTGAATTTCAAAGCAAAACTGATTAAGAGAGATAAAAAGGTCATTACATCCTCAAAAAGGGACCAAGAGAAAAAAATAACAATCATCAATGTACATGCAGCAAATATCAGTGCACCCAACAATATAAAACAAATACTAACAGACATGAAAAATCAAATAAGCCCTAATGCACTGTATTGAGAGAACTCAATACCCTGCTGTCAAAAAAAACACAGATCATTTAGACAAAAAATTAATAATGAAATATTAGAACTGAACCAAACATTTGAACAAATGAACTTAGCAGATATCCATAGAGTGTTCTACTCCATGACATCAGAATACACATTCTTCTCAGCTGCACATGGGATGTTCTCCAAAATATACCACTTACTGGCTCATAGAACATGTTTAAGTAAATGAAAAGGAATTCAAATTATACCACACATACTATCAGACCACAGCGCAATGAAACTGGAAATCCATGACAAAAGAAAGCACAAGAACCTCATAAATACTTGGAAATTAAATAGCACCCCACTGAACAACCAATGGATCACAGATGAAATTAAAGAAGAAATTAGACAATTCTTTTTGGCTTTTTCCTTTTTTATCGGTACCAGGGATCGAACTCACGACTGCCTCCTTGCAAGGCAGGCGCTTATGTCGCTGAGCTAAATCCCCAGCAAATTAGACAATTTTTACAGTTGAATGATAAGAACAATGCAATATTGTTATGGTTTGTGTTTGGATGTCTCTCCAAACCCTTACAGAGCAAGCCTTTTAAAGGCGACTGAGTCTAGCATTTGTAATTGGTCTTTCTCTAGCCCTGGGATTGGTGGTGTGAGTGCTGCACCCCTGGGGTTGGGTAGCCAACATACAATACAAGGAAAGGAAGGAGGCATGCTACTCCCTATGTGCTCTTTTCAATTTTGGTGCCTGCCACTCCCATGAATGGCTGCCCTGTGCCCTGCCACCCTGCCTTGGAGCTAGCTCATTATGGACTGAAACATCCACAAACTGTGAGCTAAATAAACCTTTCCTGTCTTCATTTTGGATGTAAGGTAATTTTTTCCCCACAATGAGAGAAAAGCAACCAAGACAAACATACCAGAACTTACAGGACACAATGAAAGAAATCTTAAGAGAAAAATTTATAGCAGTAAATACCCACATCAGGATATCAGAGCAAGTGCCTATAAACAACTTAATGTGAACCTCAAACTTCTAGAAAAAGAAGAGCAGACTAAGCCAAAAGCTCATATAAGGGGGAAGTTATAAAAACCAGAGCAGAAATTAATGCATTGAAGATTAAAAAAATAAATCAATGAATCAAATAGTTGGTTCTTTGAAAGATGAAATAAAATTGACAAAGCCTTAACAAACCTTATGAAAAAAAAAGAAAGAAAAGACTTGAATACACACAATTAAAAATGAAAAGGATAAAATCACAACAGACCCTGAAGAAATTCAGAAGATCATCTATAACTACTTTGAAAACTTGTATTCTAATGAGATGGGAAATACAGAATAAATGGACAGATACCTAGATATATATGAATTATCAAAGCTGAATCAAGAATATATAAAAATTCTAAATAACCTAATATCAATAAATGAAATCAAAGATGTAATTTAAAACCTATCAACAAAGAAAAGCCCAAGCCCTGACAGAGTCACTGCTTGTAGAACTCTACAAGAAATTTAGAGAAGACCTAATACCACTACTCCTCAAACTCATTAATGAAATTGAAAGGAAGCAATACTACCAAAATCAATCCTGGAACCAACCATTACCCTGATATCAACTAAGAAAAGAATTACAGGTGAATTTTCCTAATGGGCACAGATACAAAAATCATCAATAACATACTGGAAAACAGAATGCAAATTGTCAAGAAGATTATACACCATGCTCAAGTGAGATTCATCTCAAGGATTCAGGGATGGTTCAACACAGGTAAATCCATAAATGTAACACACCATATTAACAGAGCCAAGGGCAAAACCCACATGATCATCTCAATAGATTCAGAAGAAGCTTTTGACAAAGTCTATCACCCATTCATGATAAAACTCTACAGAAAATTGGAATAGATGGTTTTTATCTCAATCTGATAAAAGCCATCTATGATAAACCAACAACCAACATCATGCTAAATGGACCAAAACTGAAAACTATCTCACCAAAATCAGGAACAAAACAAGGACATACACTGTCTCCACTCATTCAACATAGTCCTTGGAAACTTCAGCTGGAGCAGTTAGACAAGAGAGAAAAATAAAAGGAATGAACAGAGGGAAGGAAGCAGTTAAATTATTGTCATTTGCAGATGACATGATACTCTACATAGAGGACCCCAAAAATTCCACTAAAAACTACTAGATTTAATAAGCAAATTCAGTAGTTTAGCTGGATACAAAGTCAACACTCAAAAACCAATAGCATTCCTGTACATGAATAATAAACTCACTGAGAGAGAAATCAGGGAAACAACATCTTTCCCAATATCATTCAAAAAACGATATAGCTAGGAATCAGTCTAATGAAGACTTCTACATTGAAAACTACAATACTCTGAAAAAGAAAATTGAAAAGGATATTTAAATGAGGAGATATCCCATGCTCTTGGGTAGGAAGAACTAATATAGTAAAAATGGCCATATGTCCAAAACAATTATACAGGTTCAATGCAATCTCAATCAAAACTGAGCAGCATAGCTCACAGAATTAGAAAAAAGTATCCTAAATTTCATTTGAACCAGAAGATCTAAAATAGCAAAGGCAATCCTGAGTAACAAAGGAAAAGCAGGAGGCATCACAATTCCTGACTTGACATTATACTGTAAAGCTACTATGATAAAAACCGTGTGGTATCAGGGGGCAAAAGTCAGACCTGAAGATCAGTGGAATAGATTCAAAGATGCAGAAACAACTTCAGACACACTAAGCCACTTTATCTTTAAAAACAAAGGTTATCAAATACCTTCACAGGAAGAAAGACAGCCTCTTTAATAAATGGTGCTGGAAACACTGGCTTTCCATGTGCTGACGGTTAAAACTGGCTCTATATATGCCAACGATTAAAGTTGGATCCCTATCTTTCATCATGAACTAAACTGAATTCAGACTCAAAGACCTAAATATTAAAATGGAAACATTAAATCCATTTAATGTTTCTATTTTGATGAAAGATGGAGTGTGTGAAACTCTTGAAGATATTGGTGTAGGCAAAGACTTTATGAACAAAACCCCAATTGCACAGAAATTGTCACAAAGAATCAACAACTGGGATCTCACCGTATAAAAAACTTTGCACAGGTGCTGGGGATTTAGCTCAGTGGCATAAGCACCTGCTTTGCAAGTGCAAAGTTGTGTTTGATCCCTTGTACAAAAAACAAAACAAAAAAACAAAAACAGAACTTGTGCAAAGCATGAGAAACCACATAAATGTCTCCAAAATATCAGCAGCCCTCTCAGATTTAAAAACCCAACCCAAAAATGGGCATCTGAGATGAATACACCCTTCTCAGGTGAAGTAATACAAATAGCAAATAAATACTTGAAAAAACGTTGGTCATTTGAGAGGTGCAAATTAGAACAACACTGAGATTCCACCTCAGTCTAGAAAGAATGGCTATTATCAAGAAATCAACTGATAACAACAACTAATAAAAAGATGTGGTACTTTTATACAATGGAGTACTACTCAGCCATAAAGAAGAACAAATTTGAGACTTTCATAGGTAAATGGATGCAACTTGAGACCATACTTACAAGTGAAATAAATGGGACACACATGTGTAAACATTGTATGGTCTTCCTAGTGTGAAAAGATGAAGCAGCATTGATATGTATATGTATATGTATATGTATATGTATATGTATATGTATATAATATAGTATATGTATAGTATGTATATACTGTACTGTTATATGCATAGTATATATAATACATATACGTATATGTATAATTATACACATGTACATATTTATGTGCATGTATATTATATATATGTATATAATATAGTTAAAGTAGTTATACTACTGGTTTTTCTGAGTTCATTGACAGAAAGGTTTGTGCTGGTATTTAGACAGTTGAATGCAGCTGTCTTGTGCTGTGGGGAATGATTTGGGGATGGCAATGTGCAATGTATGCACCATTGTTGTCCCCTGATCATTGTGTTTTGAAATTTTGTTTTATTTTTTTCACTTTGAAATAAAATGGATGTGAAAAAAATAAAACAGTAAAACAGCACTGAATGGCATTTCAGCATTAACTTTCTTTTAAAATAGAAATAATTCTTGGGCTGGGGATTTAGCTCAGCAACATAAGTGCCTGCCTGGTAAGTGCAAGGTCCTGAATTCGATCCCCAGACACACACAAAAATAGTAATAATAATAATAATAATTCTTAAGGAGAAAAATTAGAGACAGATAATAGAAAACAGGGAGATAGGTTACCTCTTTTGCAAATGAAAAGGGAATCAAGAGATCCAGGGTGGGGAACTAAAAAGTATTAAGATCTGCTGTGTAAATATACCAAGTCCCCATGATGAGTGTACTCATAATGTACTACAAACACACGCTAATAAAAATAAAATGTAAAAAAATAAAGTTTTGTTTGTTTGTTTGTTTGGTTTTTTGAGACAGAATCTCACTGCATAGTTCAGGCTGGTCTTGAACTCTGTGTAGCCCAGGCTGGCCTCTAACGCATAGCAATCCTCCTGCCTCAGCCTCCTGAGTGCTGGGATTGCAGGCGTGTGCCACGATGCCCACCCTAAAAAATAAATTCTATGAAAAAGTTTTTCAAAAGCAATAACTCTAAAAGGTGGGGTCAGGAGTGATGTCCTTGTGTGCAGCACTTCAGTTAATTGATGAATTAACTAATTCAAGAAAGGTCTGAGGATTCATAGTCAGGGAAGATACAAGACTGACCCGCTCACACCTTGGCGAGTGCCGATCGGAATGCTGCAGGGCTCAAGATACCAGGATGAGAGAAACAGGAAGAGGACCCAACCCGGCAGGAGCAGAGAGCAGAGGACAAAGTCCAGCAGGACCCGTCTGGTCAGGAAAAGGAGTTTGACTGTCCCCAGCACAGCAGCGGGGAAGGATCTAGGAAGTCAAGCAGATGCTATCAGCGGCTTGCCCTCTGCCGCAGGTGCAGCACTAGGGAGCCTGGAGCCTGTTAGAGACCAGGGCCCTGGGCGCCTCTCTCAGCCCCCTGCGACGTCATAGCTGAAGGCTCTTAAGCCAGGATGAAAGGAAAATTCAACAGCACTAAGGAAAGGGGTCTCTATGTATTTTTGGACTTTGCGTTTCTGTGGAAACCTTCACATTAAGAGATATTCAATTATCAATGATTTTATGCCACAGATATATTGAATGCCTGTGGTCATTTATTTGAAGCCACTCCCCAAAAAACAAAAACGGAAGGATTCACACAGCCCTGGTGACTAGTTAAAATTATGAATCTAAAGCTGGGTGTAGCAGTGCGAGCCCATGGTCCCAACACTCAGGATGCTGAGACAGGAGGATCCTCACGAGGAAGCCTAAACTACACAGGGAGTTAAACGCTGAAGGCCAGCCAAAACCACATAGTGAGACCCTGTCTCTAAAAAAAAAAGAAAAAAAGTTTGGTGTGTTAAAGTATAAGGTTATGAAAGAAAATGTCATCGTCTTTGTTGAGAAGTATGAGCAAGTCTGTGCCCCGGATTAACTTGTCCCTTGCAAACCTGGCACTGCTGGGTACACTGAGAGAAGCTGTGGGATGGCCTGATGCTTCTGGGGAAAACAGTGAACAGGCAGAGGCGAAATATGAAACCAAAACCCCGGAGCAAGCAGAATTAAATGATCTGTGTGTTTCTTCCCTGTTTTAATAAGACTCGAGGCTTATCAAAGAAAAAAATCTAAAACTGCCTTGGGTGGCTGATTCTGAGAATTAGCTAAGCCCACGTGCAGTGTGACAGCCCAGCGTGTTCCGTTTCCTGGGAGTCACCACACAGCTGGGCAGTGTTTCCTGACACAGGGGCTCCTTCTGCAGGCTCGGGGTAGAGTCCTTCCTAGAAGGAGGCCTTGGGTAAAGAGGTGGCAAAGCCAATTTAGCTGAAATGAAAAAGCCAACAGGAGGACATGGGTTCCTCTAGGACGTCCAGGTGACTGCGCGCCTGTCCACGTAGTGAAGACCTCCAACGGACCACTGCCACTGCCATAGTGCACGTGCAAGAGTTTCTGGGAAAAGGAAGAGGGGTGGATTTCTACTGTGTGGCTGAGTAAGGCTCACTCTGGTGGGGAGGAGAGCACTGTGCATCCGCCACCCTGCCTGGGTCACCTGCAGTCACCGTCCTGCCCCGCTGCAGCTGAGCACCCCAGGCCCTGGTCGCTCCTATCTTCATCTCTGGGAGACACCTCGGCTCTCACGCGTGTTTTGATCAGGCGACACCTGAAGCCTGTGAGATGGAATATCCACGTTGTCTAATCGGTGCTTGACAGATTCCTGAAAAATGGTTGTCAATAACTTCCTTCAGTGTCCTGGGAGGTTTTACAAAGAATCATTGTCAGCGTTTCAGAGAGAGAAAAATGAGATAGTTATCTACATTATTTCTCCATTCTAGTATTGCATGTGCTTGGAAGCTGACCAGATTTTGAGCAGGGTTTAAAATGTCAGCTAGAACATACTGAGCATATAGTAGAGGAGAAGATTAAATTTCCTGTGGCTTACTTGGGTGAGCTGGGCTTGGGGTGATTTTGTGGGGAGGGAGGGAAGGGTCACTGCTTCTCATGGTATAATTCATTGCCTTGAATAATAAAGCTTTCCTTACTTTCTCCCTGAATCCGTGCCCTGTAGTGATTTTTGTCCCTATTCAGAGAATTGAGCAGTATTGCAGTCTATTAAATTGTGTCTTGTTTGGAAAAACTCTAAGAAAACTACCATAAACAGAAATCAGCATCACATTACATTCGTGGCCCTGCACCATGTGAAAATGTAAGTGTAGCAGCAAATCCTCTCAAACCCAAATTCACAATTTGAGAATTTGTTCTGAAGCTGAATAAATGTGTGGCATTTCCCAGCGAAGATGAGCCACCTAAATCAGCCCAGAGTAGCATTATTTGGTTTGAAATTCAAATGGACAAGAGTGTTCTCTTTTGGACAGAAAAAAATTCTCTGCATAAGGTGCAAGCAAAGCTGCCAAGTTCACATCTCGCCCTCACCCACCTCCGTACAGCTGGAAAAGCTCCTGATTCAGCCCAGGAATCAAGAGCGCAGGAGCCTGGGCCACTTCTTGGGCCCGAACTCAGGTGTAAACAGGCCTCTCCAAACCCTCCTCACTGGTCTCCCTCACGGCACAGGCAAAGCAGGACCAGGTTGCTGAAACCCTGTGACTGTTTTTCTAATATATTAAAAACTATGGCGGGCTGGGACCGTAGCTCAGTGGTAGAGTGCATGCCTAGCCCTGGGTGTGATTCCCAGCACTGCAAAAGCAATCAAATGAACAGTGGTTTCCCCAGCCTCTGGGCTCCTTTCTTCTGCGGGGAGGGGGAATGGACTTTCCTGTGTGTGTCCAGGACCTGTGAGTGGTCACTGGCCCAGCTGCCCTCTCTCTGTGTAGTCCTCAAGATTGGAATGCTGCCAACAACAGGGAGTTCCTGCCTTCTGGCTCAGCAGGACGGATCACCATGGCTATGTGCTTGTAGCTTCTGAAGAATTTCAAGTACCTCTTCACATACATGGCTCACTGATAGGGACAGCATTTCGTATGTGGTCAAAATGCCCTTGCTGTACCGTCACACATGCACCATTAGAATTGCTTATATAATTGCTGAAGCAGGGCTGGGGATTTAGCTCAGTGGCAGAAGCGTCTGCCTTGCAAGCGCATGGTGGTGAGTTTGATCCCTGGTACCGAAAAATAAAAAAATAATTGCTAAAGCAAAAGTGAGGTGAAGGGCATGATGATAGACATTCAAACCTGGCCCGGGATAAAGATAATCCCCTGCCTCAAAGCTGAAATGCACTGTGGCTGTCTTTCAAAGATAGCGTTTGTATATGCCCTGTCAACTTTGGAAAGGTGCAAACAGACCCAAACATAAGGGTGGCAGGACTTATCTTTTAAGAAGAGAGAGACTAGGCAGTCGTGAGTTCGATCCCCGGTACCGATAAAAAGGAAAAAAAGACAAAAAAAATAGAAAGACTGAGGGACTTCAGGAGGATAGCGGGGTGGTGAACAGCAGAGATTGGGTGTCCATATGCTGGAACATAGCAAAGTGAGGAAAAGAAAAAAGAGGGGAGTGGGTCCCCAGGACCCAGCAAGGATCTAAAGTGAGAACTGAAGCCCCCAGACAGGGAGGGCAAAGAGAGAGACTCAGTGCAGAGGGAGGTGGCAAGCCATGCCTCGCTGTGTGTGTGGGTGGCAGGCACGGGGGTTACTCTCGGGAACCCCAGAGGCCTCTGCAGAGAAATGCACCAGGGCAGTAGAGGAGTGGACATGGTGGACTGCAGTGGCCAGTGAGTTATTCAGGTTCAGACATCCCCCAGGAGAGGGGATTGACCTGCAGCCATTTTGGACAGGGACTGACTGAGCTCAAATTCAAAGCAGCTGTTGGCTGGCTCCGTCTAGCAGTTCCTAGTGTCATGGGGAGGCAGAACCCAGTTTAGCTGGCAGGACATTAAGAGCAGTTTCAAGACAACGGGAGACACGCAGGACGATGGAGGCTGAACCAATCAGGTCCCGGCCTCAGCCAGAAACCAGCCTGGACTTCAGTGAACTGAAGGAGCAGGCCTGCTGGGACTCTCTACAAGCTGCCACAAATGGATGACTGGCTTCCCGGGATTAATCAACACGGATCTGGGCTCTCTGTGCCCACTCTGTCTATTGGTGACAGCAGGGACATGCCATGAAGTGGACATTTTTTTCCTACTTTTTCGTTTCCCTTCTCTTCTTGCTAGTTTGTTCTTCTCTGTATTAATATGAAGACCGTTTCTAGTATTTTTGTGATTACTCTGGACTGTTCTTGTGTTTATTTCTTCTTACTCTCTTTCCCTGTTGTGTTCTTCACCAGTTTCCAAAGTTCAGGTAATCTTCTCTGTCCTTCAGCCTTATTGTTTTGTTTTGTTTTGTTCTGGGAATCAAACCTACAATCTCATACTTGCCAGGCAGCCACTGTGCCACGGAGCTGTATCCCTAACCCTGTTTCTTGTTCTTCAAAAAATGTTCTTGTACGTTTTAGATGTACATAATGATCACATTCATCATAAAGAATTTGATATATCTTGATTCTTCCTGTTGCTCATTGCTCTCTCCTCCCTTCAAAGACTCTTCCTAATTTGTCCCATATCGCTTTTGAACATTTTCTTCCCATTTCCCAATATCTATTACATATTTCAGTGCTCACAGTTCCAGTTTCTTGCACAAGAGGAAAAAAATGTGATGTTAAACATGTGCTTGATTTATTTCATGTAAGAGTAGGTCTCAAGGTGCATCCATTTAGCTAGAAAGGTTTCAAGCTTATTCTTCTTTGTGGTAAAGTACTACTCCATGGAATAAAACCCCACATCTTTTTTTATCCACTAATGGATTAATGGACATTTGAGCTATTTCAAAGATTTACCTTTTAATCTCTCCCATTGATCTGCAGGTCTGTTTTTGTTATTGTTGTTTGTTTGTTTGTTTTGGGGCGGTTGTTTTTGTTTTGGATTTTTTTTTCCAGTACCATGCTGTTTTTATCACAGTAGCTTTGTACTGTAATTTTAAGTCAGGGGTTGTGATGCTCTCTGCCTTGTCTTTGTTGCCCAGAATTACTTTTGCCATCTAGGTCTCTTCTGTTTCAGATGAATTATACGATTGTTTTCTCCAATTCTGTGAGACATGCTATTAGTATTTTGATTTATATTGCATTAAATGTGTATAATAATATAAAATCTTGGTTAGGCCCTGGGTTATGGCCTTTGTTCTGTAAATCCTCATCTGGATCAGACTTAGGGTTCCTTAGGGTCCCATAACTGTAAATACGTCTTAGTATCTTTATTCTCCATGTGAATTGCACTAGAGGTAGTAGATTGAAATTAACTCACCAGAATTCCAATAATGTTTCCATGGAATTACAAATATAAATTTCCCAGACCACGATGAGGACTGTAAGAGGGCCTCAGCAAAAAGAAAGTCATACACTACTCTAGTCAAGGTGTATGCTGAAGTCGGGTTAGCTCAGTGTAGAGTGCGTGATTAGCACTTTAGCATGTATGAGGGCCTGGGTTCAATGCCCAGCACCAAAAGCAACAAAGAAAAGACCAGTGTGTCACTGCATTTGAGCTTAAACCTAAGTGATTTCTCCAATTTCCAAGAGCTGAAAGACCACCTTTGTTCTGAGTTACATTGCCTGAGAAGAGCAGCTGCTCCCAGTGGCAATAATTCCTCACTGGTTTCAGAGAATGTGTAAGACACTGAAAACTGGAACCAATGGGCAAGTTCTCCGTGGCAGAGTGAGGCCACAGTGAAATACACACACAGTTTCTCAGCAAGACCAGAGACCCAGGAACTCCATTCCCGAAGTCCGCTTGAAGGCCCTGTGCCCCTGACATGGCAGGAGCCGGGGCCCAGGGTTAGCCCCCCGCATAATGGCTCCTGTGTGTGGTCGCGAGGTCCCTGAACTCAGAGCCTGTGCCCCTCTGACTCACTGGGGCAAGTCCCAGGCGGTGCATGGGGCAGGACAGGGGTGGAGGTAATGGCCTAAGACTGTTAATGCCATGCTCTAAACTTATTACCAATTGTATATACTTTTAATCACACTACAGAGTATCTCTTAAAATTTCAAATAATCTTAAAGCACACTCTGAAGTTTTATATAGAGTACACAGACCGCGTACAGCAGAAGGACCTCTGGACTCCTTCATTTAGATGTTTTTTTGTAAAAGGAACAGGGCAGCCTTCTTTTTAAAACCAACTGTTTAATTTTATTGGCATGTGTTTGCACTCCACAATGACTGCACTCATTGTGGGGAGTGGTACAGGTATGTGACACATCTTAATTCTTCTTATGTCCCTTTCCCCTCCCTGCGCCATCTCTTGGTCCCCTTTGCAATTGCAAAGGAGGGTAGGCCTTTTACATAGGTGCATTATGATTCACACTGGTCAGACATTTACAACTACAGTCTCTAGGGAAATGATGAAAGTGAGGTCCTCTTATCCAACTGAAAGGCTGTCCGTTTGCACTTTCCTTAAAGGGTACAGCAAGGATATCAGAGACAACACCCAGCAGTCTTTTTCCACGGCAAGTGAGCTCTGTCTGCTTTCAAGTCCACTGCTTCAACCAGCACAATACTCTACCTGGGTTCAGAGGGAGAGCATGGTCCGAGAAAGCTCAAGCACACACAGACTCTCAGAAGAAATACTCAACTGGATTATAGGTCCTCTCAAATTCCTGTAATCTGAGTCCTCCATTAGGCTGAGGCAGGAGAATCACAAGTTCAAGCCTGGCCCAGGCAACTAACTTGCCAAGAACTTGTCACAAACAAACAAATGGACTGGGGTTGTCACTTGGTATAAAGGCCCTGTATTCAATCCCCAGCACTACAAAAACAAACAAACAAACAAAACAAAACAAAACACTCCAGTTTCACCACACAGCCCCAAGATGGCTTATTTAAGTCTTCTGTCAAAGCTTCCTCTGGGTGATTTGGTTAAAGGGAGGCAGGAAGCTTGTACCAAGTGAGCCTGCAATCATCTGCAGCTCACCAGGGCTTTGGCTGAGCCTGAAGTAGGTCTGTTCTGATTGTCACATCCAGGTATCAGTGACCTCATGCCTTGAAGGAATGTATATTGGTCTTTCAGGTTTCCCAGCCATTAGTGCTTGGAGATGCATTACACCATCAGAAAGTAAAGGTTCCCATCGTTTTCCTTAGTTAAAATCTCCCTTTGATTAATCTTTTGCCAGGGAAGGGAGACACAGGGTCCTGCTGTGTAGTATAAGCTGGCCCTGAACTTCCTTATGTGGCCCAGACTGGCCTCGAACCTGTGGCAATCCTCCTGCCTCAGTCTCCTGAGTGCTGGGATTGCAGGCATGCACCACAGTATCTGGCTATTCTTTTAATGTTGAGACAAAGTCTTGCTAACTCACTGTTATGGTTTGTGTTTAGATGTCCTCCCAAAGTCTCACACAGTCATGGAGGGCAGGCCTTTTGAAGGTGCCTGAGTCTAACATTTGTGATTGGTTCACTGTCTAATCCTGGGATTGTTGGTGTGAGTGTTGCACCCATGCAGGGGTGGGTAGCGAGCATACGATACAAGGGAAGGAAGGAGGCATGCCCTTCCTTATTTGCTCTTTTCAGTTTTGGTACCTGCCACTGACATGAACGGCTGCCCCTGTGCCCTGCCAACCCACCTTGGAGCCAGTTGATTATGGACTGAAACATCCACAAACTGTGAGCTTAGAAAACTTTCCTTCCTTCATTTGGGTGTCAAGTATTTTGTTTCAGCCACAAGAGAAAATAACCAAGACAGCCCAGACTGGGTTTGAATTTACAATCTTGCTCCCTCAGCCTCCCTGAATGCTGGTATTATTAGTACACACCACTACATCAGACAATATTTTCTTTAAAAATATTGAAGTATAGGTCAATGGTGGGGATATAAATGAAACAAGTTTAGCCAAATTTTGATATCTATTGAAGCTGGGCACATTGAAGCTTATTTATACTGGATTATTGTTACAACTTTTAAATTATAATATATTATTATATTTATTATCTCTGCTTTTGTGTTGTTGGATATTGTCTGTAAATTATTACTATCAAGACTTTTTTACTTTTTTGTGCTTTCAGCACAAAGAGAATGAGAAAAATATGGAATGGCAAAAAAGTTTCTAATAGACTCATAACTATAAATTAACTTGTAAATTATTAATTGACATTATGTAGAGATGCTTTATTGTTATGTATGAGAAGTAGTCAGTCTTTAGGCAAGGTTTGTCAACTCTATTAATTGATATTTGGTTGTAACAGAAATTAAGTCTGGCTAGAATACTTGTAGATTAAAAGCATTGGGCTGGGGCTGTAACTCGGTGGTCCAGTTTGTGCTTAGCATGTGCAAGACCTTGGGTTCAATCCCCAACACCACAGATGGATGGATAGATAGACAGATATAGATAGATAGATAGACAGAGAGTATCCAAGACTCCAAACAAGAATTGAACACCAAACTCAGGAAAGGCAAGGTCACATTCAACAGCATTTCATGGCTCTGCTCAAGGACAGGACCATCACCATGACTACTACTGTACTAACAGTTCAACCATCCAGAATCCTTACACCTAGCAAGTGATTTCCCAGTTTGGCTTAGTTATCCACCCTGCAGCAGCTCATGCCTAGAGCACAGTTGTACCTGCTGGCAGTCACTCCTAAGTATCCCTTTGGGATTAACAGTGGACACTGCACTTTTTAGGATTTTTCATCCTGCTTGGGCAAGTCTTCTTGATGGTCTGTAGATACAAGGCTACCTTTTTCTGGGAGTTATGTGAATTTGCATCCCCAGGGCTCCTTCCCTATCTTTTCTATCTTTTTTTTTTTTTTTTTTTTTAACAAGGATTGAACTCATGACCTCACTTGCCTGGCCAGCACTGGCAAGGCCCAATCTTTTCTACCTTGATACTTGTTGCTTCTTGCCTATTCTGTGTGTTCGATCAAAATTAAGGACATGATAATGTTTCCCACTGTTATTCTTTCCTCTTTCTGAGAGACAAAAATTCTAAAGAGACAGGATAATTTACCAGATACTCTTCTTTGAATAAATTAGATTTTTGGCACACATCATGAAAGTGGGACATATTTGGCCCATGTTAGAGCTAAATTTTTAGATTGTGAGGACAATGTGTATGAAAGGAAAGGGGAGAAAACTCATCTTGAACCCGTATTTTTGTATGGGGATGGTTCTTGGGATTGCATTTAGGGATGCTCTACCATTGAGCTACATACTTGGACCCTTTTAATTTTCATTTTGACACAGGGTCTCACTAACTCACTCTGACTATTTTTGAACTTTCAATCCTCCTATCTCAACCTCCAGAGGATCTGAGATTACAGGGATGTACCAGCATACCAGACTTGACCTAGCATTTTTACAGGAACCCTAATCACCAACCCCTTCAAACCCACTCCCTGTATTGTAAATCCCCCCCTATTAAACAGGTGGCAACTCAAACAGTTATATTCTCTTTTCTGGTTAGAATCCAACACATACCCCAAAAGGCTCATTGTGTTGGAAGCTTAGTTGCCAGTAGACTGGCTTTGGAAGTGATTAGGTGGTGAGGGCTCTAATGTGCTCAATGGATTAACCTATTAATGGATTCATAACTTAGTGGATTGAATGGGAGATGGAGCCCACCTTTGAAAGGCATATTTTTGTTCCCTTCCCCTTGTGAACTCTGTTCCAGACCACCATTAAGTGAGCAGTCTTTGCCCTCTACACCAGCCGCCATGATGTTTCTGCCTCTCCACACACCAAAAAGCAATGGAATCAACTGACCATGGACTGAAATCTCTGAAACCAGGAGCCAAAATGAATCTCTCCTCCTTTAAATTGCTTATGCCAAGTGTTTTGCCATAGCAAATGAAAAGCTAACATGTATTGCCACAAAGGAAAACTCTGCATGCTCACAAACTTACTCAAATTCTGTACATTTTCCTAACAATTGCATTGATTAGATGGCTAGAGACGTCATAGGAAAATACCAGAGTCTAGGTAGCTTGAACAACTGAAATTTATTTTCTCATAATTTTATTTTCTGGAAGTGTGAGATCAAAATGTTAGCAGGGTTGGTTTCTCCTGCAATCTCTTGCCTTGACTTATAGATGGACATCTTACTCTTTTTAGATTCTAACAACTTTGTTTCTCATTTTTATTAGTCGTGTTTGCAGGACATAATGAGTACATTCACACTGGGGTACGTGCACATAACACATCTTAATGCTTTTTTGCTTCCTGTTCCTTGCCCCTCCCTCTCTACGCCCTCCATCTGCTGATCCTCCCTGTAACCTTCTCCCTGTTCTGGCACCTCCCAGGTGTTTCTTCCTTTTCTTATAAAGACATTAGTCATGTTGGATTAGGGCCCCACCCTCGTTAGTAATAGAAATTACTAAACATAGTCATATACAGAATTAGAGATTTGACACCTGAGTCGGGAGGGTGGGAAGACACAGTTCCATCCAGAATATATGCTATACGTATTTTCCCTTTTATGATTTACAAACTGCCATTTGCAAAAGTACAAGAACCTGCCTAGGCTGGGCCCTGGTAATGAGCTCTACTGTTTATACATTTGCAATACTGGCAACCCAGGGTTGGATCTTAGTTTAGGCTACACTAAGGAAGCACTTCCGGGAACGCCCACTGGCAGATGTAAGCACTGCTGCTCAGCTGGCTGCTCACTGTGACCTAATGAGCAGGGACTTCGGGGAATCTTAGCTTAGGCTAAGGCTACAGAAGCACTGGTTTTGGCACTCCCCACTTCCGGGAGCTCCCACTCCTCAGCGAGCTGCTCACTGTGACCTAATGAGCAGGGACTTCAGGGATTAGTGCATGAAAGCAGCTGAAGCAACCCTTAAATCTGCAAGGAATTCTTACAGAGCACTGCAAGTACAAATGCAGATGGCTCATACATTTGGTTTTCAGCATTCAAATTAAGGAAAAGCAAGCAAACATTAGGTGTAAGCCTGTCTCCAACCAAATTCTCCCTATACACATGTCAGTCTTCAGGGGTTAATGGCCCTTGTCATGGAAACACAGGCAAGAGGTAGGGTTATGCTGGATACTATTTAATGAAGACTGCAAACCTAACCAAACATAAGTTGGAAGATATGAGAAGAGAAAGGAAAAAATTCAGATTTAGAATTTTATCAAATTTTCTCCCAGGTTGTATTACAATTCAAAACACACATATGAGCCCAGCATGGTGACATTTACCTATAATTCCAGATGCTAGGGAGGCTAAGGCAGAAGGATTAGAAATTTGAGGCCAGTTTGAGCAATTTAGCAAAACCTTGTCTCAAGATAAAAAATAAACCAGCCTGTGGATGCAACTCAGTGGTAACACACTTGCCTAGCAAGGCCTTGGGTTCTTTAAGCCCTAATACTTTAGAAAAATTATATATAGTATATGTTCAGCTCAAAGATAGGTATCCCATGAACTTGAGAAGGCCTTACCAGTAAGGCTGGGAAACAAAAGTCTTATGGCTATATAGGCTATATATGTATCTTTTCATATATATATATATGAAAGAAATCAAACCTTGGCACTTTGTCTAAAGTAATTGGTCTTGCAGTTTTTATTGCCTCTGATTCCATATGACAATAAAGAGAATTATGCTTATCCTGGCATATAAATTCACTTTTTTTTTACACTGAATGCTGTTAATTATCATTGAAGTAGCAAATATACACAAAATTCTGAGTAAAATGTAAATAGCATATGTTGCCAGAAGTGACCAGTATTACTCATTAGTCCAAAGGAAAAAATCTTATGCCCAGCACGCACCAACCACCCGGGCCCCTCCTGGATGAGGCTCTTGGCCTCCTCCTCAGAGCCCTCCATGCCCAATGGTGTCCTCTTGTCCTACACAGTGCAGGGCATATGCAGACCTTTGGCACTCTGTATTGCTTGCCCAATTCTGCACTCTGTCCACTGTGCAATGCTTTTGCAATTTGGTGTCTTGGTCTCTGTGGCTTCTGCATGCAAAAGTCCTGGTTGTACCTGTTGGGAGGCACCAAAAGAATAAAGGGGCCAGAAGCTCTTGCTCAGAAATAGCAAGTGTTGCCCTGTTCTAACCTCCCAGGACATGTGCAGTGCAGTGGACGCACGCCCCATAGCTGGAGTGGCCAGAAGATAGTTACAGCCATGAACTCTGTTAGAGCCTTTGCCTTGAGGCAGCCTGGTTTCTAGAGGCACAAGTACCTGCAGGATCATCGCTGCTAGTGGGAAATGCTTCAGGGCTTCTGCTTCAGGATGTGAACAGAGTGAATGTGAATGGCAGTGTGGCCTGAAATGCTTGAGGCTTAAATTCCACAGCAAAGACCCTCACACCTTCAGGGTGCATTGAAACAGGCAAGTCTGGGGCGCCTGCATCCACCTCCTCGTTCAGGCTGTGCTTGGAGAACTGTGGAGTTCTAAGCAAGCAAATGGGGGCCCACTTTCCCCAGAGTCCAGCTTGTTTGGGACCCTCGCACCTTCTGGGTGCACTGGAACAGCTAGATGGGTCTGGGGCACTTGCATCTGCCTCCTGGTTCCCGGCTGTGCTTGGAGGACTGTGGAGTTCTAAGCAAGCAGGCAAGCACCACCAGTTCCAGAGGCCCGGGGAACTGGGCGAACTGGGTATCAGAGTCCCAGGAGCTAAGGGCATAGAAGAGGATTTCCAACAGACCCTGAGGAAGCCTTAGAATAACACTTGAAACACTTGAAACACAGAAATATAAGAAAATGACAAAACGAAAGACCAAATTACAATCTCAAATCTCCAGCCATCCCAAGAAACCTTAGGAGCAATGTATATAGAAGAAAATATATGCTGTACTCCTCAAATAACGGACATAAAAGCAACTGAAATAAAAAAAGCCACTCTGGGAAGCATTAAAGGAATTCAAACTAGAAATAATCTCCCAGGTAAAAGAAAAATGATAAAAAAAAAATGAAAGAGATGCTGAACATATCTAAAGAAAACACAGTTTAAAAATTGGAGGAAATAAACAAAAAGATAGAATCTCTAGATGAGCAATATAAGAAACAAACAGAATACATAAAGCAGGTGCACAGAGATATACAGGAAATCAAAAAATACACTGAAAGCTGTAAAAACAGCCTCAATGAAAGTGAAGATACAATTTCAGACCTTGAAGACAAGATTGCAGCTAGTGAACAGGAAAGGAAAGATCTTTTAAAAATAACAAAGAATCAGGAAATAACAATTCAACACCTGCAAGATGATGCAAAGAAAAACAACATAAGATTGATAGGGATTAATGAAAAAAGAAGAAGATGACATAAAGAACGTCAAGAGGATATTTAGAGAAGTAATAGCTGAATATTTCCCAAACATGAAATCAGAAACCGACATCAGGATCAGGGAAGCATATAGAACTCCAAATAGTCATAACCAAAATAAAACTACACCCAGATGGCTGGGGATTTAGCTCAGTGGCATAAGTGCCTGCCTGGCAAGTGTGAGGTCATGAGTAACACACACACACAAAAAAAAAAAAAAAAAAAAAAAAAAAAAACCTACACCCAGACATATAATAATCATCATCCCAGAAATCCAACACAAGAATAGATTATCAAAAGCTGTCAGAGAGAAAAGACAGATCACTTATAAAGGAAAACCTATCAGAATCACAGCAGACTTCTCAGCACAAACAATGTCAAGAAAAGCATGGATTGAAGTATTGCAGATCCTAAAGGAAAATGATTTCCAACCTAGACTTGCAAAACTGTCCTTCAAAATTGATGGTGAAATAAGATACTTCCATGACAAAGAACAGCTGAAGAACTTCATGATCACCAAGCCAACCCTGCAAAAAATATCGAAAGACAGTTTAGATACACTTAGGAAAAAACCACTAAGCAAAGCAGATAATTAAACAGAACAGTAAGATAAAGATGCAACAGCAGAGAGATAACATGTCAACAATAAACCAACATATAACAGTTATAACCATTAATGTAAATGGTCTCTGCACCAATTAAAAGAAACAGACTGGCAGAATGGATCAAGAAACAAAATCCAACCATATGCTGTTTACAGGAAACCCATCTAACCCAGAAGGATACTCAGACTGAAAGTTAAAGGACGGAAAACAATATTTCACGTAACAGGAACCCCCCCAAAAAAAAGCTGAGTAGCCATTCTGTTTGCAGACAATGTGAACTTTAAACCAATAATGATTAGAAGAGACAAAGAAGGTCACTACATACTTCAAGAGGAAAACTTCAAGAGGAAGAGATAACTAACTTAAATATATATGCACCAAATTCTAGAGCACCCAGTTATATAAAGTAAGTATGAACAGAAATGAAAAATCAAATTATCAGTAACACAATTGTAACAGGAGACCTTAACATACCATTGACACCAAGGGACAGATCAACCAGACAGAAAATGAGCAAAGAAATAACAAAACTGAATCACACATGTGAACAAATGGACTTGATAGACATATACAGAGTTTTCCATCCAACAACATCAGAATACACATTCTTCTCAGCAGTACCTGGGTCATTCTCTAAAATAGACCATATATTAGCTCACAGAACATATTTAAATAAATGTAGAAGAGTTAAAATTATCCCTTGCATGTTATCGGATCATAGAGCTTTGAAATTAGAAATTAATGATAAAAGATACTGCAAAAATCCCACAAACACATAGAAACTGAATAACACACTCTTGAGTAACATCAGTGGGTCACAGGGGAAATTAAAGAAGAAATTAAACAATACCTACAAGAAAATGAAAATACAAATACAACTTACCGGAATCTGCAATGAAAAGCTATCCTTAGAGGATGCAATGAAAGCTGTCCTTAGAGGAAAATTTATTGCACTGAGTTCCCACATCAAGAAAACAGAATGAGTACAAATAAATAACCTGATGCTACACCTCAAACAGCTAGAAAAAGAAGAGCAAGTCAAGCCCAAAGCCAAAAGAAGAGAGGAAATTATAAAAATCAGAGCAGAAATCAATGCAATAGAGACTAAGAAAACAGTCCAAAGAATCAATGAATCAGAGAGTTGGTTTTTTGAAAGAATAACTAAATTGATAAGCCCCTAGCCAACCTTATTTTTAAAAGGGAGAAGAAAAAGCTCAAATTTATGCAATAAGACATGAAAAAGGTAAAATCACTACAGACTCTATAGGAATACAGGAGATCATCAACACCTATTTCAAAAACCTCTACTCTCAAAGGTTTGATAACACAGAAGAAATAGACAGATTCCTAGAAACATATGAAGCACCAAATCTAGGTCAGGAGAATGTAAAACTGCTGAATAACCCAATCTCTGTTAATGAAATTGAAAATGTAATTAAGTCCTTACCTACAAAGAAGAGCCTAGGCCTAGACGGATTCACTGCAGAATTCTACAAGAAATACAAAGAAGACCTAATGCTGACACTCCTCAAACTCTTCAATGAAATTGAAAGGGAAGCAATCCTTCCTAAGTCATTCCTGAAAGCAAATATTACTCTAGTACCAAAACCTGAGAAAGACCCAACTAAAAAAGAGAACTATAGACCGATCTCCCTAATGAACACAGATACAAAAATACTCAATAAAATATTGGCAAATAGGATGCAGCAAATCATCAAGAAGATTATACACCATGACCAAGTGGGATTCATCCCAGGCATGCAGGGATGGTTCAACATACATAAATCAATAAAGGTAATCCACCATATCAATAAAGCCAAAAGTAAGAATCACATGATCATTTCTATAGATGCAGAAATAGCTTTTGATAAGGTCCAACATTCATTCATGATAAGAACTTTACAGAAAATTGGAATAGATGGTTTTTACCTCAATATAATAAAGGCCATCTATGACAAACCAACAGCCAGTATCATACTAAATGGACAAAAATTGAAGGCCTTTACTTTAAAATCAGGCACAAGGCAAGGATGTCCTTTATCACCACTCCTATTTAATATAGTACTGGAAATACTAGCCAGAGCAATTAGACAAGAGAGAGAAATAAAAGGGGTAAAGATAGGAAAAGAAGAAGTTAAATTATAATTGTTTGCAGATGACATGATACTCTACATAGAAGAACCCCTAAACTCCATTGAAACACTCTTAGATATAATAAATTCAGTAATGTAACTGGTTACAAAATCAATACTCAAAAATCAATAGCATTCCTATACACTAACAACAAAATCACAGAGAGAGAAATAAGAGAAGCCACATCCTTCACACTAGTAAACAAAAAAATGAAATATTTAGGAATTACTCTTACGAAAGAAGTGAAAGACCTATACAGGGAAAATTATAATACACTGAAAAAAGAAATTGAAGATGATCTCAGAAAATGGAAAGACATCCCTTGCTCATGGATAGGAAGAATAAATATTGTGAAAATGGCCATTCTCCCAAAACTGTTATACAGATTCAATGCAATCCCAATAAAAACACCATCAACATACCTCATAGATCCAGAGAAATCACTCCTAAAATTCATCTGGAGTGAGAAGAGACCTAGAATAGCAAAGGCAGCTCTAAGCAACAAAGGCAAGGCAGGAGGCATCACAATCCCTGACTTGAAGTTATACTACAAAGCAACAGTAGTAAAATCAACATGGTACTGGAATCAAAACAGAGCCAAAGATCAATGGAATAGATTAGAAGATACAACCACAACTACAAACACACGAACCACCTTATCTTTGATAAAGGGGCCACACAGGTTCACTGGAAGAACAACAGTCTCTTTAATAAATGGTATTGGAAAAACTGGCTCTCCATTTGCCGAAAACTAAAACTAGACCCATGCCTATCACCATGTACTAAATTAAAATCTAAATGGATCAAAGATCTGAATATTAAAACAGAAATACTAAATCTATTGGAAGACAAATTGGGTAGAAACCTTGAAGACATAGGGGTAGGTAGAGAATTCATGAACAGGACTCAAACCGCACAGGAAATACTTCCCAGAATCAATAACTGGGACCACCTCTCATTAAAAAGTTCCTGCATGTCAAAAGAAATCTCCAGCATAGTGAAAAGAAAACCCACAAACTGGGAAAAAAAATCTTAATGAACTCTCTCTCAGACAAGGGACTCTTGTCTAAAACATATAAAGAATTAAAAAAAATCAGATCCCCAAAATTCAAAGATCCAATCCAAAAATGGGCATCTGAGATGAATACACAGTTCTCAGATGAAGAAATACAAATGGCAAATAAATGCATGAAAAAATGTTTATCATCATTAGTCATTAAAGAAATGCAAATTAAAACCACACTGAGATTCCATCTCACTCCTGAAATGGCCAGGATCAAGAAAACCATCAACAACAAATGATGGAGAGGCTGTGGGGAAAAAGGAATTCTCCTGCACTGTTGGTGGGAGTGTAGACTGGTGCAACCATTGTGGAGGTCAGTCTGGAGATTTCTCAAAAAGCTGGGATTTGGAGTCCCATTTGTTCCAGCTATTCCACTTCTAGGCATATTCCCTGAAGAACTGAAAGCATCATACCATAGTGATATATGTGTGCCTATGTTTACAGCAATACAATTTGTAATTGTCAGATCTTGTAAACAACCCAAGTGTCCATCAACTGAGGAATGGATAAAAAAGTTGTGGCATTTTTATACAGTGGAGTACTATTCAGCTATAAAAAAGGATCACATTGAGCTATTTATAAATAAATGGACGCAGCTTGAGACCATACTCATAAGTGAGATAAATCAAACTCACATGTATGAATACTTAATAGTTTCCCTATTGTAAGAAATGATTCAAATATATAAAAGTATGTGGTAATCATGATTCCCCATCATGTGGCTTTGAAGCCTTATAAAGTTTTCACTCATTAATTGGAATGGCTTTATTCTGGATTGTTTGATATTATTGCCTGTGATGATATGAACAGCTATTTTGAAGAAAATAATAGCTAGTGCTGATTTAATATCATCTTGTTTTGAAGTCCCACCACACTGTTGTTCTTCTGTCTCCATTGGTTTTATCATGTTTTATCTTACTGGATTTTATTATATGTGATAGTATAAACAAAAATTTTTATAGGCAAAGAGATAATATAGAAACCATTGTTCATTTTCCGTTAGCTGGTTCTAAATACCCTGTAATACTTTCATCCTCTTGAATGGTTTCACACTGTCTTGATATGTTTGATGCGATAGTATAAGAAGTTATATTCAAATATTTCAAGGAAAGAGACAGTATGGTAACTACTATTAAGTCGGGTTATCTTGTGGTGAACACTAGGTTGCTGAAATTTTCATATTTTGACCTGTATTGTTATGTTGTTATGTCCTCTTTTTATCTCAATCTCCTTCTTTTTCATAAAAAAAATTATTTTTTACTATTTTTTTAATTAAGGGAAAAAATAGCAGGATATATTATAGTAACTTTTTTGATTTCCTATTAACTTGATTTGAAATCCTATATTATTCCCACTATCTTGTTTTGACTGATTAGACTCTATTCCTTTCTGTTTGATAGTATCAAGTTTGATGGTATAGGCAACTACTTTGAGGGCAATAAGATTCACTATGATGCTCATTCTGGTTTGACTATTATCTTCTTTTGAAGTCCTGTAATGTTTCCAATGTTTAAGTTTTATTGGTCTTGTTCTGTACTGTTTGTTCAATTTTATTATACCTAATGACATAGGCAATTCTTTTTAAGGAAGCAAGAGGCATTATAGTAACCATTGTTGATAACCTTGTATTGTTTTTACATCATGTGCTATGTCTAGCCTTTGTTTTGACTGACTGCTTTGTTTTGTCATATTTGGTTTTATTCTCTTCCAAAAACAAAAAAAAAGTAATAAGAACTATGGGAGTAAAAAAACCCCAAAATGTGTAAATTTTGTTGTAAAAAAAAGAGGGAAAAAAAGTGCTCTAAAGGATACAACTGTAAGTGTGTTTAGATGTGTTAAGATAGATGACCATATTACAAAGTTTTTATTGGACCATTGAACACAACTGTTTGAAGTCTGTTAATGTCCACTTTGTATGCTTTAATCCTGTAACTTGAACAACTATTTCTAAGATGACAATATGTAATCTATTAAATCAATATGGATTTCTTACCATTTTTTAAAATTCTGTATTACTTGTACCCTTATACTGTTTTTTTCCTTTAAATAAAAAAATTCCACAGCAAAAATTAAAAACAAACCTGACAACCGTTGCAACTCTTGGTGAAGGGATAGGAAAGTAGGCACTCATGTATTGTTGAAGGGAATTATACAATAGAGGGCAATACCACATCCCTGATTTGACCCAGTGATTCTATAGCAAAAGTTGCCCCCTGCTAGCCAGTATACTTCAATATACTGCTCAGGTCATAGTTCTTGTTACCGCCCCTGTTACTACTGGCTCCTCAAAACAACTGGTCACTGTGATGCATATTGTAAAAACCAATCAAAGACAACCAAGTACTCTACCTCCTTACCTCCTCTTTCAACTCTGTAAAAATCTCCTTCTCTAGACCTTTGAGGCCTGACATTTTGAGGGACAACTGATTCCCTGTCAGTGCCCATCGACATAAAACAAATCTGCCTCCAAGTCCTGAGTGTCATTTTGGTGTTTCTGTTTGCTATTGCAGCTGGTATGTAGGAAGATCAATTGTACTGACCTCTTTGGTCACCAGTCATGGCCTTCATAGACAGAGCAAGAACCTTTCTAAGTCCTAATGAGAAGTTGTATCCTTAAAATTTCTTGAGTCCCTTTAGAGGTATGGAGGAGGATTGTTGACTCCCCTCTGAGTGGCTCATATCGGACCTAAAAGGGAGGATGTTGAGGTCTAGTCTGATTATCAGATAAGGTAAGACCTCCAGGGGCACCCCAGTTAGTCTGTCTATCAGTCTTGCTCAGTTCATGCAGGAAAAGAGATTGACCACCTCTCATTAGTCAGGACCACACTCAAGGGAAAGAGATTAGAATGTTTAACTTCTGAGTGCCTGTTGAATGAATGTGTGAGTGAATAAAACAGTATAAGCCATAAGCTGCTCGATCCATGCACCAAGATTGGAACGCACTGGTGGAGGTAGATAATTGGGCCCTCACCCATGGTTCTGTGGCAGTTAACATATGTCATGACAGAGGCCTTACACCCTCCCTAGCTAAGTCACGCCTAAGTTTCCATAGGAACATGGGCAGGTGGGCATCTAAATGGTCTCTCTCTTAAGGACACTGTCTTGGTTGTTTTTCTCTCATTGCTTGGACAAAACACCAACCCCCAAAATGAAGAAAGGAAAGGTGTATTTAGCTCTCACAGTTTGTGGAGGTTCCAGTTCATAATCAGCTGGCTTCAGAGCAGGGTGGCATGGCACAGCAGCAACACTTCAAGGCAGCAGAAGACAGCAAAAGCAGCAAGCACAAAATCAGAGGGTAGCAAGCCTCATTTCCTCCCTTATATTGTAAGCAGGCTACCCACCCACCAGGGCAGGTGTAGCACTACACAATCTTCATGCCTTCCTCTCACAGAGGATGGGAATATTTACAAATTGAGCATCTTGGCCCCCTGCTGAGTACCTTAAACTCTGATCTTTTCAAGTTGACAAAATGTATCAATCATTATAGGTACCGACCCTTTGTCATGCCATCGTTCAAGGATACACAACACACAAGTAGGAAACCTGAAATGGGAATTAATTAGCCCAAACCAATGGTCCTTGTCCAAGAATTTTAAAAAACGATTTTCTGAGATTATAGAGTGCCAAACTTCTCAAAGAAAAAAGAGACCCATTCTCCCTGAGGATTCTTCCTCAGCATCCTCTTCAGCCACTGCAGTTGCTACCAACACCTATCACTCCTCTCTCCTCTCCCAACTTGTCTGCTTCCAGCCAGCTGAACCAGTTCCAGCTAGCCACTGCTTGCATTCAGCCTCAGAAGCCCTCCTCCAGTGCCTCCCACTTCTTGGGATCCTTACATGCTTATCCCAGTCAGATGGCATCATCTAATTCCCATCTAATATGGCTGTCAGCAATTCTTTCTGGCTCTGTTCAACACAGAAGTGTTGCCACACTGAGAAAAAATTGAACTGTCTTTTGTCAGCCCTAATGAATAAGTTGACATGGACTTTCTCAAAGGTCACTCACCTAGAAGCATAAAATCAGTCAAGCACTTCTCATAGACATCAAAGAGTGGAGACAAAAAAGCCCATCAATATGTCAAAAGTTAGAGATAGGGGTATAGCTCAGTGGCACAGTGCCTGCCTGATAGAAAAACTATGAACATTTAGACAATGGAACTGAATTCTATGGCAGAAAAAGGTTATCATAACAGGCAACTGGGACTCTTGCCTGGTGCTGCATCTGCCCACCACAAACTTACAGCCTTGGAGGATATCTCACCAAACATGAATTCCTGTAACCCAGTCAGTCGGCCTCTCTCTCATTTAATCCTGTGCTTTACCCAAGAGAGAGATGATGCCTGCATCAGCCTGAGACAGATAATCCCAGTCCTGGAATTTTGAAAACTCTCCTCCCAGAGGTGTGAGCCAAAGACTTACCTCCAGGCCTGACCAAAAACCATGCTCCTATAGCAATTGAACTCTGCAATCCCCATTGACAGTATCTTATGTCACAGGAAGCACACAGGCATCCAGCCACACTTCAGCCATCTAAAAGAATTCCAGATCTTTTTTTTTTTTTTTTTTTTTTTTTTTGTCTTTTTCCTTATTATCGGTACCGGGGATTGAACTCACGACTGCCTACTTGCAAGGCAAGCACTTATGCCGTTGAGCTAAATCTCCAGCCCCAAGAATTCCAGATCTTGATGGACAGTTAATCACCTTGAATCATTCCTCTCTTCCTGGTAAAAATGCTCATTGGGGATCTACCAGCCAGTGAAAGATCTCCATGCACCTTGAATTCTGCAGTTCCTGCCCAAAGCACCCTTTTTGGACTGTTACCTCCAGATGTCACCTCCAAATGTCACCTGGACTGTTACCTCCAGATGTCACCTGTTACCTACAGATGTCACCTGGTTTCTTCTGCTTGTGGGTTGCTCCCATAAACCCCTTTAACTGGGAAAATTCTGAGACAAAACACATTCGCTTGGAGTCAATTGCCAAGGGGTTAATAACTCCACACTATTTTCAGGGAGGCCCTGACAACAGATTTGGCCAACCCAAGGTAATCCGTTTCTCTGTCCTCTCCTGCTTGCCATCATGGTCCCCTGGGGAAAAATACAATTATACACCCAGAGGTTTCAAAGCCACAAAATGCTTACAAACTGCCATACTGCTAAAATACACCTCTCCTGCTTGTAAAGCCAGTTCAAGATCTCCCAGTACTGTCAGTGCCACTGCAATTGACCTCAATATACATGACCTCAGTCTTCTGCCACCTACAGCCTGCTGGAACACCTGCCTGGACCTAAAAACAATGCCTTCTTCTGCCTTTGAGTGGCTCCTGTCAGTCAGCTCCTCTTCCCAGTCCTGAACTCAAAGGTTAACTGACCTAGACTCAACTTACCAGAGGTTCAGAAACTTGTTTGCCTTCTTTGAAGAGAGAGCCTTTCCCAAGCTACCTTGTAGCCAGTTTCTGCCACATATTGTGGGCAGAGCTTTTGTTTCTTTCCAGCAGGCAGCTTGGGTGTCATTAATCAGAAGTGCAGTGCTATTTTGTGCTGGGGAACTAGCAAGATCAGTGGTGAGTTCAATTCCTGGCACATACAAAAAAGGACCCCCCTGACAGATGCTGAGCACACCTACTTTACAGATGAAAGTAGCTCCGTTAAGAATGGAGGCTGGCAGACTAGATATGCCACGGTCACCTTGGACAAAGGTATTTTGGACAAGACTCCTCCACAGAGATGATCTGCACAATGAACTGCTCCTGCTCTCTGCTGCTGTCTGCCAATGATGCCAAACCTGTGCTCAAAACAATCTGGTCCAGAAGCCTAAGCCCCTGCCAGAGATCCATCTGATTACCTGAAACATCCACCCCAGCCAGAAAAGCTTTACCCCATACTATCTATTAATGTTCATCTGTACCTACTCAGGCTGACCCTGAGTGGACATTCCTTACCTGCACTGCAAATACAGCAGAAGTTTGTAGGGTTGTGAGAAATCATCCCTAGATATGGACTAGCCTTGATTACTGGCAGCAATAACAGGCCTGTAGCTGTAGCAGAGGTAACTCAAACCTTGCAAAACTATTGAAGATTAAATAAAAGTTATTAGTTTCTGCAACGCGGGCCAGGAGGAGAACAGGGTACCAGAGATCCGGCCATGGAGGGACTCAGGCAGCTTACTCACCCGCCCTCTTGGTAAGCGCCTGCAGCTTGGCCCTGGAGGAGAACCATTACCTGTGAGCCTACTGCCAAATGGGCTGAAAATCAAGCACTCTTCTCCCACCTGCCCTCTCCCCCCATAGCTACTGGGGATAGATGTTTCAACATCTCTTGGGAGGATGACCATATGTAGTATAGCAAATATGGGGGATTTCCTTCTATCTTCTGTTTGAAGGTATAGGTTGTTTTCACTGTTTTGTTATGTTTCTTTTGCTCTATTCAGTATTCTCAGTTGGTTTTATAATGTTCTATTTTTGGTTTGATTTTACAATACCTAATTGACTGGACAACTATTGTTAAGTTAAAGAGATATATCATAGTACTTATTACTACTATCCCAGTATCCTACTGTGAAATCCTGTACCAATTTCACTGCATTGTCTCAGTTGGCTTTGTTCTGTCTTGTGCTGCTGCTTTTTTACTACTTTCAAAATAAAAAAAAAAAAAAGAAATACATGTAAAGTCTCATGCATGTGTAGAATCTATAAACTGTTTATGAGAACTGATCTTATGACACATGATAAAATGAAAGATACTTTGAAGAAAAAGAGACACTAAAATACCCAGTACTGATCCTGGAGTGTCATAATATGAAGCTCAACAATAGTATTATTCTTTGTTTAGAGTGATATTAGCCTGCTTGACTTTATTCAATGTCAACATAATTGAAGATATGGGTATCTGCATCTATGTTTAAGTGTATAGGATTGATAACCATATTTCTAAGTTTTTGTTGGATAGTTGAACAGAACTGGTTGCAAATCTCACTGTTTGATCCCCACTTTATATGCTCCACTTTAGTATCTTGAATAACTATTTGTAAGAAGACAATCTGTAATCATCAACTAGTGATTTCTTACTGTTTATTTTTTCTTTGAAATTATGTATTATTTCTACCCATTTTATGTTTTGTTTAGTCTTTCTTTAAATTCAATTTTTAAAAGAAGACACTACACCCCCCCCCAAAGAAAGTAATAAGCACTAAGGAGTAATAAAATCCAAGATGTGTAAATTTTGTTGTAAAAAAGAGAGGGAAAAAAAAAAAAGAAAAAGAGCTCTAACGGATATAACAGCAAGTGTGTTTGGGGGTGTTAAATAGCTGACTTTATCAATGTTTTTGGAACATTGAACACAGCTGTTTGCAGTCTCCCTGTTTGAATGTCCACCTTGTGTTCTTTGATACTGTGATTTGAGGAACTATTTTCAAGAAAATAGTGTGTAATCTACTAGCAGGTAATTTCTTACTGTTATGGTTTTTTGTTTTGTTTTGTTTTGTTTTGTTTTGTTTTATAGTTCTGTATTGCGTGTACCCTTACGCCGCTTTGGTTTGTTTTGTGTTTTTCTCTTTTTCCTCTTAAATAAAAAAAAAAAAAAAAAAAAAAGAAGACACTACAGTACCCAGTGCTGATCATGGAGTGTCATGATGTGAAATCCAGCAATACTATTATTCTTTGTTCAGAATGATTTTAACCTGCTTTAGTTTGTTTAATCTAAACATAAATAAAGATATGGATAACTGCATGTATGTTTAAGTGTATAGGATTGACAACCATGTTACTAATTTTTTGTTGGGCAGTTGAACAGAACTTTTTGCAGTCTCTCTGTTTGAATTCCCACTTTACATGTTCCATTTTTGTACCTTGAACAACTATTTGTAAAACGACAACATCAACTAGTGATTTCTTACTGTTTATTTTTTTTCTCTGAATGTATGTATTTCTACCTATTTTCTGTTTTGTTTAGTCTTTCTTTAAATAAAAATTTAAAAAAATAAATAAAAGTTATGTACAGCATAGAGGTCACAAAGTTCTGAAAGGTTAAAGAAATAAAGCATAACACTACAGGAATAGCTCATAACCACTTAGCTAGAGGTCCAACCATACCTGTAGAAACCCCTACACATACATATAACCCACATGCAAAGTTTCAGAAATTCACATTTAGATCCACCGTTCCAAAGTTCTGAAGACACAATGCATTCAAAACCCTGCTCTGGTCATTCTGGATGCTGACCAGTCCATGCATGGCTGAAGCTTGAGGACAACGTTCATATGATTACTCCATACCTCAATGCATTATTCCTCTTGATTTTTGTGCCTTTTCAAGTGGCTTATCCTAGTCCTTGCTTCCACTTCATCTTGTGTGTATTGTATTTTCCAACTTGGATTTGCTCCCAAGCCCCCTGCTAGCTATGATTTTTGCCTTAGCTCTAAGATTTGATGAGTGTCTAAGATACACTGGACACTTTCCTAGATCACTCCCTCACTCTCTTGCCAGAGACAACTTAGGGAGAGTCTCTATAATAAGGGAAACAAACTACAAACTCCTGTGGGAAAATTCCAATTGTGGGGAACCTTGTATAGGGCCAATCCTAGGACCACTGACAGCCCTAATGTTACTGCTTCTATTGGGCCTTGTCTCAAAAGATCACATGTGACATGCCCAGCAAAGATTTTCTGGGGAAACTAAAAGAGGGGAGAAATGTAGCAGAAAATGCCCCACCCCCAGCCAGTATACTTCAGTTGCCTGGTTAATAATCTCTGTTACAGTTCCTGTTACTGCTGTCTTAGAAATGGCTAGTGACTGTGATGCACAGCTGGCTACTATGATGCATGTTGTAAAGCCAATCAAAGCCAAGTACTCTACCTCTGTACTTCCCCTTTCAACTCAATAAAAACCTCCCTTCCTGGGCCTTCAAGGCCTGACATTTTGAGGGACAACTGAGTCCCTGTCAGTGCCTGCAAACATAAAAGAAACCTGCCTTCAAATCCTGGGTATCATCTTGGTGTTTCTGTTTGCCATTGTGGTTCCATTTCTAGAAATCTACCCTGCACGTATCCTCTCTGTTGTGAAAAATGGTGCACGCTCATCATGTAAGTGGCCCCCGTATCCAATACAGAACAAGATCCTCAGGGGATGACAGAAAAACGTATATGTAAAGCCCAGGGCAGTAGCACATGCCTATAACCCCAGCACTTGGGAAGCTGGGGAAGGAGGACCACTGAGAGTTTAGGGCCAGCCTGGGACATACTGTGACCCTATCTCAAAAAAAAAAAAAAACATATACTCACACACCACATATGTATGTATATATGTGTATGTGTCTGTATGCACAGTGTTTTTTCCTAGCATTCTGTGTATTTAACACTTTTTATCTCAACTAAGCACTTATCAGAGACCATAGCTTCAGCATCAATAGACTGCCTGGCATGTGGTAGTTGAAGCAAAGCTTATTTCTGTGATAGAGGTTTGTTTGTGTTTACATTATCATTCACACATGTTTTTATTTTTGATGTTACCTTTTAGGTTTTATAAGCAAGTAAATAACTGATGTGCAAGTGCTGATGCCTGTTCTGAGCACTCATCACATATTTGGTATTTTATTTTTTGACATTTTATTCCCTGCTAAGTGTACATAGTACAGTATAGTAGAAAGCTCCTGGCAAAACAGGAAGAGAAGAGAGGTGATACTCATAGCCTGCCACATAGGAAAGGAAAGCTAAGCACCCGTGCTGTTAGTGTAAGTGAGACATGGGCATGGCATGTGCAGTTTCATGTGTGAAGACTGCCTTGGGTGTGAAGTTGAGCAGTCAGATGCAAGCTTATCTTTGAGGTAGAGTTCTTTTTATTGGTATTTTCATTGTAGTTCATATAGGAATTTATTTCTGATATCAACTTTTAAGTTTTGTTAGGAAGCTTATGTGAAAATGTTGATGTTTCTTCTAAATGCACAATACATATTAAGAATTTAATAATTTATATTATTGACATTTTCTATTTCTACTAGCTACACACTGTATAATATAACAAGAATCTCCTGATAAAATAGCAAGACCACTGAGATATAAAGTGTGTCCTATAAAAAGGCCAGGAAAACAAAAGACATGTGCTGTCAGTGCAAGAGATGCATGTGAACAGAACATGCTGTTGTCATGCATGCAGATTGCCTTCAATGTGGTAATCAAAGTAAAGATTTAAAAAAAAATTTTTTTTAATCGGTACCAAGAATCGAACTCACAATTGCCTGCTTGCAAGGCAGGCACTTATGCCACTGAGCTAAATCCTCAGCCCCAAACAAAGATTTTTTTGTAGAGTTCTATTGATATTTTTGTTGTAGCTCATAGTGGAATTTATTTCTGATGTTGCTTTTAGACCTTGCAAATCAAAAACCAGTTTATGTTGAAAATTTTGATGCTTTGTATAAGCAATGAATATTAAAAACTTGATAGTTTATTTTGTGATTTTTTCCTCTTAAGTATTCATTTTAATAAAATTCATAAAATTAAAATTGATAATTCATCAATAGACATATTTTAAAGAATAAATATGGGTCTAACAGACCCACTTTCATGCTCCTTGATGACAAAATTGGTCTTATGCTCAGGTAACTGTAATTTATTAGAAATGAGCTATGTCCATTAACTCTACTTCACTATCAGAATAAGAATATAACTTTCCAGGGCCTGCGGTAGCTGTAGGGATAGAGGAGTGAATGAATGCTCCTAGTGTTAGTCAGCCTTTTGTTACCATAACAAAATACCTGAGGCAGTCTAATGAAAAACAGGAGAAGCCTTGGAAGTAATGGGGATCATAATCCCTGGGTTTAAACTGTACTAAAAAACTACTGTGATTAAAAAAAAAACAAAAACCAGCATGGCACTGGTCAAAAAACAAAACAAAACATACCTGATGTCTGATGACCAATGGAACAGATTCAAAGATGCAGAAACAACTCCATACATACTCAGCAGCTGTATCTTTGACAAAGGGGCCAAACACTTTCTGGATAAAAGATATCCTCCTTAGTAAATGATGATGAAAAATAGGCTTTTCACATGCCAAAGATTAAAAATAGACCCATATCTTTCACTATGCACTAAGCTGACATCTAAATGGATCAAAAATCTAAATAGTAAAACAAAAACACTAAATCTAGTGGCAATAGAATAGGTAGAACTGTTGAAGACACTGATGGAGGCAAAAATGTTATGACAAAATTCCTATTGCAGAGGAAGTATCACAAAGAATCAACTATTGGGATCTCAACTTATTAAAAAGCTTTTGCACGAAAAAAAAAAATTATCGATAGAGTAAAGAGAAGCCCATACTGTAGGAAAAAATATTTTGCTAGCTGTTCCTTGTCACTGGCCATGAGAGTGCTCTAAATTCCCGGGAGGTAGGGGGAGAATGATGAGAGGATGAAAAAATAAAGATAGAGACAGAAAGCTGGGGTCAGGCAGAGCTCTTCCTGCAGATGAGAGGAAGAGACTGGTCAACCACCACAATGCGTTTCTTTTATACACTTGTCATACCACGCCCCTTTGCTTAACTAGCCAGCTCACTTCTTACCTCCCTGTTCTGGGGCTGGGAGGCCTGTTCACGTCCAGCACTCCACACCCTCAGGGCATTTCTCAGGTGCTTCATACCCTTGGGGCACTCGGCTGGTCACTTGTGCTTTTGGCTCTGCAGGTGTGAACAATCACTAGCTCAGCAAGTGCCAGCATTTCCTCACACAAAGAAGTGGCATCTAGACTATATTAAGAAAATTTAAAAATCAGATCTTCCAAATGTAAGGACCCAGTCCAAAGACAGGCATCTGAAAGGAACAGACCCTTCTCAGGTGAAGAAATAGAAATGACACTTCAATGTATGAAAAAATTCTTCAGCATCCCTGGTCGTTCCAGAGATGCACATTAAAACAATGCTGAAATTGCATCTCACTCCAGAAAGAATGGCTATTATCAAGAAAGCAAGCAATAAGAAATTCTAATGGAGCTATGCAGGAAAAGAAATGCTTCTCCACTGTTGGTGGGAGTGTAGACTGGTACAACCACTGTGGAAATTAATGTGAAAATTCCTCAAAAAACTAAAACTAGAGGTTTCATTCGACCCAGCTATTCTCTTTGGTATCTTCACAAAAGAATCAAAAGCATCACACCACAGCAATATATGCACACCCCTGTTTATAGTAGCACAGTTTGTAATAGGTAAATCTTGGAAACAGCCCAAATGCCCATCAATCCATGAATGGATAAAGAAGATGTGGTGTTTTATACAATGGAGTAATACTCTGCCATGGAGAATAAGCTTAAGACCTTTGTAGCTAAATGGATGCAGCTTGAGACCACACTCTGAAGTGAAATAAATTGGGCACACGTATTTAAATACCTCATTGTTTCTCTGCTCTCAGACATTGAAAGTCTATGTAAGGACCAAAATATATAATAGGTATTGGGAAATGGAAAGAAAATGTTCAAATAAGAAGGGAACAAGCAAAGGGAGAGGGGAAAAAGAAGGATGGGACAAGAAAATAAAAAATGAATCGAAGGAAAAAATGGAAACAAAGCTTTTGTAAATAAGGAAAAAAGAGCTGTATGAAGGGGAAGGGGACGGGGAAAAAGGAAGAATCAAAATATATCTTATTGTGACTGAGGATTTAGCTCAGTGGCTCAAGTGCTTGCCTGGTAGGTCGTGAGTTTGATCCCTGTTACCAAAGACAAAAAAAAAAAAAAAAAAAAAAAGATATATCATGTACAGGTACAAGTTTCCTATGATGAATATGTGTACATCTAATATATATAATCTAGCATGATCTGGTATAGTATCAGTTAAAAAATTAGAACAAATGAAAGGTGACCAATAGAAGGGGCTAGTAATTTTTGACTTTATATCTTTTATATTTGAAATAAATCAGTTTTGCTGGCTATAAAAAGAAGGCAGTAGATGTTGGAACTTAGGGCACTGAGCAAGAAAGCGACATACTCTCCTTGCTGGTAAGCGGCTGTGGCTCAAGCCAGTGATGGGCCAGCCAGGAAGAGAACCAATCAGCATGCAGGTCTGAGACGCAAACATCTCACCCCATCACCCCCCATTAGCAACTGGGGGCCAGAGGTCTGTTAGGAGGATGACCATAGGCAATGTAGCAAATATGGGCGTTTCCTTCTGTTTCCTCTTTGAAGGCCAACATTGTTTTCACTGTTTTGCTTTGTTCTGATTAATTGTTTGGCTGTAGTCAATATTTTGTTTTGATAGGTTTTATAATGCTCTGTTTTGGGTTTGATTTTGCTATTGCTGATTGAAAGGACAACTATGGTGAAGATAACGAGACACACTGTGGAGCCTCTTACTGTTATCCCGGTTACCTGATGTGAAGTTCTGTACCAATTTTACCGCATTGTTGGATTGGCTTTGTTCTGTCCTGTTCTGTTGTATTTTGCTACCTTCAGAATAAAAAAAGGTGGGGAGAGGGAGAAGGAAGTAAAACAAAGTCCTTGCTTGCCTTTCATGAGTTGTGTGACCACGAAAGTCCGTTGTTTTGCGTGGGTTCAGCACGCTCTGGTTTTGAGCAGGGAGAATGACAGGGCCCCATGCGAAGGGATAACACAGGTAGGATAAACAAAAGAAAATCTAGACAATAGGAAACATGGAGATAGATCTTTTGTGAATGGGAAAGAAATCTAGCGATGGAGGGAAGGGTGAGGGAGGGGAGAAATGAAATTAAACGAATTAAGAAATGTTATGAAAGTGTAACTGCTCCCTAAATGTACTAATTGTGTACTAGAGACACGTACCAATAAAAATTAGAAATATCAAAAATAAGGGAGATGTATGCTAACAGTTAACAGCCCATGGAGTTGGGATATTGGATAGTTACTATACGGCTCTGTAGAGTTGATTATTTTAGTAGACATAATTTTTGATGCCCCTTAAGAATATTTAATCATGAATTTACACTCAGTGGCTTGAAAAGAGCTTTTACAAAAACAGTAATATTCGGGGCTGGGGATTTAGCTCAGCGGCATAAAGCGCCTGCCTTGCAAGCAGGCAGTGGTGAGTTCGATCCCCGGTACCAATAAAAAGGAAAAAGACAAAAAAAAAAAAAAAAAAAAAAAAAAAAAAACCAGTAATATTCATTTGGGAATTTGTAATTGACACGTTTGCAGTACTTAACACATTGTGAGGAATTGGAATACATCTTGGTGAAATATAGGCTATGTATTGGCTTTTTTTTTTTTTTGATACCTTTTCCTCCACAATTTCATCTCTTCCCCTTCCACTAAGCCTCTCCACCCACTCCAAAATATCTCTCTCTCTCTTTTCTACCATCTTTCCTTGGTTTTACTCCTTAATACAATGTTTTGTTTCTCATACAAAATATAACTGGTGATACTGAAATATCTGTGTCTGAATTTTTAACCTAACATTATGAGCTCCAAATTTATCCATGTTTTGGCAAAAGAGATCATTTCATTCTTTTTTATGGCTTATCAACTACTCCATTAGGTGTACATATCACATGTTTTTCAGTGCTGGAAATTAAACCCAGGATTTTAGCACTGCGATACATCCAAAGCTTATTTATTATGCATTACATTGCCCAAGCTGGGCATGAATGTATGGTCTTCCTGTGTCAGTTTCCCAGAGTGCTAGGATTCCAAGCATGTGCCACTGTTCCCAAGCTATTCCATGTTTCTTTAATCAACTCCTGTGGATAGACATTTAGGCTTCCCCCAGAGTTTAGCTTTTCTAATTTGTGCTGCTAGAAATGGATATTTATGCATCATTGTAATATGATTACTTTAATTATAGACACAGCAAACATAGCTGGAAAAAATTGAATTTTTACTTTTCCATTGTTGTGGAATCTTTATTCACATTTCCATAGATGTTATACCACACTGACATTTCCACCAATAATATTGGGTGTACTTTCTAATATTTTGAAACAATGGATTGTGCTTTGGAGGACTGCTTGAAATAGCTATAATCCAAACAATGGCATTCATTTGGACTTTGAATACACCCACAACATTAGCAATTTTTTGAATACTGAACATATGCATCACATTTAACTACATATAACATTACTTATATAATTTTTGGTATAAAAATTACCTTTTAAAACATATATATAAGATGAACTTGGCTCTCAGTCTATACAAAAAATTTGTTCTATGGACTCCTGTACTCAAGGCCTAAATACAACCTTATTCAACATATTTAAAATTTTGAGCATGGAAAATAATTTGCTTATTCTTATACATTAGATCAGGTGTGGTGGCACAGGCCCATAATCCCAGCACTTAGAAGGCTGAGGCAGGAGAATTACTGTGGATTCAAAGCCAGGCTGGTCTACATAGTGAGATCCTGGTGAGAGAGAGAGAGAGAGAGAATTGCAATTTGTATAAATCCTTGGAGAAATTTTATGAGATTAAAAAATTTCAACATGGCCTTGTTATAGTTTGCTTGGTTTCAATATTTCTGACACTTGAAGAACATTCTTGTGAGTGCAAATTACCTTACACTTCTCCTGCAATTCTGTACTCATCTTCAATTTGCTTGTCATCTGAGTTTCTCCCATGACAGCCGTGTCAAGTTGGGATATTGAATATTTACTATATGGCTCTGTAGCGTTGGTGGTTTTAGTAGATGTAATTTTTTTGTGTGAGACACAGTCTCCCTCTGTGGTTCAGACTGGCCTTGAACTCACTGTGTAGCCCATGCTGGCCTTGGTCTTGCTGAGCTCTGCCTCAGTCTCCTGAGTCCTGGGTCACCAGTGTACATTATCACACCCAGCTGGTAGACATAGGATTAAAAGAAAAATGTCTGAAAAAGAGGCTTTAAATTATGTCTGTATTAAACAAACACAAATATTTTTCTTGTAATTCACTAAACAATAAAATTTAACAACTACATATTTTCACACTTTGTTGGTCATTATAAGTAACACTGATGATTTAAAGAATTTTAGAGAACATGCATAGGTTAAATTCAAATACTATACTATTTTCTTTCTTTTTCATTGTTGCTGTTTGTTTCTGAGAGGGTCTCTCTAGTAGCCCTGGCTGGCCTTGAGCTAGCTACAATCTTCCCACCTCAGCCTCCTAAGTGCTGGGATAATGGGTGTGCACCACCACACCCAGTTTATGCTCTTTTTTGTAAGGGACTTTAGCACCCTCAGATTTTAGCATACACAAGGGGTCCTGGAAGCCATCTACATGGGGACCAAAGGACAACAGCTGCTGGGTTTGCCATCAGAGGAAAGCAGGGGCTTAACCACCCGTGAGGGTGTGGGCAGGGCTCCCCTATAGGAAAACCCATACTCACAGGAGGACACACCCAGGACTGCCGGGTGGAGGGTTTGGTAAGCAGAAACTAATTGGTTCTCATAATAGTTGCTCTGAGTTGTTAATTACTTGAATCCATTTTACAGCTTCTGAGATGAGTGTCAGCAACTTGCCTACAGCTATAGTAAATGAAAGAAATAGCAGCAGCACCAATTAATTTATGGGAGTCTTGTGCTCTGCCATTCTTCAAAAAGGGCACCTCTCGCCAAGCGTGGTGGTGCATGCCTGTAATCCGAGACTCAAGAGGCTGACAAAGGAGGATCACTATGAGTGTGAGACCAACCAGGGATACATGGTGAGTGAACTACGTCCCTGGCTGTTTTTTTTTTTTTCCTATGTAGTTCAGCCTGGCCTTGAACTCACAGCCATCATCCTGCCTCAGCCTCCTGAGTTCTGGGACTACATGCGTGCATCCCCACGCTCAGCTAGTATGTAGCAGTTTTGAACTTCATTGGATTCATTACAGAAAGCCAGTCTTCCCTGCTGGTCCTCGTCATTCCAGATAGCACAATGACATTACCATGAGAACAAAGCACTTAATGTCCAGACTAGCAATTCACGCGTGCTTGAGTATTGAGTATTGAACATAAGTCACACTCAAGCTCACTGTCTTTGTGCTTTCCTGCCTCAGTTGCCCCTCACAGTGCACACTTTGCTCCATGAGCATTAATTCACATCTTTGTCCTGTGGGTCTCTTACTCCTAAGAGAAACTTGTACTCTTGTCCAAATGTGCATAGAAGTACCCATATTCACTTTCCTTTTAACTGCTACCCTAGTCGTATGCTCAAGCAGTTAAACCTGACCTCCAGGACTTGAAGTCATGTTCTAGGTGTTGGCTGACGGGTCTGACATCTTCACAGAGCAGGATACGATGCGGAGCAGTGAAGGCGAACCTTTTAGAGCTTTCAGTGATAAAAACAGCTCACTGGGGCACACGTGCCAGAGCTTTGCCACCACTGTTCTAGAAGCTTTGCTGTGCAGCAGGCTTGTCCTTCATTCTGAGGTGACTAACAGTGTTTTCAGTGGCTATTCTGGAACATAGATGTATGACTCTGGACCACGTAACCAATATTGATACCACCACTAATAAGAGACAGCAACATCCCGCTCATCCTGAAATGATGCTCCCTCAATTTGTCCTCTCCTGCCAGAAAGGCAAACTGGTCTAATCACAGGTGAACACCAGACCAAGCCCAAGTGTGAGCCATTCTAGAACATACTTGGATGGCACTCACTAGTAGTGTCAAGGTGACCAGGCTTGGTGGCACATGCCTGTAATCCCAGCACTCTGGGAGGCTGAGGCAGGAGGATGGAAGGTTCTAGCCCCACCTGGGTAACATAATGGCTTCACAAGACCTGTCTCAAAATAACAGATGAAAAGTGCTAAGGACATAGCTCAGTACAATGGCCCCAGTATTGGAGAAAAAAATGTCAAGATCATGATGGACACACAAACACTGAGCAGCTGTTGTGGATCAGAGGAAACTGGGAAGACAGGAAGACACAACTAAGTGCAATGTGAGAGCCAGGTCAATGGGAAATGCAGGCTGGGGTTATAGTTTAGCTGGTAAATTTGAATCACATTAGCAACCTGGCTTTAATAATTGTACCATAGTCACATACAGTGTTGCCATTAGGGAAGTTGGATGGAGAGTAGTCATGAAAGAAGTCTACGATTACTTAAAAACAAAAAGTGAAGGGGCTGGGGATTTAGCTCAGCGGCATAAGCGCCTGCCTTGCAAGTAGGAAGTCGTGAATTCGATCCCTGGTACCGATAAAAAGGAAAAAGACCAAAAAATGAATAAATAAATAAATAAATAAATAAGGTGAAACAAATGACAAGAACTGTCCATGTCTGGCTTGAAAGCCAAAAGCCTTGTCTCCCCCCACCAGGATGCACTCTGAATTTCAGGTCTATCCAAGTTGCATCTGGCTTGTCTGGTGCTTGAAAGACACATAAGTGTCTGAAAATGTCAGTGTCCTTCACTGGAACACCAGCCAATGAAAGCAGGTAGTATTCATCAGCCCTGTTCTACAGATGATGATGCCGAAACAGAGTTTTAAGTGACTTCTGCAAGGTCACCAGCTGATAGGTGGGAAAGCTAGACTTCGCAGGCAAACTGTCTGGCTGATCTCTACAGTTTCCATGGAAATTTCTGTTACTTGGAAACTTCATTTGGGATGATCTGTGACAGAGGAGCATCAGTCAGTGTTACCATTTAGGGTCTTTAGGCACTTGACGCTTCATACCTCAAGTGGTTCTGTCCAGTGGTGCTACGGAGCTGTTCAAGCCCACCTGGTGGTGCACTAGCTCTGCTGAGAGAGCGCTGAGGCTTGGCTAGGTCAGTCTATTGGCTATGATGCTTGTACTTAGGTGTCCCTAAAGCCACATGCACTCCTAGGTGGCTGGATCGTGAGTGTGTGGAGCTGGATCTAGGGTGTGTGATACTGGTAATAAGGGTGTATGATAATTACATTACTCCACTGATTGGTTTGGTGTAGCTCTTGGGTGTGGGTGGCACCAACAAATAGGCTCATAACCTGGATGCGCTAAACAGGAAAGTCTCCTCTGTGATGTCCTTTGGCCATGCTGACCTGCCTTGGTGCCAGCTAACTATGGACCGAAATTCCTGCAAATTGTGAGCCAAAATAAACCTCTTCTCCTTTAACTTTGGTTGTCAGGTATTTTGTCTCAGCAACAAGAAAGTAACCAAGACACTGACTTTGCTCTAGGGAACCTACCAGATTCCTTTTCCATTCCTGAGACTTAGTTCTATACTTTAGGAGTGAGTTGCTTTTTTTCTTTACACAAACACAGAATCAAATATATAGTGTACAATCAACAAGTTTACAAAGCAAAGTTTCCAACTCCCTCTTCCATAATCAGAACTATGTGATCTGGCAGGCTCCTAACATTGTCTGTGAGTCAATTCAAGCAGAAAAACAAAATTTTCTAACTGGTGTGGCTGGGTAGAGTGGGCGGAGAATGCTGAACTCCTATTCACAAAGTCTGATTCATTTAGAAGCAAACACACATGCTATCAGATCTGGTTTGTGCTCATGCGCTGAGGCCGAGGGCAGAGTCTCCAAATGCTGGGGTGACTCAGCCAGGATTTCATCAGGCACAGGAGCTCTTGCCCTGCACCCTGGAGGCAGTTACTTCCTGTAATTAGGAGGTGCAGAAAAGTACATGCACTCAGAGTTAGTTGATTCTGTGATGGAAGCAGAGAAGAGGGCTGTGTGTCCTGGCTCCCTTCTGTGTGACCAACTGAAGTGCAATGAGGTGATAGTTACGCATTCCCTTCTAGAAGGCAGCAGCTTCCTTCCAGGAGAAGATATGTGGTTTTTTTTTGTTTTTTTTTTTTTTTAATTTAAGAGGAAAAAGAGAAAAACACAAAACAAACCAAAGCGGCGTAAGGGTACACGCAATACAGAACTACAAAACAAAACAAAACAAAACAAAACAAAAAACCATAACAGTAAGAAATTACCTGCTAGTAGATTACACACTATTTTCTTGAAAATAGTTCCTCAAATCACAGTATCAAAGAACACAAGGTGGACATTCAAACAGGGAGACTGCAAACAGCTGTGTTCAATGTTCCAAAAACATTGATAAAGTCAGCTATTTAACACCCCCAAACACACTTGCTGTTATATCCGTTAGAGCTCCTTTTCTTTTTTTTTTTTTCCCTCTCTTTTTTACAACAAAATTTACACATCTTGGATTTTATTACTCCTTAGTGCTTATTACTTTCTTTGGGGGGGGGCTCCAGGAGAAGATATGCACTGAGCAACCTTACCAACCAGCCTGGTGGAGCTGGGAGCCTGGACTGTTTGCCCATTGCTGCAGTGTACACTCACACTCTGGCTGATTCCAAGCTTCTCTGAGTGGACATCACTGAGTGGAGAACCAGAAAGACGTGCTGCACACCTGTATTTCCAGGGCTATGGGAGGCTGAGACAGGAGGATTGCCTCCAGTTCCAGCATAACTTGGCAACTTTAAGACCTTGTCTCAGAGTTTAAAAAAGGGGAGACACTTGGGCTGGAGATGTGACCAAGTTCCAAGGCCCTGAGTTCAACCCCCAGTGCCACAAAAATCCAAAAAGCAAGATCAAAGCACAGCATTGTATATACCTTCCACTGGACAAACACAATGGGTGTAAATGCCAGAAAGACACTGATAACTACAACAAAATAAACAGGTGATGATAACCCTGGGGTATTTATTACATCCGTTTAAATAGAATTTACTTAAGTGCAAGTTTGAATAATTTCACTGTAATAACGGATGTGTTTAATAACTCATAATATCCCACTCAGTTCTCAGGAGCCTGTGCGATACAGCACAAGGAGTCCCTGCACCTGGCGACAGGAGTCCTGGGACAGTGCCAGTCTGGCCCAGAGCCAGGAGCAGCATGGCAGGCTGTGCGTAAAGACACTCTGGCCCTCATCGCAGGCACCTGTCCTCACACTGTGACAGTTGCCACCCCAGCAGGCCTTGTATTGCCATGGCCCTTGGCAAAACATAAACTGTGTCAAGCATGGTGACACATGCCTACATCTCAGGGAGGCTGAGGCAGAAAGATCTCTGTGGGTTCAAGGCTAACCTGGGATATGTAGTGAGTGTACTACATAGTGTGTAGCTGGCCTGGACTACACAGCAAGATCTTGTCTCAAAAAACCAAACCAAACAAAACTACCAGCCCATGCCCATTCTTATCAGAGTGTCTGCAGGTCCTCAGCCCCAGAACTCTGATTAGGGAAATTAGGAAAATAAACCCAAAGAGTCACAGCATAAGGACAGGCATGCGCACCTGTTATCCCTACATTTGGGAGGCCAAGGCAGGAGAAGAATTGCCACAAATTTGAGCCAGACCAGGCAATACAGTGAATTCAAAGCCAGCCTAAACTACATAGGGAGACCTTGTCAAAAACACAAAAACAGAACACAGACAAATCTCCAGATCTCTATCTGAGGTCTTCTTATTTGAGTAAAAGTGACTATGATAAACCCTGATATCATTTTCTTCCCCACTGGATTTGTTGTTGTTGTTTTGGTGGGCTTTTATTTTTTTGGTTTGGTTAGGTACTAGGTTTGAACTCAGTGACTTCAGACTGAGCTGTATACCCAACCCTTTAGAGACAAATCTCATGAAGTCTGCTCAGTTGCCCAAGATGCGGAAGATGAGGAAGAACTCATGTTCTTCCTAGCCTCCCAGAATGCTGGGCTTTCAGGCATGAACCATCACACCTGGTTTCTCCCTGCCCCCCAGTGAGGGGGATTAAACCCAGGATTTAGCACTGAGCTACATGCTCAGCCCAAAGAGTGGTTGGCTCCAGAGTGGTTACAAGCAGACAAGAACCAGGTTCTATTACCCAGCCATTCTGAGGTGCAAATTTGCAGGGTAACAGGGGCAGGATAGCAATAGTGTGAGCCTGAGAGACGTATCTCCTGTGAGGCTTAAAAGTGCTCCCAGTGATGAACAGCCCTCAAGCAGTATCAGGGGGGTACAAGGTACAGAGCTGACTGTTAGAGTAGGAGGCATAAACCACTGTCCAAAAGTCAGTGTGATAATCCCAGTTAGGAGATGGAGGCAGGAAGATTACTGTGAGCTAGAGACCAGCCTGGGTTACCTCATGAGTTCAAGGTCAGCCTGGACCACAGAGTGAGACCATGTCTCAATGTCTGCTCTTAAAAAAAATAATAATGAACAAAACAAAAACCAAAAAAAACCAGTGCTCAGTCTGGGCAACATCTCAACAATCTGTCTCAAAGCAACAGAATTTTTTCAAATAAAAGGATATATCCATGACTTTTTGCCAACATAGGCTTATCTTTGACCAGAAAATAGCTCTTCTTCTTGACCTTGTGTTTCCCCACCTCAGACTGCTTCTCGTACATTCTCTGAGATCAAAGCTACTGCTTTGCCATTGGTGGATCCTACCTGCCTGCACACGGTAGGTACATAGGAAGGGGGCTAAAGAGAGACATCTAAACTAGATGGGTGGCAGCTGCCTGGAATCCTAGCACTCTGAGAAGCTGAAGCAGGAGGATGGCTAGTTTGAGCCCGCCCTGCGAAATTTAGAAAGATGCTGTCTCAAAATAAAAATTAAAAAAATTTAAAAAGAGGTGGTAGTTGGGATGTAACTCAGTGTAAAGGTCTTATATTCAATATCAGTAATGAGAGAGACAGAGACAGAGTCTGACTTCAGACCCAAATGTGCTGCTTGAAATCTTGAAAAACAAACAAAAAATCTTGGAAAACATTGTCCGAGCATCTCTGTCATTGTGGTCAGCTTCAATAATTGTATTTTTCGTTTCTTTTCTTTTTAAATCCATTTTTATTCAAACATAAAAAGAAGAAAAAAACTACAATAAACTTTCAAAGCACATCAGTCAGGGGCTAACAATGGTATATATATTATGCTTTGTTATCCCCAAATCGTTCACCCAGAGCACAAGACATCTGCCTTCAATTGTCCAAGCAAGACCAGCACAAATCTTTCTCTTCAGTGAACTCAGAGAAATCGGAAGAAGTATGACTATCTTATTTATTTTTCTTTTTTTCTTTTAAGACAATGTCTTCATATGCAGTTCAGGCTGGATGTCAACTCACATTATAGCCCAGGGTGGCCAGGAACTCAAATCAATCCTCCTGCCTCAGCCTCCAAATGCTGGGATTATGGGTATGCACCACATGCCTGGCTGAGAACTGTATTTTTTGGTACTATAGTATAGATAAAAAATTCACCATTGTAATGATTAAACATCAACAATGTACAAGTATCACTACCATCTATTTTAGAACTATTTGTTCAGATATCCACAATAGTCATTTACTTATGGAGCAGGTTATGTGCACAGTTGTCAAACATATACAGTCCATGAGAGTTTATAGGGAAAAGCATATTTCTCCTCCATCTCAGGTGTTTGGTCCCCCCACTACCATTCTTCCTCTCCAGAAACAACAACTAATCGTTTCCATACTTCTTTGTATGAGGTTAAGAACAGGGACACTTAGCAGGCATGGATGGTGCACACCTGTAATCCCAGCATTCAGGAGGCTGAAGCAGAAAGATTGCAGCCAGTTCGAGTCCAAAATGAGTTACATAGTGAATTCAAGGTCAACCTAAGCTACACAGTGGGAGCCTGTCTTTGGGGGGGGGGGAGAATTAGAGTAATGAAATTAGGTGTGATGATACACACTTATAAAGCTAGCAATTTAACAAATTAGTGTGTACCTGTCTCAAAATAAAAACAATAAAGGGCTAGGGATTGATCTCCAGCACTGAAAAAGTGCAGGAGAGTAACCACCAGGAAGGGGCCTCCACAGATGGGCATTGATGTGTCGGTGGAGCCAGGGCTGCTTTGCTGGCTGAGCACCTGTTGGAGTCTGGTTTCCTGCTTCCTCTTTCCTCGGTGCCTCCCTGCAAGATTCAGTTTCAGGTTGACATGGTCCTGCTCCAATAGGCCCCAGGAAGCCTTTCCTGGACTTCACAGGGACTCACAGAGACAGCTCAATACCTACTTTTTCTCTAATCTCAACCCAGAATAACCATCCTGATGGATAAATATTTTGCTTGATTTCTTAATGGGATACAACTTGTCACCTGGTAATTTGTTTTCTGATAGGCAAGGCCAGATGGCACTTTCGGTGATAAAACTGTTCAGAGAGAGGTTTCACTACGTTCTCTGCACTGTTTCTCAGCAACTAACATTTCTGCTCTGTGTGTTCCTACCCAATGTTTATCAGTGTGTTTACAGCATGCAATGATTTCGTTTGTGGTGGGGAGTTGGTATATGTACATAATGTATCTCAATTCTTTTTACTCCAAAACACCTCCTTTCTGAGCCTAGAAACTTAGATATTTAATGGTGGAAATGATGTGGAGCCAGGCATTGGGAAGCTCACTGTAATGCCAGTAGTAGGAAGCTGAGACAGGAGGATCACAAAATTGAACCCAGTTTGGGCTATGTGGCGAGCTCAAAGCCAGTCTGGCTACATAGCAAGACCTTGTCTTAAAAATAAATTACTAATAACAAAGAAAAAATAATAAGTAAATCAATAAACACACTTAGGAGGCAAAGGTAGGAGGATCACTACAAATTAAAGGCCAGCCTGAGCTCCACAGTGAGATTCTTTCTCAAAAAAGTTAGGTAAGCAAGTAAATAAATAAATAAATAAACTGATGCAGGACACTCCTGGTATCCAACTGGGGCTATGGGGCCACTCCGTTCCTCTCCTTGGAAACTGGGCAACACTCCCTGACCTTTGTTCTAAGGCCTTCTACTGAGTGGGTAAGACCCATGTAAGCCATAGCCTTTTGCATGACCTACAGTAATCTTTCTTTACTAGGAGTTCATTAAAGCTCATGTATATGGACTGTATCTCATACATCCAATTACAACAGAATGAATTATAAGAAAGGATATGAGTGACAGAACAGACATGACTCAGCACCCTGTCAATCATGTTGCCAGCCATGCTTCGAGAGACCCAGTGAGGGGTGCTCTAGATATGGAGCAACATTTTGATCCCTCAGGGCATAGCACTGAAATACAGCAAGTCATTTCATACTTTCCTACTGTCAATTTGCACTGTAGCACAACAGTAGCCAGTTGTGTATCTCAGTAGCTGTGCTTGGGGGATACAAGAGACACTCTTCATGTTACCCACTTGATATGATTAATAGCAAAGTATGTGGATGTGTGCAAAAGTGTCAAACTAGGATTTTTACCCACGTAATACACCATCTGACAGATTTTATTTATGTTTACCTGAGCATCACGGGGGGTTAAATACACCCACACCACTCTTTTGCTCCATAAACATGTATTTTACTATAAACGTAATGTGGGGTGATTCACAATAACTGTGCTTGGGGAAAGCAAAGACCAGTGTGCATTCACCCACCTGGCAAACAAACAACATCAAGGTGGGTACAGGAGATAGAAAGCAGCAAAAGATGAGTTTTACCCATGAAATGCTCATTGCTAAATTTGTGTACATTTAGGACTTGGTTTTTAAAAATTTTCTTTTGGTTTTTTTTCTGGTAGAAGTAGCCCAGTTCAGTACAATGGCACATGAAGAACCAGATTTATAATTTTGGAGGTCAAAAGTGAATCATCAGATTCATGCATGGATGATGAAGATGATAGTGACTTTGATGTTGGCCATGAGAGTTAAAGTTCCTGGAACAGTGAAGTGGAGCAAGAATTTACCTATTTAGACACAGCAAATGCAGCTGTCCTTGATTGACATAATCAATAAAACAGGAAGGTGAGTATATAATTAACTAGTAGCATTGATACAAATGGTCACACAACCAAATGGAATGATCCAATGTTAAATCTATGCCTGAAAATACAGTGAGGGTCTTCCTAGGGATGGAACAAATTGGATGGAATGCCAACACTGCCAATCAATGTTGGAAATTGTTTGTAACAAAATGCTATAAAATGTTGTGAAATACACAAATGCTGAAATACAGGTAAAATATTCTGTACGTTACCATTAGCCATTTAATACATTTAAAATGTATTTATTATGACACCTCACTAGCTGAATTGAAACCATTCATAGCTCTGCCGTACTTAACAAGGCTTTTTCATGGTTATCACAAGAATGTAAAAGACTTATAGAAAAGCATTGGGTGTTTACTTGAAGTTTGTAGAATAACAATAATACTGAGGAGTTTTGGTTTCTTTCAGAATTGCCTGGAGTTTGATAACAATACCAACTACTAAGAAAGAAAAAGAATTTATAATCTGGCGGCTGTCTGCTCATGGATTGAAGATTTTTTTTTTTTTTTGTCTTTTTCTTTTTTATCGGTACTAGGGATCGAACTCTCGACTGCCTGCTTACAAGGCAGGCGCTTACGCCACTGAGCTAAATCCCCAGCCCCTGGATTGAAGATTTGTGGGTAATTGTCAAACAAGTTACACACTATCTGAATAAATGACCATTGATGAACACCTGGCAGCATTTCATGGTTGCTATAGTTTCAGATTCCCAAAAGTCTTCAAAATATAGCATAAAAGTTTATGCCCTTGTAAATCTGAAGACTTATTATACTTTCAATTTAAACATTTATTCTGGAACTCAGATATCAGGCCCTTATTAGTACAGTAATAAACCAAATGATGATGTCATCTCCCAATCTAATTAGAACAGTGACATTCAGCAATTAGTTTACCAATTTCTAAATGATGTTACATTTGCTAACAGAACACAAATTGATCGATGCAGGAACTGTACAAAGGAATAAAGCAGACATTCCAAGTGAAATGTTGCAATTTCAAAACAGAATTGTATAGTAAGATCTTTGGATTTCAGAAAGATACAACATTGGCTTAGTATATGGCAAGGAAAAAAAAACTGGTACTGCTGTGTCAACATTTCACCGTGATGGAAATATTGAGAGGGAAACCTTGACAAAATGGAACCCTGAGATGGAAACTTCCAACAACAAAGCTGAACATGGAGTAGATGTTGTTGATGAGTTATGCAGCAACTATGAAGTCACTCAGAGCACAAAGCATTGGCCAAGGTTGTGTTTTACTCAACCCTAAAAATCTGCAGCATAGTTTATTAGTTTATAATGAAAACAGCAAGTGGAAAATACCATGGAGAAATTTTCTTAGCAGATCAGGACTTGCATCCATGAGAGATCATTTATAGCAGAGGAAAACAAAATGCTGCTGCCTAGGGAAACATGCAAAAAGAAATTGTGGAGCACACTGGTGACCTGACAGGTGAACAGGCAGGTGCAGAATCACAAAGACCCACTATGACAATAGGAAAACAAAAAAGATATCAACCATATCCTACAAAAAAGGACAAGAAAACAAAACATATATACTATCAGTGTAAGCAATACCTGCGTATAAAACATACAGTTGTCATGTGTGAAAACTGCATTTGATGAGGCAGTTGAAGCAAAGCTTATTTCTGTGGTAGATTTTTTTTCTTTGTCTTTTTAAGTTTTGCTATGCAGTGCAGGCTGGCCTTGAGCTCACTTTATAAGTCCAGGATGGTCTCAAACTTGCAAAGCTCCTCCTGCCTCAGCCTTGAGGGCTAGGATTATAGGCATAAACCACCATGCCTGGTTCTGTGGTAGACTTTTGTTTGTGTTTACATTGTAGTTAACATAGATTTTTATTTTTGATGTTACCTTTTAGGTTTTATAAGCAAGTAAACAACTGATGTGCAAGTGTTGATGTTTATCCTAAGCACCTATTACATATTTGATATTGTATTTTATTGCCATCTTATTTCCCTGCTAAGTGCACATTGTACAATATAGCAGGAAGCTCCTGGCAAATCAGGAAGAGAAAAAAAGGTAACACGAATGGCTTGCCACATAGGAAAGGACAGCTCAGCACATGTGCTGTCAGTGTAGGCAAGATGTGCAGTTGTCATGTGTGGAGACTGCCTTGGGTGTGACCACGGAAGCAAAGCTTATTTTGTGGTAGAGTTCTTTCTATTGGTATTTTCATTGTAGTTCATATAGGTTTTCATGTCTGATTTCTGATAGATTTTGTAAGCAAGTACACAGCTGATAAGAAAATGTTGATGTCTGTATATTGAAAATTTAACCATTTGTTTTATTAATATTTTCTGTTCCTGGGCTGGGGTTTTAGCTCAGCGGCATAAGTACCTGCCTTGCAAGCAGGCGGTCGTGAGTTTGATCCCCAGTACCGATAAAAAAAAAAAATCAAAAAAATATTTTCTGTTCCTATTGACTACACATTATAACATAATGAGAACCTCTTAACGAAACAGCAAGATGTGAAGTATGTCGAAATGTCAAGCATGTCCTGCAAAGAGGCCAGGAAAGCAAAAGACACTACCACGTCTTCCTGGTTGCCCAGCCATGGGGCTCTTTCTCCTCTTCAGTGCCACGCTGCCTTGGAGCCAGCTGGCTGTGGATTTAAACCTCCACACACTATCTCTACTGTCATTGAAGAGAGTTTTGTGAGGACTTCTAGGAAGATGGCAGAGTGGGACGCAGCAGAGAAAACAGCCTCTCTGAGAGTCGACATCCAGACAATGAAATCTTATAGCATCATGAGGAAGCCAAGAAGGGAAGTGGGTGCCCTGGACCCAGGAAGAGTCTGAACTGCAAATTGAAGAGAGTGAAAAGAAAACTTCAGTGAAGGAGAAGGCGGTAGCTGGAGGCATCTTCACAGTGAGATGGGACTCACTGTGCCAGAGGAGCTGTTTGAACCTTCAGACGCTGGGTCTCGGTCACAGTGATGGCTGCAGAAAGACGTGGTAGTGGAGGACAGCAGCAGACATGAAGGACTACAGTGGCTGGCCATGAGTGCAGACGACTTAGTCCTCCTGCGGGAGACAGCCATTGGCCAGAGCCATTTTGTAGTAGAGAGGCCGTCTGAGCTCAGAACCCAGAACTGTTGCCGGTTCATCTAGCAGCTCCCAGGTGGGCTCAGATTTGTGGAAATTGTTTGGACTGTGGCAAGCCCAGAGCAGGCTTGCTGAGAGTATTCTACACTCCACCAAAAAGTTACTGCTGGCGTGCTGGGATAGATGGGCAGGATGTAGGACTCTGTCTCCACAGGGCGTCTTCCAGTGAAACAGAGAATCCAGGAAATGCAGTTTGTTTTCCCTTTTCTTTTTTCTCTTTCTCCTTCACTGTTTTTATAAGAGTGTGAGTGGTTCCTGACCTCTTTGTGGCTGTGGTTCTGTCCTGTTCTTCCTTTTAAATCTTCTATCTCTCTTTTCCTTCAGTCTCCTGTACTAGTGTCCCAAGTTGGTGTGACCCCCCACCTCTTTGTCCTCTAACCTTACTGCTAATCTCTTTCTCCTCTTCTACTCCTGTTTTCTCCTTAACATTTTAAATTTTAACCCCTAAGGGCAAAACTGACACATTAAAGACTCTCTGGTTTGTTTTACATTTTGTTATAAAATCACAAATCTAATTCATATGTTAAAAGTTGCAAATTAAGGGTTAGCTCAGTCTGTCATTTTCAGGGCTGTATTTGATGCTATTGATATCACAATAGCCAAAACGGACATAATTATTCTAAACAGCTGTTGATTCTGACATTCCATGACTGAGATTAAGTGTCACAGAAAATACTGTGGCACAGTGCCAAAGAACCAGGGACTAGATCAACCAACCAACAACTTCTCATTTCTAACAAAATGAAGGTGTCAGATCTTTCAACAGACTCAAAACCCAAAAACTAGTTATGCCTGAAAGATACCTCAAAGAGGTAGTCATCACCTAAGGGTCTTAAGTACTAGCAGTAAAACAACTCACCATAGGCAACTTTTAAGCATCACTCCAGGAATTAAACTAAAAATGGAGACAAGACTATGCTCTTAAATAAAATAAATTGGACACACATGTATAATACCACATTGTTTCTCTGGTGTGAGAAACCAAAATTGTAAATAAGAATGAAAATGTATAATAGGTATTATAAAATAGGAAGAAAATGTTCAAATCCAGAGAAGAACAAAGAAAGGGGAAAGCAAAGGAAAGATGAAAAAAAGTTTAAAAAAAAAGTGAGAAAAGAAAAAAAAATCCCAGAGTGGTGTGGGTCTACTGGACTCTGTGGTGCTCAGGTAAATATAGACAAAACCAGTTAGCTGGAGCATAAAGGTGGGTCCAAAGCCCATTTTGACACTTATGACACATGCACACTCCTTGCTGTTTGTCATATCAAGTGGGTAAACACAGAGATTGCTTCCTGTATCCCGCAGGGAGAGGCACTGAGACGCAGACCTGGCTACCACGATGCTGCGGTACAAACTGACAGTAGAAAGGGACGGGCCTGCTCTAACCACCATTAAACTTTGCCGCTTTCTCCTGCCTCTCAGGTGCCTTCTCCACGTCTTTGTTTGTAGCATATGAGAACCTAGAAACTCATCCCAGGCCCTGCCTTCCACAGCAAAACTCCAAAAATCTGATTGGCCTGGAATCATCCCATAAAGGAGTGATGGCAAACCTTCTGGAGCTTTCAGTGATACAAACCACCCACGCAGCACATGTGCTGTAGGTTCGCCACTACTGATCTAGACCTTGTTTGATTAGACATTCAAATAATACTGAACATATTTCCTCTTTGGAGACTCACTTTGCTTAGGAGCATTTAATAAAATACACTATTAAAAATTTTTTAAATATACTATTACTGTTAGTATTACTACATCATTATCATTATTATTGTGTTATCATCAATGTGATATTAGGCAGTTGTATATTCACTACTTTTTTTGTTTGGCTGTTTGCTTGTTTGTTTTGAGACAAGATTTCATTATGCAGTTTAGGCTGGCTTTGAACTTACTTTTTAGCCCAGGCTGCCCTTGAATTTGCAGCCTCCTGATGACTAGGATTATAGGCCTGCATCACCACGCTCAGCCACAAAGTTTTTTTTTTTTTTTTGGTCTTTTTTGTTTTTATCGGTACCAGGGATCGAACTCACAACTGCCTGCTTGCAAGGCAGGCGCTTACGCTGCTGAGCTAAATCCCCAGCCTCTGTTTTTGTTTTTTGAGACAAGATCTTGCTGTTTATTCCAAACTGGCTTTGAACTCACTAGATAGCCCAGGTGGTCCCAAACTCAGAAATCCTCAGCCTCTCAAGTGCTGCAACTGGATTTAAAACCTGCCTGTGTTCTTTCCAGTGTGACACTGTCACCCAAAAGAACTCTTTCAGCACACTAAAAGAGCCTAACTTTGTCACTGAATTTGTTACAAAAATACGCATTTTAATTGATGTCATAGAACCTGGATTAAGGAGTTTGAAATGCTTAGCAATAAACAGCACTTGGATGCAGACCTCAAAGCTGCAGGCAGGTCTTCCAGTCCAGAGTTCTTTCTTCTGTTGCTCTCCTCTGAGCGGAATCCCTTAGCACCCTTTTCCTAAAGCCAATGTACTCTAACTATCTTATGGCTCAGGGAATGGGCATGAGGGTCATTCTAATGCTGTCAGGTGACACCCTTGAGACATGAGACACACACAGAACCAGAACAGCTCCACAGCGCCTTTGGGAACCACCGCTTTCAAGGTGGGAGTCTCTTTCCCCTTTTTGTTCTGGTCTCCAGTGGTAATGGGATGCCTGCTTGCTACAGACTTGAGCCTTCCGGCTTTGGCTGCCTGTGAAGTAGAGCAGCCAGGCCAGTGTCTCTCGGGTCCCAGCTAGGATTAGCAAGTGTGAACTGTTAAATCCTGTGCTTCCTTCTTCCCTTCCTCTCTTCCTTCCCACCTTTCTTTGCCAAACACTGCTAAACTCAGATTTGGAGATTTCCAAAGGTTAGAGTCCTCCCCGTTCTTTCTCCCACACTTAGAGCCCTGCCTCACCCTTTCCAAGGGCAGGGAATTTACAAATGCACAGAACAGGAGATGCACATGCCCAATTCTGACTTGTTCCATATCACATGGTGATAGTCTTCTTGTTCTTTGACCTGTGTGTGAATCATTTTCTAAGTCTTTATGTCAGTTAAACCTAGATTTTATTCCTCACTAGGTGGGAGGCCTTGGGCAAATCATTCGACCTCTGCAAGCCACTTTTTTCCTTCTGTGGAATGGCTGTAATTACTGGAAGGGCTGATAGGAGGAATAAATGCTCTCTACCCACGAGACCCAATGCTCTCATCCCGAGGGGATGCTAATGGCCCGCCTTTCGTACCTATCAGTGTGTCTGCTGTCCTCCCCCCACTCTATTGTTGTTCCTTCCCCCCCTCTTTTCTTTCAATCTTCTTGGTTCTCGTAGCACTTTCGCTATCAGTGTGGCTGATCACTGGGTCACTTTCTGTACCAGCTCCCCATTCTGGATGCTTCACGCTGTCTGGTTCATTTCCATTTCCACCCAGCAGGGAAGACTGACTTTCCTCCTCGTGGCTCTGGACCTTGTGTTCCTGTTTGTTTGTTTGAGGTGTAGCATTGCAGTGAATGGGCCTGCACAGCCAATTTTGCTAGTCTTAGATCTTCAGAGGGCATCAGCTCTTCCTTGGCAAAGAAATTTTAAAATAGCTCTGAAGCAAAGCACAGAAAGTTGGCGGAAACAGTTCTCCCAAAAGACCAGGGGCCTGCTCCACCAGCAGCTTTGGATTCCTCTGGAATCGCATCTCCTTTGAGGTGGGCTGCCCTGGGGTAAAAACTACAGAGATAGCAGCTCTCTTAAAGACTGAGGGCAGATGCCCAGGACTTATCTGCAGCATTTTTAATGAGCCTTGTTGCTGGATTCACACCAGCCCTTAGGCCTTTGTTCCTTTTACACCCTTGGAATTTCCTAGGGACTCCTAAAGGCCTGCGTAAGTTGGCTTAGAGACTTGCCCCGCATGGAAAAAAAGACTTTGCTCTGCATTGAGCTTGCAGGCCCAGTCAGCCCTGTAGGTGGGTAAGGAGGACTTTCTCAACCTCTTCTCCAGGTCCAGGGATTCCCGTGCTGGGTCAAGAACATGGTGGCCAACTTCTTCCTGTGTCACAAGGGTGACAGCCCGGAAATCAGAGCAGAAGACTCAGGAATTCACTCAGGTATTTATTGGGCTTCTGCTCTGGATATAGGCACTGGTGGACAAAGATGAGTAAGTCCTAGTTCCTAATGAGCAGGCAAACACTCCTACACAGAATGACAATGCTGCGTGGTTTGCGCTGGAGTACAGAGAGGTTGTGTTAAGGTCCCAAGAGTGGGAGGGATGTGGCTTTGCAGAGGAGGCGATGTCTGTGGCCTCTGAGAACAAGGTAGGTGCTCAGCCCCTGGAGACAGCATGAAGGGCCAGGTTGGGGAGACAGACGACATTTTAGATTGTCCCAGAAGTAGGCCCAGAGACAAGGACCTGAATGCGCTATTAATTTGGGAGATGAATCCCAAAACAACAGTAAGAGCATAGGGTACTGGATGGGGAAGGAAGCAAGGTGTGTCACTGAGGGTGACTAAAGTCCAAACCCAGTGGGGAGCTCGGGGTGTCTGTGTGGTGCTGTCTCAGAGTCACCGAAGCCAGAGAGAGAGGGAGTCACTTTCGGGGAAGCCTCTAGTTTATTCTGTAAGGGTGCCCTTCAGTAACTCAACAGTTTGCAGAAAAAAAAGGGGGGGGGGTGCCCTTCAGATGGAGAAAAGCCACAGAGAGCTGTAGGGTTTTGGTTTCATTTTTGTTTTTGTTTGTACTAGAAGTTGAACCCAGGACCTTGTCACTGAGCTACATCCCCAAACCTTTTGAAAAATCTTTATTTTGAGACAAGCTCTAGCTGAATAACTGTTTGTGATCCTCTTGCCTGAGCTTTCAAGGTCCTGGGAGCACAGGCATGTGCCACCACACCCAACTAGGATTTTACATTTTGAGACAGGATTTTGCTAAATCACTAAGTTGCTTAGAATGGCCTGGAACTTTAAACCCTCAGGCCTTAGCTGCCCAAAGCTGGGATCCCAGTATGCAGCATCATCCCCAGGTTATTGGTGGGTATTGTGGCAGTTTACACTGAGTACAGGCAGATGCAGCCAGGTGTTGGCAAGGGCCCACCCCCACCCCAGCATGCTACAGAGCACCGCAGGAGCTGAGAACCCTAAATCACAGACTGCTCACTGCAGCCAGTGAGAGAAGCAACTTAGAGAAGAGTGGCAGCCAAACTGCACCCCATGCTAAAGAGCTGAAACTTTCTTTGGAAGCGAGTGAGACTCACTGAGAAATCTGGCAGCAGTGTCACAGTCACATGAGTCATGTACCACGTGAACACAGGCACTGACCTAGGAAGGCAGAATGGCACAGTCAGCCCTGCCAGGGCAGCGGGGGATGTATTGGGGCAGGGAATGAATTGGAATTTGACTCTTGTACCATGACAGGGATTCCTCCGTTGGCCAGGGATATAGCTCAGTGGTACAATGCCTGCCTGGCAAGTGTGAGGTCCTAAGCTTGTACACCAAAGTAAACAAAAAATTATAATTTCTCCTGCAAGACTGTGTCTACCCCACAGGCCACCAGCTTGTGCACTGTGGTCTCCTCTACTACCCTGAACTCAGCATCTAGTGGGGGTCTAGCCCAGAGCCTGCGAGATGGGGCTCGGGCTGGTTACACTCACTGCTCTGCCTTACAGCTGTTTACTGCACTTACAGAAGGGTAGTGTTGGTGGAAAGGGGCATAGATTATCTCGGGGTGCATTTTGGAAGTGGACTGGGAAGGTGGCACTGACAGAAGGCCTGATGTATTTCAGAACGGCTTCCCCTTAAACCCACAGCTGGTCACAGAAGCGGCTTCCTGACCCCGTGCGGCTCCAGCAAGACCTCAGCAGAGCTTGGCTTGACTGTCATGGAAGACTTTTTGCCACAGCTCCGATGTTGTCAGAGGAGCCTGGACTTTCCCTCTGGCTTTGGCCAGTCGAGTGGCCTAGACCCCTTTTTCTGCTGGGTTGGACAGAAGTCGCCCTGGTTGCCAACCACATAGAGAAGTTATCATTGTTCAACAAGAGGACGGTTCTGAAGTGGCTGTGTGACCTTTTCAGAAAATCCCCCTGGAAAGGGGAAATCTGATGTAAACAAGAGGAAAACAGCAGCAACCAGTCACTAATGTCACCTCTCTACGGGGCTCCTCCACACGCAGCGATTCAGACCCAGACGGAGAAGTGGGGAGGTGGCTACTAGCATGCTACCACCCTAGACCACGGAGGTCATTGAGGGGTCATTCAATCCATCCCCCTGTTTAGTTCATTGAATAATTATGCTTCAACAGTTGTAGGACAGGAAATTCTTCATCTTTTCCCATTAAGGATCAAAAAAAGGGTTGATAAACCAGGCCTGGTGGCTCATGCCTGTAATCCCAGCACTCTGGGAGGCTGAGCAGAGATGGAAATTTCAAGCCCCACCTGGGCAACTTAGTGGCAAGCAAGAGTCTGTCTGAGAATAAAGGCATCTGACTCAGTGCAGAGCCCTGAGTTCAAACCTTGGTATCGCAAAAAAAAAGTTTTTGCATGTTCTTCTTAAAAATACTAGAACACGTGTCCTGAGCACCCATTTTGTAACTGAGAAAAAGTGAGGCACAGCCAGTCTACAACACTTACCTTGAACCTGAGTCTGAAACATTACTCGGTCACTCAGCAAGCATTCCCTAGTTTTTTTTAGACACTAGGGATGGGGTTGTAGACACTAGGGATGGGAGACCTTGCCTACTTGCAGGGAGTCCTGGGTTTGAGCCCTGGTACTACACACAAACACGCTAACATTTAGGGGTTCCCAATGCTGCTTCTGCTTTTACTTTCCGCTTTGTATCCTATGCCTATTAAAAAAGTGTATTCACACCAGTTGTGGTAGTAGTGTACGTCTCTAACCCCAGCACTTGAGAGGCTGAGGCAGGAAGACTGCCCTAAGTTCCAGGACAACCTGGGCTACATAGTTTAAGACCAGCCTGATCTGCATAGCAAGATCCTGTCTCAAAATGAAACAAACAAAATAAAACACCAAAAATCCCTCCAAACAAAAATATCAATATAAAAAGGAAGAATGAATAAAAAGAAAATCCAGGTTTGTGGCATAAAACCAATCTTAGAAGGCAACAATGTATCCATTACACTGTATCAGTGCACTCTCCTGGTTCTCACCATTCTAAAGAGAAAAAGGCAATCTCTAATATCACACACAAAAAAGAGATAAGCAGTGCACTAGTCTTGCCAAAATTGAAACAGGAGGTACATACTACCAGGAAGATAAATTCCAGGTGTTGGTTTGTTTGTTTGTTTGAGACAGGATCGGTGATAAGTAGTTCAGGCTGGCCTTGAACTCTCTAAGTAGCCCAGGCTGACCTCAAACTGACAGTGTCCTCCTGCTTCAACTTCCCAAATGCTGGGCTTGTGGGTGTGTACTACCATGCCCTGCAGAAAAACAACTTTCTGAATAACAAGATCTGACTGGGGAAAATGTGCATGAATTCCACTACACAACCATTGTTATTTTATGACACTTCGTTTAAGAATTGGGTTTCTAGCTGGGTGTGGTGATAGAGGGCTATAAATCCCAGCTATTCTGGAGGCTGATACAGGAAGATTATGAGTTTGAGGTTAGCCCAGAGAATTTAGCAAGACCTTGTCTCAAGAATTTTAAAAAACAGTAGGAGAATACACATCAGTAATCTCAGCACTCTAGGAGGCCTAAATCATAAGACTGCCCCAAGTTTAAACCCAGACACAGTGGCTTAGGAAGACTCCATCTCAAAATAAGAAATAAAAACCAGGTGTGGTGACAAAGGGTTGTAATCGCAGCCCTTGAGAAGCTGAGGCAGGAGGATTGCTATGAGTCCCAGGCAGCCTGAACTACAAAGTGGACTTGGCAAGTGTAGCTGAAGCACTGATCGCAGTAAGAGCCCCACTTTGATGCCCTGCACCTCCCTGCTCCCCCTCTCAGCAAGGAGCTATGCCATTCTCTGTGCGGGGCCGGAGGCTTCACAGTGTGATGTTCCACCCTCCGCCCCAGCCTCTACTTCTCCATAGGTCCGATGACTGATGCCCGGATAAATCCACAGAACCAGAGTTGTCCCTTTTCTTTTCCTCACTGCCACCTGCCCCTCTTCCTGATCATACTCACTTGGGGACCAAGTGCTATCAGTGTGTGTTCTGCAGGTCTAGCAGGGCTCAGTTGCCACCAGTAGAAACTTCCGCAGCTGTAGGAAGCGTCAAGGACTGAGACCCACAGCTAGGTGTGTAACGGAGAAGACGAGAGTGGCTGCACCGTGGGGTCTGGCGTTGTGCACCACGGGCCTGCGGGGCAGCCCCTGCCTCTGCCTCAGTCTGAAGCCATGGCACTTGTGTGCACAGGTTACCTTCTTTGCAATTGAAGCAACAGAAAGCCACTCCTGCCACGTCTCCGTACCAGCAATGTGTGGTGTCCCGGCTTCGACACCCTGAAGTACAGCAGCACCTCGAGGTGTAGTGGTAGGGACACTGTTGGATCTCTGTCAGACTCCTCCTACTGTGGAATTTTAGCTGCAAAGCAGTCTGGGAAATGTAGTTTTCAACTGTCCAGCCCCTTGTTACTGGAAGAAGAGATCTGACAGTTCAAGCATCCACCACACCCAGCATTTGGGGAACAGCTGGTGCCCTGTGACCTTGTGATCTTTTGTCTGCAACACTGTCTTTTCTGAACTGGTCCTTAGCTCCAAGCTCTCCTTCTCTTCCTGTGCTGTACTTGAGATTTCTTTCTTTTGCAATACCGGGGATTGAATCCAGGGTCCTTGTACTGATGTATATCCCCAAATCCTGTCATACACACACACACACACACACACACACACACACACACACACACCGTTCTTAATTCTTTTTTTTTTTTAATGACAATGGTTGAAATCACATCATTCTTAATTCTTAAAAATCACTAAATTGCTCCAGGGTAGATTTGAATTTGAGATCCTCTGCCTCAACCTCCCAGAATGCTGGGATTAGAGATGTGTGCCACCAAACCTGTTCCTAATGGCATTTTGAATTCTCTCTTCTCCATCTAATTTGCCACAACCATGGACTCATGTGGATAACTTGATCTCCGTGCTCCCTACCTAAAATCCCGTGACTTTCCCCTGTGATGGACCCTTCCTCATGTACTGGGCACTCGGCCTCTCAATTTCTCTTTACCCCACAGCCATCCAGTCTTCACTCACAGAACACTGCCTTCATACCCTGAATCTATCCTCTTTTGTTTCTTGGTGATTTTTGCTTGCCTTTAAAATGCACTCTTCCTTTTTACACGGCTATATCTCAGGCAACCTCCAAGCCTCTCAGCTCTGACAGTATCTCTCCTAGATTAACCCTTTAAAATTCTCTAAACTGGAATTGAATTCCTTTCTTTCTTTTTTCTTTTTCAGCACAAGCACTAAGTTGTTTTTTTACTTCATTTACCAATATCTCAGAAATTTCAGGCACCTGGCTTCTAACTTTCTCTATGTCTCCTGGGCCTGCAAAATTAATTAAACAATATAAGCACTAAGTCATTTCTTTACTTCAGTTGCCAGCACTTCAGAGATTTCAGGTGTGTGGCTTCTAATTTCTTCTGTGTCTTTGTCTTCTGGACTCGTTCTGGGTGGGCCAGAAGTCTGAGTTTGCACCGTGCTCCTGCATCTTGACATTTTCCTGTGTTCCTCCTTTGATAAGGAGGTTACCGAGTCCTGGGTGTTTCCTGCACTGGCTGCCCACCCCACAGTGCAGAGGACTGGGCTGGGCACCTGGGTTCTTCTGATCCAAAGTTCTCAGGTTGGTGAAGAGGTGCAGGGTGGCTGCTCATGGATGTTCCCTGATGGCAGCAGAACCCCTTAGGCTTCTTCATCTCCAGTCTGCTTTGCTGGGCTCATGGTTGGGGGTGGCTTATGGTGGGGGAGTTCTTTCTAATGAATTGATCTGAAATGACCGACAGACATAGAAAGACATCACTTTGGGCTCCTTGAAACGAACAGCTTCAGAAAGCTGCCGGCCTTAATTCAGAACCATTGCATTGCATAAACTAGAATTTGTTTTCTTTTTTTTTTTTTTATTTTTGGGGGGGAGGAACAGGGTCTCACTATGTAGTTCAGGCTGACCTTGAACTCACTGTGTAACCTGGTCTGACCTCAAACTCATGGCAATCTCCTGCCTCAACCTTCTAAGTGCACCACCATCCTGGCCAGGCATTGTTCCTACACCGAGAATATCATCAGCAGAACAAACACTCCCTATATAGCACAATCAAGACATAGATTTTGCAAGGCTATGGGATGCCATGGTTGAGACCATGGACTTTGAAACTGGATGCCTGGATTAAAGTCAAGTAGGGCTGCTTTCTGATTTGGGTCTTGGGCAGGATCACTCAGGTCCCCTGTGCTTTGGTCTGTTCATCTCTAAAGTGCATACACAGTGTGTACCTCACGGTGGGTTGTGAGGATTACACAGCTAAGGCATGAAAAGCTCACAGCCCGTGTTGGGCAAGTACTCTGGTAAGCACTTATTAAATATTAGCACTTTTATGTTGGCAATCTTCTGTGTAAATCACTACTGAATGACTGAGCTTCTTAGATGAGGCCGTTTTCTATTATAAAAAGCTGGGAATCTGGTAGGAGAAGGAATCTTAAAGCCATACAGAAGAACAAATAGCATTTGTTGCCATAACAAAACCAGGTCTTGGTCCTGAGTGGGCCTTTAAGGGCCTACAATTTACATTCGTGCTCCTCCCTCTCAGTGGGGCAGGCTTTGGCAGAGCTATCTGTGCAAAAGGAAAGAAGGTCAGGGGACTCCTTGTATTGAAGGCCTTGCTTGAAATGAAGGAGTTGGCTTCTGAGATTAATGTTCAGAGTGAACCCCTGCTATACTTAATTCTCTTTTCTGTGAACTCAGTACATTTTTAAAATTCAGTTATGAGTCCCCTACAGTGTGGCATGAAAACTGCCAAGCCAGCCTCCCCTCTAATAGATTTCTGAATGGCCTTCCTCAGCCCATGGGTGGAGGTCCGTGTTCCGGCTTGGCCGCTGCGTCTAATCCTCGGATTAGTGCGCCCTGGAATAATGTGGCTTGAATTAGCACATATTAGATCCAGGGGGATTTAATATAAAAGTTGAAAATGAAAAGATTTTTTAGAAAAGCCTGCCATGGGTGTGCCTCCCCAGGGGGGAAAGGGAGGCCGTGGGGATCAGAGGATTCTCTGGGTCAAGTTGCATGTTCTGGACTAAATTAGGATTAAATTAATTTTGGAAAGTTTTCTATTGGGAAAACTATCACCAGTCTCAATGGAAAGCTTGGCCCAGATGTGGGATTTGATTCCATCCAGCAATAACTGTTGTGTTTTAGGTACAGTCCAGAGGAATGAAGGAGGTAGAAAGCTAAATCCCCGAGTGAAAGTTGTCAGTTTACCCTGTAAAGCAGCCCCTAAGAGCTCAGTTCCACGACCAAGCTCAGTTACTTGCCGTGACCACACCTATGTCAGACAGCACTGCTTCCAGAGGTAATAGCAACAGTGACACCAGCAGTCACACAGCAGTCACCATGTGCCCGGCACTGTGCTAAGCCCTATGAGGTCCTTTGCTATACGGTCTACTTAGGCCTCTTGTGTACCATCTTAGCGTACAGTAAAAGGTCATCTCTTTCTTTCTTTCTTTCTTTCTTTCTTTCTTTTTTGGTACTAGGGATTGAATCCAGGGCCTCCACATTAAATTCCACCCCACTCTCTTTTTTCCCCTGTCTCTTTTTATTTTTATTTTGAGACAGAGCCTTGGTAACTTGCCAAACTGTCCAGGTTAGGCTCTATCTTGTACTCCTCTTGCCTCAGCCTCCCAAAGTGCTGGAATTACAAGTGTGTATCACCCTGCCCAACTAAACTGATTTTGTCTCTTTGGATTTTTATTCATTCATTTTTTTGTTTTTTAAAAGTCTGAGGCTTGCCTCTTTGGATGAGACTGTCTTGAAAGAGTATTATGGAGGTAAGATTTAAATATGCAAAGAGAAGTGTTTTTTTTCTGAGTCATAGAGTAGGTTTTTTCCCAGGTACAAAAGGAAATGTCATTTCCTGAGTATCTTATACTTGCCAGGAATCACGCTGAGAATTTGCTTTTCATTTAACTCATAGAAAGCTCAGAGTGGCTCCACAGTTTGTCTAGCATCACACAGCTGAGAGGTAACATTAAGCTTCGGAGTCAGATCTGTGAGGAAGCAGTCATTATGTTTTTGTATTTACTCCAGGATACGGCTTCACAGGCAGAAGAAAAAGAAGAAAGCCAAGAGCAGAAACCAGGGTTCTGGAAAGCTAAAGCAAACCAGGAGAAAGAAAGGAGTTTGCCTGCAAATTAAAATCATCATCATCATCATCATCATCAAGGTTAGGTTAAGGGCAGCCATGAAAAAAAAAATAATAAAACTTACATTTCTTTGCAATTTAAGTGCACAACACTTTTTAAAAAGTCTGTCTCAAGCAGGCTGTGTGCTTGTGATCTCAGCACTGAGAGAGGCTGAGGCAGGAGGGCCAGAAGTTTAAATCCTATCTAGGCATCCTATCTGCCTCAAAATAAAAAAATTAAAAGAGGATGTAGTTCCATGTGAAGGCACTGGATTCAATACCTAACACCTCAAGCTACATAAATACATAAAAATCTTAATTAACTATGGCCATGCTCCTATAGTACCAACTACTCAAGAGGCTGCTGCAGAAGGACCACTTGAGTGTACAAGTTCAAGACCAGCCTAGGCAATGTAACAGGTCCCTATTTTTAAAAAATCTGGTTTATCTTTGCCATATTCCTGGAAAGGGTAGTGGAAAGTGGGCAGAAGTATTCCCACTTTGAAGCTCTCAGTGGGCAAGGCTGGAAAAGACGGAGCAGAAGTGCAACCTTTGAAAGAAAGTAACTGGCTCAGAACACTAGGTGTGGCATCCTGGAGCCTGGGCCTCCTCAAGAACCCTGGCTCCTGGCCCGCTCACCTGGAGTCACTGAGCCCCACACACTCATTCTGGGCCAGCCCCTACCTCTGAGCTGCATCCCCTGCCTGCTCACCTTTATTTTTTTTTTCTGATCCATTATTCCCCAGGCTTTGGCCTAATGTGCATGCCCTGTTGATAAACTTGTTCTAAGGAGGAAAAACCTGGGAATGTGAGAATATGCCCCTCTAGCTCAGAGGGTTTCTGATAGGAAGTCTCTTCAGGCCACAAGCTAGACACATCTGGAAAGGAAGGGAAAAATCAGAGCCCTCATTCATGCCTGGTAGCGTCAAGCATTAGGTGCCAGATCTTCAAGGGTTCCCATCGCTTACTACACACTGGCTTGGATGGATACGGAATCTAAACCCCAGGATATGACGAATTGGTCTGGGTTACATTTTGCTGCATTGGATGATAAAAGATCAGGATCTAGAAATACATTTTACAATTCTTGGCTGTTTTTTTTTTTTTTTTTTTTTTTGGTACCAGGAATTGAACTCATGACCTTGTGCTTGCGAGGCAGATGCTTATGCCTGCTGAACTAAATCCCCAGTCCCTTTGGCTGGTTTTAAGGAGTCACTTTTCCTAAAGGTGACAAGTGATGCTTCTATACTGAAGCCACACCTGACACTCAATAATAAAGGACTCTCTACGTGGATGACTTAACTCCTGTGATCTCAAGGTCTCTATCTGCAAAATGGGGATAAAAAAGCACATAGGATTGATCTGTAGGGAACATATAATATAAGGTAGGGTGGGGGAAAGCGTTCCCTGAGGCACAAAGGGCGTCTTTAATGTAAAATGATGATTTCCTCATTAAAATGTGAATAAAGGGTGGAGATGCTGATTACATTTGTTAGCCTTCCATAATCACCGCTTCATATTTATAAGGGTTTTAAAATTATTTACCCATTTCGCATTGGTTTTCAAATGGCATTCGTCGTGATTTGCTCAGCACTGGTTTCTAATTGAATAGGGTAAGTAACTGCCAGGGTTAGACAGCAGGTCAGAAGCCTAAGTCCAAATCAGAATTAAGCACACGCCTGACTTTTCTTCCTACTGGCAGACTTCATGGAATGTAGAGCAATTTTATCTCCATGTGGCTTGTCACTCTTGCTAACTTTTTAAAAGATGAAAATCAGTTGTACCCCCCTTTCCTAAGCCGTTATTTTCCATTGTATTTGAGGCTGTTCACAGAAGTGTAAACTTCACCCAAACCCTGTCGGTAGAATTCCAGAAACAGAGCAGGGACTGAGTGGAGCCGGCGAGCTGAGGAGTGGAGCGCTGGGTCTGGAACCCACCTCGAGGTCCGACTCCACCTCTCTCGTAAAGCACAACACGCCAACACATTAAAAACAACAACAATAATAATAACAGCAATGGCCGCTAACCCCAAGTGCCGGGTCATTCAATCAGGAGAAAAGCATTTTTGGAACATTCCTTCACTAAAGTAGTTGAATGAGAAACTACTTTTGTTTTCCCCTTTTCTTTTCCTCAGTTGAATGACACTGCAACCCGAAATCACAACTGTGTTGTAGGTTCCTGGTGGTGCCCGCTTCCTCTTCTAGTTTGTTTAGTCACCGACTTGATTCCTGCAGCCACTGGGCGCTGAACACAGGCTCGGCGCGCCATTGCACCGCGGGAGCGCCGCAGCTCGGGGTAAACAGGTAAGCGGGCGGCGGGGCAGGGTTTCGGGGCAGGGGAGCTGGGGTCGGAGCTGCAGTCAGCTCCCCGGAGGCCGAGCAGGCCCGGAGAGGGCTGGGCTGCCGTGGCCAACTGCAGTGTTTTTGTTCCCTTTCTAGAAACCAGCTGGAACACCGGGTCGGAGCGCACTCGGATGAGCCACTTGGAGGGAGCGGCGCCCGGGCCCCAGGCCCCGCAGTGAAGGCCCCGCAGAGGTCAGGGCCGGGCCGCGTGACGCGCCCGCTGCGCTCGCCCCGGCCCTGCGCGGCCCAGGTGAGGCCCGGGAGGGGGGCGCGTCCTCGGCTCGCCGCGGTCCCACCTGCCCGGCCACCGCTCCCCCGGACTCGGACGGCGGCGGCTGGGGCGGCCCGGCCCGGGGTCCACAGCGGCTCCTTCCGTTCCGCCGCCGGGCGCAGGCTGGGGTTGTGCCCAGAGAGGCCGGACGCGCGCGCCCAGGTGGAACAGGTGCCACTCCTGGGGTCCCCCTCCCCGACGCCTGGAACGGACGTGACCTCCAGCGGAGGGAGGGGGCAGGGAGTCCATCTGATGAGGTCCCCACATCTTTCCTCAAGGCCGATTTTTTTTCCCCCCTTCATTTCAAATTTATTTAACCTTCAGCGGAGGCATCTGCGCCCCTAAAACAACAGGAATGCTGCACTGGCCCTTCGCCAGCCGAGTCTCGGCGAGCCGGATAAAATTTCAGTGCAGATTTACGGGAAGCTGCCGGTGTTGGGAGTAAAAATCTGGTTTGGTGAGTTTAAGGGAAGGGAGTAGACGAGACAACCTTGCTACTGTGCGCGAATGGCCGGGCGGGAGGGCGGCGCAGCGCGAGGGAGGAGCGGAAGGAGCGCGCGGCGCGGGGCGCGCCCGCCTGCCCGGGAGCTCGGCGGGTGACGGCTCCCGCGCCCCACTCGGGACCGCGGCGCCCGGGACAGCGAGCCGCCGGGGTGGCAGGGCTGGCCTCCTCGCGGCTCGTTTCCCCCGGGGGTCCCCAAGGTTAGGAGAGCCGGGGCTGGCGCGCCCCAGCTTCCCGAGCGGCCGGGAGCGCAGCCCGGAGAGATCTGTGGCTTTAAGGGGCGCGGTGGGGAGTCGCTGGACACTCCTTATTTTGGTTTTACATTAAAAAGAGGGCGGCCGCGGAGAGGTGGTAGGTCCCTCCCCAGCGGTGCGAGTTGCTGCCGCGCTGTGCGTGGTCGCCTCCGCAGCGGGCACCTCCGCAGACTTAGCAAAAGGTAAGGTGCTCCCCGGCCTCCTCCTCGCCCCTGTCCGTGCCTGGGTCGTTGTGGGGCCGAGTTGGAAGCAGTTTCCTCTCCCTTTTCCTTCGCTCTTTGAGCTCTTATGCCCCTCCTTCCAGCGCCTTGCTTCGGACTCCGACACAGTTAGTGGGAAGTAAAGGCATTTATAAAAAGACTTTCAGAGCGTCCGCTTTTGGAAGAGCAGATACTCATAAGTCAGACCTGTAGTGCTTCCTGTAGCAATGAAGCCCCCCCCCCTTTTTCCACGCACAAAAAACAGGATCCCCCCCGCGCGGCGCCTTTTCACCCTTGAAAACGCATGACTGGGCCGTCCACAGGCACAGGTGACTTTTGAGCCTCCCGGGGAGCTGGGGGACCGTGGTGAGTGGAAGTGGTCATTGAATTGTTAACCGAGGCTGAGGGGGGTCTTCCTGCAGCATCTCACCTCTGAAGGTGACAAGGAGACGCCTGTTTGGTGTTTTAAGTTAAACATTCATCTGCAGAAAAGTTAAGGGTCTCCAGGCTTTGACAGCTTGCAAATCTGCAGCCGCCAGATATTTAAGAAACCAGTGAAAACTGACTGAAGTAGAATCTTTCAAAAAAAGGACCTTTTTAAAAGTTGGATCAAACGGCAGTGACTCTTGATACTGTCCCAAGGCATTTGGGGCTGTAGCTTCTTCCTGAGGCTTACCAAAGGGATGGAAAGATAGCGTCCCCAAGTTACTTACTCAGGGGCCATTACTGTTTTGACTCAAAATCCAGGGACCCCCTGCCATAGTATTCTAATGACTCACTTCGTTAGCAGGGATATAGATTGTAAATATATTCTTTAAAAGTTTTAAAAGTGAAGATGAGAACGCAGAAACTTAAGCCACACAGCATGAAGGGGTGGACATAGTTTTGAGCACAACAGGTGGGGAATTAGACTGAGAGGCATTGGGGAATTTCAGGTGCTGATTCTAAAAGGTGGGCGGTTGTCTGTGATGATGGTGTAGAACACAGACTGAGTAGCTGAACGTATAGGCAGCACTGGGTGGAAGTTTGTCTTTGCTATGGATTTAAGCAACAATCAGTCACATTCATAATGTGATGCCTTGAGGGAAAAAGGAAAAATCAACCCAGTTTGAAAAGGAAGTGGGAAGAGGGAGGGGAAGGAGAAGATAATTCGGGTTTTGTATTTTTTGTGTGTCCCTCTCACCTGTCACATTGTTCTGTAGTTTGTTTGGTTGAGATGGTGTCAGGCTACCTAGTTCAGGCTGGCCTAGAACCCACAGCAATCCTCCTGCTTCAGCCTCCCAAGTGCTGGGATAACAAGCTTGTGCCCGCCCTTCTGGCTTTTCTAATGTCACATTAGGCCTCATTAACGTCTTAGGACACTACTTCCTGGGAGAATGGGAAATTAGAAATTTCTCAAGTGCCTTGCTTCATGATTAACTTTCAGTATTCATCCAATGAAGAGATAGGTTGACAATGACAAGATACCAGTCTAGGTCTGCCATTCACTTTTCTTACAAAATATTTGCATTTGCTTCCCAAAATTTGGGGGCGGGCTGTACTGGGAATGGAGCTAGGCTAGTAATACTCATCACTAAGAAACAGCTCGCTTCATTTGATCAAGAGTGTTTTTGGGAGAAAAAAAGGTTTTTTGGGAGACAAAGTCTCCCTACATAGTTCAAGCTAGTCTTTATGTAGCCCAATTTCGCCTCAAACTTACAGCAATCCTCCTGCCTCAGCCTCCCAAATACTGGGATCATAGGCATGTTCCACCACACTCAGTTGAACAGATTCTAAATGTGAATCATGAAAATTTCTTACCTTCTTAACTGTTGTCTTATTAGAAGTTTGTAGGACTAAGAATTCAGCATCATTTCTATAGTTTTAGTGGGCAATATATTTTTTAATAGTACATCATCTATCTCTGTTTTTGAGAAGGGGATGTCTCACTATGGTGCCCAGCCTGGTCTTGAACTGCTTTTTGTACCGGGAATCAAACTCATGACCTTGTGCTTGCCAGTCAGGCCCTGAACTACTGAGTTATATCCCCGACCCTGGTCTTGAACTTCTGAGCTCAAGGCATCATCCTACCTCAGCCTTGGGAACATATTTTTGGTTTCCCACTGAACCGCCCTAGATTAGATTGCAAGGATTATGCACAAAGCAGTTGGTGATGCACAGGATGAAAATGAAGGCAGAGTACAAGGAAAACCCCATTCCGGGACACCTGCTCTACACAGTGACTCTAGGTTTAAAGTGGCTTAAGTTTTTTTCCTCGCAGGACAGCTCATTTACAGTAAACTCTTCTTTCTGGCTTACTAGTGATCAAACCAACTCTAGGCAATGATTTGGAAAAAGGCTAATAAATACAAAATTATTTCCTTACAACCTGCTTGAGTTTGCTTTCCAAGTCCTACTTTTCTTTTTCCTTTTTTCCAGGGCTGGGGTTGAAGCCCGGGTCCTGAAGCATGCTAGGCCAGAGCTCTGCCACTGAGCCGGACACCAGCCCCCAAATTCCACTCTTAAGCTCAAGATTAAATCCTGTCCCAAATGACAGAGCTTTGACTGCTACAGAAAAGTATTTGTCTGTTTCAAACGGGGGGGGGGGGTTCACCTCCGCGTCTAGGGTCCTGCCCCCCCAGTTATTCAGGAAAGGCCGTAGTGCTGGTAAAGTAGAGAGAGACTTCCTTAAAACTGGGTCCAGGCTCAGTGAAACCATGATCCTGTTATTTATCCTGAAGGATGCATAATCTTAACCAAAAATTACTCCGAAGAGGGCTTAATTTTGGGATTAAGCAAAATTTAGCAAAAGTCTATGTCTTATATGAATGTAGAATCTGTGTGCCAAACTTTGGTGAAGTTACAATGAAGTTATTAAACGCGGCTTGACGCACTTGTCAGAACCATTCCAAGTTAAAGGTTAGGTTGGAACGACCCAGCTCTCAGCCCATTAGGAGAGTTTCCCCTTGGGCACAGCAGCCTCTGAGTCTTGTGATGATGTGGATTTTCTGGTTGAATATCTCCGGAGGTGTGTGTTCGTCACAACCACCACCTACTGGAAGAATTGTTTCAGGGAACAATCAGGTACAGATTTGCCATCCTGACAACACCAAGGTGACTTGGGTGACAGGATAAGAGTGCTGGACCATCAGAGAACTGGTGTCCAGATGATAATAGGCCATTGTTCCCCAGCCACCTCAAGCTGTTTCAGACATTGCTTGGCCTGCTGGAAAGACTCAGGAAGTGGCCCCCTGGTGCTTGGAGTGTGTGGTCCCCAGCAGACTCCTCCTAGGACACTGCTGAGCCCAGCTCAGCTTCGTCTCCCTGTTGGTTCTGTTTCCGGTCAGTGTCTGTATCGGGCAGAGGAGTGCAGAGTGGGGGTGGGGAGGTGCCTTCCCCTTGGAGTCATTCTCACCCCCCCCCCATCTCTTATCTTTTGTACTGAAAATGGTGTAGAAAGGAACCTTCCAGTGATAGACTGTCTGCAGCAATAAATGGCCAAGAGATAGGTGAGCTCTGAATGTGTTAATACTGTGGAGTTGTCCGGGAAGCTCACCTGGGGCCTCAGGAAGCTCACCTGGGGGCTTGTGGTGCCCTCAAACTATTGTGGGTGAGCTGGCAACCTGGTGACCCTGGGGATTTGTTTGAGGCTCCTCCCTCCCCTCCCCATTGTGATTGGAATGACCTCCTGTGCCACAAAAGACACGCATTTGAATGAATCCAAGAAAAACTTATTATAGAAGGCACAGTTCCTTCATCCAGCTCTCTCATGCCCTCTGCCTTTCCTCTACTTTCTGCAGCAATTTAAGGATGACTGAAAAACATCATAGTGAGTTTGTAACTCACATGTAGAATGTCAGCACTCTGGCCAGGTATGGTGATGCACATCTGTAATGCCAGCACTCTGGAGGCTGAGGCAGAAGGATCTCTGTGTTCAAAGCCAGCCTAAACTACATAGCAAGATCCTGGCTCAAAAAACAAAGCTGCTTTCTTGTCAGTCTTTAGGTTTTGTTCATCACAAGAGCTTAGTATATACAAAAGTGATTTGTGGTTGGGCGTGGTAGATGTCTGTAGTCCCAGCACTGGGGAGGCCGAGGCAGGAGAATCTCTATGAATTGAAGGCTACTTTGGGCTACAATGTGAGTTCAAGGCTATTTTGAACTGCCATAGTTAAACCTTGTCTTGAAAAGACAAAAAGACAAAACAAAAAAGTTATTTGTGGGTGTGTTTAAATGCATTAAAAAAGGTAAATTCATGATAGATGACTGTTGGTGTTCCATCAGAGGTTTAGAGTGAGATGATTTTGGAAAGTAAAAGTGCCCTCTCTACCTTTCTGAAAACCATGTGGGAGAGATGGCTTTAACAGACAGTGTTAGCAAAGCTTGGAAAACCTCTTGTGTTTGGGGAAAATACGTATCTTTCAGTCTCCACAGCTATGGTTATTTTATTTATAAATTGCAGTCTGTGATATTAATCCAGATAACAAAATCTAGTCTCCTCTGCTGATGACCTTTGTCTCTGGGGACACTGCATGTCTGTGGTTCTTATCAACGTATCAGCTGGCCTGGAGACCGTGGGGGTGCTACTGCATGTTCGTTGCATGAAGAGGGGGGTGTCACTGACAGGTTTATCCTCCTGATGGTGCTTTGCCTTGGCTCCCAGCCGGTTTTGCTCCTGTTCCCTGAGTCTGAGCAGCAGACAGCTGTCTGGGAGCATGTGGGTAATTCACGCACAGGTGAGCAAGAGTTTCTACGAGTGCCACTGGGCAATCGGTGGGTGTCAATGAATACCAGAGGTTGTGCAACTGAAAAAGAGACGGAACTCCTGTACCTGACCCAAGAAATGCCCACCTGGGAAAATTACGGGAAAAGGTGTGTACTTTGAGACTCGGGGTGTAGCCCAGCAGTAGAGCATATGCTTAGCATGTGGGAGGCTCTGATTCTGTCCCAGCATGTGTGTATACACACACAGACACACACACACACATGCACAGGTATCTACTCTGCGATTGGGACTGAGACAGGGTCTTACTACGTAGTTCAGGCTGGGCTTGAGCTCACTTCATAGTCAAGGTTGGCCTTGAAACTGTGGTGATCCTTCTGCCTCAGCCTCCTATGTGCTGGGATAACAGGCATGCACCATCACATCTGGCCTTGATAAATACCAACTTTTGGAGCGCTGTGACCCACCCAGCTCAATACTTGTTATGTATTTGAGCATTTCGTGTGCCAGAAGGAAAGAAAAAAGTATTAACATGCTTAATGAAATAGAGACGAATTTTTCAGGTGGTGTTTCTTGTAGATCAGTTTACTTCCTGTGCTAGAGATGCCTATTTGAGTTTTTCAAGCTCAGGTAAAACATTCATGCTTCTAACAGTAAGGATCTATGTTGGTGATATAGCACTGTGACTTTTGAAGAGGTGGCTTAAATAATATTTCTTTCTGTTGGTTGTCATTTATTTAAAAAAAAAAATAATGACATGGTTCTTGGTTCACCAAGGCCTTGCCAAGATTAAGTCCCTCTTCTCAGTCGCCTTCCCAAGACAAAGTTGCCTTTGTGTAACTACAACTGGGAGGATTTGGTGACACAGAAAGCTCAATGGGGCCCTGTAACTTATTATTAACTAACCCAGGATTCAATGTTTTTTTTTTTATTCTACTAGCTAATATCTGTGATATATTTCCCCACGCAGTGATCCTAACTATTTTAGACTTGCCCAGGGAAAGAATGTAGTAGCTGCTGGCTTACCTTGGGGTTTAGTTAGATTACAAAAGGCCAGAGCTGCAGCGTGTTGGTGCAGGAGGCTCAGCTTTGTGGGCTGGTTTGTTCTCAGTGTAATCAGCAAAGTTTGGTCACGTGGGCAGAGAAAGAGAAGGGGTTTCACTAGAACGGCAACCATAGTTTGGAGGAAAGGAATGACTGTTCGTATTAAATTCAGAGACCACAGCAGAGTTGCTAAGAGCAGACAGGCTTGGTTTTGTGCCAGCTATCACTTATTTCATGTTTCAGTTGCTTAGTGTCTCTGAATGTAAAAAGTCTACTCCACTGTCAGGTGTGCTGATGTATGCCTGTAATTCTAGCAGTTGGGAGGCTGAAGCAGAAGGATTCTCAGAATTTGAGGCCGGCCTGGGCTACATAGCAAGACCCTATCTCAGAAAAAAAAAGAAAACAAAAAGTTGTTAAAAGATTATTGTCTTGTATGTTAAGAGTTTAGGACAATGTAGCCAGGTGTGGTGGTACACACTTGTAACCCCAGCTCTCTGTGGCTGAGGCAAGGGGATCATGAGTTTGAGCCTGGTGTGCCCAATTTAGCAAGACCTTATCAAAAATAAAAAAATAAAAAGATCTAGCTCAGTGCAAAGGCCCTGGGTTCAATCTCTAGTACCCTAAAAGGAAAATAAGCTTGTTTATTTTTATTTGTAAAAGTTTTGTTTCTATTTTTTGTTTGTTTGTTTGTTTGTTTTTGAGACAAGGTCTCGCTGGAGAGTGCAGGCTGGCCTTTAACTTGTGGCAGTCCTGCTTCAGCCTCCTGAGTGCTGGGATTACAGGCATATACCAGCATTGCCCCGCAGTGTTTGATTCTTATCTCACTTTCTCTCTGGGTAACAATTCTCTTGTGTAGGTTCTTCTGCTGTTTGGAATACAAGATTCTCTTCCTAATCCCACTCCTTGGCTTTGGCAGATGGTATTTTGTGAAGTTTCTTTTGGTTTTTGTGTCTTAGTTGTGCTGCTCAGAAGAAAGGGTCATTCAGCATCAACAAAATGAGAAGTGATGCTCTGTCTCTTAAGGGAAAGGCTGCCAGTGTCCTGCTGAAAGTGAAGCGTTGGTTCCAGAGGTGGCTAATGTAAAACAGAAGTTTCTGGTGGTTAAGAATGTAGCCTGGTGTGAGACCCTGTCTTTTTATTGATTTATTTTTTTGGTAACAGGGATCAAACTCATGACCTCATGCTTACCAGGTAGGCTCTTGAGCTGCTGAGCTAAATCCCTGGCCCCTAGGACACCCTGTCTTTAACAAAACCATTAAAAATGATAAGAATACATTACCTGGGCATGGTGGTGCAGCTGTAATCCCAGGAGTCTGGGAGGTTGAGACAGGAGGACCTCAAATTTAGGTAAGTTAGCAATTGAGAAAGACTTTGTCTCAAGAAAAATAAATAAATGAGATGGGATGTGGCTCGGTGTGAAAGATCCTGGATTCAGTTTCCAGTACCACTAAGAAAAAAAAAAGAGAGAGAATATAATATGTCAAACTTAAGCAGTTCCTATTCGGACTTTATTGTTTAGTATTAAATAGTCACGTCACTGCATGTTATGAGACTTTCTCAGAGCTGCTCCGTGCCTTGTCTCTGCACTCACGGCAGTTTATGTCTGTGCTTACTTTGTACATATGCTATTTTTCCTTACACACAGAGATTCGGTTCCTTAGAGGCAGCATTCACAGCTGAGACCTCCCTCCGCACATGTGCTGTATCCTGAGTACCTCAGTGAATAAGAGGCTTTTGTCCTCAGACATAACCATCTAAAATCACTGCCTTTTTGAACTCCATGTGTGTGCATCCTCCATCTCATTCACGTGGGGGACTTTTACTCAGCACTTTACTAAAATTGGTTGGGTGGAGGAAGAAATTAAGCTGACCCTGAACTGACCTCAGGCAGGAATGAGCCAGGCCTTTGAACAATGTGGCAGGAGGGTGGAGACCCGGGACAGGACAACTGTCATAGTGCTCAGGTGCCTGTCTCCTATTGCATAGAAGTTTCTACCTCTTCTGCTCTTGACTGTTCTTTTAAGCAGTCTGTCCTGGCCAGCCTTGAAAGGCTTGGGAAAAATGCATGATTGCTGTTTTGCTTTTTGAGACAAGGTCTCACTATAGGTAAACTCACTGTGGAGCCCAGGCTAGCCTGAAATTGGCAGCAATCTTCCTGTCTCAGCCTCCAAATGCTGCAATTACTTGTAGGCATCATCCTGCTGGGCTAAAAAGTGCATTTTCATCATAATTAGAATGAATTTATTAGATAATTACTTTTAAAAAAAGAGGTACACTTTTTCCAAAATGAGGAGTGTGAACGGAGAAACTCAGGAGAGGCAGGACAGTATCGGGTGGCAGCCACGCAGCGTGGGAGCCCGGGAGTGGGAGGCGTGGCCCACCTTCTGGTGACCCGGGGACTCTCTGCTCTTTACTCCACATCCACATTCTGGGTTCCAGAATCCTCCTCCAGGTGTCTGGAGCTTTGCCTGCGATGCACGCAGGGGACTCCCCTCCAGAGGAGCTGTCCTGGCCCCGCGGCGGCCCTGCCCTTGGGGGAAGCCCCTGTCAGCTCCCCCCGCTCTCAGGCCGAATGGGGTGACGGCTGACTCCCTCCCTGTAGCCAGAGTGGCTTCTCTGCTCCCTGCTTCACGTTGCCCTCGCTCCTCGGTCCAGAGCCGACCGGTGTCCACAGCGACTCTGCAAGCAGAAGTCTGCCGGGTCTGTCTGGGGGGCGGGGTAGGGAGAGGACTGTCCAGCACGCACTGGCCTAACCCGGCCACAGTACCTCTGTGACTCACCCCACCCTGTTCAGCTCTATCCCTCGCTTTCTCATGCGATTTGCCCCAGCACGCTCCACCCCCCACCTCTGCCGTAGCTAAATTTCGCAGGCTGGCCTCCAAATCAAGATCCTCCTCCCTCAGCCTCTGGAGGGCTGGGATTCGTTCATCCATGCATCACCATGCCTGGCTTGAGCTTGTTTATTTATGGGGGGGGGTTGTATTTGAGATAGAGTCTTTCTGTGTAGCTCAGGCTGATCCAAACTCACTGTGATTTTCCTGCCTCAGCCACCAAGTAGCTGGGATTACAGTATCGTACACAGCTTCTGACTTACTTGCAAGATCTCTGTTGCCCAAGCTGACTGCAAGCTCCTGGACACAAGTAGTTTTAATGTTTCAGCCTCCCAAATACCTGGAACTGCAACCAATGCCATTGGGCTGGGCTGACGATTGATTGATTGATTGATTGATTGATTGATTGAGGTTTTTTTCCCCACTACTGGGAGATTACTTCTCCACAGTCCTGGGAGAGCCTTCCATGTGCTAGACAAGCACTCTACCTCTGAGCTACATGTCCAGCTTATTTTTGTTTTTGAGACAGGCTCTTGCTTTCTAGTCTTGAACTCACTATGGCCTTGAATTCATGGTGCAGCCTCCCAGATTGCTGGAGTTCCGAGAGTGCGCCATGGTGCCTGGCTTTTCCCTGAGTTGAACGCCCTTTTTTTTTTTACTGATGCACCCATCACCTTAGAGGTAGAGCGTACCGCGGAGTAGGTGCTTCATAAATATTTGCTCATGGAATGAGTGGAGCCCCCAGGCATTCACACGCCTCCAGGACACAGTGACAGTGGCGTCAGTGTGTGTTCTGCGGAAATGCAGCCCAGGCCGCATCTTCGAGTGAACAGGGGGTTTCTCCAGCCTCCCGTGGCGCTGCCTCCTGCCGTCTCCCTGCTGGATTTGCCGTGTCACCCAAGCCCTAGCTGGAGGCTGATGAGTAAGTCTGTAAGCAGCGCAGGGCCAGTGCGGTGTCGCAATCACTCCTGCACTTCCCCATTTCCAAGGCGCAGCCTGGCTTTGGCAATCTTCTCGTGATTTCCATCTCAGCGTGCCGCGCGGCCCTCTGTTGTGAACCAGCCCTGCAAATTGCATGCCCTGCAGATGATTATGCCTCACTCGTGTTACCATACTCTGTTTCTCTTCTCTATTGTAGTTTAATTATAATTAATGACTCTTTTGAAAGTTACTGTCTTCACGCTGTACTTTTCCACTATTTCTTTTGACCTCTGAAGTTCTGCCAAATGCCAACTGCTGCTGCGGGATCATAGCTAGGGTTAGATTTTTCTGGGTTGCAGAGCTCCCTTAGGTGTTTTGACCTGGCATGAAAAAGAAGTGCCCATGTCTGAGGGGTTTATCTTTTGAGACAGGGTCTTCCAAGTGGCTCCGGTAGGATTCAAACTCATAATCATCCTGCCTCAGCCTCCCTGAGTTGTGGGATTACAGGCATGCACCATTGCATTGCCCAGGTCATCTGAGTCTTCAGTATTTCCCCAGAACCTTGGTACAAGACCTTTGACTTGCCTTTCTCTGAGTGGCAAAACGCTGCTTGTTAGCCCCAGCCTCCCATCTGCTTTTGGACAAACCCCTGGCTCTGACAGATTACTTTCACTACAGCTCTGTTTGCATTTCTGCCTGTCCTCCTTCTGTCCATCACTCACTGGACAGACTGATGGAATCCTGTGGCTCTTAGGTTTGGGGAATCGATATGACTATTTTGAAGATAGGTATGAGCTCTAGAAGGGTGCTTCAACATTAAAAGTCAGGCACCATGGTGCACTTGGGGAAGCTGAGGCAAGAAGATTGCAAGTTTGAGCCCCACATGGGCAATTTGGGGGCTGTCTCCAAACGAAAATAAAAAGTACTGGAGATATAGCTCAGTGGTAGAGTGCCCTGGGGTTGGATTCCCGGTACTTCATATAAAGAAGAAAAGATACTATGGCATATAAATCTTCCAGACGGTAGGTGAAGACCCTGGATTTAATCATTTCAGATCGTTTTGATTTTTCCCCACTGTGGTGCTGGAGATTAATGGCAGGGGCTCCTGCATGCTAGGCATGGACTCTACCACATCCACAGCCCCCATTTCTATTATTGATCTTGGTTTGTGGCTGATTTTGAATTACTTGGATAGTTTAAAAGTTAATTTGGAAGCTGGGTGTGGCAGCACAGAGCTAGAATCCTAGCACTTGGGAGGCTGAAGTAGGAGGATCACTGAGAGTTTAAAACCTGGGCTACCTAGTGAGATTAAGTGCAACCTGAACTACACAGTGAGACCCTGTCTCAAAAATAAAAAAAGACCCCTCCCCCCAAACAGTTAATTTGGAAGCCACCATCACACTTGATAGAAACTGTCTAGGAGGGGCTGGGGATTTAGCTCAGCGGCATAAGCGCCTGCCTTGCAAGCAGGCAGTCGTGAGTTCGATCCCAGGTACCGATAAAAAGGAAAAAGACAAAAAAAAAAAAAAAAAAAACTGTCTAGGAGTTTAAAAAACATGAAGTTATAACTCAGCACCCATGCTGTATATATATGAGGAGCTGAGTTTAATTATTGCACCAAAACAAAACAAAACTCATGACGTAGCCTAGTAAAGAAAAGCTAACATTTCTATTCTTTCTGCCACTCATTACTTACCGTAGAGACTGGAACATTAGAAATGAATAGCATACAAAGGTTATATTAGGCCCATGTTTAATAACATACTATGCAGAGGGAACTGGTAGGAATTATTTACCAACAAGTGGAAACAGTAAATACGAACTAAACTCCATACATGAAAGGCAGGAGCAGTAGCACATATGTGCCTGTAATCCTGGCACTCAGGAGGATGAGCCAAGAGAATCCAAATTTCAAGGTCCGTCTGGGCTGCACAACCAGTTCAAGGCTGATCTGGACTATAGAAGTGAGACCCTGTCTCAAAGAAATAACAGAAAACTCTACACAAACAAATAAAAACTGGATACATTGCAAGGACCTGTTTTTCTCAGGTAAACACTATTTTAGCTTCATTTTGGAGCTATGTACCAGATTAAATATGCTGTGGTAAGGCTGGGTGTAGTAGTACACACCTATAATCCCAGCATTCTGGAGGCAGAGGCAGGAGGATTGTTGTGAGTTGGAGGCCAACATAAACTGCACAGTGAAACGTGTTTTAGAAGGACAAAAGAAAAACTCTTCACTCTGTGGTGAAGAGTTGTCTTCCTGCTAGGGTCAGTCTTAGGTGGGTGGACCTGGGGAGTACAGGATCTGGAGAACCCATAGGACTATACGAGGCGTAGCCCCTTCACTGGGCTCCTCAGAGAAGGGCCCCCCCCCAGGGAGTGATCAGAAGCCGTGTGTGCTTGCTGGATTGGGGTAGCATTTGTGAAAGTCCTAAACCTGGAACAGCTTGGTTTGTTGAGGTACTTAATGAAGGCTGATGTTGTTGCATTGCAAGGAAAGGGGCTGGAGGTCGGGTTTGGGGGTTACTGGGAATGCAAGCCCCTCGTGGGGAGAAGCTTCCAGTTTGCTCCACGAAGGCCCAGAAGAGCCTTCCAGTTAGCAGTAACCGCGCTGGGATCGCAGGGTGGCTGTGGGGGGCGCCGTTTTGGTCTTGGCAAGGGGCAGTGCGCCTGGTGGAGCTGTCAGCGCTCCGGCCACCGCCCGCCTCGCAGGGTTTCCCAAAGGCCGGCTGAACGGTGGGATTTGGTGGTGGCCTGGATCCCGAGGAGGGAGAGGCCCAGGGTCCTGGCTTGGGTTATGGAGGAGAGCAGTTTGGGGGGAGCTTGGCCACCGAGCCAGCCCTTGATGCTTCCTCCTAAGCAGCTGGTTGGCTCTCAGCGCCCCCTGCGGCTCCGCAGGCTCCAGGCACCGCACCGGGAGGTGCCGCTCCCCGCGCACTGCTGTCTTGTCTGTATTCTGTGGCTGCAACGAAATACCCGAGGCCAGGTCACTGCTCAGAAGAAAAGTGACCAGCGCTCTGGCTCTGGACGCGGAGAAGCTGAGAGCCTGGGCCACCCTCACTTGGCACCCGAGAGCCACCCGCTGCACGCTGCGTTGTCCCTTGGCACAGGCATCTACTGCGTGGGGCAGCAAGAGTGCCAGCTGGGTGGCCTCCTCTTCCAAGAAAGCCGTTCGTGCCCCCGTGAGATCCCTCCCTGGCGACCTCACCTGACCCCAAGTGCTGCACTTCCCAAATAACACCAGCATGTGAGTTAGAGGAGCACGTGTTTGGGGGTGCTTTCAAACCATCGCAGCTGTGTAGGAAATTGATGAGGAAGCGGGGACAGAAGCAAATGTTTGTGGAAAACCCCAGGAGGGGCGGGAGGTGTAGCTGAGGGGAAGAGGGCTGCCCTGCACATGCGGGCAAGAGGAGTCCCACCCCCAGCACCACGAACTTAAGCATTGTTTTAGTCACTTCTATCTGCTAAAATTTTAATATTTAAATTGATTTGGCATGTAACTTATGACAACAAATGTTTAATTCTCTATTAACTATCATATATTAAACATTTTATATCAATAATAATACATTAAATAAATTTATACATTTACATATTTTGGGGGGAGTTTGGGATCATTTCACTGTGTTCAAACTGGTCTTGAACTCACTATGTAGCCTCCAACTCTTGGCCATTCTCCTGCCTCAGCCTCTTGGGTACTGGGATTATAGGTGTGTGCCACTGCTCCTGGCTTTTATATTTTGTATATTATTCTATGTACATTCAACATAACTTCCTAATTTACAATACTAAGTAACATATATTGAGTAGTAAAAGCTAAGTATAAATCATTGCATGAACAAAGAGATTTACCCAACATTGTGAAAGATAGAAAAAAAAAAATACCATGAGACGAGACAGTGACTACAGGGAAGCACGTAAATTCACGCTGGAAATTTCAACATCTTATAAGTGGACCCACTGGGAACATGCAAATATATTTCTTGTCTCCTCCTTACCTGACCTTTCTAACAAAGGGCCTGTTGCCCTTCAGTGGATTCTGTGGGTGGAATCTCAGGTCAGAAAGACACATTTCACAGTATCGTGTGAAAAGGCTGATACGTGTCTCTAGTCAACTCAGTAGTTCAGCTTCTAGAACCCAGGGCAAGTGCTGGAATTTGAAAGCAAGCAAGGTATGGGCTCCTAGAGCGTAGAGCAGTGAAAGTATAGCTGTTTAATTTTAGATCAAACTGAAAATCCCTTTCCTCTGGCAGTGGTTATTCTTTCAAAAAGAGCAAGCATATATTTCCAAATTCATAAGAATAAAATGCTGTATTTTGATCTGAAGCAGTGGAAAACTTCAGTCCAAAAAAGTGATGTTTTAAGGTGCTGTCAATCATTAGGGCAGGGTGGAGGCAGAGGAAGAGATTAGGATGAATAGCATTTTTTTTTGTCTTTTTTTTTTTTTTCATTTTTATCGGTACCGGGGATCGAACTCACGACTGCCTGCTTGCAAGGCAGGTACTTATGCCACTGAGCTAAATCCCCAGCCCCTAGGATGAATAGCATTTTGCAATCAAAGCATAGAAACTGAACGGCAAGAGCTTTTTATTTTGGCATGGGGCCTATGAGAGTGGGATTAAATTTAATATTGCTTAATTGGGCCAAATGGCACGGTTTTTGGTTTTATACAAAATAGTTTCCAAAAGGCTCAGGAGCCCCCAACGCTTCCACATTCAAGTTTAATTTTTGAAGCTTTTAATAAGGAAGATACTTTGCAAAGAGCCGTGATAATGAGCATATTCAGTAATCACACAAAGGCGTCACGGTGAACAGCTGCTTGGAACAAAGTATTTGAATGAAAGTTGACGGGAGGAAATAGTGATGGGGAGCTTTCATTGGGCACCTGTTGTATGCAGGTGTTACCCTGTGTAATCCGCACAGCCGCTGCTCCAGAGTTGGCCCTGTGCTTTATCCTCTTCTGAGGTGTGGAAATGAGGCACTGGTGCATTTGTTGTGTAATTTGCCCACAGTGAATGGCAGTCAGAGTTCAGGCTCCTTTAAGGCTTCCCCAGTGAGATCGACTTTAGAAAAATGTCCTTGCACCAGGGCCCAGTCTTTTGAGCAAGGTCTGCCATGGTTTTATTTACTTACTTATTTATTAATCACAACTGACCCTGGGCATGGCACTCCTCAGACTAAGAATGTTTCCTTAGAAGCTGTTAGTATCACTAGCATACTTCCAGAGTGTTGTTATATGAAGTATGATAGAAAAATACAGGGAATGCTTAAATTTATTTATTTATTTATTTTGGTGTGGTGGGGTGTGTGTGTGTGTGTGTGTGTATGGTTTTTTGAGACAGAGTCTCGCCATGTAGTTCGGGCTCACTTTGTAGCCCAGGATGGTCTTGAACTCGTAATGATCCTCCTGCCTCAGCCTCCTGAGTACTGAGATTACAAGCATGAGCCACCACATCTGGCTGAATGCTTAAGTTTAAAAGAATTTGTTTCAGTAAAGTCATTGTCGCTAATCTCCCTTGACATACCCCTTGCTTCAGACACACCCCATCATTCTTGGGGCTCTCTGAAGCCCTTCTGGAAGTCCTCCTTGGAGATGGTCTTCAAGTGCACTGTCGTGGCTGCCTTGAAGACCAGAAAACATTTACCTTTCACTGTCATTTTGACTTTGGAGAAGAGTCAGAAGTTGCACGGTACCAGATCCAGAGAATAAGGTGGACAAGGAGACTATAAAATACAATGGGTGTTATTATTTTTTAAAATATGGTGAATGTTTAAATGAAAAAATTCACTGCAGGAGAAGACACACTGCCATGAATTCCCCTCGAACCATTCCTGGCTTTGAAAACACACACATACCTATCATCTTGTTCTTGACAATGTGTCTTTTACTGTAATGCTTTTTCTTTTAATTTAAGCATTTGGAGGTTTTTTGGCTGGTTTGTTTGTTTGTGTTTTGAGATGGGGTCTCACTGTATAATCCAAACTGGCCTTGAACTCACAGTGTAGCCCAGATTTACCTGGAGCTCGCAGGATCCTCCTCCCATCTCAGCTTCCCAAGTGCTGAGATTATAGGCAGGCACCACCATACCCAGCTTCGATATTTCCTGTGATCTCCCTTTGCATCTCCTTTTCTTCTGTGGGCATCTTGATTTATTTATAAATTCCTGACAGAGCTGGGTTTTGGGGAAGTTCATTAGTGAGAGTGTTTCAGACCTGAGAATGCCTGGTTTTAAGGTTTGGTAGAATGGCACTGTCCTAGGCTTTATCAGATCTGGGTCTTGACTGCATTTGACCTGACAGGTGCTTGTTCAGTGCTTCTGACTCCTTGGAGGGTTTCCGTGGCGAACAACTGTGTGCTGAGACCTAACTGGGAAAACAGCAAACACACAGGGATGCTAGAACGAACTGCGTGTCCTGGTTTGACATTTTCCTTTGAAGAAACATTTTGGTCAATATTTGATGTCCTGTAGATTTGGGGCAGAGAGATAAATGCATTTTCAGTTGTTCTTGGCCGAGGGAAGCTGTTTACCTAGATTCCGTAAGAAATTAATCACAACTGAAGGGAGCCAGCCAGAAGCTTCGGAGGGCAGATCACGGGAGAAGAAGGGTCCCCTGACATCGATACTGATTTGGGCCTGACCGCTGTGTAGTGGAAATAAAATGTACCTGCATGAGCTGTTTTTCTTTTCTGTGTGTAAAATGCCTCCTGATTTGATAAATGGGAAAATGTGTGCTGAGATGCTGAGAAAGTCTCTCAGGACCTCTTGGTTCGGATGGAAAAACCGCCCGTACTAGTTCTGCCCAGAGTCTTCAGGGAGGATGTCCTGCCCACTGTCACCCGTGGGATTCTGAGTGAGAGCCCCAGCTGTTGGATGTGGCCCCTCCACGCTGGAGCATGATCAGTGAATTCACACAGACCCTGGTAACTTCCTGCCAAGGCAATCCTTGCTTTCTTTTCCTCCGAAGCTAACTTTAAAGGCTCGAGGCTAACTTACTTGCAGTCTGATTCTTGATCTTTCATGCCGGTCTTGAATTCACTGTGTAGCCCAGGCTGACCTTAAACCCCTGAGGATCCTCCTACCTCAGCCTCCCAAGGGCTGAGATTACAGGTGTGCACCACCATACCCGGCTTCCTTCTTGCTTTTGACAGGTGAACCTTATTCTGTCTCAGTCTTTATCCTTCTGTTCTGAAAAGGCAGAGGCTCTGGGTAAAAGGGCAGCACCCCCAGTCCCTTGGTTTTTGTAGTTGCTCCCCTCCTGTTTTGTTTGATGTGATAGACAAATTGTCTCAATTAACCCAAGATGCTCTGTGGTTTAACCTATGTTGGGTCTGTTTACTTGGGTTTTTTTTTTTTTTTTCCTATTTTTTTTTTACACTATTGGAGATTGAATCTGGGGCTGAGCAAGCTGTATTGCTGTCCTTTATTTTACTTTTTATTTTGAGACAGAGTCTCTCTAAGCCACTGAGTTCTCCTGGCTAGACTCAAACTTGGCAATTCTCCTGCCTCAGCCTCCTGTTGCACCCAGCTGTCGTTCCCATTTTATGGAAATGAATACCAAGAGTCCATGAACAAATGCGCTCAGTTCACGTGGAACCTGAGGTGCAGCCAGGAGTTCCAAATTGAGGTCTTGGTCTCTTTCATATCTGCCTCTGCAGCAAGGTGGACATAAGGAGAAAAGGCACAGAATGGGTGCCACGCTCTGCAGAGCACACGTGCTTTGTGTCACCCTGTCCCAGATCAGATGACAACAGATAGGGACCACTCTAAGCAGAGCACGCACGAGCCCAGGGCCCTCCTGGCAGTGCCCCTTTGGTGGGGCTGCTGCTGCTCCAGCCTCTGGATCTGCATGCCCCAGAGCATGGCATTGTGCCAGCTGGTAGACAGCTGGAACCCACTTCCTGACAGCTGCCCTGGTGGGGCGTAGGAAGGAGCTGAGATTGCTGATGCTCCAGCAGTCACTAATTCAGGATTTTTGCCCCTGCACAGACAAGCCTCGCTGGCAGGAGACAAAAAGGAGTCCGAGTATAAGCTTGATTTGGTCCCAGTGGCAGAAGAAAGGCTGCTGGTTGGTCACTTAGAGCCTGCACACCAGAGGAAATAGATTGCAGTCACATCTGGATAATGCCATGTTGATCAATGTCAGACCACTTGTAAGACTGTGGTCTGCTAACATTATATCACCTGTCGGAGGTGATGGCATATACCTATAACCCCAGCACTCTGCGAGGCTGAGGCAGGAGAATTGGGAGTTTGAGCCCAGTTTGGGCAATTTAGCAAGAACTTATATCAAAATTTTTTAAAAGCCTGAGGATGTAGCTCCGTGCAAAAGTCCTGAGTTCAAGCCCAGTACTGTACACTCACACACACTGTGGATTTTATCACCAGTGGTGATGTAGCCTGCTGACTAGTTTGTGTCAGTCTGCCTCGATAGCCACACAGTGGCATTGCCAGCGACACGCTTCTCAGAAGACGTCCTTGTCATTAAGCACTGTAAGATCTCAGCCCACTCTGTCCACACAGGGTAGTGCTGCTGAGTGACTCCTGGCTGCCACTGGTCCCTCTGCTGGGCTCTGGGAAGCTGCAGATAAGCACTCTGCCCATCTTCCTTTGTAGCTCTGTGCAAAGGGCCTGGATTTGATTGCTATTACTAGGGGAGGGGAGAAAATAAAACATCATGCAGAGTGGAATGAGTTGTAGATGAAGGCTACCATGACAAGGTGCCTTCAATGGGGAGCGTGGAGAACAGCAAATGGACACAGCTGGCAAGCTGAGCATCGGTTGCCAGGGGCCGAGAGAGAGGAATGGGGGTGGCTGCCTAACTGGCACAGGTCACCTTCTGGGGGAAGTGAAAATGTGCTGGAATTAGACAGTGGTGGTTGCACAATTTTGTGAATGTACAGAAAAATAATGAACTGTATCATTTAAAATGGAGAATTTGATGATATACAGAGACCTCCTCTCTTCCCTGACGGTTCCCTCTGGGGTCCCAGTTCCTGTCCCTGGCTGTGCAGTGTCTGGTGACCTGGGTGCCCATCAGTTGTCCACTGAAGGTGAGCATCATATCATGGCAGCCTTTCTTGCTGTATGTGGGCATCTGGAGTCTGTTCCAGAGTTCATCTCGGCCACCCAGCAGTGCCACCAAGGCCAGCTGTGGGCAAGTAAGCCGCCTGTGGGGTTAGAGCACAAGGGGGTGCAGAGGAGAGCAGTAGGGCTGCAGAGGCATCCCCAGAGTCCAGCAGTTGTCCTGCAGAGCATGATCTGACCAGGTCTTTCTCCCGTATAACACTGTCACTGGTTTCCTGTTTTTCTACAATAGATTTCCAATGCCAGTGAATCCTTACCAACTTTACAGTTTTCCTCATACCCACATATCATGTAGATCATAATGTAGTGAAAATTTTTCTTTAAATCAGTGCATTTGTGTTTTGCTTAAATTTGTTTATTTATTTAAACTGGCTACAGTGATTAGCTTCTCAGGTGATTAGGAGGCTGAGGCAGGAAGATCACACAAATTGGAGTCTGTGGCCAGCCTGTTTTTTGAGACTCTGTCTCAAAAAACAAAACAAAACAATGGAAGGGTGAGATTCTGGAGGCAAGAAGAGGAATCTAAAAGAAACAATAATTAAAATGCTTCGTACCAAAAAGAGGACCCACTAAATCTAAAAATGGATGTGGTATATAATCCAGTGATCCTACTCCCAGTAATGTGAAAAGCAGGAAGTTTGGGGATGCTTGACTATAATCCGAGTTACTCAGGAAGTTCTGTGATCACAAATTCAAGGCCTTGTCTATATATATATGGAGAGAGAGAGTAGTTTAGGAGATATATATATATATATATATATATATATATATAGTTAAGCTATATATATACTTTAGGCCGTGTGTGTGTACATGTGTATATATATATACACACAAAGTCTCTGAAGTTCAGGCTGACCTTGAGCTCACAATGATCCTCCTGTCTCATCCTTCTGTGTACTGTGATTATAGGGATGCATCACCACTTCCAGCTCAATTTGTGCAATTTAGTGAGACCCTGTCTCAAAAGAAAACAAAGGAGGATCCAGGCTATAGCTCAGTAGCTCCCAGGTTCAGCCCTCAGTATGACAAAGGAAAGAAAGAAAGAAATTTGTACACGTTCACCAAAAATCAAGCATAACTAAACTCTTAGTGTTACTATTGAAAATGTCCTCAAACCAGAAGCAATTCAGATACCCATCAGTAAGGCAATTAATGAAAACCTGTGGTCCATTCTGGTCCACACAGATCATGGGAGTCTGTGATGAGAAGGAACAATTGCTCTTATGTGCACAGCAGTGCTCAAAGCTTGCAACAGGATGTTCAGTGAAAGAAACCAGGCTAACAGAGCGTGGCCTGAGCCAGTGAATATGGAGTCCAGCATCAGGAGAAATGAACTGAAGAACCTCTGGTGTTAGGAAGCAGGCTATTCCCTGTCTGGGTGGAGTCTGGGGAGCTTTTGGAAGGCTGGTTCTACCCGTATGTATGTTCCGTGTGTGAGAATCTACTGGAGGATATTCTCTTTAACACATTTTTTTTTTTTTTTTTTTTTGTCTTTTTCATTTTTATCGGTACCAGGGATCGAACTCACGACCACCTGTTTGCAAGGCAGGTGCTTATGCCGCTGAGCTAAATCCCCAGCCCCGAGGATATTCTCTTTACATTTTTTCTTGAAGTACTGGGGATCAAACCAGCAAGCACTGAGCTACATCTCCAGTCTTCTTTTTCCCCACTTTTTGAGACAAGCCCTCACTGTGCAGTTCAGGCTGGCTTTGAGTTCACTTGGTAGCCCAGGCTGGTCTTGAACTCACAGTGATCCTTTTGCCTCTGCCTCCCAAGTGCTGGAATTATCAGGTATACACCACCACACCTGGCACCAGCCCTTTTCTAAAACTTATTTTGAGACAGGAGATCATTAAACTGCCTAGGCTGACCTTGAACTTGATCCTCCTGCCTCACCGACTTTCATCTTTAAAACATCTCTAGGAGGGTTCTTCTCACCTTCATTCTCCAGATGATGAAGTTGAAGCCCAGAGAGATAGAATTTGACTTAAGCCACCAAGCAAGTATGAGACTGCCCTGTAAGCCTGGGGCTCCTGGGGTTGGCAGTTTTGCTTGGACTTCTCACCAGTGGGAACTGAGGCTGGCACCAAGTGAGAAAGAGTGGCAAACAGTCCACAGGACAAACCCACAATGGAGGCTTTGTCACTGATTCTGTCCCAGTCGCAAAGCCTTTTTGGCATGCGAGTTAAATCCATTGTTCTTTTGCTGCTTTTCAGTTTAAATAATTAAGGGTCTTAAGTACAAATTAAATGGCCTCAAGTTCACAAAGAGAATGCCATTGATTTGATTACTGTTGTGTTTGAAAAGCTCTTGGGCTGCTTTCCCTTGGCTTCTGCAGGCATGGCTTTCTGTGAATGGCTGTAGATGGTCCAGCGTGCTCCCAGTTGGGCAGGATACAGGACCTGGTGTCCATCCAAGGCAGGCCTGCATCTCCACATGTCCCGCTTCGGTGCTCGTCATGATCCTGCAGACACAGAATCCAAGGACCTCCCAGGAGCCAGGCTTTCTGTTCTAGGGTGGGTGATGCAGCTCATTGGCAGAGCACCTGCCTGGCATGCATGAGGCTCTGGGTTCCAACCCCAGCAATGGAAAAAAAGTGACTGTTTTGCAGATAAACAAATAGACTCAGAGAAGTTAAGAAATTTGCCCCAAAACACACACAGTTCATTATAACAAATCAGATCCAGGCCCAGGGGTTTATGACACCAGACATGGAGGGTTTGAGTATTGTGTCTCCTCAGGGCTCCGTCCTGCCCTTGAGTTTGTACAGCAGGAGCATTCTTATTTTCTCCAGACAATGCTTGATATGGCTGAAAACCTTACTGGGAAGGTCTTTCTTACAGTGAGCTGGAAACTTCTTCCTTCTAACATTCATCCCCAGGGCCTGCCCTCAAGACTATCACTCTGTACCATTAAGATCTCTCTCGCAGGTAACCACTACCTCTCCAGAGAGGTGAAGGGTTACATTAGTCTGTGATTCCCCAAAGCATCCTGTGTCTTAATAGGCTGACAGCTCCAGTGGGTTGGTCCTAGGTGGCTGGGATAGGGCAGGGTTCAGCTGGGCGGTTCTCATGCTATGTGAGCATTGCCTAGGTCTGTTGATGCCACAAGGCTTGTGGCTAGAGTCCTGAGGATCCAAGGTGGCTACACTCATGTGCCTGGCACCTCAGCTGGGACAGGCATGAGCATCATCACAGGCCCATTCTACTAGGTAGGTGAGTTTGAATTTTAGCAAAGTACTCCAAGGGTGAGTGTCCTGAGAGATAGAAGGTCAAAGGTACCAGCGTCTTTGGGCCTGGGCTTAGAACCTGGCACAGTTCACTTCTGGGCCAGAGCCTGCCCAGGTTCAAAGATAGAGAGCCCACCACTCCCTGGGAAGAACAGCAAAGAATGTGCAGCTGTCTTTAATCTGCCACACTAAAGATCAGCCTACGTGTGTCCCCATTTTTCTGAGCTAGGGATGGTGTAAGTGTCTCCTGAGTTTGAAAGTCTTCTTGATGAACTTATTTTCACTATGTTGGGGCATTTGAACTTTAAGGACTACTTTTAATAATAATTATTACCAGTACTATTTATTTGCTGAAGTTAAAGATGATGAATCCATTAGTAGTACTCTTATAATGACAGGTTTATTGGGGTGGGTGGCCTATAAAGACAAAAGACTTTCTGATAATTCTTTTGTAGTTTAAACACATTAAATGTGGAGGGCAGGTGGATGCTGTAAAATATTGAATGTAGGTATGCTATATCAGAGATTCTAACAATAGCTTAATTTAAGATGTGTGCACCTATAATCCCAGCATTCAGGAGGCCAAGCCAAGGGGATTGTTATGAGTTTGAGGCCAACCTGTACTACAATGTAAGTTCAAGGCCAGCTTGAACTGCATATTGAGACCCTGTCTCAAAAACAAAATAGGTTCATTTATATACATATCATTTCCTGTTTTGCATTTCTGCAAAGCATTTCTAATGTTTTGAGTATTAGTTTTTTATTGTTGTTGCTAAGGTAGGGTCTCACTGTATAGTTAAGGTTGGCCTTTTACTCTATGTAACCCAAGCTGGCTTCAGAAGTGGCTGAGATCCTCCTGCCTCAGCCCTGCCAAGTACAGGAATTATAGGCATGTGCCACCATGGCCTGCTATTTTAAATCTTTAAAGCAGCATTTTAAATTTCTATGAATTTGCTATGCTTTGTTGTCCGTTCAAAATCCAGGCAAAATTCAGTGGTTCCTCTCTACGTATGCCAGCAGTAAGAGTTAATTGAAATTATTTCTAAATCTTTTGATCCTGGTCACACTGCTCTGCTATGCAATAATACACTGAGGAATTTTCAGGAGGTCTGTGTTGGGCACTGCATGTGTTATGCCTTAAGAGTTCCGTTTTGTGAATCTGCTAGTCATTGGGAGCCACACTGGCCAAAGCTGCTGCTGCAGACCACAGAAATTGCTGTAGGCAGAAGTAAGGTGGAGAACCCTGGAGAGGCCACGATGGTGCCTTCTTACCAGTGCCTCACTCCAGGCTACTCATGACAGCATGGGGAGGTTTTCATGGTGCCACAGAAGCTGAAGCTAGAGGTTCCATCTGCTCCTTGGCTATAGTGATAATCATTCCCATGCCTGGTTTTTCACCTTTGCTAGGTATTTGTACACCTAACTACAACAGGGGCCTTCATATACATTTAAAAATTTTTTGGTTCTGGGAATTGAACCCGGTGCCTTTGCACTGAGTTATATGACCAGCCTTCATTTTTATTTATTTATTTTTTGCTTTTGCTTTTGAGACAGAATCTACTATGTAGTTCAGACTGACCTTGAACTCACTATGTAGCCCAGGCTGGCTTCAGTGATCCTCTCAACTCAGCCTCCTGAGTGCTGGGATTACAGACATGTACCACCACACCTGGCTGGCTGGCTCTCTACTGTTTAAAAATTTATTTATATTTTGGCAGTACTGGAGATTAAACCCAGCGTGTTTGCACTGACCTATATTTGCAGTGCTTTATTTTTTTCTTTTTTAACTTTTTTTTTTTTTTTTTAATTGGTACCGGGGATTGAACTCACGATCACCTGCTTGCAAGGCAGGCACTTATGCCGCTGAGCTAAATCCCCAGCCCCTATTTTTTTCTTTAGAGAAAGGGCTATCACTAAATTGCCTAGGCTGGACTTTATGTTTTCCTGCGTCAGCTTCACCTTAAACTGATAGTGATCCTTCTGCCTCAGCCTCCTAAATGCTGGGATTACAGGTGGGCACTACCATGCCTGGTTTATATTTTATTTTAGCAGGGCCTGTGCTGCTACACATGTTGGAGCACCGAAGGGAGCTCTCCTAGATTAACCAACCTTCACACCTTCCTATTCTTAATCCTGGGGAAAAATAGATGAAAAGAACAATCTTTTGTAATACTTGACATGTATGTGAAATTCACATCTCAATGTCTATAGGTTAAATGTTATTCCAACACAAACCTTCCTGTCTACAGCTGCTTTCGTGTAATAGCAGATTTCAGTAATTGTAACACTGTGCTTCAGAAAACCTCTAAAAAGCATTTGCTAGCCTCTTGTCTAGCATATGCGCGCTGTGTGCACAGCAAATAAGCCGGCAAGGCAGAGTCGTCCTTGACTTTTGCTAGGAGGAGGCTGCGGTGGACAGAGACTTTCTTTGTGAGCTCAGGAGGTTGCCTGTCCTTCTCCCCTGTCTCATTTGGCTCTCCTCTCCAGCCTCTGTCCTGAGCTACGAGACCTCATTCCTGAAACCCGGCCGTGTGTCTCTTCCTCCTGCTCACACTCTCCCCGCCCTCACTCCCAAACCTGGGAATTCCATTTGTCCTGGGACAGAAGAATAGTTCCAAGGACATCACATTATCACCTCGCCCTCCCTTCATCCCAACTCAGCAGCAGCTCACTGTCCTCTCTCGAGCGTCTTCTTGCACACAGGAGACTGTGTCCACAGATGTGGACCCACAAGTGCAGGTCATCAAGGAGTGCTTGGAGAATGACCTTCAAACTCACAGGGTAGGAAGGGGGTTTTGAGCTGGGTTTGGTGGTGCATGCCTGCAATCCCAGCATCCTGGGAGGCTGAGACCTAGCCTGGGTAACTGAGCAACTGAGTGAGAACATGTCCCGAAAGATAAACGAAAACGGGCCGGGGATGTAGCTCAGTGCAAAGGCCTGAGTTTAATCCTCACTGCTGGAAAAGAAAGGAGGAAAAGGGTTGATGAGACTATTGCAACTTCTTTTACAAAAACAAGCCCTCTTCCTTGCTTTCTTTAATGAATAATCCTTCTCTTTCCCAAACCAGAATTATGGAGATAGTTATCCCACTCCTGGTTTTATCTCCCAGGAAGAGCTGAAGAATGCACTGTGATAAGTGCTGGTGATATCACAGTGCAGAGTTCAGGGCTCCGAAGCCACATGGCCCAGCTGTGGCTGCGAGGGAGACCTTGGTGTTCTGGTAGCAGAGAGGGGGGTGGCATCACCCGGTTCATTGTGGCATCCACCCAAAGAGGTAGAATACAGAGGCCAACGACACGATCTTGCCCAGTCTTCAAACTCAAAGTGCTTCTAAGCAAGTGAAATCAATCAAGGAGCATAGAAAGTGATAAAAACTGTGAGATGGAAAACCACAGTAGTGGGGAATAAATGATACAGGAAAAGTGCAGAGGAGAGGGAGGTGGCAGGACGGATTTCCTGCAGGAGGTTGACAGGGTTAAAAGCACCAAGGATCCAGAGCAGGGGAGTTTAGTCTTATTTTTTACTTTTTTTGAGACAGGGTCTTACTGTATGATTCAGGCCTGGGCTTGAACCCAGGGCAGTCCTTCTGCCCCAGCCTCCTGAGTGCTGGGATCACAGATGCACATGCCCAGTTGTGGGACAGTGGAATCTAGAGACATTCTAGGCTTGAGCAGAGGTACTGAGCAGAGATACACTGGGCGTGCCTGGGAACAGAGGGCGGAGATGGTTCTGCTGGCAAGGCCAGCAGGCAGAGGGAAGGGGTTGCCGATGGGGTCTGGTGAAGCCTGGAATGTCAGGCAGAGGAGTTTGCTCCTGCAATCTGCAGTGAACTGCAGCTGCACACTGGCAGCTTTCCGGTCTGAGTGCTGTTGGCTCTGGAAGGCGCCCAACCTCAAGGCCTTGGCTTTTCCTATCTATCTCAGGCCAATGTCACTCGACACAGATTTGCTATCTCGGTTGAAAGATGGGAAAGACATTGGAACACACTATTTTACAGAATAGCTCACAAAGGACCCTCATTTCTTTGGTCACTTTCAAATCCAGCACAGCAATATCCCTGACTCCCAATTGCAGTGAGACACACACTTGCATATTCTGCATGCTCACACAGCCTGGAGGAGAACGGCCGGAGTGGAAACTTTGACCTGTTGTTCTGTGTCTGCTTTTCTTTCTTCCTTTCCTCCCTTCCTCTGCCCTCCTTCCCCTCTCCCTCCTCCCCTCACTCCTTCTCCCTCACCCTGCTTTTTTCTTTCCGCGCTGAGATTTGAACCCAGGGCCCTGTGTATACCTGACAGCACCATGCCACTGAAACTCCGCCCTCAACCCATCTTTTTAAGTTGTTTGAGAAACTGCTGAGCCATTTTCCACTCTGATGTTCCACTTTGCATTTCTACCAGCAGAGGACAAAGGCTTCTAATTCTCCCCATCTTTGCCCACACTTGTTGTTTTATAGTAAAATACAGCCAGCTTAGCATCCGTCAAGTGATATTTTGTTCTTTTTAATAGTGTGATAAGAGAATGTTAATTTACAAAAGTTGTAAAACTGACTCATAAGTTGCCAAACAAAGGTCAGAAAGGGGATCCAATCTGGCTGTGTATTATCGTGCACCATAGTTACTTCAAAGCAGATGCAGCGCTGGGTGCCAGGAATAGGAGGAAAAGAAGCTTAAGACCACCTGGGCACTGCTTTTGGAGATCCCTGGTACTGCAACTACTCAACCCAAGAAAAAGAAAAAATATTGAGTGTTTGGGAAGGAACTGGGCCTCGAGACCCAAGGCAAAGGTTCTGAACTGCAGCGTGGGGGGAGGCGCTGGCCCAGCTTCCAGGCCTGTGTGTGGTGCCCGGGCTTCCACAGGAGCCCGCCTCCTCCGTTGTGAAACAGATTCAGGAAGTGACTCGCTCTGGGACTCCCCAGAGAAGCTCTCCTAGCCGTGCGAGACGCAGAGTGGAAGTCTGTGCGGTCCAGTGTCCTCAAAGATTCAGCTCACACCTGGCTCTGTGGTCCCCGATGTCACCACCTGCCCCACACAGGAAATGCTCTGGATCCTGGTGCAAACCACAGAGCTGTGTACACTTGGCGGCCTCTTCGTGGTGTCCAGGGAGAACCCCTCGCTCCCAATACAATCATGAAGTGGTCCCCACATGACTGCCACTCCTTAATATCTTTTTTGGTTTTTTGAGACAGTGTCTCACTATGTAGTCCAGGCTGGCCTTGAACTCGTGATGATCTTCCTGCCTCAGCCTTCCAAACGCTGGGACTACTGTTGAGCAACCAAGGCTCTGTCTAGTTGCAAAGCATTTTCATCCTTCCCGAAGGAGATCCCTGGATTCATCTAAGAAGTCACTCCTCATTCTATCTCCCCCCTACTCCGAGAAACTGCTAGTAGGCTTGGGGCCTGCGTAGATTACCCCAGCCACCGAGCATGATGTGTTCAAGGCCCATCCATGACCGTACTTCATTGCTTTTTGTTTGTTTTGTTTTGATTTTGTTTTTGTGGTATAAGAGATTGAACCTAGAGCTTCTGCTATGTGTGGAGAGGAGCTGAAATTTATACTGAGCTGTCTCCCTAGATAACTTCCTTGCTTTTTGAGACTAAATAATATTGTATGGAGTGAACAATACTACATTTTTTAAAATTAGGAATTGAACCCCGTGATGTTCTAACACTGTGCTACATCCCCAGTCCCTTTCATTTATCGTTCTGAGAGAGGGTCTTGCTAAACTGCTCAGGCTTGCATCACATCTGTGACTGTCCTGCCTCAGCCTCTCTAGTGCCTGGCGACCAGGCTACATTTTCTGTATCCATTCATCGGTTAATGAGGATTTGCATTGTTTCCCCTCCAAGCAGTTGCTTTTTAGCATAACTACTACCAAGCTACACACTGACCTCTTACTTACCAGGACATTCAGCAGGTGAGGCGGCATTGTTGGCCTGGAGACCAGGTCCTTGGTTGGGGAAGAAGGCCCGGTACCAGGCCAACTTGGCAACCTTGGATCTCAGGTGAGGGTGGGCAGTGTGCAGGTTTCCTGATGAGTCGGGGGAGCCAGCCTCAGGCCTGCTGGGGCTGTGTTCCACCCCTGAGCGCAGCCCTGAAGCCTAAGATGTGCTTTTTTTCTCTTCCACTCTCTGTACCTTCCCTAATCTTTAAAAATAAAAATCGAATCAGTTGCTCATGTTTATAATGTAAGATGCTTTGCACAGGGCGAGATGTAGATTAGTTATGTTCTCCAAAGCTCCAGGCTTCATCAGCACTGGCCGGTCTCCCCCACTGTCTCAGCTAGCTCTGGTGTGAGTAGTTCCCTTTGGTTGGTGTCTGGGGACAGCTTCTCCCGTCTGTCACCACTGCCACTCCTTCTTATGGCAGTTGGAGTCTGAAATGATCTGAGCTGCCCTTCGTTCTCACTTGGAGTTTAAGGAAACTAAAAGAGAGATTTCTTGGGCTCAGGATTCTTATTAAAAGCCAGGCATGGGGATACAAGTTTGTGATTCCAGGAGACTGAGGCAGGGCAGTCCCAGCTCAACAAGTCTCTGTGTTATGTGTCCATCATGTACCTAACTATTGGACTTTTTAAAAACAGCTTTGTTAAGATAGTATTCATATTTTGTACAATTTATTTAAAGCATAGAGTTCAGAGCTGGAGGTGTAGTTTGATGGTAGAGGATGCATAACGCCCTGGGATTGATCCCCAGCACTGCAAAAAAATTAAAAAGTTAATTTTGGGGATTTTAGTGTGCTCTCAGATATGTGCAACCATCACCCTGGTCAGTTTTGGAGCATATAAATAGTCATTTCAGCCAGGTGGTGCATGCCTGCAATCCCAGCACTTGGGAGACTGAGGCAGGAGGATTGCCACAAGTTTGAGGCCAGCCTGGAACACAATGAGTTCAAGGAAAGTGTGAAATATATAGTGAGATCTTATCTCAAAAAAAATGAATGAATGAATAAATACATAGTCATTTCACCACAGTGACAATTGAAAAACTTTTTTTTTTTTAACCTCTAAATGAATTCCTGTTCCTCAGGCCCTCTCCCCCTCAGATCCAAGCAGTACTAGTCAAACAGAGATACTTGATACTTTTCCACTTGCAGTGGGGTTATATCCTGATAAACCATCACCAGTGTACAATAGCATAAATGCAAAATGCCTCTGATACACCTGGCCTACTCAGTAGCACAGCCTGGCCACACCTACCTAGCCACAGCTCTGCAGGAGTCTTGAGTTGAGGAAGAGCATCTAACACAAAGGCTGACTGATTGCCGGGCTGAGGATGCTAAGCTACCTCCTCAGCCCTTTTGAGGCAAGTTCCTGCTAAGTCAGGCTGGGCTTGAACTCACTTCAGGCTCCCAGACTGCTGAGGTCACAGGCACGTGACACCATGATAGGCATAATTTACTGAACACCACACTGAAAATAAAAAGCAGAATGGTCATATCGGTATACTTTCCTACCATAACAAAGTTAAAAAAATTGATCAAACCGTTTTAAGTTGGGAACCATCTATCTCTATGTACCATGATTTTTCTCCTCTGTACTGATGATTAACCCAGGGCTTTTGCACTGAGCTATATCCCCAGCCCTTTATCTTTCATTTTGAAACAGTCTTTTGCTGGATTTTAACTTTGGATCCTCCTGCCTCAGCTTCCCAGAGTTCTGGTGTACCAGGATTTTTGATGACACTCCAGAAACGACTGCAACTCACAAGTATCACTAACTGTGCCAGCAAAAATTCCAACACAACTGCCACTGGAAAACAGCGGGATTTCTCTCTGCACTCTTCTTCTACCTGCTGTTTTTACCCTGCCTCCTGCCCACCCATTCATTCCCCACCCAGTGGCCTCCCTTAGACCAACCAGTACACACTGATCTGTCTCCAGAGTGTCCATCCTAGGATCCCAGGTTCTGACAGGCATCCAGAGAGCGAAGGGAGCTGTGTCAATTGTTGACCAAAGTCCAGCTCTGTGCATACCCTGGAAGCTTCCAGCTCCCCTCCCAGCTGGGCACCATCACTGTGGTCTCTGCCTTCATGTTTTGCAGAAAATATCACAGTCTCTTCCCCACCGCAGTTTGGCTTCTCTGGCTGGTCTTCCCGGGAGGCAGGGTTCTCCCTGAATGAGCCAGCTAGGAGGATTTCTGTGCTTTGTCATTTGTGTTCTCTGGGTATTTCGTTCCTGCTGGTGGAAGGTTGCCTTATTTAGCCAGTGAAAACTGTTAGTTGCTTCTCTGAGGTTCAGATTGAGCAGGTGTTCTGTGCGTTACCTGGCAACCCTCCACTGCTGTGGCCCTGAGCTTGCTGTGTGCTGCACAGGTCCTGTGTAGATGCTCCCGTGCAGGTGCAGGAGAACTTTGCACACTGCAAAGAGATGGGAACAGGGGGGCTGGCACGAGGGCCCCTTTCCACCCCACACAGCCAGCCCCATGACCTGGGCAGGCAAGGAGAGTCTGGTTAGTTTCAGACAGACTCAGCAGCACAGACTGCAAAGTTGCTGCTGGTGCTAATTTACTGGTCTGATTTAATTAGCAACCCTAATTAGGGGGCAGCTTCCCACCTGAGGCATCTCATTTCCTTCTGGCCTTTGAGAGATATCATGCCTGCTATCCAGTTGGGACACCATAGTTCAGAAGGGTCAAGCAAAGTGCTGGGCAGCCTTTCAGTCTCAGGGACAGGCTGGAGAATGCTCAACCTCACCCTTCAAAATATTGTTATTTGTTGACGTAAACACTGAAACAAGCCTGGAGAGGAAATTTATTCATACAGGAATTGGAAAAGGGCAGTTCCACTTTCTCTGCTTCACTTTGACAGTGCCCTCTTGCTCTGCCTGCCCGTGGGTTCCTGCTCCTCCTGTTCAGCATCTGATGCCTGGAGTTGAGCACACACTGAGCGCTTCTTCAGCACTGACCGGATCGGAAATGTTTGGAGCCGGAGTGCAGCTGGGAGGCGTCAGGGCCCTCCGCTCTCCCTTTAGTGCTGGGACCTCAGCCCTGCTCATTGCCTCCTTGAAGCCCTACATGTTCCAGGGTCTTAGGTCCTGCTCCTGGACCCTGCCACCCCAGCTCAGCAGGGAGGATTTCTAAAAGCCCGAGTGTTCCCTGATTCTAAGTGTTCCCCACTTTGTCCCCTCCTTCTCTCTGATGCTTTATTTCTTCTTATCCCGAGGCCTAACACCCTCTGCAGGTAGGGTCCTCCTTTCCTCCTTCACCAACACATATTCCAGTGTTTGGGTGGCAGCTAAGAGCAGAGACAGAACTCCCCAGTCCTTCCTTCTGGGTGGGCAATGCAGCTGTGGGGTGGAGTGTGTGTTCTGCATGCACAAAGCCCTGTGCTTGGTCCCCAGCATCACAAAGACACACAAAACAAATCCCTTGTTTATAGGTGAAGACACTAAGACCCAAGAAAGTCATGTGATGTGTACACAGGGTCACCGTGTTATCTAAAGTATTTGTCCCCTGTGGACACACAACCATTCTGAATTTCCTCTCTTTGTTCCACATTTACCTGCTCTGTGTGTGAGTGCACATTATCTACTTTTAAGGAAAGCTAGAGGCCACACACATTCAATCACTTTAAAAAGGAGGCAGGGGAGAAAGGGTCACCCGTGGAGCTCCCGCCTGCCTGGCCCTGACTGTAGTTTCCATGGGCCGCCTTCTGCTTGGGCAGCTCTCGAAGCTGGCCGCGTGAGTCCCCACCTGCCTGTTCTCGGGACTGCTGGAGGGGATGCGGTGAGCATCACAAGGGACGTGCAGCTAAGAGGCGGTTCACAAGGCCAGGCGAGGCTTTCTCGTCTGGGCTTGTAGTTCTCTCTCAGCCCTCGCCCTTCCTTCGTGCAGAGTAGGCAGCACCCTGGTGTCCAGCAGCCCTCTCCAACACCAAGGAGAAGCCCATGTCATGACATAGGATGCTCCATTCCTAGCACTCTGTCTCACCTTCCGGGTGCTCTTCTCGGCTGGAAGAGCCTCTTCTTTTTCACGTGTTTAACATCAGGAATTACAAGCCATTTGGGAAGATGCACAGCACCGCTACAACTCAGGGGGGTTTTCATCCCAAACCCCAACAAGGGAGCCTTTTAACAGAACACAGCAGCCTTCATCCGACATGGTGCAGAGGAAGGGAGGGAGGCATTCACCACGTCGCCGTACCACATGACCTGGAGGGCACCCAGCTGCACAGTTGAGCAGGGTGGCCTCGGACTCGTAGGTGTTCTTTAAGGAAGCTACTAAGCAGGGTGCAGAGACCAAAGTCAGGGCTGTGGATCAACACGGAGAGAAAAGAATGCCTACTTGGCCTTTGTTCTGTGGAACATATTCATTCATTTATTTATTCAACAAATATTTATAGAGTGCCCGTTGTTTGCTAGGCATTCTGTGTGGTGCTGGGCATCAGCAAAGAATAACCCTCCAGGGTGTCTGCCCCGAAGACCCGGCTCCCAGCCCCATGCCTGAGGATGGTTAGTCATGGTCTCCATGCTGATAGGAGCCTGGTTCATGACGTGAGCATGGGCCGGATGCTGTGGCTCATCGGACCATCTGGGTGTGCATTGATTTTGTTGGCAGCGTGGATGCTGCCGGTGTTGGCCCTGAGCATGGCTGCCACTGGCTGTCTGGGTTAAGCATGAGGCAAGATAATAGGCAGTTGTAATAGACCTGCTTGCTCTTTACACAAGACCTTTAAACGTCAGTTTATTAGCACCTAATGAAACAATTAGAAGTATATGGGGCAATTTAGTTGCGTTCTTCTGCAATAAAAGTCAGAGTTCATGATGACAGCAGCCCTCTCCTGGCGCTCTGCGGTGCAAAAGATCCACAAGATTTAGGCTCGGAGGACTTGATCTTTTTTCTCCTTCTCTCTTTCACCTGGCACAGGAATTCTATGTCATAGCAAGTTTTTTGCCCAGTGCAGAGCTAAGTTTTAAAATAAACAGCAGAAACTCTTATTTTCCTAGTTTAATTAACATGGAAACACCTAATCCTCTTAGCTTTCTTGATTTTTGTAAACAGGAATTTGTTAGGATAAAATCTTGCAGTAGTTTGGTCACATGAACTAAGTACTCATTTAATGACCTCCCCCAGTCAAACTTGCTAGAAAAGTTATTTTCCATTTCTTAATTTTTAGCTATAGGCTGAGCAACCTTGTTTTTGTTTTTCTGAGACAAGGTTTCACTCTGCAGTTCAGGCTGGCCTTGAACTCATGAGGTAGCTCAGGCTGGCCTCAAACAAATATGATCCCCCGCCTCGGCCTCCTGAGTGCTGGGATTACAGGCATGTACCACCATGTCAGACCGAGTTGAGCAACTTTAATGGAAGCAGTGAATGCAGCCAATTTATTCTCCAAGTATGAAACAGTCACTTGGGTTTATTAGCTAGCGCTCCACTGAGCTTTCTGATCCTTGCATTTGTAGCTTTGGGGAAAATGATCTGTAGCTCTACTGTCCAGTAGAATAGCACAATGTATTTGTGACCACTGGAACATGACTAATGTGACTGCATTGATTTCAAAATGTAATCAATTTACACTTAAAAACTGAAGTAGTATAAAGAATTTTTTGTTAGACATATCTTTCATGGGACACTTGTAAATACCTTTGGAGCAACATGTCTGTGTTTTCTACTTTTTTCTGCTATCAATTTCATGCAATACAGAATGAAGCATTTCTGACAAAATTTAACATCCAAATTGGGATGTGCTATAAGTGTAAATTGAACATCAAATTTTGAATACTTAGTTTGAACTGACTTCAGGCAACTTAGCAATTTCTTTTTCTTTTTTTCTACCGGGGATTGACAACCTCATGCTTGCCAGGCTGGCACTTATGCCACTGAGTTAAATCCCCAGCCCCTGAGACCCCGTCTCAAAATAAAAAAAAATTTAAAAGGGTTGGGAGTGCAGCTTAGTGGGGAGGACCTGGATGCAATACCAATACCTGAAAATAAAGCAAAACAATAATTTAATGATTTTTCATATTGCTTAAATATTGAGATGACATTTGACATGTTGGCTTAAATAGCATTATTTAAATTGCCCTCTGTATTGTGTACTTTTTAAATGAAGCTACTAAAAGACTGAAAATCACATGTCTCCGTAGTGTCTCTAGTGGGCAGCATTGGCCCACTGGATTGGAACATAAGGGCTTGTTGTCACTGATCATAGACAATCGCGACGGAAATGTGAACAAAATAGAGTTGATAACAAATTTACATTTTAGACAAATTCTATGTTGTAGCAAATTATAGAATATAATAATTATTTTTTTAATCTTCTCAAACCTAGGTGGTCTTTGATTCATTTGGAAAGCAGAATTGCATCACATACCTTGACTTATCAGGAGAATCTCATATTGTAAACTTTGAACTTTTAAACAAACCTACTGATTAAGATAGACATACATTCCTGCTGGGCATTTAGCTCAAATGCACAAGCGCCTGCTTGGCAAGCGCAAGGTTGTAAGTTCAATTCTTGGAACCAAAAAAAAATAGACATTCACATGGTGGTTTAAATATAAATAACTATGGTGTATTCCAACAATAGTTTCAGTTGTAAGTGCCATGGTCATTGTAGGTAAAAACTCAGGTTTTGAAGTCAGACGGGACATCTGGCTTTGTGTTTCTGAGCTGTATGACCTCGAACTGATGTTTTAAATTTGGTAGGCTATGATTCCCTTGTCTATGAAATGGGAAAGCAATAGTCCCTACCTTAGAGCATTGGCATGAGCATTATAAAGTTATAACCCGTGTAGAATGCTGTCCTCAGAAGTACTCAGTTGATGATAAGTATGGCTCTTGTGTAGTTTGTATTGACATTATTATTATTACTGGCCTTACAGGGAGTCCAGACTGTCCAGCTCAAAGGCTCTGCCTGCTCTCCTGACTTGTCTCTAGAAGGGCTCTGGCCGACTCCCATGCGTTCACAAGTCATGTGTAGTGTCAAAATTACCTGGGCTAGCTGTGTCTACTGCTAGTCTTTTTTTGTGTTTTGTTGTTGTTTTGAGACAGGGCCTTGGTATGTAGTGCAGGCTAGTCTTTCGCTCACTACGTGGCACAGACTGGGCAGAACTTACGGTGATCCTCCTGCCTCAGCCTCCTGAGTGCTGGGACCACAGGCATGCACCACATGCCCAGCCTGCCCGCTGCTAATTCTGACTTTCTGACTTGACCTTGCCTTTTCTCACTTGTTCTCCAGACTCATTCTTTGCTCCCATTCTCTTCTCTCTGTCTTTTCATTACTTGGCAAGGTCTAGTCCTACTAAAGTTCATGTGTGTGTACTGAGCACATGCTATGAGCCAGATCTGACAGGTGCTAGGAATACAAAGAAGCTTCCTCAGTGTTTTTATAAATGGAATTCTCAGTAGACTATCACAGTGACCTGAGAGAAGTTGGGAGAGAATACAAGACGTGTGGGCAGGGCCAGGGGAGGCCGTGGGTTCCAGCAGACCCGAGAGAGGACGTGGCAACCAGTTGTTCTGATGAGGGAGCAGTTGTTGACACTGGAATAGAAGAGAGGAGAACAGAAACAGCTGGAGGGGGCAGGACTGACACCGGAAACAGCCCTACCTGCACAGAACAGTTGGGTCGCCACATGAAAAGCTGGCATTGGAATGGAGTGGGAAGGCGACCTCAGGCTGCAGGGAGCGGTCGGCAGGGAGCTCAGAACGCTGTGCTAGGTGTGGTGTGGGGCACAGGGCATCCCGCGTGGGATGCAGATTGCAGTGGTAACAGGACTGAGTTAGACAGGAGCTGTCAGGAGCTAGCGTGAGGCAGGCGAGATGGGCTTGGGGAAGGTGATGAGGACACCGTGAGTTTGAGGCTCTGTTTCAGTGACTGAGGTGGAAGCCTGGGTGCTCCTGAGGCCAGGGCAGGAGGGCGATCAGTGCAGCTCTGTAGCCACTGCTGCTTCCTTCAATTTCTTCCTCTTGGGGAACTGGTGCCATGTGCTGCTCCCTGTCACGCACCCAAGCTCTGAGGCTCTCTGCATTGTCCTTTAAGGAGAACTGTGTTTTTATTTTTTAATTTTTGTTTGTTTTGACTTTGGTATTACTGGGGATTGAACCCAGGGGCTCACATATGCTAGGAAAGTGTGTAGTCACAGAGCTAGAGCCCCAGCCCTTTTTACCGAGACAGGATCTCGGTGAATTCCCCAGGCTGGCCTCGGACTTGGGAGCCTCCTGCCTCAGCCTGCAGAGTAGCTGGAATTACAGGGGCACTCTACCACTCTCAGTTGAGTTCGTGCCTACATGATGCTGGTAGCGGAAGGCGTTTGAGAACAGTGACTGTGCTTGCACGTCCTTGGGTCTGCTGTAGCCCCGAGGGTGGTGTGAGCTCTGAGCCCAACAAATGGTGTGTGGGCCTTGCTAAGTAACATGCTCTGAAACAACAGCACTTCCCATGGGACCCAGCAGTGCCCGATGTACAAGAACAAGGGGTCATTTTCTGTGTGTGCTCTAGTGCATCACTAATGGCCGTGATCCTAGAACGGCTTTATCTTCCTAGATCAAGGGGACAGTGAATTTCCCAGGGTGCTTCTTCATCTCAGGGCTTACTCTACCCTAGAGATGACAATTACTAAATTGTCTTGTCGATTAATATTTAAATTTTAGGAACAAAATAATAATAATTGGATGTTAAAAAGGTATAGTTCTGCTTAATCTTTACATTTGTTGTGCTCTCCTGAGTCCCAAACCATGATGAAAACAAGTTACCCCTTTCAAGTTCCTTGGCATCCAACAGCCTCATGTAATTGTGGTTTATTACCCCAATTGTAAAATCAAGATGGACTCAGAGAGCCCCTGAAGTCGTCATCAAGACGGGTGGTCCAGGAGCCAAACTCATGAGAGTCGGAAGGCAAGGCCAGCTCCTGGCACAGGAGTGGGTCCCACCAGATGGGGATCCTGCAGCAGGTGGAGGCTGGACCTGTGGAGCTGGTCAGCCAGGAATGCAGGTGGAGATGCTCACAAGCCACCTTCTTGCTTTGCCCCACTGTGGGAGGTGTTGCGAGGGACAGAGGGGGCCATTCAGCTTCTCCCCTCATTATCTACTCTTGCTGTGTGCTGAGTAGATGTGTCTGCTCTCCACAAGGCTGTCCTTGTAATGTCCTGAGAAGTTTGAATCCTTGAAACTAGGAAGAAGATAAAGTGCGAATATTTTGATCCTAACGAGAAAACTAGACTCATTTGATACTCGGTTTGATTATTTTTCACAATATAGAGAAGGGAATAGACGCTTGCAGGAGAAAAATGAAGAGGAAAAGATTCCAGGACAATGGCAAATCACGTGGATTCTAATTTGTAGTTTGCTTGTTGTGTTACTGGGAATTGAAGCCTGGGTCTTGCACTGAGCTACATCCACAGTCCTTTCCAAAAATCCTGTTATTTGGAGACAGGCTTTTGTTAAGTTGCTAAATTGCCCAGGACAGGTTCCACTTTGTGATCTTCCTGCCTCAGCCTCAGTTGTACCACCATGCTGGCTGTACAATTATTATTTAGAATTATAAGAGGAAGGGGCTGGGGATTTAGCTCAGTGGCATAAGCACCTGCCTTGCAAGCAGGTGGTCGTGAGTTCGATCCCCGGTACCAATAAAAATGAAAAAGACAAAAAAAAAAAAAAAAAAAAAAAAGAATTATAAGAGGAAATATTCATAAGTTGGAATTTTTTTACTTTGGTAACTGCACTAACTTCAATTGGAGAAAGATTTCCTGTTGGTAAAATCTGTGATACACGATATGTTGGAGCTCTGATGGAATTAGGATTGGGAACTAATCTAAATGCATTTTTGGCTTCAAAAAAAGATGGACCTTTGTGTAAAATTTCCCATTTGATAATGATCAGTGTGGGAGAAAATGGTTCATATTTCTGTTGACCAGTAATTACCCTCAAGGCCGCCTTCCCAACAGGGCAACGCCAGGGTCCCTGAGAAGAGAGCATCAAAGAGAGGATGCAGCCGAGGTTTCCTTAGAGCTCTAGAGTACAGGGTGGACCTGGGGCAGTCCAGGCTCTGGCTGGAATGACATTGTCTGAGTGGGTGAATTTCCTTCAGGTGCCTTCCCAGAGTCAGTTAACCTGGTTCCCCTGGACCTTGGATCTTATTTGTTGTGGAGGGTTTTTTGTTTGTTTTCTTTTTTCTTTTCCTTTCTTTTCTTTTTTTTTTTTTTTTTCTGTGTGGAGGTAGAAGCCAGGGCCCTGTGCACGCTAGGTAAGCATTCAATAGCTACACTCCCAGCCTACCACATCGTGTTCTTTATCATTCGTGAATAAATTGCTGTCATATTGTTATACACAGAATTTTCTCTCCGTAGGGAAGCTGACCTAGTGGATCCCATCTAGTCTGGATTTTTGTCTCCTTAGCATTACACGTTGAGCACCTGTGGTGCCGGGCCCTGCGCCAAGCCCTGGGTTGTGTTGTATCTGCCCGGCTCCAGCAAGTCCTGGCCACAGCACTGAGCGCAGTGGAGGAGCTGAGGCATGGAGGAACCACGTCACTTGTCCTCTTGTTGCTCCCAGTGACAGAGTACCTCCAGGTGCTGAGAACAGAAAGGGCCTGATGGATGGAGAAGGCCCCTGCACAAGTTTTCAGGTGGACAAACAGTAGGATTTATGTGGATTATGACACAGGTCAGGGCACAGAAAGGAAATCAAAGAACAAAAGTAGAACATGGGAGTAGGAGGAAGCTCATTTGTTTCATAAACGTCCATGAAGCGCTGGGTGGGAATGGGGGTCCTGTATCTGTGTGGGTTTCTTTACTTACCAGGGAGTAACAGGGTGCCTCATCTATCTAATCATGAGATTTATGCTGCAGGAGGAAAAATAAAACAAAACAAAACTGGGAGTGTGAAACTGTGCTAAGGCCGGCAGAGACTGGGGGCTTTGGTTTCTTGTTTGGCTGCATTCCTGTTTCTTAAACCACAAGTTATCCCAGGCCTTTTCCTTAGGGCTTGGCACACCAGGGAGGGCCAGGGAGGGGCGCACGGGGATACAGAGGAGGCGCAGACCCCAGAGCGAGCCCGAGTTTGTGCACAGTCGCAGCTCGGGCCACGCAGGTGTGGGCGCTAGGGAGCAGCCCTCCCGGCATGCAGGTGTCCCCGAGGCTGCCCTGGACTCCCTCGCACTTGGAGGCTGAGGTGTGGGCCCAGGCGTAGGTGACCCGGGGCTCAGCCTCCTTCCCAGAAGCTAAACCCGTGCCCGGCCTGCCCTTGGCCCCACGCTCCAGGGAAGCTGTTTGAGGAAGCAAACCCATAAGAAACTCAGCACAGTCATGTGTCAGGGTGACTCAAGCTGGGTGCCTTTGAACCACGTGACCCTCGGGCCACCAGGGTGCCTTCGAACCACGTGATTCTCTGGCTACCATAGGCATGGGGTGGGCAAAAAGTTAATGATTCGTGACCTCCAGGGGCCCTTTCATTGAGCAACCTTGTTTTTCTCCCCGCCTGAGTCACAGGTAGCATCCAGGGCGGACTTTGGAGCCAGACTGACTGGACTCTTCCAACTCCAGTGGCTCAGTGACCCTAGGAAAGTTACTCACTGGCAGCCTACCTCAGTTTCTCAAGATGATACTTCATAGGATTTCTGTCAGTGTTGTATGAGATGAAACAGGCAAAGTATTTGTAGCAGTGCCCTTCACATAACAATCACAGGGTTAAAAAAGAAAGTTGATTGCTAACTTCAAAGCCAAACGATTTCTCATTATGCTATTAATATGATAATGTTTGGTGTCTTGCAGTTTGTGAAATGCTTTCATACATATTTTGCTAGCTGATCAGAGAAGAGATAGTGGTTAGGATGATTTACCTTTAGAAATAGGCTGAGTTGGCCTGGGGCCTGTCATCTAAACCCTCTAGGAGGCTGAGACAGGAGAATAGCAAGTTCAAGGTGAGCTGGGCGACTTGGCAGTTTAGCAAGAATCTGCCTTAAAATGAAAAATAAAAATGGGCTGGGAATGAAGCTCAGTGCAAAGCCCTTGAGTTCAAGCCCCTAGTAGCAGAAAGAGAGAGAGAGAGAGAGAGAGAGAGAGAGAGAGAGAGAGAGAGAGAGAAGCAGGCTGGAGTGTAATCTAGATGGATCAGGAAAGCATGGCAGGCCCCACTCAGCAGGAATGCACCCTGTTGCCAGGGTCCCACCGAAGTGGAGCTCAGCAGAGGGGCCCCAAGGTGCTGATTGCAGCCTTGCTTTTGAGCCAGCTCTGTGGCCAGGGCTCTTACCCTGAAAGAGCCTCTCACCCGCTCCTCTGGATGGGGACACCTCCCTTCCCACTGGTACTGCTGTGTGACGCCACCCTCCTGTCTTCCCTCTGGCTGGGGCACTGAGAACCAAGCCAGGCTTTTCCTCCTGAAGCCAGTGCCTAGGGCTTGGTCCTCATGAGCACAGCTCAGAAGGAACCGGAGCTCTTGTTTGGATGAGAAAAATTCCAGATGACCAGTGTCCAAGTATTCTTGGCTAACGGTGGTTTCCTTTGGCCCTCTGGTGCTAAAACCTGGCACAGATGACCTGGTTGCCCTGGCACAGAGCAGCTCTGATCAGAGCGCTTTGAGGGACATTAAGGACAAAGCCATTACAGATGGGGTAACGTGGTGACCCTTTTTTTTTTTTTTTAAATTTTATTTAAGGAGAAAAGAAAAAAAAAAGCAGGGAAAGGGTACAAGTTATACAGATTTACAGAAAAAAAATGAACAGTAGGAAATCACTAGTTAATGGATTACATATTGTCATCTTAGAAATAATTGTTCAAGTCACAAAATTAAAGCTTGTAAAGTGGACATTCCATCAATGATACTGCAAACAGTTCTGTTCATTGATCCAATAAAACTCTGTGATATCATTTTCTATCTTATACACTTAAATATACATGCAGTTATATAGTTTGGAGCACTTTCTTTTCCTCTCTTTTGTACCATGACTATTACACATTTTGGGTTTCATTGCTCCCACAGTTCTTATTACTTTTTTGGAAGAGAGTAAAACCAAATGTGACATAACAGAACAGAATCGGTCAAGTCAAAAGGGTGGACATAATAGATAATGTAAAAACATAATACAAGGTGATCAACAATGGTTACCATAATGCCTCCCGCTATCTCTAATAGAATTGCCTATATCGTTAGTTATAATACAATTGAACAAAACAGTAAAGAATAAAACCGACAAAACCAAAACATTGGAGACATTGTAGGTCTTCAAAAGTAGATAAAAGTCAACAAGAATGGGCGTCATAATGAATCTCATTATCTTCACAACTGATGCCTAAACTTTCGAACCTGATACTATCCAGCAAAACAGAATAGGGGAACATCAGTTAAAAACCAGATGGTGAGAGTAATACAGGGCTTTAAATCAAGGTAATGAAAAGTCAAAGTGAGTTACTATAATATATCCTGCTATTTTTTTTTCTTTAATTAAAAGGATAAAGATAAAAAAATAAATAATGGAGTGGAGATTGAGATAAAAGAGGGCATAACAACGAAACAGCGCAGATAAAAACATAACCATTTAAGCAGAATAGTGTTTCGCCACCAGATTATCCTAACCTAAAAGTAGTTACCATATTGTCTCTTTCTTTGAAATCCTTGAGTACAACTTCGTATACTGTAGCATTAAGTATATCAAAACAATGTAAAACCATTCAAGAGAATGACAGCATTACAGAGTATTTAGAATCGACTAACAGAAAATGAACAATGGTTTCCGTATAATCTCCTTGTCTTTAAAAGGTTTTTGCTTATACTATTGTACAGAATAAAATCCAATAAGATACAGCCTATTTAGACCATTGGAGACAGAAGGACAAAAGCTAGATGAGACTTCAAAACAAGATGATACTAAATCAGTATTACCTATTAAGATGTCATTTTCTCCAAAATAGCTGTTCCTATCATCCAATCTTCTCTACCTCATTTCTGTTGAGCTCTTTTTCTGTCAGTAGCTGTCAGTTTGTCTTCTTCATTTTGTTCTCTGCTCCATTCGTTGTGGCCTCTCTGCCATTATTTCTGGATTCTTTGTATTTTTCTTTTTTTAGAATATCCTGCAATACTCTCTGTAGAGTTGAATTGGTGGTTGCAAATTCCCCCAGTTCCTCTTTATCCTGGAAGCACCTTGTTTTTCCATCAATTTCCAGGGACAGTTGTGCAGGATATCTCAATCTTGGCTGGAGATTATTATCTTTCAAAGCTTGAATTATTTCCCCCCACGCTCTTCGTGATTTGATGGTTTGTGCAGAGAAATCTGCTGTAATTCTGATGGGTGCTCCCTTGTAAGTGGTCTGTTTCTTGTCTCTGACAGCTTTTAATATTCTGTTCTTGTATTGAATTTCTGGAATTTTGATTATTATATGCCTGGGTGTTGCTCTGTTTGGGTTGTAGGTAGCTGGGGTCCTGTATGCCTCATACATCTGAGTATCTTTACCTTTTGCTAAATTAGGAAAATTCTCCTGGATTATTTCTGTGAGTAGCTTTTGTAGTTCACTTGTTTGTGTCCCTACTTCTTCTTTTATGTTCTTAATCCTTAAGTTATGGATCCTCTTATCATCTTCTTGTCTTTGTATTATTGCTGTTTGTTTCTTTGTTATTTTTAAGAAGTTTTTCATTTCATTCTCCCATATTACAAGTCTGCCAGTTCAGATAGTCTGTCCTTAGTTTCTTTCAAGCTGTTATGCCAGTCTTCGATAGACTTCTTAGTATCTTGGTAGTCCCTTTGAACCTGCTTCACGAATTCTATGCTTTCTCTGTTTTCTCCATCAAACAATTCTCCCCTTTTTTTCTGTTCTTCCATTCCACCACCTGTTTTTTCTTGGGTGGTACTTAGCATTTCTCTAACTATTCTGCATACTTCTAGCTTCAGGTCGTTGATAACTTCATTCCTGAATTGGTCTATGAGGCTCTCTATATGGCGCCTTATGTGTATTGGTGCGGTGTCTGCTATTGTCTGTTTCTCAGAATTGGGGGCCGAGGAGCCTTTCTTGTTGCTGCCTCTTCCCATGCTGCCTCTTCTTCTCTGTTCCTTATATATGCAAGCTTATATAAGAGGCCCAGCTTCTCTCCCAGTCAGCCACAGCCTGATCGAATTGCGCCAGTTAGGTGTTCCCGCTCACCGCTGCGCACCAGGGAGTTACGGACCAGGCAGCCTACGCGTCTCCCCTCCCGGCCACCGTCAGGCTCTGGGATCTGGGTTGGGACAGCCTACCGGGTCCGCCGGCAGCGTCACGCAGGCTAGGCACTTTTCACCAATCCCGCCCGAGAGGGGGATGTGTGGCTGGAGTCGCCACCGCGCCCTGCTCCCGCAGGACTGCTCAGGCCCAGAAAGTCCTCTGCTGGAGTCAAACTGTGGTAGAGTGTCAGTTTCTCTCACTCACCTCACCACAAGTCAGTGCACGCCTCCCTGCCATTCGCAGATTGCCGTTCCCAGAGCTTCTGCGCGTCTCTCTCCTTGCCGAGCCACTGTAGAGGCAGCCAGCCACCGCGCGGCGGGAAACCCACATCGAGGCTTACAATGGCTCGGGGTCCAGCCTCCACACCGAGGCTTTTCTGTTCCTGTTTTAGCACCAGGACTGCATTCCAAGTTGGTTTCTCTCAGCCCAGTTCGTTCCTGAGTCAGCAGAGCATATCTCCACCTGCTTATGTCTCCTTAGTCCGCACCATTCCTGGCTTCTGAGCCGAGTCTTTCAGAGAGCCTCCGGTAGTTGCTGTTATCTGTCCGCCATGTTCTCCCGGAAGTCCGTGGTGACCCTTTTTATAGACAGCAATCCCACGGTATTTCCTTGTAGATGGTGGCAGTGAAACCTTCCAACTGTGAATTGCGTTTGTTGAGTGTTTCTGTGGGGCCAGTGCCCTTGAGGTGAGGGTTTCTCTGACAGTTGGTATTTTAGATGGCTATATGGGCCACCCTAGGGCTTGCAGGATGTTTAGCAACCTCCCTGGCCTCTCCCCACGCCTCTCTCCACTGCCACCTGTCACCAGAAGTGTCTTCAGGTGTTGTCGTGTGACTTCCTTATGTCCCAAAGGGCTCCTGCTGAAATTCCTGCCTCGGTTCTGTAGCACCTCCGTGTTCTAGGGAAATGACCAACTGAGGATCTTCCTAACCCATTAAAAGTAACATTTCATTCTTTCCTTCTAAGCTTGTGCCCCTTAAAATTTTGGCAATTACCTTGCCCTTTCTTTTTCTCTGCTATGGTCTGCAGTCTCATGCTTTCTTGTGAAATTCTGAAACGTGTCTCCAGTATGCAGTTTGTCTCTTACCCTGGAAAGAGTCATTCTACCAAGTGTGTTTTAGAAGCTGAGAATTCTTTCCTCCCTTAGCTTCTCAATTTGTCTCATTAGGGTGTCCCCTGGGGTTCACTGGAGGCAACCACATACAAGTCTCGTTTCTTAGAAAAACCATAATTAAACTTGAGTTTACTAGAAAGTGCATTTCCTCTCCTGGGGCTCACCATGGCCAAGCTATTTCTGAAATAATTTAAAAAAATTAAGAGGTGTTTCCTTACACACTTGGGGGAATATTTTTAATCTCTAGTATCCCAGAGCCATGGTGAGGTTACAGAATCGAAGACCATTTTATAGTCCGGATTCTTCCACCTTGAGTAATTGCCACATTTATTATTTAGAAGAAAAATACTCAGAACTCTGATCTTCAGTTGCTGTCACCACTCTGTGTCAGTCATCTGATCTATCATTTACCCTTAACATATTAAACATTTAAACCAAAGGTGCCTAATGCTATTTAATAAAGTTTGGTAGAAATGGAAAATCCAGTTGTTTTTCTTAGCTATTTATTCTGTGTGTGTGTATGTGTGTGTGTGTGTGTGTGTGTGTGTGTGTGTGTGTGAGAGAGAGAGAGAGAGAGAGAGAGAGAGCTGGGGGAGAGAGAGACTGGGAATTGAACTCAGGGAATGCTGAGCTATATCACCGGCTTTTTAAAAAATTTTTTGAGATAAAGTCTGGCTAAATTTCCAAGGCCAGATGTAAACTTGAGACCCTGCTGCCTTAGCTTCCCCAGGAGATGGAATTACAGGCATGCACAATGGTTCCAACTTTTAATTACCTTCAAAGTCAAACTTTCTTCCTTATCTAAACCCCTGAAGAAAATTATTAGCCCCTGATGATTTTATTAGAACAATATGTTTTGGAGTTTTTTGTCTTTTTGAGGCAAGGTTTCGATATGCAGTCAAGACTGGCTTTGAACTCACTTTGTAGTCTAGGCTAGCTGTGAACTTAAAGCGATCCTCCTGCCTCAGCCTCCAAAGGATTAGAAAAAAATTTTAATTTAAACATGAAAGTAACATAGGCATTAAAAAAAAAACAACATGAATGAGAAAATAAAAATGTTCTATAATCTCACTAGCCAGAGGTAGATAGCTGCTTTTGGAATTGTATGTCTTTAAAAAAAAAACTACATGTCACTAGGTGTGGTGGCACGTGCCTATAATCCCAGGCAGGAGGATTGCTGTGAGTTTGAGGCCATCCTGAACTACATAGTGAAACCTATCTCCAAAAGACCAAAGCATGTAAACAAACAAAAAACATATCCCCCGCAAAAACCCCCAAACAAACAAACAAACAACATATTAGATGCTTACTTGATTAACTTTTTTATCCTTTCATAGGGACAAAAAACATTTTCACAGTTTTGTGGTGATTTTTAATATACAAGTTAAGTTTTCCTAATGTAAAAATCTGACATCCACAATATTCCAAAATCCCAAAAATTTTCAAGACTGACATGACGTTATAAGGAAATTGCTCACTGTGAATCTATCTCATGAACAGAGGTGTTAAGAATATTGTATGTAGTTACCTTCAGTCTTTGTATATCAGGTATATACGGAACAAATGACTTTTGTGTTTAGGCTTGGATTACAGTCCCAAGACATCTCATTCTGTGTATTAAAGTATTTCACAATCCAAAAACAAAAACAAAAACAAAAACAAAACAGAAATCTTTTTTGCTTTTGCCATGGTGGGAGTCAAACCCAGAGGCTCAAGCACACTGGTTAAATGGTCTACTACTGAGTGACAGCCAGCTGTAAAATTCCAAAACCTGAAACACTTCTGGTCCCAGGGATTTTAGATAAGGGTTACCCAACTTACATTTTTTGTGTTTTCAAATGAATAAAAGCCTCATAGGAAAACTAAACAACACATAAGGGAAGACATGATACTTTTTCTTTATGACATTGTTTTATTTAAATAAACTAGGTAGCCTTAGTTGCTAATTTGTATTTCTAGAATTTCTTTGTACCATGCAAACAAATGTACTTATTGCTTCTACTCCCCCTTTCCACAAAAGATTGTTATTAGGTAAGTTGTTTTGCAACTCATTTTTCATTTACTAATATATCTTGAGATCTCTCAATAATAGCACTTTAAAAGCTTTCACATTAACCAGGCATGGTGGCTCATGCCTGTATCCCAGCACTCAGGAGGCTGAGGCAGGAGGATTGCTGTGAGTTCAAGACCAGCCTAGGCTACAAAGTGAGCTCAAGGCCAGCCTGAACTGCACAGCGAGACCCTGTCTCAAAAAGACACACACACACAAAAAAAGCTTTCACATTACCTTTTTAAGGTGGTAATATAGTTTTCATTGCATGAATGTATGATCATTTATTCCATTTGTCCCTGTTGATAAGACATTTTATTTGTGTTTAGTCTTTTGCTGTTATAAACAATACTGTAGCAAATTAGTGTGTACATATGTCATTTTACAAACATAGAACATATCTGTGAGATGAGTCCCCCAAAGGAGAATTTCTAGATTAAAGGTCATACATGTCCCAGCACTGAAGGTGGCTGAGGCAGGAGGATCACAAGATCAAGTCCCACCTGGGCAGCCTAGTCAGACCCTATCACAAAACAAAAAATAGAAAGGGCTGGGAATGCAGTTAATTGCTAAGCTCCACTACAGCAATTTAGCCAACACCTGCTCCCATCAGAAATATCTTGCGATCCCCATAAGACCATAGCCTTTGGAGCATAGTCTCTTACCAAACTTCAGGATATTTGCCAGTCTTTAACAGGTGGAACTCAACTTGTCACTGTAGTTTCAGGTTGCATATTGTCCTAAAAGTAAAGCTTATTTGTACTTTTCTTTGTCCACTTATGTAACGCCCATATTTCTGTTGGTTTGTTGATTATTATCTCATTGACTTGTATAAGCTTTTTGTATATTTCAGAAATCAGGTGTTTGTAGTATGAACTGTGGCTATTTCCCTATATCATTAGTCTCTTGATTTTACTTGTGCTGTTTAATTTTTGTATGTAGTTCAATTAGCCAGTCTTTTACTGTGGCTTTTGGACTACAGGTCAGGATAGAAAGGTCTCGTTTCAAGGTTGTAAATGAATTCTCTCGTGTTTTCTTGTAGCACTTTCAACTAACTTTGGGTATTTGAATATTTGCTCTGTGCAGGACTGTATAGATCCAGTGTTTCTCCTGGGTTCTCAATCAGTTCCTACTGTTTCTACTAGTGTGCTCCACCCTTTCATTATTAACTAAATTCCTCTATGTGTCTAGTCTTTTGATGTTATAAACTGTTATTTATATACAGTGCATTATTTCTGGACTTTTCTTTCTGTTTATTTGACTATTCTTATGTCAGTGTTTGATTTTTACATATGGGATTCTATATTTTATCATCCCATTTCTCCTTCTATTAATGGAAGTCTTTGTTTGTTTGTTTGGTTTGATTTTGGCTTTTTGAAACAGGATCCTGCTATGTAGTACAGATTGGCCTTGAATTCACCCTATAGATCAGGTTGACCCTAATTAAATTCATGAATCTCCTGCGTTAGCCTCATTGTGCTGATGTTACAGACATAGGCTATCATACCAGCGGGAAGTCTTTCTAAAAGTATTCTTAGGCAGGCCATTGTGGTGTAATCCAGTGCTTGGGAGGCTGAGGCAAGAGGATCGCCACAAGTTTGAGGCCAGCCTGGGCTATGTGACAAGACCCTGTCTCAAAAAAGAAAAAGAAGAAGAAGAAGCTTCTAGCATTGACCCCATTAATTACATTCATTATTAAGGTCCAGTATTGTTGTTACTTTGACCCTCTTGACACACAACTCAAAGATCCTGGACTGTTTCTGAGCCCATTTATCTACTTTGTGGCTTATGTGCCATTCTTCTGAGGCATTTTCTGATCATGAAACATCATGATTGTTTTATATAGTCAGTGTTGATTTAAACATCATTTCTGCAGCTGGGAATGTAGCCCACTGTTCAAATCTTTTTCTTTTTTATCAGTACCAGGGATTAAACTCACGACCGCACACTTGCAAGGCAGGTGCTTATGCCGCTGAGCTAAATCCCCAATTCCCACTGTTCAAATCTTGCCTAGCATTGGTAAAGCCCTGGCTTCAGTCCCCAACACCAAAAAAATAATTTTATTGCTCTTCTTTAAAAATTAAATTTATTGGTATGTTTTTTATATACATAATGATCACATTCATTAATATACTGGGCTCAAACTTGGGATCCTTCTGCCTCAGCCGCCCCGATAGCTGGGATTATAGCTATGCTCCTCAGCCTCGGCACCTTTCTTTGATGGACACAGAGTTGTAATATTTTTTGCCCTTTTTTCCTTCTCCTTTTCTTCCTCTGCACCCTCCTTCTCCTCTTCCTTTGGAGAGGCTGTCTTACTTGTTCCCCAAGCTGCTCTAAAACCCCTGGCCACCTTAGTCTCCCAGTGGTCCGAGACCACAGACGCAGGCCAGCATGTTCAGTGCCATCAGTAAACCGGTACGTGGTAGCCAGTAAGCCTGCTTCTGATGCCTTTGCAGACCCTCTGGCTTCCCCTCCGATGTCAGGAAGTGGGTCTAATGCTCTGTGCTTGTTGCCACAAGTGCATAATAGAGGTCGTGGAGGTGGAGGGTCTGCAGGTACCAGGCACTGGTCTTAGCCTTAGCACCATGCTGAGCACTACATGGTGAATTCAGGATGAGAGAAAACATAACTCTGAAGGAAAGTGCCACTGGCACGCTGGCTGCTTCCCTTGTCACCTGAAGAGTGAAGAATGTGTTTTTCTCCCCAAGATTAAGGGGCTGAGGGAGTTTTCCTCAGCTGTTTCCCAGTTCCCCACCCACTCTCCACCTGCTTCTCTGGGAGCTTCAGCCCCTGGGGCCTTAGGAGGGCTACCGGGCTCACCCATCAGGAGGTGCTTGAGGCCCAGAGCCCGCACTCCTGTGGTGCTCTCAGAACCCTTTCCATTGTCCCTGAGCAAATATGGACAGGACCCTGGGGCCTGGATATCACTGCTAACTTTCTTTGGAAAAAGCATTCTAAGCAAGAAAGGGAGGCAGAGGATCACCCACGAGTTCGAGGCCAGCCTGGACTGCAGACAAGACCCTGTCTCAAAACACCAAAAAACAAAACAAAACGAGAAAGGAGTTTCTTTTATTCTAGAAGAAAACTGAATTAGCTTACTGTTTTATACTTCCTCAAATCATGTTGATTCCGTCTGTTGTTTTATGTGATAAACCAACAGATATGTTACCTGTGCTGTTTGTTTCTCCCACTTTAGTAGTTTTTCGTTTGTTTTGTTTTTGTTGGGTTTTTAGGGGGGAGGTAGGATCTTTCTATGTAGTTCAGACTGGCCTTGAGCTCACTGTGTAGCCCACGTTGACCTGGAACTTGCTATGATCTCCCTGCCTCAGCCTCAGGAGTGCTGGCATTACAGATGTGTGCCACCACCCCTAGCTATTTCTGTTACTTTAAAGCTATGTGTACTTTCCCTGTGAAAGATTCCTTGTGTACTCATCTTGAGAGGTAGGAGAATTATGACATACAGATCTCCGGATGTCATCAGTTTAGCCAGTAAACATGTCTGTGTTGCTGAAGGACTGGTCCTGGATGTGTGTGCAGATTGGTAGGGGACTAACATCCACAGTCTCAACTGGAGATCCAGATGGACAGTGGCTTTGCCTTTTCAATGTGTCCAGGCTTGCCTGGGCCCTCATCCCGGGCCCATTTCCATCAAGATGGCACCTACCACTGGCTCTCTACCCACTGGCCAGAGCTGAGTCACATGGTCCCACGTCAGGGGAATATGGGGACTGTGGCCCAGCTGTGGACCTTGATGCTTTGTGTGGTTTCATAACCATCGAATACTTTGGGCAGTCACTCTTGACAGTGCGCCCTTCTGAAGGTTGCACTAGGGGCCATGCCACTATGGTTCTGTTATTCTTTTGCTTTAATTTCAAGAAGTGACCTTGATGACACAGTCAGACCAGGTGGATGTCTTTGACTGCTCTGGATGAGGCAAGTTCAAAGTGTGGGTCAGGTGGCAGCTTGGACCCAGGGAAGAGACTTAGTGGGCACCACCTTCTCTGAGGACCACAGTTTCTAGGGGCCAGGAGTGCTCCTGGGGTCCCTAGCTGAACACAGACCTGTTGTGTGACCTTGGGCAAGTCGCCTGCCCTTCTGAGCTTGTTTTCTTATCTAGATCAGCTAGCCGCTATCTAAAGTATTTTATTCTTCTTAGAGATCAGGAGTCTAAGAATTTGGCCCATGGCTGATTCTGCAGTGTAATTACAGCACGATCACAAGGTTTGGGGAGTCGTAATTTACAGTTACTTAATGACTTTCAAAAGGAGAGGACAAGGAAAGAAAAGTATCACAGATAACAGATGTATTTATTGCTCAACTGCAGTGTAGGATTTATAGGTTTCTATGGAGTCAGTCTAGCTGAATGGCTAGTTGAGCAAGAGGTCACCAGTCACACTAAAACACATTTTTGGTTTTATCAAGAGCTAAGAAAATGCTAATCTAATAGAACATACAAACCTAGTCACTTGGGGTAATTTATTTCTTTTTGTGGTGTCGTGGATCACACCCAGGGCTTGCACATGCCAGACTTTGTATTCTACAAAGCTCCCGTGTAGCTTAAAAAGCCTGTTCATTCCGACCCGGTCCTTTTGGGGTAAGGCGCTTGAAATATCACACCCACCAAGCACAATGCTGACCCTTACCATGAATTGTTCATTGCTGTTGTTCCTTCTAACAATGATATTGATACTATAAATTTTATAGTATGTGAAACCAGGTTAGCTTATGGGAGGGAATAGCAATAGATGGGAAGGAAATATTTTGTTACTGCAAGGAACAGTGTATCCTGCACATAAAAATGTCTGTAAGCTTTGACCCAGAAAGAAGCAGGCTGGGCTTTTGAAAAAAGTATCCAGTGACATTTGGATACTTTAAGTCACAGGGCTAAGGATTGTGTTGGGATTTCAGAGTTTCTGAGTTTGTGTTGGGATTTCAGATTTCTTAGTTTAGGCAACTTTCTTATTGTTCCCTTTTGAGACATAGTTCAGCATATAGCCCAATGGCTTTCAACTCATGATATCTTCCTGCCTCAGCCTCTTAAGTGCTAGGATTATAGAAGGCACTGCTACACCCAGTTTAGTTTATACTGCTTGGCATTATCTGGTCTTTTGAATGTTGTTGCCAGTGAAATTTCAGTGGGGCAACATTTAAGTGTTTTTACTTGTAAGTTTTGGGGGCCAAAGAGCGATAAAAAGGGGACTTTAGTTTAATAATAAAAGCTGTTACACTACTATTCCTCAGCTTTTTCCTTTTAAACCCTTAATCTTCAGTGCATGGCATTGCCTTGAATACATTGCCTCCTATGGGTCCTTAACCCAAAACAGGCTAATGGATCTTCTGAGACCTGTGGTTGCGGAGTTTCCTGCTGATTAGAGTGATCGGGGCATTGAGGAAGTGGAAGATTTCTAGACTCCCTTTAGGGGTGCTGGCACTGGAGGTCCAGATTAAAGTGTGTGAGAGTCTGATTTTCAAGCACTGTTGCAGTGCTGTGGTCCCTGGCCTTTTTATTTTTGAGATGGGGTCTCACTGTTAGCACTGGCTGGCCTTAAACTCACTTATGTAGCTCAAACTGTCCTCAAAGTCACAGGGATCCTTCTGCTTCAGCCTCCTGTGTGCCGGGATTACAGGCAAGTGCCACCATGCCTGGCTGGCCCCTAGCTTTTACTGGTATGAGAAGTGACTCCATTTTAGGGTTGGGGGCAGAACCGGTGAGCATCTACACAGCAATGCCTTAGAGTAGGTCTTGTATCTTTGATGATGCTTGAAAATAAGTGGGAAATGAGCAGCTTCTCTCCCTAACTGCGGCCTCGGGGAGGTGGGCTGGGAGCCTCAGAATTCTGACAGCACAGAATTAGAACTTAGAGGAGAAAGGACCTCCGGCCCAACGGCCCCCAGCTCCTTAGCCTGTTGCAAGCGGCTCCTGTCTGTCACAGCAGAATGGCTGGTCTGAGCTGACCTGTTTTTCTTTTTAGGCATCTTCAGGTCACAGCCTGATGGCTCACTCTTCCTTCTGCTCTCAGTGTCCGGCCCACCAGGTGGCCTCTTTCTATTGACATAGCATATCTTTCAATCTGCTGCATTGGGCAGATTATGTCCCAATGAGCTTGTTTCCTGAGCTGTATGGTCTTTCTGTACAGATTGTAAAAGATGCAATTGATTAATGATGGCTTTGAAAGGAGGATAAATAAACACATGAGTTATTGCAGAAATGTTAAAATGTAGGACCTGGCCTATTGCACAGAGGACTGAGTAGATTTTAAATCATTGAGGTCACGCTTTGTGGACTTCTAGTAACTGTTTGACAGTGAAGAACCGCAGGGAGATTTCTAGCCCCCTAGTGGAAGTAGCCTTTATTTCAAGACAATGGAACAATAGAGACCGAGGTTTAAGTCTCAGACTACTTCTTGGAAGCCTTTTAGAAGGCGATCTCTGTTTCTCTGCTTCCGATACTGAGAATGGGTTTCACAACTCCTACTTTTCTTGTTTGTTGGAATTAAAGCCAGGTCTTTGGTCTGGCTTAACATAGTACCCAGAACATAGTCAGTGTTAAAACTGTGTGTAAACTGTGTAAAAGGAAAGGGGACAGGAAATTTTGATTTGTGGTGGTGGCCAGTAGTTGGGGAGAGTGCACACAGGTACAGCAAACTAAACATGGAGACTTGAGGTGCAGAGTCAGCAGGGGAGGCGCCCAGTGGGGCCACCACCTGGCTGCTTTTGGAGAGCCAAGGTATCAGTCTCTCACCATCCAGGGAATTGATTGTATTGTAAGTTCCAGTTCCTTACTTAGTTTGTTTTAGACAGCTGGTTTTGAACTCCCTATGTAGCCCAGGCTGTCCTGAAACTCACAGCCATCCTCCTGCCTCAGCCTCAAGTGCTGAGATTACAAGGGTGCGCTGCCATGTTTGGTTGATGAGATTACTTTTTACGTTGAACCTGCCAAGGATGCTTTGGGTGCTGCTAGTCATCAGAGAGTAGGGTGAAGGTGCTGAGCTGCACAGTTCTCAATTCTGGGGCATTTTTACCTTGGGAAATTAGAGATGTTCCCAATCAAACTCCATGTTCTTGTAATCTGAAGTCTAAGCTTAATGAAACACGGAATGGACTTAGGGGGTGGGGTACATTCTGCGCTTTTTTTTTTTTTTTTCAAAAAGTCCTCACATTAAATATTCTATGCTTTTCAAGGGATGAATTCAGATTCCACATGTGAAGCTGGTGAACCATTTAAGTATCCAGAACCCTGACAACTGTGCAAACTTGCTGAGCAGTTTGGGTGTTTTGGCAATAGTGTTATGGCTAATTGGTCAATGGTTTTTGTTGTTGTTGTTATTGTTGTTTGTTTGTATGTTGTTTAGATTGGCCTTAAACTCACAGCAATCCTCTTGCCTCAGCCTCCCATGCACTGGGATTATAGATGTGCGCCACCATGCCAGGCTTGGTCTGGGTTTTAACTATTGTGCCTCTATAAAAACCAACGCAGAAAAATGAAAAAAGAGGGCAACATCCTGAAATCAAGGGCACGTTTAGAGTGAATGATGCCCAGACCTGCTTGTCAAGGTGCCTGACAGTTAGCTACTATAAATAATTTGACCAAAAAATAAATAAATAAAAATACCAAGACCTGCTCACAATGTAGAGATTGGAAGGGACTTTGGGCTATTTATTTCATTTGGGGTTTGTTGTGCGTGAGAGTCAGGCTAGAGTGTATTTTATGCTGCCAGCAGGAATCAAGATTGAGAAATAGGGAACAAGAGCTCTTTCTACCCAATAATAAAGGACCTGACTTAGCAAAATGACGAGAACCCTACTTTTGCACTATCGCAGTCTTCCTGATTCGGGTGGGGTCTGGAGAGATGGCTGGGGAGATGTTTCAGAAAACACAGAAGAACTCTGCGGACTCAGGCTTTTCCATGCCCTGGTGCCAGTCACCCGCAGCAGCCAAGATGGAATCTGTATTTCACACTGAAACAGCCCCTCGGCCTCTCTTCTTTGGCACTTGAGTTTTATTTTAAAGGATTGCAAAGCTTGGTTCCAGTTTTCTCATTTGACACTATCTTGTTCTTAGGGGCTTGGGAAGAAAGTACAGCAAACCTCCTCGCTGCACATCATTGTTATCATAAAGATAGAGCCCCTTTAGAGGCTGCTCTGCCTCCTGTTACTGTTTTCAGTAAATATGAACTAAACCCATGTTTGTACACTCTGAGCAGGTGAACAAGGCTGGTGAAACACTGCTTTGAGTGAGATGTTCTGGTTTGGTTAAGTAGCTGCTAAAGAGAAATGTTACATAAATGCATAATATACATAAAATAAAGGCCAGGTCTGCCCTGTTCAGCACAGTGATCAGCCCAGGGATTGGCACCGAGTAGGGGCTCTATAAATATGTCTTAGAATAAGTGCTTCAGTTGAATGTGGAGGTACACATTTATAATCCCAGCACTTGAGAGGCTGAGGCAGGAGGATTGCTGTTAGTTTGAGGGCAGCTTGGGCTACATAGCGACTTGAAGGCCAGTCTGGACTATATAACACAAGTTTGTCTAAAGAGGGGAAAAAAGAATAAATGATTGAATGGATGTCTAAGTGTTAAAATCCATTAAGTCCAAAAGAGCAAGTGAAAAACCAAAAAGTTCACAGGGAGGAACCTGATTTCTGAACATCTAAGTTCAAATTCCAACCTCCCAATGAGGGGAGGGGGGACATCACTGGAGGCACTTTGAGAAATCCGGGAGGTTATCTACACTCGGTGTGTCTGTAGTCTGGCTGGGAAGATAAGATCTGAGCAGGACAAAAGTTAAATGAGAACAATAAAGTTAAGCAAGAGTTCAAGACTGCAGTGACAAGGGGTCAGCAGCAGATGACAGACTGCCAAACGGGACTGTCCAGTGCATGACACTCTCATAGTTCAGAGGTGGAAAGGACGTGCTGGCCGACCCCTGGTTTTCTCTTGGCCGATTCAAGGCTCCATCATTTGTCCACTCACCCACCCGACACGTTTTATGGAGCTCCAGGATTGTCCTGTGCTGTGCTCCACCTGTGTGCAGAGGGCAGTGGGGATGAGGACTGTGTCCTCCAGAGGGTTCTGGCAGGAAACAAATCCCAAGGACTCAAGTGCCATCTAGGCCGCTTGTAGAGAAGAATGGAAGCGGGGCAAGGCTGCCTAGCTTGGGGCACGGGAAGACTGTGCAGGCGAGCAGCGTTTGAAATGAGACCTGATCTAGCTCCTGCTGCTTGGTGAACTGAGAACAATACTGGCCTGAATTAAACAGCATCTTTTATTTCCACAAATGATTAGATTAGGGTATAGAATAAAAGCTGAAATACAGTGTTATCATTGTTCTGCATTCCAAGTGTTAGGAATGTTTTCAGTGAGTGTATCTCCTCACACGCACAGCACCTCCTGTCCATCCTTACTGGACTCCCTCAGCTCCCCATCCCTACCTCGGAGTGTAACTTAAAGACTGGAGGGCCTGGGAGGATGGCTAAGTGGTAGAGTGTGTGTTTAGCATCTTCAAGACCCTGAGTTTGACAGCACCAAAACCAACATTAAAATACCAAGAACCCAAAACAGAAAAAGAAGGGGAAGCGTGGGATGCAGTAGCACCCTACTGTAATCACAGCGGTTACCCAGGAGACCAAGACAGGAAGATCTTAAGTTTGGGACCAACTTAGTGAGACTTCACTAATAAAATTTTAAAGGATCAGCTGGGGTATGTAGCTCAATGCCAGAGTATTTTCCTAGCATATATGAGGCCCTGGGTTCAACTCCCAATACTGGGATAAACCAAAAAGATGTAAACATACACATAGCACACACTCAGTAAACCAAGCCAGGAAAGAATGTGGACAGATGAGCGTAGATCCAGGCAGTTCTGACTCAAAAGTTCCCACCGCTTCTGGGAGGAGTTTAGGGAGGTGAAAGCTGACTCCTCGGGCTTTGATGCCCTCTTCCAGATGGGCGCTGGTGCTCCTGGGCAATCCCTTGGCTGGAGATTCCTCAGCCTTAGGTCACCAGTCCCCGGCAGTCTCTATGGGAGCCGGTGCCAGGGAACTCACTGCTGATTCCATTCCTGGGCTTGGTCGGAGGAACGGCTACTGCAGTAGTTGTTTGGATCCCACCTTGTCCTGAGAAATGAGATGCTGGCCACAGCAGGCCTGCAGAATGGGCCGCCTGCGTAGCAGTCCTGGCTCTGTCACCTGGTGGGTATCTGACTGCAGACAGGTGATTTCTGCAGCAGTGTAAACCCAAGATCTCCTTATTGAAAACTTGTTGGTTCAGATGTGTTTTAGAATCCAGAATATTTCAGATTTTAGAGAAATAATAATGTTGCATGTACCCCATGTTGCTTAGTACAAGTGGAGTATCCCTTATCTGAAATGCTTGGGGCCAGAAATGCTTCAGATTTCAGGTTCCTTTGGATTTGAGAATATTTGCATCCACATTATGAGATCTTTGAGGATGGGTGCCAAATCCAAGCATGACATTCACTTCAGTGTAGCAGCTACCACATGCCTGCAACCTGAAGGTAATTTGTAGAGCATTTTTAGTGTACTTGTGTTTTGCTTATGACCTATCCAGAGGTCAGATGTGGGATTTTATACTCTGTATTGCATCAGCTCTCAGTTGCAGGTTTTAGAGCATTTGGGATTTCAAGGTTGGAGATCAGAGATGCTCAGCCTGTATCATTTATCTGGGGCAGTGATCAGACACATCCTGGCCTTCAGTGAACCATAAGGAAACTCAGAGATGAAATCTGTGGAGCTCTTATGAGAGTCGAGTCGGATTTGCTACCTGATTTTTGTCAAATTGTACATGTCTTGGAAGGCTTCGGTAAGATATCTGTCTGTTTGTCTCTCCATCCATCCATCTGTCCATCTGAGGACAGAAGGTGCTGTACAGTTGAGTTTTTATAAAGTAAACTTATTTATTTATTTATTGGACTGGGGATCAAACACAGGACCTTGTACTTGCCAGGCAGACTCTTATGCCACTGAGCTGTATCACTGGCCAAAGTAAACTTATTTGTTCAAAGCCACTGTAGACTTTGTAAAGAATCTAGAATGCCATTTGCTGCTCTTCTCTCTCCCAGAAAACAGGCCTGGACTCGTGCCAGGGACAGGGCTTGGTGTTGCAAGAATGCAAATGGGAACAGTTACGGGGCTCCTGCCTGGAATTACGTTCAAGACACTCGTGGTCAATCCGCAGCTTTTGGTCTGGTGTGCAAGTTTCCTTTACTTAGGCCACTTTTTCTTAGGTATTTTGCAGCCCGGGCTATTTGTTAGAACCAAACCAGTTCCAGATATTGTACTGTGCATGGAATGTTGTCAAACTGCATGCATTCTGGAAAGAAGACAGGAAATAATGACACATGACTGTAGTGACCAGAAGTTAGTGTTGGGACAGCAGTAAGAGGAAGCAGATCTGGTTGGGTGAACTCTCAGCATGCTGTGGGGCACAGCCTTCCTGGGTCCTGGTCCTGGGTCAGTGATGGGTGATGTGCCGTGCACTCTAAGTGACCTCAGGCTGATGGAGGTCCATAGGTTGTGTCACCCTGGAGTCATTTGTGAACCTCTCTGCACCATGCATTCTGCTTCAGAACAAAAAGATTCTAAGCAAGGTCCCATGGGAGTCTCCTCTAAGCTGTGGTCTCAAAGAATTACATTTAGCTTGTGTGGGTCTGCCCTGTCACTCTGTGATACAAGTAAAGGACATGGGCTTTTATTGGAATAAGGAACACTTCCTGGTACTGATAGGTGTTCAGACAGGTTTGGTTAAAGGCTCATTCACTATCTCTCCAAATGGGAATATTTCGTTTCTCAAATAGTGAAGATTAGTAGGCTGAGGCAGTAGGTTTGCGGAGAGGCCAGCTTGGCTTATGTAATGAGTTCAAGGCCAGCCTGGAATATATGGGAGACCCTCTCTCAAAAAGCAAAGCAAAACTGGTTAGTGACAGCTCTGTTTTAGGAGCAGGAGCATTGGGCACTCTAGTGAGAAGAAGAAAGTCCCACTGCATGGAGTTGACATTTCTCTAGACTAGATAGGTATTGAAATGGCATAAAAATGAATGTATAGCACAATTCAGTGTAATAAGTATAAAGAAAAAAATTAAAGATAAGAATGAGTGCAGTGTTTCAGAATTTTGGGCTCTAGGGGCATCCCGGCTACTGCCTCAGGAGGCCGAGGTGGGCAAGGTCAGCCTGGGCAATTTAGTATGACCTTGTCTCAAATCAAATCGAATCAAGTCAATAAAGGGCCTTGTGTGGTGGTACATGCTTGTAATTCCAGCACTCAGAAGGCTGAAGCAGGAGGTTAGGTTTAGGGTTAGGGTTAGGAGGCTAGCCAAGGCTGCATAGTGAGTTTAAGGCCAGCCTGAACTATGTAACAAGACTCTGTCTCCAAAGAAAACCAATAAATAAATAAATCAATCAGTAAATTTATTTTTAAAAAGGGGCTAGGGATGCAGCTCAGTATGGCCTGGGTTTAATCCTTAGCATCCATCAATCAGTCAAGCAATCAGGGAAAACTTGGAGGTGGTGGCATTCAAAGAGAGCCAGGAATCCAGTCTAGGAGAGAACAGGGGGAGTGGGGCCCATTGAGTGCTAATGCAGGCAGGTGAATGAGCTGCCTGGTGGCTGCCTCTGGCTGCAGCGGGCAGGAGGAGGAAGTCAGGGCCGAGGTCAGAGGCGTCTGCAGACAGGCCTGGCACGGAGCAGAAGGAACACCCGGGCTGCTCCCTTGGGACACTGTGGAAGGATTTCCAATTTTATTCTAAGCGTGAGGAGAAGCCATCAGACAGTTCCAAGAAGTGACATGTTTGCAGAGGGAAAAAAGGTCAGTCTGTTAGAATGTGGATTTAGCATGTTTAAGGAAGAGAGGGAAGTAGAGAAGGAGTGAGCCTCATCTGGGTGCAAATTCTTCTAGCCCAACTAGTACATGTTCTGGACTTGGCGAGTTTTACTGTCTCCCTGTGTCATGTTTAATCTGTTTTCAGTGCATCTTTTGAAAAGATGCTTTTTGACCTCCTGTCTCCTCTACTTCCACCTTCCCTCTGTTCCTTAACTAATAATGCTGAAAATCTTATTAGACACTTGAAATTTGCATGCCAATGTTCATTTTAAGAACAGCATTGGGGGATGGGGGCTTAGCTCAGCGGCATAAGCACCTGTCTGGCAAGCACAAGGTCAGGAGTTCAATCGCCGGTACCCAAACAAATAAATAAATAAAAATAAAAACAGCATTGGGTACTATTTGGCTTTTCATTTTCTTTTTTGTACAGTTTCCCGAGAACAGTGAGTCATACGTGCAGATGGCAGAATCTGAACGTGCAATTCCACTTTCTTGGTCCTCAATTGTGGGAGGTCTGCTAGCTTCTGACATGCTCTGCACCGTGAAAGTGGGTCTTAATGCACATGCACGTGAGCAGCAGTTTACACTGACATTAAATCAGCTTTTGAGTTTGTCAGCCTCATTCTTTCATCCAGTTGCAGCCTCTTTTCTTCAGTGACCTGACGCCGGCTCCCGCCTGTGTACCCGCCTGTGTACCCGCCTGTGTACCTGCCTGTGTACCCGGGTGGCAGAGCGGCAGGCTGGCCTGCTGGGCCTGTTCTCTGAGCTCCTTCCCACGCTGCTTGCTAACTGCCCACCACTGTGCTCTGGAAATAGAGACATAGCAAAGCCACCAGAGGGCAGCTCGTCCAGCGAGTCCAGAGGTGGAGAAGTGCTGTCCTTTGGACAGAGGACATGAGTGAGGGGTGAAGCTTTCAGACAGTTTCAAAAATGTTTCTTGCATAAAAAAGCCTTTTTGCATCCCTAACAAGTTTTAGCCATTTCAAGAGAAAATGAGTTTTGAAATTGAATGTTTTTAAGGCAAGCTCTTTCATGCAAATATTTACCCCTTCTTTTTGGAATATAAATATCTCCCCCATTTTTAGTGGTACTGGGGGATTGAACCCTAGGCCTTTACACTGAGTGACATTCCCAGCACATTCTCTCTATATATAGATATAGATACAGATTTTATATATATATATACACACACATACATATATACATTTGTTTGTAGTTTATTTTTTTTTTAGTTAGGGGTGGGAGAGACAGGTCTCTGCTCAGGCTGGATTCAAACTATCGATTGTCCCTGCCTCAGCATACAGAGTGCTGGGATTGTACCACTTTGCCCAGTACTGTTGCCCTTAGAGTCCCAACCAACCCAGCTTTATCCTAGGACAACTCCGCAGGTCTTACCTTTGTGGCTGTGTTGGCTGTTTGAATGCGGCTCGTATTCACTGAGAAGGAGAACAACCATTAATAGCACAATTGTTAATTTCTGGTTTGTTCTTTAACATTAATTTCTGCCTTAATTAACATTTATTGTACTTACGTATTAGTGCTAGTTAACTCAAGGTATCCTGGGGGGGTGCTTTTTTTTTTTTTTTTTTTTTTGGTATCAGGAATCAACTCATGACCTTGTGCTTGCCAGGCAGGTGCTGTGCTGAGCTATATCCCCAGCCCTGGTGCTATTATTAACCAACTTTAAATTGAGGAAAATAATGAGGAAACTGAGACACTGTCACATGTGATCCTAATATGTAAAAAGAAGAAGTGGGGTTAGTTTTCTGATGTGAAAGTAGAATTAAATTTCTTGAGAAATGCGTTTTCTCATTGATCACATCGCTCCCAGGTTGAAAAGCTCAGGGCTGTGATTGCCTGTCCCTGTGGCTGTGCTGAAGCACTTGGGGTCTGTTTCTGGCTGCAGCCTGCACCTTCCTGGACAGGTTGTCCTGCCTGTTGCCTTCCCTGCACTGTGGTCAGAGCATCCCTGCTAATATGTAGTTCTGGGAAAGCTGCCTTCCGGATTAAAAGCACCCAGGGGCCCCTGAGAAACCAGACGTGGGCCCCTGGCTTGTGCTTATTTCAGCAATAGCCCTGCTCCCTCACCTGCCCGCCCCCACTCTGGTTGAGCCAGCCCAATTTCATTGTCCCAAGGTGCCATTCTCCTGGTGTCCCTGTACCCAGGAACTGGCTGTTCTTTCTGTCTGGAAAATGTCATGTCCTGTCCTCATCCTCCATGTCAGACCATAGGGCAGACTTACTCATACCCTAGGATTCGGCTTACCTATTTCTTCATTAGCCAGGCAGACCTGGCTCCAACTCTGTGTCTCTTCAACTGCATCTTCTGGGAGGATGATGGCTTTGTCTTTTTGCTTTTTCTGTTTTTGCGACAGGATCTTTCTTTGTAGTGTAGGCTGGCCTCAAACTCACGGAGATCCTCTTGCCTCTGCCTTCCGGGTACTGGGATTACGAGCATACACCACTACACCCAACAACTTTTAATTTTTGAGGAGAATCTTGCTAAGTTGCTCAGTCTGGACTCAAACTTATCTTCCTGTTCTCAGCATCCCAGGGTGCTAGGATTATAGGGATGCGTCACCATGATCTGCTGGCTTTGCTTTTGCAATTTGGTGTTTCCAGTCTCGCTCAGCACTGGGACTCATCCACCCACTTCTGCTGTTCCCAGCCCTGGACTTTGGCCACAGCTTGTATGTGTTCGGCTACTGCCTCTGCTGTACACATGAGCATTGGCTGTTTTTTGAGTGTTGCACTGCCCTGGCTCAACCCAGGGAGTGCAAACTGAAGGGCCATCAACAAAATCAAGCCACGGCCTTACTTTGCATGGGTCACTTCAGCAACACAAACTCATTTTCCCTCTTTTGTGGAGATGTCAGCAGGTTTGGCTTCTCCTGAGGCCTCTCCTCTAAGCTGGTCAAGGGCCATCTCTTCATCGTGTCTTCCTAGGGCCATCCTTCAGTCTATGTTCAACCTCTTCCTAGAAGGACACGTGAGGGCCCAGCCAGAGACCTCATGGAGACTTCAACACTTCTGAAGAAAGCCATTTTCTCTAAACACATTCTCAGAGACCGAGGATTCAGTTAGTGTGTGATTAGCTGGGTGAGGGCACTGAGTAGCCTGTAACAGGCAAGGACGTGGACTCTCAAGTTCCATGGCTTCTTCCTTGTGTCTGATTCTCTTTTTATAACTTGTCAATAAAAGGAAGTCCAGAGCCACCAGGAAGAGCAGTTTGTTCTCTGAGTCTGAAGCTGAATGGTCATAGCATGCACCTGCTCAAACACCTGATCTCCTTTTTTGGCTCTTTGATCTTGGGACCTTATTCGTGTTTCTTTCTTTCTTTTTTTTTTTTTTGTCTTTTTGTTTTTATCAGTACTGGAGATCGAACTCACGACTGCCTGCTTGCAAGGCAGGTGCTTATGCCGCTGAGCTAAATCCCCAGCCCCTTATTCGTGTTTCTTGAGCCACTGATATTTCAGAACTCCAAGGAGGACTCTGGTGCTTTTTTAGGTTGGGAATGCACACTTTCATTCTGCTCGCCCCAAAAGCTGACATGCGGGCTACAGAGTTTCTAAATGTTCGGAGGACGGAGAGGTAAAAGCTACATAAGGACATGGCGGTACTTTCGTGAGCTGTAAGCAAACAACTAGTTCCTTTATTACCCTTGAAACCTGCACTTGTGACAAGGTTGGACTCAGAGAAATGTGTCAAATGCCAAGTTGCTGTGGGCCAAAGTTCCTGTGAGCACAGTGTGTTAATCAGAAGCTCGGCCGCAGTTAATTTGGCCATTGGCTGGTAGAACTTTGGAACGGGAGTTATCATGACTCGGTATTTCTTACCCAGGTGGTAGGTTGTGGTTGTTCTTTGTGAGGCAGGAGAAAAAAAATCCTTCTTGGAGGAATAGCGTTATAATAGAATTCACCCTACAGAGCCTAACTAGTCAAATAGTTTAATTAAAATATAAGTCTGAAAAGTTAAGAAATATTACATTTGTATGGGCAGAAAGTCCACCTGTAAAGGGTTCCTAAAGATGAAGGAATATTGAAAATACTCAAAACAAAACACTTAAAACAAATTTGAACACTCTCATTGTACCCTGAAAGACTAATTCAGTGTGCTCTGCAGCAAGAATTCTGTTTTTGTAGTGCCTTGCACATCCGAGGTACATTGTAGTCCCTCAGAAGGTATTCTACAGGAATATGATAATCATAGCTGCTCTTTGCTAAGCATTTTCTCTGAACCAGGCCCCAAGAGCTTCATATCTGTCTAGATAGGGAATGTCAGGCCAGTATTAGATGCAAAAAAGGGGGTCAGAGAAGTTAAGTCAAATGCCCAGTATTTCCCAGCTACCAAGTAGCAGAGCTGAGTTTTATTATCTGGTCAAACCTCTATGCATCCCCTTCCCGTTCCGTTCCTCCTCCTTGTTAGAGAAAGATTATTTTCCTTGAATGTCACTGAGTTAATATGAACCTATGTAGCCTTGCAAAACAGGCCAAACGATGTGTCCTCTTTCTTCCCTGTGTGTACGGGCCGGTGGAAATATCCTGTAGTGCCCAGTTACATGGCTTTCCTTGTCCTCTCAGGCTCGTACAAAGATGCGTGGTGACAGCTAAGCACTGCATTGGGTATTACCCACCCCACCCCCCCCAATCGCTTTCCGGGCCAAAGTGTCCTGACCTGCAGGCTCTTCTTTCTGGACTTTGGTCAGTAGCGACCTCTTTTCTGTTTTGCAGCTTGAGGAACCGAGGAGGTCGAAGGACACCTTGCACCTGGTCACCCAGCAGAGCGCAGCAACCTCTTGGCTCGCTGAGGAGCTCTGGTAAGTGGAGGCAGCTTCATCTTCACAGGGCTCCGGGGAGTGTCATCCAGGGGCGGAGGAGACCAGCAGGGGACAGCCGGACGCTGAGCCCCACCTTTCTGTGTTTGCTTAGTTTACCACGAGACCAAAGTGCCCTGTATGTTTGTAAGCTCCCCTGTCCCCAAGAGACTGCCGCGGGCAAACAGAGGGAGAGGGCTTTTGGAAAGATTTCATTCAATCTCTTTTAATATCGACTTCCGCGGAGACGCCTCTTGGTGAGCTCTGCCAGTAATGTTTTGAATGTTGCCACTTCTGTCCTGCACCCACCTTGTCCTGTGCCAGGTCAGGAATTGGGATGCAGCTCAGAGAGCTGCAGGCCCGGGGACACAGGCCTTCCTCTGGTAATCCCCCAGTGCTCTCTACCTCCTGTGTGTCGCAGAGTCTGTGTGCTTTCTCTTTTTGCGGGGAGGTAGGGGCGGTGTTGAGTTTTTAAAGGTAGAAAATGAATGATCTTTGTGAAGTAGTGAAATGATAAAAACTGTACACACTACTGATAGCATTTTAGGTTTCTAATATTGAAAGAAAAACTAGATTTTTTTGGTGACACTACACGATGGTCTCGTAAGGAGTAGGTGGGGACACCAGGAATAAAGTATGTGGGCTCTCAGAGCTGCCAGTGCGGATACTGGAGGCCCTCAGTGAGAGGTCTCTGAATCAGGAATACCCCCCACCTCCAAATAATCTTTTTGGTTTTTTGAAACAGGGTCTCACTGTGTAGCTCAGCCTGTGCTCATGCTCACTGCCATCCTCCTGTCTCAGCCTCCTGAGTGCTGGGATTATAGGCAGGTACCATACCGCTGCCTGGAAAATTCTTTAAAACTACCTAGAGATTGCTTTTAAGCTTATGACCAGATGTTTTTGCGGCTCAGAGAGAAAACTTTCCTTCTGTCACATCATGTCCTGGAAGTGGATCCCAGGTCTAGTTTTCCTGTGAATCCTTTGTATTCTCCTCAGATCTATATTCTTAAAACCTCTTTCACCCAACCTCTCACAGGAAGGTGGTCTGCCTCTCCTGAGGAGTTGTCCACCAGTGGGACCGCTTCCTGTTCTTCCCTTCCTGATGCATCAGGGAAGGGTGGTCATGGGTCTAGTCAGGTATATGGTTTCCCTGCCCAGAAGCTACTCAGGAGGCTGAGGCACGAGGTTTATAAATTCTATTATGCAAGCCTGGGCAACTTAACAATTTAGTAAGTTCTGTCTAAAAAAACAAAACAAAAACAAGACTGGTATGTGGCTCAGCAGCAGAGTCCTTGCCTAGCATGTGAGGCCCTGGGTTCTTTGCACAATACCAAAAAACAAACAAGCCCCCTAAGCTAAGGCACTTTGACCAGCAACTGAACTGATAGATTCAGAAATTTGTGCATGTAGTACACATACGCACAGGGAGTAGGGAATCCTGATTTCACTGATTTGATTTCTCAGTCACAGTGAATTTTACATGGTGTTTTTTTTGGTCTTTTTGTTTTTTTTGAGAGAGGCTGTATAGTTCAGGCTGGCCATGAACTCACTGTGTAGCCAAGCTGACCTCAAACTTGTGATCCTCCTGCCTCCCGAGTGCTGGGATTACAGTCATGCCCCACCATGTCCAGTGATATGGTCATTTTTCTCAGAGGTCTGTGAGAGTGGGGAATAATCAGACCTAGGGAGATCTTTTTAACAGGTCCATAATATTTTTTTCCCCAACCCCCACCCCTCTCAATATTTTTCATTTTGAAATGTTAGCTCCAGTCTGGGATAAGCCTAATTAGCTTTCCCCATACAGAGGCAAACAGACTCACAAGCTTTAAGTGACGCAAGGAAATCTTAAGTGTTTATCATGAACTTCTTCTGACCTCACTGGCTGTTCCGCTTAGAAATAAAAGATAGAAATAGGAAGTAGGGAGATAGGGGGAGGGGTCAAGAGATGCAGGAAGGGAAGAAGGGCCTGATAAAAGGAAAGACGTGTGTTGTGTACACGTACCAGCTCCACACAAGGAGTGCAGACGTTGTGTGCTGCGAGCATGTACTTTAAAAAAAGCTAGCATACAGGTCATTACTTGATTTTTGTCAAGCCACAGGAAAGAGATCAGATGATGGAATCCCTAGGAAAGGTGTGGGGGTGCTACAGAGTCCCTCATGGGACTTTTGAATAAAACAGTAAAACATTTTGAGTCCCGACTTTTCCCCACTAATTATAGTCTAGATTTCTATTTCAAGTCAGTTCACCAACTCAGATGTGGATTTTGTTTAATCTACAATTTGAAAATGGAAGATCCCTTTGAAAAGGTGAGCTGCTCAGCATATTTCTTTAGTACATGGCTCTTCAATCTTGTGAATTAGATAGAGCTCTATTAGTGAAACCACAGAGCACTCAGAAACAAATTTCCCTAAAAATCCCTAGAGAAGAAGCTATACCTTTTAGGAAATCACCACCCCGGCATTTCATTTTAAGAAGATGAACTGGGCGGAGTGCAGTGGTGGATCCTGCAATCCCAGCTAACTGGGAGGCTGAGGAAGGAGGATTTCAGGTTTGGTGAGAACCTCTCTCAAATAAAATAAAAAGGGCTGGGATGTGCAGAGCACTTGCCCAGCACGAGGGAGGCCCTGGGTTCCATCCCCAGCAGCACCGCCAGCACTCCCCGTACCCCACAGGCAGACTTAGGGCGAGCTCTTTGGAGTTGCACAATTCCTGGGGCCCACGTGAAGGAAACTAGGAGAACGATACCACCAAAGGTTAAACAACTGAGCTGACACTGATTGTCTTTTGTTCAGTTAACTACTGACAGGGGCCTATTCCAAAATGACCCTGGGCTGCATAACACAATTTCAGAAGCAGGTTCTAAAAGCGACTTTTATGAAAATGAGAGAGAGATTTTTCCTATTGCATATTGTTTGTCATTATTTACTTTGTATAATCAAAAGATAGACAGACAGAAACAAAGACCCTCAAATTCAACTTGATTCAAATAAACAAAGCTACTACTACCTAAGACCACCCTATGAAAGATACCAGGGCAGATGCATGAGAGGTACAAATATTATTCACACATGATCCTCGCCCCAACACAGGTTTTTTGTTTTATTTTGTTTTTATTGGTACCAGGGATCGAACTCACAACTGCCTGCTTGCAAGGCATGTGCTTATGCCACTGAGCTAAATCCCCAGCCCTTGTTTTGTTTTTTTGAGTGCTATGTAGTTCAGTCTTGCTTTGAACTACCGTGTAGCCCAGGCTGGCCTCGAACTCACAGGGATCCTCCTGCCTCAGCCTCCCAAGCCTTCCATGCCCTGCCGCACCCAGCCTCTCCTTTTGTTTTATCTGATCCCTGAACCAGTTTAACATCAGCAGTACTGCAGGTATGGGCCATTGGTATGGAAAACTTCTGCAAAAATAAACTTCAAATTCCTTGCAATTTACAGATGTGTAATTACTGTGTTAATATAAACTGAAAGCTTTTCGTGTGAGCTGGAGAGTGGTAGTGGATACAGTCAGTGATGTACAGCAAGGCCTTCCCAGAGTAACTAAAATGATGCTGAGCTCAGTTTTCTGAGCTGGAAAAACTGTGTTAAGTAGGATATAAAAGAAGGGAGTTCCAGCCTAGCCTAACCTCAAATTAGAGACACCCCCCCCCACTTTGGTAGTACATGTAATTTTTATTTCATGATTATTATTACTATTGTTATTCTGTTTTTTTATTGGTACATTTTAGATATACATAGTAGATATACATAATATATACATAATGATCACGTACATCATATGGAATTTATATCTGTACATGATATAAATTGATTCTTTTTTTTTCTCCCATTCACCCAACTTCCCTTCAACCCCTCTTTATTTAAAAAAGTTTTGTCTACATTTATTCCTTCTATTCTCTCTCTGTCTCTCTTTCTCTCTCTTTCTTTTTTTGGTCTCTTCTTTCCTTTGCCTCTGCCCCCTGCCTGTCTTCCTTCTCATTTGAATATTTTCTTTCCATTTCTCAGTATCTATTATACATTTTGGTCCTTATTCACACTTTCGGTTTCTCATACTAGAGAAACAATGCAGTAGTTAAACATATGTGTCTGATTTATTTTACTTATGAGTATAATCTCAAGGTGCATTCATTTAGCTAGGAAAGATCTCAAACACATTCTTCTTTATAGCAGAGTAGTACTCCATTGTAAAAACCCACATCTTCTTTATTCATTGACTGATGGGCATTTTGGCTGTTTCCAAGATTTACCTATTGCAAACTGTGCCACTATAAACATGGGTGTGTGTAGTGAGTTCAAGGCCAGCTCAAACTGCATAGCAAGACCCTGTCTCAAAAAAAAAAGAAAAGAAAAAAAAAAAAGAAAAGAAATGTATGTGTTTATCACTGTGATATGATGCTTTTATTTTTTAAATTTTATTTAAAGAGAAAAAAACAAAACAGAAAAAGGGTACAAGTAATACAGAATTTCAAAAAAAATAAACAATAAGAAATAACTAGTTAATAGATTACCTATTGACATCTTAGAAATAGTTGTTCAAGTTACAAAATTAAAGCATATGAAGTGGACATTCAAACAGTGAGACTGCAAAGAGTTGTGTTCAATGATCCAACAAAACTTAGTAATATGATCATCTATCTTACACACTTCGACAATATGATGCTTTTAATTCTTTGGGGAGATACCAACAAGGAGAATAACTGGGTCAAATGGAACCTCTAGTTTTCGATTTTTGAGGAATCTCCACACTGATTTCCACAGTCGTTACACCAGTCTACACTCCCTCCAACAGTGGAGAAGGGTTCTTTTCCCCACGGCCCCCAGCTGTTGATCTCATAACAGCCATTTTTTCTGGAGCGAGATGAAATCTCAGCATTATTTTAACTTGCATCTCTCGAATGACCAGTGACATAGAACATTTTTCATATTTTTATTTGTTCTACTTCTTCATCTGAGAAGTATCTATTCATTTCAGATGCCCGTCTTTGGATTGGGTCTTTCAATTTTGAGGGGTATTTTTTTGAGTTCTTTATATAAAACATATTAGTCCTTTATCGGAGGAACAGCGAGCAAAATTATTTTCCCACACTACGAGTTGTCTTTTCCCTTGGTTGCTGGTTTCTTTTGTTGTGTGAAAGCATTTTATTAAGATGAGCTCCTTGTTGTTGATTCTTTGTGTTTTTTTTTCTAGTGCATGTTGTTTTTATCACAGTAATTTTATACTATAATTTCAAGTCAGGGATTATGATGACCTCTGCATTGCCTTTGCTGCTCAGAATTGCTTTTGCTCTTCTAGATTTCTTCTGGTAACAAATAAAGTTTAGGATTCATGTTGTTTACTTTTCTCTTGTTGCTGGAACAAAATAGATGTCCAAATCAAATGTCCAAATAGATGTCCAAAATCAAAGAGGGAAAGATTTATTTACCTCACAGTTTGTGGAAATTTCAGTCTATACTCAGCCGGGTCCAAGGCGGAGTGGCACATGGCAGAGGGGACTGGAAGACAGCAAAAGCAACAAGAGAGGAGCACAGAGAAGACTCTTTCTGTGTCTTACATTGTACAGAGGCTCCCCACCCTGGGGCGAGTGTAGCACTCACACCCGTAATCCCAGCATTGGACCAGGAGTCATTCACAAACTCTAGAAGCCTGCCTCCATGATGGCATGAGGCTTTGGGGGACATCAGACACAAGCTATAACAGGATTGTTTTATCTAATTCTGTGAGGTATGCTAATGGTATTTTGATTGGAGTTGCATTAAGTCTGTGTAACAATTTTGGAACAATGGCCATTTTCACTATATTAGTTCTTCTTACCCCAGAACAAGGAATATCTTTCCATTTTCTGATACTCTCTCCAATCTCCTGTTTCAAAGTACTGTAATTTCAAGGTAAAAGTCTTTTACTTGCTTTGTTAGATTTATTCCTAGATAGTCCATTTATTTGGATGCTATTATGAAGGGTGTTGGGAACCTAATGTCTCCCTCAGTGAGTTTGTTGCTTGAGTACAGAAAGGCTGTTGATGTTTGAGTGTTGACTTTGTTTCCAGTTATGTTACTGAATTTGGTAACGAAATCTAAAGAGAAGTCTTTTGGCAGAGTTTTTGGTGTTTTCTAGGTAGAATATCATGTTATCCACAAATAATGATAGTTGAACGTCTTCCTTTCCTATCTTATTCCTTTTATTCTTTCCTCTTGTGTAATTGCTCTGGCTAATGTTTCCAGAACTATATTGAATATGAGTGATGACAGAAGACGTTCTTGTCTTGTTCCTGATTTTAGAGTGAAAGCTTTTAGATTTTGTTCATTTAGTGTGATGTTGGCTGTTAGTTTGCATAGATGGCTTTTATCAGATTGAGTTAAAGTCATGTATTCCAATTTTTTGCAGGTTTTTTTTTTTTTATCATGAATGGGTGTTGGACTTTATCCAACACTTTTTCTACATCTGTAGAGATGATCATACGGTTTTTGTTTTTGGTTCTGTTAATATGATGTATTACATTTATTGATTTGTGTATGTTGTACCATCCCTGCATCCCCCACGAAGAATCCTACATGGTCATGGTATGTAATCTTCTCAATAATATGCTGCATTGTTTGCCAGAATCTTATTGGTATCTGTGTTTATTTAGGGAGATTGCCTGTAGTTCTCTTTTTTTGGTTCTGGTATCAGGGTAATGCTTGCTTCCAGGAATGAGTTTGAAAGTATTGCTTTATTTTATTTTATTTTATTTTATTATTTTGCTTCCCTTTCAATTTCATTAAAGAGTTTGAGGAAAGTGGCATTAGGTCTTCTCTAAATTTCTTGTAGAATTCCGCAGTGAATTTGTCAGGGCCAGGGCTTTTCTTTGTTGGTAGATTTTTAATTATATCTTCAATTTCATTAACTGACATTGGTTTATTTAGAATTTTTATATCTTGATTCAGCTTTGGTAATTCATATGTATGTAGAAATCTGATCATTTGTTCTGTGCCTTCCATCCTATCAAAATACAGGTTCTTGAAATAAATATTGATGGTATAGGTTTCTGAAGGATCCATTGTGATTTCACTCTTTTCATTCTTAATTGCATGAATTTGAGTCTTTCTTTCTTTCTTTTTTAATAATATTGACTAAAGGTTTGTCAATTTTGTTTAATCTTTCAAAGAACTAGCTCTTCACTGATTCTTTGAATTGTTTTCTTAGTTTTCAGTGCATTAATTTCTGTTGTGATCTTTATCATTTCCTCCTTTGTATGAATTTAGGGCTTCTTTTTCTAGAAGCTTCAGGTCTAATAAGTTGTTTATTTGAGCTCACTCTCTTTCTTCGTCATGGGAATTCACCACTATAAATTTCCCTCATAGGACTGCTTCATTGCATTCCATAAGTTTCAGTATGTTGTACTGGTATTATTGTTTAATTGTAGAAACTGTCTAATTTCTTCTTTAATTTTGTTTGTGACCCATTGGTTGTTCAAGAGGGTTTTATTTAATGCCCACGTGTTTATGAAGTTCTTGTGGTTTCTTTGATTGTTGGTTTCCACTTCATTGCACTATAGTCTAATAACATGCATGGGATAATTTCAATTCCTTTGTATTTATTTAAGCACATTCTGTGAGCTACTATGTGATCTATTTTGGATTATGACCCATGTGTCGCTGAGAAAAATGTGTATTCTGATGGACAGTGGATCACCCCAGACATCTACTAAGTCCATTTGTTAAAAAGTTTGGTTTAGTTCTGATATATATATATATTTGATCTGTTTGTTAAAAAGTTTGGTTTAGTTCTGATTATATATATATATATATATATATATTTGATCTGTTTGTGACAGTGGGGTATTGAGGCCCTCCATTATAGTTGTGTCCGTGAATGATTTTCATGTCTTTAACATTTGTTTTACATAGTTTTGTGCACTGGTATTTGGTGCATGTATATTTCTGATTGTTATCTCTTCCTCTTAGATTGTTCCTTTTACAAGGGCATAGTGACCCCTTTGTCTCTCTTAATCAATCTTGGTTTGAAATCCACTTTGTGTGCAATAGAGTAACTATTCCATGCTTTTTCTGGGTTCTTCTTCCACAGAATATTTTTTCTGCCCTTTGACTTTCAGTCGATGAATTTCTTTTTTAGTTAAATGTGTTTTTTGTATGAGATCTTGCTTCTTGATTCATTCTGCCAATCGGTTTCTTTTGATTGGTCACTTGAGACCATTTACAGTGGTGGTTATAAATGATATGTATTGACTTATCGCTGTCATCTTATTTTCCTGTTGGTTCCCTTTTTTCCCCCCTCCATTTAATTACTTGCCTTGCTTGGTGGATTCATTCTGTTGGGGTCCCTGGAGTTGTAATTCTTGTGGTCTCTTTCTAGAATGTGCTTCACAACATTTTAGAGTGCTCAGTTGGTATCTATGAATTTCCACAGGTGTTCTTTGTCATGGAAGTATCTCATTTCTCCATCAGTTTTTTGGGTTTTTTTTTGTACCAGGGATTGAACTCACGACTTTACACTTGCCAGGCAAATGATTATGCCACTGAGCTAAATCCCCAGCCCAAATTTCTGAAATTATGATTATTATATACTTTGGAGAAGATCTTGTTGATCAAGGTATTTCCCCATTAAAAAAGTTTTTTTTCCACCTAGGCAAAATTCTCATAGATCCACCAATCCCTTTAGTTAATGTTCTTTGATGACTTGCTCTTTGCCAAGTGCTATGGTTTAGATCTCCAGTGTTCCTGGAAGGGTCTCATGATCCAGAGGTGGGCTGTGAGAAGGAGGGGTGAGAGGCATGGCCCGGAACAGGTGTTCTCGTCCTGGCTCCTCCCTTGTGTGTCTGATTCCTGATTGGGTTGGCAACTGTCCTTTGCCTTCCCTCCCATCATGACCTCTCCTCCTCGGAGCGAGCCAGCCAGGGGCTCAGTCACCTGAAAACTGGGAGCCAGATGAATCTCCCCTCCTTTAAGTTGCAGGCATCTGGTATTTCGTCCCAGGAGCACAAAAATAGCTAACACACCCAACAAGATAAATTATTTTCAACACTGAAAAAGCAGAAAGGCAGAAATGAGCCATGATTCACCCAATATCAAGACAGCAACTGGGTGCTTGCCTGCAAAGGAAGTCTGTCTTCCTACAAGGAAGAGGTTTTATTCCCCTCTGGCACAAAGAAAAAGAAAGATATGAACATCAACAAAATGTCTAAGTGTCTTTTGGCGAATAACAGGTCAGTGGTGGCTTCAGACTTTGTAGGAGGAGAGTTCATGCTCTAGAAAGCCAGGGGAACAGTCCCAAGGTTCTGAGGCTGAAATCTGCGGCAGATTTCCTGAGTGACACTGAAATGTCAGCACCGAAGTTCCCAGAAACATGGATTTCAAGCTAGCTGTTGTCTTGCATCACAGTTGTACCGTGTCGGGCGCCATCCAAGGCTGCACATTGGTTAAAACAGGTCGCTCCCAGATGTGTCCACAGCTGCAGCACCCAGGACAGACAGAAATAGAATGCCTCGTGTTCACCTCAGCCCTACTTCCCAGGGTCTGTACTGGTACTGGTTACCAGTAAATAACAAGAGTCAGGTAAATCCCGTTGGTTTCATCAAGAATAACAAAAAATTCTGTGTCTGTAAAATCAGTGAGGTTCTGAAACTAAGACCTCTTGCTGCCTTGAACTGGGGCATCTTTCTCTGCTTCAGATTTCAATCATTTTGCAAACTTGTAAAAGATGATAATGTTACAGGTGCCATTAAGCCTCTAAGTTAATTGCTCTGAGGGGAAGCCCAGGCACCAGTATTTTAAAAAAAAACTCTGTGCTTGAGTACATCCTGTGTGGGCCGCTAGAGGTTAGACATTTACCTATTAGCCTAGAAAATGGCTAGGTCCTGAGCTTTCGTACCTGAATGCATACTTTGGGATTCCCTCGCAGGTGGTTGTGATTTTGTTTTCCCTACTGTGTGCAGAGATGAACTAGGATTTGAAAACTTCTCAACTCCTCGGAAGAAGCTAATAGTCTGCTTGGTGAAGTCCTGTGTGAAAACAGTTCCCATTTATACTCCCTGCTCCATGTCCCATGAGCCCAGAAAAAGAATCTTCTTACAACATTGCTCAGAATGCACTGAATTACTTTATGCATAGAACCTGTTGATACAGCTCAATGTGAAAGGACTATTTTTGTCTTGTAATAAGCACTGGTATCTTTATGTGATGTTCACTTAAAATACACACAGGCATACATATACACACATTTTAGTTTCATTTTAGGTCTTGGTGACGATGCTGGGGTGTCTCCAAAGTCCCACTTGGCTCCTAGTCACTTATAAGAAGGGGTTAAGAAGTTGAGGCAGATGGTACCTCGATTCTAAAATGAGGAAGCCAGCGGGACGTCGTGGTGCACACCTGTAATCCTAGCCCTCGGGAGGCTGAGGCAGGACTACAGCTGCAAATTCAGCTGAGGCTACCTATGAATTCAAGGACAGCCTGAATTACATTCCAAGACCCTGTCTCAAAAAAACCAAAACTAAATAAAATTTTAAATAGGAAGAAGCCAAGGTTGACTCCTAACAGAAAAGCTGAATCTCAACTCTGGTCTCTTGGTGCTACTGACCTTTCTCTTCACCTGGCCACCCCGCTTAAAGATTTCTTTTTTTGGCATTTCCTAACACTATCCTTTTCCTATTCTGTTCCAAGTCGTAAGTTTATACCCAAATTATTACAATAGCCATGGAAGGGTGTGGGAGGACCTGAAGGAAGCACAGAAAAGTGTCAGCAATTGTTGAGTTTGAACGGTAGGCACCTGGTTTAATATCGTTCATGTTTGTTTTTCTGCAACTTCTATGTACTTTCATAAACAACTAGTGCTTTTCTTAAAGAAAAACAAAACTTCTAGTGGGTGCAAATGTTTCTGTCCTTTACGCAGCCTGGTCTGTGGCCAGATATCAGAACTGTCTTTCACAAATGCATTTTTCTTGTCTTTATCTTGTTTATACCTTCAGAGGCTTCATTCAAAAACCCAAACTCCTGAAATTGTAAAATCCTAAGGTGGAGCTACCCTTCTGCCTGTCCCCTCACTGTCCTCCCCCTAGCCCTTGTTTTTGGAGCCACAGCCCTAATGTCCTAGGTCAGCAGAGCCCCAATCACTTCTGTCTCCGCGGGGACCCTTGTACCTGACCTTCCCTCTTCACCTGTATAAATGTCCTCCTTTGGAGCTCAGTTCAGGTACAACCTCTTCCAGCTCATCCATGCCACTCTCATCAAGGATGGCAAATAGGGATCATCTTTTTGGGGGGTGGAGGGGAGATAGGATCTTGCTCTGTAATTCTGGCTAAACTTGAACTCACTATGTAGCCCAGGTTGGCCTCAAACTCATGGTGATCTTCCTGCCTCAGCTTTCCTAGTGCTGGGATTACAGGCCTGGGCTACCACTCTGGGCTCTAATGTTCATTTAATACATCTGGTCCAGGTAGGGGAAGATGGTGGCACAGAGAACTGAGAAGAAATGAGGTCTGTGGTCAGTAGTGCTTTCTCCCATAAGTAAAGAACAAGTTACAGAATGTATGTCATGGATTTTTCCATCCAGATGTATAGTTATTCATTCATTCATTTATTTGGGCATGCACATGGGTGTATTTGAGACAAATTCTTATTATGTAACCCAGGCTGACCTCATGCCTCAGCCTCCTGAGTTCTAGGATTACAGGTGTGTGTTTTTCAACCTGGGATATCCAATAGGATACTCAATAGCTAGATGTCGCTCTTTAAATTTAGATTAGCCAAAATTAAATATAATTTAAGTGTTCCTTAGTTGGGTTGCCCGCATTTCAAACGTTCACGAGCCATGCATTTCAAGGCATGGTGGCTGTACTGCCAGATGTGGTGGCACATGCCATAATTCCAGCACTCAGAAGGTTGAGGCAGGAGGATCCCAATTTCAGGGTCAGCCTGGACTAGATAGTGAAACCAGGCTCAGGGGAAAAAGCCATGTACTGAACATCAAAGGTAATTGAACCTTCCTCCTGCTATAGAAGTTTTATCACGTGGCTCTGTTTTACACATGCAGTTACGTAACAGTGTTGCACGGGGTGTATTCGTTTTGTGTATAGTTTTTTGCAGTAAGACTAAAAGACTTTATGGGTAAGAGTTGGAAATATTTCATAAGTATTTGTTGAGTTCAATTTTTAGTACTAAAATGTACTCTTTTAGTACTCTGAAGTAGGAAAATAATTAGAATTCAGGAAACTGAGTTTCTGTCCCTGACCTGTTTGTCCCCAGTTAGTGTGTGACTTGAAATATTTCACTTAACCACAGTGGGTCCTAATTTCCTCTGAAGTGCTGGGAGGAAGTGTGAACATTTGTACACCAAGCTATATCCAAGGGCATTGCTAGGGTTTTTTTTTGTGTGTGTGTGTTATATATGCATCCTTTACTTTTAAATAAAAATGCAAACACATATGTGCTCAAAGAAAACAAGACGATTTTAAACTATTCAACTTTAGTTTATGTTTTATTTTATTTTTCATGGTACTAGAAATTGAACCCAGGGCCTTCTCACTGAGCTACATTCCCAGACCTTTTTCTTTTTCTTCTTTTTCTCCTCCTCCTCTTCTTCTTCCTCCTCTTTTCTTTTAATTTTTAAGGGTTAGACAGAGTCTCACTAAGTAGCTGCATTGCTCAGGGTAGGGTTCAAACTTGTGCTCCTCCTGCCTCAGCCTCCTGTGGGAGTTGAAGCTGTGTACCACTTTTTGCAGTGTTTTTATTTTTATTTATTTTTGTCTTTTTGAGACAGAGTCTCACTATGCAGTGCAGGCTGGCCTTGAGCACATTTTGTAACCCAGGCTGGTCTCTAACTTGCAACGATCATCTGACGTAGGCCTCCAAGTGGCTAGCATTTTCACTGTTTGCAGTGTTTGAGCAGGAACTTAGGGCCTCACACATGCTAGGCAAGCACTCTCCCATGGATTTAAGCCCTCAGCCTTCTGGCTTATTTTGAGACCTGTTTGTCTAATTGTCCTAGTGAGAGTGTCATTTCTGCCACATTCACAGCTGATTTTTAAGCCTAGGCTCTTGCGTGTGCTGTCTAGGCAAGCTGAGCTACATCCTAGCCCCGAGTTCTTCTTTGAAGAGAACCATGGCAAAGATGCAGTGATGCCCTGTGTAGAGGGTGCAGATCCAGGGCAGGTCAGATGGAAGATAGGCAGCCATCATCTCTGGTAACATCTACCAGCCATTTAGCTTAAAAATCAGATCTGCAAGCTCGCCAGCCAATACTTTAAATGAGGAACCAGTGAGCTGGAATTTGTGTGTTCTGCTAGCTAAGAAGTTTTCTTTTATATTTTTAACAACTTGGGGTATGCAGGAGGAAGAAAAAATATGCTGCTGAGCTGGGTGTGATAGCACATACCTGTAATCCCCAAACTCGGGAGGCTGAGGCAGGAAGATCACTGTGAATTCGAAGCCAGTTTGAACTACATAGCAAGATCCTGTTTAAAAAAAAAAAAAAAGGGGGCTGGGGATTTAGCTCAGCGGCATAAGCGCCTGCCTTGCAAGCAGGCAGTCATGAGTTCGATCCCTGGTACCGATAAAAAGGAAAAAGACAAAAAAACAAAACAAAAAAAAAAAAAAAAAAAAAAAAAAAAAAGGCAATAGAACCTGGACAGCTTACAGAGCCCACAGTGCCTACCATCAGGCTCTGACTGCTCATGGACAGCAGCACCACCGTGCAAGCACTTCATTTCTGAAAGGCCATGGGGCCTGTAGCTCAGCACAGTAGGGAAAACTCTGTGCTCTCTATGTGTTATCACTGATGATATGGAAAAGCAGCCAAGCAGCTGGGGAGCCAAGGGGATACTGGCTTCTGTCACCTTCATATCCCAACGCTACAAAGCAGGCAGGGACCCGTGACCCTGTGTGCTGAGGTTGGAAGGTGAGTTCTTGGATCCACAGTCAGTGGCTTCTGTCTTGGCTTTGGGACTCCAATGAGTTACGGTTTGGGCCGAGTTCTGCTTGATATATGCTTAGCAGGCATAAGCACAGATTCCAGGCTCAGTGGTGCACATGTGTAGTCCCAGATACTTGGGAGGATGAACAGGAGAATCGCTTGAGGCCAGGAATTTGAGGCCAACCTGGGCAACACAGTGAGACCCTGTGTCAAGAAAACAAGAAACACACAAAACCAGGGCGGGGGGTCTAGTCAGTGGTTGCACACTTGCCTGGTTTGTGAGGGACCCTGGGTTTGACCCAGCACCACATTAACACAAAATAAACTTGGGAGGCTTTTCGAAGGGGAAGGCTGTGAAAACCTTGGTGATTCAAGGCCATTTAAGGGGGAACTGTGCTTGCATCTCAGCTTGTTCTCCTTTTTACTCTGGCTGCTATTCCTGTCAGCACTGCAGAATCCAGATTTCATGGGCAAATAAAGGGTCTGAGCTGGCACAGTCAGGCCAGTATCTGACTTGGCAGTGGTGCTGCCATGAGGCCAGGACACGTGTCAAGGTCATGGTTTGTCTTACTTTTCTTTCCGGTGCCCACCTGTGGATTTCTCCAGCCCTCTCTTTCTAATAAATCTGCCCTTGAGGCTTGGCTTCCAAAATACACCCCTCCCCTTAATTACTTCACCTTCCCATTTCGTCATCTTTCTCCTGTATACTGGCCTTTTTTCTCCTCTTCTTGTACTGCTCTGTCCTCTAGACTAATATTCAAAGCCCTTGGCTTTCATGCACATGAGTGCTGTACTGTAATTCGGTGTGCCTCACATCTCTAACAATAATCAGCCACATATATGGGGAAGCCCCTCCCCTACCAAGCAAATTCACTTTGGTATTTGCAGGTTACTCCGCCCAGTGGAGGGCAAATACCTGCTTCCATGCTGGTTCATCAAGGAACTCTCCCTTGTTTATTGGCAGTTGAGCCCAAGCTCGTTAAATATAACCTGTGGCCTGGGTCATGATCTTGTGAAAAACAGCATTGCTTTAGTTGGTACAGATTCATTTGGAGAAATTCCCAGCCCATTCCCAAGGATGAGTCTAGCACAGCAGTGGTTCCCAGTGGCTTCCGGTTAATGGTGTTGCACAGTATCTGTGCTCCATTGCTGCGCACTGATCCCCAGCCCAGAACAGTGTTGTCAATCATGAGTGGCCTTGGTTTGCTCCAGGTCCAAATGGAAGGTCCAGAAGGAAGTTCTGGATGCATTTCTCTGACACAGCCTAACAACTTCTCTCCTGTGCTCATAGCAGAACATGCAGCCGTGAGACTCAGAGATGAGCAACGGAAATGCATTCACTAAAATTCAGGACACGTATGCAATGTGCAAAAATATAGTCATGGTTAAATTTTTACGTAGGGGTTTTTTTTTTTTTTTTTTTCTTTTTCTGGTACCAGGGATCAAACTCGGGATCGAACTCACGACCGTGCGCTTGCCAGGCAGGCATTTATGCTACTGAGCTAAATCCCTGGCCCTGTTTAAATTTTTAAAAATGTTATTACAAGAATAGACACAATGCTATTACCACACACACACACACACACACACACACACCATGTTCTCCCTCACATGTTTGAGCACACTTATCCTGTCATTCTTTCATTCACTTTCTGAAGCCGTTCTGGAAATACTCTTTCATGAGTATCTTCAGTTGTGCCATTGTGGTTGCCTCAGTGTCCCCAGTAGATTAAAACTGTTTACATTTTATAGTCATTTTGACTTCAGGGAAGAGCCAGAAGTCACTTGGTACCATATCTGGTGAAAAAGATGGATTAGGAAACACTGTAATGGATTAGGAAACAGTGTAATGTCTTGATTGGGCAGAAATTGCTGTAGATGTAAAGTATGAGCTGCTGCAGAGGCGACAAGAGGGCCCGAGGATGTAGCTCGGTGGCACAGGTCCCTGTCTGGCAAGTGCAAAGTCATGCGTTCAATCCCTGGTACCAAAAACAAAACAATAAAACAAAACAAAGTAGCAATAATAGGGGGATAAATGTGTTGGAAGTGAGGGAGAGTATTTTGAGAAAGGTTAATGACAATGTGTCTTTTACAATAGTGATTTTTTTATTTAAACATTTAGCATATTTTAACATACCTTGTACATGTGGAAAAGCCAACCATCTTTGGGAATGTCCATTTTTAGACTGCACCATAAACCTAATAGTTTTAAGCTAAAATTTTTACAATCTGATTGGGTTCCAATCTTCCTGCCCACCAATATTTAACTTTCCTTGTTTCTTGTGTTTCTTGTGTGAGGAAACAGATTACAGTAGTGCTTACCACATACTTTTTTTATTTTGAGAGAGGGTCTTGCTAAATTATTACCCAGGCTGGTCTTGAACTTGTGATCCTCTTGTCTCAGCTCCCAAGGTGCTAGGACTACAGGCCTGTGCTACCACACCTGGCATCTTTTTCATTTTCTAGAAAATGTTAAATATCCAAGACTAAATAACCATAGTTAGTTCTTTCAAGCACAAATGACATTCCGGGTCCAAAGTGGCTAGTGCGCCAGCAATCAGTCAAAGTTTCTCCTTAAAATGACCATCATAATTGTGCACAGAGCTTTTCTGTACTTTCCATATGCTTTAGGGTTGAGATTTAATAAAATTAATATTTTACTGTTTTATCAAGACACAGTTTATTGTGCCCCACCCCTAATCCCTGTTCCTGGGAATTGAAAGCAGGGCTTTTAGCACAGTATATGAGTCCTGTAACACTAATTTACACCCTCAGCCCCCATCAAACATTTATTTATCTACATAGTATTGGGACTGATACTAGTCCACTTTAGAGGCACTGCCTCTTACAGTGGCAGCAGATTGCACCCCTTTTTGGTCCCTAGCACAGAAGTTAGCATAGTGCATTCAGTGTCTCGGTGACCTCTTGGGGCTCCAGGGACCTCACTCTGAAAGCTGTTGGTCTAGGAGATGATATTCCCTGTGAAAGAAAGACCGCTCTGGGTGGTGTAGCTCGCTCATGTACTCCCTCGCCTATTCCAGCTTATTTTTTTCTAGGGCTGAAGAATTTGTATTATTCCAGCTTCTTGCTTGGGCATCTTGGGAGAACACTAAAGGCTTCCAGAATCTTCCTTCATCTGGGTTGAGGTCCAGCTGGGTAGTAAACTGTTGCTGAGCCCACACGCCTGGCTCTCTTCAAAGCCCTCTCCTGCAGGAGTTCCCCGGCCTTGGGAGGCTCCAGAGTAATCTCCACATCTCCTCTTCTTTTCCCACGTTCCAGGTAGCTCAAAAGCCTTTGCAGAATCTGAATATATGCTGGCCTCACAGTCTCCCAGGGTAGAAGCGGCCCCAAAGCATGCTCTGATGCAGCCTGGAGCACAGGGCAGCAACCTCTTGAGGTTCCTATTCTGTCCCACCAGAGCTCTGAAGTTGGACATTCTGGGGTATACCTTCACCTGGCATACCACTGACAAAAGAGCAAAAACTCAGTTTGGAAATGCCGAGCTAGGGGCAGGAGGTGTCACTGCAAACCACTTACACAGCACGCAGTCCTTTCTCGGGGGCGCATAATAATTTAGCCTGTGAGCAGTGAGAGATAGCAGTGAGTGATGACAGTAGCCTCCCGAGTGCCGTGTAGAGCACAAGAAGCCCTCGAAAAAGAACACAAAACAACAGCAAACAGATACAAAAAAAGAAGAAAAGGGAAAAATTTAAATGTAAAAAAAGCACAGGATGTCTTAATATAACCTACAGGATTTAAAATCAAATATCAAAGTTGTTACAGGAAAAAAATGACCCAAAAATGTTTAAGTGAAGTGCAGGAACCCACACTACTTCCTTGGATTCTGTGGCCAGACGACAGCTCCAGCCTAGAGTTGGTCAGTAGATGGGGAGTGAAGGCATGGGTGGCTGCGGAGATCAGAAGAGCAGGTGGAGGGAAGGGAGTGGGGAGGAGGCCCAGGAGAGCAGGACTCCAGCGCATCTTAAAGAGGCACAAAATGACAGAGGCACAGGCCCATCCCAGGGTGAGTGGACCTCAGCGTCACTGGGCTGTGAGCCCGAGCCCCAGGGACGACCCTCCTGGATTCTCTTGTCTGCTGACCTGTTCGATGCAACTGAATGAAACCTGCTACATCAAGTTCATGGTTGTTCTGCTCATTTCTCGAACTGTGCTTGGTTTTTGTTTGTTTGTTTGTTTGTTTTGCAGGGGGGGGAGCGTGATTTAATGGCTGGCTCAGTTGCCAGCTTGACTTTATAGGTCATTTTTCTTATTCAATTAAAAAAAAGCCAGACGTAATTGACCTAGACCTGTAATTTCAGCACTTTGGGAGGTTGACGTAGGAGTTTTAGCAAATTCAAGCTCAACCTGAGTGATTTAGTAAATTAGCAAGACCCTGAATCAAACTAAATACATCCAGGCCTGGTGGTACAAGCCTATAATCCCAGAATTTGGGAGGCTGAGGCAGGAGGATCACTGCAAGTTGGATATCAGCCTGGGGTACACAGTGAGTTCAAGGCCAGCTGGAATACATAGTGAGACCCTGTCTCAAAAAAGAAAAGGGCTGGGGATATTTTGGGAGCATTGAGATGGGGTCTCATGGCTGGCCTCGAATTCCCAGGGGTCCTATTGCTGCAGCCTCCCGAGTGCTGGGGTTACAGGTATGGGCCTCCACATACGGCCCCCCAACCTTGCTTTCGGTTCAGAAAGCTCTTCGGATTTCTCTTTCAGTGTCCAGCTGAGGTCCCGGACACAGAAGCGGGAAGAGACAGATGCCAGGGCCCCAGGGGTCAGGAGAGTGGGGAGTCCACTTGCCAGGGAGGTTGATGCCTGCACCCCAAGAGGGGATCAAAGAAGCTCCTGTGGAGGAGCCACCCCCCCCTCCACTCACCATGTCACTTCAGAGACTTGCCTTTCTTCAAGGGGCACGAGAGGCCAGAAAGGGGGTTTTAAAGGCCGAGACCCTGCAACTGAGGGGGAAAAGCTGAGCAGCCCAGGGGGAGCAAGGGAGGAGCGGAGGACTGTCCAGGGGCTGCGACCCAGGACACAGATGAGACTTGGCGAGGACCTGCTAGCAGGCCAGGGTGGCTGGAGTTGGGCAGAGGGGAGGCCCAGCCTCAGCGCCAGGCGGTCAGCCTGGGCAGCCTGGGCTGCGATGGGGTCCGTTCCAGGCTCTGAACCTCGGATCTCTTTGCTATGGAGGCCGGGCGACACCGGCACCCAAAGCCGAAGCCGAACGGGTGGATGGTGTCACAGCGACACAGGACACATTCAAGGCGCTCAGGGAGGCCAGGCAGGAAGCAGGGAGGGAGCCATGGCCAACCCTCCCCGGTTGGCTAATTGTGTTAGAGGGCAGAGGAGAGGGATTGTGCAAGCCAGGAGAGCTTAGCCCGGGGCAGCCCGGCCCTGTCCCATGCCCCTGAGCAGGGAGATAAAGGCAGATAAGCGGCCCTTTGGGAAACCCACCCAAGACAGATGAGTCAATCTGACCTGGGAGAAGTCAATCAGCTGCCTTTATGCACAGAACTAACCCAGAGCTTCGGTAACCCACCCAGGAAATAAGATGAGACCCCCACTACACAGAAGGTAGGGAGGGCAGGACACCAAGGCAAGCCCTGCTGTGGAGATGTAAAGGATGGCTCTGCTCAGTGTGGGAGACTTGGGGTTCTTTAAGATACCCCTCAGGGCTGTTGATAGTTTTAATTTCATAGATGAGGAAACAGCCTCAGAGAGGTCAAGGTACTTGCTTAAGGTCACACAGCTGGCGTGTAGAAACACTGTGATGTCAAGTCTTCCTTCAGTTTCCTTTCCACTCGACTAGACCTCCGAAATGCAGAACTGTGAGTGCGCGTGGGGACTGAGGTCAGGTGGGGAGGAGAGGATGGCTGTTCCTGTTTGCCTAACCTGTGTGTGCATGTGTGCGTGTGATTCCAAAGCCAGAGCAAACTCTGCCTTCTTCTCTGGGTCTCCTTTGGTGAGCAGGGCTCATGGGCCCCGATAACTGCTTCCTCAGACCGTCCTCTCTGCGCTTGGCAAGCAGGTAGGTGTGTGGCCCACCAGGGCCAAGATCCTGCCGGCTCCAGAGGTGCTTCCTGTAAGGGAAGTAGACAGGTGATCCCCGGCTCCCTCCAGTTAACCCCGCCGGTGCCAGGAAGCAGCTGGTATTCTGGGCGTGCAAATCCCGGGGAGCCGGCAGGTTTCTGTGATCCTCCAGTTGTACAGTAATTGTTAACTCGAATGGAATGCGAGACTTCTGGTTCGAAGCAGAGCTGCTTCTTAACTGAGACCAAAGTACTGGGGCGGGGTGGGGGGTGGTTTGCAGAGAACGGGATGTAGATTTTGTTGGGGTGGAAGAGAGTTTATGGAGACCTTTTTCAAGTTGTGTTTTCACTGCTGAGCAGGAATACTGTGTGTGGAAGGTCAGTCAGTCGCTGCTGCGTGCGGACGCCCTGGGGTGCTCGCCCCTTTGTTAATCTTTGTCTTACACACCTTCATGTGGCAAGCCAGATCTTGCCCATTCGGGATTAGAACAATGAGCTTATCACAATGCCACCTTCTAAACAGAACAACAAAAAGCCCCTAGTACCAGGGCGTATTTCTAGAAGCCTTTCCTGCTGCTGTCCGCAGCCCTCTCTCTCTCACACACACCCTCTGCAAATCTGGGGTCCTCCTTCCCTTTTCTGTCCCGAGGGAAGTGTGGAAATAAAGCCTGCTTGTGCATTGACACTATTGTACACCACACAGTATCTTTGCGACCATTATATTGTGTTCTCTCGATGATGTTTGCTCTAAGGGTGGGACACAGGCTGTTTAGTGTCTCGTAAAACATTTACCCAAAGCACTGAGCCGTGGGTTTGAAGGGCATTCCGTTGCCAGTGTGTGGGAGGAGAGAGCAAGCCGGGCCGAGAGCGCCAGGTGTTTGGCAGGTACTTGTTTCGTTCTTCAGTATTTTTTAATATTTAAAATTCCAGATTACATACAATTTGGGCTCCTTTCTGCTGATGGAGCAGGGATGGTTAGGGGGTGATTAGAAAGAATTTCTTTGCAAATTCTCTTTCTCTGTGGCTGTGTGGCTTTGGGGACCTAGAGGATTGCCGAGTTCTGGCAAACATTGCTTTTGGTTTTTTAAGAGGGACGTGAGTGTCGCAGGAGGGGAGGGGCGGAGTGGGGTCTCTCTGTGCTTGAGGCTCCTGGGGGACCCAGCCCCACACTGGCGTTTGCTTTAGTGAGGAGTTCAGCGGCAGGTGCCTGGATTCTAAATGGCAAGTGTCACCTTGTGCTGTGCATGGTGACTCATTTCATTTGAAGGTTTTTGCTAAATGGTGGCTCTGGTCTCATGAAAATACTTTCAGACTTTCTGCCCTGCCCCCTCCCTCCCTTCTGTTAAATGTAGACAAGATAACAAATTAAAGGTCAGCCTTCAGACTGCCTCTTATCTTCACATCTGTGTTTCGGAACGGGGCGGCTTGAGAAGGACTAGTCATGGTTTTGGAGAAACTAATGAGTAAATCTTTGTTGGGAGTCCTGTCTTTATACTCTAACTTTGGGGGGCATAGAAAAATGTAAGTGCATGTGATAAAACTGAAACCCTAATCAGCTGTTTACCTGTGATCATTATAATAGCAAGATCCTGGACACAGATACCTGTGACTGTGCTGTCCGTAAAACTCAAATAGAGACTAGAAAAGTCTAGAAAAAGAATAGCACTGAAAGGTTTCTGTGATCACCAGTTTTAGTTTTGCAGTTTAATACACGAAGTATAACAACCATATGGAATCTTCGGCCTGTTGACTGTAGCAGACAAAATTAGGAAGACAGGGCACTAAAATTTAAAAGCTCATTAATTATGAGAAAAACATGATCTGTATTCATTTCTGCCCAGTGACACAGTGGCAGTTCCTAAGACAAAGGTCTTCCGATAAATTTCCAGTCATTTAAAAGTGGCCAGGAGAAATGATTATTTGAAAACTGGAAAAAGCTTCTCACAGGGGAGAGCTTCCCTGTTGGCTTCGTGTGTTAAGACAAACAGCACTCGATCTAACAACCCAGAGGTTGTAGGGAGCATTGAGAGTGGGTTCTCCAGGAGAACGGCAGAGTTGGTGTCTGTTTAATGCACAGCAGAAGTCCGGGTTTACCAGCAAGTCATTTCATTACCTTGCCACTGAAAAGTTTACTTAACCTTTTTAACGAGTGGATTAAACTTTTCTTACCTCTCTTTTAAGCTTTCGAAACAAGAGTATGAAAACTTGCCTGTCACACAGGTGCATTTAGATTCTTAGGCAGCTGTGAAGTTTTTGACCTTCTGTGATACCACATAAATCGAAAATAAAAATTCTGTCCTGCAGAAGAGCTTATGCATTCATTCTGTGATCTGTAAAGTTCAGTCTAAAATTTTGTTGGAGGCACAGAAAAGACACTGGAGGAAAATATCTAAACACAAACTATCTTTAGGTAGTGTCGTTTCTTGGTTTGCTTTTATTCCATCAGGCAAATTGTTGTTCTATGTAATCTGTTCCTTTGGTTGTACTCGATTTCATGTTCCCCAAGTCTCTGGAATAGTAGAAAGTGGAGTCACCAAAGGGTACATTTACACCTCTTGTCAGAGGTTAGAGCTTCATTGCAGTTTGTGGATGGGTCAAATCATGGATCAAATGAAACCCTAAATAACTTGCCCACATCACTGGCATTTTAAAGTTTGCTACTGTAAAATCAGAGATGATAATAATGCTGTATGTCAGGTTGGCTTTATAATGCGCAGAATTGAGTAATGTCTCTCTACAAGGATTGTTGTGTGTCTGTCTGTTCTATAGAATGCTAGTTACTCTTTTATTTTTTATCTTATTGGGGATTGAACCCCCACACATGCTAGGCAAGCACCGTAGCACTGAGCTACAATTCCCAGTCCTTTTTTGAAGTTTTATTTTGAAACAAGTTCTGGCTAAGTTACCCAAACTAGCCTTAAATTTGTAATCCTCTTTCCACAGCCCCCCAAATAGTTGGGATTCCAGGTGCAGTGCCAGGTTTAGACTGACAGTTACTCTCAATTTGTAAAAAAAATATCAGGGAAAGATAATGCACATCCTAAAGTAAGTGTATCATGTCCTAAATCCTAGGAAAGCAGACCTGCATTGACGTTTCTGGACAGAGCTGTCACTGCTCTGTTAAGGCACGGGTGGGTGACACCCTTTCAATATGAATGTGGTAACTGCTGAAAAGTCACTTGGGTAGGGACTGGGCCCCCACCCCTGCAGGCAGCCTGAAGGAGTCTTTCCAGATCCCAGGGCCATTTCTGGCTGCTGTAGGATGAGAGAAGAACCAACCGAAATGTGTAGTTTACCTAAATGATGCCAACCCTCCTCCACTAGTCCAGCAACTCAAGGCCTCGGGGAAAGCAGTAAACTCTGGGGTGGTCAGAATTAATGCTGAATTCTGCCATCTCCTCGCTCAGGGCCTCTGAACTCTTATTCAGATATCTTTCAATAACACTTGTGGCTTCCCAGGGGAGCTCTCTCACTTCTCTTTACCAGGCTAGTGACCAGTCGTTCATTCATTCATTCAATAAACGTTTACTAAGGGATCATTCTGAAGTAGGTTCTCAGTTCTCAGTTCTTAAATATCACTTCCTCCAGGTGACAGTCCTGCCCCTCAGTTAGGTCCTGTAGCTCCGCTGCAGGATCCAACTCACACTCGCTTTATTCTTGGCCCCCAGATAAATGCAGGTCATGGGTCATGGCTGGGTTATCCACCACGCTATCCCCAGTGCTTAGCACATAGTAGGTGCTCAAAATGGGATCAAATATGTGACTAAATGAATGAATGAAAGAAAATAAATGAGGAGAGACATGAGTAGAGGCAGCCACACAGGCGTGACAAACAGCAGCAGACAGAAAGGGACAGCAGACACTGTCGTTCTGCAGAGAATAATAACCCAGAAGCCACTGCTCCATCTCAGCTGAGCTTTGGATTTCTAAGGATAACCTTGGCTGACCAAGAACAGGATGTTCCATAGCTGTGTTGAAAATGATGGTGGGGCCAGATGTGGTGGTGCACGCCTGGAATCCACACCACGAGGGAGGTGAGGTGGGAGGATCCCAAGTTCAAGGCCAATCTAAAAATCTTAGCAAAAAGATCACATCTCAAAATAAAAAATACTAGGGATGTGATTCAGTGCAACGGCCCTCAGTTCAATCCCCAGCATCACCACCACCAAAAAAAAAAAGACAATGAGAAATGTAAATCAGTTAGAAATGTTTTCATCCAAGACAGTAATAAGGTTTTTACTTAAAGGGATCCATTCGATTACTTGAACATGTTTATATACAGGTAATTTGTAGAATCATGAGACGGCTGTGAATCCATTTGCCATTCACGGAAATGTGAACGAGATGGGAAGCATCAGAGGAAACCATAAAACTGAGTTGAGACGATATTTCGAAAAATATTCTTAAACATTTTAGGTATGCTGGATATAACTGAAGTATGCACCTGGATCAATTTGTACATGTGACCACGGCCTGGGTCAGGGCCACCATCCGGGAGACTCAGCCTCCCTGCTTCCTGGGATCCCACCCCCACCAGCAATCCGACTTTGTCTACAGATTAGCTTTGGCTGTTCTTGGATTTCATAAAAATAAAGAACTTTACAAGCGATTATGGCGGTGCATGCCTGTAATCCCAGCACTCTGGGAGGCTGAGACCGGAGGATAAGTTCATGCCCAGCCTGGGCAATTTAAAAATAAAAAAAGGTCTGGGGTTATTAGCTCAGTGCAAAGGCCCTGGATTCACTCTCCAGTGCTGAGAGAGAGAGAGAGGGAGAGAGAGAGAGGAGAGTGGCATGGAAATATCACCACCTGGAAGGGTAGGAAGAGAGAAGTCTATTTTTGGAAGTGCATTTGCTAAATGCTCTCCATTTTCCTTTATTTAACTGAACCAATCGCCCCAGGAAAAAATGGTGACTGTTTTACCAGGAGGAAACTCAGCCTGAAAAAGTTTCATGACTCCACAATTGGACTAAACTAAACAGGAACATTACTTGTTATACCAGAGGCAGGCCGGCCCTGGCAAGGCCGAGGCCAGCCGGCTATTGAGGGTGTGCCAGTCCACTGGTTGGGACTCAGCCTTTTCTTCCCTCTGCCTCCCTCCCTGTCTCTGTCCTTCCCTCTCTGTTTTTCTTTCTTTCAACCGGGTTTCTCTATGAGCCCTGCATGGCCTCAGGCTCATGGTGATCCTCCTGCCTCAGCCTCCCAAGTGCTGGGCTTGTAGCCGTACTTTACCATACGTGGCATCAACTTTTTGTGTGTGTGGTTCTGAAGATTAGACCCAGGACTTTGTCCCATGCTAGGCAAGATCCCCTGCCTAATTTGGCCTTCCTGTCACAATACTGATGTGTATCATGTTGGAAAGCTGGCCATAAGCTTTTTTCTCTTTCCCTTTGGAATTTGTTTGGTTTTGAAAATGACTTTGCATGTTTTCGTCTGTTTGTTTTGTGCTTATTACTTTCCATTTTCAGATGTACATGGCATATTCTATATTCTCAGATCTGTACAATATTTAACAATTTTTGAGGCACTTCTAAGGAAATACTTAATCAGCATTAGAAAGTTAGGGACACTTTTTAAGTCTGAGTTGCAGAGAAGTTTCCTGGGATTCAGAGGCATCAGTTTTAAAGTGGAATTTGAGAAAATTCTTCGAATGCACCTCAGAGAGGGCGCTGAGCTCTTATCCAGCGCTTGTCAGGGTCTCTTATTCAGCTGAACATCCCGGAAATGAACAGTGTTGGGTGAAGGCCTAAAGTTTCTAGATTTCATCTTCCTCTTACAAAGATGTGATTCATAAAGACACGCTGTAGAAAATAGCCCAGACACAAGACAGAGTGTGCCATCTCATTGTTTTTAACTTTCCTTTCCTTTCCTTTTTATTTATTTATTTTTTTGTCTTGTTACATTTGTGTGCGTATTTTTTTGTTTGTTTGTTTTTTTAGACAGGCTACCCTCAAACTCACAGCAATCCTCCTGCCTCAGCCTCCAGAGTTCTGGGATTACAGCTGTGTACCAACACACCCAGCGCAGTATATTTTCTAATCACAAATTCAAGAGTTTTTGTTTTAACTTTTACATTAATATAATAAAGCGTGAATGGTCAATGCGTCCTCTCAGCGATTCACAGCAGGCTGATCTGGTCACCCTCTGCCCGTGGGACCCATGCAGTCACCCTGGTAGTGTCTCAGACATCTCAGGTCTCTTCCTGAAAAAGGAAGAAGTACCCACATTCTCTGTGACAAAGGCCTTATTACTGTCACAGGTGAGACAAAGCCTCTTTCACAGGGCAGTGTTTAAAAACAGCCATCAAAGAGTGTCTTGAATGGTTCCTTTTTAAGTTGAGCAAGCTACAGGGACAATATGTTGTATTTGTATGGTTTAAAAAAATAGTTTAAAAAGAAAAGTCCTGGGACATTACATGTGTCCCTTCTGTGTGTAAGAGCGGATGGGGATGCCCAGGTCACAGGTTCTGTTCAGGGAAGAGTTGGACCCAGTTTCCTGCTTCGTGGTGCCCAGCCCTGCCCACAGGCACTGGCCACCACCCCCAGAATTCAGGAAGTGGTGTCAAATGAACTGCAGCACCTTCGAACCGCTGGCTCGAGGCAGACTAATTTTGTTTACTTTATGTTAACCATTGCATCAAGTACTTTACATGTGTTATTTTCCTAAAAATAATATGCTGCCAAGGATAATCAACCCCTTTTTGTATTTATGTATGTATGTATTTTGAGACAGGCTCTCACTATGCAGTTCAGGCTGGTTTTGAGCTCATTGTGTAGCCCAGGCTGGTCTCAGACTCACAATGATCCTCCTGCCTCAGCCTCCCAAGCGCTAGGATTACAGGTGTGAGCCACCACACTCTGCTAATTAACCCCTTCTTACAAATGGGGAAATTGAGGCACAGAGAAGCCAAATGCTTTGCACAAAGCCACACATCATGTTAAATGCCAGTGCCTGCCTTCACATTGCAACTAATTTAACCCCAGAGCACAGCCAGTTTCTGTGTGTCATGCTGCCACCCCTCAGAATACAGTGACTCTCAGTTATTGTCTTGACAATAATGGAGGCCAAGGCAAGAGACCTACAACAAATCATTGGTGGTCTTCATTAGCTTAGCTTATCCTCCTGACAGAGGCGTTTTCTTTAGAAGTAGACAAAGACGTGTCAGGTTGGCTCCAACTTATCTTTTTCATTTTTGCTTATATTAGTACAGATCTGCAGTACACAGTATTTATGTTGGATCTGTTTTCAAGTTGACTTTAACTCCTGAAGCTGTAAGGAACCAGGTTGGGAGACATGGGGAGACATGGGGGTGTCCTTTGGCAAGATCCATGTCTCCTCATTGGGATGCTGGGAGAAGGGCCACTCCTTGAGCAGGAGACACTCAGGTGGGTGACACGGGGGTGCACCCCAAGATCTCTTTAACACTCAGGATTTTTGTGAAGGAAAATTGGAGAGAAACATGCAAGTTGCTGCTTATTTGGCTCCTGGGTTCCATCTGAATCATTGCCCTCCTCCTCCAAAGGGCAAAGGCTTTAGGCAGCCGAAGCAGCAGAATTGAGTGATTTCCAGGTACAAATACGGCTGGCATTTGGGATGGCTTCAAATATACCCAGGCCGCCAGAAAGGTACCTTGGATCACAGCTGGGTACAAAAAACATTTTCCTAAGTTTGACCTCCTGTTGGATTTGCCTTCTTGTTGTGTAACAAAAGGGTCAGGTGGCAGTTGAGCCTGCACTTCCCCAGGGCTGTGACTTTCCCCTATAGCACTCTCACTTTTTGCACAAATATCCCTACCTTTGTAGTTATCATTGGGGCCAACATTGGGCGCTGTCTGCAGAGATTCTGGGTGTCTGGTGGATCGTGATTTGCCGGCCTTTCCCACAGGACTCCTTGGATGGAAGTCTGTACGTATGAATGGAGCTAGACTCTAAACTGAATTCTTTTTTTTTATTGGTACCGGGGATTGAACTCATGACCGCCTGTTTGCAAGGCAGGTGCTTATGCCGCTGAGCTAAATCCCCAGCCCTCTAAACTGAATTCTAAAGATGAAATATCGTATGTGACTCCCCCCCCCCCAAATAAGGACCGTGAAACCTCAACATTTGAATTAGCCATTGTTTAAGTGAGCACCATTTCTGTACCAACCATAAATGCAAACTCGAACTTTGAGTAGAAACCAAAGGTTGTATCCTGCTTTTCTAATAAAATGGCTTTTCATTGTAAAGCCAGGAAAAGCTTATTGTTTCATCTTAAACTAAGAATATTGGAAACCAGTGTGAATGGACTCCTGCAATCCTGTAAGCTACTCAAAAGACTGAGGCAGAAAGATTATAAGCTCAAGGTCAGCCTGGGTGATTTGGAAAGACCATGCTCAAAAGGAGTGGAGCCAGGTATGGTGGTGCATGCCTGTAATCCCAGTATTCTAGAGGCTGAGGCAGGAGGATCACCGTGAATTCAAGGTGAACCCAGGCTACAGAGTGAAACCCTGCTTCAAAAATAAGACAATACAAAACAAAACACACACACACAAAAAAAAAAAAAAAAATCAAAAGACGTGGAGATATAACACCTCCCAATTCAGTCTCAGCAGCTACCGGGAAAAGAAGGAGGAGGAGGAGAAAGCAGTTTATGTTAGAGTCCTTGCTATTGTTTGTTAATAGACATGTCAGATAAAATGTCATATAATGAAAGTAGGAACCCCCACCATTGACTAGAACCCCACTTACCATATAATCAGGGCTTCATTAGCTACGTAAAATAATAAGAATTTGAATTGGACTTTTACAATTAAATGCTAGACATTATGAGAGAGTGGGTGTTGTAGAAAGCACTCGGTGCCAGGGATAAAGGACGTGATTTACTCCTGGGCCTTCTCTAGTTCTGTGACATAGAGGAACTTTTCCCTGTTCCTGCCTGTGGCTCAGCTGCAGTGCACTCACAGTTCTATTTTGGGGGAAGCATTTTATGATTTACACAAAGAAAACGTTTTTGTTTTGAAGGACCAGAGGTTAAACCCAGAGCTTCCACATTGCTAGGCCAGTGCTCAGCCACTGAGCTGCATCACCAGCTTTGTTGTTCAAGGCTTCAGTCTTGCCAAGTTGACTGGGCAGGCCTTGAACATGCCATCCCCCTGCCTCAGCCTCCCGGCTAGTTCAGATGACAGGCTCGTGCTATCTCACCTGGCTAAATTTGTTTGAATATTAGTAAATACCATTCACTTGCCTATTATATAGAAAAATTAAATATCTAGGCATACTGGCTTGTGAATGTGAGTCCAGCATCTTTTAAAGATGAAAAGTCTTTCCCTGAGTGAAAGCCAGCAATACAGCACTTGCTTGCCTGGTTGTGTAAGGGCTGGTTTTGATGCCCAGTACTGTCAAAAAATCAAGACAAGGGTTTTTTAACTTTGCATAAAGTAACATTGAGGAAGTTTCTGAAATGCAAATGGCAAACAAGTTTTTTAAAAAGTGTTTTCACTTTCATAATTTTCTTAAAAGAGGGAAGTCCTTGGCTTTCCTTAAGGAAGTCTTTTTTAAGGCAAAAAAAAAAAAAGCCTTACTGTTGGCAAAATAGCTTCCAAATGGCCTGTTTCTAATGCTGCATGAAAATGTGTCTGAAACAAGGAATTGGAGTGGCCTGTGAACGAAGGAAAGAGATGATAATTTTTGGTGGGGAGAGATTTTCAAAACAATATAACCAATAATCAAAAATCCATTAGGCTATTAAAAATCCAATGTCTGTTAGAATTTATCATAAAATCTGAAGCAGGGAGAAGTAGAAAGAAGCAATCTAATTCATGAAGGAAACAGCATGCCTTATGACCAAGAAAGAAAGTTATCCTCACAAATAACCCACTGCAACACAGTGCAGAGCTCCACTGCCTCTCAGGCCAGTCCCCCGGCCTGTGCCTGGTGGCCATACAACGTCACACCCTGTGTAGAGAAAATATGGGGCGCACTGTGTGACAGGAGCCTTTGCCGGGTACAGCAGTGCATGCCTGTGATCCTAGCACTTGGGAGGCTGAGATAGGAGGATTGTTGCAAGTTTGAGGTGAGCTTGAACTACATAATGAGAGGCTGTCTCAAAAAAGCTTAATTCAGTAATCCCAACAGTGAAATTGTGTTCTAAAAAGAGAAAGGAAAATAGAAGAACATCTCTGATGAATCTGAATACCTGATGAGAGGGTTTACAACTTTGTTTTAAAGAATCCATAGTTTTATCATGTTCTTTTTTTATGATCGTATCCCTCCTACACACACACACACACACACACACACACACACAGTTGCACACACTGTGGATTGAACCCAGGGCCTTTGCACTCATCACATCCCCCATTTGTTTACTTATATTTGAGGTAGGGTCTTGCTAAGTTGCTCAGGCTGGGTGAACTTGCAAGCCTCCTGCCTCAGCCTCCTAGTGAGCGGAGATTTCAGAAGTGTACCACTATAACAGATTAACTTCTGTGTGATGGTTAATACGAAGCCCACGTGTGTGTGTGTGTTTGTGTGTGTGTGTGTGTGTGTGTGTGTGGTGTGTGCATGTGTGTGTATGTGTCTGCCCCACCCCCTGCCTTAGACCTTTCACGCCTTGCCATGGTTAACATGCACTTCTAGTCTGATTGGAAGAAGCATGTAATGCAAGTTATTGATAAATATCACTGACCATTCAGACTTCCTGCTGGGAATCTCCAGCAGGGAGAGCAGCTGGGGGTGACCTGGGCCTTCCGGGTGGGCCACGGCAGGGCTGCTTTTCTGTCCTCGCCCTGTCTCTCCCTGCCCTCCTGGCCAGCAGGGAGGGTCATCTTCCTTCAGAGTTGTTTTTTCCTCTCAGCTGTGTGATCTGACTGGGGATCTTCCTAGAGCTTGTTTCAAAGACAGCAAATGAAGTGGCAGGGAAGACACAAATGTCAGAGTTTAGTCACTAGTGTGACACCGCCCTTTGTAGTCTTAACAAGCCTGCCTTCAAGGTCGGCGTCACCCAAGGCTCTGACTCACCTGTGATCCCGGCCTCGCTCCCTGCCCTTCTCCCCCCAACTCCCTCCCAGCATGTCTTGCCCCACAGAGCTTATATACATCCTCTGAACCACAGGAGCAAGGCAGGGAGGCCTGATTCACACCCGGGTCAGCAGGGGCTGCCAGGTGTCCCAGTCGCCCTTGGTGTGCATTCCTCCTCCTCTTCCTCTGTGCTCTGCAGACCCGAGCCTGAGACCACGCTGTGGATGGCATCTCCTGAGCGAGGGGAAGGAGCAGGAGGTGGGTGGAGGAGCTCGGTGTGTGCCCAGGTGTGGCGGTGCGTGTGTTGTGTGGGGATGCATGTAGGGTCAGGAAGGGCACTGTGTGTCCCAAGAGGGGGCTTTGAGCTGCTGAGCTCTCTTCGATGCTGAGACCCATGGAGTCTTGAGGAGCTGCTTGTGGTTGACACAGTTCCAAGTTGGCTCATGGTCTCCACCCCTGGTGTTATAATCTCCCGTACACGTGGGGGCCCCGAGGCTCACCACAAGCATACTTGCAGGTGGCAAACCATAGTGGCCGTCACTCTCCTTGTCACCTGCGGCTTCAGCTGGGCTTCATGCTGACCTTACAGAAGCAGCCCTGATGGGGAATGCTGGTGAACAGAGCCTCAGGCAAGGAGTGACAGAGACTGCTAGATCCATGTCCTCCATCCAACAGCTGGTAAGCAGCTGGGACTGTCGCCAGACAACCACCAACTGCCTTTCAAAGTAGATTTTCCCCCGTGAGGCCTCCAGATGAGAACAGAGCCCTGGCCGTGCCTGTGACTCACAGAAGACGCAGTTTGATTTCTAAAATTTCAAACACATATTAAAGCTTGTAGGGAAGGAAGTACAAATTCCGCTCTGCTCCTTCCGGATTAGAGTTAGTATTCCACTAGCTGCTGTCATCTCTCGCCCTCACCACTATCCGCTGAAGTCTTTTAAAGCAAATCTCTTTCCTGGCTTTCACCTCTGGATATTTTATGTATTTTATCGTCAGGAATATGATTACAATGTTGTTGTCGAATGTGGTGGCTCATGCTGTAATCTCAGCAAGTGGGAGGCTGAGGCAGGATGATCGTTGCTAGTTCGAGACCAGCCTGGGCTACAAAGTGAGCTCAAGGCCAGCCTGAACTGCATAGCGAGACCCTGTCTCAAAAAGACAAAAAAGTAAACAAAAACCCAAAGAAAGCCAAAACAATGTTGTGATTGTACCCAACAAAATAAACTGTGACACCTTGGTAACATCCAGTACCAATTCTATACGCATTTTCCCTAGTTGCCTTAATTTCTTCTTTATTAAGGATTCAAACAAAACCCACTGACTGGGTATGCTTGTTTAATTCTCTTATTTTTCAGTAATATTTTATTGTTTACTTCACATTACAACAAATTTGAGTTTTATACAAACACCTACATACTCAAAACCTATAATACCATTAATAATTTTCTGTACTTGCTTTATCATGTATGTACCGACTAATCTATTCCTCTAACCATGAAAATACCATATTTTTAAGATGCCAAACATTGGGATGATCCCCTTGAAGCATTTTATTGCCTAAAGTTCTTTATCGTTTTTTGCTTTTGTTTTCGTTTTTGTTTTGCTGCTGGGCATGGAAACCTAGCACCCTACTACTGAGCTACATCCCCAGCCCCTGAACTTTAATATTTGCTTATAGTTTCTTTTTTACACTTTTTTTTCCCTTTTTACCGGTACCGGGGATCGAACTCATGACCGCCTGCTTGGAAGGCAGGTGCTTATGCCACTGAGCTAAATCTCCAGCCCCTGCTTATAGTTTCTTAAAGATAAGCTTTGAATACAATGACATGCACAGATCTTAAGTGTATACTTGTTGAGCTTTAACAAAGGCAAGCTCTTGTGTAACTCAAACTTGTATCAAAGTAGAGTAGATCAGCATAACCCAGGAAGTTCACTCAGGCGCCTTAATGTAGCATCTTCAACCCCAGAGTCGCAGTCGTCACCTGTCTTCCCACTGTATTTGCTTTGCTTATTTGAGACCTGCATAAAATGGAATTCATTCAGCAGCTATTTATCGGTGTAAGACTTTTTAAAACTTTGTGACTGGAATACGGAGTAGCATATTAATTGTTTATCTTCCTTAAATGTGACTAAAAGCCTTGATCGAGAAATTCACAATACACAATTAGGGGGAGTGTTGCCATGAAAACAGTAGTAAGCCAGTAAACTGGATCTGTAAGAAGACTTGGTAAAGACATGTGGACTTTGGAGCCAGGAGAGTGCTACTGTCTCGGTACCCACTACAGTTCAAATTGATTTGGCGTCTACCATAAAATGCATTTTATGTGAATTTTGCATTGGAAGAAAGGAAATCTGACATTCACATTTAATTTCACCAGTTGTTAGTAGCTCTAGGACCTTGAGAAATATCTAGGTAGGTCATCACTAGGAAATGAGGGTCGAACTCAGTGATCTCCGAAGGGCATTTCAGTCCATCAGATGTTTGCCAAGTTTGTGCTAAGCTCTGGGGATGCAGACAGGAATCAGACATAGCCTTTGATCTGCAGGTCTTCAGAGCATGGAGTACTAAGGGGTGGTAGCCAGTGATTTCTTATGTTATGGATTCATTATGGAGCTAGTATTGGTCAGAGCACGATATAATCAGTGAATGAATGAATGAAAGCAAAATCCCCAGCATCAAGAACATTGTGATGTGGCTGTGGTCACTGATGTGTCTACAGCCAGCTGTGCTGTGAGTGCAGTATTCTGTCTGCTTTAGTAAACAACATGCGTGGGAATAATGGAAGGAAGTGATCAAATATAATGTGATTCTGAAGTTGTAACGGTTTTCTTATACGGTCCTTAGGAAGAAAAGAGTCTAAATAAACATTGAAGTCCCGTCTTTGCTGTAGAAAACTTCTCCATGCTCTTTCCATTTATGAACATTTAATAGGATGGCATATTCCAAAAGTCTTTTTGTTGATGTGTAAGATCTGTATGCTGCAGACTGTAAATTTTACCATCTGTAATTTTTAAAAAATTATCATGGGGTTTAATTTTTGTTGGAAGCAACTTTTTTTCTTAATCGTGGCTTCACAATCTCCCTGCCTTTATTTATATATTAACTCAGCAAATATTTATTGCATACTATTATTAACATACAGTGTAAAATGTAAATGCTGTGAGGAGGTACAAACCAAACCAAATAGTACATACCTGAAGTTCAGTGTCACACATTACGTAGTTTGTAAAGGGACCAAGTGGCATACAAGTTACAGATTGTGTTAAAAATAAAGCCCTGTCTTTTCAGACACCATATGTAAATGCTTTGTACATTCCAACAACCACATGTTATTACAGCAACTGTCATCCTTAAATTTTAACAGACTCCTATGCTATAGCTTATTTGCCAAGAACTCCTAAAGGGAACTCCAAAGATTTACCAGTGATAATATTTTCAGGAGAGTGAATTTAAAGAAGTATCAGTTTTAGGTAACTTGTGTCCTGAGATATGCTTTATTAGAATGTTCACTTTTGACATTACAGCCCAAGCCAGTTAGATTCACCAGACTAAGCAAAATCAAGTTGCTCAATAGAGTTTTGCAAGTGGTCTGGTAAAAACCCTTGACATTTGTTTCTGCTGTCTAGAATTAGAGAAATTTAACAAAATAATAAGAATTTATATGACATACAGAATGAAGGAAGTTTATTTTAAATATCCAAGAATTTCTCTAAAATTTTATTTTATTTTTTTCTTCTCTCTGGTTGTTTTGTTTTGTTTTGTTTTTAGAAAGAGTCTAAGCTACCCTCCTGCCTCAGCCCTCCAGTGCTGAGACTACAGGCGTGTGCCAGCGTAGTGGTTTGAGTTTTCACAAGTCATACATTTACAGATTTGGTGGCATATTAGAAGGGAACCTACTGAAAGCACTTTGGATTTTGCTAACACCGAAGTCAAGTCAGAAGTAAGCCCACAGAGATGAGGGACTAGCTTTCTGGTGGAGAGGGCCAGGTTGAGTGTGGATTCTGTTGTACCCCTTTATTGCCATGCCAGGTTAAGGGCAAATTCCTTGACCCCTCCTGATTCTGCACTTCCGTGTGCTGTACATGGGAACAGCCCTGTTTTCCTGGTTGTTTGTAAAGATTAGAGATAATGTAAGTAAAGTGCTCAGTGCAGCCTGACCCACAGTAAACACTGCGTTGCTGACGTCTGCCATCATCTGCTTGCAGAAAGGAAACTACGTGTCCTGGGCATTGCTGAAGGCCATTTCATTAATAGTGAAATTAACTGGACAGTTGTGGTGGAGAGAGTTTATTGGGATCCCATGTAGGCAAATGCTTCTTGTCTCCCTTTGTTGCTTATTTAGAATCACTGGGGAGAGTTTTTGTTTCCTTCACTGCCAAAGCTCAGAGCTGTGCTTTGCTTTTGGTTTTGGTTTTGTAAATTCTGTAGTCCAGTGTATCCAACCAAGACTGACACGTGACCCTGCAGACCCAGCAAGTTTGGAAGCTATTGCTCCTGCCAGTGGTCCTGCCTTGTATAAAGAGCCACTGCTGGGCCAATCGGGTTCAACCCTGTTTCAGATTTTCCAGTTTCCTGGAGAAGTCACGTCCTAATAGGCTGGTTTTGTTTTGTTTTGTTTTGTTGGTACCAGGGATAGAACTCATGGCCTTGCACTTGCCAGATAGGTGCTTACACCACTGAGCTAAATCCCTGGCCCTCTACGAGGTTCTTTTTGCTGCTCTCTGTCCCTTTTTTTTCTTAGAGAGAAGCAGGCTAAGGCAGATAAAAGGGAACAGAAAAAATGAGGATAGTTAGGAAATAGTCTATTTTTACAAATGTAATGTAAGTATTATTTTATACAGAAAAAAATTTTAATCAGAAGAAGAAAGTGTACTGGGTATGCTTCAGGCCCTAATGAAAATTAATTCTAAATAATGCTAAGGAGTTAAACAAAGTATTCTTGAAAAAGAAGTTAGATAGAGGCCCAGACTAGCAGTGAAAATGAGATAGCATTTTATCAATTTTTATTTGAGTTGTACGTCTTCCCTTCCTGTGTGTGCTTAGTCTTTTGAGGGATCCCAGTTAACACTGCTTAGGACCTCAGACACAGGGAGGCGAGAGAGCTTTTAGGGGTAGCACATAAATAACAATTGTCTTCTCTACATGAACATGAAGTTTTTCTGATGGCGTGTGTGTGTATGTGTGTGTGTGTGTGTGTGTGTGTGGTCACTGATTGTGGTGGCTGACCCCTGTAGTTTCAGCACTGGGGAGACTGAGGCAGGAGGACCACTATGAGATGTAAGGCCAGGCTGGGCTATATAGTGCGTTCAAGGCCAGCCTCAACTAATTGGTGAGACTGTCTCAAAATTAAAAGGGGAAGTGGATCCTGACCACAGTTCAGAAATTTAGTACTTCAAGGAAGAGACATTTTTTATTGCACTGGGCTTTGCCTGTTTTTTGTTTAAATGTTGGGACTACTTTTCCAAGAATTGTCAGATTAGTACCACTCTGGCAGGGTCATGCAGTAAAACTTTAGGAAAGGAATTTCAGGGGTGGGGTATGGCAGCTCTCCACGAGCTCTGGAGGAACAGCAGGGAGGAGTGGAGCAGGTGAGACTTCTGCCTGACTTCTTGATTTTCCCACCCCATAATAATTTAGACCAAGCAAGAGAGATGTAGTGAGACCCATTGTTAGAAAATTTGGGTGGCAAGTAGCAAAAACCTAATCCCAAATAGTATAAAGAATCGATGAACAAACATATAATACATCCAATTACATGTAAACTCACACATGTTTACCAAACTGCACATTTTGAAGGAATGAAACATGGCAAGATTCGAAAGCGGTCCTGAGGGCCGCTTCTCTAGCATTCCTGAGAGAAGCCTCAGCGCTTCTCAGGGACAGGGTCCACACAAATCCCCACGGGGTCCAGCCCACCTGCATGGGACCGCACCTGTGGTCCCTGCCCCTCAGTGGGATTCAGGAGGCGGTGTCAGCAGGAGGCCAGGTGTGAGGTCCGCACCTGAGGGCTTCTCCACAGTGCATGCCCAGGCTCCCCCCATCGTACCTATGCTGAGGATTTTGCTCTCACAGGCTTGTGAGAAAGAGACAGAGAGACCTTGACTTGTGTCTACTGGGAAACTCTCCTTCCTTCCTCTCACCAGGGGAAGCCCATTTTCTTACTGATATCTAGTTCCAGAAACTAGCAGAGGAGTAGAGGATTATCAGTGTTATCTTTCTGCTTTGTTCTGAGGGCAAGAAACCCTCATGCGCTATGTTCGGAGGGAATAAATGCAAACTGCTGTTCTGCGCTGGATTATAATTTCTTTTTTTTTCATCAGTACTGGGGATCGAATTCATGACTACCTGCTTCCAAGGCAGGTGCTTATGCCGCTGAGCTAAATCCCCAGCCCCTGGATTATAATTTCTGAGGGCTTCTTTTGTACCTCCCAGTCCAAGTGCAATTTTGTGTCTGTTACCAATGTCACATAGAAGGCAGGGGTTAAAAAGATGTGCTGATTAAAAAAAGTCAAGGTCTTGTTGCCCATTTTACTAGATGTTCTAATTCAACAAAGTTAGAATAACATTGAAATTTGCAATAGCAATCCCAGGCTATCTACCTTCATTTGTTGTGATATGCATTTACTGTAATTCATATCTCTCTAGCTATCATTGATGGGCAGGAAGAAATGCAGAGCCTAATGCCCAACTTTTTTCTCTTGTTTTCTTTCTTTCTGGTTTTTTTTTTTTTTTTTTTTTTTTTTTTAAGACAGGTTATCAGTGTGTAGTCTGTACTGGCCTTGAACTCCTCTATTATAGCTCAGGCGCGTCTCCATCTTGTGATCTTCCTGCCTCAGCCTCCCGACTTGCATTCAGCTCAGTCCCATCCTGCACTGTCCCCTGACTGTCCCCTCACCCCTCTTATTCCCCAGGTAACCCAGGGTGTCTCCACACCCTGCTAATGCCCAACTTTCTTTAGTGTGATGAAGCAGAGTAGCAAGACATCTTTCCTTTTTCTGTCACTAAAACACACACACAGGTATATATGTAATTGCTTTTTCTTCTGAAATCCTCAGGCTCCTCATGGGGAAAGGACTCCACCTTCCCCCCACTCCCCGGGCGGTTGGGGAGAGTCAGGCTGAAGTCTCACATCTGCCCCCCGCCCCCCAAGCCCCTTTTCCCTTCTCAACCATCAGGAGCCGGCCTTTCCCTCACCCTGCACTGTAGTTGTTCGTGGCTGGTGCTGCGTCTCAGCATCTTGGAGGACTGCACAGATGCCTGGGGACCGTCACGCGTCCTTCTGAAGGGGGATCTGAATGGCAGCCGTGCCCTAATCCTCCCCCGCCCCTTAAGCGTGGCTTAGTTCATCTTTTTTTTTTTTTTTTTTTTTTTTTGTCTTTTTCCTTTTTATCGGTACCAGGGATCGAACTCACGACTGCTGCTTGCAAGGCAGGCGCTTACGCCGCTGAGCTAAATCTCCAGCCCCTAGTTCATCTTTAATAGCAGATTTGTTGGCATATAATTCATGTACCACTCAGTGCACGATTAGCTCTCCTTCATTCTCATAGCTGTGTGGCTGTTATTATAATCACCTTTAGAACATTTACACACACACACACACACACACACACACACACACACACACACATCCGTTTCTGTTACCAGCCCTGTCGCTTTTGTCCCTCCCCGGCCCAGGCAGCTGCCCTGCTGCTCTGTCCCCCTGTAGCCCTCTGCTCTGGACCCTGTGTAGATGGGAACCCTGCCATCTGAGGTCTCTGCACCCTCCTTCAATTTAACACTAGTCTCCAGCTTCATCAGGCGGGCTGTGCAGTGTGTGTGGATACCCCGTGCTCTCTATTGCCCAGTAGTATTCCATTGCTTGAATGTACCTCGTTGTGTTTCCTGTGTATCTGTTCATCAGTTGATGGACATTTTGGCCGTTTCTACTTTTTGGCTCTTACGATGATATTAGAGTTGACAGTGGCCGTGTGTCCACAAGTTTTTGTGAGGCCAGGGCTGTTTCTGTTGCGTATGTACTCAAGAGTGAGAGTCCTCAGTCACGTGGTAACTGTTGGCCTTCTAAGCAGTGGCCAGTGGTTTTCAAAGTGGCTGCACATCTTGCATTTCTAGAAGCAGTGGATGAAGTTGTAATTTCTTTGAGTTCTTTGAATTTTCTTCTTGCTGGCACTTTTTTTTTTGTACTGAGGATCAAACCTGGCGCTTGCCGATGCCCCTGAGCCGCATCCCCAGCTTTTCATCTTATTATTGCGCTACAAGAATTCTTTTAATGTTCTAGATGTAAGGCTACCACGAGGAATATAATTTTCAAATATTTTCTTATTAGTAGGTTGTCTCTTTTCTTATCTTTGGAGGCACAAAGCTTTTAATTTTTACAAGGTCCCATTTACTTAGTTATTCCTTTGTTGCTTGTGTTTTTGTGTCATATCTAAAAGGCTACCTACTCCAAAGCCATAGGGATTTATTCACACTTTAGTTTTCTTCTAAGAGCTTCACAGTTTTCACTCTTAGATCCAGGTGGCTATCCAGGGCATGGTGGGAATTTTTAGGAGTCCACCTTCACTGACTTGCATATGGCGATCGACTTGTCCCAGCATTCTTTCTTTCTTTGAAGTACCTGAAAATGTTACCATTTTCACAGTACCTTAAAAAGCACAAACAAAGGTGCTGCTTATTGATTGCAAAGCCCCTCTGCTTTCACATCTCAATGCTGGGGCTCTGGCCCTGTCTTGCATTCAGCTCAGTCCCGTCCTGCAGTGTCCCCTGACTGTCCCCTAACCCCTTTTATTCCCCAGGTAACCACTAGGTTTGGGGCGTTGGGATCCAGATGAGACCCTTTGTCCTCCAGCATCATCGCTTGAAAAGCAAATGACTTGACTTTTCCCACTGAATGGCCTTGGCACCTTTCTCAAAAATCATTTGACTGTAAATACGTGTTCTCTGAGTTTCCCCTCTAGACTTGAATTTCTGTTCTATGGTTGTATATTTATCCTTATGTTAGTACCACTCTGTCTTCTTTAATGTAGCTTTGTAGCAAGTTTTGAAATAGGGCAGTGTGAGTCCTCGAGCTTTATTCTATCCCAAGTTTATTAGGGCTGGGCTGGGCTCTATATCAGTTTTAGGCTCTGTTTATTGGCATCTTCTCAGAAGCCCGCTGAAAGTTTGATGGGGACCGTGTGGACTCTGCAGATCAGTTTGACCCTTTCGCAGTATCCATTCCGCAACCCAGGAACACGAGGTGTCTTTCCACCCGTATCAGCAATGCTCTGTAGCCTTCACACTGTTTTATTATTTCTTATGCTATTGCAAATGGAATTGCTTTGTTAATTCTCTATCTTGGATTGTTCATTGCTTGTCTACAGAAATGCAGTTGTTTTTCTGGATTAGCTGTGTGTCCTACAACTTTGTTGGGCTTATTTATTAGTTTTAATAGATTTTAGAAGAGTTCTTAGATTTTCTTAGTATAGTGTTCATGTCATCTATGACTACCTTCCTCTCTCTCTTTGTCTCTGTCTCTGCCTCTCTGTCTCTCTCTCTTAATATAGGGTCTTGCTATGTAGTTCAGGCTGGCCTTGAACTCACTGTGTAGCCCAGGCTTGAATTTGCAGTAATCCTCCTGCCTCAGTCTCCATGCACCACCATGCCTAGCGCATCTTCTTTTTCTATGTGGATATTCTATTTCTTTTCTTTGCCTACTCACCCTGGCTAAAATCCCCTCTGTAATGTTTAGAAGTCATGTGAGTGCATTTTTTTTTTTTTGCCTTATTCCTCATCCTGGGACATGGGAGGAGGGATTCAGTCATTACTGTTAAATATATTAAGGTGTGAGGGACTTTTAAACAATAGATTTTTAAAAATCATATGGAAAAATAAATCATACAGAAAAATTCCCCCTGCTAAATTACATGGAGTGTTTTAATCACGAAAAGTTGTTGCACTGTGTCAAATGCTTTTGTAGGGTCTAGAAGATGGCACAGCTTTTGTCCTTTAATCACATAGGTGTTGCCCTGACTGATTTTCATCTGCTTTGCCCACCTTGTAGCCCTGGAAGAAGGCAGGCGTGGCCATGGCACAGAACCCTTTTTATACGTTGCAGAACTTGGTTCACTAGGATTTGCCTGTGGATTTTTTCATCAAAGAGATATTGCCTTTTATTTATTTTTCTTGTGATATCTTTGCCTGAAATTTATCTCTCGGTAATTCTGGGCCCACTGGGAAATGTTCCATTTTCTTCTTTTTTTTTTTTTTGAAAAGTTTGTGAAGGATAGGTGTAAATTACGCTTTAAACATTTGGTAGCATTTCCTCATGAAGCCATTTCTTCCTGAACTTGGCTTTGTGGAAAATTTTTGTCTTACTAATTAAATCTCTTGACCTATAAGTCTGTTCAGGCTTTCTACTCCTTTTTATAAAACCCCCCCTTCAGTACTGGCTCTAGCACTGAGCTTTATTTCCAGGCCCCTATTTCTTGAGTCTGTTTTTGCAGTTTGTATCTTTTGAAGAATTTGTCCTAGAAAATTGTCTAGGATATCTAGTTTTCTGGCATACCATTTTTCATAGTAGTTCTTGGTTTTCCTTTCTTCTTTCTTTTCTTCTCTTTCTTTCTGTCTCTCTTTCTATCTTTCTTTCTCTCTTTCTTTTTTCTATGTATAGTCCTGGGGATTTCGCCTAAGGGCTTATGCATACTAGGAAGCACTCTACCCAAGTTACATCCCCAGCCCTTTTTTCTTTTCTTTCTTTCTCCTCCTCCTCCTCTTCTTCTTCTTTTTCTTCTTCTGCTTCTTCTTTTTCTTCTTCTTCTTGTCTTTTTGAGACAGTTTTTTTTTGTAAATTTTATTTAAGGAGAAAAAGAAAAAACAGAAAAAGGGTAAAGTTATACAGAATTTCAGAAAGAATAAACAGTAGGAAATCACTAGTTAATAGATTACATATGGTTATCTTAGAAATAGTTGTTCAAGTTACACAATTAAAGCATATAAAGTGGACTTTCAAACAGTGAGACTGCAAACAGTTCTGTTCATTGATCCAACAAAACTCAGTAATATGGTTATCTATCTTATACACTTAAATATACATGAGGTTATATCCTTTAGAGCACTTTCTTTTCCTTTCTTTTGTACAATGACAATTACACATTTTGGGTTTTATTGCTCCCATAGTTCTTGTTACTTTTTTTTTGAAGAGAGTAAAACCAAATGTGACATAACAGAACAGAGTCAGATGGACGTAATAGATAATGTAAGAACAAAATACAAGGTGATCAACAATGGTTACCATACTGCCTCTTGCTATCTTAAAAAGAATTGCCTTTATCATCAGTTATAATAATATTGAACAAAACAGTAAAGAATAAAACCAAGAGACCGAGTTTTTGCTGTGCAGTTCAGGCTGGCCTTGAACTTGCAGCAGTCCTGCTGTCTCATCCTCTGGAGTGCTGGGATTACAGGCGTGCACCACAACACCTGACTCTTTTCTTGCTTTTTTTAAAATAGGGTCTCACCAGGTAGTCTAGGATAGCCTCAAACTTGTAATCCTCCTGCTTCAGCTTCCAAAATGATGGGAGTACCCATGTGGGCCATAAAATCCAGCTTCTTTCTTTCTTTTTTTCTCTTTCCTTTTTGTGGTGCTTGGAATTGAACCCAGGGCCTTTGCACTGAGCTGTACCTCCAGAGGCCCCCACCTCCTTTATTTTTAAATTTTGAGACTGGATCTCACTAAATTGTTTAGGATGGGCTCAAACCTGTGGTCCTCCTGTCTTAGCCTCCTAATTAACAAGATTCCACCTGGCTAATAATCCTTTTTATTTCTGTGAATTCAGGAGTGACATCCTCAGTATTTACTGAATCTAGTCAGTTTCTTCTCTTATTAGTCATTTGAGCTAAGGTTTTTGTCAAAGTTGATCTTTTTAAAAATCAACTTTTGGGTTTACTAATTTTCTTTACTGTTTTCCTGTTTCTGTTGCCTTTATTTCCTCTTAAATCTTGGTGATTTCTTCCTTGTGCTGTTTTAAGATTTAGGTTGCTTCTTTTTCTAATTCCCTAATGCCAAGCTGAGACACTGCTGCATTCTAACTGCTGGCTCCATTCCTCGGCTGTTGCATGGTGCAGCTTGTGGGAAAAGGGCCCATGATGAGGCTGCGTGAAGCTTGCTGTGTCCTCCAAGTGGAGACAGAGTCACATAGTTGGTGCCTGCTCGCCAAACCTGGGTTGTGGGTCTGGCTGCTGGAGTGTGAATCATGAGACTTGGGCAACGTATTTATGCTTTTGAGCCCTTTACATCTGTAAAATGAGGTGGAAGATAACTGTCACCAGGTCAGGCTGTTGTGTGGCTTCAATGAGATAATGTGCAACTGCTCAGCCCAAAGTTAGCACAGAGTCAATTCCCAGAAAGCACCAGGTACCCTGACGTTGATGGTCGTGTGATCAGATGGGCCTGTGCTGATCGGGCTCCTGCCCAGAGCCTGGAGCTGGGATCTGACAGTCTCCACCCTGCCACCAGCCACCCCTCCGCTGTGCACGCCACCAGTTGACCTGCACCTGTGTTGGGTGCCAGGCCTGAGACACACTTGTATCTGCAGCCCTGTGGCCTGATCAGCCTCCAAACCAGCGTCCTCCTTTTCTCAGGGAGTTGAAGACCACACTCATTATAACGATGACAGAGCAAAGGCAGGAAATGTATTTTCCTAAACAAATGTGAAGCAAGCTCAGGGCAGGAGTATCATAAATTATGAAAATGGTACTTACTAAAAAATTCTAATTTAAATGTAATAGTACTTCTCTTTAGGGGACAGCTAGAGGTATCTTTCCCTGAACTCCCAGCAAACTGTGTGAAGTCTTATTCCCGAGGGTTAGGGTGTCGCTTGCTCTCTCTTCACGCTTACTGTCAGGGAACCTGTGTTGCTTGTGTGGCCGATGGACATTTCTCAAAGGTTGGGGGGAAACAACTTTATTTTCATCTTTCAGTCGATGAATGCCTGTAACTTTTACAAGAAGGAAAACATGTATGGATCACTGCTCAATATATGAACCTTCGGATGGCTTCCTTTAAGATAGAAGTAGAAGCTGGGCATGTGCTTACCTGTAAACACAGAGCTCTCAGAGGCCCATGTGGGAGGATTGCAAGTTCGAGCTCTGCCTGGGCGAGGTAGCAAGCCCTATCTCAAAATAAAAATTAAAAAATAATTTCTTTAGAGGACTGAGGTTATAACTCAGTGTAAAGGATTGTAGCCCTGTGTTCCATCAATACTGAAGGAAAAAAAATCACCCCATCTGAAGTTATTTACAAATGATATTAGCTATGGTAATCATAAGACTTTCAGGAAAAGTAATAGTTTAATATAATAATATTTTATCTATAGCTAGATAATACTTTGCTATTACCATTGGGATGTAATATTAATATTTAATGTTAGGACTGTAGACAAACATTATTTTGATTTTAGTAGTAAGTCCTGGCTAATAATGTTTCTTCTTTTCTCAAACTCCAAACATTTTTACTCATTTCTTATAATTTTGCCTCACAACTCTCTGAGGCTGTCATAGGGAAATAATTAGTTCCATATTAACTATAGGAACAGGTAATAAAAATATTCTAAGATTCTCCTAATTAGTGGAATAAACATAAATAGAACTCAGAGCTTCTGTTACTTTCCTCTCTCTGTGAGTCTCTTTTCCCTTGAAGTACCTTTTAATGAAAACAATTATTAAATACACAAAGGGTGGATTCTCCTTTTTCTCTGGCCCTGTAGGTACAGAGACACTAGAGAATATTAGGTTACTATAAAAGAAATCATTAATTTACAAGTTGATTTTCTCTTTTGGTACTGTGTTTACATCCAGGTGAATCCTACCTGGGGACAGGTAACAGCAGGTTGTGTTTTGGAAGACTAAATTTATTACTAATAGTCAGAAGTATCGTTATTAATGACACGTGACTCTCAGCTGCCACGTGGTACCGGGAATGTGCCCTGGTCTTCTCTGCGGGGCCTTGGTTATGAAGAACTCTCCAAGGCCCTCGAGGTAGGATGGGGCGGAGCACCCAGCTGAACTGTATGAAATGTATTGGGAGTCGTTAAATACCTGTTGTAATTCTGTATTATCAGTCACTACATTCAGTTGCTTTCTGTTTGCCGAAGCGTGTCAGCCTGGAACATTAGAGGCGAGTAGCACTGTCAGTGATGATCCCCGGGTGTTGGGTTAGGTCATTGAGTGCACCATGCACCCCCGAGCAGTGGGGTTGTTTCTGTGGGCCAGGGAAAGAACATGCATGTGTGTGCTTGAGTGTGTATTTTATTGTTTATCGCACCAACACTGGTTTTTTATAAAAAAGATATGGGTAATATAAAGATGAATATCACTACACAATGGAGCCCACAAGGGCCATCTCCGTTCCTGAGACCCTGGCTCATTCTGGCTTCTGTTTGGTCTCATTTTGGTTCATCTGCCCGTCTCCAGCAAAGATTTCATTGCAATCTAAAAATCACAAATAGATGACCCCTAGGCATCCCAAGGTGTGTTATTTCTCCCAGCCAGTGCAGCATGAATAATCATTCTTGGAAGCCCCTGAAACTGTAGAGTACCTTTCGCTACAGTGAGTACTTGAAATCCTGGCATTGACTTTGAGAATCCAAAATAACCCTGAGTCCCTGTGATGGATCAAGGATGTCCAGACAGTAACTACAGAAATCAGGAAGACTCAAGATCACCTTTAGATAAGGATGGGCTCAGCATATATGTGGATTATCAAGACCAAGTGGTGTATAAATATAGAGATGCGATAAATAAATGCTATATAAAAGTCTTAGTTTTTAAGCAGGACACACGTGTGCTCTGCTGAATCACAGCCACATCGAGAATTACTTCTCCTGGAGGATTCATAAGCTAGTTTCTGTTTGTTCACTCCTTCCTATCTACCCTCACCCCATTTCATCTGAGGGTTCCATACCAGGAAAAAGGTATTACAGCTTCTGTTTATATCTGACTCATCCAAATGTATAACGTTGGCAAAAAAGCTATATCTAAATATCGATATTTTAGTTATTCCATAATCTGAAAAAGTGAATTTTATAAGTTATGCAACACTATATAAATATTACTAATTACCACTAATATTGAAAATAGAAATATATTTCTCTTTTAGTTTTGATAGAGCTAAAGCTAGATTTTTGTTCTTTTTTTTCCTGCCATTTGTTTTGTTTTGTTTTCCTTTTGTGACAGGGTCTCACTCCGTAATTCAGGCTGGTGGTAAACTCATTATGTAGCCCAGGCTAACCTTGAACTCACAGCAGTCCTCCTGCCTCAGCTTCCAGAGCTGGGGTTACAGGCATGCACCACCATGCTCGGTTTAGGCTGTTTTCTCATGCAGTATGTTATATTTAAGGTTCATTGTGATCTTGTCAGTGGTCCTTGATAGTGGTCATGGTGGCATGCCTGTAATCCCAGAGGCTGAGACAGGAGGATTTCAGCAAGTTCCAGGCCAACCAGGGCTACATAGTGAGTTCATGGCCATTCTGAATTACATAGAACTATCCCTTTCCCCCCACAAAAACTCTTGAAATAGGATCATTGTTCAGGTAAGAATATGTAGAGTGAGGTTTTAAAATCACAAAGTGAACCAGGATGGAGATGTGCATACTTTGAAGTTGTGGGATTTGGAACTGTCTTGTGACTTGAGACACTGTAAGGATGCATGCCTCTTCTGGAAGCTTCCCCCTGGGCTCTAGTCCAACATGATGGCATTGTCCTGAACTCCTGTAGCTTCTATGGCCTGGAGAACACCTGGTACCTGTTTCCCTTGATGTTGTTTGAGTTACCAGTATTTGTCACTGAGTTATTTCCTCAAAAGCATGAACAGCAGTCAGCAGAGACCGCACAGGGTCCAGCCTTCATCTGCATTGCTCTTGTCTCACGCAGATCTCAGGAGCACTCAGTCAGCGCCAACTGCAATGGAAAACATAGCACTTGGCAAATCTAGCGTGGTGGGACAGTCTGGGGACAATTTTAAGGTAGTTACTAAAATGTCATTTAATAACTGAAGAATAAAATTCAAGGAACCCTCAGCAAACCACACTCTTCAAGCTCTTGTTAAACGGCCTGGCACGTAGCACCCCCTTTAAAGAGAGAAGGGTACCCACTTTTCACAAGAAAATGTAGCTGATATTTCTCCAGTAAGTGGAACACAGAGCTCGGGTCATTAGTGCTTTGTGGTTGGTGTTTTCTTGCTGCCTGTGCTCGCTGATTATTCTGAACTTTGTCTTTTAAAGATAAACTCTGTTATGGATGCTTCAGGATATAGGGGTGAAGCTTGGTAATTGCTAAGTTTGTGGGATACTGTAATTTGCTATTTAGAAAAGCAGAAAGGAATTGCTTTAAAATTTAAGAAGTTCTAACAGTTACTGCAGAATGCTTCCAAAGATGGCAGAGTTAAGAGAGAAAAGGCAAAGAAATTCCTCTTCAGATTTAAGTTAGATGGTACGGCTTTCCTAAGTTATGGGTTCACTTAAGTAAGCTTTAAAGTATTTCCTCCCAAACTCCAAAGTTTTGAAGTTTTCCGGTTTGGTATGGAAGTGCCCGGCACTGGTGTGATGTCAGCCAATGGGTAGCTGGACAGAGTGAGGATGACCAGGAGGAAGGGAGGGAGGCGGGAAGGAAGATGAGGTTCTTACTTGGAGGTGGGAAAGTGTGATCTCCAACAGCTAACATGCCTAGGTTCGAATCCTCTTCACTCCACTGTTAGCTATTTAAGTCATCCATAAAATGGTGGTCAAACCAATACCTACCTCAACATTTGTGTGAGGATTGTCTGTGTTAATATATGTGAAGCATTTAGAACAGTGTTCACTGTCAGACAGAGCTATCACTGGCTATTTCCTTATAGATGGGCGTGAGAAAGTACGTGAAAGTTGTACCAGGAACTGGAACATAATCCACCTCCTCATGTGTTACACTGGCTTCTCACCCATGATACACAGCTGTGTGTGAGGTTTTAGACTCTTCATGACTGCCCACTGCATAAAGAAGACAGAGAACACTGAAGATGAGAGGGATTTTTTGATGGCAAATTTAAGAGTGGATAAAAACAGAAATGTTCCTTGCTTGTGCAGAATTTGGAAAGGAGGATTTGGTGGGATGGGAGGTGGAGATACTTGGTCTAATTTGGTATGACAACACAAAATAATACAAGCTTTTGAGTCAGTTCATCCAGCACTGCATCCTGGAACCTTAGACCCTGGGAAAAGTTAGTTCTGGTCCACTCCAATGCACCTCTTCTTTTTCTCTCTGAGTCAATGTGTTTGCCACCATCAAGGGTCTCAATGTTGTGTTACAAAGAAGGTTCAGAGGAAGGGAATGATCTGGACTGAGGGTGAGTGGTGATCAGCCAGCCCTGCCAATTTAAGCCCTCTGTTAAGCTTTGCATTCTTCCCTTCGAACCCACACCTCGCTCTTTCCCTGCTGTATTTAAGATGTCTGCTCCCGGCCTGTCAACAATAGCAGAATGCAAACAGGAAGTGCTCAACAGGATTAAAACGAATCTAGATGCATGCTTAGGTTGGTAGCACATTCCACAAGAAGTCAAATGTATTCATGTGCTTTAAGTTTATCACTAATAAATAGTAAGTGTACTTTCCCTTACCTGTCAGAGAACTTGTGGGCATACCCTGGCCCCCTTTCCTACTCTCCTTCCCTGCTGCTTATCTCCTTAGTTCTTTTATAATCTAATATCTCCTACTGATGTATTCAGCCAATGTCTGTCTCACCCACAAAACTATAAGGTTCACGAGAGTGGGATTTTTGCTCAGTTTTGCTCACTCTGCTAGTCCTGGTGCCTAGCTGCATGACTGAAACTTTGAAGAAATGAATGGTGTAAATGTTTCATACTATTATTATTAATATTTTGCTATTTTACTCTTCATAGCAGTTGCTGCATTAATGGAGGGGGTACCTTTTTTGTGGTACCAGGTTTCAAACCCAGGGCCTCATCATGCGAGGCAAACACTGAGCTACACTCCCAGCTGGACAGGGTATCATTTTAGTTTGAAAATAAAACCCTTAGGTCCTTCCTAATTTCCAGATCAAATAAGCTCTTCATCTCAGACACGGTGATGTGCATTATCTAGTAACTCTTCTTTGTTCTTGTTGGTGCCATAATGGGACATTTGACAGATTAACCCCCCAAAATGCTGTGTTACTTTTAATCATACTGTTTCACAGATGCTACTGTGTACCTCATGTCTTTTCCAATTAGTGGTTTATTAACTTCATGTCTACTATTGTGTTTCCCCCAAAATAAGACCTAACCAGAAAATAATCAGTCTTAAAAACTAGATTTAAAATGCCAGCCCCAATCAGCCTATCCTTGGTTTACCCATCACTACACAGCCACTAAGCAAGAGAATAGTGATAATAATAATTTTCTGCACAACCCTGGCCATTGCCATGATATTAAACAACTCAGGTCTGGTTTCCTGGTAGGTCTTATTTTCGGGGAGATATCTTATTATTGCTGACACTACCAATTATATACAGGAGCAAATACATATTCACAAGTTCTTTGCATTGGCTCTTAATCTTTAGATAAAATAAGAAATAATGCTCTCTTGGTGAGTCATCAAGGTGGCCTAGTACACATCCGAAGCGGCCCGCACGATTACAGATCGGGTCTCTGCTGCTCCACTTCCTCCTCTGCCAGTCTCTCGAGCCTCCTGTCTTTCTTGTATCCAAATGTACCTTTCAGCTCCGCTGGCCGAGCTTCTGTTTTGCATCTGTGTCTCTTCCCTTTCCTCCAAGGTCTCTCACCTTAGATTTGCAAGCCGTGACTCGACTGAAACAAAAGCGCTTTGTGGCAGGAGGGCCACTCCTTCAGGGGCGGCTGACTCGGAAGCTTGGGATGGGCCAGCTCCACGAGGGGCTCGGGTGGCTCAGGGCGCACGACAGGTCCACGCGTCGCTGCCCAGGTCACTCTGTACACACTGCCCACGCGGGGCCGGAGGGTGGGGCCAGCGCCAGCCTCAGGGGGAGGGGTGCCTCTACGCTTTCCAGGTGCTTTTCCATAGTTCGTGAACTGTTGAAACTAGGGTGTATGTATTTTAAAAATCGAAACCAATGCAGGAAACAGTGCTTATATTTTGTCAAGGGTAGGCTGTAATTGCACTTGTCATTTCCAGATATTCAGTAAGAAGCTGCCCTAACTATACCCCTCCCCATATCCCCATAAAGTCCACTAGGCCTGGGGAGTTGAGCCCAGGCCCTCATGCATGAGCCACAACCCCAACCCTCCCTTACTCTTCAAATTTCCATCCTGAGATGGTTTTCTGGTTTCCAAGGTTTCGCATCTTTGGGATGTTTGTTATAAGAACATACGTATTTGTGTATACACACACATTCCCACAACGGGCTTCCAAGCCAGAACCACTCTGTAATACTTAAAACATGTCTCACACCCAGATCAATTCCTTCCTCCTCCCTTCCTTCCCCTCTCCTTTCCTTTCCTTTCCTTTCCTTTCCTTTCCTTTCCTTTTCTTCTTTTTTTGAACTGGTCTCACTATGTTGTCTAGGTTGTCTAAAACTTGCAGTCCTGCCTTGGCCTCAGCTAGTGCTGGGATTCCAAATGTGTGCCACCATGCCAGCCACAATTTTTCTTGTATAGTATAATTACTCATTAAAAAAAACAGGTTTTCTGAGTCCCATTTGTAGTCAAGAAAAATTTAAATTTGTCTAAAATCAGTAGTTTTTTAAAAGCACAGCATTAGTTACTAAGGATTGCTTTGGCTTTGTTTCAATCAGAATCTACCAGTTTAGCTTTATATACTATTTATGAGAGTGATAATGTTAGACTTGATAATCTTAGAAGACTGTTTTGGATTTTGACCCTTTATTAACTTGCTAATATTTTATAGTACCTATTGATAGCTCTAGCTTATTTTATCCAGGAGCGATAAAACTTTCTTTTATATATATAAAAAAAAAAGGGAGGTGATGAATGGATAAAAAGCATTCTTGTCACTCTGACCTTTTTACTTCCAACCTTGCCTACCTAGATTGCTAAGGTTTATGGAACAGAATGAAGTGAACCATACCCTACTAACTACTGCAGGACAACTCGCGGCCATAACTTTGATTTGTTTTGTTTGCTATTTTTGGTTCTGGGAATGTAACCTGGGGCCTCACACAAACTAGTCACTCTACCTCGCAGCTACACCTCCAGCCTGAAGGTTTGTTTCAGGAACTTACAGATTGTAGTTTCTCTCTGTGGGCTGTGCAGTGCATTTTCATCCTGGTTCACATGGCTCCCAGAACCCTGTTCCGAGTTCTCTCCTCTCTTCTCTGATTTTCCAGCTACCTGAACTGACAAACTCAGCCTCCAGAGACTTTCGAGGAGGCCCCATCTCTTAGCTGCTTGGAAAGCAGGGTATTTACTCTGCCTAAGTGCTTCACGTCCTGCTACCTCGTTGTTATGTACAGACTGTTTTTATTACCATAAAGCACATTGCACCCACCTTTTCCTTCTTTCTATGGCCCCTCTACTCTCCTACACTCTTCCCAGCTAGTCCATTCTCAGCTTTCAATAAACAAAGGAAAATAAAATGAGAGTTTCTTTAGCTCAGTGTAACTTTTTTTCCCAACATGGTTTAGCTACGAGACTGATAAACATGGTTGTTGGTAGTGATTAAGAAAAAAGCCAAAGATGCTAAATCCATGCTACCTACCCCGAATATAATGCAAAGAAAAAGAAAACAATGGCATTTTCTAAAAGTGATATTTCTGGGGAAAAAAACCATAGAACATTCTTGAGTACTTTGTATACACCAACAACTTTTCTAAGCACCTTACAGGGTATTTACTTATTCTACACATCGTGGAACATGAAGTGGGAATGATTGTTTTTCTTATCTGTATCAAGTAGTACAGGGTAATGAACACCCAAAGGGGTCTGAAAAATCATTGGTTTCCTTCTGGTTACTGTTGGATTTGAAGAGTATTTCAGGTCTCTTTCCTCCTTATAAAATGCTACAGAATTTGTCTTCCAGGGTCTCACCCCAAAGCCTTCCTGTACAGTGGGCTTTCCATGAATTTCAGACTGCTGTCCAGGGGTTTGTGTGTGACAGTTTTGCACCTCCTTTCTTTCTGAACCACCCACTCAAGTGCTTCCCGGCGCCATTAGCAAATGACTCCCAAGGTATTTAAGTGGCCAAAGCTCACTCGCCAATGAGGAGTGTGCAGTGTGTGACAGTCACACACTTCCTGGGATCAGGAGCGAAGGTTACTTATGCGAGGCGGTGGTTACAGTTGACCTGTTGCATCCAGATTTCAAGACTGGAAAGGTAGGGGAAAGTTTGCTTGTTTCAATTAAAGAGAGGGGGATATGGTTGTGTTTGGTAAAAACAATTTAGAACAAATTGTCTGCTTATCAGTTTTTAATTGGAGGCCAAAAAAAACAGAAGTTTTTAAGAACTTCAGACACCATTACTTGCCTTACCAGTCTAAAACCAAAATTCTTCAGTTATTGATTTTTTTTTTTAAAAAATCTAGATCTTCACAGAGATCTTTTTTTATAGTTTGTCACTCTTTAGACTATGGAATTATAAAAAAGGAATTTATCAGTGATATGCAAATTCGTTTTCCAAAGTCATTTCAAAGTGAGTCTTTAGAGAAGAAAATGTAATTAAAAATAAGGCGTTAGTCAATTTAGAATTTTGATAATTAATATGGACTTGCTAGCAATAATGGGATTTCTTCTTGGAGAAAAGTTCTGCTGTAAGGAGACTTGTATCAACCATTTTCCTGAACTAGTAGTCAATTAAGTCTATGCAATGAAATTATTTAAGAAACTGTAAAACTAGTTTCGCTTTCATTATGTGTAATAGTTTAATCATATTTTTTATATGTTATATTCAGATATTAACCTAAATGGCCAAAGGAAGTTGAATATCTTTATTTACTCTTTCTATCTAGAAATGAAATAATTTCAGTAGCATTCAAAGTAGAAACTAATTGACAGGCATGGTGGTGCATGCTTGTGGTCCCAAGGGGCTGTGGTCCCAAGAGGCTGAAGCAGGAGGATCGCTTTGAGCTTAAGGCCAGTCTGGGCTACAGAAGGAGTTCAAGACCAGCCTGAACTGCATAGTGAAACCCTGTCTCAAAAAGAAAAAACAAATAGAAACTAATCATCAAAATAAAATTCATTTCCCTGTAATGAACTCTTCCTTCATAATGAAAAAAAAACTTCTTGATTAGGCTGAACCAATGGAGCAGCAGAATATATATACAAAAACTCCTATGATTGTACTTATTTATTAGCATACAGTAGTAACTTATTTATTCATTAGCATAGTATATTGTTAGTGTCAAAATGTAAGTTTGGGTTCAAAGGAAAGTGTAATTGGTTTCTCTTGATTGCTTTTTTCCAAAGGGTTCTTAAAGTGGGCTTGTATTTTAGAGTACAGATTAGATAGTATATTTATCTAAAAACATCCTAAAGTATTTAGTTTTTAATTCATTCTTCCCTAATTTATAAAGAGAATATGACTAGGTATTAAATGTTCAATAATGTCCATTATATTATCTGATTTTCTTATTTTGATATATGCATTTAAAAAGGTTTGCATCCTGAAGTTTCCTAGTTTTATTAGGTTTGTCGAAAATGCCATTTTGTGTGGTCTGCCCACAGTGTCACCATCATTGCTGTCTGCTTTCCTCGACTCTTTGGGGGAGGTGGGCTTGGGGGTGACAGATATCACAGTGGGAACTCTTCAGGGGCTCAGAGACCATCTTCGCCAGCACAAGGAAAGGCTGTTTCTCAACTCAGAGCTGAGGTTCAAAGGTTTCGATTCTCTCACTTCATGGATCAGAGGTCAGGCATGAATTGCTGCAATTTGTGGTTCAATTCTGCCGATATGACAGAATTTCACAGCTATGATGATTGTTCTTTTCCCCTTCTGCACTCAGACCAGGCTGAGCAGTTAGCAGTGTAATTTGTACAAGTCAGCCCTGGGCACCTAAGTTTAATAAGTAACTAGCTGGTGCCTTAGTTTAGCTGGTACAAGGTGCATATTATAAAAAGGGTCAAATGTCAACATAGAAACTCTGGGTTGTTGGGGAGTGATAATCTCATAGCCACCGTCTATGAATCCTACTTAAAAATCCAGCAGTTTTTGTTTAGTTTTAAAATCATATGCTGGGGATATCTCAGCAGCACTGCACCTGCCTGGCAAGCATGAATCCTGAGTTCAATTCTAGTGTGAAATCAATTAAAAAGTAAATAATTAAAATAAAATCATACTTCTATGGTGAATTTGCATACGTTCACTTTCTTGACTACAAAAAAAGGTAGATAATTTGGCTAAATGTTAGAAAGAACTGTCCGACTAGGGCTTACCAACCAAGAAGTAGAAGGTAAAATTTCAGTCTTTATTTAATTCATGAGGCCTTTAATTTCTCAGACTTTTCAAAATGTGTCAGCTTTTTCAAAATCCAGGGAAAAATTGGAATACCATGTATTTTTGGAGCCGATGATAAGTATGGGGATCTGACATTGTCTACTTTTTACCTCCCCCTGCAAATTTAGCTCTTTAGTGTTGATTTGAAAAATATCTGTTTAAAACTGATCACTTGGTGGCTCTTGAAAAAATTATTAGGTAGTGGATCTTGATAATCTATGAGTTTGCCATTTAACTCTGACTCCTTGAGGTGACCCTGAAGAGTAGTGATGTACATAGAAGATCATTTGTGCATTTGTCAGCTGTCCATTATGGTAACACTTACCCGAGATAATCAACCTATACAGAGAAAGGTTTACTTTAGTGCACAGTTTTGGAAGGGACACGTCATGATCAGGGATGCATAGTTGGAGCAAGGCTGCCCACCTTGTGGCTTAGAGGCAAAAAAGGAAGTGGAGAAGTCAAGGTCGCTCTGTCCACTTCACCAGCCCACCTGAGCAACCCCAGGCCTCCCCTAACCCCCCTGGCCTGAGATTCCTCCCCGTCCAAGGATCTAATACACAGGCCTTTGAGAACATTTAATGTCCAAACCATGGCAATTTATAATTTTTTATAGCACAAATTTGAATTTTCCACTCTTCCAAACTGAGAGACAAAGCAATTGGTTCTTTGACAGAGGGTACCAAATAAGAACACAGATTTCATTCTCAGCCTCTTGGGTTTCAATCCCAGCTTCATCACATTCAGCTAAGGGACCTCAGCAACCCAGCAGCCTCGCTGTGCCTCCACACTGAATGGAATCACAGCATCTGCTTCCCAGGGAACTTACATGTTGCTGTACATGGGCTGTTTAGCTCAGCGTCTGTGCAATGAAGTCAGATAACTGCGTATTTCGCTTGTGACTTCACCTGGCCTACTGCACTGCTCTTCCGCCTTGGTTTAAACGTGGTCTTCCTTTGCTCTGTTCATTTCCTTAGGGACACAGTGCCTAGCTGGAGAAGGTGATCTGGGAACATTTCAGGATGCATCCCCTTCGAACGTCATGGGGAACTGTACTTCAAAAATCTTTGTTTCAAGTCTAGCACTCTTTTTTTTCCATAGCTGATTTGCTCTCAATGACAAAAACTGTAAAGGGAGATAAATCCAAATCATCTGGCTTCCTTTCAGAATTCTTTTCATGCTGCCAAGCAGCAGGAAACATTTGAGCTTTAAAAAATCCACAAAACATATGGTCTAAATTCTGTCTTTGATGATATATACTACAGATACTAGAATTCATACTTTCTAGAAATGCCAGAGATGGAGATACAAAGTGATTTTATTTTTTCATTCCATTTCTTTATTCCTATGAAATGTAGTTTTTTTTTTAAATAGCGTCTGCATAAAAACACAATTTTAACTACCAACAGCAATATAAAAAGTATGTGCGTGGCATCAAATAAGCAGTGACTATGTCTCACATGAATTAAACAGTGAAACACGATGGGCTAGGATTATGTGAAGCGTTAGCACTACAGCTATGACACAGATCTTAGTTCTATCCTAATAGCGTCTAAAACTGCAGAAGGTGACCAGACCACTGTTTGGCCAATTTCTGTAAGCGTGCTCTATAGAAATGGTTGACCTTGGCATAACAATTTTGCACCCTAACCCAGGGCCATGAGGAGTGCTGAGAGGGTTACAGGGCACTGTGGGGCACATCTCAGGGGTTCCAAGGCCGGCTTGCTAGAAGAGGGTAGTTTCCAACTGGTACAAGCTGGCTGGGTAGGGTGTGAAGCACCAGGGTGGCCTGTGTAAGGGGGACAGAGACACAAGATCAAAAATCTTCAGGCCTTGTTAAGAACTCGAATTTTTTTTTTTTTCTAAAGACAGTGGGAGAAGTGTGTAAGGGATGAGGAGGATGTTATAACCAAATAGTATGATTTTCGAGGGTCTTATTGCCTGCAGTGAGAGCCAGACTGACTACCGTGGGCAGGAATGACAGGACAAAGCCAGCGTGGGGCACGAAGGCAGTTGTCCTGCAGTATCTTAATTCTTGCAATGAGGCTCGTGTGTGCCATTAATAATATCAAATTCTTTGATTTCAATTCAGAGAGTTTACATGTCTATTACTATGACAGTAAGTTTTAAAGGAGGAACATTCAGTTTACCATTATAGCAACAGAGAAAACTCGGCATTCTGCACAAATAGTACATGCCTGGGATGGTGCTTTATGCATATTTCTCTGAATCATCTGCATTTTATAGAGGCTCTGGAAAACTGAATGAACCTGTTCAGATTCACTGGGCTAGTATGTAAGTGATGTAAGTGTCTAAATTTTGTTTTACTTTCTCAATAGTGCATAACTAATTTTAAAACACACTTTGTAATTTGCATGTTTAGTGCAAATGCATTGGGGTTTTTTTTCATCACTTTTATCAAACTCTGATGTGGACTTTTAGGTGTTCCCCGGAATGTAACCGTTAGGGGATGGTCTTGTTACAGAGCTGGATAAGGACGGATTGAGAGATTAATAGTTTAACTGCTATCACTCTATTGTTCAAAGGTGACCCTCCCTTTTTTACTTTGAGGCAGTCGATGATAGGACTAAAACTGGGTCCTGATCAAGATGATTACTTTTGTTCCCCTGAGGTTATGAGTGCCACCGCACATCAATCAGTCCAGGGAAAACTGTGATGGCAAAACACTTTTCAGCTCTAACTGACCATGGACGCCATTTAATCCAGGAGGTTCCAAACTGTGCTCTCTGCCAGGCTGAAGGCCTTCTTGCTTTCCTCATGGGGCACAGTGGGGCACCTCCTCATGTTACCTCCTTCCCTCCATTCCAGTCTGCTCCCGTTGTGTTGGTCTTATTTGTCTGAGCAGAATTTCCATGGAAGAACAAGTGCTACATATCAAAATCAAAATAGTATAACTAACAACAAAAATTCATTTTGAATGGTACTAATAATTCAGCTTCATTATTTTTAGCAGATTATGCCTTAAATGATTTGCCTGCAACCACAGAGCAGAACATGGCACTGGAGGAGTTAAACTCTAGTCTTTTCACTCTCGGTTTGGTGTTGCAATCATGGAAATGTAGAGAGAGATATATAGATTTATACATAGATATATAGATTATAATTTTTTTTTGTCTTTTTGAGACAGGGTCTTGGTACGCCATTCAGGCTGGTCTTAAGCTCACTTTGTAGCCCACACTAGTCTTGAACTCGCAACAATCCTGCCTCAGCCTCCTCATTACTGGGATTACAGGCATGTGGCACCAAGCTCAATTCATGGGACCATATAGAATCCTAGAAGATGAGACATATAGGTTGTTTAGAACTTTGGTTGACTTGATAAGGGCTTTCAGTAGTTAAGAGAGTCAAGTACATTAGTTTCAGGTATGAAATAAAGGTCAAAGTTTTGTGCTTAGGATATATTGTAATGCTTCATCTAAAATACCTTTGTCCTGAACTTTAAATCCTCTTTGTTATTTTTCAGGATTATCCCAGAATCCCAAGTAATAATTTTCATCAACCACTGCTTGCAAAAAGCACCCCCAGAAGGGTCTTGATGTAGTTTAGGACAGGATAATCACTTCCACCGACCCCATTTAGCTGGAGGTTGATAACTGGACTTCTTGTTGCAGTGGCTTCAGCAATCTTGTCTGGACACTGCAGGACAGATGTAATGACCTAGCTGCGATGTAGGGAATAAGACCTGAATGGGGGCGCTTTTTTTTACATATGATTATTGGAGTAATGGTGGTTCAATTTTTGGAGAAAATGTTTCCCCAGTTTTTCATGCACACATGAAACTTATATTCAAATAGATAGCGTTTATTTCTTTAAAAAAAAAAAAAAAAACTTCAAGACTTGCCACAAACAGTACTCCAAAAACTGACAGAGAAATCCCAAATACATTGTCTGAATTTACCCAATACCCTTGTTCCCATTAGGCTGGTGTTTTGGGGGGAGTACACCTCATGTAGTCCTTCTCTTTTCCCCTTAAGCAAGAACATAAATTTTCTTTCCCATCAAGCAGGATGTCTGCTTTTCATCAACATATACCTGGCATGTGTTTATGGGGCAATATTTGTGGTATATTAGACATTGCGATGAGCCGCTTTCAACCCACAATCTACATTCATCCTTATGTCTTTGTGCACTTTATATCTCTGAGACGCAGAGCACAGTGACTGCTGTGTGTGCCTGTGAGCTCCCATAACCAGAGGATGAGGAGTAATCTGTGTTTCCTGCGGTCTGCCTCATAATCTCCCCGAGAGGTCAGCTGTATCTTAATGTGGAGGTAATAGGAAGGGTTCTCTGTACAAGCCTGGTAAAGACTTAGTGTCCTAGTATCTTGTGATTTTAAGAAATCCTCAGACCCTCTCTAAACTGATCTCCTTGCCTGCCACAAAAGGTAAAAAAAAAAAAACTGTCATGTCAGACGGTCCAACTCCTGAACTAGAGCAGAAGTAAAAACCCTGTGACCTCCCCACACTCTCTAAGTAGGGGACATTGTGATTCTGTGGGTGACAATCCTGTGTGTGCCAGGGCAAGGAGAGGACAAGAGAGACCCTAGTTTTGTCAGTCTTGCTCTGGATCTTGGAAGACCAGTTCTCCCCAGCCACAGCCTCTGCCCTAAGCCGGCTCAGAAGGGTGGAGACCACAGACCTCTGTGTAGGGGGAGGGGCTGCACAAAACCAAATCATCCTTTTTATGCCCTCCATGCTGGGTTTTAGATGTAGTCCATTGAATTCAGGGATTCAGAGACCTAACTTTCTGTGCATAACCTCAGAATCCAAGAATACCTGTAACTAATATTATGATGCATTTATTCCTATTTTGTTTGTTGGTTTAATTTTCCCATATATCTTTAAATACTAGTTAGCAGGTTAATATGATAGAGAACATTAAATAGATACTATAAGCCTATGGGCTATGCCATAATTTATAAACAAGTTCCATACCATTGAATATTTATTAATTACACAAACATATATGTTCATTGCATTATATTATAAATGCCATTGTATTTGGGTAAAAGTCTTTGCCTCTCTGATTATAAGTTTCTGTATGTAGAATCATCAGGCTAATAAAAATGAACTATTTAGTGAAGCCTATAAAGCATTATTAATGTTGTCAGGCTGTGTTCCAGAAACATAACTGAGTTTTACAGTATTTACTCTCCCGTCTGTCTCCACCCATCATAGATGACAATGTTCGTTTCACTCTGCACATGTGAAAACCAAATATTACCAATCTAAGAAGATGTAAGATCATAATATTTATTTATTTTTCTTTTGTCTTTTTTTTTTTTTTTTTTTTTTTTTTGTCTTTTTCATTTTTATCAGACCGAGGATCCAACTCACGACTGCCTGCTTGCAAGGCAGGTGCTTATGCCGCTGAGCCAGCCCCTTATTTATTTATTTTTGAGACAGGTCTGGCTATGTATTCTAGGTTGGCTTTGAACACACTAGATTGGCCCAGACTGTATCCCAGACTGGCCTCAAATTCATAGCTATCCTCCTGCCTCAGGCTCCCAAGTGCTAGAATTACAGGTGTGCACCACCATGCCCCGCTTATCATAAATATTTCTATAGAAATTTCAAAAATAAGAGCCTAAAAAAAGATCCTATTCTCTTACTTTATCCACCCAGCTCCTAACCAAAATCAAGCCCTAAAGTAGAATCCCAGCCTCCCCTGCAGATCCTTCTCAGTCTCTCGGACCTGACGAAGCAGGCCCACATTCGTTCTCTTGGGAGCTGTTGTTACCACTCCTGTTCACTTCTAGCCCCCTCATATCAAGAGAACAAAAGGAGATCTTTTCAGCCTGGTATAGTGGCCCACACCTGTGATCTTAGCACTTTGGAGGCTGAAGTAGGAAGATCACAAGTTCAAGGCCAGTGTGGACTACATAGTTAGACCTTGTCTTTTAAAAAAAACTACATGAAGCTTCAAATCCCTTGGAGAGTCCCAAAAACTAACTGAAAAATACATAGCTTTGGACAGGTCAGTTAACTTCTCTAAGTCTGTTTCTTTAAAGTGAGAGGGCCAACTTGAACCCTGTTTTCAGGGATACATTTATCACATGCACAGAACAATAAAGATTTTGTAGATTTCTGCTTAACCGTATGGTACATCCTGTAAGCACTTCAATGTAAGAGAACAGCTTCCCTGAAGTAAATACTAGGAATTTTTTTCAATTTAATAATTTTTCATTCTTTTGGGATGTGTGTGTGTGTGTGTGCGCGTGTGTGCACACACTGGAGTATTATGCACACCAGTAAAGAACTGGGAAAATCCTTGGAGACATCCTGTAGAATTTCTTTCAGCTCTAACATTCCATAATTCGTAATTAGTGGTGAGGTCCCAGAAAGAGCCAAAGCTACAGGCAGACTGGGAGGCGTGTGAATGGACTCTTAGAGTAGGAGACCCTTTGTCTTTTAAATATATTTGTTTCTTCAAGTGGAGGAGTCTAAAAATTATTTTTGTCTCATCTCCCCCACCCCTCAAATGCACACATGCACATGAGCATTCACACCCATGCACACACACGTGTGTACGATAGGCCACACCTGCATTGATCAGGAATCCTTATGTGGCTCTCAAACTTTGGGACACAACAAACATGCTTAAGGAGTATTTAAGTTCGTGACTGTTTAGGCATCCTTCACCATTACCACCTACTCCTGCTGGGAGTGTTAAAATTCTGTAATCAAGCTACTGGGCAGTTTCATGGACTATGGACCAGTCTTGGACAGGTGCATCCCCTGACTTCAAAGCCCTTCTAAGGAAGGCTGTCCCTAGCATATTATCATATAGCAGATACTCCATGCATATTTGTAATGCAGACTTAGTGCCAGTTTGCAGTACTGATCTTTTTTTTTTTTTAACTTTTGTTATGCATCTTTGAAAGAGCTTAAAATCATGAAGACCTAGGACTAACCCTCACCTTAATCTTAGAACTCCGAAACACTTTTTTCCTTTACTTCGCACTGCTTAAGAAGCGTCACTTGCTCTAACATATTGGTCATTTGTCTTCCATTTGAATTGCAAACCTAGAAGTAAAAAACTACAAGGCTGGAAGATCATTTGTCTGATCGCAATCCCATTTTCCATCGAAAATCTTGTACTTCCTCTCTTATTTCCATGTATTAAGCCAGCTGATTTTCCCTGCATTCCAGGGGAGGAAGGTAGAGTATCTAGAGCATAGAATTTATCTTTTAACTACTTTAGGTGTTTAATTCATTGACATTAAGTTGTACTGTTGTGCAACCATCACCACCATCCATGTTCAGAATTTTTCACTTCCCCAAACCAGGCCTCTGTATTCATTCATCAGTAACTGCTTGCTCCTACCTCCCCTCCCCCAGCTTCTGTCCCCCACCATTTTGACTCTGTTTCTGCATTTGACTACTCTGGGCACCTGACATAAACGGGTCATACATTTGTCCTTTTGTAATGATCTTATTTCACTTAGCAAAACTGCCTCCAACACTCTCTGCTTGTTCATTTCTTTTCAAGACTGAATAACATTCCACTGTGTATATGTAGCATATTTTGTGAGTCCATTCATTCATCAGAGGTCATTTGGGTTGTTTGTACTTTTTGGCTTTTGTGAACAGTACTGCCATGAACATTGGTATACATATATTTGCTTTAGTGTGTTGATGTGAACCCAGTTATGGAGTTGCTGGAGTATATGTTACCTCTTTTTTTTTTTAAAAATTTTTTATGTTAAAGTGAATAAAACCTAACAAAATAAAACAGAATAAAGCCAATCAAAACAAAACAGTGAAAGTGATACAAAACTTCAAAACAGGAAATCTACAATGGCTACCATATCATCCCTTGTTATCTTCACAATAGTTGTCAATACCATCAGACATAGAAAAATCAGATAAAACAGAATAAAACCAATCAAAACAGAGCATTAAATGAAACACAACAATAAATTGGAGCAATACTAAACAGTGAGAACAATATTGGATTTCAAAAAACAAGATAGAAGGAAATCCCCCATATTTGCTATATTACATGCAGTTACCCTCCTAACACGCTCAGACTACCAGCCTTAGGCCTGCAAAGTCAATCAAACAGTACAAGCATGTAGTTGTTTTTTTACCTTAGTTGCCATCAACTCAGCCTGTCCTCTGAACCAGCGGGTTGCTTTTGGGGGTTAGGGGTGGGGCTTGACTCACTGGAGAGGCAAACTGGCTTCTTTCTTCCTGAGCCCCGCATGGCTTGTGCAGCTTACAGGAATAACAAATTGGCTTCTTGTTGTATTCCTCACAGGATGGCTTCTGCCAACTCACAGAAAGTATGTATTATTTCTCAGTGGCTTTTTTTTTGCAGGGGGGTTTGTTTGTTTATGGTAGTTCCACCATATTATTTTCCACAATGGTTGTACCATTTTACACACCAACAAGACACGAGGGGTACTCATTTTTTGTTTGGTTGATGGATGTTTTCATCTTATTTCATTTTGTTTTTGATAACTGTCATCATAATGAATACAAAGTGATCTATCACTGTGGTTTGCATAGCTCTAATGTTTGGTGATGAACATCTTTTCATGTACTTATGGGCTATCTGTGTGTCATTTTTGGAGAAATGTTTATTGAAGTTTTTTGATGAGTTTTTAATTTGGTTGCATTTCGTTTGATTTGGTTTGTCACTGAATTCTAGGAGTTCTTTATATGCTGTTCTTTATATGCTGTGAGTATGAAGTCTTCGTTAGATGATCATTTGCAAATATTTTCTCCCTGTCCTTTGATGCACACATGATTTAAATTTTAAGAAGGTTCATTTAATTTTTTCTTTATTTATCTGTACTTCTAATTGTTATCAGGAGGCTAAGTCAGGAGTATTGAAAGTTTAGCCCAATCTAATAACTTAGTGAGCTCACAAGACCTTGTCTCAAAGAAACAAAAACTGTCAACTGGGATTATAGCTCAGTCAAAGGCCTTGAATTCAAAACCCAGAATGGAAGACAGAGAACGAAGGAGACAGAGAAAGAAAGAAGAGAAGAAAATTAATCACTGCCAAATCCAATGTCATGAACCTTCACTGTTTTTTCTAAGAATTTTTTAGTTTTAGCTCTTATACTTAGGTCTTTGATCCATTTGGAGTTAGTTTTTTAATGTAAGGAAAGATGAGGGACAATATTCTTTTTAAAGATGCACTTTTCAACCCCCAAGTCTCAGTAAAGGCGTAAGCCAAGCAGTTAAGTAAATGACATAAGCGTTCGTCCTCAACACTGGTAAGAACTGTTTTTCTGCGTGGTGTGGGCGTGGGTGGTTTCCCAAGCCCACAGGTGAGAGAAAGCTAAAGTGTTTGGGGAACTGATGTCTAAGGTAGCCAGTGAGGCTGTGGTTGGGAGCAGCCAGTGTCCTGATGTGAACGTGCTTTATGAAAGCCGCCACAGAGGACCCTGAAATAGCACAGGCCTTGGTGTATGCGTGCGCCTGACATGGGAGGTGCCAGAGAGGACACCCTGCAGGTGGTATGAACTGAGGGCTACATTAGATAAAAACACCTTTTGTACAAAAAGAAAAAAAAATTGCCCTTCATACTGTTTCAGAGAAACAAAATAAGCTTAGCAACAATTATGTGGGCAAACCATGTTTCCAAAACACTTGTCCTAGTTCCATTTTCTTGTGGACAGAACCACAGTGTGCGTCCAGTAGGAAATGTGCGGGTCTGCGTGGCCTTTCCTTGCGGAATCTTGAGAAGGAAGAAGAAAGCCCAGGTGTGTGCACGGCCTGGGACCAAAGGTCTGCATGCACCGGTGGCCCTGACAGATTTGGCAGTAATACAGTGCTGGGCTGGTGTTGCCAGATTCTCCCCATAAACAAGATTCTACATTAGACTTTCAGCGTTAGAACACTTGGGGTTGGCATTTAGGTGTCCAAACTCCAACTAAATTAGTGTTAAATCCATCTTGAGGACCTGTGAGAGACAACTGACGTGGCCTCCCCTTTGTTTTCGTGGGGCCTGGTTTATGAGGGGAAGACTGCATTGGTTCTCAGTTTCTCTTTGCCCTGAAAGGAAATTTAGAAAAAGAGGAAGTAACAAACCAGTGAGTGTATTTTATTTATTTATGGGATCAGATAGCCTATGCTTTCTTTAAAAACAATTTGCAAGACTTGTATATATTATATTTGTCTTAAAGTCACTTCATATTTTATTAACTCAAAGAATATCCGACATTGTCCCCATGAGACTGTGCATGAACGATTAGCTCAGCAGAAGCCTCTTACTGGTGTTTCAATTGAAATATTAACCCAGCCCCACACAGTGAAAATACGCAGTGCGGGAGGCAGGAGCCGCCATTATGCTCCAACAATACCCTCCCTGGAGCTTGATTTACCTGGGAAATCTTCAGTTTCCTGACACTTAAACATTTCATTCCAAACACTCTAGGTTCAGTTAACTCGTGATATGTATTTTCTGTTCATTTCCTTTCTTAATTCAAGTGCAGATTTGTTGCATTTCTTTAACAAAGCACTGCTTCCTAAACCTATAACTATAGTTATTTGGAAATCCAACTAACTTTAACTGCCTAGTTAAATTGTAGAGACTTGGAAAACTGGTTTACCTTCCTTTCTCTCTCTTCCTTCTTCTCTTAACAAATATCTTGAAACTTCAGAAGTAAAAAGAGCCTACTGGTTTTTTTCCCCAGATATCTGCTCATTTCTTCTCCAAAATTCTATACAAATTTCACAATTTTTTCATTACAACACTCTTCCCTTGACAAATTTTAAACCATGTTTTACAACGTTTGTTTAAATTGCAAACATCCATCAACAAGTGGGTTTTTGTTTTTGTTTTTTTTTTTTTTACAAGGATTAAAACAAATAGCTGATCGGATAGTTTTACCACCGTGTTCCCACATGTTACTTTAGGGCACTTATTAACCATTTTAAAACAAAGGATAGTAAATGAGAATTGGAGATGAAAAAGGCAGGTGGAAAACTATTAATAAGATGAGGCAGGAGAATGGTGTCAGTATGCGGGGAGGTGATTTTCCCCACTAAATCAAGGCAAAACTGCGCCTTTTTAGCTTCGCCTTTTTAGCTTCTCCCCATAGGACGTCCAATGTCGCGCGTGGGCGTGGCGCGCCCCAGAAGGTGTGGAGAGGAAGTTGAGCCCCGCAGAGTTAGAGCTCTGAGGACTTTGGATTTCCTGTGCATACGCGCATGCGTGTGTGCAAACATCTCTATTTCGTGGTGAGACATTTGTCCACTTCTCTGATCTGTGGTCAGTATCAGATTCGCTTGGGACCGCCTTCCAGCACCTGGCTAAGGACACAGACCTCCCACAGAAAAGGGAAAGCATCTTCACCCAAACCTAGTACCTCCCCTCCTTTTTTTAAAAATAGGGTCTCACTCTGCAGTGCAAGCTGATCTGAGTTCACTTTGTAGCCCATGCTGGTCTGGAACTTGCCACAATCCTCCGGAGTGAGCCACTGGGGTGCTGGCATTACAGGAATGCGCCACCATGCCTGGCTCGACTTTCCCATCTTTTTATATGGACCTCATGCTGTCTCTCCCTAGAAATTCACTTCGATTTTTTTTTTTTCTGTTCTAGTTAGTGTCATAAAATATGGTTATACTATTTGAAAATATTTTTAACTTCAAAAAGATCACACATAGCCAGGTGTGGTGGCTCCCACCTGTATTCCCAGCATGTTTCTAGAGGACAGTACCAGTGGCTTCTTCCCCATGGAGAGCGGGCCTGGGGAAACACTGTTTCCCTGCCACTGTTGCCTTCAGTTTCTGGTCACCAGGACCAGGACACCAGGACACGAAGGCCTTAAACAGGACCTGTATTTACACCTTGCGGGGGAGCTGATGCTGTTTCATAGTTATAACCGAAATGACTAATGTTAACCAAATAAAATCAGAAGGGCGCACCCAAAACCGAAGCTAATGTTTGACTATGCCACTCTGTTTCAGAGCCTTTATTTCACGACAGGCAATTTGTCATCTTTCTTAGCGAGATCTAAGCTATTCTTGTCCCAACCGCAAGAAGGTCATGCTAGAGCAGAGCCCGGGGAGCATGTACTCAGGGGTAATGTGACACAGTAGCATGAACCGTGTGATTACTATGTAACCACGACTTACGGATTACTAATGTAGCTTGAAATGGAGGGAAAGAGTAACATTACATCATGGTAATTACTGCCTAAACCGGCTGTGGTGGTGTATGCCTGTCTCTCAGCACTCGGGGAGACTGAGGTAGGAGGCTTGCAAGTGGGGACACAGCCTGGGAAACCTGGTGAATTGGTGAGACCTTGTCTCAAAGTAAGAAATAAAATGACTGAGGATGTAGCTTAGTGCAAAGGCTCTGGATTCAATTCCTAGTACCACACAAAAATACGAATAATACTACTGCTACTACTGCTAATGATAATTGCATAAAGTTATGTCAGCGAAAGCTCTCTTTGATATAAATGTAAGAAACTTAGCAAATAAAACATTATTATTTACACACCAATTTTGGACTTAAAAAAACACACATATATCTTGAGTCTCTACTATTTTTGAGCTGTCCATGTTTGGCTTTATACCAAATAGAAGGTAAACTAAAGAGTATCAACCCAAAGATTGGGTGTTTTTATTATATTATAGTCCCAAATTTACCATTATCTAATTGTGATTTTGAGATAAGTTCATGATTGCCCTTGTTCTCAGTTTTTCCATTGAGAAAATGGGACCAATATTTTTATATACTATTCTAGGAATAAATAGATAAATCGGGATATATATATATATATATATATATATATATATGAAACATATAATAGATGAATAGAAACATAAGCTTTCCAATGTATTGAGTCATATTCTAAATGACACAGAATTTATTATCTATGGGGATTCTACTATAAATCTCTGCATTAAAGATGTTTATAATAAAAATAATTTTATCTATCAAATTACCAGTTCCTATACTCAAATACTGGCACAAAAAGCTGCTCTGTGAATAGTCTGCCTAGGTTTTCTTCTTAAATTTGCTTTGGTAATTTTTTTCCTCTGGTACTAGATGTTGAACCCAGGGACTTCTCACTGAGCTATATCCCCAGCCCTTTTTAATTTTTTTTATTTTGACACGTGGTCTTGCTATATCACAAGATACCCAAGTTATACTCAGACTTACGATCCTCATGCTTCAGGCTTCCAAAGTGCTGGGATCGCAGTTATGCACCACTGTAGCCTGCCTCATTGATAATTTTTATATTGTCCCTAGGCAATATTTAGTACCTACCACTTTTAGTGTAGATACAGAGCTCCAATGCAGGTTTACCAAGTGGTTATAAAAAAGAACACAATGCTTACAAAATTGGACAAATATAAAAAAAAATACATTATTTGCTTTTTTGTATCATTAGTTTTTAAAAGGCCTAACAGATTGCACATGTCCCTTGTCTACAGCATTTTTTCTATAGGAAAGATAACATTTGTATGAATTCCTTTTCACTTTGTCCATAAACATTTGGGAATTAATTCAGATTGTATAAATTTAAATGTTTAAAAAGTATGTCAAGCTGGGAATACAGTGCAGTACAATATATACAAGGTCCTGGGTTCGATTCCTAGCACCACAAAAATAAATAAAAACTTGTAAAATTATATTGTCAAGTAGATAACTGGTAATTCTAAGCTATGGCTATGCAATTCTCAACAAAGAGAAAATCTCTACTGTTTTTGATCACCTGAAATAATAGTAATAAAAGGCTTTGAACATTTATATAGTCAGGTACATTTTAATCACTACTTATTCTTGACCATACTGTCACTATTTTATAGGTGGTAAAAGTGAGGCCAAGGAAAGGATTCAGTGACCTCTATGAGTGCATTTGTTGCTCCAGGGATGGGCCAGGAGATGAAGGCCCTGGAGCCTGGGGATGAAGCCCCTGTCTACACAGTCCCCTCGTGGTCCCATGTACTCACTTGCACGTTTGGATTATGTGGATTCTGTTCCTCAAATATTGCCACCTAAGAATTTAATTCCATAGGTTTTTAATTCTAGAAGTACAGTTTGGACATGCTAACTACTTACAAAGAGGCAGAAGTAGCCGTGGAGCAGTTTGCAGAACTCTCTTGGAAGTTAGGAAGGTGGGAGGAGGGAGGAGAGGGGAGTGGGGTGAAGGAGAGGGTGGTGGTGTGAACAGTGTGAACCGTGTACCGATGCACTTTAACCCTCTTCCTCTCTAGCAGCCAGTGCCTATTTCTCACTGGGGCCGTTATTCATTAAAGCAGGCTGTTTGTTAGTGAACCCTCCTGTTAGAAAGGAAGAATCACAGAAAGAATGTCACAGTAGAAAGAACTCCGATTTGTCATCAGATCCACCTATACCTCAGTGCTGTGACCTTGGTCAAGTCACTTGACTTTCTGAGCCCCAATCTCATGATCTTTAAAAAGGGTGAAAAGAGCTAAGCCTGATCCAGTCTTTTAATTTCTGCTTATTTCTGTGTAAGCGCTTGGCATGGCATACAGGGTCTCACTCCGTGTGACAGTGATCATCATTGCTTCCACTGTGCTCACTTTGCAGATAAGGGGCCTGAGAAACCAAGACTAACTTCCCCATGTCATAGAACCACATCACTGAAAAGCTGGGACTCAGAGTCAGGACACTGGCTACCAGTAACTCAGAGTTTCTAAGCCATAGACCAGAACTCTCCGAAGCAGTATCCCTGGTCTGCCTTCTTTCTTGTTGCCATTAAGCCAGCCATTCTCCTCCAGTGCTGCTGTCTCCTCTGGCTGTCAGTGCAGCACACTCCACAGCCACACTTGCAGGAATGCAAGACCTGCAGGGGTCTCCTCTGACTCCTCTGAAGTCACCTCAGGTGCTAAATGATGGCAGTCAGCAAATGTCTTGTTCATAGAGCTACCCAATAAGATGGAATTTGCATTTGATGGCTTTTAACTAATTCTGTGACATCCTTGCCAATGTGTTGTATTTGCAGTAATAGGATATATAGTAACACGATTACTTCTAAATTATAAGTGAACTCAGACAGCATGTGATCTTGCAGAATTTTCACCTATCTCTCGAGAGGAGTTCTCAGTCCTCATGTGCAGGCGAGGGCTGAATCCTTCCTGGGGTTTTGTTGGACTCGTGGTCCACCTCGCTAAGGCAGTAGCTTAGCTGTCACACTCCATCACTGCTCAGTGGAGTGCTGTGGCCTCTACTGCTGGATAATCAGGTGGCTTTGTATGCTTTGCCCACCCCTCTCACTGTCATTGTCCCTTGGATAGTGCTCTCTATAAAAGTGAGTACTCTAAATACAGTATCTGTTACTGATTTACTAATGTCGATTAGTTTTTTAAGAGAGAACTTCACAACACATTTATTTGACAAATGTTTATTGTCTCTGGAGTATCAAAATTTGAAAATCCAATAGCAACCAAGAAGAGACATAGACTCTGCTCTCTCAGGGCTGACATTTTAGTTGTAGAAGAAAGACCTAGAAAAGTTGATGACAGTCACAGTGTGTCTTATGGAAGGCGGACATTTATATCAACAGGAGATGTGGCCTGGCTGGTGCTACACTAAGGTTGTTAAGACATAGAGTTTGGTTTTGGATCTGCCGTCTTCTTTTAAATGCTATTCACATCTCTGGGTGCTTAACCAAGTAGTCCCAAAGTCATTGGTTTAAAAAAAATCCTTTATATCCCTCCGATGCAAGAGTGCTTGTTTTTCTTGTGAGGACTTAGCCTGTGCTTTCTGCCATGGCAGAAACTTCATGGCCTTCGGCTCTCATTGTCTCCCACAGAAAGTGTGAGATTTGAACAGCTCACAGCCTGGCCCCGTTGTCTTTTTGAGCCTCATCTCCTGTCCGTCACTCACCTGGTGGATGATCCCAGCATGCTTTGCTAATGCCTGCCTCTAGTTACCGCGTGCCTGTGCCCTCTCTCGTCTCCTTGCCTTACCACCTCTGCTGGATTGAGAACTCAGGACTCTGCAGGGGTCACCGCCTATCCCTGAACGCCCAGCCTGGCTTATGGATGGACAGCAGGTGCTCAGTTAGTGTTTGAGCGAATACACATGCAAATGTTGTCTTCTTTTCCAGCAGAACACCATCTTTGGCCTTGGGGTACAGAGGTTGACTTCATTTCCATGATTATCTCTGTCCCAAGACCATGTTTTTTGGTAATTGCATGCTTAGAAACAAAAATGTGAATTACTAAACAAATTGATAGTAACATTTGAAAATGGTCCAAGTCTTACCAACCAGATTTTCAGTAATTGTCCTGTGTCAGAGAAGCCAAAGGGGTCTGAATTTAAATAAGATGGTTTCATGGCTTGGCAGGTCCTTGGCCTGATTTCAGATGTAGTGCTTGTGGCTTGTCAATTTGCCGGTGATGACTGATGAATTAGACTACAGTCAGCTTGATGGGGCTTCATGATGGTAGCTATTTCCTTTGAAGTATTAAATTAATTGGCAGTGTTTCAGTCAAGTTGGATGAGTAGTGTGGTATCAGACACTTAGACCTTTGCTCTCTGTCACATATTTCTCAGGCTTGACAGCCTTACAATAGTAGTCACATTGAAGCACCAAATCTGTGTCGGTAAAACAATTTCTCCTACTTCTGTATATAATTTCAGTTCATTGACCTTAGGTAGATTTGGGTTTTATTTTGTTTTGTTTTTTCTTTTTAACTCAGGGCCTTTTCACTGTGCTATTTTTATTTTTTATTTTGAGACAGAGTTGCTATTTTTTGTTTTGAGTTGCTAAATTGCCCAGGATGGAATCAAACCTTCGATCAGTTCTCCTGCCTCAGCCTCTGAGAATGCTAGGACTATAGGCATTTACCACCACAACCAGGTTGATTGTATTTCTTGACGGAGCAATTTTGGCCCTTTCACCCCCTCACCTGCACTGGGGTCATCACAACATTTTAGGGGTTATGGTGATTATGCATCTGGTGAGTAGAAGGCAGTGGTGTTAAGAAATCTCCTATAATGCATAAGACTGCTCCCCATAACACAGAATGATTACTTCAAAACATCAGCAGAGCCCAGTGACCTGCAGGATGTCTGGTTAAATTCCTCAGGTCCCTCTGCAGCCCAAATTCTAGAATTTTATGAATCTGTATAATGTACATTGCAGAATTTGATAAAGTGTACAATATTACACCGACTCACAGTTTGCTACTGCTTCTTCTATCCTGGCATCCATCCTCTGCAGGCCTTTCTGTTCCTCAGCAGATCTCTCAAAGGCTTAGGTCAAGAAGCTAAGACAGGAGCAAATCTAGAAGTCACTTCATTTACACAGCTTTGGAGCCTGTTATCCCAGGAGGCAGGTGTGTGCTGAAGTTTCATGTTTCGGTTTTTTCCCCACATTACTCCATCAACCTGTTAAGAGAAAATCTAAGCATAGGAACCTTGTTTAAAGGGAATAAGATAACAGATTCCTGGCAGGTATTGGTACACTACCAAACACCCGCAAAATTCCCAGCCCATCCCTTTCTGGCAGGTGGCTTCTCGCTTCTTGCAATACACAGCCAGGATTCCTGGGAACCCGCAGCAAAGTGCCTCATTTTCAGGGATGCATTGATAGAAATGCCTGGGAAAATACAGCCTCTTGGCTCTGCATCTGTTTATTAAACACAGATCTGTTTGTTATTCACTGAATGGCGTGCTTTGCCATAACACCGACAACACAGTGAAGACCGTGCTGCACGGTCTGCTTTCAGGGTTTCACCTGAGTGCAGGAGAGGCCTGGAAAGATGTGTGGGTGTCCCTAAGGCTTAACAGGAGGCTGAGAGAGAAGAGGGGCCTGCCTGTCACTGCTGGGCCCGGGTGACTTCCCAGAGCTCGGCCTCCATTTTGAGTGGCACCACCTTCCCCCTGCCAGCCTGAGTTCACAGAAATGCCCGGCCTGTGAGCGGGAGTCCTCGCGGTGTTTACTCTAGTGGGCGGTGGTAACTTGGCACTGCAGAGAGAGATTAGTGCTGGGGGAGGCCACAGCTGGGAAACTTCTAGTCTTTTCCTCTCACACCCACATGGGTGGCAATATCTTCCTTTCCAAAATAGCTCTGTAAATCATGAGGTCCTTCTCAACCTTTACTAGAAATATGCCTTTAAAACTGGAATTATGGCCTACAAGTCACATTCTTTAAGCTTATAGTGGTATAACTAAGCATGGTGGCACATAACCCCAGCGCTCGGGAGGTAGGGGCAGAAGACCATGAATTGGGGGCCACCCTGAACTGCGTAATCATGATGGTAATTGGCACCAAACACGTGTGGGCCAGGTATCCCAAGTGTCCAGCAACCCTAGAATGAATCCTCTGAGACGCATGCTATTCCTGGGACCACCTTACAGTCGTGGGAATGGAACTGATGTGACTGACCTCACTGGATAAGACTGGCAAGTACTGCAGTCAGGATTTGAACTCGTTTTTCTTTTACTCCAAAAATCTCCGCTCTTAAAAAGTATAGAAATATATCTTATTACCTCTTTACTGTGTGTGTGTTAGGTAATGTTTTAGAAATGATTGTTAATAAAAATAAAATCTTATGGTATGTGTAAGAAACATCAAAACAGAACTCTAATCAGAAGCAGAGATAGTATTACCTCTTGCATAAACATGTTAAAAAATATGCTTAACTCCTTTGAATTAAATTGCAGCTAGTGATGGGAGACATTGTACCCCTATATTTGAAATGCAGTATGTTAGTCGGTCAGCAAATAAAGCTCTCCCAGTACCCCACATTAAATATTCACCACACACACACACACACACACACACACACACACCCTTAATAATTCTAGAGTAAACCGTGCCTGTTTTTATCTTAGGTAAAGACTGGTTCATGAAGCTTGGAAATAATTCCAAGTGCCCTCTAAAATGTCCAGGGTCAAAGTTAAAATCCTAATGAAAGATACTCTGAACCATACTGAAGAGGGAATCCAATTCCTTGACGATTTCTGCTTTCACTTGGAGTTTACCCTGAAATTTAGTTGTAACCTGACAAGTTCAAACTCAGCCTAAAACAAAAAAAGCAAAAGTTGCAGTTAGTAGTTCAGAATATTACAACTTGATGGGCAAGTGTGTTTTCTGCGCTGGTTTTCCATGCCATACCGAGTAACTGTGCTTCCAATACGCTGCTGGGCTTCTAGCAGGCCAGCAGCCTTCCGTGAAGACTGGCATGTCCCGCTGCGTGTCTGGTGGGAGATCACCACCTGGGGCATTTGGCATCCACGTGGAAGATCAGTCCTTCGGTATCCAGGGTGGCAAGTCTCCTCGGGTTTTCTGGAACAGCTTCTGCAAAGTGATGTAGCCAAGGGTGAGGTGAGGAACAGGCTTGGGGTCACCCCACCTCACCTCATCGGTGGGGTGGGGAAGGACAGTGCAGCTGCCTTACCCGTGATGAATGCAATCCAGAGACCTCTCGGGGCCGGTCTCCACCAGAACTCGCAGGCCAGGCTGCTCGCACAACCGGCTTACAGCTGGCTACAGTAACCTCTCTTGCTTCTTGGTAAGCACAGGAATCCTACACAGGTGCAAGATTCGTGCCTCAGGTGCAGTGTCCCTGTTGTTGGGTTTTGTTTGTTTTGAGGTTCGGATTTCTTAGACTAACATTCCTTGATCACTTGGTACAAGATTCTGGGTTATGAGTCCTCGGCTGCAGCCCTATGGGGAGAGTCATTTGAGACAGCTCTGGTGTGAACTCTGGGCCACAGAACAGCAGTCCTGAGCTTATTAACTGAGAGTTTACATACACGCTCTATGCCTCAGTTTCCCCTTCTGTAAGGCGAGAGCCTAATAATGCCCTTGTTGACACTGCAAGGACTGGAATGAGTTATGCACGTGAAGAGCACAGTGCTTCGCCTGCCACAAAATAGACACTCACTAAACAGCAGCTGGTGTCACCATTTTAAAGATGAAAATAGAGACTTGAAAGAGCTTCAGTGGTGTTTTTCCCAAGTTCAGAGCTATGAAGTAGCAGAGCTAAGATTTGGGTCTAGTTTTCTCTGATTCTAGGAACTCTGGTGTGGAACCTGAATTAGACTATCTAATCTACCTAAAACTGTCTCCTGCTCAGTGGTCAAAATTGGAAAACTATGCTGTTTATCCAGATATTTTGTTTCATTTACAGACACAGTTCAGTATTTGTTTGATTTTTTGCTTTGTTTTTGTTCTGGGAATCGAACTCAGGACCTCACGTTTGTTCAGCTTTTGAAGTCTGCTTATGGTTGAGTCTACACCTCTTCCCCAAGTACCAATCTCTTTGTCTTTCAGCATAGAATATTTCTCACCCACTCTCAGCATCAGCTGCTGCTGTCCATGTATGCACTCTGCCCTTCCTCGAGAAGGTCTTCTAAGCTAATTTTGAAAGGCAAAAGTCTGACAATGGCCTTTATTAGAAACAGAATGTTAACTGACCCTTGTGCAATAGTCTCTGGTCAGTGAGCATAAGTACAAAAATTCTTTAACTTTCAGCTCATGAGTGTTTGAAGCATAACTCAGTAAACTCGGGGGTAAACGTCACAAGAACAAGGTCCGCAGTAGCTAGCAAGCCCTCAGAACATAGCAGCTGCTCAATAATGGTTGCTGAGTAGACAAACAAACAAAAGCATCCTAATGTCTCTTGAAAGGTTTGTTTGTTTGTCTGTCTGTGACAGAATCTCAGTATGGTAGCCCAGGCTGACCTCAAACTCACTAGGTAGCTTGGCTAGCCTTGAATTCATAGTCTTCTTGCCTCAGTGTCCCAAGTCTGGATGACAAGCATGCACTGCCACTCCCCTCCCCATTCCCCCATCCCACGCCTCTGCTCTTAAAGTTTTAAGAAAATATATAACAGTCCGGAGTGGAGCCAACCCCACTCACCACGCACTTCTCCCAAGCTTCATAAATATAACCATCAAAGTTAAGTGAAAAACAGCTGAGATGGTGGTGGTGAAGGGGAATGTCTCTAAACACATTAGAATTGCTCGGCCTAGGCCACCAAGTGGGGAGTGACAGTTACACTTCGCAAGTGGAGTCCGTGTTAGTTAGCTTCGGCATAGACCAGGGTGGATGGACCTGAGAGGAACGTACGTTTTAGGCTTCGCAGACTGCACCAGTCCTGACTCAGCTGTTCACCAGGCTGCATGCTGCTAGGCAGGCATTGACCGTCCTTGTTTGTCCTGAGGACATGGTTTCATTAATAAAGTTTCATTCCAAGCACCCGGAAGACCATATCTGACCCACCACTGTAGTTTGTCAGCCTTGGTCGGAAGCAAGTACAATTGTAGTAAGATCAGCGTGCTGGTTCACCTCAGACAGAAGGGTTGCATAGCTTGTTTAAAGAATTAAATAAATCCCTTCTCTTTAAAAAAAAAAAAAGAAGAAGAAGAAGAAGTATTAGTCATACAGATGTGTTTTGTGGTGACATTTCCATGCAGGCAGGTATGGCGTGTCAGGCCTGTGCACCTCTCTTCCGTCTCGTCTCTCCCTGAACCTCCAGCCCCTTCCCAGCCCCCAGTGATCCCTCTAATTTGTTTTCCCTCGTATTTTTTCTTTAATTCATTTTATTTTTTACATAAAAAGTTCAATAAAAGCTGGGTAAAGATTTTTGCAGTAAATCAATCTTACCAGCAGCACAGGGCTGAACACCAGGCAGCTTGCTCTAGAATATTTACATGATAACAAATTAAACCTTGCAGGAAAACTTATACCATCCTTACAAAATCTTTCTGTGATCCTAGCACATAGAGACTAAAAGCAAAACAAAAACCAGGGGGGGAAAAACAAATTATTTTCAATATACTCACATAGACATTAAAATATAATACAAAAAAAAAAAAACAAAAAAAAATATAATACAAATTGTAGGGGAAAGGGTCTCTAGTGGTAACACACACAGCACAGACCAAGGAGGGGACCCAGGTTTGAAAGTGGGGTCAGGTCAGGTCTGGCCAGGGTCTCCCCTGGCCATTGCATCTGATGGCCTCTAACGACACCCTGACAGTTCAAAACTAGAGGTCACTTATAGATGAGCTCATTTGGGGGCTTTCGGTTGACATCTGCAGGTTTGAGTCCCCAGGGTGGTAGGTCATCAGTAGCACAGCCAGCGGTGGGTGGGGCCGGGGCAGAGGCCCACGGAATTTCTTTTCCCAGAGTCTGGCCTGTCTGATCCCCCACCCTCCCACCCAGGACCCCAAGTCGTCTCCCCCCCCCCCAAGTTTCTGTTAAGAAGAAAACACTCATGTTTTGAATCTGACTTATTTTACTCATCATTTATCTTTTAGTGTATCTAGGTTTTTGGCTTTGAATTCATGAGCATGGCACCATATAGCTTATTTAGCTGGGTCACATACTAAGCATGGTGGCGAGGCGATGGAGTTTGCAGACCTAAGATTTTCCTGTGCTAAGGGACTCAGTGTACCCTTTTTTAAAAGACTTCTAGTGAAATTCAGTCTCACTGACTCTTGTCCTTTTTTCTGTCTCTGAATGGGAGGGTCTGTGTATAAGTAGACCTCTTAAAAATACCGTTCCAGCCACCCTTCAGGGTGTATTCAGCGGCATTAGATATCTCCATAGTGCTGTGCAGCCATTGTCCATTTACAGAACTTTTCATCATTCTAAAACTCTGTACCTCGATATTAATTCCTTATTCTTCTCTTTTCTTGGCTTTTTCCCTGTTCTTTCTAGTTTCTGCCTGTTATCTTGACTACTCTCAAGGCTTGTGTCTGGCTAATTTTTTCTTTCAGTTTTTATTTTTTTATTAGTATGTGTTTGCAGTGCAGAGTGATTATGTTCTTCATAGGGGGTGGGACAGGTTCGTGACACCTCTCAATGCGTTTTATGTCCCCATCCCTCCCTCCCCTCCTGTCTTGGTCCCCTCTCATCCACAAAGATATAGATCCCTATTTCCTGTTATCTGTTTTTATGCTACTTTTTATTTACATTCTGGGTTTCTCATATAAGAGAAACCACATAGTATTGAAGCCTGTGTGTCTGATTTATTGCAATCTCAAGGTGTGTCCTTTTTTTGAGTCAGTGTCTTGCTGTGTAATTCAGCCTGGTCTTGAGCCGCAGTGTAGTACTCTATTGTATGTAGAGGCTGTAGACTATGAGATTTTCTTATGTAAATACCACATTTTCTTTAGCCAGTCATCTGTGGATGGCCATATAAGCCACTACCAAGATTTAGCCTTATTTCATGAGCACAGTGTTCTCAAGACTCTTCCATGGCATATCAGAATTTCATTCAAGGCTGGCTAATTTCTATATAAATTCCAGGTTTTGTTCATCGCTCATCCATTGGTGGCCATTTCAGTTGTGTCCACCTTTTGACTCTGGTGAACAATGTTACTGGAACATTGGTGTCCAGTATCTAAGCGCCCACTTTCAGTTCTCTTGGGTACACACATCCAGACGTGGAATTGCTGGACAGTGTGTTAATTCCGTGTTTCATTTTTGAGGAACCACAATCTTGTTTCCCGCGGTAGCTGTATTCATTCACTTTCGCACAGTTCCTCCACCGTGTGTGAGAGCTCCAACCTCTCCACTCCTCACCAACGCTTATTTTCTCTTTTTCCCCTTATTAAGAATAGACATCCTAGTAAGTGTGAAGGCATATCTCATTATGGTTCTTACATGTTTGTATGCAATATTTGTAGCTAATTTAAAAGCAGCAGTTAATTTGAATATTACATAATCAATGGATGGTACAAATTACACACACACACACCATTCATTCTTCCCTAGCTTCAGAATTTTTAATGTGACAGAATTCTAAGAATATGTCAAGAAGATAAATAATATAGAGCTCAAATTCAGGACACTAGAAACATAAAGAAAGCTGGAGCCAAGAAAAAGAAGACTACAGCCCCAAGTAGATGAACATGGAAGTGTGTTGATGTCTCCTACATCTGTAAAACATGAAGGAACCAATCCGGATCTTTCCAGTGATCACAGGAAAAAAGGAAGGAGTCAGCAATACAGTTTGTTTATTCCAGACCATGAGGCACGGGGGAAAAGATTTTGTTAGCTCATAGATATAAGAAATAAGCTGTGTTTCCAGTTTTTGAGATAGTTATGCTATTGACACCAACAAATAGCAAATTAAAAGCAAACACAATTTCTGATTAAATTATTGGTGTTGGGATTGGAAATGTCTCCACAACTTGACCATTTCTAGGCTTTCTAGATAAAAATCCCAGTCTCACAGTATAGGTAGGAGAATAAAATGTGAATTCCCTGTATTTAAACAGAACACTAGCCGGCATAGCAGTGTATCCTGGCAATCTTAGCAGTCTGGGAGGCTGGAGCAGGAAGGCTGAAAGTTCAAGCTCACTCTAGACAATTTAGTGAATTAGCAAAACCCTGCCTCAAAGACCAAAAATAAAGGGTAGGGATGTAGCTCAGTGAGAAAGCCCTGGGTTCAGTCTCCAGTACTGCAAAATAACATCGATGATAATAAACAACACAAAGTTTGGACATCAGTTAATGTTTTCTATAGTACAAAGGAAACATCTTGACTTGGGATCAAACATGTTTATGTGTTGGGCATTTTCTTCCTAGGTCACAGATTCTATGTATATGTGGAATTTTTTTTATAAATAGTCTTAAAAATACATGCTCATCCTCCATTTGAAAGAAAGACCTCCTCCCAAAGTGCTAGGACTACGGGCCTGTGCCATCATGCCCAACTGAACTTCATTTTTTAAAAAGCCAATTGGAGCTTTTCATTATAAAAGCATCACAATTCAGCTCTTGGTGATAATCTATTTGTGTTTTTATTTTTTGCAGTCCTAGGGCTGCATACACAGTAGGCAGGCACTGTACACTGAGCCATTCTGATCTCCTGATGACAACCTTAGGGTATAATTTAGAACCATTTCCATGGAACTCTTGTACTATCAGAGTCAAAGTGGGCACACTTCAGGTCAGCACTGCCACCTGTGGCTGCTTAATTTTATTTGAAATAAAATTGAAGTTCAGTTTCTTCGCCACATTAGCCCCACAGGAAGTCTCAGTGGTGATAGCTGGCGACAGCTCTGCCATCATTGCAGTAAATTCTATTTCCCCATGCCGTTCTGCAGGAAGAATACAGAATCTGGAGCCAGAAGGCTTAGAATCAAGTCCTCCTGCCAGCTGGCCCTGGCTGTGTGGAACGGGCAGTTTACTTAAGCAGGCTGGGTCTGCTTCTCCATGGGCAGATTTGAGACCCTGTCCCTTCATAGGCAGAGGTTAGGAAGATGCACTAAGAGCAGATTGGTGGCAGGTGACAGTTCTTTGAATACTTTAGGGTGCTTTACCAGAGAGACACTGCTTCACAGGTCCCCGGCCTGATGTTCAGGTAACTCTGTGTGGACTAACTTGAGTCCAAATCCAGGAAGGCTCACGCCTCAATGAGCCTGACATCCATGGCAACATGGACCTCGGGTTCCTACTTGTCAAGGGCATCAAGTCCACAGCTCTGCACGTCATTTACACAATAACATCTCCTCCAAGTTTTCTTTAAGAATTGCATTGCTCTATGTCCATTCCTACAGTGCAAAAGCTAGAAACGTAAAAACTGCTGCATATACCAAAGAGACAAATCGGGTTCTTAAGATGTTCAAAAAAATAGACCTGAGTAGACAGAGCAGGAAGTCAGCATAAGACAGTTGGCTGTAGGGCTTTAAGGGTCTCACCAACAAGGACAGCGGGTTCTCCAAGCCTCGTAGCTGTTGGAGGGCTGAGGAAATGGAAGTACTTGGGCATTTTTGCTGTTTCCCCCTCTGAGTCACTTCTGGTTTTTGTTTGCCTCCTCTTTCCCCCAGGTGTCCTCAGCCGTGGATGCCTTTGACATTATGACCGCAGAGGATTCCACCGCAGCCATGAACAGCGACCCGGCCAGCGCGTCCTCGGCCAAGGTGCCCGAGGGCGTGGCGGGCGCGCCCAACGAGGCGGCCCTGGTGGCTCTGATGGAGCGCACGGGCTACAGCATGGTGCAGGAGAACGGGCAGCGCAAGTACGGCGGGCCGCCCCCGGGCTGGGAGGGCCCGCACCCCCAGCGCGGCTGCGAGGTCTTCGTGGGCAAGATCCCGCGCGACGTGTACGAGGACGAGCTGGTGCCCGTGTTCGAGGCCGTGGGCCGCATCTACGAGCTGCGCCTCATGATGGACTTCGACGGCAAGAACCGCGGCTACGCCTTCGTCATGTACTGCCACAAGCACGAAGCCAAGCGCGCCGTGCGCGAGCTCAACAACTACGAGATCCGGCCGGGCCGGCTGCTGGGCGTGTGCTGCAGCGTGGACAACTGCCGCCTCTTCATCGGCGGCATCCCCAAGATGAAGAAGCGCGAGGAGATCCTGGAGGAGATCGCCAAGGTCACCGAGGGCGTGCTGGACGTCATCGTGTACGCCAGCGCGGCCGACAAGATGAAGAACCGCGGCTTCGCCTTCGTGGAGTACGAGAGCCACCGCGCAGCAGCCATGGCGCGCCGCAAGCTCATGCCCGGCCGCATCCAGCTGTGGGGCCACCAGATCGCCGTGGACTGGGCCGAGCCCGAGATCGACGTGGACGAGGACGTGATGGAGACCGTGAAGATCCTCTACGTGCGCAACCTCATGATCGAGACCACCGAGGACACCATCAAGAAGAGCTTCGGCCAGTTCAACCCCGGCTGCGTGGAGCGCGTCAAGAAGATCCGCGACTACGCCTTCGTGCACTTCGCCAGCCGCGAGGACGCCGTGCAGGCCATGAACAACCTCAACGGCACGGAGCTGGAGGGCTCGTGCCTGGAGGTCACGCTGGCCAAGCCGGTGGACAAGGAGCAGTACTCCCGCTACCAGAAGGCGGCCAAGGGCGGCGGCGTGGCCGAGGCTGCTGTGCAGCCGCCCAGCTACGTGTACTCGTGCGACCCCTACACGCTCGCCTACTACGGCTACCCTTACAACGCGCTCATCGGACCCAACAGGGACTACTTCGTGAAAGGTTAGTGGAGCTCCTGTTCGGGGTAGCATAGCCCCGCCTGCCTACTTGCTTGGCAGGATGCATCGGGGTGCAGTGGCTGGGGGTAATGAGCTGGTGGACGTTAAGCCCTCTGCATTTGGGGTTGGGGTCTGGGTTCTCTTTGCTGGCTCTTAGGACCATCACGCCTGTAGCTCTGTAGAGTGAAATACAGATCACAGTGAAGGGAGAGGTAAATCAAGGGGCTCAGTTTCTCCCTACTAAAGCCTAAGCCACTGGGGCAGGTTCACCCATCTCATGGAACTTAGGTTAAAACTATTCTACAATTCAGCCTTGAAGATGTTGGTCCAGAGCTGTGTCGTTGTTATGGGCAGTGATTACGGTGTGATGAAAGCATGCATCACCCTGAAAGACACAACCTGGACTCTGGAGCTTGCTCTCCTAATCGCTGGGTCTGTGACTTTAGTCCGTAGGCCTGTTTCCTCAAGCGTAACACGAGGAGGGTGGACTAGGAGATCCCTTTCCAGGTCTAACTGTTCTACACTCTGAATAGTTTTCTTTACTGAAGTTGCCATTACAATCCTAGGAGGCCACCTCGAAAGTTGGTCTCCTGTGCTAAGCAGACAGACGCAGGGCGTTCATCTAGGCTGAAATAGAACATTTGGAAGGCACTTTACGAACCCATTGAAAGCCAAGAGTGTGGGCATTTGCTGCTGGGACACAGGGCACACTGAGTACCCAGAGGCTCCTGCCTGTCTGCCGCTTACTCACCCTTCTGTGTTGTTACCAGCAGGCAGCATACGAGGCCGGGGGCGAGGCGCAGCTGGCAACAGAGCCCCAGGGCCCAGGGGCTCCTACCTTGGGGGATATTCTGCCGGCCGTGGTATCTATAGCCGGTATCACGAAGGGAAAGGCAAGCAGCAAGAAAAAGGATATGAACTTGTGCCAAATTTGGAAATCTCTGCCGTCAATCCAGTTGCCATTAAACCTGGTACAGGTCAGTATCAACTGGAACAAGATCATGTTTTGTGCAAACTCCAGCCCTTCTGCACAGGGATTCTCTCTTCTCATTGGCAGCCAGGGAAGAGGAAAAAAGAAGCTGGCTTGTATGTTCTGTTAGCTAACCCTGCCTTGTCCTTACTCTGGCCTATTTCTATCCCAACCACCAGACCATTTAATTTCTTTTCACTTTTATTTTCATTTTAGTGATACTAAAGCTTGAACCCAAGCCTTGGTGTATGCTAAGTTGCCCAGCTGAAACTTGTGATCCTCCTGTCTTAGCCTCCCAGAGTGCTGGGATTACAATGTGCTCCAAAACACTCAACATCCTTACCAATTCTGACAGTTGAGAGGGATGGAAATTCTCCTCCAAGAGGAAATAGCACCATTTACCCCTTGTTGTGATCTGAGCAAATAAGAACTCTTGGGGACAGGGCAGTAGTGAAAGTTTTTGCAGCTGCTGATTTCCTGGATTCTGATTTCTGGTGCTCATTTCCTCTTGCTAGATCAGTAGATCTAGAATAGTGGCGTCAATTGATCCAGGGACCTTGAACTTTGCTTTCACCTTCAGGGCCCACAAACCTGTTTGCCAAGGTTGTTAGCACCCTTGGTTACCTTATATGAGGCAGGACTTGTGGTTCTGCCAGAAACTTTAACCCTTTTCTATGAGTCCAGCAGCTACTGGCTTTCAGCTCATACCACACAAGCCCCAAAACATGGAAACTTTAGTCCTGAGCAGTCCCCAGCTGGGCCGTTCCCTTCCTCACAGAGGGGAGGTGAAGACCAAGCTACTCTGATTTTGCCACATTGAGGACCAACACTTATTTCTCAGCATCAGGGAAGCTGTGATGGGGAGTAAGTTTGCGTGGAAATCACAAAGCTACAAGGCATGCTCCTGGTGCAGCCTCCACTGAAGGAATCAGCGATGATTTTTTGTTCTGTGAAAAAATATCCTGCTGTCTCTGCACTTCAATGTCTCCTTGCACTGAATTTCCTTATAAATGTCACTGCCGTTCCAAGCAGTGTAAACTGGCTGGTCTACTCTCAAACAGAACCTGGATACGTACTGCAGTTTTCACACGTTGTGGAACAGACTTCTGTTGAAGTAGCTTAAGATTTAACCAGAAGAAAGCATTGTTTAAAAAACAAAAAGACAAAAAAAAAAAAAAAAAAAAAAGATGGGGCTGGGGATATAGCTCATCAGCACTGCACCTGTCTGGCAAGCACAAGGTCCTGAGTTCAATTTCTGGTACGAAAAGAAAAAAAAAAAAAAAAAAAAAAAAAAAAAAAAATATATATATATATATATATATATATATATATATATCCATGTTTAAAAAAAAAAACCTTTAGTCGTGTGAGGACCGTGGTACAGATTCCTCTGGGCTGGTGACCAAAGCAGTTCAGACAACTCCATGTGACTTAAACTCACAGCTTTCCCTGCCCTCTTATTTCTGATCATCCAGGATATTAGACCTTGTGTTAGGAGAGGCACCCAGGTAGTGGTGAAATACCTTGGGCAGAGGATCCATGGGAGATATGGTTGGAAAGGCAGGTAAAAATATTTGGTTAAGGTTTTAGAAATTTTTTATTGAATGGCTGTACCATTGTTTAGCTTACAGTCATTTGTCTCTTTACCTTTGATCAAGTAAGTCTTTATTAAAACACATGTACCTAGAGTTAGAGAAGAAACATAGATGAAAGGATGGTTTGTATATACATTTCATATCCAGAGATTGAGCTCACAACCTCGCGCTTGTCAGACAGGCACTTGCACCACTGAGCAAAATCCCTGGCCCACATTTCATATTCTTATGCTTTCAACACACAAGGACATGGGGACACACACACACACACACACACACACACACACACACACACACCCTCCCATGACTCAGGACCAGTGTCATTTCCTTTTGCCTGCTCTTTGTTGTACATTGACCTTAATAATTGCTAGCTACTTGAATTTATGCTTGAAATCAGTCCTTTGGACTTCACTCATAGAAATTATTTGGATTGGCTGGTCCCTCTTGAGGGGCGGGGAACCAGCCATTCCACTACTTTGGTACTGTTAATGGATATAAGAAAATTAGAGAGTTTTCCACTTCTTTCCACTTAGGGGTTCCCCGCCCTTTAATTAGTCACATTGAAATCTGGAATAGAGTGCAGGAAAGACGTACACAGATCTGAGTTCTCAGGGTGAAATTCTCACTACCACCTGCTTCTTAAAAATGGTAAAATTGAAGACAGTGACCCATCTGGTGCCAGGTGAGAGAGTGAGAATGGATCAGCAGACTTACTCTCGGGCTTGTTGGACCTCGATCTTATTCTGAGCCCATCTTCCCAGGTCAGAGGCCTTTCTGGCCCCATTGGGCATCAAGGTAAGATTCAAAGGGAGATTTTTTTTTTTTGGTAGAAAGGTTAGGAGATGTTTGTGCTGAAACTTAGTTCTAGATTCTTCTTCTGCGGTGCTGTACTGGGAGACTCTATGCCCCTGTGGCTCCAGGGGACGTCACATGCTGTCTCCTGTCCCTTCCTTGTAGGCCGCCCTCGTTCTTATCCTGAGAGAGCATTAGTTAGCACGGAGAGAACCCTGGCAGCTCACCTGGGGTTTGCGAAATATCACAGTGAGTGTAGCAGCCTCCTTCCTGACTGAAGTGATGGATTGTTTTCCTCTTGCTTCTTTGCAGTGGCCATCCCTGCCATTGGGCCCCAGTATTCCGTGTTCCAGGCAGCCCCGGCCCCTAAAATGATTGAAGATGGCAAAATTCACACCATGGAGCACATGATCAGCCCCATGGCTGTGCAGCCAGACCCGGCCAGCGCTGCTGCTGCTGCTGCGGCCGCCGCTGCTGCGATCATCCCTGCCGTCTCCACGCCACCGCCTTTCCAGGTAGAGTGCTCGCCGCAATGGCTGACGTCTGTGCATGGAGTCTCTCCATTGTGAACTTGCTTAGTGTCCAGTGCTGTGAATTTCTTCATGCTTGCCTCTCTTAGAACTGCAAGATTGGCTGACATTTTTATTAAAAAGTTGTTTTTGCATGGCTGGGGGTGGAACCCAGGGCCTCATGCTTGCTAGGCAAATGCCCCAGCACTAAGCTATACCTCTATCCCTTAAAGTTTAATATGAACCATAATGGGAAAGAAACTTTTAATAAGAATTGTACTACTCCAAAAGTATCATTGTGTCGAAGATGGGAAGTGATATACAAATGTGACGTGATTTTACGTGGCACAGTACTGTATTTTGAAGTGTCACTGAAAATACTCCGCTCCTGTTTAGAAGGAGCTGATGCACAGAGTTCAGGGAGGTAGTTCATATTTTCATAATCCTACTCATAGCGCAAGGAGATTTTTTGCTGTATTTTGTCTTTTGGGGACAGGATTTCACTATTCAGTTCAGGCTGGTCTTGAACTCACTTTATAGCCCTGGAGGGTGGGGCTTGAACTCATAACCATCCTCCTGCCTCAGCTTCCTGAGTGCCAGGATTATAGGCATACACCACCACACTCAGCTTCAAGGTTTTTAAAAAATGTTTACCGTATGTATGTGTGTGTGTGCGATATGTATTGTGTGTATATGTACGTGAAAAGACAGTAACTATGCAGGCACAGATATTCTTACAAAATCTGCCTTTATTCTGCTCTTCCAGTCCTGTCGCCCCCTTCCCTTTTCTCCAATCTGTTCTTGCCATTTGCCCTGCTTCTCCACTTTGCCAGCATGTCCTCTCATGTGTGGCTTCTTCACATTTTGCCTGTGAGAGCTCTCTCGCCATCCATCCTAGAGAAGTCCGCCTTCTGTGCTTCTCACTGCTGTGTTATTTCTTGGACGCGGCTGCCAGTAGATTCAGCGTTAGGATGAAGCTGCCCCACACCAAAGGCTTCTTTGTGCCTTCAGTGCATAGCAGACAGAAAGTGCATCTGTGCCACAGAAATGCTCTTCTCTCCGAGGCAGTGAATCACAGCTACATCGCCACCACACACAGATACTCAGGCCCAGGATCTCTCATCTCCTGAATGAGAATTACTCAGGTTCCTAGGCTCAAAGCCCTGAAAGTTCCAGTTCGACTGAACTCGACTGGGTTCTGGAATCGCTCTCATGTGCCAGTGCCTTGATGATTCCAAACCAGAGCCAGGCTGGTGAGCACCCAATAGGACCCTATTCCCTTGCTTTTGCCTACTTTGAACCCAGTCTTGACAGTTATTCAGCAAGGGTTAAGTCAAAGGACTTATCTGTATGTCACTGAATATTCTTTAACACATGATCCCTTAATACAAAAACAGAAATAGCTTGTGAGTCACATTGTACAATGACAGCTAAATTTAGTTATTACTTGGGGACTGATTATAAAAGTCCATAATAACTTAAAAGTAAACTTTAGTACATTTCAGGTAGTTTCTCTTTTTAATACTTTAATTGACACAAAAATCATCCATCTGTATGGAGTACACTTTGGTATTTTAATGCATGTATATAATGTGTAATGATCAGATGAGGTAATTGTCATATTGATCACATTAAACATTTGCTATTTCTTTGTTGTGAGAGCATTCAGCATCCTCTCTACTAGGTACTGAGAGATTAATAATCATGTTAACTGTAGTTACCCTGCTGTGCTACAGAACATGCGAAGTTACTCCTTCCATCCAACTGCATGCAGTGATAATTTCTTCATTCTTTTCTACTTAGAAATTTGTGAACTTTCAGTTCTAGTAAGGTCCAAATTCCAGGCCTCTAATCACACCGGGTTTCACACCCTCCCTGTCTCTCTCCTGTCTGCACTGAATGTTGCCATCAGAGCTCTGATGGCTTCCAGAACCTCCCTGTATCTCATCATCCTCCCTGCTCGGGTTTACCATTTTATATCCAAGACTTCATGTAGGTTTGGAAAGCAATGAAGGAAAATTTGCCGGTGTCAGCCTACACTTTCAGACTGATCTCTTGGAGCTTTCTCATTCTCAACAGCAAATCTGTGGTCCAGGTACAACACAGATCAGCATTGCTCTTTGACAGCAGGGAAACTGCAGTCCTTTCTCTCCCTGCCTCCACCCCTCAACGTCCCTTTCCCCACTCACCTCTAACCGTGTTATTGCAGAAGGTCACAAGCCTGGGCTGCAGCACTGGTCCCCTCATTTGTTAGGGGCGTTAATCCTGCCTGGGAATATACCTTGTGACAAAGGTGGGTTACTCTTGCTAGTGTAAAAGGGTTCTTAGCAAAATTAGAGGGCAGAGAGTGAGAGCCAAAACAGATTACATGAAACAAAATGTGGGAGGAGAGTGATTGGTATGGGGCTGTTAGTAATATTCTTTATAAGCCTCAGTGCACACAATAATCTGGGCTAGAAGGAGGAAGTGAAATTCACAGACCAGCTCCAATCTCATTTAATCCATGGTTTCAATTTCCTCCACTAGTTTGGAAGCTGTTTTTTGTTTTTTTCCGGTGGTGTTGCTTTGTGACAGGATCTTGCTGTGTAGCTCAGGCTGTCCTTGAGCTTGGGGGAATTGAATCCAGGGCCTTCCCACTGAGCCACTTCCCCAGCCCCCCTCCCCTTTTTTATTTTGAGACAGTCTCACTAAATTATTGAATTGCTCAGACTTGGTTAGAACTTGTGATCCTCCTGCCTCAGTCTCCCCAAGTACTGGGATGATAAGCATGTGTCATCACACCTGCTGTGATCTTCCTATGTCAACCTTCAGAGTGCTGGGATTGCAGGTGTTCATCACCTGGCATTTGGCTTACAAGCAGTTGTTAAAGATGTCACATGGATTTTTTTAAAGGTATTTATCTTTGCCTGATTAGCCCTTGAGGTCTTTGTTTTCCCTTAGGTCATCACAAATTAGCAATGCATCATTTAGAACAGGTTTGCTTTTATTCAACTATTAGTAAAAGTAGGTGATTGCCCCTGGTAGTATGTTGGGAACAGTTTTAGAAGTGTGCCTTAATTAAGGTGTTTTGACCTCTAAGGTCATGTGTCCAGATTAGGCCAAATATTTGGGACACCCAGAATGCTTAGCTCCTCTCTGGTCTGTCCTCCACCTGCCCTGGGTGTATGTATGCAGACTGAGGCCACTTGGAGTCTCCGATCCCCTGCTCATCTTTGTGTATTTGCTGTTGAGCCCTCAGGAGCTCTCTTCTAGTTCCCAAGCGAAGCTCCCTGGTAATGAGGTAAGCAGTGAGACTCTCTTGTCTTGCACAGCCTCACAGGAGGCGGAATGAGGTGAGGCCATACATTGCTTAACGAGCACATCAGTTTGTGCAAGCCCCATAACACACCCGCCCCTCCCCACGTAATCAAGTCCCTGACTTCACCAGGCTCATGACGAGCCAGTGTGCTATTGGCATCCAATTGAGGTGCTAAAACAGGCCTGGCAGACAAGAGTCTCCTGATTCATGCTGTTAGGATTAGCATTAGTATAGTTATTGTTACGACTACAGTTGAAAAAATATTCATAAGTTAGAAGTTCCATTGAATGTAATTTTGCAAGTCTGGCTTGCAGACTTGGTAAGTGAAATAACTTTTAATTCCTTTATGAGGATCCAGGAAGCATCAGCATCTTAAATTTAATTTTCCTTTTCATATATCATAAAGTATGTCTTTTGAAGATATAATAAAGCATGAAGAGACCAAACCAGCACTTAATTCAGGGTATTCTATAGAATATCAGATATACCAAATATCTTGTTGAATGTATATTTTATTTTACCAAAATCTCCCTTTTGGTGATGTGGCTCCCAGAAACTAGTCTATGGAAAACTCTTTGTGAACTGCTGAACCTCAGAGTCTCTGCCTCCGACTCGTTTGTCCTGAAAACATAGTATAGGTTCCACTCTTCAGACACACAGAAGGACACAGGGGGACCAGACAGGCCGTGGGGGCATCTCCATCAAGAAATCTTCACTTAAGATAACTTCCACTTCCTCCTCACTTGGAAACCCCTCTTATCCGTCAAAACTCAGCTCTGATGTTCCCAGTTTCTCCAGTTCCCACGTTAGTTGATTCCTTCTCTAATCCTCTGTACCACACTGTGCGTATAGTAGTGTTTATCTGAGATGGGAAACGATGCAAACCAGCAATCACATTGGCTGGAAACTGTGGGTGGTCACAAATTTAAAATCACAGCTTAAGAAGCTGTCCCTCTGCAGACCAGTCCCACTGAGCAGGGATGATCTCCCCTAGAAACAGATAGTGTTCTATCAGCTAAGTAAGAGTTGAAGCCGCTGACATGTTTGTGGGGCTGCATTTTAGGGAAAATGCTTCGTTTGAGTTCCCATGTGAAGGAAGAGACTCAGCTTCCTTGACCAGCTCATTCTGGAGTGGAGCATAGGCTGATTGAGTGGAATGCTGGGTGGAAGATGCCCAAGCAGCCCACCTTTGCCTCTGTCACTTCCCCTGGGGCCCGTAGTTGAACTTGCCTTCCCTCTTCAGTGGCTCTTTCTTATCCCTCTAGCCTGTCTGTCTGCCTCCTTTTCCTGAGACTGGAGAGAGTTGTTTGATGAATGAATGGGCGATAGGTATACATACATGGCTCAGGAAGGACTCTCCTTATCTCCCCTCCTCAGGGTCGCCCAATAACTCCAGTGTACACGGTGGCTCCAAACGTGCAGAGAATTCACACTGCCAGCATCTACGGGGCCAGTTACGTCCCTTTTGCTGCTCCGGCCACAGCCACGATCGCCACACTACAGAAGAACGCAGCTGCCGCGGCAGCTGTCTATGGAGGATACGCTGCAGGCTACATACCTCAGGCCTTCCCAGCTGCTGCTATTCAGGTCCCCATCCACGACGTCTACCAGACATACTGAGACTGGCGACGGGAGGAAGACAAGCCCAAAGACACCACTGAAGGAACGCTTTACTATTTATGAAGACAGAACACATTGCATCAGCGCACATCTGAAACCAGAAAGTGAAGAATGCTATCAAGTACCACATGGAAATCTTTTATATACATGAAGTTTTTCACTAGTTTTTTAAAGACTGTTTTCCACCTCAGAGGCCTGTGTTCATACATTTCTATAAGACTTACAACGGTCCGTGCCTTAATACCATCTTTTGAAAAATCTGTATGCTATACCACATTTGTATAGAGGTTTTGGTTTTTTGTTTGTTTTTTAAGGATATATTTTCAGTATGAAGGTTATTTTCTTAACTTCTGCACTCCAGATATTTCTATTTTGTAGTATCTTCAATAATATATCAGCTATATATATATATATATATGTATTAAAGCACAGGTGAGCAGCTAGGGAACTATTTTGAAAAATATATTCAATATTTAAAGATACAAACCATAGTGCTTTAAAATACTACATAAGATGTTATTCTAAAGATGATACTGGAAAGTGCAATTTTGAAATGAGTAAAAACCTCTGCTGTATTTTCACCAGCATTAAGGGTTGACGGTGTTACTATCAGTTAAACACTCGACCTCTCCTTAAGCCAACATGGGAAGGACTCATCACAACCTGTGTGCAAACACTGGAAAGCCCTCACCTGTCCCCATTTCCTTGGGGTCCTGTACCTTCATTATTAGCTGTGCCCATCCCCCCTTTTCCCTCACCTCTGTCCCACCGCTACCCAACTTCCAAGTTTGGCAAGTCTGGGACAATGAAGAACTCTGATAGAGAAAACAACTGGTGGCTTTTATTATACTTCTTCCTGGGTTTTTGTTGGAGTTTTTTGTTTTGTTGTATTTTTTGTTGTTGTTATTGCTGTGGTTGGGGAGGAATTCTCTTCTATGTGTGGCTATTTTCAATAGCAGAGTATGTTTAAGCACAAGGTTTTTGTTATGTTTGCATAAGACATCTTTGTGTAGCTATTTAATTGTCCAATATAAAATTTTAATTCCCTTTCTAGTGCTTTTATTTTACTTGTTTTTGAAGTATGACTTTTAGAGACAAAGAATGTATGTCATTGTAGACAAGACCCGAAAGACTTGTCAGCAGAAAGTTAGGCTTCTGGTTGCCTTACCGTATTTCATGGAAAACGTGTGCAGGCATCGAGGGCGCTAGCAGCCTTGTGTCTATCAGGCATTACGTCTGTGCTCGCGCTGAGCACTTGCAGGTAAACCTCGCTGGTGCAATTCCGGGAGGAGGAAAGGACCTGAAAAAGTTAAAGAGAGTCTGTAAATATAATGCTTACTTCTTCTCCTTTTATGTTGCAGAAGTTCCAGGTTATGTAGTTTAATACAAAGTGAAACCATTTTATTTCAATGCTGTTAGAAGGGTTTGCTCTATTAGGAAGTGAGTATGTTGTTGCAGTGTTTTGTGCCTGTTTAAAGGCTTTTGCTTAGCAGCATGAATGTAAAATACAGTAACATGTTCAGATCATCATCTATTTTATGAAATACATCAACTTGGATTTTTTAAAAGGCTCTATCAAGGAAATGAGGTGTGCAATAGCTAGTAAATACACAGTTGTATGTTTATATCATGAAAGAGGTCCATCACATCTTTCCACTCATTGGAGTTTTGTTGATGGCTGAATTTTTATTTGTGAATTAATAGGATCGTGCCCTTAGCAAATACTTTTAGGTTTTTTTTTTTTTTTTGATTAAGAGATCCCCAAATGCCTCCCCCCTCAGCTTGATGAGTTTTTATATGTAAGGAATATTTATTTAACTATTCTATAAAATTATTGAGTGCCTGCCGAGGCCTTTAAACATTCCTGACATTCCTTCCCATTAAATGACAGAAAGTAACTGTGCAATGTTCCTGGTGAGGTACCCAGCAGGCTGCATCCAAACTCAAATCTGTTGGAATGGGTATTCCAACAAAATGCAATGTGGATCGGATCCTCATCCCTTGACTCGTGTGAAAGAAGTACTCTCCTTCCAGGGAAGGATTGTCCCAGAGGTTCACTGGATGAAACTCTGACCCAGCGTTCTTACTGTATTTTACATGTGCCTGTAAGTTATTTGCAAAAAAAAAGAAAAAAGAAAGAAAGGCAAAAAAAGGAAAAAAAAAAAAAAAAAGATGTCTTAACATGGCCACTACCAAACTACCTTAAAAACAAATGTTGGTGATGGCCATTTAAGTATCACTGAGCCTCCTGTCTGTTCTCTTCTGTTATCTGTTGTTTCAAAACCATTTCATAGTACACTACTGGGGTAAGTTTATAACTTGAAATGTGAACTTTTTTTTTAGGGTTAAGAACAAACTATATAAATGTTTTTTTTTTAAATGTTGTAGAGTTCTGTTTCCACACATGCTAGTAGTTTAGTTGATTTTAGCTGCTTTGTATTTGAAAGGCTATTTAGATCCTGCTCCATTTACGTTCTTAGGATGTATGTAGCAAATAAAGCTTTCTTTAAAGCAATTTCAAGCCTTTATTTTAAATAGTCTGGGGTATTTTTTTGTTTTTGTTTTTTAGTACTGATTTTCTTTCCCCCCCAAATCTCAAAACACCCTCACAGGCATAGAAGGGATGAAGCAATTCAGTATTTTCTATTAGAGAAACAGGCAAGTTACTGTCCTGTCTTTACCTTGGAGTTGCTATGGAGGATGGTGACAGGGTTGAATTACAAGTCATTAGTGCCCTCCAACTTTGACTCCGGTGGCATCAGGTTGAGCACTCAAATACTACATTTGGATTGGCACAGGCTGTGGCAAAGCTTGTCACTGCCCTCAGTGCTTTAGTCTCAGAACTCCAGATGGAAGAGCTTGAAGTGACTTTGAGTTCTTTGGAGAACTCATGAAAGTACTGGGGTGACCTTTAAGTTGGTCACCACATCAGAAACCAAAGCCTTCTTGGATCTTTGTTTCCCAGGGTGCCATGGGGTTAATGCAACACTTCCTTCTCCTTTCTCTAGAGGTCATCACTAATGTGAGACAGTACCTATCCGCACAGCCAAGCAAGAGACTGGAAAGCAAGCAACTGTCAGTAGAATTATTATGCTTCTCATAATTGCTCTATGTGGCTGTGCTGAACAAGAATTTTACCTTAACTTTGAACACTGTGCCATGGCCTCCCGGCCTGTATTTCCTGGAATCCTAACTTCCTGCTTCCTCTTAAACATACAAAGGCCTTTTTAGAATAGGCCTGGAAACTTTCCAAGAGGCAGATCATTAGGCAGTATTTTTAAGGGCAACAAGATATGCTGATTCTTTCTTGTGCTAAGAGAAAAGTACAGGCATCCTTTAGAAGTCTCAAGTTAAATTGGCCTCCTTAGAAAAGGCATTACTAATTATACAAAGTAGGTATTACACCTCTACCAGGTGCCAGGTTCTGTTCTAGGAACCAAGTTTTGGTCTCGCGCTCATGGAGGGAAGATCTAGTGGGAGGAAATTAGTAGTCTGCCATTAAAGGACAAGTACTGTGTGTGTGTGTGTGTGTGTGTGTGTGTGTGTAATGAACTAGACTCTGGCTGCATCATTTCAGGAGCAGGTGGCTCTGACCAGCCAAGGTCACACAGCTGGTAGGAATCAGGACTCCAATCTGTACTGAAGACTCCAGGCACTGCATTCCAGTGGCCGACCCTGACAATGGGAAAGCCTAGGCTTTAAGAAAAGATAAACTTATCTACAAGTACAGTTTCTTTTCTGCAAGCTTTTAGTGTGGTTCTACACACAGCTTGAGGAATGGCACTAGGGAGAGAGAAGCTGAATGTGTACACTCAGCCTGCACTTCATGAAGTGGAGTCAGGCTTGCAAAGATGTGTGTGCTGGGAGGTTTAAGGAATCTGGCTACAAGGCCATCCTGAAGGCTACAGAAGACACTCACCGGCCGGCCTGGGACATCAACTGAACCCTTCTGGATTGCTTGGCTTGGTCCTAGGGATCTGATCCAGAGTCTCACACATGCTAAGCTCCCAGTGAGCCACACCTCCAGCCCTCTCCCACACCCTGCTAACTCTTAAGTAGCTGCTGCATTTTTTAAATTCCAGAATAATCTATCATGGCAATATCCACAAGCACTTATTTAGCAGAAGGGACAAGTAGCACAGTCTGACTTTTTTTATGTATTACTTTAATAATTCCATATCTATTATAAAATCTTCTGGGTACTCAACTGCTCAGAGTTGTTATATTCTTAATCATGCGGAGTGTGTCATTTTGCCATGCGTCAATGAAATGACACTTTGACGTGACCCTTAAAAAAATTAAATTTTCCACTTGTAAAGAATAGTTTAGTAGAATGACACAGATGGACTCACTTTGTCCTTGTCCTGCTTCTTTCTTGGCTCCATGCCTATTTCTAACTCCTCAGGGTCAAAAATAAGGTTAAGTTTAAAGATAGGCGAAGACTCAGGCCATCCACAGAATATTTCGCTTTGACTCCAAGGTCTGAGCACCCAAACTAGATACGTCCCATTCTCCTTTTTCCTCCCTCACTAGTCTTCACTTTCTAGGTACCCAGAGTTGCTCTGATTTTAATGCTGCATGCCAAAAACCTGGAGAAATGTGATTATCCAGATTCCTTCCTCCATGTGCAAGCACTGTGGCCTAAGACCCAGGCTGGCCCTGCAGTCAGAAGCTGGGCAGCGGGTGAGCAGGCTTTGCTGCTTAGCAGTTATGCAGCCTAGGAAGACACCTCACCTCTTATTTCTTAACTGGTTAGAGATAAGAATGTTGATTATTGTAAAAGTCAGATGCATTCATGAATCCTAAAAAGCTTGATATGTCGTAGGCACTTTTCTAAAAGGCTACATCCTTTCCCTGCCCCTCTTTGAACTATCATAGTAATTCCAGAAAGCTTTAAAACTTTAAGCCTCTTGCAGAAACTGGAACCCAGGAGCCTTACATATGCTAAACAAATGCTCTACCACTGAGCCACACATCCTGCCCAGGCCTTAGCATCCCTGTATTCTCCCATCCATTCAAAACATTTGTTGAGTGTCAACTCTGTGCTAGTAGTGAAAAGGCGGCAGACAGCCTATCCTGGCCTGGGCAGAGGGGCAGGAAACTCCAAGGGAAAGTGGATCTGCAGGGCAACCCAGGAGCATGGAGGAAAGGGGACAAGAATGGCCAGGACCCAGATGAAAATGACATGGTGTCCTCAAGCCCCTGACAAGAGTTCAGTGGGGCTGCCCCGAGGAGGAGGAGGAGAACGAAAAAAAAAAGAGACCCAACCTCTGTTCAGCCAACAGCCAGCACCGTTAACAGCCCCGCACCCACTGTGGACAGAAGCACTCTACTCACTAGAACAAAGAGGCTAGAAGCCAAACTGGGCATCGGTCATTTCTCCTTAGGACTTGAGTTTTAGGGGGAGGCAGAGCCCCCTCCCTCTTTGGTTGTGGCCTCTGGGGTTTTCTACCCCTTCCTCTTAGGGGTCTCCAGCAGCTGTATGTACCTACTGGGACCTCCCCTGTCCCTAGGTAAACACCACCACCACGGGACAGGAATGCAAACTTCTCATAAAGGTAGTAGAAGCTGTGACCCCACAAAGGGCAAAGGATGGGGGGGGGGGACCAGGAAGAATCTCCGGAGGGACCTTGGCTCCCCCAGTGGAATATTTCCTTGCCGATCTATTCTGCACAATTATACCCACAACCATAACATCAAATCCTACTTTTATAATAAATATGACCTTTCCCGGGCTAATTTTTAGCCACCCTTAATTCTTGGCTTTCTCTACTTTGTTTGTCAAAAATCTTCATTAATGATTAACCAACCACGAGGTTTCAAGAGGCCTTAGTCATTCTGAGGCAGGTAAGTCCTGTTACCAAAGCCTAATTGTTCCCAAAATGACCTTGCTGGGGTGCTGGGTCAAGACATTTTGAACTATGGTATTATGATATGACAGGTCATGCCAGTTCAGTTTGGCTGGAATTTTCCCTCTCCTTTTTCAGGGCTATATTCCAAGCAGTGGTGGTACACAGGACAATATCATTCCATAGACCTCAATACCCTCCCCTCTCTTCCAATTCAAATACGGTCATCTGACACTTCGCCAATCTTATATAAAGTGCTATGAGGTTTCAGCCCCTAATCTCCCTCTTCCAAATGAAACGCTCCTGTAAAAGGAGAAATTTGGAAATGAAATGGATTCTAAATGTGCTCTAATCCTTACAAGGGAATTATTCTGAGCAGAAGAGACAAAATTAAAAATTTCCCAGCTCTTTAAGCAAAGTATTGAGTACACCAGCAAGACTACCCTCATTTCTTGATCTTGTTCCTCATTTCCTGTTTGGGAATCATATTAAAGTTTTCAGGAGGGATCACTCACAGAGGACAATAGTAAACAGCTGCCAATAAAATGCTATATGCCAAAGAGTGTTTTATATAAATGATCTCAAAACTTAAAAAAAAAAAAAAAAAAAAACAGTATAGATATGCAATAGTTGAGATATCATACACAGCTTGCTGAATTTTTTCCAGGGGAGCTGGTCCATGTGACCAAGGTGGGGGAAGGGTATCACCTGCCTTCCAGAAGCTTCTCTCCAGTCCTTTCCACTGACTAGCTGCCATCAAGAGAAATCCTGACTTCCACCAGTATAGTTAACTTCGCATGGATGAGTTTTCATAGTTGAAATAGCTACTATTTCCCCACTTCATCAACTAAAGTAACAACAGCAAGGAGCCAAAAAGAAGTTTAATAATTTACCCAGGACCACATAGCAGGAAATAAATGAAGGAGCGTGGATTTGAACCTGGATTATCTAACATCAGAACCAGAGAGTGGAAAGGGTAATTCACTCATTTGGTAAAGACTTAGAGTCATTTGTTTACTTTAGAAGTTTCACTGGACTTGTGACAGAGTCTCTTCGTCACAAAAGTCATTGGAGCAAGTGAAAAAGAAGGGTGACATCCCCAGCAAAATATGGGACACTAGACCTTTTGCAGTCTCCAGGGCATGGAGGATTATTTTTCTGAATTCTTTTTTCCTGATTTCTACTCTTGCGTACTCACATGCCTTTTATCAAACTTTGCTCTTAGGAAGGGAAAGAAAAAGCTAATTCTTACTAAGATGAGTTATATACTTTTCTCAGTAAGCACGAATCCTTTATCCAACAAGCCAAAGAATAAATCTCTAATTTTGAAATTTAAGGCTAGAGCCAGTCAAATAACGAGAATGACATCCTCGGTCAGTGGGTCAGTAGGTCCTTCCCCTGCCCATGACACTGGATCACAAAGTGCAGATAATGCAAGGAGTCCAGGCTAAGAATTTTGAGTTGACAGGGAGCCAAATGAGATTCTCTGGAGCGTTCATGCAACAATGTTAATGACCAGTGTTCCAAAAATGAGACACACTACAAAATGCCGGGGATATATGCCAACCAAGGAACTTCCTTTACTGTAAGACACTAATCACATGACCAGTTTCCCACTGAGTAGCCTGTCACCACACAGCAGCTTTCTGAAGCTTTGTCTCACATGAGCCTCATGAGTCCTGCTGGGTTTTTACAGAACACCTTCTTCACTTCATCATCCCCATTCATTCATTCAAAAAATACTTTTTAAGCATTTATTATGTGCCAAGCTTTGTATAGAGTCTAAGGAGATAATGGTGAGCGTTATCTTCTCTTTATTGAAAGGGCAATTGGGACCAAAGTGGACAAATTCAGTATGATAGTCTAAACTCAGTAATGTTAAGTGACTTTAAATGCAGTATCTCATCATACCCTCTCAACTCTCTGAGGTAGATGCTATTGTTAGCAATCCTCTTTTTACATTTAGTGAAATTGAAGGCCAAAAAGAAGTTAAGTGATGTCCTGAGTTCTCATAGCTGGTGTGGATGGATGGGCAGCTCGTACCCTCTTCCATTTGACCCCAGAGATGAGAACTTAGGGGTAACCTTATTGATTGAACAACCAGTGCCACCAAAAGCCCGTCTGGAAGCTAAATGGAGCTCATGAGAGCCTTGACTCTGATGCAAATAATATAAAGACAAGAGCTTTCGAAGTACTTCAGTGGGAGTCTGAAATGATTTTGTGGGCTCAACGTAAGCCTTGCATCTCAAGCTACACAGATCTGTCAGTACCTCTCTGGGGAGACAGCTCTTTCACCCATGTGAAACCTTTCCTGGCTAGAGGGATCTAGTGACAGGACTGCTGAGTATTATGGATGTTGGGTATTTTGTCTCAGCAACAAGAAAAGTAACTAAGTAGCCAGGAAGTTTTCAGCTCAGATTTTAGAGGTTTCAGTGCACAACTGGCTGGCTCCATGCAAGGTCGGTGTGGTAGAGGGCATCACAGAGGAGAAACAGTTTGTGAGAGGCAGAAGGGAGTAAGCAGCACATGTTGACAGCAGCCCTGTCTCTCTCTCTTATATTACATCCGCAGGGTGAGTAGCATTGATACCCAGGTTGGGCCTTCTCATTACCCATACTCAGAACTATATAAAACCAATAAGTGGGCTAATTTAGTAATCACACATCCTTGATCCCAACATCACACAGTTAATCCCAGTATCACACACTCAATATCCAGTCACTGCTGAAAAAGCTCCACCTGTGATTGCATGAGGCTTTGGGGAGACACCAACATGAACCATAACATACCACCCCAACACCCCCAGAGACTCATGCCTGTCCCTTTCTCCAAAGACATTTAGTCTGTCTCCAAGAGTTGCCAGAGTCCTGATAGTTTCAGTATTGCTGAAAAGTCTGTCTACAATTTCCTCTAAGATTTAAGACAAACTCTTAGCTGTGAGCCCCTGTACAGGTGAAAAGAAAATTAAACACTTCCAACATACAGTAGCACATGACAAACATTCCAATTCAAAACAGGGGGATAAGCCAGGAGTTTGGCTCAGTGGCACAAGTGCCTGCTTGCAAGAGTGAGCTCCTGAGTTTGATCCCCATTACAAAACAAAAAAGTGGAGAATAGAAAAGAATGATAGTAAAGCAAGACCAAAATCCAACAGGACAACATTAAGTCCTAGATTTCTGTGCCCAGCATCCGAGGCAACCTGTGGTAAGATGTTAACTACAAATAAGTTTGGCTTACTCCACCTCTATGGAACTGCCGATGGTTGTGGCACACATGGCTTCTCTTGGGCTGGCTCTGCTCCCTCCTTGTAGCTTTTCTCAGATGATCCAAGCTCCTGGCTTCTCCAAACTTCAGGGATCCCCACTGCACCTGTTGCTTCACACTTACAGCCTCACACATTGACCTCTCGGGGGCACACTGCCTGGTTTCCCAGGCCTTTTTCTGATAGTTGGGTAGAAGCCTTCCTGACCACACAACTCCTGTATTCTTCATGTACCTAAAACTAAGACTGTGTGGATCATGCCAAGGCTTGCCACCAGCTGGAGCAGTATCCAGGTTTCCTTCTCTCTTGGCTACAGGGATCCAGTGACAGGGCTGCTGAGTATTATGACCCAACCTTGAGGAAAAAATACTCTAGGCCACTGCCATTCTGGAACATGGTGCTCTGGTACTCTCTCATCAAAGCAGCTTCTCACCATTGCAATTAGGATGTTACAAAGTTTGAAGTCATGCTGTTTCCTGTGATGTCTTCAGACCATCTTTCTTTTTTTTTTTTTATCGGTACCGGGGATTGAACTCATGACCGCCTGCTTGCAAGGCAGGTGCTTATGCCGCTGAGCTAAATCCCCAGTCCCTCAGACCATCTTTTCCATTGTCTTCTTTCTTCTCAGCAACCAAATTCTCTTCTGCTATCCACAACTATACTGGAGCTTCCTTTCTGGCCAAACTCAAAATATGTTAAATGATTCTGCTGGCCTCTTTGTTATTGATTCTCAACATAGATCTGGCTAAAAGCTCCCAACTGTAGCCATTACACTCCCTCGTCATGAAACTGTTTTCAAGTTTCTTCTACAAGATTAATTAGTACACTGCCCTTACTCTCAATCTCAGGCAGTCTCTGGACCTGAGCAAAATGCAGACAAACTTTCTGCCAAGGTATAACACACATCATCAGGAGTCCAGCAGTCCCTGAGGTTCTTCTTCCCAGTAGAGATGTCTTGAGCCTGGTCTTTACTGGTATCATTTTTTTTTTTTTTGTACTGTTTGTAGTGGGGATCAAATTCACCTCACAATTGCCAGGCAGGTGCTTGTCATATGCCACCACTGAGTTATATGCCCGGCCCACTGGCATCATTTCTGTCAGCATTTTGATCTTCTGAGCTCTGACCAGAATCTCACATCAAGTACAATTTAGGGCATTCCAGGGCTGCTTTTTCAACTGGCATCTCCAAACTTTTCCCACAAGCCAAAGGCTCCTAAACCACATGGTCAGGTAAAGTTACAGCCATGACCCCATTCTTTTTTTTTTTTTTTTTTTTTCCTGTGCTGGAGATTGAACTCACGGCCTTGCATTTGCCAAACAGGCACTTATGCCGCTGACCTAAACCTCCAGCCCCGACCCCATTCTTTTTTGTGTGTGTGTGTGTTTTCATTTTTATCAGTACCGGGGATCAAACTCACGATGGCCTGCTTGCAAGGCAGGTGCTTATGCTGCTGAGCTAAATCTCCATTCTTGATACCAAAATTTACCTTAGTTACCTTTTACATTGCTGAGACAAAATACTTGACACCCAAAGTTTAAAAAGGAAAGGTTTATTTCAGTTTACAGTTTGTAGAGGTTTCCATCTATAGTAGACTGTCTTCAAGGCAGTGTGGCATAACAGAGGAGAAATAGTTCAGGACATGGCTGCAGACAGTGGCCCTCTGTCTGTCCCTCACAGTCTATCTAGGCTACACACCCTTAGCATGGGTAACACCCACATCCAGGGTGAAAAACCCTTGATCCTAGCATCCTATCATGAATCAGTGCCAGCATCACATCCTTAATTGTAGCATGACACACCCTAGATCCCACCACCACCTCTCAAAAGCCCTACCTATGGCCGCATTAGGGTTTGGTTGTCATCTAGATACAAGCCATAACAACTATACAGGACCTCAGGAGTCTAGAACAAGGTTCTGATCCAACTCCCTCTGCTTCCAATGGGACCAGCCCAGCTTCATCAATCACAGGCTCCACTGATCAGCAGCAGGGATCGCACTGAGTCAGCTCCCTGCCTTGGAAACCAGCAAAGGCCCAGGGACCAGGAGGAAGAGCCAGAGCCCCCTCACCTCAGGCCATGGCATCACACTGGCCCCCTGTACAGAGGTATCATTGTGAGAAGGAAGAGCTGGAGGGGAGAAAGGGCCCTGGCAAGGAGATGGACTTTAGGGGGCTGGGGATTTAGCTCAGCGGCATGAGTGCCTGCTTTGTAAGCAGGCAGTCGTGAGTTCGATCCCTGGTACCGATAAAAACGAAAAAGACAAAAAAAAAAAAAAAGAGATGGACTTTAAATTCACATAATACTACTTAGAAGAGACTTTTTAATCTGAAGATCATTGTGAACTAGAGTAAAAGAACATGAGAGACCTTCAGCTGCAAGACCAAGAACTGCTATTACTTGGCTACTCAAGGAAACTGAAATGGGAACTATTACATAAAACAAAACAGTCCATATTCATTTTCAGAACTGGGTGCCTATTTTGATTCTTTTATTAGTGAGGAGAAGGCTGACATTTCTGATATTTCCCAGCAGGGTAGTATGAGGGTAGTTCAGTGACTACAACTCTGAGCCTCCTCTGCTTCTCTGTTCTCCATTCTGGAGAGAGAGAGAGAGAGAGAGAGAGAGAGAGAGAGAGAGAGAGAGAGAGACAGAGAGAGAGAGACAGAGAGAGAGAGAGAGAGAGAGAGAGAGAGAGAGAGAGAGAGAGATTCACATCTGATCTGATCTGATGCACTGGGGGAAAACTGGGTATTTTTGACCCATCAATCCCCTCTGCTAAGGAGAAATAACAATAACAGATGAGCTCCTCTCTGTTCTCACAAGTCTTCCTGGATCCAGTGTTGCCCTGATTGGGGGTCAGGGGGTTCAGTCTAGATTTTGCTCACATGCCAATCTAAGTTCCCCAACCGTTACAAGTCTCAGTCAGTAATGAACATGGTTACTTAGCCTCCATTTTCATGAGGTTAAAATTAACATAAAATGTATCACTTTCATCATTTTGAAATATACAAGCCAGTGAGGTTTATTACATTCACAATGTTGTGTAACTATCACCACCATACAATTCCAGAACATTTTCATCATCATCCCCTCCAAAAACCCACTCCCACTAAATTCTCCGTATCATTTAATCCCAGCCCCTGGTGACCACTGGTCGGCTTTCTGTCTCTATCGACTTATTGTAAATATTTCCTATAAGTGGAATCATGATACATAACCACTTATGACTAGCTTTCTTCATAAGGTGCAATGTTTTCACAATTCATTGTTGCACATATCAATATTTAATTTGTCTTTATGTTCAAATAATATCCCATTGTATGTTGATCCGCTCAATAGTTGATGGGCATTTTGTACTATTTCCATTTTTAGCTGTTACGGATAACATTACTATCAACATCGGGGTACAAATTTTTGATTGGATACATGTTTGCATTTCTGTTGGACATTTACCTAAGAGCACAATTGGTTGGATTAGCTGGTAACTACTTTGAAGTTCAAAGAAGCCACCAAATTTTTTTCCCAGCAGTTGTTCCATTTTACACTGCCACCAGTGGCATGACATTTTTGTTTGCTTTGTATTCTTGCCATCTTCTATTGCTTTCTTTTACACTTTTTTTCATTAATTTTAGCTTTTTTAGTGGGCATGAAGTGGCATCTCACTGTGGTTTTGAATTGTATTTTCTAAGTGACTAAGGATCATGAGAATGTTTTTATGTATTTATTGGCTATTTCTATGCTTGTTTGGAGAAATCTCTGTATGTATCTTTTGCCTGTTTTTAGTTCATCTGTCTTTTTGTTGAGTTCTAAAGGTTCTTTATTCCTAGACATTAAATCCATGTCAGATAAATGCTTTGCAAAGATTTTCTCTTGTTTGTGAGGGTTTTTTTTTTCATATTCTTGCCCATATCTTTTGATGCACCACAATATTTAATTTTGATGAAGTCCAGTCTGTCTGTTTTGTTGTTGTTCTTGTTCCTTATACTTTTCCTGTCATATCTGAAAACGCACTGTCAATTCTAAGGTTGTGAAGATTTTTTTAATCGGTGATTTTAGTTTTTGTTTTGCTTGTTTTATTTTTTTGTGCTGCTGGAACCTGAACCCAGGGCTCATGCGCGCTGGCCAAGTGCTCTGCCACTGAGCTGCCTTTCCCAGCATCCCCCAGGCTCTCCACTGCCATATTTTAGTCTAAGAGTTAGAATTCAGCTTTTATATTTATATCTTTGAACCACTTTTGTTTCCCTGTTGTGGTAACTATATTGTATATTCTAGACACATGCCCTTCAACTGCTCTGTACCGGAAGCGGCTATTTTGGAAAGAACTTTTGGGTGTGGTATGAGATAGGGATCTATCTTAGTCTGTTTTCTGACACTAATATTCTGACATACCACAGACTGGGTAAATTACAAAGAAAAGAAGTTGAGGGGCTACTCTGAATATGACCTTTTTTGCTGGTAGAGTTCTGAGGTAGTTTACAGCATCACAAAGCAAGAGACAGAAAAAAGCCTACCTGGCTGTGTTCTCTGCCCTGTCTCTCTTCTAATCAAGCATCAGTGTTCAGTCAGGGGGACTCGGATCTGATGCTAATCTGCTACTGATCATACCAAAGGCCCAACCTCTACACAACATAACTGTGTTAAACTCCCACCCTGTGAATACCTCAAAATGGGGATTAACCTCCAACCTGTGTTGTAAGGAGGAAACCATATTCGAATAATAGTGGGGCCCACTGCTTTCTTTTGGATAGTTTGCTGACTCAGCACAATTTGTGGACGATCATTCTTCCCTATCGAGCCATCTTGGCAATGTGTCAAAGGCAAACAGACTCCAGATTCTAGTTCATTGATCTATTTCTTATGTCTCCCTTTATGCCACTGCCCTGCTGTCCTGATTACAGTAGCTTTGACCCAAGTTTTGCAATCAGAATGAGTGAGTCCTCCAACGCTGTTCTTCTCTTTCAAGATTGTTTTATCTACTCAGAGTCCCTTGCAATCCCATATCAGTTTGGGGATCAGCTTTTTCATCTATAACTGTATGTGTGGTAGCTACAGAAAAGACGATAAAGATGTTCATAAAAGTTGAAGTCAATCTGCAGCTCACTTTGAGGAGTACTTTTGTCTTTTAAAAAGTCTTTTGATGTATTAACATAGATTATTCTTTCTTATTTAAGACTTAATTGGAGCTGGGATTTAGCTTAGTGGCAAAAGCACCTGCCTTGCAAGTGTGTGGTTGTGAGTTCAATCCCCGCTACCGATAAAAAAGAAAAAGACCAAAAAAAAAAAAAAAAAAAAAAGACTTTAACTAGTTTCAGCTTTTTTATAGTTCTCAGTGCATAAGTCTTACTTGTATTAGTTAAATTTATTCCTATTTCATTCTTTCTGATGCTATTATAAATAGAATTGTTAATTTCATTTTTGGATGGCTCATTTCATGTTAATGTATAGAAACCATGTGATTTTTCCGAATTTTTAGTAATCATTTTAACTTCTTGTTTCATTTCTCAGCTTACTCATATGGAAATGGGAAAAGTGCTGTTCATGAGGACATTTTCAGAAACAAATACCAGATTCACATACATTTAGTGGTTAAGAATATGGACCAGAGATCAGATGGGAAGAATGTATAAGATGACAAGCAGGCAGGAAGAAAATAGAATTTTGGTTCCCTTTTGGGAACACAGGAGCAGTTATAAGAAGAGGTGACCATGTGGGTATCTGAGAAGCGACAGACAAGTAACAGGGAATTTATGTTTCAACTATTTACTGCTGCATCACGCTGGGGTGTGACTCCGTGAGGGTACAGTGCTTCTCTAGCATGTGCAAAGTGCTGGGTTCTATCCCCAAAACACACACACACACACACACACACACACACACACGCACGCACGCACGCACGCACGCAGTCAGTACTAACTTTAAAGAGCTAAACAAACGACTGATCCAAGGATTCTCTTCCATGTCATGCACTAGGCTGCTCCCTGACACATATAAAATAATTTTCCTCGGTATAAGTCACATCTGAAGACCACCAAATCAGACTTCCTCTATGGTCTTTTAGCCCTAAGATTAAAAGGTTGAAGAGGGTAATGGACTAACAGTACTTTGGGAGTAAATGTTTAACACGGTGCTCTTCAGAGAGAAAAGGCTCTGATTTGTACAATTGCTGATTTCCATCTCATAAACATTATCCTTAGGGCTGATTCCAGGTTTCCAAGGTACTATCACTGAGCCAAAGTCAGGATGACCTGCACAACTGTCCGGCACTACACAATTTTTCCATACAGGTAAAATAGATATAAAAAACCTTAAAAGCGTTAAAATAGGAATAACTTTTAAATACTTATTACCTTTTTTAATATAATTTATTTCATTTTAAATTCATATAATTTGATTTTTAATAATAGATGAAACAGCAGATTTGACAAATTCTTACAAATTCAATGGTCCTCTCTCATGAATCAAATAAGCTAACTCCAGCCTGGACTGGTAGCACACGTAAGCCAGGGACACATGGTCTCGTACCAAGGACCAGCACCGGCCATGGAGCAGACAGCCCTCTCTCGGCTTTACTGCATGAGAGAATTTGGGCAGGTCATCGATTCTTGGTTTCTTCTCCTGTAAAATGAGATGGTAATATTCATCTCTCTAGGTTGTTATGAAAGTTAGAGACAAACACATACAATCTAACACATAATAGATGCTCAGAAATGCTAGTCTATTATTATTCTGCCATAGCAGGTTTGGGTTTGTATCTGGGGAGACATTTGGAAGTCACTCAGGGTACAACAGGGACTTAGCCGCCCCTGCTGAGCACTGGCTTTTGTGTGGAGAAGCAGATGCAGACAAGATCGCTTTGCACATCTGCATGGGCAGAGGGCTAAGAACCTCAGTCCTCCCCTGTGGGGAGATTGAACAGAGTCTCAGGTTCGCGGCCACCCTAGAAACTGGGGGACCAGCTTGGGATTGTGTGCCCTTTTTCTAGGGTTTCTTGGCTCTTCAAATGTATCTCCAACAGACTGCTTGGAAATTTGCCAGTGTTACCTGTCCATTTCAGATGTGTAGTCTAAAGGGAACAGTGTTTTCCCACAGCATATCACAGGGAGGAGCTCGTCTGGGAGCCACACGGGCAGAAAACAGGGCCAGAGAGAAGCGCAGTTAGGGGACAGGGGTGGAAAGACGGGCGCAGGTTCTGGTATGAAACAGGGCCTTGCCACAAGCTGGGAGGTGCAGGAAGGATAAATCCCAAACAGCAGGGCCAGGGGAGAGGGCTGAAGGAGACACCACCCAGCTGCCCCACCTCCAGAAGCTGCCATGGCTGCTGATTCCACGCCATCTCATGAGAAAACCAACATCCTCTTTACTTTTGTGTCCTCAACCATAAGAGGTAGGGATACAGGGAAACAGGAAGCAAGCTCAGAGCGGCTGGCACATGATCGAACCTCAACCTGTTTCTCAACATTTCACAGCTTCCTTGGAGAGGCCTGTGGAAAGATGAACTGAGAAGTATAATCCTTTTGCCCTGGGGAGCCAGCTGGCTTTTCCCCCTAGCGCATTTGGTAGTCACTTGCAAAACAGCAGTTGCAACCTGCCGTTCACATGTTAGATGTGGAAAATCCTGTGTCCCACGGCCCTTTCACCCGACTCTGACTTGGCAGAGTGGGATGTACGTGCTGGAAAACTGGCTCCGCGCCCAGCTGAGGGGTCCCTGCACAAATACTCTGGCTTCTCTAATGTCCCTTTTCCTCTCTGTAAATCAGAGACTACAGCAGCTACGCGAAAGCCTTGTCGTGAGTTAAACATAGTAGACCCTCAGTAAACTGGAGAGAGTTACCCTGTTGCCCATGGGGCCGGGGGCAAGGTATTTCATCTCCTGGGTCTTAGCTTCCTCCTTCAGGCACTTCTGGCAGATGATTTCAGAAGTGGATTCTGGTTGTACATTCTACTATTCTATGACAAACAAGGTTCGTGGCCTCCACTCCTAATCTGTAAGAGATTAGGACATTTGCTTTTGCAATGCTCAGATAGCAAAGACCTTTGACAGCTCAGGACTTGTTCCTTCCCCCTGCCTTGAACTCTGTTCCAAGGTTGTGGGACAAGGAGCCAACTTGTGTGTTTCTCACAGGTTTAGAAAAAGGGACAGGTTGCTGAGTGGCAGGGCATAGGTAGGCTGAAAACTGCCCAGAATAGACGTGAAAACTGCTGACAACTGAATAGATGTCTAATGGGCTAAGTGTTCAGGGTCCCACACTGTCCCATGGGACTCTACTCCCAAAATAGATGAGGGTGGGGAACAATGTGACAGAACCTACCTTCAGGGAAAATGTCCTTTCCAACCCTCTGACGGAATAAGACAAAAGCTTCTTATCTAAAGTAAGGAGAGAGTCACCCTATCAGTGCTCAGCGTGCTGACTGTTTCAGGTTGTCCCTGTTTCCCTGGCTTGGGTGCATACTGGGATGAGAGTTGAGTGCCTTGGACACAAGCTGAAGGGCAATCTTCCTTCCCTCAGACATGGGCTCCTGGAGTGGATGCTAAGCATTCCAGGCAGGCTCCTTCCCAGAGAATCCGGGGTCAAATCCATCTACATTAAAATAAAAAATCTTTTTAATGGAGAAACCTAAGATTATGTGTAGGGAGTTTTGTGTTTTCCCAGTCTGACTTCGTTCAGAGCCTCCCCCAATTCCCAGGAATAATTCTCAGATCTCAGACTGGGAAGCCCAGCTGGTTGGCAGCTGGGGAAAACCTTGCATGTTAAAAGGATTCACAAGACCCCAGGCTTTCCTTTGGGTAGCAAGTCACAGAGTTTCTGTCATCTCTCCAGCTGGGAGTTCTCTGCTCAATATCAAACTTGCTGAAGCTTTTTGTGTTACACAACTTGTGCTGTGGTGAAGTTTCAAGATCACATTTTGCTTTTGGTGCTGTCTCATTGTGTGTCATCAATTCCATGCTGCTCCTTCAATGTAGACAAAGCATTTACCCCCCCCAAAGGGTCTTGAGTGGGCGAGGACACGCTCCCCCGTGCCGCAGTCTGCTGTCTGCTTTGTGGACCCCTGTCACTGGGCTCCTGTAGGTGAGCCGTGCAAGGGACATTGGGGATCACGTTCCCTCTTATAACACCAGATGCTCTTGTGATCTCGCAAGCCATAGATGCACATCGATTAGTAGTGACAATGTGTCCAGCAAAGTCCTTACAGGAGTCCCCTGCTGCTATGAAAAGCCAGCCCGATGAGCTCCAGGCAGGGCTGCCCGTGACCATGAGAACAGTCACTGCTGCAATTCTGTTATCTCAGCAAAAACAAAGAAAGGTTGATGTGGTTTGTTGGGGCAGCCCTGACAAAATACCCTACACTGGGTACATAAATCACAGAACTTTGTCTTCTCATAGTTCTGGAGTTGGAAGTCCTAGAAGAAGGTGTTGGCAGGACTGGATTCTTCTGAGGTCTCTTTTCTCCGTCACCTTTCTGGTGTGTGGCCTTGTGGTCTTTCTCTATGCACGCATACTCCTGTTAACTCTGTCTCTGGGACAACCGGATTAGGACGCACCCCATCTTAGTTTAATCACCTCTTTGCAAGCCCTGTCTTTTCAAGCTATCTCTTTCTGAGATTTTTGGAGATTAGTGCTTCAATGCATGGATTTGGGGAACACAATTCATCTCTGGATCAGTGAGCTTCCCTGCCTCTTTTTATTGCTGATGATGATATGGAAAGGAGAAAGAAGAGAACATATTCTTGAATTTCAGAGAAACGTAAATATTCAGGAGATGCCTAGAATTAAGCCACTAGAATGAGTATTAAAAAAAAGTTTAAAAAATGGAAATCAGTAGGTTTTGAATAGAAAAGGCTGATTTTCTTTTATGGAAATATAACTGAAATATACAGGGAAAATATTTTTCCTTGTGTTATTGCATTTGCTGTCACTTTTTAAGTGAAAAGAACTATAAATGAATCTCTAATCTAGCTCAAATCTTAGTCCTAACTGATAATTTATAATTGGTCCTTTTCTGTTCTGCCAGCTCTTTGCCTGTTCTCCGTGAGGTCCCTGCACCCCCTGCCCATCAGGCAGCTGGGGCTGAGGGGTCATCCTGGCTTTGTGTGGGTGCTTGACCTTGAGAAGTTAGTTGGCGCCCACAGCTGATGGGCCCTTCTTTGACTCCTGGTTTCTCTGCCCTTTCTCCTTCCGCCTTCCTGGTACATGGGCATCAGGGCTGACTCCTGGGGCTGCAAATGGGACTGTAGAGTCCCTAACATCCGAACTGTCCTTTGTTCCATTTGGACTGCCCTCCCGCCTGCCCACAGCAGGGCCTGCTACCAGAGTTCTCCCTGTCACAGGGTGGAAGAGCCCTGTCTCCTGTGTGCTGCCTGTCTTTTGAAGCACGCCCTCCAAGGGACAGCAGGGCATCTGCTTTAGTCCCAGTTCATCCTGGTCTTGGCCTCCGCTTCTTACAATGCGCCAGAAGAGACAGCTGATTCCTCTACTTCCTCTGCTTTACAGACACCTCATCCTGACTGCAGGTCCAGGCTAACCCTAAATCTAGACAGCATCACTTTCTACCCACTTTCTATGGGAGAAATTCTGTGATCTGGAACGAGTGAAGTTACTTTCTAAAGTAGCTTAGCCCTTTCCTATACTTTGAATTTAGCATAAAAGTTACTATTTTATTCTGAAACCCTATTTGAATGCCAGAAATGGAATATTAATTTTCTCTTTGAAGTTTTGTTTTGGTGTGGTTATGTTTGGTTGTTAGGGGTTGGGTTGGGTTGGGTTTTTTCAAACAGGGTCTTGCTATGAAGCCTAGGCTGGCCTCAAACTCAGAACCCTCCTTCCACAGCCTCCCGAGTGCTGGGATTATGGCATGCGCCAGGCTTGGAAGTTCTTAAGGAACCAATTATAATCGTTTCCTCCTCCTTCGCTAGCCTAAAGGGTTCCTCTTACAGAGAGAGAGAGAAACAGTGAGAGGGAAGAAAAGAAAGAGAAAGAATGAAAAAGGAAAGAGAAAGAAGAAAAAAGAGAGAAAGAGAAAGAAAAGAAAGACAGACAGACAGACAGAAAAGGAAGGCGGGGGGGCAGGGGGAGGCACGTGACTCTCACTCATTACTCCAGATGGTAGTTTGTGCAGAGTACTTCTTGATGGATAAGACAAGCCACCTGAAACACTTGCATAATTTTTCTGAGGCAAAGAAGAGAAAGAAAGGAACTGGATATCTTTAAAATAATAACTATCCTTTCTTTTGGTGGACTAGAAAAAGGGAAATTGGTTTAAAGCAAAAGGGACAATGTATGGTGCCATATGGAGTCTGAGCGTGTGACTGTCCTTGGCAACTGGGGTAGGGAAAGATGATGGTTCCCCGAGGAGGGGGTGAAGACAGAGACCTCTGCACATCTGTCCTGCACATCCTGCACACTCCCTCCTCTGCTCCAAAGCCTAAGACAGCCCAGAGATGAGGCTGGAGCCTTCTATTCTACGGGCCGGCACAAGCATGGGGTCCAGGAAACCTGGCTTCTCTGAGCTGTGGCCTCTGTTAGAGCTGGAACTTCATGGGGTCCGGAAGTCCTTGTCTGCTTGGTGTCCATGAGCTCCTTCTCAGCAATGTCCAGAAATGCTAAACTGGAGGAATGCAGAGGCTGCTGGGGAGAAGGAAATCCTGAAGAACACAGGGATCCTTTGTTCCTGACAGTGCAGAAGCCGAGGGGACATGGAAAGAGCCAACCAGACCCATCAGAGGGCCCAACTGCTGTCCTTTGCTGCCTGCTAGGCAAGCTCCCGAGAAAGAGATTAGATGGCTTCTCCAGGCCTCAGTTTACCCCACTTGGGAGGAAAGATGCCAGTACCTCCCTCCTGTGTTCACGGAGAGGGCTCCACGAGACAACCACAGCCAGCTCCTAGCATTGGCTCCACACAGGGCAAGCTCTGAGTAAAAGGCTTCTGTTTTTGTGGCCGTTGTGTTAAAAATAAAAACCCAAAAGAAACAAAGCAACTTGGTGGGAGGGCGGGGATAGAAAAAGCTGCAAGAGGATCCTCTGGTATATAAATTAAACAAAAGGTCGCTTTGTATGGCTTTTTTCCTCCTTCTGTATAAAACCAAGGAGCAGAGATGATTCTAGGGTTGCAGCCCATGATGTCAGAAAGGAACATAGTGTAACCCAGATCATCTGGGTTTTTACCCAGAAAATAACAAGGACATTTGATTCCCTCGAGGTAAGGTAAGGATCCGACGTTGAGAGACCAGTCTCTTTACTGTTCTCTTGTGAACCCCAGAAAAGCCCAACTCCTCAGGGTGAATGATTTAGGGCAATGTCCACATGATACACAGTGGGAGGGTTCCTGGGTGAGCAACGAATGGGAAATTCCCCTTTTTATTAGGGCGATTTTAAAATGAGCAAAACAGATAGGCAGAATGCAGACTAGAATCAGAGAGCCCAGGATTTGCAATAATAGAACTAGAAATAAAGAATGGCGGAGTTAGATTCCTGATCATCATGGTTCCACAGCTAAGGTCAAGGCTGGAGAAGGCAGATCACTTGCCCGAGTTGACAGCTGACAAATCTCAGTCTGCCTGCTTGAGCTGAACACTTTTCACATCCAAAGAGGAGAGGAAAAACCCTCAAAGAGATGACCCAAGAAGGGAGGAAAATAAAAAGTCCTTTCCAGCCAAGTGTGCAGATCTCTGACTGGCTTCGCTGGTGAAATCTGACTCCAGGAAGTGTGGCCAGGAGAAGGCGGGGATGGAGGCCAAGTGTTAAGACAAAGAGAGGCAGGCCGGAGTTGAGTAAGAATGGCAAGACTCCAGCCCCTGGAAGGGAGAAACACACCTGTAGGTCCTGAGGCACCATGGGACCTGGGCGGGCCCGACCTCAGCTGGAGACGGGGGAGGAGAGGGACAGCCACTGGACGGCCAAAGACACCACTGCCCAGTTTCCAGCATGGCAGTGGACATCCTTTTATTTCCCTCCTTGCTTTCCAGATCAAAATCCCCATCTTAATTTTGAGGAATTATCCACTGTGAATCAGAGCATCCTGCCAGCATCAGGATGTCAACAGTAACTACAGTGTGACGTGTGATACGTGCCTCTATGTGGCCTCTATCATCAGCCAGCCCACATGTACTACAAATGCTGAGCAGCAGAAGTCCTTCTGTCCCTGGCTGCCATAGGTTCTAGGACATCACTACCTAGGACTCTGGACTCTGCTAAGTCACAGCACACAGTGACACTGACCCGCAGCGTTGGCTGGGGCAGTCTAGCATTAAGATCACTGGCTAAAAACAGCGACTGTGTTAGCAATGATGGTGGCATCCTGGACACATCCTGCTGCCTCCTCTCCCTGGTTTCTAAGGCTGCTTCTCACGCCTTCCTACTGATTCTGTGAGCAACCTTTTTAACAAATTCCAATTCTGTCACTACTGGCCGGAATCTAACAGCAGCTACCTTGTGGCTGATACGGGCTCCATCTCTCACCTGCCACAGGAGAAGCCACTTCCTTTGAAGACAAGTGTGCCCTGCACTGCAAATGCTGCCAAGACAAAAGGTGTCAGAGAACATACAACACATGCTGAGAAACACATTCAAAACACTGCTCACATGACGCTGGAGACAGTCCTAACAGACAGGAACTAAAAGGTCCCAAGGTATAGACCCATGTGAAGTCCAGGGTGTAGAGTCACCCAGACAGTCAAGGGCAAAATTGAGGAGGAGGAGTTTGTGAGCTGCTTCCTAATAGGGACAAGAAAGCAAGCAAACTAGGACTTATCAGCCACTCTGAGATGGGTACAGTGGTACCCACTCCCTGGTGGGCATTATAAAAGAGGAAGAATGGAAAGGTGGATTTGGGGAAACACCCTTCACTCACCTATCTGTGTCCTAGGCCAGGCCCCAGGCTCTCCCTACCTTCTTTGCAACAAACCCCAGGAGCTCATCCCATTTCCTTTTCCTCCTTAAGACCACTCTCCTATCCCCTCTATCCTGAGAAGCTCACTGTCTCCTCCATCCCACCCAAAATGGCTCCAGTGTGAGTAAACTCATAACCATTCTCTTCTTGAGAATTCACCACACACACACACACACACAAAGGGAAGAAGAAAAGTACAGAGTGTGTGTGCAAAATTTAAGAATCTTAGGAGACCGTGCAGCCATGGCTTGCATGCTGAGCCGGGGGATGGAAATGATGGCCACTAATCAGGCTCATGACCTCCCCAGCACCCTGCTGAGAACCCGCTGCAGGGTTACCTCGTGTCACAGCCCACCGTACAACCCTCACAGTCTTCTCTTCAATTTAACTTGTATAAAGTACGCTTCCTTTCTGGTGCTCTTTCCTCATTCCTTATCCCCTCACAAGTAATAATCTCTGCTGCTTTATTATCTGCCTTTCCAGTGTTTCCTTTTGAGAGTACACAGTCATCACTTGGTACCCACAGGGGATGGCTTCCGGCACTCCTGAGGATGCTCAGATCCACAGATGCTCAGTGCCTTAGAGAAAATCGGGGAAGCATTTGCATATAACTTACACACATCCTCTCACACACTTTAAATCAACTCTAGGCTACTTAGAGTCCATAGCACAATGTGAATAGCTGTTAAAATGTATCATTTAAGGTAAACGAGGTAAAAGTCTGTGTAGGATAGATATGATATCTTTTTCTGAGGAGGGCAGTACTGAGCATTAAGCTAAGTCCTTTACCCTGTCACATGGCCCCGGTTCTTCCCCAACCCCCACTCTTTTTGAGACAAGGATTTGCTCTGTAGTTCAGGCTGACTATGAACTCCCTATGTAGCCCAGGCTGGCTTTGAAATCACCGCAATCCTCTTGCCTCAGCCTCCTGGGTTCTGGGATTACAGATGTGCGCCACCACATGCCCAGTTTAGCCCTTTGTTATTTTTCCTTTTGAGACAGAGTCTCACTAAGTCACTCAGTTGGCCAGGCTGGTCTTGAACTCCTGATCCTTCTACCTAAGCTTTCCAAAGTGCTGGGATTACAGGTGTGTGCTACCAGGCCCAGTTCCTAGAAAAAAAAAATTTTTTTTTTTTTAATTTTCCATCGTAGTTGGTTAGATCTAAGAACGTGAAATGCATGGGTAAAGAAGGCCAGCTGTACATTCTCACATGCAAATCACACACAGATTCAAACTTGTGTTCTTTGTACCATGCCGCATCGAGTTGAATGCCTGCAGTGGTTTTGTTGATGCTTAGTTTGTTCTAAAGGAAAGGGTCTTCCAGAGACAAAAAAGAAGATATTTGTAGGAAGTGGATACTTCTCAGGGAGTTAAAGACCTTCTAGATGACTTTTCAAGTGGTTACTGTCCAAATATTTGTGCTTGGACACCAGAGAAGTCTAACAAGTGAGAGGTTTCTCTAACATGGAAGAGAAATCAGTAAAAGTCTAGTAAAAAGCTGGCTGCCTGTGTGGCCCAGTCGCCACACAGAAGTGTGGGTCAGGAGTACTACAACCTAGAGCAAACAGACCGAGCTTCAGTCTTCACTGGTAACTCCCCCCAAAATCAGCAGAAGTACAATCCACAAACTCCACCAAATTTCTTGGATCCAAATCCCTGTCTACACTCAGCCCAGAGTGCTTTCTCTTCATGGCTCCGTCTTCCTCGTTCTCTCCTGTTTTCCGTAGCTCCCTCGGGCTTCTCTTGCTAAGCCTTCTCTCTCCTCTCACTTCTCAGATCTCTCTGTTTGTACCTATTTTTCTCATTCTTTCTGATCACAAAAGATCAGGGTGACTGAGCTGGCAATGGTTCTTGTTTAGTGGGCAAGAGAAGGGGCCACTTTAAGGAATACTTGGAGATCTTCTGGTGGATGCCAGCTGCAGTTTAGTGGAGAGATTTTTCAAATATGTACCCAGCAAGGAGAAAGAAACCAGATCAGTTACTTGAACCGGGAAGCTTTAATATAAAGGCTTGTTTACTAGAAGAAGATAACTTAGATAACTACTAACAGGAAGCAGAGGGTTCAGAAGCAGCCTGTGCAGTAAGAAAAAGCTTCCTGTTCTAGGCAGAAGAGAAAAACAAGGAATTTAGGTCATATGACCTCTTCCAAGAGGACGTGGCCTCTAGAACATGCTGCCTGCCAGCAGGAGAAAAAGACTGGAGAACTCAGGCTGGCCCAGCCTCGAGAAGCAGCCCTCTGTTGTTGGAAGGACCCTGCATGTTGCTCCTCACTATGGCAGCTCCAAAGGGAACCTCAGAGGAAGAAACAGGTATGGTGGTCACGAGACGGGAAGGGCAGGGAGCAGCCGGGATGGCAGGAGGTTAGGGAAGGGACACCAAAATGCAGTTAGGTAGCAGGAATTCAGGCGGGTGCCCTGCTGCATGGTGGGGGAGCGAGCGATAGTCTGCAACCCTTATGCTATGTTTCAAAATAACTAGAAGAATCTGAATGTTCTCAGCACAGAGAGATAAGGTCTGGGGGGTGCAGCTTAGTGAACAGTGCTGGCACGAACAGTTTCTATCTAGATGCCCTCCGGGGCCTTCTGCCATCCTAGGAGGGACTTTTGGCAGGTGATTAGGTTAGGAGAACTCACAGCCAATCTGCTGACAGGAGGCAGGGTCTGATCAGAAGAGGCCCCCCTGGGGCCATGACCTGGAAAGGTTTATGTCCCTCCCCCAGCTCCTCCCTCCACTCTCTGTGATAGACCTGGCCGCCAGGATGCCAGCCGCTGGGCTGTTATGCCCCTCCGTCATGCTGTCTCATCTTGGAACCTGCTGACTGTGGACCAGAACCGTGAGCCACAATAAACAGCGCAAGTTTCTTTGAGTTGTAAGTGTTGGGTATTATGTCCCAGCAATGAAAAGTGACTAAAACAAGTGCCCTGGGTTCCATCCCCAGCACCAAAACAAACAAACAGAGAAATGATGAGTGTTTGAGGAGATGGAAACACTGATTACCCCAGTTTGGTTATTGTATGTTGTACACGTGTATCAGATGATCGTTCCGTGCCCCGTAAGTATGTGGACCCAGAAAAAAACACAGCAGGGCATGCACGGTGTAAAGCTAACTGCAGAAACTTGTCCAAATGAGTAGAATTCATTTTTCTACTGCAAGGTCAATTGCTGACAATCTTTTCCCTCCCAGTTTGCTGACCACTCCCTAACACCAAAGCCACTCCTCTCACCTGCAAAAGGAACAATGTCTTAAAAAAAAACACTGCGCTTCTAGAACCATTCACAGAAAATGAACCAGAAAGTCTTGCAACAATGTCAGAGTTACCATTCATCTGCTTCATTATATGGTTTCCCTCTGATCGTCCATTAGCATTCAGCATCCCAGAAGCTGCTGTTTGCAGTTCTGTTGACTTTGACTTCAGTTCACACACTTTAGAAAGGGTCTTTTGAAACTTTTGACAGTGGTTCCAATCCCCTAAATCGAAAGAGCATTTTCCAGGCTTTGGGACGCTTTTACGTAGACAATACCCCCACCCTCATTGTGGGGAAAATTGAGGTTCACAATGGTAGGGCACTTTTTAAAGAATACACAGCTACTCAGGGACTGAACTAGAACTCAAACCTGTTGCTGCTGGCTCCAGGTGTAGTGCACTTTGCTTTTCATGACTTCCTCTTTTCCTTCAATGATTTTGCTCTCTGTCCACCCTTGGCCATTGCTATGGTCTCACTTTAGCCCTTGTTCCTAACAACCCTTCACGGTTTTTGTTTTAAGCATCCACCACCCGCCTTCTCTCAGTCCTGACCCCATTAATTCTTTCTCTCCTCAATGTTACTGGGGAATAAATGACAAATAGAAATGTTGTGTATTCAAAGTACACAATGTGGTGTTTTGATCAACTATTCTTTGACCTCACCAGGACCTGCCATCCATTAATTCTACCCGGCTTCACTTGACCCATATTCTCACCTTCCTCCTTCCCACAGATTCCGGAGGCACCATGGTCTCCAGGCCCCAGTACACATCTTAGCTCCTCGCCCTCCTCTCCTTCCTGGTGAGAGGGAATTCACCACCAATGTATCAGCTGCTCCCTGGACAGCTGAATGTGGCGAGATGCAATGCATGCACATTGACGCCTTCCCACGGGCGTCCTCTGAGCAGCAGCATCTCGCCTCTCCACCCAGGTCCTCGGCATGCTGAGAACCAGAACCAAAGCATGCAGGGAAGCTGGGAAGGTTTGACTATGTCCCCAGAGTGTGTGTGTGTTGGAAACTTCATTCCCCAGACAACAGGTGGGGAATGGGAGCTAAGAAGGGCTAAGTAAGTCCTGAAGACTCTGCCTTCCTGGATGGGTTGCTTTTGTTCTGCTAGAAAGTGTGTTATTAATCCCAAGAGTGGGCTAATTACAAAAGTGAGTTCAGCCAAGCATGACAACACATCTATCTTTAATCCCAACTACTCAGCATGCTGAGGCAGGAGAATCACAAGTTTCAAGCCAGCATGGACAACTTAGCAAGACCCTGTCTCAAAATAAAATAATATAAAATAAAATAGGCTAAGGATGTAGCTCAGGGTTCCCTTAGGTTCAATCCCTAGCACTGCCCACTCCCAAAAGTGAGTTCAGCGTCCTGTGTGCCGTCTCTTCCTCCAGCCTTCTGTCAAAGGATGGGGCAGCAAGGGGGCCCTCACCAGAAGCCAGCACCTTGGCACTGGCCATCCTAGACCCTAGAACTATAAGAAGTCTGTCCTTTGTAAACTATTCAGCCCCGGACGTTCTGTTAAGCAACACAAAACAGATTAAGACAGAGACCTGAAGTCACCTTCATTATCGCTAGTGACCAGATTAGAAACAAGGCAATGTTTGTCGGTTGGTTGTTACTGCGGACAGCAGATTCGGGGTCCACTCTGAGCCATTTCCGTAACACAGCTCCCGCACCATGTCCATCACTGCTAGGGGTCCAGGGCCTCGCCTCCCTGCTGGGCACTGCAGCAGCTTCTCCGCAGTCTCCAGTCACATTTCCAGCCTGCTCCTCTGCACCTCACCAGCCAGCCTGACCCTTTTAAATCCCTGGCTTCTCCTGACCCCTGTTTTTCAATACTGATGCTCAAACTTCCCCAGCTGACTCAGAGTGGTGGGTAGATGCTGATGTTGCTATAAGGCTCCTCAGAGTTCCACCGTGCAGGCAAACTTGAGACCATGGCAATCAGATGTTGCACTGCTGCTCAAAGATCCCTTGATGACCTCCGTCATCTTCAGAGAAAGAGATCAGGGAGGGAGGCAAAGCTCTTTCAAAGGCCCAGAGAAAGCCAGCACGGCAGGACATGCCTGTCCTCCCAGCTACTCAGGAAGCAGAGGCAGGAGGATCACCAGAGCCTGGGAGTTTGCAGCCAGGCTGGACAGCACAGGGAGACATTGTCTTACACAATGAAAGTCAAAAACCCTGCCCATGCTCCAGTCTTCCCGTAACCCTAGCCTCAGTGCCACTGTTCAGGCCTCTGCTCTCCCTCAGTGGCCCTCAGCGGGTTTGTCCAAGGGTCTTCACGCTTGCTGCCGCTCCCTCCTAGAAAGCCTTCCCTTCAGACGGCCGCTGGCTTGCCTCGCACTTCTGCCCATCTCTGTTCAGAGGCCTTTCCCAAACACTCTATCTAAAGGGACACACGCATTTCAATCTGTCATTAGCTGGGGAGATGACCGTGTCCTGTATTCACCACTACGGTATCACACAGACTATTTTACTCAAAATCCATTTATTCGTATAAATGGATTATTTATTCATATATTTATTTACCCATATAAAATATATTTTCATAATATATTGGGAAAATTTGGGAAAATCTTAAAACTAAAATGAAGTGAAAACACAACTTTTCATAATCTCCCTACCTAAATGTAACGGGTCAGTAAGTTATGGGTTGTTTTCAGTCTTCTTGCATGGTGCTTTTTGTTACGTTAACACCGCTAACTTTCCTTTCATTGGCCAAATCTCTGATTGTCTCCATCCAGTACTGCTCCCAAGCTTGTACCCAGATAGGTGACCTGGAGGATGGGTGCTAGAGATGCCCCAGGGCCTCAACCGGGCTGAGCAAGCAAGCGCTCCACCACTGAGCTACACCCAGCTCGTTTTCCTTTCGGAGACAGTGTCTTGCTAAGTCACTGGCCTGGCCTGCAGCTTCCATCCTCTGGCCCCAGCCTTCTAGTAGCTATGGGTGATCATTGAAGGCATTCTGAGTCACGCTGCCTGGTTGCTCTGCAAACAGGTTGTGTGTTTCCATTCTCTCCAGCAGGACATGAGCCTGCTCACCCCTGACGGCTCCCCTCACCTGGCCTCCCTGGCTCTTGCCTTCCCGGTGCCAACCAACAGGTCCTAGACAGAGCCTTGGTCAGGATAACTCAGAATGCTTGACATCAATTGCCACCACTCTCTGACCATCTTAGACTTCCTGAAGAGGCCATGAAAAAGCAAGGTGTCAGATTGAGATGCCCTCTCACTTGGAAATGTGCCACCCACTTTGGTGTTCTACAGCCACTGTTAACCTCCTGGCTGAGCCTCTCATCAGATCGACATGACCCACCTGCCTGTTCTCTGTGACTTCCCTGTCCTACCCCTTAGGAATCCCCAGTGCTAACAGCTCATGCCCCTCCTGTGGGAGCTTTCTCTGGCTCTCTAATTGCCTCTCCTGGTCCAGATTCACAACACTGCTGCCTCTTTCTCTGCATTTTGGAAGTTAGAAGTGTTGGAGCTTCCCTACTTTGGGTCTTTAGTATGTGCGTATGTATGTGTGTGTTTCACAATTTCAAAGAGTTTCTGAGATCTTGTGATGATGGTGGTGAGGATGTTACAGCCCTTGTTGACCAAACAGACATTTCATTCCCTGTGCTCAGCTGTTGGATACCAGCGTGAGTCCTTTTAACCCTCATGGCTACCTTTATTATTATTTTATTATTATTGTACTCGCTTTACAGACTAAGGAGTTTAGGGAAAGCAGTGTGACATGGGTCGCTCAGCTTGAGTCTGAAGCACACCTAGAGCTCTGGCTCTGGCAATGGAGCTCTGAAATCTCACGGTTCTTCAGTGGGTCCACGCCTGGCTTTCCATGCTCCCCTGTCTCCTAGCTTTGCCCACTCCTTTAATTAAAAAAAAAAGAGAGAGAATACTTTGAAAACACACTCTGTACATTTCTGGAAGAGGTTGCGTAGACAGCTGCTCTGAGCTACTTGTGGATGGGCCTCACCTTATTATAACGCATAAGCAGTTCTGTCCCAGATACACCTAACACTGTTTCTTTCTAAAACTCTCTCTCTCTCTCTCTCTCTCTCTCTCTCTCTCTCTCTCTCTAGCCCAGAGCTGAGCATCGGCTGCATTTCTAGAAACTAAAAGGGAGGAGTTTATGAACTGAACTGTGTAAAAGAGCTTGAAATCGGCTATCACATACCACCTGAGACAACAATGGGGTGCATCCCAGAGTGAAGACTCTGGACCTCCTGGTCCCGCCATTAAAGAGCAGGTCTCAGAGGTGGGAGGGACCATTACTGATCATTTCAGCTGGCTCCTGTTCCAATTGACTAGGTTTCACATCTCTGTCTCCTCTGGTTAGGTCTTTGCTGACGTTTTGTTGTTTGCCAGAGACATCAATCTAGTCCCTAAAAGTTCTGAAAAATCACCCCTTTACTGGGTGTATAAATTTTAACACATGGCCCAAACGTTTTTGTGCTTCAGTTTCATCTTTTGCCAGAGGATACAAAAGCCTGTGGGCTTAGAGCAGGGGATGGAAGGGAGGTAGTTCAGAAAATGAGAGCATGCTATGCTTTGCTGCTACAGAAGTTCATCGTCCACATAACCCCAGGCCAGTTTAGGGGGAGTGGGCTCCAGAGGGCAATTTTTAAAAACTCCTAAATACATGTGACTATATGCTGACATAACTCTTTCACCAGGGCAAAATTCATTTGTGATCTTTGCAGTAAAACTCCTACCAGGCATTCTTTACAGGAAAACAGCTAATGGTCATCTGCCCAGGAGAGTGAGTTTCCCAAGAAAGCACGTCACAGGAGTCCCTGGAAATCAGATAAGGAGATTTCCTGGGAAATTGGCAGAATTATTTAAAATCAGTACTTCAGACTAGCTTACTCAAAGAAAGAACTCACAGTGGATTTCACTACAGAAATGCATAAATTATTTTGCCTAAGAATTTTTAAAGGCTTACAAAACTCCACATGTTATAAGATACAGCTGAGGGGAACTCTCTTTACTAACCAGTCACGCTAGGTAGTAATATTGGGAGAATAGCAACATAGATACAGTATTGTCTTCAAGCTCTAATTTTTACACATGACCAAAGAACACAAATAAACAAAACATTAAAAAGTACATGTAAGTGATTATATTTTGGGGGAAAAAGCATTCTGTATCATTAGCAATGAAATAAATTTAAGTTTAACTTTTTTTTTTTGCCTGTTGAATTCCACACCCAGCATGGAGCAGGCGCTGTGTGGAAGGCTGCTCAGCCCCAGAGCTGCAGCAGTGGAAAGATGGAGGCAATAATTTAAAAGTGCAGATGATAGATGGCATTTCAATGGCTGATAAGAGCTCATAAGGAAAACAAAGCCAGGGAGAGGAGGGCGGTAGTGTGCTGTTTGCCAGGCTCAGGGAGCAGTGGGCATGCTCAGAGGAGAAGTGTGTGCCTGGGGGAAGGGGCTTCCCAGCAGGGCTGCTGAGAATTGCAGAGGCTGAGGCCAAAGGTGACCACTGCAGTAGTGGCTCCAACAGAAAGAGCAGCGTCAAGGGAGGCAGAAAGGAGCAGGCAAAGAGGGTGACAGAGGAGATGGGGCTAGGTGACGTAGGACAATGTGAGAGTGTCAGATTTAACAGGGGTCGGAAGGCTGATGTAGTCTGATGCATTCATTAGCTAGGGCCACCATAACAATACCATGCCCTAGTGGCTTACAGAACCCTACAGAACTTTCTTTCTCATAATTCTAAAATCTGAGAGGACACTGGGAGCATCAGTGTCTTCTAAAATCTCTCTCTGGCTTAAAGGCTTTCTTATTATGTCTTCATGTGGTCTTTTCCTCTGGGCACCGAATCCCTGGTGTCTGTTCCTCTGTGCTTTCTCCTGGTGCTGGGGATCAAACCCAGGACCTCACACAATAGGCAAATGCTGTACCTCTCAGCTGCACCCCCACCCCCAGCCCTCTTTCTGTTTTTTAGTTTTTGTTTTTGAGCGGGGCTTGCTATGCAGTCCAGGCTTGCCTTGAACTCACTGTGTAAGCTGGGCTGGCCTCCAACTCACGGCAGCCCTCCTACCACAGCTCTCAAGGGCTAGGATGATAGCTGTGCATCTTCCTCTTTTTATATGGATGCAAGTCACATCGCATTAAGTCCCACTGCTATGACCTCATTTAACCTTTATCACCTCTTTAAAAGCTCTGTCTCCAAATACAGTCACATTTTAGGAGCTGAGAAGCAGCCTTTCAACGTATGAAGTGGGGACACACTTCAGCCCACAACATACAATTTCCACTTCATCTTGCTTCACTGCTGGGCAAAGAACAGATTCTAGGCCTCTCACAAGGGCAGAAACCAATCCTTGGAAACAATCAAGTAGCAACCCTGGAGGCCACAGCCAGCAGCCTCGGTTCAACACCAGTGAGTGTGGAATGGACCCCTCCAAGTTCCATATGAGACCATGGACCACTGTAACTTCACTTGCACAAAAGCTTAATCACAGGTATGGCAGCAAGCCAGGCCCAGATCCTTGACACTGTGAGATAACAATAGGCAGTGATCTGAGCTGCTAAGCTTGGCGGTAATTAGCGTTTCAACAATGCACAGCTGATACACCCCAGCAGCAAAAATACTGCTCTGGAAACACTAGTTGAGTGGACACCAGATTATAGATATACACACAGGAAAAAAGAAAGAAACTATGCAAAATCTTTTATAGAGGTCCAATTCCTGTCCTCATTGTGGCCCAGGAAGTTCATATTTGTAATCCCATGGAAAAGTTGTTGGGATTCCAGTGAGTTCCAATCTACCACTTCCAGTGCTATCCATGGTGAGAATAAAGACTCTGAGACATTCATAATAATGAGAGGGCCAAGGGGACCCTGAGTCTGGCCAGGGTGAAGGTTCATTGGAACAAAAGCCTCAACCCCCCGGATTTTTGTTAATTTATGAAGAATGGAATGGCTTGAGGATGAGTGACTGTTGAGAATGGCAGGAGATTCATGGGTGCTGTGAGCTGGGCTATGTAGGAGCCTGAAGTCACCCCTGCAATGTGCAAAGAGAAGGATATGCACAATGAACAATCTGCATAACACAGTTGAGGTAGCATTCTAATTTTTAGGCAGCGGTGCTTCAGCTCTGATGTGTAAACTTTTTCTGCTCTGGGAAGTCATGGCCTCTTATCTCAAGGCTCAAACCCAGTCAACAGCCCTGAAACAGTGGCTTTGCCATCCTGCCCAGCTCAGCCATGTTTAGGGAGAACTGGGATAGAAAAACAATAACTGTCGCCTAGTTTCACAGATTACACATCAGCACCTCAGCCAGCCCTACTTACATTGCTTAGAGCCAGCTAAAGAAGAAGGAAATAGTCAGCTCTGTATTATATCAGCACATGGAAATAAGGCCAGTTTTAGCCAAAGTGGAGGTAATCGCTCTTTATTCAAGGAGACTCATCCAGGTGGTCCTCCATAATCACTGATGGTGATCATCGCTGAACAGATTCTTAGGCTTATAACTGATTCTTTTTGATTGTATGTCATTCTTACACATTGCCTCAGTTTCTTTTATTGTGAAATATAACAATGAAGTATAAAAATTGATGGGGCTGGGGATTTAGCTCAGTGGCATAAGCACCTGCCCGGCAAGTGTGAGGTCATGAGTTCAATCCTCAGTATCACACACACACACAAAAATCAGAAGTATAAAATTGCTTAAATGACTAGCTTGATGAAATCCTACAAAATCAATAACTATGTATTAACCACCATCCATGGCACAGAGTCTCTATCCTAGAGTCATGGGGGGTGTGCAGGGGGGTCAAGCAGGGTCTCTCTGTGTAGACCATGCTGATCTTGAACTCACTATGTATAGCCTGGGCTGGGAGTCAGCTCACATGATTCAGCCTCCCAAGTGCATGGATTACAGGGTGCACCACCTTGTGCAGCTTATCACTATACTTTTTGTCTGTATGAAATTTGACTACTCTGAGTGCCTCCTGTTAGTGAAATTATACAACATCGTCCTTTTTTTTTTTACCCTGGGGCTAGAACCTGGGGCCTCCTCTGTGCTAAGCAAGCTGTCTACCACTAAGCTACATCCTCAGCCCTTTTCATTTCATTTTTTACTTTGGCAGGGGTCTCACTAAATTGCCCAGCTGGCCTAGAACTTGCAATCCTCCCACCTCAGGCTGCGGAGTGGTGGAGATTACAGGTATGTGTCACCATGTCCAACTCAGTATGCTTTTCCTTTTATAAATTAAGTTTCTTTGCATATACATGATTAAACTCAGGGCTCAATCGCTTCTGTAAAAAAATAGATCAGCATTTTAAAAATAAGATTAAGCTCACAGGACAAGTTCGACCTGGTTTAAACTCTATGTACCACAGCAATAAGCAGTTCAAACATGATTTAACAGCTCACTGACTGTCTCAACATGACAAGACTGAGACATTTCTTGCAAAGACTTTTTTTTAATGTAACCCTCCCCTTCCCAAGCTCCTTCAAACCAGTTTGGGCAGCAGTGGAGCAGAAGCCACAGAGCATGAGAAAGCGTGGGAGCCCAAGGTTAACTCTCTAACCCTTGCCCTGGGAATGTTCCCAGAGGCAGAAGAGCTGAGGAAGGGCTGCCAATCACTAACCTATCACACCTCTGCTGTAGGCCAGCCCGGGATGATTCCACTGTATCCTCACAGCAGCCCCTGGGGGTGGGGGGCAAAGGGAGGAACTACGGTTATCCTCTGTTTACAGATGAGGAAACTGAGGCACAGGCAAGGGGACAGATAGCTGAGAGACAGCCGAGCTGGCTGCACCCCTGGGCAGTCCGGCTCATTCCTTGCTCTTCCCCACTAATTCTCAAACCAGAAGACACAGCAAGGTCCCAGGAAGGTCAGTTAATGCACTCATTACTGAGTCTATCCCACTTGGCTTTCTTTTCTTTTCCTCTCTTCTCTTCTCCTCCCCTCCACTCCCCTTAGCCCCTTCTTTCTTTCTTTTTCCTCCACTGGAGCTTGAATCCTAGGCACTGTATACAACCCAGCCTTTCTAATTTTTTAAACAGGGTCCCACTAAATTGATAAGGAGCCTAGGCTGGGATCAGATTTGTGACCCTACTGCCTCAGCCTTCCAGAATGCTCCAATTACAGTGTGGGCCACCAGCCCAGCTCACAAGTTTCTAGTGTACTGGGTCTGAGGCGGGCCACACATTGAAAATGGAGTAAAAACAGTATGTGTATTTACCAACACCCCAGAATGAACATCTCCATTATGTGACGCAAACATACTCTAGTAAAAATTATTTAAAAAGAGGTAAGTAACTGCTCATAGCAAACTCACATGTAACACCATGGCTCAAGGATCTATAACAGAGCACAGAAGTGCCATAGGAAAGAAGGTTCCCATTATATATCTGCGGGTGTGAGAATCAATGAGAATAAGGATCTGGTCACATTCCCGGAGAAGGAAGTGGGCAGCCTGTGGTTAAAGCCACCTTTCTGAATGCCAAAACCTCTGTCTTTTGCATCTGTTACCTCACTGACACAATTAGGCAGGTGTGCTTGGCAGGGTACACATTGGGCACCTTTTCAAAGTAATGTTCAGGTAATATTTGTTGTTGATTTTGGTGGAAATGAGAGAAATGGACTTTGTTTTTTTTTTTTTTATTAAGGAGAAAAAGAAAAAAAACAGAAATAGGGCACAAGTTATACAGAATTTCAGAAAAAATAAACAATAGGATATCACTAATTAATAGATTACATATGGTTACCTTAGAAATAGTTGTTCAAGTTACACAATTAAAGCATATAAAGTGGACTTTCAAACAGTGAGACTGGAAACAGTTTTGTTCAGTGATCCAACAAAAACTCAGTAATATGGTTATTTATCTTACACACTTAAATATATATGCGGTTATATTCTTTAGAGCACTTTCTTTTCCTTTCTTTTGTATAATGACAATTACACATTTTGGGTTTTATTACTCCCGCAGTTCTTATTACTTTTTTTTTGAAGAGAGTAAAACCAAATGTGACATCACAGAACAGAGTCAGTCAAATCAAAAGGATGAACATAATAGATAATGTAAAAACAAAATATTAGGTGATCAACAATGGTTACCATACTGCCTCTTGCTATCTTAAAAAGAATTGACTATATCATCAGTTATAATAAAACTGCACAAAACAGTAAAGAACAAAACCAAAACATTGGAAACATTACAGGGCTTTAAAAGAAGATAATAGTCAACTGGAATGGGCTTCATAGTGAATCTTATTGTCTTTACAGTTGTTGCCTATACTTTCGAACTTGGTACTATCAAGCAAAGCAGAATAGAGGAAAATCAGTCAAAGCAAGATGGTGAGGGCTATACAGGGTTTCAAATCAAGTTAATAGGAAATCAAAGTGGGTTACTATAATAATATGTCCTGCTTTTTTATTTTTCCCTTAATTAAAAAGAAAAAAATAAAAAAGTAAGTAATTTTAAAAAGGAGACTGAGATATAAGAGGGCATAACAACAAAACAGCACAGGTCAAAGCATAACCATTTAAGCAAAATAGTGTTTCATCACAAGACATCCCAACATAAAAGTACTTACCATAATGTCTCTTTCCTTGAAATCTTTGAGTATAACTTCGTATACTGTAGCACCAAACATATCAAGACAATGTAAAACCATTCAAGAGAATGACAGTATTACAGGGTATTTAGAACCAACTACCAGAAAATGAACAACAGTTTCTGTATAATCTCCTTGTCTATAAAAGTTTTTGCTTATATTATCTCACATAATAAAATCCAATAAGATACAACCTGTTAAGACCGATGGAGACAGAAGAATAAAAGCTTGATGGGACTTCAAAGCAAGATGATACTAAATCAGCACTAGCTATTATGATGTCTTGTTTTCTACAAAATAGTTGTTCCTACCATCCAATCTTCTCTGCCTCATTTCTGTTGAGCTCTTTTTCTGTGTTTGTTGTCAGTTTGTCTTCTTCATTTTGCTTTCTGCTCCATTCATTGTGGCCTCTCTGCCACTGTTTCTGAGGTCTTGGTATTTTACTTTTTTAGAATATCCTGCAGTATTCTCTGTAGAGTTGAATTGGTGGTTGCAAATTTCCCTAGTTCCTCTTTATCCTGGAAGCACCTTGTTTTTCCATCAATTTCTAGGGACAGTTGTGCTGGATATATCAGTCTTGGCTGGAGGTTGTTATCTTTCAAAGCTTGAATTATTTTCCCCCATGCTCTTCGTGATTTGATGGTTTGTGCTGAGAAGTCTGCTGTAATTCTGATGGGTGTTCCCTTGTAAGTGATATATTTCTTGTCTCTGACAGCTTTTAGTATTCTGTTCTTATATTGGATTTCTGGAATTTTGATTATTATATGCCTGGGTGTAGCTCTGTTTGGGTTGTAGGTGGCTGGGGTCTTGTATGCCTCATACATCTGAGTATCTTTACCTTTTGCTAAATTAGGGAAATTCTCTTGGATTATTTCTGTGAATAGCTTTTGTAGTCCATTTGTTTGTGTCCCTACTTCTTCTTTTATGTTCTTAATTCTTAGGTTGTAGATCCTCTTATCATCTTCTAGTCTTTGCATTATTGCTGTTTGTTTTCTTGTTATTTTTAAGAAGTTTTTCATTTCATGCTCCCATATTACAAGTCTGCCCTCCAATTCAGATAATCTATCCTTAGTTTCTTTCAAGCTGTTATACCAGTTTTCGATAGAGTTTTTAGTTTCCTGGTAATCTCTTTGAACCTGCTTCATGTATTCTATGTTTCCTCTATTTTCTCCATCAAACAATTCTCCCCTTTTTTTCTGTTCTTCCATTCCACCATCTGTTTTTTCATGAGCGGTTCTTAACATTTCTCTAACTATTCTACTTATCTCTTGCTTTATTTCATTAAATACTTCATTTTTAAACTCGTCTATGAGGCTCTGGAGATATCGCTTTATGTCTATTGGTGCCATGTCTGATATTGCATGTTTTCTGTCTTCCTTTGCATTTCCCTTTCCTGGATCAGTGTTCTCAGGATTGGGGACTGAGGACCCTTTCTTGTTTTTTCCTCTTCCCATATTTTTTGTCCCTTCCAACAAGCGAATGTAGGAGGCCCAATTTTTTTTCCCTCTTTTTCGGTTAGTTTGTTTGAATTGCACTGGCTAGGTGTTTCCGCCCACTGCAGTGTACTAGGGAGACACAGACCTGGGCAGCCTCTGCTGGGCCTGCCCCTCCAGGTCAACCTACCGAAGGCTTCACTGCTAGGGTGCACCTCCAGGCGTTGGGACCCGTGTTGGGCTCGCCTACTGGGTCTAAGTCAGTGGCGTCATGCAGGCCAAGCACTCCCCACCAATCCCACTTGAGAGGGGAATATGTGACTGAAGTCACTGCAGCGCTCCATTCTGGCAAGTCTGCCAGGTCCCAGTATGTCCTTTGCTGGAGCCTCCTACTCTATGAAAGGGTCCCCGTTCCCCTCACTCACTGCAAGTCAATGTAGTGCTCCCTGCTAGTCCTGCTCTCAACTCCGTTCTCAGATTCCTGCTCTCAGAGCTTTCGTGCATATCTCTTCCTGCCCTGCAGATTTGGATGCAGCAGGAAATTCAGATCGCGGCTTCCAGTGGCGCGGGTTCTAGCTTCCACACTGAGATTTTATCTGTTCCTGTTATAGTACCAGGATTGGATTTCCCATTGGTTTCTCTTAGCTTAGTTCATTTCTGGGTCAGCAGGGTGTATTTCCCCTTGCTTAGGACTCCTCGTACCACAGCATTCCTGGATTCTAAGTGGGGTATCTCAGAGAACCTCCATAGCTGCTCCCATCTATCCGCCATGTTCTTCCGGCTTGTCTGGACTTTGTATTAATAAAACTAAAGATATCAAATACATATTTCTATTTCAAAAAATAGAATTAATGCTCAGCATTGCACAAGGCCTAACATTTTACCCTTTTAAGCAGGGTCTTCCATTTTAGGCTATTTCTCTCATTTAAAATTAGGCAGTGTTTGGTCATTCACGATCACTAATGATGGAGGTAATAGCAATGAATTATTTAACCCTCCTTAAGCTTGCTTTGTTCATTTCCAATGTTCAAGTTTTCTTCATTTGTAAAGTTCTTTTTCGCTCTTCTGGGTTATTATTCCAGATGAATTCTAAGGAAAATTGAAATTTCAGATTTTGAGCTAACTATAGGAACCAACATTATGCTATCATGGGCTAGTCAGGATTGCACCTGATGGCAGAGCTGTAACTAAGCTATGCGTAACATACATGGACCTTGAGAAGACTCTACTCCCCATTCAAGGTTGGTGCTGACTTGGTCATAGCAGAAAGAAATTTACATAAAGAGCAGCATGTGCAAGTAATTGGTCTATTTTTATTCTTTTTTTTTTTTTTTTTTTTTTTTTTTTTTTTTGCGACCGGGGATCAAACTCATGACTTCACACTCGCCAAGGCAGGCACTTTTGCCCCTGAGCTAAATCCCCAGCCTCTATTTTTATTCTTTCCCAATGTTATTATAATCTATACTGTTGGATGCCCAGCCAAAATCTCTGCCTACAAAGACCTGCTATTATTCATATATTGGGAAATACAATGGATACATGAAAGTACCTCTCCCACTACAGGCTATTAATCAGATTGTGCTAAAATGAGTCATGGAAGCCTACCCTTTGTCAATGATTGGTCTAGATGTGATCATGTGACCAAATCCTAGCCAATGAGATGCAGAATGAATTCTGCTGGGGCCTCTGGGAAAGATTTTCCTCTCTTCTAAAAGAGATCATTTATTACACTTAACTCTTTCTCAGTACGTCTTTTTTTTTTTTTTTAAATAGCACCTGACTCACTTGTAGAACATTTTTCAGAATAATGAAAAGAAAAATTACTTGCCTAATGCTCTCAGGAAGAGTTGACCAAATATTACTAAAAAATAGAAATTCTGAGGTTCTGTAGCTTTGAGCCTAGGACATTGCCCAAGATGAAGTAGGGATTGGATGGCTGAGTCCCTCCTAGGGACAAAGAGTACCTGGATGTCAGCCATCTCTTTGCCTGGTAGCTGCTCGCTGGACCTTGGCCCAGTAATCTGATATGAGAATCTCAATTGCTATATGTTCTACAGCTATATTACCTAGGAAGGCTCAGCTAGGCTTACGGCTTAAATTACTTCCCTCAAAAACAGCCATTAAGAATGCAATGTAGTTGGCACTAAGTGAGAGAAATCCTTTCTCTAAGTAGGGTTTTTGGATTACAGGGACACCTGTGGGCTAGATCTGAGTCCTTGCACCTGCTCAGTGACTACTACATGTATTACTTACTGAGTTAGGTAAGAAAACAAGGATGATAGCATCCACTTGGCCAGGAATTCACTTCTTCTTGGCCCAGGACTCTCCGGAGAAGAGATAGAAAGCCCTGTTTCAAATTCATGAATTTAAAACAAAGCAGTTTACTTGCTTTGGGTATCCATGGCAACTTCCCCACCATGGGACCTGCAAGCCGAGCTGCTAGTCTGTGTGTGTCACTAAATAAGTAAGACAGAGGCTCTAACCACACTCGTCAGGCCAGAGTGAAGGAAACTCTGCCTTGTACGGGAGCTTCCAGCTAGAATTTGTCCAAATGCTGTTCCTCCAAACCCAAAGAAGAATCAGGCTTTCTGTGTCTTAGTTTGTCCCCACAAAAATACTGGGTTATTTTACAGTTTGTGCCCTGAATAGAAGCACTGCCTCTTCTCTTGCCTGTAGTGTTTCTCAATTTTATTTTAACGTGAGCTCCTTTCAAATCTTCCCCACATTGAATTGTATGTATTCCTACCAGCCAAGTCAGTCACCCTTGTTTCCTGAGTTTGCTTAATAAAAACAATCACTACCGGAATATTTTTTCTCGGGAACAAAGACACTTTTCCATCCTGCTGCATCTCCTAAGAGTAGTGTTACTTCCTTGACTTGAGAATGTGATTCTAGTCCTGAATAATCCTAATTCTTGTACTTTCAACTTGTGGTAAATCATTTATTTCTCAATCAGTTAAGGCACAAACCATGCAAAGTAGAAATTTTATTATATTTGTATTTCCGTGACCTGGATAAGGAAATATGTAAAACGGCAAAAATCTTGCAATATATATCATACCTCTCATAATCCCCATCCACATCTGTACCTCCCATAATTACTGTTACCTCACTTCCACCAGCTCTCATGTATTGGCTACAAAGCAGTCCACACTTGCTTTTATTACGCTGTCGCCTAGATTATTAAAACTTGATGGCTTGATAAAATTTCTATGAATGTTCCTCTATCTATGAAGATTCTGTAATTTCAAATAACTGTCATTTCCTCAGGTCTCTACTCTGTGCCTTCTATGACTTGAATTGTTCTCCAAAACACATGTTGAAGACCCCTGATACTTGTAAATATGATCCTACTTAGAAATAAGGTCTTTGCAGAGGATACATTCAAATTAAAATGAGGCATCCCTGGATTCAGGTGGCTCCTCATCCAGTGACTGGTGTCCTTTTGATAAGAAAGAAATTTGGGCCCAGAGACATCATCCCAGGAAGACATCATGGGGAAACCAAGGCAGAGACTACCATGCTAGAATTTTTTACACTTGAGTTTTTAACCCATCTTAAGTTAATTGTTGGTTCTTGTATAAATCAAAGGTCTGAAATTACTTTCACTGTCATATATTCACTTCTCACATAAACTGGGGTTTTTTTTTTTTTGGATTCTCTTTTCATTTCCACAAATTCTTTTTTACTGGTCTATTTTTAGCATAATTGCAATTTGATTTGCTTATCATGATTTCAAGCTTAATTTTCTCACCAATTTCTTCTCAAGCAAGAATCCTACATCATCTTCTTGTACATATTTTTTCTTGGCTATTGGAGTTTGGTGTTCATTTCTCCATATAAACCTGAAGATTCAAGTTCTTGTGTGAAGGTGTATGTGTAACCCAGCCTGAATCCATGTCCAGGGTGAAAAGCCAGCTCTGTTTTTTTCTTTTTTAACCTTAGAAATCAGGATCTTTTTTCCTTCTATTTTTTTTACGCAGGTCCTCACTCTGCAGTTCAGGCTGCCTTTGAACTTACTTTGTAGCCCAGGCTGACCTCAAACTCTCAGCAGTCTTCCTGCCTCAGCCTCCTGAGTGCTGGAGTTACAGGCCAGGCCAAGGAAGTTACTTCTATACTCCCTTCCATAACGAAGACCCTGCCTACTCGCAGGGATCCTAGACCCTCATGACAGAAGAGATCTGATTACTTCATCTGGAAGAAACAGGGGGACTGCTGCTAGTTTCCATGCCAGGAAGATAATTTGTGCTCCCACGGTGAGCACAAGGACACATTCCTAAAGTAACAACACACATACTTTTAATCTCTGTTATATCATATTAAGGAAGCTGGATTTTATCCTGTAAGCATTTTGCTTGCCATTTAAAAGTTCTGAGTGGAAAAATCACAAGATCACTTTGGTAACAGATACGTGGATAGAGGAGAGAAAAACTAGAAATGGGAGGTTTAGTTGGGTTCTACTGCAACAGTCGGCAAAGACGATGAAGCTTTGCATAAAGCAGTTGTCGGGGCCTAGAGCCAAGTGGGCAGATTTGGAAACAGCTGAGAAGCAGAACTGACAGGATCGGCGATGGGTTTAGTGCTGGGTTAGCTAAGAATCCAGCGTGACCTACTGCCTGATTTCTAGCCCAGGTAAGGGAGTGGAGCCTATGCAGTGCAGTGACACAGGAACACAGGAGGAGCAGACTGGTGACACTGTAGAGAACGAGCTTGGTTTGGGGCGTGATCAGTTTGAAGTCCTGTGAGTCATGTCAGGGGAGACTTAATGACATGAAGACTGTATAGAAGCTAAAAGGAGCTCAATCCAGTCGAATGCCTTTGAGACTCAACAGGACAGTGATGAGGATCAACACCAGAGGGGGCAGAAAGCTAAGAGAGGGACAATAGGGTCGCCAATCTTTACAGAAGACATGGAGCCAGCCAGAGCCCCGAGAAGTTGGTAACGCAGCAGAAACATTTTGAGAAAAAGGAGGCAGTCAGGCTCACTGACAGGAGCAGAGTTGGCCGTTACCAAATTCTACAGGATCTTGACAAGAACTGTTTCAGCTGACTGAAGAGGGAAGAAGTCATGTTTGTTTGTTTGTAGCGGTACTGGGATTTAACCCAGGGCCTGACACGTGCTAGGCAAGCACTCTACCACTGAACTTTGTCTTTGCCCCTTTTAAAAATTTTATTTCCTAACAGAGGCTCCCTAAATTGCCCAGGTTGGGCTCAAACTGCTAAGCCACTACCTCAACCTCCCACGGTGCTGGCCCAGATGTCAAGTTTTAGATGTAGAGTCAAGACAAAGGTGACAGACCGTGCCAGCTGTTTCCCTCTGTCCCTCCAGCTCACTGCCCACGTTCACTGATCTGTTCCCTGTCCCAGATGCACAGTGGCAACATCAACATGGTGTTCGGCCATGACAAGCCCTGGGGGAGGGGGTAAGGTGGGATATGCAGTCCCCCAGGTCCTTTCTAGTGAGGTCAGCTGTGTGCTCTACATCAGAGCCACCACTCCCTCTCCTAGGTTCAGATGACCCCTGCCCCCTTCCTCTCCTTAGACTCGGAGTCCAAATCGCCCTGCTGGGCCTGCCTGTGTTTCTCTACAATCCACGGACACCTCTGCAGATGGCCCTTGGGTAAGCCTTCCTCAGTTCTCCTAATCTGAACACATCACCTGTCTGCTACAGGAACCCTGTCTGGTGCAGGTAGGAACTTTGGCCAAGAAAAAGAAATGGAAGTCCACATACGCAGGGGTGATTTTGTCACAGGGTTCTATTTTGTAAGGGTTGGAGAGGCTTAGCTACAATGATCGTTCATGAAGTTTTAACAGCCAGGCCCTGTTTCAAAGTTGTAATCTGAGAGGAGGGGAGAATGAGACGGATTCCTTGCTGCCCTTTGGAGTCCGTGACATTATGGGTGACCTCATCACGAGGGCTTCAGAGAAGCTTGAACTTGTGTTTCCAGTTTGCCCAAGGCAGTCCATTTGTCAGGTTTGTTCATGGCTGTGTTGGCAAGAGTTGCTTTGAGCCCTCACTGGGTAGAAAAGTAGACAAAGAAAGAACAAAGGTCAGGACCTCAGAAACCCAGGTACACTCTGCACCAAAGCGGTCAGACACTAACCTCTGTGGCTGGTGCTTTTTTAAACTTGGCGAAGCATGCCCCAACCCTGCCCGCCCTGCCGGTCTTGCGTCTCTCCTGGGTCACTGCTTTTACTGCACCACTCTTTCTTGAATGAGCCCCGCTCTGCCCTTGAGCCTGAGGTCTGACCTGCAATCTGGCAGTTTCTTCTACTCTTTCCCCCTCCCCACCAGTAGTGGGGATTGAATCCAGCACTTTTGTGCTGAGCTACAAACTCCAGCAGGCTCTTGATAAATTGTTAAATTGCCCAGGTCGGGTAGAATTTGCAATCCTGCCCCAGCCTCCCAGGGTGCTGGGGTCACAGGGGTGTGCTGCTATACCCGCTAGCTTCCTCTACCCTGGCTGGCTAATTTATTCTTCTCTCCAGATCGCTCCTAAACACCACTTCCTCACCAGTCCTCATCCAGCCAGTCATCAAGTCCTGCCTATTTCACGTCACCAGTATTTTGCGATGTCATCTTTTCTGTTTTTTTTTTTAATCCTTTCCCTAAAATGGTAAGAACCACGCCAACAGACCAACAGGACCTGTGTCTTCTCCTTCTCTGCAGTCTCTTCATTGCCGCCCCAGTCTTATTTCTGAAACACAAAGCTGACACTGTCACTTCTAACACTGTCACTCCCTTGTTTAAAATCCTTCTATGGTTCCCCAGGATTTCTCAAGAGACAGGAGCAAGGCCCATCCCTTCCGAGGCCACGCCCCTGGTGGCCTCAGCTCCGCCCACTGGGCCCGCCTCTTAAAGGTGCCCCACTTCCACCACCACCCCCGAGGGCCATGGAGATGGAGAGGGACACCGGCATGCCTCCCTAAACCACAGCGCACCCAGCACTCACTGGGCACTGACTCTGTGATCTGTTGCTACCATAACAAGCTACTACACATTTAGTGCCTCGCAAAATACTTACAGTCTGGAGTTGCAGGGGGGGTCAAAAGCCTGAGCCGAGTTTCACCTGTAAGATCAGAGCCTCACAGGGCTGCTTTCCTCCTCCAGGGACATTTGGTTCTAGAGGTCGCTCGCCTTGACTCAGGGCTCACTCGCGCCACTTGCAAAGTCTCAGCCACTCACTCAGCGGCTGAGAAGTCATGACGCTGTCTCTCGAGTTCTTTCCCTTCTACCTCGCCCTCCTACTTAAAAGTATCCTCGCGAGTCCCCTGACCCATCTGGGTGGTTTAAAATGATCTCCCGGTCTCGAGGTTGTCTGAGCAGCAATAGTGATTTCTCGTCTCCAGGTGACCACTGGAGCACCAGGGCGTGGCCATCTTCCAGCACGTTTGATGGCAAGAAGTCTACATGTGTAGGCGGAAAGTTTAGGGTTCAGAATGAGAATCCCGTCGTCTCTGCTATCCTGAATTCTAACCTGTCTGTGGTGGCCGAAAGCAGTGGGGCATTAGCAGGCTTGGTGCAACCCAGAGCACAGCACAGGGGACAAATTCCAGCTCCATTTACCTCCCACATGGATGGGGGATCGCTCGCACGCACTTTCTGAACCACAGTTGTTCCTCTGCAAAAAACAGCAATCGGGGCCTGCCTCAGTCACAGAACTATACAGACCAGTGCGGACCAGCCTGCGGCACACGACCTACTCTGACACTCCTGACAAATGTAAGTCATAGAGCCTTATTATTGGTAGGGGAAACAGCAAATATCTGGTGAGTAGCTGAGTGACCGACTGAATGAGCTCAGCTTGCAGATTCCCTCATTGTTAATCAAAGACTAACAGTATGAACAACCTCATCTATCTCATTTTAATTAAAGACAATGCAGGAATGATCTCATCTTTGGAGTTTATACAACACCGCTAGCACACATGATGTCACCAATATGAAAAAGTTCTCCTCCCTTTTAAATTGTAAATCCTTAGACTTTATGCAGGACAAAACCCTTTTTGCCACTGTTTCCAATTAGGTTTGAAATCTACCACTGTAGACAAGTTTCCTTTCCTAAAAAAACATGTTTAATAGAGATTAAGCGAATAAGAGGCCTGTTTTGTTTTGCACTTTTTTCTCCCTGAAATTTGAAGTTATATGGTATGCATTGTTATCCCCAATGGTGAAAAGACAGATAATTATATAAATTAGAGACAAGTTGCCCACCATTCTGGTAAGCACTTAACAGAGTCCTTCCTTATTTCCCCTTCATCCTACCTTTAAAAATGTGGCTCTCTTGATTACTTTAACCCAGCAGGTAGCTACAATATTGACATTAAAAATAAATATCAGAGACAACACCTAGCTGACATGTGAACAAAAATCTGGCTTAGAAGAACAGTGCAGAGGGAATTTTATTGATTTCTCCTCTATATCAAATGCCCTCTAATCCACTCTGGCGATGATCAAAATAGTCATCACAAACACCATGATGAAGAAAACCCACATGAAGAATCGGTCTATGACTTTCGCAACTTTCTTCCATTCACTCCCCTTGGAGTGGGTGGCCCTGTGGTCTTTGAGGCACTTGGCGATATACTCGATATTCCTGGTCAGTGTTTCAAACCGCGTGCAGTAACTCTCGGCTTCCTGCAGCGTCTCACCCTGGCACCCCAGGTCGTTCTTTAAGAGTTTGTTCATTTCCTTCTTCTGGGAAAGGTCCTTGTTCCTGGCTGTCTTCGGCTTTGACTCTGGAAGCTTGCCATACACCTTGGTGAGGTGGCCCCGCTCCCTGCTGTGGCGTGGGCTGAGGCAGCTCTCACCCACATCATAGACAAACAAGATCCTGGCCATGTATTTCAGGATGACCACACGGGCCCAGTGTGGCACTGGCCGGGCCTCGGCCCCGCAGAAGTGGATATTCATCACCATGATGGTCAGGGCGGTGGAGGCCGTGATCAAGGCCATCGTGGCTATGTAGTACTTGCCTGTAATCAAAACAGCAGCAGCTCAGTTTGCTTTAACACTGTCCTCACATTGGCTTAAAAAGAATGAAACGAATACCTTTCTTAATGAAGTGATCAGCCCTAGTGGTCACATATAGGCTTTTGAATCAATGTCCTGGGGTCAAATCCCATTCTTGCTGCTCACCAGACTTAGAGGCTACAGCAAAATCTATAATCCTACCACACTTTCACTCCTGGCTCTGCAGTATGGGTGTAAAATACACAGAAATACAGCAAGGCTTGACAGAGGTGAGTGTGGCAAGTTCTCTGCACTGTCCCTGGCTCCAAAGGCTTGCAAATGTTGGCTGAGTTCCTGATGTGAAAAACTTCCACTCAGCACTCAGGGAAACTGACCAGCTCTAAGTACTGTCTTCAGACCTCACAGAATGGAAGACAATGGCTGTTGAGTAGGAAAGAGGACACTGTTACCGTGTCTGTAAAATATGATTGTGTAAAGCAAATGTTCATGTAAAAGGGAAGCAGAAGAAATAATATAGTGCCTTTGGCTTATAAAATACAAAACAAAAAACTAAGAAGGTGAGCAAAACCAAAGGCACGTCTTTGAAGGATAATAAATTTCATTGTGCGGATGCACATGTGTGGTCCCAGCTCCTAAGAAGGTGAGGCAGGAGGATCATTAAGTCTAGGCAACAAAGTGAGACCTGTTCTCAAAAAAGAAGGTGGAGGAGGTGATTGGGAGGAAGGGGAGGAGGACAAAAGAAAGAGAAAGAAAAAAAGAAGAAGAAAATAATAAAAATTATAAAACTTTGAAAGGTCAATCAACAACAAAGAAATAGAAAGAGAGAGAAAGATAAGATTTAGAAAAATAATATTTTAAGCGCCTGTACGATAGTAGCCTTGAGAATCTAGGTGGCATTTCTAGAAAAGTATGTTAAAATTAGTGTACGAAGAAAAATACTTAAATAGAAATGCTAATCACATACCTGCTTTTCCAGCCTAAAAAGGCTATTGAACCAAAGGAATCTATAAATTTTACTGAACCTTCAAGGAACAAAATTGATAGCTTACACAAGTTGTAAGAAACGTAATATAAGAGATGACTTTCTTATTCATTTTATGAAGTCAATTTAACCTCTACAACTTATGAAAAAAGGAATAATAAAATTACTTCACTTAGAGACACACTAGGGAAATTCCTACATAAATATTAGCTAGCAGAATCCCGCAGGGTCTTCAAATGATAAATACATCACTACAAAGCAGAGTTCAGTCCAGGAATATGAAGTTCAGAATCAGAAAACCATTGATGTGAGTAACTGCATTAGTGGGTGAGGGAACTTAACACAATTGTCTTGATGATGAAGACAAAGCAGCTCTTGTTTAAATCCTGTAAACCTATTGTTTGTTACAAATCTCAAGTTAACTTTTAAAAAGGGCCTTTCTCCATAAAGATTATAGGCCAGAAATACACACCAAATCCAACACTTAATATAGAAAACCCAAATGTTTCTGTAAGATGAACAACACATTCAAAGGGCTGGGGATTTAGCCTAGCGGCATAAGCGCCTGCCTGGCAAGCTCTAGGTTGTGAGTTCGATCCCCAGAACCAAAAAAAACAACACATTTCAGACTAGGCATGGTAGCTCACTCCTATAATCCTAGCACTTGGGAGGCTGACGCAAGAGGATCATTGCAAGTTCGAGTCTAGCCTGAACTACAAAGTGAGATCAAGCCCAGCCTGAACTGCACAGCAAGATCCTGTCTCAAAAAGACAAAAAAAAAAAAAAATTAAAAACACATTTCTTAGATGCTATATAAAGCAAATTGTGACTGTCAATAAATGTTCTCAAGATTTCCACATACACGTCCTTAAAAATAAATTTCATATTTATCATATAGAAATGGGACAAGTAATGCTTGCAGATTCCTCTCTAGAGATTGTGCCAACTTGCCTCTGAATGGTGCTGCTTAAAGAGAGACCTGCCAGTCATCCAGCCTCCAGCAAGATGGAAGGCCATCACCACCGTCAACTCTGTCTGCCTCAGAAAGCTAACAAAAAAGCCAGTACACTTCCTCCTTTTTATTAGGAGAGGAAAAAATTCTGTTTATTTCTTTAAAAGATGTGTGTGCTGCTAGAAGATATCCGAAAAAGAAGAAATCTCTAAAGAAGCAAATGTCATAACATCTGAATGTGGTGTAACGATTCCATACAGAGCAAAAGATCACATGCGAACCCTTTGATCCTGGTGTCTAGGTCCCTTAGAGTCCTGAGATCTCTCCTCACTGCTTGTTTTAGTAATAAAAGTTAGGTCTCGCCTTTGGTTCCAGTAAGCATCTATTGCAATAGAGAGTTGTTGAGATAAAGGTTTTAAATCTGAGCATCTTTCAGGTGGCAAGAGATAGATGCTACAGGTGACAGGAGAGACCTCAGAACAAGGAAGGTACAGGAGTGGAGAAACAGTTCCAACCACATCCCAGACCTTGGAGGGACATTTCACTACCACAGATTTGGAAAGTACAGTCTGCTTTAGAATGATCTCTGATTCTCAAAACCTGGTCAAGATTGCCTAAGCAAACTCTTTGTGTGGAGGGGTCTGCATTTCAAGAAGCTCTCCCACAGCTCTTACACCCAGTAAAGGTGGAGAATTATTTTGGAAGGGTCAACGGCAGGCTTGACACTGCCGCTCATCTATCTAATGTTTGCCACTCTTCCACAGAAGGAAGCCCTTACCATGTGAAAAGATACTAAAAATCCCAGTCAACTTAGTACTTAACTTAGTACTTACCATGTGCCAGGTTATGTGCTAAACAATAACTCAGGAGGTAGCGATCATACAAAGTTTTTAGATGAAGAAGCAGAGACTAAGAAATTAAGTATTTTGCCTAAGGTTGATCAAGGAGCAGTGGTGAAATCAATACTCAAATGCAGCCTTCTTTGAATTCAAAACCAGAGCCTTAATCCTGGGCATCAAACACAAGACCAGGGCATCACAATCCTTGACTTGAAATTATATTATAAAGCTACTGCGATAAAAACAGCATGGTACTGGTGAAAAAAAGACCCAAAGATCCATAGGACAGATTAGAAGATGGAAAAACAACTCTAGACACATTAAGCCACCTTACCTTTGACAAATGTATCAAACATATTCACTGGAAAAAAGATAGCTTCTTTAATAAATGGTGCTGGAAAAAGTGACTGTACATGTCAAAGATTTACCATGCACCAAACTAAATTCAGAATGGATCAAAGATCCTAATATTAAAACAGAAACATTAGATGCGTTAGAAGATAGAGAAGGTAAAACTCTTGAAGACACTGGTGTAGGCAGACTCTTTTTTTTTTTTTTTTTTTTTTTGTACTGGGGACTTGAACCTTGTGCTTGCCAGGCAGGTATATCCCAGTGAGCTAAATCCCAAGCCCAAAGTCTTTAGGAACAAAACCCTGACTGCACAGGAGCTATCCAAACAATCAACAACTAGGATTCATCCTATTGTAAAGCTTTTCCACAGCAAGAAAACCACCAACAGAATGAAGAGACAACTCACTAAGTGGGAGAAAACATTTGTCGGCTGTTCCTCAGACAAAGAATTACTATCAAGAACATACGAAGAACTCAAAAAAATCAACCCTCCCAGATTTAAAGACTGAATCCAAAAATGGGCATCTGAGATAAACACACACTTCTCAGATAAAGAAATACTAGCAGAAAATAAATATGTTCAATATCACTGTCATTCAAGAGATACAAATTAAAGCAACACTGAGATTTCACCTCCCTCTGGAAAGAATGACTATTATCAAGAAATCAAACAATAACAAATGCTGAGGGGCTGTGAGGAAAAAGGGACCATTCTCATTGACCCAGCTATTCCCCTTCTGGCTATCTTCCCAAAAGAATTAAAAACATCATACCACAGTGACATATGTGCACCCATGTTTATAAAAGCACAGTTTGTAGTAGCCAGATCTTGGAAATAACCTTAAATACCCATCCACTGAGGAACAGATAAAAAAGATGTGATATTTTTATACAATGGAGTACTACTCAGTCATAAAGAAGGGTAAACTGGAGCCTTTTATAGGTAAACGGATGCAACTTGAGAACATACTCATAAGTGAAATAAGACGCACATGTGTAAACATCATATTATCTCACTAGCGTAAGAAGTTGAAAGAAACAATATATATATGTACATGTATATATGTTATAAAAAGATAGCTAAGATAGTTATACTACTGATTTCTCTGAGTTCACTGAAGAGAAAGGGTTGTGCTGGTACTGTTTGGACAATTGAATGCAGATGTCTTGTGCTCTGGGTGAATGATCTGAGGATGGCAATGTGCAGTGTATGTACCATTGCTGTCCCCTGATTGATGAGTTTTGAATTTTTTTTTCTCTTTGAAATAAAATAAATCTGGAAAACAACATCAGAGCCTTTCCTTATAAGTCAGAAGTTTTCAACCTTAAGCAGAAAGAGCCTCTGAATCCCTGAAGGCTTGTTCAGACAGGTGCCAGGCCTACTCAGTGGGTTTCAGATGGTGCTTGAGGGCTTGTGTATCTAAGAGTTCTGAGTGATGGTGATATGTTGAACCGAGGGACCACTTGGAGAATCACTGCTGTAAACTATCGAATCTCTCACTCTCCTTTCGAGCAGACCCAGAGAACACAAGACAGGTTCTAATCCGACAGGAGTATTTATGTTCAACCATGCTGAGAGCAGATACCAAATGCATTATGTGACTACCTGCAGTGACTCCTAAGTTGGCCCAGTTTTTGGCCTGAAGGTGCACACCCAAGTCCAGTCACGGGGTGGGAGACCCTTGCACTCACCTATCAGAGGGACATTTTCTGAGGCTGGCATAATCTCTGCCACCATCAGCTGGAAAACGGTCATGGCCAACAGGATGGTCACTCCCAGGGAGACCTTCTCCCCGGAGGCTGCTGGGAGGTAGAAGCTTAAGGGAGCTAGGAAAGAGATGAGGACACAAGGGATGAGGAGGTTGACGATGTAGAAGGAGGACCTCCTCTTCAGCAGGAGGGTGAAGGTGACATCTGGGTAAGGCTCAGAGCAGCAGCCGTAGGAGATCACGTTCTTCACGGCCGGCATGCCGTGGACCTCCCACTCCACGTCCTCGATGAAGTCGGAGAGATCGCCACTGTCCAGCGCGTTGAATATGTCCACCTGATTGCCGTTGTAGGTCCAGGAGCCGAAGGTCAGGTTGCATTGCTGGTTGTCGAAGGGGAAGTAGGTGACGTCCACCACGCAGGAGCTTTTGGTGATGGCGGGGGCATCCCACGTGATGAGCCCGTCGTAGCGCAGGACCACGTTGGTGTTCACGGGCTCTGAAGACTCATCATCAGCCCTGGAAGTCAGAGCGGACAATGGCAGCTGCTTCTTAGGAAGACTCGCTGACTTCCCTGCCCCACAGAGCTCACCGCCCTGCGCCCGTGGGGTCAGTGTCCTTGGCAATGTGTCACATTTCTCTCTGTCACTCTAGCTTGAGTGCTTGGAAGCATCTGCCTCATGTCCCCTAGTGAGTCAGGGCCAGGTCCTCCTGCGTTCTTGCTTTAAGGAATTTCTGCTCTGGCTCCTCCCCAGGCAAAGCTACTGTCCAGGTTTAATGACTTGAACATTCAGACAAAAGGTAAACCTGCTGTTATAAAAATCTGCTCACCTGATTTTTTTTTTCCATTTAGATACTCAGAATATTAAAAATAGCCATTTGCAGCCAGGCGTGGTGGCTCACGCCTGTAATCCCAGCACTCAGAAGGCTGAGGCAGGAGGATCCCTGCAAATTCAAGACCAGCCTGGGCTATAAAGTGAGCTCAAGGTCAGCCTGCACTGCATAGCGAGACCCCGTCTCAAAAAGACCAAAAAAAAAAAAAAAAAAAAAAAAAAAAAAAAGGCCATTTGCTGCTGTTGTGAGAGTTGTACGTGTGCGTTTGGCATTCTGAGAAAGCACAGAGGAAAAAAAGCCACTCGTGTAATCTTAGAGGTAACCACTTTCTGCCTTAGAGGAAATATGGAAGCGTCCCCTGGTCACTCGGAGTGGAGACCGGACAGTGGGCTCGGGGCTGTGAGTTAAGAGGTCAGGAGCTGAGTAGGAGGGAAGCCGAGGACCCGGCCTCCACCCCTGTGCCAGTCCTTTAGGGAACTCTGCGCCCACCAGCAGGCTCCACCAGGGGAATCCCCGAGCAGCCTCTCATTTGCACTGTTCTGAGCCTCAGAGGAATCTGTGCCTACCCGAAGAACTTTGGGTTCCAGCATAAAAAGAGAGAGGACCTCCCTCAACAACCACTGGAGAAACGTAGCTGTGTGACAGAGAGAGCTGACTCCTCAAAGTGCAGGCCGGGGCCAGCAGTGCCTCTGCCACCTGCAGCTTGTAGAGATGCAGAGCCTCAGCCCCAGGGCAGCCTACTGACCCGAATCTGTATTTAATTAGGTCCCTCATGATTCGTGTGTACTTCACAGTTTGGGAAACATAAGCCCTACCCCCCCCCTTACACAAGGGGCCTCGTTCCATGAGAAACAAAGGGCCAACCGGTGTCCTACGGTCCATCCAGCCTCCACCACCCAGAGACAAACTCCAGGGGCCAGCTCGGAATGGTCCATTTCCAATTAATTTTAGTAGCATCATTGTCATTGCTGTGTGACCTTGGTAGTGAGCACCACTCTTAGGGGGGGGATTATAGCCAAAGAAAAGTTGTATTTTGAAGTGCTTGTCCTGCGGCATCTCAGAATGTGGCCTTATTTGAGAACAGGGTCGCTGTAGCATAATTAGTTAAGGCGAAGTCATGCAGGAATAGGAGCCCTAAGCTGGTACTGAAGTTCTCCTTACACACGGGGAAACTGCACACAGGAAGCCCAGAGGGAGGACACTCTGAGGCTAAGGCATAGATCAGGGTGACACTTCACACAGTCTGAGGAACACTGGGAGCTAGAAGACAGGCAGAGAACAGATCCTGCCTCCTCATAACTGTCAGAAGGAACCTCTTCTGCCAACACTTTTCTTTTTTTTCAGTATTACAGACTGAACCCAGGGCCTTTGCACATCTCTAGCCCTGTTTTTATTTTTTACTTTGAGACAAGTTCTCACTAACTTGCTAAACTTCCCAGGCTGGGCTGGAACTTGTCATCCCCCTGCCTCAGCCTCCATGGTGCGGGGATGACAGATGAGTTCCAGCACATCAGGCTCTCTGATAACCCTTTAATTTCACACTTTGGCTTCAGAACTGTGAGGTGGCAAACTTCTGTTCTTTAAATCACCCTGTTTACACTACTGTATTTTGGCAGTGCTAGCTTCTGGCTTCCCACAGTGGAGAACAAACCTGATGATCTACTTCGGGCTCTAAGCTTTTATGACCTTTATTTTATTATCAGAGGTTTCATGGCTATTTTTCAGGGCCTAGAAACATAGACTAATACTTTACTTCATGTGCATTTTACACATTTTTCCTTATATTTAAATTCTGTGAAGTCAGCGGGTCCTCCCAGGACCTCAGCTCTGAGGGGCACCCACTTGTTGTACAGGATGATGTCCGGCCTCCACACCAGCTCGCTGGGGATCCTGATGGAGTCCAGCCCGTCGTACTGCTCTCGATCCCACGTGAGGTAGGCGTCGTGCCAGATCTGGCGGATCCACAGATAGGCGGTCAGAATCTGGTTTCTTTCATCCTGCATAATGGATCAGATGTCACTCTATCTGGAAGACGCCCGGGCCTTCCGTCTTCAGACTCTTGTTCTCCACGACAGGAGTTTCAAGAACGCTCATCTATTTTCCATTAATAGGTGAGAGCTTTTTTTACTCCATTCCCTTGACTGACTACCAAAGCCACATTCTTTTCCTTCCTTAATGTAGGGTTTGAAGTGAATGCTAAAGTTGTCAGATCTTTGTATAGGTTAACTGCTCAAGTCTCTCTGAAAATGGCTCAACTAATGACACACTTCAATGAAGAGGTCAGGAAATATCTTCCACATACAGAGATGAGAAGTCCCCCGAGTCTCACACTTTGTGTAATCATATACATACATATATATACATACTCAATAATGTGCATATATATGTACTCAATAAGCTATACCAATTTAAAATATCATTTTTCTTTCCTAAATTCATATAACATAAATATTACTATTTTAACCACTTTGGATGCTATGTTTTCTATCTAGATGTTTCCTTTTTAAAGTCTCAGGGGTCATGTGGTACCCTCAGAAAATGATTGGACTGTGGGGTTTACAGCTGATGTGCTGTTAGAAGATGGGGCCTGGTTGGAAGACGGAGTCTCCCCAGGGTTGGCCAGGAGGTCTCCCCCATCCCGGCTCTTCCCTAGGTTCTGTGTCCTGGCTGCCATGATGTGCCCCCTTCCATGCAGCTCAGCTTGGAGCCAGCTGACTATGGACCTGTAACGCGAGCTAAAACAAACCCCTCCTCCCTTAGGTCGTGAGTGTCAGGTCTTACATCTCAGCGACTAAGAAAGTGACTAAGACAGCCCCCTGGCCACTGAGGAGTCACTGACTATGCCCTTACTCCTCTGGCCACCACTACTCTGCTTTCTGTCTCAATGAATTCCCCTGCTTTGGACATTCCATATGAATGGAACCATGCGATATGTAACTCCACCTTGCTTTGGAGTATCTAGCACTATCATAGCGTGTGACCAGAACTGTAGGTCACAGTAACATCAGTGAGCATAACACAACGCGTAGTGCGCTTAGCGCTGTAGGAAGTGTCCTTCCTCTGCACCCCTTCTGCCCACCAGCCGGTAGAGCTGCCTGCTTTGCCCTGCCCAAGTTCCCGCTCAGGCTGTCCCCGTCAGGAAGCATGCTTGTGTCCTTCTAAGATCCTTCTCAAAGTGTCCTCAGTCTGTTACTCACCATATCCTTAATCTGAGACAGTGTGATCTGCAGTGTAACATTGAGGACTTTATCTGTGTCTTCGACTGGACGAAGAGCATTGGAATAATCTTCAAAAAGGTCATTAAACAACTTCTGAGCGTATCTTCCATTTGCTGTTTCCACAGCTATTCAAAAAGAGAGACTCCGATCAACATTCAGAGGGCTGTATGTCAAACACCAGTCTGTGGTTAGGAGTAGGGGACAGCCCGACTGGACCAGGGACTTGTTTTGGATGGGTGGACCAGTCGCTTTCCCGGCAGGGTGCTATGCAGGTCAACAAGAGTCAAGCAGATGCACAAACCCTTCCAAGCACTTAGATCAGCTCTTTTCTGGCCCACCTACTTCCCGCCAAAGTGGTCCTACCCACCACCAACCTCTCACCTCTCAGTTGAGAAGCAGCAAAATAAATCCAGCAAAATGAGAAGCAGGCATAGGGCCAGTTCATTTTTCTCCTGAGCCCCTAGGATGTCACAGCCAGGCAGCGTGGTCTTCTCTGTGAGTGGGAAGTTTCCTGGCATAACAGCCTGCACTACAGTCTTACCTGAGCAGACAGAGTAAACAGGCTTGCGTCGTACACAGGCTCAGAGCTTGACATGCAGACCCAGCCGCCTCCCCCTGTGTAATCTGAGACAGGGAGCTCCAATAGCTGAGATGCCCATTGCCCAGGATATGTCAGGTTCTGCTGCTCTGGGGGAGCCATGCCAGTGGAGGACCTCTCTCCACCCTTTGCAGGGCTTTCATCCAGACCTGAGAAGAGAAGGGAGGAGCAGGTCAAAGGCATGCCTGACTCCCCAGGGCACAGCTGCCCAGAGAGGCCAGCCAGCTTCCAGCAGTGTGTGGAGTGGGGAGGAGAAACAGCTCCGCGGCCTCTAGAACACACTGGCACACGGGTTTCTTCACTGCCTCTGCTTCTGATCACTTCAGTTGCACTGGGCACAATCTTACCTAGTAAATGTGTGCGAGTGTATGTAGGAAGGGAAGTATTGGATGGGTTCTGAATGCATTCCAGTGCTGCCACTCCCTGAAGAAGCAGGGCACTAGGAATGCATTTGGAACCCACCACCTGGGTGGTGACTACCAGCCCCAACCTTATGAGAACCTTAATTCTGGACAATTTGCATTCCCAAGCTGCAGACTAGGGAAACAATATTCCATCACCCTAGAGCAACCAGTGGAAGGAAGCACACTGCAAACCCGACAGCATTATGCACAACATTGATGTTCGCCTTTGATCATCTTTGCAGATTTGAATTTCTACTCTTTTACCAAGCCAATTGGGGTTTACTGGCTCTTTATCAAATGATTCAAAGGCTAACCAAATCCACAGAAGAAGGATGCCTCACCAGTGATGTTATTAAGGACGCTGCCCCTTTGCATTTGAAGGCTGTTATATAAATTCCTAATCATTTCTTATATGGGATCTAATTTTGCTCTCACTGAAGAATGCCAATATCCAGTAGCTAATGGAGTCTGGGACTCAAATCCATCCCTCCTCTTGCCTGGGGAAACTGCCTTGGATACTAAATTAACATAATGCGATTGCCTGGAATCAGAGTGAAGAAATTGGATAGCTCTGTCTCATCAGGTTCCAGTCATCTGATGAGTCACCCTATCCCTCCCGAGGATCCTGTCCTCCCTCCCTCGGTGTGGAGCCGACACTTGAGCCATCAGTTAAGTGGGTTTCTTAATCACCTTTCCCCTCTTGCTAAATGCAGAAATGTTATTTTTCTCCCAGCCCAGGCTGACTCACTGATCCCAGGGCCCAGACTCAGACTCCCCGCAGCCCACCTCCCTGCTCTGCAATCCGTGAGGCTTGAAGGTGCTTTTGGGACTACGTTTATTAAATCTCATTTTCTCCTGAGGAAACTGAGGTCCAGCAGTGGGTGGACAGTGACTGGGTCCAGGCCACCTGGCCCAAGCTAGCGGGCTCACCACACTCTCATTCCTGTCCTTTGCATTGTCTCTTGGCAATGCAGCATTGGGTGCCTTTCATTCTCCGGACACCCAGAGCAGCCCCTGGGATCGGCTTCCGGCGAACCCGTGCGTGGGCTGCGGCCCTGGCTGTGTACACGCGGGTGGCGGCCTGGTAGGCGGCATCGTTCTGGGTTCATTAACTGGCAGCTAGCGCTGTTTTTATTTGTATTTGTTTCTTTGTTTTTTCTTTTTTTGATAAGAAAAACGATATCCTTTTTCACTGTGAACTTTGGGGGTTTTTTGAATTAATTTTATTGGTACACTTTAGATTGATTTAGTGGTACACATTCATCACATCATGATATATCTTGATTCTTCTTTCTTCCCATTCCTGTCTCCTCTCTTTTTCCCCTCCTTCTTTATAAAAGATTTGTTTTCATTTTTTCTTTCAATCTCTCCCCCCCACACACACACTTGTTCCCATTCCCATTGAAACATTTTTTTCCTACTTACTAATATCTACCCATTTTGGTTCTTAAATATATTTTCAGTTTTTTCCACAAGAGAAACAATGCAGTATTTAAATATGTGTATCCAATTTATTTCACTTAAAAGTATGGTCTTAAGGTCCGTCCATTTACCTCATCCTTCTTTATGACAATATAGTACTCTATTATATATAAAAATCATCCAGTGGATAAAAATTATCCATTCATCCAATGACAGACATTTGGCTGTTTCCAAACTGTGCAGATCTAAGTGCGGGTGTGTATTTCTCACTTGAGTGTGATGTTTTTAACTCTATCAGGAAGATACCAAGAAGGGGAATAACTGGGTCAAATGGAACCTCTAACTTCAGTTTTTGGAGAACCTCCACACTGATTTCCCTATCAGTTGCACCAGTTTACACCCTCACTAACAATGGGGAAGTGTCCCTCTAGATAATTTATTAAATTGCCCAGGCTGGGCTTGAACATGGTAGTTCACCTGCTTCAGCCTCCCAGAATGCTGGACTTACAGGCACACATCATCACACAGAGCATAAATTCACTATTTAGGGATCAATAAGGCTGAAAAGCAGACAGCTCTAAACTAATTTTCTTCAGGTGGGTTCAGATAATGAAAGTAATCTTTAAATATATTTTAATTAGTGCTTATTAAATCTGTAAAATATTATTTTCATGCACACATATGACACATTTTGACCACATCATTCCTTACTGTTTTCCCCTTTTGTAATAATAGTCTCCTTTCTACTTTCTTGACATTTTTATAGTCTATGTATTAGAGAAAACAATGCTATATTTGTGTGTTTGAGTGTAGCTTCTTTTGTTTAACATGATGGTCTCCTATTCCATTCATTTTCCTGCAAATGACATAATTCTGTTCTTTTTGGCCAAATAATACTCCATTGCATATATATCCCACATTTGCTTTATTCATTCATCTGTGATGGACACCTACACTGGCTCCATATCTTAGCTCTTTAGACTTGTGTCACAATAAACATGGGCAATCAGTTAACCCTACGGCTTGTTGAATTTGATTCTTTCTGATATACGCCAAGAGTGATAGAAGTTAGATGATATGTTAGAAGTTAGATGATATAGCTCTAGTTATAGTTTTTTGAGGAACCTGCATATTGATTCAATGGAAGTAATTTTAATAAGCTTCAGCTCTCCAGAAATTTGGACCCTCAAGAGTGCACCCATTTCTTGAATGCCTCGGGGATTTAGGATAAACTTAGGATCCTTCATATCTGTTGTTATAGGAATTCCAGTTAACAGAGAACCCAGTTGCCTACATTTGCCAGGCCGCTGGCAGAGATTCTGAATGGCATCTCAGCATCAGCCCCCAAGGGCACAGCACACTCTAGCCTGGCTGGGAGAAGGGACCCATACTTCAGAGCAGCTCTAGAGAGCACCCGGGTCCTTCCAACATCTGCAGCTTTCAAGAAACAGCCCCCACCCCCCAACCACCAAAGAAAGAAACAGTGGTCCCTTATCGCAAGGCCACAGAGCACTCCAGCTCCTTCAGAGCTGCTGGGAGCCACTCTTCCAGACAGACCATGCATCTGCCCTCAAATTTCATGGCAGGACATTAAGTGCATCCAGTAAGATCAGGCTGGTTTTTAAATACAGTTTTTATCAATAAGCAGTGTGAGTGGGTATCATAGAAAAATCAGAAAGTACAAAGAAAGTCACCTGGGCAGATGCAGCCCGGCAGAGAGAGGGTTCGCACAGGGACTGTCTTCTTAGCATGTCATATCACCAGATGATCACGTCTGTGACTTCAGGAAGGACACAGCTGCCACCAGCAGGGCTCCCTCTCTCTTAATGCTGATAATGAGCACCTGGAAATGCTCTCCTTTCCTGTTCTCAGGCTGAGTTAGGGATCCTGTGGGGGCTGCCTTGAGTGGTCTCCCCACCCACCTTCTCTCCCCCTCCCCATCCTGTTTCCAACCTCTGCCGCCCCCCCCCCCCCCCATGGATCCCTTCTTGCCTGAAGCTTCTGAGAACCTCTGCCCACTGGGGTCGAGCATCCAGGAGTCGCCTCTGACACCATCTCAGGTGACTGGGGATGGTGCTTCCATCCCTTGAAACAGAGCTGTCTGATACAGACTCCCGTGAACTCAGGCTAAACGGCCTCTTCCCTGCAGCAGACGGTGGACCTGAAGGATAAATGAGTTCATTCCACTGTGCATGTTTTCTGTAAAAAAAAAGAAAGAAAAAACCAAAAGAAACTAAAAGTCAAATATCATGTTTTCAAAAGGGTTCACACACACACACACACACATTAATGACAGAAATATTTCCTTAACTTTGTTAAACATAGGACCAGAGCACAGCTGACCCACAGAGAGCACTCAGACACCACGGACCCCGAGGGCACTTGTTTATCACTGGTCTGCAAAGTCATCCCTCAGGGGCATACTCCAGACCTTCAAGGTTTTATTTCTTGCCTTCCAAATCAATAAAATCAGTGTAAGAGACTCTAGATCAAGTCCAGCCTTGCTGTTCACTAGCTGTGGAACTTTACGTAGATTTCCTGGCCTTTCTGTGCCTCCGTTGCTTCCTCTATAAAGTGGGGGTGATTATAATAGCAGATGCCTCTAAAGTTTATTTTGAGCAGTAAAAGAGTTCATGCATGTGAAATCTCAAAAGTGTGCTTAACTATAACATGTACTAAATAAGCTATAATTAAGGGGTAAAAGTGTACCCTAGCAACTAAAAAGGTTAAATATGTAAACTATAGCTCCAATCTCACCGTTTGTCTCCCTCTCCTTCTCCCACTCCCAAGTTCCTTTCTGTCCCCGCTTTGGACTTCCTTCACCTCAAACTTCTCAGCCAACCTGGTTAAACTATTTTACCTGACAAACAGCGGACTGTGAGGGTGACAGTAGCAGTCCTGCCCTTTATTGTTGTCCATGTTTTCTCCCAAAGTTAGCATTATTGCCACACCACAGTGGGTTTATTCACTTGGTAGCCTTTTGAGTCCTCCTAGACATTCATACACATTACCCACTCTAAAGATATTACAGAGACTGGCTTTTTTTTTTGGAAAGAACTAGATAGTAAATCTTTCAGCTTTGCAGGCCGTGTGATCGCTGTATGCAGAGTAACAGCAGCCATGGCCAAAATGAATGAGCATGGCTGTGATCCAATAACATCTTATTTACAAAGATAGGTAGGAGGTCTTAGTTCCCTGATCCCTGATGTAGGTCACCAGATCCCTAACTCCACTAAGCCAGGTGTGGCCGATTACAACAGGGATCAGCGGCCTGCATGGGAAAGGAGCACCCCCAGGTAGCAGGGGGCCAAGCTCCATGTGGGCAGAAGCAGAGCGACCATGGGGCCGGGGAACTCACCTTCCATATCAGGAGCCTCTTAGGTGAAAAACCAGAAACGCAGCCCACGGAGAGCGCACGGCAGCCCTTTGGGGTCTGGAGGCTGGACATGTCTTCTCCCTCTCACATGGTGGCCGTCAGCATGTGTGGTAAGGATTTAGAGTCGGCAAATGTGGGTGATGCAGGTGGTGGCATCAGAAGTGTGCCTGCCCCCAGGCCAGGGGCCGCCAGCTGTGGGGAGCAGAGGACTTTCCAAAGTGCACGTGAGTCTCGCTCCGTTCCTTTCTTGAGACTACAGAACCAGGAGGACAAGGCTGGAGCAGCGTCACTAGAAGTGTTGTATAAATCCCAGAGCCCTGTCGTGTCCAAGATTGTGGCCCATGTTTCCCATCTGTGCCCAAATCCACTTGGCTTGGGGAAATGGAGGCCAGAGCAGAACAAAGGCGATTAAGAAGTAACGAAGGGGAATCTGCAGGGAAGGCAGGCAGAGTGGGCACCGTCTCACTACGCCACGGGCAGGCAGAACTGCTTTTGCCTTCACGGGTGTGAGTCTTCTTTAACTGTGCACATCCGTGTCCCACCCTGCTCCCACGGAGCTGCTGGGGACATCAGTGATGTGCCGAGGACAGGGGCACTCTTCCTAGTGAGATCCACAGGCCAGGCTCTCTCAGGGCTTCTGAGCGCCATGAAGGAGAAGTCTGGTTCTTGAGCTTTTCTTTGATTTAAAACAGATCAAACTCTGAACAATCACTCTCCTCAACTCCACTGTCTTTACACCCCACATATATGTCAGTTGCAACCGCACAACAAAATACCACAGGCTGGGGCTCAAGGAGCAGAACTTTTTATTTTCTCACAATGCTGGAGCCAGTAGTTTGTGCATAAGATGTCACCAAGATTGGTGTTTCTGAGGCCTCTCTCCTTGGCTTGTAGGTGGCCATCGTCCCTGTGTGTCCTCATGTGATCTTCCTGTATGGAGTCTGTGTCCTAATCTGTGATGAGAACACAAAGCAGACTGGCACATGTCCCATTCCAAGACCTCATTTAACCTTAATGACCTCTTTAAAGATCCCATCTCCCAATATACTCATGTTCTTTGTACTGTTAGGATTTTAGGACAATTCAATGAATATCATCCACATTCAATCTGTCAACAAATCCTTCCCAACAGATCTGGAGTCCACCATCATCTGGGCCAAGCTGTAGCTTTGCTGACCTCTATCCATCCTTCTGCACTCACCTGCTAGGGCAACCCCGCGCTCACATGCCTTTCTCCTGTAGGGTAAGGCTCGTCTGCAAGCCTGGCACTGGGCCTGGCACCGCCAGCGCAGCCTGTGCCGAGTGGCGCCCCTGTCCTTTCTCTCTGTTCTGCCTGTTTTGCTTTTCCCTCACACTATGCCCAGGTGACATCTGTATATGTGTCACCTTGATGACACCTTGATGGCTTTCTTACTGTTTCCCTGCTAGACATTAAGTGGTAAGACAGTGGAAACTGGTTCTTGCTCTGTGCTGCCCAGATATAAAAAGGATGCTTATTAATTTCATGAACAAATAGGACCTAAAATGGAAAGAAATGTAATGAATGAAAAGGTGGAGGAAAGGCTAGCTGCCAGACCCAGAAGGGTGAATCAATTTCCTATGGTTTATAGGCTTACCGGAGTTTCTAGCAACCATGATTAGCATGTTATTTATAGCCTTACACTGTTAGACTACCATGTTATATTTGAATCTATGCCAAAGCAAAATTCCCTGAAAACATGGACCCTGGGTGTACCCTGAGCTTCAGTTATACCTCAAGGGCACCCACTACCCAGGTCAATGACCCAGGCTTGCCACTGTCGCAGCAAGAGGGCCAGAAGCTTGCTCCCACATCTCTGCCGACCTAGTGCAACAGAAAGGACAAAGGAATGAAGGAATGGTCCTCCGCCCAGGGTTGTGTCCTGGGATGATCACTTACTAGTTGGGTAAGTCACGATAGTTTCTCTGAGTCTCATTTTTTTTTTCATTTGTCAGACAGACATGATGATAATTATTGAAAAGCATATTGTGAGGATTGAAGAGGAAAGAATAAATTGCCAAGGATGTACTTGGCACATGGCAGCTCTCAAAGCTGCTCACTGCATGTCCCTCGCTAAGCCACACAAGCTCAGCAACCGGCCTCGGTAGAGACACACTCGGTAGCCGAGTTCGTGTTTCTGGGTCAGGAGCACAGCTGATACCTGAGCCAGGGGATCCGATGCACCCAGGTGAGTGATGGGGAAGGTGGCAGGCCCTGGTGTCCCTGTTTGCCCCAGGCACAGGCTCCCTCCAGGAGTACCCACAGACTGACCGTCCTAATGCTTTACACCCCTGGCGTCTGCGCTCCCTGCGCTGAGGAGCTCTACTCACTGGGAACTTTCCATCTCCCACCAGCCACGAGGGCTCTGGGTTTCTGATCCTTTCCCGCCCCAGTGTGTTCTCACCCCACCAGCTGTACATCCTCTTTTCATAGCAGACCATGTGGTTACAGTTGCACAACACCTCCCTGCCGCTTGCAATCGCCATCTCTCTGATGACAGTGTAGGAGTTGAGCAAACAACAAGCCCAGGAGGCCAGAGGGAGGCTTGTTCTCAGTAGCTCGCTGTTTCACAGTTGCTAATTCTCATGAAGAGAAATGAGGAAATGCACAGGCAGCCCCAGGCAAACCAAACCATGCCCTTTCTGGGGATGGTTCCAGCTCTGTGGGTCCTTGCTCACCCCACCCACTGCCCTGTCCTGGTGAGAGGGAGCTAGGGCATGTGTTAGCACTAGAAAGCAGAAGCAGGGGTGTTTCTCACCAAAGCAGGCTCCTGCAAGGGCCGTGTCTCAGGGCTCAGGCTGCTTAGCTGTGGCAGCTCCTCAGTGTGTTTTCCAAGGCTGTAAGAGGATCCCTGACACTGGTGACTTATAAAGGATGGAGATTTATTTCTCAAGCAGCAGAGCCTAGGAAGTCCCAGGGCACCCATCCACTGGCCTTGGGAGAGGTCTTCCCACTACATCCTAACCAGGCAGAGGACATCTTGCAGCATGACAGGGAAGGTGTCTGCCGGGTCCCTCCTGGCCTCCTCATGACCTCTTCTGACCCCGAGTCTCTCCCAAGGTCTCATTTGCAAACACCAAGTTTCCGGCGCATGAACTTTTGGGGGACACATTCAGCCACCGCAAGCGACTTAGCCACCTGCTGCTGAGAAGTGTATTTGGGAGGAAGGAGGACAGAATTGTACCCTCGCTGAAGGAGTCGATTCTGAAAGACAAGCAGGAGAACTGAAAGGTTTGATTCTGAGCCTTTCCCTCCCTCGGAGCCGCCTTCTAACAGACACCCCGTTCCACAAGGACCTACATCCACTGACGGGGAGGAGCCAGGCCAGAGGCTGAGCCCCACTGCAGATAACTGTTTTCAAGACCCACGAGGAGGTCACAGAAGAGCTTGACATAAAAGAGAATTTGTAACACTAATCCTGTAATTATAGTATCAGTGCTTTTGTTTATAATGGATTTTTGCATTATTTTTTGTTTTGTTTTTGTCTTTTTGAGACAGGGTTTCACTATACAGTTCAGGCTGGCCTTAAGCACATTTTGTAGCCCAGGCTGGTCTCAAACTTGCAGCAACCCTTCTGTCTCAGCCTCCTGAGTGCTGAGATTTAAGGTGTATGCCACCATGCTTGGCTAACATTATTTTTGACTTTCAAAATCCCTGCATTAAATTGGCATGGTGGCACATATCTACAGTCCCTGCTACTTAGGAGGCTGAGGCAAGAAGATCACTTGAGCTCATGAGTTCAAAATTGACCTGAGTAACATGTCAAGCCCTGTGTCAAAAACCAAAATGAAAAAGAAGGAGGAGGTACAGAAGGAAGAGGAAAAGGAGGAGGAGAAGTAGGGGGAGAAGATTCCATTAAAACTTTGTCTATATTGATGACTGAGATTTTTGGCCATATCCTTAAATTTATGCTCAAAGCAAGTGCTTCTCCTGACTCCTGTCCTTGATCAAAAATGGTCCAGCAGCAGAGCCTGTCAATTCTCCTAATTAATGATGTGCTTTAGGAAAAAAGGACTGGAGGCTTTAAAAATTAACCAGAAGAATTAAAGTATATATTTTGGGGGGAATAAATTCAATCATATAAAAGAATTGGAAGAAAGAATGAAATTCTCAACCACAAAAATAAGCCAATTCTAACACAATTCAAATCCTCTAACAAAACCAGGGCACTTTCCCTTGCCGGCCAGCAGGTGGCTCTCTAAACCCCCTGCACGTCCAGTGCAGAACCCTGGAACAAACATCACACCGAGATTTGCTCTAAAGAGACAGCACCAGAAAATCAGCCTGAAATTTTAACAGCCGTGAATACCAAATCCTCAGGAATCTACCTACTTATCTTGTATTTTCCACGAATAGCCAGGGATAATAAAAGTGTTACCCAAGCTAAGAAATAGATTCCGAGTTCGTCCTGCTCCATTTACTCTGTACAGTGCTGCTGCCGCCTCCTTTCCGTGTCCCTCTGCCAGATCAGTTTCTACTGGAGCACAGTTCTGCAAGGCCAGCAGAGAGTGCTCCAGGAGGAGCTCAGAGGGACTAAGGACCCTATGCCCCTGGCTTGGAGAGTGGATATAATCGATTGCTTTGGGGCAGGGGACACCCTCACACCATTTGCTTATGTTTAAGCTGATGAATGAGCAGTGCTGTGGTAGGGCCCGAACACAACCTGGTGGGAAAGTCGTGCTGTTCTTCCAACACATAGTTCCTCCTCTTCTGGCCTCTGCTGCTTTCCCTTCTTGCACCCTTAGCTGGTAACACTTCGGTGAACAGACTTCGTTCTGACCTTTACTCTGCAAACACACCGCAGGGTGACTACAGATCCTTCCTGAAGGGTGCAGCAGACGCCCTTGGAGAAACCTCGGGGCCCTGCTCCTTCAGCCTCTCCAGCGCAGCATCCGGTCTTCCTGTAAAATTGGGGGTGCCCACAGCAGGAACAGAGGCTGGCGTCCGGCAGGCCAGGAGACGCTCACCAAAGCTACCATCCGCGTCATTTCTGTAGGTTCCCAAGACAGTGAAACCCTCTCAGTCCTGGAGACTCTAAGCAGTCCCGCTCCCTCCCTTGTTAGATCCCTCAGCATTCAGGCCGAGGCCCTTTTTGTTCAGTTATGCTGAAACCTCAAACTGAGTGATAAAACAGGTGTGTCCATCCCAAAGAGGACAAAGCAGACTCGTCCTGCACCCTGGTGAGACGCGTCCTCTATTTGAGTCGCCTTCCTTTCAAGTGTGATCAAGGCGCAGGAGTCTTGTCCTGGTGCAGATCCTGGGTGACAGGTCTGAGCAAAGCTGAGTTTGGTGCTTTTAAATTTTTAAAATTTTTATTGTATTGGTGCATCTTTGCAGTTCATGCAGCTCACAGTCCTCCTGGAGAGTGGTCACAGGTACAGACCAGAGCCTGCTTCTTTTGTTTTTTTAATTCCCTTCCCTCCCCCTCCAATTTTCCGATGCCGATTTTCATTCCTGTTGACATTAGACCTAGCTCATGTTACGGCCTATAATGTTTCCATTCACTGAGGCTGTTAAATTCCTGTACCTGACACATCTCTACTCCACTTATTTCCCCTGCCCTCCTCCTTACCCCTCACCTCTGCTGCTTGGACCCTTTCCCTGTTGCAAGAGACTCATCTCCTTGCACATTTCTCCCCATTATCTCTTTTTTAATTGGTGCAGTTTAGTCACACACAGTGACCACATTCATTACAGGGAACTCGTTTCTGTAGATCCCTCATTCCCCCTCCCCCACCCCTTTCCAAACCCTCTTCCCTCCCCATTCACAAAGCTCAGTTTTCATTTTATCTTTCTTTTCCCATCTTCTCTTTTCCTTTCCCTTCCTATTTCCCTTTTTCTTTTGAATAGTTTCTTCCTGTCTCACAATATCTACTGTACATTTTTGTTCTTATTTACATTTTCATTGTCTCACAGAGAGGTAATGTGATATTTATACATGTGTCCCATTTATTTCACTTACGATTATGGTCTCAAGGTCCATCTACTTAGCTATAAATGTCTCAGTTTTATCTTTATGACTGAGTAGTACTCCATTATATATTTTTTAAAACACATCTTTTTTATGCTTTCATTGGTTGATACACGTTTGGACCGTTTCCAAGATTTAGCTATTACACACTGTGCCACTATAAACATGGGTGTGTATGTATTGCTGTGGAACGATGCTCTAATTCTTCTGGGAAGATATTCAGAAGGGGAATAGCTGGGTCAAATGCGACTGCTAATCCTAGGTTTTTGAAGAATCTCCACGTTTATTTCCACAGTGGTTGCAGCAGTCTACACTCCCACCAATAAAAGAAAAGGATTCCTTTGCCCCCACAGCCCCACAGCATTTATTTTTGGTTGGTTTCTTGATAATAGCCATTCTTCCTGGAATGAGATGGAATCTCAGTGTTGTTTAAATTTGCATTTCTAAAATGACCAGTGATATCGATCATTACCCATCCTTTATTATTCTATTTGCTTTCACTTTGTCTCATTGAAAGGAGAGATACCAAACAGCATTTGAGCTTATGTGTTTGGTTTATTTCACTAGACGTTGTTTTACAGGTGCATCCATCTTCCTGCAAATGTGTCCATCTGTCATCCTTAGAGCTTAGTAGTATTCCATTCCATGTAGGTACTAAATTTTCTTTATGTACTCATCTGTTGATGAGTATATGGGCTGCTTCCAGGATTTAGCTATGATGCATGAATTGTGCTGCTATAAACCTTGGTGTTCACATACTGGCGTAGTACAATGACTTAAAGAACTTGGGGCGATACCTAGCAGGAGGGTCACTGGGTCATATGGAACTAATTCCAATTCTTTGCACAATCTCCTTACTGATTTCTGTAATGGTTAAACTCGTTTACATCCCCATCAACAATGAAGTAGAGTCCCTCATTCACCACATCCTCATCAGCATTTGTTATTTTTTGATTTCCTAATGGTGGCCATCCTTTCTGGAGCAAGATGGGATCTTAGTACTGTCTTAATTTGCCTTTCTTTCATGGCTAGAGACGTTGAGCATTTTTTTCATATATTTGTTGACCATTCTGTTTCTTCCTCTGTGAACTGTGTGTTCATTTCTCTTGCTCAACTCTTGATCAGATCTTAATTTTAAGGTGTTTTCTACATATTCTAGATATCAATCCTTGTTTAAGGAATAGCTAGCAAAAATTTTTCCCCATTTTATAGGTTGTTTCTTCGCTCTACTGTTGGATTATTTTGCTCTACAGTAGCTTTTTAGTCTGATTATAATCCTATTTATTGATTCTTACTGTCATTAATTGTCCAATTGAGATTCTGTTTAGAAAATCCTTTTTCAAGTGTTTTGCCTATTTTATCTCCCAGTAGGTTTAATGTTTCTAATTTAATGTTTAGATCTTTGATCCATTTTTATTTTAATTTAGTATGGTGAACAATAAGGGTCCAGTTTTAATCTTCAGCACATGGATAGCCAGTTTTCCTAGCACCACTTGTTGAATAGGCTACTCCAACATATGTTTTTGATCTCTCTATCAAAGATCAAATAATTGACTGTGTCTGGGGAACTTTCTGTATCCTCAATTCTGTTTTGTTGATGCATGTGTTTTTTTGTTCCAGTACCATGCCATTTTGATCACTATTGCTTTGTAATATAGTTTCAAGCCAGGTGTTGCTCTGCCTGCTGCTTTGCTCTTATTGCTCAAATTGTTTTTGCTATTCTGGATCTCTTCTACTTTCATGTGAATTTTAGAATTACATTTTTCTAGGTCTATAATGTATGCTGTTGCTATTTTGACTCGGACTGTATTGAATCTGTGTAACAATTTTGGAACTATCACTGCTTTGACAACATTGGTTCTGCCTATCCAGGAGCAAGGTTTCTGATGTCCTTTTCAATCTCATTTTTTGGAAAGCTGTAGTTTTCTTTGTAGTGGTCTTTTACTTCCTTGGTTAGGTCAGTTCCTAAATATTTCCTTTCTTATGCAGCTACTGTAAATGTGATAAATTTTGGAAAAAGTACCATGGTGCTGCTGAAAAGAATATGCATTCTGACATAAAGGAGTAAAATATTCTGTATATATCAATTAAGTCCATATATTCAAGGATGTGGTTCAGCTCTGAAATGTCTTTTTATTGGTTTTTTGTTTAGTTGATCTATCTCTTCGCAAAAGTGGGGTATTAAAATCCCCTCTATGGTTGTGTTAGTATTTATTTGATCCTTTAATCTCAGCAGTTTTGTTTTATGAAGATAAGTGCTTCATTATTTGGTGCATATATGTTTACCAATGTTATCTCTTCCTGTTGGATTATTCCCTTAAATAAGCCTCTCGCCCCTGTGCACCTGTGCGTTAGTACCCACCCCCCTGGCCAACCTCTCCCACCCCTCCTCAGCCCTCCTACATGGAGTGGCAGCATGGCTTAGTAGTCACAAGACCCTGAAAGGGTTCTGGACCCATTCTGCTGGAGTTCAAATCTTGGAACTGCCATCTTTTTAGCAGAGTGGCCTGGGGTCAGTCACTTAAACTCTCCTCTGTTCACTCATTGCCAAATAAAGGACATACTTCAAGGTTGTTCTGAGGGTCAAGTGAGGTCATGCACGTTGTGGGAGACAATTTGAGTGACTCCTCTCAAATGCAGACCAACTGCTACAACTTTGATTATATGAAGACTTGTCTCCTTAGACTGACGTGTACAGAGCTGGCTATGGTATTTCCTTCTCTCTTCAATTGGCATTACAAATAAGGCTAGCTGAGGTACTGGTATATAATCTCTAAAGCCATCAGACAGTTTCCAGTTTCCTCACATAGTGTTGTCTCTAAAATATATAAGCACAGTAGGTGTTAGAGCCGTCAGTTCCAGGAATGTCAGCTGGGTAGAATCTCAAGGTAAAGGGGCTATGACTCCCCCAAGGCACAGAAGTTTACATATCAGAAACCCAGGAAACAGCCTCCTAAAACAATTCAGTTGCTGCCTTAATTGAATTATGCAAATTGATCCTTCTGCATATCCTTATCTCTGTATTTTGCAGAGATGCTTTTCTCCCCACCTGGCCAGCCAGCTCAGGTTACTCACATAGTTCCCACCATCCTCACCATCACTCATCCTCGAGCCACCCCCTTCTTCACAAGATAATAAATTCTAGGAGAGGTCTAGGATCAGGGCTTTTGTCTGTACATCCTCACGGGGATTGGACTCAGGACCCCTGGGCTGTCCTTAGCTTGGAACATGTCTTGGTGTCTTTATTCTTGCTGTGGGTTGCATTGGTGGTGGTAGATTGCCATTAACTTGCTGGGATCCCAATAATGTCTCAATTGGATTACAAATATAACTTTTTGGATTGTGAGGAAGACTGGAAAAGGGGTTACAGTACTTAGATGACTGTACATAATATCTGGGATTACAAGACACATCAAGAGTTTAAAACAGTTATTGTGTTTCCAGAAGTAGGTAGTGAACATTCATGACACATCTGATAAGCTGTGACAGATGCCTGCCTTGCACCTCAACCTAGAAATCACATCTCTTTCCCACCAGATCACCAGCTGCTCCCTCCCTGTCTGCTGTCCCTTCTGCCACTAGAGTTTATCCTGCAGACACGCTGTGTCCTCTGGGTACCCCTCTTCTTGTCTCCATGGCTGCATTTCTCCTCCCTGTGTTAGTGACAGCCCAATTGCAAAAGCAGGTTTATTTATAGCTAAAAAATTAGTGCAATTTAGCTTGAGCTTTTCTGTAACCATCAGTCTATTACTATAAGAGCATCCACATTTACACTGCAGCATCATTGTGTGTTCCCATGCCCTGTAATCATTAATTAACTGCTCAAAATGATGCTATTGAATGTCTTTGGAGAGAGAAGCCCAATCCAGCCTTTTTTCCATCAGAAACCAACATCTTCCCTGAGCTCACACTCCCATGTACCAACCACTCCCAGCACCATTTTACTTGGATGTCCCTGGGCACCCTGGATGCAGCCGAAGTTAACCCACCCCACCACACTCTTCCCACTGTTCCTTCTTTTGGTCAATGGAGCCACCATTCTCCATTCCTCCATGCCTAACTCTTGAGTGGTCTCACATACCCCCGCATCCCATCTGTCATCACATCCCAGCTGTCAACCCCAGCTACTAAGCCTACAATATTCCTAATCAGTGTACATCCTAGACCCTTGTACATCACCTGGGGGCTGATCTTCAGGCTCTTCCCTCCCTAAACCATCTGTCACATTGGCATTACATAGATCTTTTGAAATCTGACCATGTTATCCCTCTCTCCCCACTTGAAACCCTTCCACATTCCCCCATCATCCATAAGATGAAGCCCCACCCTAAAACATGGCACGCGTGCCTCTCACTGTTCCTCACCGGACACACAACCCCCCGCCCCATGTAGCTGTCATAACAGGGCGGCCATGCTATCCCCATTCACGCCTCCATACCGCTGGACCTTGGCCCAGAATACTCACCCCCTCCTTGCCCAACTGGTGAACAATCGCTCTTTTAGTACTCATTTTAAGAGACACCAATCAAGAAAGCCTTTTCCAACCTCCCCAGGCAGGATCTTACACAGCTTTCTCTGTGTTCTCCAGGTTTCCGCTCACATTTCTATTATAATCTTCCTATTATTAATAAGGTTGTTAACTCGTCCAGCCAGGCTGACCAGCTCCAAAATACTCTATTTGCTGTGAAGTCCCAGTAGCTGGCATACAAGAGGTACGCAATCAGTGCTCACAAAAGCTCTGACTGTAGTGGCAAGAGCCAGGTTGCTTAGGTCCCAGGCAGCCGACTTGCTGACCTCCCCAAGCAGGGACACTGCCTCGTGGTCACCATGGGAGGATTGACAGCTGAGTTCCAAGGGGCCTTCACCTTGCTGTGTGCACATCTGAGCTGAGCATGGCATCCGAGGGGACAACCTGGACAGGAGATGATGCACACCCAGACGTGAGAGCACCTGGAAGAGACACTGGCTACTTGCTCCCGGAGGCATCAGTGTCTCAGCCTTGTCAGAGCAGACCCCTTTTGGTCTGGGAGCAGATTGCAGTCAGAGCAGAGGAAACTCAGTGAATTTAGTTTCAGCCTTTGAACACCAACCCAGTACAGTAGCCACACTAAATGCATTCATCTCTTCTAAACTCCTGAGAAAAGAGGCCTATAGCCAACTTATCTGAGGTCGCAAGTCCCTCAACAGGGCTGGGATTGAGTAGGGTGGGGAGTACAGTCACCCTTTTTGCTGAGAACAAAAGTTTTGGGATAAAAATAAAACCTCTTCCTAGTTTCCCAGTACAAAAAGTCACTGAGTTCTGATCAGAGCCTTGTGCTAAAATCCACTGCAAATATTTACGAAAGTCAAGCACAGCATTCACAGAATAATTCACCCATTGTCCCATTCTTCAAGGTACATGTGGACTATTTGGAGGAAAAAGACAAGCTTCTAAGAAAAGTTGAATCACATTTTAAAAGTTAAGCAATGCAAGAAGAATATGCCTTAGGTGGTGTCTCACCGCCAAATGAGAGGTTAAGAAGAAGAGGAAGCTGAACCCCAAAGGTGGATGGACAAGATGGGGCTCTCTTGCCTGACAGGTTGGACTTGCGCAATCCAGGAAATGGGGTGCAGGCATTGGGTACAAAGAGCAGAGCCCTGGGAACTGAGGATTTCAGTTTCTGTTCTGCCCTTTAATGACTAAAAAGCTTAGCATTTTTGAACCTCACCTGTACCTTAATTTTCTCATTCAACAAAGAAGAATAATTCCTTCTCTACTCCACAGATTACCTATGATACCACCCTGAATGGGCCCCATCTCATCTACCGCACAGACTCTGTCAGTCTATTAGTCATTACTGTAATGAAATGCCTGAGACATGTTACTTTTGAAGAAAAGAGGTTTAGTTAGCCTATAGTTCTAAGGTTGAAGGGCATGGCTCCAGCATCAGCTCGGTTCTGCTGAAACCTCATGAGGGGTAACAATGGCAGGAGCACATATGAAAGGGGACACATTGCTAGACAGGAAGCCACAGGGAGATTTAGGGATCTGGCTCAGACTTTGATAACAAATCGCTCTTGAGAGAGCTCTGGAGTCACATGAGAGTGACCTTGATCTGACTTAATGACCGTCCACCAGGTCTGTCCTCTTAAATGTTTCACACCACACCTCACCCCACACTGGAACCCAAGCTTCCAGGCACGAACTCTGTAGGGCACCTGCACCTCATATAAACCAAGGCAGGTTGTGTATCATTCAAGACTCTTAGGGATGTAACTCAGCGGTAGAGCACTTGCATAGCATGTACAAGGCTCTCGGTTCAATGCCCAGAATCATAAAAACCAAAACCAAACATAACAAACAAACAAAAACCCCACATTTGTGGAGTCTACTTGCTCTAAGCCCTGCGGTACGAAGATGGAAGAAGTGCTTTCCCTTGAAGCTACCGTATAAGGAGAGGCAATAAATGTTAGTCCCTCAGTTATGTTTTGTATTGTTATAACAAAATACCTGAGGCTGAATGATTTATAAATAAGAGAGGTTTCTAGCGCTCACAGCACTGGAAGTCCAAGTTTAAGCAAAGATATCCGATGAACTCATGGCATCACTGTGACATGGTGGATGACATCACATGGCAGGAGTATGTGTAAGAGGGAAGAGATAGAAAGGCAGGTCACACAGCGAGGAAGAAGCAAAAAAGTAAACCCAGAAAGCCAGTGAAACTTGGGGAACACCCAGACAACTTCTCATGGTGATCAATTGCGGTCTCACAGCCCTAAGAGGCAGGCATTAGCTCAGGGTCAAACACAGCACCTCCCTCCTCCTTCCGCTCTGGGCTGGCCATCCCCTGGGGGTGGGGCAGACACAGTGGGCTGCGTAAGCAAGACCTTCCTGTCCCTCTTCTGTGAGGAAAAGAGCTTGTCCCTCCGAGGCCAGTGCTCCTGATTTTCTGTCTCATCTCCTTGAGCTCTGATGAACTCTGGGGGGAGCCAAGGTCAAAAGCAGCAAACTAGGCAGCCACTATCTTTACCCAAAACACCTGCTGTTTACTTCATCTTTTTTTTTTACATTGCAAAAGACAGCCACTGGAGGGCCAGGCTCTGACCTCACTTGTGAGGCAAAATGCCTTTCCTTCTGCTGAAAAATGCAATCCTCTGTGGACCAACCGCCTTAATTCAGCCCATCCCCACCACCCACCAGGGGATAGCTTCACCCTGATTGCATTTTTCCAGTATTTCCTCCCGATTGAAAGCCCTTTGGCACAGCAGAATTGTCTATAATGATAGTAAATGGCTCATATGATGATGAAGCAATTTTTTTAACTCTCAAGCAGCAGGCTATCCGCAATGAAATTCACAGCCCTGGCTCCTGGGGGAGGCATTGTGTGGACTCCCCCCCTCGCCTCCTCAGCCTGCTGGAGCCTGGCGTTTCTCTCCTACTGTACCCACCTACAGAAATCGTCATTACTCATACCCCAAAAATAACTCTCAGGCCTTTAGATGCCGCTAGGGGCACAGTAACTCAGTCCAGCTGGGTGCCAGCTCGTTTCTCTTCCGCAGGAGCCTGCTTTGGCGAGTGCACAAGTCTGGGGTTCTTTGAGCCCCTCCCGCGCTCGCCAGCAACAATGGAAATGAACACGATTTCCCAAGCAGGTTGCCTAGAAACCACTCCTTGTTTCTGAAACGAATTTAAACACGAAAATTCAGCGCCTGACTCATGCCCGCCAAGCATGTCATGGTTTTCTCAGTATTTTACTTTCTTTTTCTTTCACATCACAAAATAATGCATGTTCACTGCAGAAAAGCTGAAAAACTGGACCGATATAGAGGTTCAGAAAAAAAAATCCAATAATTTCATTAGCCACAGGACTCTGGTCCTTTGGGAGTATTTTCTCACAGGTTTTTTTTTCTTCTTGCATTTTAAGCATCACTGAGATTAATACCGATTTTACAATAATATTGAATTCACTTTGCATATTGCCAGCATTTCTCCATCTGGCAAAAAAAAATTTCAGGCACTTAATTTTTTAAAAAGATTTCATTATACAACAGATCGTTTTTCTTTATTTATTTAACCATTCTCTGAGGAGACACTTAGATTATTTCAACCTTTCACCGTTATAAATGCTGTCATGATAATTATAGTATAAAATATTTATTACATCCATTTCCTCAGGAAAAAAATCATAAAGGAAATTTCAAAGACGCTGAATATTTTTAAACCATGTTTTTAAATGTGGAGGCTGGGATATGTTTCAGTGTGTATTTACTAAGAATAAGGATGTTTTTGACATAATACTGTAGTTACCAACCTCAGTAAATACAACATTGACAGAATAATCGTACCCCGCATCCCATCTGTTTTCCTAGATTTCCAGTTGATCCAGTGATGTACTGTACATCATTTTATTTCTTCCAGTACAGAGCCCAGTATAAGGGTATTCTATTTAGTTTCCATATTCTTACCTTCTTTAGGACAGTCTTTCTTTTATGATACTGACATTATTGGAGGATGCTAGTTTGTCTACTGTTCTAAGTAGATTCTTCACATTTGGGGTGTCTGTTCCACTGCGCATTCCTGGATGAAACATCACACAAGGATGCTTGGCTTTTTGAGGGTAGCACATCTGGAAGCATAAGGCCCATCCACCCTCACTGGTGGCATACCTTTCGATGCCAAGATGCTGTTGTATAGTGACTATTTTTCTCCTGGCACCCAAAGAGCATCCTGTAAATAGGCACTTTAAGATTGTGCAAATACTCTGCTCCTTATTGAGATTTCCACTTTGTAGGACTGGGGATGTAGCTCAGTGGTAGAACACTTGCCTAGCATTTGTGAGGCCCTGGGTTCAATCCAAGAGCATTGTTTTTAAATAGCTTTAAAAAATAAAGAAAATTCTACTTAGTTTCAGTGACCATTGATGATTTTTTCCTAAACCAATTTTTACTCAAATGGTGGCAAAGGGCAATTGTCCACCTCCAGTTTGACCTCTACGGAGTCTGCACTGGTCATTCCACTGTGCTAAGCCAAGTCCCTGCCTGCCCCTTACCTGTTTATTATCAACATGCACATGTGGATCACCATTCACACTGGCTCAAGACCACACTTCAAATCCTATCACGTGACTCCTCCACAGTAAAACTGCTAGCCTGCCATGTCTCCAAAAGAAGGCCCTAGCCCCAGAAAACTCTCTCAAGACAACATGCTGACCTGGTGAACCTTAGGATATAAGAAAGGATTCACCCTGAGGTCTCTCATTAAAGTCTCTGTGACAGCTAAATCGGTGTTTGCATGGGTGCTGGCTCAATTTCCAAGCCCTCCTGGGTACCAAGCACAGTACAGCCTAAGGTATGACACCCAAGTAAGAGATCAAGACAAGCACAAGTGGTTAGAGCCCAGAGCTTCTAGTACACAGCTGTGTGACTCTGGCCGCTTACCTGACATGGCTGTGCCTCAGTTTCCCCATTTGTAAACTGAGGGTTGTTATAGTACAACTGTCTCATAGCCCTGCTGCAATGACTAAATGAGATAGTACAGGTGGAATATTCAAGCCAGAGACCTCAGTAAGCTCTCAGTGAGTGTCAGCTGATATTAGAATAAAATACAGTAAGCAGATGTGCTGGAAATAACAGGTGAGCTTGGCCAGAGACGGAAAAGGACTCCAGATGGAGACTTCTGATTTCACAGGCAGGGCTTCGTTTCCTCAGTGAAGGCTTCTGGGCTGTACGCTTTCTGTTTTAACTTTGTATTTCCTCTTCTCCAACTTCTCATTCTTCTTATTGTACAAAGGAATGAATGCACTTACCAAAATACAATGACAGCATTTCCCCATGTCTATGCCCTTTAGTCCAGCTCGCTCAGGACTGCCCTCTGCCCGTCCTGATCCTGCCATCTCATGCTCAGCATGTCCCACCGTGGGGATGTCAGATCAGAGGAGAAAATACACATCAGGGTGGGCCCTGGCACATCGTGAGCATGAATGGACGTGAACACTCAGTGTAGGTCTCTGGGACTGAACCAAGATGTGTCCAAAGGGGCAGCCGTGGAGGCTGAGGCAGAGCGCCTGAGCCATGGGCCAGGCAGAAAGAGGCCAGAATGCTGAACAGCCCCAGGAAAGGCACCACTGTTGTTTAACTGAAGCAGACGTTTTTACCGGAGTCCCAGACCACCCTGCCTGCTTGAGAACTTCCTGTATCCTCTCCCTTTGGGTTCCGGCCTGGTCTTGTCCCTGGGGTGCCATCCTAGGCTCAGGAGGACAGCACCCCAGATGACACAGCTGGGGCACCTGTCCTCACAGGATCTGGGGAGCCTCTTCTAAGTCAGGTGAGGGTCTGCCTGAGACAGAGGGTCAGGCAGAGGTGCTCTCTGATGCCACATTTCCTAGCTGGAAGCGGTAGTTGTCCCTTTCTGCCACGACCCAGCTTATTTGCTGGGTCCCAGAGAGCTAGAAAAGACCTCCCAGCCCCGATGAGCGGCCAGCAGGCAGACAGGTGGCTCCTTGTATGCAGAGCAGCAAGTTTGTTAAGGCCCAGCTGCCAGGTCCCCAGCTGTGTGTCAGGAAGTTGAGCAATGGCCCATTATTCTTCCTGCCTTACTGGGGGTCAGAGGCGTTTTCAAACACAGCTGTCCTAGCAACCAAAAGGTACTCTAAGGGGGCTCCTTTGGTTTGTGGCTAATCCAGGCGCCTCTGAGATCCCCATTTCCTCGAGATTAGAGTGCTCACAGCAGATGCCTCTTTATCAATTGGCTGCAGATGCTTCCTGTCCCAGTGGTTTGTGATGGGCGTTTGCAGCCACTATACCGGATATACCCGGAGACTCCTCACCGCGAGGGCTTTTGTCAGTTGCTTCAGACCTTCTGTTTGCAAAGTTCAGTGGGAAAATAAAGTGGATCTTGGCCAAGGGCTTCTAACCAGATCCTTCAGAGAGGTAGTTCAGCTGAAGGACGCCAGGTTAAAAGGATTAACTGGGGGCAGTGACTGGTTATTTACTGTTAATTATCTACAGCATTTAATGTTCACACAGGGAAGAATGAAGACAGTACTCTCCTCCTTCCTTACCTTCAGAAGACACATCCAAGATCCCCAGCAGATGTGTGAAAATACAGACTACTGAACCCCATATGTACTTATGTTTTTCCTGTACACATACAAGGTACGATTGAAATTTACAGTGAATACTTAGATTTTCAAATTTGTTACAGTCAAAGACACATTGCCATTAATCAGAATACTTCAAACACACTTAGCCCACCATTCTTGCTACTTTCTGAAGCGGTTTTAGAAGTCCTCTTGAGTGTCTTTAAGACATGTGACTAAAAATTTTATATATATATATATATATAATATATATATGGGGTTTTTTTGAGACAGGGTCTTGCTACACAGTTCAGGCTGTCCTTGAGCTTACTTTGTAGCCCAGGCTGGTCTCGAACTCACAATGATCCTCCTGCCTCAGCCTCCTGAGTGCTGGGATAACAGATGTGAGCCACCATGTGCAGCCATATATATATATATAGTGAATGCTGCTGTCAAGTGTCATCCAACAGAAAGGCAAGTTTCTAAACACATAATGGTGAGTCCTCCTCCACCTTATTCATTGGATCTGGTACCAGATGGCTCTCGATCTTCCTCAAAGTCAATATGACCATAAAAGGTAAATACTTTGAATTGGTTCAGGACATCAAGGCCACCATGACAGCACCACTAAAGACACTCACAAAGAGTACATCCAGAACTGCTTCAGAAAGTGTCAAGGACAACGAGACAAGTGTATTAGAAGCAAAGGGGAATATTTTGAGAGAGATTAATGGCAATGTAGTTTTTTTTATTGTAATAAATACTTCTAAAATTTAAACACTGAACAGTCTCCATATTTTTCAGTCATGCCATATATGCCTATGATACAATTTAATTTATAAATTCTGCAATAGAACAATAACAATACACTGTAACAACAGTTTCTGGAAAGCAATCTCCTGTCTCTGTCCTTCACAGTATCCGGTAGTCACTCTTCCTGTGATATGAATGATATAGTGCCTGAGAACAGAGAGGAAGTGAGGAGAGTGAGGGCGGAGCTGTGACAGTGTTGGTTACCGTGTAAGGATGACGTAAGCAGGTGACACTACAAGCTGATCTGATCACCGAGAGGGCTGCCATGTGACGGAAGGCAGGTAAAAGTACTGAACGTGGGTGATTTCTGTCTCAGGCAACGGGATCTGAACAGGGTACAACCTGAAACTTGTGCATTGCTTATTTCTGGAATTTTCCATTTGATATTTCCTTTTTTATTTTTTAAATTATTTTCATTAATTTTTTATTAGTGCATGTTTGCAGCGCACCGAGGTTGCATTCACCAAGACAGCTGATGCATGTACCCCACACATTTTTATTCTTTTTACTCCTCCTCTACCGAGCTCCCTGCATCTCTAGATCCCCTTCCCATTCGCAAACGCGCTAACTCTGATTCCTATTATTTAGTCTCTATTTTGCTCTTTAAGTTACTTATGCTTTGAGTTTCTCATATAAAAAACCCCATGCAATATTTATGCTTGTGTGTCTCATTTATTTCACTAAACATCGTGGTCTCAAGGTATATCCATCCCATTCAATATTTTTGAACCACAGAGGGCTGCAGTTCCCTGAAATTACAGAAGTGGAAACTGCAGTGTGTTCTTTTTCTTTTCCTTTTTCTTTTTTTAATGGACTTTGACTTTTTTTATTTTAAAGAGGGTAAAATTAAACAGGACAAAACGGATCATAAGGAAACAATTTTAAGAAACACAGATTTCAAAGCAAGACCACTGGAGATCTTCACTGTCTATCATATTGTCTCTTGTTTTCTTCTAAATGGTTGTCCACATCTTCATACACAGTGAATACATACTGAACAGTATAGTATTAAATTAATCAGAACAGGATGATGAAAGCTTTTTAGGTCTTCAAGACCAGACAATAGGGAAGTCAATAATGGCAGCCATAATGCTTCTCATTCTCTTCTAAATAGCTGTCCATAGCTTTATGTATCTTGAAATTAAACATAAGGGACTAGACTAATATCAGTCTGAACAGTGAATAATAGTACTGCTAGATTTTATATCATAATGCTACAGAATTAGCACTGGGTATCTTAGTGTCTCTTCTTCTTCAGAGTATCTGTTCATTACATCGTACATTATATAATCTATTCCCGTAAACTGTTTAGAAATTCTACACATGTGTGAATCTCTACATGCATACCTATCCTTTTTGTATTATAGGGAAAAACAGATCAAAACAAGACAAAAAAACAAATTCCTAGAAAAACATGAAATGAAAAAGACATATAAAACCACAATACTAGGTGGTTTTATATGTCTTTATATGTCTAGTAACTACTAGATCTATAGTAGTTACTATGCTGTCTCTTGTTATTTTCAATAGAATTGTCTACATTATCAGGCATAAATGTAATTGAACATAGCATTACGTAGCAATTTTAATAAGAACACAACACTGGAGACATTGTGGGACTTCAAAAGCAGTTAATAATCAAACCGGAATGGGTATCTTATTGCATCTTGTCATCTTCAGAGTAGTTGCCTCTACTCTTAGACTTGATACTATCAAGTATACCAAATTCGAATGAGATCAGTCAAGACAAAACAGCTATCTAACAAACCAGATTCAAATAAGATCAGTCGTAGTAAGACAATGCAAGTAATACAAGGCTTCAGTTTAAGTTAATAGGGAATTAAGGATAGTTACTGTAGTGTATCCTGCTCTGTTTGGGATAGCTGTCTGTGCCCTCAAATCGAATATTAGTAGACAGACTAGAACAGAATAAAATCAAACTAAACAGAGCAATAAGACTTATGTGGTTTTTAAATCCTGATACACTATTAACAATGTCCTCTGCCTTCCTTTTTAAGACAGTTCCTCCCCTTTCCCTTTCTCAGAGTGCTTTGTATATTTTGGGACCCACTAGCTCCTTTAGTTTTTAGATTAGGGGGTCAATCCATTATCTATCTAAGTGGTGCTGAACTTTTCTACCCCTGAGCTAGATCTTGAGCTGTATTTCTTTACTTAGTAAAGCCTCAAGGTTTCCTTCCTTATAGCTGAGTAGTTCTCCACTGCACAAAAGTGTCATGACTTTCCAATCTAATTGCACCTGCTGGATGAGTTGTCTCTATTTCCCTCTGATTCCCTGTCACATAGAGCATCGTTTTCTCATCTTTGACTTTCAGTTTTTTAACCCTCTTTCAGGTTGAGTGTATCTCTTATTTAGAGCATCTCAATGGATCCTATCTCCTGATCTACTCTGCCTGTGTTTCTTTTTGTTAGTGTATCAAGGCCATCTATATTAGAGATTATAGCCCACCTTCTCTGCCTCATCACTGCTATTCTATTTTTCTGCTATTATTTGTCCACTTTTCTCCTTCATTCCACTGTCTGCCCCATTCATTGAGGCCTCTCTGCTACTATTGCTGGAATGCTGGTATTTTTTTCTACCTCTCTCTAGAATGTCCTTCAGTATTTTTTTGTAGGTTTGGATTGGTGGTCATGAACTCCTATGGTTCCTCCTTATCATGGAAACATCTTGTTTCTCCATTAGTTTTGAGAGAGAGTTTTTCAGGGTGCATCAATCTGGGTTGGAGGTTATTTTCTTTCAGGGCTTGGGCTATTTCACTCCAAGCTCTTCTTGACTTGATAGTTTGTGTTGAGAAGTCTGTCATTATTTTGATGGACTTTCCTTTATAGGTAATGTTTCTTTTCTCTGACTGCTTTTAATATTCTGTTCTTGTGGTGAGTTTCTGGGATCTTGATTATTATATGTCCAGGTGTAGATCTGTTTTGGTTGTAGTTGGTTGGAGTTCTGTATGCCTCATTTACCTGGATATCATTTCTTTTTCCTATACTTGGGAAGTTTTCCTCAATTATTTCTGTGAATAATCTTTGTATTTCATTTGTGTTTACTCCTGTTTCTTCGCTCATGTTTTTTATTCTTAAGTTATAAATCCTCTTGTCATCTTCTAGCCTATACACGTTACTTCCTGGCTCCTTGTTATTTTTAAGAGGTCTTTTCTTTCACAATCACACATTGCAAATCTATCTTCAAATTTTGAAAGACTAACTTTAGTTTCTGTCAAGGCATTTTTCTAGCTTTCAATGAAGTTTTTAATTTCTTGGTAATCTCTTTGCATCTATCTCTTGTATTCTAGATTTTGTTTATATTCTTCACCAAAGGTTCTCTTCCTTTTCTGGGTTCCTCCATTCTTCCATCTGTGTCTTCTTGAGAGGAACTTAGCATTTCTTTTATTAATGTTTTTATATCTTGCCTCACTTGAATTAGAAGTTCAGTTTTAAGTTTGTCTATGAGGTCATGAAGGTATTTCTTTATGTCCGCTGATGCTGTGGCCGATATTGCATGATTGCTGCCCTGGATCTCTTCTGTATTTACCTCTCCTGGACTTATTTTCCCAGGGTCAGCAGCTGGAGGCTTTTTCTTATTTCTTTCTTTTGCCATATTTCTGGTTTCTTTCAGACAGGTGTATGGTGGAGGTCTCAGGCCCTCTCTGTATTGCTTACAGTTTTTCTGAGTGCTGGCTGGGGGCTTGCTGCCTTCTCCAGTTTACTGTTACCTGAGGTGCATGCAGGGATGATGCGGGCTGGCCCCTCTTCTCTGAGCCAGTCAACCAGCGAGTGTCTTCAGCACTTAGTCTGTGCTGTGCAGACATCACATCGGGCCAGTTTCGTCCCTGGCTATCGGGTCCTGACCAGGGTCATGACCCGGCCCAAGCAGATCCCACCAGTCCTCTCTGGGCCAAGGACGGCTGACTGATGCCACTGTGGTTACGGGTTCAGGCCCATCCTGCCCAACTCCAATATGTCCTCCAGCTGGCCACACCCACCACAGGAACCAATTTCCAGCACTCATCTAGAATTAATGCAGCTCTCCACCTTGGCTATACTCTACGCTGCACCACATTCTCCTGCCAAGGGCCCCACCTCACCAACTCCTGATTTTGGCGGCCACGGCTTCATTGTGACCGCGAATCATCCAACTCTAAGGTGTGCCCAGCACAGTGGGGGACCGGTCCCAGTGAGAGTATCTGGTTTCAGCCTTTCATCCACGTTTTTCCTTCCTTTTCCTTTCTTTTCCTTTTTCTTCAGTTTCTTCCTGGGTCATGAGAATCCCTCTCCTTTCATCTGGTCTTCTCCATGTTGTTAAATTCTAGCATCTGAGCTGTTTTTCTCAGAGAGGCTCTCTACCCTGCTACCTATAAAGCCGCCATCTTCAGAACTCCAGGACATTCTTTTTCCATTTAATTGCTTGATTACAGATGCCATGGGGTATTATATAAAGTCATAATGTCAAAGCAGGAAGGGATCCTGGAGACCAAACTAGCCTCGTTTTTAGAAAGACAGAGACCTTGGAATGTTAGCAACTCTCTCCAGGCCTTGAGAGCAATTGGTAGCAGAGTCCACACTAGAATCCCGGCCCAGGCTGCAGGTCTGAGGTGTGACTCCTGCTCCAGTGGCACTGTTACTGTGGGTGAGGGGTCCTGGATGGGTTCCCAGGTTCTTGTGTGTGACAAGGAATTGGGTGTGGCACATGATGGCACTGAAAAGCAGCCCAAGTTATGAAGGCAGTAGTATATTCAAAGTGAGTGGACTCCTGCCTGCAGAAAGAAAAACGACAGCGTGCTGAAGTTCATGGGTTTAGGAATTTAAAATGTTGCTCTAAATCTAGAGCATCTCTTGCTGGGTCTTGCAGAGCATGACTGACAACATGATGGACAGAGGGCTGAGTCATGTCTGCTCTATCACCCACCCATCTCCTTTCCCATAATTCCCTCTGTTATAATTGGATGTATGAGGTGCTGTCCCTGTGCATGAACCTTTGATGAGCACCAGATGAGAAAAGTTACTGTCGATTATGCAAAAGGACCCGGGACATAAGTGTCCTGGTCTGGAATTTTGGAATTTTCCAGAGCAGTTCGGGGATCTTTGTTTTTTGGTTTTTGTTTGTTTGTTTTGTTTTTGGTACTGGGAACCAGACTCAGGACCTTGTACTTGCCAGGCAGGTTCTTATGCCACTGAGCTATATCCCCCGGCCTGGTCTTTGTTTTTCTCAACTCAGTTTCTGAGAAGTAGGGCTCAGCCTACTACTAAAGATCAGAGGTTGGCTCTGGGGCATTGCCCAGGTCAGGTGCCTACAGGGGAGAGTGCCTGCTGCCCACTTGTACTATCTATATCTATATTAGTGTGCCACCAAGACAGGCAAGAAATGCCACAGCCTCTTTTTACTCTGATCTTACTGCAATCTGAACATTTCTCTCAAGCACAGCTACAAGGTTGTAGATGTTGATTGTCTCCAAAATCCATTATCCCTTTGCTCAATAATAAAATGTCAAATGATAGTAGAGTCGTGTCAATGATAGACAGAGTCACTTAGAAAAAAGAAAAAAAAAGCCACATAACCCAATCTGCCTTATGATAAATCATCTCCAAATTCTGTGCAGTCTGATACAAATGAGAGTGGTAAAAGTTTTAAAGGACTAAAGTGAGCCCTTCTTTTGCCCTTTCATCCCGCCCACTGCCTGGAATATTGGCCCAGATTCTGCAGCTGGAGTAGCCATGTTGGACTGTGAGGTAGAAGCCACATGTTGAGATTATAACATGACAGAGAAGGAACCTGGTGATCTGGGTGCTACCCACCAGCCTTGGGCTTACAGGGGAGGTAAATACATTTTTATCTTTTTAAAAAGTGGTTTCTGGGGATTTTCATTCATAAGCAAATTAATATCATTCTAATACCCAAAGAGAAACTATTTTGAAATTTCTTTTACAATTGCCTTTTATTCCTAGCAATCTGATGGCTACTTCAAGAGAAGCTGCACATAAATATCCGTCACTTCCGGCTGCCTTGAGTTCCTCTGTTTTGTTAAAACCAGTTCCCGTTTTACATCACATGTCCCCCAGGGACAGCTGGGCTCCCTGGTTGTTCACCGCTGAGAATCAGGGCCCTCCGAGGCTGTGTAATGACTCTGGAGGAAGCTATTGATCAGGCTGCAGGAGGAAGAGACAGTCAGGAGAGAATAGGCCGGGAACTGCAGGGAAGGGGAGCGACCATGACCAGGAAGGTGTTTTTCGGCCACCTGGGCTGATTCTCAGCTCACAGGACACAGCACACAGCCAGGAGAGGGCAGCAGGGACAAGAGATGCTCCAGGGACCTCACTGGTGTGGAGCCCAGCACGAGTCCAGCCTGGGGCCCCCTGGTTTGCTTTGTCCTAAGTCACCCTCTTCAACCAGAAAGGAAGCCTCAGAGCAGAGGCCCTGCGCTGCAAAAGGAGGCTGGCCAGTAGCATTTAGCTACTGCGTTAGTTCAAGGCTTCCAGGCGGACATTTTCTTCCCCTAGTCCACTTCCTGCCAGCCCTAGTTCATGTTTTTATCAAATGTCATTTTGTCACAGTAGTCTTTATCCAAAATTGCATTATTTTTAGTTAACTTTTCCCTAAGCTTCAGACCTGTGAAATAATGGTTTTGGTGTGCATGTTACACATAGGTGGCATAATTACTACATTCCAAAATGTCTGAGCCTGGTGTGGTGGTGCACGCCTGTAATCCTAGTACTCTGGTTAAGCTGAGGCAGGAGGATCACAAGTTCAAACCAGGCTGGGCAACTTAGTGAGAGCCTATCTCAAAATGCAAAACAAAAAAAGGGCCAGAGATGTAGCTCAAGGTGAAAGCCATGGGCTGTGGGTTCAATTCTCTGTCACACACACGCACACAAAATGTCTGTCTCACTACAAAATCATCTTGTTGCTACCAGCAGTGTACTGTACACTAGAGAAACATTGCAAGATTTCATAAAATTCCCTCCAATGAACAAGGAAGGAGGAAACATGACCCTCCTGTTCTAGGCAGGAGAAGTTTGGCTCAAAGGAGGTGAAGAGTTTTCCACAGAGCTGGGATGGGTTAGGGTTAGGGAAGGAAAGTAGAAACTTCTAAAGAGAAAGAGAAAGAAGGAGCCACTTCCTGGCCAGGGGTAAGGACAGTGGGCCTGGGTCCCTCTTACGTGGGGACAGCTTGCACTTAGCTTCCCCTTCCCTTTGTGCCCCTGATTCCTCACCCGTGGAGGACAGCAGTCCTGGTCTCTGACACTTATCCCGGCAGTCGACAAGGGACCCAGCACTGAGTGCAAAACACACTGTCAGTGTTATCTTCAACTATTATGAGATAGAAAAGACCTTTATGCTCAGGATGCTACCAGCTCCAGGTAAATTGTAATTACTGCCAAATGTTGCCTTTTCCACTTGAAAACTCGGTCCATGAGTGATTCCTGCAGCACAAGAAACTGCTAACTGTGAACCATCCCTGAGCCCAGCCCTACCCGCGGTCACAATTCCTCCTTCCCTGGCATAACACGCTTGGCCCTCTGCTTCCATCCCTCAGGATGAAGAGGAAAGTGGGCACTGGAGGGCGGGCCTGGTCGGCTTCCTTCCCCCAGGGCACCGGGGACACAGCGACGCAGGGCTCTTTTCCTAGACACTGGCGCTGTCCCAGTGAGATGGGCGGGAGACTGAGGGCTGAGCCGTGAGTTTCTGGCTTCCATGTGACAGTGCCTCATCATATTTTTGTCTCCTTTTCTGACCCCCACTCCAGAAAGCATCCATGCTGCCATGAACAAAGCCACCTGTTAAGTGCCCGTGGTGCGGCAATGACAGAGAAGCCACCTTGGTCTGCTCCCTCACCATCCCGGGCCATCACAAGATGGAAGCCACAGATGGAGAACACCAGGGCAAAAAGACAGAATGAGACCGTGTCCCCAACCCCAGACTTGAGATGAAATCAGCAAGACGCCTGCTGGACCAAATGCATCCTCCTTGGAACTTTGCCATCCTACAGTGCCCTGCAAGCCTCCTCCCCAGCCTCGCCTCCTCCAGCTCAGCTCTTGCAGAAGCAGGTGGAACTCTCCGTGGCCTGGGGGCCACCACTGTCCACCTCAGCACTTTCTATCCAGACCTGCTCCCAGCTACAGAATGGTGTTCAGTCACCCCGTACTCATTCTGCAGAAAGAGCTTCATTGGCCAAGGAGAGAGGGCATCGTTCCGGCTACAGTGTGAACAGATGCCCAGGTCCCCTGCTGTCCTCCACTCACAGCATCACAGACAGCAGCTCCCTTTCCAAGAACTGAATCTGTCTCACTAATCAACTTCATATGGAGAAAGCTCATGGAACCTGTCAATGGCAGAGAGAAAGAAATACACGGAGAGATCTGTTCGCAGTCACTTTGTGCAAACAGAATGGAGATTTGTCTTGTTTGAAAAGTCGGCTATTGACTTGGAATGGAATTTTGCTGATGCTGTTAGAAAATATTGACCACTAAATGAAAATAAAGATGAACTGCTTCTCTGAAGAGGCAGGAGGTAAGAGAGGGGTTTTTAAAAGAGAAAATTAACATAATTTTGCTTGATTTTGATGACACTCAGTATCCTAGAGTACTACTTTGAAAATTATTGTTTTTCTTTTGCTCTTTCTGAACAGTATGAATGGACATAGAAACTATTTATATAAAGAATAACCTGGCTACATGAGAAAAAAAAAAAGGAATGTACCAGGGATGGGAAAAGTACACCTATTTAAGTACACAGAATCATTAATTTCTCTGCCTAAATATTAAGTTGCAATTGCTCCTCTATTCCAGGTCATATCTGCAGTCACTCAGCAAGATCCTTCCATGGGAAGCATGCTGTGGATTTTGGTTTTCACTCTGATCTCGTCTGCCTGCCATCAGCCCTCCCAGGCCTGTCAGCTGCCTGCCACAGGTGCAAGCCCCTCTCCCTCAGAGACCAAGCTGTGCTTATCTTGGCTCTGTAACTCCGGGACTTTAGGATAATCTCATGCACGTAGATACTTTTCAACATGTCTCTCTCTGGCTTTCTTATTTCCTATATCTACCATAAACTACTTTGACACCCAGTTACTTCCAACCCTGGCAGATTTGGGGGTTTGGTTTGTTTACAGAACTAGAGGACAAATCCAGGGCCTGTCACGTGTAGGCAAATGTTCTCCCTCTGAGTGACACACGCAGCCCTTTCCTGCCAGCTTTGACCACAATCTCATTTGCCCCCTCTGCCTTCTGATTAGCTCAGCCTTGGAGCAGCTGAAGCACATTATGCCATGAATGTAGTCACTGGACTTGCATCCAAATCCAGGCTTTTTACTTCCCAGTTATGCAATCATTGTCGAGTTTCTTAACTTTTCTTTGCATATCTATCGTTTCGTTTTGTTTTGTTTTGTTTAAGAAAGAGTCTCACTGTGTAGTTCAGGCTGGTCTCAAACTCACGATCTTTCTATGTCAGCCTTCCAAGTGCTGGGATTACAAGTATGTGCTACTGCGCCCAGCTAGCATTTCTGTTTTGTTGTTATTGTTGTTAGTTAGTTAATGCTTACTTCATAGGATTTTTTTTGAGAGGACTAAATGAGAAAAGGAACATAAGATTTATGACCCCTAAATACTCACCAAGTAATTCTTTTTTCCTATTTCTTTCCCAAAATAATCTTGCCTTGGAGGCTTGTTGCTCAGGCTACACTAAATAGTTCGGTAGTATTGTCGCTCAAATGCCTTTTGTATTTTCATTCATCATTCTAAGGAACACAGTAACATATCCCTTTATGCCCGTGCCTCTGGGGAGGCAGTAGTATCTTTTTGTTACAGATCATTTTCATAACAGACCCTTTTTGCTCACCTAATATAGCAAACTGAGACTGTCAGGATTCTTGGTGGCTTCATGCTTAACACCACAAAGCCTCTGCTGACCCCTTGGGAACCAGAAAGTACCAAGCGGGAAGTTTTTACTTCACTTCCATTCAGGGCACTGCTGAGAAGAGAGAGGAGGGCTGTCTGCTTGTGTGTGGCCTTAAAGAGAAGGTGGAGAGGAAAATTCGTGAGCCTGCGCTACAGTAACCTGTGAACCAGGGACTAAGGAGACACAGCCTCTCCGGGGCCACTTGTACAAACCAGCTCACAGCCACTTGCAGTGAGAGACCTGCAAGACATAGAAAGGGTTTTCCAATTCTGCCTTTGCCATACCGAGGATTACAGTTCACCTTACCTCTAGTGCAGTGTGACTTGATGTCACCTGCATGAGTCTCATAAAAAGCTAGAAAATCATGAGTTTCCTTCATATCTCAGTTTCAGAGTTTCTTTGTTCTAAGCCATGGACCACAAATTCAATTGCAAACATATATATTATACTGTGGTTAAAAACAAATACACAAAAATAGAAGCTTATTTTTCTGATATGAGTCTGAACACTAGCTTTCCAGAGCTGATAGGAAGCTTCATGTTCTTGGGAATCCAATTTTCTCCTTTGTTTTTGCTTTCTTATTCTCAGTATATTGTACCCATTTTGTGATGTCAGACGGCTACTCCAGCTCCCACTATTTGCCCATATTCTAGTTAGCAGGAAAAACAAAAGGAGCAGAAGAGAACATTCTGTTTTCCTTTAAAAGTACAGCCTGGAAATTCCAAACATTAATTCCACTTTCATCTCATTAGCCAGAAGTTAGTCACATGTTCACCCATACCTGCAAGGGAATCTGGGAAATCTAGCCCTAGGGATCAGTTACGAGGAGATAATATAATATTGGGGGACAGCTAGCACTCTCTGCCCAGGAAACTAACCCAATGAATCCTACCAAGTCCAGGGTGTATTCACATCTTGTGTGGGTGATGAAGCCCAGAACAAACAGGAGAGATGCATTTGAAGGCCACAGAACACCATGATGCAGGTACTTAAGCTTGGTGTTCAGACCTGCTAGTTTTCAAAAGGAGTCAGAAATCACCGTCTTTCAATTTCCTAAATTTAATATGTTGACTAAAAAAAATGTTTTTAAACACTGTGGAAGCCAAACATACCTGTGAATTGGATATGGCCAAGTAACCGTGAGTCAGGGCCCCATATTAGATTCAATTTGCATGAGTATGTCAGTGTTCCACTTAAATTTCTGCCTGAAATGCAAAACTTTTGCAAGCCAGAATTAGAGCTAAAAGGCAAACAGGGTTAGTAAAGAGCAGTGATCCAAACAGACTTTGGAAAGGAAGTCATTTATTTGGCCTGTTGGTTGGGCACTGAAACAAAATAAATTCATAAATTAGCCATGGTTTTATCCTTCAGGTACTTTATGGTTCAGTGTGAAAAACGTGAATCTCTCTCTGGGACAAAATGACTGAGTAGTTAGTGGTAAATGAGTTGGCAGAAAGACATTCTATCATGTATAAGATGGAGAAGACGTGTGTGGACTCCATGAACATGTGCCACCCAGATCCCCTGCTGTGGGAAGCATGCCCATCACTTGACGCTGCCTTCTGGGTCCACCACCTTACCTGAGGCCCACATTTCCTGGGAGCTGCTCCCAACCAGGACTGGACACAGAGCAAGTACTCCTCCCTGACCAGCCTGGCTGGACCTTTCTTTAAACCCCGCTGTCCTTTTCGACCCTGCCCACACATCTCCTTCCCCGCCTCCTGTTGGAGTGGAGGTCAGAACTTTCTTCCTGGTCTGCCACTCCTTCCTCTTGGGTCTCCTCAAGCTTTCCCCTCAAACCTGTCTTGTACATCGGACATCGCTGTGACATCTGCTTCCACGCAGGCCTCAGGTAGCACATGACACTGATGGCCGAAGCAAGAGTAGGAGCTACGGGCCAGGCACTGTGCTTGCACAGGCACCATTCTGAGAAGCACAGACAGATTTCTCGGCAACAAGCATGACTAATTTCGTTAAGCATATGCTATATTCTAGGAGAGTGTGCTAGAGCTTATAGCGACTGTCGTCACAAGAGTCTCCTCGTGGGTAATGAACTGTTGTTTTCCTGGTTTTGTAGCTAGGGAACCAGGTTAAATAGCTTACTCCAGGTCGTGGTAGAAGTGACTGAAACCCAAGTTTGTCAGACTCCAAAGCCCAGTTTCTCATATATTAAATATTCGTATATTCCTTTCCCAATTTCTAAATATCGTCACAGCCATCTTCATGAATTTAATTATTTATGAACAGCACTCAATTATTTACTTATCTCTGACATTAAAAATTAAACATATTTATTTTAAAAGGAAACGTGGTATCCCTTAAGCAGATGGTAGATTGGTATCACTTGCTGTACATTGAAGATAAACCTAAAAATATCATACCATTTTTGTGGTGGCTCATTCCTATAATCCCAGCACTCAGGAGGTTGAGGCAGGAGGATCATCTCAATTTCAAGGCCAGCCTGGGCTACATAGTGAGACCCTGTCTCAAAAAAAAAAAAAAAAGAAAAGAAAAGAAAAAAGGAAGAAAGAAAATTACAATAAAACAGAACAATATTATCAAACTTTATTTAGAAAACCTAACACTTAATTAACTAGACACATATCTAACAAAAGTCTTCAAATCTGAGACTTGTACTTACGTATTTATTTACTTATATAGGGTGCTGGGGCTCAAAACAACGGCCTCATAGATGCTAAGAACGTGCTCTACCACTGGACTACCTCCTAACCTCTCATTTTGCTTTTGTTTTCTAAAATAAATGGGGGAAAAATAAAATAAATGGGGAGATTGGTGTTAGATATTAAAATGTACTGGTTTATAGGTAGATGGATGCAACTAGAAACTATATTCATAAATGAAATAAACCCACCTTTGCATGTGTAAATACCATATTGTCTCACTAGTATAAAAACTTAAAGAGTAAATAAGACTCAGGTGTCCCAATAAATACAGTAAAAGCGAAAGAAACTGCTCAAAGGGAAATTATATTGTTTGATTAGTCTCGCATGCTTGTATCTGGTAGCCTAAGCAATTACTTTTAGGATAACAATATGCAATATAACAACTATCGTTAAATTCCTATCAGCTTGTTTTGAAATCCTATATGATCATTGTTTTTTTGTTGTTGTTGTTGTTGTTTTAATTTTGCTTTTGTTGTTTTTTAATTGTTTATTTGCTTCTTGATTTTTCTGGGTTTTTTTTTTCTCTTTAAAATAAATTTTAAAAAAAACAAAATGTACTGACTTCAAACATTTTTTTTCTTGATCAAAAGGATTGCCACAAAGAGGTGTCCACCTTTCAGAGTGGGTGACTCGCTGCTCTTGCTAATGTGTGACCACATGTCCCTAAGATGCCCCTGGACATCAGGTTCTGGGGCGCAATGGCTAATGTGAAAGTGGAGAATGCCCTTGTGAAGGAGAAAAGCTGCACATCCCCAAAAAGAAAATAAAAGAAGGTGGTTTTCATTACTGTTGAGCCTCAGTGCGGGCAACTGTGTGCTCCAGTTTATCTGGAAGGTTCAATCTTCTAAAAGTAAAGCAAACCGGAGCCTGCAGCCTGAGCGAGCCCTGCCTTTCAGGCAGGTGTATCCGGTGGAGAACAAAACACGGCCCTGTGGTTTCTCCGCCACCGCCACCAAGGCAGCGGGGTTCAGCACATTCACAAAGCCGCCTGCGGGGAGGGGTGCGACCGCACACAGCAGTGCAGGGCTCAGGTACAAACCTCCCAGGCTCTTTCGGTTCGGAAGCCAGCACTGATTCGGACCAGGCAACCCTCAGTGAACCAGGGCCACCCTGCCTGTCCCACCCAGAATTCTGCTACTAGAGACCACACAGAGTGGCTGCAGCGGAAACGCGTCTCACGAAACCATGCCCCCATGTCCCGGGTTCAACGCCAAAAGACAAGCCGGTGTCAGGCTGCTCTGTGGAGCGGATGGTGTTCTGAGCCAGCAAGGTGTTGGAGAGGGCTTGTCACCTGCTCTCCTTCGGCATCTGAGTCCCCAATGACTTTCCCTGATGTATCTTTTGGATTTGGTTTGATGAGTGGACTGGATGTAACAGACTGGGTTATCTATGGGGGCTTCCAAGGCCTTCATTTATCCTCATGCATCCGAGCCTCCACCCACTTTGCAGATCCTGAGCTGGAGAAATGGGCCTGAGTTGCTGAACTCTGAGGTCTGGATCAAATCTCTGGCAGATTCCTCCTCCTGCACCTCCTCAGGCCTCTGGATTAGTGGCATATTCTTCTTCTGAGCAATCACCATTCCCAACAGACAGCAGTACTGAGGCAGAGGAGTAACTAACACTTGTCCAGCTCTGGCTGCCTTCACTGACCCATCCCACTTAATGTAGAAAGCGCCATGTAATGTGTGTTTGTACGTAACCCCCTCCCCACTTGAGAAAACTGACTCACACGCTCAGGTGATATCAAAGATCACCCAGAGTGGAGAGTCAAGCCCAAATGGTCTGTCATGTTCTTACTCATAAATCATGGTGCAGCCTCTTGAGTCAGAGCCATCTGAGTTCAAATCCAGGCTCTCTTTCTCTCCTAGTAAAGTATGTTCTTGGGCAAGTCACTTTATTACCCTTGACCCTGTTTGCTTATCTGTAAAGTGAGGGTGAAAGCAGTGTCCGCTAGTGTTGACTAGGAAGAAAATGAGTTACATGAGATAAACCAGGGTACATACTTTGCATCCAGGAGGAGCTCAATAAATGCTAAATATTGTTAGCAACATAATCGTGGCCCAAAGGATGGATCCAATGCCTCTTTACTCCTCTAATGGCTATCCTCTTACTTCACAGGTACCTTCCGTGTCTCTTCAGGTCGCCTCTGCACCTGCTGTGGGGACAGCGGGCCCACAGGACAGGGAAGCTCACCCTCTTCTGACAACTGCTCCCATTCAGAGCTGCAGGCGGGGGACCCATGGCAGGTCCCACAAAGCACTTGCAGACCGGCAGGAAGTTTTGAAGACAGTGACAGAATCCAGGAGATAGATGGCATCATAGAGCTGTTTGTCGTCAAAGGCAGGGGGCTCGACCTGGAGATCTCTGAGAACAAGTCAGTGTGCTGTGGGTCTGTGCGCAGCCGGGACTTCTCAGACCACGAGTCCACTGTGGGAGTGTCTGGGGAGCAGCCAAACGTGGTGAGTGCCTTACAGTTTGCAGAAATGCTGCATGTGATGGTTTTAAAGCAGGAGACACTGCTCCTAGCAAGAGGTGAAGTCCAGCTCCTTGATCCTTGAATAGGGGCAGGACCCACTTAACAAAGCTGCAGACTAAAAGGGGCCTTATAGAATGCTTGCTCTTCAACTCTGCCTGCCAAGGTTGGAGGAAGCCGAGTGATGGTGAAGAGGCCAGGTGCAGCTACTCTCGTCCTCGGTGCCAGCCAGGCTCTGTCACTCTCTGACTAATTTCATCAGCAAACCTAAATGAGGCACATGCCCTGAGCTTCGGGCAGCCAGTGTCGTGCCTTTGAATCTAAAGTGGTGTCTGCGGCCCTACCACCCTGAACGTACCCAGGCTTGTCTGAATCTGACATGTGTGCTGCAGTCAATAACCAGAACACTACAATGTGTGTCATAAAGCTTTGCTTAAAGACCAGGGTTAGTCATCATATTACATTGATATTTTTATCCTGAGGAACTATTCACTTAGCACTTACAATACTTCCATAATACATAAAAATTCATTGCTGTTCAGTGCTTATCAAATACCTTTATGATTTTCAGTGATCGTTTTTATTAATTTATGAGAAAATAATGTGGTAACAAGACCTGGAAATATGAGTCCCTGTGAGTGTTCCCCAAGGCCAGGTAGAGAGCCTGGCATTGGAGCAAGCCTGAGAGGCACTCTGTAGCTCTCTCTGTCATCAGAAATGGAGGCACTTGAGAGGCAATGGCCTCTTGGGTACCGTAGGAAGCAGGCCTGGAGCTGAACAGAAGCACGGCCTGGATCCTGGCCACTGTGGCACATCAGGCTGGAAAACAGCAATTCGGACGTTGTCTGTTAACTATCAGCCACCTGCGGAGTGTTTCTGGAGCTTAGTCCGCAGTGCTTGTGGTTATAAAAATAACATCCCCCAGCTCCAGGACAATGGGTGTTTTTATACATACTTATATATGTACACACACAATCACACATCCGCACAGGACCCCTCTGTCTTGCTAAGTGAGCAAGTAACTTAACCTCAACTTGTCTCTTTTGTCATCTCTAAAATGGAGCTAATAATGCTTCCCTCAAAGGACTGTTGGAATGCAAATGAGCTTAGATTATTTACAGTAATAGAATGAAGTACGCTCAGCAAATCCCAGGCACTACAGATCCACACATACGCGCACACATGCAGCAAAGAGATTGGAAGAAACTGTCACAAGGAGTTAATGTGTTTATCTCCGGGCCTATCTCTGGGTGATTTTTTTTTTCAGTACTTGAAATTGAACTCAAGGCCTCCATACTGAACTACAGCTTCGGTTCTTTCTTTATTTCTTATTTTGAGACTTAGTCTTGCTAAGTCACTGAAGGGCCCAGGCTGAGCTCAAACTCACAAACCTCCTGTCTCAGTTTCCCAGAGTGCTGGATACTTTTAAATTTTTCTTATTTATATTCTATAGCATCGACACAGCTATAGTGAATCTTTATTTCTTTCATTACTTTTTTTAAAATATCACCTCAACCAAGACTATAAAGGAAACCTAAAAAACAGTGGTTATTGCAAAGATGGGAGGATTAGAAGTAATGTTTTTAATACTTTAAATTTAGTCTTTAGGATTCAATATTTATGTATTTACTTACTTGCTTCTATCTTTTTGAAACAGGGTCTCACTATGCAGTTCAGGCTGACCTTGAATACACTTTGTAATCCAGGCCGGCCTCAAACTTGCAATGATCTTCCTGCCTCAGCCTCCCAAGTGTTGGGATTACAGTCATGCACCACGATGGCCAGTGGTTCAATATTTTAAAAATTGACTTAAAAAGTGGGATTTTTTAGTTGTGAGAAAATCAAGATGGAGGGTGAATTAACACTTTGCCATGTGGCAAATACACAAGACACAGATATTGGTTAGATAGCAAGATGGAGACTCTGGGGGCAGAAGCAGTCATGGTGGGCTTTCCAGAGTGGTGCTGCTCAGAGTACACGTAGGAGAACAGGTGCCTTATTTATGGGACCGCATTCTGTTTCTCTCTCTCTCTTTCTCTTTCTCTCTCCTTCCCTTCCTCTCTGTCTCTCTCTCAAATTACACCAGCTGCCGAGGGAATCCAGAACTCACTCTTCTCTTCTGGAGTTTACTTCCCAATGGACAGAGTACACATCCTCAGGTAGTTTTGCAGTGGAATGTCACACAGCGCCCCGTGCCGGGGTCAGTGGGTACACGGCATGCTAGCCTACTGCAGCGTATAGCAACAGTGGTTTCTAGGAAGTGGAGTTTCTTAGAAAATGTCTTCAGAAGTTCCTGCTCCTGCAACAACACACCATAGACTGGCGACTTCAGCTACACACATTTCTTTTTCATGATTTCAAGGCTGGAAGTCAAAGGGCCAGACTGATAGAATTGGGATCTGGTATGGACCTGCTTCCTGACCGGCACACAGACACCTCTGCATATGGGACAGGGGTGCGGGCGGCAAGGAGAGAATGCTCCTGTCTCTTCCTCTCTTTAGAAATGCCCCTGATCTAAGTATCTCCCAATGGTGCAGCTCCTAGTTCCATCACACGGGGCATTAGGAGGGAGGGGATGGGCACATCTCAAGGATGGAAAGCTGGGCGGAAGCAAAGGTCCAGAAGAATACAACAAACATATACAGTGTACACAACAACCATAAGCAGTTTGGTACTGCCAAAAAGAATATGCTTTAAGGTTGTTTTGTTTTGCTCACCAAGGAATCTTTCCTTCAAATAACAAATAATGATGCATAGACACTCAGTAGATAAAATAATGTTAGCTGTGCAGGGGCAGAAGTGGTCACCTCTCCCCCAGACACTCAAAGCAGGGACAGGGGACCAGATGTCCAGCAGCATGGAGGCCACCAGGATGGGCCTGCCAGAGGAGGTCAGGGCAGGTCTTGAGGCCCCGTGTGCTGAGCCTTCACCAGGAACACCATGGTTGCCGTAAGTGGTATGAAGTCTGAAGAGAATGGCACCGAACTGTACTTTAGAAGGAGGAACTGAAGCATGGGGAGGAAGAGTTCCAGTCCAGGGGAAAGGTCACAGCTGCAGCTGAGACCATAGGGACAAGTGGGGCCACTGGAACACTTGACTAGTGCTATCTGTTAGAAAAGATCGCCCACTCAGGTTTCCCAGAAGCAGGCCTGGCCGCCTCCTGTGATGCCAGCCTTTGGCAGGGATCCCACAGCCCAGTGTTCATACTGAGGACTTTTCCAGCAGCTGGTCACCTGCGGTGAAGTCCCACCACCCCAGGCAGATGAATGCTCATTTTAAAGAAAAAGAGAGCACACTAATGGAAGTGAGTGGCTGCCGAGGTTAAATCATGATACTCACAAGTTTGGCCAAACACGGGCTGGGATGTCGCTGTGAAGGAATTCTTAGATGAAATTAATACTTGAATCAGTGGACGTGAAGCAGATTGGTCTGCAATAATGTGGTGGGCCTCATCCCATTGGTTGCATACCTTAATAGGAAAAACTTTGACTTCCCCCAAAGAAGAGAGAAGTCTACCTACAGACCACTTTCCATCCTCAGCTGCAACAGTCACTTCCCAGGGTCTCCATCCTGCCAGCCTATCCTGCAGATACTGGCTTTCCAGTATCATGTAAGCCCATTCCTTTCTAGCATCATGTAAGCCCATTCCTTAAAATATACATCTCTAGATAAATGAGTAGGTAAGTGGGTAGTTATAGATGACTTGTACATATAAGGTATAAATGTAGCTATAAATGCAGATCTATATCATTAATTCTGTTTCTCTGGAGAACCTTAATGCTGTGGCTTGCTCTCTTGTCCAGCTAGCTGGAGACAGAAAGTGTCGATTTGCAATGCATCACTATGTCACCACATTTCTCTCACCATGATGGATTCAGAATGTGGAGCAGGTTGTGGTCTCAGTTGGAGTTCCTAAAGCATAGCTCTGATAACACCACTATTCTGTTCAAAACCTTCCAATAATTCTCCCTATATCTTCAATAGAACCACAATTAAGCAGCCTACTATTTGGAGATTTTAGATTTAAACTCCATTCCTGGTCCTACCTCTGATGACCTCTGATGACTGGTCAGTTGATTATTGTGTCCCAGTACTTCTCTCCCCCTAATTAGATTAGACATCGCCACTCTGCCTTGGAACTCACAGGCCCGAGTCAAGGAGTAGCCGTTCTCGTTCCCTTGATCTGGGGCTTGCCCACATAATATGCTTTTGTCAATAACACGCCGTTAGACATGGCAGATGCCACTCATAGCAGACACTTGAAATGTCTGTGAGTGTGGCTGAACTGAGAGCAAGTGGGCCCTAACAAAGAGAAGGAAAGAACAGCAGAACCCCCTCAGGGAGATTTTTCTATTATTCAAATCATCAAGAGTAACAGCTGCCCCATCAGAAACTTTTTCTTGGAAATCCAAATTTTACACTCTGCTGTAGTGTGAAATTGTTTCCTTTTAAGAAATGAACAGCCTGTGTTTCTTCAGGGTTTGTTAAATCGCTTATCATGTGGGGTGTTTACTTTACAGGCCAATGGATTTCTTCGAATCTTAAATCAGTGTTTTGGAGAAAGTGTCTTAAAATGATATCTTGCTTTATTTTTACCATGTAGTAAGGCAATAAAAAACATCTTAACAACTGACACCAGACTCCCAATTTGAGTGTAAAAGGTCTTTGCTTAGGACAAGAACTTTATAGGTCATTTGGGATGGAAAAGTGAGATCCCTAAGGCATGGGAGGAGAGCAGAGGCAAAAATGAGAGCTGATGGAGAAGTAAATAAGGATGGTGGGAGTAGTGTACAGAGGAATAGAGCTAAAAGGAGACAAGAGGAGAGTAAGCAAAGGCCTTTCCTGCTTGCTTAGTGACAATGTGTTAGCTGGATACCGGAACTTGTTAGAGATTTCGTTTTCCAGGCTCCATTGTGAAAAGGTTTTGGCCCAGATAGGACACTGTAGCCAGGAAAGCCACAACCGGAAGCAGGAAGCCCCATCTCCCCTGCCCTTAGGAAGTTACCTGTGACGCCATCTTCCCGCCCCTGGAAATTTACATATGGCGCCAAACCTAGGACCAATGGGCTACCTGTGTATCCCTAATGCCCGCCTTAGGTTCCACCCCAAACCGAGGCTATTTACAGGCCCCCGCGCCACGTGTCCGCCGGAGAGATCGAAGGACACCAGCGGTGGGGGTGCTGGTCATCTCTCTCCGTGTTCTCAGAATAAAGGCCGCTTTTATTTTATATTTCTCATCTTTTGTTAATATTTTTCATCTTTTGGAAATAACCCTAGCACATTGCAGCCAGTGTGGTCATGTGACCGTGGTCCTGACGAGGTGATATGTGCATCTATTTCCATAAAAGGAAGTCCTTGCCTCCATCCCTGCTCTGTCCTGCTTCTGATGGGCTGTGTATGAATGCGGTTTGACCCAGGTCTGACCACATAGATAAGGATACAGCCACTCCCAGAGGACAGAAGGAGCTGTGCCTGGAGTGACTCTAGGATCACAGCTTCCTCGCAGCCTGGACTGCTCACTTCTGCACTGCTAGAGAGATAACGCCTGTTAGCCTTTGGGGAGTGGGAAGTGAATGTTGTCGTTTGAGCAGTTTAGCCTACTCTTATGATACCAGAAATCACTATGGGAATTTTGAGACATAGAGATAAGTCTCATTCAGTTTTTGAAATTTGGCTTTTCTGTAGAGTAAAAACTCTACTTTTTGACCTGGAGGAAAATCCATTAAAAACATAAAGGCCTTATGGGAGTGAAAAGCTTGATCAGAATGAAAGGAAGAGACCAGTTTGCACGGCTAGGTTGGCAGACTGTAGACCAGAGAGGATTCAAGCAGGACAAGGGGAGGACTGGAATAACTCCACACGGGCGGGAGCTCCAGCCAAAGCTTCCACAGCCACATGAGCTCACCTTGCCCTGATGGGAGCCTCAAGGATGTGGAATGGGGATGACTGTAGAAGGTGAGATAACTCCAATAATCACCTGGACCAACGCAGGGTGACAAATCCTAGAAGCAGCAAAGTATCATTAAGAATACAGAGCACAGAGTGTGTGTGGCCGTTCCAACTCCTCTTCACTACCTGTGACAAGGGAATGTCGAGAACTTACTTGGATTCTAAGCCTCAGTCTTCTCATTGGTGAACTGGATGTAGTAACATCTACCTCATAGCATTCTTTTAGTGAAGTAAAAGGCATAATGTATACAAAGCATTTTGCAGAGTACCTGACATACAATGGAGGATTAAAAAGGATTAGCTTTTATTAGTAATGGTAATATTATTTCATTGTAATATAAATACCAAATTATTATTCAGAACTTTCCAACTTTCGCTTGGGGCAAAGTTATATGCTTATAAATTGTGATTGTTAACTGCTGTGTCAACTGATCGGGTTAGCATAGTTCAGGGTGTGACTGACGGATGTCCTGAAGGAGACCCACTCTGGGTGTGGTAATAGGCCTGGCTGGAATGAAAAGGGAAAGAAGGAAGACTTGTTTCTGTTTCTTCAGAGAAGCTCCAGTCACCATTGTTTTTGGATGTCTGTCAATAGGCATCCAGCTCAGACCCTTCATTTCCTGATACAGATTCCAAGGGACTCTGCAGTGAGCTCCAGGCTTTCCTCCTCTGACTGGGTTGTTCAGCTCTCCAGCATGCAGATGGCCCTTTTACATTTTTCCCACACTGACTGCAGGCAGCCATTGTATCCTACTTCTGCACATATGCATGTTATATTAAATATGTTACTCTAGTGAACTCTACTTGACAAAGATTTCAGTACCAGAGAAGCAGGAACATTGCTGTGACTACCTGATTGTGGGATTCAGAAGTCTTTAGAACTGGCTTATAGGAGGAGTGTGGAAAAGTCTGGAGATACTGTCTAGAGAAGCTCTAAAATGCTATGAGCCAAGCTTGATGAAAGAGTTTGGTAGTAAAAACCAGGCTCAGGGACTTTCTGTTTAGAAAGAAGGACTTCATTGGCAGTTGGACTTCAGGCATGTGCATTATACTCTGGCAGAAAATTTGCCTGCATTTGTTCATGTCAAGAGATATTGTGAGAATTTGAAATTAAAGGCAGTGGACTAATTAACCATAGAAGGACTTCCAAGTCTAATGCTAAAGAAGTGATATGGCTATGATTGGAAGACTTTAGTCAGCCTTATCTTGAGAATCAATAGCAAATGCCCCAGCAGAATGAGAAAAAGTATGAGTTTTGCCAGAAAGGAAGCTCCAGTAAAACTGCAGCCTGTAAAGATGGAGCAGAAGACAACTTGGTTTCTGCAAAGATTAACATTAAAAAGCCAAATATTTTGGAACAGGAAAGTAGAAAAAATGACCTGAGGATATTACAAGAATCAGCAGGACTCCACGCTTTGCAGCCTCAAAAATAACAATGCTGTAAGACTTTGCTTTGAGAAGAGAACGCCAGAGCACCATGTCCCATAGTGGCCACACCCTAGGAATTTGTTCCTCCAGATTGGGTTCACAGTGCTCAGCCATCTAAGCACTTTTAATGTTTAGTTGGTGCTATGGATTAAAACTTGTGGTGAACTTAACACCAGCTGAATTAAATCAGCATGGTGCTGAGCATAGATGGCCCACCTGAGGAAAGTTGCCAACCTAAATAGAGACTTAGAGAAGAAGAGTGAGGCATTGTGGGTTTCTCCAAGTATTGCTCTTTTGAGCTGTTGGTTCTTCTGGAGGAGCTCGTCATGACTAGCTTTCCCAGTGTGAATTCAACCATGGTCATCGGAGGAGCTCAGGACCTTGTTGGTGAGAGTGGCTGTGGTTCACTTTAGGGGAGCTCTGGTCCTTACATTGAGCATTGCTTCCTAGCTCCAGAGGGAAAGATGTGTGTCATTTAATTTCCAGGAGAAACTTATCATGCTGGCTTTCTGGTATGTACTCAACTGTTCTTATCTTTGGAAGAGCTCAGGATTTCTGTGTCACTGAGGATGACTATGATACTTTTCAGGGAAGCCCTGGTTCTTATTTTGAGCATGACTTCTCAACTCCAGTGTAGAGCCCTCAACCTATCAGCACAGCTCCTCAGCCCACTGGCATAGACTTTCTAGCTTCCATCACTGACCTTTGGGCCTTCCCAGTGCAGATCCATAAAACAGACTGTGTGAGTCTTTCTCGTGGGCTCTAGAACTCCAGCTGTACTCATGGGAGGCATTTTCATGGGCTGTAGATTTTCATCTGGACTCATACAGAACATTGCTGTAGGATCCAGGGCCTTAGCTGAGTATTTTGAGTCTTTAGTGATGTGGACAGATTTCCTGCATTGTCTTGTTTAATTTTGGGTTGACCATGATAAAATAATATTGTAAATTCTGGGTCCTGATTCTAATTGTTCTCCTTACAACCCATGACTACAACAGTTGGCTACTACTCCAGCTGGTAACAGACTTTGGCATCACCCAAATGGTGCTGGTTTTATGTGGGTGCAGAATGCAATAGTTGTGGGGTCAGGAAGGCTTCCACCCAGATTTCAGAAGAAGGTCTGGGAGACCAGGCAATGTACTCCCAAGAGGATTGTGTATTAAGTTGTGAACATGTAGGCAAAAGTGAAGTGGAGACCTGAGAAGGTTGGAAAAGTAAGAAACACAGATAGTCTAAGGAAATTCACAACAATTGCACAAAGACAGCCTAAAAGAAAGACTATGAGGATTATAACCACTCATAATGCTATAGGGGGGCAGAGCCACTCAAGCTCTTAGGAGTTACATCTTGCCAGAGATTGTGCTGGACATGGAACAATGGGAGTTAATTAAAGCCTTGCTGGATTTTGGTCCTGCTTTGCTCCTATTCTTCTCTTGCCCCGTATTTCTACCTTTTGGGATGGGAATCTTTATCTTCTGTCATTGTATGTTGGAAATGTTTAGTATTCTTTTCATTTTTCACAGGAGCTCACAGCTAAAATTTGTCTTAAAGAAAAGAACTTGGAATTGTGCTATTCAACAATTCTAAATTGTTCTGTTAGGATATGGGGGACACTTAGAGAGGAACTAAATGCATTTTGCACCCAGACATGAGTCCTTTAGAGTATATCAAGATGTTCCCCTAAAGTCTCATGTACTCATAGGTAGCAGTATTGGGAGGTGACTGGATCACATATGTGTGATACTGGATTAGTCCACTGATGGGTTATAGCTGGATGTGATGTTGAGAAGTGAAACTTGGCAGGAAGAGATGGATCACTGTGGGTATGGGCTGGAAGGGTGTATAAATATATCCATCCACCTCCCCTGATGCTTGCTTTCTGCCTGTCTTGCCATGAACGGTTTCTCCTCTACATGTTTCTACTGTGCTGTCCTGCCTTGGAGCCAGTCAACTATAGACTGAAACCTCTGCAACTGTGAGCCAAAACAAACCTCTCCTCCTTTAAATTGGGCAATTTGTGTTGAGTAACTTGTCCAAACATCAAGAGAGTAAATGAGACACGTTATTTTGCATTTCACCTGAGGAATGGAGGAGGGGAGAAGTATGTAGAACCAATTATCAGGAACTCCGCGGTACAGATGATAGAACAGAGAAGTTGAGAAAGGGGCTTCTGGGCTGGGGATTTAGTTCAGTGGCATAAGCACCTGCCTTGCAAGCAGGCAGTCGTGAGTTCAATCCCCGGTACCAATGAAAAAAAAAAAAAAGAAAGAAAAGAGAAAGGGACTCCTCCTAGTCAATTTGAAATGCTATAGCAAAACAACATAGTCTGGAAACCTATCAGTGATTGAAATGTATTTCTTAGTCTTGGACCATGGTAAATCCAAGATCAAAGGATTGACAGATTCTTTGTCTGGTATGAACCCACTTTCAGGTTCATAGACAAAGAGTGCTTCCTTGCTGGGGCCTCACATGGTAATAAAGGCGATAATCTTTTCAGGGACCTCCTTTCCAAGGACATTAATCTCACCTTCATGGCTGAATCACCTCCCAAAGACCCCTCCTAATACCACCTTCTTGGAGGTGAGGATGTCAACATGCGAATTTGGGAGATAGAAACATTCGGAGCAGGGCTGGGGATTTAGTTCAAAGGCTCAAGCACTTGCCTGGTAAGCACGAGGTCATGAGTTCAATCCTTGGTACCTCCTCCCCCCCAAAAAAGAAAAAAGAAATGAAACATTCAAAGCAGCGAGGGAGATTCCAGTCAGTGGCAGAACCAGAAATAACCTGCATATCCATCATTTAAATTTAAGGCATTTTAGCAGAGCCATGTTGAAAAGAAAATAATAACGTTTCACTGAATTCTCAGGCTGCCAGGTCACCCCCACACTTCCCTGCTGCTTGCCCGTGTTCCCTTTTAGTAAACAACCCACCGTCAGCTCAGGAACCCAGGAAGAAAGCCACTGCCACTCTGCGCCGTTTTCCATTAACATTCATTTCTAATTAGTGCTCAAGGAGAGTCTAATCCATCTCCAAAACTGCTCTCCAATTCACCCACTTCCCGCTGCCTCCACGGCTCCCGCCTACTTCAAGCTGCCCACAAAGCCTCTTGATTGTTGCCCACATTTGCTCCTCACTTTTCGCTCCTCCCAGCAGCCCAGGAGATTTTTAAAAACCAAAATGTAATTATTCCTGTCCCTGTTTTAATAGTGTGCTGTTCACCAGCTTCCCGCTGTCACAGGATAAAGCCCGACCAGCCTGGTTAGCTTCTCACACGCCTTTCTGGCTCTCTGAGCACAAATTACATGTTTTCCCCTTTCTAGAAACAAGTTCTCTAGTTCCTCCACCTGGGACGGCTCTTTCTTTCCTACCTCCCTCCACTCAGCCTATTGATTCATTCAAAAAGTATTTTTATCAATCTTCTATTATGTGCCAGGCAGGATTCCTGGCCTCAGAGGTAATTAACCTTTTTTGTACCATAAACCTTGTTGGTAATCTGGCAAAATCTGTATACCCTCTCTCAGACTGAGGCTTTTTAAATGCATAAAATAAAAAAGAGGAGGCCATGTTGGAACTTAGGACGCTGGGAAACCAAGCAAGCAGCTCCCCTCCCTGGTAAATGGCTGCAGTGTGGCAGACTACCACCCCTCCAGGGGTAGAATCACCAGTGTCTTCTGAGATCCACACTATGTTGGAACTTACGAAGCTGGGAAACCAAGCAACCAGCCTGCCTCCCTGCTAAGCAATAGTGAACTTACTGGTGCACGGCCTAAAATCAAACATCCCACTTTGCATACCCCCCCATGTCCTGTCCCCCCCCCTCAGTTAGCAAATGGGAACCAGAAATCTGAGCATCTCCTGGGAGGTTGACCATAGCAAATAAGGGGGATTTCTTTCTACCATCTCTTTGAAGGCAAATATTTTTATTACTGTTTTGCTCTATTCTGATTAATGGTACTGCTCTATTCAATATTCTGTTTTGATAAATTCTAGAATGTTCTGTATTTCATTTTATTTTGGTATACGTGATTGAAACAACAACTATTGTAAAGATAACGAAATATACTGTGATACATATTACTGTTACCCCAGTAACCTGCTGTGAAGTTCTGTACCAATTTCACTGTACGATTTTAGTTGGCTTTATTCGCTCTTGTTCTGTTGTATTTTACTACTTTCAAAATAAAATTTTAAAAAAAGAATGACTAAGTGAAACAGAAAGTGTCAAGGATTGCTAAGAATGTTAAAGACAATTTTCACACTTATAATGGTATGACTACCCATTGGAAAATTGCTTGGCAACATACATAGTAAAGCTAAAAAGACATTAAAAAAATAAAAATAAAAAAGAAGACTATAAAATAAACTAAATTGGCTGAAATTTTTACCAAACTGTTTTAAAACTGATCGTTAGCAATACACAAATTTCTTTATTATGGCATTAAATAACAAGATCTAGAAGTGGGAGTAAAAATGTAATTTCATGTTAGTGATTAACATAAATGATATTTCAAGATATCAATAAAGCCATAGTATATGATAAGTCTCAAGATCAGCAAATACTACTGTGATTTATTACATATATATATTGCACATATAATATATTTTTTCTTTTTGAGACAAGATCTCACTATGTAGATTATGCTGGGCTTAAACTCACAGTGTATCATAGGCTGACTTTGAATTCACAGTGATCCTTCTACCTCAGCCTCCCACGCGCTGGGATTACAGGCATGGACCACCATGCCTGGGTATTGCTTATATTCATGATGGAAAGAAATGCTAAATTTCAGTCAGGGGTTAATGAAAAGAAAGATGTAACTTTGTAGTCTTCTTGTGGGGGGTAGATTGAACCCAGGGCTTCATTCATGCTAGGCAAGTACTCTATATTGAGCTACATTCTCAGCCCTCAAAGCATACACATTATTTTTCTGTGCAAATGCATGGAGGCCAAATTCCATCCACAAAAGCCCAGAGACTTCTAGGTTTAGTAAAATTCAGGGAAACTAAGCAGGAAGGCAGATTTACACAGGAGCTCAGTGATAACAAATATGACAATTTCGGGTTATAATGAGTCATTTAAAAAAATAAATAATGATTGAGTGTGATAATTAGAAGAGGACCAGACCACTGCAGAAGGTGACCCCAGCAGAACCCAAAGGTAGAGAGAAGGAGCTAGTTTCATGAAAATCCAGAGGAAAGTGTCACAGGGGAGGGAACAGGAAGAAGCTTGCATTAGCCAGGCACAGGGAACTCGGTGGACGCCACACGGAGTAGCAATATGAAGTGGGCAAAACAGGAACATGTCAGCCCTAAAGGCCGGTATAGAAAATCCCTAAGCTCCTGCCTGCGTTCCCTCCTCTGGAAAGCTGGGATGGCATTGACATCTAGCGAGTGAAAGGTCCTGACTGATACACAGGTCCTCCCTGAGCCCCCACATCTGCCATGGTGGCACCTCGTCAACCCTCCCAGTTGTCAGAGGATCAATTTGTTGGAGGTCACATTAAGGTATCATAAGACAAAGTGGGATTCAGTCTCACCTGTCTGACTCTAAGCCCTTTTGCTCGTCGATAAAGCATAAACCATTGCAAAGCACATTCACTCACCTCCCCAACTGCTCCCCAAACACTCTGTCTCCCCTTCCTTTCTCCAACCAGAGTGGGGCCTCCAAGGAGGATAAATTTAAATTCAAAGTCAGCAGCTAAAATCTTCGTGACCTGAGGGAAGCCACTTAGCCTTGCTGTTAAAACCAGCATAACCACAGCAACCCATTTGCGTTCAAAAATCAGCCAAAATCCATGGAGAAGAGATCCTCTATTCTCTCTAAAGTGACTGGTTCTCCCTCCTCTGGCTCCCTGAAAAAGTAGGCACACCCTATGGAGTTTCTGCCAGCCACTGGGACTCTGTCCTGTGACAACAGCCACTCCAAGGCCTTCTAGGCACTTTTGGCACTGTCCTTCCCCAAGAGAAGTTTCTTTCAAGAGGTAGATCAGGGCTCCAGATTTTTAGGGATCAGGCTTTTGCCTCACCAGTCTCAACCCATCCAGGTAGCAAGTCCTTGCCGGTTTCAAGGAGGTGACCAAAGAAAGGAGACTTGGGTGGAGGATGAGGGCTGTGGAAACCTGTATTTGACCCAGTCTTGCTTTTCTCTATTTTTCAACCATTCTCCAACAGCTGGCCTCAGATCCCCATCCCCACGCCCTTCAAAGTCGTGTCATCTTCCGTGTGTGCTTTGGCCTCAAGTACTGGGAAAGGGTCTTCCCTCTTTACCCAGGCTGCAGGGCCACAGGTTCCCTGCCTCTGCCTCCTGCCTCCAGGATGAGACAGCAGCTGTTCTGTTTCCTTTCTTGATAGCTTTACCCATCTCCTGTGGACCCTACCGAAAGAGAGTCAGTTCAATCCTGTGCCCCACGCACAACCTGTTTTCAGCTGAGTTATGCATCTTCGCACCCTCTTTTATTTCACTGTCGCCTGCAAGACTGAGGGCACTCCGACATGAAGGAGGTGAACTTTTCAGTGTCCCCACTTGACCCAGCCTTGTGCCGAGAGCACACACATTCCCTCATTTAAGCCATGTAATTATACTATGGGGTCGGCGCCGTTATTATCCTGCCTGATAAAAGTTATGATTTTTCCAAGACAGACAAGCTGATATTTAGAAAATTACTGAAGGTTGCCAATAGGTTTTCCCTCAGAGTGGTAGAGAAGCAAGATCCAAAAAAGGAAAAGAAAAAGGCCTGCGAGGACCGCCTTAGAGTGTAAGATGGCATGGGGCAGCCGCCATGACCTTTTATTCAGTTTGACAGGGGGTGGAGCTTGAAGGGGCGGGGAGAGTGACGTTCGGACAGCTGATTGGAGGAATGTTGGCATGCGTGAAAGCAGGGAGTTCATTTTTCCGGTTTGGAAGAGAAACACGGAAGTCAGTGTTGAAGGGAGGCGCAGTGCAGCGCCATGTTGGGCACGCCCGCGCTGAGCCTGGCAGCGCTTCACATGGGTGGGACCCATCAGTTTTGAATTCAAGTCTCCTGACTCCCTGACTCTTCTTGGCTCAGATATTGTCCACTGGTCAAAGAATGGGTCCTGATCTTTCTGGTGGCAGTGAACCAAAATTTTTCTTCGCGCCCAGAACTGACTTGTCAACACGAGGTGGCGTGGCTAATGTTGTGTCATGGAGCATGTTACACCTACCGTCAAATGAGCACAGATACCTCTGTGAATGGAAAGAGTGAACCGTCCAGTCCTCACTCCAGGCGCTTCTGGAAACAAAGGCTTCGGCTGACTCATTTGCTCTCAGACACTTCATGGTGGCAGCAGGCTCTTCTTTTGATGTGGCTTTCCTCTCTAGATTATCTTGTCAAACTGCTAGAGAGAAGTAAAATACCCTCCACTTGACTGAATTCCTACTTGTCTTGGCTGCAGGATCTCAGGGAGGGGGAGAAAGCCAAGGTGGGGGTCCCCGCAGCCTGACAATCTGCCACTCACATCAGGCAGATGGAAGATAGAGAGGAGCTGGATGATTTCCTAGGAGCCGGTACACGTCCGACAGGACCGGGCATGAGCAGGGAGGAAATAAACACCACAGAAGAGGTTTGGTTTTGTTTTAAAAGGAAAAAATAAAAACGATGGTACAAAATTTCAAAACAAGTTAATAGGAAATAACAATGGTTAATACTTTGCATATTGTTATCTTCAAGGTAGTTGCTCAAGTTATAAGCTATAGACATAAGTTGATCAAATAATATAAGCACAAACCTTTCTTTTCAATGAACTAATAGAAATTAGTACTGTAACTGTCTTATTTATATTGTAAATATGTATTTTCCCTTTTTCTTCCTTTTTTTCTCCTTTCCTCAATCCCAGTTTCTCTTTCCTTTTGAAGTTTCTTCCCATTTCATAATATTTACTGTACATTATGGATCTTGTTTACCCTTTCAGCTTACTGTTATACTAGGGAGGTAATGCAATGTTTACACATGTGAGTCTTATTCATTTCACTCAGGAGTATGGTCTCAAGTTGCATCTGCTTCCCTATACAAGTCTCAAGTTTATCCTTTTTATGGCTAAGTAGTACTCCATTGTATAAAAATGGCACAATATTTTTATACATTCCTTAGTTGATGGGCATTTGGGTTGTTCTCAAGACCTGGCTATTACAAACTGTGCTGCTATAAACATGGTGCACATAGACCACTATGATATGATGTTTTTAATTCTTCTGGGAAGTAGAGTTTGTTAGGAGAAATAAGAGGTTCATTTGTTGTTTTTTCTCAGCCTCTGTCTCACTAGAAACCCCAGGACCTCGTCTTCCTTGGCCATAAGCTTTCACGTGATGGGGGCACTTCCTTTCTTCCCCTGCTTGGTATCTCTTTCTCTGCGAGCTGGTGCCTTCCAAGGACAGGAATGCAGCCCCTGCCCCACCACTTCCCAGCATGCACCTCGGTTTGCACTCAGCGTGGGTACTCAGGCCCCTTCTGGGAATGAACTCCCAAAGCTCAGCCCAGAGGCAGCCCCAAAGGTGCTGTGCAGCTGGATCCATCTCCTCCTGGGAAGCACTTGCCCCGGGCTTATGAAAGCACATGCTCCGAGATGAGGGGCCCCCAGGCACAGTGACCTTGAGGTGCTATAGATAGAGACTCCTATCTCTAGGAGTGCCACCCTGCCACGGGGGATTTTGTAATGTGACAGAGGCTCTATTCCGTGGTTTCATTGCTAACTTGCATTTGAGTTAAGAACATGTTTTTGCCTTTTCTCGAGTTGTGACTTATATCCCCACCTAGGTATGCTCGAGCTCAGAGTTGAATTTTGAAGCAGCATTTAAAGGGTTGAAGCAGTCAGGGCTTTCATTGTACCACATGTGAATATGTGGACATCCTCTGTATGTATGTGTGTGTGTGCGCGCGCGCATATACTCAAAGCCTAACCTTAGCATTAGGTTCAGCCACCCAATCAGTCATTTTATATTTATTACTTATGTTTTGAACAGGTTAAGAGTATAAGCCAGGCATGGTGGTTCATGCCTGTAGTCTCAGCACTCGAGAGGCTGAAGCAGGAGAATCATTGCAAGTTCAAGACCAGCCTGGGCTATAAGGGGAGCTCAAGCCCAGCCTGAACTACATAGCAAGACCTCATCTCAAAAAGACAAAAAAAAAAAAAAAAAGAATATAACAGAAAGCCATATGTCAAGATGCCACCATTAGTACTGATGACACTAGGTAAGGGGTACATGAACTTGCTCCCTGAAGCCCAGAGCCAGATAGATTTCCTGTCATTCTCAGGGGCTCAGCTGATGGGGTATATGGGGAGGGACTCCTGCTCTGGGAATTCATGCTGTCCCTGGAAGTCCTGATCTCAAAGAGGACAAAGGGCTGAACAACTGTTTCCCTACATTTGCCGATTAGATGAGTGACTTCACTCCATGGTACGGGGATGTGTAAATGGGGAGAGAGACAAGACAGAGACAGAGAAATAGAGAAAGAGCAAAGAATTATACTAATCAAGGAAGAAAGCATCTGGCCTATAGTGCGAACATGTGTGGCCTCAAATCCTGCCAAGACGCTGGTGATTTCCATATTGTCTCCCACTTAGAACCTGAGTTGTTTGAGAGACAGGGTTGATCTTTGTCTGTCTTACGCTCCAATGACACACAAATATTCATTGAAGGGATACAGACCTCCAGCCCAGACAGATGCAGTTGCAGCTCCCATTCAGCCAATTACTGTGGAAACTTCAACAAATTACCAGCGATTGCAAAGCCATAACTTACAAAACCCATCCAGCTCAGTCGTGATTTGTTTGGTGCACACCATGTTGGCCTGCCAGTGTCTAAAAAGTTTGCAAAGTAGTTGAAATTTTTAAAACTCAAGACATTCCACGTAAAGACGTGGGTTTGTGCCTTCTCCTGAAGACATAATGTGATGGACTGGGGCAAAAATGGTCTAGTTATTCCCCTGCCTTGCACAGACTGCAGTGTGCCTACAGCCCTTCCCATAGAGGGGTGGAGTTTCGTGTCTCTACCTGTTGTCTCTGGATTGATTGTCTTGCTATTTTGCCTTAGCCAGCAGAAATTAGTGTGACAGTTCAGGGCGTGGATCACAGAAGACATGAATACTTTCTTCCTCTTTCTTGGAAACCTACAGAGACCCTATGTGAACAAGTTTGGCCTCAGCTGTTGGAAGCTGAAAGACCAACTTGTCCCTGTTGTGCTAGCTGAGGCCTGGCCTCAGATGTGTAACAGAGCATAGTCAAGGCCAGCAAAGTCAATCCACAGCTCACCTGCCTGCTGATCACACTTGTGTGAATAAATCCAGCCAAGCCTAGAACCATCTTCCTGATCCATAAATTGTAAACAATAAAAAATGCTTACTGTTTTAAGTTACAGTGTTCTGGGGTTATTTGTTACATAGCAGTAGCTAACTGATACATCCTGGCATGCTGTACAACACTTAGTGGTGCTGAGTAGCCTCTTGAGATGAGGCATGAATTTTGACACGCCCCACTTTTCCTGACACTCTCTATTGACTTTGTTACAGTAGCTGAATGACAGTTGTCATTATCGAGTTTTGTTTTGTTTTTTCTCATCATTGGATTAAAAGTACACTTAAATGATTCTAAGAACTGTGGATATCAAGACTTGTAAACCAAAAGAGATTGGGATCTATATAATCCAAACAGGAAAATGGACAAGTAGGTGGGGAAAAATCTTCTAAAAGTGACCCCTCATAAACATTTCAGTTTGAACTCTATGTTATCTTCTCTCTGTTTTCTCCGTGACTCAGTTTTCTCTATGCCTTAAAGTGATCTTTAAGAACTGAGTTAGGTTTTGCAGAATAGCATAGTAGTTTAGTGCAGAAGCCCAGAGAGAGATTGCCAGCATTTAAATCCCACATTTATCACTTACTGAGTCTGTTTGTCATACTTACTACTGTCCTTGCTAGAGGTTCAACAAAGATACTTTTGTCTGTAAAAAGTTTTTCTAGTCCTTATGCTGGCCCAGGAAGTTATTATTAATCAAAGCTAAATTTAAAGGTTATTATTTAAGAAATATCTTAGGAATTCAGAGAATCCCATTTTTGTTAAATATTAAATAACTTTTATAATAATTACAATGTATTCCTTCTGCTCATAGTATAACAACCTTCAGAAAAGACTGTAATACACAAGCAAAATACATATGTACAGTGTCCATTCACACAGTGAAATATCCAACTAACCACAAAATTTTGCCATGAGAAAACGTGGAAATTTGTTCCAGAAATATATGTTACATGAAAGAAAAACAAAATAGTATATATGCATTAATTGTAATTTGACAAAAATAAAGCTATACATTTGAAAATAAATGGAAGATAATAAACATATAGTTACCATCTCATAAGATTTTAATAAAACTGTTAAATGTAATATCATCTTAAAATTTGAAAATAGATCATTATACGATACTCTCATAAAGTATAAGTATTTGTAAGGCATTAGTTAAAATGTAAGTCGGTAGATTATTTTATTGACATTTACCAACCTAGTGTAGAGGATTGATGTGTTTTAGTGGGAATATAAAGACAAGCTATTACATAAGCACACAATTTTTTAAATTTTTTATTTTATGGAAAAGAAGTAAAACAAAATTTCATAACCAAATAATAAAAGAATAACAATAGTTAATATAATGAGTATTGTTGTCTTTAAAGTAGTTTATCAGCCTACCAGATGTGGGCTTATAATATTCTCCAAAAGACATTAGCACAAAACTTTCTCTTCAGTGAAGTACGAGAAACTAGTAGTGTAACTATCTTGTATTTTTTCATGTAAGTCTGATTTATTTCACTCATGAGTATGGTCTCTAGTTGCATCTATTTACTTATTTGTGAGTCTCAAGTTTATCCTTCTTTATGACTAATACTTCATTGTATAAATAGACCACATCTTTTTTATCCATATCTCAATTGATCGGTGTTTGGATAGCTTCAAAGATTTAGCTATTATGAATTACGCTGCTATAAAGTTGAGAGCACATATATCACTGCTGTATGATGTTTTTTAATTCTTCTAGGAAGATACACAGAGGAGGAATAGCTAGGTTAGATGGGACTTGTAATCCTAATTTTTTTAGGAATATCCATACTGATTTCCACAGTCTACACTCCCACCAACCATGGAGAAGTGTTCCTTTTTCCCCACAGCCCCTCCAGTATTTGTGATTGGTTGGTTTCTTGATGATAGCCTTGAGGGGTGAGTGAAATGGAATCTCAGTGTTTTAATTTACATCTCTCAAATGACCAATGATGCTGAACATTTTTTCATATATTTATTTGCTGTTTGTATTTATTTATCTGAGAAGTGCTTATTCATTTTAGATGCTCATTTTGGATTGGATCTTTAAATTTGGGAGGCTTGATTTTTTTTTTTTTTAACTTTTTATCGGTACCAGGGGATTGAACTCACAACCGCCTGCTTGCAAGGCAGGTGCTTGTGCTGCTGAGCTAAATCCCCAGCCCCAGGCTTGATTTTTTTTTTCAAGTCTTTATATGTTCTATTTAAAGTCCTTTGAGTGACAGCTGGCTAAAATTTTTTCTTATTCGTGTTGTCTTTTTTTCTCTGTTGGTGATTTCTTTTGATATGAAAAAGATTTTTATTAAGATGAGATCCCAGTTATTGATTCTTTGAAGTATTTCCCATGCAGGGTAAGTTTTGTTCATGAACTTTCTGCCTATACCTACATCTTCAAGATTTCCACCTACTTTCTCTTGTAGTAGATTTAGTGTTTCTGTTTTACTATTTGGATCTTTTACTCATTTTGATTTTAGTTTACTGTGTGGTGATAGACATGGGCCTAGTTTTAGTTTTTTGGCCTATAGAAAGTCAGTTTTTCCAGCACCATTTATTAAGGAGGCTATCTTTCTTCCAGTGAATATGTTTGGCCACTTTGTCAAAAATAAGATGGCTCGGGGCTGGGGATTTAGCTCAGTGGCATAAGCATCTGCCTTGAAAGTAGGTGGTCATGAGTTTGATCCCCAGTACCGATTAAAAAAAATTATAATAATAAGATGGCTGAGTATGTTTGGATTTGTGTCTTCATCTTCTAATCTGTTCCACTGATCATCAGGTCTGATTTTTTTTTTTTTTTTGCTTTTGTTTTGTTTTTGCTAGTACCATGCGGATTTTTAGCATTGTAGTATGATTTCAAGTCAAGAATTGTGATGCCTTCTGCCTTGCCTTTGTTGCCCAGGCTTGCCTTTGTTATTCTAGGTCTCTTCTGATTCCAGATGAATTTTAGGAATGGTTTTTCTATATCTGTGAGGTGTGCTAATGTTGTTTAAATCTGTATAACGATTTTGGGAGTATGGCCATTTTCACTATGTAGGTTCTTCCTACCATAAGTAAGGACTATCTCTCCATTTTCTGATACCCTCTTCAACCTTTTTCACAGTATTTTTTTTAGGCTGCAGGAGTAGTTTTCAGTGTTTAGATCTTTTACTTCCTTTGTTATATTGATTCCTAAGTATTTCATTTTTTGGATGCTACTGTCAAGAGTGGTAAAAATATGTAGCCAGCTCTCACTCAGACAAAGGACTTATAAATAGAACCACCCTATGCAATTAAGGTGGTTTCCCTAATTTCTGTCTCAGTGAGTTTGTTGTTTGTGTACAGGAATGCTATTGATTTCTGAGTACTGGCTTTGTATCTAGCTACCCTTCTGAATTTGCTTATAAAATCCACAAGTCTTTTGGTGGAGATTTTGGGGTCTCCTGTGTACAGCATCATGTCCTCTGAAATTATGATAATTTAACTTCTTCCTTTCCTATAAACCCATAATCTGTGCTCTCTTTAACCTGCATTTTGAATGCTTACTCCCAGGTTCCTTCCCTCATTCCCACATCTACATCAATCCCTAAGTTGTGGTTAAAAACCAAACAGAATTCTAGCATCTCTAGCTCCAAGTCAGAGTGCATCAGGGGAAATAAGATTTGGTCCTGGGCCACTGCTCTTCATGACAGGAGGATGCTGTGCTCAGCCAACCAGGTGGAACAACACAACCCCAGGTGTCGCTGGATCTGCAACCCCAGCTCTGTGTTCCCTGACGGCATCACACAGGGCCACCACAATTGCATGTGGTGCTCAGCCTGTCCAAGGCTGCAGGTGGAAAGGACCAGCTTCCTCCTCCTTGATGCTGCCACTGAGTAGAAGACCTTCCTTCCAGTCTGGCATTCTCAAAAGGAGGAGAAGAATTTATTTAGAGGTGGCAACTTTGGTGACCTGAGTTACCAAAGAAGAGTTCTGCTGATACAAACATCTGAACTAGTGAACTCGATTCCCCTCCTGTTTATTGCCACTTGAATACAGGCTCGTATTTCCCTAGCTATAAAATAGATTTATTCTTTTTCCCTTTTCTATTTCCCAGATTGTGATCACAACAACAGCTAATTGCGAAGGCCTCATGCTAACCTCTTAATACTTATTTATCGCACACAGTCCCCAGAAAAATCCTAAAAAAAAGTATTTGTATGGTCTTCATTTTATAGTTGAGAAATCAGGGTTTTAAGATTTTTTGGTCACACAACTAATAAATGACCAGAGGACCCTGAAACTCAGAACCATCCTATGATGTTAAAGCTGGCTTTCTACCATCACACTGCATGGAGGCAAAATTATAACATTCATAAAACATTACGGAAACACATGTTAGATATCCAAAAGGCACCATTACATCCTGTTATTCTTCGTATACAGTACTGAGTTCCAAAATAAATTAATTTCTGAAACATTCTTTTCTACTTGGTACAACATCAGAAAAGAGCAAGAAAAACTTGAAATTTCTCTAAGTCCATGGAACTGACACTCACATTGTACTGGCTCAGCACCAGAATGGACTGTTGAGGTTGGGTGTAGTGACCAGTTGTCACTTTTTGTGACTGAAGACACTGCAGCTGGCAAAGCCACATGGAGTCAGCTGGAGTCAGCTGGAATCAAGCCACTCCAGGCCTGACTCTGCCAGGCCTCATGTAGTTCTCCACCTCTCTCCTTCTCTGCCCCCCTCCCCACCTGCGCCAATCACATCTTTGGGCCTCCTCCATGTCTCTGCGTGCAGGGACACGGCAGTCTCAGAGCCCTGCACTCCTGCAGGAAGGCCTGCAGATGTAAGTTTTAATGAGCTACAAGCTCCCCTCCAAACCCAGGCTGTTCTCAGCCCAGCATGCACCAACCTCTTCAGTCTACAACAGAAGGGGGTCTCCCACCCCACCAAACACTTGAAAGCAACTGAAGTCGAGATATTTACAAAGCAGGTGGAGAGCTGCATCTCCAGTCATCGCACAGATCCACGCATCAGTAATGAAATGAAGAATAACTAGCCAGGTGTGGTGGCACATGCCTGTAATCCCAGCACGTGAGAGGCTGAGGCAGGAGGAGTGTTGCAAGTTTGAGACCAGCCTTGGCTACAAAGTGAACCTGAACTGCAGAGTGAGACCCTGTCTCAAAAAGAAAAAAACTAATACGGCGATAGAAGTTAATACAGAGATAGAAGCATAGCTAAGGAAGGATTTATTCTTTGTTTTATTTTTTTAAAGAAAAAAACAAAAACAATAATACAGAATATAATAAGAAATTAACAGTGGCTGATATATTGCATATTGTTATCTTCAAAATAGTTGCTCAGATTATAAAATATAGGCATGCAAAACTGATCAAACCATATAGTTACAAACTATTCTCTTCAATGAATTAAAAGAATTTATCTATCTTTTTTTTTTTTTTGTCTTTCTCGTTTTTATCGGTACCAGGGATCAAACTCACGACTGCCTGCTTGCAAGAAGGCAGGCGCTTATGCTGCTGAGCTAAATCCCCAGCCGCAAGAATTTAGCTATCTTATGTGTGTATTTTTTCTTGTCCCTTCCTTCATCCTTCCTTTCCTCCATGCCAGTTGTTCTTTCCTTTTGAGCAATTCCTGTCTCTTTCACAAAATCTGTTATAGATTTTGGATCTTATTTACTTTTTAGTTTCTTGCACTAAGGAGACACTACAATGTTTATACATGCTAGTCTAATTTGTTTTACTTATGAGGATGGTGTCGAGTTACATCCATTTACCTTAAAATGTTCAAGTTTATCTTTCTTTATACCTGATGTTGTAGTTAGAGATTACAAGGAGCAAGACAATACAGGACACAATATTTTATAGCATTGTTTATAATGATCACCCAATGAGTCAAACACACACACACACACATACACACAAACACAAGAAATCTGTTCACAACACTAGAAAGACCTAGAAAATCCAGCCAAGGGCCTGGATCCCTTGGCAATAACCTGCATGAGTTCAGCTGAAAACCTAGACCCTACAACAATGACCCATGCAAGTCTATTTCTACACTGGGAAGGCCCAAAGGTTAGTGGTGGAAGCTTTAAAAAGTCCATGCCAGCGGAGTGAAGGACCTGTGCCAGTAGGCTGAGGGTTCTGCAGAGGAGCCAGAAGGTGCCTCTCAAAATAAGGACCAGGGCTCCCCTGAAAAGTACCACAGCCATCCTCAGTGACAAGGAGGTCCTGAGCTCCTCCAACGATGAGAACAGCAGAGTACATATGAGGAAGCCAGCATGACAAACTTCTCCTGGAGACTGAACCGCACACATCTTCTCCTCCAGAGCCAGGAAGCAAGGCTCAGAGTAAGGACTGAAGCTCCCCCAAAGTGAACTGCAACCATTCTCAGCAACAAAGTCCCGAGCTCCTCTGATGCTAAGAGCTGAGTTCATATCAGGGGAGCCAGCATAATTGAGCTCCTCCAGGAGAACCAATGGCTTAGAAGAACCTGCAATGCTATGCTTCCTCTCTAGGTCTCCTTTTTACGCTGACAACAGTCCTCAGGTGGGCCATCCATGCTGATGCAGTTCAGCTGGTGTTTAAGTTGACCAGTAGTTACCCACTAGACCTGAATAGTACTCCATTAAGTGGCACAGTGAGTTAGTGCGTGGTACTTATAGGACTTATTCTTTGACATTTGAGTTAGACTAAAAATTCTGCAAGGAGCCCTCTCCTCTACACGTTTGCCTACATTCTTCTGTTGAAACTGCTCTCTCTGAAGCTCTCCAGAAGTAGCAAGCTTGCTGCTTTGCTGATAAATCTATTAGGCAATTCTCAGCTCTTGTTCCTCAACCATCAGGAATATCTGACAGAATGAAAGACAAAGATGATTCCTAGATAATATCATCACTTGGCTAAGGGATTTATCAGTGACAAAGATTTGGGTGGCTAACACCAAAATAAACCAGTATTCTTCATGGCTGTTGAATGATGTTGTCTTCACTACATAGTTGTCTGTGACATGTATGTGTGCTTATGCTACCTGCATATAGAAGTGTTTGTGCTTGTGTTAACTGTATATCGTGTCTCCCTTCTCATATGCAGGAGGTACATTTGAAGACCCCAGTAAGTACCTAAGACCATAGATACAACTGACCCCTGTATAGAAAGTCAGTGTGGCTTCACATGGGTTGTGTTTCCTGAGCACTGCATTATTAGGTGATTCTGGTGTTGTGAAAACATGGTAGAAAGTATTCACACAAATCAAAATAATAGAGCCAACAACAGACTAGACCGGGCTAGCCACCATCTCATGTCTGTCCATCACTGGCCAAAACATTGTCACATAAATGTACTGTGTTTTTGCCCAGCTATCCATGCTATAATAAAGTTTCATTTATCCATAGCCACAGTAAGAAGTTAACAGTAACAATAAAATAGAATAACTACAACAGTATTTTGTAATAAAAATTCTGTGTGTTGGTTTCCTGGCTCTCTCCATGTTTCTCAAAATATCTAACTGTGCTGTGCTGTATTTCCGGACCTCAGTCAACCTCGGGTCAGTGAAACCACAGATGATAGAAAACTGCTGATGGGGACCGTGCATAAATCCATGTGTGGAACAGACTCCATCCTTCTCCATTTAGAGTTCCTGTTGTCTTTAGGAAGTACTGCTTGTGTCAAGGGTATAGAGAAGCCCTTTGGGGTGGGCTAAGCCTGAGTGTTATCAGTTACTGCACACACACACACACACACACACACACACACACACTCACACACATGCTTTGTGCGCAGGACTGCATGGTCTAGTGACCAGGGTCATAGACTTACTGGAAACTTCTGAGACCTCATTGCCAGAATTCAAAATATAAGGTACACGACCCTCATGAGCAGTTGCATAATTTATTTACTACTCAGTTGTACTCAGCCAAGAAGCCATCTGTGCCATGCAAGGTACGGGTCACCAAAGCAGGAGACTTTTTTCCCAGAGTGTGACTTCTAATTTATACAAAGGTGCCAAATGGCCATCCAGCAACTCTGAAACTGGCTTCTCAGGTGGTGAACCTGAAATTGGGGCCTCTGTCTTCAATATAATTTGTGTCCGTGTATATCAATTATATGAAACATTTGGGTTTGTTGTGACATTTTCATGCATGTACATAACATACATTGATTGTATATTTCGTTGTGGGATCCATTACATTTAGAACTCCAGCAACTGACACATAGCAGCAATCAATAAATATATGTTGAATTAATAAATCTGAACCTGAGAACAAGCTCTAAGTGTTGAATGCTGTAGAATATAGTGGAGCTTCTCAGTATGTGGTCTAGGAATCTGTAAGGATCCTCAAGACTCTTTCAGGGGATTAGAAGAAAACCAGATTCATAATAATACTAAGACCTTACTTATCTACTCTATTTTCACTCTTTATACAAGCATACAGAGTTCAGAAAGTTTACTAATATTATTTGATAGTCCATATTGCAATTAATCTTTAAAAACTTAGTACAGCTTTTTGGACTGTCAAAGGGAAACATCCACAGTTATCTGACAATTATTCTTCGCTTAGTTCTGACTACACATATGAGTGAGCTGGATTTTCTTATGTGAGGCATCTAAAACAAATTGCAGATTATATCAAATTGAATACAGAAACAGATGTGAGATTTAGCTACAATCTACGAAGTTAGACTTGCAAAAATATACAGCACTGGAACTCTTCTCAACATAACATTTGTTGTCAACATTTTGTTTAGGAAAATGTTTTTTTTTTTTTTTAATTAAAGAATGTGTCATTATTTTAACCTTTAATGGATTTATGATCACTTCTTGGGAGCCTGAGGCAGTAGAGTCACTTGAGCTCATAAACACAAGATCAGCATGGGCAACACAGCAATAGTCATCTCAAAACACAAAACAAAATAAAATAAAATGAAAATACATAAAGCAAACAAAGCATCAGGCTCACCTGGAAACTTTGTGAAAATGGGGATGACGGGCCCCTGTCCTCCAGAGCTGAACTACAACTTCGAGAATCTGTATTTTATTAGAATTGTTCCAGTAATTCTCATCAGATCAGAAATCACAGGTAGCGACAACAAATATAATAAAAGTTTGAGGAAATACAGGATCAAATGCATTACAATGCTCAGATAAGGTTTCAGGTATTTGCCAAAGATTTATCAGGCACAGAGTTGTCACCGGCATCTGAACAGATTGGCTCCAGGCCCTCCTATCGATAACAGCATCATGGATGGGACTAATGGCATAGTCTTTGCATGTAACTTACAGGAGTTCTTCCCGTGTACTTGCTTACATATCTAATTCCACACAAATGCCAGGCAGATTATTACCTTGTGTGATCAGACAATCATAACAAGTAAAATGCCTGTCCATGTTTAATAGTAAAGCAATATTTTGCATATAGAATCCATGTATGTGTAACCCACCAGTATAGAGTGCTCTGCACTGTGCTCAAGGCATTTCAGGGCACACTGAGTGGAAACCAGGGAACAAGATCCAGCCCCTGTCCTAAGGAACCTCATAGGCAAGTGCAGAGATAGGCAAGGAGACAGTGATGAGTCTCTAATGGGGGACAAAGGGGTGCTATTAGAGACTGAGGCAGGGACCTCATTCAGGACAGCTGGTCTCCAGTGGTTGGAAGGATCTGGAGAAAGGTGACAAGGACATTATGAATGATGTCTAGAGGGAGGCAGATGACCACGGTGCCTGATGGTGGTCAGTACACTGACCAACCTGGCTGTCATGGAAGTCTGGCTGGAGAACAGCAACAGAGGGGCAGATGGGTGAGGAGGGGAAATTTCCCTCCAGTGACAGAGCTGCCTGGAGTTTGATGGCGACTGGATAAAGAGAAATACTTCAGGGCCACAACTCTGGTGGCACAGTGGGGCACACCTTGGAAGATACGGGGCTAAGACTGGGAGGCCTGCTCACTGGCCAGTAGAACAATGTGACTCTGAGGACCATCAGAGCCGGGCAGGAAAATCAGCAGCAATGTTCGTGACCGTGGTTTACAAGAAATTAGATAACCTGCTAAAAACCACACAGTGAGATGGAATAAACTCTCCCTGAACTCTCCCTGCCCTTTCCTTAGGGTATTTCATAAATCTTTTTATAGGAGGAGCTCTTGAAATTCTGAGATCAGTGATTCTTGAGAATCTGATGTAAGCTTTAGATATTTTCTCCAATAAATACATGACTTAAAGCAAAAAAAATTGTGTAGCTATGCAGTATTTTCTGCACTCATGTTCCCTTAGCCTTTTTTTCTTTTCCTTTCTAAAAAAGGTAACATCTAATGGGCAGGGAAGAATAAAATCTTACTTTAGCAGAACTAAACACCAGCACTATCCTTTAAGAGGCAGTGAATACCAGCAGGATTCACTTGCATTATTAGAGTTTTGGGGTAAAAGTCCTGGCTCTGGAAGTCCCAACAGACCAACCTTGGCCACCCATCCCATAATGCCAATCAAGAGGCCAAGCAGCAGGAAAGGGCAGGAAAGACGTTTTAACCAGGATAACCATGCTGGGAAGCAGAGATAAAGGGATTCAGGCTCTGTCTTCAAGTAGCTGATAAAAACTTGAAGGTTTTATAGAAAAGAGAAGCAAAGGCAAGGGTTGGGGGTTTGCACAGCATAGATAATACCAGTCGGCATGATCTGATTAATCTGTATCTCAGAATTGGGTCTGTGTGATCCCGGAAGAGCCATTCTCACTGGAAGGGGCCATTTGGTTCCCATCACAAGGTGGCGGTGCCTCCTGAGGCAACCCCAGTTCCCTTCACGGAGTGATTCCTCCCACTTTAGGGGAGGCCTCATTATGGGGGGTCTGTGAGGCTGCCTTTTCTTGGAATTTCAAGTGGCTGCAGGTTTAACGACAATGACTCAAGATTTCTGGGCACTGCTTCAGGGTCTCTGGACATTGTGAAAGCCGGCAGTTAGATGTCCCTGAAAATCTTGAACATTCCTTTAGTTATTTTTAGCTTAGTGTTCTCAGTCTTGAAGGGGATGAGACAAACTTGGTAAACTTTGGGCTAATTGACCCTGGAACAGAGAGTTAAGTGATTAACACGCCTACATGCACAGCTAAGTAGGGATCCGACCCGAAGATCTAAGGTAATCAGAGAAACAAACTGGAGGCAGAGATGCCAAGCTCCATCTGCTTTTAGCTGCCCCCTGGATATCTATAGGCCCATCCTCTAAGTCCCTGTTATAAACTGTGTCGTGGCAAAACTGAGTCGGGGAAAGGAACAACCCCAGAGGAAGTCAGGAGGCAGAAACTTCATTTCTACCAGTGGTCCTGGCTGGAATAACTTCCAGCACAACTCAGGCAGTGAGCGTCTGTGAGCCAGCATTTTTATATGAGGCATAAGCAGGGGTGACGGGCAGCTGGCAGTCCTTCTGGTTAGCTAGTAGGGTGAGATCATTGCTACAAAGCTAGATTAGTGACCACAAAGCTGGTTAGAGTCAAGCATCCTGTATGTTTGGTTACACTCTCGTGGTTATAGGGGTCAAGAAAGCAATTGTGAAGTCACAAAACAGTTACAGAGCTAGGCAGCTTCAAAGAGAACAAAGTTTTAGAAAACAAAGTTTCCCAGTACAGTTTTCCCTTTTAGTTGGAGGTAGAAATTTTCCTCTGAAGTCCTGGTGACCCAAGAGGAAACATCACAGAGGAGAAAACCAGAACAGAGCCCAAGTCTGGTGGAAAAGGAGAGGAAAAGTGAACTAGATCACAGAAGGTTTGATAGATACCTTGGCGGCGAGAATAAAGAGCTGTGCTCACTGACTGTAGACTGATTGCCTGGCAGAGAGTCTTTCTGGAGATGGACTGTATTTTCACACCCATAAAATGGTGTGGCCATAACCAGGCTGGGTTTGACCTCTTCACTTACCTCAGTTCCTCCTGAGCCCTCTCCTTCACAGCATGCCTTCCCCCAGTTTGGACAGCTGGTCACAGCTGTGTAAGCCAGTCACTGAAACAGGCTCCAGCAGAGTGGCAGCCTGTGCGGCATTTTCTCACCCTCACTCTGCCCCTGCCAGTGCTGGGCTCCTCCTCTCCTTGGTCCTTCCCGTCGCTTCACCACAGGAGGCCGTGATGGAGAACAATTCTGTCAGTCTGCAGGAGGTGAAGCAGGCCAGATGCCCTGCCTGCCTCCCCTCCATTCCCTCTGCACCTCTCTCCCCCTCACCCCTCTCCCAGAGCCGCCAACACCACTCCGCTTCGCCCTGCTGCCCAGTGTGAGTCCCTTGGCAGTAGCAGGAAGAAAACAGACCCAGACCAAACAGGACAGCCTCGCCAGTGCCCCAGCCTCGGGCTTATAGGACAGCTTAGGAACAGCCACAGTGGCCAAACCACAGGCAAGGCAAGCAGGAGGTGATGCCCTTGGTGGGATTCCAGGCCACACGCCTGCTGAGGCCCCACTCCAGCCAAGTCCCTCCTCCAGAACAGGCCCCAAACCACCCCCACCCCCACAGCTCTTCGAGGAGCTGTGTCACCCCCATGCAAACCCCACTGACTGCTGACCTTCTGCTTCAGACAGCCTCTCACTGCCCTGGGGGACCAGGTACCCAAGTCTACAGATAGCAGCTTCCCTGACCCCACAGTGGAGCTGCTTCCTGTGCTCTGGGCCTGCCAGAGCAAGCTGAGGCCTAGAGCTGGGTTTGATGCAAAGAAATAACCCAGGGCTCCTGGACTGTACCGTAGAAGAGACAGCATCCCAGCTGGACCCTGGAGTTTAGCTGAAGTTAGAAAAGTTAATGGAGAAAAGTGAGCAAAATTTACCTAATAAGTGTTTAACATGCACAGGAGCCCTCATCAGAAAATGAGGGCCCAAACTGAGGCTGTTGTCACACACCTGTAAGCCCAGGACTAGGGAGGCTGAGGCAGGAGAATTGACACCAATTGGAGACCACCCTGAGCTACACAGTGAGTTCAAGGCCAGGCTGAACTACATAGGGAGACCCTGTCTCAAGAAATAAAATATGAAGTAAAAAGGAAATGAAGACCCAAAACAGCAGTTAGATTTGATTATGCATACACTGAAAGGGACACAGAACTGTTTTGAAGAAGCGATTAAATTATGTGGGATATGAAAGAGTTTTGGCCCAGACAGGACACTATAGCCCGTAAAGCCTCGGGCAAAACCAAGGAGCTCCATGTCCACCCCCCCCCCAGGAATTTACCTGTGGCCCTATCTTCCCACCCCTAGGAATTTGTCCCTGGCTCCAAACGAGTGCCAATGAGATACCTGTGCATCCCTAATGCCCCCTCAGGATCCACCCCAAACCTAAGCTACATGTATGCCTTCACTCCACGTGTCCCACGGAGAGATGGGGGTGGGGATGCTGCACCCCAGGGGATGGGGGGCCTCTCCCCGCATTCTTAAAATAAAGGTCATTTATATTTCATACTTCTTATCTTTTCAGCCGCTGCCCCACAATTCTATCAAGACGGTTTAAAAGATAAGAGTTATTGTAATAAGATGTGCACAGAATTTTAGGTTGCTACATCTCAATTTGGAAGCTCAGAATGTTGTATCTTCACTTAGAAATTTTGTTTCCTGCCTTTTAAGAAAAACTACCGCGCTCAAAAATGATTTTTTCTTTTTGCACCTGCTGTTTTTCTAGAGCCTTTGACTGGGGGAGTTAATCTGCCCCAGTAGCGCGCTGTGGGCAGTACATGCTTACACTTTTCAGAGACCAGCATCCTGCACTCACCTCATTGTCATGGCTGACCGTGAAGGGTGTGACTGCTATGTGCCAGGCTCGGCGACCCAGTCTTACTGTTCAGCATTTAATTCTTACAACACTCCCAGAAGTATTGCTGCCTTTATTTCAATGATGAAAATTCTCCCACTGACCCCCTCTACCAGCTCCTTGCCACAAGCTCCAGCCACTTATTTAGTGACCATCACCAGTCACCACCATCACAGCCTGCGCACCCCCAACCTGAGAAAGGGCCTCATGGAGTCCATTTAAAAAGTTCACACTTGACAGGGCATTCTATAGATAAAGGGAGTGACCAGATCATCATGGTGAGAATAGACACCGACAGAAAAGGAAATCTATAGACATCAGGCCGGACAGTCTGCTGTGGAACGCTGGACCCCAGAGTAAGGCTTATTCTCATTATCACCTGTCAGAAAACGGCTTGGGAATTTTATCCAGAGCACTGATTTTCTACAGTTCCCAGAAGGAGACTGCAAATTATATTAAGCACAAAAATGGGCCTTGCCCAGACTCGGTCCTGGGATAACTTGTCTGTTCAGTGCTGTTATGGTGAACATGACATCAGGCTGATGGGCGGTGTGGCATCTGAAACGTAATTATGGAATGATGACAATTGACCATGGTGTCACAGCAACCACTTGAAGTCCCTGGAATCCCTGGCTTTTGACAGATATTTAGTGACTGTTTACAAAATGAATGAATGAACTTTCCTAAACAGAAAAGTGAATGAATTAGGTCAATACTGCCCAGAATAGACTGCTCTGTAGTCTGAGGAAAGTTTGTTAACTATGACTGGACCATGGCAAGATGACCCAAACAGCATGAAACACAAAAATTTTTATAGCCTTTGAACAATCTCCAATGAATCTACTAGTAATTTTTTAAAAGGGCTTGAACTTTATATGTCTTTGTTTTTTATTTTGTTTTTTTCCTACTTTGTTTTTCCTATTGCTTTATCCATTGCTTCCAGAATTCACTGTGCTTTTCATCAGTATTGACCTGCAATGATTAGAAACTTTTTTTAAAAAGTCCTTCACTATAGCAGTTTAGTCAGGTTACCCCAGAGTCACGGGAAAGAGCAGACTGGAAAGTGTCCTGGCACAGAAAGAAATGCTGAGTTCCAGCAAAACCTAACAGCAGCCCCACCTGAGGACGCTGGTCTTTGGAAAGAAGGGAAATTAGAGACGCCTTTCCAGGATTCTTCACCTGCGGCTTCTTAGAGCTGCTCAGCGCTCAGATGTTCCCCTCCCTTCCTGACCCCCAAACTTCAGAACGAACCAGGGAGAACCAGAGACTAACATCAAAGCAGAGCAAAATCCGGCTCTGTGTTGTGGCAGGATGAGGGCTTTCTTCCTCCCCCAGCCCCTCCCAGCCCTTCCTGGGAGGAAGCCCAAAGAAGTCGCTCTCCCCTAGCAGCGCACAGCTGTGTTCTGAGAGGTGCAACGAGAACAGGCGCATCTGCCCTACGCTGTGTTGCTAAGGCGACTGAATCTCCTCAACACAAGGGAATCTGATAGAGCGCTGCCACATGCAGCCAGCCCCGAGGATGGCCAGAGGAGGTGGGAAGGGTCAAGCCAGAGGGGTGGGGACAGGGAACAGAAAAGCAAGGGTGGAGAGCTGGACAGATTCAGTCAAGAACTCTAAGCAGTTTACAGGCACCTGACGGGAAGGTCAAGACATCTCTGGACTTCACGCCTGTCCAACTAAGACTCTTGGGATTGGATGATCCCTGCCAGCTCTTCCAGTTCATGTAATCAAGAAGTTAGAGAGAAAACCCCACAGGATGAGTCATCACTGGAAGTTGCTGGAAGGTGCTGGTCCAAATGGCCTAAAGGAATCTCCACGCCGCCCTGTACTGTGTCTGCCCTTGACAAGTTTCTTCATCTATAAAATGGGGATGACAAAGAACCCTTATCTTGAGCACTTAGGAGAAGTAGATAAATGAATATGTGAAAAGCATATCGTGCTGGATGACTATGGCTCTAAGCAAGACCATACATATGTGACGTGTGTGTGTGCATGCATGCACACACACGCGCACACACACACACACACACACACAAACACTTTCTACTTCAAAGTTCAATAGAAGCCCATAGATGCAATTAACAAGTGTAGTTACACAGCCCTTAGCAAAGCGTGGAGTAGCTACCACCCTGCCGTCACACACAACAGCATAGGAGTGTATGCGCTCATTAACATGCCAACCTTAACAGCCGGTCACAATATCCTCAGGCAGATTGCAAATCAGACTGTAGCATATGATCCTATTTCAGAAAAAACACACACATATGTGGGTGAGAAAAAGCCTAGAAGAGTGGAGACGAAAATGAGGTAGCGCTGGTTATCGGAGTGATTTTTACTGTTGTCTTTTTCTATCACGGCCTTTTCCTACCTACTCAGCCATCAGCATGCAGCACTTGTGTCCTTTGAGAGGGACCAAGAGAGGAAACTTCTGAAGAAAGCATCTTCGTCCTTTATGATTCTTTTAACCCGTGCCTAGCCAGGCTCAGATGCAGATTTGCCTTGGAGTATTTGGGCAGAGAGGTGCGGAGGCTCCCGAAGCGCCCAAGAGCCCATGAAGCCCCAAGACAAGTTGCTGAGAATTCAGGTTCTGGCCATGGAGCTTGCTGACCACAGTGCTCCTGATTGTCCTCTTCCTCCTCTTCTCAAGCTGGTTTCATGGCTTGCTTTTGCCTCTGATGTTTTCATTGTTTTTAAAATCACCTGCCAAAGCCCTCAGTGTTTTAAGCAAAGGGTAGATATTTACATTTCCTTCATAGAAGGCTACATGAAAAAGGCTTACAACCCAAGGGTCCAGGGTGGACGCTGGAAGGACGGGGGCCTGCAGGAAAGTCGAGAGCAGCTGGGACTGGAGGCTTGGCCTTGGCGGTGAGCCCGCTGTGTGCCTGGGGGCTGCCCACAGAGTCAGTCTCTTCATCCGTAAAGTCAACAGTCTGGCTAAATCCTCCTTGAAGTCCCCTCTGACTCCAAAAATGTCATCTAGTAAATAACAACGTAGCAGAAGAAAGTGTTCTAGTTGTGTGGATTTAGATATTAGGCCCTTGAGGGCAGAATTGACATTACTAGAAAGAGAGAAGAAATTAGTATGATTTTGCCTATGCCCAGAGAATTGGAGTTAATGTGGCTTGGGGCCTGCGTTTACAGAAACGTTCCTTCTTTCAGGAGGGCAGAAGTAGGTTAGTGCTTCCCAGGCCTAACCGGGATGAAGGATGTGGGGCCAGGGCAGGAGTAGTTTCTGAAGACCCGGTGCCACAGGATGGTGACAGGCAGCGGTGGTAGGGGCAGGCTGTGGGTGCCTTTGGGTGGTGGGTGGGTTCGAGGGACTGGCAGGCTGGAGTTCTGGGTCCAGTCCAGGGATCTGATGTATGGTGCTTCCCCAGCCTGAACAAGAAGTCCAGGAAACTGTTCATTCAGCAAGACCACAGCAGTGGCACCCACAGAGCGGAAGAACCGGGTTGATAGGCAGGGTTTGAAAAACTGCTTGAGCCCTGAATAACTTTTATACAGAAGTAGAGGAGCTTGGGGACAATCCTGTCTTGAAGGTTGTTAGGCTTGTTTATTCACAGCATTGACCATCTCCTTACACATGGAATCCTACTATGAGAAGGTTCTGAAGAAAGTCTCCAAAAAAGAGCGGGAAAAGAGAGCTGCTCCCGGGGCTTCTCTTAACAGATCTTGTTGAGAGAGACTTGGAGTTATTGACATCACCGGTTCTGGGCTGGAGACTCACACAGAGGAAGAGAAGCCATGGATCCAAAGCTCCCGCCTCCCACGGGCCCTCATCTCGGCACCGGCTGATCACAGGCTCCTGCCCTCCCTCCAGAGCACCACTCCTCTGGGTCTGCTGCCCAAGACGCAGTGCCGTCTACACTGAGGACCAAGTTTCCCAGATTCCACACCTGGGTGACATCTGGTCTCAGTAGCCTCTTTATGTCTCAAAGTGTGTAGGACTCATTTCATTCTTTTGACCAGCATCTGAGAAGACACAGTGAAACATTTCACAGTTTTAATTCAAAGCCATTTAGTAAAAGAGGCAGTTGGTCAGCCAATGCAAGGCCCCGTTTTTCAGCTGTAACCAGTACCACTTTGTTCCTTGGGCCAGTTTCCCAGGAGCCTGTTGACTGCACCAAGTCACATCATAAGCCAGTGTTCATTCTGATTCCCCCAAATTAATAAATGGTGCATGTGTCTGTGGTATTCCTTTTGCTCTGCTTCAAATCCTAAGATTGATTTCTGTTGTTCAGTTTCTCAAATTGAAGCTCATAGAAGAAAATAATGTATGTTTTTCCTAGTAGCAATTATTCCTAATTAAAGCAGTGTTTTATGCAATTTCTAACTTTTATTTGGAGAGTTTTATATTATTGCATTACGTTGAATGTTGGGAAGGAAAATATAGTATGTGTTTTCTTGTTCATTCCACAAATAAGTAAACATAGAGTGGATGCAAATCATCAAACATGCAAATGTCCCTGCTGTGTCCCCGAATCTTAGTAAGCAAGTATAACACATATTTTAATTATAATTTTGTTATGCCAGATAAATCATACAGGAATGATACTGGATGTTGCTAATTTTTAATCCAACTAGTAGACCTTACAGACTTCATATATAGTGCTCAGTTCACAGAAGTCTTATGATTGGTTAAAGTAATGTAAGTTAAGTGATTTCCAAGTTAAACCTTCAAGTCTGAGTCTATATTTCTGGCTTTTCTTTGGTCAGGATATTCCTGGGGTGGTTAATTAATTAATGGTCAGCTTGATTGGGGAGCGCTCCGTGAACTGAGTCAGCAAGTTTCTGAGTGTGGAACACCCACTTACTGAAGCTAGTTGTTGGAATGCCGTGAAAGAACGAGAGGAAACAATTTTATGCTGCTTCCCCTCGGAAGAGCTCTGTTGCTGCTGAATGGCATTACAGCTGCTTTTCAGAGAAGCTTCAGTCTTGGCCTTTGCCCAAGATAGCTGTGTTCTCGTGCGAGGAGCTCTGCTCTCCACCTTTGCCTTGAGCCTCTCTTCTGGTTCTTGGCACAGTTTCTTGGGCTTCCCGCATCAGCCTCTCAGCCTGCCTGGCTCCTAGCCTCCCTTCAGTCTTCCAGTGTGGGCTCCTCGGCCTCCTGACACGCACTTGTGCAGGACATCACCAGGGGACCCAGACCCTCGGCTGGATTCTCCAGATCTCTTGCATGCTTCCGCAGCTGACTCAGTGGGCAAATACTGTAAGCTAGTCTTGGAAATTTCTGTGCCCTGCATTAAATCTGTTCCTGCAAACACTGACTACAGCAATTCTTATTGTGTTTCTGATATCCTTTATTCTTTGCAGGGTTTAAGAGCATTGTGTTTGAGAGAAAGTTAAGAAATATATTAGATAGAGTCTGGGGATATAACCGCAGCACAAGTGCACTAAGTTCAACTTCTGGTACAAAAAAATTATGTATATATATATGTATATAAAAGGACGTAGCAGTTAGAAGTTTTATTTCAAATATAGTGTAGATGCTAATTCTGGATTTAATTTTTCAGATTTAACTTCTTTTCTGGATCTGGTGGTAGCTCAATAAATCCCATAAGCCTGTGTAATAGTTTAATTATATAAAACTTAAAACTCTTTTGTTATTTTATAACCTATAATAATGTGTTTGTGCGCCTTTTAAATCAATTGCAATAACTTTGCTAAAATACTAACACACTAGTAAAAGTTTTCCTAAACAGAAAAGAAATTCCCTTCCTTCAATCTTTTCCATTTGTTGAAGAGAGATACAATCCATATCCATATAATCCAATCCACCTAATGCGTGCTTTGTCGGTCACACAGCTATAACAAGATATCTTAATCCAGGTCATTGATTGAGACTAGGTTCTGGTAGAGTCTATTCTTCATAGAAGAGCCTTCTTGCTGTATGTTTGCACAGTGAAGGGGCAACAGTAAAAGAGGCAGACTTCTTTAATCCTCTTTTATAAGGACGCTAATCTTAATCACCTCTGAAAGACCTCACTGTTTAATGTGTGCACTACATTACAGTCTAACATGAATTTGAGGGGATACCCATATTCAGACCATCGTCTACTTAGCCTACTACATTAATGGGTGCAATTTTTTTTTTATTGTTCTCATTACAAGAATAATAGTGATAGCCAGGGCTTGGAATAGGAAGACTCACTTCAGGTCAGTAACCTGAAGTGTGTTTGACTTGGCCAATCTAAGTTACCTACTTTTTACTCTTTCCCAGAGACATCAGGGTGAAGAGGAAACAGAGAGCATGCAGCCACCTGATCAAGCACAAATTCTCACCCCACAGCGTGAGTTGCGTGCATATGGATGAATCATTTTGCCTGCTGAGCCTTAGCTGCCTTACCTGCAAAATATAATCAGATATAATGCAGAGCTTTGTGCTGTGTCATGTGAGACAGCACCACGAGGTCACGGCAGTCGTTCTAATAAGACATGGAAAAGCACTTTGGAAAACCTCACAGCATCATGCAGACAATGACCACAAGGGTTGCTTCACTTATGAAATGTCCCACGTTTACAAAGACAGGTTAGGGCGGCACAGGCTGCAGAGACTGAGGGAAGCCGAGGTGAAAGGGGAGGAGGAATGTATGTGAGACGTGCACATGCTTTTTCTGGGGCTCTCTGAAAACTTTCAGAGATATCTTCAGTCCAAATCCTCAGTAAATCTTTCAGTTCCCAGACTGTTGGTCCACCATGCAACAGCTGCTCTAGGGTTAATGCTGGTGCCTCGCCTGGATCAGACTCCTGTCTCTTTCAGTCAGTGTGAAAGCTCTACAGGCAGATGGGAGCACCTCGAGATGCTTTTTTGTTACTATTGTTTTTTTTGGCAGCTTGGCCATTGGCCAGCACATCCAGCTGCTTTGAGGGGTGGGCGCTACTGAACCAGGGCTTTCCAGGTCCAGGCTGTTGGAACATGCAAGGTACAGATTCTTGGAATCGCTCTGCAGTTTGTGACAGGCAAGCTTTTGACTTGGAACCCTGACTAGACCCCAAGTTCTAATCATTTCCTTCCTTCTATCCAGAATTCGTTGGAAACCACTCACCTCATTACTACCCCGCTTCTGTGAATCGAGTCCGTTTCGTATTCCAGGCAAGTTTGCTCGTCTGTTTCCTGAAACAAGCTTCATTCAGTCATCTCTGACAGGTGGACAGACAGATGGACTCCCCAGCCATCTCCTGGAGGCGTCTGGGTAACACGGAACCCTGAGCACTGTGCAAAGCGAGTGCTATCTTGGCCAGGAGGGAAAAGTTGAAGCCTGCTTTCTTTTTCACAGGATTGGTTGTGTTAAAAGCAGCCCACAGATGCACTCAGTCAACCTCAAACAGATCACCCCTGCTCCTCTCCAGCTACCAAATATTCTGTCTCCTTTTCTCTGGTTTTCCTTTAGCACTAAGCATTCATCCACATTGATCTTATTTGTTTCTTTATACAGTAATCACCTGCACACCTGTCTCTGTCTGGTTCTAAGATCCACAGAAGCACGAGCTTTGGCTCTTTGCAGAGTTAGAGGCTAAGAAGCCAAGGCACAGTGAGGGAGACGGACACGGGAAGGGAAACAATGTGGCAAGTGCCAACTTGGAGATAAGAAATGAGCCCAGCCCTTGTCCCAGCACCGGCTGAGTGTTCTGCTTCACTAAACCAACCCGTAGAGAGCTAAGGAGCCTGGTAAACATGACAGAGACCGGTCACCCCTGATGATAAGTGGTCCTCTCCGTACAGTGCCACTTGGCGCCTGTTTGTGCTAACAGGAGAACTATGGAGAATAGATTCCTGTGGGAGAAAAACTAATTTATGAGAAGTGAACGAGCAAAGAACCCAAGATCTTCTCTACTTAGAAAACTTAGAGAAATAACACCAAGTAAAAGTGCTAATAAGAGTCAGGTGGTTTGGCTTCGTCACTGGCTTGGGAGGGTTTGGACAGATCTGCTGACGACCTCAAGACCTCAGTGTCTTCATCTAAGAGTCCTTGCAGTTCTGAGGTGCAACAATCAAAAACTACAGCTGCTGGACGGGGTGACACACATCTGTCATTCCAGCATTCTGGAGACTGAAGCAGGAGGATCACAAATTTGAGTATAGCCTGAGAACTTAGTGATTTAGTTAAGACTCTATCTCAAAATTAAAAATTTTTTAAAAAGAGTGGGGATGCAAGTCAGGGTAAAACCCTGGGTTCAGTCCCCAATACTGAAAACAAAACAAACAAACAAAAGCTATAGGGGCCATTTATTGAGTACTTACTGTGTATCAGACATAATACAGCCTTATCTGAATCCTTTCTTGTAATGCTTACTCCCTTCTGATATTATTTTCACTGTTTTACATGCAAGGAAACTGACACACAGAGCCGGCCGTTGATTTACTCAAGGTACAGAGCCAGGGAGTGACTGACACAGGAGGCAAGGTCAGGTGATGTGGCTCAGAAACTGAACTTTTTAAAAGGGTTGTATAAATTATATCCTGCGCACCAAAAAGCATATGTGTAAGAATATCTTGAGGAATAAATAAGAATAGGAAAGAGTTAATGAACCTTCAATTGCTGATGTCCCGAATTGAGGAGCCAAACATTATCAATGCCCCTCACACTTCTGCTCAGTCACACACTTTCCTCCCTGGGAAGCGGTCACCCACTTAAATGCTGTGTTAATCCTTCTTGTGTTTTAACCCTAAATACTGTATCATTACATTCTATTCACATTTCTGAACCTCATACAAATGGAATAATACTGCCTGATTATTTTTCCACTTGCTTTTATGATCTTCAATGTTGCCAACCTGCAACCATGTTGGTATGCATGTGGGTATGCATAGCGTGTGTTCATATTCACTGCTGCATGGTATTCTGTGTGTAACTGCACCAAATTTTGCTTACCCCCTCTTTGTTTATGCCTTGGGTTGTTTCTAGTTTTTACGATTACCTACAGCGTCACTGAGGTCCTTCTCAGCCGTGCCTTCCAGGAACTCCACGCAAGTGTATCTCAGGATAAAGGTGTATGATACACACTACTGAGTAATGCCGAAACATACCAATTTACACTTGCATGAACAGCAAATAAGAGCTCCTATTATTTTATATCCCTGTCAGTGCTTGATATCGCCATACTTTTTTTACTTCTCTTGTCCAAATAGTAGTTAGAAAATCTTATTGGTGAGTTTTGCTTGCATTTCTCCAATACACGCAAGAGCACGCATATTTTCTATTGTTCACCGATCATGTATGTTTTCTCTTCTGACAAAGATCCATTTCAGAACTGGGCGGTTTTTCTTGTTGGTTCATAGTCATTCTTTACATGTTGTGGATATTAACAGTGCTTCTTAAACATGGATGTGTCATGAGAAGACCTGCAACTTTTGAATTCTATTATCCTAGATCTGTTCTTTTGCTTATTCAGGATAAAATTAATCAACATACTTCTTTTCCAACAATTAGATGTGGAGAGTGGTATTTCTTGGCTCCAGGACATGCTTACAGTGTGTAAGTTACATTCCTTGTGTGGAGTTAGTACATGTGCATAACACATATTATTTCCTTTTGCATCCTCTCTTAGTCCCCCCTTTTCCCCCTCTCTCCATCTCATCATCCCTTTGAAAAAAAATCTACCTGCTTCCTGTTATCTATCTTTAGTTTCCTCTGGGTTCCTCATATAAAAGAAAGCATTCAATGTTTAAGCTCACATGTCTAATTTATTTCACTTAGCATTATGGTCTCAAAGTGTATCCATCTTCCTATAAATCACTCAATTCTTTATGACAGAGTAGTTCTCCGTTGTAAATGAATACCACAATCAACCTGGCTTAATTACTTTTCTCTCATTGCTGAGACAAAATACCTAACACCCAAAGTTAAAGGAGGAAAGGTTTATTTGGCTCAGTTTGTAGAGGTTTCAGTTTGTAATTGGCTAACTCCAAGGCAAGGGGGCACTGCAGAGGAAAAACAGTTCATGGCAAGCAGATGGTAGCAAAGTGACAAGGGGTGCTTTGGGCAGGTAGCACTCACCCTCTTAATCCTGGTGCACTTGATCCTAGTACTGCACCGAGAATCAATCCCAGCATCACACACTTTAAACCCAGCGCCCTCTGAAAAAGCCCCACCTATGACTGCGTGAGGCTTTCGGGTGGGGGACGCTAAACACAAACCAGAACTCCACCCAAAAATTAAGGCAGACTTTAGGTTTAATCAAGTACTCTTTATGAACTTAGATCACAAGTAATTTCTGTGGATTATCTTTTCTTGTGAAAAACCATTTAAGATCTTGTCCAGTGATTACCTTTCTTCACTTTTTCAGGAAAGCAAGTCTGAAGACAAGGAGGTCCTGACCATGGAGCTGTGCTGATCTCAGTCCACTCAAAAACATCTGCCCTCTCAGCGCTGAGGAGGGAGCAGATCCTCACAGGGGACCTATGTCCTTGGCCGAACCAAAACCACAGATGGGCCGTCCTTCTTCTCTCCCGCCCCATTCTAGGTTAAACAACACTTTGGGTTACCAAAAGGTTGAAAGGGAAGGACCAGGCTCTTCTGTTCCTTTCCATTTCCTCATTCAAAGGAAACAACTAGGACCTGAGGGTGGAAACGTGAGATACAGAATATGGTCCTAGTTTTCTAAAACATCAATTCATCATGACTTCCATCTGTCAAGTCATAGGCCATCAACCCATGGAATGACACTGAAAGGCCACGGGGTGGAATAGACAGCTTTGCAAACGATGACGTTTGTGAGCCAGGTGAGTCCGTTTCTCATTGCCAGAATGAAAATTGAGAGGGAAGGGTTACAGTCACGCTCAGAATATTTTATTTTAAAAAAGTTTTTAGGGCTGAGGAATAGTTGCCCAACATGCACACACCCCAGGGTTAGACCCCCCCCCAAAACATAAAAATAATGTTTTAGAACACAAAAAGTAAAAATAATCTTTTAAACACGGGCCCTTGGTCTGGTGGGGGGAGGGCTGTGGGCTACACAAGCTAGAAATACACCGGAGCCGCCCTACTGGGCTGCTTTGGGAGGAAGTGGGTTTTGCACAGAGCCTTAGAGTCACACGGACCTGCCTGCGCTCCTGGCAGTGCTGCTCACCTGCTGTGCGTCTTAAACTTGTCACATTACCGCGCTGAGCTGGGTTCCTTGTGTGAGAGGAGACTTCATGCAATGTGAGCCATTTACCCACCACGGGCTGCGATGATGTTCCGCTGAGCACCCAGGGCCCCCTGCATCCGAAGCACTCAGGCAGCTTTAACCAGGAGCGTGCTTTCTGGTCACTCAGCCTGACTCCACTCGCGGGATACTGCTGCTGTATTTAACTGGTCAGTAAAGAGTGACAAAGAACATTCCTAAGGATGGGAGGCTGTGTCCCCACCCAAACGCATATGTGGGGGCCTAACCCCCAAAGTGACAGTCTTAGGAGGTGGTGCCTTAGGAAGGGAATTAGGACGTGAAGGTGGAGTCCTGACAATGGGATTAGTGCTCTCAGGAGAAGAAACTCCAGAGAGATGATCCACTCCTTCACGAAGGTCACAGCAGGAAGATGGCCCTGGCCGAAACAAGCACTCTGGCCCGTCCTCAGATTGCACAGCCTCCAGAGCTCTGTAGTTTGAGCCACAACAAACTCAGTAATCTGCTGCAGCAGCCCAGACTGAATGGGCCAAAAATGAATCACTCAGCCACTCAAATCCATTCTTTAAACAAGAGCATATTTAATTTTGCTACTTGGAATGGCAAAGAGCAGACATACAATACTCAACAAAAAGTATCACAAGTATTGAAGAGAAAGAAACATATTCTTTGGTCTAGACAGGCAAAAATAACATAGGCTTGGTTAGGACATACACCGCGTGAATTTCAACAAGGTGACCCATTCTCCCTCCTTACTGCTTCGAGACAGCCAAGCCCCACTCCCTTCCTGGACCACTCTGTGGCACAGAAGCCCAATGCAGTCTTTACCCAGTTCAACTCAGTGCAATTTGATTTAGCTATGGGTCCTTCCCTCAAACTGAGATGACAGGGAGGAGACTGCCATGAGGAACTCAGAGCCCAGCAGGGGACAGAGACTGAGCAGAACGATTTCTAGCAGGTCTCTTCCGGGGTGGGATAGACTCTTGCTCTCAGGCACCAGGGTTCTCAGAGGGAACCTAGGAACTTGGCTACCAGCCACAGGCACGGTCTCATCTGTGTGGCCTTGCTGAGGTGGTGGCAAAGCCATCTGACCGTGCCCTCTGTGGCCACCCCTTCCTCCCTGGCTCACACATGGAACTCGCTCCTCTCAAACCAGGACACGGGGCCCTTCGCACGTTCAGCTGTGCACTCTCACCTCCTTCAACAAGGAAAAACCACAAGGGACACTCAGTTTTAATAAGCAGCATTGCATTTGCCTAACACACTGAACACACTGCTTGTATGTACACACACGCGCACACACACACACACACACACACCCTGGTCTTGAAACTGTGCTCGTTGTTAAAGACCTGTGTGTTGGGGACAGGGAGAGGCTCTCGGGGATGTCCGGGTGGGGGCTGAACCTCATCTCTCCCCTGCCCAGTCAGCTCTCCAGCCCTTCGGATGCCCAGCACTGAGAAGTGGCGATGAAGCTCTCCAGTCAGGAGACATTGGTGACACAGAGGCAAGGACAGTCACATGGCTGTGAGGCTGAGATGGAGGGGGAGGGCCTGAGATACCAGCTAATGACTGACCATCTACCCCAGAGCATCAAACAACCCTCCCACCAGGGGCCTAGTCCCGAATCCCAGGCCTTTTACTGGATGTGGGGGAGAAGAAAAGACAGGTGTGTGGGGAAAACATAAATCTGATTTTTGAACTATAAAGAACTGATCAAACAAGGAGTCTGAAAACCTGGTTTGGTCATTTGTGGCAGCTGCCTTGCGTCCTGTGTGTAAATGCCACAATACCCTAGAATAATAGCGTACTTTCCCAAATGCAGCTCGAGGGATCTGGGCTTTATTTGATTGGGGGAATAGATACATCTGAGGGTAATAAATGATGTATCTTCCCAACTTCTTCCTCAGGTTACACAATCATTTATAACAGATGAGCAACATCATTGCTTTTAAGCGACTAGGTAGAACAAGAGTTGCGTGTGTGTGTGTGTGTGTGTGTGCACACGCGCGCGTGCATGTGCCCCTATTTATTCAGTATTTGTCTGGTAACTTGTTAGCTAGTGGTTGCTACAGAGCTTTCTTATTCCCTGTGCTTGGGATTAGTGATTTTTGTTTTTCGCTCAGATGCTTTATATTCTTCGAAGAGTAAAATCTATAAAATTGTTTTTCCCCTTCACACACAATATAAATGTAGGCACCTTGCTCATTATTCTGATTAGATCCTCAGATCAACGAATTATTTTGCCATCCTGTTGGAATGAGGACTCATCATGCAAAACTCTGAGCCTGCCTCCTTCACAAGACCAGCAGCCACTGGCAACCACCTCGTAGAAAGCACAGGCTAAGAGCAGTGGTTTCTAAAGTGACAGTGATAGTTTCTCACTTCTGATCCAAGGTCTGCTTCGATTACGTATAGGAAGGTGAGCTCCTCCCAGAAAGGTTGTCTTTCAACTGGTCTTCACAAACGAGTGTGGAATACTTAGTGTGTAACTGAAGTTCTTTCCTTGAAAAGTAATATCATATGCCAGAAATGCTTTGTTGTAATTACAGACAAATATAACAGTAACTGTTTAAAATCATTGGAAAGTATTAAGATACGTTATTGAACTGTATTTTATATACAACTCTAAATAACAGATAAGAATGACAAGAATCAGTTCATGGCCATTTCAAAATTTGATTTCCTAGAAAAATCCAGCAGGCAAGTGGTTTCAACCAAATTCCTAGTTCAGGGGAAAATAGTAACACTACATACATAATGCAGAGCTCAACCTGGTCACATCCTTCTGACAGCAGGTTTGTTTGCAAGTATGTAACAAAAGTCTTTTCAAGTGCAAAAATGAATTATATACAAGAGCTAGATACTTGGTTATTATTTAAATAAAATGTGTCTTTAAATATGGAGCACTTGAGAAACTCACTTCACAGTCTAAAACTATGGAGGCCACTTTAGCTTTTTTAATTGAAGATGAAATATTCATTACAGCTTTGCAAAGAAGTCCTCTGATTGTGTTGGGCCAGGAGTTCACTCAAAGATATAAGTTAGTGAAAATACCATCCAGTCTCATCAGCAACTGTATCCAAAAGCACAGTCTATGTGGAGTAAGCCACAAACAGCTTGCTGTTCTCCATCTCTCCCCATGTCCATAGCTGGGTGTCCGAGTCCTTGAGTGTTGCTTGGGTGAAGGGTCTTGGACCTTAGAAGATCTTGCACTGATTGATGGAGAAGAGCCTCCGTCTGTTTCGCCGCCTGGCCTGATTGACAGCAGTCCGGACGGCACATTCAAATACCTGCTGGACCCCTCGGTTGCTGAGGGCAGAGCACTCCAGGTAGCCCTTGGCTCGCACATCCTGGGCCAGCCTCTTGCCATCCAGGGCATTGATGCAGGACGCCCTGTGGGGCCCCACCTCCCGCTGATCAGTCTGGGTGGCCACCACCAGCACCGGGGTGCAAGGCAGGTTGCTCCGGATTTCCCCGATCCACTTGTTCTTCAAGTTGAGGAAGGAGGTATGGTTGGCCACAGAGTAGCACATTAGCACCACATCTGCTTGCTGGTAGGACAGGGGGCGGATGCTCCTGAAGGCGTCGTTGCCAGCCGTGTCCCAGAGGCCCAGGCTGATCTGGATGCCATCCATGAAGACATCCACACCGGTGTTCTCATACACCGTGGGCTTGTAGGCCTCCGGGAAGGTCTCGGATGTAAAGCGCACCAGCAGTGAGGTCTTCCCCACAGCGCTGTCGCCCACCAGCACGCACTTGATGGAACTCAGCATCTTCCCAGTCTGGAGTCCTGCTTATGAGTCCAGGATCTGAGGGACAGAGCCGTCAGTGGGCTGCTGCAGCAAATGCCATTCAGCCAGGGAGATGGAGACCAAGGCGTTCTCAGGACCTCCGGCGCAATCCTCAGGGTGTCACTTCTCCCTCTTCACCAAGGGACAAGCACGTCTACTTGCAAACCTGTTCTCCCACTGGAACAGAAAGAAAAGGGGCAAGTGAGTCTTTTTTCTTCTTTTTATAGCAGGGAGCTTCCTCATTAGTTATAAATGGGGGGCCCATCTCCAAGTAGCCGCCCAGTCTCACCACCCAACTTTACCACCTCACCAAATAAGCAAAGGTCTCTGAAGGTCTCTCCACTTTCTCACCCTCAGTGCCTGCTGGTCAAGAAGCTGACTTTATCTTTCAAATCAGTCTGGTGAGAATAAAACAAGCAACTGCTCAGTTGCCACATGAAAAGGACCTCAGTTGCAAGCTGGTGTGGAGGAGGGGCTTCCACATAGTCGGGAGGCAGCTGAGGGCTCTCCCCACCCCAGCCCCCAGCCCCAGGCTGCAGTTTGGCAGATTCCAGGCCCACTGGGAGCTGCAAAAAAGAGAACTGGAACGAGAGGCAGGCGCTATGTGTATTTCCCTTCATTATCCATCAATCGCCCAGTCCAAGGTTTACAAAGAAATGTATATGGAGGCCAGAAAGTAGAAATCTGGTTATTGGCCATGCTTTTCTCCTTGAGAGTTTCCCAAAACTGACAACACATGGAATGGGTACCCTTGGATTTTATTTTATTTTATTTTATTTTTTGTACAGGGGACTGAACTCATAACTTCACACTTGCCAGGCAGGTGCTTGCGCCACTCAGCTAAACCCCGAGCTACCCTTAGAGTTTTGCATCTCAAAATCAGGCCTACCCCTGCATAAAAGAATGACTTTCAGTGTATTGCTTCAACTCTGAGCCTCAGTTTACACATCAGTAAAACTGAGAAATTTGGGGACCACTTTTCAGAGATTCGAGGACTAAAGTATTTCATTCTTTAGCATTTTAGAATGCCAGTTGTGGATCAAGAACTCTGTTAGGCTACTGGGTAAACTAAATAACTTGCATGAAGACAACTGTAGTTACCCCCTGTCACAGGACTGCATAGCTAATGGACCAAATAAAGTCTCATTTGTGTACAAGTGAGAGAGCTCTGTGTCCCCTTTGTGGTGGCACATTTTCACAAGGTCAAGCTGCACTGGGAAGGGGAGGTCTTGCGGATCAGCACCGGGAATAAAGGTTACTCAAGGTTCTTCTCCACTGGCCCTCTTCCTGACCAGTCACACAGAAAGCAGCCCTGTGGGAGAGACCTAATTCTTTAAAATAACACCCCCAATCCTCACGTGCCTTTGCAAGTCATTTTTGTCCTTGTCAACCCTCAGTCTATTTAATTATACATAGTAGCCTTTGCAAATGAGTTCATCCAATAAATAATTCACATGATTTTCATGAATTCATTCTTTTAAATATGCCACAGGTAAGTGACCTTAGGTAAGTGATTTAACCTTTCTGAGTCCTGGTTTCCTCATTAAGCTGCATGGGAAGCCGTAACATTATCTGTTTTCAGTATACTTTATTCAAAATCCCAAGTAGACAATGGACACAGCACAGGAGCTGGGAAGACAAATTTTCAGATGGATTTTTTTCTGAGAACGCACATGGGTTCCTCTCACGCAGTGTCCCTAGACAATCAACTGCCATGAAGCCTTTGAGAAGGGGCTCCATAAGGTCTCAGTCTGTAGCTCCTTAGACTAGGGACAACTTAAATATATGCATTTGTGACTCAGCCATGATCCGTTAAGACATTTTTACATTTTATTTTTACCTAACGTATCAAGATTGAAAGTAGGAAAAATAGGGGCTGGGGATTTAGCTCAGCAGCATAAGCGCCTGCCTTGCAAGCAGGCAGTCATGAGTTCCATCCCCGGTACTGATAAAAAGGAAAAAGACAAAAAAAAAGTAGGAAAAATATGCATGTATCAGAATTTGCTTATCTAAATGAAATATTTCTGATGAATTATTTACACTAAGGCCGTATTTCCTGAGTGAGGACCTGTGAAAGGGTATTAATAAGCATCGCATTAAGAACAGGGGCTTAAAGGTCAGTAGAGCTGGAACTGAACCTGAGCTCTCCAAGCAACTACCTCTGTGATAACCTTAAAGAGTTTCTTCACCTTCCTATGCCTCAGTTTCCTCCTCTACAAATCGACATAATAAAATTCACACTACAGAGCTGTTGAGAGTGTTTAGGGTACTTAAATGTGCAAGACTCTTAGCATAGTGCCTACAAGTACATAGTAAACACATAGCCAAATACAATAAGCAGTCCTTATTAATAATACTGTTAAATGATAATTACCAAATATGATAATTATTAATTATTTGGTGTAAGATTTGAAGTAGCACTAAAGAGATAGATTTCTATGGTGAAGAGTGCTCTTTATATCTTACTCCCAGAGAATTTCTACATAAAAATAAGATATTATGTGAGCAAAATTTCCATCTGCATTTTGACACTCAGTGAGTTCCAAGGGGCCAGACTAGAGAAAAACACTTGGTCAGGTAGCCTTCACTCAGTCGGGGCCCCAGTTCCCCCGACTGTATTATAGGAGATTAACTCTTTCAGTGTTACGCTAAGACCAAAGCACAAGGAGGACCTTCATTACCTCCACATATACAAAAGCAGAAGCCACTGCATTTTTCCCCAGCAGTAGGGATGGCCGATGACTTTGGTGACCTATGTAGCTCTCAGCAAATGGCCAAATATGGAGATGAGGGAGAGGAGAGGGGAACCTCAGCCAGGCTGAGCGACACCCTACACAGGCATGAGCTACTCTTCAACCGGTGACATGGATCCACACCCAGAAGATGTGGGAAGGTAGCTGCTCTGGGCCACACCTTCGGAGCGGAAGGTCAATGGGCGAGGGTTTCCTAAAGCGAGATATTCTCCCTTAAATGGTTTCTGGGTACAAAGTGAAAGCAGGTTTTCCCTGGTGCCTCACATGGAGCTAACTAGGAGGGTGCCCCAGTGGCACCTTCCCCCCCAGGGAAGAATTATCTCAGAGTCTTTGGATGGAGTCATGGTCATCTCGAATAGTGCCACCGAATGAGCCTTCAGGCTAATGCTCCGGGGCTTGAATCAGCCTGGAGTTGGTAAACCTTCAAGCCCCAGATCCTTGGAGTCTCAGTAACTCCTTTCCTTCTGCCCTTTCTCCTATTTCTGCCATTGTCACAAAAAGGCACTGCCACAGGCCACCACCATTCAGACACAGAGACACAGAGAGGGCACAGGAGACACCAAGGGGCAAAAACAAGCTTTGGGACCTCTGCCCACTCTTGCAAAAGGACGAAGGTAGACAGAGGCAGGGCTTAGTGAAGAAGACCTCCTAGCCGCCGCCTCTGAGGGCTGTGGGGTGGGGAAACCTAGTTCCCCTTAGGCGTGAATCTCAGCGCATGCTACAGATACCCACTCTGCACTGGGACCATTTCCACAGCCATTCTGTTTGATTTGCTCCCCACATCTTGCTCTTCAGTCAAACTCCAAGCTCCACTCCACTGGCCCCGCCCTACACTGGAGCCCCTACTGTGTCCCTCTAAGTCCCTCCATGTGTACTTGACAGAGTCACCATCCAAGTGCGGAATGGGGCATCTTTGTGTTTCACCCTCACTTGTAAAGCTCTGGCTTCTTCACAGGGAGCCATGAGAAGAGGGTGGAGACGATACTACAGCAGTCACTTGTGCTTTTAGTGCTACAATACTTTGCATGCATGGACGTGCTCTCTGGTTTATTTTGAGAGAAAGCCATTTTAAGCGATAGAACATAGTATAAAACTGAGGTAATTAAAAATACGATCAGGTGGCTATTATCACAGCAGGTTTGGGAGTAACTGGGCCCTAGTGGAAGTGCGTACTTCAAGATGTTGACAGAATTCTCAGCCATCTTTTTAAACAAATGAACCTACAGCAGTCATCAGCCAAGGATGGCCTGTCAACACCAGAGAATATGTTTACATGGTATCTACTCAAGACACTGAACCAAGGTCCTGCACCAGCAGTGGGCAGTTCACCCATAAGGAAGGTGATACTGTCTTGAACTGATCACATTTCCATGACCAGAAAGCCAGCTGGCTCCTCACAACCACCTCCAGCCAGCTCCTCCCTTCAGTGACCCCGCAAGTGAGAGAGCATTCAAAAGCTCTCAAGCAACTTAATAAGAGAAAAAAAGTATAACCAGCTCTCAGCTTCATCATTCCAAATTATTTCTCAGCTTTCATTCTATAATAAATGCATATATATTACTTTATCACTTTTTCAGATTTTTTTGAGAAATTTTTATTTCAGGGAAGTCTGTACCCTGGATGGTCTTGGCTGAGTTGCTTTGCCCTGTTTCAGTTCATAACTGCTCAGCTACTCCTCCTTGTGAGCAGAGTCTTGGAGTTAGTTCTAGGGTTTTCCCACAACCAACTGTATCCATGTGTGCACAGGTATGTGTGTGTGTGTGTATATATATATATATATATATATATATATATATATACACTTTTGTGTGGTCCCTGGGATTGAACCTAGGGCCTTCACACTGAGCCAGTTTTTTTTTTTTTTTTAATTTCTAGATAGGAAGCCCATAAATCACTAAATTGCCCAGATTGGCAATTTTGAAAATGTCTGATTCTTCTACTTCAGTGTCTGAAGTGGCTGGGATTATAGACAAGAATCATTGCACCAGTTTACAAGTACATTTATGAGTTACTTTTATGCAGGATGATTTTCTTAGGGAACATATTCACAAATGTACTATTATAGGGTTAATGACCCTTTTGAGACTTTTTTTAATACTTATTAAGCACCTTTCAGGTAATATATGAAATATTAATCATATATATAATTATATCACATATATAAATATATGGTTTTTTAATTCTTTTTTTTTTAAATTGCTTTACGGTGTCTTGTGAGATAGCATTCTTCAGTGGTCTAGAAAACATACTAGCAAATAAAAGTCACTGTGTCAAGGGAGATAACCACAGGGACTGGGAGGACCTAGAACCTTGCCCATGGCCACACAGAGAAGAAATCACAGAGGCAAAGTTTAGAGCCAGAGCCTGACCCCGAAGCACTGGCAGCTCCTTGCATGGCCCACATCCTTAAATCCCAGGGCCCTCTCCAAGGCCTTTAAATACTGCAGGGCTCCCCAGACAGAGCCATCTTCAAGATTTCTCCTAGCCCTTATCTCCAACCAGGTACCTATTCCTATTCTCTTCCTACAAATAAACCTGTCCTTGGTATTTTAGAGAAGGTACTAGTTCCATAAGTGTGTTCAGTTTGGGGACAAACCTTCAAGGGGTACACCTGAGGTGTGTTTGGCTTCTGTGTGTGTATTAACTTTCAGTAAAAAGTATTCCTAACAGTAAGATACTGAAGCTGCATGCGGGTCACATGCCTGCAGCCTCAGTTACTCAGGAGGCTACAGCAAGAGAAGGACTTGAGCCCAGCAGTTCAAGACCAGCTTGGACAACACAACGAGACCATGAGTCAAAATAAATAAGCTACTGCCTTCACTGTAGATCTCTGTAGAGTAATTTTTTTCTTGTTTTATTTTGCAATTTCACTGATTCTCAGTCCCACTTTAATAATTCCCCCAGTGAACTGCTAACTGCTACAAATAATCATGAAATTCCCCCTCAAAATCACAGAAGCCATGTTGGTTGGTTTATTTTTATACATAGATCATCTCTGTGCCAAAAATCTTGTTCTGAATGTTCCCTTGCAAGACGCTGATTGCAACTTTTAAGAACCGTTCTCCAGAGTCGAGGGTCTAAGTTGTATCCCTCAGCCTAGAAGACAGTTAACCCTATCATGGTTGAATTAAAATAGAGCATCACTCAGTAAACTCTGAGGCCTCCCTGATCTCAGCCTTCCAAACCTCAAAGCTTCCCCTAGACAGGAACCTTCCCCTCTGTTCATCAGGAGCCCAGACCTGAGCAAGACCCCTGAGGAGCTGGGTATTTCCCATGGTGCTGGCAGAAGAGCCAGGCAGAGTTCAGGTGTGCCAAAGGGGAGGTTACCTTATGACAAGGTCATCCCTTCCCCAAGGAGTGGGGGTGGCAGACAGATGGCAGTAAGGACTGTCTTCCTCTTTCATGAGCTTTACCATGGAATATTTAGCTGGAAATGTGTCCTTTTCTAAGTTATGACAAAAGCTAAGAATAGGTACTGCATATATCAACTGTGATTCTGATCAAAATCCTTTTTTAAAAAAACAGCACAGGAATCTGTTAACTGAAACAGGAAAGGGTTTCCTGGGCTAAGTGGGGCAGCAGGTTTCCCAGGGTGCGGTGCATACCGCAGAACTCCGCAGATGCAGAAGCCTAGCAAGCTACACCGACATGCAGAGGTGGCTTGTCCCTGGGTCCCGCGGATTCTTATTTTCTTCACCTTGCTTATGTGCATTTAAGAAGATGTCTACAACAAGCATGCTGCGTTTTGTTTGGTTTAGAAAAAAAAAAAAAAAAAAAGGAGATGGTTGAGGAGGTCCCTTGAAGCTGCAGAGGATTTCTGTGAAAACACATAGGGATTTTTGACAAAATTTTCTGTCCTGATAAGTTGCGTTCATTTAAAATTCATAGCATTTTCTGCAGTTGGTGGTTGGTTAGTTGGTTTATCAGTTGGTTTTCTTAGTTGTAGGACTGAACTCCAGGCCTTCAGACCGAGTTATATTCTCAGTTGTTTTTTTTTTTTTTTATCTGTTTTAAATTTTGAGACAGGGTCTCACCAAGTTGTTAAACTACCCAAGCAGCTTGCAATCCTCCTGCCTCAGCCTTCCAGAGTATTGGGATTACAGGCATGCACTAACACATTCAGTTCATTTTTTAAAATTCATTTCACCCTCTCCTCTTTGGAAAAGAAACAGGCAAAGCTGATAAGTTTGCCTCCTGTGAAGGTGAACACAGTTATCTTCAGCTCTAACACCCCTTTTCTTTCTTTTTCTTTCTCATACAAGAGTTTTTTTTAAGTGTGTTTTATATTTTCTTAAATATTCAAAAAATTGGAATACATCATGGGCATTAAACGACATTAAGAAACTATTGCGAATTATGTTAGGTGACAATCACTTTGTGGACACTGGTTAAATACTAATTGAAAAATCCAAAATCCGAATCTAAGATGATCCAAAATCTGACATTTTTATGCAGATTATGTAGATTTAGGAAGGGGATCTCAGGATGGAGAAGCTGAGGCAGGAGGATCACTGTGAGTTCAAGGTCAGCCTGGGCTACATAAGCAAGTTCAAGGCCAGCCTGAACTACCTAATGGGACCTTATCTCAAGCAAACAAATAGTAACAAACGAAGAATAGAGCCTGCCTGGAAAAGACAAGCCTCAGCCTGGGTAAGGATCACAAAGGAGCAACTGTGCTGTAGTCGCCGAGTCTCCTGCACCTCAGTAAGACGTGGTGTCTACTCCCGAAAAGGAACGGCCACCTGTACAACAAGTTCCTGTCCAAGGATGCTCTTCAATTACTTTGCAATTACCTAAACTCTTTCCTGATGGTGCCTTTAGCTTCACCAACTTGCCTTGGCCCTCTGCTCTAATTCTGCACAATTAGCTGTTTGCAAAAGAGCAAAAAGTCATAATGAAAATAAAAAGAAAAGGAAAGGAACTCAAAAGTGAAAATGTAGTATTAACCACGCGAAACTAGCTCTCAACCCAAAGTACCTCCAATAGTGAGGAGACCCTCTGCCTGGGGGGTGGGGGTGGTAATCTCTTTTTTTCTGAAAAGGTGTGGGGAATGGGGAGTTTTTGTTTTAGGATTTAATGTTTTCCCTTAGACTAAAAGTGGCTTCTTGCCTGATCTTGGTATGTAAACATGAAATCTGTCTGAGGCCTGGACTGATCGCCACGAGTCCACGATGCCTCCCAGCTCTAAAGCACCATTTATGACAGCAAAAACCACAGTTAGGGGTTCCCCGGCCCCTCCCCAGAGCCCACTCCCTCACTTATCACTCGGGGAGCCCTGGGTGGGGACAGGGCCTCCCTCTCATTTGCTGGCTGATCACACGGAACGTGACCTCCCCATTCCGGATAATTAACCACTCTGCTTGTTTTTCCTGAACCCTCTCTTCAAACCTTATTTCCTGATGTAAGAATGGTACATCCCCACTACAAAACATCTCAAAAACATAGTAGTCTAAAGGAGAAGGCAAAAGCCACCTACTACCAAACACTAAATATTAATGTGCTTTTTCCTGTTGGGTTTTTTTTTCCAGTACTTGACTTTTCTCCAAAACTAAACCACACCTCATGTAAGTGCAGTTTCTTGCTTTTTTCATTTAGTGTTTGTATTGTAAACATTTCCTGTATCAAAATTCCTCCAACATAATTTTCCTGATTACATAACATTTTATTATATGAATGCAATACCATATAGTTAACCAAATGCCTAACACTGGGCACTTTAATTTTTCTTAATTTTACTATAACATTAAATGAAAAGCTTCCATTTGATTTTGTAATAACTATTTCTCAAGAATAAATAGATATGAATGCAATTACTAGATGAAAAGAGAAGAAACATTGGACCAATGTATTTAAATTGCATGTGACTTTATCATTTCATCACATTCATTTATCAACTATTACTGGATATAATATTTGCCAATTTGATTTGTTTTCATTTACAACTGGTAAAAATTCAAATTATCTCTTCTCTTTCTTTATCAGGTATTACTTTTTTTCTTTTGCAACTCATCTGTTTTACCTACTTTTCTCACAAGATGGCCATCATAATCTAATGATTTTTAAAAATCTTTTTAGAGCTTAAAGATCAAGCCGGGCATGATAATATACACTGTAATCCTAACACTGGGGAGGCAGAGACAGGAGGATCATTGCAAGATCTAGGGCCAGTCTGGGCTCCATAGTGAGTTCAAGGCCAGCCTGAAATACCTAGAGAGACCCTGTCTCAAAAAAAAACAAAAACAAGGCCTAATTAAAAATAGAGATTAAGGATGTTAATCTTTTTGGGGTTGAATGTGTTTCAGAAATTTTTAGTATTTATTTATTGCCCATGTGTTCTGGGAATCCCCCATATTCCTGGCACTCCCCTACCTCAGAGCAACCCCCAAAACAATCTGTAAAGCAGCTGTCCCGGCTGTGGAAAGAAACTCAGTTTGTGAAGATGTTGAAAGGTCATCTAACCCAGCCCACTCATTTCCCCGTGAGGAAACCAAAAGCTAGAGAGAAGTGGTTTCCCTGCGCGGGCCAACTGGAGGCCCAGAAATGGAAGCCGCTGAGTCAGCACACTTTCCGTCCCCACAGGATCTTCTCCGAGGCGTGCACTTCTCCCTGTGACAGCCTACACTTCATCTCTGCAAGACTGGCAGCACAAAGCCCGCATCCCTACGAGCAGATCTCCCAGATTACCACGGCATAGCAATCAGTTTTGCAGGCCCTGGCTTTCACGTATCTGTGTTCTTCAAACAACGGTTCCATTTCACATTGCTTTCTTCCAGAGAGACCATCTCTTCAGGAGCAGCCATTAAGCGGGCCAACATTCTCTGGAATTAGGGTAAACCTGCAGCTTATAACTTGTTCAAATGATAAGAAGCAGTCAAGGTGTTTTGTTCTGTAGACGTCACCCAGAGCAATGAATGGAGCGAGAAGATTTCGCGCTGGTCTCAGCAAGCAAGACTGCTGATTGGTAAAGAGCCCTGAGAGGGAGTCAGAGCTGGACGGGGGAGAGACCCTCATCTTCCTCACTAACCAGCAATACAACCCTGGCAAGTCACGGAACTGGAGCGGCAAAGTGGGCACAGTGATTTACAATCCGCAGGATGTGTGGGTAAGGGCACCAGTAAACACTGCCTTTGCCAGATATTGCTTTAAATGCTGTGTGAAGATGATCTCATTGCATCATGACCACACTACATGGTCGGCACCACTCCTGTTTCATTGAATGGCTGCAGAATTGAAGGCACAAAGAAGTTGCGTGCTATGACAAGATGGGGTCAGAACTCACCATTAGCCCCTTCCCTCCTGCCCCATCCTCTCTTGAGAAAGCCAGCCTGCCCTTTAATCTCGATAAAACTAAGCACTTCAAAAATAAAGGCACGAGGGAAGGAGACATTTTTCATCTGACAGGTGATCTCTGTGATGTCTTTGTTACAACATAGCTGATTTCTAACAGCATTTGGAAGACTTCTTCCTGGAACACTTGCATACACCAGTGGTAGATGTGTAAAAGATCTCTCTCTGGGTAGAGAGTGACTCCACAGAATCCAGTGGCATGTTTTTGAAAGCAGGAGCTGGTTACTTTTAAACCTCTTTTGTCTGTATGATAAAAATATTTTCAGGAACAATCCTTATTTTCCTGATTCAATCTTTAGCAAGTGACAATTTATAAGACAAATCTTAAATTTAAAAGTATTATTCAAATTAATAAAAATACTTCATGTATGAACTGAAGTTTGCATTTGCTGGTTTCAAATAATTATACCTTTCAGTCTATATTTGCTTCACTGTTGAAATACAAAACCCTAAGCTGTCACACAGAACAACAGTATTAGAGAAACTTGAGTTCTGTTCCGTGGTGTCCAGGGACTTTGTGGTGCCATTATCCCTTTCTAACTGAGCGTACAACTCAGGATGTGTAGGGTCTTAGGGCTGAGACGTAAACTGCCCCCAAAGTTGTCATGGAATCTAAACATACCAGTTAGAACTCAGCTCTCACTTTACCTCTACCAGTGCATGGTAATAATGCAAAACAGATACATGTTGGTTTTGCTATTGTTTTAAAATTCTTTACAAGTGATATTATTCCCTTATTGTCAGGTACCACCCCAACTTTTATGCCCAACCATTATCTACCAAAATCTTAAATGCGCGTGTCTTTCAATCAACAATTCCAATTCTTGGAACATATTGTCCTAACACACAAGCAGTCAAGATGTACCACTACTGCAAAGGTCATAACAGCAAAGAAGGAACTAGAAATAACTGAAAGGACCATTAAGAGGCAGTGGTTTAAGTTAATTATGCTCCATTCATTGACAGAGACTAATATAGTACTAAAAAGAATTAGGGTCAGCCTACATGTACCCTAAGCAGATTAAACAGTAAATTACAAATTCATAGAAGTCTGGAAAAATGACAGACTATACACCTTTAATTGGCTTTAAACGAATCCTACTTTTTAAAAGCCTGATGAGACAAAAGATACTAAACAAAATCTTCATACAGCTTAGACTAAGTTTTGAGGCTTTTGAACAATTTTTCAAAATTTGGAACTCAGTGTTTTCTCTATAAAAGAAACCATATTATGGGGCAAAGTAAAGTAAAGACCACATGGAAACACAGTGGTGCACTGTAGAACTTCATCATAATAAAACCCCGCACAGCAGAGACCTCACAGAATAAAATCCGAAATTAGAGAAAAACAACATTCCATAGATCAATTACCTTGCTCTCAGTTAAATCTCTTTTGTGTGTGTGTGTGTGTGTGTGTGTGTGTGTGTGTGTATGTGTGTGCATGTCTTTTTCATTTTTATCGGTACCGGGGATCGAACTCACGACTGCCTGCTTGCAAGGCAGGCGCTTATGCCGCTGAGCTAAATCCCCAGCCCCTCTCAGTTAAATCTCACAGGAAAAAAAAATTTGGAGGGGCAAGCGCTACAAAAGAGAGCAAGTTCAAAATAATATGATCCTGATTTCTTAATAAAAATAGAGAAGAAAACAGATCGACAAGGTGCTGACCACTCTCCTACTGATAGGAAAGCCTTTTCTGTTATGCCTGTCTATAGTCTCTAAATTTCCTTCGTAAATATATAGTATTTCTATAACAAAAAATTATGAAAATAAAATCTTGTGATCTTCTGTAAAAGAAAATATAAATTCATCCTGTAGCTGCATCCTGGAAAGAAGAAACATACGCTAGGGCGGGGGGGGGGGGAGACAGTCATTTCTGAGAGAATGGAGCAGGAGGTCAGGATGGACCCTGATTGATGACGTGACCTTGAACAAGTAAGTCCAGGACCTCCCCCGCCCCACTGCAGTCTCCTCATCTGTAAGGTGAGCGGGTCTCACAGGGTCTGGAAAGCTCCTTCTTAATCTGGGAATCTTCCCAGCAGAGTTGGGTGTGTGTTTGTTTGTTTTGTGAATTGAACTCAGGACCTGTGTTTCCCAGGCAGGCAATGTGCTACTAAGCTAACCAGTGAAGCTCTTTCAACATTCAAAATTTTTAAAAACAGAAAAAAAAACCCACAACAATTTAAAACAGAGACACACAGTTTGAATTGTGCGCTGATCAAACTGTACAGTGTGCTAGAAAAATTCCAACAAAAGTGGTCTCTTATGGAATAGAAATTAAGCCCTTTGTTAGGAAACAATTGGGCTTGATTATGAAAACTTTTCCCGTCTTGTCAGTGAGAACTAAAACAATCATGTTGGTTGCAGTCTTAAAGATCACCTAACTCTGCCCCCAGATTTCTGTCGCTTGACCACCAGATTAGTCACTTTTGCCACATCTCCAAACTAACAAACTCTTATTTACTTGATTTAAAAAATCAATCTTGGGGCTGGGGATTTAGCTCAGCGGCTAGCAGGCAGTCGTGAGTTCGATCCCCGGTACCGACAAAAAGAAGAAAAATGACCAAAAAAAAAAAAAAAATCAATCTTAAATGAACTCACACAGCTTATTCTAAGCAATCAAATGAATGAAATCGTAGATTTTTTTCATTTTTTTTCTGAAGCCACTAAAAAAAGATGTAATAATTTAAAATCTAGTGCTTTTTAAATGTTTGCCCTAAAAAAGTCTTGCCTATCACCATTGATATATATTGTGCTTAAGAAATAGAGGTCTAATCCAATCTTCGAGTTTCCAGAACAGAAAACTGACACCCAGAGAAACAAGCCTGTTCCCTAAAGACTCAGATGCATTTGGGAAGGCCTTCTGTCTCCTTTGGTTTAATTTGTTCCACTTTCACTCTTTTGTTTACTGGTCTTTCCACAAAATATTCAGCTTGAGTGTCAGTAAGTAGACAAATAATTCTTGAGGTAGGCTAATGCTGCTCTCATGTGTTGATGGAGGCAAAACATGAGGTTTGATGATCATCTCTTGATACCAAGATGTAGTAGCAATGAATCATTATTGCATAAAGGCAGCATTCTGTTTTGTGGTCCTTGGTATATTGTTTTGCCAAAATAAAGCTCTGTCATACTCTACTGCCACTGCCAATTTAATATTATCTATTGTTGAAACAAATAAAAGCCTTACTGAAAAAACATGCAATGATCCATCTCATCAATCACTTAAAATTCCATAAACAAAGCTCATGGACATTTTCCCTCTTATTTTACAAAAAATACCAAGTAATTTTACTTCACTGCTATTTTGATAGCAAAAAATTAGACCGTTACCTAGTAAACAAAACTACTCTAAATTCATCTTTTGACCATTCAAAGTCAAATTTAAAGAACATCTAAAAGTTTTTAATATTTGAGATTCCAAGTAATCAGCTTTGGTCTAGCGAGGAAAAAAGCTACATTTTCTATGATCATGTGGTAATATCCACTTACAGCAGGCTGTGTTTTCCACCCCAACCTTCCTTCTGAAGGAAAAAAAAAATATTTCAAATATACTTTTAAAAGCTATCCTTTTAAAAATGTCAAGAAAGCTAAAAACATAGCAAAGAACTATCAGGCTATGACAAAAGAACTCAGTGAGACAAGTGACATTTGTAAGCTAGAAGTAACAGGGATGAAACATGAAAAAAATAAATAAATTACTGTTCTGATGGCTTCCTGGCCAAGAATGGTAACGTCGAAGTGCAGTTTGCCCAGGGTAGAGAAGCGAACAGTGCCCAACTTATGCACCTTAACTGGGACCTTGTGGGGCACACCACCAGGGTGATGAGAGGGAGAAGCAAGCCCACTTCTTCCCCACCCCAAAGAACTGGAGAGGCCTTATTGGAGAGGGAGGAAAGCTGTACTTGAAAGATGCTGGTGCACCTGAGTACCTGAAGCCCATGCAAAAACTGTCAAGGACACTACAGAGCCCACAAAGCCACTATTTTTCTCATCTTACGGTACATGTTACCACCTAAAGCAGGAGTGACCAGGGTGGAAGGGAGATTGCTTTGGTGTTCAGAATCAGTAGTCTCCTCCTCCACCACCCTCAGGATTCCAGCCAGACCCCCACGCCTGAAAATTCCATTGCCTAATGAAAGGAACCCCAGTGACTATGCACACTGCAGTTTGGAAGGAAATGGGTCATCTTACCAGGCAGTTTCCACCTTTATAGGTATCCAGCCCCGGGTATTTTGTTGCAAAACCAGAAAACAGACTAATACACCACCGTCAAAGTACCACCCCTAGCCCCACCCACTGACCAAAGTTCAATCAGGAGACCAAAGAATTGCATGGCACCCAGCAAAAGCTCACAGTGCTCTGTGTTTTGTGCATCTAGACTTTTAAAACAAGAGAACCAAAGGCAAGAACACTACAACCAAGAGGCGGTTGTCCCAGGATTACATAGTTGAGAGCAACTATTCTTACCTCTTCTCTCTTCAGTGAGTGTTTCATTTCCCAAATTTTGCTAGCCTGGTGCAAAATGAGTGTGTGAGTGTGTGTGTCTGTGTGTGTGTGTGTGTGTGTGTGTGTCTGTGTGTGTGTTATAATTTCAGAAACTAGAAGAATAAGACTCACAACTTAGTATTTTTCAAGGTCCGAAGACACTTTGCAACTATGGAATTAACTGTCTGTGGGTAAAAAAACACCCTCCTCCCTGCACGTGATGCTGTACAGAGCTGCCTTTCTGCATCACATGGAAAGTGCATTATCTCTTTTTCTCCATCTAATGATTTTCTCCTGGCTGAATTCCAGTGTCTTCTCAACTGAGTCATCATTTCTCTTTATGCGTGAAAGAGTCTTCTGAATCCCTCGTTTTTCAGAACTGCAGATTAGAAACCTGTCAAGACCCTCACAGCACTTTCCGTGATCTGGAATCCAGAGGCCCAGACTGAGGGAGCCCACCCCAACAGGGAGGTGGCAAGGAAGCAGCTCCCTGGCATCAGCTTCCCAGTCTAGCAGCTGTCGCCGTTCCTGGATAAGAACCAAGGAAGTCCAATCCTTAGAGTTTGGAGCCAGTAGGCACAACAGAGGTCTGGCAGGGGACAGCCTTGCAGAAGGAACCCTTCCACCTGTGGTGGCAGCAAGGGAAATAAAAAGCCTCTCCCAACCAGAGTCATTCACCAGGGAGCGGGTCCCTCCTTTCTCCACATTTGTTGAAATGCAAATTATCCTTGAAAGGTCAAGCCTTTAAAAAAAGAAAAAACTACTTTCCACATTTATGTGAATATGTTTCTAGTCTTGTTCTCTCAAAGCCATTTTTGATTAGAGGAAGAGGAAGTTTCAAAATTAAACAAAACACATCCATATACAAAAGTGAGGCATTGGAAAAGAAATTTTGGGGGTATTAATCCCATTCTCTGTGCCAGCCTCATTTAAGTCTGGGACCCTCCTGAACTGCAGTAGTCACCAGTTTCCTACAGCTTCTGGATTGATCGTGTTATTCATCAGAACTCTCAGTAACAGCAATGATGCAATCCAACCTCCAACCAAGCATTGCATCTCAGTGACACAGTGGCAGAGCGCAGATGCTGTAATGGGAACTGGAGCAAGCTGAGGAACTGCGATCCAGAGACCAGGGTACGGGCCAGGACCAGCTGGCTCACAGCACTGATCAGACGTGGGGGGCGAGGAGCCAGGGATTTGGCTCAGTGGCATTAAGCGCCTGCCTGACAGGCACGAGATTGTGAGTTCAATCCCCAGTAACCCCCCACACACAAAATTAAGTGAGATGCAAGGAAGCATTTGGCAATTTATGCACTGCATTTCTTCCCACCTCATGGCCCTTGGAGTGTTATTCACAGCCTCAGACAGAAGCCCATGCTCCCCAAATTTGATCCTCAAAATTACTCCGGCAATTGCTAAATCTGAGTGTTGGGCATTTAGGGATCCATTTTACTATTTTTTTTTCTGGGTGTGTTCAAAATCTTTTTAAGTAAAGTAACTTTTAAAACAATCAATGTCCTAGCTTCCCCAAAGGGAACCCCCTACCTTTTTACTGTCTTCACAGTACGGGAGATTGAACTGATTGAACGGGGACCTTTGCACTGAGCTGTGTCTCCAGCCCCTTCTCCAATTTATTTTGGAGAAAAGGTCTTGCTGAGTCACTAAAAAGTTCCTGCTGAGCTCAAACTTGCAGTCTTCCTGTCTCAGCAGAGGGCAGGATGCCTAGACATCTTTTCCCTCTTAAAGGCACATTCTCGATGCCTTTTGAAACAGCAAGCCCGAGCATAAACACATATCCAGTATCCCCTACACATCTATTTTTTTTCTAATTTATTCTCCAAACAAAGTCTTTCTTTCTTTTAAACTAAATTTATTTGCTTATTTGAAATTCAACATTTAGCTGGCATCTGTTATTTTCATTTATGAGATCAAGCAAGATTTTTTCTTAAGCTCTAGTCAAGAGTAAGGAGAAGTAGGTTAAAGTTTTCCTTTTTGTCCCTTACTTTGTAACCAGGAACAAATTTTTCATCTTCTTTGGGCGTTAGTTTCATTATTCATAAAACAAGAGGCTTCATTCCAGCTCAAAATACTATGAAATGTGAATATGACTCTTATTCCAGCTCCTGAGATACAGGCAGAATAGCACACTGAATGGTCATGTTTCTGTCAATGAGGGACACACAGGTGACAGGGGTTCTGTAAGATTATGTCACCTATGACCACAGATGTCTTGGTTGGTGTGAGCATCCTCATGAGGCCACACAGTGACAGAGTTGCCTGGGATGCATTTCTCGGACCTTCTGTCTATCTCTAATGACACGTCTCACCCTTCACACAAGAGACCTCCTTTCTTCACAGGAATCTTGTGAAGCAAACTCAGAAAATAAAAGAATTCTGCTCTCAAAACATCAGGCAGATAAGCCAAACCACCGTGCACCATTTCCGGAGCGCCAGTGGGGTACCAGGCCGTGATGCAAGTGCTTTCATACATGACCTGGTTGCACCCTCACAGCAGCACGATAGAGAAGTTCCCCATTTCACAGACCTGGTGACAGAGCACCAAGGAAAAGACAACACATCCTGTGCTTACAGTTAGTTGTAGCAGAGCCACCGCTGACTTGCATGCAGGGCTGGCTCCAAAGCCCTGGGATCACCTCTCCAGCCCTCTCGTGCAGCAAGGGGCAGGAACTGGTAGACCCAGAAGGGCAGGTGGACGGTTCTGGCTTCTAAATCAGGCTTTAGGTTTTTCTCTTGTGAGTGAATCCCCATGGTGCTGGGTATATCTATGTTAAAATATGGATACAATGGATTTTAGAACTGCCAGGAAAACAATTTTCATCAACTTACTGTCGCTCATTTTATCTATTGACATTTAAAATTCATTTTTATCTGTTAGTCAGCCAACTTTTATTAATTGTTTTCTATTCACACAGCACTGAGCTGGGCAATGTAAGACTTCAACCTATTGTGGAGACAAGATACAAATACAGATGCTGGGACCAGGTAAATAACAGGTGGAGACTTTGGATACATTAAACAAGTAGGATTTAGAGACAGTGGAGATGTGCCAGGGTTGGGGTTACTGCAAAGACCTGGTGGAGGAAGCAGGATTTAACACAGGCAATGAAGGGAAGATTCGAAAAGGCTGGAGACAAAGAAGAGTATTCTGGATGGTTGGATGCACCTAAGCCTCAGAAGAGGTGACACCAAGTGGCGTTTAGAGAGGAAGGAAGTTTGACAAGACAAAAATAGGAAAATGGCATGGTGCAAAGGCACAGAGGACTAAATCCAGGGGCAGAGGAATCAGCATGTCGTGACACAGGCTGCACCTAAGAATGTGATAGGAAAGGAGGGTCTTGGACCTGGTGTCTGCATGGTACTAGAAGCTGCTTGTTACAGCTGTGTCTAGATGTCCCCCAAAGCCTCATGTAGTCATGGGTGGTACTTTTCAGAGCTGGCTGGATTAGAGTGTGTGGTGCTGGGTGTGTGCTTACTAAATTGGCCCACTGATCAGTCTGGCATAATTCTGAGTGTGGATAATGGGAAGTCCAACCTTGATCTTAGTGCTGCGCCCACCCCAAGGGCATGTAGCCCGGAGAGAAGACAAGAGACAGAAAGCGCGCTGCTGAGGTCACTGTTGTTGCTTCTGCTTCTTCACCACTTTGCTGTCTTGCTGACTTCTGCCCACCCTGAGCTGTTTCTCCTCTGAGCGCCCCTCTGCCACGCCGCCTTGCCTGGGAGCCAGCACACTAGGGACTGAAACCTACAATAAACTTTTTCTCCTCTAACTTTGTGTGTTGGGTATTTTGTCTCAATAAACTGAAAAGTGACTAACAGGCTGCTGAAGAGGTTTCCAAGGACAGAAATACGTGAAAATCGATATTAGGTGATTGGTCAAGCTGCAAAATGTATATTAGGGGAAATTGTTTCATTTGCCCTATAAAGCACACACATTGAGGGCCTGGTGTGCTAATGTATAAAGACAGATGTCAAAGGAGGTAAGTTCCTGTGATGATGCTTATTGTCCAATAAGAGAGGACTAACACCTACAAGGGCCTGTTACCTGTCCTTTAAGTTAGTTTGTGACATGATCTACCTCAGGCTTTATTAGCTGTTTATCCACTATCTGAGCCTCTCTTTGTCCTTAGTAATAGAATCAAGTTTTGTTTGTAAGACAAGATGCAAAGCCTTGGACAGCAGGTCACATTTCATCTAAATCAATGTTTCCCAACATTTTTTCATTATCATTCCTTTAAGTTATCACAATTTTAATTGCATATCATAGATATACTAAATATCTGTTTATGTGCTATTAGATATATCTGTACTTTATGTTGTCTAAGGGTAAAAACAAAGTTCTTTCCCTGCCTTTTTTATTCTACAAAAGAATATTCTTCCCGTTGGAGATGACATCAGCAGGACCTTCCAGCTCCCATCTGCACCCCAAGCCCCACACCTCCACCCCTCACTCCTTTCATTCTTTATACTTTATCTTTAAGAATTCATGGTCTAGTTACGCTAGTGATGCTAACCTATAATCCCAGTGCTCTGGGCGGCTGAGTAAGGAAGTTCACAAATCCAAGCCCAATTTATCAATTTAGCAAATTAGTGAAACCCTGTCTTAAAATTAAAAAAATAAGTTAAATTTTAAAAGGACTGAAGGACTGTAGATTTAGCTCAGTGCAAAGACTCTAGATTTGATCCAGTACCACCACCAGCACCACCAAAAAAAAAAAAAATGTTGTAAAGGGGAATTACAATTCACTTTCTGTTTCTTCATCTTCCTCAAGCTAGATAATGCAATCCAGTCAGTGACACAGAAGGTAATGTCACTGTTAGGAAATCTCTGGGAAAATTCTACTTTTCCTGGAAAAAGAGACAGCCACAGCGAACTCACCTTCCTTTCTCAATTCTCATGCTCCAGAATGGAAAAAAAAAAAAAAAAAAAAAAAGACTGAAGAACTAAAAGCCACAGCTCTTACCTTGCATCTACCAGGATAAGGAACGACAAGACTGTAGACCGTCTGACTGAGTCCCGGGCCAAACACACAGACATAAGCCTCAGGCTTCTCGTTACACAGAACCCTGAATCCAGGGTACTGTACAACTTTGCAAGTGAAAGTGTTGGTCAGACACTGTATTCTCAGAAACAACGGTCCTAACATGACCATGAGTTTTTAAACCAAAGCCAGAAAGGAGCATGCCTAAAGAAAAAATGTAATCAGGAGGGCTGGCGATATAGCTCAGTGGCATAAGCACCTGCCCGGCAAACAAAAGGTCTTGAGTTGAAAAAACAAAGTAATCAAGAATACCACACAAATCAAACAGGAGATTGCATTCATGTTGAAACGGGAAACTTTTTTTGTTGTTAAACTAACCAGCTTTTCAAAGAATTTTATAACATCTCAGCATTTGGCACTTAACATGAACAATCTTTTAGATATTTGCTATTGCTGTGTTGAAAAATGTCCATGAAAGGAAACGTAAGGTAATTCTCCTACTTCACACCAAAATAAATATATTTATGATTTATCTAGCAGGCATGTGTTTTGAAATATTTGAAAGTCAATTATTCCTAAATTGACTATTTAAGATACATAAGGAAAATGTACTTCTTAAAAGATCCCTTGGGGACCCCCTTACATGTTAAAAATTCAGAAATACTCATCTGTATTCGTCACTTTAAAGTTTTATATTTTGCTTAAATTCTGAAAGTAGTTATGAAGCTAATTCTCCCATATTAAAAAACATAAGCCATTCATATGCATATTTAGTAACTCCAATATTTTTCATTAAAAATCATTTTCTCCTCTTAGGAGAGTATCTCAGAAAGAGAGCGCTTGCCTGGCAGGCCCAAGGACACTGGGTTCAATTCCCAGCATGGGAATAGAAACAAAATTTCTGTGCTTATTAAGGTTAAAGACCCAAGAAACCTGAAACTGTTCTAAATCTAACATTCCTCTAAATTTTAAAACATATAAGGATAGACTTAGAGCTTTCAAAGTATTCAGTTTCCTTCAAAATGTTAAATAATGTTCATGTCAGTTTTATTGTTAACCTTTCACCAAAAATTGGTTTTCTTTTAATGAAGTTACTGGCCTTTTTATATAAAAATAATACATGCTAGCTATTAAAAAGGTGGAAAAAATGAAGAACATCTTAAAATCATATGTAACTTTATCACACACCAAAAAATCACGTAATATACTGCTTTGTTTGCCTCCATATTCAGAACTCATAAATAAAAACACATATATAAGCCTTTTATATATAAGCATGTATGATTTTTATAATTTCAGTTTTTTTCACTTGTTATTAAATATTCTTCAAAAATATCACAATTAAAATTAAATAGGATGAAAGATAGCTTGTTTAATCACTGATTTCTGTTGAGCATTTTTTAGGTTCATTTTAAGTTTCTCTATGATAAAAATCATGTGAAAAAGATCTGCCTTTATTGCAAAACAACTTATGCTGTTCACTTAGGAATAATTCTCAGAAGTAATAAAAAGCTATTAATATTTACAGGCTATTTGTTCATACTGCGCAACTATTAGTTATTTTTCTGAAGTCTTCTGAAGCTATCTAAAAGAATTCAAAATCACAGTTCAGAACAGAGCATATCAAGCAGAACAATTTGGCCCTCTTCTCTGACTGGCTGGTGATATTATTTATAAATTCTATTTTTGGCCAATATTTTATAGGAAACGAAAAAATATTATAAAATCTAAAGGTTTCAAATCCAACTTTAAGGACAACTAAACTTGGTATTTATTCTGTATTTCACCCTGATCATTAATCATTTGAATAATTAAGAATCATTAAGCACTCTCAAAATTTGCAAAGGAGACAAAAAATAATTATAATTGATAAAATAACAAACTACATACCTGTGGAGAAATAAAATCAATTATGACCAAATTTTAAAGGAAAGAGCACTAATGTTTAAACTCCGACTGCACAGATGAATGTAGGAAAAGCTTTAAAGTAGATTATTTCAGTTCTCCAAAGAAAAGGACGGTTAAGTGGTGGAAGACTTATGATAATATAACTCCGTGAACTGGGCTGGTCACAGATCAAAAAAATAAATAAATAAACATGAACTTAAGCTGAAAACATTGACTTTTTGTCCTTAAATATACTTGTACAAATTAGTTTTTAAACTGAAACTATAGACATCTAACCCCTACTAGAAGAGAAACTTTAATTTTTCTTCCCTTATACATATGTGTGTGATGGGTCTTTGCTATATACCCTGTCAAATGGGCAGCCATTGTAAAAATCCAAAACTCTTAGTTTGATTTTAATCTTTGATCAAGTTTTGTATAGGACCCCTCTGTGGCCATGTGAAAACCATCCATGTATTCTCATGTTTCTAGAGTTTAGCAGAAACATTGACACAATTATATTTTAATGCTTTTTCTGAAATGTAGAGGATAAAAAGAAAGAAAAGATAGCCAGAGACCTGCAAAAGATTCCTATAGATGCCCTTCATTAATTCAAATGATTTTTACCCATTAGCTATATTTCTATTATACAAAGAAGTAATACTGAAGCCTTTTAAGATAGATTTTATTTATTCGGAGGGAAAACACTGGGATGGTGGCAATTTTAATGCATAAAATTTACAAATAAAATATATAAGATATACATTATTTTTGCTACAATGAATATACATTACCATTATACACCTACTTACTGTTATATTTTAAAAATTAACATTATTACTCTACTTCTCTGACACTGCCAACTAGTCTGCCTATAGGAATGAACTAACAATATTGTTGTAGCAGCTATAGGAAATTGTGGTACTGCTAATATGTAAAATTTTGCTAGCTGTTCGCCTCCTATTTCCTGTATTTACCTCCAACACACCTCTCCTCCCTCATGACAACCAGAGGAAGAAAAACTACTGATACAAATTTCAACCAGCCACTCCAAAAGAGAGTGGCAAATCAGGATTCATCAAGCATGTACAACCAAGACACCAGGTGGATTTTTGTAGATGATGGCGATGGCTTTTCATCATTTAAAGATGAATCCACATCTGTGGCTTTTCTTTCTGCTAGAAGGAATTATCACAGGCCACCCTTACACTTCCCCACCACGGCCAGGATCATTTTCAGTTCACAGCTGGAATGGACACGGGTAGAAATTTTTTTCTTGGTACTGGCAGTCGAACTCCTGATCTCGTACTTGCCAGGCAGGCGCTTATGCCACTGAGCTAAATCCCCAACCCTGGTAGAAACTTTTGTGCCAACTGAAAACAAAGCACAAGATAGAAGGAAAAAAAGTCCATGGTGACAGATGTGTGTTTAGAGGTGCCACAAGGATGATAGCTGGACCAGAAGCGGGGCGAGGTGGACGGAAAGTAGGTTCCTACCTGAACGAAACAAGAAACATGGAGGAGGACTGTGAGGACTGGCTCCCCACAGCAGCAGCAGGCTGCTAGTCACACGGGGAAGCCGTGTCTGGACGAGGAGTTGCTGCTGGCTGTTAGTGGATGTGCTAAGCAGATGTTCCTCATAAAGGTGTTATATCCTAAACTGAAAATATCGTCAAGTTGAAAATGCATTTTGTTCACCTAACCTACTGAATGTCACAGCTAAGCAGAGCCTATCTTAAACATCAGAACACGAACTTTAGCCTGTGGCTGGGAAAAAATATGTAACATGATATTTATATCATAAGAAAGTGTTGAATATATCACGTAACTTATTGAGTATTGTACTGAGAGTAAAAAACAGAATGGCTGTGTATTGTGTGGCACCCACCATAACAGAGTTGAAAATTCATCAAGGCCAGTGACATAAATCAGGGCCTGCCTTCCGTATTTGTGCTTTGAGGACTATGGCTGGAGGTTATGTGGTACGTTATTATTAAAATATATATTGAAAGTGGCAGGAAAACTAATCACGGGTGTATATTAACCAAAATGGTAATCGAAGATGAGTTGCACTTATTACATGAATGCCTGCTTAAGATTTTCATTTTCTACCTCAAACACAGAGGTACAATTCTCATGCTATCCGCAAAGAGAATCTTGACTCATATTTCTCAGTTTATTAGCCAATTTCAATATTTGTTCTCTGGAGGTTTGAAGATGGATTCAGTTCCCCTCCCTGCCCTATCTAGCCACTCTCTGTCCATGACATAACCCCACGGTCTCATCGCCTTCTGACCAGTTAAAAGGGGTGGGCCTGGGCTCAGTCTCCATGCCCTGCCTGGCATCTCAGGCCAGGTGGACAAAGAGGTTACAAAAGATGTGAACTTTCAATCAAAAATACAGTTTCCCACATTATCAGTCAGGTGCCCACTGACTGACTAAGGCCAGCTGGGCTGCCGTGGGCAGAGGTCTACACAGCGAGGCTTGTCACCAAAGTCATCAGACACTCAGCTTCACGGAGTGACTCTTGCACTCAGAAGCAAGCACATGATATAACGGCCAATGCCTTCACCCCTGAAGTGGGCTGGCTCGGTGTCAACAGCTGAAACGTGTCAGATGACCCATGGCCATTCTCTCACTACCCTCTAGAGTTGGCCAGCCCAGTATTTATGATCTGCCAGCATTGCTACGCTGTCCGACGCCACGTGTGACAGTAAGAAAAACACTAAAAGTGGAAATAGCCCCGAAAGAGAATTCTATGCTAAGAACTTAAAGCGTTAACCATATGTTCCCTAAAACTCTAGCCCTATAGATGACTCAGCTTGAGAATCTGAGGTGGTAAAATTATATCTGCCATCTTGCCTTCCTTTCAGTTGGAGAGTTAGGGCTGCTGTCTAATGTGACGTTCACAACCACAGCTTGATTTTCTCACCCTCTGCAATGCTTCCTTTACTGTACTGACAGCTTGGAGGCAAGAGTTCTAGACATGAAACCTCTGGACCCCTGAAGTCCATGGATGGGTTTTAGAGGGCCTAAAAATCCCCTGGAAGTGTACAGCAAATGTCTGTATTCCTATATACGTGCTTTCTCTCAAAGAAAAGCATCAGCTCTCCTCAGATCTTAAAGGAATTTGTGACTGGGAAATATCGCAGCAGTGTGAGCCAACCACAAAAAACCCAGGTGGGGACTAGGATGGCTGGCAGGGGCCCGTGTAGATCTGACTCCAGGTGTCAGACCCTCGCCCTCCCGGTGCACCCTCAACTCGGCCTCCAACGTAAAGATGGGCCTTGGGCCTCTCCTTGTCTGTCAAGCTATGTCCCAAGAAGATGAAGACTCTGTAACAGGAAACATGAACAAAGTGATCGTGTTCAGAATAAGAACACAAGACATGAAAAGCCATGTGAGAACTTCTCAAGCCAGGCAAAGCAGATGATGGTTTCTGCTACAATGTCACTTACTTTCAATATGTTTATTTCATGACCCAATATCGGTATGGCATATATCTGTCTAACAGTTATTTCAGCTGGAGTGCTAAACTCTGTGTATGTATATAGCACTCTACATTTTCATAAAAATTATTGTTTCTATCCTTCTTTATTGCTATGTCATTATGCACCAAAGCCCCAAATGTCTCCTGGCCATAACTCCTCCACATTCTACTATAGGTTTATTCTTAATTACCACCGGCTAACAGTTTGAAATAAAATGCTTACGGTCCTCATCTTTACCCATGACCACTTCGCTCTGTGTTTGTGGCTTTCTTGTTCATGGCTACTTTCAGCTGGTTCAAGTACCTGATGAAAGTTATTTAACTGTGGGAGGGAATTTTGTGGTACAAACTATATTCCTTCAGTGGAGTAGCACAAGGCCGGGCTCTGTTTTTAGTTTACTTCCAAGATAAATAACTTGTCCCTTCTTGCCCTTCTGTTATCACACCAGCTTTACATTAGAAATGTGTAGATATGGAGCCAAGTAACAGCCTCACACACACACTACACGCATGTACATACACACACGCTCAGAGTCCATGGACCAAGCCAAATCATTACTCTTTTAATCTTTTAGTGTTTCTCAAAGTGCACACATCGTCCGCATGAGAGTTTTTTAGGGTGGGAGGACTTGTTGGACCTGACCTATGTCTGCCAACCCCAAACCAGTCTTTGTACCAGAAAGCGTGAGGTAGGACCCAGGGCGCTGTGTTTGTTAGCATGTATACTGGTGATTTTTAAATAAACTTGAAGCTCACGGCTTAGAAGACTACAGCCTTCCTTGTGTCAGCCCTTACTTTAAAAATCAAAATGGGCTGGTCCGATGGCAGTGGGTTATCAGAACTTATTAACATTAGTGTCACTAAAGTTGGTATACCCCCCCACACACTGATAAATTTGACTAGCTTTAAAAAAAAAACAAATCAAAATGGAGCTGTTTTCACATGCGTCTTGTTCCCCTCTGAGATCGGTGTCTCTTCCTCAGAAACGTTCTCTCTCCTCCTCCCCGCCACTTTGGCGCTAGCTTTTCCCTGTGATATTTTTCAGTCTACATATCCAAGAGTTGAGTTCAGAAAATGTCCGGGGCTTTAGTGTAGGACAACAGTAGTTCCTACAATCTCCATGAGCAAGACCTCGGAGCCCGGCCGTCACCCCCTTGCTCTGCTGCTCTAAGGGCCCTTCGCACCAACAGCTCCAGATGCCCAGACTGCCCAGGGGGTCACAGCCTGCATGCCCCTGTTCCTTCCAAACCTCACCTGGCCCACAAAACCCCTCTGAGCTCCCTTATAAAACAGTTCAAATCACTTCTTTTTTTTTAATGTCTTTTTGAGACAGGGTCTCGCTATGAGGTTCAGGCTGGCCTTGGGCTCACTTTGCAGCCCAGGCTGGTCTCAAATTTGCAATGATCCACCTGCCTCAGCCTCCTGAGTGCTGGAATTACAGGAGTGCACCACCACGCCCAGCTTCAGATCACTAATTCAGAGGCCTTCTCCAAAGGTTTTAAATGAATACACACCACTACCACAATAAATGAACCAAATTCTACATCTCGCCATTCTAATATGCCAGTTACAATACTTGCACTTCTTATGGGTCATATTTCTTACTCATCATAAAATCAAAGTGTAATGAAAAATTTAATCCTGCTTTCCAAACTTAATATCATATCAAATATATTTCCCTTAATTATCATAATTATGGCTTCTAATCACTACAGAATATTTTGTGGAGTTAGTACTTTGAGAACTCCTATTGCTTAGCATTTATATTATTTTCAGATTTTGCTGTTATATAAATGATAATACAATGAATATGTTCATGCATATTATTGCTTCCCTCATTGAATTATTTATTTAGGATAAATTTCCAGAGATGAAATGGGTTGGCCAAGTGTATGAATATTTTAATGGCATTGCTACTTATTGGCAAATTGCTGTATTTGTATTTCACACAGTTCTTTGCTTCAAAGTGGTTAGGAACAGGCTCTCAAGAAAAAAGTTCTGAGGCTTGATTTGGGTTTGCTGGTTTCTGTGGCATAAATACTCCCATTCTGGTGCATTTTTAGCTACCAACCTGATATCACTGAACAAAGAGACAGTCCCATAGCATATATTATTCAGTAGTGGCATATTATTATTTCCATCACGCAGAAAAATAGAAGTAAATAACTCTACAGACTTCCAAAATTTCTGGAAATATTACAATCTGCTCTTGCAAGCAAGTGCAGAGTGGTAATAGAAAATGACTATAAACATTTCATTTGATATTTTAAGAGCATTTTTTTATTGAAGCCCAGTGAAAATATCCCTATTTAACAAATTATGACCATGTTTTTAGGTCAGCAGGTTACACAAATAATGAATAAAATGTAATACACAGTACAGAAGGCACAGGAGTTGTTTGCCTCCTGTGTGTGCCCATTCATCCACACACGTAGTTTACAGAGTGTTTTCCATGAGGTCATGTATACACACTACTCAAACACTTACTTTGAAAATAAACTGAATGGGTGACTGTTACGGATGGTTCTCATGAGAAGTGTGATGAGAGCCACACTGGATGTTACTTCACTGCCTTCCTTGGTTTTCTTTTCTACGAAATGGGGAAGAGGTCACTGCTGATTTCGGTCTTACGAGAAATAACTGCAGAGACAAGGCTCCAAGTTACGCTTTAAGAAGCCCCTGGGTATTCAGCGATACTCTGAAAATTTCTTCCAAAAGTAATTCATTAGTAGGCTACTGTACAGGAAAAGAAGGATGGGAAGTGGTTTGGCACCTTCTCTCTTGAGAGCACAGTTCTTTCTTTGGGCTTTTAAAGAAGGAGCACCTTATGTTTGCAAGTTAAGACGTAAGAACAACTGAGCTACAGCAGCTCACGCCGCTGACCAAGGCATGCTGCTCCCAGCAGCTCATCCCAAGGGAGAGATTCAGAACAACACAAAACACTTTCTGTGTGAAGATTCAACCACCATAACCCAGCGAGCGAGCTGCCTGTCTCTGAGCTTACTCAGTGTAGCATCTTAGGTGCTCGTAGGAGAGTTCCCCTAGATAAATGGCTCCCACACCCCACCTGTAAAATCACGGCTCCAGCTTGAGGGCTTGTATTCTCTGCCACACAGATTCCTGGGTCCCCTCCCAGGGTAATAGTCATGAGAATTCCTAATTCTCAAAAAACCCTCAAGTGGTGCTTTTAACATCCGTCCAACTTTAGGATACACTTTTCCAGACTAGAACTGGATCAGTTAACATCACCTCTGAATTACTGTCCACATCTGGTGAATACATGACAATTTCCCTATGCAAGTTACCAAGAAGTTATTCAGGAATTGAAGCAGCTGCTGGAGTCCAATGACCAAATCACCATGCAGGGCCCGTGTGTTTCTGGCACACCCCGATTCTCGCTAGACCTCTTCCCTCACCGTGCAGCCAACCCCAATACTGACGCCTTCCAGTCCCACTGAACACCTGCTGTAACTCATGTGAAGCCATCCGCACTCACAGAGGCCCAAATCCCCTTGCTTATGTTCTCAGGGAGTCTCCAGGAACAAAAATATAGTGCCATTTGATTAAAGTAATCTGCACACAATATTAAGAATCTCCTGCAATAATTAAGGTACCAGCTGTGCTTGCATTTTTAAAGGGGGCCTTTCTAATCTAGAGAGCGGAAGGGGAAATGAGATGCTTTTTAATCCTGGCTTTCACCCAGACCCAAGCATCCAGAACCAAAATAAGCTTTCTGAGCAATCAAAATGGTTCCACTCCGCAATATGAATGCATTTCTCCTGTGCCTTGCTAGGACTAAAATCAAAATATTCCCAAAGCAAACAATACAATTGCAATTATCCCAGAAAAATACTGTCACTCTCTCTGTCCATGACTCCAAGCACCTTTAGGATTCCACTCAAAGCACAGGGGCCCACACATAATGCAGCAGATACACAGAACAGTTCCATTAGGAGCTGGGCAACTGCTATGGAAAATCTGACTTTTTAAAAACAAAAAAAGTGCTATCATTATAAATACCCACTCTTGTGTCTAGTTCATACTGGGAGCTGAAAAAATGTTAATACCCAGGCTCTACCTGTCATCTCCAGTTTTCTTTGAAAGGAAGATTGGCACTGAAAGTGTGGCTAGTTGGGGATCAGGCTGTCTTCATTTGTGACCATCGCCAAGTCTTTACCAAATGTCCTCAAGGAATATAAACATTATGTGTTGTTGCACCAAGTAAAAGTACTAATAATAATGAAAAAGGAAAAGGAATTTAGTGTTGGAGGGAGGGAGGCGAGTGGGGAGGGAAGGTGAGTAAAAAAGAATCAAGGCTTATTATGCACATGTACCCCCTCCCCAAGATCCATGTAAGCATCACGTACTGCAAACACATACTGATAAAATTTTTAAAAGCATCACAATATTGAGAATCACATATTTGAGATTTTCTTTTATGCCAAGCACTGAGCTAAGTGCTTCACGTGTTTTTATCTCATTTTATCTCTACAGCAACCTACTAAGGTTAGTATTTTCAGTTAGTATGACTGTCATTAGAGATATGTTACAGATATTTTTAAAAAATCTAAACATTGAAGAATGTAAATGACTCGTTCAGGCTTCCACCGCTGAAAGAGGACTGATTCAACAACACGCGGCAAGCTGTCTCCCCTTCTGTATGTTTGTATTATGTGGACTCCGATACTTCACAGTCCAGGAACCGCTGCGACAGGCTCACGACCTACAGCGACGTCCAGGGACAGAAGAGTATATCCGTAACACCTCATTCAGACGTCCAAGGGAAGTAACACCTGCTCCGTGGGATTTAGGACTGGCTTTTGAGGAACGCAGACTTGTTGACCCACCAGCCAGCTCATCCTCCCAAGAGGAAGGCCACATTCATTACAGGATGATTGCACAGAAACCAGAAGCACAGTTTTCTACGTACTCCGAGCCACACACGCCTTTCTCTGCATAAATGGTGCACGAAGGGAAGACACTAAAGAACAAAGAAGAGAGTGTGGACCAACTTGGGAATGCAGACAACAACCCCAAAGATAAAGAGATAAAGATTGCTGAGCTCCCCTCAAACAGAACTCAGTGAGGGCTGAAGCCGCCAATAAGGAAGAACCTAATGACATCAGAGCAGAAAGCTACTGCCAAGAGTCCATTCTCCACCATCATCCCTCAGACTCCTTTAATCTGTCCACCGCTAACTTCCTAATCCTATTTATGGCAATGTGTAAAACAAACCTGCTTCTCTCTTCAGGCTGGTCACACCATCAAGCCAGGCTCACCTTGGTCAAAGGCCACACAGAGCTCAGTCTGAAGTAACTTTGCCCTTCTCTGTGTGCTCCAGCTTTATTCCCTTCCAAGGCTCTCTTCTTTTGGACCACGCCAGCTCCCTCCCACAGGTGCCTGTCCTGGAACTCTCAGAAGCCCTAAACCCCTGCCACCCCATCATCACCAAGTCCCATCATGATTACACTTGATTATACTTCTCACACAACCACTAGCTTCTAAATTCCTTCTAAGTAGAGTTTTCTTTATATTTGTCTTACATGCTCTAACAGTACCAACTCAGAATCAATACTTGGGTCATCGTCTATCTGCTGCTTGCTTGAATACCTCAGTGGCAGTTTTAATTTAGCAAAGCACTAAAAACCACCAATTTCCCCAAATTTACTTAGTTACAATCAAGGCCACTGAATGTCTCCAAATCAAACCACCTCAAAAAATGAAATGTAATTTCCCAACATATATCATAGGCTACTTTTAAAAAGTGTGATTGGCAATACGTACAACAATCACGCTAGGAATTCAAGACGCAAATCTACATGACTTTGATTCTTGTTTCTGTCTCTCCTGAATATTTTTAAAGTGATGTCTGCACACATTAAAGGATGTTTAGATTTACTCATCATATATTGGATAATATTTAAAGTTTAAATTTTAAACTATCCATAGAGTTCAACTCAGTGACAGTCAATTACAACCCCATGCATTCTCTAGCAAGACATCTAGAAAACCATCTTAAAGCCAGCTATTATCATTTTTAATGTTTCAGAAACCTATGTATGTCTTGTTCAGACTCCAGGGAACCGGGTGGAGGGCAAAGGACTCCTACTCCTTCTTTAAGTTGGTTCCCTACTTCACAGAAGGTGGAACACAGTAATTACCATTTTGGGCCTAAAATAAAATCTAAACACAATTAGAAAGGTTCCTTTTGACACTGAAGAAATATTTGTAAAAGGTGAAAAATCTTACCAGTTGTAGAATGCCCCCCAAAAACGTCTTGCCACCAAAATGCCTGACTCCGGAAGTCGAGTTCGCTTGATGCAGGTAGGCAAACACAAACACAGCCCGCGCCTCCTCAGTGTGGCGAGTGTGCTGATCTGTCCATCCAAGACAGGACTGATTCACGTTGGAAGAGCTAAAACCACGAAGTTGCACCAGTGGAAAAGCCAACCAGAGGCAGCTGGGCTTAGCCTGTGCGAAGTGACCGAGACAGCAGGAACAATCCGAATGTGACAAAAGCGATTAGCAAGTTCCTGTGCATCAGTCAATTTCCTGTAGCTGGCTTCTCTGAAGAGGGGGTTTCATTTTGTGTGGGTTTGCGGGGAGGGAGTGTACACGTGCATTTCCCCCCATGAGAACAAGAAACCTAGCCAGCTAAGAGGCAGAATGAGACCCTTGCTGCATGGCTGCGTTTGTGTTTCATGTATCTCTCCCTTCCCACCCACGGATCATTTCTCTCCCCGTACCCCCACTTTCCCCCAGCAAATCTCCTGTGTACACTCTGGGAACAGAAAGTGAAAAATGAGGAAGATTCCTTAAGAAAATAAAATTAAGAAGAAGTTGGGGGTGCGCTGCACTGATGGTCTTGATGAAGCTTGGGGAAGGCTCCTGGGAGCTTGCACATCAGCGTGGTGAACGGGGAGCTGTGAGGGAAGGCGGCAGGGTGGGACCTTGGTGTGACTTTTCTCTGTTAGTAATTACCAGACAATAATTTGGAAAAAATGAGCTCAACCACAGTGAGATCCTGAGCAGCCGCCCTGCACCTGTGTAGGGAGGTACTGGACTCTGAGTTGTTTTCAGACTCCACGGAGTTTCATTATTTGCCTGAAAACACAATTAGTTTGTCTTGCCCCTCCACGGTCCAGGTGTGGAGCCCATCTGCAGTTATCTAGAAGACGGCCAAACTGCCTGCACCTTTCCAGGTGTCGTCACCACCACCTGTGTCTGAATGTTCGGGTAGTCGTTAATGCTTCTGCCAGGGTGACACCTTGGTCCAGATGCCTGTGGGCCATAAGAATAAAGTCACTGCTATTCAGGTGAGCAAACGTTACAGGGCTCCTGTGTGCTGTGACCGAGTGTTCAGTGCTTGGGCAGGGTGGGGCCACACTCAACTCAGAATCCTGTTCTAGCTAATACTGTACATGGGCTAAAAGCCCAAAGATTAACACTGCCGGCTTCCTGTCCTTCCAGCATCCAGCTCTAGGGAGGGGGAGGAACAGAAGCAACAACATTCAAATAAATGCAGAAACTCTAGATTATGGCAAGTATTATGAAGGACCGAGGAAGCAGCTGAGCCCCACAGCTCAACAACATCTACATCCTGGGGGTGACCGACAAGGGCTTCTCTGAGCACCTGACATTCAAGCCAAGACTTAAGTGTGTCGCTAAGCCCTGGCTAAAAATTAGTATTGTCTGAGACCCTTTTAAAAAGTATCAGCACCTGGACCCCTCCCCATAAAGATTCTAACTTAATTGGCCTACATTGAGGCCTGGGTGTCACTATTATTCTAAACTCCCCACTGATGCTGTATCCTTACTGTTGTAATAAATAAGAAGGAGACAGCCTGGGGAGATTAAGGGGAAAACATCCCAGACAGAGACAAACAGTGTGTGCAAAGGCCCTGAGGGGAAAACAGGTTGGCATGTTCAAAGAAATCAAAAGATATTCATGTGTCTGGAGCACAGTGACAGGAGAATAAATGGTGTGAAGATGATCGTCTCATCGATGGACTTAAGTTACCAAGCTCACAAGAGAGTCTTACATGAACTCAACTATCAACTAATTAAAATACAGTAGAAACTTCTGCCAGCTAAGATGCCTGAGCTCTCAGATGGATGTATTATCTTCCATAAAATACTCTGCGGAAAGCTAAATCACCATTGTGTTGTTATTAGGTAAGCAGAACCTATGGCCTTTTGGATACTTCATTTACCTCCATTTTTGTTTATCAAAGGATCTAGACCAGGACTGGGGTGTGTAGCTCAATGGGGGACAGCGTGCCTAGCAAGCGTGAGGCCTGGATTCAATCTCCATTACTGGGGGAAAAAGAGAGAGAGAGATTAGACTAGCTTATAATGGTGGGTACACCTTAGCCAGACAAAACGAGTTAAAGTAAGATTTTAAAATAGGTCAAGAAAAACGAAGGTAAAAAATTATGTCAAAATAAGGAGGAGGGTTAACAGAAAAGATGTCTGCTCTGTGGTTCAAGCTGTTTGGCAAATGGCACAAAGCAAAAAGCAAACCAGAAAATTCAGTGCTCACTGGATAAAAACGAACCTAGCTGAAGATGAGAGAGCCTCCCGGGCCTCTGGTGTGACACTGAGAGAAACTGCCCTGGATTGTCCCAGAAAGGACACGGCAGGCCAAAGCGAAACACAGTCCTTAGGCCAAATGCAGCCAGAACAATTTTGTGAGGTGCTCCCTCGTACGTCGCCCCTCAAGGTCAGGCTGTCTTGCTCTCACGAAAGAGCCCACGGGCACCTGGCCAGCTGTCCTGGGCCAGTTTCATCCAGCGTGAAGACTGACTTCAGATGTGCCTGGCAAATTAAGGATGAAAGACTTTTCTGACTCAGGCTTCCAGAAAATTTGGGGTGGCAAAGAGTTCAAAAGGGGTGGCACCTTCGGCAAAAGCCTCTGTCACTTTTTAGAAAAGCATCAGAGTCAGGTAAGGACGATTCCGCCTCCAGCAGAGGCCGAGGGCCAGAGGGCCACAGCCTGATCTGCGAGCTCAGGCAGGGCCTCAGTCACCACACATTTTGTGCAGAGGGTCGGTGACTCTAGGGTGGACTGGGGTGTCCACAGGGCCTGGCTTTTCCACCCCCACCTGGAAAGGCCCGGGTGGGGACTGCCATGCTCAGCTGTGACACCTTTCTTTCCCGCTGCTTGGGTTCGCAGCCAACCTGCCCTCAGCAGGGCACTTTCTCTGCATGCAGAACCAGGAGCCAGGCTGGGCCTCCTCCAGCGCCCAGCTGAAAACTTCTGCTCTTCGCAGAGGGTTGAATCTCAGAGGGGGTTTACTTAGGAGGGGAGAGGAAGGAACAGCTATCTGTCTTCCTTTCTTGGAAATGTCTCTTTTTGGTGGCTGGTTGCTCTCACTAGCTCTCTCTCCTTCACCCCCTCCCTGCCTCTTATTCTTTAAACAGAGTTAAAACGGGTAGCAAGGAGGGCTAGTAAGGGGAGAGGAAGCAAATGACCTAAAATACATTCACAGATGCAGAAAAGCGTTTGACAAAGTCCAGCACCCCTTCATGATAAAAACCCTACAGAAAATTGAAACAGATGGTCTTTATCTCACTCTGATACAGGCCATCTATAACAAACCAACAGCCAACATCATACTAAATGGACAAAAACCGAAAGCTTTCTCTCTAAAACCAGGAACAAGACAAGGATGTCCACTGTCTCCACTCTTACTCAACATAGTCCTGGAAATTTTAACCAGAGCAATTAGATGAGAAAAGGAAAAGGAAAGGAACAAATTAAATTATTATTATTTGCAGATGACATGATACTGTACGTAGAAGACGCCAAAAACTCCACTGAAAAACTGTTAGATTTAATGAGCAAATTCAGTAGCATCGCTGGATACAAAGTCAACACTCAAAAGTCAACAGCCTTCCTGTACACAAATAACGAACTCACGGAGAGAGAAATTAAGGAAACAGCAGCTTTCACATTAGCATCAAAAATGAAATAGCTAGGAATCAATCTAATGAAGGATGTAAACAAACTCTGCATTGAAAACTATAGTACTCTGAAAAAGGAGATGAAAGAAGGTATCAGAAAATGCCAAGACAGTCCTGCTCTTGGGTAGGAAGAACCAATACAGTGAAAATGGACATACTTCCAAAACTGTTATACAAATTTAATGCAATTTTGATCAAAATTCCAATAGCACATCTCACAGAATTAAAGAAAACAATCCTAAAATTCATTTGTAACCAGAAAAGACCTAGAATAGCAAAGGCAATTCTGAGCAACAAAGGCAAGGCAGGGGGCATCACAATCTTGAGTTGAAATTATACTATAAATCTACTATAATAAAAACAGCATGATACAGGGGGGAAAAAAAAAACCCAGATCCAAAGATCAGTGAAACAGATTTAAAAATGCAGAAAAATCTCCAGACATACTAGTCACCTTATCTTTGACAAAGAGGCCAAACACATTCACTGGAAGAAAGATAACCTCTTTAAAGGGCTGGGGATATAGTTCAGTGGCACAAGCACCTACCTCACAGATACAAGGTTCTGAGTTCAATCCCTGGTACAAAAAAAAAAAAAAATTCAGTAAGATAGCCTCTTTAAAAAATAGTACTGGAAAAACTGGCTCTGCACATGCCAAAAATTAAAATTGGACCCATATCTTGCACCACACACTAAACTAAATTTGAAATGGATCAGAGATTAAAACAGAAACATTAAATATGCTGGAAGACAGAGTAAGTAACAAAACTCCTGAAAATGCTGGCAGGCAAAGACTTCATGAATAAAACCCTGATCACACAGGAACTGTCCCAAAGAATCAACAACTGGGTTCTCATCTTATTAAAAAGCTTCAGCATATAAGAGAAACCACCAACAGAGTGAACAGACATCACACACAGTGTGGGAGAAAATGTCTGCCAGCTGTACCTCCAACAAAAGATTACTATTGAGAACATATAAAGAACTAAAAAAAAAATTAGTCCTCCCAGATTTAAAGACCCAAGCCAAAAATGGGCATCTGAGATGAATCCACACTGCTCAGATGAAGAATTACAAACAGCAGATAAATATATTTTAAAAATTCAACATCATTTGTCATTTGAGAGATGTAAATTAAAACAACACCAAGATTCCCTCTCACTCCAGAAACAATGGCTATTATCAAGAAATCAAGTAATAACAAATGCTGGAGGGGCTGTGGGGGAAAAGGAACCCTTCTCCACTGTGAGTGGGAGTGTAGCCTGGTGCAGCCACTGTGGAAATCAGTGTGGGGCTTCCTCAGAAAACGAGGCTTGGAAGTCCCATTTGAGCTGCTAGTCCCCTTCTTGGTATCTTCCTAAAAGAACTAAAAACATCGTACCACAGTGATATATGGGCATCTATGCTTGTAACAACACAATTTGTAATAGCTAGATCTTGGAAACAACTTAAATGCCCATCAACTGAAGAATGGATGCCTGGAGAATACAAGGTCCTCAGTTCAATTCTAAGAGAGAGAGAGAGAGAGAGAGAGAGAGAGAGAGAGAGAGGTGGTCTTTTTATACAATGGAGTACTACTCAACCATAAAGAATGACAAATTTGAGGTTTATATATAAAAAGATGCAACTCCAGACCACACTAAGTGAAATAAATCAGACACACATGTGTACACATTGTATTGTTCCCTAGTATGAGAAGCTGAAAGCATAAGTGAGATCCCAAATGTACAATAGATATTGTAAAATGCGAAGAAATTTCAAAAGGCCAGAGAAACTGGGATGAAGGAATAAAAAAGAAGGAAGAGGGAAAAAAAAATATATATATATGAATATATATGATAGTTAAGATAGTTATAGTACTAATTTCTCTTAGTTCATTGAAAAGAAAGGTTTGTGCTAATATTGTTTGGACAATTAAATGTCTATATGTTATACTCTGAGTAGCTAATTTAAAGATAACAAAGATGTAGTAACCATTGTTATCCTATTATCTTGTTTTGAAATTTTATTTTTCTCTTTTAAATAATAAAACAAAACAAAGTAAAAGTTCTCCCTCTTTTCATCTTGAGAAAAAAAATTCACATGCTAAGAAACACGCACACACGCACGCACACAGTCCCCAGTGTGCCCCTGGGCTGGGTCTCACAGCTCGGGCAGGGAAGTGCTGGGCACCTCGAGGTGCAGACAGGAAGGAAGTTATGGGCATGGCGTCCCTGGTGGGAATCAAACCCCCTTAGAAATCACGCTCTCAGCCCTCAACGCTGCAGTGTCCCTCGCTCGGACGGGGCCCCAGGCCTGATCTTGCTCACTGAGCTCACCCGGGCATGAACAGTCACTCAGGAAACACTAGGTGGACCAACAGACTGGCTTTCCCATCTAATCCTCCCAGCTGCCCCAAACAGTGAACATTTTATTTTTTATTACAAAGTAATAAAAAAGTTAATACACTGTGTATTATTATCCTCAAGAAAGAAAAACTTGAATTCTGAGGCAAATGGATGCAACTTGAGAACATAATGTTAAGTGAGATAAGTCAGACACACAAGCTTCAGTAGTACCTGGTTTCTCGTAGATGAGACACTCAAAATACATACACGCAAATAAGGAGCAAAAAGTGGTAAACATTTTAAAACCTATTTTAACAGCCAAGGAAACAGAGACCTCAACTGGTTGAATGATTTGCATGAAACCATAAGGCCCATGAAAAGCGGAACCAAGATTGTCTCAATCTATCTGCTCTGCCTTCTCACCCCCAAAGAGCTGGGCTCTGGCCAGGAGGGAAAGGCAGTCTGCACCCCAGCACCTCAGGTCTGCCTTCTGCAGCCTGGGGTTCTTGTTTCAGATTCTCAAGCAAATACAACCAACATGTCCAGATTTTAATGTTCACACACATTTCTCAAAAGTACCCTTTGAGCCAGGTGAGTGGTGCACCCTTTTAATCCCAGCACTCAGAGGCAGAGAGAGGCAGGAGGGTTGCAAAACAGATTTCAAGATTGAGGTCAGTTTGAGTTACATAGATAATTCAAGGTCATCCTGTCTCAAATAGCAACAACAAAAAAGTTTGAAATGTTCTCTGATAGAGCAAAAAAAAGAGCTTATTTACTCTTTAATAGTCTAAGATCAAGGACCTCTTTTATGGAGGGTTTTTAAATAATATGACAACTGTCTATATCTGAATTCATGCTTAAGCCCTACACTACCCCTGCTCACTGCAAATTTATACTAAAGAGAACTCTCATGGACACTGTAATTTGTAATGAATGATAAATTTTGAAAACTTTGAGATAGGAATCACTTACTACAATGGCTCCCTCCTCTACTATGTGTTTTCATATTAACCAAAATGATTTAGATTTATTGGGTAGCTTTTAATGTTTACACAGACCCTCCTGTGTGATATACTATCTAATAAAATATTTTAGTGGCTTGTGGAGCTGGGTAATCTGTACTGAAATCTTGTCTAAATGCTTTTGGTTTTAAACCCAGGTCATTAATCACATTGTAATGATTCTTACCCAGCTCCACACTAAATGACAAATGACTGAATTAAAACAGAATACCCATTCCTTCTGATTGAGAGATTTCACGATGAGATTATAAAATGTTAGCTTTTTCGAAGAGAAGTATCTTAATTTTGATGTGTCACTTCCAGTGTAAAAATATGTCCACATAAAATATACTTTAAAAAAGAGAAAGATAAAATGCACTTTAAAGTTATAATATTAAAATAGCTTAGGAATACCAGAAATGACTTCCTTCCTGTACATTCTAATTCATGACAAGCATGAGCTCTCTGGCCAGATAAGAATATCATTTTGACTCTCCTAACCCCCCTCCTATAGCCATAACCATAAAAACATCATTTCCCCTGCTGTTATTCTCACCATGTACTTTCGCCTTAAGTTTTTAGTGTAACACAGCATATTGCTTTTCGTTTCCATGAATATTAGGTTCTCAGATCCCCGGCGGCTGTTTCATGCTGCCTCGTTTGCCTTGTATAACAGTGTTTGTTGAGTAAATGTTCACATCCTGGTTCTTTTTATTGCAGAGCTATAATTCACAACAATGCAGGGTCTGGTTTCGAAAGATGATAGCACCCAAAGTGCTCAGTCAAGCCAGGGCTCTCGGGTTACAGTTCAATTCCTTCGTCAGACAAAGCAATATGCTCAAATGACCATCACCCTCCAAAACAGTCCCTGAAAACTTGATGTACTTTTCCACCACTGCAGACATTGATCAAAGCATTTCTAGAACCTTCTTTAGAGACCTTCTGTCTGAGACAGTTAAACTACAGAAGCAAAGCTAGCATCCCTGCATTCAACTCTTAAATTACACTGGATTCAAAATCTTACCCAACTGTTCACCCACCTCACTCACCAGCTCCAAATGCCTCTCTTAAAATCAAATCCACACCACGAGGACAGAGATTCGTTATCACTGGGGAGATTTGCAAAGAAAGTACTGCAGGCCCTGAGAGAAAATCCAGACGAGGAGTTTGCGATCTGAGGTTAGTAAGAGCAGCATTTTTGCACCAAGCGCTTGAATTCCTGCACACTACAGTCAAGTGCACAACACTTGCACGATACAGGCAGTCTGGTTTGTTTAAAAGAAAAGAGGATGAAGAGGATCACCGCTGGTACTTGTCACACTTAGGGTTTACTCGTTGCCTTGATAGGGATCTTCAGTTTGAGCACAGACTTCACAGGGTAACTGCACCCTGGCACATCTGCTCAGAGCAGGCGTTAAAAACATTTCGGTTATAAGGCAGAGCAGGCGGAGGGTTAACTTCCCAATCTTTTCGAAAAGATCTACATAATTCTGGAGGGAGCCAGTAAAGCTTATACACAAAGGCAAGCTGAAATTTTGGAGAAAGTTTAAGTTTGGATTGAGACAAAGCAAGATTCAAATTCCAGCTCTACTTACTACTAAGAACAAGGCCCTGATCATCCCATCTGCCAAATAAGTACCGGTATATTATCTGCCTTGGAGGAACTTTAATTTAAAAAAAAATCTGGGGGATAGTCCAGACCTATAACCTCAGCACTCCAGGGAATGAAACAGGAGGATCATGAGTTTGTGGCCATCCAGGATTGTATAGTACGCTCAGGGTCAACCTGGATCACAAAACAACACCCTGGGTCAAGAACAAAACAGAGCCGGGGCGGTGGTTCACAACCGTCATGCCGGCACTCTGGGAGGCTGAGGCAGCAGGACTGCAAGTTCAAGGCTCACCTGTGCAACTTAAGAGTCTGTCTCAGAATAAAAATAAAAATAAAGGGCTGGGAAAGTCATTCAGTGGCAGTGCACTATGGGTTTGATCCCCAGTACCACACACACACACAGTATAGTACTTAAAACACAGCACATGGCGGCTATGGGGCTATGATTGCCATTTCTGGGTAAGAATGTTTGCCTTTAGGGGTATTTTCCCTCTACACCTTTACTGTCTCTTTAAATAAGGAGTAAATTGCAAGATCTGAGAAGCACTGCCAGGGCCCAAATTCTGGTGGAAGTGATGCTGTGTGCTTACTGTCTTAGTGAGTTACAAGGATCCAGACGTGTTTAAGTTCTGCTGTTAGGATTCCTCACGCACAGTCAGGGCACCACCGAATCTTCAGAAATGCCTCATAAGGCCCTTGGCTCAGCACACTGCAAACACTAAGATCATTAAGGACCGGTCCTTTTCTTTCATCCAGCAACTTGCTATGCTGCTCAGTGAATACTATGCCAGGGAGACCGCTGTGGACAACAAAAACAAAAGTGGCCTTCTCAGGCAGCCCATGCAGGCCCCTCCTGCCTCTCAGGAGTATTCCTATTCCTCATTCCTCTTTCCTGCTATCCAATAATTTTTCCTACTCTTAAAAAAAAACTAACTTGCCCTCTGATTTACATCCACTAGGAAAAGAAATTTAATTCATCTAGTGATGTAAATTACAATGTGCTAATTACTGATGAGGTAAATGAAGCTGAGAAAGGGATAGGATGTTCGTGGGTATGCACGTTTAAAAACCAAGTGGTCAGCAAGGTCCTTGGTGGGAAGGAGAAGGAAAGGTCTCTTTTATTTTATTTTATTTTATTTTTTTATTTTGAAGAGAATAACACCAAATGAGACAAAACAAAATAGAGTCAATCAAAACAAAAGGATGATCACGGTACATGACTTAAAAACAAAACATAAGGAGATCAGCAATGGCTACCATAATGCCTCTTGTTATCTTCAAAGAATTGCCCACATCACGAGGCATAATAAAATTGAACAAAACAGTACAGAACAAAAGCAATAAAAACAAAATAACAGAGACATTATAGGACTTCAAAAGAAAACAATAGTCAAACCACAATGAGTATCATAGTGATCTTACTGTCTTCAAATTAGTTGCCTATACCATCAGACTTGATACTGTCAAACAAAACAGAATAGAATAAAATCAGTCCAAAAAAATGATGAAAGCAATATAGGGCTTCAAATCAAGCTAATAGGAAATCAAAAATGGTTGCCATAATGTATCCTGCTATCTTTGGAATAGCTGTCCATGCCATCAAATCTAACACAAGTAGACAAACTAAAACAGAATAAAACCAACTAAACAGAACAATGAAAACAATAAGAGTTTCAAATCATGATAATAGATTGACAATGGCCACCACTTTCCCTTTTTAGACAAATTGCTTGAAAGAAACTAAAGACAGACTGTCAAACCTTGAAGACAGATTTGCAGCTTCCGATCTCAAAAGGTCTCTTACAACATCCCTTCTTGCGGGGGTTATAGCTCAATGGCAAAAATACCTACCAAGCACAAGGTCAAAGTTGGATCCCCAATACCAAGAAAAATAATCCCTCCAGCCACGTGGGGTGGCACACTCCTGTAATCCTAGCATTTGGCAGGCTCAGACAGAAGGATTGTCATGAATTCCAGGCCAACTGGGCTACTGAATAGTAAATTCAAGGCCAGCCAGAACTACATAGTGAGGCCCTGTATTAAAAAAAAAAAAAAAAAAAAAGCCCTGACCATTTTCATGGTCAGTGGCCCTTCCTTGCCCATCAGTCCCTGGGTTTAAGATCATGTCCCAGTCTTCTGTTCTCTCCTCGAAGCCCCACATCCTCTTCTACCTGTACCTAGGAGGGACATAGGCTGACCACACACCTCATGACAACCCTTCTCCAACAACTAGGGACCAAATTCATGTTCACCTCTGCCCCAGCCCTCCCCAAACTGCTCACCCCTCCACTTTTCTGACCCTTTGTCTGGTGGTTGACATGTAGAAAGAAACAGGACCAGAGCCCAGGTAGCTAGCAGAAACGCCAGGGTAGCACCATCACGCTGGTTTCTTCTTGGGCTTACTGATGCCTCTTTTCTCTTGATCTTTTTACCCAAATCCTAAGAACCTAACAGTGATGGGCACACTGGTTTGTCATTTACTGAGCACTTCACATGCGCCATTTAAGTACCTCTTATGCATTTTCTCAGTTAGCCATCCCGACGACATTGAGGGAGGTACCAGTATCCTTCCCTTATCTCTATGTGTCGTGTGTAAACCTAGCCACAGAGGGCTTCGGTGTCTTGGTCACACATGCAATAAATGGCACTACCTGGTTCCACAGTCCCTCCTGGCATTTCTGGATAATGGGAACCACTTGAATTTGGCTGGTATCTGTGGTGTCCTTGATTACAGGGTACAACTGTATCATTTAAATATTATTTGTTAGTTCTCAAGGTGGATACCTTGACCTCTCAAGCTCGTTTGCCTGATCCTGAATTCTAAATGATTCATTTAACAAAAATTGACATTAAACTTCAAAAATTAACATTATTTTCATCAAAAAAATATTTTTCCTCTGCCCTCCCTGTTTTTCTTGCACTTACAAAGTGCAAGGCTTAGGTGCAGGTCTGTGGTGGAGGACTCGCCCACCCTGCCCTGGGCTCTAGCCCCAGCTCCTCAAACATAAACGAAAGAAAGCAAGAAAGAAAGGAAGAAAGAAGAAAGAAAAAAGAAAGAAAAAGAAAAGAAGGAAGGAAGGAGAAGAAACAAAAAGAAAAGAAAAAGAAACAGTTCTTTAGTCCTTTTTGTTTCTTTTTTTCGTCCCCTAGGTCACCTCTCATTTCCCGCATTAGTGTTCAGGGCAAGACTTTCAGACACATTCGTTTTTAGATGCTATTTTTATTAGTTATTGCCACTAAATACATAAGCAAGAACTTCCCCTGCTACTAAAGAGTTCTGCTGACAGGACGTGTGTGAAAATAGCTTTTGCTTACTCTCCTGGAGTCCTGGAAGCTGCTGCAGGCATACCCTGATGTACAGATGAGGCATGGCACTGCCTCCTGAAATTCAGCCCAAACTGGAATTGCTGTCTGAACCTGCAGGTTCTTAAGTGAATGAAATGCATCTTTTACGAATATATAACCAACACAGAGAAATCAGGATATGGCCTGAATTTTTAAAAATGCCCAGACTATGTATAGCTTTTTGTCTTTGAATGCAGATTTACTTGTTTTGAAAGGCATTATTTACAGTATTAAAAACATCTGAGAAAATCGCATATCAGATAGGCACATATTTTTAAGCTTTCATTCCTTCAATAAAAAATTTACATTTGACCTACTGGCAAATCTGGAATAATCTAACTAGAGCTTTGGAAAGCCAAATTCAGATCAGCATATCTCTTCTTTCTTACCAATTAACTTGTCTTGGAAATATCCACTTGCTCATTATAAAAGATAAATATTGAAGCATTTATGTCAATGTGTGGATGCCATTTCTTTTGTTACCAAGACAAACTGCATGGAGAGAATCAGCTTCAAATATCTGTGTCGAAGTTTGTGCTTATTTATAAATTGCAATTAGGCCCATAGATAAAAATAAGTAAATAAATAATGCAATTCAGCTGAAACTTGGCACCAGTTGCTTATTAGCAAAAATAGGCCATGGGCACAATAACAAAAAGACAGATGTGCGCCATAGAGGGCACCACTTTCTTCTCAAAAGTACTGATGTCCTACTACTGGTGGCCCAGCCCTGAGAAGCAGGCACTATCGGCACCTATCAATCAAAGAGTCTTTAATGACACCGAAATGAGTTTACACTGCTGGTAGATATGGAAAAAGAAAACATTATAACACTAGAATTGAATTAAATTTGTTATATAAGTTTATCTATATAAAAGTAAAAAAGATTTATAGCTACAACCTCTAGGTTACATGTCAACAGTGATTTATATGCTTTTTTGTATTTTGTAAATTTTCTATTATGAGCATCTATTATTTATCTGAATCAGATGGCATAACTGTCGCTTTCTCTTTAACTGCATTGAGCAAGCCTACATAAATATTCTCATTGCTTCAGATGAAATAGGTTTTACATAAGAACCAGTAATTTCATTGCAGTTGACTCTCAAGAGGAGAATTACTAAACCACAGCTAAACATGGCAAAGTCATCTTCTTTGTCACTCAGCCTAAACACAGTCACACTGAGACGATTCCAACCAGATGCAAATCCCAGCTTGCAGATGGACTCCCCAGATGAGGGACCGGAGGCTTTGCATTAAACCTCTCGGCTGCCCTATCTTAACTTTCTCTTAAAATGAAATTGTACTGTGAAAGATAGCTGGGGCTATCTGGTAACTCTAAATTCTCTTGAGAAGATAAGAAGTATTTAGAAACATGACATTAGGGTTTCTGGGAAATTAATTCAGTGTCTGAACTCAAAAAGAAAGAGGTAGTGGGAAATGCTTGATGATCATTAGAGGAAAACATGTTTGTGACAAGTGCAGCCAACGATTGCAAGGTCTGGTTTCAACTAAATCTGCTGTTTCCTTCTTATTATTATTATTACCTAAATTGTTGTTGCTGTGCATTTTTAAATCATTTCGAGAAAGGTATTTATAAATTCTCCTAAATGAGCACTTTCCACCGAAATCACATTTAAAATTGCACATCACATTTCAAAAGCAGAAAGTATCAGTCCTTTTTACTTTTTTAACCACATAGTTCTTTTAAAAATAAAAAGTTCTCTGAAAACATTATTTTTCAATCAAAATTTTAATTTCTCAAATGTTTATCAAATATAAAATAATTTTTACAATTTTAGACAAACCTATCTTTATAGTATTTATTATTCAAAATATGAAATTTTCTTGCTAGTTTCTGTCATTTAAATTAATCTTCTAAATATAAAATATATTAGAGTCTTTAAAATACTTTGATTTGGGGATGACAATGCAGAAGGTGTGTACCATTGTTGCCCCTTGATTGATGTGTTCTGAAATTTTGTTGTAGTTCTTTTTCTTCTTCTCCTTCTTCTTCTTTTCTTTCTTTTTATCCTTGAATAAAATGAATTTGGAAAAAAATAAAATACTTTGAAAGGAAAATATTAGCATTACTAAGCTTTCTTTACTTTGAATTTTTGTCTTTTAGAGTCAATTTACAAATTACTTTTATAAATATAAAAATTTCACAAGATCACTGTAAAATAGCAAAAACTAGTATTATTACTGTTAATGTCTTCATTTTATAAGTGAGAAATCAAACTCAAAAAAGTCAAGCAATTTACACAAGGCTACCCAGGCAGTGAGTAAAGGAACTCTCTAGCTCAGCTTACTTCTGTGAACTTTTCCTCCTAGAAATCCAATGACTTTTCCAAATTAATTACTTACAGCATAAGAGATATAGGTTAAATGAGAGAGACACACAAGAGAAGAGGAAAACTTTAAAGGGTCCTAGATGGATAGTAAAAATATTAAATTATAAAACTAAATTCACATAGTAAAATCCTAAGTTTATGTGGAAAAAAAGGTCAAAAACAATTATACTAAAAGTAATAATTACTGTCTCCAAATGGAGAAGTTGGAGATAATTTTTTCTGTTACACTCTGCATTTTTGACAATCAGTAAGAATTTTTGATAATCAGTGAGAATTAACTAAATAACAAAGAAGATAAATATTTCAGAGTTTTGTTTAATAAAGTGTTATCAACATATATTCTCATCTGTGATTCTCTAATGTATTTGGTTTTGCTTCAGTTCTTTGGTATTCTCAGAAGATTTTATTTTTAAAAAATGCAGACATGCCTTCAGTGCAAAAAATTAAAAATAAAAACCAGCAATGTGGAATCACAATGCTGTATTTGAAACACCTATTTCTTCATTCTGGCCTGTGCAGAATATAAGAGAAGTTTTGAGAACTTAACCTGAAAAAACATTTCTGTGGATTTCATTATCTCTGCAATACGTCTCAATGTTTAACACAGATAACTACCTTCCCAATAATCATTTCTTCTTTTTCCTTGCTAAACAAGGCTCTATTTGGAAATGGACAAAATGTCACATACTAGAGGATGACTCATGGTATCTGGTCAAAGACAACTTACCTGTCTTCCCAGCTTCTCTTGCAGCTATAAGTGACTCTGTGGCCCAGTTGTAGTCAAGAAATATTCAGGGAAGTCTTCCTGCTTGCTTTCTCTCCAGTGGGCTCAAGGGAACACGGGAGGAAGCACAGCCTTCTTATCATTCTTTGGGTGTTGCATGTAGATGTGATACTCTGAAGACTACATTAGGACAAGCAGAAAAGACAAGAAAACTGCAAAGAGCCAGAGCCAGAAGCCTGACATTGCCAGACTACTCACCAGCTCTTAACTTTCAGTATGTGAGATAATTAAATGCCTTCATTATCTTAGTCATTGTTCATTCTAATTCATGGAAGTATTTTAACATGTATTACAAACAAAAATCTGAATTTGAAGCTATAAACATCTTATAAAATGTAAAAGAACTTAGCCTAGCCAACTCCCAGCCTAAATGGTGCCTCCTCAATGTAGAATGATGTATAGAAATAGTTATTAAATTAATTTACTGAGACATACAAGCATTTAAAAATGAAATTTAGGATGATCAATGGCCACAGCAGGAGATACTCATGATGTAAGATTATGTGGGGAAAAAAAAGGAAAAAGAAAAACAGGACATGGCATCTAATATACACTATACTACAGTGTTTTTAAAAACCAAGCAAACAATGCCAGACCACTAACAGGAATTGACTGAAGGCGATAAGATTGAGCATTGGTTATTTTTATCTGTTTCTCTATTTGCTAAATGTCAGGTCTTGCAGGTTACAATTTTTACATAAAAAATATCAAATTAGCTCAAAAATATAGCAATCAGTTTAAATTCTTGGAAGAATCTGTAACAAACACAAGACAATGTTTGGCTTCCTACTGCCTACAAGATAAAATCAAACTGTTGGGCGTGACTCCCACAGCCCCCCTAAGACGACTTCTGTCTGGTTTTCTAAACTGCCTACCATCACACGTCCTGTTGTAGCGAAAACATTGCGTACTTCTGTGTGTGCACTTGCCACCACTTAACAAGCCTCTCCTTGGGTATCAGATTCAAACATTTAGACAGTGGCGACAAATCTATGGCACTCATGCCACAACGGGCTGTGTGTTATCACCGAAAACTCTAAAAGGTTCACCATCGTTGATCTAGGTGAAAGGATTTGGAAAGTTTTTACCAGAAAGAAATGATCAGTGTTTGAGGAGATAAAGATACTTAATGAAATGTATATGTGTATCGAAATATTATATCGCACATCAATAATACATATGATTTTTATGTTTTTATGCATCAGTTAAAAATTTCTTTTAAAACAGAAAACATAGTTGTGGTAGAGACTACAGGTTATTCCTCCAGATTCTCTTCCTTGGCCACAGAATGTAGCAGTTAACTGTGTGAACAGGTGCTCGAATAAAGCTATTTTCCTAGGCCTCCTTTCAGTCAATGTAGTAATGTACAAGCCAAGTTCTAATTAACTAACTGCAACCTCCCAAAACCTGCCCCTCTAAATGAAAGATTCTCCCTGCTTTGGTTCCTTCCTTCTTTGATGCTCATTTGAGCTGACAACTTGGGCCATAAACTGAAAGCCAAGACTTAAGGAACAAGAAAGAAGAAAGCAGAGTCCCTGCTGGTCACAGGGCTGTCATTGCCAGCCTTAGAGCGCCCACCTCTGGGCTTCACTTTCATGGCAGATACCGACTTCTCTCGAGCGCAGACCAGATTGGTTTTATGTTTTCCTGCACACACAATTAAACCTAATCCTAACTGATACATTAACTTACAAGATAGCAAATTTATTTATAGGACATATATGAAAACAGTATCACTGAATTACCATTCAGAAGACATGAACAGAAAGTTAGAAGTTCAGAGCCAGCTTCCAAAGGAAAGCCAAAGACTGGGGGAGAGACAAGCTAGCTACACGGCAAGATGCCAAGGAGGTTGGGAGAGGGGGCAAAGCTTTGGTAGAGGATTTAAAATGTAAAAACAAGGGTGAGGCAGGAGTTAAGGTCTGCCTCAGTAACTTAGTGGGACCCTCTCTCAATTTTTCCTGTTTTTCTTTTTTCGTACTGGGAATGGAATTCATGACCTCATGCTTGCCAGGCAGGTGCTGTGTGCTGAGCTGTATTCCCGACCCTTGGTCTCAATTTTTTAAAAAATTTTAAAAAGGATTAGGAAGGCAGCTCAGGGTGAAGGCCCTGGGCTCATTCCCTCCTACCATAAATAAATAGGATTAATAGTAAATACTATCATTTGTTGTGCTTTACTACAATGTTACCACCAAATTGGGGGTCAAGGCAGAGTTAAAACAGCAGGAGAAGTGCAGCATAAAAAAGCTGTACATTCTGTGGAAGCAGGAAATCTGAGCTTAGAATAAACATAAGCTTCCCCAGAAAAATGAGCAGAAGTGCTGTTTCTACCACTCAGTATGGAATGATTTTCAGAGTCCAGTACTTTACATATATTTGCATGGTCTGATGATACAGTCACATATATTTTTGCATAGTTTTTTCTTTATTCCAGAAATAAGGTCATGCTGTACACACTGTCTTGCGATCCATTTGTGTTTTGTTTGAATCATATAATACAGCACAAGCAGCCTTCCAAGCCTGGAAAATGATGTAAACTCACCCTTTAATAGCAGCGTAGTATCCCATTGTGTGTATCATAATTAACAAGTCCACCTTGATATAAACTCACTTTGGCTATTACAAATAGTGTTGTATTTGTACAAAACAATGTAACACTTGAATATCATTGTGCAGGAGTAAAAGTATTCTTATAGAATAATTAGAGGAGAGGGAGGAGCAAAGATGGCAGATAGATACCAACTGGCTACAGAGGCTCCCTGAGATAGTCAACTTAGAATTCAACATAATACAGAGTGGGGACACCCAAGCAGAGGGAGATGAATTCTCTTGTCCCAAGAAGAAATTAAAGTGAGAAGAACCAACCAAACATCCAGTTCCAGTGCTATTATTGGAACAGCTAAAGGTTCAGGGTTCCCGCCGCAGTGGGTGACTTGCCAACTATCCAAGTTCCCACCGCAACTTGCCGAGTCCTGCCGCAACTTGCAGAGCTGCCAAGGTCCCTCTGCTTCGGCTCACTGAAGGCGCAGTTACATTGAGTTCTGGGGTCAGCAAGCCGAACAGAGAGCTGAGTTGGCAGGGTGCCTGCATCGACCTGTGGTGAGTAATGGGAGTGGAGCCATTCCATAGAAATGGGGGCTCCTGCGGATGACATTCTGGGGCCAGGCAGGACTGGCAAGTACAAGGGGCAGCAGTGGCTTCAGTCAGTTGTTCCTTTCCTGAATGGGATTGGTGGAGTGAGACAGGCCTGGGTCACGTGACCTGGCTGAGACCCAATAGGTTATCCTAAATCAAGTCCCTAGAGTGGTGGCGCACACTAACCACACTAACGCAATGAAGCCTCAGAAGTCTGACTGACCCAGAGGGGAGGCGGCACAAAGTAATAGAGTGCAGGCCACAGCAGCTTGACTGATCCGAAGGGAAGGGGCCAGTATATGCTGTCCCTGTCTGCAGCTCACTAGGCAGCATGCTTCAGAAGAATTGTAACCAACAAAGAAAGAAACTGGGGCCTCCTGGAAGAAGCAAAAAAGATGGGAAGAGGAAGCAACAACAAAAAGTCCCCAGATCCCAACCCTGAGAACATTGACCCAGGACAGGTAAATACAAAGGAGAATGAGAACAGCAAACATGCAGTATCAGACACAGCGCCAGCAGACATAAAGAGATATCTTTGGGACCTCATAGACGAGTTCAAAAGTGAAATATTTAGCCAAGTAAAGCAAGATATAAGAAGATTAATAAAAGAGATACTAAGCACCCCTCAAGCAGACACAGATGGAAAAAGGGAGGAACTTAAACAAAGGAGAAAACCATTTGATGAAGAATATAAAAAAATATAGAATACATGAAGCAGATGCAAAGAGATTACCAGGAAATTAAAAACTCTATGGAAAGATGGCAAATCAGCTTGAAAGAAACTAAGGATAGATTATTCAGACTGGAGGACAGTTTTGCAATGTGGGATTATGAAAGGGAAAACTTTTTAAAAATAACAGGGAAACATGCAGTAACAATACAAAGGCTAGAAGACAACAAGAGGATCTACAACTTGAGAATAAAGAATGTGAATGAAGAAGCAGGGGTACAAACAAAGGAACTACAAAGGTTATTCACAGAAATAATTAAGGAAAACTTCCCAAACATAGGAAAAGGAAATGATATTCTGATATATGAGGCATATAGAACACCAGCCACCGACAACCAAAACAGAGCTACACCCAGGCATATAATTATTAACATCCCAGAAATTCAATATAAGGACAGAATATTAAAAGCTGTTAGAGACAACAAACAGATCACCTATAAAGAAAGACCCATCAGAATAACAGCAGACTTCTCAACACAAACCATCAAGTCAAGAAGAGCCTGGAGCAAAATATTCCAAGCCCTAAAAGAAAATAACGTCCATCCCAGATTGATATACCCTGCTAAACTGTCTCTAGAAATTAGTGGAGAAACAAGATGCTTCCAAGACAAAGAGGAACTTGGGAAATTCGCAACCACCAATCCAACTCCACTGCAGGGCATTCTAAAGAGAGAGAAAAGTACTAGGATTCCAGGAACAGTGGCAGAGAGGCCTCAATGAATGGAGCAGAAAACAGAATGAAGAAGATAAACAGATAACTGATGCCAAAAAAAAAGAGTATAACAGAAATGAGGCAGAGAAGATTTTATTCAAAACTGATATGATTGATAGTATCAAATCTGAGAGCATAGGCAACTACACTGAAGATGACAAGACTCTACAATACATATTCTGGTTTGATAACTGCCAGTTTTTGAAGTTCTATACTATATACAAAGTTGTATTTTTATTAATACTGTTATGTACTGATATATTCAATTATACTATGTATGATGATATAGCCAGTTCTATTGGAAATAACAAGAGATAACACAGGAACCATGGTAGAACTCTTTGTACAATGGTCTTATTTGTCTTTTTTGTTTCATGTGTTTATAGGAATATGTTTTGTTTTGTCTTGCTTTGTTTTATTTCTCCCTCTAATATAGAAAGGATAGAAATACATGTTAAGACTCATGCATGTGTAGAATCTATAAACAGTTTATGAGTTATGAGAAATGATCTTATGACACATGATGAAATGAACAGATACTTTGAAGAAAAAGAGACACTAAAATACCCAGTGCTGATCCTGGAGTGTCATAATATGAAATCCAGCAATAGTATTATTCTTTGTTCAGAGTGAAATTAGCCTGCTTGGGTTTATTCAGTGTCAACATAATTGAAGAGATGGATAATTGCATGTATGTTTAAGTGTATAGGATTGATAACCATATTTCTAAGAGTTTTTGTTGGATAGTTGAACAGAACTGGCTGCAATCTCACTGTTTGAATCCCCACTTTGTATGCTCCACTTTAGTATCTTGAATAACTATTTGTAAGAAGATAATCTGTAATCATCAACTAGTGATTTCTTACTGTTTATTTTTTTCTTTGAAATTATGTATTATTTCTACCCATTTTCTGTTTTGTTTAGTCTTTCTTTAAATTAAATTTTAAAAAAAGACACTACAGTACCCAGTGCTGATCATGGAGTGTCATGATGTGAAATCCAGCAATACTATTATTCTTTGTTCAGAATGATTTTAACCTGCTTTAGTTTGTTTAATCTAAACATAAATGAAGATATGGATAACTGCATGTATGTTTAAGTGTATAAGATTGACAACCATGTTACTAAGTTTTCATTGGACAGTTGAACAGAAATGTTTGTAGTCTCACTGTTTGAATTCCCACTTTACATGTTCCATTTTTGTATCTTGAACAGCTATTTGTAAAACGACAATATGTAAACATGAACTAGTGATTTCTTACCGTTTTTTTTTTTCTTTGAAATTATGTATTATTTCTATTTTCTGTTTTGTTTAGTCTTTATTTAAATAAAATTTTTTAAAAAAGAATAATTCCAGGAAATTATCTAGTAGAGTTTCAAAGTACACTGCTTGTTGTACTTGATAATACCAAATTTTATTCTGGGTTACATCCACCAATGGTGTGTGAGTGTGTGTGTGTGCGTCTATTCATCTAAATTTTCACCACACTAGATTCTGGATATCTTTTTAGTTTTTGTCGGTTTTTAAAGTGGTACCTTGCCAATTAATTATTAGTGGGATTCACTATCTTTCACATATTTACAGTTGTACTTCTTGAGACGCTTATTTTCATCCTGTGTCTATTTCTTCTATTTGTTGCTCCCATATTGACTTAGGAAAGCTGTTTGTGTGTTAAAACATCAATAATTACCTCCAAATGAGGAAAGCATTTGTTCCACAGAAAAATCCAACAGAAATACCAGCAGCAAAGACTCAACAAGCTACCAGCTAGTACGCGAACACATGGAAGGAATTATGCTTGCAGCTGTCTTGCTATGATCTCGCTCCCAACTGCAGCTGCACAAACCTGTCCCATTCCATCAAAGCAAATGTGCTACTCATGCCCAAAGGAAGCTCATGTCTTACACCAGTGGTGGTGAAGGAAGGCCCGCGTGCCGCAGTGGGCGGTTGGTTATCACTGAGAGCTCTCAAAGGTTTGCCATCGCCGCCCTCAGCCAGTCTCAGGGAAAGCTCACAGGCCTTTCTAGCTCTCTGTTTAATTCCGGGCAACTTGATGCTGCTATCGAGAGAGAGCTTGATCATTGTCCTCTTTAGGGATAGTGACAGGAAAACCAAGATCATTTGCTCCTTTTAAAATGATGAAGTGCATCTGCATTTTGTTACTAATCATTGAAATCTAGAGGAAAGGCACATGCTGTCCCAAAACGATGCTGATGCTTGTTATTCTTCTGTATCTATAAGTACTTTCCTTGTGCCTAAAATTGAAAAATTTTTTTCTATTCTTCTTCTTTTCTCTTTCTTACCAGTTTCCCCTATTAACACTTAACGTATCTCGTGAGAACAGTTTTTGGTTTTACTCAGGCCAACTTTAGCTATATTGTTATTTTCTAATTTTCTGATTCTACTTCAGTTTGTATTGACACCAACAGGTGAGACAAGGTAAAGATTTTGGAGTATATGCATTTCTGAGCAAAGAAATCATCCTCCTGTAACATTCTTTGAATCATTTTGTGGTTGGTTTTCTAGTTGTTTAAATTAAATGCTTAGAGGTTCTTTTTCTTTTCTGTCATTCCTATTTCATTTTTTTTAAAAAGCATTTTTTGAAGACAATTTTATTTGAATCCCAAGGACCGAGTGAGGCTGCAGATATGCAGACAATGTAAGATTCAGGCAGGTGGGGTTGCTCTCTCAAAGCAAGGTTCTGCTGCCGACACTCCTGAATCCCAGCACTCCAGGAGGCTGAGACAGGAGGACCCCAAGTACAAGCTCAACCTGGAAATTGAGGAACTTTAAAGAGACTGTCTCAAAATACAAAATGAAAAGGAAAGAAGCTGGGGTTTATCTCAAAGCAAAGGCCCTGGGTTCAAGCCCCAGTTCTGGGGGAGAAAAACAAACTCAAAAATACTTATAACATTGAGTCTAGCTCTAGCTGAGCAAAAAGTCTTAGAAAGCAAAGCAATAAAAATCTCCCTTTCCCTGCCTTCCCATTTCTTTGCACAGTACCAGCTCCCTGGCTACCCTTATCCCCAGACCTATTTATTTGTTTCTTATTCTGGTCAATCTAAGTAAGAAACGCTTCTTGAACTCAGTTTGCAAAGCTGAGCCTCAGCTGGGCACTGACCCAGGCGCTCCCTGCCCTCCAGAGGGAAAACGCTGGCAGGCAGAGGCTGGGGCTGCTGCAAAAACCATCTGCTTTGGTGCCATCCGCTTTGACTGGGTACAGCACAAGCACAGGTAGCGTGAGTCATTAACTGATGGAAAAAAGTCTCCATCGATACTTTATTAGGGTTCCTGTCCTCATATTTTCTCCCAATTACAATTGATTCATTGCCTTTATCCTACAGCTCTTAACCAGAGTTGGCTTTTAAAAACATCAGAAAAAATGCACAATTTAACTTGCAGTTCAGAAGTCTAGATATTAAAAAATATAGATGATAGATAAAAACGATCACATCTATATTTATCGGTATACACAGAAAGGCTGGACAAGAAAATTACCAAAATGTTAATGGCTGGGTTTTCTCTGAATATAGCAAACTGTTATTAACTACAGTCTTTATCGTGTGTATCATATCTTTAGGTTCATCTTGTATATCTGCTGCCTGGACCCTTAGCCTACAACTCCCCATATCCTCCCCATCTGATCCCCAGAAAAAGTATCTTATTCTCCAGCTCTGTGCAGTTTTTCCTTTTTTTTTTTTTTATTTCACATATAAGGATACCATGCATGTTTTTCTGTGTCTAGCTTACTTCTTTACTGTGGTGGATCAACTAATGGCCAACTTGGAACACCCAGCTAAATGGGGTCAGTGTGGTTCTGGGTGTGGTAAGCCCACCTAACAGATGTTGTCAACAGCATAAAAGCAGAATTAGAAAGGAAAATGGTGCACTGTTGATTCTCCTGGAGAGGCTTGTCACACTGGCTTTCCTGACAAGAACTCGGCTGTTCTCATCATCAGATGAGCTCGGTCTGCACTGTCACTGAGGACGGCTGTGTTCTCTTTGCAAAGAGCTCTGGAACACGGTTTCCTGGTCCCAGTGCAGATCTCTCTGCCTGCTGGCACAGATCTTTCACCCTGTGGCACACGCTGTCTAGCTTCCCCCACTGACCTTTAGGCCTACCCAGTTGTAGTTCCTCGTCACAGATTTGCATGAGACATTGTCATGGCTTTAGGCCTCCAGCTGGACTTGTGGAGGACTATAGATCATTAACTGGATTCGTGCAGGATACTGCCATTGGATCCAGGCCCTCAGGTAGATTCTTCGGGTTTCTAGTGTATAGACAAATCTCTTCTGTATTTGACTCTTTGAGTGAATATTATAAAATAATCCTATAAATTATATGTCCTATATTGAATCTTTTCCCTTGTAAAGCCTGACAATGACCATAATGTACTCCAAGCTTATCCATGTTGTAACAAATGCTAGGATCTCCTCCTTTTTTAATCCTTTAGAATACTGCATGGTATGCATACATCTACCACAGTTTCTTTACCCTTCTGCCTGTTGAGGAGCACTTAGGTTATTTCCATACCTAGCTATTGTTCATAATGCTACCATGAACACGGAAGTGCGCTTCTTCACAAGGTGGTAGACTCAGAAGAGAAACTCGTGGGTCACACGGTAGCAATATGTTTAATTACTGGGGATCTTAGCACTGTTTTCCACAAGGGCAGCCTCACTCTGCAGTCCCACCAGCAGTGAACAAGCACTCCCTTTTCTCCACGTCCTCACCAACCTCCATAATCCCTGGTCTTTTCAATAATAGCTATCTAGTTATTTGTTTTGAAGGATATTAACAAAGACTAAACTTGTTTTCTTTTTACCTTTGTGTGTGTGTGTGTGTGTGTGTGTGTGTGTGTGTGTGTGTGTTTTCGGTGTTTTCCTCACAAACATTATCACTTTTATAATCAGGAATAGGTCTTGAAAATTTATGGTTAAGAACCTCAAATCTGTACCTTCTATTTTTTGGTACTCATTTCTGGAGAAAGAAAGAAGAAACAAGAAAAGAAGAGAACATGAAAGAGAGACAGAGAGAAAGTTTTGGTGCAGAGGAAGCAAATCCAGCTGGTTTGCCAGCAGGTGCAGGATGCAAAGCCATTCACAGCCGCCTGGCCCGGGCTGCCAGCCACTGTGCAGAGTGAAGTGACTCTGGCCCCCTGGCCCTGGTGTCCATCCACTAATGCCAGTCTGTCTTAGCTTCCTTCACAAGGAGGGTGTCTCTGGAAAGATCGTGGCCACAGTTCTGAGCTTTGCATGCAGAGCACAAAGTACTTTCCTTCCATGTCCCTCTCACGCTTCAGCCCACAGTGTCTTTCCTGGTTGTCCCAATCCAAATAAGCTTCTTCCCTTTCCTCACAGTCTCTAATATAACATTTATCTTAAACACGGTGTTATGGCATGTGTCCAACTCTTTCCTGCTATTGCACAAATCCTTGGGGTCAGGAACTGTGTTCTCACGGCACCTAACAGGGGGGAGGTCATTTTAGAATCCTCATCAAATGCAATGTCCGTTGGGCGCCTCTCGGAAAGTTCCCAGGCTCAGGACAATCAGCTGTTGTGTAGAACTTCAGGCTGCTAGTTTGCTAACATCCAGGATCTAAGCGATTGGCCCAAGTTGTTCAGTAGAGGATTCCTAAACCAGCCCCAGGGGAGACTGAGGACTCAAGGAGTCAACTTGATTCGCCAGGGATGCCCCCAACTGATGACAAGAGTAGTTAGAAGTGGGAGGCTCTGCCACTCTAGGCGGGGTGGGGAAGCCAACTGTCCACCGTACGGTCTCAGTGGGATCTATTCTCAGAGGTACCTTCCTACAGGGATTTCTGGGGGGTACTTTTGCACAAAGCACAAAAAAGCTCATAGACTTGGTATGATTTGACAAATATTAATGCTACCTTGGTTCTTCATGTGTGGACCACTGGGAGATTTGAAGCTATGGTGATACCTGCCATTGGGAAGGCTGCAGTGAGAGGGTCACTCTCGCATATTCAAACCTACACTGTGCTGTTCTGACCTCACTGTGATGGTAGCACTGATCCAACCTCATTGTGTTTGTTTGCAGGGCTGCAGTAGCTGAGTGCCATAGGCTAGATGGCTCCGACAACAGAAATGTACTGTCTCAACGCTCTGGAAGTCTGAAGTCCAAAACCGAAGTGTCAGCAGGGCTGCTTCCTTCTGAGGGCACAAGGGAAGGATCTGTCCCAGGCCTCCCCACAGCTCACAGGGCCATCTTCTCCCAGGGCTCCTCAGGTCATTTTCCCTCTGTGCATTCTCCTGTGTTCAAGTTCCTCCTTTACATGAGGACACCAGTCACACTGGCTGAGAACCCACATAAATGACCCAACTAGAGCTTGATTACCTTGATAAAGACTTTGCCTCCAATTCAGATCACATTCTGAACTACTCAGAGTTAGGACTTCACTATGTGAGTGGGGGGTGAGGGTGGGGTACAATTCTAGCCAATCTTAGGGTTAATCCACAGCTAAACTCAGATGCCACCAGATAATCAAAACTGCTTTTTCTGGCCATGTTGCATGTGGATCACCACCCAGCATTGAGGCCAGGAGCAAAGGGACCAGGGACCAAGCACAGGAGCAGGTCAGAAACAGGACGGCACTCTGTCCTGCAACACGGCTCGGCTGTTGGGACCTAGAACATAGACCCTGTTTTTCTCTCCAGCCTCTGGCAGCAGAATGGGCCACAGCAAACTATGAAAATGAGAGAACGCCTGGTAAAGTTTGGAGGGATGTGCCAGAAGAAACCTTGAAAGTGGAAGGCAAGTCCTTTCCACATACAACTCTGAAAGACGGGATAACACATCTACATGATGCATCTTCCAAACTCCAGGATAAGCAATAAAATCACTTCTCTACACAATATAAAGTGTGCGAATCTGTTTTCGCTAAATTTGAAGCTTCCAAACAAGTAAATACACCTCCAAACTATTCATTTAAAACACATACTTCATATCACCTATTCTTCCATTCCTCCTACACAGGGGAACCAACGTATGTAAGACCTGAATGAGACTTCTGAAATACTGCTGCCTTCAATGGCCATGACACATGAGCCCGATCATTTAAGTAAATGTGTAACCTGAGTTGCTATTGAACAAGAAATTATTCCATTTGGCAGCACATGGTAAAAAGATACAGCAGAAAAATACAGGTAGCCAGCAGTTTCCAACTCAAACACACAGATGGATGAATTTTGCTCACCTTATGCACATATCCTTACTAGAAATCTACCTAGTTCCTTTCTCTTCCATTTGTAATCTTTGAATATATTCCCACCATGAACACTTAATTTGGAATGGTCTGTGTGTATAGTAAGTTTTTTTTTAAAAAAAGGTTAATCATTTTTTTTAAAAAAGGTTAATCTGAGTGAACAGATTAAAGACCCCAAGTAACTTAGTTGCTAAAATTTGGTTGAAAAAGCTATAGATCAGCCTGGCATGATGGCACACACCTGTAATTCAATCAGCCTGGCATGGTGGCACACACCTATAATCCAAGCACTCAGGAAGCAGAAGCAGGAGGATCCCCAAGAGTTCCAGGCCATCCTGGGATATATAGTGGGACCTTGTCTCAAAAACAAAAAAGCTACAAACTTTGTGAACTGGAAGGCATCTTCTGAGTTTTCTGAACCTCATCAGAAGTATATAAATTGATTTTTTAAAAAAATACTAGAGCTGGGGCTGGGGATTTAGCTCAGCGGCATAAGCACCTGCCTTGCAAGCAGGCAGTTGTGAGTTCGATCCCCGGTACCAGAAAAAAGAAGAAAAAAAAAAAAAATACTAGAGCGTTTTCTACCAGCACCCAGCAGTACACAGTGCAGACCTCATGAGCTAATTTCTGACCTCTAGAGGCAAAGTTATAATGAGGTCTTCAAATACTCATACTCCTTTCTGAATCACTGCTGTCACTACAGAAGGAACACATCTATAGTGGGTTAAAAGGAAAATAGTCATCCAGAATTCCAAAGAAAATTGGTCTCCTTTACTGTAGTTGACTCTCGGCCAGGGATTTAGCTCAGTGGCACAAGCACCTGCCTAGCAAGCGCTAGGTCATGAGTTCAATCCCTGGTACAAAAAAAAAAAAAAGTCTGGAGTGTACTGTAGGTGATTCTGGGGGCATTAATTACTTTAATTAATATCTCTGCTTAAATCTGATTTCAAGCTCATGCAAGCAAGCCTTATCCAAGAAATCCAAAGTAATAATCCTTGGTTCTCACTGGTCAGACTTCTAATGCTGCTTCTCCATAAACTCTTTAGAGTGGTTGTGATTAGAAGACCCAAAAGCCAGCAAGCAGGAAAAGTATGTATAATTTGTCCCCATGTAAGTGCTAAGAAGTGCAGATATGTCCCTTACACATATAATAGTTTCCAATAACAAAAAGCCATTCTAATACACCAACAGGAATGTAACAGACTTCAGAAAGGAAGGCCACTCTCATTTGTAACTGGTGGGCCTTAGAACTCGGAAAGCTTATGGCAGATGTAACCAATTCAGATCAACAATTACACCACAAAAGAGAGTTGCCAGCATATTGTTTATAAGTAATAGCAGGACAAATATAAAATTAGGGGGAAAAACTTCAAGAAAAACAAGTCCAGTGTGTTGTTGCACACCTGTAATACTAGCACTCAGGAGGCCGAGGCAGGAGAATTGCCACAAGTTCAAGGCCAGCCTGGGCTACACAGAGGTCAAGGCCAGCCTCAACTACATAGTGAAACTTTGTCTCAAGGAAAAAAGAAAAAGAAAAATGGAAAGTAAAGGAAAGAAAAATTGCTCAGCATGGTGGCACACAGTGTAATCTTAGCACTCAAAAGGCTTCAACTAGTCTAGTTGAAGACTAGTGTTAGTCTTCAACACTAACATGGGTTATACAGTGAATTTAAGGTCAGGCTGAACTACATTGTGAGACCCTATTTCAAAAAGAAAACTATCTTCCCAGATAATAGCAGGGCTATCACTTGCATGAAGCCTATTTCTGTCAACAAAGACAGTGACTGGTCATTCCCAATCTTTTTTTCCCCCCAGTACTGGTATTTGAACCCAGAGACTTCACACTGAACTACATTCTCAGCCCTTTTTAAACAATATTTTTTTTTTCTGGGCCTAGTGGCTTAAGCCTGTAATTCTAGCATTTGGGAGGCCGAGGCAGGAGGATCACAATGAGTTCAAGACCATCCTGGGCTACAACATGAGTTCAAGGGCAGCCTGATCTAAATAGAGACTTTGTCTCTAAAAAAACACAACTTAGTCTCCAGTTGGGGATTTAACTCAGCAATACAAGCACTTGCCTGGCAAGCACAAGGTCACAAATTTAATCTCCGCTACAAAAAAAACTTAGTCTGTAAATTATCCAGGATCGGTTCAAATTTACCATCCTCCTGCCACAGCCTCCCAGATTTCGGGGATTACAGAATGCACCCACAATGCCCAGCTGTTCCCAGTCTTGAATTGTGACCTCTCACTGAGATAATGCTGCTCATGACACTGCGCTGGTCCACGTCATGATCCTCCGAACTCTGGCACCTGCAGCGTGGCCGCTCTCGTCCCTGCTTCTCTGGGGCACGTTCTTTCATTTGCATGTACTTTTATTTCTTATTTCCCTCTACGCTCCACCGGGCCCATTAGCTTGAGCCTAAGTAGCTCCCTGCCCTTTATCCTTCACAGCCTCTGCCTTACACAGCCTCAGATGAACACCGACAGCAGAGCTGCCACCGACTTGTTCTATAAAAATAGAATTAGATACATTTGGAGGACCTTTTGTTTATTTGCTTAACAATATTTCCTGGAATATCCTCCAGGTTAACTGCTTTGAAGCAGATTGTAGACATAGCCACAATGTGCCCTGCTCCACAAGCTCTTCCAGAACGTGGCTTTCCTGTAAAAAGAGGGAATCTATTTCCCCTCTTGTTGAACCCAGGAAGGCCTGTCACTGTCACTGATAAATCAAATGTGGCAGAAGTGATGCTGAGTGTCCAGGGTAGGTCCTCGCCTCTCTCAACTACCATGTCGTGATGGAACCCCGGTTACACTGGGAGGGTGTGTGGAGTTTTGGCTGGAAGTGGCCGGCATGGTGTAATTCCAGCACTTGGGAAGCTGAGGCAAGAGGATCACAGCAAGTTCAAGGAAGCCTGAACTACACAGTGAGATCCTGTCTCAGCAAAACAAAACAAAACCTAAACTAAAAACAAGTTCTGGCAGGCAAAGCTAAGGTACCGGCTGACAGCCGCACTAGTAGATATTGTGAGGGATGTTTCCAGAACCTGCCAGTGAGTCTGAACCAGCTTTCTCCTCTCCAAAATGAGTCCTGAGACTCACGGAGAACAGAAAAACAACTTCCATTGTGCTTTCAGTCTGTGCTGTGCCTGGTTAAAATCCTTGAGCATAATAAAACTTTTATCAGTAAATCATGGAGCAGTTTGTTACATGGCAATAGATAAATGAAACAGGATTAACTCATCCTTTCTATGGCTGCATCACATTCCAGTGTTGTAACAGTGTAAACAGCATATAACAGTATTCCACAGTGCATAACAGCATACCGTTTCCAGTTTTTGCCACTATAAACATTACTGCAACAAATGTGCTGGCACATGCTACATGTAAGTGCATATAAAATCTTGAGACTAACGTTTTTATTTTCATGAGAATTATACTGAATAGTGTTTAAATATGTATTTTAAGAGATTCATTATCAATTTTGAGAGAGAACTTTTTTGTCTTTTCTACTATTATGTTTCACTAATATAAGGCCTTTTTAAATTTTATTTAAATAAAGACAAAACAAAACAGAAAACGGGCAGAAACGGTACATACTTTCAAAGAAAAGAAATAAACAGTAATAAATCACTAGTTGATGTATACATATTGTCCCCATACAAATAATTGTTCAAGATACAAAAGTGGAATAAATGGGAATTCAACCAGGGAGACTGCAAACAGTTCTGTTCAACTATCCAACAAAAACTAAGCAATATGGCTGTCAATCCTATACACTTAGACATGTATGCATTTATCCATATCTTCATTTATGGTGAGCCCAAACAAAACTTAGTAGATTAAAATCCTTCTAAACAAAGATTAATAGTATTGCTGGATTTCACATCATGACATGCTGGTATCAGCACTGGGTTCTGCAGTGCTCCTTTTTTTTCTTCAAAGTATTTGTTCATTTCATCTTGTGTCATAAGATCAGTTCTCATAAACTGTTTATAGGTTTTACGCAAGCATGAGTCTTTTTATTTAAAAGGAAAAAGAGAAAAAAAGCAGAACAAAACAAAACAGTGTAAGGGTACAAGTAATACAGGACTACAAAAAAAAAAAACAGTAAGCTATCACCAGTTAATAGATTACACGCTATATCATCTTAGAAACAGTGTTTCAGGTCACAGGATCAAAGCATACAAAGTGAACATTCAAACAGTGAGACTGCAAATAGTTGTGTTCAGTAATCCAATCAAAAATATTAATATGGTCATCTATTTAACACACCTAAACACCCTTGCTGTTGTATCCTTTAGGGCACTTTTTTTTCCCCCTCTCTTTATTACAACAAAATTTACACATTTTGGGTTTTATTGCTCCCTTAGATCTTATTACTTTTGTTTGTAAGAGAATAAAATCAAGCATGATAAAACAAAGCCGTAATCAAAACCAAGGATAAACATAGCACATGATGTAAAAACAGAGTACAAGGTTATCAACAATGGTTACCATAATGCCTCTTGCTTCCTTAAGAATTGTCTATCTCATTAGGTATTATAAAGTTGAACAAAACAGTAGAGAACAAGACCAATAAAACCTAAATATTGTAAATCTTACAGAACCTCAAAAGAGGATAATAGTCAAACCAGAATGGGCATCATAGTGAATCTTATTGCCTTCAAAGTAGTTGCCTATACTCTGATACTTGATACTTTCGTACAGAGCAGAATAGAGTCTAATCAGTCAAAACAAGGTAACGGGGGTATTACAGGACTTCAAGTTAATAGGAAATCAAAAAAGTTACTACAATATATCATGCTAGTTTTTTTTATTTTTCCCCTTAGTTTATAAAAGAAATTTAAAAAATTAAGTAATTTTTTAATGACTAAGGGAGAGGTTGAGATAAAAGGGGGCATAACAACATAACAATACAGGTTAAAGCATGACACTTTCAGCAACCTAGTGCTTCACCACCAAACTTAATAGTAGTTACCGACTTAATAGTAGTTACCATAGTGTCTTTTTCCTTGAAATATTTGAATATAACTTCATATGCTATAGCATCAAACATATCAACAGTGTAACACCATTCAAGTGGATGAAAGCATTGTAGAGTATTTAGAACCAGCTAACAGAAAAATGAATAATGGTTTCTATATTGTCTCTTTGCCTATAACAATTTTTGTTTTTACTACCACATACGATAAAATCCAGCAAGATACAACATGATAAAATCAATGGAGACAGAAGAGCCATAGTTTGGTGCAGCTTCAAAACAAGATGGTATTAAATCAGCACTAGCTATTATGATGTCTTGTTTTCTTCAAAATAGCTGTTATCAAATAGCCCAAAATAAAGCCATTCCAATTAATGAGTGAAAACTTTATAAGGCTTCAAGGCCACATAATGGGGAATCATGGTTACCACATACTTTCATATATTTGAATCATTCCTTACACTAGGGAAACTATTCGGTGTTCACAGATGTGACTTTGATTTATTTCACTTATGAGTATGGTTTCAAGCTGCGCCCATTTATTGATAAATATCTCAATGTGATCCTTCTTTATAGCTGAGTAGTACTCCATTGTATAGAAATACCACAACTTTTTTATCCATTCCTCAGTTGATGGACACTTGGGTTGTTTCCAAGATCTGGCGATTACAAATTATGCTGCTATAAACATAGGTGTGCATATATCACTGTGATATGATGCTTTCAGTTCTTCTGGGAATATGCCTAGAAGTGGAATAGTTGGAACAAATGGGACTTCCAATTCCAGCTTTTTGAGAAATCTCCAGACTGACCTCCACAAAGGTTGTACCAGTCTACACTCCCACCAACAGTGTAGGAGAGTTCCTGTTTCCCCACAGCCTCTCCAGCACTTGTTGTTGTTGGTTTTCTTGATCCTGGCCATTCTTTCAGGAGTGAGATGGTATCTCAGTGTGGTTTTACTTTGCATTTCCCTAATGACCAGTGATGGTGAACATTTTTTCATGTATTTATTTGCCATTTGTATTTCTTCCTCTGAGAAGTGTGTATTCATCTCAGATGCCCATTTTTGGATTGGGTCTTTGAATTTTGGGGGTCTGAGTTTTTTTAATTCTTTATATGTTTTAGACAAAAGTCCCTTGTCTGAGGGGGAGTTCACTAAGATCTTTTCCCAGTTTGTGGGTTTTCTTTTCACTACGTTGGAGATTTTTTTTTTGACTTATAGAAACTTTTTAATAAGAGGTGGTCCCAGTTATTGATTCTGGGAAGTATTTCCTGTGCAGTTTGAGTCCTGTTCATGAATTCTCTACCTACCCCTATGTCTTCAAGGTTTCTACCTAACTTGTCTTCCAATAGATTTAGTGTTTTTGTTTTAATATTCAGATCTTTGATCCATTTAGAGCCAGTTTTTCCAACACCATTTATTAAAAAGACTGTCGTTTTTCCAGTGAATCTGCTTGGCTCCTTTATCAAAGATAAGATGGTTGAGTGTGCTTGTAGTTGTGGTTGTATCTTCTAACCTATTCCATTGATCCTCTGCTCTGTTTTGATTCCAGTACCATGTTGATTTTACTACTGTTGCTTTGTAGTATAACTTCAAGTCAGGGATTGTTATGCCTCCTGCCTTGCCTTTGCTGCTTAGAATTGCCTTTGATATTCTAGGTCTCTTCTGGTTCCAGATGAATTTTAGGAGTGATTTCTCTAGATCTATAAGGTATGTTGAGGTATTTTTATTGGGACTGCATTGAATCTGTACAACAGTTTTGGGAGAATGGCCATTTTCACAAGGTTTATTCTTCCTATCCATGAACATGGGATGTCTTTCCATTTTCTGAGATCATCTTCAATTTCTTCTTTCAGTGTATTATAATTTTCCCTGTATAGGTCTTTCACTTCTTTTGAAGAGTAATTCCTAAATATTTCATTTTTTTGCTTGCTAGTGTGAAGAGTGTGGCTTCTCTTATTTCTCTGTGATTTTGTTGTTAGTATATAGGAATGCTATTGATTTCTGAGTATTGATTTTGTATCCAGCTACATTACTGAATTTATTATATCTGAGTCTTTCAATGGAGTTCAGGGGGTCTTCTATGTAGAGTATCATGTCATCTGCAAACAATGACAATTTAACTTCTTCTTTTCCTATCTTTACCCCTTTTATTTTTCTCTCTTGTCTAATTGTTCTGGCTAGTACTTCCAGTACTATATTAAATAGGAGAGGTGATAAAGGATATCCTTGTCTTGTGCCTGATCTTAAAGTAAAGGCTTTCAATTTTTGGCCATTTAGTGGACTGGCTAAATGGCCAAACCAACAGATACTGGCTGTTGGTTTGTCATAGACGGCCTTTATTATATTGCGGTAAAGACCATCTATTCCAATTTTCTGTAACGTTCTTATCATGAATGTATGTTGGACCTTATCGAAGGCTTTTTCTGCATCTATAGCAATGATCATATGATTCTTACTTTTGGCTTTATTGATATGGTGGATTACATTTATTGATTTACGTATGTTGAACCATCCCTGCATGCCTGGGATGAATCCCACTTGGTCATGGTGTTTAATCTTCTTGATGATTTGCTGCATCCTATTTGCCAATATTTTATTGAAGATTTTTGCATCTGTGTTCATTAGAGAGATTAGTCTGTAGTTCTCTTTTTCAGTTGGGTCTTTCTCAGGTTTTGGTATTAGAGTAATATTTGCTTCCCTTTCAATTTCATTGAAGAGTTTGAGGAGTGTTGGTATTAGGTCTTCTTTGTATTTCTTGTAGAATTCTGCAGTGAATCCGTCTGGGCCTGGGCTCTTCTTTGTAGGTAAGGAATTAATTACATGTTCAATTTCATTGATAGAGATTGGGTTATTCAGCAGTTTTACATCCTCTTGAACTAGCTTTGGTACTTCATATGTTTCTAAGAATCTGTCTATTTCTTCTGTGTTATCAAACCTTTGAGAGTAGAGGTTTTCAAAATAGGTGTTGATGATCTTCTGTATTTCTATTGAGTCTGTAGTGACTTCACCTTTTTCATTTCTTATTGCGTGAATTTGAGCTCTTTCTTTCCTTTTTTTAATAAGGTTGGCTAGGGGCTTATCGATTTTATTTATTCTTTCAAAGAACCAACTTTTGGATTCGTTCTTTGGATTGTTTTCTTTTTTTTTTTTATTTAAGAGGAAAAAGAGAAAAACACAAAACAAAACAAAGCAGTGTAAGGTTACACATAATACAGAACTACAAAAAAAAACATAACAGTAAGAAATCACCTGTTAATAGATTACATATTATCATCTTGGAAATAGTTGCTCAAATCACAGTATCAAAGAATACAAAGTAGACATTCAAACAGAGAGACTGCAAACAGCTGTGTTCAATGATCCAAAAACATTAATATAGTCAGCTATTTAACACACCTAAACACACTTGCTGTTATATCCGTTAGAGCTCTTTTTTTTTTCCTCCCTCTCTTTTTTACAACAAAATTTACACATTTTGGATTTTATTACTCCTTAGTTCTTATTACTTTTTTGGGGGGGAGAGAATAAAGTCAAATATGGCAAAACAAAGCTGTAAGTCAAAACCAAGGATAGACATAGCACATGATGTAGAACAGAGTACAAGGTTATTAACAATGGTTATCAACATTGTCTCTTGTTTCCTTAAAAGGAATTGTCTATCTCATTAGATATTATAAAGTTGGACAAAACAGTGGAGAACAAGACCAATAAGACCAATAAAACTTAGGCATTGTGAACATTACAGGACTTCCAAAGGAGACAATAGCCAAACCAGAATGGGCATCTTTGTGAATCTTATTGCCTTCAAATTAGTTGCCTATACCCTCAGACTTGCTACTATCGCACAGAATGAAACAGAGTCTAATCAGTCAAAACAAGATCTTGCGAGTATTACAGGACTTCAAAACAAGTTAATAGGAGATCGAAAAGAGTTACTATTATATATCCTAATTTTTTTAATTTTTCCCTTAATTAAAATAAACATAAGAAATAGCTAAATAATTTTTTTTAAAGAATAGTAGTTACCATAGTGTCTGTCTTTTTCCTTAAAATATTTGGATAAAATTTCATATACTATAGCTTCAAATATTTCCATATCAAAAAGCCCAGAATAAAGCCTTTCTAATTAATAAGTGAAAATTTTATAAGGCTTCAAGGCCACATAATGGGGAATCATGATTATCACATATTTTTATATATTTGAATCATTACTTACATTAGGGAAACTATTCAGTATTCATACATGCGAGATTGATTTATTTCACTTATGAGTATGGTCTCAAGCTGCGCCCATTTATTGATAAATATCTCAATGCGATCCTTCTTTATAGCTGAATAATACTCCATTATATAGGAATACCACAACTTTTTTATCCATTCCTCAGTTGATGGACACTTGGGTTGTTTCCAAGATCTGGCGATTACAAATTGTGCTGCTATAAACATAGGTGCACATATATCCCTGTGGTATGATGCTTTCAGTTCTTCTGGGAATATGCCTAGAACTGGAATAGCTGGAATAAATGGGATTTCCAATCCCAACTTTTTGAGAAACCTCCAGACAGACCTCCACAAAGGCTGTACCAGTCTACACTCCCACCAACAGTGCAGGAGAGTTCCTTTTTTCCCACAGCCTCTCCAGCATTTGTTGTTGTTGGTTTTCTTGATCCTGGCCATTCTTTCAGGAGTGAGATGGTATCTCAGTGTGGTTTTAATTTGCATTTCTCTAATGACCAATGATGATGAGCATTTTTTCATGTATTTATTTGCCATTTGCATTTCTTCATCTGAGAATTGTGTATTCATCTCAGATGCCCATTTTTGGATTGGATCTTTGAATTTTGGAGGTCTGAGTTTTTTTAATTCTTTATATGTTTTAGACAAGAGTCCCTTATCTGAGAGAGAGTTCACTAAAATCTTTTCCCAGTTTGTGGGTTTTCTTTTCACTATGCTGGAGATTTCTTTTGACATGCAAAAACTTTTTAATAAGAAGTGGTCCCAGTTATTGATTCTGGGAAGTATTTCCCGTGCAGTTTGAGTCCTATTCATGAATTCTCTACCTACTCCTATGTCTCCAAGGTTTCTACCCAATATGTCTTCCAATAGATTTAGCGTTTCTGTTTTAATATTCAGATCTTTGACCCATTTAGATTTTAATTTAGTACATGGTGATAGACATGGGTCTAGCTTTAGTTTTCGGCAAATGGAGAGCCAGTTTTTCCATCACCATTTATTAAAGAGACTGTCGTTCTTCCAGTGAACCTGCTTGGCTCCTTTATCAAAGATAAGGTGGTTGAGTGTGTTTGGAGTTGTGGTTGTATCTTCTAATCTATTCCATTGATCCTCAGCTCTGTTTTGATTCCAATACCATGTTGATTTTACTACTGTTGCTTTGTAGTATAATTTCAAGTCAGGGATTGTGATGCCTCCTGCTTTGTCTTTGCTGCTTAGAATTGCTTTTGCGATTCTAGGTCTCTTCTGGTTCCAGATGAAATTTAGGAGTGATTTCTCTAGATCTATAAGGTATGTTGATGGTATTTCTATTGGGATTGCATTAAATCTGTATAACAGTTTTGGGAGAATGGCCATCTTCACAATGTTTGTTCTTCCTATCCATGAGCAAGGGATGTCTTTCCATTTTCTGAGATCATCTTCAATTTCTTTTTTCAGTGTATTATAGTTTTCACTGTATAACTCTTTCACTTCTTTCGTAAGAGTAATTCCTAAATATTTCATTTTTTTTGCTTGCTAATGTGAATAGTCCAGTTTCCCTTATTTCCCTCTCTGTGGTTTTGTTGTTTGTGTATAGGAATGCTATTGATTTCTGAGTATTGATTTTGTATCCAGCCACATTACTGAATTTATTTATTGTATCTAAGAGTCTTTCAATGGAGCTTAGGGGGTCTTCTATGTAGAGTATCATGTCATCTGCACACAATGACAACTTAACTTCTTCTTTTCCTATCTTTACCCCTTTTATTTCTCTTTCTTGCCTAATTGCTCTGGCTAGTATTTCCAGTACTATATTAAATAGGAGTGGTGATAAAGGACATCCTTGTCTTGTGCCTGATTTTAAAGTAAAGGCTTTCAATTTTGGCCATTTAGTATGATGCTGGCTGTTGGTTTGTCATAAATGGCCTTTATTATATTGAGGTAAAGACCATCTATTCCAATTTTCTGTAGAGTTTTTATCATGAATAAATGTTGGACCTTATCGAAGGCTTTTTCTGCATCTATAGAAATGATCATGTGATTCTTATTTTTGGCTTTATTGATATGGTGGATTACATTTATTGATTTGCGTATGTTGAACCATCCTTGCATTCCTGGGATGAATCCCACTTGGTCATGGTGTATAATCTTCTTGATGATTTGCTGGATCCTATTTGCCAATATTTTATTGAGGATTTTTGCATCTGTGTTCATTAGGGAGATCGGTCTATAGTTCTCTTTTTTAGTTGGGTCTTTCTCAGGTTTTGGTACTAGAGTGATATTTGCTTCCAGGAATGACTTAGGAAGGATTGCTTCCCTTTCAATTTCATTGAATAGTTTGAGGAGTGTCGGCATTAGGTCTTCTTTGTATTTCTTGTAGAATTCTGCAGTGAATCCATCTGGGCCTGGGCTCTTCTTTGTTGGTAAGGACTTAATTACATTTTCAATTTCAGTAACCGAGATTGGGTTATTCAACAATTTTACATCCTCTTGATCTAGCTTTGGCACTTCATATGCTTCTAAGAATCTGTCTATTTCTTCTGTGTTATCAAACTTTTGAGAGTAGAGGTTTTCGAAATAGGTGTTGATGATCTTCTGTATTTCTATTGGGTCTGTAGTGACTTCTTTTTCATTTCTTATTGCATGAATTTGAGCTTTTTCTTCCCTTTTTTTAATAAGGTTAGCTAGGGGCTTATCGATTTTATTTATTCTTTCAAAGAACCAACTCTTCGATTTGTTGATCCTTTGGATTGTTTTCTTAGTCTCTATTGCATTGATTTCTGCTCTGATTTTTATAATTTCCTCTCTTCTTTTGGCTTTGGGCTTGACTTGCTCTTCTTTTTCTAGCTGTTTGAGGTGTAGCATCAAGTTATTTATTTGTATTCGTTCTGTTTTCCTGATGTGGGAACTCAGTGCAATAAATTTTCCTCTCAGGACGGCTTTCATTGCATCCCACAGATTCCGGTAAGTTGTATCTGCATTTTCATTTTCTTTTAGGTATTGTTTGATTTCTTCTTTAATTTCTTCTGTGACCCACTGATTACTCAAGAGTGTGTTATTCAGTTTCCATGTGTTTGTGGGATTTTTGCAGTATCTTTTATCGTTAATTTCTAATTTCAGAGCGCTGTGATCCGATAACATGCAAGGGATGATTTCAGCTCTTTTGCACTTGTTTAAATATGTTCTATGAGCTAATATATGGTCTATTTTAGAAAATGATCCATGTACTGCTGAGAAGAATGTGTATTCTGATGTTGTTGGGTGGAACATTCTGTATATGTCTATCAAACCCATTTGTTCACAGGTATGATTCAGTTCTGTTATTTCTTTACTCATTTTCTGTCTGGTCGATCTGTCCCTTGGTGTCAATGACGTATTAAGGTCTCCTGTTACAATTGTGTTACTGATAATTTGAGTTTTCATTTCTGTTAATAATTGTTTTATATAACTGGGCGCTCTGGAGTTTGGTGCGTATATATTTAAGATAGTTATCTCTTCCTCTTGGAGTTTTCCCCTTACGAGTATGTAGTGACCTTCTTTATCCTTTATGGTCATTGTTGGTTTAAAGTTCACGTTGTCTGCAAACAGAATGGCTACTCCTGCCTTTTTTTGGATTCCTGCTGCATGAAGAATTGTTTTCCATCCTTTGACTTTCAGTCTGTGAGTATCCTTCTGGGTTAGATGGGTTTCCTGTAAACAGCATATGGTTGGATTTTGTTTCTTGATCCATTCTGCTAGTCTGTTTCTTTTGATTGGTGCATTGAGACCATTTACATTAATGGTTATTACTGTTAAATGTTGGTTAATTGTAGGAATCTTATCTCTCTGCTCTTGCATCTTTATCTTTCTGTTCTGTTTAATTATTTGCTTTGCTTAGTGGTTTTTTCCTTTGTGTATCTAAACTGTCTTTCAATATTTTTTGCAGGGTTGGTTTGGTGTTCATGAAGTTCTTCAGCTGTTCTTTGTCATGGAAGTATCGTATTTCACCATCTATTTTGAATGATAGTTTTGCAGGATATATCAGTCTAGGTTGGAAATCATTTTGCTTTAGGATCTGGAATACTTCACTCCATGCTCTTCTTGACTTTATTGTTTGTGATGAGAAGTCTGCTGTGATTCTCATAGGTTTTCCTTTATAAGTGATCTGTCTTTTCTCTCTGACAGCTTTTAATAATCTATTCTTGTGTTGGATTTCTGGGCTGGTGATTATTATATGTCTGGGTGTAGTTTTATTTTGGTTATGACTATTTGGAGTTCTATATGCTTCACTGATCCTGATGTCAGTTTCTGATCTCATGCTTGGGAAGTTTTCAGCTATTGCTTCTCTAAATATCCTCTTGATATCCTTTATGTTGTCTCCTTCTTTTTCATTAATCCCTATCATTCTTATGTTATTCTTCTTTGCATCATCTTGCAGTTGTTGAATTGTTGTTTCCTGATTCCTTGTTATTTTTAAAAGATCTTTCCTTTCCTGTTCACTAGCTGCAATCCTGTCTTCAAGGTCTGAAATTCTATCTTCACTTTCATTAAGGCGGTTTTTACAACTTTCAGTGGAGTTTTTTATTTCCTGTATATCTCTGTGCATCTGCATTATGTATTCTGTTTGTTTCTTATATTGCTCGTCTAGGGATTCTATCTTTTTGTTTAGTTCCTCCAATTTTTTATCTGTGTTTTCTTTAGATATATTTAGAATCTCTTTCATTTCTTTTATCATTTCTTCTTTTATCTGGGATATTATTTCGAGTTTGAATTTCTTTAAAGCTTCCTGGAGTTGCTTGTCAACTTCAGTAGCTATTGTGTCTGATATATGAGGAGGATGGGATATATTTTCTTCTAAATACATTCCTCCTAGGGTTTCCTGAGATGGGCTGGAGGTTTGAGGTTGTAATTTGGTCTTTCGTTTTGTCATTTTCCTATATTTCTGTGTTTCAAGTGTTATTTGAAAGCCTCCTCAGGATCTGTTGAAAATCCCCTTCTATGTTTGCAGCTACTGAGACTCTGGCACCACTCTACCCCAGGCCATTGGGCCTGCAAAACCAATGGCCCTCCTCTGCTTGTTCAGAACTCCGCGGTTCCAGACAAGCTGGGCCTCAGGGACACTGTGCGCCCACCTGCCCCTTGGTAGATCCACAGCTCTTGGATCGCAGCCGGGTTAGGGTACTCACCACAGGCCGCAGTGCCTCAGGAGCCTGTGATCCCTCCCTGCTTGCAGAGATATCCACAGTCCTCCAGACAAAGGAAGGGCCTCCTGCGGGCACTCCGGATCCACCCAGCTCCTCCTCTGCACGCAGATGGCTAGGCGCTGCTGGGCACAGGCCGAGGTGCCTCAGGAACCTGGGATCCCTCCCTGCTTGCAGAAATATTCACTCCTCCAGACAAAGGAAGGGGCTTCTGCAGGCACTCCGGGTCCGCCCAAGTCCTCCTCTGCACGCCGATGGCTATGCGCGGCTGGGCACAGGCCGAGGTGCCTCAGGAACCTGGGATCCCTCATCCTCCAGACAAAGGAAGGGGCTTCTGCAGGCGCTCCGGATCCGCGCAGCTCCTCCTCTGCACACCGATGGCTAGGCGCGGCTGGGCACAGGCCGAGGTGCCTCAGGAACCTGGGATCCCTCCTCCTCCAGACAAAGGAAGGGGCTTCTGCAGGCGCTCCAGATCCGCGCAGCTCCTCCTCTGCACACCGATGGCTAGGCGCGGCTGGGCACAGGCCGAGGTGCCTCAGGAACCTGGGATCCCTCCTCCTCCAGACAAAGGAAGGGGCTTCTGCAGGCGCTCCGGATCCGCGCAGCTCCTCCTCTGCACACCGATGGCTAGGCGCGGCTGGGCACAGGCCGAGGTGCCTCAGGAACCCGGGATCCCTTCTCCTCCAGACAAAGGAAGGGGCTTCTGCAGGCGCTCCAGATCCGCGCAGCTCCTCCTCTGCACACCGATGGCTAGGCGCGGCTGGGCACAGGCCGAGGTGCCTCAGGAACCTGGGATCCCTCCTCCTCCAGACAAAGGAAGGGGCTTCTGCAGGCGCTCCGGATCCGCGCAGCTCCTCCTCTGCACACCGATGGCTAGGCGCGGCTGGGCACAGGCCGAGGTGCCTCAGGAACCCAGGATCCCTCCTCCTCCAGACAAAGGAAGGGGCTTCTGCCAAGCACCTTATCCTTGATAAAGGAGCCAAACATGTTCCCTGGCTACACCTCTCCTCTTCTGAGTGCACTGGGCTGCAGGCTGCAGCAGACTGCTGACACTAGGCTGGTGACTCCTGAGGGGTAACTGCTGAAGGCTGCAAGCTAAGAGTCCGAGTGTACCAGGCTGGGCCTATGGCGGATGTGTGGATCGCCACGTACTCCTGGGTTCTCTCTGGATTGTTTTCTTAGTCTGTATTGCGTTGATTTCTTCTGATTTTTATAATTTCCTCTCTTCTTTTGGCTTTGAGCTTGACTTGCTCTTCTTTTTCTAGCTGTTTGATGTGTAGCATCATGTTGTTTATTTGTTCTGTTTTCCTGATGTGGGAACTCAGTGCATTAAATTTTCCTGAGGACGGCTTTCATTGCATCCCTCAGATTCCGGTAAGTTGTATCTGTATTTTCATTTGTTTGTAGGTATTGCTTAATTTCTTTTTTAACTTCCTCTGTTGCCCACTGATTACTCAAGAGTGTGTTATTCAGTTTCCATGTGTTTGTGGGATTTTTGCAGTATCTTTTATCATTAATTAATAATTTCATAGCGCTATGCTCCAATAGCATGCAAGGGATCATTTCAACTCTTTTGCATTTATTTAAATATGTTCTAAGGCCTTTTTAATTCCCTCTTCTATTTTCTTGTCTGGTTATTTTCCTAGTTTTTAAAGTAAGTATTAATTTCCTGCATTTGTAACTTTTTGGTATAGCTTTAGCTAGATCTCGTAGTTTGACTATGTTAAGTTTTTTTGTTGTTGTTGCTGTTGTTGTTGTTTCTTTTTATCGGTACCAGGGATTGAATTCACAATTGCCGGCTTGCAAGGCAGGTGCTTATGCTGCTGAGCTAAATCCCCAGCCCTGAGTTTTCCATTTTTGCTTTCTACAGCTTACAATTTCAATTCAGTTTCTAGTTTGATCCAAGTATTGTTTAGGAGAATGGTGTTAAATTATAAAGGACTGAATCTTTTATTTTTTTAAACATTTATTTATCAAACATTTATTTCCAACTTCATTAATTTACTTCAACCTAATGTGACTGGCAGCAATCTCGCATTTCCTTAGTGTTTCTTTCCTGTGTATGCATGCGTGTGTCTGCAGCCAAGCTTAAGATCTTTTTCTTTTCCTTCTTAACAGTGCTGAGGATTGAGCCCAGGGTATCCTGCATGTTAGGCATGCACTCTACCACTAAGCTGAATCTTCAGCCCTTGTTCTAAAGCTTTTTGAGTTAGGGTTGTGCCAAGTTCCCCAAGCTATCCATGCTGCCCTTCTCCTGCCTCAGCTTCCTCAGTACCTAGGATTACAGGCATGCTCTATGGTACCAAGCAATGATCAATTTTTGTAAAGTCAATGGTCAACTGGAAATACACATTTATTTTGTTTGAAGGATACATTTTTTCCATACACATAATATATATGCAAATGCACTGATTGGTCTTTATTTTTTTGACTAGTAGGTCTACCTGAAAGAATAAAGTCTATTTTAATTGGATTTGTATGAAGTTAAACTTACACGTATAGTACTCATGTTTTTAGTTATCTAAATAGTTGTTTTAATGAAATTCATGTCTTTTATAGTAAAGTTCTTCTTTTACTTCCCTAATGTACACTAGTCTGTCAGATATTAACACTGACCCTCCTAATAGTTGGTGATACATGTATGGTTATTACATTTCTAATCCTTTTATTTTAAATATTACTTTGAGTATGGGGGTTTTCACTTTGTTTTTATTTTTGTGGTGCTAGGGATCAAACCTAGGGCCTCGCATGTGCTGGGCAGTGTTCTTCTGCTGAGCTACTTCCACAGCCCTGCTAATTTTGTGTCTTTCATAGAAATATTTAGCTCTTTTATATTTAATGTAATTAACGATAATCCTAATTTTATCTTCTATTTACTATTGAATTTACTTCATTAATTTTCCTCTTTATATTTACACTATACAATGTCTCCCCTCACAAACTCAAAATATTATGCATTTCCATTCTACTGGTAGTTATTTTTAACATGAGTCAAACATATTTTTTGTTAATCTTTTGTGAATAGATACCACTTACACATGAAGTTATTCTATTCCCTGATTCTTGCCCTCCATCCCAATGAGGTAGCTTTTTCCTTTTTTTCCTCTTCTCTCTAACCCCATCTCTCACATTTTGCTGAGTAATTATGTGACTTTTATTCCAGGCTCTCTTATAGTGAGTCTCATTTATGTTGAGTTGTTATTCAACACCTATAGTACACATTTCCAGTCATCCCTCCATCACCCATGTATCTCATTTTTCACTCATCACTTTTTTTCTATCTTTCTTGAAATCTCTATTCCCTCCATTTTTTCCTTGGTTAGAGTCCTCTTTTCCTAGCTTCTTCAGAGGGGAGTATATGGATGATACATTTTTGGAACCCTTACATTTCTGCCTCTCTTCCTGGTAGGTGAATGATATTTATCTGGAAAAGAACTTCTTGGGTTGCTACATTTCTTTTCTCTCAATGATACAGATGTGATTCCCCAATTCTTTCCCATCTGTAAATAACTTCTCTCTGTATGGAATTTACAAGGTTTTTCTCTTCAACCTTGATACTCAGGAATTCTATCATATTATGCTCAGGTATGTGCCTTTCTTTACAGAATCAGTTCTGCCTAGAATATAATAAACACTTTCAAACTACAAATATAAGACTTGATTCAACTCAATTTGCTTCTATTAAGTTGAGCTTTTCTTTATTCATTCTACAACTACAGTTACTCACAATTAGGTCTGGAACTGTCCTCCCCTCTTCCAGAACTTAACGGTGTCAAGTTAAGACTCTGGAAAAGTATATTCATGCTGCTCCTGAAAATGTGGAGAACCACAGATAACCTGCCTGCATTATCCCACATTTGATATTAGTATATAGCCTAAGATGAAACGTAAAAAAATATATAATTTACCCTGACTGCTGTCCATTGCATTTATATACTGAAGCATCACACTGTTACTCCATAAGTATGTACAATTATTATGCAATTAAAAACAAATTATTGCAAAGAAAATCTACACACAATTTACAGACTAGACAATTCACTCTTGTATCAAGTATGGATTTTTCATTACATTTAAAAATAAGACACCTGTTGTGTCTATAGACCTATTGTGTCTATTTTTAAAAAGGTTTTCTAAGAGCAACAGTTTAAAAAAAAATTGTCCAGACAATACAAGTAAATTCTCTCTTCCCTATCTCAGGCTCCCAAGCGTATTACCAAGGTAACCTGCTATTTAGTTTCTTATAGAATCTTTCAGAAATTCTTCACATGTAACAGGAACATGGGATTATTACTGTGGGAGTGTTTGCCGCTTTTTTTCTCCTACTGCCAAATATATTATATGATGGTTGTACCCTGTTCAGATCCTATCAGATCCTCCATAGAGCACTGTATCACACTGCCCTACGGTCTTATGCAGACAGAGGGAATGAGAAAGGAGGAAGGTCCTAAGTGAAGAATAAAGACGCTGACACAGATTTACCACTAAAAGGCCCGGGAGGGGGGCCTACTCCTGATGGGGGGGTGGTGACAGATGAGTCCTGAGACTGCAGATACCCAACAGAGTGCTGGTGAAAGAGGCAGACAAAACATATGCAGAGCTAGGGTGTAGCTCACCGTAGAACACTGACCTGTCATAAAGCCTGGGTTTCATCCTCAGCACCACAAAAAAGGGTGGAGACGTTTTACAATATGAGAGTGTAAGACAGAATATATGGAAAAGACCGACTTAGAGAAGTGTTCACAGAAGTGATGTCTGTATAACTTACGTGATGGAAGACACAAGGGTTTCATATAAGTCCGATGAGAAATACAAGTAAAAAATCAGAGTTACATTGTACTGTCTTCTGAACACAACACTTCCTGAAGCGGAGTCATGTAGGGACCCAGAATCCATTCTATCTGCTTTATGTGTGTGTTTGCACTGTATATACGTGCGTGTGTGTGTGTACACACACACACGTATAGCAGTGCATATGGGAATCTACCTACATACACCTTTTTTAAAGCACAAATAAGAACATACTTTAAGAAGTTATGTGCAACCTGCTTCTTTTTCCTTAAAGATATAGGTTTTTATTGTGTTTCCAAAAAGACTTCAGTTAGCTTAAATAAAATCACAGGCACACGTCCTAAAACTGTTACCATGACACCAAGGACAGGAACTAAGAAATATAAAGGTTAAGGGAGAAACTATATTCAAAAATTCTAGCTAATAAATTCATGAACATAATATAAAGTTAGTAAGAGGATTTAAAAATAGATGCCTGAGTAACCAACTGCCAGGAATTATTTTTCAAGGGAAGAAATTAATTTTACCTAAGAAAACACAGAACAATGAAAAGCAAAGCATGGCCCAGAGACTGGGAGACAGCGAGCTCTTGCTGCTGTGCGGCCCACTCACTTCAGGGGCCCTGTGCAGAGATGCAGGAGTTGCTGCTGGCCTTTGACTCTTTCTGTAAATAGTGAAACTGCAACAATCCAGAATAGTGGAGAATCTCAAGTGCATAATTTATTGGTTTTCATAAATCCAGATGGATAAACAAACAAGAGGAGAAAACTTCAAAGCAAACAGTCAGGTCCAACGCAAGGAAGTGATTGAGAGCGAGCGGGAAGCGCCACCTTCATCCAACCCTGTCCCTCCTGCTGGGCCTTGTCCCTCTCATCCCTGCTGTCAACGCCCAAAAGCAGATGAGGGGAGTGCTGCTTACAAGTCTCTCCTCAGAGCGGGCTGCACCAGTCAGACCCTGCCGGTGTGAAGGACAAAGAAAGCATTTGTAACTTCACTCACACGTCCAGCAGACTGGCTGTCTTCTGCTCCTTACCTGCTGCCTGACATGTTCACTAAGCAGATGACCTAGACGTGTGGCATCCTTCCCAAGACCTTCTCCACTCTGATGACCACCATCTCCATGTTCAGTCACAAATAGGGGACAAATACCTTCATCTCTGATATTTTGAGCCCTGACATTTTTTTCTCTTCCTGTAGCCTTTCACTTTCCCTGTCTCCAACTTGCCAAATCTGTTCTCTACCTCAGCTACACTTTCATGAGTCGCCTCCATCTCCCCCCATGGGCCTCAGGAGACCACTTACTCTTACCTACTTATCTCACAGGCAACCACCCATGGAAGTGAATTCCACAACCCACGGCCGCCTCCTCGGGACTGCCGCCCAGCATCCTGGTTGTCACCTCATGAAGGACTCTGCTAGAAGCTCCCAGGCAGGCACTCCCAGAGCCCTGGGAAACTGAGGATTACATTGATTGGCTACCAAGTTTTGAGATAACTTTTTACACACAATAGGCAACACAGACTATGGAACCAAAAGAGAGCTTCTTGATATAACAAAATCCTAAAAATGTGGGAGCTTTCAAACCAGGCAGAGGACAGAAGCGTTAAGAACTTAGGAATTAGTGAAAACATAACAGGGCCTTTGTAGACAGTTAATGAAGCCTGACAGACCTTGAAGAAACTAAGTAAATGTTCCCTGTGCTTCTCCCTGTTAAACCAGAAGTGTTAGCTTTTTATATTTTTTTGGTAATGGAGCTTGAACCCAGTGCTTTGCACATACTTGACAAATGTTTTTCTACTGATTTATAACCCCAGTTAATTTTTTTTTTTAGATAGTATCTCACTAAATTGCTCCACTTGGCCAAAAATTTGCAATCCTCTTGATTCAGCCTTCCAAATAGCTGGACTTATAGGCACACACCACCACATGCAGCAAATCCTGACTCCTGCTGTGGAAAAGTAATTCAGTATTGTCGCTAAGGGCAAAGGCTTTGAGGCCTTATTGCCTTGACTTGAATCCTGGCTCCCATATCCTATGTAATATTGGGCAAAGCTAAGCTAACTTCTTCATGCTTCAATTTCCCTCTCTGAATTGCTAAATAAGTTTACTCTACAACATACAAACTTGTTTTGTTGTGAAACAGGTTCTCACTATATAGTGCAGGCTGGCCTCAAACCCCCAGCAATCCTCCTGCCTCAGCCTCTTGAGTGCTGGGCTTACGGGCATGCACCATCACACCCAGTATTCTACATAAATTTCAAAGGGTTCAGGCTTGTGTGTCTCATGCCAGGATTGGTTGAGAATCTGCAAACCAAGACTGGGGTAGAAGCCAAGGGATAGCACCTTAAATAGCTAAGCATAAAGTGCTGGACTTTGCCTTTGGGGTAGTGTTCTTAAGGTGTGGAACAATGGTCTCAGGTCCTCTGGTATACTTACTTAAAATGCTGGGCCCAACCTTCTGTGAGTGATTCAGGAATTCTGAAGGAGAACAGAAATCTATTTTATCTAGGCATTTTATAGATGATACTTTTGAAGGTTTTTTTTGGGGGGGGGGTTGTTTTTTGTTTTTTGATTTTGGTTTTTTGTTCGTTTTGCTTTTTCAGGATCTTGCTCTGTAATTAAGGCAGTCTTAAAACTCACTATGTAGCCCAGGCTAGCCTCAAACTCACAACGATCTCCTACCCTATCCTCCTGGTATAACAGGTGTGCACCACTACACTGGGCTAGATTCTTGTGTACACTATTGCTTAAGAATCGTTACTCAACACAGGTGCCTGTCTGGTGAACGCAAGGTCCTGAGTCTGATCCCCATAATCGAAAAAATAAAAATTACTCAAGAAGGAGTTTCTTAACTAAAATATTAATGTCTTTGATTCTATTTTATGTTTAAAGTTAAATGTTTCTATTCTCTATAACAAATTCACTTTTAATTCATAAACAAACTATAGTAAGTAATATGCATTACCTGCCACTGAGTAAAATCAAGTCTCCTGAAAGATATGCTTACATTACCCGGGAGTTGGGGATCTCACAGGCATGTCTACATAAGCCCGTGAGGCTTTTGTGACAAACATCAACCCACTTTACTTTTAGCACTGGGTTTGTCAAGTACCATCAGCATAGTTAGTATACTTGGATATTTCATCCTCATTCTCCTGCTCCACTAGTAACTGAGACTCTGTACCTCAAAGACTGAGAAGTTTAAAATTACATTTCCACCAAACCTTGAGGAGACAGGGGAGGCAGAAGTGAGTGAAAGCCGTTACCTACTGCAATGGTTTGTTCTGCTAAGTCACATTAAGGTGAGGCCAGGTTTTTCCGAATTAACTGTCAACATTTACCAATTTATGGCCAATCTCACTGCACTAAGTACCTCTAGGCACTTCCTCCCTCTTATTTTGAAATAGTCTCAACTGCATTTTATGCACATTTTACATCATGTATCCTTTAGTCTTTAAAATAACATTCCCCAAAACAATAGTTCTTTAATATAAATATCCAATCAATGTTCACATTGCCTATTATCTTTTACTTTATTCGGAGTTGCCTTGTTCTGTTTCATTTTTGCTGAACCAATACCTAAACAAGGTGCACAAACCGCAATGATTGATGATGCCCAAGTCTTAATGTGTATGTAATTCCTTCGCTAGTGTCATCCTTTTCTTTGTAATTGTGTATAGAGATAGCACATTGCTTAGTTTCCCACCATCTCTTTTGGTGATTGTATCCCAACAGTGGTACTTAACATTCTGTAAATTTCTCCTGTAATTCCTAGAAATTGATCACTGGATTTACAGTTGATCAAATTTAATTTCCAAGATGAAGGTATATAATCTCTGAAGAGACTGGCATTTGCCCCTCCCAGGCAGCCAATGATGACATTAGCAGGCTGCAACCTCTTTAAACTCAATTGATGGCTTGAAGACTTTTTTTCCTATCCTTGGGTTAGGTGACTTTGGGTTGATAATCTGTGAAAGCCATTAATGGTACCATATCATGCTTTTGTTTTTGTTAGTCTCTTGCTCTCTCAGTGCCAAAGCAATATTCCTCACACTCCAGAGCAAAATTATTTATCCTCATCCTGATACTGAAGCCCTCTAGGATGTCAGCTTTTACAAGGGGCCTTTCATTAGTCTCCAAGTCTGCTAGCCTTTGTCTTTTGTCTCAGTAGCCAAAGCTAAAGAGTGGAGAACAGAGGCTCCTTTGGCAAAAATGCCTCCAAAGTTTCACTTTGACTTTTGGGACAAAACCACCCAGAATTTTTAGTTTTCCCCAACTTCCCCAGTGGAAGCATCAGTCTGAGTAACTAGTAACACACATTCAATACATATAGGCAATAACTGTAAACTGAAGCCCATTTCATCAGGTTGGTAACTAAGAGCACTTAAGTATTTAAAGTCAAAACACAGACAACTGTGATTCCTTTTTATTATCACAGTATATGGAAGTTATCAACAAAGATCTGACGAAGGAATGTATTAAGAGCTACAAAGAGAAGACCCAACTTCACATTATTTGTATATCATGATAAAACATGATTTGGCAGACTTCTATTCATTCTCCTAATATTCATTCTCTTTCCTTAACAACAGGACACCTGTATTTTAGCTAAACTCATGGCAGTGTGAAACAACTTCCCAGCCTCCCCTGCAGCTAGCTGTGACCACATGACTAAGTTCTGGCCAACAGAATGTAAGCTGAAATGTCCTATGGAAGCTTCTAAAAATGCATGGTCTTTAAGACCACTGGGCCTTATCACCAGCTCCTTTTCTTTGTCCTTCCTTCAAGAGAATGTAGATGTGATGGTTAGAGCTTCAGCCACCCATCTTAGCCTACAAACATGAGTGTCATACCCTGGATATGGCAGAATAGTAAGCTACAAGAATCCTAAATTCCCAAAAACTTCATGGAGAACAGCATTCTTATCAGTCCTGGATTATCTCTGGGATAAAAGAAAAATAAACCTTTTGCCAGTTGTATTTGGAGTTTCCCAAAATGCCAGGTTTCTTTGGACAAAGAAGGAAGCCAGTCTCACAGATTGCAGATATTCACAGATACATTCTGTGCAGCCACATATCTGCACAGGAAATGTTACTCATTTTTAAGTAACTCTTCTGACTCTTATGATTAGAGTCAGCCGCTGTATTGTAGGAGTCAGAGAGCCTAAGCTGGAGTTGCATCTCTGTTACTTTCTCTATGTTACATATTTTTATCCATTAAATTTGGAAAGCTGCATCTATGTAATAACTCTCTTGGGATTAAAAATAAAACGTATATGAAAGTATTCCCACAGTAAAAATTACTATGCTCATAACAGTTGGTGAGAACCATTACAGTATAAGATACCTGCGGAGAAAAGCTGTCTCACACTATGTCCCCAGTAATAAAAGCTCAATAAATACTTACTGAAAAAATATATTAAGTTCTTTCTAAGTGAGTGAATTATTCTGCTTTTTTGAACTGAATAAGGTCCTTAATATTATTTAAGGAAGAAATACTCAGGGCCAAGGATGGAGTTCAGAGGCACAGCCCCGCCCGGCAGGTCTAAGGCCCTGGGTTAGAGTCCTGCCACAAAAAAAAAAAAAAAAAAAAAAAAAGAATTACTCAAATTCCTAAAGACACAACTGTAAATTTTGACATCAGTCAAAAGACACAGGATGTAAAGAAAGAAGACTTAGCTAACCCATTTACCTAGGTCAAAAGTCAATCACCATTTGCTACACCAAAATAAACTGAAAGCTGTGGTATGGAAATGCAAATTTTATGACCCGTTTTCCCTCAGTTACAAAGTCGCATGAGAAAAAGTCACTATAACCTGCTACTTCAAACAAAGTATTTCCTCACACTGGACTGTGATTAAAGTATTTTATTAAATTAAATGTATGATCTGCAAATGTCTTTGTAAGAAATTTAAAAGCAAAATTACAAATATTTTCAATAAAAAAGTACAAGAATTAACAGCAAAATTACACTTTCTTTATAGTACAAATAGAAGTATTTTGTTTCTGACATATGATCTAAAAATTTTATAATATATTCTCTAACAGCTGCAATGTTACATTTTAATGAGAAGTCTCAATGTTAATTTAGTTATTTATTATTAACAGGTTCATCATTTGGACCCTAAAAGTCAATTCAACTTTAAGGAAAATAATAAACTCTGTCATCATACAGCATGAAGTTACAAAAGGCTCTTGAGTACGCAGGCATCTTCCAGCTTTGTTTCTCTATTAAATTCTGTAAAAAGGCATTAATACTGTAAACCAATTACATTTTTAAAATAAGCACCATTAATATATACTCTATATAAACTTACTTTACCTTATAAATGACACTCCTTTGTCCACACAAACATTTAAATCTGTTTCCTTTACAGGTAAATAAAAATAAGCAGTCTATTACCACCACACAGAAATATTATCAAACTTCATTGCACAACAGAAAGCATGTAGAAAAAACATTTGGAAAAAACAGTACAAATTATTTTTGTCATTTTCTTAATATGACAGCAGTTAAAACATTGTCAGAACAATTTCCTGAGTTTCAAAATTTGCCCATTTCCAGCTCAGAACAGGTAATCTTATTACTAAATGAGTCCTTTCTCTAAGCACACAAAACATTTGAATTTTAAAAGAAAAAGATGAAAATAAAAGGATAAGAAACTACCCAAAAGAACTGTGAGCTTTTCTTCTCAAAAGATGTTATAATACACAAAACATTTTAGTATTTCTACTATATAGTATGTACTGATGCAAAAATCATAGAATTGCAAATAGTATAGAAATGCTGATAAACAGAAACTTCAATTTGAAAATAACATGGATTTGAAAATAACATGGAGAGATATAAACATCCAATAAATGCATGATAACATGCTTCCATTTCTCACATTGGGCTAAGGAGATGGATAGATTGAGAACACTTAAAAAGTGACTCCTTGCCCATCTCTATAACCCTTGAGGCTTCCATAGCAGTTCTTTTTTCCTCTGGTAGACAATTGTAAGAGACTATTCAATGGATGTAACTGTTAGTAAAATCTTCCAAACTACAGAAGTTCTGTACTTTTAAAATACTAAATTTATCAACAGATGTTCTAGTAAATCACATACTGGAACAAATACACCAATACATGAAATCTTGTAAAGTCTCCAAACTATCACTGCCTCTTAGATAATGGCCAAAAGAAAAAACGAGGGGTTCTAAATCTTTCTTTCATAATTATGTGCTGTTTAAACTATACTAGATAGTTGGGTCTGAGGCAGGTTAGGACTTCATAAGAATTTATATGGTGCTCAGACTTCACTTATATATTCATGAATAATGCTACCAGATTTATCAAAACAAGACTTATACTTGATGCTGACACAGTAGAAAGTAAGGTTCTTTCAAATAGCCTAACCCCGTTTCTCTGGACTGCTTTCCTGTGAGTTATAATCACAATACTGAAGCCTAGCTGAAATACTCAAATACGTATTTTTAAACCAGTTAAGAAATATAAAAAACACAGAAAATGAGTATGCAGCTACACACATTCCAGAAACTCCAGGTTTTAGTATTTTTTCATATATTTTAAACCATATTAATTTATACAATTTTACTTCATTAACTAATGATTATAATTTTGTAAAAAGTCAGTAACTTATTTTTAATGTATATACTTTTAAAGATTATTTTAAAGTGTGCTAAATTCCTGTTAACAAATTATTACAAACACAAAAATGTAAATAATACTCCAATACCATTAATAAGCCGTTTCTAAATAATAAACATATTCTTATTTTTGTGGAAATAAAATTCAGTAAGGCTCTCCATTTAAAAGCATGCGTGCACTGATGAAATATAAAAATATGAATCTTTGAGTTTTGTTTTTATTAAACTGTTTGTCCTTTTGGGAAATCACTTGTGCAGTTCAGGAATTCTTTCAGTAATAGCTCAATGAATCCTACCATTCCCAATGCAAATAATTTTTCGGTTTATTGAGAGAGGGTCTCACTACGTTGGCTAGACTCGGCCTTGAACTCGAAATGATCCTCAAATTCACAAGTAAGTTTTTAAACTAATGAAAAAAAAATACAATTTTTTGCTGAAACTGTATAAGTTGGAAGTATCTATACATCCAAAATAAAAATTTAGCCATTATCTCATACTGAAAAATTACTTTCCCACAATAAATTTGTGTAAAGGAAACTAATTTAAATAATAATCAGATCCACTAGCTAACAGAATGATAAGAAGTCAATGACAATTTTCTTTCAGAAAGTTGGATCCTTTTCAAAACACAAGAAAAATTTTTATTAATTTGTACAGATTCCTATTATATGAGTGTTTTCTGGTTTTTTAATAGGATTTTGATCTATAGTGTAGAAATCACATGCCTCACATATATCGTTATTTAGCACCGCCTGAAATGTCTCTTACACAGACAGTCCTAGTTCTAAGGCAGCAGCACGTTTCATATTTCACCATTTTTTCCCTGAAAACTTTTCTGCCTATGAAAGACACAAACTGCAACACAATCACAGACCTAACTTTCCTCAAGAAAAATGCACAGGGACAAAAGGCAAGAGATTAAGATCACATATACAAAACAGAAAAAGTGCAACAGTGTATCTTCCTTTCTGCAGCATATTATGGCATGATGGTATGATTTCATGTTTGGCTTTGAAAGCAAAAAAAGTATTCAAGTATTTTTTTTGTTACATTTTTTTTTCTTCAATTCTATTACCCTTTGAATGCAGCCCTCTGAAGGGCATGAACACCCAGAGAAGCCTTTATGACTTCACTTAAAACACACACACACACACACACACACACACACGTACGTACGTAGGCTGTTCGGAGAATCAGAGCATTTCAGACCTTAAAACGGCAGCTGCTTTCTTAGATATTTTGTAATCAATAAAAATTCTCTTGAATATTCTTTACAGTTAAAAATTATTTGGCTTTGATTCAATAAAAAAATTAAACTTCTCTTGAATTTCAGAAAAATTTGACTTATAAATGGATATTATTTCTAGTAAAACACGTTTAGAACAGAATTGACTGAATTATTGCAAATAAAATTAATTTTAACCTACAAACCTCCACACTTTTAAGTCAAGGACGTTTATTTTACTTTAACATGACTTTCAAGCACCCTGGTTTAATTTCAGAGAACCTGTGGAAATGAGAAAAAAGTTGTTTAAAAAACAAAAATTTTCAAATTGACTAACAAATATTCCTTTAATTGATTCTAAGTGCCTATGTTTAAAATAATATTTACTGCTGGAGATTTAGCTCGGCGGCATAAGTGTCTACCTTGCAAGCATGCAATCTTGAGTCCGATCCCCAGTGCCAAAAAAAAAAAATTTTTTTTTACTATGAAAGTACTCTCCTTTATTAAAATCGAGGACCAATTTTACCACATGCTTATGTTCCATTTACTCAACTGTCAGGTCACATACAGTCCCCAGGTTCAGGGTTACCCCTGACTCAGTGAGTACTAATACAGTATTAAGATTCTTCAAAACCTCTTCCCTGATCCATAAAGTCTGCTTGCTATATGAGGGACAAAATGGTATTTGCACTGTAATGCTTCTGTGCATCAAGAAAAACATCTGATACAGATGACAAGCCTGATTCCTCTGGCCTTGCAACATTTTCAGCTCTCTTAATATAAAATGCCAAGGAACACTACTCTCTGAAATAGATCATTAATCTCTGTATGATAATGTTCTGATATAACTACTACTTGTATAAAAAATCCCTAAAATGTCATCAGTTTTTGTGTTCAGTATTAATGCTACCATTTTCTAAATGTAGATAAGTAACATTTTGTTACATAGCATTAAAAAAGTTGTGAAAATAAAATAGGCTACCATAACTGAAACTGGAAGGAAGAGGGAATTTAAAGATACACACGGGAACTTATTCATCAGCAGGTCTTTAACCTTAGACTTTTTTTATAATTTTGTTACTGAATAGTAACACAATGGAAAAGGCTATTTCATGTCTACAGTAAAAGATCATTAATGGCATTTATGGCATTTAACTTATAAAGTTAAAATCATAAATTCATATGAACGGAAATGTTTCAACTAAAGCATAAACTCATTAAACTACAGCTATCTTTCAGCAAGTCCCCCAATTCTACACAAAAACCCAGTTTCTTCTTTCAAATGAGTTATAACAAATCTTAAATTATGATACATTGAATCTATCTTTGATAATATGCATTATCAAAAGAACATATAGTGAAATTTTTTATAATTTTAAAATTATGACAGTTTTATTCAATGATTCTTTTTTTCCATTAAAGTTTTTAATTGTAGTCACACATCAAAGTGTTTTAACAAACATTTTCTATTTCTGGTTTGCTATACAGTACACATATAGTAGGAAAAAGTTGTATCATATTTTAAACATGAACTTGTGGCTGAAATCAGATGGCTTAATTTAGTTGACTACTTTGACAAAGTTCTGAGCATACTGTTAGTGTTCACTTAGCCACATGCAGACAGTTGCCATTCTTGATACTAGAAATCTATACTCACCTGTAACTATGGCTTGTGAGGTATTTAATGACAGCTGGTTTGATGCGCGCAACTCCTCCCTGGCTGTGGTTTCCTCTCCCCGTAATTACAGAAAGATAGTTCTTACCACCATTCTGCTTAAACTCTGTTACAACAAGAATTGTGACAGTTAAAATGACTCCTTACATTCTCAACAGAAAACATACTGTAACCAGTCAAATGTGTACAAAATTGGTTTTATGAACATTTAGAGCCTTATTACCTCAAAAAGCCTAATGAATGTTTTGAAATGTATTATTTTAAAATGCACAAAGCCTTACAGCAATCTGTCCATCTAAAAACTTCAGAGGGACATTCCCTACTGTGAGGAAGGAGATATTCATGCACTATCAGAAGTTCTCCCTACAGTGATGATGACAATAACAAAATTTATAACACCTAACAATTACATACCGTGGACACAGGCATTGCTTGAAATGAATTATACTTAAGAAATAAGAAATTTTCACAACTCTATTAAGTACTCTGAAGCCAGCCAGCTTTAAAGTCACTGCCCTGCCACTAAATGACTGTGACCATGAACAGTATTTATAGCTTCGTGGTGCCATTTTCCTCATAAAGAAATGGAGTAATAACAAAAATTACTTTGTAGTCCATCCCCTCAGAAATGGCTGTCAGCAAATCCAGTAATTGAAGACTGAAACACCATCCTACTGTTAAAGATGATCAATTGTTAGCCTAAGAAATGCTCCCTGATAGAGAACTATTAAAATCTGAATGACCCTGAGTCTCTTGGAAGACTACAGTTTGTACTTTGAATATTACTTTGGGAAAGTCAATAGATACAGTTTGAATTTAATAACAAATAACAATAACAAGCCAGGCATCGTGGCACACACCTGTGATTTCAACACTTGAGAGTCTAAGACAGTAGAATCATTGCATGCTTGAGGATAAACTGGGCTATAAACTGAGTGTAAGGCCAGCTTGAACTGCATAGCGAGAATCTGTCTCAAAAAGACCAAAAAGGCTCACACACAAAAATAACAAATGAATTTAATAAACAGCTATCCTCATTCATAAACAGCCCAAGTTTTTATCTTTAGCATAAAATATGCACCCCATAGAACCTAAGCACTCCATATTTTGCTCACCAAATTGTGGTTATACGCCTGGAGAATCAAACAGATAGTTTTTAAAGCCTCATTATCTCCAGGGTAATATTCAGCTTGAAGTTGTAAAAGACTCTATGTTCCTGCATTTCTAACTCCTTATTTTTGCTTAAGATCTACATTTTCACTATAGTCTATTTTCACTCTAGTTAAAAAGGTTTGCTCTATAAACTTATAAATTATGCATTGTTGTTTACATTTGGCATACCATAAATAAGTTTAACTACCAAAAAGCAACTCTCCTAGCCATAATTTACCCCCATCACTCCTTCACTACTGCTCCCCAGGTGGTTCACATGCCTCACACAGGGTACGAGTTCAAATTTGTAGCATGGGTTAACTGGTGTTCAGTTTCCCAAAGCACAGCTGTTCTTGCTGTTCATTACCAATAGAGAGTTATAGGGAAAGAACCCTATAACTCCTTTTTTTTTTTTTTTTGTCTTTTTCCTTTTTATTGGTACCAGGGATTGAACTCACGACTGCCTGCTTACAAGGCAGGTGCTTATGCCACTGAGCTAAATCCCCAGCCCCTTATAACTCATTTTTAAGAGTACTCCAGATTTTTTATTATTTAAACTGCAAATATTTCAGTATGTATCTCAAAAAGGACTCCTAAAAAAATAAAACAAACATAACCACCAACCATGTGGACTGGTGTATACCTATAGTTCTAACACCTGGGAGGTTGAGGCAGGAGGATCACTTGAGCCCAGGAGTTCAAGACCAATCTGGGCAACACAATGAAAGCCCATCTCAAAAAACAAAAACAAAAACCATAACCACAATAACACCACCTTACAAAATTAACAATGGTTTCTTAATATCAGTTTTTAAAAATATCCAATTATCTAAAAAAAATTAAACTGGGTGTTGTGGCACATGCTTGTAATACTAGGACTTGGGAAGCTGAGGCAGGAGGACTGCTACAAGTTCAAGGGCAGCCTGGGCTGCTAGTGAGTTCAATGTCACCCTAAACTATACATTAAGACTGCCTCAAAAAAACTAAGAAAAAGAGACGACTTCCAGAAGAACATGGCGGATAGACAGCAGCTGCTATGGAGGGTCTCTGAGATACCCCGCTTAAAATCCTGGAATGGTGCAGTACGAGGAGTCCTAAGCAAGGGGAGATACACCCTGCCGACCCAGGAATGAACTAAGCTGAGAGAAACCAACTGGAAATCCAATCCTGGTGCTATAACAGGAGCAGAAGCTAGAACCCGCGCCACTGGAAGCCACGATTTGAATTTCCTGCTGCCGCTGCTGCATCCAAATCTGCAGGGCAGGGAGAGAGACACGCGAAAGCTCTGAGACCGGGAATCTGCGAACTGAGTTGAAAGGACTAGCAGGGAGCCCTACGTAGACTTGCGCAAATTACAAAACATTCCACAGCTCAGATTTTCCAGGAAGGAATTCAGACAGGTAGACACTCAGAAATATACATGGAAGAAAAGGCGGAAGGTGATGGTGGCAGGTGTTAAAGGAGATGGTTGCGGATCCTTATACCCTCTCGACTAGTGTGTATGTTTGAAATCTTGCACAACAATAATTTTGTCCCACTTTGCCCAAGTGCTAGGTAGAAAGACACAACCCAGCCAGTCCCAGCACAGGGCCTGCAGTGGCAGGTCTCCAAACCATTACCAACAACCCTTGGAGGAGAAAACGCACCCAGAAGACCCCCGTGGGAGTGACTTAGCCTCACTCTTCGCAGGTCTCCTGGGCCAGGTGATATGTCCCAGCGCCCAGCCTCTCCTTGGCCCAAGTATGGAGGCGGACAGTTCTTCGGGGCCACTTCCCCTCCACTACGCACACCAGGGCTCTCAGCTGGCACCCGTCCCAGAACTACCTAGCAACAACAGCTGCCCAAGGGGAGGCATATCTTCAGGGAACAAAACAGAAAACTGCACAAAAACACTCAGGGAAGCTAAAGTAGGTGGGTTGTTAAATTGGTAACTACAGTATAATAAAGGAGCTTAAAATTTTAAAAAAAAAAACTAAGAAAAATGAATTTCAAAAATTAAGCGGTTTGTTTGTATAAAGGTTGAAATAAAACCCATACTGTAGAATTTGTGAAAATCAGTCTGGAAAAACCCATTTGGGAGCCCTCCTGTCTCTCAGAGATGATCCTATTCCCCATTCCTTTTCTCCAAATCATTTTCCCATGCTTAAAAGAGAACAAAAGAAAGGAAAATCAGTATGAATTTCCTGATCATATTCCCATGGTGGTGTTTAACATGTTCTTCTGTCCCCTGTAATCCACTACGATACAGTATGTCAGATCTTAAGGCCTAATCAACATCTAGTCTGAATTTGAGGCAAAAGTATATTGTAGGTAATAATCCAAATCTCAATCACAAGACAAACAAGGTCTACTTTTCTATTCATCTCCAATTTTGAAAATCCTTTTATACTATGATTAAAAGCAACAAAGGACAGATCCATAAATTTTCCTCTGAAAAGGTTTCTATTCAACAATATCACCACCTGGTGGTGCTGGACAACAACTACAGGCTACATCAGGTGAGATGCAAGAGATGGACTTTGATTTGCAGAAACTGTCTCAGATGTACACAAGTATTATCTTGGCTAATTATTCATGCCTGTTTTTTTTTTCTTACAGTTTTTTATAAAGTTCATATCACAAAATTCACCATCTTTTACATGCACCATACAGAGGTTTTCAGTTTATTAACAGTGTTATACAACCAACACTACTGCTTCCAGAACATTTCCTTATTCAAAAAGGAATTCTAAGCCTATTAGCTGTCACTTCAAATACTCCACTTTTCAGCGCCAGGAATCAGAAATCTATTTTCTGTGGATTCACCTACTTGGACATTTCACATAACTGGAACTGTACAGTACATGGCTGTCATATCTGACTCCTTTCATGTAACAAGTTTACAAGGTTCAACCATGTCATAGCATGTATCAGTATTTCACTCTTTTTATGGCCAAAAAAAAGTTGCATTATGGATCTACCATTTTGCTTGTACACACACACACACACACACACACACACACGGGAATATTACTTTCTGATTTAAAAAAAAAAGAAAATATTATCACTTGTAAAAACATGGATGAACATGTATGGCATTATGCTACTTGAAATAAGGAAACTGAAGAGAAATATCGCAAGACCTCACCTCTACATGGACCTTAAAAAGCCAAACACATGAAAAGGAGCTGGGGTAGGGGTAAATGTGGATATGCTGGTTAAAAGGTACAAAAGTTTATCATAGTGTTCATAAAGCTCATTTTACCATTGTTAAATGTTTATCTTTTTGGCCAAGAATTGAGCCAGTGATGATTACTAAATCATGATTATGTGTCATGCTTGACTGTGGTAATCACTTTATAATGTGTGTATATATCAAATCACACTGAACACATTAAATACCTACAACTTTATTGCTCAAAAAGAATGAAAGGACTACCTACCTATATAGTCACTTATTAAGAAGTTTTTGAGTATTGAGTGAGAAGCACAACACATAATCAACCATCAAAGAGGATTAATTAAAAAAGGAAAAAAGGTACTCTGTCATGTGCTGTGTGTGTGTATGTGAAAGAGAGAGAGAGAGACAGACAGAGAGAATGAATATGGCTGGAGGTCTGAACACAGGGCCTACACATTGAGCTACATCCTCAAATCATTTTTTTTTTTTTTTTGTCTTTTTCCTTTTTATCAGTACAGGGATCGAACTCACGACTGCCTACTTGCAAGGCAGGTGCTTATGCCACTAAATCCCCAGTCCCTCAAATCTTATATTTTAAAACACTGTCTTGCTAAGTCACTAAATTGCCCATGCTGAGTAGAAACTTCAATCCTCCTGCGTCAGCCTCCATGCATGGCTAAGAAATACTTGGCTTAGAAAATACTTGGCTGAGAAAGTTACATTTACAAAGAAAACTCTGACAAAAAATACTGCAATTAAAAAGTCAAATTTGGCCAGGCATGGTGGCATACCCCTGTAACCCCAGCACTGGAGGCTGAAGGAGGACTGCTGCAAATTCAGGCCAGCTTGGCCTACAAAGTGAGTTCAAGGTCAAACTGAACTGCATAGTAAAACCCTGTCTCAAAGAAAAAGAATCAAACAGCATCAATAATGAGACAAATGACTATATAGTCTCTTGTTATGTTCACCAAGGATAATTTAATATTACCTAGGTGTAATTCAAAAAAAGATTTAATCTGATTTGTTAAATAATCAGATAAAATGTAGGACAATCTGCCAAACAACTGGCTAAGAGTCTTCAAAACTGTCAATGACAAAAACTAGAAAGGGAAATCTGTATTACAGGAAACTATACAAACATAAGGTAATGGACAATATCTGATGCTTGACTGGCTCCTGGATGGGATAGTGGGGAGACACAGCTATGCAGGACATTATCCATACAAGTAGACAAATCTGAATATGACATATATCAGGCTTTTTAACTGTATGAGTGTGAAATATTTTAAAAGTGACAAGGATATTATGATTATGCAAGAGAATGAATTTGTCCATAGTGCTAGGGATTGAACCCAAGGCATCATGCTGCAAGCTCTCTTCCACTGAACTATGTCCACAGACCAAATCTGTTATTTCTTGGTTGGTTAGTTAGCCCTGGTTTTTGTTTGTTTGTTTTTTATTAAGAATAAAAGAATGAAACCAAAATCGAATGGAAGAAAATAATAAATATCAGCAAACACAATCCGTTATCAAACTCTCAACAAGTACTCATTTCTTGAGACAGGGTTTCACTATACAGCCCAGGCTACCTCAGCCTCCCAAAGTCCTGGGATTGCATGTGCCACCAATTCTGGCTCCAAATCTGTAAAGAGGTACACATGCAAAGTACCTAAAACAATACAATGTCTAAAATTCATTTTCAAATAATTCAGCAAAAAGCAGTTTTAGACAGATTAAGTAAATGTGGCCAAATGTCAACAATCACTCAATCCACAGAGAGGATACCTAAGAGTTCATGTATGGTTCTTCCAACTTTTCCTATAATTTTTTATTATAAAAATGTTAAGAAAAAGGACAGTGACAAGAGTACACACATGCTGATAAGCAAAATAAAGTTAACTGCAACATTGTAACTAAGTGGCCAACAATATGAATGAACACATTATAATATGATCATATAGTATTAAAGGCAATTATAATGGAAAACCAGATGCATCATGATAAGTAGGTCTTGAAAACTTTATTGGGTGAAAATAAAGTAAGGGCTTGCTGATGCTCTACTATGACATCATATACAATCATTTTCTTAAAATTCATGAAAGGAATGCTGCACACTATATGTGAACACATGCCCACGTAGTAATGTGGACAGGAAGGATGTAGAATAAATTACAAAATGTTGATTTCAATTAGAAAGCGATGGAAGATGTCTAGAATAAACAAGAGCGGTAGGTTCTATCTTCTGCTGAAAGAGAGATCAACAGGGAGGGACAGAAGGAAAAGGTTCTAGGGAGGAATACAAAATGAAAAGTAAAAAACTGAAAAATATGTTAAAATGTTATAACTTGCTATTTGGATTCTTAAGATTCACTGGTAGAGGTGTTTATTATTTTGCAATTTTTCAAAATGGTTGCAATGTCACAGTAAACATGAAATTTCAACCTTACATACCAATCCCATTCAACATTAATTATAAGTGATATGTGTTGAATTGATTAACTTACATGAGGTACACTATAAAGCCTACTAAAGTGTGTGTGTATGTGTGTGTGTGTGTGTGTGTGTGTGTGTGTGTGTGTGTATATATATATATATGAACTAACCAGAACAACATAGCTATCAGTGATAGTATAGGGCTATGGAGCTACAAGGCTCTAAAATCTCCCCAATAAAATGAAAAATAAAGATAAAGGTCAAGAATTCAAAAACAGTAATGATGAAAAGACATAACTTTCAATACTAAAGTTTGAGACAAAAGACAGGATTTTTCTAGTAAGTGCTACCACCCTATAATATTGATTGATTGATTGATTGATTTTTGGGGAGGGAAGATACCAGGAATTGAATTCAAGACTTCCCACTTGCCAGATAGGTGCTATGCCACTAAGCTAAAATCCCAGCCCCTATCATCTGATAATAAAAAGAAAACGAAATGTGGTGAGACACTGTAGTATACGAGAAATACACAGTACTGGATGGAGGCACTGAAAAAGACCTCCATCCAGAGCCCTGGAAAGAGGCAGAACTAAGGAAGAGGCCCCACTGTGGACAGTTAGAAAGCATGGCTTCTGTGACAACTCTGCAAAGATCTCATTACTTCATGTACTTCTTTATTTTATTAAACACCAATTGAATAATGATATGTCCTCTTTACTAAATATAGCAAAGAAATACATACTACTGGAACAGGGACATAAAAGAGAAGGAATTGTTAACAGTCATCAGCGACAGTTGTCTGCCAAGCAGTTTCCCTTGAAAAACGGCTAACACAATTGTCCACAAATGAGGCAGCAACCTTGAGTTTGTACATTAAGATACTCCTGAATTTGCAAGTGATATCAACACTGTCAAGAGAAAAGGTGTTTCACCCATACACCTTCCTACCTTCGGTTTTCTGCTGTAAAACTGTCATCAGATGTTTTATAGCTTCATCCACATGCAGCCCATGAAGGTCCAAAACATTCTGTGGCAGCAGGGAGGCATTGACTGTCTCAAAGATCTCCATGGCAGCAAGGTGATTGGCTTGCTTCATCTTCCGCTCATGAAAACTGCCCTTTATAATTATAAACCAATCACCAATGGACAAAATATCAAGATATTTTCTACTCAATGAGGAAACTAATAGTGCCCAAAATAAAACGTGGAGCAATAAATTTGAAAACTTAATGCCCTGACTAAGAGACAAAGAGGCACCAAAATAAGTTTTGGTGAATTAATATAGTTCTTAAACTGGTGAATTGTTGTTTGTTTATTATTATATTGCTCAGCTTTATTCCATGTAATGTTTTAAGACCCGTCCATGTTGTTATATACTAATTATCAACAGTTTATCTCTTTTCATTTTTAACTAATGTTACACAGTACAGACATAGCACAAGTTGTTTGTCCGTTCACACTTTTATATTTGTTTCTGGTGTTTGACTTTTTTATTGGTTTATGTTTATAACATGTAAAATTTACATTCATTTTGGGGGATTAATAAATAAAGATAACATATTTCAATAATTTTCAATCCTTTGTCCCATTCTTCCTTCCCTGGAGTAGAAGGAGTCAATCATTGTGTCTAGAATATTTTCTGGACCAAAAATCATAAAATGAGGAAACAACTAAATATTATCTATCTGAAGATAAAACCCCATGGTTTACTGCTTGATGATAAGTATACTCTTGATAATCCTGGGTCTCAGCGTGGTGTTCCCTTTCAACATGTTACAATTAAATTCTGAAGCCAGGTCCCCAGGAATGCAGTTAGACAAAACATGACTGCAGCAGTTTGACATCTTACTCTGTTCAAAAACATAAGCCATATGGAACCAAAATAAAAAGAATCAAAGTGGTTTCTTAGAATAGATGCAAAATGGGCCTACACAGAAATTTTACCTCCCTGAAAAATACTGCCATTTTTTTAATTTTAAGAGTAATACATTACTAAGAATTCAAACATCATGGAAAGTTCAAGACCCTTATAATTCTACCCTGAGATGGCCAATTTTAACACTTTTCTTTCCTCCAGAATACTTGTGTCTCTTTAGATAGGCTACAACATGTTAGAATCTAACTTAAAAGAAAAGATAGACCATCAGAATAAACTTTAATTCATATAAGCTATAAATGTAGAAGTAATGACAGAAAGTGAATGAAGGAGATGGGGAAAAAAATCTGTTTTTTTTTTTTTGTCTTTTTGAGACAAGGTCTCTCTATGCAGTTCAGGCTGGCCTTGAGCTCACTTTGTAGCCCAGGCCGGTCTCAAAACTTGCAAGGATCCTCCTGCCTCAGCCTCCCAAGTGCTGGGATTACAGGCGTGAGCCACCACGCCCAGCAGAGATGAAATTTTTGAAATCAGATTTCTTTTGCATTAGGGTGCCTTATTTGGATAAGTTATATAATTTCTATATTCCCTAAAATAACTTTATCTAGTCACAACACAGTACAGATTTTAAAATCTACTTCAAGAATATCTGACTAACATAATCGGCAAGTAAAAATAATTAGTCCCTCACTTTACCTGCTGGGCATAAAAGGTGGCCACATGCTTCCTCCCCTTCAGATAGGCCTCCTTCGCCTTGCCGTAGCACTCTATTCTCCTCTGCTGGTGCAAGAAGGCCTCTGCCCTGTAGTCGTCATATCTGGGGTACTCGAAATCCTGGAAAGATGACTCACTCAGAGTATCTTCAGTTTCCTTTAATTTTTTTGCCTGTAAGAGGTTTCATAATAATACACAAAGAAAGGAAAAAATACATGACACCTTCAGAAAATGCACATAAAATTGGGCGCATTTTTCACCTTCTTAGAAAAAATGCATTCTAAAAAAAAAAAAGAAAACGGATTCTAGCCGGGTGTGGTGGCTCACGCCTGTAATCCCAGCACTTGGGAGCCTGAGGCAGGAGGATCTTGCAAGTTGAGACCAGCCTAGGCTACAAAGTGAGCTCAAGGGCAGCCTGAACTGTACTGCTACATGACCCGTCTCAAAAAGAAGAAAAAACCAAACAAACAAACAAACAAACAAAAAAAAACAAATTCTAAATCAGTATCTTTAAGTCAAGCACTGACACTACTGTTATTAGCTCTTCCATGCCATTATTGTTACCCTTTCTTTAATCATTTTTACCTCAGGAGATGTTGAAGTGTTCCCTAAAGTTATCAAAAGATAATTAGGTCACAAAAATCAAGCCAGAACATAGTATATAAGGAAGTCAACAAAACTCATCCAGTGCAGAAATTCTGATTTTTATACTTTGCAGATCTATTCAAAAGTTTCAGTCACAGATGGTAATGCTGGCATATTTCAAATCATACTTTTTGAAAAAACAATAAAATATTATTTTTAAAACAGAAGAGCTTGTAGAGTTACCATGGTTAGTAGTTAATAAAAACCATAAGTATGTTTATGGGATAATTTCGACCAGGTAACTACTACCACTAGGAACTGTGATCAGTTAACTGTTTTGCAATTTCAATCATCTTTTAAAAAGTTATCGTATTGCTAGGAGAGAAAGGAGGTTTACGCAAATGCATCCTTTATGGCACTATGATGTATTCTTTCCTTGAAAGTCTTTGAACAGTGGAAAGACCATTTTGTTGTATTTCCCAATTATTGTTTTTAAAAGAACAATAATCCCAGTCCTTCAAATGGCTTGTATTGAACTTTAACATTTGAATTAAAGATTTTTAAACATTAAAAAAGTTACCATGTAATTACTACCCAAAATAGATCTTTTTAAAGACAGAAGTCATGCTTATATAAAACACATAATAATGAAAACAAAAACCATGCAAATTGCTTGTGTTCCGCACCAAATAGGAAAATTGCATTTTTGAATATGTTAAAACACTATATCCAAATGTCTCCAGAATATCAAAAGCCAATGTTAAAAACATGTATAGTGGTTTCCATATCAAACTTAGCTTTTAATTTATTCCTCTCTCCAATTCATAGAGAAAACTGCTTACAAACAACAGTATGTCTCTTAGTTATAGAAGAATAACATGATTTAAAAGTTTTTTTTTTTTTTTGGGAACCAGTGATCAAACTCATGACCTCGCACTTGCCAGGCAGGCACTTACACCAAGTGAGCTAAATCTCTGGCCCTTAAAAGTACCGGGGATGGAACTCATGACCGCCGGCTTGCAAGGCAGATGCTTATGCTACTGAGCTAAATCCCCAGCCCCAAAAGTTCTTTTCTTAAAAGCCTGAGAATTCCAATAAATGTCATGCCAAGTAATTTAATAAACATTTTATGAACATTCAATATCAAAATGAAAAATAATTGTATTTGTCTATGTTGTAATAAATCGTGCTTTTTCTGATATAATCAACCAAACATAAACTTAAATAGTGTAGACTATTTGTTAAATTTTAACAAAAGCTCAAGATACAAAATCAATATTAAAATATCAACAATGAACTAGATGAGAACAAACCCAGGAAACTCCATTCACAATACCTTCAAAAAATAAAATACCTAGGAATCAGCCTAAGCAAGGAGATGAAAGACCTTTACAATGAAAAAAACAGAACTCTGAAGAAAGAAATTAAAACTCTAGGAGATGGAAGGACCTCCTATGTTCATGGTTCAACAGAATCAACTTAATAGCCATATTACCAAAAGCAATCTACACATTCAATAAATACAATCTCTATCGAAATTCCAATGACACTCTTCACAGTAGGAAAAAAAATCCTAAAGTTCATATGAAAACATACAAGACTTAGAATAGTCAAATTAATCCTAAGCAAAGAGCCAAAGCTGGAAGCATCAAAAGACCTAGTTTCAAATTATAATACACAGCCATAAGTAATAAAAACTACATAAAAAAACCCCTACATGATACTAGCACAAAATCAACACAGTCAATGGAATAGAAGACACATAAACAAATGCATGCAACTGATTTTTATACTTTGGAAATTTCCATCTAATTCTTGATGAAGGTATCAAAAAAATTCACTGAAGAAAAGATAGTCTCTGCCTTAATTTCTTTTTCTCACTGTGGAGACAAAATACCTGACACCCAAAGGTAAAAACAGAACAGTTTATTTTGGCTCATAGTTCGTAGATGTTTCAGTCCATAATCAGTTGGCTCCAAGCAGGGTAGCATGGCAGAGGGGCATCACAGAGGAGAAACAGTTCCCGGCAGGCAGAAGGCAGCAAGGCAGCAAAGCAGCAAACAGCAGCAGCCCCCTTCCTATCCCTTATAGCCAGGCCACACACCCTCAGGGCAGGCAGCACTCACCCCCAGGACAGGCCTTCCCATTATCTACACTCTCAACTGTGCCAAACCACTTCATGGACTAATTTAGTAATCACACGCCCTTAATACCAGCATCACACACTCTAGATCCAGCTACCTCTAGGAAAAAGCTCGACCTATGATCACATGAGGGTTTAGAGACATCTAGATAGACTCTTTCACAAACAGTTCTAGGGAAACTGGATATTCACTTGTGAAAGAGTAAAGTTAGATTCCTATCTCTCATCCTTTACAAAAATTAATTCAAAATAGATCAAAAGGGGCTGGGGATTTAGCTCAGCAGCATAAGTGCCTGCCTGGTAAGTGCAAGGTGGTAAATTCAATCCCTGTCCAAAAAAAAAAGCATACAAAGCCTAGGTAGGTATAAAAACTGAAACTTTGAATCTGCTGTAAGGAAACACAGGAGAAACACTTGAGGTATAGGCACAAAAATTTCCTAATAGAATTCCAACAACATAGGAAAATAGTAAGAATCAATAAATGAGGCTATGTTAAACTAAAAAGTTTCCCTACAGAATGGGAGAAAATCTTTGCCAGGTACTCTTCTGATAGAAGATTAATATCTACAATACATAAAGAACTGAACACCAAAAAAAATCCTGATCAGTTAATGGCCAAATGAATTGAGCAGACACTTCTCAAAAGAAGAAATACAAATGACCAGTAAGCATACGAAAAAATGTTTAACATCCTTAGCCATCAGAGAGATACAAATCAAAACTATACTGAGAGGTGGGTGCAGGAGGCACACACTAGTAATCCCAGCACTCAGAAGGCTGAAGGCTATGTAGTTGAGTGCAACTTGGGACACATAATAAATTCAAGGCCAGCCTAGACTATGCAGTGAGAGCCTGTCTTCAAAAACTAAATGGAACAAACAAAAACTATACTGAGTTTCCATCTGTTCCCAGTGGTAATGACTATCATCAAGAATACAAAAAATAATGCATGTAGGAGAGGATGCAGGGGTTACAGTTACACTGCTGGTGGGAATGTGAATTAGTATAGCTACTCTGAAATCAGTAATGGAAGTTCCTTCAAAAACTAAAAATAGATCTACCACACTTGACCACATAGTATCATTCCTTGGTATACATTCAGAGGAATTAAAATCAGAATAATATACATAGTGATACATTTACATCTATGCTTACCACATTACAATTCACCAATAGAAGCACCCTCCATGACCGTCACCAGATGAATGGATGAATAAATTCTGGTGTATATATATATATATATATATATATACACACACATACACATACACACAAAGGAGTATTATTCAAACATTACAAGGAAAAAAATTATGTCACTTGCAGGAAAATGTTTTGTGGTAAGTGAAATAAACCAGACTCAGAAAGATAGGTATTACACATTTTCCCTTAATATATGGAATCTAAAAAAGATGACAACAAAGAAGGGATACTACCATTAAGTAAGAGGAAGAAAGGGGCAAGGAGCCAGGAATTTAGCTCAGTGGCATATGTGCCAGCTTGGCAAGCACAAGGTCATGAGTTCAAAAAAAGGGGGGGAGGGGGGAGCCAAGGAAAGAGAGGTATAATGGAAGCTAACAGGGTGGGTGAATATGATCAGAAGCTATGCATATATGAAAACAACACTGAAGCCATTATTTTGTAAATTATGTTTCATTACTGAGGACCTTTCCTTTACTGGACCAAGACTTCTGTACTGTGCTACATCACCAGCCTTCTTTATTTTTTGAAACAGGGTCTCACTAAGTTACACAGGCTGGACTCACACTTACAATCTTCCTGCCTCAGTCTCCCAATGGGCTGAGACTGTAAGTGTGCATCACCACACATGCCTCAGTATATTGTACAATAGAAACCAATGAAAAGTATGTTTAATTAGAAAATTTTTTTAAAAATTCAAAAAGTTGAAAATTTTCATTTAGAAATATTATTGCCTTGGTGTGGTGGTACACACCTGTAATCCCAGCACTCAGGAGACTAAGGCAATAGGATCACTGCAAGTTCAAGGCCAGCTTGTGTTACATAGTGAACTCAAAGTCAGTCTGAACCACACAGTGAAACTCTGACTCAAAAGAAAATGAGAGAGACAGACTGACAGACAGACAGACACTATTGTCAAGGATTATAATTATAATCTATTCTATAAACAATCTTCAATGAATAATGATTTAAAAATTTTATGTAATATTGAGTTTAAGGCCAGCCTGGACTATATAACACGACCCTATCTCAAAAAAATTTATGTAGTATCTCTTATATATTAAACATCATGTCAAAATTATAGTTTTGTATACACATATATATTAATCATTGACTAAAAACTTTTTTTTTTCAAATCTTCCTCCTGAAAACAGTTCAGAAGTCATGAAAGAGTGAAGAAAACTAGCCTAATATTACATAACAGTAGCTGGTTATATAATTTCTTCCTTCATTATATTTTGATTAATTGAACTCTATAACTCTAAAGCTTTGAAAAAAATTAAAGAACATTTAGAAGACATCACTATATTATCAGAAATTAAAATCCTGTAAATCAATTTATTTTTGCAGCAATTACACAGCTTATGTTATGAAAAACAGAATACTAGAATGTTTTTTACGTAAAGATATCCATAGATATCCTAAGTCATTCTCAGAAGTTTAGTCACAGCTAGTTTATATTAACGTTCAGATGTTACAAGAGTGTACATCTTGCCTTCCTAATAAAATCAAAGATTTTTGGAAAGGATAATAAAAATCATCTCTTTAACCTTTGAAAATTCCGGGGCTGGGGGTTTAGCTCAGCGGCATAAGCGCCTGCCTTGCAAGCAGCCAGTTGTGAGTTCGATCCCTGGTACCGATAAAAAGGAAAAAGACAAAAAAAAAAAATAAAAAAAAAGAAAATTCCCATATACCTGCTAACACTATAAACGTAGTAAATATTTCATTGTACAAAGGATTCTGTTCCTAATTCATAGAAAAAAATGAATTTTGGTTTTGTGAGAAGAGACCCCTTTGTTTCTTATTTTTAAAGAAAAAAGTAATTTCTATAGGAGTTGTAGTAATTCAAGTGCTGTCATGCACACTGAATATTAAAGAAAAAATACAATCAGCTATAAATTTCCAACCTAGTCAAGTGGTAGGAAATAAACTGAGCTTGGTGGCATTCATTTGTAGCGCTCTGGGAAGCTGAGATAGGAGGAACACAAATTAAAGCCCAGCTCAATAACACAGGGAAAACCTGTCTCAAAATAAAAAATGTTGGGGGGAGAAGGGCAGAGATGTAGCTCTGTGCAAAGCCCTAGGTTCAATCCCTAGTACGACAAAAAAGCCCTGAGAAATAACCATTAAATTATTATGCTCAAGGACCAAATAATCACTTTATATACATTATAGTAAAAAACAAGTAACTCAATACACACCTTTTTCTCTTTAGACTTCTGCGCAGTGTGAGAAGTGACAGTCTCATTTTGGTGAACAAATTCTTGAGCTACAACTGTTTTTACAGGTTCTCCTTCAAGAACACAGTTTAGAAACTGCAGTGTTGGTTCTAATGAATAGCTGTAGAAAGTTAAAGTACAAATATGTGACTAAATAAAAACAAAAAGTTACATGAAGGTTTAAATATAAGCAACCTTTAAACATAGTATAAAAATGTGAAATACTGACTTCTAAGTTTTCAGCACTAAAGTTAAATATTCTCTGTGTAGTTAGAGTTAAGAACGAAATGAGAGAAACTAACAAATAACAGGCTCCCAAAACCTAATTTTTCAAAATGAATACCATCACTGTATGCCAAGAGTAGTAACCAAGGTTGATAACAGCTACAGTTACACAGGAGCAAGGAGTTGTGATGTACAAGAGGATAACAGGAGATAACAATAATGTACTGTAAACTCAAAAGCTAGAGGAAGAAACCGATTATATATTAAACCACAAAAAGAATATCAAATTCTAATAATTTATACTTTTCTAGGCCACTTTCTTATACCCCAATTCAAAAATAACAACAAAAATCTCCTACTATCACTACCAAAGGCAAAAGGGCTGAGGAAAAAAAAACTTAGATAAGTAAAAAAACCAGGCTGAAATTAGAGATGTTTAGAAAACACTGAAAATAAAAATACTGTATCAGGAGTTAAACAACAGAAAAAAAGCAAATCTCTGAAGATAATCAGGAGTTATTCCAGAAATCTATTATTGTGACTGATACAGTAGTATATTAATAAAGATCAAAACATATATTACTCACTCAAAAGGTTCCATAGTTTCTTTAATTCTTGCTAAACCAAGATGTTAAGAAAAAATATATGATGAAAAATACATATTAATTAAATTAAACAACTCGTAATAAACATGAGATGCACTATAGCACTATAATAATTTAAATCAGCAAGCCAAGCAGGGTCCAGAAGATAAAAGTCAAACAGCACCTCTCATGAGCCTACTGGCTGAAAAATCAGGGCCTCCACCCACCCTACCTCCACCCTGTAAGCAACTGGCTGGTTTAGAGGGCAGGCTGAGTTGACAGCAACTGAGATACAAAAAGCAACTGAATGTTTGTACTGTTTGGTTGACTTTGCAGGCCTAGAGCTGGAGGTCTGGGCATCTGTCGGGAAGATGACAGTATGCAGGATATCAAATATGGGGGATTTCCTTCTATCTTGTTTTTGCAGTTCAGTATTGTTCTGTTTTGCTCTGATTGTTTTGCTTTATTCAATGTTCTGTGTTAATTGGTTTTTATTCTGTTTTGGTCTGATTTTGCTATATCTGACAGAATGGACAACTATTGTGAGGATAAGATATACTGATGGTTGTTGTTTTCCTATTATCCTGCTTTGAAGTTCTGTACCAGTTGCACTGGTTTGTTTTATTAGGCTTTATTATCTTTTTTGTAAAATAATAATAATAATGTCTTTTTTTTGGTACAAAGGATCAAGCTCACAACCTCGCATTTGCCAAGCAGATGCTTATGCCACTAACCTAAATCCGCAGCTGTATCATCTTTAAAGTTAAAAAAAAAGTGAGTTCAAAATTTAAAAAATAATAATTTAAAACTATACAGTGGCAACTCAAGGCCTAACAAATAGCTATTTATATTTTACATGACTGCATAAAGACGATCCATTCATTCAGTTAATTATTTGGAAAACTGCCACCTCATTTATAAATAAATCACCACTTCATACTACACGCATAAAAGCACTAGGTAGAAAAACAATTTAATATTAAAAATATTAAAGAACATATGTTTATAACACTGGGATAGAAAAGACTTCCTAAATAAAACACAAAAATGACAAAAGAAAAAACTTGCTGCTACAACATATGAATTTAAAGACATCTATGCCCAAAGAGACTACACCAAGTTAAGAGATAAACCTATCTTTTTTCTAAAGGCAAATTTTATTTATGCTTAAAAACAATACTTAGAAGACTTCAACATGCCAATGCATGCCTGACACCAGAGTTCACTGGGGAGTCATAGGGAGGAGCTGGCTGTCTCTGGGAAGTCCTATTTTGCACTCTCGGAAATTCCGCCCCCTTTCCAGTCTTCTCAGCAAAGATTCCACAGTTTCAGCCCAGGCCAAAAAACACATATGGATGAAGAAACACAAGCTGGCAACTATGAGCCTTGTTCCAAGAATGATGGCCCTCGGGTCAGAGGGGCTTCGCACAATGAAGGTTATTCCCAAACTCAGAGCCAATAATACCAGGCAGAAAAGAAGGAAGTATTCAGAGTCTCCTCAGACTGATCCTTGGATTATCATCCTGCTGGCACACTGTGATGTTTCGCTGGTCCTGGTAGCACAGGCCTATAATTCAAACACTTTAGGAGGTAGGAGGATCACAAGATGGAGTCCAACAAGAGGAAGTTAGTGACTTGGTTTGACGTTGGTACCATAAGTAGTTTTCTACTAAACAAGTAACAGAAATAGACTCCCCTAAAAGACAGGCACAAGCCCTGTAAGACCAAATGTCCTGAGAGGAAATGGTTGTAACCTATCTTAATAGACAAAAATTACTATACACAATATATATGGAATGTCACAAAGCTAGAAAGAGATAGAATCAACAGAAGAATAGGCAAATGTAATTGGTAGGAAAAGAAATTTTTAAAAAACCACCTTGCAAGCAATCAGGAAAACAGAAATTTAGTGGGCAGTATATATTTCCTACCACAGGGACAAAACAATTTAATTCCTAATACCCAGCAAGGTTACACTCTTCACTGCATACAAGCATATAACTAATACAGACAGCTTTTATTAAAGGACATTTGGGATTAGTTATAAAAGTATTCAATGTATGCACTCTATATAAGCCAACAATCTCACTTCTAGAGACTATCTTACAATAGTAGTCACCAATGTATACAAAGACATATACCCAAGGATGCTCACTACAACATAGTTACCAATTTTTCTCATACTAAAAAACCCACAGAGGACTTGAAAAAGATGGCAGATAGATAACAGCAAGCTACAGAGGTTCCCTGAGATAGTCAACTTAGATTCCAAATATAATACAGCGTGGGGAGTCCAGAACAGAGGGAGACAGACTCTTCTGACCCAGGAACAAACTAAGCTGAGAGAAACCAATTAAAAATACAGTCCCAGTGCTACTATTGGAACCGCTCACAGTCTTGGGACTGCTGCTTGAACACGCTGCAGCAGCTGCACTTGAACCCACACAGTGGAACAGTGGAAACTTATCAAGCTATCTGAAAGCCCGCCAGTTTCAACTCACAGGAGATGCATTCAGACTAAGGATGGGAATCAGCAAACTGAACTGAGAGCTGAGCTGGTGGGGAACCTCACATCGACCTGCGGTGAGTGATGGGAATAAAAACCCTTCCATAGACAAAGAGGCTCCAACAGACGATATTCTAGGACCCGGCAGACTGGCCAGAACAAGGGGCTGCAGTGACTTCAGTCAGCTACTCCCTTCTCAAGCAGATTTGGTGGGGAGCACTTGACCTGGGTCATGCCCCAGATTGAGACCCAGTAGGTTAGCCCAAACCAAGTCCCTATGCCTGGCAGTGCACTCTAATGCAGTGAGGCCCTCTGCAGTTTGACTGAGCCGGAGGGAAGGGCCCAGCATAGGTGCCCCACTCTGTATCTCCCCAGTACACTGCAGTGGGTGGGAGCACCTAGCCAGCATGTTTCAGACAAACTGCAAACCAACAAAGAAAGAAACTGGGCCTCCTATATACACCTATATGGAAGGAACAAAAAACATGAGAAGAGGAAGCAACAAGAAATGGTCCCCAGTCCCTAATCCTGAGAACATTGATCCAGGAAAGGTAAATGCAAAGGAGAATGAGGACAGCAAACATGCAGTATCAGACATGGTACCAGTAGACATAAAGTGTTATTTTCAGGACCTCATAGATGAGTTCAAAAGTGAAGTATTTAACCAAGTAAAGCAAAACATAAATAGAATAATTAAAGAAATGCTAAGCACATCTCAAGAAAAAACAGATGGAAAAAGAGAAGAACACAAAAAAGGGAGAATTGTTTGATAAGCAAAACAGAGAAAACATAGAATACATGAAGCAGGTTCAAAGAGATTTCCAGGAAATTAAAAACTCTATTGAAAGCTGGCAAAATTGCTTGAAAGAAACTAAGGATAGATTATCCAAACTACAGGACAGGTTTGCAATGTGGGATCATGAAAGGAAAAATTTCTTTAAAATAACAAGCAGTAACAATACAAAGGCTAGAAGACGACAAGAGGATCTATAACTTAAGAATAAAGAATGTGAATGAAGAAGCAGGGATACAAACAAAGGAACTACAAAGGTTAATCACAGAAATAATTAAGGAAATCTTCCCAAACATAAGAAAAGGAAAAGATATTCAGATGTATGAGGCATACAGAACTCCAGCCACCTACAACCAAAACAGAACTACACCCAGGCATATAATAAAGAAGATACCAGAAATCCAAAATAAGAATAAAATATTAGAAGCTGTCAGAGACAAGAAACAGATTATCTACAAGGGAAAGCCCATCAGAATTACAGCAGACTTCTCAGCACAAACTATCAAATCAAGAAGAGTGAAGCGAAGTATTCCAAGTCCTGAAAGAAAATAACCTCCAGCCAAGATTGATGTACCCTGAAAAATGTCCCTTGAAATTAATGGAGAAACAAGATACCTCCAAGATAGAGAGGAACTGGGGGAATTCGCAACTACCAATGCAACCCTACAGGACATTCTAAAGAGAGAGAAAAGCACCAGGATTTCAGGAACAGTGGCAGAGACGCCCCAATGAATGGAGCAAAAAATGAAATGAAGAAGACAAACAGACAACCAATAATGGAAAAAGAGCACAACAGAAATGAGGTAGAGAAGGTTGGACATAATTTCTAATATTCATGGCCTAGATACACTAAATTAAGGAAAACAAAGAGAGAATCACAGGCATAGTGGCTCAAGTGATAAGATCCACTGAGATACTCTTTATAGGAAATATAATTAACCTGAAGAAAGGTATATGGACCAAAATCAAATATGAGAAAACAGAACTCTATGTGATAGGGAACCAGAGAGTAATAGGGGCAACTGAACCAGTATTTATGGATAGGTTGGAGAGACAGGCTTTAATAAGTAAAGAAATACAATTAGAGATCAAATCCAGGAGTGAGAAAGTTCAGAAACACTTAGGTAAATAGCAGGTTGCCTCCCCCCCCCCCAATATAAAACCGAGGGTGTTTGGAGACCCAAAAATACTCAGTACACTCTGGGGGAGTGAAAGGGGAGGAATTGTCTTTAAAAAGACAGCAGAAGATATTGCTAATAGTGTATCAGAAATTAAAACCCGTATTAGTCACACCACTCTGCTTAGATAGAGCCTATTCCATCCCACTTTGTATACAAGCACTAGATCTGAGGGCACAGACAGCTATCCCAAAATTATCAGGATATAGCACAGTAATCATCTTAATTTCCTATTAACTTAATCTGGATCCCTGTATAACTTATGCTGTATATCATGACTGATCTTAGTTAAACCTGTTTTGCTTGATTGCTGCTTGTTATTCACACATTTTATTCAAAACTGTTGATAGTATCAAGTCAGAGAGTACAGACAACTATACAGAAAATGACAATGATTCACTACGATACCCATTCTGATTCGATTACTACCTGTTTTTGTAGTTCTACACTATCTACAAAGTTGTATTTCTATTAATACTGTTATGTACTGATATATTCAATTATACTTTATCTGATGATATAGCCAATTCTATTGATGATAACAAGAGACAACACAGTAACCATGGTAGAACTCCTTGTACAGCAGTTTTATATGTGTTTTTAGTTTTAGGTGTCTATAGGAATATGTTTTGTTCTGTCCTGCTTTGTTCTGTTTCTCCCTCTGATATAGAAAGGATAGAAATATATGTTAAGACTCATGCTTATGTAAAACCTATAAACACTTTACGAGAACTGATCATATGACACATGATGAAATGAACAAATGCTTTGAAGGAAAAAAAGGCACTACAGTACCCAGTGCTGATTCTGGAGTGTCATGATGTGAAACCCAGCAATACTTTTAATCTTTGTTCAGAGCGATTTTAGTCTGCTTTAGTTTACTTAATCTCAACATAAATGAAGATATGGATAAATGCGTACATGTTTAAGTGTATAGGATTGATAGCCATATTACTAAGTTGTTTTTTTTTTTTTTTAATTTTTTTTTTTCTCTTTTTCGTTTTTATCGGTACCAGGGATCGAACTCACGACTGCCTGCTTGCAAGGCAGGTGCTTATGCCACTGACCTAAATCCCCAGCCCCCATATTACTAAGTTTTTATTAGATAGTTGAACAGAACTATTTGCAGTCGTCCTGTTTGAATTTCCATTTATATGTTCCACTTTTGTATCCTGAACAATTATTTGTTAGAGGACAATATGTAAACATCAACAAGTGATTTATTACTGTTTATTTTTTTTCTTTGAAAGTATGTACTATTTCTACCCGTTTTCCATTGTCTTTCTTTAAATTTAAAAAAAAAAAAAAAAAAAAAAAACACAGCCAGGTATGGTGGCCCATGCCTGTAATCTCAGCACTCAAGAGGCTGAGGCAGGAATACTGCATAAACTACATAGCAAGCCCCTGTCTTAAAAAAAAAAAAAAAAGCCCTTCACAATTACATACATGTTTAAATAAATTATGGTACTTTCTTACTATGGAACACTTTGTAAACATGAAAAAGAATAAGTCATTATGTATAGGTAAGACAATTTCAGCAAAACTACAAAATCAACACATAAAATATGATCTTTTTATGAAATACATATGCATATACAGACGCAAAAGCCCACAGGTACACACGTATGCACATCTATCAACATATATTTTAAAGACTGAGGAACACAAATTGCCAGAAACTGCATACCAGGTATATTGTATTTGAATTGCTTATATAATTTTTATCAGAAAAATAAACATCAGAGATTGTCTGGCAGATTCCCTCAGTGACAACCAAGCAGAAAAGACATAAGCACTTACTTGTGATCCTTGAAAATATCCATCAGAAAATTTCGATCAATGGTTGGAAACATCTCAAACAGTTGCTTCTCCTTCAGTTTAGTTGCACAATCTTTTTCAAAAGTAAGTGTCTCCCTTTTCTAAAATAACATAAAAATCACCCTTAAGATGATACTTAAAACACTAATAGAGCTAACCAAAAGCTAAGCTACTGCAAAAAAGATATAATTTATAAGCACTCACAGGCTTTCTTTGTTAAAAAGGATAAACTCAGTACTATTAAATCTTCTTGCACTGTTTAGTTATGTCTCATTTTTGCAAAGTATTTGAAATTGCTCATATATAGATATACAATCAGACATACACAAATGTGTGCATTATATATAAATATATGTACACACACATCTTCCATACATTCAATCATATTACAGAAAAGCATGAAGAGATACATACAGTCATATACCACAGAACGATGTTTCAGTCAATGGCTGACTGCATATGTCAGTGGCTAAACTATCCAGACAACTATGCAATACTATACTGGTTAGATACTGTACCATCCAGGATTGCCCAGACATATTCTGATATTCACATAACAATATAATTGCCTAATATCATTTCTTAGAACACCGTCTGTCACTAATTAATACATGGAGGTACATATAAACAGAATATAAATAAATGAAGTATGGAGATTACAGCAAATAAAGGTAAATAAAGCCAGCAAGAAAAATTAGTATATAAGTCAATTCCATGAAATCCTGGACAACTGCTAAAAGGTGGACCATAAATTTAGTTCTGAGCCTCTCAGTGGATAAATAAAGGAAAGGAAAAAACAAAGACTCTCAGTGTCTACAAAATCAAAACAAACCAGCTGCTCAGGAGAACTACAGCTTTTCTGATACTGAAACCTGAAAGAAATTTCTCCCATGGGTCATCATAAAAGAAACACTGTCTGGTGAAGTGAACAATGTCCTCAAAAACATATTCTCTTCAATGCAGAAACTACAATGTACAAACAGGTTGCAAATTCAAGCTCACAGAAAATCTTAGAATTCACTATTGTTTTTCACAAACATAATTACTTCAAAATAACTATAAAATATTATTTTTCACAATTTCTATTTGGATCTGCCAGTCTAACACTGCTAAGCCAAAAGAACTTTCTTAAAATACACTATTTTAATTCTAATCTAGGATTATGGTAAACATTTTTAAGGTGACTTAAGTGGCTCCTAACACTGTCCACACTGTGATGCAACTGAATACTTTTTGTTTTCTAAGAAGATCCTAAACACTGAAAAGATAACAATAAACATAATTTCTACATTTAAAAATTATAGTAACCCAAAATAACCTCAAATACATATTTGTTTTGAAGCCTAGTTATAATTAAGCCACTCATAGCACCAAACTACCACTCATAGCACCAAATCTGACCAGGAAAAAGGATTGACAAAATTGAACACTTCACAAGAATGATGGAGCCAGGTACGGTGATGCACACCTGTAATCCCAGCACTTAGGAGACTGAGGAAAGAGGAGATCTCATTCCAAGTTTGAGATCAGCCTGAGCTACAAAGTGAGCTGAAGGCCAGCCTGAACTGCATAGCAACACCCTGTCTCAAAAAGACAAGAGTAAGGGAAAAAGCCACCTCAAGAATTTAAGTATTTCGTATTTATTTAAGTTATGCATTATAATCAATCTATTTTTTTTTTTAAAGTGAGTGGTCATATTTACTATAGCAATCTCCAGGTCATAGAAATTCTAAACTACAAATTCTAACATCTTATCAATGAACTGAAAACCCATGTCCTTAATTATCTTAAAACCATTATCTACATATATCGTGCATAACATTTATTTTATATTGCTTGCTTTAAAAATACATAAAAAAATATACTTCTCTGGAGACAAAGAGAAAACACCAAGAAATTCAACTGACATCTACCTAAAGTCTCCTTGAGACTAAGTCATTCGGCTTCTATTTGCAAATTATCACTAACTGGGAAAAGTGCATAGCATGCTCCAGCAGTGCAATTGGTTAGCATGTGGCATTTATACAGAAAAAAGTGCACTAAATTGTGAAGTCAAAAGATGCTCACTTATACGTTACACTGAGAGATTAAAAAACAGGTAACGACTGTAAATCTAACATTATGGTGGAAAACGGAATTATAGCAAAAAGCGGTTAACTATTTGCGCAGAAATTATTATTAGGCATTCCTTAAACTTTTTTTTCAGAAAATGCTTTTTTCAGTTTATTACACCCATAGATTAGGGGACATCTGAAAAAACATTTAAATTATAAGACACTACTACTTGATTGAGATTGTTCTTTGATTATATAAGAGTGAAAAGACGAGAATGGTAGCATATTAACAACTTAATTAACAAGGTAAATATGAAGATTCCCATCATTCTTTCTGTCTCAATTCTATGTATTACAACTAAATATGAAAATCAAATGAGTAACAAAGAGTGCAAAAATGTTTTAAGAACACCATTTAAGAGTTAACTTCTACTTCTTGTGAAATAGGTTATTTTCCATTTTGATTTTGAAATCTTTAATATTAAGTTTCAGAAGTAAAAGGAGAAAAAATACAAAAGAAATCAAATTCACTCAAGGCTTCATATAATTAGCTATATAAGAATAAAAAATAAAGTTCAAAGTAAAGTTTCTGTTTTAACTTGCTTAATTAAGTTAGAAAAAGAGTAAATTTTAAAACTCAAACCCATTAAGTTTCTAAAATTCTCTAAAAATTGTTTCAAAGATGGACACGTTAAGCATGTCTCCCTAGTGTAAGAAGCTAAAAGAGTCAGAAAGATCCAAAATTTACAACAGATATTATGAAATGGGAAGGAATTGTTCAAAAGGAAAGAGAAATTGGGCTAAGAGAAGAAAAGGAAAAAGGATAAATAAATAAATAAATAAATAAATGTGTAAATATATAAAGACAGCCGGATATACTAGTGCAAATCTGTAATCCCAGCACTCAGGAAGCTGAGCTAGGGGGACCAGTCCAAATTCGAGACCAGCCTCAGCTACAAAATGAGCTCAAGGACAGCCTGAATTGCATAGCAAAACTTTGTCTCAAAAAGTCCAAAAAAAAGGTCATTCTCGGACTGAGGAGGGAGAAAATCAGTCCTCACCACGAGGTGATCCCCACCTAGAAACCAGCACCACGCACATGCCACTGCTGAAAAGCAGAGAGCCAGACCCAAGCCTCTCTCCGTGAGTCAGCGCTACTCATTTTCTGGGTTGGTTTTATTCTCTTTGGTTTTGTTTTGTTTATGTTAAATCTGAAGGCATGAGCAGCTATTTAAAAGATAGCAAAACATATTATAGGAGACATTTTGAGTTTACTACTGGCTTGTTTGGAAGTCCTTTATTGCATTCATTATTTTCTTTTTATTGTTTCTATACTATTCTGTTTGGTTTGATTTTTATTATGTCCAAAGGTATCTGCAGCAATTCTGAAGACAATAAAAAGCATTATGGTAACTACTGTTGATTTCATAAGGCTCTGAAATCCTATATCACTTAAACTGTTTTATTTTGATTGGTTTTATTGCTTTATTTTCCTTGGTTTTATCCCCTTTAAAATAAATATATATATGATGGTTAAGATAGTTATGCTACTAATTTCTGTTGCTCTTACGTTATTATGCTTTATATGACTTTTTTGTTTGTTTGTTTTTTTGGTACCAGGGCTCGAACTCATGACTTTGTGTTTGCCAAGCAGGCACTTACACCACTGAGCAAAATCCCTGCCTCTTATGCTACTAATTTCTATTAGTTCATTGAAAAGAAAGGTTTGTGTTTATATTGATCAATTTTTCATGTCCCTATCTTGGAATTTGAGCAACTACTTTGAAAATAACCATATACAATGTATTAACTGTTGTTACATTCCTACTATCTTGTTTTGAAATTTTATATCATTTTATTTTTTGTCCTTAAAATAAAAAAATACCAAAAAAAGCTGGGCACATGTTTAATTGCAAGATGAACAATTCTTAATACTAATTTATGTATGAATTTATCTTTAAATGAAAGTTTTGTGTGTGTGTTTTTCTAACATCAAAAAATCAGAGGTAGCTAGAAATGTTAACACCTGAAATCCTAGCACAAGGGAGGCTGAGAGAGGACTGCCACAAGCTCAAGGCCAACCTTGGCTACATAGCAAGACCCTGATTCAAAAAGACAAAGGGGGGGGGGCATAGATCAAGTGGCACAGCTATGCCTGCCTGGCAAGTGCAAGGTTGCAAGTTCAATACCTGGTACCAAAAAGTTTTTTAAAAAGTCACAGATAAATATTAAAAGCTAAGAAAGATGTACATTAATCACTTGCAAAATTAAACCTAATATAACATTAAAAGGATTATTAAAATATCAATTACCTAAAAGCAAAACTTCCAACTTCAGATTATACTTAAAACATTTTTCACCTGGGTATGATCACACATGCCTGTAATCCTAGCACTCAGAAAGCTAGGGCAGGAGGATGTCATGAATTCAAGGCCAGCCTAAACTACACAGTAAGACTCTGCTTTCAAATAAAAAAATCTCAACTGTAACACTAATTTCAACCAAGTGAAATATGGATTCTAAACTAGAAAACACTGAATTAAATGTACACACAAAGTAAGCAACAACAATTAACAAGAGTTAAAGATGACAGCTTAAAATGTGTACTAACTCATACCAAATCAAGCTTTTCCTGTATGGCAATTTCTTCTGACATTATTTCTCTGAGTGATACTTTTCTAGTTTGAGTATTCCAGTGATCCAAGAAGGGCAGCATTTCAGATGTTGCTAAAGTCTGCAGTAATTTTCTGTCTACTTTCTGTTCAGGATTATCAAGACCAGTATTTCCAACCAAGGAAGGATCTATAAGAGCAATATAAATAGTGTTAAACCTTCAACAATTAATACAAAAGTAAAAATACTCACTTTTACATCTACCTCAAAGAAACCAAGAAAATACAATTTTTAGCTTTTGAATTTGTGAATATAACACAACTCTGAAATTTCAAAATACATTTTCACATAATTACGTGCAAGATAAATAAATGTAGGAATATTTTAAGCGATCGATGATCTGGGTATAGCAGTACTTCCCATACTTTCTCATAACACATTGACACAAAAAAGGTGATGCATATTTAGGACACTGGTAAACAGAAGATATTATAGCTAGGTAGAAATGAAAACTAGAATGGCTCTTGTCAGCTTTGTCCAGGCAATTAAAGAAATGAGAGAATCAGTGTTTTGGCAAATCAGTAACTCACTGGAAATACAATAAACACTAAGGAAATGACATTCAAAATAAGGAACTGAATAAGAAGTTATAACAGAACTGAATGTGTAACCTTTAATAACAGATATACACATATTCCTTGTTTTCCTAGGAAATGAAGAAAACAGCACACACTTGCATTCATGCAATTATAACACACTCTGGACACTCAAGCTCTCAGACAGCTTTAAATCTTAGAGACAAAACACAAGCACAAGAGTTAAAGTAGATTCAAGCAATCTGCCACCTGGGGCTCCCTGCTGTGGTCAAAGTATGCAATGGAAAAAAGAGGCACTTGGTGGGACTCATGAATAAGGAAAAAACCACTGGCCAGCTATGGTGGCACACACCTGTAATCCCAACACTTCAGAGGCTGAGACAGGAGGATCTGCTTAAGTTTCAAGGCAGCCTGGGTTACATAAGTGCACTCAAGGCCAGTCTAAACTACATCGAGACTCTTATTTCAAAAAATACAGAGAGAGAGAGAGAGAGAGAAGGAGAGAAGGAAGGAAGGAGAGAAGGAAGGAAGGAAGGAAGGAAGGAAGGAAGGAGAGAAAGAAAAAGAGAAAAAGGGAGAGGAGAAGAAGAGAGGAGAGGAGAAAAGAGACAAGGAGGGAGAGAAAGAAGATCCTCATCATCTAAGGTCCTCACTGAGGATAGCCCTAAGATAAGTCATCTAGTATTTTCTTTTTTTTGTCTTTTTCATTTTTATCGGTACCAGGGATCGAACTCACGACTGCCTGCTTGCAAAGCAGGCGCTTATGCCGCTGAGCTAAATCCCCAGCCCAATCTAGTATTTTCAAGTTGGCAGGAAGAACCAAAAAGCAGGCTGATTTTATGCTCTAGTAATACTGACATCAATAAAATTTTTGAAAACCACAGTAATAATTCAAAAATGCTTTCAAACACATAAACACTGTTTTTCTTTTTGGGGGGGTTGAGGGGTGGGGGGTGGTACCAGGAAGTGAACTCAGGACCTTGCCCTTGCCAGGCAGGCACTGTGTCACTGAGTTCCATCCCCAGCCCTTAAACACTGTTTCTGTCAACTCAGTTTTCTTTCACTCAAAGCAAAATCTTAACAGGAAACATTCTGTGTATATCATATGCATCAGATAGCATATTTTAAGTATTCCAAAGCACTCATGATGATTAAATTAAATGTATGATAAAGATAGCGTTCATTTTACCACCTTTTAAGTTTTTGCTTTATCTTACAATTCAAGTATTTCTAAAGAATCTGAATTTGCAAATGTAAATTCATTAGTAACATATTTTGCGGAAGTATATTCAAAATGAGTTCAAATACATGCCAAGTTTCAACATCAAGGTAAGAACAGAAGTAAAATTACATGCTTTACCTTGTATACACTTGCCACAAGACATTTCCTCTTGTCTCTGTCGCTCCTGAACACAAATAAAAAGCAGAGAATGGGGAAAGGAGGGTACATAAGGTAAATAAGGTTACAGGTTTTATTATTTTACTCTAGAAATCATTTCCTACTTTTTTTGTTTTTTTTTTTCATTTGTTTGGTTGGCTGCCTTTTGTTTGTTTTGAAATAGGGTCTCACTATGTAGCTTAGACTGGCCTCAAACTCACAGCCTCACAGTACTGAGATTACAGGCATGCATCATCACGCCCAGCCATTTCTTCTTATGTAACTATAAATAGCTCTTCTTAAATCTAAATAAAACAAAACTAGATAAATGAAATTTTAACATCTATATATCCTTTCTTCTTATACAGATTTTATATGACGCATTTAAAAAAAAACTTTTTAAAATTTAATTAATGAGCACTGTGCTTTTTTTTTTTTTTGCTTTCTTTTTTGAGAGAGGATCTCGATATGCAATCCAGGCTGGCCTCAAACTGCCTCAACCTCCCAAGTGCTAGGAATAGAGGTAAGCACCACTATGCCAAGCTGCACTGTAATCTTTTAAGGAGGGAAGAATTCACTGTTTAGGATTTTTTTGGTTAAAATGAAATTAATAATCACAACCTCTGTTGCAAATTACATAATAGGGTCAATCTGGAAATATTTTCAATATTGAAAAAACAAAAACAATTAGTAAACTTTCTATTTGGTTGGTTTTTGGTTTTCTGAGACAGGGTCTCACTTGTAGTTCAGGCTGGCTTTGAACTCATTTTATAGTCTAGGCTGGCCTCAAACTCAGGGAGAGTACTAGGGACAGTACTAGGCCTCAAAAATCAGGGAGAGTACTTCTGAGTACGAGGATTACACTACAGCCAGCTGGTAAACTTCATTCTTTCAGAGTCAAAATGCAGTAGAGCTCATTCATATAACAGTGGATTTTACTGAATAGCAGTGATGATGAAAGAATAAAAGAAACTGTTCATAAAAAGAAGCCTACCAACCATTACAGATTCTTTCCATTTCTCATGAATCACTTTAGCCAGATTCAGATCTATATGAACCACACAATCCTCAACTGTTAGAGATCCTTGTGAAGAGAAAAAAAAGAAAGCTTAATCATTACTCATTATACATTAGAAGAAAATCATACACACTGTACAACTAATTTGCGATATTAATTTGTTTCTCTTTTCTACCTCTACTAGGACATCTTTGTATATATGCCATTATTTTCACACTTCTTAATGGTATAATTATACAAAACTTCAAAATTAATCTAGGTTATTCATTTCCTAGTCTGACCATGTTCTAACCACTGATTCATTTCCATTAGTTAAGGCCTTTCAATAAGGCTGTTCTATGGTTTTTCTTTCCCAGTTCTTGAAATCAAACCTGTGACTTCATGCATGCTGCAAGGTCTCTAAGTCACATCAACAGCACTTTTTAAGCTGTATTTTGAGACAAGGTCTCACTAAATGGCCCAAAATGGCCTCAAACTTGCAATATGCCTGCCTCAGCCTTCCAGGTAGCTGGGATTACAAGTGTGCATCATCCTACCTAGCAAGAATTAATGCTGGCACCAGATGATACGAGTTCCTCTGTACAAACAAGTATGAGGAAAATCATAAAGCAAGTTTTAATTATGTATGTGTGATGGATTAAAAACATGCAGTAATCTACTTCTCCAATTACATTTTTTAAAAATACTCTAGAAATAAACTGTGTCAAAGTACTATGTAAAGTGCAACAACACAAATTACTTTTACATTTTAGTTAACGTGAAATAATTTTATAATTGAAGCTTCTGCATTCCAGTTACACAAAGATACACATGTAGATAATCTACCTTTTCCTTACCTGAATCAATACCAACTGGACCAAATAATTCATGAAGTTGAAAAGCCAGTTCAGGGGGTAATGCCAATTCCAGACAGTCTATGGTCAAAGATTTGGCCATCATTGGTGTGGGATTCAGTAACTCAATTTTGTCTTCTTCACCAATTCCAGCTGACAAACTTCCTTCCATTAGAATTTTCTCCATTTCCTGTTCATCTTCATTCATAAATTCTTCTGTATCTACAAATTTCTCAAAATCTCTTAGAAGATTTTCACTTTTCTTTATGTCAAAATTCTCTGTAAAGTGAACTTCTTTATTTAACTCAAGATCTGAAGTGCTTGCTACACAGTTTGGAGTATCAGACAAATTTAAAGGTGAATGTATAGCATCTCCAGCCTCTGTGGCTACTAGACTATTCTTTATTTCACTTAAATCATTAGGTTTAGGGGATTTTTGAACAGCTGGAAAAGAATGATTAAAGTTACATAAGTCAGAAAATTCTGCCTGACTGTTAGGAAGTACTGCATCATTACTCTTTACATCTACAGTAGCAGCAGGAAATGTATTTATTATTTCAGGATTTTCAGGAGTTATACCTTGTATTTCTGCCTGCTCTGAGTTTCCCTTTTCTGTATCCCAGGTAGGCTGTGCATTACTGTTATTGGTGCTATTTCTGTGAAACTCTGGCACAGAATTAGAATCTTCTAAGGTGCCTTTTTGGCTAGTAACCTCCTTCAACAAATCAGATCCCAAAGAAAATGGCCCAAATTGTGGCTTACCACATGGTTTTCGGAAATTCCCAAATTCTGTATCCTCACACAGTTTAATGTCAGAGTCCAACAGAAGGCTTGTAGTCCAGATAATATCTTTATTACACCTCTCATATAAGTCTTTCAGGGCTTCTAATGAAAAGGATCCAAATAGTTTACAAAGAATGTTAAGATTTTCAGATTCATCAATACTGGTAAGCTCATCTTCCTCAACAAACGTGCTTTTATCATGCATTACCCTATATGGAATTGTTTGTTGAACATTTGCTTTTGTGTTAGTACCGAAAGCTTTCGGTTTAAATCCATCCGATCTTCCTGTTAACATTTTGATAGAATCTGAAACTCTGATTTTATTCCTTTCTATTTTCCATATGAGGGCAAAATCCTGTGGGTCAGTCTGGGTACACGTACCTACTTCTCCTTCAGGGCCTGTTTTAGACCTTTCCCCTGGGAAGTCAGCTAACATCTGTGGTCCTAGTCCTCCAGAAGCCACTGCTACACTGCTAGTAAAAGAAAGAGGCAATGTGTGTGACCCAGGAATCTGCTTATTTAAGTAAGTCTGATTCTCACAGGTCATTTCCCTGGGCATCTCAGAACCCGGCAGAGTAGAGGTACCCAACATTTTTAGTTCTTCAAGGCTTGTACCCCAACAGGTCTCATGTGCTGGGTACAAGGATATTTCATTTATAATGTTATTAGTTCCAAATTCTATCTTGGATTTACTTATATCAACCTTTGGCATTCTTGATCTGTGTTCTCTCTGAGCTAAAGAATCACATGGCCAGTCACCAATAATGCTGAATGAGTTTTCTTCAGTAGGTTTAAAAGTTTCGTATTTATAGCTACTGAACAATTCTGAAGGATCATCACACTGTGACTCCTTTGCACTTTCCTGTGAAGATCCTTGCTGCTGGACAAGATCTGTATTCACAGATACACTATTATCTAATACTGTGCATGACTGTGGGCAATTAAACTTTTTGTCACTTTGTGGAGAAGCTTTTTCAGTTTTCCGGTTCCTTTTCATCCTCTGACCAATAGTCTTCTCAACTGGCCAATCACCAACAAAATTTGATAGCTCAAGTCTTGGAAACTTTTCTTCAGATGATCTGCTTTTTTGTTTCCCAACAGCTTTTTTCTTTACTGTGATTCTTTCTTCTAATATTTCACCAGTTGGAGATTTTTCATTTTGAAATGGTCCCATGTTTCCAAAATCAAATTCATCCTGATTACCTTCCCTGCAGCAAATAGTAGGTGATATTCTCTCTACAGGGCTATCTGAACTGGTTTCAGTACATTCTTTCCTATAGGTTATTACTAATACCTTTTCTTTTTCCCTCTTGTCCGTTGCTTGAACTCTGCTTTCAGAGTCAGAAAGACTTGCTTGAACTCTGCTTTCAGAGTCAGAAAGACATGCGTCTGGAGTTTCCTGAATAAAAGTACTCTGAGTGCTATGATTGATACCACTTAAATCTTCTCTTCCTTTGTCTGAATCTTCATGAGAAAGACATGTAACATTCTCTGGTAACAAGGTTTCTTCAGTCACTTCGAGACTCTTCTCTTCAATGGACTCTAGGTGTGGCAAATATGAAGACAAAACATTTTCTTCTTTTTCAGAGGTATTGTCTTCATTGTCTCTTGAGCTGTAAGATTTTTTTTTAAATATCATAAGAAAGTCTCTCACTGTTGTTATGAACACTATGAGTTAAAGAACTATGTGACTTACCTTGCACACTTAACACACTTTTTTTCTTTTTGAGATAGGATCTCACTATGCAGTTCAGGCCGGCCTTGGGCTCACTTTGTAGCCCAGGCTGGTCTGGAACTTGCAACTATCCTCCTGCCTCAGCCTCCTGAGTGGTACGATTACAGGAGTGCACCACCACACCTGATTTACACACATTCTTTAAAAAAAAATAACTACATTAAAATCATAAATGTCATAGTTCAGTGATATATAATGACATATAGCTCACAGGCAGAGTGCCTAGCGCGTGCAAGGCCCTGGGTTCAATTTCCTTGCTGTAATAACAATATCTGGCTTAATGCTTGGCATATATGAAGCAAACCTTTTTAACTGGAAAGGAAACATCAGTTTTTCAGTTAAGGTGCTCATTATGCATTAAATAGGAAAGTTAAGGCTCTGAATTTCTTCCTAGAGCAGGATATCACCTCCTCACTCCTGTAAACCTATGTAAGAGTAGCACAACACTGGGTTTCCCTTGTATCTATCCACTACTTGTGAAAGCAAGCTTCACGTACAAAGTCACAAAGCACCAATCAACATAATGTGTATGATTATGAGAAATAAGAGAAAGGAAGAAGAGCTCTCACTTGAGCTATCACTTGTTAAATGTTTAAAAACAACCTGGGTGTCAGATTCAGAGCACTTTTGCAGAGTCATTATACTTTTTTCTTATTCAATCTGTCAACTCATCTGTCTTCCTTCCGTCCAAGAACTCTCAAAATTCCAATTCTTTTCTGGGTACCTTCCCAAGAAAATTAAAAGCATCATACCACAGAGATATATGTGCACCCATGTTTATAGCAGCACAACTTGTTTTGAGGTTTAGTCCCACTATGTAGTTTAGGCTGCCTTTGCATTCACTATGTAGCTCAGGGTGGCCTCAAATGATTCTCCTGCCACATTTTTGGGGGGGGGGGGTGTAACAGGGATTGAACTCACAACCTCGTACTTGCCAGGCAGGCGCTTATGCTGCTAAGCTAAATCCCCAGCCCTAGCAACACAATTTGTAATAGCCAGATCTTGGAAATAAACACCCACTGACTGAGAAATGTATATAAAAATATGGTATTTTTATACAATGGAGTACCACTCAGCCATAAAGAAGGTCAAACTGGAGTTCTATAAGTAAATGGATGCAACTTGAGACCATACTCATTAATGAAATAAATGAGACACATGTAGTGTGAGAAGCTAAAAGAAAAAACATATACACGTATTTATAGAATAGTGAAGATGGTTATACTATTGACTTCTCTGAGTTCACTGAAGAGAAAGATTTGTGCTACTCATGTTCAAACAATTGAAAGCATTATGTCTTGTGCTCTGGCTGAGTGATTTGGGTATGACAATGCACACTGTATATACCATTGTTACCCCCTGACTGATGTGTCTTTAAATTCTGTTGTAGCTTTTTTTCTTCTTGTTCTCCTTTAAATAAAATAGGTTTGGGAGACACACACACACACACAAAAAACAATTCTTCCATAAAGTCTTCATAAGTGAAATCATACTTAAAGTTTTTCATGTGCCATATGTTATTCTATACCTTTCACAGTCTTATAATCCATTTGACAGCCTTAGGAGTAGAGTATATCTCTGACATTTTAGTAATGAGCTAAAGTATAGAGAGATTCTGTAACTGCAAAGATTCCAAAGGTTAGGGATCTGAATCCAGGACACATAGCTGAAGTCCATGCTCTTAGCCACTCTGGCACACTGCTTCACATTAAACAGACATTTATAAATTTTCCTCTTCCCCGCTCTCAATTTCTTTTTAACAAAGACTTTCATGCCTTGCCATTGAAAAATATGGCACTTCACACTTCAACTATATCTAAATTCTTATTCATGTATTTGTTCAATTGTTCATGTGTTCTAAGTACTTTATAGAATCAGTACAGATATGGTTGGAACCAGTCCTCCAAAGACCCATGTGCCAAAGTCCTGGTCCTCTGGATAGCGCTCCCAAGAACTGGCGAAAGCAGGAGGACCTCACAGAAAGCCTGAGTGGGTAACTATGAGTGCACCCCTAAAGGGACTGCCTCTTCGTCTCATTTGCTTCGTGGACATGAAGTGAATGGTTTGCTTCTGCCATGCTACACAGTCACACCACAGGTAAAAGCAACTGAGCCAACTGATCAGGGACCAGAAACTCTGTAACTGTGGGTCATAGCAAGTCTTTTCTGTTAATAAGTTGGTTATCTCAAGTATTTTGTTAGTGACAACATGCTAACTAGCACAAGTACTTTCCCAAATTATAAACTTCCAAAGAGTCATGACTTGTATTAGTAAAAGTAAACTATGAATAATTAGTTTTTATGAAACCAGTTTACGAGTATTTTCACTAAAACATTAGAAAATTAAGAAGCAATATGGAAACCAAAATAGTAATAGTAAGGAAATAAGGGAAACAATGTAACAAGGATTATACTATATTCATAGTATAATCACAGATGTACAAAACCCAAGTACAATGAAAAAACTCTCATACCTCTCTGAACTTTGACTTCTCTTGTTAACTTATTTTCAGCTAAATCCAGATGAGACTGTACATACCCATTTAGAAATAACAAGTCTATTTGTTGGAAATAACAAAAGTCTAATTTTTAAAATTAATTGCACTGATTTCGTATGCTGCAAAAGTTACCATTTTTTAAAAAACAGTTTCAAAGTAAGTTTTTGGAAATAAGGCATTTTAACTTACCTGGGACTTTGGCCTTCACAAGAATATGCACACAACTCAATACATTCAATTTTCTCTGGTACTGAAGAGCTCATGATTATAGGCACCGAAACAAAACGCTGATAGTTTTCCAACATTCTTGTTATTTTTTCTTTGCTTATCCCATGAATGTTTCGCCTGAAAAAAACGAAGGAACAAAAGTCTACGTGAATTACTGATAACTGAATTCAAAGGAAAAATAAAAAAAGAATATATAATGTCCAGGGGAATGCCGACACATTTCTTTTTTTTTATAATGCTACCGCTTAAACTCAAGGCTTTACACGTCACCCAATCACTCTACCAGTGAGTTTTACAAGCCTCATTAATAATACATTTCTAACATAAAACAATATCCAAACCGGTTTATTATGACATAACATGTTGGGGACCACAAATTTACAATGGCTAATTTTGCAAAGTCCCTATAGGATAAAATGGAGGTTTGGGATTATAAGTACCACCCATCTGAGATTTCCCATTGACTCTTCTAAGCATAAAATCATCTATGGCCTCTTGAGTCACCCCAGGATTATACTCCAGGACAAGATCCTTCTTCATATGATCATCTACACCTTCTTCAGTCTCAGTCTTCTGCCAAACTGTAATCCCTTGCTAGCCTCACCTATCACTATTTACATCTAATAAATAGTGGCTGCTTGGGAAGTGAAGGAGAACCTATCTGGAGATACTCACTTGATGCATTATTATACTTGCCTCTGTCTTTTATTTTTTCTCACTATACTCTTATAACGGACAATTGTGACTCTTAGCCAAGCTCCTGATGATAACATATACTATGTGATTCTAATTTCCATTCTATCAGGCTTTCTTTTCCAAACACCCTTTACCAATTTAAGAAAAACTAGGTTCCAATAACTAAAAGAAACTGCTCTTAAGCTTTGCACAAAATCTCTAAAGGGTCAGGCATGGCAGTGCATGCCTACATTCCCAGTTCTCAGGAGGTTGAGGCTGGAGGACTGCCTTGAGTTCTAGGCCAGCCTGGACTACACAGTGAGATTAAGGCCGGCCAGCCAGAATTACAGATCGAGACACTGTCTCAAAAAAAAAAAAAAGCCCAATTCCTAAGAATTTATAATCTGCTAAACAGTCATTTCAAAGCTTTAGTTAATTAGAATTTAATGAGTATAAACATCCCACTACAGAGGTTTTTGCTTATGCCAACATGGCAGACTAGAGTACTCAAAGGTGCCCTTATGTCACAATAAAACTAGATGCAATGTAAACTAAAATCAAACATATTATTAATGTTCAAATGGGAAGCTTGTTATTTGTCCATTTACTAATGTTAGCTTATTTCTTTGTGTTAATGAGTACATACATAGTTGAACTTAACATATGGGAATCTTAGGTGTTAAACTAAGGGTGTTTTCACTCATTATACATCTGGATTTGTATCTATTCAGAGGCCAGCTGTGTGGTTTAATCCCTCAAGACGCTTGTCTTAATGAAAGTATTTCACTTGAAACTCTCTTATTCTGGGTTGGATTCAGAGCTCTGTGTCTGAATCCCAGATATAATGAGCATTTGCCTCTGACGAGAAATCTGACTTCCATATTTACCTACCTCAATCTTGTCTGGTTTCAAATCACAGAGAAGCAAAGAGATAGAAAATATGAAAGACAGGTTAAGAAACAAAGGGTAGAGCAAAAAGGTCTATTACCATCCATTCAAAGTCCCAGGAAGATAAGAGAGTGCATAGGACAAAAGCAATTTAAAGAAAAATGCTGTTTTTCAGAACTGAAGAAAGACAACAACCCCAATTTTAGAACTCAAACAAACTCCAAACAAGATGAAATCCATAACCAAAAACACAGTACTGAAAGTGTCATTCACCAAAGACAAAAAGATGAATATTAAAACCAAAAATGTTTGTAAAACTTTTTGAGCTACTTGTCTACAAACATTAATAAAAATAGAAATGAGAAGAGAATTAAATGTAATCTTCCATAATGGAAATGTCAGTCAGTCTAGAATTCATACAGCAAAAAGTATCTGACAAGAATAAGGACAATGAAAGGATCTTCACATTAAAATTTTTAAAAAGGGTTTCACAAAAAAACCTCAAAAAAAGTCTGACACCAACCAGACCTTTACTGGTTTCTTAAGCATCAGGCAGAGGGAAATTTCCAAATGAAAGGTCTACAATGCAAAAAAAAAGGTAAAGCAGTAACAATACAAGTAAATAAAAACAAGCGTTGTCTGTATTAATTGGACAATGATCCCGGGTAAACTGGAAGGGAGGTATCAGAAAATATTTAAAGTCCTTGTATTTGAGGAAGATGGCCAGAAAATGGCTTAACTTTAAAGTTTACATGATAAAAATTATAAGGTAAGCACTAAATAAAAGCATAGTGCATCTAATTATTGCGAAGAAAAAAAAGGTAATATAGATTTGATTTTAAAGATCCAAAACAAAATATAATAGAAAAAAATTCCAACTGCACAATTTTCTGTGCTAGATCACAGAACAGGCTGGGGATGTAGCTCAGTGATAGAGCACTTGTCAAGCATACACAAAGCCCTAGGGTCAATCCCCAGCCCTGTAAAAACAAAAAGGATATTGAAATGTTAAAAGTAAAAATATTAAAAAGGGTATATAACATTCAAATACTAAAAGGTAACTGGTATAATTCTATCAATATTAGACAAATTACACCTCGTAACAAAAATTAAAAGATAAAAGGAAATCACTAGGCAAAGGATAAAAATTTAAATTAATTAAGATAATATCAAAATCTTAAACTCTCATAAACTTCAATAAATATCTGCAGAATACATAAAGCAAACAGGTAAACTGGAAGGGAGGTAGCAAAAAATATTTCAAAGTCCTTTGTATTTATGAGGAAGAAGCTAGAAAATGGCTTAACTAAAGTTTACATGATAAAAATTGTAAGATAACCACTAAAAAAAGCATACTGTATCTAACTATTGGGGGGAAGATACAGATTTGATTTTAAAAATCCAAAATAAAACACAATAGAAAAAATTCCAACTGTTACAATAATAGGCAATCTATTAAGGAAAAACTGACATGTTCAAGATAACAGAGATCTTTTTCAACCTTTCTCCCACCAAAAGATTTCATCATTCCTCTCCAAAATACTAATCAATTGGGCAAATTAAAAAAAAGGCTTGGTGATGTATGCCTGTAATTCTAGCACTTAGAAGGTTGAGGCAGGTGTACTGCTGTGAGTTTGAGGGCAGCCTGGGCTATATAATGAGCTCAAGAACAGGCCAGGCCAGCCAGACCATACAGCAAGACCCTGTTTCCTAAATAATTAGTATGCATTCTTATAAAACACAAATGGAACACTTATTAAAAAGTAACATTTAATGAGGCCACAAAATGTATTTAAAAATACCAAGAGTTCAGGCATGGTGGTACATGCTTATAATCCCAGCACTCAGAAAGGGGAGGCAGGATAGCAGCAAGTTTGAGACCAAACTCAACTACACAGTAAGTTCAAGGTCAGCCTGAACTGCACAGCAAGATCTTGTCTCCAAAAACAAAAGCAAAAACAGAACCTCCCCCAAAGAAGATCAGACAATTAGTATCATGCAAATCTCACAATCTAAACTACTACAATAAAGCTGAAAATCAGTCTTTTAAAAAAGGTAAACATCCAAATGTTAAGGAATTTAAACACAGTTCTAAGTAACTCAAAAGTTAAAAGAATAAAATTAACCATAAAGCAATTTAGACAACAAATAGTAACAAAAAGAGACAAGATTACATATTAAATTCTGAGAGTAGATAAAGAACCACACAGGGAAATTTACGGTATCCAAATGACCAAAAAGAAAAGACTGTATTAAAATTCTAAGAATAGATAAGTAGCACGTTGGAAAGTATATGACATCAAATGATGGTAGAAAATAATTCTTCAGGTAAAAGAAGTTCTTAAAATAACAGAATAAGCAAAGCAAATTATTTTTAAAAGGCAAAGAGCAGAATGAAAAGAAGTAAAAAAGAAACATAAAACTTACAGCAGAAAAAGATCGAGTGAGTCAAGAGTTGTTTATTTGGGTGGGGAGCCTAGTAAATAAAGCCAATCACTGGTGAAAATGATCAAGAAAAAAATGAAGACAAAGTAAACACATTAAGATTGAACAGGAAACCTTAACTGTAATGTAGTAGAGATGTACATGGCAAGGACATTATAATTGTTTTAATAAAACTTTAATAACTTTGATATGATGGGAAACTCCAGCTGAACCTTCTCATAAAGAAAACACCAGATTCAAAGTTTACCAAGTAAATTCTATCAAATATTCAAACCTAAAACTCCAAAGGAGAAAAGAAAAAATACCTCCCAATTCATTTTATGAAAGCAAAACAATGACATTTAAGTCAGGCAAGGAAGATCAAGAAGGAAAAATCTAAAGGTCAATCTTACTCTTTTATATAGATGCAATACAGACATAAAAATCCTAAATGGAATATAGGAAAACGAATCCAGTAATGTATCAAAAGGATAATGAAAAGGAATTAAGTACTGATATATATTACAACAGGGATAAACTACAAAATATTACACTAAGCGAAAGATGCCAAACATAAGAGCCCACATACTACACAATTCCACTTATATACAACATCCAGAATGAGAAAAACTGTAGGAAGAGAAAACAGATGAATGGCTGCCCAAAGGAGGGAGGAACTGGGAGTAAACACTAGCAGGTGTGGGATTTCTTTTTACTGAAGTGTGAATGTTCTGGAATTAGTCACACAACACAAAAAATGTTAGGCTGTCCTTTAGTTATTACTGAAATTACTTAAAATTACCAAGAAGAAAATACCCTGACTAAATTTAAGCTCGGGCTATCTCTAAGGAAATATGGAAGACACAGCAAAAAATACTATATTCCATGTCCTGAATAACAATTTTTATTCAATTAAAGAAACCAAATAAATAAATAAATAAATAAGCCTGGGTGGTGGGAGGGTAAAATATTTGGACATTTGGATATTTTTTTATCTTTTCAATTTCTATCTCCATTTTCTAGTAAATCACTAGCAAGTCCCTGCCAGAAGCACACAGCTCAACTGTGCCAAAGCCTAGGACCTGCTCTAATCTCAGATACTAATGCATCATTAAGAGGAAATAAAGTACTGAGTATATTGAGACAACAAATTTTAGAAACAAAGTTACACATGTAAAACTGGGGAAAAAGCAAACAATATCAAATTTGCTGTCAATTTTTAAGTGGCAAACCTGTAATACAGTCAATATTGCTTCATTCGTCATTTATAAAGGAAAAAAATCTAAATGGACTTTGCACCATGAAATAAAAACATGTTAGAAAGCCTCCAAGTTTTACCTTGCAAGTTCCTTTGGTTTGAACTTCCACCATGTGTCTGGTTCCCGGAAAAGGACTTTATATTTGTGTTTCTGTGACTACAAACAAAACCAACAACATTTTAAAGTAATTATTTTCATAAAATTAATCACATTATTTCCAAGCTTATAGCATGTCAAAAATGAAAGAACAAAGATTTTTTTTGGTACATATGTTAAAGTGATAAAACCTACAATAACCTGTAACCTGGCAATTAATATCCAGTGTTTTTTGAGGCAGGGTTTCATTACGTGGTTCAGGCTGGCCTTGAACTCACTGTGCTCCCTGATAATAATCCTGCCCTCAGGCTCTGGAGCACTGGGATTACAAGTATGTACCACCACACCCAGCTTTAAACAGAATTGTGATATGGGCCTTTGTATGTGCATGGAAGCCTGAAAAGATTCTAAAAACAATATTAAAAGCATTTACCTATAGCAAAGAGGACTTCAGGCATTTTTTTTCTCTTTTTCAGAGTTTGAATATTTATCTTATATATGCATTAACTTTTATAATTTTACAACTACTTCAGAGCTTGGGATGTAAGGAAGTGACAGAGGGCTCATCTACTATGCAGGGCTCTGGGTTTAATCCCCAGCACTGCTAAATTAATAAAGACATGACATTTTTAAATTCTGTCAAATAATACGTTTTTCTGCCAGCTTGCTCTTTACTCCATTTCCTTGCCACTTAGGGGCCTATTTCCCTGCTCCCTTCTGAACGGGAATGAAGAATAGGTTTGCTGTGTTTGTTTTGTTGTTTTAAATGAAAGAGAAGTGGGAAGAAATAAATATGTGACAGAGATTGTATGTGACCTACAAAACCTAAAATCCTTACTTGCACTTAACAGAAAAGTAAGCCTACCAATAAAAAAAAAACCAGCACACATCATGCTATTACAGAATCCAGGGTGGTATGAAAGTAAAAAGTAACTAACTCAGCTATGCAAAAAAAAGCCAGGCATGGTGATAGCACACTCTAATCCCAGCTACTGTGCGGAAGCTGAGGCTGGAGGACCGCAAGTTCCAGTCCTGCCTGGACAGCTTAGCAAGACACTGTCTCAAAACAGGACTGGAGTGCAGGGTACAAAAAGAGCAAGTGCACTGCCATCCAGGCCAGCCTGGATAGTGGGAGGAGTGCGAGTGCTCCGGGCTGGGTATTACAAGGAACCTGGCAAACGGAGGGAATTGGAAATGGTGGTGTTTTCAGAATTGCTCAGAACAGCATTTTTTTTTAAACTGAGTAATAAGGGATCACCAAATTTGGGTTTCGTTTGTTTTGTTGAGACAGTGTTGCACTATGCAGTTCAAGCTGGCCTTAAACTCTTAACGTAGGCCAGTCTGTCCTCAAACTGAAGGCCATCAATCCACGTGTCAGCCTTCTAAGTGCCTGGATTACAGGTGTGCACAACCATAGGACCAACAAATTCTAATTCCTCAAGTAAGAGTATGAAGGCGTATACGTGTATATACATACATACCTAAAAAAAAAAAAATTTTTTTTTTCAGATAGTCTTGCTTGTGTTAAACTCATTATATTGTCCAGGCTGGCCTCAAACTCCCAGTGATTCTCCTGCCTCAGCCTCCTAAATACTGAGATTACAGGTGCACTACCACACCAGCTTAATAGTAAAATTTAATACTACTAGCTTTCCATGAAAGATACCAAAACACAAAACAGTCTTAGATATTAAGGTTTTAATTCTCAATATTTAAAAGCTAAATAAACTTATAATTATGGAAAACTCAGCAATATTATTATTTTGCTCATTTCATTAAAGACCAGAGAAAATTGAGTTAAAGGTAGACCAAAATTCTGAGATTTTCAAGTGCTTGATAGTCACTTATATAAAAACTAGTATCAGTCAATGATTCCAAACGCAGTATTAGCCCAGGCACGGTGGCACACACCTATAATCCCAGCATCCCAGCATTTGGGAGGCTGACATAGGAAGATTGCTGAGTTTGAGGCCAGCTTGTACTACAAAGTAAAGTCAAAGCCAGTCTGAACTGCATAATGAAACCCTGTCTCAAAAAGGAAAAAAAAAAAAAAAACTTCAATATTAGAAATTTATAGTACAAACCAAAATAACATATGGTTTCATTTCCCATGCTTGTAGGTTTGTATTATCAATTATGATTGGTGATATCTTCTTCTCAAATGCTTCTTTCGCTGAAAAATAATAGCAAATGACAAATCATTTTAATATTTTTATTTTGTAAGTATTTAATTTGAAAACCACAGATATTTACAAATTCTACACACTATCTGACATAACTATCACTTCTGAGAACATGAAAAACTAAAGCATAGGTAAAAGTTGAATAACAAATGCAAATAAATACTATAGTTATGTAATAATCAGAGAAAAATTATATCATGGTATATAAAGCAACATGGTATCCTAGATTAGATTATGCAAATGGAAAGGGCATTAGTGCCAGGCATGGTGGTGCATACATGTAATGCCAGTACTTGAAGGACGAGACAGGCAAACTGCATGAGTTCAAGGCAAGCCTGGGCTACACTTCACATTCAAGATCAGGCTGACACAGTAAGATCCTGCCTCAAAAAACCAAAATTAAAGGGCGGAGGGGGACCTAGCAAAAAAGTTAAAATCCAAATTAAGTCTACAGTTTAGTTAATAGTAATATACCGATGTTAATTTCTTAGTTTTGACAAATCTACCATCACTACACCTAAGGTGTTAACATTAGAAGACAATGGGTGAAAGGCATACAGAGGCTCTCTATACCACCTTTGCCAAGTTTTCTCTAACTCTAAAATCATTGAAAAATAAAATATAAACACAAACAAAAAACAGACACAAAATAATGATCTAAAGTAAAACATCACTAAAAAAATGGTAGACTTAATAAGCAAATTAAGTAATGGAGCTGCATACAAAATCAACACTCAAAATTCAATAGCCTTCCTGTACACGAATAACAAACTCACTGAGAGACAAATCAGAGAAACCTCTTTCACCAAAGCATCCAGAAAAATGAAATATCTAGGAATCAATTTAACAAAGGATAGAGAACACCTCTATATTGAAAAGGACAGCACTCTGGAAAAAGAGATTGAAGAGTATACTTAAAATGTAGATATCACTCTCAACATTACTCAGAATTTCCTCCACACTTACCACGATTATGGTTCCATTCATGTGCTTCTTCTAAGTACTTTACATCAAACTGGTATTGCCCATTTATATAAAAATAATCATCAGTACTAAGAATAATTCCAGTTGGATTATCTTGTTGCAAAGTCCTGTTAATGATAAAGATGATTATTTTTATTAGTCATATATAACCTGTATGACCCCAAAAAACTGACCTAAACCAATTCTATTTTGATTTATGCAAATTATTTACATAAATCTAGAGTTAACCATCTACATTTTAAAACTGACAAACTTTGTTTTGTTTTGCTTTTTGTGATGCTAGGGATTAAGCTGAGGGCCTGCCATATGCTAGGCAAACATGTTTCCACCTAGCTACATCTTGTCGCTTTTCTAAATGTTATTCTTAGATGGAAGTCTTGCTAAACTGCCCAAGCTGATTTCAAACTCACAATCCTTCTGTCCCAGCTTCCTTAACAGCTAGCTAGATTACAGGCCTACACATTCAACCTGAATTTAATTTTTATTAGTATCTGTTAAGAGGTAGACATTGTTTTAAAAACTGGGCATTCACTGATGGACAGAAAAGAAAAATTCTCGAGGGCCTGGGATTTAGCTCAGTGGCATGAGAGCCTGCAGAGCAAGCACAAGGTCATGAGCTTGATCCCGGGACCCCTCCTCCCCAAAAAAAGAAATTTTCTTTCACTCATGAAGCTTATATTCTAGTGAATGTTCACTACACGTTGACTCTTATTTATCCTCTTGGAACTGTTCCCTTCACCAAAAAATAAATAAGTATTCCCTTCTCTTCTTTTCCTTTTAGATGGTACATCTGGCAATATAAATCATAAAACCGTTGCCACATGCTGAGACCCCTTTCAACTATTCCCAGCTTTTCTTCTTCCCTTAAATGCTTCAATATCAATGGTTCCTTTCCCTTTGTCTTCTACTCCCACAGGACAACAAAATGGCTCTTTAAAATATAGACTCCAGCCTGGTTTGGTGTCTCCACAGGAGTAATCCTAGCACTCCGGAGGCTGAGGCAGGAGGATCATTGAAAGTTCAAGGGCAGCCTGGGTTACAAAGCGAGTTCAAAACCAGCGTGAACTGCATAGCGAGAGCAGATCTCAACTCTCAACACCTTCTTTCTAACACTCCAAAAGCCTCATTTTCATGCTTCATTTTCCTTGAGCTCAAAAGCTAGCTTAATACTGTGGACCATTCTCACTGGGAAAACCCAGTTTACGTGGCCACACTATTCAGTTATTTCTCTCTTCTTTGAGAAACATTGTTCCTACTTTGTGCTAAGTATTTCTCTCTCTTCCCATTCACAAATGTTAGCTGCCTATGATTTGAAGGCCCTCAAAATCTAATTCTATAAATCTCTCTCAAGACTATTACCCAGGCCCAGGATTTGGCTCAGTGGCACAAGAGCCTGCCTGGCTCCATCCATGTTACAAAAAAAAAAAGACTCTACTACAGCTTAAGGTATTGCCGTCATTCCAATCTCTTTCATAAAATGTAACAGTATAAAACATGTAATATTGAATTGTTTTAATATTGTCATTAAGTCAGTAAGAAAAGCCTATGATACCTCTACAGAAGAATACGGTTATAAAATGCATCAAAATATGTGGAAATTTACAGAAAGTAAATCTACACAAAAGGCCAGGATTTAGCTCAATGATATAAGCACCTGCATGGCAAGCATGAGGTCATGAGTTTGATCCCCGGCACCAAAAATAAATAAATCTAGACAAACCAAAGCTATCGAAAAACAACTAAAAATGCATGAACAAAGTGCATTCTCTATATATCTATGCATACTTTCTAAGACTATATATATCTAGACTAAATATAAAAGACCTAAGTAAAAATTGAGGAATATAAACAGAATGTGAGGGAGACAGGAAGAGAGACAGAGACAGACAGAAAACTATCAAGTAAAATATGTCAGGTATAAACCTCCTGGAATTTAAAGACTAAGAAGGGTGAGAAGGAATTAAGACAACCAGCTTCAACACTGTTGAAGGAGTGTCATTGAAACCATAACAAGGCAAACTCTAACCCTAACCCCGGTCCCTAGCTCAAGGCACTCACAACCCTCCCTTAACCATAAAGCAGACATAAGTAGAGATGAGAAAGTAACTGAGGATGCCAAGTTTTGGGACAAACACATCTCTCAAAGTGTGAAGCTCTCTCACTACCAATGTTCATCCTACACTCTCTTCCTTCAAATAACATTTTTAAAAGCATTATTTAACAACATAGTATATACCAAATTTCAACCAACAGTAGAATTCATGTATTTAAGACTTCACTTCTTTTGTTGTGGGGGGTTTTTGTTTTTTGTTTTGTTGTCTGTTTGAGATGCGGGTCTCACCATGCAGTTCAGGCTGGCCTTTAACTCACTTTGTAGCCCAAGCTGGCCTCAAACTCAGCAATCCTTCTGCCTCAGCCTCCCAAGTGCTGGGATTACAGGCGTGTACCACCACATGCAGCTTAAGACTTCATTTTTATAAGTTAAAAATCATTATGACTTTTAAAATCCATGATCAAAGTTGAATTTCATCTTTCCTGCATTCAAAAAGCTATGTCTGTTGATTTCAGAAGCTCAAATTCTTAAACCATCTTTCATTTTTTTTTTTCTATTCACTCTCAAAAAGTAATAGGGAGGCAAAAGTTCAAAGAAAAAAAAAACTTGTGGAAAAAAACATTGCTATTAGCTAAACGCTAGAAAAACTAGTAAAAAATACTTCAAAGGTTATGAAATATCTCTATTAAATAAAATATGCTAGATGTTCACATTATCTGTTCACACTTATGCATTATATTTTTTAAAAACTTAATTAAAATCTCATACCTTGCCAGGAAAGATTTTCCTGATCCTGGAAGCCCTCTGAGAAGAACAAGCACTAGTCCAACGTAAGTTGTCTTCTTTCTTACAACCTGAGAAACAGCAGCCTCTTGTATTTGAAAAGCACTTGCTCCCTCTTGATTTCGCCATACTTGTGGTGGGGAAGTGTGAGAAATGACTGAGTGTGGAAACGTGTAGCTGACAGGTCTCCAGTGCGCAGCTGGGGTTACGATGGGAGCTATAAAGCCATGGTTTCCTTGAAAGAGGTCAAAAGTGGGAATCATTGGATTCCACATTGGTGGTGGAGGAGGAGGAAGCAGTAAAGGGACAGGATGAAGTACTGGGCAGTAATTCACATTCTTCTCCTTCGGTGGCAGTTCAGTATGTTTGTGCAGTTTGAAATTAAACACTTCAGAAGGTACAAAAACACCAGAGATAGAAACAGATTTCTGACCCTCACCTGTACCTGCTAAGTCAAGCTCAGGATTTTGCAGCACAGTAAGGTTTAAAGGACCCTGAGGTACATTGGCATCCAAATCTACAGGGGCTGGAGAGAGCTGAGTCTCAACACAGTTGGAATCTAAAAGCACCTTCTGTCTTTGATTAAGACTGCTACAATCCACAATAGAGTCATCTGCGAGATTTAAAGAACCACTGAGAAGAGAATCTTCTGAATAGCTATGTTCCAGTGTTAATGTGTTATCCTTCATAAAACTTTTGGCCTCATTCAAAACTGAATGTGAAGTTAATGGTTTTGAATTTAATGCAGAGGCAGAAATCTCTGAATTTTCACTGTTCAAATCTAAATTTTGTGTAGAAAGAATAGTTGTCATACTATCTGAATGTGAATTTGTAAACTGACTGGAATTATTAAGACTATTAACATCTTGCAAAGGCAAAACTGATACTTGGTCATCAGAAGACGTGTTCAACTTCTCAAAAGCATTCTCTATTAAGGAATCCAAGTCGTCGGTTAGCTGCATATCCAAAACTGAATTCAGTTTTGAATCTTCACTCTCTTCTTTATGTGGACACTTTTCCATTATTTCACTTTCTGTTTCTCTTAGCTGGTTCTCAGAAGCAACAGAGGCTTTTGAAGATGGTTCTTCTACCTTGGTATCAGTGGCAGATAATTCTAACAGACAGTCCATGGCATTTTCAACTGCACAAGAATAACAACAACAACAAAAGTAAGATATAACTTTCTTGAAAAAAAGCTAGATATAACCTTATTAAAAGGAAAAATAATGGATTTTGGTGCTGAATGTAATACAGGAAGACTGGTAATATTCAAGTCATTTTTTAAAAATTACTATTTTGTTAATAATACACCAAAGTCTACATTACTGAAAAGTTCCAATGTTGAGAGACATGCAACGTTGTTCTTCCACTCAAGACAGTAGTAAAAAGTTATCAAGTAGATATTCTTTAATTTATTGAGTAAACATATAAACATCTGTAATTGAATGTATTAGGGTTATTAATAAAGGTCCTAATACCAGTTCATTTATTCAACCACTTACTGACTTATATATGGTCCATGCTATGAATTTTACTTTATACGAAGAATATTTATGAGCATATGCTACTTATCAGGAATACTTTGTACCTTGTGTTTACTACACTCAAAGGATTTTGCAGTTTAGTAGAAAGTGAAGACAGTTATGGTACAGTGGTACCTTAGCTCACAAACTGAATTCATTCCATGGTTCAGGAAAGACAGCCATATTTGCGTTCATGCGGGAAAGATGCCCACAGTCCTGTTTGTTACCTGATGCCGAGCTCACAAACAAAACAAAATCTTGCCAAATGCTTATTTGTAAACTAAAGTGTTTGCAAATAAAAGCCTTTGTGAATGAAGGTACCACTATACAAGATGATTCATCATAATATAGATTAAATAATGTACTTTTGATAATACATAAATGCCATAGCAGTATTTAGGTGACAAAGGAAGGTTTCACATAAACTGATACGTAAACTGGCACTTGAGGATAAACAACTTGCCAGACAGAGTAAGAGGAAAAGCCAAGCTTAAAAAGTGTGTTTAAAGGCGTTAAAAGAAGTCAGTTGAGGAGCAGGCACACAGTGCCATGTATAGTAGATCAGAGAAGATAAAACTGGAGAGGAAGACTCAGCTAAACTGGGAATGGGCCTATGTGTCATGCTAAGAAATATGAATTTTATTTACTAAGGGAACTTGAATGAAAATGACCAGTCATCACATTTGGCCTAGAAGTTTTATACAAATTACCTCACTAAAACCTCAAATAATACTGTGAGGTATAACATCCTAACAAATAAAAAAAGAAAATGAAGCTCAAAAAATACATTACGTTACACAGGCAGTAAGTGACAGAGCCAGCACTAGTGTGTCTGACTCCAAGGCTGAGCTTTTTCTGTTCTAACAGAAATAATAATTGAGCCATTAGAATTTTTAAGCATTTGAGGGCTAAGGATGAAACTCAGTGGTAGAGTACCCAATAGAGTACCCATAAGGCCCTTGGATTCAATCATGAGTACCACAAGGATGACACTGATGATAATAATATTCAGACATTTGAAATCTGTGTTTCTTAAATTTTAGTTTTGTGTTATGTTTCATTTTAAGGAAGACAAATCTATTAAAGGCATAGCATTTAGTTAATAGCTCTGGTCTGGAGTCAGGACACCAGTATTTAAATCCCTACCTGCTGGCTATGACACTTTAAACAAGTTAGCTAACCTCCCTAAGCCCCGCTTTTCTCACTTGTAACATGGGGATAATAAAAGTACCTACCTCATATGTTGTTGTGAGGATTAAATGAGATAATCCATGAAAAAGTGTTGTGCACAAGGACTGGCACCTAGTAAGCACCCAATTAATGTTCCCTTAAGAAGAAAAACAAAGAGGAATTGGAGGGGCAAGCCTGGCAGATAGACCATTTAGGAGATCACAGCAATACTACAAAGGCAAGAAGCCCTAAAAATGGAAAAGTGGGGTAAAATGAAAAAGAAAAAATGCAAATGTAAGAAGTACTTCTATGAAAAAATATGCATAATGGAAAACTCTGAAAAGACCAACTGAAGAAAATACATATAAAAATGAAGAACAGCATTAAGTAAAGTAAGTAAAAGATCAAGAGAAATAATCACACAAAAAGAAAATTCCTTAAACAAATTATTGGAAAAAAACACTTATGAAATCAATCGAAAATAAAGAATGAACAATTTATAAGAGAATGTAAGAATAAGAAATCATGTATGAAAATGTTCAATGATCCCCTTTATGAAAAAAAAACAAATTAAGAAAAGGTACAATTTTATTCTTACTACAATCTTAAAATAATTCCACACAGTGCTGAAGAGGCCAAGGTGAAAGCGCTACACTTACACAGTGCCAGCAGTATTACAAATCTGCATACCTCACGGTGGGCAACTTAACAATACATTTCCAAAAGCTGAAAACCGTTCTTAGGCTGCGATGCAGAAATTAAAACTTTGGGACAAAGAAAAGAAGCCAAAAGGGAGAAAAGGCTATTTTTACTAACATGTTTTTTACAATATTATTTATGAAAAATTTAGGTATAAATAAGTAAAGCACAAAACTCATAGCACTATTAGAAAACGACTAAAATATAGATTATAGCAACAACTTTAAAAGATTACATATTAAATTTTAAAAGGCAGAATATGAAAGGTGATTAATGATATTATTCAAACCACACAAAATATCAAGTGTTTATAAACAAGTGTTTTTAAACAGACTACAGAAGATCCTGAAAAAGAGAAATAAATTCTTTGTTAGGATATTAGATAATACAGTTTTCTTATAAGTCCCCATTACTATGTTAATTTATATGTAACAAATTTTAAAGACATAAAAATTAGGAAATGTTGAAGTAACAACAGAACTCTATTATTCAGTCATTCTAAACAACAAAGTACATTGCAAAAACTGTTTTGTGTATACCAGAATATATAAGATACGCTCGCATCACAGCTCACACACTAGAAATGAAACCTTTATCACATATTACCAAAATCTCCAAATGTAGAGTAATTTTATCTTACAATAATCATGGCCAAGCCAAGTGAGATGGCACACACCGGTAATCCAAGCACTTGAAGGCTGAGACATGAACATCACCTTGAGTTTGAGACCAGTCTGGGGCATACAGTAAATTCAAGGCAAGTCTACACTACATAGGGGGTCACTGTTTCATAAGAAAACCAAGAAACATGATGCTAGGCATGATAGTACATGCCTACAATCCTAGCACTAGGGAGGCTGAGGCAGGAGAATCACAAGGAAGAGACCAGCCTGGGCTACAAAGTGAGTTCAAGGCCAGCCTAAACTGTACAGTGAAAGCCTGTCTCAAAAAGACCCTAAAAAAACCCAAAAATTAAAAAAATAAAAATAAAACTAACAAAATTAACAAATAAAATTAATGGCCAATAACAATACTGACTCTTAACAATTATTCATCTAGTCAACTTATCTAGGCTTTCCTGTGTGTAAGCATGCTTTTAAACAAGTTAGTACAAGTCAATCCTCACCAAAAAGTCCTATAAGGTACATACTATTACTTTTCATTAATAGGTTAGAAAACTGAGGCTTAGAGATATTAGTGGCAGAACTGGAAATCCAAAGCCAGGTCTCCTGACTCCAAAGGCAGTATTTCAAAACCATACTACTTTACTAGCTTCAATCTTAATCAGCTTTTCTTTGCACAAATACTAGCCGCTACTAACTCCTAGTTGTCATTTTAAGGGCTAAAAAAAACAGAAATAGAGCAATTTTTAAAATATCTATATTCATTGAGCTTATAGTCTAGGACTCTGATTCTCAACCAGGTAATATTAAAGAAACACTTTTTTTCTTTTGATAATGTAAAGAAACATTTTTTGTCATCACAAATAGGGGGCTGGAACACTTCTGGCATCTAGTGGGTAAAGCCAGGCGTGCTAGTAAATATTCTACAACGCATAGGAGAGCCATTCCCAGAAAGAATTATCCAGCCCAAAATGTTAGAGTGCCAAACTGTGCTAGAAGAAAGATTAAAAAAAAGATGTAAAAGATATCTATAGCTACATCTTACATCTAGAACTGTACATTTCTTAAGAGCAGAAACTATGCATTATTTTTCTTCATATCCCTCATAATCCCAAACTTGGTATCTTGCCCAAGGCAGATGCTTAATAATGAACAAAAATAAGACTTATTTTTCTGTATCACTATTAGTCTTATATAGTACATGAAGTCTTCTTATAAGATGTAAAGGGTTCAAACTAAACTTTTTCTCACCTTCGAAATCACATTCAGAAAGCATCAAATACACTACATCAGGATCCAGATCAGAAAACATCTCTGAGATACTGGTGAAGAGTTCTTCCTGATCAATTTTCGTCTCACGCACAGAAAGAAGAGCAGTAGTTGGTGCCCCACGACTAGCAACACCGGACACAACTTCCTTAGAGTTTTCAGTCTTCCGAAAAGGGTTTCCCCCAAGATTTTTCCTTTTCCTTGGCATTTTGATTTGCAAAACTAAAATGCTTCCCTTTGATAAAATTTAAGATGTTTGATATTTAAATCATAATTCAAAAAAAATAGGGTTAAAAATCTTGCACAATCCAGCAGTAATAGGACCTAAAATAAAAAGCAAGTAAAATCACTCAGACTATATAGTTATATTTCTATTTCTATTTCCAAAATTGGGGTGACAACTTTTATTTAACTCCAAGAAAATGGCAGTGAAGCCTAAAAGTGGTCAAACAATTTCTCTCAAATTATTCCAGTTTTGCCAGGATGGAACATGTTAAAATTTAAGATATTAACAAAGTGTAACATATTTCAAGAAAGTGAGTACATTGTTTTATATTAGTAATTCTTTTAAAAACATACATCAGCATCCATAAATGTAGACTACCAATTGAACGCTTATGCTCAGATGTTTAACTGGCATCATAAACTTAACACATCTAAAACTGAGCTTCTGATTACCTGTCTTCAAGCCTGCTTTTTCTAATCTTTCAAAACTCAGTTAATGTAATTCTATCCATCTAATTGCTAAAGTCCTGAGTCTTGGAATAATCCTGACTTCTCTCATCCCATATCCAACTGTTAAGCTCATTTTGCAAAAACAACCCCCAAAACATATCCAGAAATGACCGTTCCTTACGTCTCCACTCTAACTGTAGAGTGCCACACTCTTGCCTCCATTACTCTAAGATTCCAATCAATTTTCCCCTTTCTATCATTGTCCCTTTTGTCTGTTTAACACTGCAGGCAAAGTGATTCAATTAAACTGCAGATTGGATCCTGCCTCTTTCTGCTAATCTGTCCACCAGTTTCCCATCTCAGGATGAAAGGCTACAGCCCAGACACTGGTGCCTCTGTCCTTACTCTCATTCCCTAGCCCTCTTTCTCCTGCTCATGCCACTCCATGCATGCATACTTAGTCTCTTCGCTCTTCTTCATCGTATCAGTCACATTCTCCCCTTGGTTCCTTCTACCTGAACTACTCTTCTCCCCACTATTTCCTCCCTACCTTCTTATCACTGCAAGGTATGCCACTATCAGAGATTCAGTTCCCCAACCATTCATTAACCCTCTTTCCCTACTTCCATAGCACCTGTCTTCTGACATGGTATATGTTTTACTGTGTTTATCATTGTTAGTCCAGTAAAAGATAAGCTCCACAAAGGCAGGAATCCATGTATCTGGCGTAGAACTGCCACCTCCTTATGATCTGTTTGCATGTGTCTAGTAACATTTTGAACTTAAAGTACCCAAAATCTGGTATCTTCCCCAAAATCTGCTCTATTTGGTCTGACGACCATCATCTTTCCTGTGTTTCTATCTCCTGACTAGTCTTTTTGCTTGTACCCTTGTCCCCGACATTCTATTTTCAACATAACAACCAGAATGATTAGGATTTTCCCTAAACCCTAAGTTGTTACAATGGTCTGCCTCCCTGCTAGCACTAGAAATACTCTTCCCCTTCTCTCTTTCAAATCCTCTGTTCAAGTATCATATTCAATCATTTCCAATCCTAACTAGCCAACCGAAAATCAAATACCCCAATCCCTTGGCCCCGATTTCCCCCTTCCGCTATCACCCATTACCCTTAATCACCTCCTACATAAAATTTACCTTTTTATTAAATTTGTGTCATAACTCTCTCCACCTTCCACAACTGCACTGTCAACATAGCATCCACCAGCCACATGTGCCTATTTAAATTAAAATTAAATAAAATCACATTTTTATACATAAGAATTCAAAACAAAGAAAAGTAACAGAAACAAAAAAAAGACATTACATAATGATAAAAGTATCCATCCACTAGGAACATGGAGCAACCCTAAATGTCTAAATATCAAACAACTAGCTACAAAACAGGTGAAGAAAAAAAGTGACAGAAGTAAAAAGAGATAATTCATTACAGTTAGAGGTTTTAATTCTGCTCCATTAACAATTTATAAAAACTATTAGAAAATCCCAAGTACACAGAACAAAACAACAATAATAATTAAGGATGTAGTCAACACTGCATCTACAGAACATTTCACCTAACAGCCCCAGAATACACGTTCTTTTCAAACACCCATAGAACCACTATCAAGAAACAGTAAAATCTAAGCTGTATAATAAACCTTAACAAACTTAGAAGTACAAAAAGCAGAGTACCTCCTTCAACTACACAAAATAGAAGTAGAAATGAGTAACAGACAGATAACAGGAAAATCTTCAAACAATATACTTCTAAACAAACCATGGGTCAAGAATGACATCTCAAGGAAAACTGTTTAAATATACTGAAATAAACGAAAATTGAAATACATCCCTTAAAATTTATAGGATATATTAAATAGGAAAATTTTTATTAAGTAGTGAGAATGTCTACTTTAACCACTTTTTATTCAACATAATAATGGAAGATCTAGCTTGTGAAACTAGAAAAGGGGAAAAAAAGTCTCCAATCAATAATCTAAATCTCACCAAGCCTGGGGCACATTCCTATAATCCCAGCCCTCCAGAGGCTGACATACAAAGAGCACTATGAGTCTGAGGCCAGCCTGGGCCACACAGTGAGGTCAAGCCAGTCTAAACTACATAGCAAGACACTATCTCACTTTAAAAAAAAATTCTAAGTTTCTATCACAAGAACCTAGAAACACATGTGCAAAATAAACTCAACTCAGCAGACAGAAAAAAGGATAAATGAAAGAACAGGTATCAGTGAGACTGAAACAGGAAAAAGAAAACAGAAAATGAATTTTAAAAACTACTATTCACTGGTCAATAAACTGACAAATCTAGCTGAAAGAAAAATGAGAAAAGATACAAATTCCCAACATCAGGAATGAAGCAGGTATCATTACAGATCCTACACACATTAAAAGGCTAACAAAGGAAAAGATTAACTCTACACAGAAAAATGTAATGGCTTTCATAAAACTGACCAGTTTCTCCAAGATATACACTATCATCACTCACCCAATAGAAAAAAAATACATATATATGATTATTAATAAAATTCACATTCTTAAAACAAAAATCTAGGACCAAATGGTTTGAATAGAGAATTCTAACATTTTGAAAAATTAACACTAATTCTATAAAGCATCTTCAAAAAAAAAAAAAAAAAGAAAAAACACTTAAGAGGCTTTTACTATCCTGATTCACAACCAAACAAAAACAGTACAAAAACAAAATTTATCCACCAGTATCCCTTATGACTGCAGATACAAAAATCCCTCACAGAAACCAAAAGTGTAAATACGAACCGTAATGTACAGTAGATATTGGGAAGTAGCAAGAAAAAGTTAAAATAGGAAGAGCAACTAGGGAGGGGGGAGGTAGAAAGGAAAGAAACAGAAAGGAAGGGAAAAGAAAAAAAATGGTGAGAAAAATGGAAACAAAGGTTTTGTAATCAGGAGGGGAAGAGGGATTGAAAAGTGGGAAGGGGGGGGACCAAGCTACATCATGTACAAGTACAAATTCCCCATGATGAATGTGATCATTATATATACCTAAAATATACCCAATAAACAATTCAAATAAGAAAAAAATCCTCAAAAAAACTAAAAAAATCAACCAGCTATTCCCTTTCTTGGTATCTTCCCAAAAGAATTAAAAGTATCATACCACAATGATATATGCACACTTATGTTTATAATACCTAAAATCTTGGAAATAACCCAAGTATCTATGAATCTATGAATGCATAAAGAGGAGGAGGAGGGTCAGGGATTTGGCTCAGCAGCACAATTGACTGCTTGGCAAATGCAAGGTCATGAGTTCAATCCCTGGTACCCAAAAAAAAAAGAGAGGTGGAACACAAGGGAGTACTCCTCTGCCTTAAAGGATACACTTGAAGCATTTCTAGCTAAACAGATGCACCTTAAGGCCCTACTCTTAAATACATCAGACATATGTGTGTAAATATCAAGATTTCTGTAGTGTGAGAAACCAAAACTGTAAATAAGGACCAAAAGGTATAAGAGATAATGTGAAATGGAAGAAAATGAGAAGGGTATGGAGTGGAGAGGGAGGAAAAAAGGGACAACAGAAAAAAACAGTAAGAGGAAAACATGGAAACAAAGCTTTTATAAATAAAAAGGAGTAGGATTGAAGGGAGGGTAGGGGAAAAAACAAAAAGAAAAAAAAAAATATCGCTACCTTTAAAAAAATCCTCGCAAAACATTAGCAAATCAAAGTCAAGTATATAGTTTACACATATATATACATATATAGTTTATGTATTATGTAAAGAATTATATACTACAAAGTAGAATCTATTCTAAGAATGTAAATGTTCAATATTTAAAAATTAGTGAAAACTACTACATGAACAGTGTTAAGAAAAAGTTAAATAACACAGGAAAAATGTCTGGCAAAATTCATTACCAATTCAAGATAAAAAAAACCATCTCTAGTAAAACAGGAATAGAGGGATACTATCACAACTCATTAAAAAGAATCTACAAAAGATTACAACTAACATTATACTAGGTGGGAAAATACTAAATACTTTCCTCTTAAAATCAGAAAAACAGTAAGGATATGTACTTTAGCCACTTTTATTCAACATAAGCTGGAGGATCTAGCTAGTGAAGTAAGATTTAAAAAAAAAAAAAGGAAGTAAAGCAGGCTGAGGCAGGAGGATCACTGTGCGTACGAGACCAGCCTGGGCTACAAAGTGAGCTCAAGGCCAGCCTGAACTGCATAGCGAGACCCTGTCTCAAAAAGACAAAACAAAACAAAAAAAATTTTTAAGTAAATAAATTAATTAAAAGGAGGCAAAGCATACATAAAAAGAAAAGAATAACAGCACCTGTACTGGGCCAGGGATTTAGCTCATTGCCATAAGCACCTACCTTACAAGTGCGAGTTCAATTCCCAGTACTAAAAAAAAAAATAATGCTTCTATTTGCAAATGACATGATTATACACAAAATGGTAAGGAATTTACAAAATCTCCAACTAGTAAGATCAGCAAGGTTAGCCAGCTGTGGTGGTACACATCTATAAGTTCGAGACCAGACTGGGCTACAAAGTGAGCTTGAGACCCCTGAACTGCATAACGAGACCCTGTCTCACAAAGACAAAAGACAAAAAAAGATCAGCTAGGCTGTAGGACACAAATTAAGCATACAAAAAACACAATATATTTACTAGCAATGAACAGATATGGAAATTAAAATACAGTATCATTCACAATCACTCAAAAAATGAAATACATGTACTAATCTGACAAATTATAGAGTGGATGAGATCAGCCCAACTTGAAGAATCATAAAATGCATTTAGGTGATTATGGTATCAGTAAATAACAGATACACAGACCTGATAACAGATTATAGATCTCAGAACACAACAGAAACTCCAGAAATGCACTAACAAATACACTCCAAAGGTTTTTTCATGATACTGGGAACTGGATTCAGTATCATACCTAACCCTCCACCTTTTTTTCTGAAACAGGGTCTCACTAAGCTTCCTGGGCTGGGCTCAAATTTGCAAGCCTGCTTCAGCTACCTAGAATGCTGGGACAACAGGAAGGTACCACCAGCTTGCCAAATGGCTCCTGACAAAGGTGCAAAACTAAGTCAACAGAGAAAAAATACAATCAATGATGATAAATGATACAATGGATGATGGAGTAAGTGGATACCCATAGGTGAAAAACTTGATCTTCATCTACAAACTTCATCGAAGAGTTACTCGGGATGGACCGAAGCTTTAATATGATACAAAACTATGGGCTGGGGATATAGCTCAGTGGCATAGTACCTGCTATGCAAGCACAAAACCCTGAGTTAGATTTCCAGTATTAAAAAAAAATACACAAAGATATAACACTATGACTTTTTGAAGTACTAGGGATTGAACCTCGGGCCTTGCATATGTAAGGTAAAAATTCTACAACTGATCCACATCCCCAGCATTTTTAATTTTTTTTTTTAAAAGGGTCTTGCTAAATTGCCCAGGCTGGCCTCAAACTTCTATCTTAGCCTCCTGAGTACCTCGACCTAGAAGTAGTCACTGTACCTGGTCACTATAAAACTTTACAGGGAGGAACCAAAAAAACAAGGAGAAAATTTCAGCTTTTACAGGTAAGAAAAAGCACCAAAAACATGATCTATAAAATAAAACAAAAACCATATAATTTTTACTGCACCAAAATGGGAACTTTGTGGTATATACTTGTAATCCCAGTACTTGGGAGGCAGAGGCAGGAGGATCACAAGGAGTTGAAGCCAGCCTGAACTATATAATGAAACCTCGTCTCAAAAAAAGACAAAAAGAGCAAGCGGCAGGCGACCCAGGGAGAAAACCAGGCAGCCGGCATCGCCCAAGATCCCAGCCATGTTGGAACTTAGGGTGCTGGACAACAAAGCAACCCACGCAGCGGTGGGGGCTGAAAATCAAACATCCCATCCTTCCCCAACCCCAGTAACAAAAGAGAGCCTGAGGTCTGAGCATCTCTTGGGAGGATGACTTATGCAATATAGCAAATATGAGGGGTTTCTTTCACCATCTCTTTGAAAGCGAATACCATTATCACTGTTTCACTCTGTTCTGATTTATTGCTCTATTCACTACTCTGTTATGATAGGCCTTATCATGTTCTGTATTTGGTTTGATTTTGCTATACCTGATTGAAAGGACAAATATTGTGAAGATAACGAGATATACTGTGATACCTATTACTGTTATCCCGGTAACCTGCTGTGAAGTTCTATACCAAATTCACTGCATTGTCTTGATTGCCTTTATTCTGTCTTGTTCTGTTGTATTTTACTACCTTCAAAATAAGAAAATTTGGGGCTGGGGATTTAGCTCAACGGCATAAGCGCCTGCCTTGCAAGCAGGCAGTCATTAGTTCGATCCCTGGTACCAATAAAAAGGAAAAAGACCAAAAAATAAATAAATAAATAAATAACAAAATAAAAAAATTTTTAAAAAGACAAAAAAATAAACAAACAAGAACTTTTTAGTGGGCTTGATGGCACACCCCTGTAATCCTGGGATTGGGGAGCCTGAGGTAAAAAGATCCCTGTGGGGGCTGGGGATTTAGCTCAGTGGCATAAGCACCTGCCTTGCAAGCCTGCAGTGTGGGTTTGATCCCTGGTATCGATTTTAAAAAAAAGACCCCTGTGAGTTCAAGGCAAGGTCATCCTGGAATACAGCTGCAACTTAGAGATGTTTAAACTACATAATGAGACCGTTTCAAAAAAACAAAAGAAAAACGAAATTTTGCTCCACAAAAGACACCTTAAGAAGACGGAAAGACCAAAAAAAAAGATGATGAAAGGACAGGCCACATTTAGGAAAAAAAAATATTTACATACCATATGAAAGATTCTTGCCCTAGAATAAATTAGGTTATGGCGGTGGTATAACGTGGCAGAAAACCAAAGCGGGACGCCTACCACTTCCTGCTTCTTCCTCAGCCTTAATTACAACTCCCCTTCCTGTTTGCGTGAAGAAAACTCCAATCAGCTCCTCAGCCTCATCAATGCCCGCCCTAAGCGCCACCCCTGGGCAGAGATAACATACAGATCCCATACCCCGCGTTCCAGCAGAGACCTGGCCGCAGGCGGTCATGGGTATCGCTCCACCTCCTGGGAGTAATGGCTATTTTTACTTTATATTCTCTCTCTTATCTTGCCAAAAACTCTTTCACTATATACTTGCCAAAGGACTAGTCCCAAGGATATATAAAGAACTGAAATGCCCAGACTGAGCTGTGAGCTCAAATCTGTATTCCTCCTACCTCAGCCTCCTAAGTAGCTGGGATTACAACACTGCCACCACGCCCAGCTCTACTGCAATTTTATCCAGAAAAACTCAGAACTGAAAACAACTCACATGTCCGTCAATGAATGAAGAGTCAAACTAAGATACACTCACTCCATAAAATACTAGTCAGCAAAAGAAAACCAGCTAGGGGGCTGGGGATTTAGCTCAGCGGCATAAGCGCCTGCCTTGCAAGCAGGCAGTCGTAAGTTCGATCCCTGGTACCGATAAAAACGAAAAAGACAAAAAAAAAAAGGAAAGAAAGAAAACCAGCTAACATTTTTTGTAGTTTTTTGTTGTTGTTGTTGCTATGTAGCTCAGGCTACCCTCAAATTCATGGTAATCTCCTGCCTCAGCCTCCCAAAAGCTGTAATTACGGACATGCACCACCATGCCCAGCTTCAACTCCCACTCTGACCACACAGAATCCTGGATGAAATTCCAGAGAATTATATACAATGAAAAAAGTGATATACTGAATGATTCTACCTGTGCAACATTCTTGAAATGACAGAATTACAGAAAAGGAGAACAGATCACTGGTGCCAAAGCAAAAGTAAGAGGAGGTCCATATTAAAGAGCCACTTGAGATTTCTGTAACTTAATGTGAATTTCCTGACTGATCTCCTACTATATTTTTACAAAGATGTTACCATTAGAGGAAAAAGAAGAGAGGAGGAGAAAAAAAGAGGCAAAGTAAAAGCAATAAGGACACAGATTTCAGTCATACAATAAACATTTTATACACACACACACACACATATACATATATATTGTACAAGGAATCAAACACAACCTTGAACTTACCAGGCAGGTACTGTGCCGCTGAGCTACCACCTCAGTCTTCTATAAACCTAATTTGACTTAATATCTACAAAACAGTGAATTTGACAACCATAGACTATACTTACTTTTTTTTTGAGGGGGTAGGTACCAGGCATTGAACTCAGATCTCACACTTGCTAACTTTATTTTCAAATTCACATGGAATTATGCTAGACATCACTAGCAAAAATAATTAGAATCTAATTACAGTAATTGAAATTGAAACACACTTCTACATGTGAATTGAGGAAGAACTCACTACGTTAATTAGAAACTTGTGAACCAAATAATTTTATATATCCAAATTTGTGGAATACAATTAAAACCATGCATAAAAAATGATATATATAGAAATGTGTATATTAGGGGCTGGGGGTTTAGCTCAGCGGCATAAGTGCCTGTTTGGCAAACACGAGGTCATGAGTTCAATCCCCGGCACCAAAAAGAAAGAAAGAAATTTGTGTATTAGAAAAGAAGAATAAATCCAAGCATAGTGAAACAAGCCTACAGAGGCAGGAGGATCACAAATTTGAGGCCAGTCTGGGCAACTTAGCAAGATTCTGTTTCAAAAAAAAAGGGCTGCAGATGTAGCTCATCAGTAGAACACTTGCCTACCATGTATAAGACTCTGGGTTCAATCGCTAGTACCACAAAAAGCGGAGAGGGAGAAGGAGACCGCAGAGGGAAAGGGAGGAAAGGAAAAGTGGGGGGGGGTGGCAATCAAAATATCAAAATCTGATATCTTTTATCTATTAAAGGAATAAAATCTGTACTTTAAAACTTTCCCAAAATTAAACCCCAGGACTAGATGGTTTCATTCTTTCTAGGAATGAAGTAAAAGAGTATAAGACAGATACTACCGATAAAAAGGAAAAAGACAAAAAAAAAAAAAAAAAAAAAAAAGACAGATACTAAAGTTTCATGAAGGTGCCAAGGGAATGTCACTAAAAAACACAAGTTTTTCTCTTTCCTTTTTTAGACAGAGTTTCACTATGCAACCCAGGCTGGCTTCATACTCGTGGCAATCCTTTTGCTTTAGCATCCTCCTGAGTGCTAGAATTATAGGCATGTGCCACCACATCTAGCATTAAAAAAGATAGTATTTACAGAAAATGTGAACTGGGGCAATCTGCCACTGAGCTACATCCTTATTTTTTATTTATTTGTGTATTTATTTATTTTGGAGACAGGGTCTTGCTCAGTTACCCATGAGACTCAAATTTTCAACTCTCCTGCTCCAGCAAGTGCTGCGATCACGGGTACGCATCACCATCTTACCTAGCATTAATCATCTTAAAATATATCTACATGTCAGAAAAACTATAACTGATAACTGAAGATATTTTAAATATTGATGCAAAAGAATATGGTTAAATTATGGCCAAAATCCCTCTTTGAAATGTCATGGTCAGTAATGTAGCTCAGCAGCATAAGTGCCTGCCTGGCCAGGATAAGGTCATGAGTTTGATCCCCAGTACCAAAAAAGAAAGAAATGTCATGCAGCAGTTAAAAAGGAATAAAGTGGTATGTAGAAATCAGAGCTCTGAGATACACTATTAAATATAAAAGCCAGTCAGACATTGTGGCACATGCCTATAACCCTAGCACTTGGGAGTCTGAGGCAAAAGGATCACTATGAATTCGAGGCCAGCCTGGAAGAGAAAGTAAGTTCAAGGCCAGCTTAAACTACACAGAGAAACCCTTTCTCAAAAAATAAATCAAATAAATAAATGTAAAAGCCAGTTGTTAAAAAATACATGGCATTTGGCTAAAGAATGGCAGGCAGATGTACTTCTCTATAATCCTTCCACATTTCCTATAACCTTCTCGCCTTACTGTAGTACTGACCCTCCTTAATTATCTCAAGAGATTTCCCTTGTTGCCTTTACTGACATATTTTCTCCACCCCACTCCGAATGGACATGTTTTCAACCTGATTTGTCTCCTTGGTCATAGTCCGAAAGGACTCAGAGAAGCTGTAATAATATGCAGCCCAACTTCATCTCCACCTTCATGGAAAAGGACTGTACATCACAGGCAGAGCTCTGTGCTTCCCTGAACCACCCCCATAAAGCCCAGGGAGAATGACCTCCCAGACAGCCACAAGGAACTACAATACGTTCATCTGCATGAGTTGAGCTCTCCAGCTAGCTGTGCTCTTTGAAATCATGGATTTAAGTATTGTTCCATACCAAATTATTTGTGAATAGCTAATGAATGACATATAAATATGAAAGAGCAAGAAACGGCATTTTAGGGAGAAAATAAAATGCTCTTTAAGTGGGGAAACTCATTAAAACACAGTTCTTTAGATGCTTTGAGTCAATATATTTTACACCACCCCCAGCTCTTTTAGAAATTCTACTAACAAAAATCTGAGATTACTTCCCTTTCCATGAGAAATTTTTCTTTTAATCACTCAAATGTATACATGCAAGCTTGAAAATGTGTAAAATATTCATTCATGCCTTCGATTTTCTATGTAAGCGTGTTGCTAGGGATTGAACGCAGGGCCTCACCCATGCTAGCCTAGCACTCTACCACTGAGTTATAAACCCTAGCCCTATGCCCTCAGATTTTAACACTTACCGTCTTTCTGGCATTGATGCTACCAACACGCTTAGAAAGGCCATGGTTGACATTTGCAAACTCTACAGCTCTTCCTGTCATCTAACACAAGGTCTTCTTACTGTAAAATAAAATGTTATATAGTAAAAGTAAACATATCAACTTTTAATCTCAAATGAAAAATCTAAGACTATTCATAATATAAACACACATGATATTCCAAAGAAAAAGACAGATTTCATTTGCTGCCATTAAAAGGACTACTACACTGTGAAAATAGTGATATAAAGAGAAAAAACAGCATTTATTCACCCTTTTTTGAGTAAAATACTATTTCAAAGTAACAAAATAGTCCCAGATGATGCCGGAAAATTTAAGTCTTTATTCAGGCAACTAACTACTAAAACAATGGAAAATAATAGTAATTACCATTTCATAACACAATTAAGTAGTGATCAAGTATGGTCAATGAAAAGAGAGAAAAGAAGCTCCTATTTTATTTTGTTGTTTTCAATTAAAAGTCGGAACACCCCCTTAGATCAGGTGTTGGTATGAGGACTCTGCCGTCAGGCAAGCGGAGCTCCTCCGCTGCCTCCACTTCCTTTTCCCCTCTAGCTCCCCTCAGCTGACCCATTCCCCAAGCTCCTATGTCTGATCTAGGCTGTTGTTTTTTGAGCTATTCAAAAGAAGACTGAAAACAAAATGAGAACAAAGATAACTGGGAGAAAGAAAAAACCTAGGTTTTACTTTTTATTGTGGTGTGGTTTGGTATGGTTTGCTTTGGTTTAGTTTGGTTGGGTTTTGAGGGGCAGTCCTAGGGACTGAATCCAGGGAGCACTGTTCTGTATCTCTCTCTCATGCTTTAATATTTTAAGAAAAAGATTCTCCAGTTTGCAAGGTTGGCCTTGAATTTGTAATCCTCCTGCTTCAGTCTCCCATGTGCTGTGATTATAGGCCTATAGTTGTTACTTTCACAAATAAATAATAACAAAACCTCAGAAATAAATCAAAACATTTTTAAACCTCCATTACATGAAAAGTTGACAGAAACCAATGATAGCAAAATACTATCCCATAGATTATTTCTAGATGCAAAAAAGAAATGATCGTTCAGATTGTTACCACCTTACCTTGGTAATCAAGATAAAGTTAGAACAGTGGAACTAAATACCACATACCTGTTATCATGAAACAATATGAAGTACTTTTCCAAAATGTTTAACCTAAGTCTACTCACAACTTTCAATTCAACTCCCAGTTGCCAGTCTAGATATTGGGAACCAAGTGAGCACCCACAATGCAGCATGAGGAAAAAACGAGCAATACAAAATAAAGTCTCAACAGAGCTCGCAAGTCAACAGCATGAAGAAGAAGACAGGTGAGTGAAAGGGTGCATGGGTAGAACGGACAAGGTCTATAAAAAATGAGATAGCTAAATGCAACGGGCAGCCCTTGATTGAAACGAATTCTTTTTTTTTAAACAGCAATGAAGGTCACTTTTGGAAAAGTGAGGAAAGCTAAATATGGTATCTGTAGAAGGCACTAGGGAATTATTGATAACTTTGTGAGGAATGATAATGAAAAGTAGAATGTTGGGGCTGGGAATTTAGCTCAGCGCCATAAGTGCCTGCCTTGCAAGCAGGCAGGTCGTGAGTTCAATCCCTGGTACCGGTAAAAACGAAAAAGACCAAAAAAAAAAAAAAGAAAGAAAAGTAGAATGTTGATTGCTAAGGACTGGGAGGAGAGAGAAAAAGAAGTTCAGTGAAATATAGTTTCAGCTTTATAAGATGAAAAAGTTGCACAATAAGATGTAAAGAGTGAACACAACTATCACATACTTAACAGTTAAGATAATAAATTTCATATTATGCACTTTTCATCATAACTTTTTTTAAATATGAAGAGTTTAACAATAAAGAAAAAAATATAGTGACTTAGTAGGGACAGTTATTGATCCAAAAGAGACAGTAAGAAATAGAACAGAGGATATTCAACTCTGATGCCTCCCATGACAGCTGTCTATCTTCTTTCTTTTCCGTCTTTTTTCCAAATAAACTGTCTTACTCTAGCAAAGAAAGAAAAAATAGAACAGAACAGAATGGAATCCTGGGAAATACGGCTGGGGATATACTCAGTGATAGAGCACTTATCTAGCATGGGCAAGACCCTGGGGTCATCCCCAGCACGGAGGGAGGAAAGAAGAGAGATAGACAAGGAGAGAAAGGGTAGGCAAAAGGAAAGTAAAAAACAAGGAAGAGGAGGGAAGGAAAGGGAAAAGGAGAAGGGCAGGGAAATTTAAGAAATGAAGTGAATTCATTCACAATCAGTCAACAACCCTGGTGCCCTGACAAAACAGCTCTACTGGATCTTAACACTCTACTATGTGTTACCTCTACCCTCCCCAAGGACTGTGCCACAGTACACTCACTCCTCTACTCCACAGCTTCCTTCCTCCCAACCAGCACCACCAAAAAAACTGCCAGCCCTTCTTTCTGTCTTTACAAATGACATCAAATAAAAATTTCAGATGCCTACACTGGAAGAATGATCGAAAAATTTTTTTCACTGCACCCAAAATTGACAATGGTTGGGGGAATTCTAACTCAAACCAAATAAACTTGTAATATTTCCTATATAGTATTAGTTGCTTAAAAGTAGCTTATATTCATTGTTTCAACTTCTACTCTCTGTTGACTCTGACTCAATGCAAACATCCCCATCTATAACATCCTTCCTTATCCTCCATTTTACTTTCTGTGATTTCAGATACCTGTGGTTAGTCTCAGTCTGAAAATATTTAATAGAAAACTTCAAAAATAAACAGTCCAGAACCAGGGATACAACTCAGTGGCACAGAGCCTGTCTAGCAAGCATGAGGTCCTGAGTTCAATTCCTGATACCATAAAAAAATAAAAACCAGTCCCTAAGTCCTAAAGTGTGTGCCGCTGAAGGTTACATAAGGAAAAGTACTCTAATATGATGCAGTGGTCCTGATAACTGAAAGGGACACAAAGTGACCAATGGCGGGTACTGCTTACAGAATGGATACGCTGACCAAAGGGATGACCTCTTGGTGGGGAAAGAAGCAGGATGGTACCTGCTGCTTAGAACAGCTTTCTGAGGTTCAGTGAAGAGGGCACAGCAGCCAATGCTTCATCATAATGCCTATGCCAGTCAGCTCACTTCATCTCATCATGTAGCCACTGTTACCTTCCAACATCATCACAAGGTAAATGGTGAGTTCAGGACAGTGTTTTGGAAACCATATTCACATCATTATTATTACAACTGTTCTACTGCATTATTAATTACTACTGCTAATTTCTTACTGTGCCTAATTTGTAAGTTACAGGTCATCACAGACATGTACAGTACTTACAGAAAACAACAGTCTATCTAGGGTCGAGTACTACCTGCCACTTCACACATCCACTCAGGGTCACTGGACAAGGTCTGTGGACCAGGAGGGTCCACTCCTCTGATGTGTCTCTGGCTGCACCTTACTCTCTTTCATGGATCCCTGCTCTCATTCTTTCAGTGTCACTGTTCCCCAGGTTTTGCACCAATCCTCTCACTGCAGTTACTCTTGGTCTCTCCAAATCCATGACCTCAGCACCTGTGACTCCAGCAAAAACCTGTTCAGCACAGTTAACTCCCTGACAGGCACATCTCTACAGCTATTCAGAGGTGCATCAAGCCCAAAAGGCCGGGCAGTGGTGGCAAACCTATGGTACGGTGCCACAGCGGGATTTACCACTGCCAAGTCCTAAAAGATTTGCTGTTGCTTTCAAGCTCAAGTCCTTTGGTAATGCATTTAAGGACTTTTATGACTGGCCTCTCACCAACCCTGGGCCTCCTACTCCCCACACCCCCCGGGCACTTTACTCCACCTGGATTTATCTGCTTCCCTTGCAAGGCAGGGCAACATCACATCTCTGTGCTTCACACACGCTCTGCCCCAAGTCCCTCTACTCATCCCACTGAAGCCATACTGCTTGGCAACAGAGTACGGCTCAATTAATTTTCCTTCAGGAACTTTTTCCATTCTCCCAAAATCTGATTTAGACTGCGCCTTCACTGCACCTTAGGCATACCTTTGTATTTATTTGTTTCAACTACTACTCTGTAAGCATCTCACAGATGTGTCTCATTTAGCAAACAAGCACTCATACTTGTTACATGCCTAGCACAGACCATCTCAAGCCAATGAAGTTCTTCAAAATACTGGATTTGACCATTTCTGCATTTGTATCTATAACATAGAGCATTATCTTCCCCATAAATAAAGTACCTACAAAAATAAACCCATAGAAGGGCACGAGTGTGGGGTTTAGCTCAGCGGCCTAAGTACCTGCTTGGCAAACATGAGGTTATGATCCCTGGCACCAATAAATAAATAAATAAACCCACAGGGTGCAGGGGTTTAGCTCAGTGGAACAAGTGTCTGCCTGGTGTGAGGCTGTGAGTTCAATTCCTGGTACTCCCCCAAAAATTTTTTTAAAAACCCATAATCAAAAGTGTTACAAATTACAACAGGTATTCTTGTCAGCCCAGAACTCATTACCATCCCTATCAGGAGTCAGTTTTCTACTAAGAAGGCCCTGCTAAAAATGGCATCACATGCCCTAGGCTAAACTAAGCAGCATCCCCTCAGCTACAGGAACTGGTCAAGAGAAGGACACATGGCCAAACTGACCTAGTCTCTGATGGAGGCTCTAAGAGGACAAGCCTGTGCTGCCGGGAACTAGGTCCTACTATCTGTAGCTAGAGAAGTAAAGCCCATATGCACGACTATAAGCACAAGAAAGGTCCAACTAGGGGCAAGCTCCCACCCAACGCTTCATGGCAACTTCCGTAACACAAATTGTTAAATGGTCATGTGAATAGCAGTTTTCCTCCCACAGATTATTTCAATCATTTTCACTTCAAAACTCCTACTGAAGAAACAGAATAGAGGAAAATTGGATGTCAAAGGGTATTCATTCTACATTAAGGCTATGAAAGAGCCTACTGTACCTTTCCTGATTTGAAAATTTTCATCCATCAGATAAACTGTATCTTAGCTACCTCTACTAGGTAACTCCCAAAATGACAATTACCTTTTTTAATATATACCATGCAAATCACATAATTTTTTTTAAAACATACTCAATTTACCTCTTTTCTTTCTTACACCCTAACCAATGTCTCATGAGATGATAAATAAGCAATTACAACATGACAAGAGTCTATAGATTGCAGGCCAGGTGTTTAGCTCAGTGGCATAAGCACCTGCTTGGCAAGCACAAGATCATGAGTTCGATCCCCAGTACGGAAAAAAAAAAAAAAAGAATTGGATGAGCCTTTTATTTATTTGTGTCTGCCCGACAAGCACGAGGTCATGAGTTCAATTCCTAGTACCAAAAGTGAACCTAAAAGGTAACTAGAAGCCAAATTTTGAAAGTCTTGAAAGTCAAATTAAGTTCAGACATCCTGAAGGCAATGGAAAGATACAAAAAAGTCTTAAGCAGCAGAGCTGCATGCTCAAATGTGTCAAGAGAAATCACTACAGCTACAATTAAAAGGGAGAGGGGTGACAGGAGGTGGAGGTAACTACAGGTGAAACTGACCAATGGATGATAGCAGTAGGGATAAAGGGATAAAGAAAAAGCACAATGCTGGTCATGGTGACACACACCTGTAATCCCCAATACTCAGGAAACTGAGGCAGGAGGACTGCTGGGAGTTTAAGAATAGCCTGGGCTATAGAGAGTTCAAGAATAGCCTGGGCTTATAGACACAAGTTCAAGGCCAGCCTGAACTGCGTAGTGAGACCCTGTCTCTAAAAAGACCCTCCAGGGCTGGGGATTTAGCTCAGCGGCATAAGCACCTGCCTTGCAAGCTGGCAGTCCTGAGTTCGATCCCTGATACCGATAAAAATGAAAAAGACAAAAAAATAAAATAAAATAAAATAAAAAGCCCTTCCCTCCCCCAACAAAAGAACAGATTAACTGACAATGTTGGTGCATACCTGTATTCCCAGATATTTGGGAGGTGGTGGGAGGATCACGGATTAAAGCCAATCTGGGCAACTCAGCAAAACATCTCAAATTTTAAAAATAGGGGCTAAGGATATAGCTCAGCAGCACAGTGCCTACCTGGCAAGAGTGAGGTCCTGAGTTCAATTCCCAGAAAAAAAGAAATTAAAAATAATAATAAAATAAAATAAAACAGCTGGGAGTGTGGCTCAGCATTATAGCATTTGCCTAGCATGTTCAAGGACCTGGGTTTAGTTCCAAGCACTACAAGAAGAAAAGTAAACAGATTCAAGAGATCACTAACGAGAAGGAATTCAATAGGGTTCAAAGATCAACTAGAATGTGAAAGAAAAAGCAGTATGTAAGAAATAGCCCATGTTTCTTTCAAGTCAATATTTGTAGTGCATACTATTTACTGTATTCTCATCACACATGCACTATCTAATTTAATTGTTCTGTAGAAATGAGATGGAAAAGAGCCAGTATGCCCTACTCTTGTTCATTTAGGAATAAACAAGTCAATAATGACTTAAGCTTGGGATATGCTGAGTTTGAGGTACCAGATGAACATGTCATGAAGCTCTGAAAGTCCAGCTACCAAAAAAGAGCCTTTAGGTTGAAAAAAGAATTTTCAGTGTAGTAACTGGGCTGGAGGGAGGATTTTTAAAGTATCTCTGGCAGTCCTACCAACACTTATTTACTATAGACATATTTCTGGAAAGGGGTGAATGATGACAGACCAGAAGAATTGGTGAATAAGATTCAGTATCAACTCTCCTAATGAAGGAAAGGTTCTCAATACGGTAATTCAATATATGCATAAGAAGGAAGATGACTTTACAACAAATTGATTATTTTTGGGACTCAATCTAAAGGCACAGAAATGGGGGGAAAAAACAGCAAAAAGACCTTTAATGCAGGCATGGGAAAGATTTACACACTGAGAATGTGGGAACCCTCTTGGACAAACAATTGGGGGTCGCTTATAAAGATTACCTTTTTGGGGCTGGGGATTTAGCTCAGCGGCATCAAGCACCTGCCTTGCAAGCAGGCGGTCGTGAGTTCGATCCCTGGTACGGATTATTAAAAAAAAAAAAAAAAGATTACCTTTTTTGAGGAAGGGTCTGGTGAGATGACAGTGATGGATTATTGCTACATGTTAGTGTACTCAGGCTGGGGACTGGGGAATCCTTGGCATGCGCAGGAAGGAGAGACAGGGAGTCTGGCTTAAATCAGGAAGAAGAAGTCTGATAAGGTATTCTTTGTGGCTACTTTGCCATGTTGGACTACTGCCATGAGGATGCGGGATATTTACATGGCTTAAAAACCCATCATAGGGCTGGGGATTTAGCTCAGCGGTATAAGAGGCTGCCTTGCAAGCTCACAGTGGTGAGTTCGAGTCACAATACCAAAAAAAAAAAAAAAATCACAAATACCACCCCCCACATCTTGAAGTTGTAGGTTAGTAGAGTTCAGGGAGAGGAGGATAAGGAGAGTAGTGAAGACACTCTAAACGGGCAACACCACACATTCAAAAAGAATTAAAGCTGTTTGCCTTTGGAACAGAAAAATTAAGTATTATTCATGTTAGTCACCCAAACTATTTAATAGCAAGCACTTATTACATGTGTTATAAAATGAAAAAAAGACATGAAGAAATCGACCCTATTCTTTGATCCACTAACTCCACTTACTAGTAATCATAAAAATCTAGCCAACTTAGCCAGTTTACTTCCTCAAGGAAATTAATGAAATGCTCTTTTAATTTTTGGTTATGTGAGTTCAGACAGAAATGATTAATCTAGATGTATTAATAATTACTGAAGGACAATGCTGAGATTTCTAAGCCTTATAAAAGCCTATCTTCCAACAGCCAAACAATCTATCAAATAGGTGTGTTTTAAGATATTAGGCTAGACATGGTGATGTACACCTATGCAATGGAGGTCAAGACAGCAAGTTCAAAGTTACAGCAAGTGCTATGAGTTCAAGACCAGCTTGGGCTACATAATTAGTTAAAGGAGAATCTGAACTTTAAAAAAAAAAAAAAAAAGACTTTAGTAAGGAAACACTTATAAATTCAATAAACCAAAATTCAAAACATGTATGGTTTTACATAAGCAAAGTCAATTACTGGCAATATGCAAGGGAAAATGCTCAGGTGAGGCCAGGCATGGTGGTGCATGCCACCAGCACTTGGGAAGCTGAGGCATAAGTTGGAGGTCAGCATAAGTTGGAGGGATACATAGTGAACTCAAGGCCAGCGTGAACTCTACAGCAAGGCCCCGTCTCAAAAAAGAAAGAAAATAAAAGAAAATGCTCAAGTGACAAACCAATGTATCTTGTCAATTTTAAGACACAGTTTTATATTTCTGTAGTTGAGGCACATTGCAGAATCAATAACACATCACAACTTACTTGGAGTTTTGTGGGATTTTTTTTTGAAGTGATATATAAAATGATAATACATCTTACAGTTGGTAGATGTAGTTATTTACTAAGTATCAAAAGTTACTTTCAGAAAGCTATGAAAATAATGTGTTGGGGCTGGGGATTTAGCTCAGTGGCATAAGCACCTGCCTTGCAAGCATACAGTTTTAGTTCGATCCCCAGTACCAATTAAAAAAGAAAATAATGTTTTAAAGTGAAGTTTTGGATCAGAAAGATCTAGGTTTGTCTTAATCTTGGCTTTGTGATATAAATACACAACTTGGGTGACCTAAAGCCACTCTCTAAACATTTCTTGGTCTCTATCTCCCTATCTGTAGAACAGTACTAATAACAGTGAAAATTTCAGTTGTGAAACTCAAATACAATGGCATATGCAAAGCGCTTAAAACTAGCACACACACACACCACGGTGTTTACTGCTAGGAAAATGAGGGTAATGATGCTGTAGGGCTTACTCACTGCCTATATGGTAGATATCAAAAAAATTCCCTCTTACCTAAAATATACAACTTTTAAAAGCATTTAATAGATATCAAGTAACACTGCTTGCCATGGCAAACAGATTTTCTAAATATCACATAATAGCTACATTTTACATGTCAAAAGACATGCATAATCATGAAAAAACGGAAGGTTTAAAAAAATACGTAGCGTTTAAAAATATGTCTACAATGTGTAAGAAACTGTGTCTACTCTACTGTGTGTAAGATCCTGTATCTACTTTGATATACTATAAAGACAGAAAAAGCTCACCTTTACAAAACCCATTTTTTTCTATGATGTTCTAGACTCCCGTTCCCTCCCTTTCAAAGAACAGTCAACTGCAGACTGACTTGTAGGGGTTGTTTCATAGGTTGGCATTTTTTCCATTAACTAAATTGTATAATGAGCAGCCATCTGTTTCCCGTTCTACTATCTTTGCCATACCCCCATTTCTCACAAGGCAATTTAAAATTTGGCATAGGAACTAAAAGTTAAATTTACATTCTGACCTTAAAAAAAAAAAAAAAGAAAATTGGACCACACTTATAAAAATAAAAAATTGTCTATTTACATTCCTTAAGGTATGTAAGAATTATTTCCTTGAAAATAAAGCGAGTTTCAAAAGAGAACTGGTTGGACAGAAAACATCTGAAATAAACACTGTATAAAACCGTAACCCCAACACTTGGGAAGCTGAGGCAGAAGCATGTGAGTTCGAGGCCAAATAAAACACTGTATAAAACCGTAACCCCAACACTTGGGAAGCTGAGGCAGAAGCATGTGAGTTCGAGGCCAGTCTAGACTCCGAAGAGCCCAGCCCGGAATACATAACGAGGCTCTGTCTCAAAAAAATTTTTTTAAAAGTGCGTAAAAAGGTCGATAGTGGCATCAACAAATATTCTTTTATTTTTAAGTGGAAGAGCAAAGAGAGCTGCCAATCTTTTTCTAAAACGCCAGGCTCACTTCCAGGATTTTCTGCTCGAGAGTTCAGCCAATCTCCACCTTTTCTGAGTTAACCAGTCTCCAGGCAAGCCGCGCTTCTTGATTGGCTTAAAGAAGTCGAGTAGAAAAACCAGCCAATCCTGCCCTCAAGTCAGAACTCTGCTATGGAGACCTTACAACCACTGCATGGCAAGAATGTGTACAAACCTGTCCCGGCCACAGATATCAGATCTGAGCTCTCAATGTGGTTGCCCTAAAGAAGATTCCAATGCAGAGAGCGATCTGGCATCTACGCTTTTGGGTTTTTTAATTCCTCTACCTCTCTTTAAAGGGGGGTAAAAAATATAAGTACGAAAACCGCGTGAAAAAAGAAACTGCCCCCGGGTGAGATGACTCACTCAATGAAGCTGGATTTCCACGCCGAGAGCTGGGAGAGGGTCCCGAAGGCCCAACGGCTCCAGGAAGGTCCCGGCAGGCTCAGAGTTGCATACCGGGAGTAGGGAATGAAGGAGGATCAGGACGCGCGAAACCCAGAAAGGGAACGAATCCTCGCGGCAGCCCCAATCCGAGCGTGCGTGCGGAGGAGCAGCGTGTTTGGGTCTGGGGAAGTGAGTAAATAAGCAGCGCTGCTAGGACTACGTGTTCGGGAAGGTGGCCTCAAGTTCCCAGAAGGCTCCGCTGGAAACACCGCGGGCGGGCGGGCGCCCGGGGCGCAAGGGCAAGTGCGGGCGGAGCGCGGGGGAGCCGCGGGGCAGGGGGTGTGTCCCGGGCCTGGAGGCCCGCCAGGCGCCCGGAGGCCGGGGAGCCTTCGCCGGCCTGTGGCGGAGCGCCAGGGCCCGCCTCTCGCCGACGCTTCCTTCCCTTCTGTGCGGCGGCTGGGCCCGGGGACCAGGCACCCCGTGCCCGTCGCCGCGCTCAGAGCTTTGCGTTCGCTCGCAGCGCCCCCGCCGCTGCCTCCGGGCCTCAGCTTCGGCTCAGGGACCCGGGATCCCGTCCCACCGGGCCCCTCACCCCAAGCCGCCGCCTGCCTCCCACCCGCCGCCTTTACCTGCTTCCGGAGCGGGCGAGGGCGTCGAGGCCGGGCCGAAGCGAGGCCACAACCCTTTCCCGCCGCCGCTGCGCTCTCCGGCGCGGCTAGGTCGCCGAGCAGCCGCGGCCGCAGGGGGGAGACTCGCGGCGAGCGCGCCGGGCAGGGAGACACTGCCGCTCTCCGTCCGGCCGCGGAAGAGCAGCCTCGCAGGACCAGCCGCGAGAGGGCGGGTGGGCGGCCGTGTGGGGAGCGGTCTCGGGAGCCGGCAATGGCTGCCACGTCGCCCAGGTGGCTCGCCGCCCCCGCCTCCCCGCCGCGCCGCGACCTCTGCCCCGTGTGTCCCGGGCTCTCCAGGGCGCCTGGCCCGCCCGAGCCCCAGGCGTCGCCACTTTCCCGCTCCCTCGGGACAGCAAGCCCCTGCACGTCGGGTTCCGCAGCGTCCGAGCCCGCACCCGCGAGAGCTCGCCCGGAAGCCTGCGGCGTGGCCCCCGCTCTGGACGGCGGGAGGCGCAAGCCCTCAGGGTGGCAGGCTCGCGGGGAATGTGGCGCTGCGGAACGACGCGACGCGGGACCGGAATTTGGGCCGAAACAAGCACAAATTGTTGAACCTCAGCAGTTCCGAGCCCCGGTCGTCACGCTCCCAAGTGGGAAAACCCAAACCCAAGGTCGCTGCGTAGGGATGTAGGGGACCCTTCGGCACGTTGCGGGGCGGGGAGACAAAAGGACCCGGGGTGCCGCGCTGCGGAGCCAGGCCGCCCGGCCGCCACTCGCTGGCCGATCTCGCGGGCGTGAGCACAAAGGCGCGCGCACTCGCACGTGGGGCCGCGGCCCGGCTTCTGCCCCCGAGGAGCGAGATTGGGGGGCGGGGGAGCAACCGTGTGCTCTTCGCTGTGGTGATCGCTGTTACTACCCGGTCCCCAGACATGCTTTATTCTCTCCCAGCTCTGCTCTCCCGGTGTCCTGACAGGAAACGTTCGAGGTTTCCCGAGTAATAAAAAAAAATTTCACCCGGGCTTTCTGATTGAGAGTAGGGGTCCATTTGTCTGCCTGTTGTTTCCTTCCCATGTACTGCCTTGGCAGTTATTTCGGATTCCACTTTCTCCATTTTTTCACAGAACAGAAAAGAAACACCCGAAAGGAAGTATTCTTTTACATCCAAGAGACATGCTGTAGCAAGAGCTTTAAACTGAACTAAAACTTAGGGGAAAGTGTAAGTGCATTCTTCCTGTTGATCTAATTGGAACACTCGGAACATTCTAGTGGTTTTTCTAGAAGCCAGTAAGATGCAAGCAGACACCTTGGGATGGTAAGTTTTCTGCTAAAGTTACCTATGCAAAGCTACAAAGGTCCTTTTAGAGCTACCTTGAGTGTGCTTATTTTGGCTGCACATATACTAGGGGTCCCATGAGTTCCTGTGTTAAAAAATGAACATATAAGCACCTTTTAACCCTTTTACTAAAGGTCAAAAACAAAGTATAATAACCCAGCATTTCAAGGTATAAACAGCTGGTGGAGAACCTAGCATTAACTCTGCCTCTAAACAGCCATTAAAAAAAGACTAGTAACTGTGGCATGTGACACTTCTGAAGGGAAAGAACCCTATTATAAACCTCAAGCTGTTCTACCAAGTTAATAATAATTGTGTTCATATGAAATATGTTCGACATGGTAATAAAAACTTGTATTTTAACTGTAGTTTCCTTTGAACATCTGTTAAAAATACATCACGAGTCTGAACAATAAGAAATACAGTGTTCTTACACTGAAGAGCATATATTTCAAGGCACCAAGACAGTGCCCAGGCTGAACATTTTTTAAAATTGCTTACACTGGTAATGAAAGAAACACATCAGTACCATAAAGTTCTGAAAGTCAAAAGCAAATGAACAAAAGCAGTCTTTACCCAACATTTACCATGCCAGCATTCCTTTGTGCAGTTATAAAGCTTTTCTCTTTGCCTATTGGTTCCATCCTAAGCCAATAGGAAAAGTACAATACATCTTTCAAATGATGAGACAACTGTAGGTTAGTAGAGTACATGGATTGTTTATGAGCTCATTGTCATTCAAGAGCATGTATCTGCTAAAAAACATAAGAAACTTTGACTATCTTGATGTGGTTTACACTCTGCTCTTTGTAATCTTTCTAGTTTCATTACAATTGCTTATAATGAATTCTGCAAGAATATTTAATTCTCGAATGCCAAGCAACAGGAATGGCAAAATGCCCACTAGCTAGCACTTTAAATGAAGTAAGTCAGTGCTGGTATTTTAAGAGAAAGTAACCTTTAAAGAGATAAGAAAATTTATATTTTGGAACGTCTTCAATTTTTGTAAATAATTGTGTAAATAAAATGACTAACCCTTTTACATTTGTCTGCAGCCTCCTTTGATCTACTTAACAGCTAAATTCTAAACCTATTTATTAATGTTTACTTAAAATGTAAGTATGATTTCCTTCCAATTGAAAGTAATCTGCCCCCTTTGTACTTTGATTTTGGCCAGAGTATTTTACTTAATTATAATTACAAGCATTTATGTTTTTATAATCTCCTTTACTGGATCATCTGTAATTTCAAGATAGGCTGTTTTCCATTCAGCCTTATATTCCTTATTGCCAAACTTGGAGACTTGTAAAAAATAAACCATCTATGGATGTTCATGGAATGAAAGCATGAGCATTACAGCAAACCAAAAGAAACCCAGTCTCAGAATTTTCTCCCTTTTTATGTAGCTGGTAAACTTTTCATTCCCAGTTAAGCTCAGTTTAAAACTGTTATATTTTAGGTTTTTGATGGTTTCATTTTACTTATGAATTATATGTTAGACAAAGGCACTTTATTCTACTAGGGCTGGAGCACAAGTGCCTGCCTGGCAAGCACAAAGTCCTAAGTTCGATTCCCAGTACACACACAAAAAAAGTATTCTATTACCAGTCAGTATGTGAGGGTAGTTTCTTAATGCAGAATATAGAAATTAGAGGTCATGATAACTGCTAGTGTCTTAAATTTTTCAAAATTGTTTGAGTTTCTTTTTGTTTCCTAACCTTTGATTCCATCATGATGCTAATTCTAAAAAATTGTACATCTTTCTAGTCTTTTTCTTTTTTTTTTTTTTTTTTTTTTTTTTTGGTACCAGGGATTAGATTTATGACCTCACACTTGCCAGGTAAACATCTATGCCACTGAGCTAAAATCCCCTGCCCCATAGTATGTCATTTGAATAATATTTACATATTTTAATTAGCCTCTGCAGAGCTACATACTTAATTAAAATATATTTAAAATTTTAAGAGAAAGTGGTCTGATTCATATGAAATATTCAGACACATAAAATAACCCAGTGCTCAATAAATAATGTAAAAATAAGTCCTATAAAATGGTAGCTATTACAGATATTAGTATACTCAGTCATGAAGAAAAAGTAATTTTCTCTGTTCAATTATTTATAAAGGGTAGGTATAAAGGATTTTAATAACAAATAATGATAATCAGACACAATAGCACTTGTCTGTAAACTAAGCTACTTAGGAAACAGACAGGAGAATCACTTGAGTTGAGAGTTCAAGACCAACCTGGGTAACAGCAGACCTTGTCCCCAGTGATAATAAAAAATAAGAAAATGAGAAAACAAATCTGAGGAAATAAATCTAATAACAGGAGATAATTTTAAGAATGTGGATAATGAGCAGGGCACGATGATACACTCCTATAATCCCAGTCTCAGAAGGCTGAGGCAGGAAGATTACTACAAATTTGCGGCCAGCCTGAACTACATACATAACAAGTTCAAAGGCAACCTGAACTACATAGTTGAGACCCTGTCTCAAAATACAAACAAAACTGGAGCTGGGGATTTAGCTCAGCGGCATAAACGCCTGCCTTGGCAGTTGTGAGTTCGATCCCTGGTACCAATAAAAACGAAAAAGACAAAAAAAAAAAAAAAAAAACAACAACAACAAACAAAACTGAATGATGGCATTCTGGCCTGAGTGAAAAGTTCCTGAGATAACAAATCTGACCATATCTCTTCATAGCTTCCTACCATTTATATTTTATCAAAAATGTGAAAAACATGTAAATAAAAGATTGTACATTAACTCTTCATCATTTTAAACTCATTATATTGTGCTTTTCCTTTAAATTATCAAAGTTTGTAGGATAGCCGTGCGCTTACACAATACTGTTTTTTTGCAGGGAAGGGATACTGGAGATCAAACTCAGGGCTTCATGCTTACCCAGGCAGGCGGTCTGCTGCTGAGCTACATCCCAGGCAGCAGTATACTTACAAACTTTAACAATGGCATGTAAGTGTACAGTATTTATACTCCAAACTTACTTTACCACAAATTCTTTATACATGGAGAGCATCTCAGATCATACTTTGATCGCACTCCAGGAGAAAACCCTTGTCTATGTGGTCAGATGCCAGCCACATGTGCAAAAATGGACCCAAAACAGGTTTCAAACCCATGCCTGCCAAGTAATGCCCTGGAGACACAGGGCTTTGTATTACCCAGTTTTTCTGTGTATGAACAGGCAGACATGTGGCAATTTCTAAGCTTGAAAGGGTGAAGATGCCATTGGCAGAGTAGTTTGAAGTAAAATCTAGATAATGCCCAGGGTCGTTTTTTTGTTCTTGAGAGAATTCTCTGTGCTTATGTCCCTGAGGAACTTCACAGGAAGCCATCCTGTCCCCTGGTCTGGAAACACACTGGTCCTCCAGCTTTCTGGCACTCACATTTGCATATTGTGGTTGGGAGTATAGCTCAGAGGTGGAGAACATAACACACACAAGGCCCTGGACTTGATCCTAGTATTAAAATAATTTTTTTCTCATATGCTCTAACAGTGAGTGCTCTAACCACAACTGTTGCCTTTGTTGTTGCAGCTGCTGCTGTTGCTAGGACTTGAACCCAGGGCCTAATGATTGACAAGTGACATCTTATTGTCTTTTTGTCAGTCACATCACTTGCATTCAGGACAATTGAACTCTCCCAAATACACCTACTTCCAATAATGTTGAGGAATCGTCCCATCTAGGTATTCACTTTTATTGACCTGTGACTTTACCACTCAACTCTAATGCCCTTCCACCTGGAATACTTCCTGGGGCCCCAAACATGACGCACTTCCTCTATACCCACAGCAACTGTCTAGTCCTCTTGTATGCCACTGCAATGATGATAATGCATGTTTTCATTAAAACTGAGTTCTCTTCCCTCCAGACAAGGAGAGGTAGGCACAATAACTAAAAAAGTTTCTTTCACATTGAACTGTAGTAAACTCCTTTAGGGCACCTACCACACAGTTTCCCCTCTCTTTATACTCCTGTTCTATAGAGGTGAACTCTAGGATCTTTGAAAAATCCCCCTACATACTTGGCCACAGTTAATGAGCCAAAGGTAAATATCTTTGTCCAATTTTTCTTCCTGGAAAATTTTAGAGTTGGGACAAAGATTCCTAATAAAATTGACATAATCCCAGCGCTTGAGGGGCTGAGGTAGAGGGACCTTTTAAGTTGAGACTAGCCTGGACTACAAAGTGAGCCAAGGCCAGCCTGAACTGCATAGCACACCCTGTCTCAAAAAAAGAGACACATTGACAAAACTGGTTAAAATGCAGTGTGTTACACCGAAATAACAGGATCCTATCTTATAAAAGACTGATGTTACACCAGGCATGGGGCACATGCCTGTAATTCTAGCATTCAGGAGGCTGAGGCAGGAGAATTGTTGCAAATTTCCGACCAGCCTGGGCAACAAAGTGAGCCAAAGCCAGCCTGAAGTGGATAGTGAGAGCCTGTCTCCAAAAAAAAAAAAAAAAAGAATGATGTTCTCCAAGGGCTGATACTACACAATTTCCAAGATGTGTTTCTCAGTAAGAAAAAAAAAAATGTTCTCATTACTGAGGAAGAGGATATCTAAGGGGAACTGAGAGATTTTATCACATATACATAAAAAATTTCTGGAGATAGATGGAGCAAACTATTCCACTTACCATCTTTGAGAAAGTAAACTGGATGGCTACAGAAAGAGGACAGGAAGATTTTCCACTGTACACTCACCCCTTGGTACCCGTGTGGTCCGAGGACGCCCAGGGAGGCCAAGGTCTGCAGATACTCAAATCCCTGTAGCAAACCACACAGTGTTTGCAACTACTTAGGCACGTCTTTCTGCACACTTTTAAATCATCCCAAGATTCTGTATAATACCTAAAACATGGGGCTGCTATGCAACTGAATTGTTTAAGGAATAACACGAAGAGGAAAATTCTGTATAAGACGTAATTTTTTTTTTGTCCATGAACACTTTCAATCTTCACCTAGTGGAATCTGTGGAAGACAGCTGTGCTGATTTTGAGTATTTACTATGTAAAATAAATAAATGACACTTAATTGAGAATAACAGATTTATGACTCAGCTTCTCTGTGCTCCTGAGTCTGTCTGGGCTCAACTGGATTTGGGGGCAGCTGTGTGGCGCCAGGGAGCAGAGGAAACTACTCTCCAGGGAGGAAAAATATATGTGCTGAGTGGAAGAATGGGCAGAAAACGCTGACGGGACTTCACTCTCTCCTGGGGGGCTCTCCTGAGGCTTCTAAGACTATTATTACAGTCTTAGAAAAAGCATGTATGAGGCACTAGGTTCAATCAGGATTCTCCGGAGAAACAGAACCAAAAAATATCACATCATACATTCAGATGCCTTTTAGCCAGTCTTCACTTGAATATTTTATAGAAGCTTCAACTCAACAAGTTTAATGATGGAAGTTCCTCTTTTTAATCTTTTGAGGACATTTCATACTGTTTGTTTATCTGCTTATCTGTTTGCTTGGTTTGTGGTACTAGAGATTGATCTACCACAGAAGAGTATCTTCAGCCCATTTTCCATTTAATTTGTTTGTTTGTTTTGGTACTGGGGATTGAACTCAGACCTCCCTCTTGCCTGGCAGTAGGAGTCAAATCCCCATCCTTAAATTTAAAACAATACCCCACCAAATTGTCCAAATTGGCCTCAAACTTTCGATTCTACTGCCTCAGCCTTCCAAGTAGCTGGGATTACAGACATGGGCCACTGCACCTGGCTTTATACCATTTTTATAATTTACATTCCCAATAAGAATGTGCTAGAGTTCTCTTTTATCCTCCTGCTCTCCTACACTGTGAATGTTTGGGGTTTTTATATTAGCCATTCTAAAGGAGGCAAGGCGGCATCTTAGAGTTTTAGTTTGCATCTCTGATAACCAGTGACAGTGTTTTTCACATACTTCTTGAGAATTTGTATGTCTTCTTTGAGAAATGTCTACGCACATTGTTTGTCCATTTTGGGAGTTTTTTGGTTGTGGTTGTTGTTGCAGCGGTGGGATTGAGCCTAGAGCCTCACACATGCTGTGCAAGCATTCTACTGATAGAGGAGAATGAAACTCCTAATCTACTAGATGTCCAGTGTAAGTTCATGTTCTCTAAAACTGATGAATGTATTTTAGGAATAATAGAGATTAAGAGCAAAATATATTTATTGAGAGAAAGAAAGCTGCTGTCTGAGTGAGAGACAGAAGGGATCCCCAGTAGGTTGCCAAAGAATCTGCCTTTTCTAAGGACTTTTATAGAGTAAACCCATGAGATGAGATGGGTCCAAGATGGGGAAAACATGGAAGCTCACAAGGGAGGTGGCCATGAAGTCGGAAAGAACGATGGTCAACCAGTAAGATTAACTGTTCAGGAAAAACTGACCAAATCAGGGATAAATGGGGGGGAAGTGAGTCATGCAGCAATCAAGATGGCAAGCTTAAAGAAAATGACTCTCCCTACAGGGCTGACCCTTGGCTTCCTCAAGGTGATCCATACCTACTTAGAGATCAGTCCCTGATGTTTATACTTAGAATGTTGGTTGCATTTGTTCTGTCTTTTGTCTTGAGGTCTGGCCCACAGTGGGAGGTATCTGTCTCCTCCAAGGTTGCAAGGTATCTGACCTTTGGGCACTAGCTTCTTTGAGGGCCCAGCTTTGTCTAACTGCCTATAACAATTCTAACTAACTCAACTACCTGTAACACTACCACTGAATTATAATCCCAGGCCTGGCTGGTCTTGGTGTCCCAAACCTGTAGTCCACAAGAAGGCTGAAGCAGGACTGTCACTGCACATTAGAGATTAATTTGGACTAGTGAAAGCCAACCCTGTCTCAATAAAAACTAAAAATACATTTCCTGTTTCCTTTTTCTAGGCGTGGTTGCACACCTGTAATCCTAGCACTTGGGAGGCTGAGGCAGAAGGATAACCAATTCACGGACAACCTGAACTGCATAGCAAGGCCTTGTCTAAAAAAAAAAAATTTTTTTTTATAACCCTAGGCTCTCTTGTCCATTGTGTTTTGATTTGATTTTGATTTTTTTTTTATTGGTGCTGGGAATCAAACAGGGCACTTACAAGGCAGGCACTTATGCCTGCTGAGCTAAATCCCCAGCCCCGACTTTGATTTTTTTTAAACAAGATCTCCCTGTGTAGTTCACACTGGCCATCAACTCACTACGTAGCCCAGGCTGGACTCAAACTCGCAGTGACCCTCCTGCCTCAGCCACCCAAATGCTGTAATTACAGGGATGTGCCACCACACCAGCTTCCTTTGTCCATTTTAAAACCATTTATTTTCTGACTATTCATTTGAGTTTCTTTTATATTTTGGATTCAGCCTCACCAGATGTGTGTCTTGCAAATATTTTTTCCCACTCTATAGGCAGTCTCCTTCCTCTTTTGATTGCTTTGCTGTGTACAAGTTTTTTTTTTTTTTTAAGCTTTATGTAATTTTGTCCTTTTTGTCTTTGTTATCTTGCTTTTGGGTTCATATAAGAAAAAAGTCAGATGGTGCACACCTGCAATCCCAGCACTCAGGAGGCTGAGGGAGCCTGGGCTACATAGTAAGACCCTGTCTCAAAAATAATCTACTATATGAGGGAAATCTGTCTGCAGTGTTTCTTTACCTACAGTTCCAGTGTGTCCTGAGGTTGATTTCTGTTCCTTTTTTTTACTATAAAACCCTCATCTTCCTCAATAAGCAAGCTGTTTCCAAGGCCCAGCAAGTCTACCTCCTACTGGAGCCATTTTTCTCTGTAACTGTGCCCGTCCTGCTCTGAGCCACCTCCACCTCAGAACACTGCAACCCCTTGGTTCTGCTACTCCAGGCTTTTTCGCCCATGTGCAATTATCTCTGAGGCAGACACCATGTTCCTTCTAAATAAAATCTGGCTGGACAACTTTGTGGAACTGTCCTTTTGTGCTTCAAAGGACACTATTAAAAAAGTAAAAAGACAATCCATAGAATTTTTTGCAAATGCTCTACCTAATAAAGGACTTATATCTATACTATATAAATAACTGGTAGAACTCAGTGATAAAAAATATAACCCAACTTAAAAATGGACAGATCGGGACTGGAGATTTAGCTCAGCGGCATAAGCGCCTGCCTTGCAAGCAGGCAGTCGTGAGTTCGATCCCTGGTACCGATAAAAAAGGAAAAAGACAAAAAAAAAAAAAAAAAAAAAATGGACAGATCCAGGTACTTCACATAAAATGTATCCAAATGGCCAGTCCGGGAGAGGAGTGATGCTCAGCATCACTAGTCATCAAGGAATCATTAGCTTTGCGTTTCTGACACTTTACAATGGTGCACTGGAACCCTGAGTGGGAGCCCCAGCCCAGCCAGTCTGGGCGGTAGTCCAGGGCTCTCCCTGGAACGCCCTCACCGTTCACAGTGCAGATCCTGCTCAGCTCTGGGACTCCAGCCACTGTCTTCAGCCCTAATTATCCCAGACTCAGGTTTCTCAACAAGCAGGGACAGCGCCTATGGCCCAGAGCCCACTGAAATTCTTGAAACTAGACAATCCTAAACTCACCTGCGCTGCCTCCCAAGCTCTTTCCCAAAGAAACTACAGGAAAGGCTCTTACCTTTATTTTCTCCTGCTCCTCTACCTTATGACTGTACACTCTAGCACTAGTCCATGTGGCCCTCAGAACTACAGGCACGAGGAGGGTGTCCTACGATCTGTAAATTTAACCTCTGTCTGATCATCAGAGAAGGTACCTTTTCTCCTCATCTGTTTTCTGTCAATGTAACAAAATCTGTGTTTTGTTTTGTTTTGTTTTGTTTTGTTGCCTTTTTGAGACAGAGTTTCAGTAATGTAGTTCAGGTTGGTCTTGAACTCACTTTGTAGCCCAGGCTGGACTCCAACTCCTAGCAATCCTCCTGTCTCAGCTTCAGCCTCCCAAGTGCTTGGGATTACAGGCATGTGCCACCACACACAGCCTAAAATCTGCTTTTTAAAACAGATATAAGGGGCTCGGGATTTAGCTCAGCGGCATAAGCGCCTGCCTTGCAAGCAGGCAGTCGTGAGTTCGATCCCTGGTACCGATAAAAAAAAAAAAAAAAAGACAAAAAAAAAAAAACAGACATAAGGGAAAAGGAGGAAAAGGAAAGAGGAAATTAAAAGAATTAAAATGTGTTCTGTACAAGTACCAGCTGCCTATGATGATTGCAATCACCATGTACTTACCAACCTATTCTAATAAAACTTTTAAAAATTAAAAATAATAAATGGAACAATGAGATCCCACATCGCACCTAGTAGATGGCTGTAAAGGTGGTCAATAAGAAGTGCTGGCAAGGATGTGAAGAGACCAGAACCATCGGGCTGGGGATGTGGTGGTAGAGCACCTGCCCACCATACACAGCGCCCTGGGTTCAGTCTCCAGAACTGCAAAGGAAACTTGAATGAGGGGCTGGGGATTTAGTTCAGTGGTGTAAGTGCCAGTCTGGCAAGCACAAGGTCATGAGTTTGATCCCCAGTTCCAAAAAAAAAAAGTAGAAAAAAGAAACTTGACTGAAAATGGAAGGGAAGGGAAGCCATAGGAAAGGAAGGGAGGGCATGTGAATTTTCATACACTGCTAAGCAGAAATTTTAAATGGTGCAACCAATTGGAAAACAACTTTTCAGTCCCTCATTAGGTTAAGCATAGTGTTGTCAGATGACCCAGAAATTCCTCTCCTACATACACATCTAAGAGAAATGAAGACAGGTCCACACATGAATGTCTACAGCAATGTTATTAATATTGGCCAATAAGAAGAAGCAACCCAGATGTCTAACAACTGATGACTAGATATGAAAGGGATCAGAATATGCCATTACAAAGTATGCTGCTTTAGCAAAAGAATTATTTGGGGCTGAAGGCATCTGCATTCCTTAAAGTTATCTGCCTAACGGCAGGGATTCCAAAGGAACTTAATTGTTGTAAATGCCCTTGCCAGGAGCAGCTCTGATCGCTGCAGAGTCTATTCACATCTAAACAGATGTTGTCACTAACTATCGGACCTCCACCTGCTTTCCTAAGGACTGATTATCTTTTCTAAAACCCATTTGCAAGCCAGATGTGACAGCATATGTGTGTAATCCAAGCACTCTGGGAAGACAGAAGTGTGGCAGGTTGGAGCCCAGCTTTGGTGTTACGGCTTAGATCTAAGATGTCCCCTGGCCAGGCATAGTGACACACAGCTGTGGTCCCAATACTCTGGAGGCTGAGGCAGGATGATTGCTGAGCCTGTGGCCAGTCTGGACTCCATAGTGAGTTCAGAAGATCTACATAGTGAAACTCTGTCTCAAAAAAATAAATAAATAAAAATAAATTTTTTTTTTTTTTTTTTTTTTTTGTCTTTTTCCTTTTTATCAGTACCGGGGATCGAACTCACGACTGCCTGCTTGCAAGGCAGGCGCTTATGCCGCTGAGCTAAACCCCCAGCCCCATAAAAATAAATTTAAAATGTCCCCCAAAGCCTCATATATTTAGTTCATGGATCAGTCCACTGATGAACAGATAGCTTTCTTGTAAGGAGGCAATAGCTGGCTGGAAGAGGCGTCCCCAGGGCACTGGCAGGGCACTCACTCTGGCTGCCGGGCCCACTGGCTGCTTCTCTGCTGGCAGCTCTACCTTGCAGCCATGTGACCACGGACTACAACTTCTACAAACCGGAATCAAAATATACCTTTTCTCCTATAAGCTGTAAATGTCACAGGTTGCATCTCGGCAGCACGAAAGTAACTAATGAAAGGTTATTGCCTTAGAAGAAATTACAGCAGTGCTCTACCTTGGCGAAGACCAAAGCGGGGAGCCCACCAGTTCCTGCTTCTTCCTCAGCCTTAATTGCAACTCCCCTTCCTGTTTGCGCCTGAAGAAAACTCCAACCAGCTCCTCAGCCTCATCAATTCCCGCCCTAAGCGCCGCTCAGTTCAGAGGTTACATATAGATCTCATGCCCCGTGTTCTGGCAGAGAAAGCCAGGCCACCGGCGGTCCTGGAGCTCTCTGCATGTCTTTGAAGTAAAGTATTTTTACTTTATATTCTCTTTTATCGCGCCAAAAGCCCCTGTCAACTAACACACCTGGCCATTTAGGAATTTAGCAAAACTCTTTCTCAAAATAAAAGGGCCCCAGTGAATATAATCATTATGTATTGCAAGTATGTACTAATAAAAATAAAATTTAAAAACTGGATAAACGCCTGGCGTGGTGGCTCATGCCGGTAAGCCCAGCACTCGGGAGGCTGAGCTGGGAGGATCGTTGCAAGTTCGAGACTAGCCTAGGCTACAAACTGAGCTCTCAAGGCTAGCCTGAACTGCATAGAGAGACCCTGTTCCAAAAAGACCAAAAAAAAAAAAAAAAAAAAAAAAAAAAACCTGGATAAAGATTAAAAGAGGCTGGAAATGTAGCTCAGTGCAAAGGCTCTAAATTTAATCCTCAAATTGCAAATAAATGAATAAACATATAAAAAATTAATCTGCTCACCTTTTTTCTCATCCTATGTTTTCTCTGAGATATAAATTCTCAAATCTCACCCCTTTTAAGTATATTCACTTCTGTCTGTGACATTCCAATGTATGTTAATCTACCCTATGTCTCCTATTAATCTGCCTCTTGTCAATTTAATTCACAACCCCATCCCCAGGTCCAGAACATAAAACAATAGAAGCAAAGTTTTTCCTGTCCTCTAGATAGATAAAATGTGGTATAGTTAGCCAATGGAATATTGCTTGGTCATGAAGAATGAGACAACAATAAATGCTGGATATAGATAAACCTTAAAAATATCTAACATGCTAAGTGAAGTCAGGCATGACAGTTCATGCCTGTAATCCTATTACTACAGACACTGAGGCAGGATCACCACAAGTTAGAGGCCAACCTTGGCTACATAGTGAGACCCTATCCCAAACAAAATAAAACAAAACAATAAAAATTTGATTGTGCTATAGATGAATGGTTTTGTGAATATGTTAAAAGACGTTCAATTAATTCTTTTTTTTTTAATTTTTTTTTAATTTTTTTTTTCTTTTGTCTTTTTGCAACAGGGTCTTGCTATGCAGGATGGCCTTGGGCTCACTTTATAGTCCAGGCTGGTCTCGAACTCAACAATCCTCCTGCCTCATCCTCCCATGTACTGGGATTACAGATATAACCCACCATGCCCAGTGCCTTTTTCTTTTTTGATCACAGCAAATCAAACTTAGGGCTTTGTCATTGTTAGACAAATGCTAACAGGGAGGTAAACTCCGAATTTTAACCGAACACTTCAAATAACTGGATTCTTATAGTTCATGAACTCTTATCTCAATAAAATTTGTTTTGTTTTAAAAAGATGGGGTGCTAAGGAAATAGCTCAGCAGCACAATGCCTGCCAGGCAAGTGTGAGGTCCTGAGTTCCATTCCCAGTACCAATAAGTAAATAATAAATTTTTTAAAAGCTCTATTTCCATCTTTGTCCTGGAAAGCAGAGGCAGGAGGATTGCCAAAAGTTCAAAACCAGCCTGGGCTACATAGTGAATTCAAGGCCAACGTGAACTACAGAGCAAGGCCTTGTCTCAAAAGAAAAAAAAAAAAAAAAAAAAAGGAAGGGAGGCATGGTGGCACGTGTCTGTAATCCCAGCATTCATGGGGCTGAGGCAAGAGGATTGCCATGAGTTTCAGGCCAGCCTGCACTACATAGTGAGTTTAAGGCCAGTCTGACCTACATAATATGATCCTGTTTCAAAAAACTAAAGCAAAACCAAAAAACAAAGAATTGTGGTGTGGTGGTACATACCTATGACTTAGCACTTGGGAGGCTGGGGCAGAAACATTGTAAGTTCAAGACCAGCCTGGACTATATAGCAAGATCCTGTCTCAGCAAACCAAAAAAGAAAAAGGAAAAAAATGTCTCTCCTCAATGACACAGTGAGACTATCTCAAAAAACATCTCCCCATCCCCCCAAAGAAGAAAGACTATAAACATCTCACAGTCTCTATGGATCAGGACTTTGGAAGTTACTTGACTGGGTGATTCTGCTTTAGGAGCTCTGAGGAGATTATCATTAGGATAACTGGCCAGGGCTGGTCACCTGGAGGCTTGACAAAGCCTTCGGGGTGGGGTGGGGTGGGGGATCCACCTCCAAGATGGCTCTCATTTGTTCTTCATCCCCTGGGTCTTTTCCCAGAGTCCTGGAGCTCCCTGGATGTGCGAGCTCGCCCAGGAGCAGGCCACCCAAGACCGAGTCCTGCACCCTCAGGCCACACATCAGCAGTCTCTGAGTCACTTGCACTTCCATGAAGTAGAGTAAGGCTTTATCTTTACCAAGAGGGGGCGAGCATCAGGAAGTTTGTAAACATATTTTAAAGCCAACACAGGCGAACAAGAAATGACCAAAAAAGTGTAGCATGGCTCATTAAAAGTGCAGAGAGGAGGCTGGTAACTAAAGAAAGACTGGTAGCTGATAACTTGGGAGATTAGCAGAGGCCACATCTCTTATTGACCTGTTAATTTTAATAATGTAGTTTCTTTTTTCTTTTTTGGTACTGGGAATCAAACTCACGACCTCACACTTGCCAGGCAGGCACTTGTGCTGCTGGCCTAAACCCTCAGCGGCAGTCTCTGTAAATCCCAGCCCATGGGAGGCTGAGACAGGAGAACCGAGGCCAGCCTGGGCTACATAGTAAGTTCAAAGCCAAAAGGAACTATATGGCAAATCCCTGTCTCAAAAATAAATAAATATAATGAAACAAAACTGGAGAATGGGTAGTTTTACGAATGAATAAATAAGTGAATAGTGAGAGACGTCATACTGTCTTATTAGTGTGAGAAGTTGAAAGAAGTAACATGTATATGTGTATAAAAAGTACGGATAGTTACACTACTAAATTTCTCCGAGTTCACTGAAGAAAAAGATTTGTGCTAGTATTGCACAGACAATTGAATGCAGATGTCTTCGCTCTGGGTGGATGATTTGGGGATGATAATGTGCAATGTAGGTACCATTGTTGCCCTGGTTGGTGTGTTTTGAAATTTTGAAGAAAAAAGAATGGATAGTGAGGAGATTCAAGGTGATAATATACATATGAGATTAAGAAACCACATGTAAACCACATGGACGATTTGGCTCATGCCAATAATCCCAGTGCTTGAGAATCTGAGGCAGGAGAATCAATGTGGGTTCAACATCAGCCTGGGCTACACAGAGTTGAAAGTAGCTAAAACTACATAGTGAGACCCCGTGTTATGGTTCATATTTGGATGTCCCCCAAAAGCCTCATGAAGTCATGGGGGCAGGCCTTTTGAAGGTAGCTGAGTCTAACATTTGTGACTGGTTCACTGTCTAGCGCTAGGATTGGCAGTGTGAGTGCTATACCCACCCAGGGAAGGTAGCTGGCATAAAATATAAGGGAAGGGAGGAGGGGTGCATTTCCTTCTTTCCACCCCCACTCTTGGGCCACCATGAACAGCACCCCTTAGCCATGCCTCCCTGCCTTGGAGCCAGCTGAGTATGGACTGAAACCTCCACCCACTCACTATAAGTCAAATAAACCTTTCTGTCCTTCATTTTGGGTGTCAAGTATTTTGTCTCAGCAAGGAGAGAAAAGTAACCAAGACACCCTGTCTCAAAAATCAATCAATTATGGGGGCTGGGGATTTATCTCAGCGGCATAAGCAGCTGCCTTGCAAGTGTGTGGTCGTGAGTTTGATCCCCGGTACTGATAAAAAAGACAAAAAAAAAAAAAAAAATCAATCAATTGGCCTGGGATTTAGCTCAGCACCCTAAGTGCCTGCAAGCATAAGGTCGTGAGTTCAATCTCCCGTGCCCCGCCCCCAAAAATCAATCAGTCAATCACATGTGTTGAGGCTGCTATGAGAACCCAGATGAACAACAATCTATGTCACCGCTTTATTGCTCAACTTTTGGCAAATTAGACATTATAGGCTCCCATAGATACAAATGCCTAGAATAGGCAAATCTATGATGCAGAGTGGACATTAGTGATTGCCTTAACATTAGGGGAGAATGGAGTACAGGGTGACTGCCAATGAGTAATGAGTTTCTTTTTTGGTGTAGTGAAAATATTCTAAATTTAGATTACATGTTATACAATTTTATGAATATACTAAACCCTTTACATTGTACTCTTTAAAAAGGTGAGTAGCAGGACATGGCGCACACCTGTAATCCTCACACTTGGACAGAGGCAGGAGGATTTTACATATGAATGATAACTCAAAAAATATCCTTAGTGAGGGCTGAGAGTACAGCTTAGTACTAGAGCACTTCTGTAGTATGCACAGGTCCTGGGTTCAACTCCAGAACTACACAATTAGGTTAAATTAAATCTAACACGTTTGAGTTTTAAGCCAATATCCTTCCACAAGACTGTGTCACATGATGATGATGATAATATGATTTTTTTTTTTATCGGTACCAGGGATCAAACTCATGACTGCCTGCTTACAAGGCAGGCGCTTATGCCACTGTGCTAAATCCCCAGCCCTGATGATATGATATTTTTAACATATGACATAATGTATGTGCTGTAAGAGTTACAGTGTGTATGTGTGTGTGTATTTACATGTAAGCATGCTGCTAATCAAAATCAGGCCCTTACACATGCTAGGCAAGTACTTTACCACTGAACCACAGCCCCAGCCCTGGCTTACACATTTTTATTTACAGAATTGTTTTATGTAGAACTGAATCTTTCCTTATGTGTTGGTCAGTTTTCCAAAATATCTGAGACTGAGTAGTATATAAAGAAAAGAGATTTATTAACTCACAGCATAGGAAGATGAAAGTCTGAACAGTGTGGCACCAGGACTTGCAAGGGTCCCCCAAATGCATCACACAATGACAGATGGCATCATAAAGGGAGCACATGTGAAAGGAAGCAATCATATAATGAGACAGGAAGCCAGAGCAAGGGGAGCATCTGTTTTAGAACTCACTCGGGAGATTTTTAAATGGTAAGGTAGTGATCAGCAGCAAAATACAGCCTCTTTGAAACCAGAAATCTACAAAATCAGAAAATGACAACTTTGTAAAGCCAGGCCAGTGGTATATGCCTATAATCCCAGCACTCGGGAGGCTGAGGCAGGAGGATTGCTGGGAGTTACAGGCCAGCCTGGGCTACAAAATGAGACCTAGCTCAGAAACATGAAAAAGAACAATGATTTGATGAAGTGAGAAAAAAGGTTGATATCCAAGAATTGAAAGGGAGGCACCTGTCTGGCACTACCCGCCCCCCTCAAAAAAAGGAAGGCAGCTGCCAGGAAAATTAGAAACTATAGGGAAACTAGAGAAACAGCACAACACTGAAAAACCAACAAAGCGATCTGGAAAGCTCATCCTGACTCCCAGAGCAGAGAACCTGCCTGCACAGATACAGATAAGCGCCCACAGTCAGTGGCTCCAGGAGAAATCAACCAACTGGGCCAGCAGTGCAAACCCTATGAAAGGCCCATAGCTATTGTAAACTACAGGAAGAAGATGTGGCTTTATTCCAAATGTGACTCCTCCTACACAGCAGACTAGAGCTGGAGAAGAAATCTAGTGTAGCACCCACCATATTACTAGAAAGTGTCACTTGAGCAAGGGGTTGATTATTTAGGACTAAGTCGTAAAACTTACAGAATAACTTCACTTCAGTTTCCTAGTGTTATCCTCCCACAGTGACTGAGTGAGAAATAACCACAGGAGACGGTTGCGGAAGAGCTATGAATTACACTTAGATCCACTGTTCCGGCTTGTTATCTGGATGTCTTCCCAAAGCCTCATGTGCTCATAGATGGGCCTTTCTGAAGCTGGCTGGACCTAAAGTGTGTGTGATTAAGGGTGTGTGGTTACTAAATCAGTCCACCAATTAGTTTGGCATGGTCCTGAGTGTGGACAATGGGAAGGACACCCTGGATATGGGTGGCACCACCACCCAGGCTTGTAGCCTGGTGAGAGAAAAGGGAAAGGGAGGTTGGCCTCACTGACCGATGCTTGCTGCCTCCTGTCTACCTTGTCATGGATTATTTCTCCTCTGCCATGCCCTTCTGCAATGCCGCCCTGCCTTGCAGCCAGCCAACTATGGGCTGAAACTTCTACAAAATGTGAGCTATAATAAACATTTCCTCCTGTAACCTGTGAGAGCCCCTGCAGCAAAAAAAGTAACTAAGACACCTCCTGAGAAGTTTAAGCTCAGGCCAGTAAGGACAGGAGGCCCTGCCCTTTGTGAAGAAGAGCCAGAACCAGTGTGTGTGACTTTCAGAGGTGGCTAGGTCTCAAAGTGCTGGCATTAAGTCCAGCGGTCTGTTAAAGCCCTCCCCACTGTCTACATACAGCAGATCAGTGGTCTGATTGCGTTCCTCATCTGCCAGTGTGAGCAAGGACATACTCTTCTTGGGCAACTGCCAGGGCGTAGGTATATGGGCGGAGGGGCATTTGAAGCAGGGAGACACCTCACACCACAGGCCATGAAATAGGCAAAGAAAAACGTGATTGGCTGGATTCTAAAACTGCAGATTCTTGAAAGAAATCACTCATTAAAAGAAAACAAAGGAAAAGAAAAGAATGAAAAAATGTCTGTGGATTCATTTTTTCCTCCTTGTTACTGTTTTTTCCAGGGGAGGGCTTCTTTTTTCTTTTTGCCTTTTAATTTTTTCTTTTCTTCTTTATTCTTTTATATTGTCCTTACCTAATTCTATAAATCCTTTTTAATCCTTAATAAGATTCTGTATCTTTTCCGTTCTCATCTTCCATTGCTTAAATTTTCAAATTTTTCTTCAATTCTCTCATGCCCCACCTCCTCTACCTTCAACAGTATAACCACTAAACCATTCATCTTTAGATAGTCAACTCTATGCTATCAATGTTGAATTTTTTATATTGTTAGTAGGAATATAGCTGTTGCATTAGTAGATATCTACAGTATGGCAATATTCAGTTTGTGTTAATGTTTTTGTTTTCTTGATTTGATTTGGTGTTTTTGGTTTTTTGTTTTGTTTTTGTTTTTTCAGAAACAGGGCTCACTATATAGTTCAGCCTATCCTTGAACTCACTATATAGTCAGGTCTTGAACTCATGGTGATCCCCTTGCCTCAGCCTCCCAAGGCCTAGGATTACAGGTGTGTGCCACCGCCTCCAGCTTGTCTAAGTGTTTATATTATAACTATAAATCTCTTTTCTATGATTAAGGGAGGTATATTATAGGTTTTTTTAAAATCAGTACCTGGGATCAAACTCATGACCACATGCTTGCAAGGCAGGTGCTTATGCCGCTGAGCTAAATCCCCAGCCCTTATTATAGGTTTTTATGGTATGAATATCCAGTTTGTCTGGCACCGTTATTATTGATAGTTCTTGCTGGGGTGGCATATTTGTTGCTATTAACTAGTTTTCTTTGTATGCCAATATCCAGATTGCCTTTGTAGCATTAACAATACTGTGGTTCTTTCATGAAGAACTGGGTGCTGGGTTAATTGTGCTGCATCTTCCCCTTTCAAATTAGTGAAGGTAGCCAGACATGGTGGTGCAGTCCTGTAATCCCAGCACTTGGGAGACTGAGGCAAGAGAATCATTTTCAAGTTGGAGACCAGACTGGGCTACAAAGCCAGTCCAAGGCCAGCCTGTACTGCCTAGCAAGACTCTGTCTCAGATACACACACACACACACACACACACACACACACACACACACACAAAATAATAATAATATTAATTAATTAATTAAGGTAGGATGCTGAGGGCAATCTGGCTGCAACATCTGCCACGTCATTGATCACCAGGGTTGATCTGGCAGATCTGGTTGGTGAGGCGAGTGTCCCTTTCTTCCCTCACAGTTCCCTGTGTGTCCCTGTCCCTCATATGCAGAGAAGAGTCACTTCCGGCAAAGGAAGACATTTCTCAGTCAAGGGTATTCGGAAGCAGCTGCACTGCCTTATTAGAACCTCCAAACAAGCTGTCAAATTAATGGAGGTAGTTGGATCTTGGGACAGAAGTAAAGGCCTATAGTTAGTCAAACCTAGAATGCACCACAGAATAGCAGACCCTAAATAAAAAGATCTGCAGACTAGCAACAAAATCTCTCAACTGTAAGCACTGGTAACCTCAGTACACACAAAAAAATACAGAAATAGAAACATGAGAAGACAAGGCAACAAAATGCCTCCAAAAATTTACAGCTCTTTCAAAACCCAATCCCCAGGGCATTGAGGGGGAGAAAAATAAAAATGCACACAGCTGAATTATTCAAACTGATAAAAGAAGAGATTACAAACAGAACAAAAACTTGCTTGGTGAGTTCACAGAAGGTATGGATAAACAGATAATAGACTTAATAAACAAAATCAGCAGGGCCTAGTGGCCCACATTGTGAGCCCAGCAATGTGGGAAGGGGGAGAAAGTTGGGAGAAATTGTCATGAGTTCCAGGGCAGCCGAAGCTATAGAGTGAGGTACCTGGGATCAAACATACAGTGAGGTCAAGCCTAGCGTGCATTACATAGCGAGACCTTGTCTCAAAAACAAATAGAAAGGAAAAAAAAATCAGTGAGTTTACAGAAGTCACTAATGAAAAACTAGATGAGCTTCAAAAAAGACTGGTTTATACTTTCATTATTTGATCTTTTTTTCATGCCTATATCTTGTAATTTGAGCAACTACTTTGAAGATAACTACAATAGAAATGCAATATACTAACCACTGTTAACCTATTACTTTGCTTTGAAATTTTGTATCTTTGTTTTTATTATTTTTCATTAAGAAAAACTAAATGAGCTAAATAAAATGATACAAAACATGAATGACCAGCTTAGCAAAATATGTGAGTCTATAAAAGAGTACCAAACAGCAATCCAGGAGATTTAAAAACTCTATTGAACGTATGGGCAGAAGTGACCAATGAGAGGACACAGCACTAAGAGAGAAGAGAAGGCTGATGTCAGTGACTGGTTACTTAGAGAAACCTTGAAAACAATAAGAGAATATGAAAAATGGACCCACAACTGCTAGCAGAAATCAAGACGATTATTCTAAGATTAACTGAAATTAGGGAAAAATCAGGCAACAGAACAAATGGCATAAAAAACCTGTTTGTAGAAATACTATCAGAAAATGTTTCAAAAATGAGGAAATTAACAGATAAATGAGTTATGTAGACCCCCAAATAGCCATGAGGAAAAAAAACTTCTTCATCACAGTCAAAATCCCAGAAGTCTAAACAATACAAGGACACAATGATTTTTTTTATTTTTGTACCAAGAATCTAATTCAGGACTTTGTACTTGCCAGGCAGACATTATGTGCTACACTATATTCCCTAGCCCATTGTTTTGTTTTGTTTGTTTTGTTTTTTGAGAGCGTCTTGCTATCTAGCTCACGCCAGCCTTGAACTCAGAGTGACCCACCTGCTACAGCCTCCTAAGTGCTGGGATTATAGGCATGCACCATCACACTCAACAAGACAGAATTTTAAAAACTCTTGCAGAAAAGCAATGAATCACTTATAAGGGTAAACCCAATAGAATTACAAAAGACTTCTTATAACAAACCGTCATATCTGAGAGCTTGGAGTAAAATGCTTCAAAGAAAACAAATCTCACTTATATATATTCCAAAATTATTTTTCAAATTGATGGAAAAATAAGTTATTTCCATGACAAAGAGCAACTTAAGAAATTCATGATCACCAAGCCAGCACTCCAAAAAATTCTTAAGGATATTCTAAAGAGAGACAATGAAGCCAACAGTGCAAAAAAAAAACAGCAACAAAAAAAAAAAAAAAAAAAAAAAAAAAAAAACAAAAAAAAAAAAAAAAAAAAACACCTAACAGGCAGAGTGAGGGGTTAATCACAAGGGGAAAAAGGGAAATTAGCAACATAAAAGCCATGTAATAATCCCCTGGGTAAATGGTCTCAATTCCCCAGTCAAAAAACACAGATCAGCAAAATAATCAAGAAACAAATCCCAACAATATACTGCAAAGAAGAAATGAAATTTATAAACTAAAAAAATAAAAAATAATAATAATAATATTCTATGCAATGGAAGAACAAGGAGTAACTATGCTATCTACAAGGTGGATTTTAACCCAAAACAGATCAGAATGATAGAACTGTGCAGGGGAGGAAGAGGAGAGAAGGAAGGACTGGCGGCGGTGGCTGAAAAGATAAATATAAAAATATAAGTAACCTTTATTTTGGGACTGTGGGGAGACACCCCCGACCCCCCGGGGCGTGGCATCTCCACCCCGAGGCCGGTGATCTCTCCCGCGGACAAGTGGCGGGGGAATATAAGTAGCCTAAGCTTAGGGCAGTGCCTTAAGGCCATTAGAGATGTACAGGTATTTCATTGGCACACGTTTGGTGCCAGGGGCAGGTTTCTAAGAGTGGGGGTATAGGGTTACAGGTAAATCTCTAGGGGTGGGGGAGGCAGGAGCTGCCTAATTCCGGCTGAGGCTTTTTTGGCTACAGTGACCGGTCTGGGCCAGCAACCCTTTCATATCCCGTCTTATGATTATTAGGAAAAGGGGCAAAGATTTCTCTCTTTAACTACTTCCTGCTGGCTGAGGGCACTGTACTGGGGTCTAGGGGAGTCGACGGGATGACGGTTGATGTCTAGGTAGAAGCTGGTGCCAGGAGTTTTAGCCAGGACAACTTCACTGGTGAATGCACGTATGTTAGACTGAAAAAACAAGGAGACAAGATGTTATGAGGAGACATGGCACTGTCATATTTATGGACCCAAGTGAGGTAGAGGGAAAGGTGTCTTTGATTTAGACATGTTATTCTATCAGGATGACGTTAAGGTGGCAAGGCAGAATTCTGAAAAATTAAACATGGGATTAGGAGGAGTGAAGTTATAAGAGGTGCTTACTCCCCCATATGAAAGCATAAAAGTTAAAAGGTAGGTAGGTAAGGCTTGCCTCTGGTATATATGACGTTGGAGTCTGTAGGCAATCCTGTTAGAGAGTCCTGCTATAAAAATGATCATTAATAGAATGTAAGAAATTAAGGACCAAAGTGGATAACAAAACATGACAACCTGTGAATTGTAAGGCAGAGATGAGTACCAAAAGGATGGTTAGATCTAGGGCCTGAGTGATGTGAAACCAGGATGGCAGTTTAAAAGGGAATAAAAGCATTTTAAGATTTAAGACTGGGGCCTGTATAAAATAGGCCCTGTTTGTAACTGGCATAGGTTGACCTTTAATACTCCATGAGACATTGAGGATTTATTAGCCTAAAAACTCAGTAAGAACTCTGTATATGTGGTCTCTTATGTCCACGAATATAGAGAATGTCTTACCTTGAGAGTTTAAATGTGACTTGGATTCTGAGACAGATACCCACTAAGGCGGTTGGCCCCTGTGACCTGTGAGGGCTACAAGTTAGGATGGCCCAGCCACTCTCTGGTGGCCAGGATAGCCCAACAGCCCTGGAGTAAGGTCTCGAAGAATGCCAGGATGGGGGATTTTGTCTGATGTCTTCTGCTGAATTTGAGTGTGGCCCATGGCGGGGGCGGGGGGAGGTAGCTTTACCTTGTGTAGATTTGTCTGTCTCAGAACTGTAAGTGCTATTTAAAATATGAAAAACCATATCAAGGTCTCTGTGGAGCTTGAAGGTCAAGTTTTGTCTTGTTTGAGATCGGGACTATAGTAAAAGTTATCTGTATAATTAAGTAAGTATGTAGGAGCTTAATATTGGCATTTAAGATTATAAGGCAGGCAGGCTGGTAAAATTATCAGGTGGCCAGTAATACTGAATAAATGGTAGAAAAATTGAAAGAAAAAATAGTCTCTCTTGAGTGGAACTGAATTGAAAAAAAATGTTTGAGCAGGGCCACGAGACTTTGGAAACGTGCAGTGTTTAAGGCAGTTTGAAATTCTGAGATAGACTGTCTGTAGGAAGAGAGCAGAGTTGTGCTTGGGGCGGGGTGATCGCCACCACACAGCGTGGAGGGGCAGGCTGACATGGAACATGCAGAGTGGGCGGGGCGAACGCTGGGACATTGCACAGGGGCAGGCAGAGATCCCATCTAGATGCTGCTATGGCGCGCTAAGACAGGGCAGGGAAATAACATATTTCAGCTGCAACCACCCATGGGGGTGGGGCTTGGAGGCCTGTATTGGTGACCAGAGGTGGCGCCTGGCGCCATAGACGGATGGAGGCGGCAGCTCGCATCCAGCGCCGTGGAGGTGAGGGATGGGGCGGGGCGGCAGCGGGAGCGGGAGACGCATAGCCTGAGGCTAAGTGGGCTCTGTTCCCAGAGGCGCAAGACCGGCAGCCAGTGAGCGGCAACCTGCAGGAGCCTGTGCGTTTGCGAGGGACGCATGGGCCAGGGCGCGTCCCCAAAAGCCAAACCCGTGGTGTGGGCAGTCTCGCGGGTATCTGTCAGCGGCGGAATGAGCCAGCACCGGCACCAATGAGCTGGCACGGCGTGGAATGGGCTGGACGAGGAGCTGAAACTGTGGGGCCCACAGAATTGGAATGCAATGTGAGAGCGAAAAGAAAAAAAGCTGTTTAAAATCTAGAGCAGTTTTATGTGAATCTCTTACTGTCTGGTGTCATTTTAATCTCAGCAGCGGGGGGATGGGTTGGTGCGCACAGGAAACAAAAGGAAGCTAGCAGTGCGGGGGGGGGGGGGGGAGTGCGAGCTGGGAAACAGACACTTACAAAGGGACAGGGAAGCTGGCGGGAAAGGTGCACATTCCCAAAGCAAAGGTAAAAAGCTTTAAAGTGAGGGTCTCTCAGTGTGGGCTGTCCAGAGGACATCAGCTTGCCTAGAAAGCCCCAAAAGCTCTGGAAAAAACGTGAGGGCCTAGGTTTGGGCTGTCTAAAAGACGTGAAAGGGTCATGAACCCACGCAAAGAGGGGAGAAAATCCACGTGAGCCTGGCTCAGTGGCTGTCTCTGGGGAGTTGCTCACCTGTGGTAAGTTGGTGGATGGTGTTTGAGAACCAGATAGATCTGTGGAAGGGAGGAAGAGGAGGAGGGTTGGCGGCAGTGGCTGAAAAGATAAGAAGTATAAAATATAAGTAACCTTTATTTTGGGAATGCAGGGAGAGACACCCCCAACCCCCTGGGGCATGGCATCTCCCCTCCGGGGCCAGCGATCTCTCCCGCGGACACATGGTGTGGGGGAATATAAGTAGCCTAAGCTTAGGGCAGTGCCCTAAGGCCATTAGAGATGCACAGGTATTTCATTGGCACATGTTTGGCGCCAGGGGCAGGTTTCTAAGGGTGGGGGTATAGGGTTACAGGTAAATTTCTAGGGGTGGGGGAGGAAGGAGCTGCCTAATTCCGGCTGAGGCTTTTCTGGCTATAGTGTCCGGTCTGGGCCAGCAACCCTTTCTAGAAGAGGCAAAACTGCTCAATGCATACTGGTTAAGAGAACAATTCAGCAGGAGAAAATAAAAATTATAAACATACATATGCTGAACACTGGCATATCCAACTTCATAAAATAAATACTACTGGACATAAAGATCAGGTAAACAACACAATTGTGTGGGACTTCAATATCCCATTGTCACAAATAGATAAAATAGATATTTTTATCAATTAGATAAAAAAAATTAATGAAATATCAGAGTTGAACCAAATCTCTGAAGAAAGGGACTTAACAGATAGCTACTGTGTTCCTCCTAACAACAGAATACACATTCTTCTCAGCACAAGGGACTTTTTCCAAATAAACCACATTCTACCCCATAAAGCATGCTTAAGTAAATGTAAAACAGTCAAAATTATGCCATTTATGTTACCAGATCATAATGCAATGAAACTAGGAATCAGTTGTAAAATAAAACAGAAATTATGTGAACATATGGAAATTAAACAATACTCTCTTCAATAATCAGTGGGTCATGCTAGAAATCAAGGAAGAAATTAGTTACTAGAATCAAATAATGTCAGTACAACATGTCAGAACCTATGGGACACAATAAATCTTTCTTCTGAGAGGGAGGCTAATAACTGTGAATGCCTCATCAGAAAAACAGAGTAATCTAATAAATAATCTAATAAATAATCAAATAAATAATCTAATGGTACACCGCAAGGTCCTAGAAAAAAGCAGCTGAATTCAAAGCTAGTACCAGGAAGGAAACCATAAAAACCAGAGATAAAATTAAAGAAATTGAGACTAAAAAAAAAAAAATACAAAGAATCAATGAATCAAAGAACTGGTTCTTTGTGAGAATAAACTTTTAGCCAATTATAGTAAGAAAAAAATGCAATTAGAAAACAAAAAGGCAGGAAGAACATGGTGGATAGATAGCAGCAGCTATGGAGGCTCTCTGAGATACCCCACTTAAAATCCAGGAAGGGTGTCGTACAAGGAGTCCTAAGCAAGGGGAGATACACCCTGCCGACCCAGGAATGAACTAAGCTAAGAGAAACCAACTGGAAATCCAATCCTGGTGCTATAACAGGAGCAGATAAAATCTCAGCACAGAAGCTAGAACCCGTGCCACTGGAAGTCGCGATTAGAACTTCCTGCTGCTGCTGCTGTGTCCAAATCTGCAGGGCAGGGAGAGAGACACAAGAAAGCTCTGAGAGTGGAAATCTGCAAACAGAGTTGAGAGCAGGACTAGCAGGAAGCCCTACATTGACTTGCAGTGAGTGAGCAGAAGAGGGACCCTTTCATAGAGTAGGAGGCTCCAGCAAAGGATATACTGGGACTGGGCAGACTTGCCAACAGGGCACTGCAGTGACATTAGTTGTATATTCCCCCCTCAAGCAAGATTGGTGGGGAGTGCTTGGCCTGTGTGACGCTGCTGACTAAGACCCAGTAGGCTAGCCCAAACCAGGTCCCAGCGCCTGGAAGTACACCCTAGCGGTGAAGCCTTCACTAGGTTGACCTGGAGAGGCAGGCCCAGCAGAGGCTGTCCAGGTCTGTGTCTCCCTAGTACACTGCAGTGGGCGGGAACACCTAGCCGGTGCAACTCAAACAAACTAACCAAAAAAGAGAAAAAAATTGGGCCTCCTACATTCGCTTGTATGGAAAGAACAAAAAGTATGGGAAGGGGAAGTAACAAGAAAGGGTCCTCAGTCCCCAATCCTGAGAACACTGATCCAGGAAAGGGAAACGCAAAGGAAGACAGAAAACATGCAATATCAGACATGGCACCAGTAGACATAAAGCGATATCTCCAGAGCCTCATAGACGAGTTTAAAAATGAAGTATTTAATGAAATAAAGCAAGATATAAGCAGAATAGTTAGAGTAATGCTAAGCACTACCCAAGAAAAACAGATGGTGGAATGGAAGAACAGAAAAAAAGGGGAGAATTTTTTGATGGAGAAAATAGAGAAAACATAGAATACATGAAGCAGGTTCAAAGAGATTACCAGGAAACTAAAAACTCTTATCAAAAACTGGCATAACAGCTTGAAAGAAACTAAAGATAGATTATCTGAATTGGAGGGCAGATTTGTAATATGGGAGCATGAAATGAAAAACTTTTTAAAAATAACAAGAAAACAAACAGCAATAATACAAAGGCTATAAGATGATAAGAGGATCTATAACTTAAGAATTAAGAACATAAAAGAAGTAGGGACACAAAATGGGCTACAAAAGCTATTCACAGAAATAATCCAGGAGAATTTCCCTAATTTAGCAAAAAAAGATACTCAGAGGCATACAGGACCCCAGCCACCTACAACCCAAACAGAGCTACACCCAGGCATATAATAATCAAAATTCCAGAAATCCAATATAAGAACAGAATACTATAAGCCATCAGAGACAAGAAACAGATGACTTACAAGGAACACCCATCAGAATTACAGAAGACTTCTCGGCACAAACCATCAAATCACGAAGAGTGTGGGGGGAAATAATTCAAGCTTTGAAAGATAATAACCTCCAGCCAAGATTGATATATCCTGCACAACTGTCCCTAGAAATTGATGGAAAAACAAGGTGCTTCCTGGATAAAGAGGAACTAGGGGAATTTGCAACCACCAATTTAACTCTACAGAGAATACTGCATGATATTCTAAAAAAGGAAAATACCAAGACTTCAGAAACAGTGGCAGAGAGGCCACAATGAATGGAGCAGAAAGCGAAATGAAGAAGACAAACTGACAACGACAGAAAAAGAGCTCAACAGAAATGAGGTAGAGAAGGTTGGATGGTAAGAACAGCTATTTTGGAGAAAAGAAGACATCATAATAGCTAGTGCTGATTTAGTATCATCTTGTTTTGAAGTCCCATCAAGCTTTTATTCTTCTGTCTCCATCGGTCTCAACAGGTTGTATCTTATTGGATTTTATTATATGTGATAATATAAACAAAAACTTTTATAGACCAAGAGATTATACAGAAACCGTTTGTTCATTTTCTGATAGTTGGTTCTAAATACCCTGGAATACTGTCATTCCCTTGAATGGTTCTACATTGTCTTGATATGTTTGGTGCTACAATATACGAAGTTATACTCAAAAATTTCAAGGAAAGAGACACTATGGTAACTACTTTTATGTCAGGATATCTTGTGGTGAAACACTATTTTGCTTAAATGGTTATGTTTTGACCTGTGCTGTTTTGTTATGCCCTCTTTTATCTCAGTCTCCTTTTTTAAAATTATTTATTTTTATTTTTATCTTTTTAATTAAGGGAAAAATAAAAAAGCAGGATACATTATAGTAACCCACTTTGATTTTCTATTAACTTGATTTCTATAGCCCTCACCATCTTGCTTTGACTGATTTCCCTCTATTCTGCTTTGCTTGATAGTACCAAGTTCAAAAGTATAGGCAACAACTGTAAAGACAGTAAGATTCATTATGACGCCCATTCCAGTTGACTGTTCTTCTTTTAAAATCCTGTTATGTCTCCAATGTCTTGGTTTTATTCTTTACTGTTTTGTTCAATTTTATTATAACTGATGATATAGGCAATTCTTTTTAAGACAGCAAGAGGCAGTATGGTAACCATTGTTGATCACCTAGTATTTTATCTTTACATTATCTATTATGTCCATCCTTTTCATTTGACTGACTCTGTTCTGTTATGTCACATTTGGTTTTACTCTCTTCAAAAAAAGTAATAAGAACTATGGGAGTAATAAAACCCAAAATGTGTAATTGTCATTGTACAAAAGAAAGGAAAAGAAAATGCTCTAAAGAATATAACTGCATATATATTTAAGCGTATAAGATAGATAACCATATTAGTGAGTTTTGTTGGATCATTGAACAAAACTGTTTTCAGTCTCACTGTTTGAAAGTCCACTTTATATGCTTTAATTTTGTAGCTTGAACAACTGTTTCTAAGATAACAATATGTAATCTATTAACTAGTGATTTCCTATTATTTTTTCTGAAATTCTATATAACTTGTACCCCTTTTCTGTTTCTTTTTCTCCTTAAATAAAAAAAGAAATGAAAAAGGCAAAATCAAACCAAATATCACCAAAATCCAGATTATTAGTAATTGCTTTGCATTCCAATAATTTGTAGAATCCAATGAATAGATTCCTGAACAATATGAATTACAAAAACTGCAAAGATGATACAAAACCCCTGAGTAATCAAATAATAAGCAATAAAAATGAAGCAGTAATGAAGTAATAAGAAAAACCTACCAATCTGGGCACGGTGGCATACTCCTGCAATCTCAGTATTTGGGAGACTGACGCAGGAGCATTGTTGCAAATTCGAGACCAGCCTGGGCTACAAAGTGAGCCAAAGGCCAGCCTGAACTGTATAGAGACCCTGTCTCAAAAAGGCAAAAAAAAAAAGAAAAAACTACCAAAAAAGAAAAGCACTCCCCTAAAATAAATCAATAAAAAAAAAAAAAAAAAAAAAAAACAGTTCAAGACCCAATGGACAGTCAAATTCTCCTCTAAGAACTCCAGGGAGGATCTAATGTCAATATTCCTCAAAATATTTAATGAAACTGAAAAGGAAGCAGTATTACTCAAGTCAATCAGTAGTTAGCATTATCGTGAATTCAAAACCAGAAAAAAACCCAACCAAAAAAGCAAATTACAGGCCAATGTATTTAGTAAACATAGATGCAAAAATCATCAGCAAGATATCAGCAAACAGAATGCAACAAATTATCAGAAAGAACATATATCATAAGTAGGGCTTATTCCAGAGATGCATGGATGGTCCAACATATGTAAATCAGTAAATGTAAGATACCACATTAGCAGAAGTAAGGACAACCCCCCCCCCGCCATGATCTTCTCAGTAGATACAAAAAAAGCCTTTCATGAAGTCCAACTAATAAAACTCCTAATAAAAACCATGAAGAAAATAGGTATAAAAGGATCTTATCTCAAATCTGATTTAAGCCATTTATGACAAGCTTACTGTCATATAAATACAGAAAACTGAAAACTTTCCTCAAAAATCAGGAATGAGACAGGGATGTCCACTATCACCACTCCTGTTCCATACCTCAATATTCAAAATATTAGAGTGATCAGGCAAGAGAAAGAAAGAAAAGAGATATATGAAAGAAAGGAAAAAGTCAAATTATCATTATCTATAGATGGCATGATCAAAAATTCCATCAAAGTACTCCTAGAAATAATAACCAAAATCAGTAGCAGACCAGAATACAAAATTAACACACAAAAATCAATAGTGTTCCTGTATACTAATAATAAAGTAACTGAGGTAAAAACTAGGAAAATACCATTCACAATAGCATCAATAAAAAGTAAATACTTAGGTGTTACCATAACCAAGAAAGTGGAAGACCTCTACAGTGAAAACCATATGCTCTGAAAAAGATCAGAGGAAATTAGAAAAACATCCCCCTCGACCTGGATAGACAGAATTAACACTGTCAAAATGCCCATACTCCAAAAGCTGACATAGATTTAATGTACTCCCAATCAAAAATAGCAAAAGCATTTCTCACAGAACTAGAGAAAACAATCCTACAATTCATCTGGAATCAGAAAGACCTAGAATAGCAAAAACAATAAATACTAGGCCACAAAAGCAAAGCAGGAGTCTTCACAATCATAGGCTTCGAATTATACTACAGTTACAGTGAAAACAGCAAAGGTATTAGCACAGAAACAAACATGAGCTCAAGGCCAGCCAGAAGGACATAGTAAAACCGTGTCTCAAAGAAACTCAGAGACTGGGGATTTAGCTCAGAGGCATAAGTGCCTGCCTGGCAAGCACTAAGTCTTGAGTTCGATCCCTGGTACCAAAAAAAAAACCAAAAAACCAAAGTCAGGCCCGTAATCCCAGCACAATGGTGGCTGAGGCAGAACTGCCAAGAATTCAAGGACAGGCTGAACTACATAGCAAGACCTTATTTAAAAAAAAAAAAATCTTTTCACTATATACTTGTTCTCATTATCTATTATTACAGACAGTCCTCCTTTGATGATCTGCCTGTTTAACAACTGTTCAGACTTAACCCATCTTTTTTATATATACATCATGTTTATAGAGCCGCAATGTCTTTATTTTTGTACAGTACATTTTGTTTATACAGTAATTTCTGCTGATTGTACGGTACAGTATTATAGTTTTATATTATACAGTACTGCATGTGAGAGTTATACAAATAAGATAGGAAGATCCTGTCTCAAAAAAATTAAAAGCAAGGTCATCAAGTTGGGATTTCCTTTGAGTATTTCTTTGTTCTGTATACTGTAATGTACATACTATATACAATTATTTATTTAGGAACCAAGTCATTTAATGACCTAGTCACAGAAGTATAACTTGATCCCTAAATGAGGAATGTCTGTAAAAGTACTCTAGCTAGGTATAGCTCAGTGGTAGAGCACCTGCCTAGCATGCATGAAACCCTGGGTTCAACCCTCAGCACTGGGAAAAAACCTAGAATATAAACTGACAGAACTGCTTTTTTGAACACTCCTATTCTCATTTTCTCTTTCTTTCTTTTTTGTTCCAAAGGAGGATGGGGGACTGTTTCTTACTATGGGGTTCAGGTTGGCATTGAACTCACTAGATAGCCCAGCCCAGGGTAGCCTTGAACTTGCTGCAATCCTCCTGCCTCAGCCTCTTGACTGCTGGGATTACTGACATGCACTCCCAAGTCTAGTTCTTATGCTCTTTTTTTTTTAAAGAAATAAATTTTTCCAGGAACGGTAACACACATCTAAGAATCCTGGAACTGTGGGAGGATAGGACAGGAAGTTCAAGTCCATCCTGGGCAAGTTAGCAATTTAGGGAGATCCTGCCTAAAAATTTAAAAAGGGCTGGGGGTTTAGCTCAATGTGAAGGCTCTGGGTTAAATCCCTACTATCACTGAATGAATTAATTAATGTGGATAGTGATGATCAAGACAAAATCTAGGATGTCAGTGTTACAATTTTCAGGATTCAGATAGCTTGAAGGTTGCCTTTTCCTAACCCTTTCTTCTGACAATTGCTCCCCAAAACATAACCAGAACAAGCAATAGGAACACAGATCCCATCTTTTGTAAAACTAGGAACATTTGTACCTCTGAGCAAGAGGCTAGGTTGTGTGTGATCAGCCACTTGGGCAGTGGGTGAAGCTGCCAATCACCGAGATCCAGGTCAGAGCCACAGTCAAACAGTTCCCAAGCCCTGAAATTAGGGCCCAGCAGACAGTGCTACCTTCACCTCTTCTGGCAGGAAGTCAAGCAGATTTCTGATGGGACGGCCTAGCTCCGACGTCAGCTGGAGACTCCCCAGCTCCACCACTAACCTCGCGGCCACTGTCAGCTTTCTTGGTGGCCGCTCTCCTCACCCTGCAGAACGGACTTCTCTTCCTTCAGTAAGTCTCAAACCTTGCTACCTTGTGCGTGGTCTTGTCCTAGTCTTCGTTCAGGAAAACGATACACTGGGAAGAGCCCACAGCACCCCAGAACCTAGTAACACCCCTAGAGCTGACAACACATGCACACCACAGCAGCAGCCTGGCGAGCCCCGCGCAGAAGCCCCACACTCTGCAAGGGAATGAATGGTAGGAAGGAGACACTGAGAATCCGCAGGCTGTGAGACAGGGCGCCTGCCAGGCAGGCCTGCATCCCAAGGGGGTGGGGACCCAGCGGGGTGGGGCTGGCGTCTGCAGGAAGAGGCAAGTCCACACCCTGAGCTGCCCGATTCCTCAGCCTTTCCCTCTCCTGCCTGGGCTGCAGCCCCTTTCTTAGGCTTCCCTGGCAGAAGGCTAGAGACACTTTCCCCAGATAACCATTCTTGCAGAGAAAATGCCTATACACGCTGACATTTGGGGAACACACACCCTCCCACGCAGGAAAGCTGGCTCACTACCTCATCCGTCTAAAAATAAACCCACAAGCTGACAGACCCTGCCCACTCACACAGAGCCTCCAACCAGACTGGCACAGACTCCGTTAAAAATGTGAACGAACACGCGAAGATCAGCAGACCTTGGAGGAAAGCGTCCAACAGTACAGACAGATCAAAACAAATAAACGGAAGGGAAGGGGGAAAAAGAACTACCAGGAGACAGACGCAAGAGAAGAAAAATCAAAGAGTAAATTAATATCCTCAGGGAGATAAGATTGTATAGTATAAAATAAGACTCATTCTCCAGAGAAAAAAGGGAGGGAAAGAAAGAGAATGGAAAAAGGAATAAACTGTTACCTGATCCAGGAATGGATAATAAAGTCAATTAAAATCACCTAAACTAGCCAGCCATGGTGGTGCACATGGGTGTAATTCCAGCAGCTGAGGCAGGAGGATTGCTGTGAGTTTGAGGCCAGCCAGGGCTACATAGTGAGACCCTGTCTCAAAACAAAAAAAATAAATAAATAAATTACGGAACTACAATTGTTGGTTGAGCAATGACTCTGGAACTCCCAGGTATCAGAAATGGCCAGGAAGGAAACGGGATGCCTGGGGCCACGGTGACCACCTTAAGAGCTGCATGGCTCACTGTGTGAGAGGAAACTAAAAAAAAATCCCTTTTCTCAGGACAAGAGTCTTGGCCAATCTAACAAGTTGCCCTCTACTACAGCAGCTCCAAGCATGAATGCCTGGATCCTTCAAACAGGGCCACAGAGGTAGAGACCAGAATTCTTGGAAATCCTGGTAGTAGCCCAAGCCCAAAGAGGCTTTGAAGCCAGATCTCTGAGTCATTTGCAATGGAGCTGTCAGATGACTTAAAGTGCCTGGAAGACTGAGCGACTTTGGCTCTGTCCCCCAAAACAAGGAGAAAAAAATAATACTAATAACCACAAGACAAGAAATACAAGAACCTATAATAAAGTTTCTTTTCTTAGAACTATTTGAAACAAAAACTGCAATCCCTTTCAGTGACAAAACAAAATTCACAGTACAAATACAGGGAAAGCTCTGTAACTAGAAATGGAAAGCTGTCACAGACCATACCAAACACTTCCTCTCCTCCTCCTCCTCCTCCTCCTCCTCCTCCTCCTCCTCCTCCTCCTACTGAAGAATGGGGGTACAAAGACACCCCCATCAACCTCTTCCTCCCCTCCTTTCTCTCCCCCACCCCATCCTGTTCTTACTCTTTCTCTTTCTGCCTTCCCCAGCTTTCTCCTCTGGGAAGGGACCCTCATTGGGGTTTTTGTTTTGTTTGTTTTGTCTTTTTGAGACAGGATCTCTCAATGCAGTTCAGGCTGGCCTTGAGCCCAGGCTGGTCTCCAACTCGCAATGATCCTTCTGCTTCAGCCTCCAAGTGCTGGGATTACAGGCGTGAGCCACCACACCCAGCTCTAGCATTTTTAGGTGCAGAAGATGCTGGAGCTCGAACCCAGGGCTGGTGGTATTAGGCACGCATCCATCTCTCTGTCTGTCTCTGTCTCTGTCTGTCTGTCTGTCTCTCTCTCATTACTCTTCCTCTATCACCCATTAGTTAAATTCTGAGAGGTAATTTGTCTCTTGAGGTCACTTTCACTTAAACCACATCCTTTCTCCAATTCTGCAGCATGAAAGTCTCTGGTTCACTCTATCAAGCACCCCTGGCCAACACAGCGTCTGGAACGCACCGGTTCAGCGGCCTGGATGAACCCAGCGGCTCACCTGTGCAGCTGTCAGACTTGGTGGAAAATCCTCCCGCGCACCCGGGTGTGAATTTGGGCTCGCTCTGTCCACCCCCATTCCTCACCTCCTCACCCACGCTACCCTTCGCCTCTCGCCCTTGAAAATCAGAGACAATGATAGAGCCCTGTGAGCTCTGGGCCACCAGCCTGCCTTCCCACGGTTTGCTCAGCGACCTTCCATCTCCCTCCTCGGACACAGACACCCCTGCTTGTCAGAGCCCCTCGAGGCTCCCCGGGGTTCCCGCAGGCTCTCACCACCTCTCGCTTTCCTGGCCTTGCGGATTACTCGCTGAATAGTTTAGCCTTTCAACCCCCTACCAGCAAACACCGTTTATATCCAGCTAAGGGAGAAGAATACGTCTGCAGCGAACCTGTTTCTTCAGACTCGGAGCTGGGAGGTCACGGAGGAGCAGGACTCGCACGCGCCTGTCAAGCTGCCACCTGCACCCTGGACCTCGGCCCCTCCTCCCCTGAGGGGCAGTCCCCGGGGATGACCAGGTCACTGAGCTGGAGAATCTTGTTTTAGGCAGAGTTCCATTCTGTCTAAACATTCTATTCCTCACCTTCTGTCTGCACAGGCTCTGGTTATCCTGGGCTTCCTTGGAACACCGAATCCGAGTTATTAGAACACATGGCTCTTAAATTGCAATTCCTAAGACTTCAAAGAGTGTCTTTCTACTTCTGCAGCTTCAGTCTGAACCAATCAACATTTGTTTTGGGATGTTGTGAACAATACAGGAGGTAATTGTTGTGATTTGTCCTCCCAGTAGATAAACTTTGAATAAAAACTTACAAATCTAATCTGTGTTACTGAAACAGAAGTCCCAGATGCTGAAAGATGCCTTGAAGAAAGTAAAATTTAGCCGGGGGTGGTGGCTCCCTGCCTGTAAATCCCAGCACTCTGGAGGCTGAGGTGGGAGGATCACTGCGAATTCAAGGCCAGCCTGGGCTACAAAGTGAGTTCAAAGCCAGCAAGAACTGCATAGTGAAACCCTGTTTCAAAAAGATTTTAAAAAACAGTAAAATTTAAAGGACAGTGGCACACACCTATAATCCCTTTGTGAGGCGGAGGCAGAAGGATCACAAGTACAAGCCCAACCTGAGCAATCAGTAATTTACTGAGACCCTGTCTCAAAATAAAAAATAAAGATGGGCATAGTGGTGCACACCTGTAATCCCAGCACTCAGGAAGCTGAGGAAGCAAGATCTCCATGAGTTTGAAGTCAGCTACATAGTGAGTTCAGGGCCAACCAGAATTATATACTGAGACCTTATTTGTAAATAAATGCTGTACATGTAACTCGGTGTGAAAATCCTGGATTTAATCCCCCATACCACAAAATAAGTCAATAAAATTTAAGGGACATATAAAAAAGTCCAAAAAAAGGTGGGGGGAGGGCTGGGGATTTAGCAAGCAGGCAGTCGTGAGTTCGATCCCCGGTACCGATAAAAATGAAAAAGACAAAAAAAAAAAAAAAAAAAAGAGTCCAAATTGGGTGTGGTGACACATGCCTACAATCCAGCACTTGACTTGGGAGGCTGAGGCAGGAGGATCGTTGCGAGTGTGAGACCAGCTTAGGCTACAAAGTGAGCTCAAGGCCAGCCTGAACTGCATAGCGAGACCCTGTCTCAAAAAGACCAAAAAATAAAAAGAACCTTTTGAGTACCAGGAATGTAATGCAGGGCCTTGCGCTTGCCAGGCAGATGGAATGCTGCTGAGCTCCATCCCTGGCCCTTTCCTTCAGCCTTGATTGAACTTTATTCTGGTGTTTGCTTTCCCTGCACAGAACAGTTGACCTAAATCTAAACATAATACACTTACCTAATTAGGAATAGCAGAGTGTGGCCACAGTAAACTTTAGACAGAGTCAAAATCCTTGAGGCAAGGGGCTGTTTTTAAAGGCAAAAGCACAGAGAAATGCCCGGACCCGATAATCCTTGGCCACAATAATTCTAAAGCAAGGCATCAGTCAAAGGTGGAATGAGCACATGTCCTTCCAGAAGTACTTTTCTTTTTCCTGAGACAGTGTTTCACTACATTGCTCCAAGTTGCCCAGACTAGGTTGAAACTTGTGATGCGCTTGCCGCAGCTTCTCAAAGTGCTGGGGTTACAGACATATCCCTGTTCTGTTCTGCTGTTTATACAGTTGCAGCGGCCTCTGCCAGGCTGCAGCCTAGTGGTTTTGTGATAGTTGTGTGAGTGTGAGTGGTAGCATTGCCTAGTGACTTCCTTTTTATTCTGACGACTTGTCACATTTGGTCACCGAACATACCACATTTAGGCTAACACGTGACACAGACCATACTCTTCTGCTGCTGGTTGATACAGCACTGTCTTCAAAGAATACCAAGCCACCACTAGCCTGCCCATTCTTGGTGCTGTTGACTGCCTAGAACACTTTCCTTCATTAATTGAAGATCGAAGCACTATTGACTATAGTCAAAAATACTTTTCAAACACACAGCCTCCCTCCACCTCAGCATTGCCTTTGATAGGTCTGCCTACAAAATCACGAATTCAGCCCCTCTGCTATGAAAATAAATTAAGCTCACCCAAAAGAGTACAGGGTATGAACTTAGAATTTGCACGGCAAGAGAGTCAGCTGCTGTCACTTACCTTTGCAGAGCCTCAAAAGCAAGCAGGAAGCCAGGTAGGCGACGGGCTTCAGGGATGGTCTGACTGGAATTCAGATTCAGAGCCCAGGAGTGGGGAAGCTAGAGATGGATGATGGAGAGGCGCAGCATCTTATCTGACTTCCTTAGCATGTTTGGCACAGTAGAGGGGAGGGGAGATGACAGTTAACGACCAAGTGTTATACGCCCCTTTCTTTTTCTGTTATGGATTTCCCACTTCCCTCTACTGCACCTTTTCTTCTTTATTTTTGTTTGTTGCTTTCTCATTGGTTGGCTTTGTTTTATTGTTGTGGTTTTAGACAGGGTCTTGCTATGTAATCCAGCCTGGCCTTGAACTCATAGTGATCCTCTTCTCTCAGCCTTCTAAGTGCTGAGATTACAGACATGCCCCACCACATTTAGCTTATCTTTTCTTCAGTATTCAAATAGAGCAGAATTTTGGCAACATAAAAAGCAAATGTAAAGAACCGAGTGCCCTACATGAATTCCATTTCCCTGCCTCCCAACCCGGATCCCATTTCTAAAATCATTCTCACTTTACACACAAACTTGTAAATTTTTGTATACAGTTTTTACTTATGGATCCACCAGAAGCCTAATTCCCATCTCTCCTCCCTCCTGACTTCCACCATCTTAAACTCATTAACATTCTCACTTGTATTGCAACTTCACCAGTAGGCTTAACTACCAATATATAAAGTTTTCATATTTGATCACTTTCAACTATAAAACAACCTAATTTGGTTCAGCTTAATGTAAGTATGCGTAGCCCTAAAAAATATATAGTATGGGAATTTTAAATTTTGTTTTAAAATTGTACACAGGACTGGGAATGTGACTCAGTAACAAAGCACTTATATAGCATATATGTGGCCCTGGGTTCAACCCTCAGTGTTACAGGCAGCTGAGCCAGTTAGAAATATTATAGGCAGGCAAGCCAGGGCGAGGCCCTCGAAGAAGCCAGCACAGAAGACCAGCTGTCTGATGACCTTGGAGGAGACACACACAGGCCAGATCTCAGGACAGGAAGCAAAACAAATACAGCCACACCCTTAGGTATAATCCTTAGGGATTAAGTCTGGGTCACTTTGAGAAGTCAGGAGTCACCATTCCAGTCCCTGGGGAGGAGTCACCACTCTCTCAGAATGCCCGCCTTCTACGTGACTCAATTCCCCGTTTGTTCCCAATTTAATCAGTTTTACCTGAGTTACTAATCTTAGTGGCTAAACATAGCTCTGCCCCACCTCATGCCCTTTTCTACCTCTCGAGTTCCCAGTATTCCCAATTTTAGACCTGCCTCACCTCAAGTAGTTTTACTCTATAAAAAGAAAAGACAGAGTCTTTGGCAGCCCACACGGGACCCCTTCTGTCTCTCTCAATAAATATTTCTACTCTTAAACTCCATTGTTCCTAAAATTCATTCACTGATTTTAGAGAACACAAACTCATACCAGACAGGAACTTCATTCCCCTATATCATTAGTACTGCAAATAATGAATAAAAATTTACATAAATGTCATAATATAAATATAATGTGTGTAGCCAGACCCAGTGGCACAGGTCTATAATCCCAGTCCTCTGAAAGGCTGAGACACAAAAATTGCAAGTTTGAGCCCAGTGACTTAGTGACTTAGGGGGAAATTGTTTCAAAATAAAAAGCGGGAAAGGGGCTAAAGATGTAGCACAGTGGAACAGAAAGAGAGAAGAGTCATTTTATGTGCGTGTTCGTATTATTTTTTTAGACAGAGTCTTGTTATGTTGCCCAGAGTGGATTTGAACTCCTGAGCTCAAGCTATCTTTGCTAGGGTTATTTCCAAAAGATGAAAAATATTAACAAAAGATGAGAAATATAAAATAAAAAGCGGCCTTTATTCTGAGAACACGGAGAGAGATGACCGGCACCCCCACCGCTGGCGTCCAGCGATCTCTCCGGCAGACACGTGGCGTAGGGGCCTGTAAATAGCCTCGGTTTGGGGTGGAACCTAAGGCGGGCATTAGGGATGCACAGGTAGCCCATTGGTCCTAGGTTTGGCGCCATATGTAAATTTCCAGGGGCGGGAAGATGGCGTCACAGGTAACTTCCTAGGGGCAGGGGAGATGGGGCTTCCTGCTTCCGGTTGTGGCTTTCCTGGCTACAGTGTCCTGTCTGGGCCAAAACCCTTTCAATCTTCCTGCCTCAACCTCCCAAGTAGTGAGGACTATGTGTGTGTACCAGGGTACCAAGTTTTTAAAGCTTTTAATTGTGAAATAACTATCATGTCACAAGAAGTTAAATAGTAACAGAAAAAAGTTCAACTGAACTTTTCCTCTAGTTTCTTCCCACAGTTATATTTTTATATAGCTATTGCATAATATCAAAACCAGTTCATTGGCTTTGGCACAATGTGTGTTTGTAAAAGTTCTGTGTTATTTTACAGCACATATAGATTCCTGTATTTACCACTGTGATCAAACCACAGACCTCTTCCATTGCACAAAGATCTCCCTGTCCCTCTCCCTTTATATATATTTTTGTATACCCCTACAATCTCTGGAAACCTCTATTTCCCAACTCTATAATTTTGTCATTTTGAGAAAATTATATAAATAGAAGAATCATACAGTATGAATCTTTTTGAGACTGGCATCTTGTAGGTATATGCTGAGACTGACTTTTCCACTCAGCACAATGCCCTTGAAATCCAGACAAGATGTGAAGAGCATCCACAGTTTGCTCTTTTGTGTGTGTGTGTGTATGTATGTATGTGCGTGTTACACTGTACTCCAAGCCTCCCACTGAGATACAGCTCCAACACATTTTGCTTTTTTATTTTGAGATAGGGTCACACTCACTTCCCAGGCTGGCCTTAATCTTGGTATCCCTCCTACATCGACCTTCTGAGTAGCTAAAATTACCATTCCTTTTTAATATTGAGTATTCTGTGGTATGGGTGTACAAGTTTATTTAATTGTTCACCTATTGAAAAACATTTTGGTAGTATTTAGGACAGGGCTCTTTAAATGGGCATGGTGGTGCACACCTATAATTCCAGCACTTGGGAGGCCGTGGCAGGAGGATCACAATGAATTCAAGGTCACCTTGGGTTACACAGTGAGTTCAAGGTTATCCTGAGCAAGACTCTGTCTGAGAAAGCTACCAAAAAGGGAACTTCTGGGAATATGAACAGCAGAGAAATAGCCTGTCTCTCCAAAGTTTGGTGTTCAGATGCTAGAACATAGTAACCTGAGGAGAGAAAAGATGGAAGTGGGTCCCAAGGGCCCAGTAAGAATCTCAAGTGAGACTAGAGACCCATGGGGAGGGTAAAGAAAGAGACCTCAGGGCAGAAGAAGGAGGCGCCAAGCGATGCTTTCTCCCTGAGCCCTGACTCACTATGTGGGAAGGGCCGCTCCAACCTGCAGACACACGGTGACTACTGGTGCCCCAGATACCTCCATGGAGATGGAGCGGGGGATGCAGCAGACTGCAGTGGTTGGTGAGCTATTTGCTTTCCGATGCCCCTGCTGAGAAAGTGATTAGCCAGTAGGCATCTTACAAATAGACCAACTGAGCTTAGAAGTCAGAGAAGCTGTTTGCTGGCTCAAACTAGCAGTTCCTGATATCAGAGTGAAGTGGAACTGAGTTCAAGTGAGGAGGTCAAGGAGCCAAGTTCAAGACAGCAGGAGGCACACAGAGTGTTGCAGGTTGAACAAATCAGGTTCCAGCCTCACAGCCAGAAACCAGCCTGACCTTTAATGAAATAAAGGTGCAGGCTTCTTGGGATTATCTACTACCCTTCATGAATCTCAGAGGGCTGCTGGTATTAATCAACATAGATCTAGGCTCTGTCACTCTCTACCAGTAACAGCAGAGACATGGCCTTATGTGGACAATTTTTTCTATTCATCATTTTTAAAATTTTTGTCTTATTTTTTCTTGACAGTTTGTCATTATATTTTTATTTCCTTCTTCTTTTTTACTACCTTTTTTACTAGTTTTCCAAAATTTAAATAATCTTCCTTTGTCCTTTAGCCTTCTTGCTTCCAAGTACTACTACTATTTCTTCTTCTTCTTCTTCTTCTTCTTCTTCTTCTTCTTCTTCTTCTACTTTTCTTCTTCTTCCATTTCTCTGATTTTTCCCCCAATGCCTTTTAAATGTTCTCTCCTGAGAATAAAATCACCATATTGAGGGCATAAATACTGTATACAGTTTTCTGGTGTGCTTTAGACTTTGTTACATATGTTTCATATGGTTAAAGGTGGCAAATTAATAGTTGCCACAGTTTGCTATTTTCTAGACTGTTTGATGCTATTGCTATTGCTGATTGTACTATTTTAGCCAAGGTGACATAATTGTTCTAATTTGTTGTTCTTCCTGGTATGCCAAGACTGAGATTGCCTAAGGGTCATAAACAGCACTGTAGGCCAGTGCCAAAAACCAAGAACTGGGCTCAATGTACAGCAACTTCTCATCTCAATAAATTGAAGAAGTAGAATCTTTTAAATAAATCTTTTTTTTTTTTTTGTCTTTTTCATTTTTATCGGTACCAGGGATCGAACTCACGACTGCCTGCTTTTGAGGCAGGCGCTTACGCCGCTGAGCTAAATCCCCAGCCCCAATAAATCTTATTAGTACATGTTTCATTGTACAATGATTACATTTATCATCTGGGGATTTGTACATGTACTTAACACTTTTTTTGGGACTGGGCATCACTATGTATATCAGGCTGGCTTTGAACTATGTACTGGTCTCATACTGAACTATGGTCTCAGTCTGAACTATCAGACTGGTCTCAAACTGAGGTGATCCTCCTGCCTCACCCTCTCCAGTGCTGGGACTACAAACATATACCCTCATATGCAGTCACACTTTAGTTCTTAGTTTTTGGTTCCCTTACCATACCATATTTCCCTGCTAAGTGGTAGGATCTTGCAACAGATTCAAAACCCAAAAGCCAGCTATACCTGAAAGATATCTCTGAGAAGTAGGCATGTCCCAAGGACTCTCAATACTAGTAGTAAACCTACTGCCATAAGCAATTTACAAGCATCAACTCAGGAAAAATAAAAAGAGAAAGTGGGAAGACACTTAGGCAACATGCAACCCCAGACTTCAGCTCAGCAAAGGCCAAACCCAAGGGACAGTGAGGTGCAACAATGTAAAAGCTACCTTCATGGCAGCAGTGGAAGTAACAAAGCAGATGACTGACTGAGTCTCTAGAAAAAATCAAATCAAAAATAATTTCTCAGGGGCTGGGGGTTTAGCTCAGCGGCATAAGCGCCTGCCTTGCAAGCAGGCAGTCGTGAGTTCGATCCCCAGTACCGATAAAAAAGAAAAAGACAAAAAAAAAATTTCTTAGATAACTACCATGATGATAATGAAAGACATAGTTGTGCCTCTAGAGCACATTCAGATATTTTTAAAAAGAATATATTAGGAAACTTATTTTTTTTTAATTTTATTTAAGGAGAAAAAAAAAGCAGAGAAAGGGTACAAGTTATACAGATTTGCAGAAGAAAATGAACAGTAGGAAATCACTAGTTAATGGATTACATACTGTCATCTTAGAAATAATTGTTCAAGTCACAAAATTAAAGCTTGTAAAGTGGACATTCCATCAATGATACTGCATATTAGGAAACTTATGAAAACCATGAATGTCCAACATAGGAAAGAAATGGAATCCATGAAACAGATTCAAGCAGATATCCAGGAGACTAAAAATTCCATTGAAACTGTACACAATAGAATGAGCCATTGAAAGGATAGAATATCAGATCTAGAAGACAGGATGGTAGTTAGCAATTATGAAAAGAAAGATTTCTTAAAAATAGAAATGGAGGACAGGTGTGGTGGTATATGCCTATAATTCTGGCACTCAGGAAACTGAGGCAGAAGGATCACAAGTTTAAGGCCATCATAAGTGAGTTTGAGTCCAGCCCCTGAACTGCATAGCGAGAACCTGTTTTATAAAAAAGCAATGAACCATGAAAAATCAATCCAACAGCTGCTAGCTGCTGCAAAGAGGAAAAACATAATATTGATCTGAGTCAATGACAAAGCAGGAGATAGCCCAAATAACATAAAAACCCATTCACAGAAGTAATGGCAAAACATTCCTTGAGCAGGGGGAAAAGTTGGACATGGAGATAAGTGAGGTGTGTGGAATTTCAATTAGCTATGATTTTAAAAAATCTATACCAAGGCATTTAATGGTAAAGAGTCCAGAAATTCAACGCAAAACAGAATAGTAAAAGCTGTTAGAGAAAGAAACAAATCACATATAAAGGGAAGCCCGTCAGAATCACAGAAGACTTCTCAAAAGTCCTTAAGTCAAAGAGAGTTTAGAGTGAAGTATTTCAAGCCCTGAAAGAAAATAAACTCCAAACCATATTGATGTACCTAGTAAAACTATCTTTCAAAATTGATGGAGTAATAAGATACTTCCATGAAAAAAGAACATCTGAGAAAATTCATGAACATCAAACCAGTGTGTCACGGTTTTCTGAAAGACAGAGATAATGAGTATCACACCTTTGGAACAACAAAGAATGAATCCCACTGATCACTGGAGATGGTGGCACACACCTATAACCCCAGCACTCAGGAGGCTGAGACAGGAGGATTGCCATGACTTTGAGGCCAGCCTTGACTACACAGTGAGTTCAAGGCCAGTCTAAACTATGCAGTGAGAATCTACCTCAAATAAAAAAAAAAATGAATGAATCTACCTGGCAAGGCAAGTAATTAAACAAAGGAGAAAAACAATGCGAACCAACAGTAGGAAAATAACATGACAAGGATAAGTCAATAACTGAGTTACAACCATCAATATTAATGGTTTATCCATACTGACTCTGGTAGTGAAAAAAATATTAATGGTTTAAATTCATCAACTAAAAAAAAAACAGAATGGATCAGAAAGCAAGATCCAACAAAATGTCACATACAAGAAACATGTTTCAAAAAAAAAACATGTTTCATTTGAAAAGAAATTTATAGACTGAAAGGTCAAAGGATGCAAAACAATATTCCACACAACAGGAATACAGAAAAAGGCAGGAATAGCTAGTCTATTTACAGACAAAGTAGATTTCAAGTTAAGACTGATTGAGAGAGACAAAGAAGGTCACTACATCCTTGTAAAAGGAACAAACCAAGAAAAAGAGATAACAATCATAAATATACATGCGTCAAATACTAGTTCACCCAACTATATAAAACAAATTTTTTTATTTTAAGAAAGAATAAATAAAACAGAAAAAGGATAAAAATAATACATAATTTCAAAGGAAAAATAAATAGTAAGAAATCACTAGTTGATAATTACATATTGTCCTCTTAAAAAGTTGTTCAAGTAAAAAACAAACAAACAAAAAAGTTGTTCAAGTTACAAAAATGAAGCATACAAAGTGGACATTCAAACAGCAAGACTGCAAATAGTTCCGTTTAACTATCCAACCAAAACTTAGTAATAATGGTTATCAATCTTATATACTTAAACATACATGCAAGTATCCATATATTCATTTATGTTGAGATTAAACAAACCATGGCAGGCTAAAATCACTCTGAACAAATAATATTGCTGGATTTCACATCATGACACTACAGGATCAGCACTGGGTACTGTAGTGTCTCTTTTTCTTCAAAGTAGTTGTTCACTTCATCACGTGTTATAAGATTAGTTCTTGTAAACTGTTTACAGGTTCTACGCATGCATGAGTCTCTACATGTATTTCTATCCTTTCTATATTAGAGGGAGAAACAAAAGAAAGCAAGACAAAACAAAGCATATTCTTATAAACACATGAAATGAAGAAGCCATATAAAACCACAGTACAAGGTGTTCTACAATGGTTACTGTGTATAAAACAAATATTAATGGACATGAAAAATCAAATATGCACTACCATCTTTATAATGGGGGATATCAATACCTCACTGTGACAAACAGAGAGATCACCCAGACAAAAGCTCCAAAAAGAAACATCAAAACTAAACCAAACTTTTGGAAAAATGGACTTAGAAAATGTTCAACCTATCAATATGAGAATACACATGGAACATTCTCCAAAATAGACCACATACTAGCTCATAGAACACACTTAAGTAAATGCAAAGGAATTGAAATTAACCCATACACATTATCAGGCCATAGCACAATAAAATTGGAAATGAATGGGAAAAAATTTTTAAAAAGGAACTTGATAAACATATGGAAATTAAACAACATTCTACTGTACAAATAGTGGGTCACAGATGAGATTAAAGAAGAAATTAGTTTCTACAATCAAACAATAATGCCAATATAACATAACAGAACATATAGGACACATGAAACCAGTCCTACAAGAGAAATTTATAGCAATGAATCCTCATATCAGAAAAAGAGAGTCCACCTAATGCTGAACCTCAAGCTTCTAGAAAAAGAGCAAGTCAAGTTCAAAGCTCATATGAGCTAGGAAATTGTTGGAGACCATACATTTCACTATTTCAAGTGCTGAGCAATCCTGAAAATTAATCAATTGGTTTTCTATATAAATTTATGAGTCCCAAGCCTAAGTGACTTGCCTCACAAGCCAGCAGCTCTAAAGCAGAAACAGGACTCGTCATGCCAACAGTCATGGGAGAGGCCTACTGTAGTAGCCTAAGACACTGTGATGTCTCTGAAGACAAGATAACCCTGCAGCTATGGGCGCTAAATCTCAGAGTTCCAAGACAACAACTTCCAATCCTAGAGATAAAACAGTTTGCTCATTAAGCAAAGATCTGCTTGGAATGTCTTTGTTCCCTTTTCTCAAAGCCTTGCTCATTTTTGTGCCATTTTGTCTTAGCTATTCCATCCTGTTCTGTGCACATCCACCTGGTATGTTGTGCCCAATGAATTGTGAGCAATTCAGAGAAGTCTCTGTCTTAGCTATAAGTGCTCTAACCTTCCCAGAGCCTCCTACCATATTACTTTGTCTATTGTTTTTATCCTTCACCATACCTTCATACATAAACTTGGGAGACTGGCCAGCTCCTGAAAGGAAATTGTAAAGATCAAAGCAGAAATTAATGCAGTGCGGAGACTAAGAAAACAATACAAAGAATCATTGAATGGCAGAGCCGGTTCTTTGAAATATTAAATATAATCAATAACCCTTAGCCAACCTTATCCAAAAAAGAAAAGACACAAATTCATGCACTGAGGAATGAAAAGGGTGAAATCACAATGGATCCTACAGACCTTCAGAAGTTCATCAATACTTACTCTGAGAACCCATACTCTAACACAGAAAACAGAAAAAAATGGACAGATTCCTAGTTACATATAAATTATCAAACCTGAATCAAGAAGATACAAAAATTCTTTTTTTTCCAAGTCCATTTTGTTTCAAGGATAATATGAAAAAGAAAAAGAAACTAAAACAAAATTTCAAAACATATCAATCAGGGAGTAACAATGGTACATATGTTTCACATTGTCATCCCCAAATTGTTCACCCAGAGCATAAGACATCTGCATTCAATTGTCCGAACAATACCAGCACAAATCTTTCTAAGAAGACATAAAAATTCTAAGTAAACCAAACTCAATGAAATTAAAGATGTAATTAAAAATCTACCAACAAAGTAAATCCCAGGCCCTGATGGATTCACACTGAATTCTAGGAAAATTTAAGGACTTAATGTCACTCCTTCTGTTTAATGAAATTGAAATCATATGATCATTTCAACAGATGCAGAAAAACATTTGACAATGTCCAACATCCATTCATGAAAAAAAACACTCAAAAATTTGGAATAAATGTCTTTTGTTCAATCTCATAAAAGCCATCTATGAAAACCCAACAGCCAATATCATTACTACATTGACAAAAACTGAAACCTTTCACATTAAAATCAGGAACAAAACAAGGATGTCTATTTTCATCACTATTATTCAATATAGTTCTGGAAATATTAGACAGAGTAATTAGACAAGAGAAAGAAATAAAAAGAATAAAATAAAGACAGGTAATGAAGAAATTAAATTATCATTATTTGTGGATACCCCTCCCCAAAACTCCACCAAAAGATTTCTATATTTAATAACCAAATTCACTCACATAGCTGGATTCAAAGTTAACACTCAAAAATTAATAGCATACCTGTACACAAGCTAGAAATTAAGGAAACAACACATTTCACAATACAGCCAAAAGAATGAAATTTCTTGGACTCAATCTAATGAAGAAACTAAAAGACCTTTGCATTGAAAATTATGAAAAAAGAGATTAAAAAGGGTATCAGAAAAAGGATATCCCTTGTTCTTGGGTAGGAAAAACCAATATAGTGAAAATGACCATACTTCCAAAATTGTTATATAGATATCACACAATCCTGATCAAAATTCCAGTAACATATCTCACAAAATTAGAGAAAACCACTCTAAACTTCATTTGGAACCAGAGGAGACCTAGAATTCCAAAAGCATCTGTGGGCAACAGAGGCAAGGCAGGAGGCATCACAATCACTGACTTGAAATTATGATATAAAGCTACTGTGATAAAAATAGCATGGTACTGGGAAGAAAACAGACCCAAATATCAATGGAAATAACATGCAGAAATAGCTCCAAAAATACTCAGCCACCTTATCTTTGAAAAAGGAGGCAAACATCTTCTCTTTCACAGGAAGAGAGACAGCCTCTTTAATAAGTGCTGGTGGCAAAACTTGGTTTCCACATGCTGAAGATGAAAACTAGACTCATATCTTTCTTTCTTTCTTTCTTTCTTTTTTTTTTTTTTTGTCTTTTTCTTTTTTTATTGGTACCAGGGATGGAACTCACAACCACACACTTGTAAGGCAGGCGCTTATACCGCTGAGCTAAATCCCCAGCCCCAAAGACTCATATCCTTCACCTTAAACTAAACTAAAATTGAAATAGATCAAAGATCTGAATATTAAGGAGCTGGGGATTTAGCTTAGCGGCATAAGCGCCTGCCTTGCAAGCAGGCAGTCGTGAGTTTGATCCCTGGTACCGATAAAAAGGAAAAAGACAAAAAAAAAAAAAGTTCTGAATATTAAAACAAAAACACTTAAGTCGGACGTGGTGGCTCATGCCTGTAATCCCAGCATTCAGGAGGCTGAGGCAGGAGGATTGTTGCAAATTCAAGGCCAGCCTGGACTACAAAGTGAGTTCAAGGCCAGCCTGAAATGCATAGAGACACTGTCTCAAAAAGACAAAAAAAAAAAAAAAAAAAAAAAAAAAGACAGAAACACTAAATCTGCTGGGAAATAGAATAGGTAGAAATCTTGAATACAGTGACATTTATTAGCAAATTTCTGATCACACAGAAAATATCACAAAGAATCAACAGCTGGGATCTCATCTTATTAAAAAGCTTTTTTACAACAGAAGAAACCTTCAACAGAGTGAAGCAACAACCTACAGTGTGGGAAACATTTTCCCAGCTGTTTTTCAGACAAAGGACTAATATCTAGAACATACAAAGAATTGAAAAAAACGAGACCCCCTAAATTTATAGACCCAATCCAAAAATGGACATCTGAAATGAATAGATGTTTCTCAGATGAAGTAAAAACAGCAAATAAATTTATTAAAAAAATGTTCACAATCACTGGTCATTTGAGAGATGCAAATTTAAGCAATGCTGAGATTCCATCTCCTTCCAGAAAAAATTGTTATCGAGAAATCAACAAATAACAAATGCTGATGGGGCTGTGAGGAAAAAGGAACCCTTCTTCACTGTTGCTGGGAGTGTAGACTGCTGCTACCATTGTAGAAATCTATGGAGATTACTCAAAAAACTAAAACTAGAAGTTCCATTAACCTAACTATTCCTCTTCTTGGTATCTTCCTAAGAGTGTTAAAGGCATCATACCAGAGAGATACATGCACACCCATGTCTACAGCAGCACAGTTTATACTAGCTAAATCATGGAAACAGCCTGAATCTCATCAACCAATGAACAGATAAAGAAGCTATGGGCTTTTTTTTTTTAATACAATGAAGTGCTACTCTGCCATAAAGAAGGATAAACGAGATATTTCCAACTAAATGGATGCAGCTTGAGACCATGAGATGAATCAGACTTATATGTTCAAGTATAATAACAAGTGTTTCTCTGGTATGAGAAACTGAAACAATAAATAAGGACCAAAATGTGTAAGAGATATTGGGAAATGGGAAGAAAATGTTCAAATGAGAAGGGGAACAAGGAAGGAGACAGAGGGAAAGGAAGGAAGATACAAGATTAAAAGAGAAAACAAAAATGGAAACAAAGCTTCTATAAATAAGGAGAGGAAGCGTGGCTGAGGGGATGGGAAAGAGCAGCAAAAAATACCATTTACAAGTACCAATTCCCTATGATGAATGTGAACATTATGTAATACCTAAAATGTACCAATAATAAATAAATTTAAGTTTTAAAAAAAGGAAAAAAAGAAACCAGATTCAAATGTTTTCCCAGAGTGGTTGTACCATTTACATTCCCACAAAGCAGTGTATGACATGATCAATGCAATTTTCCCAGATTGTCACCTGCATTTGGTATATTTGCTGTGACACTACATTTACTTTAGCTGTATTAATAGTTGAACAGTGATAGCTCTTCATAGTCTTTTTTTTTTTTTTTGTCTTTTCTCTTTTTATCGGTACTGGGGATCGAACTTATGACTGCCTGCTTGCAAGGCAGGAGCTTATGTGCTGAGCTAAATCCCCAGCCCCCGGTCTTCATAGTCTTAATTCATATTTTGTTAATGGCTAGTAAAGTCACACATCTTTTCACATATTATATCAAGTATAGTATATTACCTTTGATGAAAATTTCTCTCTCTCTCTCTTTATATTTAGGACACTTAGGTGATGATTACTTCTCTGAAGTGTAGCTATTGGAAGATCTTACCTCTTCAATTTGTTGGATATGAGAAGCTGCTGCTCGTTTGGCCTAGTCCCTGGTTCTTGGGCATTGTGCCACAGTATTTTCTGTGACACTTAGTTAATCTCAGTCCAGGATTACCAGGGCCAACAGCTGTTTAGAACAGTTGTGTCAGTTTTGGCTGCAGGGGTACCAAGAGCATCAAACATAGTTTATAAAACAATAAGCTGAGCTAACAATTTATAACTTTTGGTATAAATTAGATGTGTGATTATGTAACAAAATGTAAAACAAACTGGATAATTATATGCAATGTGTAAGTCCATAATGTGTCAATTTTGCCCTTAGGGGTAAAATGTAAAATGAATTAAGGAGAAAATAAAGAAGTGGAAAAAGAAAGAGATTACAAGTAAGGCTGAAGAACAAAGATGGGTCCTGCCAAATTGGGGAAACTGGTGCAGAAGATTGAAAGAAAAGAGAAGTGGAAGAGACAAAAAGAACAACTGAACAGAACCACACCCATGAAGAGGTTAGGAACCACTCTCACACATAAAAAAAAAGAAAAGGAAAGAGAAACAAAAACCTAAATAAAACAGAACAAAACAAACAAGAAAAAAAGAAAAACAGAAACAAATAGTCCCCTTCCAGGATTCTCTCTGGGTTCACTGGAGACAGCCTGTGGAGACAGAGTCCCAAGTCCTGCCCCTGTCTCCCAGCAAGCCAGCTGTTGCTTTGCGGCAGAGTAGAAGATGACCTTGGCAGGCCTGCTCTGAGCCCAGACTCATTGGTCTCGATGCAGTCTAAGCAGTTTCCACAGGTCTGTCCCCGCCAGGAGCTGCTGGAGGAAGCCGGCAGCACTTCTGGTTCCCGGCTTATCTGGCCTGACTCCAAATGGCTCCTGGCCAGTCACTGTGTCCTGTGGGAGGACTGAGTCCTCTGCACTCAGCACCAGCCAGTGCAGTCTTCCAGATCCACCACTCCTGTCCACTATGCGTGTCTCTGCAGAGGCCTCTGGGGTGACCAGCCACCCCCATCCGTGGCCATGTGCCTCCAGGTTCAAACAGCTCCTCTGCCACAGTGAGTCTGCTCCTGGCGAAGGCACAGCCAAGCTACTCAAGGCTTTATCGAAGTTTTTCTTTATATACTCTCTGTGGGCTTCAGTTCACACCTGAGATTCTTCCTGGGTCGAGGGGACCCAGTCCCTTCCTTCTTGTCTTCCTCACGTTGCTATATTCCAGTGTCCGAAAGGGGATTTTCAGAGAGGCTGTTTTCTCTACTGCTACTGAACCGCCATCTTCCCGGAAGTCCTGCTCTCCTTATTTTGTTTTGTTTTGTTTTGTTTGAGACAGGCTCTCACTGTATAGCCCAGGCTGACATTCAAAAAAATACTAATTTTACCACTCCCCCCACCCCCAGCAACTGTGGATAGATGTCTCAGCATCTCTTGGGAGGATGACCATATGCAATATAGTAATCATGGGGGATTTCCTTCTATCTTCTATTTGAAGGCAAAGGTTGTTTTCACTGTTTTTGAAAGAGTTTTGGCCCAGACAGGACACTGTAGCTGGTAAAGCCTCAGGCAGAACCAAGGATCTCCTATCTTCCCCACCTCTAGGAATTTACCTATGGCGCCAAAAGAGTACCAATGGGCTACCTGTGCATCACTAATGCCCCTCAGGCACCACCCCCAACCTAAGGTACATGTATGCCTCCACTCCACATGTTCCACGGAGAGATCGCCAACCCCAGGGAGAGATGCTGCACCCCAGGGGATCCAGGGTGTCTCTCCCTGCATTCTCAAAATAAACGTCATTTATATTTCATACTTCTTATCTTTTCAACTGCCGCCTGTCCCCCCACAGTTCTATCATATGGTTCCCTGGCCGGGAATGGCAAACGAGAGATTCCTGGGCCCTCCCAGTTTGAGTCTTCTGCCGTTCAGGACCAGGACTGGACTACATCCTGCATTAATTCCTCACTTCTACACTTGGGAGCTGTAAACTTGTCACTGCTCACTCGCAAACAACACCGACCCAATTTACCACAGGTGAGCAACCCCCAGAGATTACCGCTGGGCCAGGCCCCAGGCAGGTTTTCTCCCCTTTCTGTGGGTTCCCATGACATTCTCACGTCCTTAGATAGCCCAAGGCTATCTGGGGGGGACAGGAAGTGGTCCCCAAGATAAAATCTGGTGTGGGTTCTGGCCCACAGAATTATAGCCAGATGAGGCAACGGACCGTGGTCTACTAAGTGTAAGTCATCACTTTTTACTCTAGATCCATCAATATTATATGGTTCCAAAGCTTGGTCACCAGTATATACGAGTGGATTTCACATGGGTTTAGTAACAGCTCTGCCTGTGAGAACTTAAGCTCTGAAGGACATGAGAGTCTCTCAGTGTGGACAGAGGCTGGCCCAGGAAAACTCTGCCTTGGGCTATCCAAATCCAAAGGACGTGAGAGTCTCCCAGTGTGGACACAGGTTGGCCCAGAAAGACTCTGCCTTGGGCTATCTAAGGACATGAGAGTGTCACACAAACCCACGGAAAAAAGGGGGAGAAAACCTGCCTGGGGCCTGGCCCAGCAGTAATCTCTGGGGGTTGCTCACCTGTGGTAAATTGGGTCGGTGTTGTTTGCGAGTGAGCAGTGACAAGTTTACAGCTCCCAAGTGTAGAAGTGAGGAATTAATGCAGGATGTAGCCCAGTCCTGGTCCTGAACGGCAGAAGACTCAAACTGGGAGGGCCCCAGGAATCTCTTGTCTGTCATTCCCAGTCAGGGAACCATATGATAGAACTGTGGGGGGATCAGCGGCAACTGAAAAGATAAAAGTATGAAATATAAATGACCTTTATTTTGAGAATGCAGGGAGAGACACCCCCGACCCCCTGGGGTGCGGCATCTCCCCCGGGGGTCGGCGATCTCTCCGTGGAACACGTGCAGTGGAGGCATAATAAGTAGTCTAGGTTTGGGGTGGAACCTAAGGGCATTAGTGATGCACAGGTAGCCCATTGGTATTCTTTTGGTGCCATAGGTAAATTCCTAGGGGTGGGAAAGATGGAACTCCTTAGTTCTGCCTGAGGCTTTACCAGCTACAGTGTCCTGTCTGGGCCAAAACTCTTTCAACTCTTTCATTTCTGATCCTGTCCACATATTTCATAAATCCCTTGTAAAACCATACATACATATTTTATATTGGGTCTATTCTTCTAGAAAACCCTAATTAATGCAGGCTGTAGTGACAGAGGGGAATGAAACTCTCAAACTACTAAATGTCCCAGTGCAAGTTCATGTTCTCTAACTTGATGAATGAATATTAGGAACAATGGAGGTTAAGAGCAGAAATATTTATTGAGTTCTGTCTGAAGGAAACAGAAAGGTTTCCAGAGTGGGTTGCAAAGACTCTGTCTTTTCTAGGCACTTTTATAAAATAAACCAACAAAGTGAGATGAGTCTAAGATGGGGAAAAAATGGGAACTTGCAAAGCAGGCAGCGGTGAAGTGAGAAAAAACTGGAACTATGGTCAACCAATAAGATTATTTGTTCAGGTAAAATTGACCAAATCAGAGACAAATGGGGAAGCAAGACACATAGCAAGTAAGCAGGCATGCTTAAAGAGCAGTGACTCTTCCTGTAAGGAGCTGGGATGATGACTCCTGGCTTCCCCAAGACATCCATACTTAATTAGCATATCAATCCCTGATGTTTATGCTTAGAGTGTGGTTACATTTGTTTTATCTTTTGCCTTGAGGTCTGGCCCACAGTGGGGCGTGTCTGTCTCCTCCAAGTTTGCAAGGTATCTGGCCTTCTGCCCTAGCTCCTTTGAGTGCCCAGCTCTGTCTGACTATATTTCTATATTTCTAACTCAGCTGCCTGTAACCATAGTACCAGAAATGGAGTGGGTCAACTGAAACAGAATTGTAAGGATGAATTTTTCTAATCAGTTTATTATCTCTTCAAATTGGCTCTGTAATTTAGTGAGACCTGAAGTTGCCATGAACTTTTGATAATGTAAAGAGTATTGATAGTCTGTGGTATGAACTGTTTAAAATAATATTTGGCATAGATCCATCTGATTATCCTAATTTACCACTTACAAGATGCAAGAAATTTACTGATTCTGTGTATGTAAGAGACCACCAAACTGTACTGTCCTGAGAAGTGAAGCCAATTGCCTCCATCATTCTCTGATCTTTACTTCAATCCTATTCACTGAGATATGCAGAGCTGGCTATACTGAACCAAATGTTCTCTTAATTGACTAAAAGAATGTGATGGAGTCTGGCCATGATACCAGTGTGTCTCACTGCAGCAGTGGGCGAGAATTCCACCCCTTTCTCACTGATGATTGGATGAAGGATCAAGCAACAGCCTGTGCAATTCCAGGACTAAGACATGGGATAACATCTCAGCTGAGGGCGTGGGACTCAGAATGAATTATACCTTCCTGCAAATAAAGGTGCCAGATTTGCATACATCAAACTATCTATTGCTAGTTGAAGAGCTACTGTGCCTGGTACAAAATTGCTGTGTCTTTCCTTACAACCAATTCCTGCAAAGTTGCTTTTCCCTAGTGCTCTGCCCTATAGGAAACCAGTAAAAGCCATGAGCTTTTAGCCTTTTGTTCCACAAAGAAACACTGGTCACCCCAGAGCCCCTCAATTGCAGAATTTTCTCTCTTTGTCTTTATTTTGCATCCATGTGCCAGATTGCTGGATGGGTTAGACTGCTGGATGGAGGGTTCCACAGGGCGTAGAGTATATATACAGTATTTTTGAAAATTTTTGAAGGAGTAGAAAATATAATAATGTTGACTGGTTGCTCTTAATATCTTTGGACCAACTAAAGGATTCTAAATGTGAAGACAAATTAAGGAAAACAGAGAACTCAAAGATTCAAATTCCCACTTCCAGCCATTCATAAGGAATCAAAAGGTTTCTAAGTGTAACCTAAAGGAAAGTCTGCTCTCCATTAGCCGTGGAACCAAACTCGCTGTAAACTAAACACAAGCCCACATAATTTTATTGGCTGTATTACAGCACAAGTGTAATACTCAGCCTCAAAGAGTATCTGAAATTAAAGTGAGAGTGCTGATTGGAAAAGAATAGGATCTTGTAAACTGAGGTGCAGATATTTGGAAGAACCTGACGTGGCTGGTGACATTAAATCCCTAAATTCTATTGAGATTCTTTTGACAGAGAAAGAGATTTCTTCATCCTTAAAGGCAGAGACATTCCCATTCCCAAGCCCTGGAGTGTTGGACTTTCTTCCTTTACCTGGGGAAACTAATCCTGTGTTGCCCCTGGAAACAGCGATGACTTCCCTAATACATCTACCAGTGAGACAGTGCTGACACTCCTCAAAACCTACCCTGACTGCACACTTTTCTTTTATGTTTGTAACCAAGCTTAAATCTCAGAGGGCTCCCAAAGGTGAGGTACACAGCATGACCCATCCCCAAAGAATGTCTTGAGTTTTCTAATTCTGGCAAGGAGAGGACTAGGGACAGGTATAGAAATGGATTTTAAGGGTGTAGGATAAAGGTGGATGTAAATCTGGGTTGGCCTGAGTTTCTTGTTTTTCCAAATTCATTTTATTTCAGAGAAAAAATTCAAAACATGTCAATCGGGGCAACAATGGTACGTGCATTGCACATTGTCACCCCCAAATCAGTTACCCAGAGTACAAGACATCTAAATTCAATTGTCTGAGTAGTACCAGCACAAATTTTTCTCTTTAATGAACTGAGAGAAATCAGCAATTTAAGTATCTTAACTATCTTCACATATATAGTTCCTTTCAATTTCTCACACTAGTGAGACAATGCAATGTTTACACACCCATGTCTGATTTATTTCACTTGTGAGTATGGTCTCAAGTTGCATCCCTTTACCTATAAAACACTCCAATTCATCCTTCTTTATGGCTGAGTAGTGTTTTATGATATAAAAAGACCATATGCTTTTTATCCATTCCTCAATCTATGGGCATTTAAGTTGTTTCCAAGATTTAGCTATTTCAAATTGTGCTGTTATGATTTTGTGTGTGTGTGTGTGTGTGTGTGAGTGTGGTACCGGGGATCAAACTCACAATCTCGCGCTTGCCAGGCAGATGCTTATGCCAGAGAGCTAAATCCCCAGCTCCAAATTGTGCTGCTATGAACATAGGTGTACATATATTGCTGTGATGTGATGTTTTTAATTCTTCTGGGAAGATATCCAGGAGGGGAATAGCTGGGTTGAATGGGAACTCTAGTCCTAGTTTTTTGAGGAATCTCCATAGTGATTGCCAGTGATTGCACCAGTCTACACTCCCACCAACAGTGGAGAAGGGTTCCTTTTCCCCTATAATCCCTCCAGCGTCTGTTATTGGTTGATTTCTTGATAAGAGCCATTCTTTCTGGGGTGAAGTGGAATCTCAGTGTTGTTTTAATTTGAATCTCTCAAATGCCCAGTAATATTGAACATTTTTTCATATGTGTATTTGCTATTTGTATTTCTTCATCTGAGAAGTGTGTGTTCATCTCAGATTGGATTGGGGTTTTTGTTTGTTTGTTTTTTGTTTTTTTGAGGGGTTGTTGTTGTTTAGTTTTGTTTTGTTTCATTTTGTTTTTGAGACAAGTTCTCACTATGCAGTTCAGGCTGACTTTGAGTTGACTTTGTTGGGCTGAGTTTCTTGATATGAACCCATTAAGTAGATATTGCGAATTTCATGTTACAGCTCATAGAGTTTTTAAAAAATACTAGTAGTTTATTTGGTTGGTTTATTGAAGTGTGGCTCAAAAATGGCCTATTCTGAATGAGATAGAGATGCATGATACTCCTTGATTTATTATTAGTAAGGATATTCAAAGTTCAGGGAAATGGGAATGATGGAGTAGGTTTGCCGGGTAAAACCTACTCCTGTGCATTAGATGGTCCCTGAAACTGTACCCCTCACAACACTTTAAGAAACAGATTAGTGAGGGGAACACTGGCATCCTCCAAGAGCCCATCATTGTGCTTCTCTGTATGCCAGATCTTATGACAAGGACTAAAGTAACTCAACTGAGAAACTTAAAGATGGTAGATTTGATTGAGTCCCAGAATGGCAGGACCCAAATGACAGTGTTCAGCCACTGAAGACAAGGTAGGTGGGTGTACTTACCATAATGGACAGCAAAGAAAAGCAATGACTAGAATGACCTGACATGTGTAGACCTATGGCACTGGCTAATTAGTCACGATGTGCCAAAAGTGAAATAGATAGGAAGCCTACTGAATTTTTGCTAGATTCATGTAAGCAGAAAAATTTTAGGGCAAATGAACAAAACTGTACCTCACATTGCAGCAACAGAGAATTATGGCCCCTAAACAAATTCTCACTTGTTTGTTTTGTTGTTCTTTAGATTTTTTTAGGGTGGTGCTGAGGATCAAACTCAGGGCCCAAAGGACACAAAGCAAGAACTCTACCACTAAGCCACATACCCAGCCCATGTTTTTGAAACAATGTGTTGGGCCAGGTGTAGGTGCCTACTTCGCAAACGCAAGATTGTGAGTTCGACCCCTGGTTCAAAAAAAAAAAAAAGAAAGAAAGGATCTGTCACTATAGAGCCCAGGCTAGCCCGGACTCACAGCTGTCTTCCTGCCTTAACTTTTCAAGCGCTGGGATTGCAGGGTACACTATCACACCAAGCAATTTGAGCCAATTTACAGACCCAGCACCTCTCAGATGAAGGGAAGGCAGGGTAACCTTGAAGAGAGGTCCTGGTGCAGTACCACAAAGTTAATCTCTTTCTCATTAACCTTTTACAGGGTAACTGTACACTGGGATAAAGAATATAATCCAGCCTTTTTAAGACTACTGGACACTGGTTCTGAATCAATGATGATTCCAAGAGATCTAAAATGTCATTGTGATACTCCAGTAAAAGCAGGGACCTATGGAGGTTAGATGATCAATGGAGTTTTATCCAAGGTCTGACTCACAGTGGTGTCCAGTAGGTCACCAAATCCGTCTTGAATTGCATAGTGAAACCCTGTCTCAAAAAGACAAAAAAAAAAAAAAAAAAAAAAAAAAAAGACTAAAAAAATATATCAAGGGGCTCAAGGTAGCTCAGTGGCACAGACAGCACCTGCCTGGCAAGTATGAGGCCCTGAGTTCGATTCCTGGTATATTTCGTGTATATATATATATATGCCATACATGGTGGTTTGCATGTAATCCCAGCATTCAGACGGCTGAGGCAGAAAGATTGCCACAAGTTCAAGGCAAGCTCAGGCCGCAGAGTGAGTTCAAAGCCAGCCTGAACTATATAGTGAGACCCTTTAAAAAAAATACACAATACAACATCCCTAGAGAGATAGCAGAAATTAGTGCCACCATCAAGGATTTAAAAGATCCAGGGATGGTGGTTCCCATTACATTCTCAGTTGAACTTTCCTGCCCCGCCTATGCAGAAGATAGAAAGATGGATGGATCTCACAGAAAGATGGTAGATGACTGTAGGCTTAATCAAGCAGTGCCTCCAGTTGCAGCTGCTATACTAGATGTGGTTTTCTTGCTTGAGCTGATTAACACATCTCCTGATACCTAGGATGCAGCCATTGATTTGGTAAATGCCCTTTCCTCCATGCCTACCACATGGTCCTCTGGAAACAAATTTTTTTCAGCTGGCAAGGCCAGAACTACAACCCTACTGTCCTACTTCAGGATCATATTAACTCTCAGACCTGTGTCACAACCTAGTTTGTAGGGATCTGGATTGTCTTTTTCTCCCACAAGGTATCACACTGGTCTATGACACTGATGATATTATGCTGGTTGAACAACTGAGCAGTAGTTAGCAACCACTGTAGACTGGTTAGTAAAGCATTTATATACCAGAGGATGGGAAATAAATGCAACTAAACTTCAAGGGCCCTCCATCTCACTGAAATTCCAAAGAGTCCAGAGGTGTAGGACATGCAGAAATTTCCCTTCTAAAATGAAGGCTAAGTTGTTACATTAGACCCCTCCTGCAACGCCAAAAGACCTATACCACAATGCCTAGTGGGCCTATTCGGGTTTTAGACAACACATTCCTCACTCGGGTGTGTTATTCTGGCCCATTGACCAAGTGACTCAGAAAGTTAATAGTTTTGAGTGAGGCCCAGAATAAGAGAAGACCCTGCAATAGGCCAAGGTGCTGTGCAAGCTACTCTGCCACCTAAGCTGTATGATCAGGAAACTCAATGGTACTCAAGGTCTGGTGGCAGACAAGGATGCCATCTGGAGCCTCTGGCAGGCCCCCATTGGTGAGTCACAGTGGAAGCCTTTAGGATTCCGGAGCAAGGCTCTGCCATCATCTGCAGACAACCATAGCATTGAGGAACAGCTCCTGGCTTGCTCCTGGACCTTCGTGGATACTGAAGACTTGACCACAGGACAACAGGTGACCATGGGACCTGAGCTGCCCATGATGAACGGAGTGCCCTCTGATCCACCAAATCATAAAGTGACAGCCACAGTCCTTCATCAAGTGGAAATGATGTATGTGTGATCAGGTCTCAGCAGATCCTAAAGGTACAAGTAAATTATATGAAGAAGTGGTTCAAGTGCTTGTGGTTCCCACTCATGGTATATTGCCTTCTGTCCCCAGGGCATGCACCTCTGGCCTCTTGTAATGTCCTCTCTGATCAGCTGACAGAGGAAGAGAAGACTAGGGTCTGGATTACAAATGTTTCCCACATTATGCAAGAACCAGCCACAAGTGGACTATAGTCCCATCTAAGGGCATCACTGAAGGTCAGTGGTGAAGGGAAGTCTTCACGTGGGAGAGCTTTTAGTGCACTTGCTGGTATGTTTTGCTCAGAATAAAAAATGGCCAGATGTGTGACAATATACAAGGCCTGTGGCCAATGGTCTGGCTAGATGGTCAGGGACTTGGAAGGAACTTGTCTTGGAAATTGGTGACAAAGACATTTGTAGAAGACATAAGTAGATAGACTCTACTGGTCTCTGCTTCCGATATTAAGAGGCAGCCGATATTAAGAGGATGTTAAGACAATTTTGTCCTATGTAAATGCTCACCAAAAGGTGACCTCAGCAGAAGAGGAATGTAATGATCAAGAGGATGGGATGACTTGTCCTGTGGATAGCAGTCAACTTCCTCCCTCAGCTATGCTTGTCATTGCCCAGTGGGTTCAAAATCAAGGGGGTGTGGTGGCAGGAAATTAGCATGGGCTCAGCATTGTGAACTTCCACTCACTGAGGCTGATCAGGCTACAGCCACTGCTGGATGCCCAATCTGCCAGCAACAGAGACCAGTAGGACAGCATTCACCAGCCTATAACTATTGCAGGAAAACCAGATTCAAAAGATGAAAGACTTGGATTATGGGTTTAGCTCAGTGGCACAAGCACCTGCTTGGCAAGTGCGAGGCCCTGAGTTTGATCCCTGGTACAAAAGAAAAAAATAGAAGGACTTTTTGCACCAAGAAATCTAGAAGGCAATGTTTATTATGCTAGCACGTTGGTGGGAATCAGTTCCAAACCACCAGCACTGAAGCAGATTTAGGTTCAGTTTAATTACAGTCTACACATAGGAAATACAAGGCAGATGGCAGGCTATTACAAGATTGGTCACATGAATTGGATTAAGTCATATATTGTCAGGCAAACTAACTCTAAATAGATTTTCTCAAAAGGAATTGTTTACTATAATGTAGGAACATCCTGGGAATGAGGGGAGAGGGTTCAAGTGGAGCAAGCAAAGTTAAAGGTGTTCTTGACTGGGTCACTTTGTCCCAACCAAAGTCTTTGAAGCAAGTTGGACAAAACATATTCTGTTACCCAAAGGAAACACAATCTGGGAATAGTCAAATCAGCCCAGTGCATTATCAGGAGAAAAACAACTGGACCCAGACAGTCAAGGCTGACTGAACCTAGCAGGGTGCTCACGTGATAGGCAGCAGGAGCATAAGCAGAGGCCACTATTTGGTGTTTAAATTGTTATGACATGTCTATAAATGTGTGAATCTGTAGCTGTGCCTTTACTATTTGTATAAGCATGCTCTTACACAGCCAGGTGGCAGATTGATTAGATTGGACCACCTCCATTGTGGAGAAGATAGCCCTTCATCTTCACTAGAATAGATACTTAATTCCAAGTATGGATTTACCTTCTCTGCATGTAACACTCCTGCCAAAACTCCATTCATGAAATTACAGAGTGCCTCACCATCTTTACTTTTTACCTGGAGATAAACTTCATGGGCAAATAAATATGGCAATGGGATCATACTCATGGAATTCACTGGTCCTACTATTTCCCTCACCACTCAGAACCAGCTGGATTGAGAGAAAAACTGGATGGCCTTTTGAAGATAAAATTACAGCACCAGCTTCGTGGCAGTAGTTTGCAAGGCTGAGACAAAGTTCTGGGGCAGGTTGTATATGCTTTGAATCAGCACCCAATATATGGTACTCTTTCTCCCAAATCCAACATTCACAGGTCGAGCAATCAAGGGGGAAAGTGGGAATGGTACCGCCCACTATTATACCTACTTACTAACAAAAAAAAAAAAAAAAATTTGTTTTTTTTGAGAAACAGTCTCACTATGTAGTCCAGGCTGGATTTGAACTATGTACCCTGGGCTAACATCCAACTCACGGCGATCCTCCTGCCTCAGCCTCCAGAGTGCTGCAATGTCAGGCATGTACCACCGTGCCCAGCATCACTAGCAACATTTTTACTTTTTGTTCCCATGACTTTATGCTCTACGAGGCCTAGAATTCTTAGTGCCAGAACGGGGAAAGCTTGTACCAGGAAGCACAACAATGATCCCATTGAGCTGGGAGCTAAGATTGCTCTCAGTCATTTTGGTCTCCTCATGACTTTATGTAAACAAGCTAAAAAAGAAGTGACAGTGTTAGTGGGGGTGACTGACCCAGACTACCAAGAGAAAATTGAACTGTTCCTCCACAGTGGAGGAAAGGAAGAATATAGTTGGAGTGTAAGAGGTCCCTTAGGGTACCTCTTAGTATCACCATGTCGTTATTAAGATCAGTAAGAAACTACAACAACCCGATTCAGGCAGGATGACAAATGGCCCAGAACCTTCAGGAATGTTGCACAGGTCACTCTACCAGGGAAAGAATCAAGACCTGCCGAGGTATTTGCTGAAGGCCAAGGAAACACATAACGTATAGTAAAAGAAGGTAGTTTAAACACTAGCTATGACCCTGTGATCAGTTACAGAAACAAGGTTCATAATTTTTTTTTTGAGATAAGGTCTTGCCGTATTTCAGGCTGGCCTCAAACTCACAGTTACCCTTTTGGCTCAGTCTCCTTGGTGCTGGGATTGCAAGCAGGCATCACCATGCCTAGCCCTAAAATTTTCATCAGTGTTTCTCCTACTTTGTTAATGTGCTTATACATATGTACACCTGTATTGGGCAGGCATCCTTGTTTGCTTTCTTTGTAACGTAACACTGATTGACTTAACAGCAGTTCTTTTTCCCATGCTGAGAACTGACTCCAGGGCCTTTGCATTGAGCCACAGCTCCAGCCCTTTTAAAAAAATGTTTTGAGAGTCTCACTGAGTCACTAAGCTGCTCAGAGTGGAATGTAACTTGCAGTCCTCCTGCTTCTATGTGTGGAAATATTTGCTCTTAAGCATTAACAATATAAATAATCTATAATATAATGTTTAAATTATGGACTATCAGCAGAGAGTAAGCATCACCCAAAGTAAAACTGCCTTCTGTTCTGGGTAGGGAATTAGAGCATTTCAGTTTGCATGCAGGACAGTTGTACCCTGTTAGGCATAATTATGGACTACTTGTTGCATGTGGAGACTAAGCACAGGTCAAGGAAAGGTGTCCATTTGTCAAGCTGACAAGGGGCAGAGTGTGATTATTAACTGTGATATTGCCAACTTGACTTGAGTAAGAACCATCTAGCAGAACTGTAGATTCTGGGTGTGCCTGTGCATGACTGAGGTGTAGGCCAGCTAACAGAGAGGGGAAGACCCACTTGGATGTGGGGGGCACCAACCACCTGGCTTGTAGAATAAAATAGTCCTTTCTTGAAGGACTCTTAGTCTTGACCTTTGCCTTTGGACTCTGGTCTCTATCCCCTTTAGCTTTTCAGCACAGACTCTGGTTTTCTGACACAAATTCACACCATTGGCTCTCAATAACCTTCCAGGCCTTCAAAATTAAACTGTTATGGGATCCTCTGGCCCACCAGCATGCAGATGCCATTTTGGATTCTTCCACATCTGATCATGCTGATGGCCATTGAGACTTTTCCTTTTCTGATCCTATGAGCCTACCTCGTAAATGTCTTACAGAATCCTCACTAATACACAGACCCTCAAGCAGCTGGATTACAGGTGAGTATCATTACACCCTGGTGGAATATAGATTCTGAAGGAAAACTTGTCTTGCTGCTCATCAGCTGTGTAACCTCAGGCAAGTAACTTTTCAGACTTCCCTAACATCACTTTCCTCATCTATAAAACATCAGTTCCACAGGGCGAGTAGGAATAAATGAAATAGTGTTTTATAAAGTTCTTGATATGCACATTAAGTATTCACTAATATTGTTATACTACATCAGCACAGTAGAATATTATGCAGCAGCTAGAATTAACTTTTCTGAAATAGCTCTTGTTCTGCTATATATCAAAGTCCCAGGAATGAAGGATGTGATATACAATAATTCTGTAAAGAGAGCTGGGGATATAACTCAGTAGTAAAGCATTTGCCCAGCAAGAATAATACCCTGGGTTTGATTCCCAGCACTGCAAAATAAATAAATATTTTTTAAAATAAAGGATCTGTTATACTCCAGCTGAGTAATGTAAGGAGATTTAAAAAGGAAGTACCGATAAAAATTTATAGTCAAGGGCTGGGGATTTAGCTCAGCGGCACAAGCACCTGCCTGGCAGGTGTGAGGTCCAGTTCCATCCCCAGTTCCAAAAATAAAAGAAGAAAAGAAAATTTATAGTTCGCCGCACGTGGTGGCTCACGCCTGTAATCCTAGCAATTGGGAGGCTGAGGCAGGAGGATTGTTATGAGTTTAAGACCAGCCTAGGCTACAAAGTGAGCTCAAGGCCAGCCTGAACTGCATAGAGAGACCCTGTCTCAAGAAGACAAAAAACAAAAATTATACTTAAAAAGTTATAGTTGAACCAATAAGGATTATTCCAGAACTTGTTGCAGCTGCTTTATTTCACTTAGAAAAACATGGATTTACACGTTGCCGTGCTAATCTGCTCAGGTTCAAACTTGGACCTTGAAAGGGAAATCTCAGACAGAGGAACTGTGTAGGGAGACAGCCTTAGACAGGGGCTTTGACCTGGGAAAATCCAACCCAAACAACCCCTCAGAAGAAGGAGAGGAGCCAGTCAAGGTGGCCCATGTCTGTAACCAAGCACTCAGAGGCTGCAGTCAGAGGTTGGCCATGAGCTGCGGCCAGCACGGATAGCCTGACCCAGCGCCTGGCACTGTTTACACCTGAACAGAACCAGTAGAACCGATTAATGGAACTCGCAAGGTCAAGCTTCCTAAGCACAAAGAAGAGCAAATAAGGGAGGAGAGAACCTGAATTAAATAAAGAAGGCTATAAATTACATGTGCAACCACAAGAAAATTAGATTGTAAATATATATCAACATTTTCATACTGGTTGTTTTTGGGAAGCGAAATTATACATCTTCTTTCTTTACTCTTTCTAATTTTTTTAAATCTTCTGAAGTTTCTCCCCAAAATAATAACAGTTTTTCCGAGGCACTTACTGTTCTGTGTGTTTAGGTGTATTGTTACATTTTACTGTAGCAGCGATCCCACAAGGTCTCCTTGTAGGAAAAAATGAAGAAATTTAAGATAGAGAAGTTAAGTGACCAAGTCACAGCAAGTAAACTGTGGGGCCTTGATTTAAATATAGGCATAGCAGGGGTGGGGTGTGGCTTAGTGGTCAAGTGTTTGCCTAGCACATGAGGCCCTTGGTTTGATCCCAAGCGCGCACGCGTGCGTGCGCACACACACACACACACATATGCACACACACACACTTTGAAGTGGCTTAAAATTGGCATGATATTGAGCATATTAGTATGCCCCTGCCACAAGGACAACATGTAAATCCATGGTTTTCTAAGTGACATAAATCAGACACAGAAGGTTAAATATCGCATGGTTTCTCTTACGAGAAACTCGAAGTATGAATCATTTAAAGAACAGAATAAAAGATGATAGGGAACAGGGAAAGATGATAGGCCTTTTGGAGATGGGAAGGTAATCTAGAGACAGAAGGAGAAAGGAGGGAGAGGTGGGGAAGAGGAAGTAAAAAAGACGGAGATGGTATATGTGTGTGTACCAATTCCTCACAGTGAATGTGTTCATCATATATCGCAGACATGTACTAATAACAACAAACTACGATACATCTATTAAACATTCTTCAGCATTAAAAACAAATTACTGATACACAGAAAACAGGGACAGATACCACAAACTATACACTGATTTCAGATGGCAGGCATGAAATTGTCAATAGTAAACCAGGCATAGTGGTGCACGCCTGTAATGCCAGCACTTGGGAGACTGAAGCAGGAGGGTTGCCATGAGTTCAAGGCCAGCCTGGGCTCCATACTGAGTTCAAGGCCACCTGGGATACACAGCAAAACCTTCTCTCCAAAAACCCAAAAAACTGTACATTTCATGGAAATTGAACAAAGAAAAAACTGCCTATAGTAACAGAAAGTTTATTAGTCATTTTGGAAATAGGTCTAAAATAAGGGAATTAAGTGTGAAAGAGGAATGAGGGAACATTTGGGATAACATAAATAATAAGTGGGGAGATTAGAGTTAAACATTTGTCAACATTCATTGACAGTACACTTAACATCAGCACATTTTACTATAGATAAACTACATTTCCAGTTGTTTCAAGTTTCTTTTAATTGCTTTCCTCTTTGTTAGGAAGAAGTACCTATAACTCACAATTTAAAGAGGAGAGATTCATCTTGGCTTATGGTTTTTGAATTCTAGTCCATGGTTTTAAGACTCAAACACAGAAACAGCATGGTGGAAGGGCCTGGGTGGAGAACAGCTGCTCACATCCTGGCGGCCAAGAGGCAGAGAGAGGAGGGAGGAAGCAAGAGGAGAGACAACCCTTCCAAACCTGCCTCCTCCTAGCAGGCCCTCCTTCTGTGTATTCAACTGCGGATTCATCAGTGGACTCAGCCACCGATGAGCACAGCACCCTCGTGAGCCAATCCCCTTCCAAACACAACTAAACCATGGCTGGCCTTGAGCTCACTTTGTAGCCTAGGCTGGTCTTGAACTTGCAACAATCTTCCTGCCTCAGCCTTCCAAGTGCTGGGATTACAGGTGTGTGCCACCCTGCCCAGCTAGCACCACTCTTCAGCAAAGGGAAAAAAGCATATATATATATATATATATATATATATATATATATATATATGAGTTATTTGGTTTTTAAAAGCATGAAACACTCACTGGGGAAAGCATGTAAGCTTAGGCAATCTTGTGGGGGCAGTTCAATTTTGTATAGTTCAATTTTCTCTAAGAGTTATCTTTTCTCATTTATGAATATTTATAAACTTGTGTTATCCTGACAGTCATCTATTTCTTCATGATTTCCTTGTTTACAAAGAAATTGGTTGCCTTAATTTTAAAAAGTATTTTCATCGATAAATGTATTGATGTATTTATTCCTAACATTCCACGAGCTTGTTTTTTGTTTGTTTGTTTGTTTGTTTTTTATGGAATGAAATGGCAAAGAAAGAGTTCTGAGCAAACTTAAGAACACATGGTTTTACAAAAAACAAAACAAAACAAAAAAAAAGATATTTCTTGGGGCTGGGGATTTAGCTCAGCAGCATAAGCGCCTGCCTCGCAAACAGGCAGTCATGAGTTTGATCCCCGGTACCAATAAAAACGAGAAAGACAAAAAACAAAAAACAAAAACAAACAAAAAAAAAAGAACACATGGTTTTGATTCGGATAATCTGAGACTCCATGCTTTGCTCCTCACTTTCCATATCTAATGCTTCTTTTTTACTGTAAATAAAATGAACTAATGGGACATCTTTGCTCATCTAAGTGTGCACATGCAAATAAATTCATGCAATTTTGTATTTCTTTGCTTTCTCCTCTTCTTATTTTTGCTCACTCAGTATGCCAGACACACAATAGGTATTCTTCCTACGATTATTACTATTTTTGCCTCTTGTTGCTTTTTTATACTTTCTAGTTGGTTTCTACAAAAGGAGCACAAAGACTCCCTAAGTCTTCCCCTTACCATTACACCCATATCAAAAGCTCTGCCCTCAAAGGCTTCTCCAAGTAGTAAAAAAAAAAAAAAAAAAAAAAAAAACTCTGCCAACAAGGATACAAAACAGGTCTGTGCTCTCTACGTTGCTTTTATATCTATACACTAGTAACTTGATTATATGATCAAAAATATTCATGAATAGACTATCATAAATCTCTCAAATTGATTATGAGTTGAGAATGATCCTGAATGTTGCTGTCATTTTCTCTCTTCTTTTCTGTTAACAATTTTGATTCATTGTTTCAATAATACCAGTAGCAGTAGCTCTGTAAAATAAAATGTTAGCAAATTTTATGTCTTTCATGCTTTTCGTTTTTATTCTGTTGCAGTGTAATCAAAGTTTTCTTTTTTGAAAGGAAATCTCTTGTTATGGTTGTACACTGGTATCAACTTGAGAAGTTTAGAAATTTAATTAAGTGGGTCATCAGGGGGGGCAGGGTCCTTACTTTGTAACATCCTCAGCCTGTGCAACAGGAGAGCATGCAGATGATATGAATGCTATACCCACCCAAGGAGGGAGGAGGGTAGCCTGCTTACAATATAAGAGAGAAGAAAAGGTTGTTTTCTGGCTGTTTTTGCTGGCTGCTACCTTAAAGTGTTGCCCCTGTGCCATGCCACTCTATCTTGGAACTAGGTGATTATGGACTGAAACCTCCACAAATGGTGAGCTAAGTAAACCTTTCCTTTCTTCATTTTGGATATTGAGTATTTTGTCCCAGCAATGACAGAAAAGTAACCAAGACAGAATTTGGTACCAGAGAAGTAGGGTCATTACTATCACTACACCTGACCTGTGATTCAAAAGCCTTTGGAAATGGCTTGTGGGAAGAGTTTGGAAAGGTTCGTAGATGTCATCTGAGAGTGCAGAGCTGAAACGCCTTAGGCTGTTCTGTGTGGGAGATTCTGGTCAGAGCTGAGGAGACCAAAAAAACCAGTAAAGATCAGGCTCGAGAGGTTTGTGCTGGGAACAAGGACTGCATTGGTTGTTGGACTCCAGATGATGTATCTTTTTTTTTTTTTTTTTTTTTTTTTTTTTTTTTTGGTCTTTTTCACTTTTATCGGTACCAGGGATCGAACTCACGACTGCCTGCTTGCAAGGCAGGCGCTTATGCCATTGAGCTAAATCCCCAGCCCCTAGATGATGTATCTTATGGCTTGGCAAAAAGTTTATCTGTACTTTGCTCATATCCAGAGAATTTCATTGAGACTAAGATTAAAGGCAGTGGGCTAATTAATCTGGCAGAAAAAATTTCAAGGCAGCCAAATGTTCAGGCTGTGGCATGGCTATTACTGGGGGCTTTTAACCATATTTATATTGTGAATTAAAATCAAATAACCCAGCAGTATGATTTAAAACATTGTGAGTTTGGCCAGAAAGGTAGCTCCAGTAAATCTGTGGACCTTAAAGATAGAACTGAGATCTCTATTGCTGAGAAGGAACAGAATAGAAAAGATGGCCTGAAGGCATCGCAAAAAGCAGCAAGTCTTTGCAGTTTCCAAACTGAAAAGTGGAAGACTTTGCTTTGAGCGAAAGCCACAGAGCATCATATTCCAGAATGGCAGTGGCATAAGAAATTTATTCCTCAGAATTGTATTCAGAGTGCCAGTGATCCAGGCACTCAACTCCTACAGCCAAGAAGAGGAAAATCCAGTGCAAACTCGATCACTAGCTCTGCATGATGTGGTAGAAGCTAAGGGAACCAGGTTTGCTAAAGTAATTGTGGTGATAGGACTGTATTAGCCTCAGAAACTACTGGGGTAGTTCGTTCTATGCTCATATAGTAAAAAAAGAAGAAGAAGAAGAAGAAGAAGAAGAAGAAGGAGAAGGAGAAGGAGAAGGAGAAGGAGAAGGAGAAGGAGAAGGAGAAGGAGAAGAAGAAGAAGAAGAAGAAGAAGAAGAAGAAGAAGAAGAAGAAGAAGAAGAAGAAGAAAATCTGGCTGCTCCTCCCACTGGTAGCAGACCTTGGCATCATCCACGTGGTACTGGTTTTAGGTGCATACAGAATGCAAGACTTCCGAGGTTACAAAGCTTCCACCCCAATTTCAGAAGGCCTGGGAGGCCAGGCAGTGGGCCGCTGAGAGGGCAGTGTGTGAAGCTGTGAGCATAAAGCCAAAGGTGCAGTTGAGGGGCTGGGGATTTAGCTCAGCGGCATAAGCGTCTGCCTGGCAAGCGCTAGGTTGTAAGTTCTATTCCGGGTACCAAAAAAAAAAAAAAAAAAGAAAGAAAGAAAGAAACGCAAAGGTGCAATTGGGGTCTCAGAAGTTTGGAAAAGCCAGTAACGTGGATTGTCTAACAAAAGGTGCAAGAAGGGAGCAAACCAGGCCTAAGAGAGAAGCCGTGGGAGCTACAACCACCAGAAGTGCCCTAGGGGTGGCACTTTTTAGGCTTTTGCCTAAAAAGATGTGCATGAGTCTTTGGGAGACCAAGGACAAAAATGCTATGTTTCTAATGAATATAATGTGGATAGACTTAATGCTGGTTCTTAAGGGTTGTTAAACCTGTGTTATAATGTTCAAGTTGTGAAATGTTAAGAATAAGCATGTCTTAAACCGGGCGTGGTGGCTCATGCCTATAATCCCAGCACTCGGGAGGCTGAGGCAGCAGGATCTTGTGAGTTCAAGACCAGCTGGGCTACAAAGTGAGCTCAAGGAACTGGAGACTCTGTTTCAAAAATACCAAAAAAAAAAAAAGAATAAGCATGTCTTGTATTTGGAAACAGGTTTAAAGAAATATGTCTGGTTGTCAGTTTGACAAGGAATAGATTGTTATGGTTGAAACAATGTGTCAAATTGAGAAGTTTAGAAATTGAATTAAGTGGGTCAGCAGGGGGCCAGAGTCCTTACTTTGTAACGTCCTTAGCTTCTACAAGAGGAAGGCATAGGGATGGTGTGAATGCCACACCCACCCAAAGGGAGGCGGAGAGAAGGCTGCTTACAATATAGGAGAGGAGAAAAGGCTTGATTTCTGGCTGTTTTTGCTGGCTGCTACCTTGAAGTGTTGCCCCTGTGCCATGCCACCCTACCTTGGAACCAGGTCATTGTGGACTGAAACCTCCACAAATGGTGAGCTAAATAAATCTTTCCTTCCTTCATTTGGGTGTTGAGTATTTTGTTCCAGCAACAAAAGTAACCAAGACATTTCTCAACTTTAAATTTTAAATGGAGCTTTAGAGATGAGGAATTCACAATTTCTAAACATTTAAAGAAGTTGTATCAACCTTTCTCAAAGTCCTCCAAAAACTAAAAGAGGGTAGAATAGTCCCAGACTTCCTTTGTGAGGCCAGTGTTATGTCAATACCAAAGGCAGACAAGAAAAGAAAATTACAGGCCAATATCCCTGAGGAAAATAGATACAAAAGTCCTCAATAAAATATCGGCAAACTGAGTTCCATAGCACATTAATAGGTTCATTCACCATGATCAAGTGGAATTTATCCCTGGGATGCAAAGATATTTCAACATCTGTAAATTATTGAAGGTGACACATCACATTAACAGTACAAAAAAACCACATAATTGTCCCCTTAAGTACTCAAATAGCATCTGAAAAATTTCAACATTCTTTCATGGTAAAAGTTCTCAACAAATTAAGTGTAGAAAGAATGAATTCCAATCCAATAAAAGCTATATGTGAAAATCCCACAGTTAATATTATACTTGGTGGTGAAAAGTAGCAAGTTTTTCCTCTAAGATCAGGACAAAGACAAGGATACTTATTCTCACCATTTATTTTTAATATGCTAATGGAAGTTCTTGCCAAATCAATTAGTCAAAAGGAAAAAAGAACTAAAAACATTCATTCAAGCCAGGTGTCGTAGCATATTCCTATAATCCCAGCACTTGGGAGGCTGAGGCAGGAGGATCATTGCATGTTCAAGATCAGCCTGGACTGTAAACTGAACTCAAACCACCCCGAACTGCATGCTGAGACCCTGTCTCAAAAAGACAAAAAACAAAACAAACAAACAAAGAAAAAACCCACAAACATCCATCCAGGTAAGGCAGTAATATCAGCATTTGGTGAGGACATGATCTTATATATAGAAAACCTCCAAGACTCCATAAAAAGCACCACTAGAGCTGGGTGTGGTGGTGTATGCCTGTAATCCCAGCATTCTGGAGGCTGAGGCAGAAAGATCCCTGTGGATTTGAGGCAAGCTTGAGCTACACTGTGATTTCAAAACCAGCCTGGAATACATAGTGAGACCCTATCTCAAAAAAATTAAAATCAAAGTTATTTAAAAATAAGTTATTGTGACAGAACTCAGAAGAGTCATTGCCTCCACAGGCAGGGAACTGACTGTGGCAGGCATAAATGAATTGTGTGAGGGTGTGAGAACGTCCTGTGTGGCCACCTTGGGGAACACAGCTGTCAGAATGCACTGAACTGGGCACCTCAGCGTGCACTGCACAGCACAGTCCACCTCAGCACCTGTGGACACCGTGTCCTGAACCCACGCATCACATCCTTAACAGGGTGGCACGGCGTTGTAAACAGCCCCCACACCCTGCTACACTTTTCAAGCCATCTCTGTGTTTTACACAATACTTCGTGCAACGTAAAGCTCGCGTTGGGGGACGATGACCTCTGACACATTCAGTACAAATGCACTTCCCCCAAACATTTCGCTCCCTGGCCACTGTCCCTGCCTCCCTGGCCGCAGTCCCTCCCTCCCCTGCCTCCTGCCCTCTCTAACATCTCTCCACATGCAGTCATTTGGCTCCCTCCATCCTGGATACTGTGTACTCCTTGCCCCGCACCACCTCTAGTTTAAAACCTGTTTCAAGTGTTTCTTCTCAAGTCCCCCTTTTCTTTTTCCTCCCCTGACAGACGAGCATCAAGGGTTTGTTTGTTGCTGTCAGGGAAGATGCTGAAGCTTTAGGCGACTCAGCAGTCAGGGTCCTCCATAGGGGGTCCCAAAGAGTCAATGAATTGGTCATTGGTCGTGAGTTCGATTCCTGGTACCGGTTTAATACAAAAAAAAAAAGAGTCAATGGATCCCTCTCTCTCTCTCATACTGGGAATCAAATGCAAGGGCACTCTATCACTGGGTTATAACTCTATCTTTCTTTATTTTTTATTTTGACACAGGGCCTCACTAAGTTGTCCAGACCAGACCAGATTTGAATTTGAGATCCTCTTGCTTCAGCCTTTTTAGCCTTTTAGTTGGCTTCTTAAAGGACAATTATCCCTTGTCTTTTTTTTTTTTTTTTTTTTTTTTTTGGTACCAGGGATCCAACTCATGACCTTGTGTTTACCAGGTAACTGCTTGAACCTCTGAGCGAAATCCCCAGCCCAAGGTTCTTAAGCCTGAGTAAATCTCTGGAGTAATTGAACTTACCATGTACGAAGGAAGTCTTAAGAGAAATTAAACCAGCTCTCAATTACAAAACAAAAATTATTTATTTCGGGGCTGGGGATTTAGCTCAGCGGCATAAGCACCTGCCTTGCAAGCAGGCAGTCATGAGTTCGATCCCTGGTACCGATAAAAATGAAAAAGACAAAAAAGAAAAATTATTTATTTGAACAAGTTTTTTAAACCTAAGTTCCATGTGGCACATCAATAAAATATTTTATTTCGCACCCAGGGAACAGCATGCACAAAGCCAAGCACATTGTTACTTCCATGACCAGGTCTCTTCCTGTATTTTATCCTACTTGATAAGTCAACTGTTAAGTTGCAGGAGTGGTAACAAGAAAATAATGTGTAATAAGAGCATGCGAAAAGTTACCGTGTGAAGTCTTGTAACTCGTGAAGGCTGCCCTTGTTCACCGTCACCCGTGGGTCCTAGGAAACGGAGCACTGTTTCTTTGGATAGTCCTTTTCACTATATTCTCTGCTCCTGAGCATGGTGGAAAACACTATAGACCTTAGCCCTGTTTTCCATGTCTCTGAACTTTTTACATTTTTCATTTCTTTTTTTAGTTTTTCATTTCTTTAACCTTCTATGCATTTTCTATGATTTTTCTAGGATCAGTTTTCCAATTCCTTAAATCTTTCACTGCCTTAATCAGCCATTAAACTTATTCATAATCGCCTTTTTGTTTTTTGAAACGGAGTCTTACTATACAGTTCAGGCTGGCCTTTAGCCCACTTTGTAGCCCAGGCTGGTCTCAAAGTTGCAACAATTCTCCTGCCTCAGCCTCCGAGTACTGGGATTACAGGTATGCACCACTATGCCTGGCTACTTTCTTGCCCATAATCTTAAAATTTCAATGACTCCATTTATCTTTTCTAGAGATCCTACTTTCTTTTTGTTTTAGAAATTCTATTTTCAAACTGGATACAGTGGCATGTGCTTGTAATCCTAGCTACTCAAGAGTTTGAGGAAAGGGAATTGCAAATTTGAGGACAATGTGGCAATTTAGTGAGATGCTGTTTAGAAAAAAAAAAAGCCAGGATTGGCGGTGGACATCTGTAGTCCTAACACTCAGGAAGCTGAGGCAGGAGGATTTCTGAGAATTCAAACCCAGCCTGGGCTACAAAGAGAATTCAAACCAATGAGCAAGTAAATAAAAACAAATAAAGAAAGAAGGCTAAAAAGGTGGCTCAGCACTCCCTGGGGTCAATCTCTAGTAATGAAAAGGAGGGAGGCGGAGAAAAGAGGGGGAGGGGAAAGGAAAAAGTTCTACTTGGCAATTTTGTGTGTATGTGTGAAGACATAGTGGTTTCAAATCTGGTCCATTTTTTAAATTAGATTTTCTTGATACATTTTAGATATACATAATGATCACATTCATCACAGAGAATGTGTATCTGTACATTGTACACCTTGGTTTTTTTCCCATTTCCCTTCCCTCCTTTAACCCTTTGTCTCCTCCCCGTTTATGAAGCTTTGTTTCCACATCTCCCTTCTTTTCCAATTTTTTAAAACTTTCCCTTCTTTCCTCCCCTCCTTTCCCCTCCCTTGGTCTCCTTCCGTTGGAACATGGTCCTCCTGTTTCACAATACCTGTTAGACATTTTGATCCTTATTTACTTGCTTACTTACTATCTGATCTGGTTTTTTGGTAATTTTGTTTCTGTTTGAGTGCTTCTAATTTCTTGCAAGTTGTCTTTATTATTTTAACATGTGCTTATTTCATGTAACTCAATAGTGTAGCCGTCTGCCATTCTCATGGCAAGGATGAGGTCTCGTTTTATGGGTTGTCAGTTTTTATTGGTGGAAGCTAATAGTTTCTCTCTGTGCTGTACTTTTTATTTCTAGGAGCGGTGGGAGACAGAAGGTGGAGAGGAGTTGAAGGGAAGAGAGGAGCTGTTCTAATTTTATTCAGTGCTGGGCATCAAACCCAGGGCCTTGGGCGTGCTGGGCAAGCGCTGTGTCCCTGAGCTACACCCCCAGCCCCTATGCGTCTGTTGAGTCCATATCTGCATTTTATTGTTTGGAAATTCTGTGAGCCAGAAAAGATTTTATGTTTGCCAAGAACATACTGATAACATACCCCCTTTTTTTCCTCTAGGTTTACTGAGGTATTCTTCCATACAATAAATTTCACTATGTATTCAGTTTGATGAGTTTTTTTGTTTGTTTATTTGGTTTTTTCTCTCTTTTTTTTAATATTGGTACCAGGAATCGAACTCACAACCATGCGCTTGCAAGGCAGGCACTTATGTCGCTGCGCTAAATCCCCAGCCCCTGTTTTTTATTTTGAGTAAGAGTCCTGCTCTGTAGTTCAAGCTGGCCTTGAATTTATACCAAACCTCCTGCCTCAGTCTGAGTCCCGAGAATACAGGTGAATACCACTGTGGCCCCTGGTCCACTTCCTTACCACTCTTTAATTTTAGAAATTCCAGCCTAGAGGTATTTCATTGCGATTTTAACTTGCTCTTCTCTAATGACTAATAAAACCAGTATATTTCCATATCCTTGTTGACCATTTATATATCTTCTTTTGTGAAATGCTAGTTCAAATCTGTTACCTACCTTATATCACACTATTTTTCTTCTTTTTTGCTGTTACAGGAGGTTTTTTAAAAAAGGTTTTAGAAAGGCTCTGTACTTATTAAAGATACTCAACGTAAGAAAAGAAATATACTCTGCACAGTGCAGAGCAGGCCAGCTTATAGTCTATAGGAGTTTTTTTTTTTTAAGTGTATTCCAGATACAAATTCTTTTTCAGATACATATTTTGCAAGTACTTTCAGTTTGTGGCTTGCCTTCCATTTTCTTAAATGTCTTTCAAAGAGCAATTATTTTAAATTTTAAGTACAATTTTATAGTTTGTCCCTTTTATATATTGTGCTTCTTGTTCTAAAAATACAAAGTAGAAAACTGTAAAGTTTCCTAATACCTCATTTCAGAAATCATATTCACAACATTCTGTTGACTATTAGGTGCTGTGTGATCTAGAAAGTGACTAGCTTTTGTCCCTGGACTTTGGGAAAGGAAATCTAAATCCTTGGGAGCCCCTCTGTAGTAGGAATATATTTGTTATTCATGAGCCCCTTGGATAACAGCTGAGCTACAGCCCAGTCCTTTTGGTGTTCTGTTGGAAGCTTTCCGTTATCAGTTCCCAGGAGCCCCAGAGAAGCACACCTGGCTACTTAGTGTGACACAGTGTGATCCCGCAGTATGGGGGGTGGAAGGCAAGAGAGAGGCACAGAAGAACCTATCGGGAGAGGAATCTGGAGAGTGGTTAGGGAAGAGGATGGGCCAGGAAGCACTAGTCACATGTGGAAAGAGCATGAACCATCGAAAGGATTGGACAGAGGAGGGGGTTGACTGAATCTAAAGAAAAAACTATGAAATAAAGAAGAAATATGGAAGAAACCAAAAGAAGTAAAATACGAAAAAGTCAGGACTCCTCCCTGCAGAGAAAATTCTTGTGTGTGTGTGGTTTTGGTTTGTTTGTTTGTTTGTTGAGACAGGGTCTCACTAAGTAGTTCAGGCTGTCCTGGACTCATTATGTAGCTCCCCAGGTTGGCCCTGAACTGGCAGCAATCCTCTTGCCCTCAGTCTCCCAAATGCTGGGATGACAGCTGTGTGTCACCACGCCCAGCTGGAAAGAAAATTCTTGTAAAACAGATAACGTCTTTTTTTTTTTTTTTTTTTTTTTTTTTTTGGTACTGGGGATCAAACTCATGACCTTGCACTTACCAGGCAGGCACTTTAGCCACTAAGCTAAATCTCCAGCCTCTGATATGTCTTTTTTCAAAGGATAAAAAGTCAGGCATGGTGATGCACAACTGTCATCTCAGCATTCAGAAGGCTGAGACAGGAGGATTGCAACAAGTTCAAAGCCAGCCTGGCTATGTAGTGAGTTCAAGGCTACCCTGAACTATATAGTAAGAACCTGTTTCCAGAAAAGAAAAAAAAAAAAAACAACCCTTTTCTTTATTAATACATAGCAACGTTCATAGTGAAAAGTTCACTAAAACCCCAAACTCTTAATTTTATCATGTTTGCATGGTGCTGTGCTTCAGTTTAAAGTGACTGGGGTTGGAGTCACCAGACAGTTATGCCTCCAGGATTAGCAGCTGAGTTTATACAGCAGGCTTCACACAGAGGTTATAACGATGGGACACAGTCAGCCTCTGCTGAACGCATGCATACACTATGACTTGTGTATTCAAGCTAGAGTTACCAGGCTCCGCTTTCCACCCAGTCCTTTGGGAGAAGCTGCAGAAGGAAGCAGATTAAGGCCACTTGGCAGGGCATGAACAGTCCTGGCTAAACATGGAGGTCCCTATAAGCAGCAGGAAGGCCCCTGGCCTAGCTGGATATCCACCACCTCAGAGTATGGCTCGGGTACCAGAGGGTGAGCTGGGGCTCGGGCCAGGCTGCTGCCGTGCCTGTGCTGTTACCTGACCCAGCTCTTATCTTCAGTTGCTAGAATCTAAGTGCCTCCTGAGGTCAGTAGAAGGATCAAACTGCTTTTAGCACCTTTTATTAAAGCCGAGTTGCAACAAAGAGCATTTTCTTGCTTTTTACACTGCTGTGAGGTGAGAAAAAAGAATGGATTAAAAAATCTCACATGTCAGCCTGGTGAAGAGATGCATGGCTACAGTCCCAGCCATGCAGAGCCTAAGGCAGGGGTTTCAATCCAGGCCTAGTTTGAAGCCAGTCTGGGCAACATAGCAAAACCCTATCTCCAAGTACAACAAAAACAAAACAACAACAAAACCTACCCTTAGGACTTGGGTGTAGAGCTTAGTTCAGGGGTAGAATGCTTGCCTAGCATGCTGAGGCCCTGGGGTGGATCGGTGGAAGAAGGAAGGAAGGAAGGAAGGAAGGAAGGAAGGAAGGAAGGAAGGAAGGAAAAAAAGGAGAAAGAGAAGAATTAAGATGTTATATAATATGTCAACTCACTATAATGAATGTAATCATTAGATACTGCAAAATGTACTGAAAAAAAAAAGAAATAAAAAGGAGAAAAAGAAAGAAAGAAAAATCTCTCACATCTCTTGGTTGTTTTTTTTTTTAAAGCAATTCACTGTGCATTTTATTTACCATGTGCACTATCTTAATGAGAATGGAATCCTTTTCTTCTTGAGCCAATTTTTTTCTTTTGGTATCAGGAATCAAACTTGGGACCTTGTATTTGCCAGGCACGCACTTATGCTGCTGAGCTATATCCCCAGCCCTAACTTAGCCATTTTTAATCAAAGCAAAAATATCCTAAGTAATACAAAGTATTAAAATACAGCATAAAAACACAAAAACAGACATACTAGGGGCTGGGAATATAGCTCAGTGGCATAAGTGCCTACCTGAAAAGCACAAGGTCCTCAGTTTGATTCCTGGTACACTTCCCCAAAATAAAAAATAAAGACAGACATAGTAACTCTCATTAGGAGTGTGTGATGTTACATATATATATATATATATATATATATATATATATTTTTTTTTTTTTTTTGTCTTTTTCATTTTTATTGGTACCAGGGATCAAACTCATGACTGCCTGCTTACAAGGCAGGCACTTATGCCGCTGAGCTAAATCCCCAGCCCCAATGTTACGTATTTTTCATATTTTTATAACGCACAGCTGTGTTTGGGAATCACACAAACACAGATCGCTGACTTGAATGAAATGCATAAACCTGTAGCAAAGCTTCTCATGTTTCTTGCGTAAGAATATTCATAACAGTTCTATCTACTGTTCACAGCGCACAACTGCAGAAACCTAAACCCAAGCCAGGATCCATGAACAGCCGACTTTCAGGTGAACAAACAGTGGCATAGCCTTGCTAGGGAATGATGTTCTAAAAATACATGCCCCGGCAGGGATGACATTTGAAAATGTTACACTGAGTTAAAGGAGCCTTTTGCCAAAGCGGATACATTGTATGCTTTGGAGAGCACTTGTGAGAAGTTTCAGACTTTCTACTCTGCTGGACTCATTCATCACTTTCCCACTGCAGATAACACGCTGGTTACACTAACTTTTCTTTTGTTTTCTTTTCTTTTCTTAAGAAAACTTTCCTCAAGGCTGGTCATGGTGGCACATGCCTGTAATCTCATCCTGCGGGAGACTGAGGCAGGAGGATTGCCAAAAATTGGAGACCAGCCTGGGCTACAAAGTGAGCTCAAAGCCAGCCTGAACTGCACAGTGAAACTCTGTCTCTGGGAGAAAAAAAAAAAGGAAAGAAAGAAAGGAAAAATACACTTCCCCAAACCCAGATTTCAGCAGGTTCTCAATGCATCTTGTCCTTTACTTTCCTCACAATTATCCTAATTATAAATAATTATTGGTTTGACTACTTTTCATCTAACATTATGAACACCTTGATGTCAGACAATATTAAGCCTTTTCACTGTTTTATTGCCTTAGCACCTTTCTTAAAAAATACAGTGGCCAACTAATAAGTATTTGTGAAATAAGCAAATATCTAAATGAATCAGTGTCCCCATAGCCCCATCTTCCCATTTCCCAGCATTTGATGATCTTTGATCATCTTTTCATAAGATCACAGTTTCATAGTGTTATTTTTTACAGAGAGAATGAAAATAGTCTAGTCCTAAAACTGGATGTTCAACATTTTTTCCTCATCAAATTTCCTTTATGTATAAGGTGAAAATTTTAAGGTATTTCCAGAGCTCTTGTGCAATGATAAACCCTCAATGCTGGGCACTGGCTGGCTTTCATAAATGGGCTACTGTTGCAGAGGTCCTGGAAACATTCTCATGCAGAGATAACCCGCAAGAGCATAATTAAACAAAAAAGGGAATGTAAACTAGGTAAATATACTCTACTAAATCCTAACAAAATGTATCCTAAATTCCACTTCCCCTCAGTCAGATCCCTAACATATCTAAGAACACTTCAAGACCTCCCAAAAGGGGGAAGGTGCTGGGGGGCATCAGCAGAGTCCTTTCTTGTTTTGAGTTCCACTTGAAACTAGTAACTTGGGAGGCTGAGGCAGGAGGATTGTTGTGAGTTTGAGGCCAGCATGGAATTCAAGTTCATACATACGGAATTCAAGTTCAGCTTGAACTGCATGGCAAGACCTTGACTCAAACAAAAATAAAACAATAACAACAAAAACACGCTAGCAGATTTTCCAGTCACTTGGTGAATGGGTCAGAGTAACACACCCAGATGTGAAACAGTTGCCTCCAAGATCCAGTTACATCCACTAGACCAACTGTCTGCAGGAGCCAGCCTAATTTTTCAGTTCATTTTATTCTGTAACCTATCCATGAAAACATAATCATTGTACATATTGATGAGGCAACATGTGTACACTGTATAAAAAGGGTTTTTTGTTTATTTGTGTTTGCAGTTCTCCTGCCTCGTCTCCTAATTGCTGAGATGCCAATGTATTAGTCAGAGTTTTACTAGAGAAACAGATATAACGCAAGATATAAAAATGTATAAGAAATAACAAGATTGGCTTACGATGGCCAGCCACAGAGCTGGATGAGGATGCCTGCAGAGGGTGTTTGCAGGCTGGAGGCCAAGGAGTCAATCCGAGGTCCTGCAGTGACCCATGCAAGTTCACACCAGGAGGCTGATGGGTCTGCAATGGAAGGCTGAAGAATCTATGCTGTAAGTGTGAAGGATCCAAGACAGAACTCACAAGGTCTGCACTGGAAGCCAGGAGACAATATCTAAGCCAAAGGTGAGGACTGGAGCTCCTCCCAAAGACATAATTTCATCTATCTTTCCTCTTCCTCCTTTATACCTCCAGGCAATGAGCTACTCCAGGGTGGGTCTTCTACACCCTTGGCTGTAGAGTTGCTAAACCCTTTCAGTTAAGTTTGTAAATGTCTCAGACTGACACACTCAATCAACCACTAAACAGGTCACATGTTTTTTCTTTTCTTTTTGCCTTTGGTTGTTTTGTTGTTGTTGGGTTTTGCTTCTTGTCTTATTTTTGTGAGACTCGATCTCACTATGTTGCTCAGGCTGGCACTGACCTTCTGGTGGCCGTGGTGACAGACACTATGTGCACAGGGGTGCAGGTGTCACCTCAACACACTGATTTCATCTCTTTTGGATATATACCCAAATCGCTGGACCTTGCAGTAGTTCTGTTGTTAATTTTTTCTTTTGCAACTTTCCATTGTGATAGCTCAGACCCTGGAATAAAATCCAAGGAAGCAAGAGATTGAAATTTGGGGAGCAAAGGCTTTATTTCCAGGCCTGGCGGCAACAGTCTCCCTAAGCTCCACCCAAAGACTGCGCACCCTAGAGACTGAAGAAAGGGGTTTTAAAAGCAGGAGAGGGAGAAAAAAACAAAACAAAACAAAAAAACCCCGCAGAGCTGTTAAGATGTTGACTCAAGTCTGGAAACTGTAAAGCTGTCCACTTAGTTCTGATAACATCAGGAGCCTTTGGTGCCTTTCAAGTTACTCCCATTCTGCAGATAAGCATTATCTCGGAATAGCACATCTGCAATAACATTTGGAGAAGAAAGAAGAAAGTTGTAATTTCTTTGAAGTTAAGCATTTCTTAAGAACATGTAATTAGCACATTTTGTAACAGGCACATTTTATGACAGACCACCACTGGGTAGCGAAGGGGGTTACCAGAAACTGAAACCTAAGGCTTTTATGGCCTTTCAGGAAATTGAAACTTAACCTAGACAGATAGGAAGGAGGAAGGGGGAAGAGAGAAGGGGAGGCAGTACGGTGCATTACAGAACAGAAATATGGTGAGATTACTTTTTTGCAGGGGAAGAACAAGATCAGGTAAGGGTTGTGCTAACAAGCAAGTCTTCCTGCATACAAGCAAGTTACACTTCAAACAAGTTTAAATTAGGAAAACATCCTGGTTTCCTCAGCAGAGAATAGAGAAGTAATTAACAACCCCTGTTAGCTTATTTTAGCACCACAACTGTTATTTGTAGAGGGCAACAATGGTTAACATATCAATTAGGTAAGATTTTGCAATTCTTTACAGAGGAGAGCATTGATTAACATATCAATTAGGTCACCCAGAGGGAGAAGGAAAACATATATACTATATGGTCAAGTTACAGGTAATTTGCTATAATACAAATATAACGAAGCTATTTTTCTTAGAGTGCAACACCATGACAGCACTAATTTACATTCCCACCAACAGAGTGCAAAGATTTCTTTTCTCCACACCCTTACCAGTGCCCAGGATATTTTGCCTTTTTGATACAAGGGCAGTGGGTGACAGACAGTTCTGAGGGCTGCTTTGCTCTGCGGCCCGTGACAGCAGCTGTACCCACCCTGCCTTTGGAGGCTGAGTGTCACAAATTGGCCCACCCCACACCATGGTGTCATTTTCCTGTTAAGTGGCTGTGGATCAGACTATGAGCTCTAGGCCTGCAGAGAAGAGTGATCACAGAGCTCTCCCAGGATTTGCGAGCTCCACTTAGAAATTTATTTTTTCAACCTGGGGTTTAGTTCAGCGGCACAAGTGCCTGCTTGCAAGCACAAGGTCATGAGTTTGATTCCTGGTACCAAAAGAAAAAAAAAAAGAAATTTATTTCTCAAAGTATTGACTAAAAATACCCCTTCTCAGCCCTCCCTATGAAGATGGGCTAGTTTTATTTTTTTCAAATCCATTTTCTGCATAGATAAGAAAAAAACTACAACAAAATTTCACAGCACATCAGTCAGTATTTTTTCTTCCTTTTTATATTTTAATAAAATGGATTTGAAAAAATAGAAATAAAGTACATCAGTCAGGGGGTAACAATGGTACATACATTGTACATTATCATCCCTGAATCATTCATCCAGAGTACAAAGCATCTGCTTTCAATTGTCTAAACAATACCAGGACAATTCTTTCTCTTCGGTGAACTCAGAGAAATCAGTAGTATAATTATCTTAATTATATTTATATACATATACATTCATATATACATGTTTTTTCTTTCAGCTTGTCACACCAATAAAACAATACATTTACACTTGTCTTATTTATTTCACTAATAAGTATGTTCTCAAGGTTCATCCTTTTTTTTTTTTTTTTTTTTTTTTTTTGGTACTGGGGATTAAACTCATGACCTTATGCTTGCCAAGCAGGCACTTATGCCACTGAGCTAAATCCCCAGCCCAGAACCACATCCTTTTTATCCATCTCTCCATCGATGGGCATTTAGGATGTTTCCAAGATATGCCTATTATAAACTGGCTGCTATAAACATGGATGCAAATATATCACTGGAGTATGATATTTTTTATTCTTTTGGGAAGATACCCAGAAGGGGAATAGCTAGGTCAAATGGAATCTCTAATTCTAGTGTTTTGAGGAACCTCCACACTGATTTCCACAGTGGCTGTACCAGTCTGCATTCCCACCAACAGTAGAAGGTTTCGTTTTCCCCAGAGCCCCTCCAGCATTTGTTATTGGTTGATTTCTTGGTTCTAGCCACACTTTCCGGGGTGAGATAGAACCTCAGAGTTGTTTTAATTTGGATTTCTCAAGGGACCAATGATGTTGACCATTTTTTCACGTATTTATTTGCTTTTGTCCTTCTTCATCTGAGAAGTGTGTGTTCATCTCAGATGATGTGCTGTTTTTAAATGACAACTCTGCTTTAACACTCCAATCCATCTAAGCCTTTCAATCCCCTCTTCTTCCTCAAACCAAGGGAATGGGGACACTTCCAGTCCTTCCATGGTAGAACATCTTTTCTTCCACATCTCAGCCAATCAAATGAATTGTTAGCACTCCTCTAGCTCCTGAGTGATGTAACCTGCAGGACCTCTGCTCAGTGGGCTTGCACCATTGAGTGTAGCTGGATCTAACTTTTTTTTTGTCTTTTTCGTTTCTTATCGGTACCAGGGATCGAACTCACGACTGCCTGCTTGCAAGGCAGGTGCTTATGCCGCTGAGCTAAATCCCCAGCCCCAGCTGGATCTAACTTTAAGCTCTTTGGGGGCCTTGGCACTGAACCACATTCCCATCCTTTTTTATTTCTTATTTTGAGACAGTATCTTGCCAAATCACTCGATTGTCCGGGCAGGGCTCAAACTTGCAGTCCTCCTGTCTCAGTCTCTCAGAATATTAGGATTACAGACACACATGAGTGAACCCAACTCATCCCACATGCCCTGGCTTTCTAGCTGTATATATTTCAAATACTCTAAAGATTCTTCTGCAGTGCTCCTCATGGGCCACACTCTGTCCCTACTTTTAGGGCCCTGCAGGGACTCTATTCTACTGTGGCCTAGGGGTGGTGACAGAAGTGAGTATTGAGGTCTTGCATAGTTACCGCTTCAAGGGAAAACATAACCATTTTCCCAGGGAATGTAAGGCTAATCCCAAAGAATTAGAATTTGGGTACTGAGAGTCCCCAGTTTCATCAGCGTCTTCCCCCACATCGCTATCCTAACTTAAAGGGAGCCATTCTCTCCCAATCTGCATTCTCACTGTAACAGTAGACACCCTACAAGTCTAGAAGTTCACCTTGTACTGTAATGCAACCAATCAGAAAATGCTTGTTGGCAATTTCAGGATGTAAAGAGTGTATTTCAGAGAACACCCAAAAGCTCTTAAGTCACTTAGTGTCGTGAGTGTCTAGAGCACTCTGAACTCCGGGAAAGGTAAACACGCAAACATGCCTGATCGGGACACGGGGGGTACAGTGCTCGGAAAGGAAGACAGGAGAGACACGGCACCTTTACTGCCTGCACCGCGTTACACTGCACTGCATGCACAATCTTTATTTTAAGATTCATATATAGTAAACCGGATCAGTTCACAGAGCCCAGATAATTAAGTAGTGAAAAGGCATTCTTTGTGACAAGCTACAATGTGACAGACTACAATGTTTATTCTAAACTATCTAAGTGAAGCAAATAACCACAACCAGTTCTCTTAACTTCTCTAGCCCAGGAAGAAATTTATTAGCTCAAGAATGTTGTTAATTTGTCTGCTGTTAGTGTCACAAAGGGTGGCCAGCCACTTCCTCAAGACTTCTGCAAAACAAAGCCAGCTCACAGTATGGATTCCAGAGGGTGAGAGATCTCACTGAGAACAGGCATTCCTGTCCTACCTTGGTCTCGCATACCAGGGGGGCTATTGTAAATTGCAGGTTAGAGGGGGTTGGGCCTACAAAGTGACACCTCATCCCCCACAACTTAGGTTAGGAGTAGAATCACAGAGTTCATCTTCTGAACACTTTAAGAGCATCATTCTATGTGTTAGTTTTCCTCAAATGTTTAAATGCATTTTATAGTCATTTGCTCCTTGCAAGCAATTAATTAGGAGTATCCAAAGCACACGTTTTATGTGTTTATATAAACAGTTCACACACTTATGACTAGGAGAGCTCTCTTTGCCATTGGAAATGGTCTTCAATGTCTTTAAATCTAACTAGATTACAGATCCAATATCAGAAATCTGCAAACCAATTAGAAAACTCACCCTTACAATTCTGTTCCTCTAGAACAATTCTCTGTGCCAAAATCTTATTTGTCCAGGTTCTCCAGAGGAACAGAACCAATAGGATATTTATAATGATAAAGGTGTAAGAGGATATTTATTATGGGGATCAGCTTATGTGATTATGGAGGCCCATGATTTGCTACCTAAAAGCTAGAAAACCAGAAAAACCAGAGGTGATATAAGGATAGATTCTCTCTATCTCTTCTTGGGTTTGTTTTGTTTTGTATGTAAAAAAATAGAGAGAAAGAGAGACACAGGGAGTGGACGGAGAAGGTAGCATAAGATAAGACATACTTCAAAAAGTTGTTTATTCAGATTATTTGCAGCGCTAATGACCCATCTCTCATGATCAAGATTCTTCCAGCATTGGCGTATGAAGGACACCTTCCCCTATTCCATCCCTTCCCACTCTGAAAACAATCTGTGGCTTTCTGAAGCTACAGCTCCTCAAGCGATTTCAGCTTGAAACAGTCAGTTACCGGCTCAGCATATTTTGAAACGGCACATCCTAAATTTCCCCAAAGTCATTACTTTGACTCAGAGGGCCTGAGAACCAGAGGAGCCTATGATGTGATGGTTACTCTAAGCCCTAAAGTCTGAGAGCTGTGAGGCGCTGAGTCCTGGGAGCAGAAGTTTCGAGAAGCAGGCGCTCAATTCAAGGGCAAGAGAAGGTGGATCCTGGCCTCAGAGCTCACACCATAGCAAGTTACCCAAGGAGAAAGCCTGACCTGTGTCTGGCTTCCTGTCTTTCTATGTCATCTTCCTCTGTGCGTTGTGCACCATGATGCTGTTACTACACCAGTGAACCTCCGGAATTTAAGTTAAATAAAGTTACTCAGTAGGAGAGAGAGAGAGACAGAGAGAGAGAGGGAGAGAGAGAGAGAGAGAGAGAGAGAGAGAGAGAGAGAGAGAGAATGTCTCAACCTAAAAGAAAGAGAAATTGAGAAATTGCCTCCTCTTATCTTTTCTTTTCTTTCCCCCAAGACTAGGACTTGAAACCAGGGCTTTGTGCATGCTAGGCAAGCTTTCTACCACTCAGTTACAACCCAGTCAATTCAGATTTTTATATTGACAAGCCAGGCATGGTGGCTCATGTCTATAGTCCCAGCACTCTAAAAGGCTGAGGCAGGAAGATTTCAAGTTTAACATCAGAGTTTGGGCCCTTGAGTACTTTGGCAAGACTATGTCCCAAAGTAAGAAATTAAACAAGAGTGGGGCTGGGATGCAGTTCCTTATGAAGGCGCACACTACCTCACCTAGCTGGGCTCCATTCTTGATAGTCTTTCAAAGGATTCTCTTCAACTCTTTCTGAATTCCCTGATGGAGGTCTCGCTGTATCTCTGTGAGGCATGCCGTTGCCCTTTCTCTGTCACTCTGTCTCTTACTTAAACTGACGTGGGTTAGGTTACTCTGCTCCTGGAAACCAAAGGGAGGTAACAGCAGCCCCAGCAGCAGCCGAACTCTGTGAAGCGCCTGTCTGGCAGCCCAGTGCCGAGCACTTTAAGACCATCTCTCTTTAGAGATAGATTTGGCCTGTGAATTTTGTTTTGTTTTGCTTTTGCGGTGCTGGGAATCAAACTCAGGGCCTTACATATGCTAGGCGAGCACTCTATCACTGAGCTACACGCCCAGGCCATTGTCATATTTCAAAAAAAAAAATGTATTACCCAATTTTAAACATTTTTGAACTTTTTTTTTTCTGAACCATTTTTTTTTTTTTTTGGAACATACTTTTTCAGAAAGGTTGAAAAGTACATGTGAGCCTGAAGAGAAAAAAATTTCCATAACTCTATTCCCGAAGGAGAACAGCTGTCATTGGTTCTCTTCTGACACTGAAAGAGTTCTTTACTTTCCTCCGCCATCCCAGTGCCATTCTCTTTTTTTGCCATTTTGTCTTCTATGTCGATTGCCTTTCAAATTAATAAATTAAGTGGTACAAATACATGAAAACACGGTAATAACTCTGGAGCAATGCCGTGTCTACTTCTATAGCATTGCTATTTATTTATTTATTACACAGTGTTGCAGTTGACCAAGAGCCTTAAAACTGGGATACATAGCCAGGCCTTTTTAACTTTTTTAAAAATTTTGAGACAGAAAAAAATTCTTTTGAGACGGAGCTGGGCATGGCCAGCGTATGCTGAATTCCCAGCACTCAGGAAGCTGAGGCAGAAGGATCATTGCCTGTTCAAGACCAAATTTGAGGTGGGCTCAAATTTGTAACCCTACTACCTCAGCCTCTCAAAAGTGCTGCAATGACAGGCTTGTGCCAGCACATGTGACAAAATTCTGGCTCCCTTCACCATTTAAAGAACTTGCTAGATAATTAGTGTTAAATGGATGACTGACACTTATTAAAGTATCAAAACCCAATGTAACTGAGGTTCTCAAAGTGTCTCTCAAGTTACATTAAAAACAAAATCAGTAGGTACGTGCCTATAATTCCAGCACTCTAGCCAGGCATGGTGGCACACTTTTGTAACCCCAACACTTGGGAGGCTGAGGCAGAAGGATCACTGCAAATTCGAGACCATTCTGGGCTACAAAATGAGCCCAAGTCCAGCCCCAGTACCACCCACACCCACAACCCGCCCCCACACACAAAATACCAGCTGGCATAGTGAAACATGCTTGTAATTCCGGTACTTGAGAGGCTGAGGCAAAAGGATCACCCAGAATTCAAGGCCAGGCTGGTCTCTGTAGTGAATCCCTGTCTCAAAAAAACAAAATAATGCAAATAAAAGACTGAAAGGAAAACAGACATATTATAGAGATATTTCCAATCGAGTGGAAAGGAATTCACTGTGTAACTTTCAATTTATCAAAAAATTAAATTAATAGGAAACTTCCTATATCCTGGAAAATGTGACACATCGCTCTTATTATGTGTCCTAATCTTTCGCCTCTAGATGAGCTCCTGCATCCCTGAACTCTTCAGCTTTTCAAAAAACAATATTTATGTAGGTAGCCACATGCCAAGAACTACCCAGCGCCTGGAGTTACTTGAAAAATCCAGAAGGCGAAAGTTGTACAAATTCTTGGCACATTCTCTAGACAAGTCAGATAGCACTGGCTACCAGTTCCAAAACAGTTACATTTCCAGTTAAGCTGGAAATTTGAGGTTCAGGTACTTGTTCTCATAACCTGCCAGTTATTATTATAATGACATTTGGCTGATTATGAATAAAAGAAAACATAGCTCTTAGAAAAATTCTTAGTTAATAAAATAAATATATGCCAGCGGTGGTGATCCACATCTGTAATCCTAGCACTATGGAGGCTGAGGCAGGAGGAGTACAAGTTCAATCCCAGCCTCGGTGTCTTAGTAACTTTATGAGAACTGTCCCAAAATAAAAAATCAAAAAGGATAGGGATGCAGCTCAGTGCAAAGGCCCTGGGTACCATGGGGGGGGGGGAGCAGATTCTAAGATGATTTCAATTTGAAAAAAACACTAGGAATCAAGTAAGCTGTCATTCACAGCTTTGTAAATGTTCTCTAGGAACAAGTTTAGCTGGGCATCATGGCACACACCTGTAATCCTAGCTCTTAGGGAGGCTGAGACAGGGGGATTATTACAAACTTGAAGTCAGCCTGGGGTAGATAGTGAGACCCTTTCTTTTTACCAAAAGAAAAAAAGCTTAGATCCTACAATATGAGAATAATGACGTATGCCTCACAGAGGGTAAAATGCTTTTGCTTCCTGACAGCTACTAACTATGCTAACTTAAGACAGGTTCTGCCCACAGCTTATGGAGTAGTTTCAGAAGGCTGAAGTAGTTGAAGCAAGTGCCAGAAGCACAGTGCTCAGAACAACTGAAATGTGCACTCTTCACATTCTGCAGACTGGAGCCTGGAAGCAGTTGCGGCGAGGCGGGGCCCCTCCGAAGGCTCTAAGGAAGGACTCTTCCTGCCTCTTTCCTGGCTGCTGGTGCTTGCTGGCCACCATCATCATCCCTCAGCTTCCACTGTCACCAACCCTTCTGTCCAGGCAGCTTCACTGGTCATCCAGGGCACCAGCCACTGAATTCAGGGCCCATCCAGATCCAGGATAATTTACTTGGCTTTCATTATGTCTGTGAAGGGCCTTCCTCCATGCAAGGTCCCAGCTTGCAGAGAATATGAACAGGTGAGGAGCACTGTCCAGCCCAGACAACCTGAGTCATCATTAAGACTGCATAAAAAAAAAAAAAAAAAGACTGCATGAAGCCCAGGGGCTGAGGGTATAGATTAGTGACAGAGCAGATGCTTGGCATCCATGAGACTCTAGGTTCAATTCCCAACACCAAAGATACTTTTAAAAAATTAAAATTAAAAAAAATTAAATTAAACTAAAAAATTAAAATTAAGCAGGGTGCAGTGGGAACACACTTGTAATCATAGCACTCCAGAGGCTGAGGATCTCTATTAAAGTTTGAGGTCAGCCTGGCTACATAGTAAGTTCAAATCTAGCATGAAATACATATTGAGAACCTGTCTCAAAAAGCAGCAAAAAATTGAAATTATAGTTAAAAATTCTTGAGCGAGGGGCTGGGGATTTAGCTCAGCAGCATAACACCTGCCTTGCAAGCACACGGTTGTGAGTTCTATCCCTGGTACCAATAAAAAATTTTTTTTTCATGAGATCCAATTATTAGTTAAAGATCAGAAATTTGTGTAATTAAACCAAGACATGTCTAGTGGGACACACCTGTAGTGCCAGCTACATGGGAGGCTGAGGCAGGAGGTCACTTGAAGCCTGGAGTTCAAGGCCAGCCTGAGTAACAGCGAAATCATGACTTTAAAAAACTGATCAATTCATTCATTCAAATAAAAGGGAATTGACAACAAGGAAACAATTCATGTGGAATCTGAGGAAAACTGAAAGAACAGGACAAAAGTGAGGGAAGCTCTGGTTTCCTTCGCTGAGCCTTCCTATCATAAGTGCCACCGTAGTCCAGCTAACGATTTCACTGCAGCTGAGCCTGGTCTCATCCTGTTTGCTCTGCTCAGCGTGTGCACTCGCTTATTGGGTCAGTTGTGGCTGCATGCTTCATTGTTCTGTGTCAGGGGTATGTGAATGGCAGAGTGGCAGGAGCAAGATAAAGAGAGGGAGAGGGCAGATTTACAGGACTGAGACAGGAACAGTCCAGAATTTGCCAGACAGGAAGCAATGGTTACCCTCTCCACCCAGTGTACTTGACACCCAAATCTGTTCTGTCCTTACTGGAGTGAAGAAGTATATCGCAGACCTCTACTTGCTTATCTATCTATGTATCTATTTATTATTTTATTTTTTGAGACAGGTTTTTTTTTTTTTTTTTTTTGTCTTTTTCCTTTTTTTTTATCAGTACCAGGGATTGAACTCACGACTGCCTGCTTGCAAGACAGGCGCTTATGCCGCTGAGCTAAATCCCCAGGCCCTATTTGAGACAGGTTTTGCTAAATAGTCTAGGCTGACCTTGAGCTCACTATGGAGCCTAGGCTCATCTCAAACTCGTGCTAGTGTTGGGATTACAGGGTTGGGCCACCACCTCATCAATTACTTTAAGTTATATAATAGGAAGCTACCACCCCAAAATTGTGACAAAAGTACACTATAATGTGACGGTGGGAAGTTTACCCAGAAACTGCTTTAGGTCCTATAATCGTTTTTAGTCCTAATACCAGCTACTTGAGAAACAGTTATAAAATGGTTTTTGTACAAAATTTAAATCCCAATGCTTCCTTGTGGTATTACCATTGCTAGACATAGATGATCACAATGGCAGAATTTCTTTGACTTTGAGAGATACAGTTTCAAAAACTATTAAATGAAATACTAAAAGCTTTTAGAGAATTTTTATCTTTTCAGAACTCAGGTCCTTGATGGATTAATATAATCTTTGGGATCTGAATATATCTCTCATTCATTCACCCATTCATTTATTCAACATGTGATGAATACATGTGAAGCTAGCACCCTGCCCCAGAGGAAGCTTCAGCGAAAGCCCTGCATAGTGTCACACACCCGTGACTCCAGCTACCCAGGAGACTAAGGTGGGAGGATCATAAATTCAAGGCCAGGGAATTTAGCAAGACGCTACCTCAAAGTAAAAATTTAAAAGTGCTGGCAATATATCTTAGTGGTAGGGTGCTTGCCTAGTACCTGCACCACTGTACAAAGTGTGTACAAAGCCATGAGTTCAATCCCCAATACCAACATACTTACACACACAGGCTTAGGATCATATCTACCTATATATTCATGCTCCTATCTTCTTTTTCTTTTTTACAAAATGCACTGATGTTGCTTTTAATGGTAGTACAATAAAGAAATACAAGGTTTTACTAGCTTGAGCAAATAAAAATCTTAAAATTATACCCATTGAAAAACACCTGAACATGGTGGCCGGAGAATTGCTGTGGGTTCAAGGCCAGCCTGGATTACGTAGCAGAAGTTTCTCTCAAAAACAAACAAAAAAACATAGCAAAACCTTCTCTCAAAAACAAACAAAAAATATGCCCATTGACACTACCATGTATGCTCATAACAGAAATGAATCCCTAATATGCAAATAGGATGAGATGGCTTTCTGCATGAAGTAGTGGAAAATGAATAACTTTTTTTTTTTTTTTGAGACAGGCTCTCACTATGCAGTTTGGGCTTGTCTTGAGCTCACTTTGTAGCTGAGGCTGGTCTCAAACTCATAACGATCCTCTGGCCTCAGACTCCCAAGTGCTGGGATTATAGGCTAACATGCCCAGTGCTTCAGTTTGTCTTCTTACAGCATTCAGCTGTAATTTGTTTTATTGTTAGACAAAATATAAGCAACATGTCCTTTTCATATTCCCTGCCATCAAATCCATTAAGATCCAAAGTTTTTGTCAAACATCTGGTATTTAAATTTAGGATTATGAGCCTAACTTGTCTACTGCTTTCTTGCTTCCCACTAGACTCCGCAGGTAACTGTCATCCTAAACGTTTCAGAACTCTGATGTCATATTACATCACTGCTATGATTTAGGCCTAGAAAGTCCCCCAAAGGCCCTATGTGTTCAGAGGCAGGGCTTGGGTGCTGCAACTCGTGCAGCCAGCAGGGGCCTGACAGGGGGCAACAGGAGATTAAGAAACAACTAGACACATGCTAAAAGGAAAGCTAGGTCCAGATGGGACCTGACCTCTCTGATGTAGAAGCAGCAACCACGCAGCACAATCCATACTTTTATTTATATGCAGAAAAAAGTAAGGGGAGTTCACAATGGGGCAGAAAGTATGATGTTGCAGTGTTTTGTTGGGAACACAGAAAGTGCAACATGTGTTTATTTAATATGTTTGGGTTTTTTTTTTTTTTTATCTTTTTACCAGTACTGGGGATCGAACTCACGGCTGCCTGCTTGCAAGGCAGGTGCTTATGCCGCTGAGCTAAATCCCCAGCCCCTAGAAGGTGCAACATTTGTAAAGGTCTCTTGCTGTGATGAACAGGATGAACACTAATGCCAGACACCTGCTGGACTAGCTTTGCTCTAGTTTCAACAACTTGTTTACATGCTTGCTTTTGATGTTCTGTGGTTTTGGAGCTAGGCTTGCTCTAGCCTGGGATGTGTGGTTGATCTGCCGCTCAGCCATTCCCACACTTTGGGAAGGTGACTGGATTACAGGGACTCTCTAGCTGACTCCTGTTAGAAAATGAGGCCTGGTTGGAGGAGAGTTACTAAGGGTGTGACCTGCAAAGGTGTTTCTCCTTCCCAAGTCTTCCCTTCTCTCTCTCTCTCTCTGTTTTTTGCTACCATGATTTGAACAGCTTTCCTAGAAACCCACCATACTATTTCTGCCTTAGAGCCAGGCAACCGTGGATGGACTAAGATTTCTGGAACTACAAACCAAAGCTAACCTCTCATCCTTTAAATCGCAGGTGTCCAGTATTGGTGTCTCAATGACAAGAAAGTTATTGAGACAGAGAAATGGGGTCATCCTTGTGACAATAGCTGACCTTATACTTCAAAAGCCTATGGAACTGACTCATGGAAGAAGTTAAGAAAAGTTTGGAGATGTCAGCTAAAGAAGGCCTAGAATGCCATAAGCCAAGTTTAATGGAAGATTCTGGTTGGAACTCAGAAGACCAGAATGCTAATAGAAACACAGATAGTAAAGACCAGGCTCAAAGGGATTCAGTTGGGAACAAGGACTCCACTGGCTGTTGGACCCAACACTGGTTGTGTGTTGTGCTCTGGCAGTTAATTTGTTCATGTTTTCCCCATGACCAAAGATTCTGTGGGACACTGAGATTAAGGGTGATGGACGAAATTAATCTGATGAGGAAATTTCAAGGCAGCCCAATGTTCAGAGTGTGGCACAGATATTCCTAGCTGCTTTTAGTTAGAGCTACCTTTAGAATCAGGATGAATTAGCAGAGATGAATACTTTGAAAATTTTTGCTACTGGTCAGAAAGGAATTACCTGTAAAGTTAGTGTCTTTGAAGTTGACCAAAAGAAAGCACAGTTGCTGAAAAGGTTAGCATTAAAAAGAAGCTAAGTACTTTGCATCAGGTTTATAAAAAAGATACTTCCTGGCTACCTCAGGACTCAATAACAATCTACCCTGCTCAAGCTCAAAAGTAAGTTTATCCTTTAAAGGGATAAAGGTAAATGCTTTTGAAAGACTTTGCTTTGAGAAGAGAGCCTCAAAAAAAAACCTGCTGGAGAAGAGCCATCTAGAAAATTGGCCCCCTGGGATTCAGTTCACAGTGCTCAGTCATCCAGTTACTTAGTGGCCTCTGTAGCCATGATCCAAGGGGTCCAGTTTCTGCTTGAGCTCACAGCAAATCTTGGCACCATCCACATGGTACTGGTTTTCTGGACATTCAAAATGCAAGATTTGTGGGATCAAGGAGGCTTTCACCCAGATTTCAAAGAAAGACTTGGGAAACAGGTACAGAATGACTGGGAGGACAACATGTGAAGCTAAAGCCAAAAGTTCAGGACCCTAGGAAGTTGGAGACACAAGGAAGTGGATTGTTTGCTTAGGAAAGGCTCTGGAAGTAAGCAAAGTCTCAAGCAGTGAGAAAAATCATTCTGAAAGAGGCTATGAGGACAGCAACCAGCAATACTATAGGGCCTGGGCTGCCCAAGCCCCTGGGACCTCACATCACACCACAACTTGCCCAGGTGCTGGGCATGGAACTAAAGAATTTTCTGTTTGCTCTGAGGGATTTTGGTTTTGCTTTGGTCCCATTGCTTTCTCTCTCCCATTCCTTCCTTTTGGAATGGGAATGTTTACTCTGCGAAGATTTACTTGTATGTTGGAAGTGTTTAACTTTATTTTTTTATTTTTACAAAGGCTCACAGCTAAGAGTTTTCTTGGCCCTGGAGGAGACTTTGGACTTGGACTTTTGAGCAATGCCAGCACTGTTAAAATGTTGGTGACTCTTAGAGATGGACCAAGTGCATTTTGGATGATGACATGGACAGGAGTCTTTTGAGGGCCGGTGAGAAAATGTTCTGGTTTAGATCTAGAATATCCCCCCAGCGGCCTTGTGTTCAGAGGTGGGTGTAGCAGTAGGTGACTCAATTATAAGGACACTTGCCAGTTTGCTAAAGAAAAAGTAGGCCCAGGTAGAGTTGGGTCACCAGGATCATGACCTGGAAGGGTGTATCTCCCTCCTTGTCTCCTCCCTTCACACTCTGCTTTCCAGCCACTGTGGTGCAGGCAGCTTTCCTCTGTCTGACATGTCCACCATCCTGTTTCTGCCTTGCAGCCAGCCAAACTAGGTCTGATGTGAGACCTCTGAAGCCATGAGACAAAATAAACCTCTCTTCCCTTAAGTTCTGGATGTGGGTATTGCATCTCATCAATGAAAAAATGACTAACACAGTAAGATTTATCCATGTTGCTTATATCTGAAGCTTCTATCATCATTGAAAATACTTATTATGTCTCCTTTCTGAGACAGAACCTCATATTTAGCCTACATTGGCCTGGAACTTGCAGTTTTCCTGACTCAGCATAGCAAATAGCACCACCATGTCTGGCTAAAAATACTTAAGTTTTGGTTTGTTCTCCTTGCTTACTGAATAATGCTTACTTATGCTGAAATGACTTTAAGGTAGCTAATACAACTTGTATCAGTCAATTTGGGCTGCCATAATTTTTTATTAATACATGTATGCAGCATATAATGTGACATTCTTTGTGTGGACTAGATATATATATATATACACATAACACATAAATTCCTTTCTTTATCCCATTTACTCCCTTCCTTCCCTCTCTTCCATCTTCTGACCCGCTTTCCACTTGAGAAAGAGCTATCTCTATGTTTCCTATTATTTAATTTATCTCTTATTTTACTCTTATTTATAATTTTGGGAGTTTTGTTTTGTTGTGCTGTGTTTTGAGACAGGGTCTTGCTATGTAGTCCAGGCTGACCTCAAATTTGTAAATATGCTCCTGCCTAAGCCTCCCAAGTGCTGGGATTACAGGCATGTCCCACTATACCCAGCTATAATTTGAGTTTCTCAAATAAGAGAAACCATGTGATAGTTACGCTTGAGTGTCTAATTTGTTTCACTTAACATATGGTCTTAAGGTACATCCATTTTCTATAAATTATTCAAGTTTGTCTTTCTTTTTGACAAAGTAGTACTCCACTGTATGTAAAGACCACATTTTCTTTATCCATTGATCTACTGATGAATAAGTATACAGGCTGCTTTAAGATTTAGCTATTATGAATTGTACTGTTATAAACATGGATAGACATGTATCACTATAATATGATGACTTTAACTCTATAGGAAAGATATCTAGAAAGAGAATAGCTGGGTTAAATGGAATTTCTCTTTTTAGCTTTTTGAGGAATCATCAGACTGATTTCCACAGTGGCTTGCTAGTTTACATCCCAACTACCCTCGCCAGCATTTGTTATTATTTGATCTCTCAACGATAGTTATTCTTTCTGGAGTAAGATGGAATCCCACTATTGTTCTCATTTGTACTTCTTAAATAGCCAACAGTATTGTGTATTTATTGGTCATTTGTACTTCCATGAAATTTCCATTTCACTTACTATTTTTTTTAATTGGGTCTTTTGGAGGTCTGATTTTTGTGCATTTTTTATGTATTCTAGATATTAGTCTTCTGTCTGAGGGAGGAATGACTGACAAGAAATTTCTCCCATTCTGTAGGCTTCCTTTTCACTCTGTTGGTTGGTTATGCAAAGCTTTTTAGTTTGATAGGATCCCATTTGTTGATTCTTGTACTATTTCCTGTGCATTTGGTTCTGTTTAGAAAGTCCTTCTGCATGACTTCAAGAATTTTACCTCTTTATTTTCCAGCAATTTATTTCTGTTTTAACATTTAATTCTTTGACTCATTTTTATTTTAGTTTAGTACATGGCAAAATATTTCTAGTTTCAATCTTCTGTGTGGATAGCCAGTTTTTCCAACACCACTTATTTCATTTAAAAGCTGTCTTTCCTCCAATGTATGTTTTTGATCCCTTTGTCAAAGATCAGATAGTTGCACATGCTTGGAGTATCTTCTGCATCCTCTGCTCTGTTCCATTGTTTATAGCTTTTTTTGAGCCAGCACCATGCTGTTTTTATCACTGTTGCTTTGTAATAGAGCTCTAAGCATGAAACAGCGATGCCTCTCATTTTGTTCTTGTTATCTGGTTGCTTTTGCTACTCTGGGTCTCTTCAGATTCCATATGAATGTTAGGATTGCTTTCTCCAGTTCTGTGGAGAATGCTGTTGGTATTTGGATTAGGATTGCATTAAATTTATACAATGATTTTGGAAGTATGGCCATTTTGACCTATTTTGGTTCTGCCTTTCCAGGAGCAGGGGATGGACTGTCAAAATTAAAAGGTTTCAAGAATGGATTTAGGGCCAGGTGTGGTTACACACACCTGTGATCCTTGCACTCAGGAGGCTGAGGGAGGAGGATGGCCACAAGTTTGAGGGCAAACTAGGCTACATAGTAAATTCAAGGTCAGCCTGGAGTACATAATGAAGCTCTGTCTCAAAAAACAAAACATAACAAACAGGGAGTTAGGATTGTGCTAGTTATCTGCTTGTGTCAATTTGAGTAAGAAATGCCCAACTAAATGGGATCAGCAAGGTCCTGGTTGTGGCTAAGGGGCTTACTGAGGACAGAAGACCCACCCTAGGGTGGCTCAACCTGAAAGGGACAAAGGGGAGCCAGGAAGGAAGGCTCCCTTCTGTTCCCTGAGAAGCTGAAGTCTTTCACCTTGGACGTGGTCTCCTGGCTTCCAGGGTGGCCCTTCAGACTCGCAGGGGGCTCCACACTGAGCAGCAGCCTCCACTGGACCCTTCAGGTCTCTTGCACACTGAGGGGCCTTGAGCTCCTCCACACTGTACTCCAAGGGAGGCCCGCTGTAAGCCAATCATGTAAATTCTTACATATTTGTAACATTTTACATCAAGTCTGTTTCTGTGGTGAGCACTGACTGATACAGGGCTTCACCACATGAATTTTGGAGGGACGCGACTGAGTTCATAACACTAATAACATAGGTCAAGGTATTAGTCAGTTCTCTATCAGGACATTGAAGTACCTGACAGTGGGCAACTTTTAAAGAAAGGAGGCTTAAGAAGCTCACAGCTCCAGAGGGTCGAAGGCATGGACCAGCATTAGTTCATATTTGGTGACAGTCCTCAAAGCTGTATCACATCATGACAGGTCCCATTAGCAAATATAGGAGAAAGGGGTAACATTATAGGACAGGAAGCCAGGTAGGGATTCAGGGTGCCAGGCTCTCTGTCTGTCTCTGTCTCTCTGCCTCTTTCTCTATCTTGGGGATTAAATACAGGACTTTGTGCATACTAATCACACACCAGCACTGTGCCACATTCCTAGCATCAGAGACAGAGAGAGAAAGAGAGAGAGAGACAGAGAGACAGAGAGACAGAGAGAGTGGTTTGGGGGATTGTGTGGGGGTTGAGGGTATTGTTTGGTTTTGGTTTTCTGAGACAAGGATGTGGCTGTGTAGTTCAGGCTGATCTTGAACTCACCAGGCAGCCCAGGTTGACCTCGAACTCCCAGTGATCCTCTTGTTTTCAACCTCCTCAGTGCTCCAAAACAGCTGGCTCAGAATGCTTTTTTTTTATATTAGTATTTTTACCGGTACCAGGGATCGAACTCATGACTGCCTGCTTGCAAGGCAGGCACTTATGCCTCTGAGCTAAATCCCCAGCCCCTCAGAATGCTTTTTATAAAAACTCCCTTAGGAGAACGAACTCAGGACCCCACAAACACCACCTTGAGGCTAACGACCTCCCGCCAGGCCCCACCTCTAAAGGTCTCAGCACCACAATGAGGCCTGTGTGCCAACATGTGCTCCTTTGGGGAACAAGCCACATCCCGGCCACAGCGGTCAGACCACAGCTTCGCACAGCAGAGAGATGTGAAGAGAAACCAAACATTACCTAGAATTCAAACGAAGTTATTTAAATTACTATGACAAACAAGTTAACTGTTAAAATCTTGGTCAGACAAAGCCAAAATGATTCATACTTCCCTTTTTGATCTATGAGTCACCCCTGAAATGCAAAACTCATTGTGTTCACTATGGGTAGATACCATAGGATCCTATTTGTTAGTACAGAGCAGCCTCCATCTCCACATGTTCTGAGTCCTCAGATTCAATCAACTATAGATGGGAAGTATTTGGGAAAAGAATTGTGTCTGTATGAACTGTACAGGGCTGGGAGGTTAGCTCAGCAGCGTAAGCGCCTGCCTTGCAAACCTGCGGTTGTGAGTTCGATCCCAGATACCAAAAAAAAAAAAAAAAAAAAAAAAAAAACACGGCACAAACTTTTTTTCCTGTCATTATTTCATAAGAAATATAGTATAAAAACTATTTACATAGTATACACATTATGTTTAAAGTTTGTAGGATTGTGTGAGTTATAGACAAATACTATGTTTTTTTCTTTTTGATTTTTTTTTTTTTTTTTTTTTTTTTTTGGTACCGAGGATTGAACTCATGACCTTGTACTTGCCAGGCAGGCACTTATGGCGCTGAGCTAAATCCCTGGCCCCTCTTGATTTTTTAAAAGATATTTTTATTGAAGATGATGACTGGAATAAAAAAAAGATATTATTAAAATACAATAAAAGCAATACAGAAAAAAAGATACAGAATTTTAACAAGATGATAGGAAATTAACAATGAATATTATCTTCAAAACAGTTGTTCAGATAGCCAGATATAGGCAAGCAAAATTGATCAAACAAAATAAGCACTGTTCCTTTCAATGAACTAGTAGAATGAGTAATACAATTATCTTAGCTATTTTTCATACATATTTTCCCCTTCTGTGTCAGGGGTTGCAAGGAGAATGATTACATACAGAACACATAATTTATAATAGTATTTTATGCTAATCACCCCGAGTCAAATACAAAGATAGTGCAGGCAATCTGTCCACAACACTAAAGGCCTAGAGAATCTAGCCCAGGGCCTGGATCCCATGGCAGTAACCTGCTTGCTGAAAACCTAGAGCCCACAGCAGTGATCCATGCAAGTCTATCCCACAGATCTGCACTGAGAGGCCCAAAGGTCAGCAGTGGAAGCCAGAAAGTCTACGCCAGCAGGGTGAAGGACCTGTGCCAGCAGGCCGAGGGTTCTCTACTAGAACAAAGCAGCGATGCTCAAAAGAAGGACCAGGTCTCCCCTGAAAAGTACCACAGCCATCCTCAGTGATGATGAGGTCCTAGTTCCTCTGATGATGAGAGCAGCAGAGTACATATCAGGAAGCCAGCGTGACAAACTTCTCCTGGAGAGTGAACAGCGTAGCATCTTCCCCTCCTGAGCCAGGAAGTGATTGATGCTCAAAGTAAAGACCAAAGCTTCCCCAAAGTGAACCACAGCCATTCTCAGGGACCACAGTGTTCTCAGCTCCTCCAATAACAGCCGAGTTCACATCAGGAGAACCCACAGCTCTAAACAATACCGCCTCGGAGAACTCACAACACAAGTCTTGCTCTCCAGGTCTCCTTTCTACGCTGGCCCTCAGATGGGCCATCCACACTCAGCGCCATGCCGATTCAGTTATGCTGGTTTTTACACTGAGCACCAGTCACCAATCCACTACTCCTTCCTTCTTTTCTCCTTTTCCCCACTCTGGCTGTTCTTTCCTTTTGAACAGTTTCTTTCCCTTTCACAGTATCTATTATACCTACCTTATTTACTCTTTCAGTTTCTTACACTAAGGATAAAATATGATGTTTACACATGCAAGTCTGATTTATTTCACTTAGAGTATGGGCTCTAGTTACATCCATTTACTTATAAAAGCCTCAAGGTTATCTTTCTTTATGGCTGAGTAGTACTCCATTATATAAAAATTCCACATCTTTTTTATTTATCTACTCCTTGTTGGATAGGCATTTGGGTTGTTTCCAAGATTCAGCTATTACAAATTGTTTTTGTTGTTGTTGATGTCTGAAGTGGGAACCTGTAGATTTATTTTTTAAAATCCATTTTATTGAAACATAAAAAGAAAGAAAGAAAAAGAAGAAAAACTACAACAAAATGTTAAAGTACATCAGTCGGGGGTAACAATGGTACATACATTGTGCATTGTCATCTCCAAATTATTCACCCAGAATACAAGACATTGGCCTTCAATTGTCCAAACAATATCAGTGCAAATTCTTGTGTTCAGTGAACTTGAAGAAATCAGTAATATAACTATCTTAACTATATATATATATATATATATATATATACATATACATGTTTTTTCTTTCAGTTTGTCACACTAATGAAACAATATAATGTATACATGTGTGTGTCTTATTTATTTTATCATGTTCTCAAGTTGCATCTATTTGCCTATAAAAGTGTCCAGTTTCTTTATAACTGAGTAGTACTCCATTGTATAAAAATACGACAACTTTTTTATCCATTCCTCAGTTGATGGACACTTAGGTTGTTTCCAAGATCTGGCTATAATAAACTGTGCTGCTATAAACATGGGTGCACAGCCTGAGGTGCACAGGCATGTGGTATGATGTTTTTAATTCTAGCTATTACAAATCATGCTGCTATAGCGATCCTCCTGCCTCAGTTTCCTAAATGCTGGGATTACAGGCATGTACCACCATGCCTAGTAACACTGTGTATATACAACTTCAGCACCTGACAATTTTGGTATCCAGGAACATTCTGGAAATTTTCAGGAATACTGAGGGATGACTGTACTTAAATTTTAGTAAATTTAAGCACAAATCAGCCAAAATATTAGTGATATCTGAAAAGTAATTAAAATATGTTAAAGCACCCCCCTTATTTTAGCTTCAGAGTAACTGTGATCTATTACTAACATTCCATACCCACATAAATAAATGTATGGCTCATATTTATAACTTGTGAGATTATATAGGCTAGATTTAGTTACATTTCAAATTAAAAAGCAACTAAATAATTTCAGATAAGCAAAATAAACATATTTTAAAAAGAGTTCTATCAGGGTATGGTGGTGCACACCTGTAATCCCAGCACTTGGGAAACTGAGGCAGGAGGATTCCTGTGGGTTCAGGGTCAGCCTGGGCTACAAAAATGAGTTCGAGGCCATCCCAAACTACATAGTGAGACTCTGTCTTGAAAAAAGAAATGAAAATTAAAAAGTACAATAAAATTTTTTATAGATCTAACCAACTTTTATTTATGATGTGATTCATGAATTTGGGCACCATTATTTTTCTTTATTCAAGGTCTTGCTATGTAGTGCAGGCTGGCCTTGAACTCAGTACGTATCCCAGGTTGGAACTGAACTTGCAGTGATCCTCCTGCCTCAGCATCCTGAGTTCTATGATCATAGATAGGTATGTGAAACCATGCCTAGCTGAAGTATATATACTTTAAATTGATTTAGCAATTAATGTTTCAATAGTATAACTTAGAAATGACACAGCCATTTCATGGATATCTATAACTTAGTGTCATATGACATAGTTTTAGGATTTCAAATGACTAAGATTTTTGAAACTGAAATGTTCATTTATAATCATTTATCCTCTTTACAACTGCCTAATTATCTCACTAACAATCATGTTTTAATTGTTCATGAAGAACAAGTCTAGCTATCATCTTATTATCTTTTGATAAATCAAGCAGGTATCAAAACCATCACAGAAGCAAAAATACTAAGAAGTGGAACCCTGTTTTTCCTTTCCGTCACCTCCTCTAATGAAATGCATTACACAGTTCATTTGTACTGTGATTTCTGCTCTTCAGTTGGATTTCCAGTCTAAGACCTTAAAACATCTAGCAGAGATGACACAAACCTGTCTGACTAGCAAATTCAGGTCAAAACGTCCATTTTAAGTACCTGGATAATTGTGGTGTGTTTGTCTGTTTGTTTGTTTTTGAGACAGGATCTCACTATATAGTTCAGGCTGTCCTGGACTCACCATGTAGCCCAGGCTGACCTCAAACTCACAACAATCCTCTTGCCTCAACCTCTCAAATTCTGAGATTACTGGTATTCATTACCACCCCTGGATAGGACAATTGTTAAGACATTCTTATTTTTCATTTTACCAACAATTTTCAAAAAATAGCCAGGTAGTGCATAACAACATTTAAATCTGCAGCAGTGGTCCCATAAAATTATAATGGAGCTGAGAAATTTCTATCACCAAGTGCCATCAAAGCCATTGTAACACTGTAACCTGATGCACTAACCTTGTTTGTAGCGATGCTGATGTAAAAACTTACTGCTGTACTAGTGCTGTAAGAGTATTTTTATTTTGTTTTGTTTTTGGTCTTTTTCAAATAGGGTCTTGCTATGCAGTTTAGGCTGGCCTTCAACTTATTTTGTATCCCAGGCTAGCCTCAAACTCACAGCAGTCCTCCTCCTTGAGCCTCCTGAGTGCTGGACATCGGTAAGAGTACTGAGCACACACTAGGGACTTAGCTCAGCAGCATAAGCACTTGCCTGGCAAGCATGCAGTCGTGAGTTCAATCCCCAGTACCAAAAAAAAAAAGAAAGTACTGAGCACACAATTATGTACAGTACATAATACTTGATAATATATGACTATGTTACTGGTTTATGTATTTCCTATGCCATACTTATTATTATTGTCTTAAAAGTATATTCTTACTTATTAAAAAGAAAAAGTTACTATAAACAGTGTGTCATGTTACATTGGTGTCCCAGAACACAGTATACCTAATAAATCCTTTACCCAAATACTACAAGGGCTCATGTTGGGCACCAAATGTTGTTAACCAAATATTGTATATTGTAATCCAAATACCGTAATCCCTTTTCCCATTGTCTTCACAGCTCAAGAAATTTTATGCTTGAAATCCCACTGAAACATTATTGGAATCCTGGCAAATTAATTTCAACCGGGGCTGGGGATTTAGCTCAGCGGCATAAGCGCCTACCTTGCAAGCAGGCAGTCGTGAGTTTGATCCCTGGTACCGATAAAAAAGAAAAAGACAAAAAAAAAAAAATTAATTTCAACCTACCACCTCCAGCGCAGAATAGATACTAAGACATATTCAAAGTTATGGGCAGCCAAGGGGTACTGAGTCCAATCCAAGAGAGGATATAGGGACAAAAGTCTTGACTCCAGGCCTCAACCAGATTTATTATCTCATGAAGAAGGGAGTTATTCAAAGATGAGTGATTGTGAGATTCGTGGGAATTAAGTGAGCAGTGTGATCTGAGTTGGCCAGGCGGACTCAATAATAGGCAGGGCAGAGGGATGCAGAAAGACCAATCTGCATAACTCAATTAGGGTAGCATTTGATGATTTAGGAGGCTGTTGCTTTAGTTTCTGATCTGTAAACTATTGTCCCTGGGAAGTCATAGCCTCTATTCTTGTGGCTCAAACCTAGATATTCCTGAACCTATATGGCTCTGCCATCCCCCTGTCCTCAATCATTTATAGGGAACACGATGTGAAGAAACAAAAAAACTGTCACCTGGCTTTAAGGATTACATATAATACCTTAGCTAGCCTTGTTTGCGCTGCTTAGAGTCAAAGGCAAAGGAAAATAGCACAGCCAGCTCTATACATATCAATACATAGAGATAAGGTTCGGGTTCACTAATGCTGAAGCAAATGTTCTGCACAAAAGGAGAGTTGCCCAGGTCATCTCCTACATATTGGCAAGAATCTCATACCTCATATTAATTGGTTGTCATAACTGCATCAAAGGTCACATTGAGTAATTATCCTGTACCACTTAGGTTTGTGTAAGCACGCTATATTTGAACAAATGTCTAACAATTCATTTTTTTGGAATTATCTGCATCATTATGTGATACATATAGTTTATTTACCTAAGTCACATGAACAAATAGGTAATTGGCTTAGTTTCTTTCTTTTTTTTTTTTGTCTTTTTCGTTTTTATGGGTACCGGGGATCGAACTCACGACTGCCTGCTTGCAAGGCAGGCGCTTATGCCGCTGAGCAAAATCCCCAGCCCCAGTTTCTATTTTTTTATATCATTGTATAACTGTCTACTTTCTCTCTCTCTCTCTCTCTCTCTCTCTTTTGAGACAGTGTCTCCAGGTACTTGAACTTTCAGAGATCCTCCTGGCTCAGCCTCTGAAGTGTTAAGATTACAGGTGTGCGCCACCACATCTGGCCTGCCTAGTTTTTCTTCAGACAAATAGAATTTTTTGTAAATTTTGACATCATTTAATGTAGAAAAATATTATTTTTTTTCAAACAGCAGCATCACTTGGATAGAAAAATATTATATATACATAATATATAAATGTATAGACAAAGACAAAGCAGACCTTACAGCATTTATCAAAAGTTTTTTGAGCTGGCCATGAGGTGGCATATGACTGTAATTCTAGTACTCAAGAGGCTGCAGCAGGAGGATTAACATGAGTTCGAGGCCAGCCTGGATTGTTTAGTGAGTTTAAGGCCAGCCTGGACTACATAGTAATAACACTGTGTCAGAAATAACAACAGCAACAGCAATAACCACAACAATTTTTATTACCAAAAAATTCATTTGACAGTTTTCAAATAATTTCTCTTCCTCCTTCAGAGTATCAGTTTTTTTTGTTTTTTTTTTTTTTGTTTTTTTTTTTTTTTTTTTTTGGTCTTTCTCCTTTTTATCAGTACCGGGAATCAAACTTACGACCACACACTTGCAAGGCAGGTGCTTGTGCCACTTAGCTAAATTCCCAGCCCCCAGAATATCAGTTTTAAAATTATCAGTTCATTTCTTTGACCAACTGTTAGCTAAGGCAACCTAAATTTGTACCTCCAAAGAGACCACACTTAGGTAGAAAACCTATGCTTCAAAAATACAGAGAGAAAATGCATGTTTTTTCCAAGAAAAGTCTAGGACATGTTGCCTATTAAAAGAGGTCAATCTTATGGAAGGCACAGACTAAATTTTAGATCGAACTTCCATCTTCTCTAAAACTGGATTTGGTACATTTCCCTCCATTTGGTCTTGAGGTTTCAGTGGCTATGAATTTTGGCTCTGCCTTGAAGTCACGTGTCAGACAGTGTGCAGTTCTCAGCGCACTTCTTGGTCCCAGTGTCTGCTCTGCAGCCCAGATGCCCAGCCCACAGCCAGGTTCCTCTCCCAGGCAGCTATGTACATTGGCACAGCTCCTGCTCCAATGGCTGGTATCCACCTAATCCTATCAGGATGGCCATGCACTAGGAGAGCACCGACTGGACAGAGTTCAGTTTGGGTTTCAGATGAGCCAGAGAGGAGGATCCACACGGGTGCCAAGGAGGCCACAGTCACAGGAGTTCACCGCGGGATTTTACAGGGAAGCACACAGCCGCACTCGAAGCTCAGACAGAAACCTGTTCAAATCACAAGCTGAATGCTGGGAGGGCAGGTTTTGGAGACAGATTTAGTTAGGTGATTTTTTTTTTTACAGAACTGGAGATTAACCCCAAGGCCTCCGGCCAGGTAGGCAAAGTCTATATCCCAGCTCCACAAGAGGTGACTTTTCAACTTGGTCATTTCTTAAATCAGATTTCCAAGTTCATGGCAGAGCCCAGGAACAAATATGGCAGACAAAGCATTTTCTGTGCCTGACCCCAGCACAGGATGCTCTGAAAAGCCACTGGCTTACGGAGTTGAAAGCCTAACACTTATAAACACTTTGTCTAATGTTCTTTTCACCTTTGGAATGTGATGGTAACAGAGTTAGAAGATTAGAATCAACTTCAAAAGGTCAGTCACAGTTTTTTATTTGCCTTTGTAGCTTTAAAAAGGGCAAACAATAAACCTTTTTTGAATCTTTTTAGAAGCTCCTTTGCTAATCAATAAGCCTCCCTGAGTGGGACTAATTCAAAAGCCTTCATTTAAAAAGTGACTGTTAAAGTTTGGCGTTGTTAACATTCCACGTAACGGTCAAGATTCATTTCTTTCTATATTTCAGTTTTCTTCACATTGTGTACAATTCATTTTCATTAGAATTAATTGGTTGAAAATGTCATATATCCATCTCTTATCTGGCACGTTCGTTATTTTATGTTGAAATTCATTTCTCTAGAAATTAAGGACCCCTCTTTACATTGAACCTTGAGTATCCCCAGAGCTGAGATAAAAGCCTAAGAGAGAAATGCCTTGGGGCTGGGGTGCACCTCACGGTGTACCTCACTGCAGGGACATTTTCTTGAGCTGTTGGCAAGCACAAACCCAGCCCTCTGAGTCCAGCTTTCTCTGCCACAATGCTCTTATTTCTTCCTGGCCGGTCACTCTAGTAACACTGAAGGGTCTGAACCAGGCCCACCAGTCAAGTCATGGTTTTGGTTCTGTGATCGCCTTTACCAATGTATTTACTGATTTCTCCCTACCTATGCATAAAATTAAGTAAAATAAAATAAGAATTTCCAGAAGTCTGAGTTCATACCCTCTGGAGTAAGTGCCCCACGCTGCACACCTGTGTCTGGCCTGTTAGCCCTCCTACTCTCCAGTCTGTCTCTGTTCTGGCTTCCACCCTTACCAGTGACTCCCCAGCCAGCATACCCTCCTCCGAGAGTTCGTGTGTTCCCTAACAGTACTAAATGCCCCTTGTAACCACCACAAGGATGAACACTGGATGTGAAAGTCAAAAACATTGAGGTGTTCAGGTGAAAAAGAGTAGTCTTGGTGCTAGGGTAGAGAGACTGTTACCAAGTTGAGGCCAGCCTGGACTACGTAAGGAGACCCTGTCTGAAAAAAAAAAAATAGAGCAGAGTCTAACCAGGCATTATTCCTGTAATCCCAGAGCTGGGATAGGGAAGGCAGAAGGAATTCGTGAGTTTAAAGCTAGCACAGGCTACCTAACAACACTCTGTCTCAAGAAAAAAGAAAAAACATACAAAAAAGCAGTCTGACCCAAGAAGTTCACTTAAATTGATAGTGATACCACATGCCTATCATCCCAACTTCTTGCAGTTTAGTGAGATTCCTGTCTCAGAAACAGAACAAAACATAATTAACATACCAGGCCTGGGGCTCGGGGCCCAGTGGTACGCTCTGGGAGGCTGAGGAAGAAAGATTACAAGTTTGAGTCCTGCCTGGACAATTTAGCAAGACTTCCTCAAAATAAAAAATAAATAAGTAAATAAATAAATAAATAAAGACTGGGGGATTTAGCTCAGTGGCATAAGTGCCTGCCTGGTGAGTGCAAGGTTGTGAATTTGGTCCCCATACAAAAAAAACCACTGGGTTTGGTGGCACACACTTGTGATCCCAATACTCAGAAGGCTCAGAGGAGGAGGATCACTATGAGTTTAATATCAGCCTGGGCTACTTAGTGAACTCAAGATCAGCCTGGACTATATAGTAAGACCCTGTCTCAAAAAAAGAAAAGAAAGAAAGAAAATAGGAAAAAAAAGACATTTGGGAATATAGCTCAGGTTAGAGGCTGGGTTTAATCCCCAGTACTGGGGAAAAAATTAATAAAAGAGAAGCTTACTTATGACATTTGGGGATCCATGAAGAAGAGAGGGGACCTCAAAAGAGATCTGCAGCTCTCCTCCTTCTTCAGGGGGTCTCAAGAATCATAAGTAACTGTGAAAAGACAAAATTACAACAAATTTAGTTGTAGATCTTACTGGCTTTTATTTGCCATGCATGAATGGGGGCGGCCTCTCTGAGCAACAGCAGAACAGTGGGTTTGGTGCGGGGGAAGAAGGAAATAGAACAATAGGAGAAAAGTTAACTGCTTAACATCAGGTTATTTCAGGTTACTCTTTTGCCAAGTGAAAGCAGACAGGACTTTCTTAGTATCTTGACATTGGTGGACTGCAGGCTCATGTTTATAGAAAACTGGTCTGCTTCAGGACTGATTGATTGATGGATTGATTGGACAGGGGGTGAAGACAGTGTTAGCACTATGTAGCCCAGACTGCTCTGAAACTCACTGTGTAATCCAAGCTGACCTCAAACTCACAATGATCCTCTGGTTTCAGCTCCCCAAGTGCTAGGCTTACCAATATGCATCACCATGCCCAGTTTATCTTTAAAGTTTTAGTTTGCTCAAGTTGCTGTTAGTGGAGTGTCTCCACTTTGTTTGGGTCTGGCATATCTAGTGCAGGAACTCCATCCAAACTAATGGCTTTCTCTAAATATATCTAACATCCTATACTCTCATTCTGCTTGTCATTTCTATAAACTATTCACTAGGTTTACACTGTCCAATACAGTAGCCATTAGTTTTGCTTATTTCAATTTTAAAAGAAAATTCTGTAGTCCCAGCTACTTGGGAGGCTGAAGCAGGAGGATTGTTTGAGCCCAGGAGTTTGGAGCCACTCTGAACAACATGAGACCTCAATCTCTCTCTCTCTCTCTCTCTCTCTCTCTCTCTCTCTCTCTCTCTCCCCTCTGTCCTCTCTCTGTCTGTTTCTCTCTCTCTCTCTCTCTCTCTCTCTCTCTCTCTCTCTCTCTCTCTCTCTCCCTCTCTCTTTCTCGTTCTCTAAGAATTTGAAATCAGCCATGCTTGGTGGCACGCTTTTGTAATCCCAGTACTTGCGTACTTGACAGGCTGAGGCAGGAGAATCATTTGCAAGGCTAAGACTAGCTTGGGCTGCAAAGTGAGACTAAGGCCAGCCTGAACTACATAGTGGGACCCTGCCTCAAAAAGACAAAAAAAAGGGGCTGAGGATTTAGTTCAGCAGCATAAGTAACTGCCTTGCAAGTGTGCAGTCGTGAGTTCAATCCCTGGTACTGACAAAAAAAAAAAAAGGAATTTTCTTTCTTTTTTTTCTTTTGGTACCAGGGATCAAACTTGTGAACCTTGTGATTGCCAGGTAGGAGTTTAGGCCACTGAGCTAAATCCCTGGCCCTCAGGAATTTTTAAATTAAACTGAAAATCCATTTTTTTTTTAAAAAAAGGTTTTTTTCCTTTCAGATTTTATTAGTACATTTTAGGTATATATAATGAGCATATTCATCATAGAAAATTTGTCCCTATATGCGATACAACTTGATTCTTTTTTCTCCAGTCCCCTTCCCATTTACAAAAGCTTTGTTTCCGTTCTGTGCTTCTTTCCTTATTTTGTTTGTGTTTTTCCCTTTTTTTCCTTTCTCCTTCCCCCCTTCTTTGTATCTCCTCCCCATTTGGACATTTTCTTCCTATTTCACATTACCTATTATACATTTTGATCCTTATTTACGCATTGGGTTTCTCATACCATAGGAAAATCCATTTCCATGATTGTACTAGTCACTTTCCAAGAGGTGGTTGTGGAAGACAACTATAGTGACTACCCTTAAAATGCAAAAACAACTATTGTACCTCTGATTATTTGGAGACATTTTATTATACTGATATGTAGAGAGCTGGTGATGGTATTTTTAACTGACTCTAAGTATTACAAATAAGGCTCGCTGAGGTACTGGTATATAATCTCTAAAGCCCACAGACAGTCCTTTCTCCTCACAGAATGTTCTCCCTGTAAAGGATATGAGCACAGCAGGATGTTAGAGCTAACAGCTCTGGGAATGTCAACCAGGTATGAGCCTCAAGGTGAAGAGGCCATGACTGGTGCACAAGAGTTTACATATCAAAAACCAAAGGGACAGCCTCCCAAAACAATTTAGTCTGCTACCTTAATTAGATTATGTAAATTGATCCTTCTACATATCTTTATTTCTGCAATTTATAGAGATGCCTTTCTCCCACCTGCCCAGCCAGCTCAAGTTACTCATGTAATTCCCAATAGCCTCACTGTCACTCATCTCTGAGCCACCCCCCTTCTTCACAAGATAATAAATTCTGGGGGAGAACTTTATGCTCTTTTTTTGCCATCAATTGTCTGCTTATCTTCTTCATTCTGTTTTCTGCTCTATTCATTGAGGCCTCTCTGCCACTGTACCTGAAATCCTAGTACTTTTCTCTCTCTCTGGAATTCCCTGCAGTATTCTCTGTAGACTTCGCTTGGTGGTTGCGAATTTCCCAAGTTCCTCTTTGTCTTGGAAGCATCTTGCTTCTCCATTAATTTCTAGAGACAGTTTAGCAGGGTATATCAGTCTGGGATGGAGGTTATTTTCTTTCAGGGCTTGGAATATTTTGCTCCAGGCTCTTCTTGACTTGATGGCTTATGTTGAGAAGTCTGCCGTTATTCTGATGGGCCTTCCTCTGTAGGTTATCTGTTTCTTGTCTCTAACAGCTTTTAATATTCTGTTCTTATATTGAATTTCTGGGATCTTGATTATTATATGCCTGGGTGTGGCTTTGTTTTGGTTGTAGGTGGGGCAGAACACATCACCTTCACTGTACAAAACCCAACCATAATCCAGGAGACAACTTGCTCCTATGTCACTGGCTCCTATGTCAGAAAATGCACTACAAAACATTTCTATTGCACAAATTTATATTGGACAACACTGTTTTAGTGATGTCTCTAGAATGTTTATATAGGAAGTTTGTGAGTGGTAGCATGGTTGAAATAGGGAACTAGGGGCTTGTCCTGAAATTGCATCAAATAGCATTTTATACCTAGATTACGTGTGTGTGTGTGTGTGTGTGTGTGTGTGTGTGTGTATGTAGAGTACAGGTTGAAATTACTTGAGGGTAAATAAAGAATCACAAACCTAAGTAATTGGCTCACTGGCAGATCAGCACTTAGCATTTGCAAGTTCCCAGGTTCAGTCCTATCCTTAAAAAACAACCAAACAGGGACAGAAGCTCCCTGAGATAGTCAACTTAGAATTCAACATAATACAAAGTGGGCAGCCCCAAACTGAGGGAGATGAATTCTCTCATCCCAAGAAGAAATTAAGGCGACTTGTTGACCATCTGAGATCCTGCTGTGACTGGCCGAGGTCCTGCCATGACTTGCTGAGCCGGCCGAGGTCCTGCCGCTTCGACTCACTGAAGGCACCGTTACATTGAGTTCAGGGGTTGGCAAGCCAAACACAGAGCTGAGTTGGCAAGGTGCCTACATCAACCTGTGGTGAGTGACGGAAATGGAGCCATTCCATAGAAAGGGGGGCTCCAGCAGATGACACTCTGGGACCAGGCAGGACTGGCAAGTATAAGGGGCAGCAGTGACTTCAGTCAATTGTTCCCTTCCCGAACGGGATTGGTGGAGTGAGCTAGACGTGGGTCACATGACCTGGCTGGACCCAATAGGTTATCTGAGGTCAGGTCTCTGCAGCGGTGGTGTTCAGTAACCATACTGGCCCAGTGGAGCCTCTGAGGTTTGGCTGTCTGGAGGGGAGGCAGCTCAAAGTAATACAGTAGTGCAGGCCACAGCAGCTTGACTGATCCAGAGGGGAGGGGTCTGCATATGCTGTCCCTGTCTGCAACTCACTAGCACAGGGCACTGTGAAGGGTCATCTAGCCAGTGTGCTTCAGAAGAATTGTAACCAACAGAGAAAGAAACAGGGGCCTCCTGGAAGAAGCAAAAAAAAAAGATGGGAAGAGGAAGCAACAACAAAAAGGCCCCAGGCCCCAACCCTGAGAACATGGACCCAGGACAGGTAAATACAAAGGAGAATGAGAACAGCAAACAAGCAATATCAGACACAGCGCCAGTGGACATAAAGAGATATATTTGGGACCTCATAGATGAGTTCAAAAGTGAAATATTTAGCCAAATAAAGCATGATATAAGAAGATTAATAAAAGAGATACTAAGCACCCCTCAAGCAGACACAGATGGAAGAAGGGAGGAACTCAAACAAAGGAGAAAACCATTTGGTGAAGAATATAAAAAAATATAGAAGTGGGGCTGGGGATTTAGCTCAGCGGCATAAGCTGATGTACCCTTGCAAGCAGGTAGTCATGAGTTCGATCCCCGGTACCGATAAAAAGGAAAAAGACAAAAAAAAAATATATAGAATACATGAAGCAGATTCAAAGAGATCACCAGGAAATTAAAAACTCAATGGAAAGATGGCAAATCAGCTTGAAAGAAACTAAGGATAAATTATCCAAACTAGAGGACAATTTTGCAATGTAGGAGTATGAAAGGGAACACTTTTTAAAGATAACAAGGAAGCAAGCAGTAACAATACAAAGGCTAGAAGATGACAAAAGGATCTATAACTTGAGAATAAAGAATATGAATGAAAAAGCTGGGGTACAAACAATGGAACTACAAAGGTTATTCACAGAAATAATTAAGGAAAACCTCCCAAACATAGGAAAAGGAAATGATATTCTGATATATGAGGCATACAGAATTCCAGCCATCTACAACCAACACAGAGCTACACCCAGGCATATAATAATCAAGATCTCAGAAATTCAATATAAGAACAGGATATTAAAAGCTGTTAGAGACAAGAAACAGATAACCTACAGAGAAAGGCCCATCAGAATAATGGCAGACTTCTCGACACAAACCATCAAGTCAAAAAGAGCTTGGAGCAAAATATTCCAAGCCCTGAAAGAAAATAACGTCTATCCCAGATTGATGTACCCTGAAAAACTGTCTCTAGAAATTAATGGAGAAACAAGATGCTTCCAAGATAAAGAGGAACTTAGGAAATTCACAACCACCAATCCAAGTCTACAGAGAATACTGCAGGGCATTATAAAGAGAGAGAAAAGTACTAGGATTGCAGGAACAATGGCAGAGAGGCCTCAATGAATGGAGCAGAAAACAGAATGAAGAAGATAAGCAGACAACTGATGGCAAAAAAAAAAAAAAAACCAAAAAAAAAAAAACCCCAGCATAACAGAAATGAGGCAGAGAAGATTTTATTCAAAACTGATATGATTGATAGTATCAAGTGTGAGAGTATAGGCAACTGCACTGAAGATGACAAGACTCTACAATACACATTCTGGTTTGATAACTGCTGGTTTTTGAAGTTCTGTACTATGTACAAAGTTGTGTTTTTATTAATACTGTTATGTACTGATATATTCAATTATATTATGTCTGATAATATAACCAATTCTATTGGAGATAACAAGAGACAACACAGGAACCATGGTAGAACTCTTTGTACAATGGTCTTATATGTTTATTTCATTTCATGTGCTTATAGGAATATGTTTTGGTTTGCCTTGCTTTGTTTTGTTTCTCCCTCTAATATAGAAAAGATAGAAATACATGTTAAGACTCACGCATGTGTAGAATCTATAAACAGTTTATGATCTTGTGACACATGATGAAATGAACAGATACTTTGAAGAAAAAGAGACACTAAAATACCCAGTGCTGATCCTGGAGTGTCATAATGTGTAACCCAGAAATAGTATTATTCTTTGTTTAGAGTGATATTAGCCTGCTTGGGTTTATTCAAGGTCAACATAATTGAGGATATGGATAACTGCATGTATGCTTAAGTGTATAGGATTCATAACCCTATTTGTAAGTTTTTGTTGGATAGTTGAACAGAACTGGTTGCAATCTCACTGTTTGAATCCCCACTTTATATGCTCCACTTTAGTATCTTGAATAACTATTTGTAAGAAGATAATCTGTGATCATCAACTAGTGATTTCTTACTGTTTTTTTCTTTGAAATTATGTATTATTTCTACCCATTTTCTGTTTTGTTCAGTCTGTCTTTAAATTAAATTTAAAAAACAAAAAAGACACTACAGTACCCAGTGCTGATCACAGAGTGTCATGATGTGAAATCCAGCAATACTATTATTCTTTGTTCAGAATGATTTTAACCTGCTTTAGTTTATTTAATCTAAACATAAATGAAGATATGGATAACTGCATGTATGTTTAAGTGTATAGGACTGATAACCATATTACTAAGTTTTTGTTGGACAGTTGAACAGAACTGTTTGCAGTCTCGCTGTTTGAATTCCCACTTTACATGTTCCATTTTTGTATCTTGAACAACTTTTTGTAAAACAACAATATGTAAACATCAACTAGTGATTTCATATTGTTTATTTTTTTCTCTGAACGTATGTATTATTCTACCTATTTTCTGTTTTGTTTAGTCTTTCTTTAAATAAAATTTTAAAAAATTTAAAAAATAAAACCAAACAAATCAAAACATGCACACACATCCTGGGCATGGTGGCACATTCCTATAATCGCAACACTCAGGAAGCTGAGGCAGGAGGACTGCTGAGAGTTCAAGGCCAGCTAGACTACATAGTGAGGCTGTTTCATCACACACACAGAGACACACACACACACACACACACACACACACACACACACACAGAGAGAGAGAGAGAGAGAGAGAGAGAGAGAAGCTCAAATCATTAGGCAATCATCATTTAAAATATATTAAACTCATTTTTCTAAAAAGAAATTGGACTTATTGACCTCTAGGCCTCTTTTAGCAGTGTTCTCTTTTGTTTTTGTGGTCCAGGGGTTGAACCCAGAGCCTCAGACATCCTAAGAATGCTCCACAGCTGCACTGTGTGTCTAGCCCTTCAGGCTTTCCTTAAAGCCTCATGACTCCCATCTGTCCAGGTCCTCTGTACACCTCCATGGCCCTCCTCAAATGCCCCTTCCTTTGTGAAGCTCACATTGCTTCCCTTTTCCAGGCTCCTGGACAATGTAGCTCACATCTCCATTGTAAAACGTATCAGAGCCTTACTTCAAATTATGGTTTGTTTTGTGCTGTTTTTCCTCCAATGGACTGATCATGCCAACTGAACTTACTATGTAGTTCATGTTGGCCTTGAACTTGCCATGGAGCCCAGGTTGGCTTTGAACCCCTGGGCAATCTTTCTGCCTCAGCCTTCTGAGTGCTTGGATTACAGGCATGTGACACCATGCCTGGTACTTTTTTTTTTTTTTTTTTTGGTACCGGGAATTGAACTCAGGATCTCATGCTTGCCAGGCAGGCACTTATGCTACCAAGCCGGGTCCCAGGCCAGATAATTTTACTTTTTTAAGTATTCCACCAAATGCTGAGGGTTTAGCTTTAGTGGCACAAGCACCTGTTTGGCATGTGTGAGGTTGTGAGTTCAATCCTCAGTACAAAACACAAAACAAAACTGTAGCTAAGTATTCCACCAATGCCTGGTGTAATATCTTATTCATCTGAAGAGTGCAGAAACAGCTGAATTACCTTTGTTTGTCTGTTTTAAGGTCTCACTCAGGTGTGGTGGTACATGCTTATAATCCCAGCACTTTGGAGGGTGAGGCAGGAGGATCACCATGTGTTCAATGCCAGACTGAGATACACAGTGAGTTCAAGACCATTCTGAGCCACATAGTGACTATGTCTAAAAGACAGAGAGAGAGACAGAGAGAGACAGAGAGAGAAAGAGAAGAGAGAGAAAGACAGAGAGAGAGAAAGAGAAAGACAGAGAGAAAGGATTTCGTAAAGTAGTTGACGTTGGCCTTGAACTCACTATGTAGCACAGGCTGACTTCTAACTCACAGCAGTGATTCTGCCTCAGCCTTCCAAGTGCTGGGGCTACATGCATGTGCCCCTATGCTCAACTACATTAATTATTTAAATAAACAGCTTAGATGTCTGAAAGACTTTTTTACTTCAGTTGTGTCTTCAGAATAAAAGACATTTTGATGATAGTTCTGCTCCAAGCACAAATCCTTCTCAGGTTTAACTATTTGGTTTTAATTACTCAAGCATAAAGTTTTAGAGTTATCACTAATTTTTTGTCTCCTTTCTTTCCTTTTTTTTTTTTTGTACTCCTTTTCAGTCTTAATATTTCACTGTTAACTTTTTGTCTTATTGACCTGTGTATTTGTGACAGGGGTGTACCGAGGTCTTCCATTACAATTGTGTTAGTGCTTACTTGATTTTTCATGTCTATTAATACTTGTTTTATTCAGTTGAGTGCAGTGGTATTTGGTGCATATATATTTATGCTTAATATTTCTTCCCCTTGGATTGTGCCCTTTACAAGGATATAGTGACCTTTGTCTCTCTTAATCAGTCTTGTCTTGCAACCCACTTTGTCTACAAATAGGAGAGCTACCACTATTTGGCAGGGGTGGTGTTTGTGTGGCATGGCGTATTGTTTTTCATTCTTTGCCTTCAGTCTATGAATTTCTTTTGGAATTAAATGTGTTTCTTGTAGGTAGCATATTGTTGGATCATGCTTCTTGATTCATTCTGCCAGCGTGTGTCTCTTGGTTGATCTTGCACCACTTCCATCACCTGCAGTGCTATTCCTGGTTCCTTTTAACATCTTCCTTTGCGATCTTTGCAGTTGTCCTTTAATTAGTTGCCTGACTTTGAAGCTTGTATCTCTACCAATATTTCCAACCTCACAGTTGGAAAGACTCTTATTCTATGCTTTAAAAAAATTATGTAATGCTTACTATGTACTAGCTACCTTTCTAAGCATTTTATAAATGTTGACCTGCTTACTTCCCAATGATTCTGTTAAGGTAGGTGCTATAATTAACCTTGTTTTACAGATGAATATAATGAGGGCACAAAAGATTACTCTGCCCAAGTCTGCCTAGGATATAGATATAAATCATGTCATGATACTTCTTTGCGTAGAATGGTCTAGCAGTTTTATCATCTCATTGAGAGTATGAGCCATATCCTGTAGAGGCCTAAGAGTCTACACAGTAGGTCTCTGTTAGCCAAAGTTTCAATTTCTGCAATTTTAGATACCCAAAGGCAATTTCAACCTCAAACTATTACTTGGAAAATTTCAGACGTAAATCATAAATTCAAAATTTCACCACTGAGAAGTAATGAAATTTCTAGCCTTGTCACTCTGTCCTGTCAGGCACATGAACCATTCTTTTGTCCAGCAGTACCTATCTTGAATAGTAGATCCATTGTGATGGTATCACTGTGCTCATTGTTGTAGTCAGGGGTTGTACACAGATAACAACTAGGATTAGAACACGGAGTTTATAATATTTTTATAATGGTCACCGGAAGTTAACACAGGAAAATGCAGGAAATCTATCTGCAACACCAAAGACATAGATTATTTAGTCAAGAGCCTAAATCCCACAGCAATGTCCCACATGAGTCCAGATAAAAACCCAGAGCTCAGGACAATGCCTCCACGAGTCCACCTGGAGGTCCAGAGCCCACAAGAAGGACTCACATCAGTCTCTTTTATGGATCTGTGCAGGGAAGACCCAAGGGTCAGTGGTGGAAGCCAGAAAGTCTATGCCAGCAGGATGAAGGAGCTGTGCTAGTGGGATGAGGGTTCTACACTGGAGCTGAGAAGTCACACTCACAACAAAGAGCAGGGCTATCCTGAAAGGCACCACAGCTGTCCTCAGTGACACGGAGGCCCCGAGCTCCTCCGAACGACAAGCACAGTTGGGTACCTGCCAGGAAGCAGCGTGACGAGTTCATTCTGGAGACCAAGCAGCACATCTTCCTCTCCGGAGCCAGGAAACAATGCTTGATGTAAGGATCAAAGCTTCTCCAGGAGAACCAACAGCTCAGACAGCAACTCGTAGGAGAACCCACAATGCCTCCTTAACGCCTCAACCCTTCCAACACCTCCCTTCTTCTCCACCTATTTATCCTGGCAATCCTCCTGTGATGAAGCATCTTCTCTCAATGCATGCTGATATAATCCAGCTGGCGTTAAGTTGACCACCAGTTCTCAAACCATAACACTCATGTTCAAGTAATTTTACTGTTTTTTAATAATGACAAGACCAATAGTTACTAGGGCATCAAGTGGAGAAGGGAAGATGAACTTTGATACTACACAGCAACATCGCAATAAGGATGAGAAAAATATAGTATATTTAGGGGTCAGTACTATGTATGGCTTCAAGGACTCAATGCAAAGCCACTGTGAATTATGAGGGACTGCTAGATTCGTACTTCCTCTTCCCTACTTTATTTTCATATATATATTTATTGCCATTACTACCTCTACTAGTGCTACTATTACTACTCTTTCAAAGTCTATCTCTTCCCAAATTAAGTTACACCAGGAGGGCATCCAGGGATTTGAGGCTCCATTTGTTTTGTTTTTCTAGTGCCAGATCGCTCACCTAGTTTCCTCAAATGTGACGTGATGCATGTGTTTCACTGCTAAGCTACATCCCCAATTCCCCTTTCTTTCTTTCTTTCTTTTTTTTTGGCAACAAGGTTTTTCTATGTAGTTCAGGCTGTCCTTGAATTTACTGTGTAGCCCAGGCTGGTTTCAAACTCATGGTAACCCTCCTGCCTCTACTCCTGAGTGCTGGAATTACAGGCATGGCACCACATCATTTTAAGAATGAGTCCCACCCCGCTCCAAAAAAATGAGTCCGATTAGCTGGGCATGGTGGCATAGCCTATAACTCCAGCACACTGGATGCTAAAGCAGGAGGATCTCCATGAGTTTAAGGCCAACCTGAGCTACATAGTGAGTTCAACACCAGACTGAACTGCATAGCAAGACCCTGTCTCAAAGCCAGGGGTGGTAGCACACACCTGACATCCCAGCACTTAGGAAGCTGAGGCAGGAAGACTATTGCAGGTTGGAGACCAGCCTGGGCTACAAAGTGAGCTTAAAGCCAACCTGAACTGCATAAACAGACTGTCTCAAAAAGACAACAAAACAAAACAAAAACCCGTCTCACACAAACAACATATAAATGTAAGTGTTGCACAAGTGATTGTATCTCTTGTCATTTACATAGTGAGATTTTGTCCTCAAAGATATAAACTAATAGGGCTGGGATTTAGCTCAGCAGCACAAGCACCTGCCTTGCAAGCAGGCAGTGGTAGGCTCGATCCCTGGTACCGATAAAACGAAAAAGACAAAAAAAAAAAAAAAAAAGATACAAAATAATAATAATAAACACAAAATAAAACAAAAAATGCAAGACATTCTAAAGAGTATTGTTCAAATTCAATTTTAACATGTGTTGCAATCCTTAGCCTTTACTATCTTTTGAGTGTTTACAATGTTATACAATAGTAACAAATATATTGTAAAAAAGTAATGCATTGTAACAAAGAAAAACATTGTTAAAGTGGTATTGCTGGTGGGTTTTGTTGTTTTTCCAGGACTAGAGATTGCACCCAGGGCCTTCCCATTTAAGAATATCATTTTTTTCCCCCTGAGATAGAGTCTTGAGATAGACAGGCAAGCTGAACTTCTGGTGAGCCTCCTGCTTCGACTTCCTGAGTGCTGGAATTACTAGACCTTTGTCACCATGCTCAGCTATTTTTAATTTTTTAAAAAATTTGAATTCGTATTGAGCATAGTGGCACATGCCTATAATCCCAGCACATGGTGAGTTTAAAGCCAACCTGAACTACCTGGAGAGATGAATCTCAAAGCCCAAAAAAAAAAAAAAATTTTTTTTTTGAATTTGTGATCCTTCTGCCTCAGCTTCCTAAAGTGCTAGAATTACAGACATGCACAACACTCCGCTGAAACATTATCGGCATATACAAAGGGCCATCCAATAATGGTAAAGTTACTGAGGCTAAACAAAACAAAAAAGCACTGATGGCTCTATGGTTATTTAAACGTAATAGGTAAGCACGAGAAGTTCGAGGAAGAGCCTAAACATAGTACTTTTGGGTGGACTTAAGGCTGTGTAGAACAGCCTTCAATGGATTCCGCTTGTTACTCGAATTCTAGCAAATCCGCGGTGTGGAATGCTAGATTTCTAGATGATTGCTTCTTTGTGAAATGCCTGGAAAGCAATTCAATGAGTTTAGGTACCTTTACTACTTTTAGGATCAAGTTAAAGGATGTGGAAAGACAGATCAAGCTATATCCATCAATAAAAACTTAAATAATCGGATGATTTTTAAATATGTTAGCGGTCACTTTGAAGAACCAAGTGCTATCTCATGTTATTTTTTTTTTTTTTTCAGTTTCATTCCTGAAATTTTGGGTACTCTTTAGGTTCATTTGCTCCAATATTTACCTTAAATTGCTCAAACACTGCTCCAACGACTTTTCCTTGACATTTTCTTTTGGCGGAAAGCTGATTCCTAGCATGCTTAAAACATTTTTTTAAAAAACAAGGTCTTCCATATTTACAAGAACCACTTCGCTAATTTGTAAAATCTGCTTTTTGTCAGAGATTCTGATAGTGTAGGTTTGGGGAGCTGAAACTCACATTTTCACTCCATACCAGTGGCTCGAAGCCCATTCCTTGAGAACTGTCTCTGCGGTTTTTATTATTTTGCAGCTTGCAAAGTATTAACATAAGAAGTCGAAGCTGGAGGTTGAGACTTGGGGTCAGAAGACATATACTCAGCCGCCCACGTTTGGGCCACGTTGCGAACGAAACTTTTTCCCAGCTTCGCAGCTCCGGCCCCGAAGCGTCGGCGCCCACGGGCGACCCTCGGACTGCCCGGCGCTCTCGCGGGCCCTGAGGACGCCGCGCGGCCGGACAGGGGCGCGCGCTTCCCGCCGCCCGGGCTCCGCCTCCTCTCGCCCGCTGGGCTCGGCTCCTCCAGCTGGCGCCGCGCGCCGCAGGTCTTGGCGCCAACCGGGTGGCGGCGCTGTCCTCCCCGCGCGCGGCCGCCTCGGGCCGGAGGGAGGCGGAGGCGAAGCCGGCGGAGGAAGGGGAGGAAGGGGAGGGCGGGAGCGCGGCGCGCGCTGCTCTCGCGTGCTCTCGCGCCGCTCGCGTGACCGGCCGGTGTGTGCGCGACGCGCCGGCTCCCGAGGGCACGGGGGGCCGGGCCGGGGCCGGGGCCAGGTCGGCGTCGGCGGGCGCGGGAGGGCCGCGCGGGGCCCAGGCGGACACACGCGCACACGCAGCCCGGAGGAGCCAGCGGCGAGGCTGCTCTTCCGCGGCCGGACGGAGAGCGGCAGTGTCTCCCCGCCCAGCGCACTCTCGCCCCGCGTCTCCCCCCGCGGCGCCGGCGGCGGCGGCGGCGGCGGCGGCTCCTCCTCGGCACCGCCAGCCCCAGCGCCGCTCCGGGGCGGCGGGCGGCGGGACCCACGGAGCCGCTTTGTGTGCAGCCCGACGAGGGGCGGCGGCGCAACCACCTGACAGAGGCCCGGCGCTCGATGCACCTTCCGCCCGCATGAGGAGGAGGTAAAGGCGGCGGCGGCGGCGGCGGCGGCGGCGGCTCCCGCCCTCAGCGGGCGCAGGGAGGGGACGGAAGGCGGCGGGTGGGGGCGGGGGCAGCGCTGCCCAAGGCCCGGTGGGGCGGCCCAGGGTAGCACTCAGGCCTCGGCGCGGCACCGGGCGGCCGCGGGCAGGGAAGCCGCCGCGCTCCTTCAGTGGAAGTTGATGGAACAAAATGTGAAGTGCAGAGCCGCGTCAGCCGCTTCCTGGCGTGGGGCTGGGGGTGCGGGCGGCTCACTCTCCCCTCGCGGGCGGCGGGATCCGGGAAGGGGCGCTTACGGCGGGAGCTGCCGGGCTCCGCATCGCGGCCCGGCCGGGGCGTTTTGTTCCTGGAGCCGCCGCTGTGCGGGGTCCGCCTGGGTCCCTAGTTTTGCGGCCTAAGCCGAGCCCTCTAGGCCTCGCGTGTCCTTTCCCGGAGGGGACCGGCCAGGTGGGGACTCGGTGGTTCTCTGGGGCCCAGTGGGGGCCTCGGGATTCTCGCAGGCCTTCCGATGCCGCCTGACTTAGGACCTGGGTGCTGGAGGGTGGATTTCATTGTGAAAGGCGGACTGGGAAACTCCGGGCGCGCTCTGCGCCTCCCGCGGCCGCCGCGGCTGGTGCTGGGGAGCCCCGCGGGCCCCGGGCGGGCGCGCGCGGGCGGGCGGCGACGGAGGAGTGCGAGCCCCAGAAAGGAGCAGGGTGGTCGGGCTGCCGTCGCGGCCCCGACCTCCGGGGAGAAAGGGCCTGTGCACATTAGAGAATTTTTTTTGAAATTTAAAAAAAAAAAAAAAAAAAAAGGTTACAAAGTCGCCCCTTTCTCGCTGAACTTTGGTTTTCTGACCGATAGAGGCCGGTAGAGGACTGTGAAAGAAAAGTTGTCCCCCAGGATGGACTTCACCGCGCAGCCCAAGCCTGCCACTGCCCTCTGTGGCGTCGTGAGTGCAGACGGGAAGATTGCCTACCCTCCCGGAGTAAAGGAGATCACCGACAAGATCACCACCGACGAAATGATCAAACGATTGAAGGTCAGTAAGCGTCTGGAGGCACGGTTTGCACTGGAGGTCTTTCAGATGCTTTCTTTTGTGATATTACTCCCCTCCTGGGCCTCACTCTACTTTCACCTATGAAGTTCTTAAAGATGTTTGTTTTGTCTTTTCTCCTATCCCTTCTGAAAAGTATTCTGCCTCTCATGCATAGATGAATAAAACCTGTAGGGACGAACTATTATGGGAAATTGAAAAAGTATGATTTAAAAAAAAACCTTATTCGTGTGTTTAAAGGCTTTCAATTTCCGTGGATATTCTATTTAATAGGATATTCCGTGGATATTCTATTTAATATTTCTCAGGTTTGAGAAAGAGCAGTATGGCTCTTTTCAGGAGGCCTCAATTTAGCCTAAACATGGTGGCCGTGAGGTGAAAGGTGTTAGTTGGTCAGTTTTTTACTTTTCTTTGCATGGACGGAAAGGGCAGCCAGAGCCTTACAGATGAGTGTCATTCTTTTTTTTTTTAATCGTTGCGGGGGATCGAACTCACCCCCACCTGCTTGCAAGGCAGGTGCTTATGCCGCTGAGCTAAATCCCCAGCCCATGAGTGTCATTCTTATTGTGGGATAATTTTGAAGCAACGGTTCTCAGTTAGGTAGGTGGCTTTGGATTCTCAGGAGATATCCGAGGTATTGCCAGAGACATTTTGGTTGTCATGGGTTGGGTCGGTAAGGTACCAGAGGCAGTGAGTCCAGCTACATTAAGGGCTGTGACAGTGGGAGTAGACCTATAAGAAATGATTAAAGTGTTTCAGAGTTGGAATCATACTTGATGGGAGTTGAAGGAAGCAACAAAGTTGACGATGTTTCTATTTGGACAACTTGAAATGTATTTTTAGGGACTGATTTTGCTCCTTTGCTCTTAGAACTTAACCTGGTGACTAATTAATGTATACAACGTTATTCTAAAGTATTCCTATAGTTTCCAAAATTAATTTAGTTTTGCAATTTGTTGCTTTATTTTTGCAAATAATAAGACATCTCTTATAAACAAAGGTTTTCCAAAAAAAAAAAAAAATTGAAACCTTGAATTCTAGTAGCGAATAATATGGTATGAAAAATGGAAAGATAACTATCATGTGCGTGTTCTAGTTGGCAGTGGGTTGAATATCAAAAGTATTAGTAGGTATAAATGGACATACAACAAAGTCTAGGGTGAGCATTGGGTTAGACTGAGTTCTTTTTGGAAATGAAAACCAGGATACATTTTAACCAATTTGAATGTCCTAATGCAAACATTCTACTGCTGTTTCCATTGTATATTTCTTCTAAGTTCTGTATATTTTGATTGCTTGTATTTTGGAATTCCTACTTAGTTGAAATATTACTGTATCGTTGGTAATACAAGGATGTGTGTGTTCATGTGGGAATGGGGTTAAAACCCAGAACTGAGAGCTAAGCATACATTTTTCCCACTGAGTGCTAAGCATACATTTTTCCCACTGAGCACACGTTCAGACTTTAATTTTTTTTTTTTTTTTTTTTTTTTTGTCTTTTTCCTTTTTATCGGTACTCGGGATTGAACTCACAACTGCCTGCTTGCAAGGCAGGCACTTATGCCGCTGAGCTAAATCCCCAGCCCCAGACTTTAATTTTTAAAATAAACATTTTTAATACAGTTTAAAAATTTTCAGCAGCCACACATACACACAAGTGGTCAAGGCAAGAGGGTGGTGAAGAGTAAAAATGATCAGAGTATTTTATGTGCATGTACAGATCTGCCAGAATGAAACCCACTAATCCATGTAGCTAATTTATTTATTTATTTATTTTTGTCTTTCTCCTTTTTATCGGTACCGGGGATCGAACTCACGACTGCCTGCTTGCAAGGCAGGCGCTTTTGCCACTGATCTAAACCTCCAGCCCCTATGTAGCTAATTTAAAAAGTAAAAAATATTTTTAAAACCCAACATAACTATAAAATATTTGTTATTTTGTTTTTTTTGTACCGATCCAGTGATGCTGTACCATTAGTTTATAGTCGCTAGCCCTTCATAGTTTTGTTTTTGTTTTGGTACCGCGGATTGAACTCACAACCTTGTGCTTGCCAGGCAGGCACTTGTGCCACTGAGCTAAACCCCTGGCCCTTTGCGTTATTTTTAAATTTTTCTCCTTTGTAGTTTTTTTAGGCAAGGTCTTGCTGAGTTGCCCAGACTGGCCTTGAATTGTGAGCCTCCTGCCTCAGCTTCCTGAGAGTTTAGGGTTACAGGCTTTCCTGAGGCTCTGCCTGCACTTCTCTGGAACTTGATGTTTTTGGTTTTTGGTTTTGGTTTTGAGACAGTCTTGCTAGGTGATTCAGGCCGGCCTCAACCTATACAGTCCTCTTCTCTTAGCCTCCTGAGTGCTGGGATTGCCAGTGTGCCACTATTCTCATTGGAAGTCTCTTAGATTCCCTATTAGGTACTTCATGTCTTCATATTACAGTTGCACTGTTACATTTATCCATATATTTATTTGCTTTGTCTCTCCGGTTTTACTGAAAACTTCATGAATGCAGGTACTATGTCTTTTTTTTCATATTTGTATTCTAGTTCCAAGATTAATACGGACACATAGGTACACAACAAATCTCTGCTGAACAAACAGATATTTTGTGCTAATGTTTGTATTAATATTTTTTACTTTTTAAATTAGCTATGTAGATTAGTGGGTTTCATTTTGGTAGATTTATACACACATAAGATACTCTGATCATTGTTACTTTTTTTTTTTAATCGGTACCAGGGATCAAACTCACGACTGCCTGCTTGCAAAGCAGGCACTTATGCCGCTGAGCTAAATCCCCAGCCCCAATACTCTGATCATTTTTACTCCTCACCACCCTCTTGCCCTGACCACACCCTTTATTTCACATTTTTGGATGTGGTGGCAATCCATATATTTTGATCTAAAAAACTTGTTTATGATGTTTGTTTGTTGAGACCTGGTCTCACCATATAGCCTAGGCAAGTCCCGAATTCATGGTGATACTCCTGCCTCAGCCTCCCTAGTGTTGGCATTACAGTTGCATACCACCATTGCTGGCCTGTTTTTGTCTTTGTTTTGGGACAGGATCTCCATGTATAGTTGTTGTTATTATTGTTATTATTTGAAACAGTGTCTTCTATGCACGTCAGACTGATCTTAGGCTCACTTTGTAGCTCAGGCTAGTCTCCAGTTTGTAACAGTCCTCCTGCCTCAACCTCCCAAATACTGGGATTACAAGAGTGCACCACCACACCCAGCTTCCACGTATAGCTTAAGCTGGTCTCAAACTCAGGCCAGTCTTCCTGCCTCAGCCTCCCAAGTGTTAGGATTATAGGTATGTGCCATCCTGCCCATCTTTAAATATTTTTATTTTTGAAAGTGAAAGATAATTTGAAGACATTTTGAATTGCAGCCAAGATTTATAATCCAGATTGTAATCCAGAAATAATGAAATATATACTTAGAATTTAAAGCTAAAAAGTGGTTTAGAGAGTATTATGCTTCTGATCTAGAATGTCCCCCCAAAAACCTCCTGTGTTCAGAGGTGGGGCTCTTAAAGTTGATTGGATCACAGGGGCTCAGTACTGGTCAGTGTATTCCTCTACTAATGCATTGAGCTACTGAACATGCTATTAGGAGCGGGGTCTGGTGAGAGGTGGGTCACTGGGTGTGACCTAGGAAGGTACATTTCCTTTCTGGCTTTTCCCTTCATGCTTTGGTTCCTGGCCTCCATGATGTGAGCAGCTTTCCCCTTGGCCAGGCCTTTTCTGAGTTTGAGTCTGTCAACCGTGGACTGAAAAAGTTAAAATAAACCACCAACTTTAAATTGTGGATGTCACATATTTGCCCCAGCAACAAGGAAGTAACCAAAACAGTTTTGTTTTAGTCACAAAACTTTTGTTACTTAATATAAACTCAGTTCTGTGTTAATTTACAGAAAAATTTAAAAGCTGTGCTATTGTTGGGCATGGTAGTTCATTGTCTATAATTGCAGTTACTCAGGAGACTGAGGCAGGCTGACTGCAAGTTGTAGGCCAGCCTGGGGAACCAAGGATCAGGCTTAGTGGTAGAGTACACCTGGGATCCATTCCCATTGCATATGAATGAGTAAGTAATTTAAAAATTCAAGTGTTGTAGGTAGCGCACACCTGTGATCCCAGCACTTGGGAGGCTAAGGCAGGAAGATCACTGCAAGTTCATGCCAGCCTGAGCTACAAAGTGAGTTTAAGGCCAGTCTGAACTGCGTAGTGAGATCCTGTCTCAAAAAGACAAAAAACAAAAAAAACTTAAGTATTTGGAAGGACAGCAGATAGTTTAGTACCATGTCACACTAAGCATTACAAATAGCTATTGTTCTATATAATTGTGGGTTCTAAAACTAAGGTCGGGGTTGTATCAATAAAGTTTTCAAAACATTTAAAATTGTTGTATAAGCCTGGAGGTGTGGTGTAGCTGAGTCGTACAATGCTTGCTTAACATACTGGAGGCCCTGTACCACAAACAGTGACAATAAAACCCAAATAAACAGTTGTACCAATTCCATTAAGGGTTTCTGCCCTCAGTTAACTATATCCTATCCTATCCTGTACTTTTTTTTTTTTTGGTTGATCATGTACGTCTATAGATCTACATGCCACACACGTATTTTATTCTTTCTTTTTTTGCTACTTTGGAAATAAGTATATTCTGGTCTGTTGGATAGATTAGTAGAAATTAGAATATGGTGGGTTTGATTTAAGGTAGAGAATTTCCTTTTCTCATCAAACTTAGATTGGAGATGGAAAGAATAGAGGTTAACAAACAAGTACTTTCCCTCTTCTCCAAAAGGACTCCCTGATTACCTCATAGCATGATAATTTTTTTTTTTGTCTTTTTTGAGACAGGGTCTTGCTATGCAGTTCAGGCTGGCTTTGAGCTCACTTTGGTAGCCCAGTCTGGTCTCGAACAGGCAACGATAGTCCTGCCTCAGCTTCCCAAGTGCTGAGATTACAGGCGTGAGCCACCACACCCAGCTCAAGCATGATAATTTTATATGTAATTATGTAATGTCAAGTGTAACAATGTCTGTTTGTACACATTAACATTTATATTAATGGGAATGATTTCTAAGATTTTTTTTTTTGAGATGGTTTTTACTATATATCCCAGGCTAACCTTGACTTCACAGCAGTCCTTCTGCCTCAGCCTCCTAAGTACTAGAAATACAGGCATGCATTAGCAGGCCTGACTGAGCTAAGAACTTTAAAAATAAAGAGGAATTGCATACCCTTCATGCATACCCTTCACTCTAGGCTCGTCATTGCTTACTTCTTTTTTTTTTGTATTGTTTTGTTTTTTTTGAGACAGGGTCTCACTGTGTAGTTTAGCTGACCTTGACCTCGCTATTTAACTGGTCTTGAATTTGCAGCAATCCTCCTATTTTAGCCTCTCAATCTTGTGACATTAATTATATTTTTCTTTTTCTTTCTTTGATACCAGGAGTCAAACTCAGGGCTTTGCATTTGCTAGGCAGGCTGTATTAGTTACTTTTCTCATTACTGAAACAACATACTTGACACTTGAAGTTAAAGGGGGAAAGATTTGTTTAGTTAATAGTTTGCAGAGGGTTTCAGTCCATAATCTGCTGACTCAAAGGCAGTGTGGTATGATAGAGGGGCATTGCAAAGGAGAAGCAGTTCATGCTGGGCGGAAGAGAGCAAAACAGGCAAAGGGCCCTTTAATGGCATCTTTCTGCCCCTTTCATCCAGACTTCTTAGGATAGATAGCACTCACAGCCTTAATTGTAGTGCCCTTGATCCTAGCATTGTACACACAAATTAACTCCAGTGACACACCCACTAGATCCAGTCACCTCTGAGAAATCCCCACCTATGACCACATGAAACTTTGGCGGGATATCTAGACACAAACTGTAACACAGGTGCTGCATTGCTGAACTGTATCCCCAAGCTATCAACGTTTCTTAGCTTACATTTTTGTAGATCATGAATTCAGACATGGTTTGGCTTGCATCTACTCCTTGCAGGTACTATTCAGTTGGTTATTAGGTTGGTCTGGAAAATGGGTGATCAACCTTTCAGCTTGCCTATGCTGTGTTGAATGAAGAATAATCCTGAGCTGCATATAAAGTAGTAAAATATAAAAGCTGCACATGATGGTACATACTTATACTCCCAGTGCTCTAGGAGGCTGAGCCAGGAAGATCACAGGGTCTAGCTCAGTCTAGGCAGCGTAGTGATTTATAGACCTTGTGTGAAAATACAGAAAGGATGTGGGAATGTAGTTCAGTGTAGGGACTTTGGGGATCAGTCTCTAATATGTGCCCTCCCTCAACCCCCACTATATGTACATATGTGTGTATAGTAATAACAAAACTTCCCTTTGAAATATATTTTTGTTATGATGTTTTAAAATAGAGCAGCATGAACATAAAACTAATGAAGGATTTTAGCTTGTTTTTGTGAAACTAATCCATTAATGTCTGGTTCAGTGTAAGTTGTAATTGTTAGTTCTCAAGGTCTTCCTCAGAAATTTTTGATCTAATTATGCTTTTCATGTGCTTCATGAAAATAGTTGTTTAGAAATACATGTGACATCAAAAAGTGATGACATGAATAAGGAATGATTGTGAAGTAATGGATTTTATTCTCTGGGAAGATAGGTTTTATAAAAGTCTAGTGAAGCCCGATGTGATGGCACATGCACTTGGGAACTGGAGCAGGAGGACCACTACAATTTCAAGGCCAGTTTGGGCTACTTAGTGAGTTCAAGACCAGCCTGAACTGCATAGCAAGACCCTGTCTCAAAAAAAAATCTAGTGAAGAATGTTCACAGTTTTGTTTGAGTTGAGTGCCTGCAGCTTTACACATTTCCCATTTGAAAATTGACAGGGAATGTAATTATGTTAACTAAAAATGAAAGCACAAATACACTCCAAATTTGATTTTGTAAAAGAAATTTTGAAACCTATTCTCCAATTTCTGTATCAAAAGAGAAAAGTCTGAATATTTTCACTGTTTATAGAACCATTTAGCCAACATACCAAAATGTATAAAAATAATTTGCCATACCTTGAGCTTGCCATAATTTGTTTCATTTTTAACACTTTTAGTTCAAAAGTTAGCACAGATAAGTTGATTTTCACCTTGAAGAAGATGCATATTTAACTCATTTCAGTGATTAGGCACATCCACTAAAAATGCTAAATCTTCAAGTTCTGATACTTTTTTTTTCTTCAGGTGACAGGGTCTAGCTATGTAGTTAGTTCATGATGGCCTTGAATTCACTGTGTAGCCTAGGATAGTCTTGAACTCATGGCAAGCCTCCTGCCTCAGCCTCCTGAGTGCTAAGATTATAGGCATGTGCCACTTACTGGCCAAATTTTTCTTTTGCAACTCATAACATCTTTTCAGCGTTTTTTTTTTTGGGGGGGGGAGTACCGGGGATCAAATTAATGACTGCACGCTTGCCAGGCAGGCGTTTAAGCCACTGAGCTAAATCCCTGGCTGTATCTTTTCAACCTTTTACCCAGATACTGCTAATTTACATCAAGGAAGTGAAGAATCCACATAATCAGCATCCATGTTTTTGAGGAATCCCTGAAATGAATGATAAATGATTCAGTTCCTTGAATCTTAAGAAATCCATAGTTTCGATGGTAGTTTGCGCTACTGTTCATTTTTAAAACTTTCGTGCATGACTTTTCTTGATGTGCAATGTAGTGGTATATTGTCAACTGTGTGTTGCTGGCAGCGATTGCATTGTCTCCTTTGTAAGTCTTTTTTTTTTTTTTTTGCCAGCTACCACCAAGGTGCTGTCCACAGCTTTAGCAGACATGTTGACAAAGGTTAAAGAAAATTGCTTTAATGTAATTTTTACTGTTTCATGCAAGTCAGAAAATCTAGTTATGTCTTTTAATACAGCCAAAAGCCATTTCTTCATGACATTGTATTTGTTACCATTACCTCTAATAAAAATAGTCAGTTGAACCGTATCTGTGGCATCAGTACTTTTATCTATCCCAAAAGCATCACATTTCTGGAAGTTTTTTGTTTTTGATCTTTTTTTTTTTTTGGACAGGGTCTCACTGTGCAGTTCAGACTGGCCTTGAACTCAAGCCATTCCTCTTGCTTCTGCTTCTAGAGTATTAAACTTGAAATCAGAGCTTTCACTCTTAATCTCTTTAGATAGATTTTTCTTTCTTTCTACCTGGCCGTAGTCTGAGAAGACGGTGACTATCGTTTGATTTTTTTTTTCAGGTTTACCACCATATAACTAGTGTCTTTTTTAATTAAGTTGACTTGTACATTTCTTTTTTTTTTTTTTTTTCCATTTCCCTAATTTCCTTTTCATTTTTTCCTTCTTTTCTCCTAGCTTTTGTAAGAGGGTCTGTTTGAGGTATAACTTACTTTTTTTTTGTTTCAGTACCAAGGATTTAGCCTAGGGTCTTTGCATTGGAGCTGCATACCCGGTCTTTTTTTGTTTTTTGAGATGGCATCACGAAGTTGCCAAGTTGCCCAGGCTACGCTTGCCACTTGCACTCCTGCTTCAGTCTGCAAAAGTACTGGCATTGCAGGTGTGCACCATCACACCCAGTGAGGTGTAGTGTTTTAGGAAATATTTTTTTGTTGTTAGAATGCCAAATATGTTTTTCAGTTTTGCTATTTTGTCTTTATTTTATTTATTTACTTAGTTATTTTGTGTTTTTCGAGACAGGGTCTCACTATTCAGTTCAGGCTGACCTGGAGCTCCCTTTGTAGCCCAGGCTGGTCTCGAACTTGCAACAATCCTCCCTGCTCAGCCTCCCAAGTGCTTTAATTACAGGCGTGCACTCCCAGCTTTATTTTATGTTTATGAAGTATTCCCTGTATTTCAGGCCACCTGTCGTCATTGAAAATAGATATGGTTTTGACCCAAATTAGCCATAGTTCTCATTTATCTTATTTTTGCTTTCTTGAGACAGGGTCTTACTACATAGTGCAGAGTGGCTTTAAACGCAATATGTAGCCCAGGGTGACCTTGAACCCACAGGGATCCTCTTTTTTTTTTGGTACGGGGAATTGAACTCATGACCTCGAGCTTGCCAGGCAGTCACTTATGCCTCTGAGCTAAATCCCTGGCCCATAGGGATCTTCTTAACTCAGCCTCCTTGGGTGCCACCAGGTCTGGCTAAACATAGTGCCTTTTATTTGTCTCAGTGAAAATAGCTATCTGCCCATTTTTGTTGAGCACTCTATTTTTATCCATAATTTTTATTTTGGGGGAGTTCTGTTTTAATTTTTTAGTATCATGATGTTGTATATGTAATTTAAACAATATCATGAGCAAAAACTACTTGATATATTTTTGTATTCATACCATAACTGCTAGTAGACTAACTTATTAAATCATTTTATAAAATAACATAAGCCTAAGTTTAATAGTTAAGAAATATGGCTCAGTGACACAGTGCCTTCCTGGCAAGTACAAGGTCATGAGTTGATTACCAGCATTCCCCACCCTACCCCCGAAGAAAAACTAAGAAAATTTAAAATGTCTGCTTAATAACAATAAAAACCTTTTTTCATAAGCATTCGTGCATGTGGGTAAGTTGAAAGATTATCAGTAATCACTGTGTTTTGTTCACAAGTCCCACAAGTACATGTAGCTTCTAATACATATATAGGTTTTGATTTGATTGGCTGTGTCTGACTGATGATGGTCATAGCACTGGGCTGCTGGCCTTCTTTTTTTTTTTTGGTCTTTTTGATTTTTTTGAGACAGGTTCTCATTGCAGTTTAGGGTGGCCTTGAACTCACTTTTCAGCTCAGGCTGATCTCAAAATTGTAAGGACCCTTAACCTCCCAAGTGCTAGGATTACAGGTGTGCGCCACCACACCTGGCTCTGGTGCCCTCTCCTAAACAGCGTTCTGTTCATTGTTGGCTACAGTCTGTTCTTGGGTTCCATGCCATTGAGTCATGAAAAATATCTCAAAAAATCATATAATGTTAATTTAGGATCGTTGTAGGCTACGTTACTACCTGTCACTCAAACACTAATGGCAACAGTTGGGCTGTACTCAGTTGGGCTCTTTTTGTGTTTTATAATGTTAGCTATTCAGCATGGAGGGAGTTGCTGTTACTAGGTCTAGAAGTAGCAACGTTACTTCTCTCTTACTCTACTGGTTAAAGTTTTCATAGCCCACCCACTACATTCAGTGGCACAAAAAAATTAATACTACCATTTCTTTTTTCCTCAGGGATAGGGATCAGACTTAGGGTCTTGCGCAAGGTACAAGTACACACTGCCACTGAGCTATGCTCCACAGCCCCATCTTATCTTTCAATGAAAGTAGGAAAGAATCTGTAGCCATCTTCAAGCTGCCAATGTCATTCTCATGATAAGTCAGAGTATACTAATTACCTTATTTTATTTCATTTTATCTTTGAGACAGGCTAGTCTCCAAACTTGCAATGATCCTGCTGTCTCATATTCCGAAGTGCTAGGATTACAGGTGTGTGCCACCGCACTTGGCCTACTAATTACCTTTATACTTCACAGTTAAAATTTGATAAAAAGTTTGCATCCAACTTGCCAGATTTGTAAGTTTATTTTATTTCACTTTTATTTATGTATTTTGTTTTTTGAGGGAAGGTCTTGCTTTGTAGTTCAGGCTGGCCTGGAACTCTGTAGCCAAGGCTGGCCTCAAAATCTAGGTGAGTCTCCTACCTCGGCCTCCTGAGTGTTAAGATTACAGACGTGTGCCACCATGCCCAGCAAATAGATTTGTAAATTTTTTTTTTTTAATGTGGTACTAGGAATCAAACAGGGCCTTGTACTTGCCAGGCAGGTGTTGTGCCGCTGAATCATATACCTGATCCCTAGATTTGTAAAATTTAAAACCTAGAAAAAAGTGAAAGGAATTTTTGTTTGTTTGTTTTTATCTTTTTTGTGGGTTTTGTTTTGAGATAGGAATATTGATGCGTTCCCTAGGATGATCAACAGGCAAGCACTATACATGTACACCGTATCACTAGCCCAGGATGATATTTGGTACATGTATACATTGTGTAAAGTTCATGTAAGAATACTTTTTAATGTGCTGGTTTAGAGAAAAATTATGATTTTAAAAGTTTAGGATCACAGCCGAACATAATGGCATACTCCTGCAATCCCAGCATACTGGAAGGCTGAGGCTAGCAGTTCAGTCAGTTTGAGACCAAACTGGGTTACATAGTAAATTTAAGGCAGCCTGAACTACATAGTGATAATCTGTCTCAAAAACTGGAGAAGCTTGGCATGGTAGCCCATGCCTGTAATCCCAGCCCTTGGGAGGCAGAGGCAGGAGGCTGCCTGGGTTACAAAGTGAGTTTTCAAGGCCAGCCTCAATTGCATGATGAAACCTTGTAAGGCAAAGAAAAAAAAAGTGGGAGTCACATAGAGATAGTGATTGAAAAATATACTGAATATTAACAATTAATAAATTGTTTTGGTACTGAGATTGAGCTCACAACCTCACGCTTGCAGGCAAAAAGCATTGTATTTTTCAGTCATACCCTATGTATTTGTCATTGCCCTAACCCTAACCCTTCCTTATTGTCAGTGTCTTAATCTAAGTAGGCCTTCTATTTTGGGGGAGGCAATCTATTTTGGGGGAAGCTTTTATGCCATGACAGGTTTGAAATGTTTGCATGTCACGCATCTTGCAGCAATTCTGTATAGTCTTGTCTCATTTCCTCGAGCCTAGACTCACATTAAACTTTTCTTGGCAAGTATATTAAATGGTGTTCTATACTTGGCTTTGTATCTTATCAGGAGGCACATGTAATTTTACCCTGTTGGTTATGCTAAGTTTGATCACTTGGTTACATTTGGCTAATTTTTCTCCCTTAGAAAGGTAAATTTCTTCTTTGCATTTCATAAGTAATGTTTGAGGTGATTATTTGTGAGAGTAACTTGTTTCATAGCCGTGTTTTCTTAAGTGTTTTAGCTTCCACTTGGTGTTTGTAAATGTTGCTTTTTTTTATTCTAACATGCCTGCCTCATAAATTGACCAATTGTTCATAAAAAAGATCCTGCTCTCTTCCCTTTAAAAATATTACTTACAGATTATTTATTTACTACATCAGTTTTCTGTCATTCCTTTTACGACTCAAATCATCTCAAATGCATACTCTAGTCTGTTGTCTTTTTCAAAGACAGCATACTTTTGACTCCGAATCTTTGAGCACTTTGTAGTAAAGGTATTTTTCACCTTATGGATTTTGTCCTAGACTTGGATAGGTATATGTTTGTTTGTTTGTTTGTTTGTAGATAGGGTCTTATAGTGTAGTTTAGGCTAATCTCAAGCTTAAGGCAACCCTCCTGCCTCAGCCTCCCAAGTGTTGGGATTACAGTCATGTGCCTCTACATCTGGCTTGGATAGGTCATTTTTTGCAAGCCATTCTATTTGAAATTTTAATAGAGGATGGTGTTTATAAATCAAGATCTGAGTATTGTGTCTATTGCTACTAGGATATAATTTCTTCAGTTCTTTATATAGAATTAGGAAATAGATCTATCTGTTCAATCTATTGTTCAGTCAGATAACTCCAATTAAAATCCAACAGTTTTTCTAAATTTCTTCATTCATATTTGCATCATTTTTCTGTAGTAAACATGCAGTTTCTCATGACATTGATAGTAGCAGACACGTGTCTCCACTCAGCTACATCATAGCCAAAAGATTTCTTTGCAGCTCTTTTTGTCCTATTAAGACTATATAATGTACCACAGATTTTGTTTGTTTTGCTTTTTAATCTATTTATTTTTAACAAGATTTCAGTTGTAACATGCTCACCTCAACTTGCTCTTTTTGCCTTACCCTTCAAATGCTGGGGTTACAGGAAAGACCTCCATGCCTGGCTCAATTCTTTTTATCTAAATGATTGCTCTTTATATACTGTTAATTTCTATTTGTATTCCATTTATGATTTTTTTTTTTTTTTTGAGGCAGGGTCTTGCTGTGTAGTTGAGGCTGATGTTAAATTCACTCCATCTCCCAGGTGCTTGAGTCATAGGCGTTGCCACTATGCCTAGCTTGATTTTGTGGTTTTAATTTGCATTTCTCTGATGATATGTGATGTTTAGCATTTTCTCATATACTTGTTGGCTCCCCTTATAGGTTAAGAAATATTGGGAATTGAATCAAAGACCTTTGTACTAAGCGGCCTTAAACTCACTGTAAAGCAAGCCTAGGCTAGCCTTGAACTCCATGGCCGAGTGCTAGGATTACAAACATGTATCACCACACCCTGCGAAATATAAGGAAAAATGCCTGAGAATTCCAGAAAGATATTTTATTTTCCTTATTGTTAAATGTTGGATTAACTTTTCTCAAAAGTTTTGCCTAAAAAGTATTTTAGAGGTTAATTATAAGCTGCATGTGGTGGCATACTCCTGTAATCCCAGCACTGTTGAGGCTGAGGCAGGAGGTATCAGGGACCTGGCTAAGATCCCCAACTGCCTATATGAGGGGTACAGCAAAGGATAAAATAAGAAGTAGAGACAAATTTAGTAATGCATGATGGAGGGTTGGGAAGTCAGTGTCTCAGGACTGGCAAAGACCTCCAAATCAGCCACTCTTAATTGGATGTGTACAATGCAGTGGGTATAGACAACCATAGGAGGGCCTAGCAGAAGATTCCAGCTTGGTGGAGTCATCCAAGTTGTTGGAAGATTCAGAGGTCAATGACACTGCAGGCAGTGGGGTAATCCTATAATCTCAAAAGGGCAGAGGTGGTCTTATGCTAAAAAGAATCTTACTGGAGAGTGTTTTTTTTGTTTTTGTTTTAATAGTCAGTTTAATTTTAGTCGATGGGGAGAGGATGGCTTATCCCAAGAGTTAATGAGAAATCTCAAAAGGTTGATAGCATAATCCCAAATCTCTATGTGTCCCTTTGGGAAGTACGGAAAATTAGCCATTGTAAATTTGTGGTCCCCAACAAGGAGGATCGTTGCAAGTTCAAGACCAGGCTAAGCTGCAAAGTGAGCCCAAGGCCAGTCTGAACTGCATAGTGAGACATTGTCTCCAAAAAACAAATGAGTGAATAAATAAATTTAGTTATATGGGCTGGGGATTTAGCTCAGTGAGTAAGCACCCACCTGGCAAATGCAAGGTCGTGAGTTCAAGCCTGGCACAGAAATAAATAAAGTTAGTAATAAAGAATAATAAAATATAAAAAGTTATTTATAGGATGTTTACGTTGCTTAAATTCTACTTGGAGCTGGAGATACAGCTTTGTGGTAGAACAACTGCATAGCATGCATGAAGAAGTTCTATCTTGAAATATTTGAATTTATTTCAAAGGCATGCAACTATATATATACCATGATCTCTTTCACCTTATCTGGTGAAAATTTTTAAGAACTGTATATCAACCTATGTCTATTAAATACAGTTTTATTGTTTGTAAAACCAAGTTAATGAAGATACTCTCCAAAAATAATAGCTTGCAAACTCATGCGATGGGTTATTCACTTAAGAAAGCAGATATTCTGGGTTTCTAAATGATATTTCATGTCATCCATTCTTTCTCTTTTTCTTTTCTGTCTTTATTTTTGAGATACAAACTAGATTAGTGAGAATGAAACATTAAGAGACCAAGTACCCAAACTACAACCTAGAACCCACTTATTTATGGCAGAATGCCAACACTGTCCTGTGTGCACTGTCCCTCAGGGCCCAGCCTCTGGGGCTATACTGGGTGACTTGGCTCAAGTTCTGACAGAGATGGTTGTGTGTGCCCGCTGTGATATGCATTGTCATAGGCTCGACCCCACTGGGCTAGACAATCATTTCATGCTGGCCTGAACTCACTACTGTGTAGCCTCGCCTGGCCTTGAATTTACAGGTACCTCTTGCCTCAGCTTCCCTCTTGAGTGCTGAAATTATAGTCATGTTCCATGCCCAGCAGTAGATTTTTAAAATTTCTTTTGTGGTTCTTTGTTATTTCAGTTGTCTGCTCCAAAGGTAGCATATTGGAGTTGTGTTTTATTTTTTATTTTTTTACTCAAGTTGAATCAATAGTTCTATCTATATGTTTTGCTGACGAGAATTTTACTTTTGCTAAAAAAAGGTCAGTAAACATTGACAAGTTTGTATTTTGGCATATGCCATTCTAAAGTAACTGATTCTTGTTTGTTTATGTGATAGGTTCCCTGCGGGGCTTCTGAGTCATCAAAAATTAAACCCTTGTGTGGCTTTATTACTTTTCAATTCACTTTAATTATTTGTGAACTGGAACTGCTTGAATTCTCTTACGGTAGTTTAACAGAGCACTTTAAATAGTAAATTGTTCTAGTAAGAGGTCTTTTGTTTTCTAGCTGCACTCAAATTTTGTTTTGTTTTGCTTTGTTTTCTGTGATGTGTCTTCTGTGCTTTCCTTTGCATTTGTCTTATTTGGTGTTATTAATCCACTTTGCTGGGACAGAATGCCCAACACCCGTAACTTAATTTGGGCCACAGTTTCAGGGCATTCAGTCCATGATCTGCTGGCTCCAAGGCAAAACAACATGGTAGGAGGGGTGTGGCAAAGCAGAGCTGCTTAAGGAGCAGAACAGGGAATCAGTGCCAAAGAGGAAGGGCCAGAGAGCCTGTATAACACCAGAGGTGTGCTTTTTGTCATCTCCAGGCAGCTCCGAAAACCAATCAAATTAGCACAGTTAAGTTTAATTTAGCACCGTAAGTTAAGCACCATATTTGGGGTTCTCAGAGTTTATTTGATGTATAGTTTTTCTCATTTTTTTAAAAAACAATTCAACCATTATCATGTCTTGATACTTATTTCTCATGTTTTTCTCATTTCTCTCATATCCTCAACAGTGTTCAATAGTTTTTTTGGTAGGTTACTTTTCTCTGCCCAAATTTCTGTAATCAATGCACATTGTCCACATTTTCTTTTATATCTTTCAGTATACTGATCCTAAGTGTTTTCGTTTTTTTCTTTTTTGATATTGGGAATTGAACTCTGACCTCACAGCTATATTCTTGTCACTGAACTGTTTAAAGTCCCTTTCAGATAGTTCTAACATTTAGGCCACTTGTAGCTCTGATTCTGTTTACTACTTTTTTTTTGGTACCGGGGCTCAAACTCACAACTGCGCGTTTGCAAGGCAGGCGCTTATGCCCCTGAGCAGAATCCCCAGGCCTTCTGTTTACTTCTTGACAGTAGGTTCCCCCTTCCCTTTGCTACCCCGCTTTGGTTTTGATTGAATGTTGGACATTGTGTAGAATAGGCTATGAAGTAAATTATATTTATGCCCAGAAATACATGTATCCCTTTTGTTAGGCTGTTTGAAGAACTGAATCAATTTTAATCTGGTTGAATGGAGTTCCTATATTTGCTTTTCTGTGTGTGTCTGTGTGTATATACCCCATCAGTCTGTTGTCATAAAAATTATTTCAAAGTGAGTTGCAGTTGTTTGTATACTTCACCCCTAACCACATTACCAATGTCATTGTTTAAGAGCTTAATATTAAATTACAGGTTTTTGGAAGGTATACCATGTGTAGGGAAATGTTGATATCGTAATTACGTTATTTTATGCATTTTAGTACACACTTATGGGCTCATATTCTTTTTTAAATGTAGATAGTGCATCTTAACATTTTTTTAAAAAATCACTTACTCTTTCTCCTCACTTCATCTGTTGGTCCCCTTCCTTTTTGAAAAACTTCATCTCTGTTTCCTACTACTTTTTATTAATTCATTTATATTTTGGGTTTCTAAAATAAGAGACAGACTACAATATTTAACCTTGTGTGTCTGATTTATTTCACTTAACATGGTTTCAAGTGCATCCATTTTCCTACAAATGCATCATTTATACTTCATTGCGGCAGAGTTATACTCCACTCTACCATGTTTTCTTTATTCATTCATCTGTTTTGGATAAGTAGGTCACTTGCAAGAGATCTTTAATCATCGGAGTGCATAAATCACTGTAATATGATGTCTTTAACTCTTTTGGGAGAATACCTAGAAGTGAAATAGGGTTAAATGTAATTTCTAGTTTTAGCTTTTTTGAGAAATCTCTGTAATGATTTCCATAGTGGTGCTAGTTTACATTCTCACCAGCAGCGTAGAAGGATTCTTTCCCTTATAGTCTCACCAGCATTTTATTTATTTATTTATTTATTTATTTATTTATTTATTTATTTTTGAAATAAGTTCTTGCAATGTACTCTAGACTGGGCTTGAACTCACTTACTATGTAAGTCAGGCTGTCCTGCCCAGTTATTAGTTGATGTCTTGATGATAGTCATTCTTTTTGAAGTAATATGGAATCTCAATGTTGTTTTAATTTGCATTTCTCTAATGGCCAGAGATGCTAAACATTTTTTCATGTATTTATTGACCATTTGTACTTTTTCTGAGTAGTGTCTAATTTTGTGATTTATTGGGGTGGGCACTCATTTTTTGAGTTATTTATGTAGTTTAGATATTAATTCTGTCTGACAAAACCTGATAAAAAAAAACTTTTTCCATTCTGTAGGTTGTCTCTTCTGAGGTCATATTCTTATCAAGGTGTAGAACATGGCCTAGAGATGTGCCTTGGTGGTAGCTAAGCAGTGGAGAACTTTTCTAGGCTATGCAAAGCCTTGGATTCAGACACAGAGACAGATAGACGGAGACAAGCAATGGCAGGGGCAGAGACAGAGACAGGATGTTACCCATCATCCCAGAAAGTTCCTTTAGGCCTCTTTTAAGTCAGTCCCAACCATCATATTACCCCGACTGGGTCAACCATTCTAGTAATTTTTTTTTTAAACAGATGGATTAGTTTTGCCTAAACTTCATATAAATATACAGTATGTGTGTACTTTTTTTGTTTTTTTTTTTTTATTTTTCTTTTTTGAGAGAGGGTCTCGCTGTGATAGTTCAGGCTGGTCTTGAACTAACAGTGTAACTAGGCTGGCCTCAAATGTATGGTGATCTTCTTGCCTCAGTCCCCTGAGTGCTGGGATTATAGCTGTATATATTCTTTATTTATTTTTCAAATCCATTTTATTCAAACAAAAAGAAAGAAAAAAGACGAAAAAACTACTGCAAAATTTTAAAGTACAGCCATCAGGAGGTAACAATGGTACATACATTGTACATTGTCATCACCAAATCATTCACCCAGAGTTCAAGACATCTGCCTTCAATTGTCTGAACAATACCAGTACAAATCTTTCACTTCAGCAAACTCAAGAGAAATCAGTAGCATAACTATTTTCCTTTTCCCCGCAGCCCCTCCAGCATTTGTTATTGGTTGATTTCTTGGTACTAGCCATTCTTTCTGGGGTGAAGTGGAACCTCAGTGTTGTTTTAATTTGGATTTCTCAAATGACCAATGAGGTTGACCATTTTTTTACATATTTATTTGCTGTTTGTGTTTCTTCATCTGAGAAGTATGTGTTGATCACAGATGCCCATTTTTGGATTGGGTCTTTAAATCTGGGAGGACTGATTTTTTTTTTTTTTTTTGAGTTCTTTATTTGTTTTTGATAGTAATTCTTTGTCTGAGGAACAGCTGGCAAACATTTGATCCCAGGTTGCAGGTTTTCTCTTTACTCTGTGGTTTCTCTTGCTGTGCAAAAGCTTTTCAGTAGAGTGAGATCCCAGTTGTTGATTCTTTGTGATAGTTCCTGTGTAATCTAGGTTTTGTTTATAAAGTCTTTGCCTTACACCAGTGTCTTCAACAGTTTTACCTACTCTTTCAGCAAGTTTAATATTTTTTTAATATTAAGATCTTTGATCCATTATGATTTTAGTTCAGTATGAACATAGTGAAGGGATGGGTTGTTTCAATCTTCAGCAGTGTAGAGCCAGTTTTTCCAACACCATTTATTAAAGAGGCTATCTTTCTACCAGTGAATGTGTTTGGCACCTTTGTCAATGATGAGGTGGCTTACTATGTCTAAAGTTGTTTCTCCATCTTCTAATCTGTTTCATTGGTCTACGTATCTGTTTTTTTTTTTTTTTATTAAACCACTGTTTTTATTATAGTAACTTTAAAGTATAACTTCAAGTCAGGAATTGTGATGCCACCTGCCTTGTCTTTATTGCCCAGGAGGGCCTTTACTATTCTAGATTTCATCTGGTTCCAGATGAATTTTAGGATTGTTTTCTGTACTTTTTTTTTTTTTTTGTACTGGAGATCGAACTCGCTATCTCGTACTTGCCAGGTAGGCACTTATGCTGCTGAGCTAAATCTCCAGCCCTGTTTTCTCTACTTCTGTGAGATATGCTATTGGAATTTTGATTGGGATTGCACTGAATCTGTATAACAGTTTTGAAAGTATAGCCATTTTCATTATATTGGTTCTTCTTACCCAAGAGCACAGGATATCTCTCCACTTTCTAACATCCTTGTCAATCTCCTTTTTCAGAGTACTATAGTTTGCAATGTAGAGGTCTTTTATATCCTTTGTTAGATTGATTCCTAGGTATTTCATTTTTTTGGATGCTATTGTAAAAAATACCATTTCCTTGATTTCTCTCTTAGTTTGTTATTCATGTACAAGATGGCTATTGATTTTTGAGTGTTGATTTTGTAATCAGCTATGTTACTGAATTTGCTTATTAAATCTAGAAGTCTTTTGTTGAAGTTTTCAGGGTCTTTTAAGTAGAGTATGATGTTATCTGCAAATAATGATAGTTTAATTTCTTCCTTTCCTATCTTTATTCTTTTTATATCTTTCTCTTGTCTAATCGCCCCTGCTAGAGTTTTCAGGGCTGTGTTGAATAAGAGTGGAGACAGTGGGCATCCTTGTCTTGTTTCTGATTCTAGGGTGAAAGCTTTTGATTTTTTCCATTTAGTATGATGTTGGCTGTTGGTTTGTCATAGATGGCTTTTATCAGATTGAGATAAAGATCATCTATTCCAATTTTCTGAGAGTTTTTATCATGAATGGGTGCTGAAATTTGTCAATAGCTTTGTCTGTATCTGTTGATGATCATATGATTTTTGTTCTTGGCTCTGTTAATACAGTATATTACATTTGTGGATTTACATGTGTTAAATCATCCCTGCACCCCTGGGATGAATTCCACTTGATGGCATGTTGTATAATCTTTTTGACAATTTCCTGCAGTCTGTTTGCCAGAATCTTACTGAGAAGTTTTGCATTGATGTTCATTAGGGAGATTGACCTGCAATTCTCTTTTCTTAGCTGGGTCGTTCTCTGGTTTTTAATCAGAATAATGCTTGCTTCCAGGAATGAATTCGGGAATATTGTTTCCCTTCAATTTATTTCTTTTTTTAACTTTTTTTTTTTTATCGGTACCAGGGATCAAACTCAACGACTGTGCGCTTGCAAGGCAGGCGCTTATGTTGCTGAGCTAAATCCCCAGCCCCTTCCCTTTCAATTTCATTAAAGAGTTTGAGAAGTAGTGGTGTGAAGTCTTCACTAAATTTTTTGTAGAATTTAACAGTGAACCCATCAGGGCCTGGGCTTTTCTTTGTTGACAGGTTTTTAATTACATCTTCAGTTTCATTTATTGAAACTGGTTTATTTAGAATTTTTATATCTTCTTGATTCAGCTTTGGTAATTTATATATATCTAGGAGTCTGTCCATTTCTTATGTGTTTTCTATCTTTTTTTTTTTTTTTTTTTTTTTTTGAGACAGTTTGCTATACAGTTTGGGCTGGTCTTGGGCTCACATTGTAACCCAGGCTGGTCTTGAATTTGAAACAATCCTCCTGCCTCAGCTTCCCCAGTTCTGGGATTACAGGCATGAGCCACCACGCCTGGTTTGTTTTCTGTCTTATTAGAATACAAGTTTTCAAAGTATACATAGGTGATTTTCTAGGTTTCTGCCTGGTCTGTTTTGATTTTGCTCTTTTCATTCTTAATTGCATGGACTTGAGTCTTTTCTTTCCTTTTTTTGATAAGATGGGCTAAATGTTTATTTGATCTTTTAAGAACCAGCTCTTTGATACATTGATTCTCTTTTATTAGTTTTTTTAGTCTCCAGTGTATTAATTTCTGCTCTGATCTTTATAATTTCCTCCCTTATATGAGCTTTTGGTTTAGCCTGCTCTTCTTTTTCTAGAAGCTTGAGGTTCAACAGTATGTTATTATGCACTTTCTCTGTTTTCCTGGTATGGCTATTTACTACCATAAATTTCTCTTAAGATGCTTTCATTGTGTCCCACAAGTTCCGGTATGTTGTATTGTCTTCATCATTCAACTGTAAGAACTGTCTAATTTCTTTAATTTCTTCTTTGAACCATTGGTTGTTCAATAGGGTGCTATTTAGTTTCCATTGTTTATGAAGTTCTTGTGGTTCCTTTGGCAGGATTTCCAATTTCATTGCACTGTGGTCTGATAGTATGCATGGGATAATTTCAGTTCCTTTACATTTACTTAAGCATGTTCTGTAAGCCAATATATGGTCTGTTTTGCAGAATGTCCCATGTGCATCTTAGAAGAATGTGCATTGTGATGTGGAGTGGAATAACTTATAGACATCTGTTAAGTCCATTTGCTCAGAAGTTTGATTTAGTTTTAATTTTTCATTATTGAATTTTTTGTCTAGTTGATCTGTCTTTTTGTGACAGTGGAGTATTGAGGCCAATACCATTGTATCAGAGCTTATAGGATTTTTTGTGTCCATTAGTGATTGTTTTATATAGCTGAGTGCACTGGTATTTGTTGCATATATATTTATGATATCACTTCCTCTTGGACTGTTCTTTATCTCTCTGATTCATTCTCGTTTCTTTCATTTACCTCTACTTGCAGACATTTTTCAAATTCTTCTCTGTAGCTTAGGTTTTCCTACTGAAGTTCGTATCTTCATGGCTGTTACTGATTTAGCCTCTGCAGTTGAATGTTATCGTGTGCTAAGTGTCTAGCATGGAACCTACTATCCTGCTAAATATCATGTGTCTGATCAAACTTGGCTTGAAATTCACTTTGTCTACAAATAAAATAGCTATCCCTGCTTTTTTCTGGATTCCTGTTGCATGGAGTATTGTTTTCCATCCTTTGACTTTCAGTCTATGAATTTCTTTTTTTTTTTTTTTTTTTTGTCTTTTTCGTTTTTATCGGTACCAGGGATCGAACTCACAGCTGCCTGCTTGCAAGGCAGGCGCTTATGCCGCTGAGCTAAACCCCCAGCCCCATGAATTTCTTTTTTGAATTAAATGTGTTTCAGCATATTATTAGATCTTGCTTCTTGATCCATTTTGCCAGTCTGTGTCTTTTGACTGGTGAATTAAGATCATTAATGTTAGTGGTTAAAACTGGTATGTATTGACTTACCCTTTGTATTTCCCTATTGTCCCCGCTCTCCTTTTTTTCCTCCCCTCTAATTGTTTGCTATGCCCTGGTGGATTCCTTCTGTTAGGGTTCGTGGAGCTGTAGTCCTTACCTCTTTCTAGAATGTCCTTCAGAACGTTTTGGAATGCTGGTTTGGTGTTCATAAATTTCCTCAGATGTTGTTTGTCATGAAAGTATCTTATTTCTCCATTAATTTTAGAAGATAGTCTTGTGGGATGCATCAATCTGAGTTGCAAGTTGTTTTCCTTTATAACTTGGATTACTTTACTCCAAGCTCTCCTTGGTTTGAGAGTTTGTGCTGGGAAGGCAGCGTAATTCTGATGGGCTTTCTTTTGTAGGTAATTTGTTGCTTTTCCCTAAAGGTTTTTAGAATGCTGTTCTTGTGTTGAATTTGTGGAATCTTGGCTGATACGCCTGACTGTAAATTTTTTTGTTTTTGATCCTTGCTAAACGGAGTTCTATATGCCTTACTTATTTGTATGTCAAATTCTTTTTTCTCTGCGAAAAAAAAAAGTTTCCTGTCACAATGTCTGTGAATATGTTTTTAATGTCATTTGTGGTACCTCGTGCTTGTTCATTGACTCCAGTTAATCTTAAATTATTCTTTTTTGTTTCCTCTAGCAGGTGCTGAATTGATTTCTCATGGTCCCTTGCTAGTTTTCAGAAACCTTCCTTTTCCTGGTTGCTAACTGCAAGCCTGTCTTCAATATCTGAGATCCTATTCTCATATTAGCCCAATCTGTGAAGTTTTTATTCTCCTGGATATGTTCTTGAATCTGCTTTATGGATTTATCGAACTCATGACCTAGCACCTGCCAGGCAGGCACTTATGCCACTGAGCTAAATCCTCGGCTGTGTTGTGCTTCTATAATTTGCTTAAGCGCATCTATTTTTTTTTTGTCTGTGTCTGCTCTGACATCACTAAGCATGGTGTGTATTGTATTTTGGTAATCTCTGTAGTTTATTATTTCTGATTTCATTTTTTCCTGAGCCTCATTCAGTTGCTTTGTTGTTACCACTTTGGAGGGATCTGGAGAGGGGCTTTCGGATTGTCCCACCTCATTGCCCCCTGGGTTTGCCTTTGGCGAACTGGATGTGTAGGGTTGCATCTTATTTAAGTATCTTCTCATTTCTTTTTTAGTTTAATTCCTCAGGTGATGCTTGTAAGCTGGCTATGGTGAGTTGCTTTATTGGCGATAATTAGGACACTTAAGTGATGATTACTTCTCTGAAGTGTAGCTATTGGAAGATCTTACCTCTTCAAATTGTTGGATATGAGAAGTTGCTGCTCGTTTGGCCTAGTCCCTGGTTCTTGGGCATTGTGCCACAGTTTTTTCTGTGACACTTAGTTAATCTCAGTCCAGGATTACCAGGGCCAACAGCTGCTTAGAACAGTTGTGTCAGTTTTGGCTGCAATGGTACCAAGAGCATCAAACACAGTTTATAAAACAATAAACTGAGCTAGCCTTTAATTTGCAACTTTTTTGGGAGGAGTACCAAGGATCAAACTCATGAGCTTGCACTTTTAATTTGTAACTTTTAACCATATGAACTAGATGTGTGATTATATAACAAAATGTAAAACCACCGAGATAATTATATGCAATATGTACCTCTGTTGTGTCAATTTTGTCCTTGGGGTTAAAATTTAAAATGGATTAAGTAGATAATAGAGAAGTGGAAAAAGAGAAAGAGATTACAATAAGGTTGGAAGACAAAGATGGGTCCTGCCAAATTGGGGAAACTGGTGCAGAAGATTGAAAGAAAAGAGAAGTGGAAGAGACAAAAAGAACAACTGAACAGAACCACACCATAAAGAGGTTAGGAACCACTCTCACACATAAAAAAAAAGAAAAGGAAAGAGAAATAAAAAACTAAAACAGAACAAAACAAACAAGAAAAACAGAAAAACAGAAACAAATAGTCCCCTTCCAGGATTCTCTCTGGGTTCACTGGAGACAGCCTGTGGAGACAGAGTCCCAAGTCCTGCCCCTGTATCCCAGCAAGCCAGCTGTTGCTTTGCGGCAGAGTAGAAGATGACCTTAGCAGGCCTGCTCTGAGCCCAGACTCATTGGTCTCGATGCAGTCTAAGCAGTTTCCACAGGTCTGGCCCCGCCAGGAGCTGCTGGAGGAAGCCGGCAGCACTTCTGGTTCCCGGCTTATCTGGCCTGACTCCAAATGGCTCCTGGCCAGTCACTGTGTCCTGTGGGAGGACTGAGTCCTCTGCACTCAGCACCAGCCAGTGCAGTCTTCCAGATCCACCACTCCCGTCCACTATGCGTGTCTCTGCAGAGGCCTCTGGGGTGACCAGCCACCCCCATCCGTGGCCATGTGCCTCCAGGTTCAAACAGCTCCTCTGCCACAGTGAGTCTGCTCCTGGCGAAGGCACAGCCAGCTACTCAAGGCTTTATCCAAGTTTTTCTTTATATACTCTCTGTGGGCTTCAGTTCACACCTGAGATTCTTCCTGGGTCGAGGGGACCCAGTCCCTTCCTTCTTGTCTTCCTCACGATGCTATATTCCAGTGTCTCTGTATATACTCTTGTATAAGTCTTTTTTCTTGTTTCTGGGAACCCAATTCATGGCCTCACGCTTGCCAGGCAGGTGCTTATGACATTGAGCTAAGTCTCTGACCCAAGACTCTTTTCATGTTTATGAAATTGACCCATGTGGTTGCACATATCATTGACTGTACTTGTTTATGGCAAACTGTCATTCCATTGATTTGGTTATGAATGTACTCCTACATTTTCGACTTTTGATGTTGTTTGACTACAGGTTACGGTTTTATGAATAAAGATAAGAACATTCCTATAGAAGTTTTATGTTGGACATATGCTTTGATTTATCTTAGATAAATACATAGGAGTATGAGTATTGGGTCATAAAATATATTTAGCTTTATAAGCATTTGCCATTCTTCCCAAAGTAGTTCTTTTGTTTTACTTTCCTGCTAATAGTGTATGGGAATATTACAGTTTCAAGGAATCTGTCCATTTCTTCTATGTTGCCAGCTTTACATAAAGTTGATGATGTTGGTAATGTTTCTGTATAATGTCTGTAGCAGGTATGTCTGACTGGAAGCCCATGCTGCATATAGCCCTGTATAGTTAGTCATGCAGCCCCACAATACTGTAAACTAGCTTTATTGTGATTTTTGTTGACATTTTTAATGACTCATTAGGAGATATTAAAGCATAGACTGTGTAGACAACAAAGGAATGTTTTGTGTGTGGCAGGGTTCAGCATGGTACTAACTTTGCCACCCACCCTCCACACTCAGGCAAATCAAACCCACGTGTATCAGATATCACACATATTTGTGTGACTGAATAACACACAGCAGTTATCAGTAATAGTGTTTTAGGTTATGTCATCTGTCTGTGAAGACAAATTTTTGTTAAACAGTCATATAAGTTCTCTTAATTACTAAATTTGAGCTAGTTGTTATTTCATAAAATTCAGTAATTTTAAATATTTAAAAATAAAGGAAATTTTGTTACATATATATATTAACTACTGTATATTATGTATTTTATTTGTGGCCCTATGCAATCCTCTTTACTCAGTGCAGCTCAGGCAAGCCCAAAAGTTGGATACCCATGGTCTGCTATCTAGAGTGATAATTTTCCCTGTTGCATTTCCTGGCATTGTCTTTCAAAGTTTAAATGTGTTGCAAAGGTCTCTAGCTTTTGGTTTCTAAATTTTTCTGTTCTTGTTTTCTTTTTTTTTTTTTTAATTTTATTTAAGGAGAAAAAGGAAAAAAAAAAACCAGAACAAGGGTACAAGTAATACAGAATTTCAGAAAAAATAAACAGTAGGAAATCACGAGTTAATAGATTACATATTGTCATCTTAGAAATAGTTGTTCAAGTTACAAAATTAAAGCATATAAAGTGGACTTTCAAACAGTGAGACTGCAAACAGTTCTGTTCAGTGATCCAACAAAACTCACTAATATGGTTATCTATCTTATACTCTTTAGAGCACTTTCTTTTCCTCTCTTTTGTGCAATGACAATTACATATTTTGGGTTTTATTACTCCCACGGTTTTTATTACTTTTTTTGTAGAGAGTAAAACCAAATGTGACATAACAGGACAGAGTCAGTCAAATCAAAAGGATGGACATAATAGATAATGTAAAAACAAAATACTAGGTGATCAACAATGGTTACCATACTGCCTCTTGCTATCTTAAAAAGAATTGCCTATATCATCAGTTATAATAAAATTGAACAAAACAGTAAAGAATAAAACCAAAACATTGGAGACATTACAGGACTTTAAAAGAAGATAATAGTCAACCGGAATGGGCATCATAATGAATCTAGTCTTCACAGTTGTTGCCTATACTTTCGAACTTGGTACTATCAAGCAAAGCAGAATAGAGGAAAATCAATCAAAGCAAGATGGTGAGGGCTATACAGGATTTCAAATCAAGTTAATAGGAAATCAAAGTGGGTTGCTATAATGTATCCTATTTTTTATTTTTCCCTTAATTAAAAAGATAAAAATAAAAATAAATAATTTTTAAAAAGGAGACTGAGATAAAAGAGGGCATAACAACAAAACAGCGCAGGTCAAAGCATAACCATTTAAGCAAAATAGTGTTTCACCACAAGATAGCCTGACATAAAAGTAGTTACCATAGTGTCTCTTTCCTTGAAATCTTTGAGTGTAACTTCGTATACTGTAGCACCAAACATATCAAGACAATGTAGAACCATTCAAGGGAATGACAGTATTCCAGGGTATTTAGAACCAACTATCAGAAAATGAACAAACGGTTTCTGTATAATCTCTTGGTCTATAAAAGTTTTTGTTTATATTATCACATATAATAAAATCCAATAAGATACAACCTGTTGAGACCGATGGAGACAGAAGAATAAAAGCTTGATGGGACTTCAAAACAAGATGATACTAAATCAGCACTAGCTATTATGATGTCTTCTTTTCTCCAAAATAGCTCTCCATACCATCTAACCTTCTCTGCCTCATTTCTGTTGAGCTCTTTTTCTGTCGTTGTCAGTTTGTCTTCTTCATTTCGCTTTCTGCTCCATTCATTGTGGCCTCTCTGCCACTGTTTCTGGAATCTTGGTATTTTTCTTTTTTAGAATATCATGCAGTATTCTCTGTAGAGTTGAATTGGTGGTTGCAAATTCCACCTAGTTCCTCTTTATCCAGGAAGCACCTTGTTTTTCCATCAATTTCTAGGGACAGTTGTGCAGGATATATCAATCTTGGCTGGAGGTTATTATCTTTCAAAGCTTGAATTATTTCCCCCCCACACTCTTCGTGATTTGATGGTTTGTGCCGAGAAGTCTGCTGTAATTCTGATGGATGTTCCCTTGTAAGTGATCTGTTTCTTGTCTCTTACAGCTTTTAATATTCTGTTCTTATATTGGATTTCTGGAATTTTGATTATTATATGCCTGGGTGTAGCTCTGTTTGGGTTGTAGGTGGCTGGATCCTGTATGCCTCATACATCTGAGTATCTTTACCTTTTGCTAGACTAGGGAAATTCTCCTGGATTATTTCTGTGAATAGCTTTTGTAGTTCATTTGTTTGTATCTCTACTTCTTCTTTTACGTTCTTAATTCTTAAGTTATAGATCCTCTTATCATCTAGCCTTTGTATTATTGCTGTTTGTTTTCTTGTTATTTTTAAGAAGTTTTTCATTTCATGCTCCCATATTACAAATCTGCCCTCCAGTTCAGATAATCTATCCTTAGTTTCTTTCAAACTGTTATGCCAGCTTTCAGTAGAGTTTTTAGTTTCCTGGTACTCTCTTTGAACCTGCTTCACGTATTCTATGTTTTCTCTATTTTCTCCATCAAACAATTCTCCCCTTTTTTTCTATTCTTCCATTCCACCATCTGTTTTTTTCTTGGGTGGTGCTTAGGATTTCTCTAAGTATTCTACTTATCTCTTGCTTTACTTTGTTAAATACTTCACTTTCGAACTCATCTATGAAGCTTTGGAGATATCGCTTTATGTCTATTGGTGCCGTGTCTGATATTGCATGTTTTCTGTCCTCATTCTCCTTTGCATTTACCTTTCCTGGATCAGTGTTCTCAGGACTTTCTTGTTGCTCCCTCTTCCCATACTTTTTGTTCCTTCCATACAAGCATATATAGGAGGCCCAGTTTTTTTGTTTGTCGGTTACAGTTTATTTGAATTGCACTGGCTAGGTGTTCCCGCACACTGCAGTGTACTAGGGAGAGACAGACCTGGGCAGCCCCTGCTGGGCCCACCCCTCCAGGTCAGCCTACTGAAGGCTTCACTGCTAAGGTGCACCTCCGGGCACTGAGACCTGGTTTGGGCTAGCCTACTGCGTCTTAGTCTGCGGCGTCACCGAAGCCAAGCACTCCGCACCAATCATGCTTGAGAGAGGAATATGCGACTAAAGTCACTGCAGCGTCCTGTTCCAGCTAGTCTGCCCGGTCCCAAAATGTTCTCTGTTGGAGCCTCCTAGTCTATGGAAGGGTCCGCGTTCCTCTCACTCACCGCAGGTTGATGTAGGGCTCCCAGCCAGCCCGGCTCTCACCTCCGTTTGCTTCGCCGATTCCTGCTCTCAGAGCTTTTGCGTCTCTCTACCTGCCCTGAAGATTTGGACGCAGCAGCAGTGGCGGCAGGAAATTCAAATCCCAGCTTCCAGAGGTGCAGGTTCCAGCTTCCATGCTGAGATTTTATCTGTATTGGGTATAGCACCGGGATTGCATTTCCAGTTGGTTTCTCTCAGCTTAGTTCATTTCTGGGTTGGCAGGGTATATCTCCCCTTGCTTAGGACTCCTCACGCTGTACCATTCCTGGATTCTAAGCTGGATATCTCAGAGATCCTTCGTAGCTGCTGTTATCTATCCGCCATGTTCTCCTGGAAGTCCTGTTCTTGTTTTCTATTTCATTATTTTCTGTTCTTTATTATTTCTTTCCAAGTACTTTGAGTTTTTTGACTGGGTTTCTCTGCTTCGGCACTGTTGACATTTTAGGCCAGATAATTCTTTGCAGAGGTGTCTTGATCCCCATTGGTTAATAATAGCAGCCCTCCATTCCTTATGTACAGCAATTGAAAATGTTTCTGGACATTGTCAAATGCCTCCAGAGGGCCAAAACATCACTCTTGGATGGAGTATCACTGTGTTGACATGAGCTTTTTTTTTTTTTAAATTTATCTTTTATTAGTACATGTTTGCATTATGTGATGTTTACATTTATTGTGGAGAGATCATAACCCGTCTTAATTCTTTTGTTTCCTACCCTTGCCATCTCTCCCTGCTCCTTCCAACTCTTGGTCCCTTCCCCTTTGCAAAAACTCTAGTTCCTTTTTTTATTTTCTTTCTTTTTTTTTATCCCCTTTTTTCCTCTCCCCCTCCTCTTCCAATCTCTCTACTTGTTAAAGCTACGTATTTGTTTCTTTTCAAACACTATTTTGTATCTTTTTTTTTTCTTGTACTGGGGATTGCACTCATGATCTCACACTTACCAGGGCAAGCACTTGAGCCAACTGAGCTAAATCCTGGCCCATGTGTCTCACTATGTTTAATGTATGTTTATTACCATTTAGTTACAAGTGTTTCTTATTTTGTGATTTCTCCTTTGACTTATGGGTTATCAAAAAATGTATAAATTCCAGATACTTGGTGTCCACATGTAAATATTTGATTAATCACCTCTAATTTAATTCCACTGGGCCAGAACACATACTCTGTTAAGATTCTAGTCTTATGAAATCTATTAAAAATCTACTCACCCATTTGGGTTTTTTGTGCCAGCACATATTGTCTTGTGAAATAAACTGTACACCTGAAGAGAACAGTATTTTGCTGTGTTGGGAGGTAGTGTTCTGTTGGGTCATTTAGTGTCATTTAGATTAGGAGACTGAGATTGTTATCTTTACTGATTTTTTTTTTTTTGCCCTTTAGGGGGTGTGGTAAAGCCTCAAACTGTGATTGTGTGATTGTCTGTTTCTTCCCACTTTTTTGTACTAGGAATAGAACTCAGGAGTTTGCACTTGCCAAGCAGGCACTGTGTGTTTCCTCCTTTAATTATGTGGGGTTTTGTTTCATTTTGAAACCTTTATTAGGCACATACACATATACAGTATGATTGTTAAACCTTCCCAATAAATTGACCCTTTTAGCATGAGGAAATGTTACTGATAAACTGCACCTTTTTATGTTTTTTTTTTCTCCATTCTAAGTTTTTTCACACATTTAACCTATATGTGTCTTTAAAATTTGTTGAGCACAATTCCTTTTTTTTTTTTTTTTTTTTTTTTTTGGCCAGGAATTAAACCTATGACCTCGCGTTTGCCAAGCAGTACACTTAGGCCAATGAGCTAAGCCTCCAGTCTGAGCACAATTGTTTATATGTTGTAGAAAGATGTCCTTTGTCTGAGGAAAAATTAGCTAAAGTTTTTCCCACTCTGTGTGTTATCTTTTCATTCTGTTGGTGATTTCTTTTGTTGTACAAAAGCTTTTTAATAAAATCCCAGTTGTTTATTCTTTGAAGTATTTCCCACACAGTCTGGGTTTTGTTCATGAACTCTGTACCTACACCTATGTGTTCAAGATTTCTACCTACTTACTCTAATAGTCAATTTAGTTTTTATGTTTTAATATTTAGATCTTAGATCTAGTTTGATTTTAGTGCATGGCTCTGTCAGACATGGGTCTAGTTTTAATCTTAGGCATGTAGAGAGCCAGTTTCTCCAGCACTGTATAGTAAGGAGACTGTCTTTCTTCCAGTGAACATGTTTGGCCCCTTTGTCAGAGATAAGGTGGCTGACTGTGTATGTGGTTGTGTCTGCATCTTCTAATCTGTTCCACTGGTCCTCAGGTCTGGTTTTTTTGGTTTTTGTTTTCTTTTGTCAGTATCATGCTGATTTTATCCCAGTAGCTTTGTAGTATTATTTCAAGTCAAGGATTGTGAAGAAATCAGATTCCCCGCCCCCAAATTCAAAGACCCAATCAAAAAATGAGATGAATACACACTTGTCAGATGAAGAAATACAAACAGAAAATAAATACGTGAAAAAAAATTCAGCGTCACTGGTCATTTGAGAGATGCAAATTAAAACAACACTGAGATTCTATCTCACCCTAGAAAGAATGGCTATCCTCAAGAAATCAACATATATCAAATACTGGAGGGGCTGTGGGGAAAAAAGAACTATTCGCCACTGTTGGTAGGAGTGTAGACTGGTACAACCACTGTGGAACTCAGTGTGGAAATTCTTTAAAAAGCTAAGATTAGGGGGTCCCATTCAGCCCAGCTATTTTCCTTCTGGGTATCTTCCCAGAAGAATTTAAAACATCATACCACAGTGAATATGTGTACCCATATTTATAGCTGTATAATTTGTAATGGCTAAATCTTGGAAATAACCCAAATGCCCATCAACTGAGGAGTGGATAAAAAGATGTCTTTTGGGGCTGGGGATTTAGCTCAGCAGCATAAACGCCTGCCTTGCAAGCAGGAAGTCGTGAGTTCGATCCCCAGTACTGATAAAAAGGAAAAAGACCAAAAAAAAAAAAAAAAAAAGATGTCTTTTGTCACAATGGAGTACTACTACTCAACCATAAAGGATACATTTATGTGTAGGTAAAAAGGATTTACCTACACATAAAGGATAGGTAAATAAATGTAACTAGAGACCATATTTATAAGTGAAATAAATCACACTCGTGTAAACACTGTATTGACTCTCTGGTGTGAGAAACTGAAAGAGTAAATAAGCTCTAAAATGTACAATAGATATTGTGAAATGGGAAGAAATTGTTCAAAAGGAAAAAGGAGGAACTAGGGTGGATGAAAGGGGAAAGGGCAGAAAGGAAAAGGGAAAAAGTGCAAGTCAGTTATACTGTTAGTGTTTCTTAGTTCATTAAAAGGAAGGGCTGTGCTGATAGAAATTGGAAAAATTTTTATGCCCATATCTTGTACTCTGAGCAACTACTTTAAAGATAACTAGCATGTAATGTAATGTTATTCTTCTATTATTTTATTATGAAATTCTGCTTTACCTTGTTTCTATAAAATAAAGTAAATATAGATAAAAAGAGAGCACATACTTGGATCATGCTTTTTTCCTATTTTTAATGTTATTTTTTGGCAGTCTGCCTTGAAATTTGAGTGTGATTTGCTTTCATGATAATATTTTTGGCTGGATATATGCTTATTATCTTGAAATTTTTGTTGGTCTCTTTTTTTAAATTTTTGTATTCTGCCTTTCATTTTAATTGGCTTTTTTCCTTTAGAATTCTGTTTTAATTATTTGCTGACTTTAAAGATATCTTTTCATAGGTATCTGTTTATCTTCATCTGTTTTGCACTAGTAATTACAATACATATCCTTAACCTAAGACTGTAAAGTCTTAGACTTATTTTTGTATGACTTTATGTAAAAGACTTCTTCTACCAGTGAGTTGCTATCCCTGCCCCTGATCTTTGTACTGTATTTTTATATGTATTATATAAACTGTAAACTCCACAGTTAAACAAGAATGTGTGAGGGTAAGTTATATTATGCATGTGTTACCATTTCTTGTGTTTTTTCTTGTATTGAGACATAGTCTCACTTTCTAGCTAAGGCTTGCCTTGAACTCACAGCATTCCTCATGCCTTAGCCTCTTGAAGAGCTTGGATTAACTTGCATGTGTGTTAATATTTTGTTAACTTAATATTTTGTTAACTTTTACATTTGTATATGCATATAACCAGTGTCCAGATTAAGACCTAGAGCATTTCTGGCTTCTGGCAGACTGCTTTATGATCTTTCCCTGAAGACTCAGACATTCCACTGATCTGAATTCCTATATATATTAGTTTTGCCATCACACTTCATATAAATGGCAAATGCTATATCATAGAGCTACATCTCCAATTTTATGAATGGAATTGTACAATATGTACTCTTTTATGTTAGGCTTCTTTGCCTTTGTTTGTGTGTGTATGGCTTTTTGGGTCTCACTGTGTAGTTCTGGCTGGCCTTGAACTTACTTTGTAGCTGAGGCTAGTCTCGAACTTGCAACAACAGTTCCCTTACCTCAGCCTCCTGAGTGTGCTGAGATTGCAGGTGGTGCGCCACCACACCCCACTTCTTTGCTAAATGTTGTGTGAGATTCATCCATACTATTAGAGAGTACAGTGATTAATTTTCATTTGTGAATATATCCAAATTTATCCATACTACTATTGATATGTGAGTTACTTTTGTGTGTGTGGTGTTTTGTTTTTTGCTTTAATAATAAATACTTCTGTGAACAGTATATAGGTTTTAGGATAGAGATAAAGGGACTCATTTATCTTGATTACATGCCAGGGGTTTGCCAGACTTTTTCTGTGAAGGGCTGAATGGTAACTATTAATATGCTCTGTGAGTCAAGAGGCCTGTCTATGTATTTACATAATAAATGAGAACAAATTAGCACAATTTTAGGGCAAAAAATTCAAATTGGTGCCAGGGATCGAACTCACCCAATAGATTGTTTTCTGTAATACAAATCTATTAATGAAAAGAATGATATTTGAGAAGTGAAAGTAATATCTTGCTTAATTTAGAATCTGAAGGTTTATGTCTAAATCCCAGACTCACTGATAACCAGCAGTATGACCTGTATAAAATCTCTTCTCTAAAGTTCGCTTTATTCTTTTGTAGAAAACAATTTCATTCATTCTCTGCCTTGCCCTGCCCCTGCCCCTGCCCCTGCCCCTGCCTCTGCCTCTTCCTTTCTCCTTCTGTTTCTCTCTGTCTGTCTCTATTTCCATTTTGCTCTCTGCTCCCTAACCACCAACTCCCCACCCCCACCCTGCCATGGCATTCACAGTTAAGGGCTGTATTCTACATGATGAGCTTGTTTTTCTATTTCGCTTTTTAAACCTAGGCCTTGAGTTTGTGGTTACAGTGCTGATAATTCCCAGGCCCTTTTTTACTATAAAGTGAATGTATACTGCTTTGCCTTTGAGCTTTTGCATCTCCCTTAGTTTCTCTAGGGTAACACCTTTTGTTTGTTCCATTTTGCCAAGGACTTTTGTAGTAGCTTAGTGGGTGTGTGTGAAGCCTATGTTCAGTTCCCAGCACTGGGAAGTTTAAAAAAAAAAATTTGGGATAAGTAATATATGTTACAAATGTTAGTTTCTACTGGTTATATAAGACAATGTTTAGCTTGGTTAGCTTTTGTTGCTTATGTGGTCTAGGACAGTGTCATTCCTGTTATACTGAAAGGTGGCTTATAAAATGTGGTTTTGTCAATTCAGTCTTTTTTATTACCTTAAAGAGACTTCAACATTTAAAACATCTTTATGAAAATTATGAAGACATTAGGTTTCTTCAGTTTATTTTTATTAATCTAATGGTTTAGTTTGGTCTCACTATGTAGTCCAGGCTGGCCTTGAACTCATGGCAATCCTGTCTCTTGCCTGGGGTTACAGGCATGTGCCACTGTGCCCTGCTAAATTTTATTTTATATAAAAAAGCTTTATTTATATAATTTACATACTGTTCATCCGTTGAAAGTATATAGTCATTTTGTTCCATTTTGTTTGCTTTGGTTTTTGTTTTTTAGAGGCAGGGTCTTCCTATGTAGCTCAGGTTAGCCTTGAATTCATAATGTTCTGTCTCAGCCCCAAAATGCTGGGATTATAGGTATACACCAGGTAGTTGTTTTTAATATATTCACAAATAAACATTACTATTACCACAGTCATTTTTAGTTAGTTCTGTCACCTCAGAAAGAAACCTCAATCCTCCTTGAGTTACTACTTTGAGTGTGCTCCCTCACACCCTGCCCTTAGCAATCCCTAATCTGTTTTTTGTCTCTACATTTTTCTTATGTGGGCATTTCATATAATGGAATCATGTAATATGTCATCTTTTGTGATTGGCTTATTTTATTTGGCACAATGTTTTCAAGGTTCATTTTTTTTCAATACTTTGTTCCTTTTTATGGCCACTGCTTCTCACTGTAGCAGTGTAATATATTCTGTTTATGTACTTGTTGGTTAATAAAAATTTGAGTTGATTTCATATTTTGGCTGCTAAATAATGCTGCTGTAAATATTCATGTACTAGGTTCTACTAGACATACATTTCCTTTTGTTTTGCCTGTAAGAGTAGAATTGTTAACTGCAGTTACAGGTGGTGCAGCTCTTAAGGCAGGGGGTTTACCATGGGTTTGAGGTCAGTCTGGACTACAAAGTGAGTTCAAAGCTAGCCTGGATTATTCAGCAAGATCCTATCTCAAAAAAAGGTAGAATTGTTGAGTCATATGCTGTTTTTATCACTGGTGGTCTGTATAAGGCTTCTAATTTGTTTATATTGTAGTCAATCTTTGTGTTTGACTTTGATTCTAGCTATCCTTGTGAATGGGAAGTGGCATTTTTGGATTTTTTCATCTTTTTATTGAGTTGTAAGAGTTATGTATATATTTTTACTACATTCTTTTTCTTACTAGATCTTTATTAGACAAATACGATTTGCTAAATTTTCTTCCCATTCAATTCTTTTCACTTTATTGGTAAAAATCTATTTTTTCTTTATTTTGTTGCTTATACTTTTCATATCATTGCCTAAACAATAATTTATATACCCTTTTCCAATATCTAATAGTTCTATTCTTTTAGGTTCATATTTTAAGTCTTGATTCAGTTTTGGATTTTTATATATTTTGTGAGTCAAGAGTCTTAATTTTAGTCTTTTACTTGTGAGAATATCCATTTTTGTCCATATCATTTATTGAAAAGGCTATTCTTTCCCTGTTGTCTTGATATTCTTATTGAAAACTATTTTATGTTGATGTAAGTAAGACATTTCTGGCCTCTCAATTCTGTTGCGTTGAAGTATGGCTGGCCTCGTACCATCCTAGTTTTCATTACTATTGCATTGTAGTAAGTTTTGAAATCAGGAAGTGTGAATTTCCCTATTTTATTTTGTTTTAATCATTTTGAATTCCTTTATTCTATGTGAATTTTATACTCAGCTTTTCAGTTTCTACAAAGAAATCAGCTTAGATTCTGATGATTACATTGAATCAGTAAGTTTTAAGAGCATTACCATCTTAACAGCGCTAAATCTTTTTTTCCTTTTGAGTAACCAGAATTGAACTCAGGATCTCACACTTGCCATGCAGGCACTGTGCTACTGAGCTATATCCCCAACCCCAACAATGCTAAATATTCTGATTCATAAACATGTTATGCCTTTCTGTTTATTTAGGTCTTTAGTTTATATCAAGTATGTTTTATGGTTTTGAGTATAATTTTCTACTTTGTTAAATTCTAATGGTTTTTACAAAAATTTAAGTAAAATTATTTTCTTAACCTCTCAGATTATTTATGTCAAGTATACAGAAGTACAATTTTGTACATTACCTTATATATTGCAGCTGAACTAAAATTACTTATTAGTTTGCCTTTTTTTTTTTTGGAGACGGGGTCTTACTATGCTGTTTAGGCTGACCTTGAGCTCACTTTGTAGCCCAGGCTGGTCTTGAACTCACACTGATCCTCCTGCCTCAGCTTCCCAGGTGCTGGGATTACAGGCATGCGCCACCACACCTGGTTTAGCTTGCCAATTTTTGCTGGATTTCTTAGGAGTTTCTGTGTGAAAAGTGATTTTGTCTACCAATAAAGATAATTTTACTTCTTTTTTTCCCCAATCTGGATGCCTATATTTTTCTTTTGTTTTGTTTTTCTTTTTCTTTTTGAGACAGGGTCTTGCTATGCCATTTGGGCTGGCCTTAAACTCACTTTGTAGCCCAGGCGTCACGAACTCCTCCCTATGATCCTGTGTCTCAGCAGCCTCCAAATGCTGGAATTACATGAATAGAATCATATTGTGTTGTTCCTTGTATTATGTGTCTTTTTCAGTATTTGAACTTTGTGAATTTATATCTTTTTAAATTACTGTTGTACTATATTGTACAATTTATGCAATTTTTTTCTTGTACATTTTTCATTTGTTGTTTTTGGCTTTTATAGAAAGCATTGCTGTGGTCGCCCTTTACTTCATACTCAGTTACGCATGTGTAAGGTGCTTTAGGACACAGACATGGATGGAATTGTTCATTATTGGGTATGCAGAGCTCCTGCTTAACTGGCACCAGAGTGGTTGTATTGTAAATTCCAAGTAACACCAAATGAGAGTTCTTACTTTCTACGTTAAATTATAAAAATTTAATTTTTAACATTGAGACATCTAATGCTTTAATTTATTTACATTCTTGCACTAAGGCAATGACTTTTTAAAAAATATTAGTTTACTTTAGTATAATTCTTTTGGGTGTTTGTTTGAGACAAGGTCTCTCTATGCTATTCAAGCTTGTTTTGAACTCACTATTTAATTGTAGCCCCTCTGAACTCAAAGCAATCCTGCCTCAGCCTTCTGAGTGCTGAGGTACAAGCATACACTAGCCAGCTACTTTGGTATAATTAAAATATAGCAAAATAAATATATTTAAGAGTACTATTTAAGATACCATTTGATATAATTATCTTCCTGGCATAATAATACATCAAAACCCTTTGGAATTTCTAAAGCAATAATGTTCATTCTTGATAATAAAATGATTATAAGTGCAGTTCTTTCATTGGCATCTGTGGCTCATTCTAGTACATTTTTGAGCCAGAGGGAGTTGTAAAATGACCTAGAATTATACCTGGCCCGTGGTATCTGCAAAGGCTGTGGCTAGTATCTGAAGTAGGCGAAATCCGGTATAGAACTTTGCCTTTTAACAAATACTTGTGAGGTGTACACTAACTCTTAAGTAGTTAATGTTGGCTCAGTTGGAATGTAGGACTTTTTAACCCATTTGATGTCAGAGAATTGCCGACAAGACATAGTTTGACAAGTTTGACACATGTATTCAATCTTGACACTACCACCACTATCATGATGGTAAACTATCTGTTGCTTTTAAAAGTTTCCTTCTTTTCCTTTTAATTCTTTTTGCTCTTTATTTGTATCTGGCTTCTATAGCTCAACATATTCTTATTTATGTAGTTTCCATTATCAGTTTCTATTCTCAGTTATTATAGGAGTGTGCTACAATGTATTTATTTACTTTTTGATGGAAAGTTAATTATTTTCAACTTTGGGATAGTCTTACTGATGGGAGGAAAGGTACTGGCTCCTCACTTCAGGGGCGTTGGTTTATGCCTTTTAGCAACTTAATGTCATGTGACACCCTGTTGTCCTAGCAACCCACTGTTCAGATTGAGGGTAGGTGTTCTCTAAGCTGAAGCAGCTTCTTCAGGTGGCTTGCCCAAGGCACTTTTTGTTCTTGGGATGGTCATGCTCCAGCCTTGCACATGTGGTCAATTTCCAGCTTCAGTGGCTTTCAACAATATGTGAATTTTAATGTGACATTATGTTTACAGTAGTAGAGCCCACTGATGCATACCTGTAGTCTCAGCTTCTCAAAAAACTCAGGCAGGAACATCATTTTAACCATGAGTTTAGTGCCAGCCTTGGCAACATAATCAGACCCTGTGTTATGGGGTGTATCTAGATGTGCCTCCAAAGTCTCATACACTCTTAGTTCGACTTTTCAGAGATAACTGAATCTTGGGTGTGTGAAAATAGATTTCAGGGTATGATGACTAATTTAGTCCAGCTAATTAGTGGGCTAATTCTGGGTGTGGATAATGGGAAAGCCCTCCCAGAGTGTGGGTGGCACCATTCAGTAGGCTTGCAGCCTGGATAAAAGTACAAAGGACTTGCTGCTTTCTGCCTATTCTGCCATGAACTATTGTGTCTCCTCTGTGATGCCCCTTGGCCATGCTTTGGAGCCAACCAACTATGAACTAAAATCTTGACAAACTGTGAACTAAGTGAACCTTTCTTCCTTTAACTTTGGGTATATTTTGCCAAAATTAACTGTGAGACTTGGTTGCTTTTTTAAGGAAAAAAAAGATTTTTTGGCTTAAATATTAAATATATCTTTATCTTTGTGAAAGTATCTAAAATAGTTCTAACAACTTTATGTTTTCAAAACCAGTGTATTTTTCTATTGTAAATTGTTCACATCTTTTGAGAAGAGGGTGGGGGGAAAAAGGACTCAGGTCTTTTTATTTTTATATTGATTTGGATAGTTCACATATACTATGTGATTTCAGAATCGACTGTAAAGCTAGCTGGGTATGGTGGCTAATAATCTCAGATACCTGGAGGTTAAAGTGGGTTGAAAGTTGGAGGTGAACCTGGGCAGCTTAGACCCTGTCTCAAAATTTAAAAGTGAGGAGAGGCTAGCTCAGTGCTATGTTGTTTGCCTAACATGCATGAGGCTCTGAATTCATTCCCCGGTACAAATAAACAAAAACCCCACAACAAGAAAATAAAACTTATTATAAAACTACAGTAGTTAAAACAGTGTAATACTGACACATAGATCATTCGAATATAATAGAATTTAGAAATAGCTCTACATATTACAGTGAGGTTTTTTTTCTCCCCAGAAAAACTCCAGGAAGAACTCAAAATTCATGGAAAAGAAAAAAGGCAATTATTTTAAAAAGCCGAGTACAACTATTTATAGTGACTTCCATTATAATAGTCAAAAGCCAGAAACAGTTCTGTGCTGGACCAACAAATCTTAAAAGTTTGTAAAATATTTAAATCATACAAAGTATGTTCTTTGAACATAAATTATTCCCAATATTACTCAACAATTAAAAGTAAAAATTACTAGTACTTTGTGGATCTTGGATGTGTTATGCTAAGTGAATATAACTAATTCAAACAGCCCTGCACACAAATAGTTCTATGTAAATTGATATATGTGGCATTCTATAAAAGATAAAACCATAAGGGCATAGCACACATCGTGAGTTGCCAAGGGCTAATAAAGAAATTAAAGATTGATATGAGAGGGGTACAAAGGAATTTGAGGGTGGATCAGAGAATTATTGTGTGGCATTTTCTTTCTTTTTTTTTTTAAGCGGTACTGGGGATCAAACTCATGACCTCGCAGTTGCCAAGCAGGCGCTTATGCCACTGAGCATAAATCGCTGGCAAGAATTACTGTGGAAATGTCAGTTTTCTTAAAATTGTTTCACTTGTCATTTTGTGGGTTTTGTTGTGGTGGTGGTTTTTTGTTTTTTGTTTTTGATTTTTGAGGCAGAGTCTCAATATGTAGTCCAGGCTGTCCTTGAACTCATAGGAATTCTCATGCTTCAGCTGGGATTACAGGTGTAAGCCACCATACTGGGCCTATTTGGCATTTCTTTTACCACTGATGAAATTTAGTCCCTCTTTATAGGGGTTGTTTAGTTGTCATTCATGAGGTACCTAGCAAGAAGGCATTTGTCCATTTTTAATTGAATTTTCTTTTTAAGTGCTTTGTATATTAGTCTAATTCTTTTTTGGTTATTGTAATAGTTGATATGTTGTGTCAACTTGAGAAGTTTAGAAGTCTAACTAAGCAACTCAGCAGGGAGCCAGGGTCCCCACTTTGTAAACATCCACATCTGGTACAAGAGAAGGGCATCGATACAAGAGAAGGGCATCGAGATGGTATGGGTAGGTAGCTGGTTTACAATGTAAGGGAGGAAAAGAGGTGAAATTTCTTTCCCTTTTTTTTCCCTTTTTCTCTTTTTCTCTTGCTGCTCTTGTTTTTTCCACAATGATGAAAGATTGCCCTTCAACCATGTCCCCCTACCTTGGACTGAAACCTCTACAAACTGTGAGCCAAATGAACCTTTCCCTCTCTAATTTCAACATCAGATATTTTGTCTCAGCAAGAAGAGAAAAGTAACCAAGACAGTTACATTTGTTTAATATATGCTTCCATTCTGTAGCATGTCTCTTTAACACTTTTGAATACAGAATGTCTTTTGATGAGCACATTTAATTTTAATCTTATATAAAAAGTCAAGCTTTATAGTTAGCATTTTTGTACCTTGATTTAAGGTATTCTTCTTACATGAAGATGATCTCCTTTATTATCTTCTAAACATTTTTTTAGATTTGCCTTTTAAATTTCAACTTTTAGGGCCAGGGATTTAGCTTAGTGACACAAGCTCCAGGTCGTGAGTTCAGTCCCCAGTGCCAAAAATTAAATAAATAAATTTCAACTTTTATTCCATTACAAATTAATTTTTTATAGGTTCTTAAGTACTCTTTAAAAATGTTTTATTATTTTGAAGGAGTAAAATACAACAGAACAAGACGGAACAAAGCCTGTTTAGACGGTGTAATGAAATTGGTACAGAACTTCACATCAGGTTACTGGGGTAACAGTAATAGGTACCACACTGTATCTCGTTATCTTCACAATAGTTGTTCTTTTAATCAAGTATAGCAAAATAAAACAAAATACAGAACATTATAGAATTTATCAAAACAATATTGAATAGAGCAATACCAAGCAAAAGAATGGTAAAAATATTTGCCTTCAGAGAGATGGTAGAAGGAAATCCCCCTTATTTGATATATTGCATAAGGTCAACCTCCCAAGAGATGCTCAGATCTCTGGCTCCTATTTGCTAAGGCGGGGGAGGAGGTGGGATGTTTGATTCTCAGCCTGCACAGCCAGTAGGCTCAAGGCTGCTTAGCAGGGAGGCAAGCTGGTTGCTTGGTTTCCCAGAGCCTAAGTTCCAACATGGCGGGATCTCAGGAGGCACTGGTGGCTCTCAAGTAGTCTGTCTTAACCACTTCTTTTTAGGTCCCACCTCATCCTGGTATTTTTGAGACAGGATCTCACTGTGTAGTTCAAGCTGACCTTGAACTCATAGTGATTTGAGACAGGGCCTCAGCTCTTTAGGTCATCTGGCCTTGAACTCCTTGTGTAGCTAAGTCTGGCTTTGAATTTACAGTGATTCTCCAGCCTTAGCCTACAGGCTTGTGTCACCACACCCAGCTGCAGTTATAAACATACAGATTCTTGTCTTGACAAAACTTGGGTAGAACATACAAGTATTTCTGATTTAATTTTCAAAGGGCCTTTAAAATAATTAGAATATTTTCTGTAGTCCCAGTACTCAGGAGGCTGAGGCAGGAGGATTAATATATAAGTTTAAGGCCATCCTAGGCGATAGTGAGTCCAGTGTAGTTCCAGTTTGACCTACATAGTAAGACCCCATCTCAAAAAAACCAACAAAAGAATATTTTATGAATATGATTTCATTTTCATATTAACATTTCTGTAATAATGCAGTGATAAAAATGTTCTATTAAAACCAGTAAAAAAATAACAATACATATTCCCATTCCGTTATCACTTAACTTTCAATTTGTTTGAGAAAGGGTCTCACTATGTAGTGCAGGCTGGCCTTGAATTCACCCCCGTGTGCTAGGATTATAGGTGTGCACCACCGTGCCCAGCTCAATTATCTTTTAAAAAAAGATGTCTTATTAGGTAAAACTTATTTCAGTTATTAATATGTATATGTTTGTCCTAGACCATAAGTAAATATATTTTGTTCAAATTTTAACATTTTATTTTTATATTACTACAGACTTTTAAGAAACATTATAAGAATAGTACAGAGATATGCTGCATTCTCCAAATGTCTACTTTTTCTACATTTTCTGCTTTTTTCCTCTGTCCTTTATGTCTTCTTTCATACAAAATTTCAACTACAGTGTTTTTTGTTTTGTTTTGCTTTAAATTCCATTCTTTTAAAGTGCTATTCCTGTTGTTTATATTTAAGCTCCTAAATGACAGTGCTTTAGTCATCCTTTCCTGATCATTCATGTTGTACTTGTCTATATTTCAGGTCATTCTGGCTTCCAACCAACAGTCTCTCCTAAAATGTTAAGGGATAACAAGATACAAGGCATAAGTGGTATTATCAGGAATGCTTGTACTTTAGAAGTAGATTCTGCACCAGTGTTATGGCTTGTGGCTAGACATCTTCCCAAACCTCATGCAATTATAGGTTGGGCATTTTCAGAGGTGACTGAATTTAGTGTGACACTGGCATTGATTCATAGTTTAATGATGGGATCGAGGGCATTAGAATTAAGGATGTGAGTGCCACCTGCCCTGAGTAGCCTGGATAAGATATAAGGAATATAAATAGCTGTGGTCCTTCCTTGCTTGCTTTTGCTGTCTTTTCCCTCAGTGAACAGTTTTTCCTGTGCATTGCCACTGTGTTATTCCACTCTGCCTTGGAGCCAGCCTACTACAAACTGTAAGCTAAATGAATCTTTTCTCCCTTAACTTGTGAGTGTTAGATATTTTGTCTCCGCAATGAGAAAAGTAACTAAGACAACCAGTTACTGCATGTCCAACATAAGATGTTCAGCTGTGTCAACAGAATGGCATAAAGGTGCTTGATATGATCAGCTGAGGAGCTAATGCTATATAGTACTTACCTATATATAATTGTCAAGTTTGAGACTTTGCTTCAGTGAAGCCATCTAGCCTTGGAGGTTTCATTGTAGAAAGGCTTTTTTGTTTTAAATTTCAAATTCACTTTCTTTTCATACACACAAATTATTCATAGGTGTCATGTTGTGGATTTTCTTTTATCCTAATGTATTTTAGGATGTGTAATGAAGTCATTTTTGTCATCTCTGAGATCAGTTGTGACTTTTTTTTCCCTCCTGTTCACTGAGCTATAACCTCAGTCCTTTGTATTTTGAGGTAGTGTCTAATCTATCTTTAAACTTATGATCTTCTTTTTTTTATTCTTGCTAAAATTCTGTCCATTTTATTAGTTTTTACTTTATACAATTATTGGCATTGTTTTTGTTTTGTATGATTGTTTTCTGATTCATTGGTGTTTACTCTTCATTTTTCTCTTCCCCTCTTTTCTGTGCTAGTTTCTTAATTTCTTAAGGTGGAAATGTAGATTACTGATTTTTTTTTTTTATTGCTCCTTTTGCAGTATTACATAAATTTTGGTATTGGTATCTTTATCATTTGCTTCAAAATATTTCCAAATTTCTGTTATGATTTCTTGTTTGATCAATTGAACTTTCCTATATATTTAAGGAATAAATAAAAATAGTCTTTCTATTAAACTTTCCATATAATAGAAAAAAAGATCACTTCTCAGTTTAAGTCAACATAACCTCAATACTGAAACCTAATGAAGCTGTCTTAAGTTAAAGCCAGTCTATTTTAGAAATAGACTACATTAGACTTTATGAGTATAAAATAGGGTCAAAATTAGAAAGCAATCAGTGAGATTCACTGTATTAACATAACTAGAAAAAACGGTCATTACAGTGGCAGTCAAATAGGTTTTTAAATTCAACACTTAAATAAACACTTTTGGTAAATGTATGCACATCTCAAGGGCAGGCATGGCATCCCCTGTAGCCTCCCACTTGGCGAGACTGAATCATGAGGATCCTTGTGAATTTGAAGCCTTCCTAGGCCACATAGTAAGTTCAGGGCTAGCCTGAACTGTATAACAAGGCCCTGTCCAAAAAATAATAATGATAATTTTAAAATAACAAAAAACCAACTAAATTAATAAAAATAAAATAAATGGATGCACTTTGAGATCTGTATTTATTTATTTAGTCTTTTCAAGACAGGGTTTCACTATGCAGGCTTTGAAGGTCAACCCAGGCTGACCTCTACCTTGTAAGGATTCTCTTGCCTTAGCCTCCCAAATGGTGGAATTATAGGTGTGTGCCACTGTGCCTGGTACTTGAGACCATAATTTTTACATGAGATAAATTACACAGGTCTAAATAGTACATAGTTTCTCTCTTCAGAGAAACCCAAAATGCAAAAAAAGGAAAATAGATACTAGGAAACAATAATTTTTTAAAATGGGAAGTGGAAGAAGAGATGGTGAGAAAGGGGAGGGAAGGGAAAGTAAAACTAGGCCTAGAACTTTTGCAAATGTGGAGGGAAAGAAAGGTTGGCAGAAAGAAACAAAAAAGAAAGATACATTATGTGCAAATTCCTCATGATGAATGTGATCGTAATATACTGTAAACATAGACTAGTTAAAAATGCTAATAAAAAATTGTAAAAATACATCTTCAGTATGTCACAATAAAAAGTTTAGTTTTTTAAATTTTTTAAAGATTTTTTCATTTTAAAGAGAATAAAAAGAAAACAAAACAGAACAAAGCAAATCCCAACAGAAAAATGCAAGCAACACAGCACTTTACAATAAGACAACAGGACATCAACAGTGGCTACCATAATTCTCTTGTTTTCTTTTAAATAGTTTCCACACACAATAATAGCAAACATAACAAAATAGTATAAAACTATTCAAAAGAATGAAAGCATTATAGGACTTTGAAACCAGATAAGAGGAAATGAACAATGGCTACTATTGTATCTCATTTTCCTCAAAAAAGTTGTCCGTACCATCACACATAATAAAATCAAATAAAACACTGCAGGATAGAACCAATCAGAAGAACAAAAGCAAGACAGGACTTCAAAGCAAGATGACAAGAAATCAGCAATGGCTATATAATGTCTCATTTTCTTCAACATAGCTGTTCATGCCATCACACATAATAAAATTAAAACAATAAAACCAATTAAATAAATGAATGAAAACATTATAAGACTTCAAGCAATATAATAGGAAACCAAGATTGCCCAAATATATCTTATATATTCAAAATAGCTACCTATCATCAGAGTAAAATAACTGTTTTGGAACCGCGAATGGTGGTACATGCCTGTAATCCCATCGGGAGGCTAAGGCAGAAGGGACATTGTAAGTTCAAGACCAGCCTGGGCTACAAAGTGAGCTGAAGGCCAGCCTTAACTGCATAGTGAGACCCTGTCTCAAAAAGAACAAAAAACCAAAAAACTATTTCTCTTTTGGATCCCATTAACCCCTTCTGTTTTGTTTTGTTTTTCTTTTTTCTTTTTTTGGTGCCAGGGATTGAACTCGACCTTGCACTTGCCAGGCAGGCACTTAAACTGAGCTAAATCCCCTGTCCCTTCCCCTTCTGTTTCTTATGCTAGGGTTCACACATATGTGTTTGAACTGTTTTATCCATGAACATGATCTCCAGTTGGGTCCATTTACCTACAGGAGGCTTGAGATTATTTTACTTTATAGACGGGTAGCTTTCCACTGCATGAAAATACTATATCTATCTTATCCATTTTGCGGTTAATGGGCAAGTTACTCTTGCTTTTTTTTTTCTGGTCTCCTGTCACTTGGAACAATTGTTTTCTCTCCTTTGATTCTTAGTCTATGAATTTCCTTAAATGTGTCTTTTTGTATACAGTATATTGATGGATTTTGTTTCTTGATCCACTCTCCATGTGTTTCTTTTTATTGCTGAATTGAGGCTGTCTACATTAATGGTTACAACCAGCTTACATTGGTTTGTCTCTGCCGTGCTATTCTCCTCCTTGTTGGCCCTCCACATTTCTCCTTCATTCAATTGCCTATCTTGTTTGGTGATCCTCTGCTGCTGTTCTTGGAACCATGGTTATCTTTATCTCTCTAGAATATCCGTTAGCACTCTTTTGGGGGTTGGTTTGGTAGTCATGAATTCCTTCAGTTGTCCTTTCTCATGGATATATCTGTATTTTTCCATCAATTTTGAAAGATAGTTTTGCAGGGTAGGTCAATCTGGATTGGAAGTTGTTTTCTTTCAGAGTTTGAAACACTTCAAACTCTTCTTGGTTTTCCTTTATAGGTGATCTGTTTCTTTTTTCTAACAGCTTTTAATATTCTATTCTTGTGCTGAATTTTTGGGATATTGATTATTATATATCTGGGTGGGTGTAGATTTTCTTTGGTTATGGCTAATTGGCCTTCTGTATGCCTCAGTTATCTGCGTGTCAGATCCATTTCCCATGTTTGGGAAGTTTTCTTCAATTACTTCTGTAAACAGCCTTTTAATTTCATTTTTGTTAACCCCTGCTTCTTCACCAACATCTGTCACTCTTAAATTATGCTTCCTTGTGTCATCTTGTAGCCATTGAGTTGTTATTTCCTAATTCTGTGTAACTTTTAAGAGATTTTTTCCTTTCATCATCACTAGCTGCAATCTTATCTTCAAGGTTTGAAAGTCTATCTTCAGTGTTTTCCAAGTGGTTTTGCCAGCTTTCAACTGAATTTTTAATTTCCTGCATCTCTCTTTGAATCTGTTTCATGCATTGTAATTCCTTTCTACATTCATTCAAGGTTTCCATGGTTTTTTTATGCTCCTCTTTATTGTCCATGTCTTCTTTAGACCTGCTGAACAATTCTTTCAGTATGTTTGTGATTTCTTCTTTTACCTGAGACATTATTTCTTATTTGACTGCTTTTACAATCTCATGAAGTTAATTTCCTTACTTCAGTTACTATCCTCTCAGAGATTTCAGGTGTATGACTTACACTTTCTTCCATGACTGTATCTCCCAGACTTGTTCTGTGTGGGCTGAAATCAGAGATTGCCTTTTGCGCCTTCGTCTTGACATTCTCTTGGGTTCCTCCCAGCAAGCTAGTTGTGGGGCCCCAGGCATTTCCCATGTTGGCTGCCCCTCTGCGGTGTAGGGGAGTGGGACAGGCACCTGGGTCCCTCTAACCCCAGGTTTACAGGGAGATAGCAGGGTGTGGAGCTGACTTCTTCAGACCTGTGCAGCTGAGGCTTCTCTGCTGTTCAGGGGTGTGTGGAGGTGGGGCTGCTTCTTTCAGCCTGAGTGTCTGCACTGGGACTCCTGCAATGGTGACAGACCCACAGGGGTGTATTTATGTGATTCTGCTATTGGGTGATGGCTGCCTGAAGGAACCAAGGGCCTCCAGTGGTAGCCTACAAGTGCACAGGGCTTACTTGGCCATGTCCCTACTCCTGCTGGCCACCTACCTGTAGGAAGGAGCCTTCCAGTGGCAGCTCCCTGCAAGTGGAGGTAGATCTGCTGGTTTTTTTCTCCCTGCACTGTCCGTCCGGAAAAAGGGCCTTCTGGTGGTGGCACCCGGCAGGCAGAGGCGGATCTGTCTGACTCTCTGCCTGCACTATGCCAAAAACAGTTGAGTTAAATTATGATTTAACAGTTTAGGTAAATTATGTAGTTTAGGCTGGCTTTGAACTTACTGGATAGCCCAGACTGTCCTCAAACTCATGGCCTCAGCCTCTCAAGTATTTGAATTACAGGCAGGTGCTGCCATGCCTGGCTTTTATGCTGATTCTAGAATGTATATTTGTGAGGCTAGGATATAGCTTTTTCAGTGTTTATTAATACATGTCTGCCGTATACAGTAGCTAGTGGGGAGTTGGTACACATACATAACACACTATGCCTCTTTTTGTTTCTTCCCTCTACCTTCCTTCCTTTGGATTTTACTTAATGGTGGAGCACTTGTCTAGTACTATATGTTCAGGGAAGGACTTGGGCTTGATTCCTACCCTCAAAAATATTCAAAATTAATAAATAAGCACTTGTTAATAGTCACTAATAATAATAGAAGTTATTTGTAATTATAACATGGTTTTTTGAGACAGGATCTCATTTATGTAGCTATCCTTGAATTCACTGTGTAGCCCAGGTGAACTCACAGCAGTCCTCCCCTAAGTGATATGTGCCAGTATGCCCAACTAAAATTTTTAATCAGAAATGACTGTATGAATATATTTAAAATAGGCTTTCTATTATGAAATACAAATCCCATTAAGTATCAAACAAAATAGTTGTAAGGAGCCTAGAAAGCAGCTTTGCTTATAAAATATAAAGGATACATAATTGATGATTTAGCCAAATGCCAGATTAATTTGTTGGTAGATGCAGGGCCAAGAACTTTTACCTGGGATAGATATGAAGTCAATAATGAAAAGCAGATGCAGTGGCACACACTTGTGTTCCCAACTACTCAGGGGGCTGAATCAGTAGGAGTCTAGGAATTCAGGACCAGCCTGGGCAGCCTTCTGGGAGGCCCCCACTCCCCATCTGAATAAATTGAGAATTTTAAGTTCTTCAAAAGTCTGGTGTTAATACAGATAATTTGTAATATTTTTTCCTGCCAGTGATTACTAAGTTTCATGAGTGAATTCTGTTCTTTTATATGTATTTTACAGATGGTAGTGAAAACTTTCATGGATATGGATCAGGACTCAGAAGATGAAAAACAGCAGTATCTCCCACTAGCCTTGCATCTTGCATCTGAATTCTTCCTCAGGAACCCTAATAAAGATGTGCGTCTCCTTGTAGCATGTTGTTTAGCTGACATATTTCGAATCTATGCCCCCGAAGCTCCATATACTTCTCATGATAAACTTAAGGTAAGTACACCCTTTACAGAATCATTTTACACTTATATTTATAGTGTAGCTTACCTTTATGAGCACGTATCAATTTATTAATTATTCTCATCATTTAAAGAGTATAAGTTAGGGTTGTAGTTATATAATAAAGAAGCTGCCTAGTATGTTTGAGGCTCTGGATTTAATCCCTAGACCAAAAAAGAAAACAAAACAAAAATAGAAAAACTAACCAACTAGTAACATCAAATAGCATACTCTCAGAATTTCAGTGTTAATTTAAAGAAAAGAAAGGTTGTATCATAAGGTTTGTTTCACTCTTTGGTGTTTTTGTTTTGTTTTTGAGACAGAGTCACTATGTTGTGCAAGCTGGCCTTGAACTCAAAGTGTAATCCAGGCTGGTGTAAAACTTACAGCAATCTTCTTGCTCAGCCTCCTGAGTGCTGAGATTACAGGCATGTGCCACTACACCCAGCTGGTCTATTTTTTAAGCATTCTCCAGAAGTTTTAAGCTCCAAGTAATATAAATATGGCACAAAAGATTTTTACACTCCACTAATTGCTCGTTTCAAGGAGATGCGTTGTAAGATCACCAGTGAATACCTAAAATTATAGATGGCACTGAACTCAGCATATACTCTTTTTTTCTTATAAATACATGCCTATGATAAAGCATAATTTATAAGTTAGGTACAGCAAGAGAGTAACAATTACAGTTAATAGTAAAGAGTTTAACTGAGTGTGGTGGCACCTGCTTGTATCCCAAATACTCCAGAGGGCTAAGACAGGAGGATCATCAAATTCTATTCCAATCTGGGTGACCTATTGAGACCGTATCTCAAAACAATGCAGGGACTGGGGATGTAACTCAGTGCAAACTTTGGTTTCAATCCCCAGTACAGCAAGAAAAAAGTAGAACTCTATGCTGTTACAAAAGTTGAACACAGCACTTCTCAATACCTCAAGAATACCACTTATTTTGATAGACAATAAATATTATGATTGAAGGAATAATGGAGTTTTAAAACTTACGATATGAATAGCTGGATGTGGGTGGTATATATTTGTTATCCTGGCACTTGGAAGGCTGAAGCAGGAGGATCACGGTGAATTTGAGGCCACCTAGAGCTACGTAGTGAGTTTTAAGACTAGCCTAAATTACATAGTGAAACCCTGTCTGAAAAAAGCAAAAAGCAGTCAGTTGTGGTGTAATCTTTTTCCTTTTTATCGGTACCAGGGATCAAACTTATGACTGCCTGCTTGCAAGGCAGGCGCTTATGCCGCTGAGCTAAATCCCCAGCCCCCAGTTGTGGTGTAATCTTAGCACTTGGGAGGCTGAGGCAGGAGTATTCTTGAGAGTTCAAGGGCAGCCTGAGCTACATAGTGAATTCAGGGTCAGCGTGAACTACAATGCAAGACTCTGTCTCAAAAAACAGACATAGGGCTAGGAATTTATTTCAGTGGCATAAGTGCCTTTCTGGAAAGCACAAGGTTGTGAGTTTGATCCCAGTCTCCCCTCCTACCAAAATAAATAAATAAATTTTAAAAAGTAAACTAATCTGTTGCCTTTGTTTCATACAGCCTTGAAGTCAGATAACAAATTCAAAACCAGGTGATGAAAATGACTGTTTACGCACAGCAACTAGTAATGGAAAGAATTGTATTCAGTTCCTTAGAAATAAAATAAATAATTGTTTGCCATGATGGAAGATAAGGTAGCAAGAAAAGTAGAAGTGCGATAATAGGAAAAGTAATGAGATATATAAACTCTGTGTTCTTAAAATGAGAAGGTGAAGATTTATAGAAATTACCTATATTTTTGATTTTAAAAGATACGGTTTTGTTTTTAAATGATTTTAAATAATGGAGTAGGTCAATCCCAAGGCATTCAGCTAAAGGATGAGTTCCTTTTTTTGTAGTTTGTATGTCATGAAAGAATGATAAGAATTTGTATCTAAATTAATGTTTTGTTATTTTTTTAACAGGACATATTTTTGTTTATTACCAGACAATTAAAAGGTTTGGAAGACACAAAGAGTCCACAGTTTAATAGATACTTTTATTTATTAGAGGTAAAAGTAACACTTTACTTAATTAATAGCACATTATTTCACGTAGTAGCAAATTCTGTACACCAATTTTATAATGTAAAACTTCTGTTTCATTCGAAGTGCAGTAGTAAAATACTTTTTATGAGGAAAATATAATCTTACTATTGTATCTCATAACCTGAGTTAATCTACTGAAAAAACACGAGATTATTTAAAACTGTCTCTTATTTTCTCCTGTTTTTTCTCCTGTTTATATATGTTCACTGTTCCTTAAAATTTGTAATATCTATATATTAATATATTTGTCTCAATGTGTGTGTTTGTATCAATCCCTGAATATGTAGTGTTAATCAATTGGAAAAATTGATGTCCCTCAGTTACGTTTTTAAAGATAAAAGTAAATGTCTAATTTGTGTCAGATCTTTATAAGCTTTTATGTAGATTCCTAACTCTTAACAATTAAATTTTAATAGTGAGTTTGCTTTTCTGTGATTGTTCTGTACATGTGTAATTAAATATTTATTTTTATTTAAGAATTTAGCTTGGGTTAAATCATATAATATCTGCTTCGAATTGGAAGATTGCAATGAAATTTTTATTCAGCTTTTTAGGACTCTCTTCTCAGTGATCAAGTAAGTTGTTATTTAAGCATATATGCTTATCTTTTTCTTGCTAAATATATCAAAGTGTCATGTGCTGTATATATCTGTACTAAAGTCTTTTAGAATTATATAGGTTTTTTTTTTCCTTAAAACTTAATATGAAGTGGAAAAGAAACAAAAATTCTGTTCCCTGAATGGTTGTCTCATGTGTGCCTTCTTCTGTGTTGGTGGCTGTGGATAGTAATGACATTTAAAAAGAGCTCGTTTTGAAGAAATGTACAGTATTATCAGCATACTGTTTAAGCAAATGGTACAAGACCTTGAGATTACGAGGCACAAATCATGCATATCCCATACACAACTACTATTAAGACATAATAATAGCTCAATTCATAAATTAACTGACTTGGATATCTTCTTCTTTTAGAGCTAGAAAAAATAATGGTAAGCCAGGTGTGGTGATACACACTTTTAATTACAGCTTTTGGAGGCCTGAGGCAGATTTGAGCCCAGCCTGAACAATTCAGTGAGATACTAACTCCAGATTTTAAAAATAAAGTCAGGTGAGGATGTAGCTCAGCACAACAGCACTCACTTTGCATCCATCAGGTCCCAGGTTCCATCCCTAAACGTGCAGAGAAAAATTTAAAAGTAAACATTGTTTCAGTCAGCTCTTTTCCCCTACAAACGAAGCCAGAAACATAGTATGATTGCTTAATAAAAAGAATCTTCTCTTTAATAATATGGCTTTATTCATACTTCAGGTGTTCAGTAGCCATATATAGCTAATAGCTTGCATACCAGATAGCACATTTTGAGAATCTTACATAGATTTTTAGGAATATTGAATCTTTTTTTTGTTTTGTACCCGGGATAGAATTCATGACCTTGCACTTGCCAGGCAGGCACTTATGCCACTGAGCTAAATCCCCAACCTTTTGTGGGGTTTTTTTTTGTTTGTTTGGTTTTTTGTTTTTGGTGCCGGGATCAACTCAAGACCTCCTGCTTGCTAAGCAGGCATTTGGCCACAGAGCTAAACGCCCAGCCCCAACAATGGGCTTTTTTTTTTTTTTGTACTGGGGATTCAACTCACAACCTTGTCCTTGCCAACTGAGCTAAACCCCAGGACCCCTTCCCCTCCCTTTTTTTTGGTACCAGGGATTGAACTCACGCCCTCTCGCTTGCCAAGCAGGTGTTTATGCTGCTGAGCTAAGTCCCCGTTCTCTGATTCTTTGATAGACTATAGATTAGATGTTAGCCTGGAATAACTAGGAAATGTCTAGTGTAACCTTGATTTAGAGCTACAACTTACAGAAACATTGTGTATTTTGACTCCATCAGTCCCCAGAGTAATTGATAGAATATGTAAACCTTACTTTTGTATTAATTTATGCTACATAATAAATCATCCTAAATTGTGTAAAGTGGCCAACATTTTTTTTATCCCACAATTCTGCTCAGCTGTTTTATCTGGTCTGAATCCTCTCCCAAGTTTGTGGTCTTCTGTGGTTGGCTGAAATAATAGAAGAACCGAGTTACATGTCTTCTCATCACCCGCCAGGCAAAGCCAACTTCTTGGTACACTGACTAGGTTTCAGAATCAAGAAATGGCAAACTTTACTTCAGAAGCCATTTTCAAACATTGGTAGGCTCATCAAGACCATAGTGCAAGACACTCATACAAAACCAGATTTAAGTGTTGGTTGGATAGACTCTACATGTTACTATATTTTTCTTTGTGGTGCTAGGTAAGGATTGAATCCAGGGCCTGGCATGTGCTAGGCAAGCTCTCTGCTAATGAGCCACACATCTAAATCCTCCACTCTATACAGTATCTTTTTTTTTTTTTTTTTTTTTTTTTTTGTACCAAAAGTCAAATTCAGGGCCTCATGCTTGCCAGGCAGGTGTTGGGCCACTGAGCTATATCCCCAGCCCTCTATACAGTATCTTGATGGAGGGAAGAATGAGTATTATAGAGATATGCTTACAGGAATGGGAATGATTAGTGAGCGTTGTTTATATTGCAGGACTTGGGGCAGGGTTTTTCTTTTGAGATTATAATGACCACCACCAATAACAACTTAGTTTCGTTCTGCTGCTTCTTGGACCTTAACTGTATACTAAATCTACCTCATCACTGCTGTTGTTTCAACTCTACCAGTCTTCCCTTTCAGGGTTACTTATATGTACACATAGTTTTCTTTGAGCCTGTTAGTGTTTTTATGGCATGAATCTGAGACTGTTTACATTGTTTTACCTAATAATTCAAATAATTTACAACAATATGAGTAAACAAAGACTTGCCCATAAAAAAGAAGAGCTCGCCAGGAAGCATGGTAGGAGTTCAGGTTATCCTGGCCTGCATAGTGAATTCAAGGCCAGCCTGAACTGTATAACATGACCCTGTCTCAAGAATAAATAAGTATTTTCAAAAAGAAGCACTTGTTGATTGAACTTTATACATTTGTCATTTCTGATATTCTTCATTTGTTTGCATAAATGCAGATTTACATCTAGCATAATTTATTTTTCAACCTGAAGAACTTTAACATTTACTTAGTTTAGTCCTGCAGGTAATGGAATTCTGTCATCTTTTCTGTACCTGAAAAAGTCTTTGTTCCATATTCATTTTGTTCAGTGTTCAGAGTTTAGGTTGCTAGGGTTTCTTCCACAATCTTTTTCTGGCTTTTGTTTCCAAGAAGCTATTTTTTGTTTTTACTCTTTGTCTTTCTGTATATGATTTACTTCTATTTCTCAGATTGCATTTAGGATTTCTCTTCATTGTTCACTTTAGGTGATTGTGTTATAATGTATTACACTGATTTTTTTTCTGTTTCTTATACTTTTGAGAATCTTTTGAGCTTCTAGTGATTGTGAGTTTATATATACCCTTCTGATTACTTTTGAAAGCTTTCTGAGCTTTAGGGATCATTCTGGTACTTTCAGGGAGTTCTTTACTCCAAATCAAGGAATCTTTTCCTTGTGATCAGTAAACATTTGAAATTCTTTGAGCTTGTGCTGAATAGCTTTCTCCTACGCAAATTTTAGTCTCCTTAAATACCCATCCTAAATGAAGACAAAAACTTACCTTCCTAAGCTAGGAAAATTGTACCATGTATGTACATCATGTCTGGTATCTGAAAACAGCTATTTTCATATATTTTACCTGGTTTTTAGTTGCTATAGATACTAGGAAAAGTCTATTTTTGTAATCAACTCTTGCCAGAAGTGAAAATCTGAGTTTACTGATTTAAACTTGCAGAATTTGTGGAATAATTTTGAGTCTCTTTATTGTTGCATTCCTTTCCTACCCTCAAGTAATTATGGGTCTGAGACTCAAGTACTCAGATTTTGCATCTAATTCTCTAGTTCACCCTATGCTAGATAGACATTTACTGGCATCTTGTAAAGTAAACAAGATAGTTGAGAGGTATGCAAAATAAGCATCTTTATCAGAATTGTGAAAACAGTGCATCTAACAGTGTGAACAGTTTTTCTACCAACTTTTTAGCTTTTATCTCTGAATATTACCACTCAGTGCTAGACAAGTCAATTTTGTTATTTAAGGTTACATGATTTAAACCTCCTTGTGTATTTATAATGCATCAATTTTCTTGGGATGCCATTCCTTTCAAGGCAGGTTGTATGTGCATATGTGTCTGCAGAATGTACTTCATTAAAAGTTACGATGGGTTTTTTGTTTGTTTATTTGTTTGTTTTTGGTACTGGGATTGAACTCATAACCTTGCGTTTGCCAAGCAGGCATTTATGCCACTGAGCTAACCCCCAGGCCAGTTAGGATGATTTTAATTTTTGTGAAATACTTTACCATACTTTACATCTGTAAACTGCAGAGAAGGGGAGAAGTAAATATACCTGCCAAAATTTCTTTGGCATTGTTGCCACTGTTTTCTCATGTGAAAATCTTTATAGATTGAGATTATTGTTTTAAATTGGGAAGTTTAATTGTCTTTATGTGTGCATCAATTTTTTTTATTTCCTTTTTTAGCAATAGCCACAATAAGAAGGTACAAATGCACATGCTAGACTTGATGAGTTCTATCATCATGGAAGGTGATGGAGTTACTCAAGAATTATTGGACTCCATACTTATTAACCTCATTCCTGCACATAAGGTCTGTATAGTGTGGAGATATGAGAGATTAATATTTAAAGGTGCTATGGTTGATTTTTGAGAATTTATAATCACATTTAATCATTTCCAATGTTACCCTTTTGTCTCTAATAAAATAGAGCTGCACATATGCCTTGTAGCTATTATTTTTAGTAGATGTATTTATGCTTAAGATTATATAAAATACACTTAAGATTATGTAAGGTTTTGATTCAGTTCTTGTTTCTGGAGAGTAGGAATGTTTTGTATTCATGACTCATAACCCACCTGGGAATTACAAGGCAGTCTTGGGGTGGTGGTTTTTAGTTTTGTCTGGTAAAGAAATGTCTTTTATCCTTTGTAATATAAATATGAAACATGAGAGTTTGGATTTCTTTTCAGAACTCATACTGGACTTTTTTTATAGGCACTTTCAGAAGAAGATTTAAGCATAAATGGGAATTATTTAGTTACTTTTATGGAGAAAAGGGTGTTTGAGAGCTGTGGCATTTCTCCCTGTTTCCTTTCTCTATTTTCTCTACCAGGTCCTCTAGGAAACTGAAGGACTTGGCTTTCTACAGGCTCCACCACTGAGCTTTACTCTTAGCACACCTACCTTCCCCCAGTATTAATATTTACCCTCCTGTTCTTTTGCCCTAATGGTTCAGTAACCTATTGTCAGGTGTTAGTGTGTCTAACTATACTTACTCTCAGAATGTGATTAATTTCAAATTCTCTTGATTCTTTTAAATATTCTCTTGATTCTTAAAAAATATTCATTTATTCACATGAATATAGTTGGTAGAAAATAGAGGATGGCAAAAAGGGTATCTCAAGCAGAATAAGAAAAATCTTAGCAAGTATGTTTGAAGTTTATATTTTAGCCAGATATATTCTATTTTATTAATAGAAAGTATATACTCTTAAGAAACAAACATTAACTTTAGTTAATTTATCCTTTTGCCAATGGAATAAAAGTCTAGAACAGGGGTCAGGAAGCTATCTATGGCTCATGGATCAAATCTCAACTATTAACATATTTATGTAAGTACAGTAGTCTTCTCTTATTTGTGGTTTCAGTTGCCACCTTTTTAGTTACACATGGTCAATCACTGTCCAAAAGCCTTATATGGAAAATTCTAAAAATAATGCATAAATTTGAATTAGCATACTATTCTAACTAGTGTGATGAAATACACTATCCAGCTCTGTCCTGGCCAGCATGAATCATTTCATTGATCATCCTATCTACATTGTATATGCTATCAGTCCGTTAGTGATTTATAGTCAAGTCTGGAATCAGATGGCTTGGTATTACGGTGTTTGCATTTAGATAACCCTTATTTTACTTATATGACTCAAAAGGTTTAGAGTAGTAAGCCTGGCTTTTCCGATAATGCCAAAGCGAAATCATAACATGCTTCATTTAAGTGAAAAGGTAGAAGTTCTAATACAAAAAGGAGAAAAATAAAATCATGTGCCAAAGTTGCTAACATCTGTTGTAAAGATAAATAGGAAAAATAGGTTTTACATCTCCAAACTGAAATGCTACAAAATGCACAATCTTTTGTCAACCTGATACTACAAGTGGAAAATTCCACGACTGATCTTTTGTGATAAACTGTAGTGAAAACACAGGAGTTCCAAAAAATATTGTATAAAATTACCTTTAGGCTCGGTATAAAAGGTTTATATGAATTATGTTGGAAATTTGGGTCCCATCCCCAAGGTTCCTCATCATGAATATGTACCTATTTGAGACAAGGGCAAAAATGGTGAATCAACCTCAGTTTGATCCAAAATGGGATAGAGATGTGAGCAGGTAATTTTTAAATACCTTTTTCAATAAGTTCTCTTCAAAATTAAACATTTGTCAATGACTTATTTTTTTCTCAAGCCCTTTAATTTGTTATAGTGCCCTGGGACTTAAAGAGGGAGCACAGTATTCACCATTTCTAGCATAAAATCGATCAAGAACCTTTTTTTTTTTTAATTTGGAAACTTTCCAGGTCCTCTTTTTCTCAGAATGTGTAGTGGTTAAGTAATTAAATGCTGACTGTCGTTGGTTAGAATGAGGGAGTCAAAGGTGGTGTTTTAAGATAGGTGGGAGTGAGCATAGCTCATGCAAGTTAAAGAAAAAAATAAAAAAGGCTTAGTCCAATATTAGTTGAGTAAAACTAATAATATAGGGTTACACTTTTGGCTGTCCAGTACACTTTAATTTTTTATTTGTTGAGTTCAAATTGTGACTTTTAAGACCACTTGACCACAGAATATGGTAAAATCTTGAATAGTTTTCAGTTATATTTTTTATTCATGTTAATTGAGTAGGATACTGCAATGTTCTAATGGTGCTTTTCATAAATTCACTAATTTGTAACTTTGTGTGTTTTTACTTTTTCAGAACTTAAATAAACAGTCCTTCGACCTTGCAAAAGTCCTCTTAAAGAGGACAGTTCAGACTATTGAGGCATGCATTGCCAATGTATGTATTTTTTCTATATTTGTTCTATAATTGTGTAATTCTTTATTCACTGTTTATTAGAACCATTCACATACACGTTTATCCTATAAACAACTTTAATCTGTTTAGAGCAAATGTAAAATATTTATGTATCTCACATACAAGTGGAAGAAATGCAGCATGACCTCATAAGCTTTTATTAGCATTGCTTTTAGATGGTTTAAGACGGGTGCTATTTTTTGAAAATGTATCTACAGCTCCCACTCCTTCTGTATTTGTGTCTATTTTTCTTATCATCTCCAAGGTATGCTAATTACCTTTATTTTCTCCATCTTCATCTGAGACTATCTATGTCTTAATTTATACATTTTCTTCTGTTTCTTCTAGATCATTATTAAAAACCCTTCTGTTTATCCTTCTTATATAGTTATATAAATACCTTCTTTAGAAAATTTATTGACTAGAGGCTAGGATGTAACTCAGTGCTTGTCTACCATGTGCAAGACCCTAAGTTAGATCCTGTTACCCCCCCCACACACACAGAAAGTTTGTTCTCCTCAGTAGTTTAGATAAAATAAAAGATTTGTAATATTATCTTAATATAATAATTAATATTTTACCAATGACTATAAATGTTCTTTGAAGTTGGTAATAACCATTTAATTATTGTCTTGCATTGAAATTCTTTTGTGTTTTCCCTTATAAATAATCTTTGTACGTGTAACATTTATCTGTTACTGAATATTTTTCTCATAAAAACCAAATTAAGGATTTGTTAACTTAAATCATGTAATATTAGTATTCTGTTACTAAATTTTTAAATGAGTTAAAAAAGATTTTCAAGTGGTATAAAAAAATACACAGTGAAACGTTTTTCAAGTAGAATACTGTATTTTTACTTTGCAGAAGTAACCGTCACTGATCATTTTCATATATAGTTCCACAAATAGCTTTCCAAGCTTCTGTGATTAGCTTATTAAAACTATCTTCTTCATTATTTGTAAGGACTCATAAGTTTTTTCTGTAAGACAGTTTTATTTGGTTTTTTTGGTTTATTTATTGAAATAGGGTCTTGTTGTGTAGTTTAGGCTGTTGAGAAAACGGTCTTGTATATTGAGGCTGGCCTCGAACTCACAGCAGTCCTTTTATCTCAGCCTCCTGACTGCCGGGATTATAGGCATGTACTACCATGCCCAGCCAACACTTTCACTGTATAATTTATTTTTAAAAGGGTAGCCCTAAAAAAAACATACAGCCTTGGTGTTTTATGTATCCTTGTTCATTTTTGCCTTACTTTGTTTTTTGAGACTGGTTTTACTACGTAATTCAGGCTGGCCTTGAAGTTTTCTTTAATGGGTATTCTGGACATGGGACCAGAGGATAGTGGATGGAACAGTTAGAATCAGTTACTTGTGTTTTAAAGAAACACATCCTTTAATTCACTCATTTGTCAGCTAAACAGAAGGTACAATACTCAATTCACTTAAAACAAAACCATGGTTTAATTTCAAATCATAGCTAGTTAAAAAATTTAACTTGGCTTTCGTAAAGAATTTGAAGTAGTATGATTCATCATGTTCTTTTTATTCTTATTAATACATGTTTGTAGTACATTTACATTCATCTTAGGGAGTAGGCACGTGTACCTAACATATCTTCATTATTTTTGAATTATTCATACATTGGGTTTCTCATGTAAGAGAAAGCATGCTGTATTTTAAACTGTACATTGATCCTTTGTAGTTTTTGTCTCAATTTCATTAATTTCCACTTTAATCTATGATTTACTTCTTCATACTAAATTTGAGTTTAACTGCTCTTGTTTTTCTAGGACCTTTAGGTACCTTGTGATGTTATTTGTTTGCGCTTGCTCTGCTCTACTGTATTTACAGCAATAAACTTCCCTCTTAGGACTGTTTTCATTGTGTCCTGGTATACCAGGTTCTGGTATGTTGTACTGGAATTATTTTCTGTAGGAATTATTTAATTTCTTCTGTGAGCCATTGAATATTCATGAATGATTTTAATATGCAAATGATTATAAAATTTCTCTGGTTTCTAGGAGTATATGATCTTGTCTTTTAAGTCTGCCCTTACGGTCACATACTTCTTCCTCCCAGTGGTTACTTCTGGTGTTCATATATTCAGTAAAATTCTTTATTTTGGGGATTTCTGTTTGGCACTTTTTTGTGGACTCTTTAGTAAAAGTTTTCATTTATATTTTGAATAGTTTCAGTTAGCTCTGCTAATTTTTTGACTCTTAAATACATTGATTTAACTGCACTTTGGTTGTATCATTTTGGAGGTTACTGAGTTTCTTTGATGTGTACAGAGTGCTTTAATTGTTGTGTACAGACTGCTTGTTTGGTGTTTGAGTTCTTTTCATCTACTTTGAGGGTAGAAGAGTTTTTGCAAGCATTTTGTCCCTTTTTTTTCATATTTACATGTATGGTACTAAGGGTTTGAGATCAAGTAGAGTGAGGAGATTGCTGGAATGAAAATCTCTGTAGTTAAGTTCTGTTTCTAGTTATATATTGCCTTTGTCACTTCATTCTATTCAGTTTTTGTGGTTTTTGTTTTTGTCTTTGAGACAGGGTCTCGCCGTGCAGTTTGTGCTGGCCTTGAACTCACTGTACAGCTTAGGCTGGTCTGAAATTTGCAATGATCCTTCTGCCTCACCATCCCTGTCTATTCAGTTTAATTGGATTGGACCTAGTCACTTTGTTGTCAGGAAATAATTGCTGCTGGTTATCCAGCATTCATCAATCATGAACATTTAAATTTGTTTTTGACAGTTTCATCTTTCTATTAATGATCATTACAAGTTTTACTCTGCTGCTATTAGGAATCAGTTTGGGGTGTGGAGGGAACAGGAAGGAGAGAGAAAAGAGGGAAGAGTGTGTAAGAGGAGCCTCTTCCTGAGCCTGGCCTCTGCAGCACTGTCTCCTTTCTTTGGGCCTTTAGAACTTGCTTCCAAGATGGCATGTTTGCTGAGGGAAGGGGGTCAGGGAAGTTTTGAACCAGCTCCCCCACCCCTCCAACCCTGTCATTTTCCTTTTTCAGCAATCCAGATGTTTATTTCTATCTATATAATTCATCTCAATTTAATTTTCTGTCTGTGGTGTGTTTGCCTCCTCATTTGAGAATACTTGCATTATCAGTGTCTCTCTTCAAAGCTTTTGAAGTGCATCTTTCTCTAATTGGCTATGCTAGAGAAAAAATGAATATTTGAAACTTAGTTTGTGTTGGTTCTTGAAAGATACTTATCATTCTGTGATATCAGAAGCATGCTTGTATCAGTTGGACAGCTGCCTCCTTAACACTTTTACATTTAATTCATTCTGCTGAGTGTGTAGGTGCTGGGGGAAGGAGGAATAGCTTTTAACTTACGCCCTTAATATTACATATATTCTTTCTCTCTCTTAAATTATTAACTAGTTTTTGTATCACCAGTTTTTTCTTCTTTTTGTGTCTTGAGTCAAAATGTATTTACCTTTTTTCTTACACTGACAAAAACAAATGAACAAAAACTTTTCATCTTTAAATACTGTTTATTAGCAAACCAATGGAAAAAAGTTTTAAATAAGAAACAGGTGCAGAGAATTGAACATTTTTCTCTACTATAAGGAAGTAGCTCTATAAAATTCTCTATAGTAAACTGTACAGACAATTATTCATTGAAACACAGGTAAACAATCCAATCTTTTTTTACTTGTAATATTTGTGAGTTGATATTAGTGGGAAGTATATTCTTTTGTTTGATGACTGTCTTATTATATATTAATAATTCAAACATCTTATTATCAATTCTTATTCTGTATCATCTCCTTCAGTTTTGTATGCAATGCCTGACTATATAATAGTTTTTTTAAAACACATTCATAAAGTGATTCAAAATTTTTTAAACGAAAAACCTATTATTGTTTTAATATCTCCTTTAGTTTTTCAATCAAGTCCTGGTGCTGGGAAGATCATCAGTAAGTGATTTGTCAGAACATGTATTTGATCTGATTCAGGAACTTTTTGCCATAGATCCTCATTTGTTATTATCTGTCATGCCGCAGCTTGAATTCAAACTGAAGGTAGGATTGATTAATTTTCAAGGCCTTTAAGTTTAAAGGATATATTGGAGAGTTTCTAACTATTAAGAGTGTAATTTACCATCTTCCTTTTCAAGTATACATTTCTCAGAAAACTCTCATTTGGTTGAGAATTTATGTGGCAAAGTTATACTAGATGTTAAAATGATAAACCAAAAAATATTGTTATCCTAAAATTTACAATATATGCTATGTTGATAATAGGTTAAGTGTTTGGTTTTTTTAAAAGAGGGTTTTAAATTGAGTATTCCAAAGGTTTCAATTAGAATTGTATGACCTTTTTATGGAATAAATCAAACACTTGTTTGAATTTGTTGAGACTATACTGTTACTACTACAACTAGCAAGGATAACAGCAAAAATAAGAAAAAAAAGCTTACACTTGATCCAGCGTCTTAACTAAACATTAGAGCCTAACTTTTGCAGGGTGCAGTTGAGACAGAGTCTTGCTATGTAAATGAGGCTGGGCATGAACTCACTATGTTGCCAAAGGTAGCCTCTGCCTTATTGTTTCCCAAGTGCTGGGATTATAGGCGTGAATCATCGCATGCGGCTAAAGCCTAACTCTACATTTTCTTTTTATATGTTTCGTTGTAGTACTGGCGATGGAACCTAAGATCTTGAGCATGCTAGGAAACCACTCTACCACTTGAGTCACAACCACAGTTCTTTTATTTTACATTTTGTTCAACTTTATCTTTTTTTTTTTTTTTTTTTTTTTTGGTACTGGGGATTGAACTCACGACCTTGCGCTTGCCAGGATTGACGCTTATGCCACTGAGCTAAATCCCCAGCTTATTTTACATTTTGAGACACAATCTAAATTGCACAAGTTGGCCTATGACTTGTAGTCTTCCTGTCTCTCCCTACTGAGTTGCTGGGTTTATAGGCTTGCATCACTGTGCATCACTATACATAATGTTTTACTTGATTTTTCTTTTTTTTTTTTTTCTTTTTTTTGTCTTTTTCATTTTTATCGGTACCGGGGATCGAACTCACGACTGCCTGCTTGCAAGGCAGGCGCTTATGCCGCTAAGCTAAATCTCCAGCCCCCTTGATTTTTAACTGAAACTCTGATATAAGTAAAACTAAAATTGGGTGTTTTTTAAAATTTTGAGATAAGAAACAAGATACAGTGTTTTTGTTTAACCTCCTAAAATACATACGCGTAAATTATTTTTTTCTGTAAGGCATTCAAACATTTTCTTTCAACCTGTCATAGATTTAAATATGTAGAGTCAATCCCTTTTAATTCTCAGACAAGACTACTGTCATATATGGTATGCATAGATTACAAATTAGTCTTAGATTTATTTTTGTGCGTTTAATGTAAGCTGAGGGAAGCCGTGCTGTAATGGCTGCTTGTACTGTTGTATATACATGTGTGTACAGGTTCATTTATTTAAAGCAGAGATGCTGAGAAGCTGAATCTAGCTTGAAAATAAATCCAGATGTATGCATTTTCAATTTTGAAAAACATTAGACAATCTAGCACTAATGGGCCCTTGTTTCTTATATGACTACAAAATAGTTAGACCTCAGTAATGCCATCCGTTACTCCTTTATTTTGTATCTACATTTCTTCACTGATCCAATTCGATTTTGTAACTGTGCTATAAAGTTAACATCAACATGACCTTTTTCATAAATTTCCTGACTCTGTTTTTTTTAAAAATTAAAACTAGTCAGCTAATTCTGTATAAAATTACCTCTTTTTTTGACAGTTTGAGACAGGGTCTCACTATGCAATTTAGGCTGACCTCACTTTGTAGCCCAAGCTGGTCTCAAACTCCCAACAGTTCTGCATCAGCCTTCCGAGTGCTAGGATTACAGGTGTATGTCACCACACCTGGCTCCAATATGTGTTTGTAATTTAGTGTATAATGTGATAATACTTACTTTGACATAGACTTAACAATATAGCAGCACATCAGAGACATGGGTCTCTGATACCAAAACGTTTATCATCAATCACTAACCATTGAGTAAAGGAATATGGTTTAAATTTTACCAAATAAAGAAAGAGCAAGTTTTTATTTAGTTTAACTTGAGTAGTTTATAGTTGTGAAGTCTACTAAATTAGTCACAAGTAGAATAAAATGTAGTCTAGTGTTTGACATGTTAAGTAATTTTTTCTCTTCAAAATAAATTACGTTGGCTAGCAAGTTTAAGTTATTAAAAAGTGATATCCCTTAGCATTGTTCACTTTGCTTGAGAAAAACTTTGTAAATGAAAATTACTTTGTTACTCATAATTGTGTTAAAGGTTGACATAAATTTTTGTTTTGTTCTGTTTAATATAAATCTCCCTATTTTCCCAGAAAACTCTTTGTGAGTTAAAATGTTCATAAGGAAAAGATTATATTTCTTGGTCTTTATTTTTCTATTTTAATTTTTTTTTTTTAATATCTGTACCAGGGATCGAACTCACGACTGCCTGCTTGCAAGGCAGGCGCTTATGCCGCTGAGCTAAATCCCCAGCCTTCTATTTTAATTTCTATCTTTCCCCACAGTTTGTTTGTTGAATACCTGACATTGTATTAAACAAATATTACATTTGAACTTTTAAAATTGCTTTTAGAAAAAAAAAGTTGCTTTTAGGTATTAAGTATTGCATTTATTTTCCTAGTACATAGTGATTAAAAAAGATTTCACATCCCATGTAGCTTCAAAGTAATTTATATTAAAATGTGATACAAGAGCAAAATTTTATGTATTGGTTCATTACAAGAAACTAGGAGACTCTTAGCAAAAAATCACTAAGTTTTACTTTTTTGTGGTGTTCAATTCATCTCACTATATTAGTCAGCTTTCCCCTGTAAGGCCATAATATTTAACACGCACAACTTAAGGTGGGGAAGTTTAAGTTGGCTCATGGTTCAGGTGATTCAGTCCCTGGTCAGCTGCTGCCAGTACAGAGATGATGGAAGGGTATGGTGGAGAACACTGCTCTCTTTGTGGCAGACAGCAAGCAGAAAGAGAGAAGAGAGGACTGTCAGTTGACCCACCACCAACCAGGCCCCACCTGGTTCACAACACTGAACTCATCAGTGCACTAATACGCTGATGAGTATAGCATCCCCATGATCCAGTCACCTTCCAACAAGCCCAGCTTCTGAGTACTACATGATAGATACTTTGGAGGGATATTTTAGATCTAAACCAAAATACTAATCCTTTAAGGCCTTTTATAATTCTTGGAGTGGTATTATTTTGCAACTTTGTCTTTCACAGAAGCTTTTCCCTTTCTTTAGACAAGTGTTAGTAGTGAAGTATCTGTATATTTGTACAAAATCAATAACCAATGTGTAGATTACACATAATCAGTGAAGTAAGCATAAATTAGCAGTTTGGTAGAAAGTGTAAGATCAGAGAAGCACATAATCTCACATCAAATAAAAGAGATTTTTCCATAATAAGTGAAAACAATATTTTAAAATCTCACCATTTTAAGGAGAAATATGAAATTAGATCGTCTCTAGTTATTCATTTTTTATAATCTGATAGAAAATCTTAGCCTTCACTTGTTTTCCCTTTTCCTTTTGTAGAGCAATGATGGAGAAGAACGATTAGCTGTTGTTCGACTTCTAGCTAAATTGTTTGGCTCTAAAGATTCTGACTTGGCAACACAGAATCGTCCTCTTTGGCAGTGTTTTCTTGGACGGTAAGAGAAATGAAATTCATATTTCTATATTTTGGAGAGTAGTCAGTAGGGTTCAACTGAACATTGCAGGTTTTTTTAGAATAAATTGTAGGACAATTTTTAATTAAAAATACTTATCCATTTAATACTTTTTTATTTATGATATTGTCTTGGAATAAATAGATACCATCTTAGAACCTCAGTAAAGCATACAGAGATCTAAAAAGTGACTGGAACATGTTTGATCATCAGTATTTATCTCATTTTACAAACATCTTGTTTTTCCCTAGTCCTACTTTTTTTTTTTTTTTTTTTTTTTTTTTTGTCTTTTTCCTTTTTATCGGTACCGGGGATCAAACTCACAACTGCCTGCTTGCAAGGCAGGCGCTTATGCCGCTGAGCTAAATCCCCAGCCCCTAGTCCTACTTTTTTAAAATATGTGTATAACATATTTTTACAATACCCACTGTAAATAACCCTCCCTTGTTCCTTTTTGCCCTTACTCTCCAAGAAGTTTACCACATTAAATGTTTTGTTGCTTTATAGTTTACTTGATGGTAAATAATAAAGTTTAATTTTTCTCTGGCTGCTAGGAAGTGATAAAGTCCAAATGTAAGATTTTATTAAAACAAGGAAATTATCTCTAATAATAAGGTAGATAACTATAGACATTGAGATATTCATTAACTTTACTTAGTAATGAGATTACTTAAAAAATAAAAATATATCACATTATTACATCTGCCCTCCCCCTCTGTCATGACGATTAAACCCCAGGCACACTAACCATGTGCTTCTATACTGAGCTACACCTATAGCCCAAAATCACATTTGTCATTAATAAATACATTTTAAAGGTTGCTCAATTTGCGTTGCTAAGCTTAGTCTTATTATTTATATTAACTAAATTGTTATATGGACCTTTAAAAGAGCATGTGTGTTTCTGCAGATGGAACCAGGGCCTCAAGCATGCTGAGTAGCCACTCTTAGCATTGAGCTTCATTGCCCAACCCTAAGACAGCATTTTAATATAAGTAGATCCCAGCCTCATTAAACTTTGATGATGATGCAGTGTAACTCACACATTTTATGCAGTTCTCTAACTTTTCTGGAAGCAGGCTTTTTTTGCTTTTTGGTTGCATATCTTTTGGGTGAAAGAGGTTATGGAAATCCAGCCCAGGGCCTCAAGCTTTCCAGGCCGGTACTATACCACTGAGCAACATCCCCAGTCATGCCCTGTCAAATTTTTAGGTCTATAAAATGAGTAGTTTGAATTGGATGATATGTTTATATTGTTTTATGCTTTAGCATGATAAGTCAAATATTTTTGTGAAATTCTGTATCTTTTAGCTTACTGTATTTTATATTTTCCATCAAAACACACTAAGCTGTCATAATGCATTTTTAATGTATTTATTGTTTATAAGCACTTGTTAGATATTACTTATTTGAAAATAAGTATTTTGTCTTAGTGTTAATATTTAGCAATCATTTTCTGTGTAGATTCAATGACATTCATGTTCCTGTGAGATTAGAAAGTGTGAAATTTGCCAGTCACTGTTTAATGAACCACCCAGATTTAGCAAAGGATCTTACAGGTAAGCTACCTCATTTATTACAAATATTAGAATAATCACACAAATAAATATAAATGCAGCCTGTTACCTAGCTTCACTTTCTGAGTAGATTTTAATTTTGACATTGTTTCAGATTTCTATTTTTCATGGCATAGGAAATGATTTCATGTCTATAAAATAAAACTCTATTTGAAGTTTTCATGTGTTGATCCTTTGGAATTTTTAGAAATCCTAATTTAAGAAACTAAACTTATTTATGACATTGGGTTTAGGCTCAATTAAATCTATATAATTTAATATAGTAAATTAATAATAGGAAATTGATTGTCTTTGAGTAAATTTTATCATTTACCATGTGAACCTAGAATATTTAAACCTACTGATTTGATAATACCAAGTAAGTGATTTCAATCAAAATGTTATTGACTAAAACAGTCAGAACTTTCATTTAACTATATGGGACTTTTGTGATATGGTAGAAATTTAGGGGTTAAAAAAAGATTATAGAATATTAATGTAGATTTTGTATCATATAATGGTGTAGCTATATACCTAACAGAATTTTTACTGTTTTTTTCTTGACGTCTTTTGATTTATATGAACTTATAAATTATATTTGAGGTACTATGTTGTGATTCAACTTTTCCACTAAAACACAATGTTAAAATATATATAGTAATAAATAATTTTATGATATTACAGAGTACCATTTCCTTGAAAGTGCTTTTAAATTGTTATGCATATAGGCACAAGCCTATAATCCCAATACTCAGGAGGCTGAGGCAGGAGGATTGCTGAGTTCAAGCCTAGCCTGAACTACATAGAGACCTTGTCTCCAAAAAAAGTTTTTAATTCATGCCATACTTCACAAGTCATGTTTCAGTATAGATAAAAACTTAAAGCATTCGACTTTTCTGTCATTCTGAATCATGACAAATTAGATAATGTTTAAGTTTTTTTCTTGTTGCAGAGTATTTGAAGGTTAGGTCACATGACCCAGAAGAAGCTATTCGTCATGATGTCATTGTTACTATAATAACAGCTGCCAAAAGAGACCTTGCTTTAGTAAATGATCAGCTGCTTGGCTTTGTAAGGGAAAGAACACTTGATAAACGGGTAAAATACGAGGAATTTTGTTCTTCCTTAACTTACTGTGTTTAAATTGTTTGCTAAATAAAATCGATATAATTTTTTATCATGTACAATATTAGCTAAAGCTTTTCCATGTGATAAATTAATAAGAATTGTAAAAGAGCTATCGATTTATGTATCTTTTAATTATCTTTGTAGATCTTTTCAAATTTTAGGAATGGGTTTCTTTTACAGCATCCCATTATAGAAGAACAGTAAAGTTTTATTCTATCATCTTACGTACCTGCTAAATTTGAAAAGAACAGTTGCCTATTTTGTTTCTTAGACTTAACACTGTCATTTATTACTGTCACATTATAACTTAGCTGTATTATACCTTAAACCAAATAGCATACTTCTAAAGAAATGTTTCCATATGTTTTGCCAACCTATCAGTAGAAATTATTATGTGTTTAATTACTTTTCCTGTGTCCTCCGTTTGATGCAGTTAGAACCTACACTGAAAGTAATGTTAAGAACAGCAATAGGAGTTGCTAGGGCATAGTGGTATCAACCAGAAGAGGAGACAGGCAGGCAAGGTGGATTGATAGTCATCTACTATCTTTGACAGTAATTATCCTGCAATGTACTGTTCTATTTGGCATTGTTGAAAACATCTTGTCCTCTGTTTATGTGTAGTTTAGCTATAATTAGAGGCTGGAGAAGCATTTGGTTTTGAAATACAGCAAGAGGTAGTCTTTAGTTTTTCACTTTTTTAGTAGTCATAAATTGTAATCCCAGCTCTCCTGAGACTAAAGCAGGAGGATTATGAGTTCAAGGCCAGACTGTACTATACAGGAAGATTCTGCCTCACTTAAACCAGGAAAGGAAAGTTGACCCTAAGTAACTTTTTAACTGGGTCACCTGAAGCCCCCACCCCACTTTTCTCTTTAATTTAAATGAAATAAAATTACTCTTCACCTAGTAGTTGGCATTACCTTCTGTTCCTCTCATTTAATTTATTGTTACTTATATAATTTCCTCCTTTTAGAAAAGTGTCACTCCTTTTTAATGTTTCTGTAGTTTCCAAAATTGTTGAATGACTTCCAAACTGAAACTACATGATGTAGTTATAATAGTACTGAGTGAACATTTTCAGACCTTGATTTTTGGTCTAAGTTAGGTTACAGCTTCGTTACTATTTGTTTTCTTCTGTAATAAAATATGGGAAATTAATCTTAGCTTTTATTGCAAACTTTTATTTCATGTGAGAGATGTCAAAAGGCACTTATTAAACTGCTATACTGAGACATAGTCTCACTCTATTTACTAAATAAGTGAAAAATGACCAAAATAACTCATACAACTTAAAGTATTGCCTTGAATTGTTAATGGTTTTCCTTACACACTATCATGGTCTTCACTGTAGATCTTCAGTCTTTTATTGTTTCACCTTCCTCCTACCGTCATTCTGTCCCTAGTATAGTAATTCACCCAACCAACCTCTAGAAGTGCAAATGTTCTGCTCTAATAGGAGATTTTTAGGTAAATTATTTGTCCTGTACATCTACAAAGTAAAGAAGTTCACTTATGGTGATCACAAAAGTCCTTTACAAATTTGCAGTCCTGGAAATCTTAATGCTGGTCTTGGTTTTTCTTATTCTGGGTTAACATCAAAGGGAATTACTTGGGAACCAAAACATTGTAGAACCTGGGGCTTTATTTTGCAGAGCAAATTGTACATTTTTGTGTTTTACATTTAATCACTTGTAAAATGTAGCCATATATTTTTAGAGAGAATGAAATGAAATCTTCTGTAGAGTATTGTTTGATTTTGAGAGAAATGAAAGAATTGGTAATCCATTAAGTGTCTGCACTGGAAAATTTCTGAAGAAATGTGGGTTTGGGTTTTTTTATATTTGAGAGGTTTTTCTGTAATCTGATTTTTAAATATGAACAAATTCAAAATGGTTGGTAAACTTTCATAAGAGGTGAAATGTGCTACTATATGTGCATTCATAAAATTGATCATAAAACCTAGTAAAGGCATGGCAGTTTTTATACATAAATACATCTAATAATAATTATTGTACTTTCTAGTGGCGAGTAAGAAAAGAAGCTATGATGGGCTTGGCTCAGCTGTATAAGAAATACTGTCTTCATGGTGAAGCAGGAAAGGAAGCTGCTGAGAAAGTCAGCTGGATAAAGGACAAACTTTTGCATATTTATTATCAGAATAGCATTGATGACAAGTGAGTCTAATGTGTTGGTAGAAAAAGTGATTGTAAAACTGCTTTTCATTTTATTTCTGTTAAGTTTTAAAATAATTTATTTCTCAATTTAGAAATCACTTAAATATTTGTATGTACCTTCTTTTACACCAGACTCTACCTAAAATAATAAGATAACAAATGGTGACTTAAGCATAGACTTTGGAGGTAGTAGACCAGAGACCCATTATTCATTTGGTCTCTGATAATTGCTCTGTTTACCTCAGTTTTACTTGAAAAGGAATAATAATCACTTCCCTGTAGATTGTCTTCTAGATTATGTAATGAATGTAAGGCACCCTTGCCTTCTATCTGTAATAGAGCAGTATTTGATAACTCCTGTTTATTAGTTTCCTTTTTTGCAGTGCCATCACTACCAAAGGATGAATTACTGAGTTCTTTCCATTTTATTTTCTTCCCTCCTGTCCCTCCCTCCCTTTCTTTTTTTGGTAGTGGGAGTTGATCTCAGAACCTTGTGCTTACCAGGCAGGCACTGTGCCACTGAGCTAAATCCCTAGCCCTGATAGTTCATTTTTATAAAGTACTTTGCTGTGTTTTATTGCATGAGAGTGGCTACTTAACCACCAACAGCTGTTGTTTTATTAGCTAATGAGAGATTCTTTTCTTTTTTTTTATTCCAGTAATAGTGAATAACAGGTAAAATCTTAGCAAGAAGGATTCTAGTATTGGCATGGAAATTAGACATTAAAAAGAAAGGAAATAAAGTCTGCATGTTTCTAGAAAATAATATGAAGGAAAATCCTCCTGTTTGCACTACATGGCAACATTGTAAAAGAGTTGAAGTGTAATCAGAAGAGGTTATTGAGTTTCTTAAGAATTGTAACTTAATGGTATAGGTAGGCTTAACTAATTTGTGGTCAGTGCCCAGACTACTAAAGAATAGGTAGGAAGGCCTAAAAATAGATTATGAAGTAAACTCACAAAAAGAAATTATATCTCTAAATTTAAAAATAACTGTATTGATCTGTGGATAGGGCTAATCATATACTAATGTTTTCCATTGGAGGCATAGCTGTTACCCTCAATACAGTATCTTTGCACAGAATGACCTGAATGACTATTTCTTTAAAATAGACTAATTATGGGGTTTGTGTTTGTTTGTTTTTAACAGACTGTTGGTAGAGAAAATCTTCGCTCAGTATCTTGTGCCCCACAACCTGGAAACAGAAGAGAGAATGAAATGTTTGTATTATTTATATGCTAGTTTGGATCCAAATGCTGTAAAGTAAGTTACTGTTTAAATGACTGAATTATTGCCTAAAGATTGCATTTAAATGCTTCATCTTATTTAGTTAGTTGTTGATGGAGTTGTTGATACTTCTTTTGAATCAAAAACCTTAGATAAGGGCCAGGAATTTAGCTCAGCAGCGTAAGCACCTGTCTGGCAAGTGCAAGGTTGTGAGTTTGATCCCCAATACCCCAAAAGAAAAAAGAAAAAGAAAAAAAAAAACCTTTAATTATTAATTAAAATAATTTTAAAAATATTATGATTTGAATTCAGATCTGTTAACAACAAAGATATGCCAGTATACATACACATATTTGGCACGTGGGTTGGTAATATAGTTTCAGAGATTCAAAAGATCCCCTGTGTCCAAATACTGTAATTAGTGTCTAAATTACACTACTGGTCTTTATTCTTTCAAAGTAAGTGTTAGTCTGGAAAGCCTATTTTACTTCTCCTGCATATGTTTTCCATATGACTAACTATCCAAAAAAAATGTTTGAGACTGAACAGGGGGACTGCAGGTACTTTTGCTTGGGTAACTGGCATGCACTGGAACTATCCTAGGTCAACCAGGTTGTATGATAATTGCACTTTAATAAGCTTTTAAAAAGTATCACTGTGTATGCTATAATCACATTGTATACCCAAATATAAACAATTTATATTGGTTTATTAAATACATACTAAGGTAGTGAATCTGTCATTAAGAAATTTGAGTATTTTGAGTTTGGACTTAAGCTTTGTGTATACATATATGCACATATATGTTGAACAATTAGTAAGTGTATAAAATTTCAAAATTAGAGAAAAATTGCAAGAGAAGTATGAAGCATTGTGCTATCTCCCTTTAATCAGATCCATTTTTTAGCTCTTTGCTGTTTGTACATTCTTATTATTTGTGCATGCATTTTCTTCGTAATAATTTTTAGACTTGTGGATATATATTCCTTAGTCACGTTCAGAAGACCTTTGTCATGTGTTACTTATCTACACCTTCATTATGCTCTCATACTCTGTACACATCCAAGTACAGAAATGGATTTCAGTTTCCTGTATGTGTCATACACTTCAACACTGTATCTTTTCTTGAACTAGTACATTCTAGATCTGTTTTAAGTATCTTTCAGATTATTTACCTGGGAAAATCTTTTGCTTCTTCTGACCTCACATACATGTTTCCTCTTGATGGCAGAGCACTTTCCTTAGCATATATGAGCCCTTAGGATCGTCCTTATGAAAAGACATTGCCATTTACACCAAGTGTCTTAAATTCAGTAACTAGTTGCTTAAAATTTTATGTAGATGTAGAAAAATGTATACAAACTGTGCGGTATGTAATGTTAAATAATTTGCAGTATTGTTAAATAGTGCGTGTCTTCATATGCATAAATTTTAGAGCTCTCAACGAAATGTGGAAGTGTCAGAACATGCTTCGGAGTCATGTACGCGAGCTATTGGATTTGCACAAGCAGCCTACAGTAGGTTCATGACTTAAATTCATGAATTTGTGAATTATCATGTTTACTTTTCTATTCTGTTATTTAATTAAGCATGGAAAAAGTATATCAGACTTCTTATCATACCAGTTAAACTAATTTTTGTAATTGTGCAAGCTTTTTTTTTTTTAATTTTCATTCTAAATAAACATAACATTTATTTTCTGGCATGGACAAAGAAATGGTGATTTCGTTTATCACGTGTGTATTTATTTGTTTGTTTTTGATCTTGGGGCTTGGACCTAAACCTTTTCCATACTAAGCATATATTCTGTCACTGAGCGATATCCCCCAGCCTGCCTGTGTGGTTTTTAAATTGTCAAATACTTAGAATCAGATACCAAGATAAAGTTATGTTAGTTGTACTTCTCAGGCTCTGTCTCCTTCTCCCTCTCCCCCACCTTACATGCTTGTTCACGTTCTTTCTGTCTGTCTCTTGTCTTTCCAACCCAGAGACAGTCTCACTTTGTAGTTTAGCCTGGCCTTGAACTCTGAGCAGTTCTCTTTCCTCAGCCTCCCCCTGTTCTGGGATTATGGGTGTGTACTACCACACAAAGCTAGAAGTCTTTTTTTTTTCTTTTTATTCACTATTTATTGACTAGGTATGTGATGCTTTAGAGTTTAGTCTTTGAATTTGTCACTTGAAAATTCAAAAATGACTTTGCAGCAAAATACTATTGAAATAGGACACCAATTATTTTCTATTTACAGAACTTTACATTTACATTAAATATACCCTAGCCTTTTTTTTTTTTAACTTGGAAATCCTTAAACAGAAAAAGTGGTACACCAGCAGACTTCTGTCATCACTCAGTCTAATATGGCAATACTATACCTACTGCTGGATAATAGTGGCTAAGGTCATCTTGGAGGTAACTGTGTTACACTTTGAATCCTGAAGATTTGGGCCTCACATGAATTGCTGAGTTAACTCTGCTTTTTCAGTGTTAGAAGTCTTTTTTTAAAAACTGCATTGTTCTGTTCTATCAGTGTAGAATTGATAAATGCTATAATGTATATCTCAATTTAAATTTTGCTCAAGTTTTCTGAAAGGGGAGGGAAGAACTTAAATTATCTTATTGGATGTTTTTGGTCTGGCTTGGATTGTTTGTTTTGTTGCATTTTATTTTGTTTTGCTTGAGATGGGCTCTCCCTGTATTGCTTAAGCAGGCCTCAAGCTTGTGATCCTCCCATGATTAGTCTCCCAAGTAGCTAGAAATTCCTAATGGATGTTGAAATGTGTTTGCTGGTTTATGCATTTTGACCCAGGAGACTATAAGCAAACCCTTTGAGGGCCCACAGGTGCTAGAACAGAGACTAGCAAACTTTTTGTTAATGGCAAGTTAATAAAGACTTAGCTTTTATCACCTGTACAGTATCTGTTTAGCTATTCAACGCAGCCTTGATATACAAAACAATCATAGACAATGTAAATTGATGGGCATGTTTATTAACTAAATGAAGGTACCCATTGAGAGCTACTTTGGGATTACCAACTTCTTATCCATTTAATGAATTTCAATTTAATGTGAATTAGGCTAAGAAAAGATTGATATTTTGGATGGTAGAAATACAAATAGTTTTTAGAGGGGAGATTATTCTCATTGTTTAAGAGACACATCTCAATGTATTTCTTAGACTGGCTCTGAACTTAACTCAAGTGCTTCAGCTACTCTTAATTTTTTTAGTATCTTAGTAACATTTCTTTTCCTTCAATTTGTCATAACAAGCACTGTTGCTTTTCCACAGTTCTTTGCTGTCAACTTTAGATATGTTTAGATATGGTAAGCCATTTTCCAGTGGGTAAATTGTGATGAACTATGAAACAAGTACAATGATGAGCACTGATTCTTCTTAACATATATTTGTTAGTGTATATGACTACTTGTTTTATTTCTGTTTTAAATTTCAGTCAGAGGCTAACTGTTCTGCGATGTTTGGAAAGCTGATGACCATAGCAAGTGAGTATGTTTCTTTCACCAGTAAGTGTAGTAAACATCAAAAGAGACCATTTTTTACCCAGTGCTAAGAAAAATAATCCTTATGTTAATACTATTTCTAAGAATGAGTTGTCCTTTTTTAATGGCTCTATAATTTTAAGACAATTGATTTTACTTTAGTAATTCTCTTTTCTGGTATTGATTCATTCTTAATTTTGTAGAGAATTTGCCCGATCCTGGCAAAGCACAAGATTTTGTGAAGAAATTTAACCAGGTTCTTGGCGATGATGAGAAACTGCGGTCTCAGTTGGAGTTATTAATCAGCCCTACCTGTTCATGCAAACAGGCGGACATTTGTGTGGTTAGTACATTATATTTTTACAATTATTCTCCTAGCCTATTTATAGAAATCCACATTTTCTTTTCTTGAAATTCATATTTCCTTAAAGCTTTTTTTATATACAATGATTTGTGTGAGTTTAACAAAATTATAAGTACTAAACTACTTCGCATTGTTATCTGTGGTCAATTTAATGCTTTTTATTGGGTCCCCACTTTCCAGTCATAGTCCAAGAAAAAAAAGAGATATAAGCCAGAGTGATTGATCTTAGGAACTAAGCAAGCTAAAGTACTTCATATTTAGCAAACATTCAGTGAATAAATGGTAATAGATTTTATTTTTTGGTACTGGGGATTAAACTCATGACCTTGTATTTATCAGCTGGTAATATATTTTAAATTCTGTATATGTATGTATTTACTTCTGTATGTTAGCAAGGAAAAATCCATGCTTAAATCACCTTAGAAATGTCATACGTGATTTCATTTATAGATAAGGTAAATTCCTAGATAGACTTGTCTTCATTCTATTTTTGGACTCTTTATTTTATAGAGAACTAATAGCTTTGAAACTATCTGGAAAGAAAACGTCATCTATATATTTTATTCAGCACTTTATGAGCCAGAGTCTTAGTTCTAAATTTTAGGTATATAGTCACTGCTATTATTGCAAGTCACTCATTATCGCTGTGCCTCATTTTCTTTGTTTACAAATATCATCAACCTCCTGGGATTTCCAAGAGAATAATATACTATGACATTTCACATATGGATAATACAGGGCCTCTGCCATTGTCCTCCTGTAGATTTAAAGAACTGATAATTATGGCCGGGGATTTAGCTCATAAACACCTGCCTGGCAAGTGCCAGGTCGTGAGTTCGATCCCTGTTACCAAAAAAAAAAAAAAAAAAACTGATAATTTTTATAGTTTTACACATACATAACAAGCGAGAGGAATCCATCAAATAAATCTAAATTGGGAGCAAGAATTTGCATCATTCAACAAAGGCTCAAAATCCTTCCATTTGGTTCATCAAGCACATTTTAAAAAACTCTTCCCTGCAGAGTTATCCAGATGCACATTATATATTCAGAAGTTTGAATATTAGTTTGTCCCTTGATCAAACTTACACTGTTCATTTTTTGTTTTTTGTGATAAAGGATGTGGAATCCAGGGCTTTATATATATTAGGCAAGTATTCTACTACTAAGCTATATCCCAGCCTAGGCTTAGACTATTATAATATATTGTATGATTTAGAATGTACATTATACATAGTTTCTCACTTTGCTTACAGGTAACATGACAGAGGCAGTTAAATAAATATTTCAGAAAGGAATACTGTGTGTTGCTCTAGAATCATGTGCTTTGGTGACAGAGAGGAGCACCACTCATTCCAGGCAAGGGTGGAAATAGGTGAGGGGATGGCTTGTTTTCTAATAACTGAATCCCAATTTGAGTCCTAAAGATTAAGTAGGAATTTGGTGACTGTGTCAAGAATGATGACTGCATTCTAACTTGAATAACTGTACAGCAGATGACATACTATAGAAATAAAAGAGAACTATATGTGGACTCTGGATAGTTCTATTTAGAAGTCTAAGATTCAGGTGTTGTTGCTAAATATGAATATAGTTACATCTTCTGGAGAAAGTTAATTCCCCACAAAAATTGCTTGTTTTTAGAAAGAGACCTTAAAAAAAAGGGTATGGCAGGCACTACTATGTGCATGAAAGAATATTTCTTTAAAAATGAATTCTGGTGAATAGGATGTGGTGGTTCACATCTGTAATCCCAGAAAGGCTGAATGCCTCTGCCAGAGACAGAGGTACTCTGCAAATATGAAGGAGCTATACTACTTTGTGAGCTTTCCCCCACCAAAAGAAAGAGGAAATTTGTACAAAGAAAAAAAGGGGATTTAAGAATACGACATTTTTATTGCTATTATTTTAAATTTTTATAATACATTATAGGACTAATACATTATACCCTTGTTGTACATATGTAATACTATTTATTGTTCTTTTAGGGGGTGGTTTATTCACTTACTTATTTTTAATCCTCAGTCTCACTATATAGATTAGGCTAGTCTTAACCATACGAAGTCCTCCAGCCTCAGCCTCCCAAGTGCTGGGTTTACCAGCGTGTACTACCACACCCAATTTAATTTTCTGTAAGAATGCCTAGATTTGCTGACTCTGGTAGTGTATGCTTGTAATTCCAGCACTTGGGAGACTCAGGCAGGAGTGTTGCTGAGATTTCAAAGGTAGCCTGAATAGTGGATTCAAGAAAGTGGATTCAAGTGATAGTGGATTCAAGAACAGCCTGAACCACATAGCAAGACCAAGTTTTTTTTTTAAAAGCCTAATTTTAAAAACAGATTAAGTATTAAATACTCATAGTAGTAGTAGTACTCATATTACTACTGTGAGTATTTAATACTATGCCAGTTTTGGCATAGATTGGATCAGAAATTTCTGAAATATTATTAGGAATTCAGAAAGAACTTGTTTCTAAAAAATCTTTCTGAAGCTGGTTGTGGATTACATGCCTGTAAACCTATCACTTGGGAAGCTGAGTTAAGAGGATCTCTGTAAGCTCATGGCTAGCCTGAAATGCATAACAAGACTCTTGTGTCAAAAAACAAATAACAACAACAAAAAAGAAGAACAAATCTTTCTACTAATTGTTGTTTTCTAAAAGGATTGCATATGGTTATTTTTGGTTGAAGCTTTCTCAGCTATCAGTTATAAGATTTCTTGTTGGTCTTAAAAGTTTTTGTGTGTTGGAAGGCTGTAGGCTGTTAAAATTAAACTTTCTAGTATTATTGCATATATATGTTTATTTTCTATTCTGTTGGTGTTACATGTACTTTTAACTGTCTTCTAGCACTTAGTTTTTGCATTTATTACTATGTTATTTTAAGTTTGCACAGCAGTTTTCTATTACTCATTTTTTTTGTGAGAGAATCTCTGACATATTTATCTTAGGTCAAAAAGCAACTAAACTTTATGGATAGAGGAAAAATTCCCATTTGAGTAGTACCTCATTGAGACTAAGTTTGAACAATTGCACAGTATTGAAATTTAGGTGTAAAATGTGAACCCATAACTTAGCACAAAATGTATTAGGCCTAAACACTGACTAGAATATTTTTATTTTTCAAATCGTGACATTTCACTTAGTTAACTACAAAATGATAAAGCAGGTTTTTTAATGATTAATTTTCCTCAGGATATTAGTACTTTGGACCTACACGCAGAAAACAAATTGATATCTAGTTTAATACTACAGTTAATTTATATAAAGATGTCAACAATAGACATTTTTTCTTTTCTGTTTTGTCTTATAGAATAAAATACTGCTTTAGTGAAAAAAGCTTGTAAAATAGGATGCTGACCATTTGTTGTGTTCATTATACTTTGGTAAACACATATAATATGTTTTATCTGGCTGACTGCATTCTTGTGTACCTATAAACCCAGTTATTTGGAGGCTGAAGCAAGAGAATCTTTCAAGTTTCAGGCCAGCCGTAGCAATTTAAGACACACACACACCCTCCCCCCATCTCAAAATAGAGGGGCAGGGTCTGTATTATCTCCTTGGCTAAAATGCACATACATTCATCAGCAGTACAGTATTCAGTTAAAAGCATTCGCTTCTCTCTTCTTCCCTCCTTTCCTTCCTGTGTTCAGGTTGAACCCAGAATTCTAGGCAAGTATTTTACCAGAAAGTCTAGTTCATAATTTCTTTCTGCATACTGTGTAGTTAATTCCTTATCTTTAGAAACTTCCACCTAGAAGTAGGAGCTACTTAATGTGATGCCACCATGTTTAAAGTAATGCCATCATTAATCAATACAGTTACTGTTACACTTGGATCCATCAAACAGCCTGAAATAATTCTATGTTCAAGTTATAAATAAAATTATAAGGGAGTAGATGGCTGTAATTTGTCCTTCAGTGGTGTTCTTTAAAAACTTTACAAATACTTAGTCACTTAGAATATCTCCACAAACTCCTTCCTGGTCTCTGTCACTCACCTCACTCCTACTGCTATCTTATTTTGAGACCAGGTCTCACTGTCAGTCCCTGCTAGACTTAAACTCTTGGGCCCAAAAGCTACCTTAGCTTCCCAAAGAGCTAGGACTACTGATGTGTACCACAGTGCCTCGCTGAGTGTATCTCCCTTTTTTAAAGAGAGTAATCAACTGAAATAAAATACAGTATTCAATCAAGTTATAAATTTGAAAAAAAAACATACAAATGGTACAAACTATTATTCTATGGTATTCAAAAGTAAAGCATTTATAAAGATTGTAATACTAAATAATTGATTGGAGAAGTATGAAGCAAACTGCAGAAATCACAGAGAAACCACATCCCTTTCTGTTCTCTACTATCCATATTTTGTGTCAATTACTTAAATTTTAATCAAGTCTAAATTTATGTGTACAATCATTTTTATCTTGCAAACATGAAAGCAAATCATACTTACGGTAAAACTCTTTTCTTTCTGTAGAGAGAAATAGCTCGAAAACTTGCTAACCCTAAGCAGCCAACAAATCCTTTTCTAGAGATGGTCAAATTTCTGTTGGAAAGGATTGCACCTGTGCACATCGATTCAGAAGCCATAAGGTAAGCTGGAAAGTTCATGCACTGAAAATAGGTTAGACTGGGCTGTATAGTGAAAATGCAAATTCAAGTTAAGATGAGAAATATGCACTTGAAGTATGCCTAAAATTAATGATTCTGACCATACCAAGGTATTGGTAAGATGGTGTTATGGTTTGAGTCTGAATGTTCCCCTTAAAGCCTCATGCAGTCATGGAGGCAGGCTTCTAGAGTTTGTAATTGATTCATGGTCCATTGCTAGGATTATGGGTGTCAGCGCTACACCCATCCTGGCGCAGAGAGCCTACATACAATATAAGGCAGGGGAAAAGCCTTGCTCTCCCCTTTTTGCTCTTGTTGCTTTTGCTGTTTTCTGCTGCCATGAACTGTTTAATCGTATGCCATGCCACCCTGCCTGCCTTAGAGCCAGTGAGTATGTGAAGTGAAATGCCGACAAGCTGTGAGCTGGGTAAACCTTTCCTTCCTTAATTTTGGTTATTGAGTATTTTGTCCCAGCAATGGGAGAAAAGTAACCAAGACAGATGGAAAGTAGTTTTCTTGTAATATTAAATATACATAAATGAATGTTTAGATTTTTTAAATTACAGTAAAACACACATTGCCATTTATCCTCCTCAAAATATACTCACTTTTAACACACATACCCCATCATTCATGCCACTTTCTAAAACAGTTCTAGAAGTCCTTTTTTGTGAATGCTGCTTCTAAAGGCCACCCAACAGGAAGATAAGCTTATCACTATTTTACCATGTCACCTCATCTACCTGACTGACCAGATTTGGCATCCTATGACTTATGGCCTATACCCAAAATCAAAAAAGACCATGAAAGGAAATGTTTTGAATCAGTTTAGGACATCAAGGCAGCCATACTAAGTGCAACTAAACTAATAAAAAGGCTTTCAGAATTGCTTCAGCAAACAAGTATGGTAGAATAAGAGTGTTTTAAGCAAAGGGGACTATTTGAAGTTAATTAATTCCATAGTGTCTTTTATAGTAATAATTTTTTTTAAGAAGTTGAAACAGCTGTCCAAAGTGGCGCATGCCTATAATCCCAGCATTCAGCAGGTTGAACCAGGGGGATTGCTGTGAGTTCGAGGCTATTCTGGGCTACAAAGTGAGTTGAAATCTAGTCTGAACTGCATAGTGAGGCCCTATCTCAAAAAAGAAGATTAAATATTCACCATATTTTATCATACTTTGTATAATGTCACCAGTCCAACTCAAGAATCTCAACCATATATATTTGCCTAAAATGAATGAAAAATTGTTCACATAAAGACTTGTATTTAATTGCTTTTTATTGCTTTCTTCATAATACAGTGATACTCAGTTTTCAAATAGCTCTATACTCAAACTTTTCACTACTTGGAACAGCAAAGTTTAAAAAAAATTTAAAAAGTTGTAACTTTGCTCAGTAGTTGAACCAAAAATCCCAACGTTGAAAGAACCTGTATTGGCCAGGAATAAGTTGGGCATCACATCTCACCACAGACCCAAAGGGGTGATAGTCCGTCTCACAGACAACAGATGGTGTTTGCGTTAGTATGCTAAAGCATTTGTCACTGTGGGTTTTTTTTGTTTTGTTTTGTTTTGTTTTTTTCACTTTAAGCTATGAGAACCATAATAAAGTTAAAGAGAAAAATCATTGTGAAATTTGTTAAAGTCCCAGAAAAATGAATTAATAAGTATAGTTGTAGGGCCTCAGAACCAATTATGTGGTTTTCCAGTATTTCTTTTGGGGAAAAATGTGTTTAATTTCTTAAATTTTTCAATGTTTGAACTTAAATTTGGGATGAATCAAGTTCAACCACCGTGGTATCACTATACTGTATCTGTGAACTAGAAATATCCAAAAGTCTATCAGTTGGGAATTAGATAATTCCTAGCAAGCGAAAGTAGCAAACTGCTGATTATACTATGTGAATAAATTTCAAAAGCAGTATCGGTAAATCTTGAAATTATTATGTAAAAGATGCAAGGCACAAAGTATGGAAAAAGAAAAACTACAGTAACAAAACCAGATCAGTGGTTTTCATTTTTGTTTTGTGCGTGGTGGCTATACACAAAAGGCAGATAAGAAATTTTTGTTGAGACAGGAGTGACCTATTGTTGGTGTAAATGTAAAATGGTGGTATTTTGTTTTGTTTTTGTTTGCGTTAGGGCCTTACTGTATAGTCCAGGCTGACCTTGAATAGTCTGACCTTGTATAGTCTAGACTGGCCTCAAACTCATGGCAAACCCTTGAGTACTGGGATTACAGGCAGGCACTATCACCTACTGCAGCAATTCTTGAAAGCTATGTCTATACAAAATTGCACATAAATATTTATACTTAATTATTATGCTTAATCATAATGACAAAACAAATGTCTATCAACTGATTGATTGATTGATTGATAATAAATCCCATATTTAAATAGTAGAATATTATTTGGAATGGGGAGTTAAATGCAACTTGGGTGAATGATGAGGAAGAACTTCCTGCTAAGTGAAGGGTCAGTACAGAAGACCAAACACTGTGATTATATCCATATGAAATGTTCAGAACAGACAAATGTATAGAGGCAAAAAATAGATTAGTAAATGCCTCAGGCCAGAGGGAATAAGGATAAGTTAGGAGTGACTGCTTAACAGGTAAGGGGTTTGATATATTTCAAGCTAATTTTTTATACACATACATATGTATATTAAATATGCTTTCCAATATGATTTATCAACTGAAGAGATTGATGGGTTTAGAAGTTTTTTTGTGGATTAAAGAAGTTCAGAGCCAGGGATTTAGCTCAGTGGCAAAGTGCCTCCCTGGTAAGTGTGAGGTGATGAATTCAATCCCTGGAACCAGAAAGGGGAGGGGGGAGGGTTGGGGATTTAGCTCATTGGCACAAGTACCTGCCTGGCAAGTGTGAGGTCGTGAGTTTGATTCTTGGTACCAAAAAAAAGGAGAAGTTCAAATGCTAAATCTGGCATAAATTTCAAATCTACACTCGTATTTTCTACTTTTGAAAAATTTTTATTGTCTGATATAATAGCATTCACCTGTGTTCCTAGCTCCTTAGGAGGCTGAGTTAAAGCTCATGAGTTCAAGGCCAACCTCTTCAACACGGCAGGACTCTTGTCCTCTGCCAATCCAAAATAGTAATTTTACTGACATGTGTTATGTTTCTAATAAAGTAAAACTTTCTCCAATTTACTAATGACAAAATAGTCTACAAACCAAAAATCACATTTGTGTCTTTGCAGTACTGGGATTGAGCCCAGACCTCTGCATAGTTTTTTGGTTTATTTTGGCAGCACTGGAGATTGAACTCAAGGCCTTCATGCAGAGCTACATACCCAGCCTTTTTACCTTTTTTTGAGGCAGAGTCATTAAGCTGCCTAGATGCTAGGCTTAAATTTAAGATTATCCTGCCTTATGCCTTCACCTTTCAAAGTTTATGATTGTAAGTGTGCACCACCATTCCTGGCTACATAGTCTTGACTTTCATTCACCAAATATTGTTTTATTTGTGGTGGAAGATATGTTTGAAAACAATTCATCATTTTGGACAATAGTTTTTCCCTAATGAATATGTTCATCAGTATGGCATGATGCTGATCAATTGCTTCTTTACTTTTAATTTCTAGGGATAGAATTACTCATTTAGTGCATGAATTACAAGTAGATTAATATTATTGTTGATGATAATTACTTTCTTTGTTGTTATTGCTATTTTGTTTTGTTTTGAGGAGATGGGGGTTTTTTTTAGACCAACTCTTGCTGTGTATACAAGACTGGCCTCACACTCCCATCAGTCCTCCTGCCTCAGCCTCCCAAGTGCCGGGATTACAGCATGTATCATTACATCCAGCAGTGTTTGTTATTATTTGTATTTTGTTTTAGTGAATGATCACTGGTCACTTACCAATGCTTTTTGTTGTTTTTCTTACAATTACAGTCTCTTTATATAAGTAAATGAATTCAGTACTAAATTGCTTATAGTTATCTGTGTCACTTTTAGTTTTATTTTCAGTAGAGTTGTAATTATTATAGCAGTATGTTTTTTCAGGAGAATAAAAAATAAGCCTACTTGTCAAACAGAAGATAAAGTTTAACTCCTCCCCTACCTGAGAAACTTTTATGAACCCAATCTTTTTAAATTTGATATGTATTCCAGCACAATGCAATTAGGATAGTTACTGATCTTGTAATTTATTAATCTATGTTTTCTTTTTTTTTTTAAAGTGCACTAGTAAAACTGATGAATAAATCAATAGAGGGGACAGCAGATGATGAAGAGGAGGGTGTAAGTCCAGATACAGCTATTCGTTCAGGACTTGAACTTCTTAAGGTACTTTTGAAACAGTTTTGAAACCATTTGGTTTCATGGTTTCATGGTGTCGTAATTTGCATTGTCTTCAGAATATGCAAGACTGAGGCTTATTTCATTGGACACTAGTCAGAAGATTAAAATTTTATGGTAGAGATCAGCTTTTATAAAAGTAGTGATAAAATGTTTTGGGGTTTCCCTGTTTCTTTTAGCATTTGCTTGCCTGCTATGCATGTGACAGTGCTAAATAATCTTTTCTTACCTTTCATAGAACTTGGGTCTGAGTCAGTTGACTGCCCCCTGGAATTATTATAAGACATGTCTGTCTTATTAGGGAATTCTCAACAATTATTAGTCATAAAAGATTCCAAAGTGTTCAGCAAATTGAAAAATTAATTCAACAGGGCTACCAGTAAAAACAAAAAAGACAAAAAAAATTTAATTCAAATGATTCAAGACTGTGGACATTATATAATTGAAGAAGGATTGCTTTGTGGAGTAATGGGAGAAAAAAGTTTCAGATTATAGAGTGCCATTGGGCAGAAAGGGACTCGAGGCAATTTGAACCTGCCATTAGAACAGTCACAGCACTTGATAGACTTTTACTCGTGGTAAGTGGAAGCAGTTGAAGCTAAAGAAACATTGAAACCACTGTACTGCCAACTAAGGGGGGAAAGGCAAAATAGGTAGCAAAGAGTAATGCGGCTATACTGAGATCTCCTTGGGTACCATTTCCTTGGGACCAATTAGTATGATGTTTCATGAATAAGATTTTAAGTATTTTTAAAAGCAATATCACCTTTCAGGAACATAGATTTTAACAGGTTGTTTTTTCACTCTGTTTCTCAAATTTAATTCTCCATGTTTCTCTAATTAAAACTTCTAATTAAATGTTACCACTGCAAAATCCACTGAGATAATCTTGGTGCTTTTGACTCATTTGATAAATGTTTATTGAATAAGTTAATGAATACTTCCTGCTCAACTCCCTCCTTTTCATTCCTCTCTAGTATTAGCTCTAATTTCTCATAGTACACTGAATTATTTCCACTTTATGTTCATTTTATGAAAAATAAGCTTTGTAAAAAAAGAAAGAAAGAAAAACTTTGTAGACATGCTACATAAGATTAAACTGGGCGCATGTGGCAAATAAGGGAATAATTACATGCTTGGAGTTACTATTAGAAGTTCACAATGATAAATTAGGCATGGTGGGACAAACCTGCCTGTACTCCCAGAACTCAGGGGGCTGAGGCAAAAGGATTCCTGCAAGTTCGAGATTAGTGGAGGCTATTTAGTGAATTCAAGGCTAACCTGGAGTTACACAGCAAGACCCTGTCCTAAAAAAATTTTTTTGTTCCCATAATGATGGTTTTCACACTGATGAGTGAACTTTTTATGATGAATTTCACTTCATATATTCCCTTAAAGATTATTTTTTTGTTGGTCAACTTGCTGGCTCAGAATTTTGTTTAGATGACACAAAGACTGAGCCATTAATAAGCTGACAATAGTATTCAATGTTAGACTACTACACTCCTTTAAAAAAGAGCCATTCATTTTACATATCAACAGAATAAACAATGAAGAAACAATGAAGAATAAAATAGGGCAAAGGCCGTACCTCCATTGTCATAAAGAAATAGCTGGAAGCTACCACAGTGGTTTCTGTTAATGTCTCATTAGCCACAACTAACTGCAAGAGAGGATAGGAGATACAATCTTTATTATGTGTGTCTGACATGTTCCAGAACTTTAAGTTCTATTTATTATAGAAAATAATGCCCTGTTTTTTAACCACTTAAAAGTATTTTTTTTAAAAGTTTAACTCAAATGTCAGGCAGGCAGGCGTAGTTTCAGCCAATTGATTCTTGTATTGAATGTGTTTAATGAAAATGTCATTTTTATATTTCCTGCTATAAAAATCAATGAAAAAATACATGCAATTTTTGTCATCCTGTTAGTAATCGCACCAGTAAGTCGTTAATAGATTAGAATCATTGTCTATACTCAAAGCTGTATCTATTCCTCCAGGTTCTGTCTTTCACACATCCTACCTCGTTCCACTCTGCAGAGACGTATGAGTCCTTGTTACAGTGCCTAAGAATGGAAGATGACAAGGTAGCAGAAGCTGCAATACAGATTTTTAGAAATACAGGCCATAAAATAGAAACAGACCTTCCTCAGATACGATCGTGAGTATATTTTTGCGTCCTAAATACAAAAGTTTCTTAAGTGTTGACACTCGTAGAATCATTGTTTCCCTTTCATGTGGTAGGACAGGAAAAAGCAAAGACTTTCATTTAAAAAAAAAAGAAAAACTTTTGTGTCCTCTTATTGTCTAGTCCTTGTCTTACCTGACCACCACTAAAATTTAGGCAGAGGAACAAACTTTTTAATTAATTAAGCTATTTAAATAATTTAGTACTACTTTAATTTGTGATTAATGTATCTTTCTAATCTGTGTATGGTCATGTTTTTATAAGTGGATCATAAACTTAATAACTGACACCTTCCTATCGCACCAAAGAATGAGGGAAATAGTGTATGTACTTTATGCAATATTTATTAGTTTCTTATTTGTTGGCACTGGTACCTGTGTTACCTTGATCTTTCGCTATAGCTCATTTTCCTTCTCATAAGACAGAATTGCATTTTGGTATTTCAACTTTATCATCTTGAAGAGATTTCCTTTAGGATCATACTTTTGCTGAGAGTTTGGATTTTAAATATGTGGGAGACATCTTTTGGAGGAGGTACACAGGTGTACAGGGGATAGTCAAGTATTTTATGGTATATCTAAAAAAATAATTTTTCTTCACATAATAATAAGACACTTTTATTAAACTCATGAGCTAATTTGTGAAGTAATTTACTGTTTATTTTAGATCCTCTTAATTCTCAGTGTTTCAGTGGCAAATAAAAAAAAAATTGTTCAGTTGTTCCTATAGTCTAGAGATGATAAAAAGAAACCATAAAAACGAGTATCTATAGAAGAGTTAAATTTGGACACAAAAAGTAAAGCCCTTTGGCTTGGTTTTGTTTTATTACTAGGAATCAAACTAAGGATCTTGTGCTTGCCAGACAGGCACTTGTGCCACACTGAGCTGCATCCCCATCCCCAAGCCTTTTGTTACGAGTAATGTGACGGGGCGTGATGGCACACACCTGTGATACCAACACTTGGGAGGCTAAGGCAGTAGGCTCTTTGTGAGTTCAGCCAGCCTGGGCTACATAGTGAGACCCTGTCTCAACAAAACAAACGAAACAAAACAAAAATGTAGTGGGAAACTGGGTGTGGTGACCACAAATGGAATCCCAGCACTCCAAAGGCTGAAGCAGGAGGATCACCACAGATTCAAGGTTAGCACATAGTGAGTTCAAGGCCAGCGTGAAAGGCGTAGCCAAAAAAACAAAGAAAGAAAAATGGGGGGAAGAGGATTCAATCACTGAAATGCAGAAAAGCATAACACAGAAGACCACCTCAGTAACTATGTTGATGGCACCACTAGGTTGTACTACTATAAAAGAACAATGATAAAAGTTAAAGTTTATTTTTGTGTTTTTCAGTTTTACTGAAAATTATTAATTTAGCAAATTTAATCAGAATTGTATCTTCTTAGTGTTGTTTTTGATAGTGTTATTTTATAAGCTGTGTTACACTTACGAGTTTTTGAAAGAAAATTGTGCTCCAACAGGGAAAGTTATCTGGGCATGAAAATCCCAAATAAATTCAAACCCTCTGGAAAGCATTTTGAGATATATTCATAAATACCAAAGCAGTCATAGATGACTGGTGTATGTTCCAGTGTTCGGTTAAGCTGCATGGCCCAGTGCCGTGGATATGACTATTGAAGTCTAGCCTTCTGTTATCACAGGGAGACCCTTGGGAAGTCATTGCTGCACATGTTACTATTAACTTTATAATCTATAAAATAGAGTCTTTTGTAATTGCATTAAATGATGACAAATGTTTTTCCTTTTCTTATTTTGCCTTATAAGTTTTCTCCTGATTATAAAAATATTTATACTCATTGTACTTTACTCATTGTAAAAAGCTAAACCTAGAAAAATAGGTTACTATTAATATTTTGATATGTATATTTCTAATGAATGTTTACTTCTTTGCCTTTTTTTATAGATTTTATATAAGCGTGCTATTTTCTACATTCCACCTAATGTTTTCCCATATCCTCACCATTTGATGCTTTAAGACCTTAATGTGTATTTACATTTTGTCCTATAGAAAGACCTTTTAAGTTTAGCCTTAAGTGCATTGGTTTTGAAGTGAATACTTGGCACATGTGATGTATACATGTAATCTTAGCAATCTGGGAGGCTAAGATTGGAGGATCACAAGTACAAGACACTTTAGCAGTCCCATCTCAGAATACAATTAAAAAGGACCTGGAACATACTCCTGTATGAAGACCCTGGGTTCAGAATCCAATACCACCCACCTCTCCAAAATAAGCAGGGGTAAGGAGAGAAGGCAAAGAAACAAAACAAATGCTTGTTTTCAAATTCCAGTTTCATTCTATCACCTTGGATCAGGGACGGCAAATTAAGAGCTTTCAATGATAATAGCCTACGACACATATGCCACAGGTTTGCCACTATGCCTTAGGATGTCTAAATAACTATCCTTATCCATTAATTTTCTCACCTATATAATGGCTACAGTGATTGTCCTCTTTTGAGTATAGTGAGCATTAGTTGAATTAATCCATGTAAAAACATCACAAATGGTGAGTATACTCAGTAATTACTAGATAAGTTTAGTACCATTTCACCAATAGTGTATATGTATCTGTGACTGTACATAGTTAACTTTCACATGTATTATTTCAGCTGTTTACTGTAATCTGGCTTTTCACTGTTTTTCTCTGGCTTCTTTAAAATAACTGAAGGGATTTCTAAAAGGGAACTTGGGTTAGATAGGTTTAAAAATATATATCACAGAATAGGTTTTAGATTATAAATTAGAAGTGAGTTGCTGTTACTTCTTCATAATCCTGGGACATCTTTAAAATACAAATTGTCTTTGGTAGCCTTTGTCTTGAAACACTGTATTTATTTCTTTGTACTTGAGATCAGAAAAAGATAATTTTAGAAGAGACTTCTACCAGTTTACGTCCAAATAGGAGAAGTGAGAGACAACCAAAAAATGGTTTGTGGCTTTTTGAACTAAAAAAAAAAAAAAACCCAAAAAACTGTGATATTATTTTTTGCAGGACCTTAATTCCCATTTTACATCAAAAAGCAAAGAGGGGTACTCCACACCAAGCAAAACAGGCCGTGCATTGTATACATGCCATATTCACAAATAAAGAAGTCCAGCTTGCACAGATTTTTGAGGTATATATAATAGGATATGTTTATGTTGGTCTTCATTTCTTAAACTATGATTTTTTTTTTTTTATAAAAATGAAGCTAGATTTGCTGTTTAGTATATGGAATCCTACCCTAGAATATAAATTCTCTGGGAATAGGAATTCTGTTTATTCAGCACTGTATGTTCAGCTGTTATTTCCAATTATATGTTCTAAAAACTGCATACTGAAAAATTTTTGTATATGAGAACATTTCCCTTCACCTGAGCCATGTTGGCTCAGTGATCCATTTATCCTCAGTTTTGAGATGACTTTGAACCATCCTATTTAGGTACTAAACAACTATCTGACAATTAATCAGGTTTCTCTTTCATCATATATGATTCTTGTTCTGACTTTGCTACCAGAAAATACTCCTGGTACCATAAATTGGAAGTAATAAGAACAGAACCCTATGAACTTTATTTATTTATTTATTTATTTATTTATGATTCGAGGTCATTTAAAAATGTCCCCCTGGGGTAAGAAATTCACCAACATAGCAAACCTAATTTAGGGTTGTTGCAAATTTGTTGAAGCAGAAATAGTCTTGTTTTATACTTTTTACTTCAGGTTAATGTCTTTACCTATTTTCTATGTTGTTTCAATCCTAAATTACATTAGGCAAACTAAGAACCAAGTAAATACCTAACATAAGTTGAAGTTAATTGTGATCATATCATTAAAACAGATATTTGGATAAGCTAAATTTGGGAGAGCTTAGGAAAATCTGCTTCCATGACATGTAAAAGAAACTAGTAATGTTTTCTGTTTTATTTTTATAGCCACTCAGTAGGAGTCTGAATGCTGATGTACCAGAACAACTTATAACTCCATTAGTTTCATTGGGCCACATTTCTATGTTAGCACCAGATCAGTTTGCTTCCCCAATGAAATCTGTAGTAGCAAATTTTATTGTGAAAGATCTACTAATGAATGACAGGGTAAGTTTCTCAATTAAATTCAAACTCTTGAGATTAAGACTATTTACATCTCTGTCTCTGAAGCAGGTTTATTTTTTTCTGTGTGGATATAATTCTACCTTTTTTTCCTCTCATTTTCTTTGCTGGAGAGTAAACTTTAGGTACACTAAGCATATGTTTGACCACTAAGCTGTATCCATATAGCCCCACTCTTCTCAATTTAATTTATTGAAATACCTTATACATCTGGCACTAGATCTGTGTACTCTTACTTTGTTTCAGACATTGAAGTTTATCTGAATGTGGTTGTTGTGTTTCATCTTCTGTGAGTTAGAACCCAGGAATAAGATTGAAAAGGATTCCCCAATGTTTCAGAAACATTAAGAACAACCACTTTACCAAATGTTTCTAAGTTAAAAAAGTAATTCAGGAAAGAGTCAATTCTTACTGACTGGTATGGATGACTTTCAGTGTAAATTTTCCAGAAATCCAAGTTACCCAAAACTTCTCTGATTCTTTCCACATGGTCCAGTAGTCTTGAGCCCTCAATATTAGGAAATTAAAAAAGAAAAGCACTTGATAGTGCATCTTCTGTACCTGTAGCCTCCTCTGTTTTGGATTGTAGTAGACAAAGTGGGATAGAGGATGCTCAGTTCATTTCCTACTCTGTACATCCATGTGTTTGTACTCTTGTTAGATGTGGCTGGCAACAAATATGAAATTTAAAACTAGAGATTAGATGCTTCTTAGATGATGATTTTATTGTGGATAATCTTGTATTCACAAAGTTATTGTACATGTCACAGTATGACATTTCAGTATATGTGTATAATGTGTAATGATCAGACCATTTTAATTGGCATATCTGTGACCAGAGACTCATACCATTTTTTTGTGCTGAGGACATTCAAAATCCTTTCTACTAGCTATTTTAAAATACGCAAATTATCTAAGGAAAGTGGCGCATGTGTGCAACCTCAGCATTCAGGAAACTGAGGCAAAAGATCACAAGTTTGAGGTCATCCTGTACTACATAGTGAGATCCTGTCTCAACCAAATATTCAGTTTAATTGTTGTCAAGCATAGTTATCCCACTTTTCCTATAGGACATTAGGAATACAGCTGGAATGCTGGCACACACCTGTTATTCCAGCACTCAGGAGGCTGAGGTAGGAAAAACCCCAATGAGTTCGAGGCCAGCCTAAGACACATAGTGAGGTCAAGGCCAACCTGAACTAAAGAATGAGGCCCTTTCTCCAAAAAAAAAATGAAGTTCATAATCTTACCTGACATAACCTTGTCTGACAGATACTATTCTAAGATTAAGTTGTTTTTCTAGTTGTGGTAAAATATATATAATACAAAGATAGCCATTATAAGTGTGCATTTCCTGGAATGGTTGGTGTTGTCTGATCAGCAGCACCATCCATTTCCAGATCTATTTCATCATTACAAATAGAAACTCTGCACACATTAAGTAGCAATTCCCATTCCCTGAGAACCTCTGTTCTGACTTTTTAGCCTATGAATTTGCCTATTGTAGGTATCTTTTCTCATACAGTGTTTTCCCTTTGTATCTTACTTCCCTTATCCTTTCAAGGTTTATCCATGTTGTATATATCAGATTCATTCTTTTTTGTGGCTGAATGAAGACACCTTTCATGTATATCCAGTATTTTGTCTTTGGACATGTGGTTTGTTGTACCTATGTATGGCTATTGTGAATAACACTGATACTGAACATTTGAGTACCTATCTTCTAGTCTTTGAATATGTATCTAAGTAAAATTCCCAGATCACATGGTATTTTTTGTTGAGCATTTTGAGGAACCACCAGACTGTTCTCAAAGTAATGGCACTAATTTTTTTCATAATTTTTTTTATATTTTTGCCATGATAGTCATGACATTTATCATGGAAGGATTGACACATAACTGTACTTTTTTTTTCCTTTCTCTTTTTTTTGTATCAGGAATTGAACTCAGGACCTCAGTGCTTTCCATGCAGGTGCTTGTGCTGCTGAGCTATATCCCCAGTCCCTTGTACCATTTTATATTGTCTTTTTCCATTGTATATTTTTACTAGCAATATATGACAGTTCAAGTTTCTCCACATCTTTGCCAACACCGATAGTTTTACCTTTTTCTAATTTTTTTATTTTGAAGAGAATTAAAACAGGTGAAATAAAACAATAGAGTCAATTAAAACAACGCAATGAGCATGGTACATGACTTAAGATACAAGAGAATCAATAATGGCCACCATAATGCCTTTTGTTATCTTCAAAAGAATTGCCCATACCATCAGGCATAATAAAATCAAACAAAATAGTACAGAATAAGAGCAAAACACTGGAAATAGTACAGGACTTCAAACAAGATAATAGTAAAACACAGTGGGTACCTTTATGTATCTTGTTATCTTCAAAGTGATTGCCTCTACCATCAGACATGATACAATGAAACAAAATAAAATAGAATAAAATCAGTCAAAATAAAACAGTGAAAGCAATACAGGGTTTCAAAGCAAGCTAGTAATCAGAAATTGCTACCATAATATATTTTGTTATTGTTGAAACAGCTATCTTGCCATCAAATATAATAAAATTAGACAAACTGAAACAACAAAACCAAACTAAACAGAACAATGAAAACAGTGTGGGTTTCAAATCAAGTTAATAGATTAACAATGGCCACTGCCTTCCCTTTTTAGACACTTCCTCTTCTTTCACTTTCACAGGATGTATTATGCATTTTAGTTCTCACTAATTCTTTTAGTTTTTATACTAGAGAGACAACACAATATTCACCCATGTGACTCTGAACCATTTCACCCACGAGCATGATTTCAAGTTGTATCTATTTATCTACAAGACCCCCAAGGTTATCTTTCTTTATAGCTGAATAGCTTTCCATTGTATAAAAGTGCCATGACTTTGTTGTCCACTCTGCAGCTGATCTTTCTGGTTCCCTGTCACATAGAGCATTGTTCCCCATGGACCCTGTCTTCTGATCCACTCTGCCTGTGTTTCTTTTTATTGCCACATGGAGGCCATCTATATTAGTGATTATGACCAACAGGCATGCCTCATCTCTGCCATGCTATTTTGCTGCCATTGGCTGCCTACTCTTCCCCTCTTTTCCATTGTCTGCCCCACTCTGTGTCTCCCCTCTGCCGCTGTTCCTGGGACCATGGTCTTTTTTTCTCTCTCTAGAATGTCCGTCAATATTTTTGTAGGGTTGGTTTGGTGGTCATGAATTCCTTCAGTTCTTGGTCATGGAAGAATCTTGTTTCTCCATTAATTTTCAAAGATGGTTTTTCAGGGTACATCAGTCTGGGTTAGAAGTTGTTTTCTTTCAGGACTTTAATACTTTACTCCAAGCTCTTTTTTTTTTTTCTCCCAAGCTCTTTTTGATTTGATGGTTTATGTCAAGAAGTCTTGTCTTGATTCTGATGGGTTTTCCTTTATAGGTGAGATGTTTCTTTTCTCTAACAGCTTTTAACATTCTGTTCTTGTGTTAAATTTTTGGGATCTATATGTCTAGGTGTAGATTTATTTTGGTTATGGCTAGCTCGAGTTCTGTATGCCTTATTATCTGAGTATCATTTCCTTTTCCTATGCTTGGGAAGTTTTCTGAAATTATTTCTTTAAATTTTTTATGTTTGTGTTGACCCTGCTTTTTCACTCACATTTATCATTCTTAAGTTATGTTCCTTTTGGTTATCTTGCAGCAATTGAATTGTTACTTCCTGGCTCCTTGTTATTTTTAGGAGATCTTTCCTTTTGCGATGGCAAAACCTATCTTCAAGGTTTGAAAGTTTAGTTTCTTTCAGGTGGTTTTGCCAGCTTTCGATGGAATTTTTAATTTCCTTGAAATCCCTGAATCTGTTTCATGTACTCTTAAGTCTTTTTATATTCTTCACTCAGGGTTTCCCTCATTTTCTTATGCTCCTCTATTCTTCCATCTATGTTGTCTTTAGAGGTGCTTAGCAATTCTTTTATTATGTTTTTCATTTCTTTTACCTGAGGTAGTATTTCTGTTCTAATTTCTTTTATAGCCTCATGAAGTTGTCTCTTTACTTCAGTTGCCATCACTTCAGAAACTTGAGGTGTGTGACTCCTTATCTCTTCCATGTTTACATCTCCTGGACCAGATCTGCTTGAGTTGGAGGCCAGAGTCTGCCTTTTGCTTCTTCATCTTGACATATTCTTGGGTTCTTTTGGACAAGTGGATAGTGGGTCCCAGGCACTTCCTGTACTGGCTACAATTTCTCTGAAGCAGGACTGTTTGATTCTTCCAGTTAGTGCTGGCTACCAGTACCTGATGTGACCATTTGGGTGCACTGGTACAAGACTATCTGCTACTTTTCCTAGCCTGCTTTGGCTCGCCAGTGGCTGTTGAAGTAAACACAGGGGCAAGGCTGGCCCGCTGCCCTCCTAACTGATAAGATCTACAATAATGGTGTGGTAGGTGGAGGAGCTGGCTGCTGCCTCTCTACCAAGCTGGTTAACATCAGGGAGCCCCCGCCATAGCTCTTAAGAGCATGTGCAGGGGCACCACCTCCAGTCTGAGCTGGTTACCTGGTTACCTCTGTGGGGAACCTTGGTGATGGCTGTTGGAATGCCCCAGCTAGGAGCTGCTGGAGGGAGCCGGCTATAGTTCTGGTTCCAGGTTTATCCTTCCCAGCTCCAAAATGGCTCCCAACCAGTCACGGTCTCCCGCACAACTGAACCCTCTGCACTCACCACCAGCCAGTGCAGTCCCCTGTGTCGACTGCTCCTCTCCACCACCGCAGAGGCTTTGGGGCTTGCCTGACACCACAGTCACTGCAACTGTGTGTCCCCAGATTCCAACAGTGCACTGTTCTTTGTAGGTTGAAAATGTCATTTGACTTTTATGTTGCTTTTTGAATAGAGTTAGGGATGTGAAGTAGACTAGTCATATGTAGAAGTAGAGATTGAGTAGCTATTATGGTGGGTAAGATAGTGTTACTGTTTTTTACTATTTCTTGGATAATTAATCATTTTGGGGCAAATCTGGTTAAAGGAGGTAGATCACCTAGTGATAAAAGAGTAATTATTATGATGGTAGTTAAAGTTGGGGAGGTGTTTCAAGTGTGGCTTAGGGTAGATGTGGTTATATTGTTGTATATGAGAAATATAGAGAATATGGAGGCTGTAAGGAAAATGTAGATGATGTAGTTAGTAGTATGATGGATTATAAATTAGAATAACTTTACTCATCCTATGTGGGCAGTTGATGACTATGCTATAATTTTTCATAACTGTTTGGTTTAATCATCCTCCTAATAAGATAGATGTGACAGCTGAAGTTAGAATTAAGGGTTGGTTGATTAAGGGGAAGGATTGAAAAAGGATGGCGAGAGGGGCAATATTTTGTCAAGTTGGTAAGATAAGTCCTGATAGTAAGGGGATGTCTTGAGAGACCTCAGGTACTCAGAAATGGAAGGGTGGTAAGCCTAGTTTTATTACTAGAGAAAGAGTTAGTATAAGTGAGGTTACTTGATTTTGATAATGAATAATAGTCCATTGTCTTGAGTATATCATGATTAGGATAATTGAGAATAATAGAAGTATTGATGCTGATGCCTGGGTAAGGAGATACTTGGTTGCAGCCTCTGCAGACCGAGGGGTTGGTTTGGCTGTCATATTTGGGATTATGGCTAGCGTGCTTATTTCTAGACTGATTCATATGAGCAATCAGTGTGAGCTAAGTAGGGTGATTAAGGTGCCTATGATAAGGGTAGTATAGATAACAGGGGTTGATAAATTAATTAGTATGAGAAGGATATAAACCAACATTTTTGGGGTCTAGGCCCGATAGCTTATTTAGCTGACGTTACTGTTAGAATGTAGTGTAATGGTAGCACGGAGAAATTTGAGTTCTTTAGAGTAGGTCCAAGTCCTGCTATTCTAGAAATAAGGGAATTTAAACCCCTATGTTTTACTCTATCAAAGTAATTCTTTTATCAGACATATTTCAGGTCGTTTGGGGAGGGATGCCTGATGATAGGATCAGCAAAGAGATGTGTCATATGCATAGTGCTAGTGTTAAAAGCAGAAAGTTTTTTCATAATAAATGCATGAGTTGATCATATCGAAATTGAGGATAAGAAGCTCAAACTCACAGGACTAGAATTGAAAGGCTGAGAGTTTTTAGTACAAAGTTTGCTGTATAAATTTCAGGGGAGTTTGTTGTTGGTATAGTGTTGAAGAAGATAAGGGTTGTGAGGGCATTTATTATAATGATATTTATATACTCAGCTATGAAAAATAAGGTGAAGGGGCCAGTGGTGTACTCTACGTTGAATCCTGAAACTAGTTCTGATTCTCCTTCTGTTAAGTCAAATGGTCCTCCGTTTGTTTCTGCTAAGGTTGAAACAAATCATATTATTGCTAGAGGTCATGTGGAGAGAAATACTCAAGTGTTTTTTTGAGTCTCTATTAGGTTAGAGAGAATGATGCATTTAATAATAATACTGATAGGAGAATAATTGCTAGGATAACCTCATATGAGATAGTTTGAGCTACTGCTCGTAGGGCTCCAATTAATGCGTAATTGGAGTTGGATGCTCATCCTGATCATAAAATAGCACGTACAGCAAGGCTTGATATTGCTAAATTATACTTCAAGGTTTATGTTAATTAGGAGGTATGGTATGGGGATTGAGATTCATATTGAGAGGGCTAATGTGAGGGCCAAGGTTGGGGCTAGGATAAAGAGAGATACTGAGGAGGTGGACGGGTGAAGGGGCTCTTTTGATAGTTTTAAGGTGTCTACAGTTGGCTGAAAAATTCCGTAAGGACCCACAATATTTGGTCCTTTACGAAGTTGTATGTAGCCAAGAATTTTTTGTTCTGTTAGAGTAAGGAATGCTATGGCCTGCCAGCTACCATCTTCTTGTCTTTTAAGTTTTTCTTTTTTACTCTCCTTGAGCTTCAGTTCTCACTTTAAGTTCTTCCTGGGTCCAGGGGACCCACTTCCTCCCTTCTTGTCTTCCCCAAGATGCTATATTCCAGCATCTGGACTGTTTCAGAGAAGCTGTATACTCTGCTCCAGTTTTACTTTTCATAAAAAATAATACCCATGCTAGGGGGTTAACTATGATAGTATCTCATTATATTTTTGATAATGATATCAGTTACTAACAAAATACCCAACACCCAAATTAAGGAAGGAAAAGTTTATTTAGCTCAGTTTGTGGAAGTGTCCGTCCTTAATCAGCTGATTCCAAGGAGGGTGACATGGCACAGGGGCAGCAGCAGTCGGCAAAAGCAACGAAGAGCAAAAAAGGGGAGCACAAGCTTCTTTTTCTCCTTTATATTAAAAGCAGGCTGCTCTCCTCTTTTACAGGATGAGCATATTTACAAAGTGAAGACCCTGGCTCCTTGCTGAGTTGCTCAGTTAAAAATTCTAAACTTCTCAAGTGAACATGTTTCAACCATAATCCACCCTTGTCAACTTGACAACTAGACACATTTCTATAAACTAGTTTACAGATATACAGACATGCTTATTCTTATCATTTAACAACTTCAATATTATAAAACTGTAGCAATCCTTACGAACCAGTATATTGTGTATCATCATATTACATTAGAAACATAACATTTTGCCCTTGGCACCCAAAGACTTATACGTATCTCTTTATGCAAAAGGCATTTAGTCCATCTCTAAGAGTTGCCAAAGTCTTGAAAGTTTCATCATTACTGAAAAGTCCCAAGTCCAAAGTCTCCTGAAATTTTAAAAAAAACTCTTAGCTGCAACCCCCTATACAAATGAAAAGTTAAATACTTCCAGCATTCAGTGGCACAAGACAAACATTTCTTTCCAAACTTACAAAAAGGGACTCAAAGGAATGAGACCAAAACAAGTCCACAAGCAGGGTAAATATTAAGTCCTGTAGTTCCATGTGCGTCATGTGAGGCACATGTGAACTTCAAAAAGCTTGAGTGGCTCTGCCTGTAGAGCACTTTTGATAGTTATAGCTGCTATGACTTTTCTCTTGGGCCACTCGGCTCTCTCCTTGCAAGTTTCCTCAGATGATCCACATTCCTGATTTCTCCAAATTTCTGGCATCTCCACTGCACTTCTGGCTTCACCCTTACAGCTTCACACATTGCTCTCTCCTAGGCACAGGTCCTCTAAAATCTGGACAGAAGCCTTCCTGATCCCACAACTCTTGCATTCTACATGCATCTAAAACCCAGTGCCACACAGAGATTCCAAGTTCTGCTGCCAGCTGGAGCAGTAGCCAGGCCTTCCTCTCTCTTGGCTGTAGAATCAAGTGCCTGGTTTGCTGGGCACTCTGAATTCAATTCTGAGGAGCAAATTCTTTATGCTGCTGCCATTCTGGAATATGGTATCCTATGACTTTCTCCTCATAGCAAAGTCTTTCATTTTTGCAGGTTTGAGGCTGTAAAGAGTAGAGACTTACTGCTTCTTGTCTTTTATATTCTGTTCCTTCTCAGCAGTTGAGATCTCCTGAGCTATATCTTTGTAGTCCACAGCTTTGCTTGACCTTCCTTTCTGCCAAATTCACATTTTCAGTCTTTTTTTCCCGGGCTCTAAATTTGCAACATAAATCCTGCTAAAAACCCCCAACAGTAGCCATGCCACTGCCTCAACATTATACTGCCTTGAAATTTCTTCTGCCAGATAGTCCACTGCCCTTAATCTAAGTCACAGCCAAAGTCTCTGGACATGAGCAAAATGCAGACAAAATTTCTGCCAAGCCATAACACACCTCATCTGGAGTCCACAGCCAGTACAGTGCTTCTTCCCAGCAGAAACCTCCTGAGCCTGGTCTTTAGTAGCAGAATTTGAATCAGCCTTCCGATTTTCTGAACTCTGACCAGAATCTCCCATACAGTGCAGCCTAAGATGTTCCAACACTACTATTTCATGGAACATCTCTGAGCTTTTTCAGACCCTTTCCACAAGCCATTCCCAAAAGCCATTGAACGACATGGTCAGGTACAGTCACAGCAATGACCCTATTCCTTTGTAACCAAATTCTGTCTCAGTTACTTTTCTCTCCTTGCTGAGACAAAACACCTAACACTCAGAATTAAGGAAAGAAAGGTTTATTTGGCTTAGTTTGTGGAGCTTTCAGTCTGTAATCAGCTGGTTCCAAGGCAGAGTGGCATGGCACAGGGGCAATACTTCAAAGAAGCAGCCAGCCATTTATATTGCAAGCATGCTTCCTCCTACACGCGTGCACGCGCGCCTGTGTGTAGCATTCATATTGTGTGCCCTTCTCTTGCACAGGCTGAGGATGTTACAAAAAGTAAGGACCGTGGCCCACTGTTGAGTCACTTAAACTTCTAAACTTCTCGAGTTCACACAATGTTTCAGCCATTACAGATACTGGGGATCTGTTTCATGAACTTTTTGCCTTTCTTGGTATCTTTGGAGAACTATGTATTCAAATCTTCACTGCTTTTCTTCAGATTGTCTCTGTCATTGTTGAACTATAAGACTATATATTTTGATATTAAATCCTTGTCAAGTATTTACCAAATCCAAGCTCATGAGAGTCATCCCTATTACCTTTCTTATAGTTTTAATTTTATAATGTTAGCTCTTAAATTAAGGTCTTCAGCCAAATCTGAGTTTATTTTTGTACTTTGTATAACAGCCCAGCTTCCATTCTTCAGCCTGTGGATATTAGCTTTTTCCTGCACCATTTATTGAAGAGACTAATTTTTCACCAAAGAATGGTTCTGCACTTTTGTCAAAAACAGTTTATTCCTGGATTCTCTCTTTTTGTCCTTCTATACCAGTGACAATGTCTTGAGTATATAGATTTATATTATGTTCTGAAATTGGAAAATAGCATTTTAGTTTTTTCTTTCCCAAGCTCTGTGGTGTGACTTCTCTATAGGTTTGCCAGAACTTGGATTACTCAGCATGAAAAGTTCCATGAAAAAAGTTTAAAACTTCTCTTTATAAAAGCTAAGTTTGTTCAATTGTCTATAGTCAACAGGTGAAAAGAATGGGAAATTGTGGTCTCCAGATGAAGAAGTTTCCCCTGAAGTACTAGCAAAGGTAAGTTTATGTGAGTCTTAACTATGTTTATGTTGAAAACAAGGTTTATAGGTATTCTTCTCATCTTCCCCCTCTTCCTTTTTTAATTTGATAGTTAATGAGCAAATTAGGGGTGTTGGCACACACCTGTATAGTCCCAGCTATTTGGGAAGCTGAGGCAGGAGCATCATAAATTCTGGGCCAGCCTGATCAACTTAGTAAAGCCTACCTCTAAATAAAATTTTTACAGGGCACTAGAGATACAATAGTACTAAAGTACCTGCCTAGCATCTGCAAAGTACTAGGGTCAGTACCAGTACCACAAAATAATAAGCATTTTTCAATGAGGTGCTTTAATTTTAAAATCCACAGTAAATAGATGTTATTTCTCAAAGAAATTATACTTGTTCATTGTTCCTGATCACCCATCAGTCCTCAGCCTGCTGAAACAATCTCAGGATGGCTTGTGTACAAGATTGCAGAATGCTGGTTCTCACAGATGTCTTAATCGTTAGCCTCACCTTTACAGTCTATATGCCAACGATAATTCTCTTGGCAGAGATAAGTAATTGTCAAACTTTTGATAGATGTAAATTAAGCTTCAATACAGCTAATTTTTAAAATGGTGAGCTTAAAATTTAAAATGCAATTATATTACCTTTGATAATCTATTTCAATTCATAGTCATTTATGTATTCTACAATTCTTTTTTTCCATATTTTCAGTAGATACTACTTAGATTCTTTGGCTAACTTTGTCACATAGTGCGTTGTTAAGTCTTTTGAGCAGGTCCTATCAAATAATTGTAGGAAATCCAATTTTTTGCAGAGTATTAAATGAGACAGAACCAGACTTTATGGTGTCTTCAGTTTTTCAGAATTACAAAAATACAAACATCTACCTAAATAGTTGTTTTTAATCAGCATAGGTTCAACAGTTACTTTCATTTTGAAATGACTTACTAATTGTACATATTTATAGAACACAGTGTTACATTTCAGTATGTGCATATAATATATAATAAGCAGATCAGAGTAATTAGCAGGTCCATTCAAACAAACACTTATTTCCTTGTGTTATGAATATTCAAAATATTCTCTACTGGGTATTTTGAAACACTCATTTAGTTATCGTCAACCATAGTGATCCTACTATGTATAGAATGTTAGATGTTACACCTGTCAACTGCATTCATGAATTTGTTTTTTTGTTTTGGAGGATTTTTTGGTACCAAGTATCGGACTTACAACCTCAACCTTGCCAGGCAGGGACTGTGCCGCTGAGCTAAACCCCTGGCCCGGAGTTCTTCAAGTGCATTCATGTACTGGTTAAACATCCTTCTCCATTGCCTCCTCAGAGCCTTTCTAGGCTCTAATGGTCATTCTTCTAAACAGTTGCTTTTAAACTGTATATTTTAACACAATGTAAAAATCTTAGGCAAGTGTTTCAATAATAAAGACCTGAGTTCTGGCTGGAAGCAGTGGTACACACCTATAATCCCGGCCCTCAAAGAGGCTGAACCAGAAGTATCACCCCAAGTTCAGGGCCAGCCTGAACTACATAGTGAGTTCAAGGCCAGCCTGCACTGCAGAGCAAGATCCTATCTTTTAAAAAAAAAGGGAGCCCACCTGAGTCATGGAACCAGACCTTGAGTCCTTGAGTCACGTAACTTGGTTTGCTTATCTGTTGGAACTAAAAATACAGAATACCTCTTCTCTCAAGGATTTGTTTTGGAGGAGATTATATAATTGAATACATGTACATCTCTGAGGAAAATTCTTGGTATGAATTAAACACAGAATTAATATTATCCAATAAACTTTTATTATAAAGTACTTATAAGTAAAGCTTATTAATCTCATTCATATAAATTAATCTTCCCCTTGGAATTTTAAATTGCCTTCTTTTTTTAGCATGTTAATATTTTATAGGTACAGGCAATTAAACTTCTGGTAAGGTGGCTGTTGGGTATGAAAAACAACCAGTCTAAATCTGCCAATTCAACTCTTCGCTTATTATCGGCGATGTTGGTTAGTGAGGGTGACCTGACAGAGCAAAAGAGGATCAGGTGAGATTTTTCTGCCTTCCCAATTTTCTTAGCTCAGAAATTTGGTAAGGGTTTACATGGGATTTACTTACCTAATGTTGTAATTGCACTTTATGCTTTGAGATCAAATTTTACATGCTTTATTCTTGGGTTTATGTCGTTTAGAGTGCTTTAATTTTTTTAAATTTTTCTTTGCTTCTAAAGACTGAACTACCAGTAAATTTCTAGTTGTAATGACTGCAGAGTAGTATTACAGTTAACATCAAATCTGAGTCAATTACAGAAATATTTGTTGGATTTCTACTCTACAAAAAAAAATATAATCAATGACTGCCTTCATGGAATTTACCCTATATTAAAGTGATAGAACAAGCCAGGCATGGTGGCACACTCCTGTAATCCCAACACTCTGGAGTCTGAAGCAGGAAGATCATTGAGAGTTAGAGACCAGCCTGGGTACAAAGTGAGCTCAAGGCCAGCCTGAACTGCATAGCAAGACCCTGTCTCAAAAAGACAATTAATAATAATACTAATAAATAAAGTGATAGAACAAATGGAGAGACTTAAATGCCATAAAAGTAATAAAAATCTTAGTATTGCTTCAGAGGAAGGACAGTTGAAGCCTCCTTTTGGGTTACATACAAGAAAGTATATGGTTCTACATATGCAAAAAATAAAGCAAATTGTTTTATATTTCAACAATTTTCAGTCTTCAAATCTGTAAAATTGCAGTATCCTTTTTGTAATTTTTTTGTGCTGGAGATCGAACTCACGACCGTGCGCTTGCCAGGTAGGCACTTATGCCACTGAGCCAAGTCCCTGATCCTGTTTCTTTTATAATAGAAACAAATCCCAGCTGGGTATGGTAGTACACGCCTATAATCCCAGCATTCAGCAGGCTGAGACAGGAGGATCACCACAAATTTGAGGCCAGCCTGGACTACATAGTGAGACCCTGTCTCAAGAAACCAAAAAGAAAGAAAACAAACAAACGAAAAACCTCAGTGAGATCCTGTCTCAAGAAAAAAAAAAAAAAAAAAAAAAAAAAAAAAAAAAAAAAGAACGTAATTAAAGATTCCTCATTTCTATCAATTTGTTGATTTACTAGGAGCAAACATTCTAGCTGAGATACCTAAACATTTATACTTGTGGTATAATTATATTTCTTGTTAGAGGACAGATTTAATCATTCATTTATGCATTCATTATTGAGCACTGTTAAATACCAGGCACTGTTGTTGCTTACCTGAATTTTGTTCGTTTGTGTTTTGTTTTCTTGAGGCAAAGTTTCGCTATGTATGTATTCCAGACTGGTCTTGAACTATGTATCCCAGGCTGGCTTCGAACTCATGTTAATCCTCCTCAACCTCTAAAGTAGTGGATTACAGGCATGTGCAGCCATGCTCAGTATTTTTGTTTTTGTGGTACTGAGCTACCACAGGATCCCTCACCCTGAGCTATATCCTCGGGACTTTTTTTTTTTTTAAGGTAGAGAATTCCTAAATTACCCAAACTAGGCTGAAACTTTCAATTCTCCTACTGTAGCTATGCTCAACTTGTTTAATTTTTGCAGTGTTGGATATCTCTAGCCTAGGGCCTCATGGTTTACCAGTCAAGCATATATCTACTGAGCAACTTCCCAGCCCTGTGACATGTTTAACATTACTGATACGTCTTTTGCATTATCAAATGGGAGGTGTTGTTAATCTGTTTTGCTCAGTGGAATCAGGAAAAAGGGTTTCATCATTATTCTTCTGATTGCAAGATGTACTCCTCTGCAGGAACGGAGTAATTCATACCTGTAATCACACCTGCTTGGGAGGCTAGGCAGAGTGTAAGTTTGATGCCTGCCCTGACAATTTAGCAGGTCCCTGTCTCAAGAAGATAGAAAGGACTAAAGATGTAGTTCAGTGGCAGAGCTCTTGCTCAGCATATGTGAGGCATTGGGTTCAGTCCCCATCACTGCAAATTTTTTTTTTTTTCATTTTTAACTGTTACTTTTGACTCACTATTTTTACACTTGTGGAATAATAAAGGAATCATGAATATATACACACAGACGTATTTTTTCCAATATTATTAGTCACAAAAAAACGGGAAGATTTTAACTATAGAATACAAATTTGGATCATTAGATCTCAATTCAATCTTATACATAATGACATTAGCTTGGGTCTGTAAAAAAAATTCATACAACTCCATCCAAGCTGGGTTAACTTCTATAAAACACTTAGTTTTCTAAGACTCAGTTTCCTCTGTTAGCCTGACAGGGAAATGAGAGAAAGCCTTTACAGTCCTGCACATTGTGCTTGGCAGAGTAGGCACTCACTTAATGGCTGCTGTTTCCTTTACCGATTCATCTGCTACAGAAGCCATTTCAGAGCCTGTCACTGTTACCAGTGTACACTTTAATCCAACTACTACAGCACCTTGTTTTCTCCACTTTTGTGCCAAGCGAAATTCCCAGTGGTTCTTCTCCATCCCCTAATGTCTTCAGAACACACAGCCATACTATGCTCCACTTAGAACTTGAAGTAGGAAAACTTCATTACTTCATTCCCATTCACTGTCACATCTTACCATTTTTAGGTTATAAGGTGAGGTCCATGTGCCAAGACCTCCTAGGTACCCTTTGAAAACTTCATTCCATGGAAGGACTAAGTCAAAATCTTGGTATCTTTTCTTTTTAGGTATTTTTCTGATAGTACTTCCCTACCATTTTATCAGACATGTGTAGGATTAAACTAGATTCCTGTTATGTGTATATATATCTATTCATTAAAATGTTAAAAATCAAAAAGAATAAAAGTATTTTAAAAATAATTAATGTAAAACAATATTGGGTGGTTTATAATTCTCTGGATTTTGTTTTTTAATCAAGTTTTCTAGTGAGTATATGTTCTTGAGATGAGGGATCCAGATCCCAATGTAACTGCTCTTCAGAGTATCGCAGTTGTTTGGTAATTAGAATAAGCAGAGTTGCTTGGCTGTGACACAGGTCAAGCTAGCGCATGACTAGAAATGAAGGCCAATAAATTTTGTATCAGAAAGTCAGAAGGAATTGAACAGTTTCCCTGTTATAAGCAAATATTATACCTGATGGAGTGTTCCATTCATAGTGGGATCAAAGACCAGGCAGAGTAGTACACATCTGTAAGCCAAGCTACACAAGTGGCTAAATTAGCAGAAAGGTGACAAGTTTGAGGCCAGCCTATGCAATTGAGTGAAACCCTGTCTCAAATAAGGCTGAGTATGTAGCTTAGCACTCTGGGTTCAATTCCCAGTTCCCCCAGCCCCAGATAAAAGGATCAGAATTGTCATATGTGATAATGGTTCTAGGAAATGTTTATTTCTTTTTTGTTTATTTATAGTAAATCTGATATGTCTCGCTTGCGATTAGCTGCTGGCAGTGCCATAATGAAGCTTGCTCAAGAACCTTGTTACCACGAAATTATTACTCCAGAACAGTTTCAGCTCTGTGCACTTGTTATTAATGTAAGTATTTTGTAAAATACTTGTCTTCAAAGTTAAATCCGTTTCTTTTTCTATTAGGATTCACTGAATTTGCTCTGAGGAGGTTGTTATTAAACATCTCCCAAATATTAAATGGCTTATTGTCCCAATATAATAATTATTTTGAAAAATAAGACATTTATAATACTTAAATCTCTACTTGCCAATTTTAAGTATTTTTCCTTTTGTGTTGCTGCAGGATGAGTGTTACCAAGTCAGGCAAATATTTGCCCAGAAGCTGCATAAGGCACTTGTGAAGCTACTGCTCCCATTAGAGTATATGGCAATCTTTGCCTTGTGTGCCAAAGATCCTGTGAAGGAGAGAAGAGCACATGCACGGCAGTGTTTACTAAAGAACATTAGCATAAGAAGGGAATACATTAAGCAGAACCCTATAGCTACTGGTAAGGAACTGACATTTCCCAAGTGGGCATGTTTATGTTATCAGTATATCTGTTTGTGAGGGGAGGTCATACATTTCTATTATAGTTTATAATAAAACTAATAGTTTTATAGAATGTTACTGATGTACTTATGATTAGTTTAAGAACATCCTGAATTTTGAGTCTTACTTATTTATATAACAAAGCGTTTATATAAGTTCAAGAACAGCCTAAACTACATATTGAGACCCTGTCTCAAAAAATTACATTAAAAAATAAAGCTATCTTATTGTTAATAATGATGTTTTCACTGTAGAAAAACTGTTGTCGCTGTTGCCTGAATATGTAGTTCCGTACATGATTCACCTGCTTGCCCATGATCCAGATTTTACAAGATCACAAGATGTTGATCAGCTTCGTGATATCAAAGAGTAAGTCTTACATTAAGAATTCTACATAATATTTTTATATTATCTATTATGTCCACCCTTTTGACTTGACCGATTCTGTTCTGTTATGTCTCATTTGGTTTTACTCTCTTCCAAAAAAGCAATAAGAACCGTGGGAGCAATGAAACCCAAAATGTGTAATACTCATTATACAAAAGAGAGGAAAAGAAAGTGCTCTAAACTATATAACTGCATGTATATTTAAGTGTATAAGATAGAAAATGATATCACAGAGGTTTATTGGATCATTGAACAGAACTGTTTGCAGTATCATTGTTGGAATGTCCACTCTATAAGCTTTAAATTTTGTGACTTGAACAATTATTTCTAAGATGGCAATATGTAATCCATTAACTAGTGATTTCCTACTGTTCATTTTTTTCTTCTGTAAATCTGTATAACTTGTACCCTTTCACTGTTTTTTTTTTCTTTTCTCCTTAAATAAAAAAAAAAGAATTCTACATAATGTTTTTACTTTTTAAAAATTACTAAGTTTGTCATACTGCTTCCCCGTTAGAATAAAATTATTTTTGTGTTTTTGTTCATTCACTGTAAAATTGTATCATCTTTCAAAATTGCTCCCCCATCTAACTAGCCTTTTTTGAGTATTCTGCTTTTTATTTGTGTGCAGTTACTTCTTAATTATTGCAATAGGTTAGTTTGGGTTGTTTTTGTTTTGAGATGGGGTCTTGCTATGCAGCTCAGGCTGGCCTTGAGCTCACTTTGTAGCCCAGGCTGGTCTCAAACTCTCAATGATCCTCCCACCTCAGCCTCCCAAGTGCAGGGATTACAGGCGTGAACCACCACGCCCGGCTGGTTATTTTAATTTTTATATGATGTGATTATTTCCTGCTTATATTAAGCTTAGCATCAATTAGAAAAGTTAGAAACTCAAGAAATAAAAATAGTGCTGAGCATTTAGCTCAGAGGCATAAGTGTCTGCCTGGCAAGCATGAGGTCATGAATTCAATCCCTAGTACCACAAAAAAAAAAAAAGAAAGAAATAAAAATATACACCTTGCTTGTCTTAGTATGAAGCTCAGCGGTAGGCGTTTGCCTAGCATATGTGAGGTACTGAGAAATAGTTATACTCTCCTTTACATGTATCTGACAGATACTTCCTTAGTAGGCATGTGGCTCATGCATGTACCTCACTTGGGCCACTGAGGACAGAGGATTGCAAGTTCAGATTCTGCCAAGGCAACTTAGTAAGAAAAGGCTCATTGTGTAGTTCACATATAGTTCTTGGCTTACTCCCCAATCAGTATTGCCAAATTAAAAAAAAAAAAAAAAAAGAATACCTTAAAAATATGCCCATACATAAAATAGTGTGTGGCAAAACAAAACATTTTCTGAGTAGAACTTGCCATATGGTACAGCATACAAGAGTAAAAGGTGAGGATTATCTACAAATAACTTCTAAGAAACCTAAGAGTAGTTATTTACATTCCTTCCTCATTGCTGTGTTTTTTCTTATACTCTCTTACTTAATTTAAGTATTTCAACTTGTATTTTGTTAGAATTTTTTTTTGCAGGACCTAAGTCTTACTACAGTTACAGCTCAAATACTTTACAGTAAGTTTATAGTTTTGAAAAATGTTTTAGAACTTTAAGTGTATATATGTATTTTTAAAGCTGTATACTTACGTTTCAACAGACTTCAGTTTTACTCCAAGTGTTTTGATTTAAAATTTCTTGAAGCATGTACACAGATACAAACATGTAATCTTGGCTGCTGTACTTAGGCCGAGGTGGTGAATCTCAAGTTCAGGGTGAAACTGGAAAGCTTACTCGGGCAGTGTCTTAAAAGGACCTGGGATGTAGCTGTGGTAAACTGCTTGCCTGTTTATTCAAGGTTCTGGATTCAAACACTAGTACCATGCCCCTGTAGCCTTACTGGCCCTCATTTGACTTGTCTATAAAACACATAATTTGAAATAACTCTAAAATTTTAAGTTTTTGTGTTTGTACTTGAAAATTCTGTTGCTTGCTTAGAAAATAATTTTTATTTAGGAATAGATTTTTTTTTTTTTTTTTTTTTTTTTTTTGAGACAGGGTCTTGCTATGCAGTCCAGGCTAGCCTTGAGCTCACTTTGTGGCCCACGCCAGCCTAGAACTCGCAACAATCCTCCTGCCTCAGCCTCCCACGTTGCAATTACAGGCATTACGCCCAGCTAAAAATACTTCTATAAAATAAAGTGATACATGTATTTGCCTACAATACGAGCTCTGTTTGATAGCTTTTTAGCTATATGTAAATTGCTAGGCAATTTGAAGATGTAGCTGAGTGATGGAACACTTGCCTACCATGTGTAAGGTCTTAAGTTCGATCAGTACCACAGAAAAAAGAAAAGAATAATTTTTATTTTTTAAATAGCAAAGCAGTCTGGGAGTAGTAGAGATCAAAGCAAACATTGTGCCACTAAGCCACATCCCCAGCCTTTTTTTATTTTGAGATTAGGGTTTCACTGGTTGCCCAGGCAAGATTTCTCCTCGAAATCCTACCTGAGCTTCCCTTAGTGCTAGGATTACAGGTGTATATACATGCTTTCAGGTTGTAGAAGTTCTTTATTTGGATGTTAATTCCTTACTGGACATATTATTTTGCTGTGTTTTTCCTTTTTCTTTGTAGTACTAAGGATTGAACCCAGGGTCTTCTCACTGAGCTGTATCTCTAATCTATTTTTAATTTAAGTTACTAAAATTGGCCAGGCTGGGCTTGGCTTATGCTGGTGATCCTCCTGTTTCAGTCTCCTACAGAATAGAAAATACAGCAACTTAGACACTACATCAAAATTTTTAAAAATGAAAAGACTTTGGGGTATAAGGAAAAACACCGTGGATTTGGTAATACCAGAAAAAAAAGATATATTTTGAGTTAAATTGTATTAGCTTTTTTTTTTTTTTTTTTTTTTTTGTTTGTTTGTTTGTTTCCTTTCTTGTGAACATCTAGTTTTTCCAGCACCACGGGTTGAAGAGATGGTTTTATTCCCCAAACATTGAGCTTAGTACCTTTGTCGAAAATTAGTTGTCTAAATCTTAGATGTGGTAGGATAAGCCTGTATTCCAAGTGTTTGGAACATACAGGTAGGAGAATCATAAAGTCCTGAGCAATTTAGCAAGATGTTGTCCCAAAATAAAATATAAAATGGACTAGGGATGTATCAGTGAGAAGGCCATGAATTCAATCCTTAGTATCAACCAAAAAAAAAAAAAAAAAAAAAAAACAAAACTATATGTACATCAATATATACATCAAATTTTTGGCCATATATGAAAAGATCAATTTCCCAATTCCTAGTTCTGTTCATGTTCTTATGTACCCATGTTCCATATGACAGTTTGACACTGTCAGATTGTAGTATCTTTGAAATTTAGAAAGTATGGATCCTTTTATTATTATCTTTTCTTGCTTGTTTTCTTTTATATGAATCTTTAGGGTTACATTTTTTTTTCATTTCTGCCAAAATTGAGATTTAATGGAGATAGCATTTAATCTGATTTGAATGGTAGTATTATAAATTTTTTAAGTCTTCTGTAAATTAATATAGGATGTCTTTCCCTTCACTTTTCACTTAACTCTTAAGTGATTTTTGTTTTGTTTTGTTTTGTTTTTTCAGCAGTATTTAAGTACAAGAGAATGACACAGGCAGGGCCTTTGCACTGAGCTACAGCCCCAGGCCTATTTTTTATTTCAAAACATGTTCTCATTAAGGGGACAAGCTGAACTCAAACCTGGAATTGGTCTGCCTCAGACTCCCAGAGTGCTGGGGTTATAGGCCTGAACCACCATGCCTAGTTTATATGTGACCTTTGCCATGTTGAGGAAATTCTCTTTTATGCCTGGTTTTTCAGTTATACCGAAACAGTGAATGTTCACTGAGATATGTTTTCTATGGAAAGTGCATTCCAGGCAGTTTGATGAAAAGATTGGAGGTGAGAAATTAGCTTTGTGATAACAGAAGTGGAATACACAGCATTATGGTAACCTGCATACTACACAGGATGGGTAAAAGATCAGTGATCATATTTTTGGGGCAGTGATGGGTTTACGTATTTGGGACATGTCTCAAAGTTTTCAACATATTCTAAAAGACAACTTTGATATCTGTGTAGTGTATTGTTTTGTTGTAAATGTATTTGACTATCAGTACTTTTTGTTCCTTTCAAAGAATTGAGCCTAATGCAATGAAAATGCTTCCTCACATTATCCATAACAGAGTAATTCTAATGCAGTAGTTCTAGTAATTCCATAGAATTCTGAATCCAAAGAATTAATGAGGTGGTTTTAGTATTCACAGAAAGAAACACAATTCCTCAAATTTGAGTCTAGAGTTGTCACCTTTCTCCAGCATGTAGCTCCTCATATTAGCTTACTACACTTATGTTGTATATTTTTAATGAAAAGGTAAAATCAGGTCTCATTTTAATCCTAGTTCTTTTCTCTCTGTGACTGCAGACAGGTAATAAAGAGGCTCTTTACCTGTAAAATGAGGATTCTTATATACTCTTCACAGTTAATGAGGACAATATATAAAGTGCTTAGCTTACTACCAGTGGGTAGTCCTTTTGTAAATCATCTTGATAACATGACAAACAAGCCCCACCCTTAGATTTGTCAGCATAAATTCTCCAAGTGATTCTAATGTTTAGCATGATTTGGACTTCACTTTCACTTGGAAATTGAGATGTCCTAATTATGCCCTTTATGCACAGTAAGTCCACAACTTACAGACAGTCAACTTCACAAGTATACTGTATCAGACTGATTTTGCCAGATAAAAACAAATCTGAAAATAAACAATTGATAATAACAATAAAAAGAACAAAATCCGACTTACAATCATTCTTCCATAATGGAACGCATTCAAAATCAAGGCCTTACTGTATTAGTGACTAGATATTGACAGGTGAATAGCAACAAAAATGGTTTGAAATGTAACCATTTGGGTAACTTGCTGATTACTACACTCACCATTCTTACCATCAATTCAGATTTATATCTCAGCAGGATTATGTATCATAAGTTTTCTATGTAACTTACACATAGTCCAAATGCCAGAACTACACCAGATTCTGGTGTGCTGAGAAGTGATTGCTAGGTATTAGGCACATTCAAATCCTCTACATGTTTATTAAATATCTGGAATACCATATAAGCCTTCATGTGCCTTATAAAACTATCAAAATTTCTCTGGTTATATTTTCATTTTTAATGTGTTGTTTTATTATTTAATTTCTTGTCTGAATGTTACTGACAGGGTAATAATTACTGTTAGTAATTATTTAAAAAGTAGTGCTTTTTTGTTTTGTTTTGATAGTAGGGACCAAAGTCATGACATCGTGCTTATCAGGCAGGCACTTGAGCCACTGAACTAAACCCCCAGTAGTAGTATATTCTTTATATTTTACTTTTAATGCATTTGTGCAACAAAATTTCCAGATAAGGTATTTATTTCATTAAGCAAAAGCAACTAATTTAGTCTCTTTAATATGTTTACCACTTAGGTGCCTGTGGTTTATGCTTGAAGTTTTAATGACAAAGAATGAAAACAATAGCCATGCCTTTATGAAGAAGATGGCAGAAAACATTAAATTAACCAGAGATGCCCAGTCTCCAGATGAATCCAAGACAAATGAAGTAAGATGAGTATTGCCCCAGAGGATGTTAAGATGTCAGAGAAAAACATGTTGCCTTGCTTATTTTTCCTGGCCATTATGCAATAATTTAAATTGTAGAATGTCTATAAAATTGTAGTTACAGTTTTATTTAATTTTGTCACAAAGGATTTGTTCTGTTTTGTTGGGGGTTTTTGTTTTTTGCTTTTTTTTTTTTTTTTTTTTTTTTTTTTTTTTTTTTTTTGAGAACATAGCTTAGGCTGGCCTGGACCTCCTGGTGATCTTCCTATCTCATCCTTCCAAGTGCTAGGAGTATAGGTGTGCTCCATTATGCCAAGCTTGAATTTTGTCATTTTGGATTTTTTTTTTTTTTTTTTTTTTTTTGTCTTTTTCCTTTTTATCGGTACCAGGGATCAAACCCATGACTGCCTGCTTGCAAGGCAGGCACTTATGCCGCTGAGCTAAATCCCCAGCCCCGATTTTGGAAATCTTTAACAGTCTAAGAATGCTGGGCATTGTAACACACTCCTAATCCCAGCACTCAGGAGGGTTAGGTAGGAGGATTGCTGTGAGTTTAAGTCTAGCCAAGGCTACAAAGTGAGTTCAAGGACAGCCTGAACTACATAGGTAGGCCCTGCCTGAAAAAAGAAAGAAAGAAAAAGGGGGGAAAAAAGGAATGGAAAAGAAAAGGAAAAATCCTATAACTTGTACAGAGTAGAAGGATGAGGAATAGTAAAATTGGGCTGGGGATATAGCACAGTGGTATCACTGATTTTGATCCCCAGCACCAAAACAAAAACAATGAAATTTAGAAGTATGCTGCCTTACACACTTGTAATAGCAATACAGAAAATAGGTATGTCACTGGTTTGCATGTTAAAGTAAAGTAGGGATATTTTCTTTCTCTTTCCCTTTTCCCAGAAGGAATGCTGAACATAATAGGAAATGTTTAAGGAATAAATAACCATGTGGCCTTCTTGTTCTAATTTATACTATACATTTGGTGGAACTGATATTGTGATTGTTTTGCAGTCATGAAATATGCATACAACCTTTCCCTTCTTTTCTTTCTAGAAACTGTATACAGTATGTGATGTGGCTCTGTGTGTCATAAACAGTAAAAGTGCTCTGTGCAATGCAGATTCACCAAAGGATCCAGTCCTCCCAATGAAGTTTTTCACACAGCCTGAAAAGGTAATTTTTTTCACCTTAGTCTTCTACAATTACTGTCAACCATAGTGGCAGAGCTCAGATTGAATATGGACTCCAAAAATGTCTGTTTTAGGGTTGGGATATCATATTACAAAGCTCCAAGTAATATCATTTTTACCTATGTAAGAGAATACAAATCAAACTTTTTATATTGTTATATTCTTTCAAGGTATTTCTTAAGAGAAAATATAGTTTTTAGATTTTTAAAAATTAATCTCATTTTATAAAACCACGTTAGTATTTTTACAGATCAAAAACATTTTAAAAAATATGTGCTGGGCCTGGGATACAGCTCAGTGACACAGCACCTGCCTGGCAAGTGTGAGGTCATGAGTTCAACCCCCAGTATTCCCTCCCGCCCCCCACCTCATGTGCTACCATATAAATGTAAATACATCCATGTATAATATAAAACATTACTGTTGTTGGAATTGATCTTGATGATTGATGAACAGACCTGGATTCTCATCAGCCACATCCAAATTGAGAGACAAGTTTATTCTTCTTAAACTCCAATTTTTTTTTTTTTTTTTTTTTTTTTTTTTTTTTTTTTGGCTTTTTCATTTTTATCGGTACCGGGGATCGAACTCACAACTGCCTGCTTGCAAGGCAGGCGCTTATGCCACTGAGCTAAATTCCCAGCCCCTAGACTCAATTTCTTTATCTCTAGTATATGATTGTTAATACATATGAACAGTTAATATCTAGTTTATATTTTTATCACACTGTAAGAATTCAATACATGGTATTGCAATCCAAAATATTTTTAATTGGAAAGAACAACATCAAAAGGATTTTTACATATGTTCATTCTTCTAGATAGGTATCAATAATACTTTCCTTAGAGAATTCTAAAAGAGAATTTCCAGGAAGTAAAACTTCCTACTCTTTTTGTTTTTGTACTGGGAATTGAACTTGGGGCCTTGTGCTTGTCAGGCAGGCTGTGTGCCATTGAACTATATCCCTCGTCCAAAATTTTCTGTTTAGAAAAATATAAAATTTTTAAAAATTCTTTTGAAAACCATACTTTGCTAAAAGTTTTGAACTGATTTTCATTATTGATTTGGTTTTCAACATTTACTTTGGCTTGCTTTTGAGAGGATAATAAAGATTTCAAAGATGTTTGCCCTCTCACTAGGCCTGGTGGCACACATTTGTAATCCCAGCACTTTAGGAGGATAAAACAGGAGGATCTGAATCCATGGCTAGTCTAAACTATATAATCACACCCTGTCTCAAAAAACAAAACAATGGAAACTTGGAAAATGGCTCAGTGGCACAGCACCTGCCTGACAAGCCCAAGGTACTGAGTTCTATTCCTAGTAACAAAACAATAGTTTTGCCTTCTGAACTGAATCTATTTATCTTTGTCTATTTCTTAAGTAAGCCATTTAATTTATCTTTAACATATTGATCACTCAGGCCATGACTGCAGCAGCATGTTCATAAATCTCTGTTTGGGGCAGGGGATATAGCTCAGTGGCCAAGTCCTTGCCTAGCATACACAAAGTTCTAAGTAGAATCCCTGTAAAACACACACACACACACACACACACACACGTACCAGTTTAGCATAGCTCAGTGGCCAAGTCCTTGCCTAGCATACACAAAGTTCTGAGTAGAATCCCTGTAACACACACACACACACACACACACACACGTAGCAGTTTAGCCTCTCGAGAAATGCCTTAGGCTGGAGATGTTGCTCAGTGGCATAAGCGCTTGCCTGGCAAGTACAAAGTCATGAATTGGATCCCTGCCCCACCCCACCCCCACCAAACAAAAACAATAAAAAATACTGGAAGAAATGTCTTAATGACTTAGCTACAAGTTATGAATCACTGTTTTGGGGGTTTTTTAGGTTGTTGTTGTCTTTTTGAGACAAGGTCTCACTATGCAGTTCAAGCTGGCCTTGAGCTCACTTTGTAGCCCAGGCTGGTCTCCAACTTGCAACAATCCTCCTGCCTCAGCCTTTTGAGTGCTGGGATTACAGGCATGAGCCACCATGCCCAGCTATGAATTGCTGTTTGTGTCTATATTTAAATGGTCTCAAAGGACACAATTTTTTTGTTTGTTTTGGACCTGTAACTCATACTGTTTTTAATCTGCTTAATATAATTTAGGTTTTTCTCTTTTAAGTATATAATTTTTATATATTTCTAACATTTTGCTTCGAATCAGCATAAATTCAAATACTAGAACATCAAACTTGTTAAGATGATGAACCTGGTTGTAATGATATATCTTCAGAAATAAATGAATAAACTTTAGTGGCCAGGTTTTATAATATTTATTTTAGTTGTATGAAAATCTTTGCCTAAAAGAAATAGCTTTTTTATACAGGTCTTGCTAGGTATAGCTAGGAGTTGAGGCTGGCTTTGACCTATTATGTAGCTCAGGATGGCCTCAAAATTCTTGGCATCAGAATTTCATTCTGCCTCAGCCTCTTAAATACTGGGACTGCAGGCATGTGCTGCCATGCCAAAATTATTCAACTGTGTTTCAATGGTATGGTTTATAGTTTGAACAGTATGTCTATTTCTGATTTTTAAAAAATATTTTTTAATATCATGACAACTTTTTAAATTTTTTTAATAGTACTGGGAATTGGACCCATGGCCTGTGCATGCTTGTGCTCTAGTACTAAGCTTCATCTCTACTCCACCACCCCCCCTCACCCATCCCCATCCATGTCCTTTGAGACAAAGTCTTGCTATGTAGTTCAGGGTGGCCTTAAACTCACTATATTCCCCCGGCTGGCCTCAAACCCACGGCAGCCATCCTCTTGCCTCAGCCTCCCAAATTCAGGGATTACAGGTGTGCGCCATCACTAAATATTGTTTTGAGACAGGCTCTTGCTAAGTTGAATGGGCTGGCCTGCAATTTACAAGCCTCCTGTTTCAGCCTGACAAGCAGCTGGATATATTCATACACCACCATCCCTAGTAGGTTGGTTTCTTTCTTTCTTTCCTTCTGTGGATAACTTCCTTGAGATCCATTGTGGACTTCCTTAGTGAATATTAAGTGCTTCTGTGGTATTAGCATAATGTACCATTTTCACTATTTTAAAAGCCCTAAAGAAGTAAATTTTACAACAGTAAAAGACATGAAAATAATGAATAAACTGGAGACTGCTTGTGCTAAACCACATGAAAAAAATAGTGTGTGTTTTTTAACATGTAACAAATTCAGCTTCCATTTGTCTAGGCCTTGAATTGTTACATATGTTAGCACAAATATAACTGCTATTACAAAGTTCAATACCTATTAAGTCATTTGCGTAATAAAATGTGTGTTCCATTTTGTTTTGTTTTTGTTTTTCAATAGGACTTTTGTAATGATAAGAGTTATATTTCAGAAGAGACAAGAGTACTTCTGTTAACAGGAAAGGTATTCTGTACTTGGGTTTGGGATTTTAATTTTATATGTACATTACTTCTGTTATATGAGCCTAAGATTGTATACTTCCTATTTCTTTTTTGTTCCACTTCCTGTTTCTTATGGATTAAATTATGAATTTTTAGCGCCTATTGCAGAGTTTTCTACCATGAACCAATCTCTACGAATCGGCACCATTTGTTTGCTTCAGTAATTACAAGTTTATAATCTGTTTACAATTCCCAGATTTTCCTGAAAAGTGGTATCAGAAGCTTAGATAAGATAAAGAATTTTGAAATACTAATGAGTTATACAATTTATATTGCTGGTTGATTATTTTGTCTTGTCTTTTTTTTGTGTTTTGGGCATTGATCACCATGGTTTCTCCATCTATCACTGAGCTATACTCCCAAATATTGGTGCAAGGTCTTAGTTGCCCAGACTGGCCTCAAAATTGTGATCCTCCTGCCTCAGCCTCCCCAATAGTTGGTGTAAATATCACAGGCATACATGGCGACACATTCCTTGACATTTTATATTTCCTAAAAGTAATTTGCTGAGACACAGCAAAAAAATTGTCTGTGATTAATAATTTCTAGCCCATTACTACATTCATTTAATTGTTTATAAGAAAATTTGTAGCAATTTTTGTTTTAATTAAGCAGTAAGAGCGGAGCAAAGTGGTACACATATAGTTTAGCTGCTCAAGAAATTGCACCAAGAGTATTACTTGAGTCCACAAGTATAAGACTAGCTTGGACAATGCAATGTGATCCTGTAGAAGAGAATAAAAAACCAAAAAAGGAATCATGGTGATTAAACGATACAGAAAGTATATATTGCTGCCCTTTTTAAGACAGACTCTTACTATGTTTATAGTTCAGGCTGGCCTTCAACTATGTAACAGTGATCCTCCTGCCTCAGCTTCCAAGTACACCTGAGGTTACAGGTGTACACCACATACCCAGCTGCCGTGTTAAATAACGGTCATACCTCAGATTTTTAATTTCAGTAAAGCAGCCTAATACATTTTTAAAGAATTACCACGTCTAATATATTTCAGGTTTTAATTTTCTAAGGCTAAAGGTCATTTGGCTTTGGCTAAAGAATATCTCTTATATGTATCCCTTTCATTAAGTTATAAAATAACGTGTTTGTATGATTTATTTTTCTCTCTTTTTTTTTTTCTTCCAGCCAAAGCCTACTGGAGTACTGGGTACAGTGAACAAGCCTTTATCAGCAACAGGAAGGAAACCTTACGTTAGAAGCACCGGCACTGAGACTGGGAGCAGTATCAGTGTAAATTCAGAACTGAACTCTTCAACAGGAAATCGAGCAAGGCAATTTTTTTCTCTCACTACTAGATTTGTCTTTCAGTTTATTCCTAAAACTATCACAAAATGGCTTTCTACTTTTTTTGAAGTATTTTAGCACAAAATAATGAATTTTAGTTTCATTTAGTTTGCAGACCTAGGATCAAACCTTGGGCTTTTCACATAGTAGGCAAGTTTTGTACCACTGAGCTATGTGGTCAGCTTAAAGTTTAGTATTTTTAATGATAAGGACTAAGAATGCCCCTGTTTAGTTTTGTTTTCTTTTGTTTTGTTTTGTTGGTATTGGGGATCAAACTCAACAACCTTGTGCTTGCCAGGCAGGCACTTGTGCTGCTGAGGTATGTCCGTGGCCCAAGAATATACTCATTTTAACATGACACAGCGTTCTAAGTTCATAGAAAAGTTTACAGAAAAGGAGCTAGAGGTATAGTTTAGTGGATTTGGGCCCCAAGTTCAGTCCCCAGCACTACACAGGTTAATATTAACTAAAGGAGAGAGGGTTGTGAGCATGCCTATAATATCAGTACATGAGAGGCTGAGGCAGGAAACAAGTTTGAGGCCAGTCTGAATTTGTCTCATTTAAAGAAAAAAAAAAAAGTTCCAGCTGACTCTACTCCTAAGACACTAAATGTTGAGGTGTCAAGACTTTTTTAAAAGGGCTGAGAGTTTAGCTCAGCAGCACAAGTGCCTGCCTGGCAAGTGTGAGGTTGTGAGTTCGATACCTGGTACCAAAAAAAAGATTAAAAATTTTGGGGGTAAAATATTGAAACCAGGGTATCAGATAGGCTAGGCAAGCATTCTACCACCAAGGTATGTTCCCAGCTGTAAAGATTTTATTCTTGCCATGAAATTTGGGGGGTGGTTTTGAGACAGCTCTCACTACATGGTTCAGGCAGACCTTGAACTCATTGTACAGCCTAGTCTGGCCCTGAACTTGCAGCTGTCCTGATGCAGCCTCCAGGTGTTGGGACTACAAAGGTGTGCCACCACACCTGACCTTACCTGAAATAATGAGGATAAACTAAACCAGTAATGTTTGAGCTGTGTTTAGCACTAGAACCCCCAGGTGCAAAATAATATGCAGTAGCTGTGGTTTAAAGTGATGATGGGGTGCCAGGCGTGTAGACACATACCTGTAACCACAGGATGCAGAAGCAGGCAGATTGCATAAATTCGAGACCAGCCTGGGGTACATAGTGAGACACTTTCTCAGAAAACCAAAAGAAAAACCAGTGAGATGGTAGGGAATTGGGCATTCTGACAGCGCCACCTCTGCAGATCCTACGAACACTGGGCTGACCCGACCCTACTGGGATCCGTGGTTACAGTTTTGTTTAGGTTCCCTGACCCCCAGAGATGAGCTTACAGTAATGGTGGTGTTTTGTTTGTTGAGTCTTTCTGTCAGGTGGTTTTAGGCAGAGATTTCTGTCTGACATTTGTAAGGTGAAATGGAAGTGAATTTTAAGTCGTAGTTTGTAATCTTGTTATTAGTGAGGTTTCTCAATCGGCCTAGATCTTTCCTTTTTGATAGAGTGAAAGGGTGAATTTGACCTTCGTGTGGTGAGATACAGAAAATTTGTTTCCTTACTAGGGAACAGAATTCAGAGACAGCAGAGACTGGAGAGAGTGAAAATGAGGAGAACCCTGTGAGAATTATTTCTGTCATACCTGCAAAGAACATTGAGCCGGTAAAGAACAAGGTAAATGTTTATGTGTCTGTCTGTTTTCTGGTGCTGGGGATCAAACCCCAGAACCTTACCATGTGCATGCTACCACTGAGCTGTGTCCCCAGCCCTGTGTTTGAGTCTAACAACCAGATTTCTCCCCTGGAGATTTACTGTAGCTGCATGGCAAGGGTGAGAAACTCATAATAAACAGGTGGACAAGCACCCCTTGTGAGTGTTCTGCTTCCTGCTCTCCAAAACATGACTGCCTGCGTCCACTCACCTCGCTCCTCGAGTGCCCTGCCACAAGCCCTCCCAGCACGTTCATGGGAAAAGCTGGGGAGAGAGGGTGTAAGGTCATGCATTTGAGAATTGGTACACTCCTGCCCAGCAGTCAGCGCTGTTTTCTTTCTGCTGCACTCTTCAGAGGTAAAATTTTATGACTTAGAATTTCTAAGTGTACTTGAGTTTTTATTTAACAGCTCCACTCTTTGTTGTTAACCTTTAAACTGTGACATCCAGTTTTCTAACAGTTTTTTAGCAGGAGAGAAAGAAGTGCAGTACAACTGTAGGAGGATCAGACAGAACTGATTTTGAATCCCAGCTCTGTACTGACCTGGGAAGATTCCTTCATCTCTAAGTGGCCATTCAGGTATAGAGTGAAGCTGATACCTTCTCTCTGTAAGAATGGCTTGAGATACTAAATTTTCTCTTTTCCCACAAAAAACACACAGCTGACATGTTTATTTCGTTATTGCCTATCACATGTCAAGTGTTTTAGCTATTACTCTCGGGTAAAATAGCTTCATTTTTCCTATGCATCCCCAATGATCTGTGCATAAAGTGAGTAGAAAAGATACATTTTAGGTCAGCCTCTTAATTATCAAACTTTCGTTAGTTGCTGTCTGAATTCAGGTAACAGTATACCTCTCACTATCAACATTTCCTGACCCCAGGAATGAACAGACCTCAATATGTTGGCGTCTTTGTATAGAAGTAGGCTTGACATAAACTTAGGTACAAAAATACATATTGCTACAATGGATATATTCACACAGGATATAAAGTAGTGGTGCATTTGCTGGGCCACAAATGCTTATCCAGTACAACCAATCATCTGTAACCTTTCTAGCTTTATCTTTTTATAAATTAGACTTTTCTATTTTTTGTGTATGGAGAGGTAGATACTAGGGAATGAACCCACAGCTAGAACATGCCAAGCACATACTCTACCCCTGAGCTACACCCACAGCCAAAGGAGACATTTCGCTTCTAATTTCTCACAGGTCAAAATTTTACTTTGTTGGAGGCTGGGGATTTAGCTCAGCGGCATAAGCGCCTGCCTTGCAAGCAGGCGGTCGTGAGTTCGATCCCCGGTACCAATAAAAAGGAAAAAGACAAAAAAAAAAAAAAAAAAAGTTTTTTTTTTTACTTTGTTCTTGTTGTTCTTGTTCCTTTAGTATTGCTTGCATTTTTGTTTTTAAATTAGTACATTCATTCACCATAGGGGATGAGTGCGTGTACGTTACACCTAATCTTTTTATGTCCCCAAGATCCCTCCAAAATTATACTGTGATTGATTTTAAATATTATTCCAAACCCTCAATTCAACTTTTTCACACTTTCAAAGAATGTTTTACTGATAACCCAATGAGACCTAGGTTGAATTTTGATAAAAGCATGGTATCTTCCCAGTCAGCTTCTCATAAGTTGATCCATAAGTTCCAGATTTACAAATGAGTTCCATTTTGGGAAAATGTTCATAAATAAGATTTAACCTAAGTGTGACAAAGCAAGTCTTATAAAGCCTTTGATACAAATACACAGTGTAGATTGCTTTACACTTCCCAGTGTTCCCTCCGCAGCACCACTTTTCCGCGTACTTCTGGACGTCTGGGCTCTGACTGAACGCTGTATTGCTGTGCTGTCTCATACTGTGCGGTAGCACATGGAGTACCACTGTGGCAATGTCCACAGACACGTGAGGCCCTTCATATTCGAGAAAGTTCTCAGCTCAAGTGTTTGTTGGGTTGGGGACTGACCGTATGGTCTTTTCCTTCCACATTGACCCTCAACCCAGTGTACCACCAACAATATTAAAATCTAAGGGAGTAACATTTCTTGATAACTAGTTTCTCAAAGAGACTCATACATGAACCAATTTACTAGCTTCTATATACATTTTTTTCCCGTTTCTCACTTTTATGGAGAAGTATATAAGGGAGGTAGTTAAAAGAACACAGAAGCTAAGTGGCACACACTGTAATCCCAGCACTTGGGAGGCTAAGCCAGAAGGAACACCAGGAGTACAAGGCCAGTCTCGGCTATGGCAAGAGCCTGCCTCAATAAAGAAATTGTGAGCCCAATGTGATGGCACACGCCAGGAGCCCTAGCAGACTGGTAGACTGAGGCAGGATTGTTTGAGCTCAGCCTAGACAGCTTAAATTAACAAGGCTCTGTCTCAAACTAAAAATTAGAAATGGCTGAGGAAATAGCTCACTGCGAAGCCCTTGGGTTTAATCCTTCCTTTTTTTGTCAGGAAGAAAAAAGACCAAGTTACATATGCACATACATCCCATGAATTCAGGCAAGTGATAGTGGCATTGTGCTTTTTCTCAGTACCTAAGACAACTGGCTCCCTCTTCATTTGATTTTCAGATGAGGTCTTTTCATATATTTTCATCAATATGATCTTATGTATGACTTACATGGTTTTTTTTTAAAACAGTTTATTTGTTACATGTTCCTTTTCCTGTATAGACTTGGTATTTTTTACTTGTGATTACACATACATTTTGTTTGCCACCTTTTTCCTCTATAGATATCATGGTGGATAATCTTTATACACATACACACTTACTGGCCATTAGTGGTACCTCAATTCAGAAACACTTCTGTTTGCAAACTTGGCAACTGGTGATGAACATGACTGCAGGCATCTTTTGCACAAACATAGCTATTTTCCTCAGAATTGTGGAATGAAATTGGTTTGGTTTGGTTTTTTGAGCCAGGGTCTCATTACGTGGTTTAGGCTGGTTTTGAGCTCACTTGTACCTCAGACTGACCTTGCACATGGCGACCCTCCTGCCTCACCATGCTATGTGCTGGGACTAATTACAGATGTGCACCACCACACCTGATGGCACTTTATTTCTGTGGCCCAGGTTGCTGGGTCAAGGCATAAAGCAAATTTTAGATATTTCCATGTTGGTTCCTGAAAGGTTAAAACACTTATCCTTTCTACCAACGGGTTGTGTGGGTGCTTTTTTTCTTACAGACCCAGCAACAAGTTTTAGTTACTTGAATTCTTTTCAGTTTCAAGTATCATACACTAATGCTTTCGTTTTGTTGTTCTAACTCTTTAACTGCTGGTATGTTTGTTGAGTATTTGAATGCTTTCTTCTATAAGTTACTTGTTCATAGTTTGCCCATTTTTAAATTTCCTGTCTTAATCTAATTGCACTTTAAATGCTATAGTAGTTTTGCCTTCTGAATACCATTCTTGCTTTAGTCCAATCAAATAGTTACATAATACCAGCCAATGTCTTCTTTAAATGTAATTTGGATTATGCTCACCCTCTGGTTGAATATTAGTTTCTTTGGGAGTTCTAGACCAGCATGAACTATATAATGAGTTGATAATAACTATATAGTGAGATATTATCTCAAAAAAAATAAAAATAATTACTTTCCGTAGCAGCAGGTTAAAGTTCCTATTCCTTCCTATGTCCACTAAGGCATTGGTGAGACCGTGCTCTGCGTGCTTCTCATACCTTCTGCCTGTCCATCACTCCTCAGGGTACATGTTCCTTCAGTCCCTCTTCAGGTCCGTTATGCTTTCTCCTCTGCCTGGAGCACTTCACTTTGCAGATGGCAATTCCCTGCTTCATTGGTAAATAATATTTTCCCCAAAAGAACCAGTTAAAAATTGGTGCTTCCTTTGAATTTTTTTTTTTTAAGATACCTAATTCTTTATCTCTTACTGCATGGAATAATTTGTACTTAAATAATTTGTACTTTTTTAAAAAATGAGTCGTGTCCCACATTCATCTGCCTGAGGACAGAACCCTATCTTGTTTGTTCCTCAGTCTGTACCCAACAACCACTACATGTAATGGGCTTATCAGTTAATGAATATATTCCTACTTCAGGTTTATAATACTAAAAGTAGAACTTGGGCATGGGCTGGGAGTGGAGCTCAGAGGAGGAGCCCTTGCCTAACAAGCATAGGGCCCTGGTTTAGATCCCCAGCATCACAAACCTGTAGTACTTGATTGTTGTTTCTATGACTTGTTTTGGCCTGGTTTCCCTGTCCTTTTCTTAAGATGTCTTCAACTGAGGTTTCCCATTAAAGTAAATCCTAAAGCAGTGGACCTATGACATGTGTGTTGTTTTTAATTTTTTTTTTTTTTTTTTTTTTTTTTTTGTCTTTTTCGTTTTTATCGGTACCAGGGATCGACCATGACTTCCTGCTTGCAAGTTTGCCGCTAAGCTAAATCCCCAGCCCACGTGTGTTGTTTTTAAAACAAAAGATGATAATATATGAGCTGTTATTTCTATACTAGGTGAAATTTTTGCTTTTTTTTTTTCTTTTTTTCGTCTTTTTCTTTTTTTATCGGTACTGGTGATCGAACTCAGGACCACACACTTGCAAGGCAGGCACTTATGCCGCTGAGCTAAATTCCCCAGCCCCATTATTTCTATACTTAAATACCTCAGTGTTCAGGTTTGTTGGTACTTTGTGGTCATTAAGTGGGTTTAGGATTGCAGTTTGGGCACTTGTCTCTAAAAGGTTCATCATACTGGTCTAGGGGAAATTAGTTTTTCTCACTTAAAGTATTACTGTCATAAGTTTTCATTACATTATAACATAAATGTTACATTATATCATTTCCTTATAACATAAAAGTTTATAATGTGTTGTCTCATTCTACAGATCTTTTCTGCAGCAAATGAAAATTAATTGAAAAGACATAGTATAATTCCTTTGATGATGATGTTCTTCAGTTTCCCTTTAATCAAAATTATATCAATTAAAACTATAATTGATTCCAAATATCATTTATATATAATTATATATAGTGGTCACTTTCATTCTAAAAAACATTGTTTATCCTAAAGTTCATTATGGTAGACATTCCTTTAAACATTTTAGAAATGTTCACTAAAAAATAGTTCATAGTTGATAACATAAAAACAGACAAAAGTTTGGGTGGAGTAAGGAGTTTAAGCCAGGCCTGATGGCATATGCCCGTAATCCCAGCACCAGGCTGAGGCAGGAGAATTGGCACAAACACAAAGCTAGCCAGGGCTCTGTAGTGAGTTGAAGGCAAGCTCACACTATACAGTGAGACCTTGTGTCAAAAAAGATGCCAGAGTTAAAAAACTTCTTCATATCATAGAACTATAAAGATTTATACAGAGCCAGGCATAATGGCACATAGCTATAACCTAAGCACTTGGGAGGCTGAGGCAAGAGAATCACTGCAAGTTCAAGGCCAACCTTGGCTACATAGTGAGAGTTCAAGGTCAGCCTGAAGTGCATAGTGAGACCCTGTCTCAAAAGGAAAAAAGAAAATGTCACGGGACTGAGGATTTAGCTTAACGATGGTAGATGGTTACCTGGCATACGAGGCCATGAGTTCAATCTCTAGCACTGCCAAAAAAGAAAATATTATGGATCCTGAAAACACTTCTCAGCGAGGCATGGTGGTACACACTTGTTATCCCAGTAATTAGGAGACTGAGGCAGGAAGATTGCTACAAATTCTCAAGGCCAACCTGAACTACATGTAGTAAAACCATCTCAAAAAGAAAAAAACCTTGGAAAAGTCAACATAGGGCATGCCATCAATAAAAGGTCTTGTTTCATGTGGAATGGGCACAAACAGAGAAACAAGTGAATTTTCTTTATTTTACATATACCACCTGTGCATTCTAAGCAGCACATGTTTTGCACATTGTGTGAGCCACACAGCAGGTAGCACAGAACAGACGCCCCCTTCTTAGGGACATTGCTTTCCTAGTGAGAGCTAAGCACCAGTGAGAAGCCCTGGAGTCTTACTCCTGTAAAAGACTTTCAGAACATTGTTTTCTACTACAGATCATTGATACCAAAGAATCTGTGTTTATAGAACTGTTTTGTGATCTTCTAGGAAATTAATTCTGACCAGGCTACCCAGGGCAACATCAGCAGTGACAGAGGAAAGAAAAGAACAGTTCCCGCCGCTGGTGCAGAGAACATCCAACAAAAGCCAGATGAGAAAACAGACGAATCGGGACCTCCCGCCCCTTCCAAACCCAGGAGAGGACGTCGACCCAAGTCCGAGTCTCAGGGCAACACAACCAAAAATGAAGACATAAACAAAGCCACTGGCAAGGGACGGAAGAGAGCCGCTGGGAGTCAGGACAGCCCTGGGGGTTTGGAGGCAGGCAGTGCCAAAGCACCCAAACTGCAAGATGGAGCCAAAAAGGCAGCACCAGCAGAGAGACAGATTGACCTGCAGAGGTAATGACACCTTCTGGAACCCAGAAGTGAGGGTCTTGTTCTTTGTATGTGATGGTCACCACAGACACCCCACTCACGCTCAGAAGTAGCACTGAAAATTGCTTTTGGCTTTCCCGTTAAGATTATAATCTCCAGATTAAAGGTACAGGTTTGAAGATGGGCCAGGCATGGTGGTGCATGCTTGTAATCCCAGCACTCTGTAAGCTGAGGCAGGAGGATCACCATGGGTGTGAGCCCAGTCTGGGCTACATAGTGAGTTGAAGTTTACCCTGCACTTTATAGTGAGACCCTGTCTCACAAAAAAAGATGATTTAAAGAAATAACTGGTACTGCTCTGATGTTAAATTTTTATATAGGGGGGATAGCCGTTTTCTGTTGGTATTTATTAGAAAGAAGGTTCTCTCTCACGTGATGTCCTTCACATGGTTGCACTGGGTCTGCATAACATGAAGGGCCATGTTTTAGATACGGAGGTGTGGAATGGAGAAGGTAGTCGTTAAGTAAGCACAGGTCCTTCCTGCCCTTGATTCTCTTCCTTGTAGTTAATTCTGACACAGGTCAGCAACTTACCTGGCCCCAGATTCTGCAGTGGGACAACCTCGAAGCTGCTTGGATTTGACCATTCTTAAGCTAGAACTTTCTACCCTGTAACAATGACCCCCCAGTTGTAAACCTAAGTGATGGATCCTTCTGTTTATGGCCTGCAATTGGAACTTACCCTCTCTTCCCTGCACACCTACCTGACTAGCCTGCTCAGGCTTAGATTCTCAGCATCTGAGTTCCTTCTAGACAAGAATCACAGCTCTGATCAGTTCACAGCAGTCCCATTATGTCATCTCCATGTTTTCCTTTGAATCTCAGTCTTTTGAGCAGGAAGAATGTATTTCTTCACTAATAAGGTAGTATACTAATCCGCATATTAAGGACAGTCCTAAGAGTTAAATGGGTCAGTACATAGCTGGGTATAATGGTGCACACCTGCAGTCCTAGCACTTGGGAGGCTGAGTCAGGCTGAGTTTGATTGTGAGTTTGAAATGAGCCTGGGCTACACAGTGAATTCAAGGCTACTCTGAACTACGTAGCATGACCCAGTCTCAAAAAAAGAAAAGAAAAAACACACTGAGGGCTGGGGTTTAGCTCTGTAGCAGTTCAGCTCTGTAGACTCCTGCCTGACAAGTGCGAGGTCGTGATTTCAGTCCCCAGTACCAAAAAAAAACATTCAGCAGCAAGCTTAATGTAGAACAAATGCTCAGCACTATTGCTATTATTTTGAATTCTAGTTGCCTCATTCTTGAATGTGCATCTTCAAGTGTAGTAGTTTTTATCAGTTTAACATTTGCAATTCTGCAAAGGGTGAACATTTCCCTGGAGCTTGTCAGAACTGTCCAAAGTTTCTATCCTAGCTTTCAGTCACACACACAGGAAAACACTGCTCATCACATGCACATAAACCACCTCGTCAGCTGAGCATCTGTCCCCCTAGTTGTCCTTGGAATGTCCAACCAAGATACCACATACAGTCATGCCTTGGTTCACAAACTTAATTAGCCCAACAATTTGGGAAGAGATGGCCATGGTTGTGTTCATCACCTGATGCAGTTTGCAAAGACAAAATTCCACCAAATGCTTCTGTTTGCAAACCAAATTGTTCACAAAAGAAGTGTTTGTGAACCAAGGTACCACTGTTCCTCAGTAGACTCTGAAAACCTTCTCAGACTCTGAAAACCTCAGGTGGTGAGGACACTCTGTAACACACTTACAGTAGCAACCAGACCTGAACTATATAGTAAGATCTTGTCTTCAAAAAGCAAAATGTGAAAGGGTATCTTAGAGATCTTAACTAGCCAATTAATTTGATTAAGTACTCAGTGGTGTGTGATTCAAAATCCAGAATTCTGTGATTTTTTTTTTTTTTTAATTCTCAAGGCAGATGGTTAAACTAGATGGTAGCCTTGTACTATGTTAATTCAGCAGAGTATATCAAACATTTTGATGGAGTATTTCAGAAACTTCTGAATTAATCACTCATGATGAACAACAGCTGGGGCAGGAAGGTTTCAAGTTAAGTGCCCAGCCTGGTCAAGTTAGCCAGGTCCTGTCTTTTAAAAATAAAATGTATTCTAAAACTTTTTATAAGCTCTTTGTCTTTTCTGGACTTGAAGTTATGCCCAAGTCTTAATATTGGGGCTGAGGCTTAAAATCCTGATGAACTGTAGCCAGAGAAACATGTTTTCAGAAAGTCATTCTGAAACACTGCTCATGATAACCACATTCAGTGTAAATTGGAAAGCATTGTAGTCCTACACTTGCTCCTTTAACTTCTCATTCTTCTAACACTACTGGCTTTAGTGCGTGTGTTGCACATGAGCGATACAAAGTATCCTAAGAGAATTGATCCTTGCTCTTTAAGAGTACATGCTTGTGTGATCATAAGCACAGTGATTGTTTAAATGTTCACAAATTATCAAGACACACTGCCGTTAGTCTGTAGAATGTTCCCACTCACTTTAGACTTACTTAACCCATCATTCTCATGCTTTTTGGAGCGGCTCTGCAAGTCCTCTTTCATGAATACTTTAGTTGCACTATTGTGGCTGCCTCGATGTCCTAAATTGGTTGAAAATATTTGCCTTTCACGGTCATTTTGACTTGGTAAAGGCAGCAGTCACACTGTGCCAGATCTAGTGAGTAAGGTGGTGAGGACACTCTGTAACACACTTACAGCTGTCTTTCCGGTGGATGGCACTCAGCAGTGGCATTTATAGATCAGTCTTGTAAAGATGTGAAGCCCAGCTTTTGGAACTGCTCGGCAAAGCGGCAGGAATGTAGATAAGTGTGTTCAAAGCAAGCAGGATGCTTTAGGGGGGAAAATGTCAGTCTGTTTTTTACTATAATTTTAAACATTTACTATAACTTTAAACTAAATTTTAAACATTTCACTGTGTATTTTGACCACTCACTATCATTTCCATAAGACAGCAGAAAACTTTACACACACACCCCACCTTTTTGAGACAGAGTCTCACTCTGCAGTAAACTGTCCTTGACTTCACTTTGTAGCCCAGGCTGATCTCAAACTTGGCAACAATCCTCCTGCTTCAGCCTTCTGAGTGCTGGGATTACAGGCCTGCACCACCACGCCTGACTATTATTTCTGCCAGTTAATAAAATAATAGTATAAAATTATTTTTAGCTAGTCATGGTATCACACATCTGTAATCTCAGCATTTTGGAGGCTGAGGCAGGATTAGCTCATCTCCACAAAAAGCCTATAAAGGCTGCACATACAGTTTAGTGGCACAGTGCCTGCCTGGCAAGTGCAAGATGCTGAGTCAATTCCCAGTTTAAAAAAAAAAAAAAAAACTCAGCACTCAAGAGGCTGAGGTAGGAGGATCACTTATGAGTTCAAGGCCAGCCTGGGCTACATAGTGAGACCCTGTCTCCAAAAGGTTTTTAATTACTGGACAAGAAAATGAAATTGTGACACATTTTACAACACAGATGAACATTGAAGACATTATGCTAAGCAAAATAAACAGGATCTAAAAACATTCAAATTCAGCCAGGCATGGTGGTGCAGGCCTGTAATCCCACTACTGGGGAGGCTGGAGCAGGAGGATGTTGAACCTTCTCAAAATTACAGGGAAAAAATTTTTTTTTCCTTCAAATTCAGTGTTGTCAAGTGAGATGGTGGCCACAAGGGAGAGGGAGTCGGGCTTAGTGTTTGCTGCGTGTAGAGTTTTTTTTTTTTTTTTTTTTTTTTGGGGGGGGGTATTTTTCATTTTTATGGGTACCAGGGATCGAACTCACGACCGCCTGCTTGCAAGGCAGGTGCTTATGCCGCTGAGCTAAATCCCCAGCGTGTAAAGTTTTAAGGCCAGGAAGATAAGGCACTCTGGAGCCAGGCAGTGGTGCCGGTCGTGCCACTGTGCATTTCTGTGCTCAGAAATGAGGAAAGTGTTCCAATTCTTGCTGCACGGATTTCATCGTGACTGTAAACTGCTGCCAACGTAGAGCATCATGCCAGCTCAGAGACGCCTGGGTTAAATACAAAGGCAGAGCCCATTCGTGTAAATCCTGAAGGGAACTTCACACAGTATTTCTGGGGCACCTGCGTTTTGATTGTAATCCATCACATCAGGCCAGGTGTGGAATTTTCTTACAAAGCCAGGCTGTGCTCAGAGTTCCAGAATTTGTATTTTCAATGTAAGAGGCAGGTTATCGCACTGCTCCCTCCGAGGAGCACCCCAAAGTGCTGCGCCACCCAGCGTGCACACAGGAAGGCCTAGGCCAGGCACAGCCTAGTGCTTGAGCCCTTTGCTTACATGAATGATATAGATTGTGTCAGAATTGTTGAGAAGGGCTGAGGATTTGTCCCACAACTAGATGACCGCCTTGCTCCCCAGGACCGCCGTGTGTCTGAGGGGCCAGCAGCTGTATGAGGCCGGCGTGCCCGGCTCTGCATCAGCTGGGCCTTGCAGCCCTGGGCCGCCACAGCGCAGGGAGGTGGCACTCCCTGAGCAGGGCAGCTGCCCTCTTCACTCGGAGGGAGTGTCAGAAAACTTTTGGACACTGTGAGCACTTGGGCTATATCTGAATACAAAGGAGATATCTTATGTATGAAGCCCTTGATTTGATTCCTGGCACCAAAAAAAATAAACAAGTGCTAGTGTGTAAGTCTCAGTGAACAGTGGAATAGACAGAAACATTAAAAGACGGGCTCCTGGCCAGGCGTGATGGTGGCAGGGCACATCTGTAGTACCAGCACTCAGGAGGCAGAGGTGGGAGCATCACTGCGAGTTTGAGGCCAGCCTCAAGAGACCTTGTCTTAAAATAAGTAAGTAACCTGGGCAGACGCTGCACAGTAGAGCACTTACTAGCATAAAACATGAGCTCCTGGCCAGGTCCAGAGCTCACACCCGTAATCCCAGCCCTTGAAAGGTGAGGCAAGATGATTGGCAAGGGCATGGCCAACATCACCTACATAACAAGGCCTACACACGTGCCCTGCATAAGTTCATGCTGGCCTGACGATGTAGCAAAAGCCCTGTCTCACAACACAAACAACCAAGTTCCTGGATGGTGACTCAACTAGTGTTTTAACTGTGCCTCAGTTTTCAGAGAAAACTGAATGGTGAGCACGTGTGCTAAAAATCCTGAGGATGCCTGCCAAATGTTTAATTGTTCTTTTTTTGTTTTATTTTTTGCAGTCAGCTACATCCTCAGCCTTCCCCCTCCCCAGCCCTTTCAACTTTTTATTTTGAGACAGGTCTCACTGAATTGCTTAAACTGGGGATCCTCAGCCTCAAGAGTACTGGGACTCCAGGCGAGGGTCCCCACAGCCAACTTGAGTTTCATTTTTAATTCAGGCATACCTGTAGCTTCTCCCTTCCTGAGCTTCTAAACATAGTTGCCCAGAACTGTAGATATTACCTGACAGATGTGACATCCTGCCTATGTGTTCCTGAGACCGATGAGAGTCCACCAAACCCGGTAGAGCCCAGTGGATTCAAACACATGACGCCTTCACCCTGTTACAGCCTCCATCTCAGCTGTCACTGCAGAGGGAAGTGCGCACTAAGCCCGCCAGTTGACACTGCCTCTTGGCTATGTCAGAAGCAAGTGCGACCTGCGCCCAGACCCTCATGCTGGCTTTCTGCAGTGTTGAGCATGGGTTTGATGTGACCCAGATGGTTCTGCTTCCTGCTCAGACCCCACTCTGTCACTACCAGCCAGGCCGCCACACCCCTTCCAGACATGCATTTGCTGCCCACTCACAAGCTCTTCACACAGTAGTATCTGCCACGAGTGTTTCCTGTCCCCTGGGCTCTTCTTTGCATCTGAGAACAGCATCTCAAGCAGCCCCTCAGTTCCTACCACTAGGAAAACCTCCAGCAAACATGTTCAGTCTTAGCCCTGGTATTTAGTATATTGTATGATTAAGTTTGTTTCATTTTGTTTGCTTTGTTTTTGCAATAATGGTGATCAAACCCAGGACCGTGCACAAGCCAGACAAGCACTTACCCTCTAAACTACATAGCAGCCTTAAATTTTTGTTGCTGTTATTCGCTGGTTTTTGATTAAGAGAGGGTCATGCTATGGTGGTCTGGCCTCAAACTTTTGCACCTCCTGCCTCAGCCTCCTGAGCACTGAGATGACAGGTATGCACTACTACACCCGGCCCTAAATTTTAATGAAAATTTTGTGTGTGTGTGTGTGTGTGTGTTTTCCTTTTTATCGGCACTGGGGATTGAACTCATGACTGCCTGCTTGCAAGGCAGACACTTATGCCACTGAGCTAAATCCCCAGCCCCTGAAAACCATTTTTGAGGGCCAAGTGTGAGCCAGCCACAGTCTAGTTTTCTTGTATCTTTTACTGCATCTGGTGCGATAGCCATTTGAGAGAGACTGTGGTTACCTCTAGAGCCATTTTTACCAAAGATCACCTCTAACCTGTGGAAAGTACTAACACTTGGGAGACAGAGGCAGGAGGCCTGGTTGCAGGTTTGATCTCAGCCTGGCTGGAAGTGTAGCTAAGTGGAGGGGAGAATGTGACCGCTTGATTAGCAGTGGTGTGAGCCCCTGGCACAATGGCTGTTTGTGTTCTTGAAAGCTCAAGAAGGTTCGCTGTCACTGTCAGTAAGCCAAGTGGCTACTTTTTCATCTTGCACGCATTTGTTTTACTCAATAAATGGAAGTGTTTGAGGATCTCGGAATTTTTCTCAAGCAGAATTTACCGAGTTCCTATTTCACATCCAGGTTGCTCTGCATCCTGAGTTGACGGCTTGAAGAAACCTCTGTGTGTTGAAACTAGGAAAGAGGAGTTTCCTAGAGGCGCAGTGGCTGCACTTATTATAACTAATGAAGTTTCTGAGAATCTTAGTAATCAGCTAGCTTCTTATCTAAGTGTCACCTTTATAAAATGTATGAAAGGGAACCAGGCGTGGTGTTGCACTGCTGCGATCCCAGCACTTGAGAGAATATGGGCGTAGAATTACTTAGGTCATGGCCAGCCTGGGCTGGTGACACCTGTGTTGATATTAAACTAAAAAGGGGGTATAAGAAGGGAATCATGTGTGCAGAGTATGCCGCTAATGCCGGCCCCTAAGCTGAGCAAAGTGCACCTGCCCCTTCTCACTCAGGACCTGCTCCCACTCTTCCACTGTGGACCGCACCAAGCTGTGTGGTGGGGTCGAACTCACAACCGCAGGCTTGCCAGGCAGGCACTTGTGCCACTGAGCTAAACCCCAGCCCTTTTTTAAACTATACTAATATATTTGTTTGCCAAGCCCAGTAGCCAGAACTTACTTTCCCAGGAAGCATCCATAATTTTTTTTTTTTTTTTTTTTTATCATTCTTTTTTGAGACAGTTTAGGCTGGCCTTGAGCTCAGTTTGCAGCGCAGGCTGGTCTTGAATTTGCAAGGATCCTCCTGCTTCAGCATGAAGCATGAGCACACTCTGTCACTACCTGCCAGGCCGCCACACGCCTGTGGCATGAGCCATCACGCCCAGCCATGATAACAATTTTTGAAAGTAAAAATAAATACAATTATTTCAAGTTAAAAACTTAGCTTTGTAAAGCAGGTAAGACCCTGGGAGGGACCCAGGGTTTAGTTTAGCGCGTAAGTACCTAACCCTCATAAGCACAAGGTCATGTACCAAGAAACAAAACAAGACCCTGGGAAGCTGCGTGTAATGGTAGAAAACAAAAATACTCCTTCACTGGTATTTTATTTTTATACAGCTTCAGGAAAGATTCCTTAGACACGGAAAGTCCAGGTAAAAGTCAAAAATAATATTTTAAGGCTTTAGATGCCAGCTATAGAAGCAAAATCATTCTGGCGCAGTTGTCTAACTTTGCATTCTTTTTCTCCCATCCCCAAGGTAAAAAGAAAACATTTGCAAAGGGAGAGAATGAAGGCCAAACAGAAGCGGCTGCAGCTTCTGCAAAGACTTGGATTCAGAACGTCCCGAGCAGAAACGAAGCTCACATGAGCACACCCTTTCTGCCTTGCAAACTGCAAGAACCTACGGCTTCCTCTTCCCCTGACAGAGTCCCTGGGTGGAAATGGACAGCAGAAACTCAAGACAGAGGCTTAAAGCTACTCTGCTCTCCTTCCTTAGACTTTTCCTAGGAAAAGTCAATAATTAAGCAAATTGCTTAACATTTGGTTCCAGTTCCTGCATATCTGGAGTTTAAATGCATAATACAATTAATTTCCATGCTGCAGTTTTTATTTCAAAGAAAGTAACAAGATGTCCCTATATTGACACTGAAAATTCACCCACTCAAAAGCCAGGAATTTCCATGTTACACAAGAAAAGTATATAGAAGCCTACTGAATTAATTTTTTTTAGAAGAGAAGAGATCAGATTAAATATTTCTTGGTTTTTCCTTTTGGAAACTTATGTATAATTCTTTTCTGCCTGTCTACTTTTCTGCAAAAAATGAGATGTACAGATTTCAGTTCCCTGCTATGAAAAGTGATGTGGTAGCAATTTTATAAATGTTGCTTTCTGATTTTTATCAGAGTGAGAAAATAATTAAAAATAATTAAAGTTATTGATTTTCAAGTAGTAAACACTTCATATTTTGATTCCTCCCATTTTAGTTTAATATAATTTGCAATAAATGTACATACTGTGTTTCATAAACCATATCACTTTCCAGTGGTTTTTAGTCCCATGACCATGTCAGAATATTGGAATTTTGAAAGAGTGGAGACTGTTCAGCATTTGATTTTATAATGTTTGTCACCAGATTTTTATTATTGATGTAAAAAAAATCAATTTTTTTTAAATAGTTGGACTTCAGCAGCTTTGTAAGGAAAGTTGGGGGTGAGGGCTGCTCTCAGTTTTCAGCATTGTGCTATTGAGAAATCAGTGTGGGATTTGTCTGCTGGTCTGGGCTCAGTTTTTATCTTTATTTTAGAGACACCTACCACAGTATGTTACGCTTCTTGGCATTGTCCAGATAGGTAATGTGTACACTTTTGTGTGCACATCATCATATTTAAGGTTTTTGCAAAAAATAAATGCTTTTAGATGTCATGTCAGTCTTTTTATCTTTTTATGTTATACTTGTGAATTTTTTTATGTGAAAGGGCTAAAATCACAAACACCACGATTACAGTCAACTCTCCATTATCTGTATAAAGCAGCACAGCTCAGGCCTCCCTCCGGCCCTCGCTGGCCTGCAGGGGACTCGCTGGGACCCTGCCTCCTCCCACAGCTGTGTCACGCTTGCCAGCTCTGGGTGAGGCCGGACAAAATTGTGCTCTCCCTACCTGAAGTGGACATTTTGTGCTATAACTCAGTCTTCATAAGTTGTAGTCTTCACAAGATACAAAACAATCAGTGAACTGTCCAAAAGAATGAAATTTTCGGGCCGGGGATTTAGCTCAGTGGAACAGCACCTGCCTGGCAAGCGCAAGGTCCTGAGTTTGATTCCCAGTACCCCAAAACATTTTATTTTCAGTTCAGGCATCCATGCCTGTAATGCTAGCACTCAGGAGGCTGAGGTGGTGGGATCACAAGTACCAGCCTCGGCTACATAGCCACACACACCCCAGAAGAAGAATGTGCGGGCCACCATGGTGGGCACCAGAGATAAAAAAGGCCAGAGAAGAGCTTTGAACACTTGACACCCTGGGTTCGAGCCCCAGTATTGCCCAAAAAATTGGCTGGTAGGAAACATCTCTTACTCATAGATAATCAAGAGTTGGCTGTAACCTGACAGTGAGTGGAAGGTGACATCATTCAAATACATCCACAAACAGGCATCAGAAGATGATTAGGGAAACTGCCTTTGGTGGGGGGCAGGTAACAGGTTCAAACTCATGACCTTGCATTGCCAGGCAGGCGCTTGTGACCCTGAGCTAAATCTCCAACCTGAAGTCATCCTTTAAAAGAGCAGCAAAGTTCTCTTCCTGTCCATCGCCTCTTCATAACTCTAGAAAATACAACCACTGCCTCGCACACACGGAGCAGGCACATCTCTGCACACGGCCCGGCAGAGGTGGAGAGGCCATCTCGGCACCAGGCAGCTCCTTCCATTTTCTGTGGTGCAAGGGACGGAACCATGGGCCTCCGGGCCTCGGGGCCGGCTGTGACAGCACAGCGCCTGTGCGGAGGGGCAGGGAAGCGTGGTCCGCAGTGCTGTTCCTGCTGTTCCCTGCAGCCGAGCTCGGGCGGTGTCCGGCTGCGCAGGCCCTCCCAGAGCGGCCGCGGCTGGGGCGCTGCAGGAGGCACCGCACGGGGAGAGGAGCCATCTCACGGAGCAGGGCTTGTTTACAAGAAATTGGTTCATTTTCCTTTGAAAAGGAAAACAAAATCTCTTGGGAATTTGGTATTCACATCTCAGAGAAATACAACACAAAAGTGCAGACTTATATTTGAGGATAAATGTTAACCCTTAATGTCCAGGTTGAAGCTTCTTGTATTTGTCTAAAACTACAAGCCAGAATTTTGTATCTCCTTTGATAAAAAGTGTGTATAATGTAAAGTAGTTTTGCATATTCTTGTGCTGCACATGGGCTGAATTTTTAGAATTTTTTTAAAGACTTGAAGCAGAACCTTGTAATTTGTGTAAATGACAAGTGTAAAATCCTACCATACAATGCTAAAAATATGCACTGTTTCGAATAAAACCAAGAAATGCAGCATTATACAGCAGTGTGGAGCCCTGCCTGTTCCTGTAACCCTGCTTTGTCAGAAGTGCAGGGCCTGCGTTTCTGGGGGACGAGGGACCCTGGACACAGCAGATGGCGATTCTGGTGGGCGGCTGGAAAGCTTCAGATCCTGCTGGAGCTGGGATCCTACAGCCCGCCTTCAGGCGCAGTGTCGGTGAAGGCAGTTCGCAGAGGCAGGGCACACGGAGTCGAGTACGGCAGCCCAGTGAGGGGACGCAGGGCTCGGCCCTTGCCTTGCGTGTGACCTCGGGACATTTAGCTTTCCACGCTCCTTTTCTGTCCCTGAGCTCTGTGCCTGGACCCAACCACAGCAGAGGGACACTCCCTGGGGGAAACGGCACCTGCACCAAACACACCCCAAAGCGCGCAGTACACCTAGCACAGTCCTGTTCTATCCCAAAGGTGCCGCACGGAGGTCATGTGCAGCCCGATCCCGGGTCACAGCGACTGCAGCTGTGCAGGCCGGGAACAGCCCCCAGAGACAACACCCATGTGCTCTTGGTGTCGAGGGTCCAGCCCTCCAGACCACAGTCCAGCTGCATCACGACTACGCCAGCAACACTTGGGGACAGGAACTGAAACAGATGCAAACAAACACTGTTCCTTTGTACACAGAGCTTGGCTTTTCCACTCCCAGAAGAGTCACAGCCTTTGTCTCATTCCTGTCTTGCAAGTTTAGCAAGGACTTGGGCCAGGCTGATGATCACAGCTTCCACTTTTAAAGATTCCTCAAACCACGACTGCTTACTACTGACAGCCGAGAGCAGAGCTGCACAGTCCTCTGGGAGGCTGAGGCAGGAAGTTCACAAGGTGGGGCCGAGTTTGGCAATTCAATGACTGAGGCTCAGTCTCAAAGAATTAGGAAAAGGGACCAGGAATGTCGCTCAATCCCTGGTACCTGCCCCCAGATTAGCAGCTAGTTTAAGGTAACTTTGTCCCCTCAACCTAGTTCCACTATGTATATGTCACAAAGACACTGCCACTACAAATGAAACCCATTCCTTTTAGTGAACAGCACCACATCCATTCTTAAGGCCGAAAGCAAGTGACCGCTCAGCGGCTCAGGCCTGTGAACCCAGCTGCTCTCAAACAAGAAGGGCTTGGGGTGTCGCCGAGCACTGGAGCATCCACCATGTGGACGAGGGCCCGAGTGCAGACCCTGCACCCCCCACCCACGTGCGCACACCGGGTCACCACCCACCCACGCTATGGCACCGCCACCCGGAGGCAGGCCAGGACCTGGGCACCCACCTCCTTCCCCTGCCCAGCCAGCCCAAGCCTGCGCCCCCGCGACAGCAGGGGCGGGTGGGTCCACTGCCCGGGGGCCCAGGCTGCAGCGGATTCCGAGGCTGAGCCCAGGGCCGAGTTGGCCGCAGCTGTCGCGGCCCCGCCCGGCTCATCCCCTGCCCCTGACCCTGGGCGCAGCGCTTGAGATTCTCGCTGAGGCTCTGAAGAAGACACCCGCGGGCCAGGAAGCGCCTGACCATGGCCGCAAGTGCGCGGCTGCATGGGGCTTTCCTGGCTCCTGCGGTCACCAGCCCAGGGCCTCCACTTTCTCATTGCTGGGGCAAAATAACCCAACACCCACAAGCTAAAGGGAGGAAAGGTCTATTTAGCTGACAGTTTGTAGAGGTTTCAGAACTTTTCTATCTTGAGAATGGGTCTTAGTTGCTAAGGTGCCCAGGCAGGGCCAGAACTCAGGATCCTCCTGCCTCAGCCTTCCAGAGTGCCGGATCATAGATACAGCCCACCATTCCCAACTGTTAACTTGTAGGCGCCCCTTCCAAAGGTTCAAGAGGAAACCATGAGTCTTACTTTTTTCCCCAGCAGAATTTGAGATTGAACCCCAGACTTCAGGCACGCTAGGCACAAAGGCCTGCCACTGAACTGCAACTGGGCCACATACCTTTTGAAAATCTAAAAAGACAAAAAAAATATATATATATATGGTGAAAATCTAACACTAGCAGCTCTGACTGAGCTTGGGAGACTGAGGCAGGAGGATCATAAGTTCAAAGCCAAGCTGGGTAACTTAAAGACCGTGTCCAAAATTAAAATGTAAACAGGACTGGTAACAGCACAGCACTACCCTGGTTTGGTAGGTTGGCTTGGTACTTGGTTCAATCTCATGTACCAGAAAAACAAAGTTTGCTCTTCCAAAAGGATTTAGCTCAGCGGCATAAGCACCTGCCTTGCAAGCAGGCAGTTGTGAGTTCGATCCCTGGTACCGATAAAAATGAAAAAAAAAAGTCAATGGGGCCTGCAGTAAAGCAGCCTAGCTCAGATCAAGCATGTTTCGGGTCCTTTCCAGGAGTCCAATCTTTGAATCCTTGGTCCCTTTGAGGCAGGGTCTCACTAACCTCACACTTGCAATTCTCCTGTCCCAGCCTCCCAAGGGCCCAGGATTACGGATGTGCACCACCAAGACCAGCTCTGATTTTAGGCCACAAAGCTCACCTCTTTCGGTGGGGCCCCGTCTTTCCCACACGGCTCTCCTGAGCCAGATCTGTGCTGGACTCCACAGGCTATATCCTCTGTCCTCCACAGCCAGCGACAGCAGCTTCTGAGATGGTGGCCAAGCCCCCGCCTCAGCCCTGAGTGGCTGGGACTCCAGGAGCGCGAGCTCAGTGAGCTTTCTGTCTCTGAGTGTGAAGTTTGTGTCCCAGTCTCATGATTCACGGCCTGAATGGAAATCTAGATTGAGAATTCCACTGGCCCCACCACTGGCACTCCATGACGGCCGCAGCCCACTTCCTTCCACTTTGAGACAGGGTTTGGCTAAATTGCTACTGGCCTGAAATGTGTGATCCTTCTGCTCAACCTCCCAAGAAGATGGGAGTACAGGCCTGGGTGGGGCCACACACCTGGCTGACAAAAATGTTTATCATGTTTAAAAACTGTTCCCTGTCTTCTAGAATTCAGTCCTTTTTGTGTTATCTGGGGTTTCTTTTTCTTTTTGGTACTGAAACTTGAATTCAGGACCTCATACTTGCCGGGCCCTGCTGTGCCACTGAGCTCCCTCTCCAGGCCTCTGTTGTTTTGCGGGGATCAAACCTAGAAAATTACATCCGCAGCCCAGTTCTATATGCCTTGGAAGAAATCTGGTTGTCTTCAAAAGAAGAAACTTGTTTTCTTTCAAACAGCCTCTCTTGTGTCTGCTACCCAATAAATGTTCTAAACTTAGAGATTTAGGCCAGGTGTGGTAGCACACACCTGTACTCTCAGCACTCAGGAGCCTGAACCACATAGCTTAAACCAAGGCATAAAGGCATAAAAACAATAAAATATAATTAGAGATTTGAGGGTCTCCTTCATTGACTGCATTGATGGGGAGGGGGTGTTCCTTGCTTTTTCCCCTAACAGGTAACAAAGCACGATCACCCGAAGTGAAAGCCCTACCACTTTTTATATTTTTTGAGGTAGTGCCTCAGTCATTCAATTGCCCAGGTTGGGCTCAAACTGTGCAGTCCTCCTGCCTCAGCCTCCCAGAGTGCTGGGATTACAGAGGGGCACCATAAGGGCTGGCTAGATGGGTCTTTCCATCTCAGAATGTCTGACCTTCGGCTCCACAGTCCATCAGCACTGGTTCTTGCACCCTTGGTGGAGCCTAACCGTCCTCTCGTTCCCTTAGGAAACCTGCACGCTGGGCCTCCCCAGCGGCCTCTCCTCTCTGAGCAGCCACAGCGGCCCTGCGGTGCCCACCGTGGCCCCTACCTGTTCCCTGTGCTCAGGCAAGGTCCGGGCCTGGGGGCAGGACGCGCCCCGCGCCCCACGCTGGACACACGGGACAGGAAGGTGGGCCGGAGGGGAGCGAGGAGCAGAGGCGGGGGCGTGCTGGCCGTGGGCAGGGGCAGGGCAGGGAAGGGGCAGGGCAGGGAAGGGAAGGGAAGGGAAGGGCAGGGAAGGGGTAGGGCAGGGGCAGGGCAGGGAAGGGAAGGGAAGGGAAGGGAAGGGCAGGGAAGGGAAGGGGCAGGGCAGGGAAGGGAAGGGAAGGGAAGGGCAGGGAAGGGGCAGGGCAGGGAAGGGAAGGGAAGGGAAGGGCAGGGAAGGGGCAGGGCAGGGAAGGGCAGGGCAGGGAAGGGGCAGGGCAGGGAAGGGAAGGGAAGGGAAGGGCAGGGAAGGGGTAGGGCAGGGGCAGGGCAGGGAAGGGAAGGGAAGGGAAGGGCAGGGAAGGGAAGGGGCAGGGCAGGGAAGGGAAGGGAAGGGAAGGGAAGGGCAGGGAAGGGGCAGGGCAGGGAAGGGAAGGGAAGGGAAGGGCAGGGAAGGGGCAGGGCAGGGCAGGGCAGGGAAGGGGCAGGGCAGGGAAGGGAAGGGAAGGGCAGGGAAGGGGCAGGGCAGGGCAGGGCAGGGAAGGGGCAGGGAAGGGGCAGGGCAGGGAAGGGGCAGGGCAGGGCAGGGCAGGGAAGGGGCAGGGCAGGAGCAGGGCGGGGCAGAGCGGGGCAGGGCCGGGAGGGGCAGGGCTGGGCGGGGCTGGGCGGGGCAGGACCTTTATCGGAAGCTCCCCCGCTCTGAGCCTGGGACACCTGTCCGGCTTTGCACCGCAGGCTGCTGTCCGCTGGCCCCCGGCAGGCGCTGTCTCAAAGTCGTCCCGCTGCACCCCTCAGCCCGGCCCGCAGCACTGTGTCGCTCAGGGCGGCCGGCTCAGGCTGGCCCAGCTCGGGCGACCCTCCCGCCTCAGCCTCCCGGGGACACAGGCGACCCTGGACGCTGAGGCAGGCGGCGTGAAGAGCGCGGCCGGTGTGGCTCACGCGGGGCAGCCGGCGGGCACTCGGGCCGGGTGCGGGTTAGGGTCAGGGTTAGGGTGCCCCTGGCGCCGGGCGCAGGGTGCGCCTGCAATCCCAGCTGGGCAGCACCCCGAGGAAGGGGGCACCAGCTCACGGGCAGCCTGGGGACACGGCTCAGCCTGCGTGCGGTCCCAGTGCTGACAAAACAAAAACACACTAAGGAAGACTTTAAATTAACGTATCAATAATTAAATATGAAACACAGATATGTTTCGAGGATGTAGGCCAAAAATTTGACCCGGAGAAAGACACATTATACCCCCGAGCAGCCAAAAGAAAGCGGAGAATCCACACTGATTTCAGGTTCGGTAGACTGCAGAGCCGGGAGACCCGCCGGAGACCAAGGAGGACCTTTGAAAATGACAGAAGTCAGTTCTCCTAGAAGACAAGAACTGTCCTAAATCTGTGTGTATCTAAAACAACTGAGCCTCAAATATAAGATGCAAACCAAGTCTGATGTAGCTCTCCTGTGAAACCCAGCATCTGGGAGGCTGAGGCAGGAGAATAGGAAGTTTGAGCTTGGACTGGGGGTTTAGCTCAGCAGGCATAAGCGCCTGCCTCGAAAGCAGGCAGTCATGAGTTCGATCCCTGGTACCCTTAAAAAGGAAAAAGAAAAAAAAAAAAAAAAAGAAAGTTTGAACTCAGCCTGGGTAACTTAGTGAGACCCTGACTTAACACAAAAAAACTTCAAAAAATGCTGCGAATGTAGCTCAGTGTCAATATCTCCGGTACTGCAAAACCACCACCACCACAACACATGCCAAGAATGCTAACAGATACAGGGTTTTTGAATGACAATGCTCTAAATTGAATTAACTGAGCCAGGCGTGGTGGTGCATGCCTATAATTCCAGCACTTGGAAGGCTGAGGAGCACCAGGAGTTCAGGGCCAGCCTAGTACAACACCCTGTCTTTTTTTTTTTTTTTTTTTTTTGTCTTTTTCCTTTTCATCGGTACCAGGGATCGAACTCACGACTGCACACTTGCAAGGAAGGCGCTTATGCCGCTGAGCTAAATCCCCAGCCCCAGAACACCCTGTCTTTAAAAAAGTTTTTGTCCTGATGGGGATTTAGCTCAGTGGCATAAGCACCTGCCTGGCAAATGCAAGCTTGTGAGTTCAAGCCCTACTACAAAAAATATTGTTCCAGCCCTCCTCCCCCAACAAAACCACGCAAACAAAACTGAGTGCACTTGGGAGGCTGAGGCCAGGAGTTGTAGGCCAGCCTGAACTACATAGCAAGACCCTGGTTCAGGGGCTGGGGATTTAGCTCAGCGGCATAAGCGCCTGCCTTGCAAGCAGGCAGTCGTGAGTTTGATCCCCGGTACTGATAAAAACAAAAAAGACAAAAAAAAAGAAAAAAAAAAAAATCCAAAGCCAACAAAATTGAGTGGACCCCTGATGGAGGCACAGCTCTGTGAATACTTACTCTGTCACTGAATTTGCAATCAAGTTAAAAGTTTTGATCAAATCATACACCACTTTACAGTGCTGGGTTCAAACCCAGGCCTTGCACTTGCCGTAACTAACCCTAACAATCGCACTACTGAGCTGCTCCCCTGGCGGGAGCTGCGGGATTCAAATAAGTGAACAGAACGGGTGAGGAGTGTAGCTGCGGGTTAGAGCACTGTCCTCAGCAGGAGTGTTTTGCGTGCTTTCCTTTTGGTGGTGCCGGGGACGGGATTCAGGGCTCTGCTCATGCTGGCAAGCGCCCTGAGGGACACCCCAGCCCTGCAGCTGCAGCCCGCTCCACCCACCTGCTCTCACGGAGTTGGGTGAGGGTACTGCTCTGGGGCGTTGGCCGGCTTCCACCTGCACACGTGAAGCAGCTGACTTATCTTATCCCTCTGCCTGTCTGTAGAATTTGCCAATCCTTGGGGGAACAGTTTACAACCAGTTAGTTACCAGTTGTCTAATGAGCATATTTCACAGTTCTCTTTCGTCTTTGTTTTACTATATTTTTTTTTTTTTCTCCTGGGGTGGGGAGGGATTCAGGGCGTCAGGGGTGTTAGGCAAGTGCTCTGCCACTGAGCTACAGCCCTATTTTCTCTGTTTGCTTATTAGGATTCTAGTAGTTTTATTAGCAGTTCATCCTTAAAACTACAATCAACCCAAATGGGTTTCACATGTAGGAGCAGGGAAGCTATCACTTCCTTTTCTGTTTCGTTCTGCTCTGCTCTGGAGTCTTCCATCCTCCACCCTTTGAGGGTCTGTCTGGGCCCCAGGAGGTGGCAGCAGCTTCAGGACTCCCTGGGCCCCCAAAGCGATGCCTGTTCCCATGCAGCACTCCCCTCCTCGCCCGGTGGTGTGTATTGTTCAGGGGAAAGCACAGAATCTGGTAGTCTCAAGCATCTACAGATGTCTTCAGTCCACTGGCACAGCTGGGAGGATTCTAGGTGGGAAATGCTGCTCATAGCCAGGAGCGAGCGAGCTCCTGGGATCACGGTCACACACCTGTGAGCCCAGCACCAGGGAGGCTGAGGCAGGAGGGACCCTGTGGCTTTCACGGCAGGCCTGAACTGCCAAGTGAGAGGGCCCTGTCTCAACCCACCCCCCAAAAGAAATGCTTTTCATGGAAAACTTGGAACTCATCACTTTGATATCGCCAAGATATTGATATTGTCAAGAAACTTGATGCCGTAACAGGAATTTGGGGGTCTAATTTTTCCTAATATCATGAAACAAAATCCCTGGGATTCTTTTAAAAAAACTACATCCATTGTGCTCAGTACTTCAAAGTGTCCTTCGGTTGTTGAAAATTTGAGATGAACTGTTTCACACTTTTTTGAGACAGGATCTCACTCTGGAAGGCAGACTGGCCGTCAGCTTGTGGTGATCCTCCGCCTCAGCATCCGGTGCTGGGCTTTTCTCATGCTTTGATTCACCCCTTTTCCTTAAGAACTGTCAGGCACGGGCCTTCTGAAGCAGTCCTCTGAATGCCCTTTTTACGTTTCTACAACTTAAAATACCTTTCTCATATTCTTTGAACTTAAAAAGTTTAACTCATTTCTAACTTGAGTGCTTCTAAATTCAGTTTTAAAAAGTATTCAGTACGTTTTCATGGATGCAATATAAGCTGTATTTTCCAGGGTTCCCCCACTCTTGTATCAGTCCTTCTTTGATTATTAGTGTTAGTGGGAATGTTTGAAAATCCCATTTTTCTTTTGGGGGCTGTGGTACTGGGAATCAAACACGACCTCATGCCTGCCACGCAGGTACCTGTGCTGCTGATTTTTTGTTCTCCAAAAACTTACAGGAATAAGGTTTCTCTAGGAAGCCAAGACTAGCTTCAAATGCAGTCCTCCTGCCTCAGCCTCCCAAGTACAGGGATTACACGGTGCCATTGCACCCGGCTGCTTTCCAGCATTTTGGTAGTGGGGATGGAACCCAGAACTTGTGCCATCACATGTACTGTCACCTAGGGACACCCAGTCCTGTAACATTTGAAGGTATCTCAGAAGAGCATCAGTTTTTCCTGGGAAACCTTTAATAATGTAATGTCTTGCTGCCTCTGGAGATCTTTGCTCTGGGAGCTGTTATTTCATGAGGAAGGTCCTTCTCCCACAGCGTGGACAGCACTGCAGAAATGAGTCCACCACAGTGCACAGTATGTTACGGGCATCTTCATCTTTAGTCGATGATGGTATTTCAGATTAGCCAGTTTCAGGTTCACAAAAGAGCAATTGATCTCCCATTGTAGGGTCACAGAAGTGGCCTAGTTAATAGCCGGACTGTGAAGGGACGCAGTCTGTCGCCCCAGTCCTGTGTCACCTCCACCCCAACCAGCAGGCCTGCTCTCCCATTTCAATGCTTTCTGTGAGCCTCAGGCTTGAGGCTCTAAACCAGCTCCTCGCTCCATCCTGTCCAGCCTGCGCCTCTGCCACGGAGCAGTAGTCCTGGCCAGACACACTCGTACCTGGATGTCTCTTCAGGTGCTAATTCAGTGGCCTGACCACACAGCTGGTATGCAACTGTGGGAACTGTGCAAGTTCATGCAGCACAATCTGAAAGAGGAAAGTGGGAAGCCATCTACAGCCCTCAGAGCTTACCAGTTAAGTAAAACAGGGCAGCCTGACCCAATGAGCCATCTACACCCATCCAAACGTAGAATTAAATAGGGTTAAAAACCGCCATGCTTTCGGCCAGGCGTGGTGGCGCACGACTGCAATCCCAGGACTTGGAGGCTGAGGCCAGAGGAGGCTCACTGTGTTAGTTAGAGGCCAGCCTGACCTACATAGAAGAACCCTGTCTCAGAAAGACGTAATAAAGAAATTAAGGCTAAATCAGACCAGGCCTGTATTTCCAGATGAAAACACCCACTTACCCTCTGGGAGGCTGAAGTAGGATTGTAAGTTTGAGCCTACACTGGGAAATCAGACTTTCACACACACCACAGAGGTGATGTGTGGCACAAACCAGTGGTCCCAGGACTCAGAAGACCCAATCAGGACTAGCTGAGTTCCAGGCCAGCTGAGATACAGGGAGTGCAAGGCCTGCCTGACTACAGAGTGAGTCTGTTTTAAAGACAAATTAAACAGCACTGGTGATGTAGTTCAATGTGAAGCCCTTTCCATCCCAAGTACTACAAAAAGAATACAGAAAAGGCAGTGTTTTCTGAGCCAGGGTCTCGCTATGCAGTTCAGGCCGGCCTTGAGCTCACTTTGTAGCTTAGACTGGTCTCCAGAACTTCAAAGATCTCCTGCCTCAGCCTCCTGAGTGCTGGGATTACAGGCATGTGCCACCATGTCTGGCTCCCCCCCCCCCCAGTGATGTTTCCTCCTGCCCAGAGAAGATTTTAATCCACTGAGTTAAGCAGAAATTTAGGGATACAAATTAGGGTTGACTTTTTTTTGGAGACAGGGTCTTGCTAGTTCAGGCTGCCCTTGAACTCAAGAGTAATCCTCTTGCCTCAGCCTCCTCAAGGCTGAGATTACCTGTGTGTACCCAACACATTCTGCTGAATTTACTTTTTAATGAAACTGTTCACCAGAACCAAGGATTAAACCCAGGGCTTTATGCTGAGCTAAGTCCCCAGCACCCCGCTTCTTTTTTCTAAGGCAGGTCTTGAACTTTTTAAGGTGGTTCTCCTGCTTTGCTGACTTCAACCAAATGTGTGCAGTACTGGAAACTGAGTCCAGAGCCTCCAAACTGAGCTACTTTTTTTTCTTTTTCAGACAGGCTCACTCTGCAGTTCAGGCTGGCCTTGACCTCACTGTGTAGCCTCGGATGCTCTCAAACGTGCAATGATCCTTTTGCCTCAGCCTCCCAAGTGGTGGGATTACAGGCGTGAGCCATCACATCGGCCTCATTCCTTTTTTTTGTTGTTGTTAGACCATCTTTTTATTGAACTGTTATTACACGTCTCAGCTAGCCGGGCACTCCACGGCGCCGCTGTTGATGTCGTCTATGATGTTGTGAGGGCGCCGGCTGTCTACACTGCAGCCCACAGACTGGGCAGTCCCCAGGATTTCTTTAATGGTTCTGGAGAGTTCTCTGGCTAAAGACTGGTGCTGCATCTGCCGGGCAATGTTGACAATCTCATCAAAAGTGGTATTTCCACTGTGTTTAATGTTTTTCTGCTTTTTTCTGTCTCTCGGCGGCTCCTTGAGGGCTTTGACGATCAGGGCAGAGGCAGATGGCACCACCTCAATCTGAGCCTGCCTGTTCTGAATGGCCAGCGTCATCGTAATCCTCAGACCCTTCCAGTCACCAGTGGCCTTGGCGATGTCATCACCCACTTTTTCTGGAGACGGACCCAAGGGGCCGATCTTGGGGGCCAGGGCAGACGTGGCGCTGACTTCACCACTGGTGCACCTCAGGTACACGACTTGGATCTCGATGGGGTCGAACTTTGGGCGGCGTGGTGTAGGCGGCTGGTGTCCGATGAACCCGGATTAGGGACGAAGAAAGCTGCACCTTTGCCTCCTCCTAGCCAAAAGCCGAAAGCCTCATTCCTTTTTTGAGACAAGCCTTTACAAAGTAACTTACTTAGGCTGGGAATATCGCTCACCAGTGCCTGCCTGACAAGCATGAGTTTGAGTCCCAGTACTCACAAAGAAAGAAAGAAGTCACTTCCTTTGCCTAAGATGGGACTAAAATTTAGCTCGGCCTCCCAGAGTACTGGTGCAACAGGAATGTGCACTGCACCTGGCTTACCTACTTTTCAACAATTAGCAGTATTAAACAAACTAAACAGGTTTCAAGGTTTTCAGCTGGTTCACTCCCTAGCCCTCCCAAACAGGCGTACAGCTTCCGACTCTGTCCTGGGATCTCCCTTACCCCGTATGTGGCCTTTTTTCCTCTCATCATCTGTCAACTCTCAGCCTTCTCATTACTGCTCTAATTGTAGGCACCATACCCTCCTGGTTCCAGCCCACTCTTCTCCTTTCCAACACGTCAACCCCACAGCTGCCCTATGCTCTCAGTGCGTTTGCCAACCACCCCCCAACTCCACTTCTGAGCAGAGATGACACTGGGCCATGGCAAGGTGGGGAGGACACTAAGGAGAACGACAGATCAAAAATGTAATAAGCCTACTAACAAAGGAAGCCTAGAGTACCTTACAAAGGAGTAAGAATAGTGACAAACTTGGACACAACTGAAGCTACCGGCCAGGAGCAGTGGCACAAACCTGCAATGCCCACCACTCGGGAGGCAATGGTGGGAAGGTCGGCCTGCCCCTAAGCCAGACCCTGTCCCTAAAGGGCCTCAGACATCAGCTCAGGGCTGAACTACTTTTGTTAACAGCAGTACTAAGCAAATCAAATTTGTATGAACACCTCCCACCAAAAAGCAGAGAAACTTTTATGTGAATTCAACCATACTCATCAGTTAAAAAGGACACCATGCTGCTGGCTGTGATGGCACACATCTGTAATCCCAGCACTCGGGAGGCTGAGGGAGGAGCGGTGCCAAGCGTTTAAAGCTAACTTGGGCTACACAGGGTTCGAGGCTAGACTGAGGAACTGAGTGAAACCTTCATAAAACAGCTCATTCTTCAGTTTTTTTGTCATGACCTTAGGTTTCTTGAGGGCGTGTGTGTGTGTGTGTGTGGGGGGTGGCACTCAGGGCCTTTGCACTGAGCTGTATCCCCTTTTGTTATCTACATGCCTATTTTAATCTCATTTGTCTTCTTGTGATGTCTTGCTATGCAGCCCAGGGTGACCTCAATCATCTTCCTGCCTCAGCTTCCCAAGGGCTAGAATTACAGGCACGGACCACCTGCCCAGCCTTCTTAATTTTTAGACAGTCTTGATGAAGTGGCACAGGCTAGACTTAAATTTGCAGTCTTCCTACCTCAGCCACCCACAGTGCTGGAATTATAGACTTGTGCCACCATGTATGCAAGACAAGCGCCCACTGCTTCCATGTGACCACGTGTCATTGCTTAGGGAAAGAGGCTCACATGGCTATCCTCGACTACCCACGACACAGAAAGGGTGCTTCATCCCGCCTTGTTCCAGGTCAGGAGCAATTTCATCTCCAGGCAACAGAATCTCATATGCCTGCTACAAGGTGGTTATAAAAACCCTAAAGGTAATCAGTGTTGCCATGTGAAACCACTAGGATGAATTCTGACAGCCTCTGCTAATTACCAGTATGAACAGAGGACGGGGCAACCATGGGTGACTCCACATTATGGTTATTAATTCATTTTTTAGTGGTCCTGTGGACTGAAGCTTGTATGTGAGCTACACCTGCAGCCCCAGCCTCAGACTCTGCAACGACCTACAAGGAACACCGGCTCTGCCATGCCAGCACACTTCCAAACAAGCCTGCTGGTCAGTGCTTTCAGGCTGGCCACAAAAGAACCCTCCCCGAGTTAAGCCAAGATTTCATGTTAAAATTGTATTACAGCTCCATCATTTTATGTGAGCCTCCTAAATGTTATAAAATACTGGGCAAATATTCTACCCAAATGAAGAAACCGAAGCTTAGAAAAGCTCTGGCTCTACAATCCTGAGTGAAAATGGGGATCATTAAACCCAGGATTTTCTGTGACAACTGAGAGGCCTCATCACAGGACTCTGCGACCATCTAAGAGCAGATCTGTGTGCAGTATGGAAAAAGGATCAACAGCACTGCTTCAAGTACAATTAATGCTGTTAGAACCTGACCAAATAATGTTCTACTTAAAAGTTTAATTAGAACTAAACAATTTCAACCTGTTTTCAAAGTCAAAGCTCTGATACAATTTATCATTTAAGTGGTAGTATGCACATCAGTATGAAATCTGCCAAGAATTATCTACCCAATTCTTATTTAAAATAATGCAAAGACCTAATTATTCAGAGATGACAGCCCACAAACAAGATATAAACCATTTTCAGGGGAAAACATGCATGCATTTATTTTTAAGAATTCCCAATAAGGGGGGAAAATTCAACATCTTTAAAAATGTATTTATTTTTTTTAAAAAATCAGTTGTGTACAAAAGTGTTTCGTAGTTTTTAATTCTCAAGACAAATACCCAACCCTCCACCCACAGCCCACCCTGCTTCAATGGTATTTCTGGTAACCCACCCATTTCCCCCTTACAGGAAGTTAATGGCTCAGAATAGACCCTCCTACAGAGTTTATCATCACTAACAGACTGTTTAGAGATCTAGAGAAGCTAACAAGCAAGGTTCTTTCTCAGTGAGGTTAATGAGAATCCCTATAATGGCAGTAAACTTCCAGCGGACACCACAACAAAGCACCATCAATTGCTGAAAGCTAAAAAATAGATTATTTTCAATAGTATTTCATTTTCTATCGGAAAACTCTTTAAATAACATTAAATAAGTCTCTTTTCCCCCAAAGAAATAGTCTAGCTTTTATTATGATGCCTGTGAAAAGTAGGTTACAGCAAGCAGATAAGGATCATTCACAGCACAGTGCAGTGACTTCTATCCACTCACCTTCAAACCAGTAAGCTGTGCCACACCTGATTACAGACAGCAGCATGGTGAAATAACCAAGCAGAAGGTGGCACATTCACAACTTACACCTTCAGATGAGGATGCAGGTTTATGAGATTAGATCAGTTCAATAAAGCGGGAACAAAGCAGGACAAAGGAGACAGCAACCCTTCCATGCCACGAAACTTCTGCTCTATATTGCAAATACAATGTGTGACATCATCTGCAAACTCTAAAGCGAAGCCACACTTTGTTTGGAAAAAGGCTATTTATCAGTATACTTCAAGTTCCATGTTCACAATGACACCAACTAGCTAGTAAGTGTTCCAACTGGTACTAAAAGAACAGCAATACAACTTTGTGGGATCAATGGTTTGTATCCTGGAACTACAAAGAGTGATTACTACGACATCAGTTTGGAAAAGTTCAGGAAATAAAGTTCACTGTAAACAAACAAACTCCTTTTCTTTTCTCAGTATTGTTTCCTCCTGTTACACCTGGCTCCAGCTATTTTGTGCCAGATTCATCTTAAATCTTTACAACAAAAGTTCTTTATTTCCTGTTTCTACATAGAATGAGGAAAACATTACCATACTTCCAATGCATTTTAAAAGCTTGAATCAGGCATAAACTTATCATCCAGATCTGCTTGCACACTGGCAAACTTAGGAAGCAGCCTAAAGAGTATGCATGCAGTAGTGCACACACAAGCAAACTCTTTAATTGCCAATTCTTTCTGAAAGATACTTAAAAAAAAATTATTCTGCATAGTTCTGAGTGCCATCAATAATCATAAATGAGAAAATTTTTGAAAAAAAAATCCTCCCAAATCCCCTCAAATCTCATTTTCACTATATAGCTTATTATTCTCAGAAACAAAATACTCAAGATTCCAAATATATACATCTCGGAGGTGTTTTCTGTGTCTAGATAAACCATAGTCGTAATTTCAGAGCTAACTGAGAGCATCCAGTTTAGTAGCAAGTTCCTGAAATATTTATGTACTACTGTATGTCTGAGTCTCAAACTGCAATTCAATCATTTGTACTGATAGACTGTACAACTAGTTATTTCTTCTAGGTTAGGAACATATTCAGGAAAGAGAACTGGTTATAAAGCCAGAGTTATCAGTGACTTTCAGCAAATCTGCTTGCTCTAAATGAGAATTCTTTTCCTAACCATAATTTCTGAGGATTCTTAAAATTGATAAAACTCTAAAACACTGAGAAATATAAAAATAACCTTCACCAGGGTACTTTCTCTCTAGGCCAAAACTTTTAGTGTCCTTTTTCCAAACATACTGAAGACCAGAGGAAAACAGAAATACCTTAGCTTCTGTGTTTGGGGAGCTAAATCTGTATCAACGGGGTAGGGGGAGGAAAAAAAGAAAAAGAAAACAAAACTAAGACAGTGGAAAATGTACCAGAAAGGAAATAAAGATTATCACATTGAAGGTAAATAAGGAAAATAATTTTTATAATGAAAAATTCATTATGTAGATCCTGTCAAACTGAACACTATACTTCCCAGTGACCTGGGCACTGGAGCTGAAGCGCAGTCACATGAGGAGACACCTGACCAGTGTGCATCAAAGTCAGAGCAGGACAGAGCTGCTTCCAAGGGTGGAGTGTATAGTGCTTGACATTAGCAACCACTGAGTTCTTTTTCTCTGTTGTCTAACCACAGATGATTAAATATACCCTGATAATATAGGTGAATAGTAAACAGGATGTGTTTGATATTTACTCCAAATATACTAATATTACCAAGCCACCCTCCACTATAAAAAATTAATTCTAGCCAACAAGGAGCAATTTGTCCGTAATTTCACAAAAATCCCACCATACCTCAAAACGAAAAGTACAAGATTTTAGCTATTTAAAATAAATAAAGAAAAATCTTGTTTCCTTTGGCTTCTTTAGAAAATAACTACAACAATTAAAGGCTGTGATTATGCTTAAGCAGACATGGGGGAAAAAACATACCATCTTGGGTTTGGTATGTAATAAATATATCAACTATAAGAGATTTCTTTTACTTAGAAAAGCCTTGCAAATTTTGGAAGAACCTTCACATCTTTAACATTATGGTATTTTAATATTGGTTTCTTTTATTGCTTCTAGCATCAAGGTTATTGAAAGGTTGAATGAAGTTATACTGACTTAATAGGATCAAAAATTACTTTCCAAACACTTAACAATTTACGATAAGTAACACTTAACTAAAGAAAACCTTTTATAATATGACTTTCAAAATACAACCTTACATCAGTTTGATTCTATTTTTCTTATTTTGCATTGGTCCTCAAAATTTAATAACAATTATATCTATATGTATAGAATTGCCTGCATAAATCTACTTCAACCTTCATAAAATAGTCAAATTAAGTGTTTGCGCTTGCAAAACTAGTTAACTTTCAAACTTTTGAACTTAGAACGAATGGTAACTTTAATATGAATAAAAAGTCTGACTATGTACAAGAGAAGGTAAAGTTTTCAATTCTCATTCTCAGAAACATCATAAAGAAAGCTAGATTTATAACACACTTCTATTCCTATGTGCATCTGAAGTATGTACAGTAAACACCAACACAGCTCTCGTGTCAAATGGGGAAGTGCAAGCAAGAGTGGCTTTTAAGGAATCTGATAAAACAATTTTCATAAAGCCCAAAATTAGGCTAAAAACTACTGGAAACAGTGGACTGCATTCTTTAACATTCTCAAAAAAATTTCATCAATTTAAACCCAGAATCAAATTCATTGCAAAACTCACTTGTCACTTCATTGTACGTGGGAATACTGCAACATCGAGTTATTGTTTTTGCAAGAGAAATAATATTGGCAGCTCCATTCATACATTACTTACTTACAGAGGGAAACTTTTGAGTGTTTAAAGAACTATGATAAAACATTCCAAACCCTTCATGTAAAAAGGGAGTCAGGGATACTTTGCTTGGCACATTTCCCCACCAAAACCAGAGAAATCTACCATGAGATTATTAGCTGTGTGTGGTATGGGAAAAGCAGATACAGTGCCCCAACCTGTCAACTGCTGGGACAGGCTCTGAGTAGGTCACCATCTTCGTTTCTGAATAAATCTCGTATTTACGAATTTTCTAATGCTTAAAATGGTGGTCTTTTCAGCTACCCATTCTAAGAAGTCAAGTACAAGCATGCAAGTAAATTCACAGGCACAGAGGATCCATGTTAAAAACAGTTAAGGTAGCTGTGATGCAACACCGACAACTTGAATGGCCCTGACACACTCAAAATATTATCTTAATTATTCAACAAAGTCCTGAAGCAAACTCTTGCTAGTCTTGTTACACCGCTAAACACTAAAGTAGCATGTTTTTTCATGGTTTTAGCTTAGCTCAAAGAATTTTTACACTATTAAGAAAAAAAATTAAAAGTATTTCCCCTTTTTAAATTTACACAGACGTTTAATTAGCTTTATTTACAGAGCAGGGATTTTTTTTCAGTCTCCAATGGTTGCCTAGATAACATCATTAGGCAAGAATGCCAGTTTAAAAGAAATCTATGCAGAATCCTAAAAATAACAGATGTTGATGCTCCTGGAGAAGAGGCAAGCTTGACTATCAGCAGCTCTTTCTATGCCTCAGTTACTCAGAAGCAATTCTGTTGCAGTCTCTACATCCCATGATTTTGAAGACAAGGCCACTATTACTGCATTCTGCAGAAAGAAAGAGGGAAAAAATAATAAATCTCAAGGAAACATTTTTAAAAATATTGAATCAGTGTCTTTATATTGAGAAATCATACTGTTTCTTTTCCATATATTACCTTGTACTTGCAGTGCATAAAAAGCATCTAATACAACAACTAGAAAGAAAATTTTTAAAATCTGTACTGATTTTAATAGCCAAATTAATTTATGTAACAAGAGTTTCTCATACAGTTAAACCACTTTTCCCAGCCACAGATTTGGAGCAGTAATTTAAAAATCAACAAATATATCACATACATATAGATATCAAAATAAAACAATCTGTTAAGTACTTACCCTATCAAAGCCCATAGCGCATAGGTTTTCTATTTTTTTGGTGTATTCTGGACTAGAAACTGGTGCTCCAGCATACACGTGTGCCCAAAGTCGAGCTGTCTGTTTGAACATTTCAGGATTTTGTTTGTACTATACAGGGGGGGAAAAAATCAATTGACATTATATTTTGTAATACTCAATCCTGTAGCTCCTCTTAATTAGCTAAGACCCTGCTTCTTCTTTTTTTTGTCTTTTTTTTCCTTTTTATCGGTACCGGGGATCAAACTCATGACTGCCTGCTTGCAAGGCAGGCGCTTATGCCACTGAGCTAAACCTCCAGCCCCAACCCTGTTTCTTCTAAAAGCAAGGAATTTATATCGAAAATGTGATGCCCTGGAGCTGCGGACAGATAGATAGCTCAGTGGTACAGTATGTACTTATTTGCAAGCGCAAGGCTGTCAGTTCAATCCCTAGGAGTAGTAACCACTCAAAAGTAAATTACAATAAAATGTGACTGATTTTTCATTGCAAACAAGCTGTGCCATTTGTCATTCAGGAAAAAAGTGGTTAATGTGAAGCTCTGATTAACAAATTGTACTGACAAAAGTAAAGACAAAGTTAATCCAGCCAGGGTTAGTGCTGAACTCTGGGAGGCTAAGGCAGCAGGACTGCAACTTCCAGACAGCTGAGACAATTCAGTAAGACTCTATCTTCACTCCAAAGGGGAGTGGGCGTGTCACAAACCAGGCATGTAGCTCAATCTCCAGTAGCACCCGCATCCCAAAAGTTAATCTACTCTAACTTCCAAAGTCAACAAATACAATTAGGAAAAAAACTAGTATTAAGTGAGCTGAGGAGATATTTCCAACAGTGAACTGCAACGAACACTACTGACTAAATAGAGAATTGCTATAAAACTGTGTATTAGCTAAGAAATGTGACTGAATAGGGTACTGCCCACAGTCCAGACTAAGAGTAAAACTTGCCATTTTCCTATAACTGTGTTTAAGGAAAACCAAGCAAAAAAACTCACACCATGTTTTGAGATGATCATGAAATCATGTAAGAGTACTTTCAAAAGGCAAAACTTCACTTACGTGTTGACTAACATTCTGGGAAAACCATGAACTTAGTAAAACAATGTATAAATCAAACAGTTTTTGTTCAATTTACTTTAGTATTTCTTTTCAAAATATAAACACTTTAAGGCTGACGGGTTTGTAAGATATAGTAAAATATCAAATCTAATTACTATCATTAATTAATAACAAGAAAACAAGTAAAATTATTGAACTACTTGAGGTAGTAAAAGAAATCTTTAGGGGCTGGGGATTTAGCTCAGTGGCACAAGCGCCTGCCTGGCAAGTTCAATCCCCGGTACCAAAAAAAAAAAAAAAAAAAAAAAGAAGAAGAAAGCTTTAAATTGAACCTCAACTAAATATGAAAATTTGGAAGTGGTTTAAAGTTCCACATTCACTTTTAGCAACTCTATACTGAACTACCAAATGAGCATCCACACACAGCTATGCAGTTGCCAATATGCTTTTGTGTTAAAAAGTCAAACCTGTATATCTTATTAATGTACAGGTTGTATCAATGAAGATATGAGGGCTGGGGATTTAGCTCAGCAGTATAAGTGCCTGCCTGGGCAAGCGCAGGATTGTGAGTTTGATTCCCTAGTACTAAAAAAATAAAAAAATAAAAAAATCAATCAAGTGAGTATATAATGGAAAATAAAGAAACAATTTCACAATCAATTAATTACAGTTAAGAGGAAAAAGTAAAAACACTGTAGAAAGTAAGAAATAATTCTGAAGATAATCCCAGCATCCTGGGAGGCTGATACAGAATGGCAAATTTATTCCCAGCATTAGTAATTTAGTGAGACCTTGTTTAAAAAAGGTGTTTGTTTTGTTTCCTGAGTCAAAGCCTTGCTCTGTAATTCAGGCTGCCTTCCAATTCACAGCAACCCTCCTGCCTCAGCCTCTCACGTAGGGGAATTATGGGCATATGCCACCACATCCGGGTAGAAGCAAAAGTTAAAGAAGACCAAGCATGATGACATACACCTGTAATCTCTGCACTTGGGGGATTCAACGCAGGAAGACTGCCTTAAGATCAAGGGCAGCCTGGATTGCACAAGGGGGATCCTGTTGCCATCAAACAATCAAAAAATTGAAAAGGGCTTGGGAATGCTGCTCAGGGCGCAGGCCTCAGTACCATACAATGGGAGGAGGCTTGCTCAGTAAAGCATAATAAATTCTGAGTAAAACAATGGTGTAGAGAACAGGTTGGCAGAGTATTTCTTAAGGGGACAGACACTAAATCTTTCAAACAAATGATGTCACTGCTATTGGAAAGCAAACAAGTGGGTATGGCTATGTTTTAAACATTATTTACAAAACAAGTCAGCTGAGCTACAATTCGTTAATCTTTTGCCTTAAAGGGCAAAACTGAAAAATATTATGTTCAGCAAATTAGAAAGTCACCTTTAATGCTACTGTCACTTCAGTACCACAGTAGGAAGTGATTAAAAGTTAACACCAGAAGAGATCAGGACTGACAGGAGGGACAGGAGACAATACATACATGATAGTGTGTGCCAATCAGAGGATCTATACAAGAGGTACATGCGAATACACTGTTTTTCTGACTGCATTTGGAAACTCATACACTAGGAAAAAGACCATGAATCTTATTACACTACTATATATATATTTATTTTGTCTTTTTCATTTTTACCGGTACCGGGGATCGAACTCACGACTGCCTACTTGCAAGGCAGGCACTTATGCCGCTGGGCTAAATCCCCAGCCCCTTATTACACTACTATATTTAAAACCCAAAGCTTTAAGTTTTCACAATTACATCAAAATAATCTTACTCCAAGGAAAAAAATCACTTCCAAATTTAGCTTCTGAAGAGTATGCTCCAGTTAACACAGTAAACCACTAGAGAGACATACATAGGTATGAAGAACTCTTTCAAAAGCAGTCATCTTACCTGATTTGCTACTACTGCATCTTGTGGATCGTCCGGTTCTGCAGCTGCCAACAGTGCTTGCAACGACAATAATACTGTGCGGAGAGTCATTGCTGCTGCCCTAAATTTTAAAACAGCGAGGTACTTCACTTAAAAGGGCTGAGTGGCACAAGCAAAGAGGACGTTTTCTGAATAAAATAAAAACCTACCAGAACTTTCCTTTTTCCTCTACCCTGTAACCCCCCCAATACTAGTGATTAAATCATGTACATTGTATACACTACACAGCACCCTAATAATGAGCTACATCGCCAGCACATAAAATGAAACCACTTTCTTTCTTTTTTGGAGACTAGCCTCAAACTCACGGTGATTTTTCTGCCCCAGCATCCAAGGCTATCGGGATGGCAGGCGTGTGCCACCCACGTGGCTTCTTTTCTCTCTGAGGGCCTAGAAGTAATTTTTGCTTCCAGATCAGGTACATGATGATAAAAGCAAACCCTGCTTATTCCAAATGAGCTTTCTTTTTGTCCTTTACATTTTATTATTTGAATTCTCTTTTTTTCTGGTACTGGAGACTGAACCCACGGTTTTTGCACTAAGCTACATCCCCAGCCCTTTTTACATTTTGAGACAAGTGTCAATAATTTAGTAGCCTAAACTGAGTTCTGATTTGGGATTCTTTTGCCTTGGCCTTCCAGAGTGCTGAGATGATAGGCTTGTGCTACCATGCCCTGACTTATTTTTTATCTATTTTTTAGATATAAAGTTAAACTTTTAGTACTAATAACTTGCAGAACTTTCTTTTGACGGCAATGTAAAGACTATTAAGATATTAAGCCACAGATCTAGCTCAGTGACATAAGGTAACCTGCCTGGCAAGTGCGAGGTGGTGAATTGGATTCCTGGTACCACCAAAACAAATAAAATAACTAACAACTATCAAACAAATGTGCTTTACTTTTTTGTGTGTATGTGTGGTACTGGGGATCGAACTCACGCCCTCACACTTGCCAGGAAGGTGCTTATGCCACTGAGCTAAATCCCCAGCCCAAATGTGCTTTATTTTTAATAAGAGTTTGCAATCATTTCATAACAGTCTGAAACTGGGTAAGCTTTCTGCTTAAAGTAAATAAAATCAGGATTGTTGGCATATAGCTTCAATCCCAACACTCTCAAAGTGTGGCAGAAGGATCTCAAATTTGAGCCCAGCCTGGGTACCTTAATGACACCCTGTCTCAAAAAAGTTAAATAGGGCTGGGGATTTAGGTCACTGGCACAAGCCCTTGGCTGCTAGTAAGTACAAGGTTGTGAGTTCAACCCCTCACATATAAATAAATAAATTATCCCCCTTAGTGTATTTATAAAGAAAATATGTATCTTTACAAAGCAAATATTTACGTATAAAATGGTTTCTACTGGTCTAGGAAGAATTCTTTGCATTTGTATTAAACATTTTTTCTCCAATCAATACTGCAGTATTTGTAAAATGCTCCAAGTGATAGTGACGTGCACTAAGTGGTAAAGTTTAAGTAACAAAGACTATTTTAGTAAAATCAGTACCATATTCATAAGTCTACACTTTTGTGTAGTAGGAAAAGATTCCAGTATACAATGTTTCTTTAAAATGTTTTTGGAATATGGGGCCAGGGATTTAGGTCAGTGGCTCAAGCACTTGCCTGTTATGTTCAAGGTCATGTGTTTGACTGAAGTTCTTGGAATAAAGTATTTTTTTAAATCATCAATTTATATTTTTAAAGAACTACACCTGGAGATTTAGCTCAGCGGCTCAAAGCACGTGCCTGATAAACTCAAGGTCGTGAGTTCAATCTCTAATACCGAAACAAAACCAAACAAACATGAACTATAGGACTTGGGGGAAAAAGCTGCTGTGGTGCTCAAAAACTTGATGAAAGGCTGAGTTTGCACTTAAAAATAGTACTTGTAAAGGACTTTCCCACAGCTATGCAGTTTTATGTAACTGAATGCCTAATTCTGAAATAGGGGTGAGAAGTCAGAACCATTTTTTTCTGGACCATGGTGCTAAACTTCCTCAAAGATTACACAAGTAATTTTCAATGAAGACTTGTAACAGTTAATATGAGTCATATTTTTTTTAGGATAGGGGTCACAAGTAAGTCAAATTCAATGCTTATTCTTTTGAGACACGACAGCTGGTTTCAAACTTGCAGAAATCCTCCTGCCTCAGTTGCCTGAGTTCTAGGGTCACAAGCATGAACTATCACATCTAACTCCTTCTAATTGTTTTCTGAAACAGTTCTTGCTATGTAGTTCAAACTTCCCCGGGACTGGCTATGTAAAGCCAGGCTTACCTGAGACTCCTGATCCTTTTGTCTCAGCATCTCAAATGCTGGAATTATGGATATGCACCCCCTGCCCAGTTTGAAATCTTCAAAATGTTCTCTTTATGAAGAGTATTTTTTAGGAGGTGACTGGACCCAGAGCCTTTGCACTTAATACATATTCAGCCTTTAATTTTTGCTTGTACTTTTTGAGGCAAGGCCTTGCAGTGTAGTTCAGGCCAGCCTCAAACTCACACCAATCCTTCTGCCACAGCCTCTCAAGTGCTGGGAATACAGGTGTGCGCCACCACACCCATTTTTCTTTTTCTTTTTCTTTGAATTTTTGAGACAGGGTCTTACTATGTACTTGTAGCTCAGGCTAACCTCAAATTCCCAGTGATCCCCTACCTCAGCCTCCAGTTTCCTGAGCACTAGGGCTATCAGGGCATGCCACCATACTCGGCCCTCGTTATTTTCTAAGACAGGATCTCACTACGTGGCAAAATTGTCCATGCTAGACTCTTAACTTACAATACTTTTTTTTTTTTTTTTTTTTTTTTTTGTCTTTTTCCTTTTTATCAGTACCAGGGATTGAACTCATGACTGCTTGCTTGCAAGGCTGGTGCTTATGCCGCTGAGCTAAATCCCCAGCCCCTAACTTACAATACTTTTGCTTCAGCCTCCTAAATAGTTGGGATTACAGACATGTACCACCATGCCTACTTCATTATTCTAATTTCATGGGCAAAGAGAGTATTTAAATACACACATCAAAAATTGTCCAACTGTATTAGAAAAGTGACTTAAATTTTTAAAAAGTATAGATTAAAACAAATCACAAAAATGGAATACTTAGTGAGTTCAGGGCCAACCTGAAGTACATAGTAAGATCCTGTTTCCAAAACAAACAAAAACAATCTACAGACAATGGTGATAAAAACTGCTGATGGAAACAGAATTCAGCTAAGATAGTAAGGTTTATGCCATTTGTTTTCAAAAATACAAAAAAAGGGGGCTCAAGAGTGCCTGAGGCCAGAGAATCACAATCTTTCTTGTTGCCTTGAAATTGCTGCTGAAATGAATCAAGATGTGAACTTTGGATAAGGCAGAAAAATGAAAGCATGCTTTCCAGGACACTAGGCTTCTATGGATGTGAGTGAGCTCATCTGGAACACTGGCATTCGATTCTATTCTGTTCTTCTGGTGTTTTTTTCTCCTTCTCTCCTCACGAGCTCCTTCCTTTCCTCTCCTCTCCTTCAGTTATATGAAAGTTCGTTTTTCTGAAATGTCATGGCTCCATTCATATTTTTTACTTACTCTGTGAATTAGGCTATATATAATGTTCAGAGCTCTTCTCTTTGGAAGCTGGAAAGCCCCTGACTTTGCAATCATGTCTTTTTTTCACTGTTTTTGTTTTTCTTCTTTTTTGTCTTTTTCGTTTTTATTGGTACCAGGGATCGAACTCACGACTGCCTGCTTGCAAGGCAGGTGCTTATGCTGCTGAGCTAAATCCTCAGCCTTGTTTTTGTTTTTCACTTTTTAAAACTATAGGAAGCTTGTAGATTAAACAATAAATTTATAAATTAAAAAAAATTAGAAATGATTAACCTAAAGTTAAACATATTCAAAAAGATAGTTTGCTTCAAAACTGAATGGAAATGATTAGAAACTGTAACTTCATATTCAGTTCACAATTATCTCCAAAAGATTTTTCCCCTGTAGTCCTAGGGATCAAACATGGAGGCCCCATGCACGACGACAGGTCAGTGGTCTAACACTGAGCTAGCTACACCCTCAGCCCAAACGACCTCAAAACAAAAAAGTGACCATTTTTCATCATGTTCAAAAATTGTCATTAGTAAAATGTTTTGTATGTGCTACTATGGTTTATAAACCATTGATATCTGCTGGCTGAAAACAAACAAATGCAAAATTTCAAAAAGCTGACCACAAATCATTAACTAGGTATGGTAGCACACACCTATAACCCAACACCAAGGAAGGATGAGGCAGGAGGGGTCACCACAAGTTTGTAGCCTGGGCTACATAGTGAAGCTGTCTTCAAAATCAATCAATCAAAATTTAGTAATGTGACAACCAAAAACATGCTCTTTCTTTCCACTTATTTTTCTTCTCCCAAGTAATGATGCAAACCAGATTGTATTGAGATTTTTAAGATTCACTATATAAAATCAGACTATTAAAATACTTTTTTACCAACAGGTAAGCACATGAAACGTTAACTAATCAGTGGCTGATATGTCTATCTTCACTAAATTAATTCTGGACAATTCTCAAGTCAATAAATAGTTAACATGGCAGATTAAAAAAAATCAATTCATACCAGGTGGGGGGCGTGCCTCTACTCTTAGCACTGCAGAGGCTAAAGCAGGAGGACTGTCTTGAGCTACACAGTGAGTCCCACCTTCAAGGACTTGGTAGCCTGTACCATGCAAAATAATCATGGGTAAACTGTGTTTTATTAACTTTTCTCGTGAGGATCTTACATTTGATCAACAAGCCATGTTCACTTTAAATACCGAATGTTACTTACAGAATATAGTAGCTTTTTTGTTATAACCTATTGAGATACCAGTAACATGCTGCATTAGGTAGATTTTTTTCATAAGTATTCTCCCATAAAACCACCATTTGCATCAAAATGTAGACTATTTCTTTTACTCCTCCCTCTCCCTGGTTTTTTGAGATAGGTCTCACTCTATAGCTTAGACTGGCCTCAAACTTCCAGTGATCCTGTGATCCAAGTGCTGGAATTACAGGCATGTGCCAGCATACTCAACTAAAACGTGGAGTGTTTCAAGCATTGAAACACCTCATTCTCGTCTTCCTCCACAACTCCTGCCTACCCCCAAGCACCGTCCTATCACCATACACTAGTTTAACACATTCTGCATTTTGTGAAAATGAATTATATATACTCTTGTGTCTGGTTCTTGTGACTAAAAAGGTCTGTGAGAATCACTCACACGCTTATGTCAATAGCATGCTCTCTTTCACCATTATGTAATGTTACAATTCGTATTTTTTACCATGACATATCCCCAAAGGTATGTATTAAGCAGCTCAACAATTTATGTCTGTGGTGACTAATGGTACATGACACAGCTTAATGACCAACTAGATAGCTGGCTTGTTCGACAAGCTCAGAACCAGGCTGAGGAGAATGATAAAGACAAGAGACGAAAACATTAGTCTATTATTTTCAAGCACACCTGCCCCAAATTACCCAAAGTTCGTAAAACTCATTCTTCCCAACAATATTTTATATTTCATCAAATTCCAGTTCTGAAACCTAAACACCGACATTTAAGCATGGATATACACTTAACATAAACTGTATCCCAGTGGAGAAAGGAATGGAGAAATATTACTCCACGAATACCTAGCCTCACCTGTTTCATCTGCCATGCCTTTGCTATCTTTTCATATTTCAATTGAAATATGATGAACTACTGATGAATCACCACTACTGCCACTACACACACACACACACACTCTCTCTCCCTCTCTTTCACACACACACACAGACACCCCCCCCCCACCCCATAGCCTTGCAACTAGTTATAGGGAGATAACTAGAAGTAACAGTACTGCTGGCTTTACTCGGATCAAACACAAGTCTGTGAAAGATTAGCCTGAAGCTTTATCTGTTTAGGTGGGGGTGGTGTGTCCTGCTACTGTTGAAATTAGCTGGCGAAGGGTAAAGTCAGGAGCAAGAAGGTGGAAGGCCACTGCCGCTACCCAGGCAAGACAGTGGACTCAGAATCAAGGTAGTAGCGGTAAATCTCCTGGTAAGAGTTTGAAGGTTTCACCAACAGATTTATAAACAGTGTACGAGATAACAAAGAAAAAGGAAAAAACAAGGATCATGATGACATTCTGGACCTCAGCAACTTCAAGGATGTAGTGGCCAATAACTTGGATGTGGAAGGCTATGTAATGAGGCCCAAGTTTTAGATCAGGGGTCAGCAGTTCAGTTTCTGCCATGCCTATGATGCTCACTAAGGAACTCAAATATAGATGCTAAGAACAAGAACATGAGTCTGGAAGGTCAGGCAGATAAATCAGTGAGTTGTTAGCATATAATGGAGAAATTACACAACCAGAAGAGCTCACCAAGAGTATGGATTAAAAGCAACAGAAGGTAAGACTTATCCCTCTAGTTTTCTAATGTGGAAAATTCTAAGATACAAGGATCAAACTAGTTAGGAAGGCTGGAATAGCCAAGAAGAACAGAAGAACTGATATCCTAGAAGTCAAGCGGAAAGAATATATCTCTACTATGAAAAAGATGCATTCAGCCAGGCATAGTGGTGAATGCCTGTAATCCCAGCACTCTGGAGGCTGAGGCAGGAAGGTGGTTATGAGTTCAAGACCAGTCCAAGTTACAAAGTCAGCTGAAGGTCAGCCTGAATTGCTCGCGAGACTCTGTCTCAAAAAAAAAAAAAAAAAAAAGAAAAGAAAAAAACATGCATTCAAGTCACTGATTCAGAGATATAAGAGTTCTTAGAGATAACTTTACAAAAAAACCACTGAGGCACCAGGGCATGTTTGTACATGCCTGTAATCCCAGCACCCTGGAGGCTAAGGCAGGAGAACTGCCAGTTTAAAATCAGCCTGGACTACATAGGAAACTTTGTCTTAAATACAAAAAAACAAACAAACAAACAAAAAAAAAAACACGGTGAGGCCTACTAGCTTAATATATCAGTAAAGGTCATAGATCAAAGTGTAATAACCACAGAAGACAAGTCTATTTCAATACAGATCAAGAAACCAGATTCTAAGAAATGAGCAACAGGATTTACTGGTATGTATTAGAATGGAAAAAAGGAATCAAATAAGCAACTCTAGTTTACTCATCCAGTCACTAAATAAACCAAATTACCTGTACACTAAATCAGTCATTTGTTTCACCTTTTAGAGTCATCATTCTTTTAAGAAATCAAACATGAGCCAGGCGTGGTCACACATACTTGATAATCCCAGGACTCAGGAGGCTGAGGCAGAACTGCCGTGAGTTTGAGGCTAGCCTGGGCTACACAGTGAGTTCAAGAAGAGTCTGCAACTACACAGCAAAACCCTACCTCAAAAACCAGGGCCAAGGATTTAACTTAGTGGCCAAAGCGCCTGCCTGGCAAGCACAAGGTGGTAAGATCGACCCCTGGTACAAAAAAAAAAAAAAAAAAAAATCAAAACCAAAACTGGGCATGATGGCACATGCCTGAAATTCTAGCATTCAGGAGGCTAAGGCAGGAGGGTCACTGCAAATTCAAGGCCAGCCTGGACTATACAGCAAGACCCTGTTTCAAAAAAACCAACCAAACAAACAAAAAAACCCCAAAACAACCAAGCAAGCAAACATGTAGCTTAACAAATTCCAGGCTAGCTAGGTGTGGTGGTGCTGAGGTAGGACAACTGCAATGGGGTTAAGGTCAGCCTGGGCTACGCAGTGACTACAGGCCATCTTGAACTATATAGTAAGATCATGTTTCAACAAAACAAAAATAATCAACCAAGAAAATTCCTGTACCTCAAGGCATGGTAGTACAGCTTCATAGGCCCAAAATCCTGGGAGGCTAAAGAAAGACCATAAATTCAACCCTAGCCTGGGCAATTTTGTGGATACCTGTTCTTTTTTTTTTTTTGGGGGGGGGGGGTAATCAGGGATCAAACTCACAATCTTATACTTGTTAGGCAGGCGCTTTATGCCACTAAGCTAAGTCCCTGGCCTCTGGAAACCTGGTCTTAAAAAAAAAAAAAAAAAAAGAGGGGGCTGGGAATTTAGCTCAGCGGCATAAGCACCTGCCTTGCAAGCACGCAGTCGTGAGTTCGATCCCTGGTACGGATTAAGAAGGGGGGGGGGGCAAATTTGAAAGGCACTGTGGATACAGCTCAATGCCAAAGTCTTCAATTCCTAGATGACTGGGGATTGCAATACCAGTACGTAATTTTCAGATTAGGTAGTCAGAATGGGTCCATTAAATATTGTCTTGGTTCTATGTATCCTTGTAAATTGTTATTCTGTTTTCTTTTACTGTTCCTTCTCTTACAATAACAGTAAAATTGGAGGAAATGGTCCTAACACATATTCACTTAATCTAAATTTTTTTGGCTTCTCCCACTGTGGTGCCTCTGTTTTTTGATCTATAAAACCATGTGTTAAATAAATAAAAGCTACTTTCTTGCCTACACCACTGCTATAGGATTATCTTCACTATGCCACATTCTACTTTAAGAGAACTGCATAAAACATCTCCTTTCAGTCCTTTCCATTCTGTGAAGTATTAATTTCATTTTTATAAAAGAGCAAAGGAGCACAGACTAGCTATTTTGGACATAAGCACAAAGCTTAACAATTGAAGAGCCAACGCTTAAAGCACTACACTTCTAAATTCATACTAGACAAACCAAGTTCTGTGTAAATGAAGATACATATGATCTACAAAAATACTCCTCAACATCTAAGAACCTGAGCTGTGCTCAATGAACAGTTTAAAAATTTCTAACAATTTTGATACTTAAATTCGTTCTAAGTGCGAGATGATTACTTCAATACTTACTTTTTACTTTGTTACAAGTTTCTTGAGATATCAAATGTACAAAAAATGAAACAAAACATAAAACACACAACACAGATAAAATCCAAGACTTCCTTAAAATGTAAAGCCAGCATCTGAGGTTACTTATTACATGTCTAAAAAGTACAGATTGTTGTTGGTTTTTCTTTATTTTTATTTTATTTATTTATTTTTTTAAATTGGTACTGGGGATCGAACTCACGACTGTGTGCTTGCAAGGCAGGTGCTTATGCCGCTGAGCTAAATCCCCAGCCCTCTTTTTTTTTTTTTTTTTTTTTTAAAATACATGAAGCCAGTCATGGTGGCTCACACCTGTAATCACAGCACATAGGAGGCTGAGGCAGGAGGATTATTGCAAGTTCAAGACCCACCTGGGCTACAAAGTGAGCTTCAAGGACAGTCTGAACTGCACAGTGAGACCCTATCTCAAAAAGACAAAAATAAATAAATAAATAGTAAAGATAGAATCTTGTTATGTAGTGCAGGCACTGAATTCACTTATGTAGCCCAGGCTAGCCTCAAACTCACAGGGACCACCCTGCTTCAGCCTCCCGAGTGCTGGGATTCCAGGCATGCATCACCACACCTGGCTTTAAGTATAGTTTGTGATCTTAATTATAACACATTTTTCAATTGTGTACTTACAAGACTTTATGAACTTGTTGACCAAAGTATATTTTTATGTTTTGTAGAATTTGTACATTTAGCATTCTTATAATCTTGGTATTCCTATGAGCAAAGAAAGAAAGTGATTTCAAAATCTCTTACCATTGGTCTTTCAGGATATCCAAACAAATAGCCCCTGTGACGGAACTAATATTAGGATGCCATATTTTAGTGATAAACCGGACCTAGAATATAAAGCACACTTGAGTTCTTAAGTAACAAAAGTAAAACATACAGTTTAAATAAAACTATAAGAAAATGAAATCCTCAGATGCTCAATATAAAGAGTATAGGAAGCAAACCATTCACAATAAGCATATGTTGTTATTGATATATATTCTTTTTAAGCCTTTTAATAAATTATCTACCTTAAAACACACCAACCAATTACATATTTTCAACTTACCTAGCATGTCACACACACTGAGAAATTAAAGACTAAAGTCCATTTGGGTAAAGAGTACATTAAATCAAACTACAGTTACTGGCACTTTTCTTAGTGTGAACTAGCATACACAACAGGTTCGAAGGTAAAACGTAAGTAAAACTGATACACAGACAAGAAACAAGTAGAGGCAGTATTCCTTAATTTTTTGCACCTTTTTTTCTCAAATCTTTTTTTTGGATATCCCAACAAACATTCGAAGACATGTGTCAGACCCTGAGAAGACACTGAAGCTTTCAATTTCAGAAACTTAGCCCAAACCAAATTGTTAAGTTAGAATTACAGAACAAAGTGAAAACTTACACAAATTGATTCCAGACTCTAAATCTCTAATCACCTCACTTATCTGTCTAGCACAGAAGAAAACTAGTGAAACAGCTATAAGACTATTATGAAATCTAGTTTGCAAGTTCTACTCATGAGCTTTCAGAGGACTATCGTTGATATTACTATTATTACTTCTGACACATACAGTACAATAGAATCTGGGTTCTTTCCATGTTTCTGGTCACAAAGCAAACTGGACGAGAACCTAATTCAATTTAATGGTCAGGTTCAATGTAGATCTTATGGTGAAATTTGATTTGGTTCTTAATTTGGTTTGCAACCAGAATCGTGGAAAAAATTAAGTTCAGGAACCAAGGTACCCTTACAGAGACCAGCTAAGCCCGAAGTCTCTTACTATTTAATAGACTAGCTACCATGTATAAAGTAATACTGTACTTTACAAAAATTAACTCTTTGGTATGTATTCCAAATATAACCTATTTATGCTAACAAGCTAAGTCTTCTGCTTGCCCTTGTCTCCTGTGACTTCTCTGTGTGTTACGGCGGGGCAGTACCAAGGACTCAATCCAGGGTACTCTACCATGGAGCCACATTTCCAGCCCTTTTTACTTTCTTACTCTGAGACAGACAGGGTAGTGCTACACTGACCAGGCCAGACCTGACTTTGAGCTCCTCCTGCCTGGCTCTCAGATGGCTGGGATCAGAGGTGTGCACTACCATCTTCAACTCCTCGCGACTTGTGGACTTGTCTATATCTCTATGTCTTGCCTCCTCCTACTACTACTCAGTAACTCATACTCCACATGGAAAGGGACATTAAGTTACCAATGACTTTAAAACACCTAGAAATTTTTCACTTCATTCAAGCCACATTTGATCCTTTTTCATTCTCACAGTCAAAAAAAATTAATACTATCGGTGATACTTCCTCTTTTCTCCATCCACACAGCCATCTCAAAGACTATGATTCTTTTCCTGTGCTTTTTTTTGTTTGTTTTTTGTACCAAGGATCATACTCGCAATCTCACACTTGCCAGGCAGGTGCTTACGCCGCTGAGCTAAATCTCTGGTTTCTCCTGTGTTTCTTCAGTGTCTTGACTACTGTCTTCTAGTCTGTTCCCTCCAATCTATTTTCCACACTAGAACCTGGGTGACTTATTAGTGTCCCTGATTCATATACTTGGAAATTTTGTTATAGTTTTTCTATTTATCTTTGAATAAAATGATTTGAAAAATAAAGTAAAACAAATGTGATCTGTGCTACTACTCCATTTATCACCTTTTAACCACCTCTCAATTCCTTTTATGTAAGCCAACATCCTCCTTTTTCTGGGCAGTACCAGGGACTGAACCCAGGCTTCACGCATGCTATGCATGTGCCCTATTAAATCACCACTCCTCCTTTTGTTTTATAAACATTCTAAGATGGGACTGTGTCTGTCCAGGGTATCTTCAAACTTGTAATCCTGCCTTTGCTTCCAAATGGCTAAGATTACAGACAAGCACCACTCTGCCTGTGCCTACATTATTAAGCAGGCCTTAACCTACACCTTAAATATAATTCACATCTCCACCCCCAATTATGCTGTCCAAGACATATTCAAATTTATTTTTTGCCTCTGGGTCTTCACGGATGTTTATTTTCTCAATGACATACTTTTACTCCTTCTGCCCTGGGCTAACTTCCAAGTTTCAGCTTTTCTATCACTTCTTCCTAACCTATTCCCACAGCACCTACACGTTCCTCTATCACAATACTGACAATACTTCCATAACCTCTGCCTCACTGAGTGTGCTGGTGCATGCCTGAAATCCCAGCACAATCCTAGCACTTAGGAAGCTGTAAGACAGGAAGATTGCCACGAGTACAAAACCAGCCTAAACTATATAGCAAGACCCTGCCTCAAAAAATAACCCCCCGACAAAACCCCCCAAATTTAAAAAAAAATTATATATATACATGTGTGTGCATATATGGAGGAAGAGGGGATTTTCCCCCATTTTGTGTGGATTTCTAGAAAAGGGACTCTGTTAGGCTTACCAGAGTGTCCCCAGAATTTTAGCACCTGCCTTACACTGAACTGTGCATTTAATGCTGTGTCAAACCTTTAATTTCAAAGGTAGTCCAGGTCAAATAAGTAGTATAGGATTCAGGTACAGCAAACATTTATTACAGATGTAACCACAAAATTTACATCTTAATATTTACCATGCATTGATTTTTGGGGGGAGAGGCATCTTTTTGAGATAGGGTCTCATGATGAAATCCAGGCTGGCCTTGGGCTCACTTTGTAACCCAAGCTGGTCTCAAACTAGCAAAGATCTTCCTGCCTTAGCCTCCTGAGTGCTGGGATTATAGGAGTGTGCCACCATGCCCAGCCCATTCATTGATTTCAATTCATAAATACAAATTAACCACTGCTGTTAACTTCAGTAACTCAAGAATTATGACAGTATTCTGTAATCTTATGAAAGAATGGAATATTTTCGGGGGCTGGGGATTTAACTCAGTGGCATAAGCACCTGCCTTGCATGCAGGCAGTCGTGAGTTTGATCCCTGGTACCGATAAAAAGGAAAAAGACAAAAAAAAAAAAAAAAAAAAAAAAAGGATGAAATATTTTCAACAATATTGAAAACAATTTTAAACTACTACTAAATATGCCAGAAAGTTTATCTTACACAACCAGATCACTCTGAGGATCTGTTAACTGTTAATGCTCCTCCCCACCTTTGGTTGTAGGGATCAAACTCAGGGCCAAAGGGATGCTAGGCAAATATTCTACCATGAGCTGTATCCTCAACCATGTACTGTATCTTACTTTTAAAGAAGAGTATTCTTTTTTTTGGTGCCGGGGATCCAACTCATGACCTCATGCTTGCCAGGCAGGCGCTTATGTCACTGAGTTAAATTCCTGGCCCCTAACAAGAATATTCCATGTATGATTCTCCACAGATATTTTTGCAGAATCAAAGAAGTACCAGGATGGAAGAGATTACTAAACTAATTTTTTTTTGAGACAGGGTCTCACTATGCAGTTCAGGCTGGCCTTGAGCTCACTTTGTAGCCCAGGCTGGTCTTGAACTCGCAACGATCCTCCTGCCTCAGCCTCCTGAGCGCTGGGATTACAGGCATGAGCCACCATGCCCGGCTACTAAACTAATTTTTATATTATTATCTACAGCTAAAAAATAAGTGAGTTAACCATTACTCCCCTATTATTATCTTGTTTTAAAATTATTTTTCTCTTTAAAACAAAGATTTTTAAATGAATTTACAGGTGATTAACACTCCAGAGCTGAGATTATAGCTCAGTTGTAGAATTCTTGCCTGTAATACATATGGTTCTGAGTCCAACCCTCAATGAGAGAGAAAGACAGGTAGGGAAAGAGGAGGAAGGTCCTCCAAGAGGCTATCACATTATCTACTAGCAGTGACACAACTATCTCATGAGCAGCTTCTGTGTGATCCTAACTATTCTCTATTTCTTTCTCCTTCATTCTTTGTTATCATCAACCATCTCTTTTGTAAGCTTTTAACTTCTCTGTCTGGTTCTCTCTAGGGTTAACATGAACATCAGCACTCACATTCATCCTAAACAGTGTCCTAGTATTTTATACCCAACTCATATCCACTGTGTTCTGCCACTTTCTCTCATAGTCCGACCATTCCTGACCCAAATTAACAAAAATGTAGTAAAGGACTCCAAAGAGATCAAGTGTAAGAGCAAGTTAACGGTATGATGACACTCATCATGACATATGTGAATTCTACTTGACTCAGATTACAGAACACGTAAAGGATGGTTTCTATTACTGGAACACTTAACTCATAATTTTATTCCTGTTGTCACATACACAACTAACACTAGCTTTACCTAGAACTCTAGAACACTTGCTACCTGAAGGAAATGTGCAAGAAATACATAAAAACCTGAAGAGTGCTATATATACTACTCAAGATACTAAATGTGACCAGACTGGAATACAAGTAGTAATTCCTAACTATACTGGCAAACCATCATTGATATTCTAACTTTTCCTTCAAGCACAGCTTTTTACTTCATGGTAGATGTAACTTATCATTTCTATAAGGAACTTCTAGTCCCAGGTCTGAAACTAAGCATGGCCTGGTAGCACAGGCCTATAATCTCAGCCCTCTGGGAGGCTGAAGCACAAAGACCTTAAGTTCAAGTCCAGCCTAAGCTACTTAGGAACTTGATGAGATTCTCTCTCAAAATAAAAAGCAGGCTGAGGATACAGCTCAATCTAAGCGTCCCAGGTTCAGTACTAAGTAAATCCCATCCAAAAAAAGATTGTACCTCAAGAATATTTCATTAAACCAAGCAGCAGTGATGGTGGTGGGGCTTGAAACCATGCTAGGTAAGTATCCTACCACTGAACTATGTCCCTAGACATTTTAAATTTTATTTTGAAATGGAGGTCTGCTCAAACTGTCTGGGCTGGCAACTTGCAATCCTTCTGTTTTAGCCTCTTCAGTAGCTCAGATTACAGGCATATGCCACCCTGCCTAATTTATTTCACTGAAGAGCTTATCTCTTTGTTTAAAATATTACACTAGATATTAATTTCATAAAACTTACTAAGCTTTTTGTATTCATGTTCCTTTTACTTTAGCAAGTAGTATTCTATGAGAGACTATGCAAATCTTGTCAGAGATGATCTGATTCAGAGATGTGATATGGTATGTTTCTGTACCTGCTTAATTCAACTTAGAACCTTTAGGGCCAGAATCTCAGATATTCCATAGGGGGGAAAAGGAGATGCTTGTCTCTCTCCCCAATTTACTCCAAGGAATAGTTAAGGACTGCAGAATACCAATTTCTGTGGTGTGTGTGTGTGTGTGTATCTTTCTTATTGGGGGGATGATAACTGGAAAATCAAACTCTTCATGAGGAAATGATCATTTTGAAGTGTAACTCATTCACTGTGCTGAGAACGTTTTATCCATTGCTAATTCTCATAAGTATCATATGTGCTGCAGTACAAATACAGAATTTATCATGATTTCACAGTAAATCATCTCATCGGGGCAATTATTTAATACTTTATAAAAATATTCATCCACTTATCTGCTTTTTATTTTTTTATTTTCTTATTAGATGTCACTAAAGAACACTTAATTTGCTTTTTAAATCAGTTTATTATAAAGTTACTTACACAAAAGGAAATGTTATTTCAAACATGTATAACTACATAATTTTGGTATATCCACAGAGTTGTACAACCATCAACACAATCTAATTTTTGATAACTGTAACACCTCACAAGAAACCCTTAGCTAGGTGTGGTGGCACACACTGGTAATACAGGTACTCAGGAGGTGGGGGCAGGACAATTGCTGCAATTTCATGGCCAGCTTCAAAAATCTAGTGACTTGAAACAAATGTTCTTTCTAATAATTTAAAAGATGTTAAAATGTGGAAAAAAAATTTTCACAGAATTTCTCAAATTAAATACTTTACATGGGTTAACTCCTTTAATGTTTATAGACTTAGGAAAGAATTTTTAAAAACAAATGAGAATCTATCTCAAAACAAAACTAAAGTATACAGAAACAAGATAAACTTGCTAAAGTCAAAACAGTTAAATGCAAGAAAACATAATCTGAACTGTAGTTAACTGTTTTGGTCAAGTGAGATTCATGGTTAGAGATTTTTCCCTCACTCCTTCTCTATCAGGATGATGATGAACAGTTCAGTGGTTTTAACACATAGGCAAGTACAGCCTTACAGAATGTAGGTTCTACTTACATAAGACTCAGGTCCTCTCATTTATTAGAGCTGTTACAATTATTAGGGGCTGGGGATTTAGCTCAGCGGCATAAGCACCTGCCTTGCAAGCAGGCAGTTGTGAGTTCGATCCCCGGTACCGATAAAAAGGAAAAAAAAAAAAAAAAAAAGTATTGTCTCAGGAAAACAAAAGCAAAAACAAGTATTTATAAATAAAGACATGACAGCACAAATCAAGGACAGTTGTTATTATAATTATTTAATACTGAAAATACAGCACTTTTATTTTCTTCCTTCTGTATTTGCGCGCGCGCACACACACACACACACACACACACACACACACACACACACGGAGCTGTATGCATCTAGAGCCTAAATTCGAAGGCCTGGTGTGGTGGTATACAGCTACAATCCTTGCACTCAGGAGAAAGATCACAAAAAGTTCAAGACTAGCCTGGGCTACCCAGTGATCTCAAGACTAGCCTTTACTACGTAACAAGACCCTACCTCAAAAAAACCTGAATAAATCAATCTATAAATATGTATGTATAGAAATTCTAACACATGCATGGATACACCTTAATATTCTAATAAGTGAGATAATGTAACTCCATTTACATGAGGTACCCAGAACAGTTAAAGCATAGACAGAATACACACTTGAGGTTCTATTAAAAGCTGGGAGTAATGGTATTAATGATACTGTTAAATGGACAGTTGCAGTGTAGAAAGATGAAAAAGTTCTGGAGAGAGATGGTACTGAAGGTGTACAAAACACTGAACATAGTTAAAATGGTAAAAAAAAATTTTTTTTTGAGACAAAATCTCACAATTTTGCCCAGGCTGGCTCAAAAATCACAGCAATTCTCCTGCCTCACTCTTCCAAGTGCTGGAATTACAGACATGCACCACCACACTCAGCAAAACAGTAAATTTTATCAAGTATATTTTACAACAATTAAAAAAAAACCCAACCAGGTTAATTAGAGAATAAATCTATGTACATAAAGCAACAAAGTAATAGGCATTCTATTCTGGTAGGTGATCTAAATTTATTCTGCACCTTCTATTACCATGTTTATTCAAAAAGTAAACAACCAATAGGCCGAGTGAGTGAACTCCAGAACAAGCTGAGTGACTGTAATAATGTGCTCAAGGACACCATACTATTAAGGAACTACTGATAATAACATAGGACAAACAAATCTGGTGAAAGACACATATGCAGTACACATACTGGTACTGAACAGCACTATACAAATTAACAAAATGCTAATGAGAAAGAAGAGAGAAATGTTTGATGAACACAGCTTAATGGAGAAAGGTGGCACTTTACCTAGACCTCAAAAGAAAAGCAATGGACCAGGGATATAGCTCAGTGGCACAAGTGCCTGCCTCGAAGTACAAGGTCCCGAGTTTGATTCCCGGTACAAAACAAGGGGAGGGCAGCAGAGGGGGAGGGGAAAGTTAGCTAAGTTCAAATAATAGACAAAAATTCAAGTGAAACTAATAGCAAGTAAGTGTGGAATAACAGCATCATCTACAGACAGCAAATACAGACAGGAAAATGAGGCAGACCCATGTTGTGGGTAGAAACGGTGGAAACGTAGGATGGAAAAGAAAACGGAGTTCAGGTTGTAGGTGATACTAAATACCAGGCTACGGGGCCAGGGACACAGCTCAGTGGCACAGTGCCTGTCTGGCAAGTGCAAGGTCATGAGTTGGATTCCCAGTGCAAAAGTAAATAAATAAATAAAAATAAAAAGCAGAGATGATCAAATGCCAGGCTTATGAATTTAGACTTTATTAGCAGAAAAAGAAAAACATGATCAAAAGTGTCCTTGGAAAGATTTACAAATGTGAAGAACATGAAAGACAAACGTGGGAGGGGGTGAATTAAGTGACAGATGAAATAAGGAAGTAATAAAATTGAAGGCCTAAGCTCAAGTAGTGACGAAAGGAAGGACTTAACGAGCATGGTTCGGTCAAAACAAGAAATGCTTGGGTTGGGCCAGGGATTTAGCTCAACAGCACAGTGCCCACCTGGCAAGTATGAGATCATGAGTTTGATCCCTAGTACAAAAGAAAAGTTTGGGTTACGTCCCTTCTGAGACACAGTCCTCTTAGTGTCAGACCACTCCCTCAACAAGTCATCATGGCTGCAATCACTTCTCATTATTTTCTTCTCCCACAATGTGTGCTCCATGACAACAAGAGCAGTGTAAGTCTTGCCACTATGTTCACTGGCACACGGTATTAAGTTTTTGAGTCAACATAGAATACACTCTTCCTTTCTATACATACTTATCTGAGGCAAGAATCTCTAAATCTGAGAAGCCTGCACGTTCTTCTAGACTTAGTATTTGAGCCATTATCAGATGTATATCCTAGACCAACAAGAGCCACTGTTGGCTACTCTGAAGTATGTTTGTTTTTCATTCTAATTTCAGAAGCAAGCAATTTGCCATTGCTTAAACTCTTGTTCACATTTAAGTTTACACACAGTAAAGATTCATACAACAGCACTAAAATATACACCAGGTAAGTCAAAACATGTACTTTAAAAGTTCATGCACAAAATTATGTTCACAATACCTTAGGGGGGTTAAATGGATATGTTTCTGGTATTTTGATCTCTAGTTGGTATCTTCCTCCTAGAAAATGGAGAAAACAAAGTAGAGAATTTTGCTCAAGTATTTGAAGCTGAATATACTGATAGAACTTTCTAAAACATCCATAATTTTACATAGCCCAAAGCATTAATTTATAGTTTAAAGGTTATCTGAAGCATACAGAATACCTACTTCATGTAACTATGTTAGTGTATCAGTGAATAATAGGGCTAGAGATACATGAACAGATAAATCCACAACCCAATGCCAAATATTTCATTAGGACAATTAGTAAGTAATATAGCTTCTGTTCCCTTTTGTTTCATCTATTCCATCCTCAAAAACAGGAAAAATGGAAGTAAAAGAAAACAATGTAAGAAAGAAAAAATAACCATTTAGAGACAAAAGATACAAATTATGCCATAAACTGAAAAAAGGCAACCTTCTACTTCATCCTGAAGTTATCTTGAGCAACCAGCAGTTAAAAACAGGTATTTTGAAAACACTTATCTAGTTTCCCATAACTCAGTATCTGAGAAGATACTTTTAATTTAAGAAGAATTTAAGAGAAGATACTTTTTATTTAAGAAACTAAATGGAATATTTGAATAAGTTGACTCCTACTCCTTAAAGAATTTTCCAATTCTAAAATTTTATGATTCATTAATCTAGAATATTCACTATTATAAAACACAGCAAGTAAAATTGTGCTTCTGAAATACATATGGAATTATGGGAATTTGCTTCTGAGATGGATTAGATAAAAGACCAGTCATGAGTTATTAAGGCTAAGTACATGAAGGTTTCATTATACTACTGCTTCAGATATATCTGAAATTTTTCACAACAAAAAAGTAAAACAAGTAAAAACTCTATACTATTCACATCAAAAGTTTATACACTGGCTGGATGTGGTAACACAACCCTATAATCCCAGCATCTTTGGAGGCTACGGCAAGAGGATCATTAAGTGCAAGCCCAGCCTTGGCAACTTAGCAAAAAAAAAAGAAAGGGGGGGGGACAAAACAACAACAACAAAAACAAAATAAACAAACTCCAAAAACAACAACTGGGGTTTCATCTTAGTGCAAAGCCTTGGGTTCAATCCCTGATACCTTGGGGGGTGGGCATGGGCACATACTGACACATCTTCCCCCAATATATTTTGGATTCCTTCAAATTCATCTCCAGTGTTATTAATGGACAACTATGGATTTTGAAAAAAAAACAAGCATTTCACTTGTTACCACCTTTATTCAGGAGCGCTTTACTTCTACTCTCTAAGATTCTTTCAATATAATCCCTCTCCTATTAAATGCTACTCACAATGAAATAAATGCTTAAATCATAGAATATTGGGGCTGGGGACTTAGCTCAGTGGAATAAGCACCTGCCTTGCAAGCGCTTGATTGTGAGTTTGATTCTCAGTATTGATGAAAAAAAATCATAGAATATGGTAGCAGTGAAATACAAAGCAAAGTAGCCAAAACAAAAGGGGAAAATGGCAATAAAAGAAGGGTACCTAAGTATATTTAGTAAATAAAAAAATACTATGATATTTGCTAGTTTTAAATACAGATATAAATAGTGGTACACACCTGTAATTCCATCTCCAAGGGAGACTGAGACAGAGGGCTGTAAGTTCAAGTCCCACCTGTGCAACTTACTGTGACCCTGTCTCAAAATTTATAAAAGGGCTGATGACGTAGCTCAGTGCAAAAGCTCTGGGTTCACTTTTTTGGGTCTTGGGGCTGAGGCAGGGGAAGGCATTAATAATAAATTTGGCTTGAATAATGCAAAGGATTGCTTTGTCCTTCCTAAAATCTTTTTTCTTGATTAAATTCCAAATTACCATCTTTATAACTTGCCTTACAAGATTCTTCTTCACTCTGGGGCAGAGTTAGGGACTCAGCCCAGGCGCTCTGCAATGAGATACATCTCTAGTCATTCTCTTAATTTTAATCTTGAAACAGGGTAGCACTAAATTACTAAGTTGCTCAGGCTGGGTTTGAATTTGGAATCGTTCTGCCTCAGCCTTCTGAGAACATCCCTGGTTGTTTTCCCTTCTTAAACACTCAAAACAATCTCTTAGGCACAGTGTGAGAACTCAGAGATATTATATAAATATTGCTGGGGCCTAGAGTCCCCAAAATGTTACTCCTTCTCCATGTTATATGTGTTGTATTTTGCATTATTCCCTAATCACTACCAACATATAACCACTGAGCATTAATGGTAATAGCACATTAGATGTTTTCAGAAATGCATCTTTCAGTTGTCTTATTATTTGTTCAAATGTCACAGAATATACTTACATAAGCTAAGACAGCTATAATGTCACTAGGCAGTAATATCTTAAAAAGGACCACCACTGTTGCACAGTACATTTGTCACTGACCAAAAATGTCATTGGTTGTATTTGATCAGGTTAAAACTATTAAAAAATTTTTGCAAAATATTTACGTATAGTGAAACAGATCTCATTATGTTAACCAGGCTGACCTTGAACTCCTGGGATGGAGTAAATCACTAGCCCTCCAAGTAGTTAGATTACAAATGTACATCATTATTGCTGGATCAAAAACAGTTTTCAAGCTGGGAGTGATGGCACATGCCTGTAATTCCAGCACTCCAGAACCTGAGGAAGGAGGACTGCTGTGAGTTTTAGCCCAGCCTGGGTTACCAAGTGAGTTCAAGGTCCACTAGGCTACACAGTGAGACTCTATCTCAAAAAGATAACAACAAAAAAGCAAAAACACGTCTTCAGTATTAAAAATGTATAATCTTCCTATTTAATTTAATCCAAAGGGGGTGATAGGACACGAATAAGAATTTTTGAACTATCAATGTTTCTGGTGGGCATGGTGGCACACAGCTACAACCTCAGCACTAGGGAGGTTGAGGCAGGAGGATCATCACAAATTTGAGGCCAGCCTGAGCTACACAGTCAGTTATATAGCCTGAACTATATAGTGAGACCCTGTCACAAACACACAAGTAAACAAAACAAAAACAATGCTTCTACAAAATGGAAAATAAAAATTTAGGAAGACAGGCTCAAGAACTGTTCCTGGATGATTCCATTGCCACTAATTTGTTTAAGCAAAAGACTTATTAAAAAAATACACACACACACCAAAAATCACCTCAGAAAACTGAGTTACAGGGCAACACAATTTTTTCGATGCTATTTCTCAAACTGACCAGGTGGTAGGGGTATGCCGCAGGTAATTACATAAAATGAAAATAGTTCCCTTATTACTTAGAGGTAATTACAGTTTAAAACTGCACACAAAAGTTTTTTGTTTTATATTACAAAAGCAAAAAACCAAATTGGCTGAGAATAAGCTTGGCGACAGTGCTTGCCCAGCATGTGTAAGGTCCTGGGTTCAATGAGGAATGGGCTGGGGAGTACAATATAAGCAAAATCCTTGCAATAAATATCACCATGTTTTATCTATATTCATATTTCAAAGAAAAAAGTTTATGCCCTTGAATGATACTTTTCCTAAACAAAATGAATACGCTTAATAATTTTATGATAAAAATTTAGATCAAGTACATATTCAGAAAACATCAAAACTAATCTGATTAAAATATTATCTTATTTAAAAGCAATAGCAGAAATAACCACCTAAAAAATGCAAACCTGGGCCGGAGATATACCTCAGTGGCACAAGCGCCTGCCTGGCAGGCAGCAAGGTCTTCAGTTTGATTCCCAGTGCAAAAATAAAAAAAACAAACATTTCTAACCAGTAAAGGATATAGCATATTTATATCTTAATTACTCTACAAGAAACTGTATACTATCCAACTTTTTTAAACAGGAGTTGCTAATAGATAAGAGTTCTTTATCTCCTTAGTTCAGGAGGTACCTTCAGTATGAAGTTTAAGAGCTCTATAATGATAATGCTACTGTGCTGCTGCTGTCTTTTAAAAATATATCTTAAAAAGTAATACAAGAACAACTGTTATGTCTGGCTTCAAGAAGGAGCTAGTATAACAGAATATGCTTACATTAAGATAAGCATTTGATTTTTGTAAGCTAACTGGTGGTGTCATCTATATGAAAGGATTGTCAAAAGGACTAAATTAAATAGCACTCATAAAAGCATCCAGACCAGGCTTGGCATATAGGAGGTATTTAATAAACTACTTAAAAGCTAAACATCTAGAAATGGCTTAATGAACTATAAAGCAGAAAACACAAAGTTTATTACACAACAATTGGTGGTGACATGCGAAAGACATTCCTAGGGTCTTTAAATTTTTGAATGAAAACAAAGTATCACAGATACTAGTTTTTTTCAGCAAATTTTTAGATCTATTTATTTCAGAATTAAAGAACCACCACATCCAAAGTAGTTACAAACACCACTTCCAATATTTATTCAATCTTGATTTACACAAAAGCAGAAGGATTAAAATACCGGCTTTTAAGTAAAAAGTTATTCAGTGGGACTCAAGTCCTAGGTATATGACTTGGATGTTTGACTCTAGACAAGTTGCTTAGAGTTGAAGTTTCTTATCTATGAAACAGTAACTGTACTTACCTCAAGATGTGTTTAAGGACTGAATGAGAAAATATATGTAATATTCTTGTAAATAAGAGCTATACATATTTTTGTTTTCTATTAAACAAATATTTGATATTGAGTACCTATTATATGCAAGAACCTTGGCTACGCTGTAAAACCCAAATGTACAATAATTTATGTATAATGCGAAATTAAAAAGTCATAAAGCTTCTTTCTGTACCTTACCCTCAAGTTCATGGTCTAAAGTAGCTACAGACTTTAAATTTCTGAACATGAAATTCAGCAAAGCTGCCCTTTTGGTGGGTGGCCACGAACTGAACTCAGGGCCTTGGACTTTCCAGGCAGGTGCTGTGCCACTGAGTTACATTCCCAGCCCTTTCTTTAATATATGTCTTAAAATGATCATTCAAAGTTTTACTAAGAAAATTAAATATATGGACTGCAGCCTGTATGAAGACATGTGAGTGAGTGAATGAAGTACTAGAAGACAAATGGAAAGGGAGTTTTAAAAAACAAACAGAAATTTAAGGCAAGGATTGTTATAAATATCCTATGAAGTTAGTGGGGTGTCTGTATAAATTTAGAGGTTTAACATTCTATGTTTTACTTTGTTACATTTCTAACCTACATAATCTGTAACTTGGGCCTGCTGTATCTGTTATGGAGAAAGAAAAGTATTAGCTAAAATTCAGTAAGATCAGATTAGGTGCCTCAATATATTTTTAAAATTGCTACATACAAACCAAATATGAAGCTGTCATTCATTTAGTTTACAGATGCTCAAGATTATTTTGACTTAATGTTTCAGACAAGTTCTAATACGCACAATATTTTGATACAGAAAAAAGTACTTGCCTTCATATGGTGTGTCTGGAGGTCCTGCTATTTCTCCTCTTAATTCTGTAAAATTCTCATCTACAAGATCTACTTTAATTTGATTTTTGCTCGTCTTAAAAATAAACAGAAAATAAATGTTAGTTATGTCAGCAAGAAAAAAACCTATTTTGAAATATTACTTGCATAATTTTTGAAGCCCCCTCTTTCATACATTTAATTATCTGTGCTACAAGAATAGTCTGTGTTATTCTAGGGCTTAATTAGCCAATTTTAAGAATATTTAAAATAAAGAGACTAAGAAATTTTAACTGCGATTTTTAATGAAATAATACCACTAACAATACAATGGCTTGCTGATGTTATAGGAATGTTATTAGAGAAAAACAGTAGCTAACTTATTTTATGTTTGCCAACTCCATGTCCAAAGTGGTAAGTCTATTCATCTGTAGTTGAACACTGAGATACTATACACCCGACTACTTCAGTTCTTGTCCATAACAAAAAATTCAGGGACATTAAAAGCCATTTAGACCATAAGCTCTCACTTGAACAAATCATACCAACTCTAGATATTTAGGCCGTGTGAAATACCAAATCACTCAGTAGGAAGGCAAAAGCTCCATGCATCTATAATTACTTTTCCATTTGATGGCACTTCCCAAAGACTAAATCTTCTAATGTATTCTAATTTGTTTTTGTGCTTCAGTAACTTCAATGGCAACTTTCCATTTTCTCAAACATATTTTAGCTTTATCTACATATATTTATTTTGCACTTAATGTTTCTCAATGCTGCATATTTATAATAGCCGTTTTAGCGGGGTTTTTTGTTTTGTTTTGTTTTGTTTTTCTTCCTTTTGCCTTTTTGAGACAGGGTCTCACTATGCAGTTCAGGCTGGCCTTGAGTTCAGTTTGTAGCCCAGGCTGGTCTCAAACTTGCAACAATCCTCCTGCCTCAGCCTCCCAAGTGCTGGGATTACAGGAATATGCCACCAAGCCCAGCCCTTTTAGCCTTTTAATCCTGTAGCGGTGTGTTCTCAAAACTCTTGGTAGCCTTAAACAATTAAAAATTTTCAATGGGAGTCAAGATTTCCAAGAACCTACCTGCCTTTGCAAATGACAGCTCCACTTACATTTTCATAACTGCACTAGTATTCTATTGGTCTATCTATATATTCCTAAAATAGTTGTCTTTCCCTTCTTTCAATTTAAACCTTAATAACTAGCATAAATTATGTTCTTACTCTTTTTGTTAGGAGTCCATATTGTTACCTATTTTTTTTTTGAAAAAAAGATTTTGAACATCTATTTTTATGAAACAAAAATTTTCTACAAAATTTTTATTATCACCTTCTTAAACTTGCTGACTGTCTGGAACAATGTAAAATAACTGCCTTAAAATTTCTAGCTTCTTGGGCCAGGCATGGTGGAACACACCTATAACCCCAGCATACAGGAGGCTGAGTCAGAAGAATCACTGCAAGTTCAAGGGTACATAGTGAGTTTAACATCAGTCAGAGCTATACAGCAAGACCCTGTCTCAAAAAAAGTAACAAAAAACCATTTTAATTAGATTGGTTTATTCCACAACTTTTTAATATTTGGTGTTAGAATATTTCATATTTTATGAAAATATATCTACTCAGAAAAGATTATAAATATGTATAATGAGAATTTTTTCCTGTCTCCTATAAAATCATTAATATTCTTGGTATCTGTAGGGTAGGAAATGTGCATTTTAGCAAAAGTAAAAATATTTTTTCCATATACACAAGAATAAATTGGAAGCCAGGCATGGTAGTGCATCCCCGTAACCCCAGCACTTGGGAAACTAAGACAGGAGGATCACTGCAAGTTCAAGATCGGCCTGGGCTACAAAATGAGCTCTAGGCCAGCCAGCACAGTAAGATCTTGTCTCAAAAAGAAAAAGAAAAAAAAGGAAAACTGGAGATACTCAACCATTACTAATCTAAGAAATCACAAGTATTAACTATAGATTTCTATACTCCCTCCCAAAGATTTCTAAATAAGACACAAGTAAATCAATAGTCCCAGAGATTTAGCTCAGCAGCATTAGCACCTGCCTGGCAAGCACGAGGAAGTGAGTTCAATCCTCGGTGTACACACACACACACACAATCATTAGTAACATCGGTGCTTTCAAAAATCTTTATGGCTGGCCCAGATGTGCTGATGCACATCTTTAAAGCTAGCACGTGGGAGGCTGAGGTAGGAGGATCACTGAGTTTAAAACCAGCCTGGGCTATGAAGTGAATTCAAAGCCAACCTCAATTGCATGTTAAAACCTTGTCTTTAAGGAAAAAAAAAATTCTCTACAGCTTCCTACAATCTCTTTTCTTTTTTTTTCTTTCCTTTTTTTTTTTTTTTTTGTCTTTTTCGTTTTTATCGGTACCAGGAATCGAACTCATGACTGCCTGCTTGCAAGGCAGGTGCTTATGTCTCTGAGCTAAATCCCCAGCCCCTACAATCTCTTTTCTAAAAAAGCAGTAATACCAATACTAAGGCTCTGATTACACTAAAATTTTGAGGTGGGAAAGATAACAAAGATTAAAAAAGTTTTCTAGAACTGACACAAATTTCTGTTAGTAAAATGCTAATTATTGTTAATTTTTATATTTCTGCCCTACTTCTAGCCGTATCACCCCGACATTATAATTCAGAGAAAAACTGATCTTTTTCACTCTAAAGAATACCAATAGTGTATGAAAAAGATATTGAATCAGCCTACAAAATATCATCATTATAGTATTTTCATTAATTAAAAAAAAGCCTACAATAGAGCAGGGTCATTATCTGCAGGTAACAAGAAGAAAATGGAAAGTTAAGCACATGGACTTTTCACAGCTCAGTTTTTCCATCAATCAAGCAACAATTATGTTTTAATTTGATCATCCAAAACTCGAGTCCTTCTACCCCTACAGACTAACTTAAAACACCATTTTTAAGAGTCAGAACAAGAACAAAGACTCAAAAAACAGCCAGCATGGCACAGCATGGTATCCCAGCACTCTGACAACAACTCCCAGTCTAGCCTGGGTAACAAGCAAGATGTCCCACTTAACTGTTGTCTTAATATATGTGTATCACTTAACATCTAATCAGTTTCATTACTGAGCAAATTTATCTCAGAATTAAATGAGTGTCCTAGATACAAGTTACACAGTCTTTGCCTAACATCACTACAAAACCTTTGATTTCAAAGAAGTATGTTATAAAACATTCCACAGTTCTATTGCCAAGTCTTAAAAATGGAACTGTAATTTTAAAAAATAAAGAAAACAGTATGTGATTCATTTGAATGACTACAACAAACCAAGGAGGCTAAAGTTTTGGGGTGAAACCTTGAATAATTGTTATGGTATTTTTTTGTGAAGATAATTACCAAGCTGGGTTTTTTTCCTAGATTTTTTTCTAAATCAGATAAGCACATAGTAGGAATTCTATTAGCCTTGTTTACGCTGATATTTTTTTTAGATCACCAAAGCATTTCTATTGCATAGTAGCAAAAGACAAATGGAAGCTGTATAGCCTAACAATTTTTATATAAACTATTTCATTAATATAAAACAAACATCTGGGTACAGTGGCACATACCTATAATCCCAGCTACCCAAACCGCTAGGCATAAAGATTCTAGGTTTGAGCCCAGCTCTAGTAATTTAGCAAGATCCCATCCAAACAAAAGGCATTAAGGATGGCTGTTTAATGCAATGGTTCAACTCCCAGTACAAAAAGCAAAACAAAACAAAAACACAGTACAAGTCATGCGGAAGATAAGCTGGATGAGATAAAAGAATGTGCATAAGAAACAGTAGTACAGAATTTTAAGCAGTTTTAGCTGGGAGTCTAAGTAGTATAGCTCAAGCTTGGAATACATGAAGCACTATATTTAATTTTCAACATGAAAAAAATTAAGTTAAAGCAGTTCTACCATATACCAGAAGATAATCTCAAATGCTAGCGAATAAAAACTCCTTGTCCTATTAAAGCTTACATTCTAATGTGGTTTTTTGATGTTTTTTGTCTTGGGGGGGTCTTTTTGAGACAGGGTCTCACTATGCAATTCAGGCTGGCTTTGAACACACTTTGTAGCCCAGGCTGGCCTCGAACTTGCAGTAACCCTCCTGCCTCAGCCTTCTAAGTGCTGGATTACAGGCACGCACCTCCATGCATGGCTCATTCTAATGTTTAAAGCTTAAAAATTAGTTTTTACCATATATAAAATATAAAGTATACTGTCATTTATCCTGCTTTAAACTTAGCTCTGTGACCCTGGGCAAGTTAATAACCAATCCATACCCCAGATTCATTCTCTGTCAACTAAGGATTATATTACCTACCTCACAGGGTTCATGTGTGAATTTAATGCTTTAGTATAATTTACAGAACAATGCCTGCCACACAGTAAATGCTGAATACAGAGTAACATTTATGACTTTTTTTTTTTTTTGTCTTTTTCGTTTTTATCGGTACCAGGGATCGAACTCATGACTGCCTGCTTGCAAGGCAGGCACTTATGCCACTGAGTTAAATCCCCAGCCCCTATGACTTTTGATAATGATGTTGGAAGCAGAAATTTTCTTTTTTCTTTTTTCTTTTTTTTTTTTTTTTTGTCTTTTTCCTTTTTACCGGTACCAGGGATCGAACTCACGACCACCTGCTTGCAAGGCAGGTCCTTATGCCGCTGAGCTAAATCCCCAGCCCCATTTTTTTTTTTTTTTGTCTAGAAGCAGAAATTTTCTACACACTCTATTTATTTATTTTTGTGACAGGGTCTTGCTATGTAGTTCAGGCTGGCTTGAACTCACTACATAGTCTAGGTTGGCCTGAAACTCATAGCAAACCTCCTGCTTCAGCCTCTTGAGTGCTGGGGTGACACGCATGTGCCACCACATCCAGGTACAAATACTGTATTTTTAAAAAGGTAAATTTACTCCTGTAATACCAGCAATTGGGAGGCTGAGGCAAGAGAATCGCTTGCAAGTTAGAGCCCAAGGCCAATCTGAACTGTACAGCAAGACTCTGTCTCAAAAAGATACACAAAAAAAGGAGAACTAGTCTCACCTGTATTTACTCTGAAAAATTTCTTTTAAGAGACTTAAAGTCCAAATTTCACATAAGACAAATATAATTTTAAATGTCCCTAAAGTTCTACACAATTCATTATCATGCAAATGCCCAACATCATCACACAAATACTGTGTGAAATCCATTTTTCTAATTCATTGGAAATGAGATTAAGAGGTTGCCTTTATTTTCTCAAAATTTAATATAAATGATTTCTAATTCCCCTACTACTACTACTACTGAAAGGCTCAAGAAACGAGACTGCCAAAATCCTAGATGTTGTTTGTTAGTAATGCTGAGGATCTAAGGAACCAGCATGTCCACATACAAGTCAAGCAGTTGCCCAGTGAACTACACTGCTACAGTCCCTCGAATTGTTTTTTTTTTTTTTTTTAATTCTGATGCTCAGGGTTCATAACATTCCTAAACCAGAGTTGATATGAAAACAGAGACAGATGATCACAGGAAACCAAAGCATAGAAATAAATGCATTTATGATCTTTACTAAGAAAGAGCTGCAGACAGAGCTATATAACATAAAATGTAAAGCCTTAAAGGCACTTTTAAAATTTCTAGTGTCTATGTTAGTAAGAGCAGAGGTAAAAAACTCAAGATATTACGTTAATAATAATATATTTTATTGGCCCTAATATAAAAAAAATCAACATGTCATCAAAACAAGAATTTCTAAAATATTTTACATTTTTTAGTAGTAAGACTTTGAAATCGTGTGTAATTCAAAATTTAGTACATCTCAATTTAGACTGGCCACATTTCATGGGCCTAAAATCCAGACATAGAGAATATGGATTATTGGTTCCCAAGAGACTAGAGGAGTGAGAAATCCCAAGTACTTGTTAATGCATTTCTTTTAGTGTTGTTGAAAATGTACTAATTAAATAGTGGTGATGGAAAAAAATATCATAAAAATCACTGAACTGTGTCCTTTAAAACGTAAAAAAAAATTTTTTTTTTAAAACTCAAGGAAAGTCAAACGTGGCTAGGAGCTAATAAAATGAGCAGTGCTAGTCTAGATTTAGAAATCAGGAAGTAATAGTAGACCCAATTATAGTAATGTTATGGCATTAAAACTTCAAGTTACAGATTTCAGTCATCATACTTTACACAACCCATGATTTTAAAATTTAAAGTTCTAAAAAACCCTAAATTTCTAAATTTATTAATTCCACAAATCCTTAAAAGAGTACCCACTACTTGCAAGATATGGTAACAGGCATTTAACAGGTATTAGTAGTTAAATGATCTCTTCGTAGTGGTTTCACCCTTAACAACTAATAACACAATTTTTAAAAAGTATAGGATATCATTAAGTTTTTGCTGTTTATTTTTTCAGTACTAAAGATCAAATGAATAGTCTTGCACATGCTAGCCAAGCACCCTACCGCTGAGCTATATTATATACCCTCACCCCACCATAAGAGTACTTAACAGAAAAACTAAAGAGCAAGAAAAAGCTTCCTGAAGAAACTACTTTAAAGACTTAATTGGGTAAAGCTAACATTTCAGGTAGAAAAATCCAACCTGTGCAAAGTAGAAGCAAAAATGGGCTTCGCAGTGTATAAGCGGTACCTACAGCGAAGTAAGTTTTCAACTCAGCCTCTTTGACTTCCCAGTTCCCTGCTTCTCGTTAGAGGCAACTTAGTACATTTTTGCATATTCTTCTAGAGATAAGTGCAAGCATATTGAATTATATGCTGCATAATGATTTGGGGGGGTCTTTTTGAGACAGGGACTTGTTATGCAGTTCAGGCTGCCCTTGAGCTCACTTTGTAGCCAAGGCTGGTCTCAAACTCACAGCAATCTCCCTGCCTCAGCCTCCCAAGTGCTGGGATTACAGGCGCACACCACCATGCCCAGTTGTGTAACCATGCATTGGTCAATGATGGACCCATATATTGAGGTGGTCCCGTAAGATTATATTGCTTGCTAATGACATCATACATTTATTACTCTGTACTTTTCACATTTTACTTATCAATGTATCTTTTGGGATATTATAAATTAGTCCACATGTCTATAGAAACATACAACTAGATCCAGACCTATAATCCCAGCACTTGGGCTGAGGCAGCAGGTCTGCAATGAATTTGAGGTCAGTATAGACTGCACACTGCATTCAAAGTCAGCCTAAATTACTTGAGACTCTTAAAGAAACAAAAACAATGGGGGCTGGGGATTTAGCTTAGTGGCATAAGCGCATGCCTTGCAAGTGTGTGGTCCCGAGTTCATCCCCGGTACCGATAAAAAAGAAAAAGACAAAAAAAAAAAAAAAAAAACCCAAAGCAACAACAAAAAAACCCATACAGTTAGATAAATAATGTTCTGTAGTATGACTGCCATAATTTATTTAACCAGTGCCTGAAATTATACAGGTACAATTACTTTTTCAAATAACACTATACCATTTCATGGGTAGTACAGTACCTTGTTAACAGATCTTTCCCATTTCCTTCCTCCTATTCATTAATTCACTCATCCAGGAGCTACAATCACCAGATTTATTCTCGCTATTAGTATTTTAAACAAAATGTTAACTGTTAGGTCAGTTAGGAATTTCATACTATATTCATTCATTCTTTTTAAAAATCTCTCCTTTTTTTAAGAGACAGGTTTTCACTATACTATAGTTCAGGCTGGTCTTAAACTTCCAACAATCCTCTTGCGGCAGCTTCCCACGTGCTGAGATTACAGGCATGTGCCACTACACCCGGTTGGTTGGTTGGTTTTTGAAAGATGGTCTTACTGGCCTGTAACTCCCTATGTAGCGGAGATTGGTCTCACACTTGCCATTCTTCTGGCTCAACCTCTGCAGCAGCACTGGAATCACAGGCATGTGGTACCATGCCTGGTTCTTGCCTATTATTGTTATTATTATTACTTTTAAGTATCAGGAATCAAACTCAGGGCCTCATGCTTGCCAGGCAGGCACTGTGGCACTGAGCTACATTCCCAGCCCCTCTCGTCTATTCTTAATTTTGGGCAATTTTTCACTTTGTGGAATTCACTATTCCTATAAATCTTTTTAAATAGGAAAAGTATTTCCTTCATGCCAGATACAAAAAGGCAAAATACACTGGAAGAATGGTGGTAGGCTTCGAAAAACCAATGAAGTTCCTAGAAAACAGACTGAAGTATTAATTTTTCAGTACCATCACCACAGAGAAAAATATAATAATTTCTTTAAACAATGTCATCTGACCTTAACAAAAATTTTAAATATTGCAAGAACATTCTGAGTTCTCTCCCATATAAAACTCCGTAACAAGTGCCAGGTCCTGAGTTAGATTCCCAGCACTAAAAATAAAAACTCCGTTAACAAAATAATGACTATAAATGATTATAACTCACTAATTTTTTAATCTGTTTTTAAGACAGGGTCTCCCTGGGTAGCCCAAGCAAGTCCTGAACTTGCAATCCTCCTACCTCAGCCTCTCAAGGTGTGCACCACCATGCTTAGCCCACTAAATTTTTTTAAATTCAGAAGTCCACTACTACAGGCTGAATTGTGTGTTGAATTGAGGCATGACAGGCATTTGTTAGCACTGGAAATGACTATTATTTCAAATCTTTACACTGGACAGCTTCTTTATAGAACTCCAGCTAAATACACGTAAGGCTGACAAATAGGAAAATCACCTTCTAGAAGCGCTCAATAAAATAACTCAGGCAAGGATCATTAACAGATACTAAATTAAGATGAAAAGTTGTGAGGAAACAAGATATTTTGATTATGTCAAAGTATTACCCTACAATTTACAAAGGAAATAAAACATAACCTTACCAAGAAAGTATGTAAGTTAGTCATCTTGATTAAACAAGGGACCATCAAAAACATTCATGTATTAATATGATTCAATATGAAATATATAACATTACTTGAAGTCTTCCTGCCAAAAATGTTTAACCTGAAACTGACCAAAACCTTTACAAGAATTCAGTATTCAGTGTTAAATACTGAAGAAAAAAAGGTGAAGGTATGGAAGAGCTACTGTAGATTTTTAAAGCTTCAAGAATACATACATGTGTTGGTAAATCTTAAACAGAATCTGGTTAAAAGGCACAAAAGACTTTTTAAAAAATTAAATGGGATTAAATGAGTACGATATGGAATACTATAGGATTCAACAATTTTTGACTAAAAAGCAAAACAAAACAAAGAAACAATTTTCTCAGCTAGAAAGCTGTGTGCTGGTCATGCGGGCACACGTCTATAATCCCAGCATTTGGGAGGCTGAGGCAGGAGGATGGCAGTGAGCTTGAGGTCAGTGAGTTCAAGAGACAGTATGAACTACACGGTGAGATCCTGTCTCAAAAAACAAACAAAAACAAAAAAACACTAACTCCACAAAAACCCAAAACAAAACAAAAACAATTTACAACTTCTCTGAAATTGATTTATTTCCTACATTCCCAGCTGGTATGGATCAAGCACTCAAGCCTAGCAGTGATCCAGTTTCATTACAACATGACCAAGGTCTTTATATTACTTCTGATACCATTTTGCTCCTGATCGATTTTAGATTTCATAGATATTTGCTAAAATCACTGTCTTACAAAATAATCTTGTAACTTTGACGCCTTTCTTCCTTCATAGGGCTCATATAAACTCCCAAAGCTAGTTAAGCTCAACCCTCAATTTAAAAAAGAGAAGAAAACCTTTTCTCTTCATGACTGCCCCAACCACTACTGTTAGAGAAAAACATACAAACATCATTAATTGGTCTCACGTTAAAGTGAAAACCACAAATACCAAATGAAATGTAACACAATGTCCTAAGTGTCTGTACTCCTTCCCATTTGTACCTTCCCTAGCTTTTAAAAAACTGTAATTACTCTTCAACACAATCAGTTTCTTTCACCCATCAACACTCAAATATCTAACAGAATTTTAAAATACACCCTTCAAGTCACAGTGTTCTCCAGCTATGGGCTGTCATCTCTGCTCCCCTAGGTAAAGTAAAACATGTCTTACAGAGTTGACCATAGGTGCTACTTTCTCACCTTACATTCTCTCACTAACCCACTCCAACCAGTCTCATGTTGCAAATTCAGTGGTCATTTTTGCTTTTCAGCATGAAGACTGTCTTACCTGTCTTCCCTTAGCTTCAATACCACTACTTGCGTCTAGTTTTTCTAATAAATAATAGTACAGTCTCTATCCACTGCTGCTGGTTCAACTTCATAATGCACAAAGGTATCAGGCACGCTGGAGCACACCTGAAATCCCAGCACTCAGGAGCTGAGGTAGGAGGATCACTTGAGTCTGAGGCCTGGACTATACAACTTAAGGGCAACCTGAACACAAAGGAAACGCTACCTTATAATACCTAGTGCTGACTTAGTATCATCTTGTTTTGAAGTCCTGCCAAGCTTTTGTTCTTCTGTCTCCATCAGTGTTATCATGTTGTACCTTACTGGATTTTATTATATGATGGTATAAACAAAAATTTTTATGCACAAGGAGATAATACAGTAACCATTTTTCATTTTCTGTTAGTTGGTTCTGAATACCCTGTAATACTTTCATTCTTTTGAATGGTTTATATACTGTTTTGTTATGTTTGATACTATAGTGTATGAAGGTATACTCAAATATTTCAAGGAAAGAGACACTATGGTAGCTACTGTTATGTCAGGTTGTTTTGTAGTGAAACACTATGTTGTTTAAATTGTTCTGTTCTGACCTGTTTTATTATGTCCTCTTTTATCTTAATCTTTTTTAAAAATAAAATTAAAAAAAAAAGTAAACCCTACCTCCAAAAAAAAAAGGGGGGGGGCCCCAAAGCCAATTCTTTTTTTTTTTTTTTTTTTTTGGTCTTTTTCATTTTTCTATCAGTCCCAGGGATCGAACTCACAACTGCCTGTTTGCAAGGCAGGCGCTTATGCCGCAGAACTTTTAATGAACAAAAGTTCATTAAAATCCCCAACCCCTACCCTACAACTCTGTCTAGGCAATTTCTTCTAAAGTCGTGCAGTGTAGACTCTAAATGTATCACCTATACATCCATAGTGTCAAAGTCTCTCTTCAGACCTGAACACTAGACACATCTATTACTATTTTTCCAACTTAAAGCCATTAGGACAATCCAACCTAGTAATTCACCAACAAATTCTGTTGACTATACCTTTTAAAGACACCCAAAATACTTTGTTTTGATTTTGTTGTTGTTGTTTTGTCTTTTTGAGACAGGGTCTTGTAATGCAGTTCAGGTTGGCCTTGAAGCTACACTTCATAGCCCAGGCTGGTCTCAAACTTGCAACGATCCTCTTTCCTCAGCCTCCCGAGTGCTGGGATTCCAGGAGTGCACCATTTGCCCATTTCTGAGACAGGATTCTACTATGCAGTTCAGACTGGCCTCCAACTCAAGGCAATCATCCTATATCAGTCTCCCAAGTACAGCACCACACTCAGCCCAAATACTTTTAAACACAGAACAATACTACTCACCAACTCCCTATTCAACTCTAGCCCCAAACTACAATCTCTTGCCTAGTTACCCAAAAGTTTTCAAATGATCTGAGTTCATTTTTGCCCCTTCAGTCCTTCCATAGCAGGACTAGTAAATTTTTTCTTTTGTTTCTTTATTAATGATAGTGAAACCCTGATTTCAATTGCTCAGCTAAATACATCTCTTGGTCTTCCAAAATACAGATGATACAGTGATGGATTAAAATACAGAAAGAGAGGTCACTGAACAGTGTTCTGGAAAAATTCATTAAAAGAGACAAACAGGCCATGTGTGGGGGTTCATGCCTATAATCCCAGCACTCTGGAGGTTGAAGCAGAAAGACTGCGAGAGTTCAAGGTTAGTCTGAACTATTGTAATAAGACCCTGTTTCACACATACACATCATCTTTTTAAATTCAGAAATGTCTTCTGGGAATGGTAGCACACCCCTGTACTTGAACCACTGATATTACCTTGAGTTTGAGGCCAGCCTGGGCTACACAAGCAAGGTTCAAAGCCAGCCTACACTACATGGTGAGACCCTGTGTACCATCCCCCCACCCCCCAAAAAAAGAAAGAACAGAACAGAACAGAACAGAACAGCCAGGGTTCTTGGTAGCCATTTTGAGAATTTAAAGACAAAGGTCATACTTACAAGAATAGTAAACTGAAATGTTAAAAGTAATTTATTAACACTAAAACCTACTGTGAGAACCTGAACGAAACAACATATGTAAGTTGTACATAAGTGCATGTACATATGTATGTCTATATGTATATGTATGTATATACATATGTATATGTACATTAAAAACTAGTTAAAATAGTTATACCACTGATTTCTCTGAGTTCACTGAAGAGAAAGATTTGTGCTGGTACTATTTGGACAATTGAAGGCAGACGTCTTGTACTCTGGGTGAATGACTGGGGATGACAATGTGCAATGCATGTACCATTGTTGCCCCACATGAAGTGTTTTGGAGAAAGAAAAGTAACACTAAAGCCCCAACCAAACAATATGGAACATCTCCCTCCCAACATTTCTATTTGGTTAAACTTCTACTACTTTGTTTCTTTTGCTATTTCCAGCAAACTGAATCCCTGATTCTTAAGATTCTTTTTACTTACATTTTGTGTCTCACTTCTTTACAAATTAGTCAAAGCGGTCACTTTGTATTTAAAAACACAAATCTTTTATGTATCCTGATGTTTATTATTTGCTTTTATTCATTTTTTATTTTACTTTTATTTTTAATTTCTTAAGGAAAGATATGAGGATATTTCATAACCTTTTTTTCTTATAATTGTACTTGGTATTAAAAAAATAAAATGTAAATGCTGCTGGAAAAAAAAAAAACCCCAAATCTTTCATGACATGATGGCAAGCTCCTGCAGTCCCAGCACCTAGGAAGCTGAGGAAGAAGGATTGCCTCAAGTTCCAGGTGCGACTGGGCTACCAAGTTCAAGGCCAGCCTGGATTACATAGCAGGACCCTGTCTCAAAAAAACGAAACAAAAAACCAAAAACTCAAGTTTGTTCTTGCTTCAAACTCTCCAGTGATTTCAGTCATTTAAAATCCTAATTTTGGGGGCTGACGATTTAGCTCAGGGGCATAAGCACCTGCCATGCAAGCAGGAGGTCGGGAGTTCGATCCCCGGTACCGATTTAAAAAAAAAAAAAAAAAGTAAAATCCAAATTCTTTACCCTGAGCTTAGAAAGTTTTATGTGCCTGGCTCCATCCAACCTGCAACTTTATCTTTCACCATTTCTTTCCCTTGCCTATAATCTGTAATACTCCAGACAAAACAGTTCCTTTGGATGCTAAAACACGCAGCTCCTTTATTAGGGTCTTGATAGTTTAACAGTTTCACCTAATTTGAAATGTTCTTCCCATAGCGAGATGGTTTTAATTCAGGTATTAATTTAAACCTATAAAGCTTTTCTGACACCCAAAAGCAATCAATCAATTCCATCTATGCAACATTACTGTGTACCTCCGTACTGCATTGAACAGTTATTTTTTTCCTCTCTGCCCTGTTTGCTGCTATAGCCCCAGAACAAACCACAATGACCATCATACAGGAGGGCCCTGAAATATGTTAAATAAACTAAGGAGCCTTGGACACTGACACAAAAGATAGATGAGCCAGGACACTTATCCTTGAAAAGTTGAGAGAATATCAGTGGAAAATGAATTCAAACTAACACACATTAAAATATAGGCATGAGTTTAGAACTGCATGGGATTAATAGTTAAAGCTCTTAAGAAACAGCTAAATGTGTATATGTACATAATCAGAAAAAATAATGCAAGGAAATACCAAAATTATGCTTGAAATACTTTATGGACATTTTTTCTTTTCTTTTTTAAAGACTGGTTCTCACTAACTATGTTGTCTAGGCCGGTCTCCAACTTCTGGGCTCAGTGATCCTCTTGTGTCAGCTTCACAAGTACCTAGGACTTGTGTATAGAGTTGTCACACCTGGCTCATGAACAATATTTTTTAGTGAAAACAGTGGAATTACATGTAATCTTTACTGTTATAGTTTCCTGTATTTTCAAAAACGCTGTAATAAACAGGTATTAATTACTTTTAATTCGGAGGAAAAATAATTCAATGGCTTTCCATTCTTCACTGTATTATCAGTTATCTATATACATGTGAGAGTTGACCATCCTCTAATGCATGATCGAGTTAACCCCAATTTGTCCTCCAGGTACCAGTGGTAGATTTGTCCCCGAGGAATACTCTCCTGAAGTTCAGCTGCCTCTCCCTTACCTTCCTTTACTTAAACCGTGGAAAACACTTACAATTCTTTATGATCTCATTGCCTTAAATAAGTCCATAATCTACTCCACAAGAACAGGACTGTGTATCTAACTTTTTAACAATATAGCTGGCATTCAATACATATCTGATGAGTTAAACTAAAAACAAGAGAAAAAAGAAACCTATGAGAAAACTGTTATCATACAATGGACACTGAACATATGCCTCTTGAGATAGTTAAAGGGGAAAATTACAAAATAAAGCAAAAGAAGCCCTTCGTGCCACCTTACTTCCCAGTGTTTGACTGCGACATTCTATCATTCTAATTCAGGACCCTGGAATGGAAATCCGTATTTACCTGGGGGCCATCTCTGTCAACATATTCAACTCTTCGAAGTCTCAGGGGGAACATAAAGGATGGTTGGGATGAGCTCCACAGAATTTGAGTCAAGTATCTCCTGTTTACCAGGCAGTGCGCTAAGTAACCCTAATCAATGGCTCCTACTGTTCTTATGGGCAGATGGCAAGAATGTATCTAACAAACACCTAAGGATATCATCTAACCCTGACCAAGTCCATAGATATTTTAAAAGGTGTAACACACTTGTGCATGGTGACACACAATTGTAATCTCAGCAAACCATGGACCTTGAGGCAGGAGGATCAAATGTGCAAGCCTAGCCTGGACAACTTTGAGAGACTGTCTCAATAAGATGGAGGGTAGGGGTGGCACCTGGAGATATAGCTCAATGCAATGCCCTGAGTTCAACTCCCTGGTACAAGAAACAAACAAAAAAAGTATGTCACCATTCACATATACATACACCCAAAATTCCTGTGCACATACACCAAGCAAGAAAGAAGAAACAGTGGGGGCTGGGGATTTAGCTCAGCAGCATAAGCACCTGCCTTGCAAGCAGGCGGTCGTGAATTTGATCCCCTGGTACCAATTAAAAAAAAAAAGAAGAAGAAGAAGAAACAGTCAAGTATAGTGGCATGTAACTGTAATCTCAGCACTTTGACACTGAGACAGAAAGATAGTGAGAGATCCAGGACAATCTTACTACACAGCAAGTTCAAGGAGTGCTTGGATTATATACGGTAAAACCTTGTCTCCAAAAAAGGATAACAAAATGTCCAATACATGCATCCATAAAATGAAACTAAAACTAATCAGTAATTTAAGGAACCACAAAATGTATTAAACAACTCATAACTGAGGAAGACAATCCTAGAACGGTAACCTGAAGTCTATTTAGAAAAAAGTACATAAAGACTGAAAGTAACAAAAGCCAACCCTAAAATTACTTTGTAAACAGCACTTTCAGCAGCTCCAAAATATTGGATACCTATCAAACACTGGGGAGGGGATACTTTAAAACAGTATCAAGCTTACTGCATTCCATGCAAGGTGCTTAGTGAAAAGGAAGGGTAAGAGGTTCTTGCTAGGTGTGGTAGTACATGCCTCTAATCCCAGTACTTGGGAGGCTGAAGCAGAAGGTCACAGTGGGCTGAAGTCTAGCCAGCCTGGACTGCATGGGGAGGTCCTATCTCCAAGAGTTCCAAAAGAGAGTAAAAGCCTATTAGAAGGCCCTAAGCACTACTACCAATAAATAACTGCTCTAATACAGTCAACAGCGCTATTTGGGCAATTTATAAACTTAGCAAGTAAAAAGAAAAAAAAAAATGAAAAGGACTGGGATACAGCTAAGATTGAGAGCCCAGGAATTCAACCCCAGAACTGCCGAATAAAAGTGATGATAATAATGGACAATCATGGCGAAGAGGAGGAGGAAGACTAATTTTGACTCAAGGATGAATCAGTAATAACCTTGTAGGGGTGGCACTGTAATTGGGATTAAGCCCGAGGTCTTCCCACTGAACCCGTTTTGAGACAGAGTCTAAGTCACTAATTTGCCTATGATGGACTCCAACTTCTAATGCTCCTGCCTCAGTTTCCTGAAATGCTAGGATTATGGGCATGTATCACTATAGTCCTGTAGTAATATTTTTTATAAAGCATAGTAATAGCCATGGTAGGAAAATCAGAAAATAGTATCAGATCAACAAAAAAGAAAAAGTTCTGAAACAGAAGTAGAAATGGTGAATAAAGAATCTAAAGCAGATAATTATTGAGAAGTTACTCTATGTAACTACGTATAACTGGGAAGATAAAAAAAAAGTATGCCATAAAGAGTCCTATGACAGTAAGGTCAGAAGCTAAGTACAAAAAAAGTAATTCCTAAAGAATTATCTACAGGAGACTACCTCTATAAAAACAAACGCAGTAAACACTGTAATTTTCTCTGTAGTATTCCAAAGCTAGCCAAGTGGTATAATACTGAGCTACACTACCAGCCCAGAAAAGTTGTAGGGGTTGGGAGTATTTTTACAGACACTGAGACTGAATCCAAGGTCTTTACATAAACTATACTCAGTGTCCACTTTTATTTTGAGACAAAGTTTTACTAAGTTACTAAATAGTCCAGGCTGAGCTTGGATTTGTGATTCTCCTGCCATAGCCTCCCAGGGCACTGGGATTGTAGGTATGCACCATCAAGCCCAAAAAGATTTCTTAAAATACATAAATATACCACTCATAAGGAAAAGACAGCACAGCCAAACTACTTTAAATACTAATCCTGATGTCTGATGCCAGATATGGTAATATACACCTACAATCTCAGCATCTGGGAAGCTGAGGAAGGAAGAGTGCCAACTTCCAGTTCAGCCTGGGGAATTTAGAAAACTGTATCTCAAAGTCTAAACATATTTAAAAGGGCTGAGGGTACAGCTTAGTGCAAAGGCACTAGTTTCAATCCCTAATACCGTACTGTGAGGAAAGAAAGGTAAGATAAAGCTGAGCATGGTGCTGCAAGCCTGTGATAATGAATGGGCTCCAACCTAATCTGAACTACACAAATTCAAATCAACCATGCACCACATAGCAAATTAAGTGGAGCAACTCCTAAGAGCACAAATAATACAGTCAAACCTATGGACACAGACAGGAGCCTGGTAATTGTCAGGGCCCAGGTCAACAGATAAGTACAGAATTAATATTAATATTACAAGATGAATAGAGTTGGAGAGAGATGGCAGTAGCAGCTATACAACAATATAAATACATTTAATATCAGCAAATAATATGCTTTTATTTTATTTTTCTTCAGTCTTGCTTTATACTGCAGGCTGCCTGCGAACTCCCAGGGGTTCTCCTGCCTCAGCCTCTTGAGTGCTGGGATTACAGATGTGCACCAGTGTGAACTATGTTTTTAAAAATGGGAAAGGGATATAGCTCAGAGGCACACATGTCTATATGGCAAGTGCCAGAATATGAGTTGATCTCCAGTACCCAAAACAAACAAATAAATAAATAAAAATGGGTAAGGTGTTGGGTTTAGTAGCACATGCATATAATCCCAACACTTTCACAGGTTAAAACAGAGATTACAAGTTTGAGTCTTATCTGGCCAATTTAAGTGAAATTCTGTCTCAATTTAAAAAATGTTTGAGAATGTAGGTTAGTGAAAAGGCCAAAAAAGAAAGAAAAGAAAAAAGGCCTTGGATTCAACCCCCAGTACCATCAAGAACAAAAACAGAAATGAAGACTTAAGTACCTATAAACCCAGCATTCAAGAGAGTACCTATAAACTCAGCATTCTGAGAGAGGATTAGTTTGAGGCCAGTGTGGGCTACACAGTGAGGTTCAAACCAGTCTGGACGATACAATGAGACCCTATGTTAAAAACCCAAAACTAAACTAGACATGGTGGCAGTTCCTGGAACCCCCTGGAGGACTTCCACGAATGTGAGATTGTCTCAAAACAAGCAACCAACCCAAAAATTGCTAGGGTGGTACTACACACCTGTAATCCCAGCACTTGGGAAGCTAAGATAGGAGAACTGCTGTGAGTTTAAGGGACTACACAGTGAATTCAAGACTAGCTGGACTACACAATTGAGACCTTATCTCAAACAACTAAAAACAAACAAAGTGACAAAAAAAATTTAGTGACAAACCAAAAATTTAGACAAGAATTAAAAACAAACAACGCACGTGGTGGTACAGGCCTAGCATCCAGCCCTTGGGAGGCTGAGGCAGCAAGAGCACAAGTTTCAGCCCAGCTGGGACAATTTAACAACTCGCAAGACATTATCTAAAATAAAAATACATAAAAAGGGTTGGAAATGTAGCTTAGGACAAAAGCCTTAAATTTAATTCTATGAACTATAAAAAAAAGACATTAAAAGATAGATCTAAATTTCTAAAGTAAAATTACAGATGTATTAATTATCTATGGAAAGTTTTTTAAACTTCTAAAAAATTGAGCATGAAATTATTTTCACACCCAAATATGGTATAAAAATTTTTTAAAAATGAATTAGAAGGATATGCACAAGGAATGTAGCTAAGTGGTAGAAGGCTTCCCTATCATATAGGGCCCTGCTTTCAAATTCTAATACTGCATATACAAAAGGGATGGATACACAGCAACTTCAGTATAGTATTTTACTCCCAAGAAAAAATGGAATAATATGTTTTGCTTCATTTAAAGGACACTAGGTGTGGTGACTCACGCCTGTAATCCCAGCACTGGAGAGGCGCAGGAGGATCTGTTCTGAGTTTGAGACCAGCCTGGGCAGCAAAGTGAGATCAAGGCCAGTCTGAACTGCATAGAGACCTTGTCACAAAAAAAAAAAAAAAAAAAGAAAGAAAGAAAGAAAGATAAAGGACACGATTAATCCGGTATGAGGTTAAAATTTGCTAAGTATTTCCCAATTTTAAAAGTCTTTGAAAGCAAATAAGGAAGTTGGGCCTGGTAGCAGATGAGAATCTTAAGCCAACCTGGCTACATCAGTGAGTGCAATGGCTATATAGGCTATATAGAAAGACTGTCTCAAAAAAAAAAAAAGCAAGACTTGATGGCACACCTCTATAATCCCAGTAATCAGGAGCCTGAGGACTGCAAGGTGAGCCCAGCCCCAAGGAAAAAAAATTTTTTTAATAGTTATATTTTGTTTTGTTTTAAAATAGGGTCTCACCAAATAGTTCAGGCTGGGCATGAACTCACTATGTAGCTTAGTCTGGCCTCAAACTCACAATGATGATCTTGCTTCAGCCTAACAATGCTGGGATTACACACATGTTCCACCACACCAGACTCAAAAATTTTTAAAGAAGCTGCAACATAGCTCAGTGAAAAGGCTCTGAGTTCAATCACCAGTACTACAAATAATACTAGTAGCAGTAATAAACAGTACTAGTAATAGTAATAATAATACTTTTAAAGGGGCTAGGGATTTAGCTCAGCAGCATAAGTGCCTGCCTTGAGTATGTGGTCCTGAGTTCGATCCCTGGTACCACTAGTACTGCTAAAAAAGAAAAAGACAAAAAATAACAATAATAATACTTTTAAAAGAATAGGGAATAAGCAGCATATATGAGTACCAATAATGATTTGGCAAAAGACTTGGGGGGGTGGTATTGGGGATCAAACTCAGGAACTTGCACTTGCCAGGCAGGCGCTTATGCCACTGAGCTATATCTCCGGCATGCGCAGTTATTTTAAATTTGTTGTAAAACCAGAGAACGGGTGGAGAAAGGAAAAGGAATTTCTTTCTCGTAGCAGTGTTAGGGACAGACTCCAGGAGCTCCTGTATGACTGGCAAGCACTCTACCACTGACTCACATCCCAAAAAGATTGTAAATGAAATTAATGTCTTCTATCTATTTAAAATTAGGTAAGACAACAACATGGATGTCACATGACTGTGAACACCTACCTTCTAAACACTTACTTTCAAAACCTAATTGTGAAATAGGGATTTACAAAAGGATCCAAGGTTACACACTGCAGAATTGGAAATTGGATTCCACAGCCATGTCAAAGAATCCAAAATAATTCCATAAATCTACATTATTTGGACATCTCCCAAATTTCAGATACATTTTCTGTAGAAAGGTAACATTTTCTTGAGTATGCCTTTTTACTTCTATAATCTTAGGTACTTAAGAGGCTAAGGCAGAAAGACTACAAATTTTAGACTGCCCCAGGTAATTTACCAAGACTCTGCCTCAAAATTTTTTTAAGAAACTTTTTTTTAAGTGTTAGGAATGTAGGTCAGGACTCTCTAGATTCAATCTCCAATATGGGGTAACATTTTCACACAAGGAAAGAGTAACATCCTGAAACCAAGTCCCACACATAACTCTCTGACCATTTAGCCTCAGGGAATATTTACACACTGATGACCAAGAAACACTATGAGAGTACTCTAGCCCCAATCATCCCCTGAGGCAAATTCACATAAAAGCCCCTCTAAATCACTTAAGGAAACCTCTCAGATCCAAGAACAGTAATAAGCACAATATGAAAATACAGTTAATTCTAAAATCTACCAGCTATCCATTTAGTATTCACATTATATCCCAAGCAATGCTCTAAGCAATATGAATATTTAACTTTTCTGTATTTTTATAGATAAAAAACTGAGCTATAGCCAGTATTGCGGGTAGAAAAGCCAGTACTTGAGAGAAAATCTAATTGCAAAGCCCACACTCCAAATTCACATTATGCTTCAGGAATTAAGGATCTCTGCTTCCAGACAAGTTTAAATTCTCACACTAAGAGAACAAATAATCAAGATTAAATTTAATTGAGAAGCCAGCTTTTGTGGCACACATCACCCCAGTCCTAGCACTGGGGAAGGCTGAGGATGGAGGATTGCTAATTTGAGGCCGGCCTGAACTGTACAAGAAGCCACCAACTCAAAACAATTGCCGTCAAAAATTAAAAACAAAAACCAAAAAACAAAATAAACAGTATTGTCAGCTTCTGTTGCTTAAGTAGCAAGGCAGCCCCATAAAACAACTTACTATTCTTTGATTAGACTGGTATGGACAAAGCCTGGGTTCACCATTAACCAGTTCTGTGTGACTGAGCAACAACCAAACTCCTTAGATCTGTCTCCCCATAATACAGCCTAGACTTAAGGTCCTTTTTGACTGTAAAATTCAATACCATTCTAACCACTTTCTAAGAATGAATACACACACACACACACACACACACACACACACACACACACACGGGTGCACACACGCACAGAGGGACTAAACCCCAGGCCTTACAAATGGTAGGAAAGTCCCCTAGCACTGGGCCACATCCTCAGCACTTTGTTTCCAGACAGCATCCTACCTCAGTCTCCACAACTGCTGGAGTTACAGAGATGTGTCACCACATCCAGCTTTAAAATGATATGGTCTCTTAAAAGATTCTGAAAGACATCTTAAAAAAAATAAATAATGAAAATAAAAACCTTTCAAAAGTAAAATAAATATTTACTATACACTGTTAGCACCATTTTCACTCAAGCATACTAATCTGTGCTCCTAGAAATTAAGAAAATATTGGCTGGATGTGGTGGCGCATGCCTGTAATCCCAGCACTCAGGAGGCTGAGGCAGAAGGTTCGTTGTGAGTTCGAGACCAGCCTGGGCTACAAAGTGAGCTCAAGGCCAGCCTGAACTGCATAGTAAGACCGAATCTCAAAAAAAAAAGAATACAGCAAGTTCCTATGGTGCTAGTTAACATTGTTTCTTGATCTGGGCGCCGGTCTTGATTTGGGTACTTTACATGTATTTTACTTTGATATGAAAAGATCATTATTCCTAAAAATAAGGTAATATAACTCCACAACTATGTTTGGATATAGGAGCTGTGCAACCTTTCTGTACTAAATATATGAAGGTATTTCTTAACTAATTTTACTAATTTGTTCCTTAGTTCCACCTGAAGTGCCTACAGAAAGAAGAGATCAGTTTTGGGCTTCTGTAATTCCTTTGGGACTTGCTCTTGAAATTTGAGGCCAGGCTTAACTTTCCTTTAGCTCCAGCTCAAGAAGCTCTTTTCAGCTACATAACCTCAAAATTTTGACAGCACTTACTCTCTGAGTCTGACCCACCCCCACCCCCACCCCATGCGAGAAACTGAACCTATGACTTCATGCATGCCAGGTGAGCACTCTATGCTGTCACACGTCCAGCAATGCACTTAGCATTTTTGTCCATTTTTTTTGTCTTACCACTCTAAGAAGATTTAAGTCTTCAGGGGATGTGGTCAGAAATGTTCAGTGATTGTCAATAACATTAGGGAAAAAGTAGAGTGTATACTGTTTACAAAGGAATGATATGCTGGGGTAGCTCACAAGTATCTAAATCTATGCCCAAAAAGACAAAGATCAGCACTCACACAGCTGAAGCAGGAAGAGCACCATGAGTTTAAGGCCAGCCTGAGATACGTAAGTGAGTTCAAGGCCAGCCTGCACTACACAGAGGGACCTTGTTTCAAAATAAATAAATAAAAGACAAAGATCAAAGATTTTTGAAGTGCGAAGGATGGAATTCAGGTTTTCCAGTATGCTAGGAACGCACTCTACCACTAGAACCATAGTTTTCTGTTTTGCTTTGTTCTCAGTCTCAGAAGTTGTACGATGCCAGATGTAGTAACTAAGGTGGATAAGGGTGCACGGTGATTGGATAAGTTGTCTTTCCACGGGATAAAACTGAACAGCACCTTTCTACCATATCTTTGTATACTCAAGGACTAAAGATACTCACGGGAGGATTGTCAGATCCGCTTCAGAAACTATTAAGAATGACAGGATAGGCATGTTGAAAGCAAGGAGGAGTAGTCTGAGCAGGAATAATAACAATGTGTCTTTTACATTTTCAATTTTTAAAATTTAAATATTCACTGCATGTATTGGTCATCCTTGTACACTGTCACCACATTTTTCAAGTTTCTTTTTATTCTGATAGGAGATGAAGAATAAAAACAAAAAAAAATCAAGATATATACATGTATCTATTCTCCACGATGAATATAAAATTCATGTACTGCAAACAGATACTAATAAAAAAAATAATGATGGCATGGTGGTGCACAATTCCAGCACTCAGGAGACTGAGGCAGGAGGATTGCCAAGTGTTTGAGGCCACACTGAATTACAGAGAGTTTGAAGCCAACCTGGGCTACACAGCATTCCTCTTGGCTGCACATGGGATATTCTCCAAAAGAGAACACATGCTAGCTCACAGAACATGCTTGAGTAAATGCAACAGAACTGAAAGTATCCCATGCATATTATCAGATCAAAGTACAGTGAAATTGGAAACCAATGACAAAGAAATCAGATGAACTTCATAAACACATGAAAATCAATTAATATCCTCCTGAACAACCAATAGATCCCAGATGAAATTAAAGAAGAACTTAGAGTATCTACAATTAAATGATAATATCAACACAATATACAGGAACCTATGAGACCAAATTGACAAACCATTAGCCAACCTGATCAAAAAGACTCAAATTCGCACAATTGGGAATGAAAAGGGCGAAATCACAGCAGATCCTAAAGAAATCCAGATGATCAATACATGCTTCAAGAACCTGTACTCTAATAATTAAAAATGGAACATGCAGAGAAATTGATACCTTCCTAGATATAAGGAATTACCAAATCTGAATCAAGACATAAAAATTCTAAATAACCCATTATCAATACAACTGAAGATGTAATTTAAAAACTACCAACAAAGAAAGGACCAGATTAACTGCTGAATTCTATAAGAAATTTAGAGAAGCTCTAATGCCACTATTCCTCAAACCTCAATGAAACTGAAAAGGCAGCAATTCTCTCAAACTAATTCCTGGAGGCAAGCATTATTCAGATACCAAAACCAGAGAAGAATTCGACCAAAAAAAGAGAAACACAGGCCATTCTAATGAACATGGGTGCAAAAATCCTCAAGAAGATCATACATCCTGATCAAGCAGGATTTATCAAGCAGGCATGTAGGTATAGTTAACATATGCAATTCAATAAATGTTATACACCACATTAATAGAACCAAGCACAAAAACCACATGATCATCTCAATAAGTGCAGAAAAAGCAACTGAAAAAGTTCAATACCCATTCATAAGAACTCTACAGAAGACTGGAATAGATCATCTTTATCTCACTCTGATAAACCCATCTATGACAAACCAACAAGCAACATTGTATTAAATGAACAAAAGCTTTCACTCTATAATCAGGAAAAAGACAAGGATGCTACTATCATCACTCTTATTCAATACAGTTCTGGAAACATTAGCCAGAACAATTAAGAGAAATAAAAGCAGTAAGAATAGGAAAGGAAGAAATTAAATTATCATTATTTGTAGATGACATGATCCTCTACATAGAAGACCCCAAAAACTCCACTGAAACATTTCTAGATTTAATAACCAAATTCAGTAGCATAACTGGGTAACAAAATCAGAGCTCAAAAATCAATAGCAAGGGGCCAGGGATTTAGCTCAGCGGCATAAGTGCCTGCCTGGCAAGCACGAGGTCGCAAGTCCAATCCCTGGTACCAATCCCTGGTACCAAAAAAAAAAAAAAAAAAGATCAAGAATCAATAGCATTCCTGTACACAAAGAACAAACTCACTCAGAGAGAAATCAGGCAAACAACACCTTTTACAATAGCATCCAAAAGAATGAAATTCCTAGGAATCAATCTAACAAAGGAAGTAAAAGATCTATACAATGAAAACTACAGTACTCTAAAAAAGGAGATGAAAGAAAGTATTAAAATTTGGAAAGATATTTCTTCCTCTTGGGTAAGAAGAACCAATATAGTGAAAATGGTCCTACTTCCAAAATTGTTACACAGATTTAACAAAATCCTGATTAAAATACCAACAGCATATTTCACAGAATTAGAGAAAACAATCCTAAAGTTCAATTGGAACCAGAAAAGACCCAGAATAGAGAAAGCAATCCTGGGCAACAAAAAGCAAAGGCAGGGGCATCACAATCCCTTACTTGAAATTATACTACAAAGCTACTATGATAAAAACAGCATGATACTGGCAAAACAAAATCAGATCGGATGATCAATGGGACAGATCTGAAGAGTCAGAAACAACTCCCAACACACTTAGCCATCTCATCTTTGACAAAGGAGTCAAACACCTTCAATGGAAGAACATCTCTTTAATAAACGGTGCTGGAAAACTTGGGTTTCTACAGGCCGAAGACTAAAAGTAGACCTGTATCTATCACCATGTGCTAAACCAAAAGGGAAGAGACATAAACATTAAAATAGAAGCACCAACTCTGCTGGAAGACAGAATAGGTAGAACTCTTGAAGACACTGGTGTTGGCAAAGATTATAAACAAAACCCTGATTGCACAGGAAATATCACAAAGAATTAACAACTGGGAATACATCCTATTAAAAAGCTTCTGCACCGCAAAAGAAACCACAATCAGAGGAAACAGACAACCCACACTGTGGAAAAAATTTTCCAGCTGTTCCTCAAAGGACTAATATCTAGAAAATATAAAGGATGCAAAGGCAACCCATTCAGAAATCCTCCTGTCTTTCAGGAGCTCTTCCTACTCCCCATTACTTTTCTCCAATAAATTTTCCTACTCTTAATCACCCCACAAAAAAGGGAGAATCGAAAGTATCAAACAGGCTGGTCCGATGGCAGTGGGTTATCAGAACTTATTAACATTAGTGTCACTAAAGTTGGTATACCACCCCCCCCCCACTGCTAAATTTGACTGGCTTTAAAAAAAAAAAAGTATCAAACAGACACTTCTCAGATAAGACAGAAATGGTAAATATCTGAAAAAAATATTCAAAAGCACTAGTCACTCAAGAATGCAAATTAAAACAATGCTGATATATTCCATCTCAAGAAAGCATGGTTCTTTTCTTTTCTTTTCTTTTCTTTTTTTTTTTTTTGGCAGTACCAGGGATCGAACTCGAGGCTGCAAACTTGCAAGGCAGGCGCTTAAGCCACTGAGCTAAATCCCCAGCCCAGCATGGTTATTTTCAAGAAATCAACCAATGACAAATACTGGGGAGCAAATGTAGGGTTGTTTTTTTTTTTAAATACACAATGCAGTACCAGTCCACATAAAGAATGATAATCTTCAGGTATTTCTAACTAAATGGATGCACCCAGAGTCTATACTCTTTCAGTGAAATAAACAGGACACTTGTTTCAGTATTACATTGTTTCCCTGGTGTAGAAACCAAGGTATAAATAAAAACAAAAATGTATAACACATATTGGGAAATGAGAAGAAAATGTTCAAACAAGAAAGGCAACAAGGGAAACAAACGAGAAGAGAAAAGGAAGCAAAGGACGAGGAAAAAAGAAGGGAAAAAATGGATACAAAGCCTCTACAATTAAGGAGGGAAAGAGGTTGAAGGGAGAAATGGGGAATGGGAAAAGCAAAACATAGCATGTACAAGTTCCCTGTGATCAATGTGATCATTTTGCATTTCTAAAACATACCAATAAAGACAAAAAAAGGGAAAAAGTTAAAAATAAATAAATAAAATACAATTTTCAAATTGTGAGACAAAGTATTGCAATGTTGCCCAGGCTGGTCTTGAACTCTTGATCCCTTATCTTCTGGCGTAACTGTTGGTTTTTTGCTTTTTGGGTTTTTTGGGGGGGGGTTTTGGTACTGGGGATTGAACTCAGGACCCCGCACTTGCAAGGCAGGCACTTATGCTGCTGAGCTAAACCCCCGGCAACTGTTGGACTTTTTTTAACCTGATCTGTAAGCTTTCTGTGCTCAACCCACCCCACTACTTCATAAGATACATTATTTAAATAAGTCACACAGAAGTGTAAATTATATACTTGCTCCCAAAAAATTTTCATTATCATAAAAACTTGTTCAAATTCATATTACACCTGTTTTGTATGCAAATTTAAATCAAAACAGTCAAATTTAAACCTCTTCCTTTAAATCAAAAACAGAGCCAGGCATAGTCATGCATACCTGTAATAATCCCAGCACCAGGGAGGGTGAGGCTGGAGTATGCCACAAATGAGGTCAGTATGAGTTACACAGTGAATTCAAGGCTGGCCTGAACCACACAGTAAGACCTAATCTCAAACAAAAACCAACCAATCAATCAGCCAATCAAAAACAAATGGGTTGGGATCAAAGCTCAAAGGTAGAACACTTGCTTTTAGCAAGATGAAGGCCTTACATTCCATCCCCAGCATGTCTTTAAAATAAAAAAAAATTAGAAGAAAAATGTTCAAAGCCGGGGCTGGGGATTCAGCTCAACGGCATAAGCGCCTGCCTTGCAAGCAGGCAGTCGTAAGTTTGATCCCCAGTACCGATAAAAAGGAAAAAGAAAAAGAAAAAAAACAAAAAAAACCAAAAACTTTGAAGATCGAGCAAAAAAAAAAAAGTTCAAAGCCAATAGATTACTTGTTGAACCATGTCTATCCTGCAAATAAATTCTACACATCTTCCAATAATTTTACATGGTCTTCTAAAGGTGCGAACCACAGCTCTTAGGAGGCTGAGGCAAGAGGATCCCTGTGAGTTCAAGGTCAACCTGGGCTACATAGTGAATTCAAAGCTAGCCTGAGCTATACGATAATCTTTTTTTTAAAAAAAAGTCACAAAATGCCAAAGAAACCATGGCCTACAAAAATAAAATGACTTGGGGCTAAGGATTTAGCTCAGTGGCATAAGCACCTGCCTTGCAAGCAGGCAGTCGTGAGTTCGATCCCCAGTACCGATAAAAAGACAAAAATAAATAAATAAATAAATAAAATGACTTTTTAAAAATAAGTAGAATAACCTCAATCAAATCGATCAAACATTAAATTTGTAATTTTGTGTGTGTGTGTGGTACTAGGAATTGAACTCACAACTTCACATTTGCCAAGCAAGCACTTATGCTGCTGAGCTAAACCCCCAGCCAAATTTCTAAAATTTTAAATGATCTTTACAAAACCATATACTAAGGGCTGAGGATTTTGCTCAGTAGCACAAACACCCGCCTGGCAAGCACAACATCATGAGTTAGATCCCTGGCATAAATAAATAAAAGAAAAAAAAAACACTAAATGCCGAAGAGAAACAACATACAACAGCAACTTTCATGAAATCAATTTGTTTATGCCATCGATTTTAAGCAATCCCTATAAGAATAATAGAAAATATGCCAGGCATGGTGGTACATGCCTGTAATCCCATCATTCAGGAGGCTGAGGCAGGATTGCTGTGAGTTCAAGGTCAGTCTGGGTTACACAGTGAGACCTTCTCTCCACATTAAATAGAAAATGTTAAGCCAGGGATGGTGGTTTGCCGGTAATCTCAGTGAGATTCTGCTTTACGGAAAAAAAATGTCAAGTAAACCTGTAAATTTAGGTACTACTTATTTCAATGAATTTAAGCTAACATTATATTAAGCCATGTTTAAATGCTTAATCAGCAATATAAACCAAGCTTAAAAAATTTTTTTTGTTTTTGTTTTTTTGATACAGGATCTACATAGCACAGGCTGGTCTTGAATTTGCAGATGATCTTTCTGTCTGCTTCCTGAGGGCAGGGATTAAAGGTATGTGCCACTGCACCTGGCAAATTATTTTTAAGTAACTAAAATATATCTATTTTTGACCAAGTCATGACAGTACAGTACAATATAAACACAGGCAAACCTAAATTCAAATTCCAAAGCTATGTATTTACAGACAATTTAACTTCTCTGAATCTCAATTTCCTCACCTAAGAAACAGGGACGTCAATTCAAAGACCTGTTTTTTGAGACAAGTTCTATATAGCCCCAGCTGGTCTTAACAGTGATCATCCTGCCTCAGCCTCCAGTGCTAGAATTACAATGCACTACCAGGATGCATTTCAAACACCTGTTCTTAAAAATGAACAATAATGTATAATCAATGACATTGACAGACATTCTACAAATGGCACTTACTCGCAGCAATAACTGGTATTAAAATAACACAATTCATGAATAAAACATAAGGATTTTACATCCTCTCAGCCAACAATGTACCTATATTACTTGACTCAACAAAATTATAAAATGTACTGTTAATAAATTTTTCATTCCTAGCAACTCGGAACCATTACTTAAAATTCTGATGGATGTGTACGCCTGTAAACTCAGTATTGGGAGGCTGAACAAGAAATTGAGTTGAGGCCAGCCTGGGCTACACAGTAAATTCAAGGTTAGCCTGGACTACGTAGCAAACTACCAAACAAAACAAACAAAAACAGACGAGCAGACAAAAGATCAGTTCCAAACACTGTCCTATGGAAAAGAGGTCTAAATGGTGCCCTTATTTCATCGTATTTCATCTATAACAATCACTGACATCACTCAAAACTCTAAAGGGGAGCCATACTCAAAATCCAATTAGCCAATTCTTATACATAGAAACAAACAATTGTATCAATTTTTCAGGAACCCTTTCACCTGTATGGAGGAACAGACATATTTCCCTTCTTTTGACATAAGTAATGGTCTCCTCAACACTACTCCGCACCTCAGTTTTCACATTTACCTACAAGCTATATTTTGTTTTGTTTCATTTTTGACCCAAGGTCTCCCATATAGTTCAGGCTGGCCTTGAACTCACAGCAATCCTCCTGCCTCAATCTCCGGAGCACTGGGAACACAGAGAGAAGAGGCTATACTTTTAACACACTCCATGACCACTTATAAGCTCCTACAACCAGAATTCAATACACATCAGCTATCTTTAAAAAGGTATTTGAATGCCCACCAAGGTCCTGAAATCAGCCAATACTTGAAGGGAACACAGCATATGAATTAAATTTTGGTAGAGATTCTCGTAAGATGACATGTTAAAATATTTCATTATTTGATCAGTCATTCAAAATATATTTACAAGGGCTCAGAAGTGCAGTGCCTGCCTAGTAAGCAAGAGGTCCTGAGTTTGATACCCAGTACCAAAATAAATAAATAAACAAACACTACCATCAGGGAAGATAAATCCTGAGGGGGGGGGATCAGAAAAATTTTATTAGTGAGTTAGATCCCCAGCACCAAAAAAAAAAAAAAAAAAAAAAAAAAGCACCACACATTATATGTATTTTTTTGTACACTTAGAGAAATATGTGGACACAAGTATTTCAATGAGTTGAAAATAATCTTATACAACTGTGCCTATTAAAACACCAATGAAATAAAATATTGGTGAAAATAAAGCTATCTGTTTATATTTACTCCAAGATTAAATTATTAGACACTCTCCTCAATTTTCTTTGCAACTTACTTTCCTGGAAGAAATTTCCTTCCAGATTTATAAATGTACTATTTTCTCTCTTACAAACTGCGCATGCACCTCTGAGCTGTTCCTCTGGCATAAGTCACCCTCCCCTTCCCTCCCCTGTCCTCCCCTCCTCTTCTCTTCTCTTCTCTCTGTCTCTGTCTGTCTGTCTGTCTGTCTGTCTCTCTCTCTCTCTCGCTCTCTCTTTGGGTACTAGGAATTGAACTCCGGACCTTGCACTTGCCAGGCTGACGCTGTACCGCTGAGCTATATCTCCAGCCCACAAAATAGTATACTTAAAAAAATAACCTGTTTTCCTTTTGTGTTTTCTTTTTCTGAAATACTGTGGCTCTTCAAAAGCAACAGTATTATATAGTAATATGCATTTCTAGAGCAACACAAGAATTTCTGATGATCTTCAGTTTAAGTACATAAACCATGCTGAAAAGTCACTTTACAGAAAGCAAAGAGACGGTATGAATTATCTGAGCAGTAGTTTACCACTAAGTATAAGAAAATAAGGCATTAGAAATCTATTAAGATTCAGGCACACACAACCACATTATAGAAGAAATGTTTTAAGCTGATGGCAACAACAGCTGCAATCTTTCATTAGGAATATATCTCAATTACGAATCCTGGAATACATTTCCTTATGTAAAGAATTAAAATTATTGTTACACTGTTTCAGTAGAGACGTTTATGACTATTTCTGCATCGTACCACAAAAATACAAAGTCATGCCTCCATTCCAAGTTTTGGCAAACGAACAAATGCAAAGTTCAGAGTTCACACACATGCTCTGTTAAAAGGATCATTACATACTATTTAGTTACCTACTAATCACATTCAGTAAGTCTAACAATTGTGACAATTATTAGTTTTCTCCACGTGTATTTAGAAACAAATATGATCACAGTACACTCAGTGGCACAAACAAAACATAATTATTGGACTCACTTAGAATCGTGAATTTCATAAACCACTACTAACAATATCAAGGTACCAACCACAGAAGAAAATAAAATAGCTTAATGTGTTTAATAATAAATGTCAATCTCTAAAGTAACAGTCATTTTCTGTATTAACCAATTAAACTTAATGGAGAAAATAACCTGACATTCTCGACTTTGGTATGAAAAATTACACTAATATTTGTTTAGTTCGCAAATAGTCCATCTTGGATATTTTAAATAAGTGTGGCCTGCAGTAGCATACAGTATCCAAACTCTGCAGGACTGAAAAGCGACAGGAGAAATTTTTTTTAAAAAATTCACCGCTACTATGTCACATTACCTTTCCAATCAGGACAAACTTACTTAATAATGATACATAATAATGTATTTATTTGGTAAAATGCCTTGTTCTTAATAGTTCTATTTTTCGAAAGTAAGGGTCAATTCAACTATGAGGAACATCATAATGAAGTTACACAGCATAACGAGTCACAGAGGCATTGTCTTAGGAGAAACATCTTGACCACTTGTCAACAGTGTTTTGAAATAAGCTATTCAAGTACCCCAGTATTTTCTTTCCTAGCTAAAAGTATTCAACACACCAAACAACTTGCCTTTGGTCAGTCAAAAAGCTTCAGATGGCAATACAGAGACGACGAGGAGGTTTGAAAGCAAAAAGATAATGATCTAACTTGGAATTAATTTCCTACCTCCGGTGAAAATTCCCTGATCCTTGCCTCCCACTACGACGCTATACCACTCTGCGTCCCCCCGTCCTCCGGGCACCCAACTATGGGGAGTAACTCAGCCTGTACCCCTCCTTGCATTCACATCTAAGGGCTTGCGTCTTCCCTTCCCTTCTCTACGGAAAGGACAGCAGAGACCTGGCAGGCAATAACCCAGAATCCCCTGAAAAGTGCGGGCCCTCGCGCAGCTCCCCAGATCCGGTTACCACCTTTCCCCTTCCCCCAACCCACTTCCCGGGTTTTCTCGGGCTCGGCCTGCGCCCTCCCCACCCGCCGCCTCCCTTCCTTCCCCAGGCGGCCGCCGCCTGGGCGCCCCCAGGAGCGTCGTCCCGCCCCGCAGCGCGCTCCCCGCCCGCCTGCTAGAACCCGAGAACCCGACCCGGACCCGGAGGGAGGCGACGGCAGGGAGGAGGGGAGGGGGGCGGCGGCCCCTCGCGGGCGCAGCGGCAACGCGGCCAAGGCCACTAGGGGTTGCCGGGGACGTTGGGGTCGCTGCTGGGGGGGCCCTCCCGCCCTGGGCGGAGGTGGGGGACGCCCGGGAGTTCATTTCTGACCTCCTCGCTCTTCAGCACCTCCTTGAACTCCCGCTTGATTCGCTGCACCGCGATGTTGGCCATGTCTCCGCCCGCAGCTGATTCGTACCCGCCTCCTCCGCCACCGCTACGACCACCGCCGCCGTCGCCACCTCTTCCTCCACCGCCTCCTCCCTCGGCGACTCAGACCCAAGCACAGGAAGGCTACCACTGCCGCCCCTGCCACCGCCGCCGCGCTCTCCGTATAGAATCACCTCCGCGCCCGGCCACCAAAATGGCGCCGGCGCCGCGCATGCGCAGGATCTGGTCCGGCCGGGCGGCGCAGCCGCTCCCGTTGTAGCCTCACACGCCTCGCCTCGAGCCCGCGCCGCCCCGCGCGTCTCCGCCGGAGCTTCGGCCGGGTGGCTCCGCCCTGCCGGCGTCTGGAGCGGCGAGGGTGCGGCTTCCACGCCAGCCGGCTCGGGCCTCCCGGGTCTGCCCCACGCCTCCGCCCCTCTTTATCCCGGTGTACTATGGTCGAGGCTTCCAGCGCAGCCTGACCCCTTGTAGCGGCCCACTCGGCCGAGGCCGTCCTGACTCAGCCCGGGCTGAGTGTAGCGTCGGGAGCCGCTTTCCGAGAACTCAGTCCGGCCCACTGTCGATCGGGACATGCCCAGAAAACCCACTGCGGTGGCTTTTGTTCTGGAACCATTGTAATGCCACTCTGATTCCACCATCTCAGGTGGTACAAACTATAAAGAGCCATTTACTGTTGGATCGCAGCTGGCGCGCTTGAGAAAGATGTTCCATGGAGAAGCTCGAGTGGGTTTGGAAACCTTATGTTGATCTTTGACCTTTTTTGATAATTAGGGTTGTGGAATTAAAACCTTGGTTTTCAAACTTTAGTGTGCATCAAAATCCCTGGAGAGCTTGTTAAAAAAAATAAAAATTGCTGGGCCCCATCCCTAGAGTGTGGTCTAAGAATTTGTATCTCTAATGAGCATCCAGCTGCTACTGCTGGTGGTAGTTCAAGAACCATACTAGTACTGTAGAATTAAAAAGGCATATGTACATTTTCAAAAGTTAAAAAAGAAGATATGGAATCTAGGGGGAGTAGAAAACACTTCTGTAAGCCTAGAACCTACAAAGGTATCTGGCACTAATAGCACTCAGTAAATATTGAACGAATAAACGAGTAAAAAGAATAAAGTTTTAAATGGAGAGGAAGTTTGAAAGGTAGTTTGAAAGTAGTTGCTAGGTTTTACAATAAGTAATATGGTTTTGATACCTAGAGGAATTTTTGAGTTTTTTTGTTTTTTTGTTTTTACGATAGGTTCTAGCTGTGTAGTTTGGGCTGCCCTTGAATTCACTGTAGCCCAGATTGATTAGCTTCGAACTCACAGCGAGCCTCCTGCTTCAGCCTCCCAAATGCTAGTGCACCTCTGACTGAATAAAACATTTTGGAATAAATAATAAAGGTATTATTTTAGAAGTTGTACAATTCCTTCATCAAACCAAACAGCAAAATATTATAACATATCACAGTGGGGGCCAGGGATTTAGCTCAGCAGCATAAGCACCTGCCTGGCAAGCGTGAGGTTGTGGGTTCGATTCCCAGTACCAAAAAAAAAAAAAAAAATCACAGTGGGTAATGGGACAGTGAGAATGACCAGAGTATGTGATGTGTATGTACAAATCTGCCTAAATGAAACCCATTAATCTGTAGAACCAATGTACACTAATAAAAGATGTGAAACCAAAATATCACAAATATATGATTTTAGCAAAACTAATTAGAACTGTGGCAACAAAAAGAGAAACAGCCGCTGGAGGCAAATCATTCAGTGAGACATGTAACAAAAGGGAATTTCTTGAACTGTTGTCTCAAGAACCAAGAGACAATTTCTTATTCTAGGCCTTTCCCCTACTAGACCTTTTGGCCAGCTTTGGTCTCTCCATCTGTGATGTAAGGAAGTTGGATTCGATCATCACTTTCAAGTTTTAAGAGTTTTCTAAAGCATCATCCCAAAACATTGCCTTAATCGGATTGATGTAAACTATAAAACGCTTCTAGCAGAGCCCCCTAGTGGTCGTAAGGGGAGGGTCAACCTATAGGTCAGGTTATAATGATTACTGTGTTGCCGGAATGCAAATCAAGCAATGCTTTTTTTTTTTTTTTTTGTCTTTTTCTTTTTTATCGGTACCGGGGATCAACTCACGACCGCCTGCTTGCAAGGCAGGCGCTTATGCCGCTGAGCTAAATCCCCAGCCCCCAAGCAATGCTTTTTGTAGCGTTTGTGCCAGTTCCTTTAAAACGAATTGTTTTGTGGTGTGCAAAAACTCGTGGCTACATTTGTCACTCTCAGTTAGTCCCCAGTCCTAATCGTGGAACTTCATAAAGAAACATGCAACATTCAATTCACTAGGGTACCAGCTAGAAGGGTCTGGTAATTATCTAACTCTTAGGTTAGATAAGTTTTTTCCTCCAGTACAGGGGATTGAACTCAAGGCCTGCTGCTAAATCACACTCCTACCTCTCTGGGTTTGGTAATTTTTAGATGCGCATAATCATTAACTCTGAATGTCACTTCTAAGAATTCATTCATTCTGTAATCCAGAGAATTAGACAACTGGGTATGAAATGATATGAGACAATCTTTAAGATATATTTTTCCTTTTTCTTTTCTGTACCATTCACTATTGAATTTATAGTGCTGAGCTATATCCCAGCCCTTTTTATTACTTAATTTCATTTAAGTAGTTATTGTAGTGCTAGGGATTGAACCCTGGGGCCTCACTGAGCTATATCCCCAGACCCTGGGGTGGGGGTGAAGGGGGCAGCTGCTAAATTGCATTTTGTGGGACCCAAATTTGCAGTCCTCCCACTTCAGCTTCCAGCGTGCCAGGATTACAAGCATGTACCCTGTCCAGCACTTTTTATTTACTGATTTTATTTTAATGTTTATAATGCTGAGGATTGAACCAGGGTCATGTACACGCTAGGCAAGGGCCTTACTATGGAGCTAAATCCTCAACCCTATTTATTTAGAGAAAGGGTCTCCCTATATTACCCAGAATAGCCCTGAATAGTGATCCCTGCCTCAGCCTGAAGAGTAACTGGGATTATAGGCACAAACCACCACGTCCAGTGTCAAAATACATTTATTTGGTCCATAATCCTAACATACTGGGAAACTGAGCAGGAGGACCACAAACTCAAACCCAACCTAGGCATTTTAAGCGATTTAGAGAGTACCTACCTCAGAAAATAAAAAGGGCTGAGGATGTACCTTACTACAAAGTCCCTGGGTTCAATCCCCAACACCAAAAAACAAACAAACAAAAACACAAAGATACACTTGTTTATTTTTTCGTTGTTTTTTGAGTCAGGGTCTGGCTATGTGATTTAATCGGGCTCAAACTCATGATCCTCCTGTCTCACCTCTCAAATATTAGGATAACAGGGATGTCCCTTGAAACCCAGCTTTAAAATATATTTTAAATGAAAACGCACCATGCTAAATGCAATGTGGTAACCTGGACTGGATACTAGAAGCAAAAGGACATAAAAAGTGAAATATCAATGCTGTAATTTAGTTAATAGTATTTTGTAATATTAACTCCTGAATTCTGATGTAGCACCATGGTTACAGAAGATGTTAATATTAGTGAAAGCTAAGAAAAGAGTATGTGAAGATCTCTGTGCTACCTTTTCATTCCTAAATCTAAAGTTATCCCAAAAGAAGTAAAGCTTATGTTTTGTTTTGTTAACTTGTGATTGGAACCAGGGACTTTGTGCTAAGCTATGTCTCTAGCTGTTTTTAAAAATGTTTTATTTTAGGGGCTGGGGATTTAGCTCAGTGGCATAAGCACCTGCCTTGCAAGCAGGTAGTGGTGAGTTCAATCCCTGGTACCGGTAAAAAGGAAAAAGACAAAAAAAAAAAAAATGTTTTATTTTGAGACAGGGTCTCACAAAGTGGCTAAATTGCCTGGGCCTGCGCTCTAATTTGCCATCCTCCTGCCTCAGTCTTCTGGAGTGCTAGGATTTCAGAATGTGACAGCACACTTAGAAAAAAGTTCACAGTTTTAAAAAGCAGTATGAAGGGCTGGGGATTTAGCTCAGTGGTATAAGAGCCTGCCTGGCAAGCGCAAGGTCATAAGTTTGATCCCTGGCACCAAAAAAAGAAAAGAAAAGAAAAGAAAACCCACTGTGAAAAGCAGTGGCAAACGCCTGCAATCCCACTAAGATGGCAAAAAGATCCCAAATTCAAGGCCATCCAGGGCTATTCAGCAGGACCCTATCTCAAAATAAAAATTGTAAAAGGGCTTAAGGAGTGGACCTGATGGTGCAGGCCTATAATCCCAGCTCTCAAAACAGCTGATGCAGGAGGATTACAAATTCAAGACCAGCCTGGGAAATAGCAATTTAACAAAACCTCTCAAAAGTAAAAGTAGGCTGAGAATGTAGACCAGTTGAAGGACCTGGGTTCAATCTCCTCTACTGAAAAATACTACTAATAGTAAACAACTCCTGGTATGGTGATATATATACACCAGCACTTCAGAGGCTGAGGCAAGAGGATTGCTGCAAATTTGAGGCCAGCCTGGGCTACAGAGTGAGTTCAAAGCCAGCCTGAACTGCATAGTGAACCCTGTCTCAGAAAGAAAATACTGTCAGGGATTTAGCTCCGTGGCACAAGTACTTGCCTGGCAAGTGTGAGGTCATGAGTTCAATCCCTGGTACCAAAAAAAAAAAAAAAAAAAAGACAAAATAATAATAATAAGCCATCACAAATTTTTAAAAAATTTTTTAAATTGAGGTTTAAGCCAAAAAAGTCACAAACTTTCAGAACATATAAACAGCAGTATATGAATGTTGCAAAATTGCTTTTACATTGAATGGAGAAGAGTTGTATATTGTGGTAACGAGGATGGACCTTGATTTTCACACCCAGTTATGTCCTGACCCCTGATTGGTTTTGTGTACAGTGCTCAGGAGCTGCAGAATCACCCAGAATCCTGTGTTCTGTGTGTCTCCTAGGTCTTCATGACTTTAACACTTCCTGCCAGGCTTTTGACTGTTTTGCCCCAGTCCTAATCTCTCACCTCAAGGAGAATGAGGCAAGCAGATCATAATCTTTAGGTCAGTTTGGGCAATTGAGCAAGACCCTGTTTCAAAATAAGAAATAAAAAGGGCTGGGGAGGCACACTTGTGCTTTGTTATCCCATATTATAATAATCTAACGTGAAATGCTTGAATCTCCCTTTCTGTAGATCCTGCTGGTTACTATTACTGATGTTCACATTTAAATGTGATTTTCTTCTAAACATAAAGGATTTTTTATAGCCCTTTCCTGACCTCAGATTTCTCTCCACTGCCTGTTTTACCCAAACCTCTATTTAACTCTTTTTGAAATATACTTTCCAACTCTGACTTCATTTGGCTTCTTCATTTGTTTCTCATCTCTCCCTCCCCTGCCCCTCCCAACCAGAATGAAAACCTCTACCAGCAAGGGTAGAAAGCTGAAAGTCTGCACTTAGCTCCAGGCCAGGGGCACCACAGTATTGATTGTAATGCACTCTATATTTTTCCAAATGTAGAAAATAGATCAGAACCACACCACCATGACTTTCAAAAATAACTGCAGCATAGAGTGGAAAGTTAATTTCCATATCATAGAATATCCTTCCTTAAGTCACTGAGGTCTCTGCCAGTCATGGGTATTGTGGTCAGGGTTTACAAGGGAAAAGTTTAAATACAGGACACTTAATTTATAGGATTATTTTATAATAGTCACCCAAAGAATCAAATGCAAAAGAGTACGGGAGATCTGTCCACACATTGGAGACCCAAAGAACCCAGCTGAGGGCCTAGATCCCACAGCAATGCCCTGAATGAGTCCAGCTGAAGACACAGAGAGCATCACGGTCCAGCAGACAGCCGAGGGCCCATGATAACGTCCCTGTAAGTCTGTATCAATGATCTGCACTGAGGAGGCCCAAAGGTCAGTAGTAGAAGCTAGAAAGTCTAAACTGGTGGGATTAAAGGTCCGTGCCAGCAGGCTGAGGGATCCAGAGCCAGGAAGCCATGAAGAAGGAAGGACCAGAGCTCCTCTGAAGAGAGCTGCAGCCATCCTCAGACAGTAAAGACCCGTGTTCCTCTAAGGATGAGAACTGCTGAGTTCTTATCGGGAAAGCCAGTGTGACAAGCTTCTCCAGGAGAATCAACAGCTCACCGGGTCCCCCAGCAGTTTGCTTTTTGTGCTGTTAACAACACTGTTCTTTTGGGCCTTCCACACTCAGCACCACACTGACCCAGTTCAGCTGAGTGTTACAAGTTGACAATTAGTTAACCTATCACACTTGGGTTCTTAAGTGGAGCCTTTTAAAATTTTATTTATTTATTTATTTATTTGGTACCAGGGATTGAACTCAAAACAACCTTGCACTTGCTAGGCAGGTGCTTATACCGCTGGGCTAAATCCCTGCCCTTATGCAGAGCCTTTTTAGTAAGGAATGTCGTAATTCCTCTGTCCAAGGGCTAAGCAGCAACAAGTGGAGGTCTACACTGCACTCTCAAACACCTTTACCAGCTGGGTGTGTTGACGTACTCCTGTAAACCCAGCACTTGGGAGGCTGAGGCAGGCGGATGGTTGCAAGTTCAAGACCAGCCTGGGCCACAAAGTGAGCCCAAGGCCAGCCTGAGCCACATAGGGAGATCCTGTCTCAAAAAAAAAAAAAAAAAAAAAAAAAAAAAAAAAATTACCTTTCCAGCAGGCTGCCACGTGCCCAGTTGCCACTGCTGAGCTGGTTAATTCCTTTTATTCCTCTAACACCAAGTCCTTTACTTCAGAGCCTAGAAGCGCCAGGAAGCCACTTTTCAAAATTCTCCTCCGAGGGCCACCTCCAAAGCCATGAAGTGGCAGCAGACTTTCCTGTTAACTAAAGGTCACAACTTGCTTCCACCAATTGGGCCCCACAATTATGTCAATCATTCACAGGTTTTTCCTTAATCATATTTGTGTCATGAAATTGAGCTCATTGTTTGCTTTTCCAAATCTACTCTCCAACTTTTCCGCTCTGCTCGGTGCCTAAGATGCTAGACGCACGCTTTATGCTGTAGTCTCTCCATCCATAGGGCGCTGTCCTTAAATTCCACAGCTAGGTGAGTGTAGCAGATGGGAGCTCTGGCAGGAGACAAGGCTAAGACTGATAATGTGACAAATGTGACAAACGCTACAATTCCTGCCCCAAACTTCCTCCATTTTGCCACAACTATAGTGCTTTTAACATTCCATTGTTCTCTCACTCTCTCTCTGTCTCTGTCTCTGTCTCTGTCTCTCTCTTTTACAAAAGTCTCGATGTGGTTCAGGTTGGCCTCAAACTCACAGTGATCCTCCTGCCTCAGCCTCCCAAGTGCTGGATTACAGGTGCATACCAGCACCCCGGGGGTTACACTCCGTTATCTTACTCCCCTTACCTTGTCAAGCCTTGTCGAGGGTTTCTTGCTGTTGCTATAGCTTTTGTCATCTTCCTTTAATTTTGTAAGGATTTTCTTTATCAAACTCTTCTCATTAACTGTTTCCTGCTACCATAGAATAAAATTACAACAATGTAGTATAATGCTCTTATTTAGCTTTATTATCAGTTCTACAATTGATTAGCATGTCTTCCATAAAATAAAATGAGCATTACAATGACCTGAGCTGAGGAGATTGGTTTTATTGATAAAAAGAGGTTAAAAAAAAAAGATAAAAAAAGAAGGCTGAAACAAAAGACAAAAAGCAATTGTTCACTTCAAAATTACTTTTTTTTTTTGGTCTTTTTCCTTTTTATCGGTACCGGAGATCGAACTCACAACTGCCTGCTTGCAAGGCAGGCGCTTATGCCGCTGAGCTAAATCCCCAGCCCCGTTGAATCTTCTACTATAGCATACTTTAGAAAAATGTGTACATGTCTTAAGAATTATTTAATGAGGGGTTCAAAAAAGTAGAAGATTCAACTGGGTAGGTATTTCTCCTGTAATATCACAACTTCTAAAAAATCAGTGATAAATAAATAAGGTTAAAAAGTATTTTCCAAGATATGTGCTCACATGAATGATCTTGAACTGTACAAAAGCTTCTGTAAACCAGTGATGTATCCACACATCCATCAAACTTAAAATGGGAGCAGAAGAAATCTTTTCTACATTCTCCAATGTGCTTAATATTAAAATTGAGACTAGTACAGGCCACACTTCAAGTGGTCAGTCAGTTGCTATTGCTTTCTACGTACATCTTGCTTTAAAGAATAATTTAATGTTCCATTTTCTTTTTTCTTTTCTTTTTTTTTTTTTTTTTTTTTTTGGTCTGAAAAAATAATCCATTTAATTGAAAAAACCTGGGGATACTACTCTACTCCCCTAGATGAGGGGGCTAAGGAGATGACCCCCTACATCATTTCATAGCCACTTCGGATACTCTTCACAAGGCAGCAGGCAAAGATGATTCCCAGGACCTCAACAAAAGCAATGCCCAGGGCTGCTGCAGCCACCAACAACACATTTCTTCCCAGCCAGTTCCCAATCTTCTCCACACAGCCCTCAGTATTGATAAAATTAAGCTTGAAGTCAGTGCCACAGCCCGTGGTGACGTTGATACAGCAGGAGTCAGGAACTTGGTCCTGGCCCTTGCCAGAGATGTTCTCCCAATCTGTGTAGTTAGCAGCCCCACAGCAATGAAATTTTGTCTGCAACTTGTCTAGAAATGCAGCTGTACCATTGTTTTGGGGGTAACTCTGCATCTGCTGTCAGAAGTCCTTATTAAACTCTGCTCTCACCTTGTCTCTAAAAACATAGCCGTGATGGCTATGGCCAACTCCACTAGCATGATAAGAGTCAGAAAAATGGCAAAAGTGATCATGAGACAGTAGTTGTCCTTGCAGGCTCCACAGCAGCCTATGAAAGCAACCAGGAAGAGGAAGGCCCCCACTGCAATGATGATCACAGGCAACAGGCTGTCAGGAGTAGCCCCCTGGCTCATGGTTCCACTCAGGATAGGTCTGACCACTATCCCCACAGCAATCAATCCCACTGCACAGGCGCAGAACACCAGCAAAAGAATGTAGAGCAGGAACTTGACACATTTCATTCCTCCTTCCACCGCCATGGTTGCTGGGCCCGGACTCCCCGAGGCTGTGCAATCCTCTCCCGCCGAAGCTCTGGGTGCTCTGGCCTAATGTTCCATTTTCATGAACAATTTTTTCCTGAAATATATCCTTTAGAAGAACAAAAGTTAGATTCATGACTTTTTTGCAGCTAGTGGTATGCTAACATGGTCCATATTACTCAGTGTGATGTGGAGTCTAAGCTTCTGAGCTTGAATATGAAAAAATGATTGAAGCCTAAATCTAGCTTTTGTTTCACTTGTGTTATGAGGGTTATATTCAAAGCAGTTCATTTGATTTCTTCAATAAACTCAGTTGCTAATTTATATTCACATTTATTCACTTTTTCATGAATTATATTTAGGGCAATGGGCTTTTTAATGATGTTATAGTAGAAGCCAGGCATGGTGGTGCACACCTGTAATAGCACTGAGGAGGCTGAGGCAGGAGGATCATTTACCAACAACATGGATTACAGAATAAGCTCAAGGCCAACCTTAACTGCATAGTGAGATCCTGTCTCAAAAAGACAAAAAAAAAAAAAAAAAGTCATAATAATCTGGTACCTAGATTTTAGAGACCAGTTTCAAAAAGGCCAGCTGTGATCATGCTGTACTAAGCAGTCAATTTGAGAATTTCTCACTGTCAGTTAACACCCCTTCAATCCAGAGATATCAGAGATGACTTCATAGTTTTAGATTTTTTTTTTTTTTTTTTTTTTTTTTTTTGTACTGGGGATCAAACTCATGACCTTGCACTTGCCAGGCAGGTGCTCATGCCGCTGAGCTAAATCCTTAGCCCCTGATGACTTCCTGCTTTGTCTTTTCCTGCCTCTTGTCTTGGACTCACTATCCTGGAGACAAAATATTAAAGCAACATTTAAAGATCTTCACTCAAGGGCTGGGGATTTAGCTCAGCGGCATAAGTGCCTGCCTTGGAAGCAGGCGGTTGTGAGTTTGATCCCAGGTACCGATAAAAAGAAAAAAAAAAAGTGTAAAAAAAAAAAGATCTTGACTCGTCAGTTCATTTTGTGGGGATAACTCTGACATAAAGGAAGCTGGGACTGTTTTCTGGTGTAGTGTAGGCCCTTTTGCCCCTGCATTTTCTGTGAGGACTAGGAAGTTCTACAAATGCATCCACTTGCTCTGTGCCATGATTGTGGTGAGTAGCATGACTGAGGATTCCTGAAGATTTAGTTTCTACAAGAAGAGCAGACATTATCATTCTTGGGTTTTGGCCAGTAGTTCTAGAAGAAACAATTGTTTGGGGTGTATTCTACTGACTCCTTGAAGGGAATCGTCTAGGATCTCGGTGCTGGCCACAACTTGAGAAAGACAAGCTAAGTCTCCCTCCTGTCTTAACCGGCAATCTAACTTGAGCTCTCGCTCACTTTGTGGCTGAGTTCCTCCTCTTGTTGAGAGTCATCTTCATTTCACTCTCCCTCACATATTCCCTCATCACTTTGACATTCTTTGTCATCTTCATCGACTTCATCCTCCTCACCCTTTGGGCTCTCTCCCATTTCTTCATCGCTCTCTAAGGACGGTCTCTAAAACTTTGCTTTGGGTGACATTCATGACAAAACCCATCTCCTTCAGGCACAGTCTTGAGTTTTGATCAAACACAGTAGGCCTGATGACCCCCATCTCGGTCATCCATAAGTACCATATTTTCAGCATGCCCCTTCTTGTAGAATATCTTGAAGTGAGCATTCAGTGTAGACTTAGACCAAATCACACCCTGCTCCAAGATGGCTAAGTGTAGGAAGACTTGGCATAGGCTAGCAGAAGAAAGGAGTGACTCTCTCCTTCCATCCAGGACCGTTTATAAGAATGCCCATTGTCACTGGCATAAAGTGGAGCTTTGAGAAGACACCACTCAATGCCCTGTTCTGTCTTTGCCATTGCCAGGTAATAAACCACATTTCTCACTGATTGTGAAGTATTTGCACTGTTTGAGACAGTATTAGAGTTTCTGTTTTTATCCTCAAAAGTTTGTCTTTCACAATCCCCCTTGCTGGTTCACAATTTCCTCTTCTATATTTTCATTCCCAGTGGTTTTTTTTTGTTTTGTTTTGTTTTTTGTTTTTGTGATACCGGGGATTGAACTCACAACCTCACACTTGCCAGGTAGGCACTTACACCACTGAGCTAAATCCCCAGCCCTTCACAGTGTTTTCTTTGATAGGGATTGTTTTTGTTTTGTTTTGTTCATTTGGTCTTTTGAGACATGGTCTGGCTTTATAGTTCAGACTGGCCTTGAACTCACCATGTGGTCCAGGCTGGCCTCAAACTCACATCAGTCCTCTTGCCTTAGATTCCCAAACCCTGAGATTACAGGTGTGCACCACCACCTCCAGCTCATTCACAGTTTTTTTTGTTGTTGTTTTTAAATTTTTTTACCAGTACCAGGGATCGAACTCAGGACCACCTGCTTGTAAGGCAGGTGCTTATGCTGCTGAGCTAAATCCCCAGCCCTATAATGCCCACTTTCTAAGACTGATTTCCATATACGTCTGCCTGTAACCTTGAGTGCTTCCAATGTTCCTTAATAGATTCTGTCTTCAATATCCAAAAGGAAATCTCTCAGCCTCAGGTAAAGCTGCCTTTCTGCTGACATCTGAAATGGATCATATGCCCTGGAGTTTCTTTCCTGAGTACATGCAGGTTTGCTATTGGTTTGAAGTTTATATGAAAAATGAAATTTTTCTTGAGGAAAATTTCTAGCTCTGCACATATTCTGCTTTTCTCTTGCATTAAGATTTTTTTAAGGCACTTTCTCTATATCCTCTAGGATTAAGAGCTTCAACAACCTGGCCTAGCTGTTCAAAAGAGCTGTAAAAGCAAAAAAAAAAAAAAATCTGTAAAAGCGCTACTGATTTAGCTTAGGCACTGTTTTTGGCAGCTGTATGTAGCTGTCACACAGACCTTGGTCCTCTTTGGAGGTAGATTCAGACATCAAAGACTCTTCAGTTTTAATAGATATCTGAGAATATTTATTTATTTATTCATTGTCTTCTTGGGAGAGGGTCTTGCTCTGCAGTCCAGGCTGGTCTTCAACTCACTTTGTAGCCCAGGCTCAAACTTGCAGCAATCCTCCTGCCTCAGCTTCCTGAGTGCTGGGATTACAGGCATGTGCCACTATACTCAGAAATACCTGAGGATCTTGAGGCTATTATTCTGAAATGATGAATGTCTAGGCAACAGCAGGTCTTCAGTAAGACCAGAATAGTCCTCTTCAATAAACAATCCAGGAATAGAAGGGAAAATCCAGTAGCGCCTAGACATTCAGTCACAGACCAAGAGAAAGACATTGGCACGTGCTATGGCAGGCTGAATCTTTTTTCCTAAGAGTGCTTTCTCTTTTCACTGCTGTTCTTGTTTGAAAGCTTCTTCCTCATCAGCAGTAAGAGGCTCTTTTATTATATGATTGATCTTCACCTTCCTGTCAGTTCTTTAAACCCTTCTTGTCTTCTTTTGCTCCTTTTATGTGATTCTAGGTCATCTTCATCCTTTTTTATTTATTTATTCATTTTTTTTGTCCTAGGGATCATCATCTTCATCTTTTTTTTTTTCCTGAGACAGGATCTGGCTGTGCGGTTCAGGCTGGCCTTACACTCGCTTATGTAGCCCAGGCTGGCCTCGAACTTATGGTGATCCTCCTGCGTCAGCCTCCCGAGTGCTGGGATTATAGGTTTATGCCACCACACCTGGCAAATTCTTGATCAAGTTCTTTTTGCTCTGTTTCGTTGCTCTTACTGATGGTGCCAAAACCTTCCCTTTCTTCCTTACCTATAGGTACATCTGCAACTGAATTTCTTTGTTTATTCTTCTTTAGTTTTTCTCATTTCTCCTGCATTTTTTATTCTTGTTCCTTAAGTTTTCCTTCCTTCATTTGATGAATTCTAGGAACTAGGTCTTCTCTCACTTTTCGGGGTTCTGCTTTTAGCCCCTGGAACTCCCACTTTGCCTGCCTTAGTATATCAGGGTACTCTTCAGTGAAACCCCTGGTAGAAACTCGGGTTAGTAGCCTCCTGCGGGGAGCACCAAGTGTCTTATTTTCCCTCCTGGTGTCAAGTCATACATTGAAGTGCGTGACAGTTTCTTCAGTAGACTGGGAATGCTCAAACGAAGCTCAATTCAGCCATCATCTGTAACACCAAATCCTCCTTGTTTCTGATATCTGTATGTTGCCTTTACTGAGATGTGCAGTCTGAGAATTCACAAAGAATGAGCTGTCAATTTACAAGCTTTGTAAACTGTGGCCCTAGAGCAACTGTGGCCATGCAGCTGTCAGTGATGCAACTGCGGCAGTGCAGGTGTTGTGGGGTCTGTCTGCATCTTCATCCAAAGCCTCTTTGGGGTCAGCATCAGTTATTTGCTCTTTGGGTATTTCTCTTTCTCCTTCTCCTTCTTCTTCTCCTCCTCCTCCTCTTCTTCTTCCTTCTCCTCTTTTTATTTTTTTTTTTTTGGTACCAGGGATTGAACTCATGACCTCGAGTTTGTATGTTGCTGAGCTAGACCCCCGGTGTCCCCCCGCCCCCCTCTGCTGTCACCTGGAAGATTGCAGTCAGGAAGACAAAAAAAAAGCACAATTCACGCAGTGGGCCTTTGTGGTCATTTTCCTGCAGGAGCTTCCTCTAGCAATTCTAGGGTTACACCCTCAGGAAACTCATCTTAAATATTAAAATTCCCCGGATGCACTGAGGAACTACAAAACCAACAGAGCACCAGCAAAGATTTTAGGAAGTGGTCTAGTTTTAACTGGAGTTGGTTCTGGAAATTCCTTGGAATCATCACATTCGATATCTTCTGAGTTTATTCCGCTGTTTTAAGAATTTCATATAGGACTGGGAATTTAGCTCAGTGACATAAATGCCTGCCTGGCAAGCATGAGATCATGAGTTTAATCCCTGGTACAAAAAAAAAAAAAAAATGCGGTTAGAGTTTTGGGATGGGGATTCAGCTCTTCACATAATTTCACTGTTCTTCACATAATTTCTCTTTTGTTTCCTCTATTTTGAATGTTTTTTCTTTAGTTTCTCTTCAGTAATTTGCTTCCTTTCTTCCTTCTTTTTCTCATTGTCTTTCTTTCTTTCTTTCTTTCTTTCTTTTTTTTTTTGGCTTCTAGGGTATCTGCTTTTTCTCTTTTTAATTTAGCTTTTTCAAAAGTCAGTATCTTTATTTCTTCTTGTTCTAAGTTTGTCTATTTCTTTAGCAGCTTTGTTCCTGTAACTCGCAATAGTCTGTTTGATAGCAATCGTATCTTCTGGACTAACAGATATTTGCTTGGGAAGTTTGCCTGTTCATCTGTTAGAAGGAATAAAGATAAATATAGCTAGATTGTAAGGGAGGAATAGAAAAATCTTGTTCTGTTGTTTTATGTTGAGGGAGATAATGCCTTAATTTTAATGATTCTACTTCATGATTCACAATGTTGCTTTAGAAAAAGCTTTAGTTTTTCACAAGAAAATAGGTGTTTTCTCTAACTGATTGCCCTTCTAGGCCTATTCCTGGAAGAATTTTTAAAAATCACACCACAATGATACTTGCACATCCATGTTTATAGCAGCGCAATTTGTAATAGTTAAATCTTAAAAGCAATCCAAGGGAGCTAGGGATATAGCTCAGTAGCACAAGCACTTGCCTGGCAGGTGCAAGGTCCTGAGTTCAAGTCCCAGTACCAAAAAAAAAAAAAAAACGTAACCCAAATGCCTATCAAACAAAGAATGAGTAAAAATGATGTAAGGCTTTTTAATACAATGGAGTGCTACTCTGCCATAAATAAGGATAGACGAGATATTTCTAAGTAAATGGATGTAATTTGAGATCATATACTAAAGTGAAATAAGTTGGACTCACGTGTAAACATCACATTTTTCCTCTGGTGTGAGAAATTGAAAGAGCAAATAAGGACCAAAATGTACAACACATGCTGTGAAATGGGAAGAAATTGTTCAGAAGGAAAGAGGAACTAGAATGAAGGGAGAAGGAAAGGAAGGAAGCAACAAGGTTTTTAAAAGTTTTTTAAAGGATAAAATGGAAACAAAACTTTGAAGCAGGGAGAGAAGAGAAGTTGAAGGGAGAAGGGGAAAAAGAACCAAAATGTATCCTATACCCTACGATGAACTATGTATATCTAAAATGTATCAATAAACTTGATTTCAAAAAACTCTTCTTCCTCCACAGATCAGAAAATAGAGGAATGGCTTTGGGTGTCTTAAACCAAAGGCTGGGACAAGAATTCTGCTCCGTGGCATACTTTTCATTAAGTTAAATGGGTCTGACAGGGGGGTACATGCCTGTGATCCCAGCACTCAGGATGCTGAGGCAGGAGGATTGCTGTGAGTTTGAGCCATCCTGTGCTACAAAGTGGGTTGAAGACCAGCCTGAACTGCATAGCAAGACACTGCCTCAAAAAAAAAAAAAAAAAATGATGCAATAACTGACTGCTGGATGGCCAGACTGTCTGAGCACAATAACTCCCACAGTCACGCTAACCAAGAAAGCTGCAAAACCAACTTTAGCACTGAAACAAGAAGTCCTTACTCTCCTTTGGCATAGTGATACTTGAAACCAAAGGTTATTTGTGGTTAATGGGCAAAGAGTTTGGCATGTATCAGGCCATGCTCTTGGACACTCTTGAGGTTATTGTAAAAACTTGCATTTCCCTGAACCCTACCTCTCTGATGCCTTCCAGCCCAGAAGTTGGCCACTCTTGTGAATCAGTGGTTCCCCAGACCTAGCAATGAGGCAGGACATCAGTGACCTGCCCCTCCTGGACCCTGAAGAGGTGTGGTTCACTGATGAAAGTAGCTTCATTCCTCTGAGAAGGACATCTAAAGGGAGATTAGGCAGTCCTCAGTTCACAGTAGATCACTGAGGCCAGCTTCCCCCAGCTCTGCCCCTCAAAAGGCAGAGCTAATAGCTCTTACTTGGGTATTAGGTATCGATATTAGGAAAAGGCAAGAGGCTATATACCTATACCGACTCCAAATATGCCTTTCTGGTACTACCTGGAAAGAAGGGGCTTGCTGGCTAATAAGCAATCATATATAAAATACAAAGAGGAAATTCTATAAATTAATGAAAAGGTTATTCTTGGGAACTTTAGAAGCCCTGAGGCTCCTCTTCAGAAAGCAAGAGTCCAGTACTCCTGGTACAGATAAAGTAAATAGTCACTCAGTAGTGACTAACTCACATCTTAAATGGACACCATTATTGAGGCTCCCATTTTTAATTAGATCCATTATGTGAATAATTTTGTCAAGACTCTCAGATGCACAGTGATTTATCTAACCTCCATCTTTACCATACTTTGAACCAGACATGGTGCCACACACCAGTAATCCTAGCACTCAGGAGGCTGAGGCAGGAGGATTGCTGTGAGTTTGAGGCCAGCCGGGGCTCCCAAGTGAGTTCTAGGTGAAGCTGAACTACAAAGTGAGTCCCTTTCTCAAAAACCAACCAAATAAGCCATACTTTTTCCTCCACCAGAAGCACAAAAATTTGACCTGTTCTACATCCACAACATGATAGAAAATTCTCTTTCTCTCTCTCTTTCTCTCTCTTTCGGCCTTTTCAAGACAGAGTCTTGCAGTGCAGGCTGGCCTTGAGCTCACTTTGTAGCCCAGGCTGATCTCAAACTTGCAACGATCCTCCTGCCTCAGCCTCCCGAGTGCTGGGATTACAGAAGTGCACCACCACATTTGGCTGTAAATTTACTTTCTTTCTCCCACGGAAAGACAGTTCGATAATCGCTAACCCTTTTCTCGTTGTCCTCTCATAGGATTTTTTCCTTCAGTGCAACCCATGAGCCATAACACCCCAGTGCAGTTGGAGAGTACACACAGCTCCTTCCAGCCAGAAAAAGCTACAGAAGACAGAGATCTCCACTCTCTTAGCACCCCAGAAAGAATAATGGGGATACGTATCTCTCACTGAGTGAGGAGATTAGGGCCTGACAAAGCTGGCTGTGGAAGTAGGTGTGAATGTTAATTACAAAATTCCAGGACACATGTGGGAGCCTTGGCCAGAGGTGTGCATGATATGGATGTGCAGAGATAAGGGATTTTGGAGGTACATGCCCCAAACCTCCGGAAAGCATGGTTAAAGATTAAAAGATAGCCTCCAGGGCCACGAATCCAGGTAGGATCAAACACACAGCCTTAAGGAATGAATGCTCTGGCCCTGTCCTCCTCATACTTGGATTTATCGTTTAGGTTGGCCCTTAGGTCAGTCATATAACATGCAATTGGCCTGAAAGTCAGCCATGGTCTAACGTCAGTCACAGCCCTAAGGTCAGGGTCAGTCCCTATATGAATTCCTGCACAGATGCCATCCCTCCTTTGTCCTTTACCCTTGCTTCCTGGCTCTATCAATAACTAGCCCCAACTGTGTCATCTGTGCCATAGTGCCAAAGAGTGAGGTTGGACTTCACATGCTGCAGTAGGAAAGTCTCAGAGATAACGTCTCACAGTGAGGAAGCAAGCCGAAGAGTATGTCTCTTATGTGAAGGATGAAAGTGCCAGTATGCTGCATGTCTCTATACTCATTTTGTTTTGGTGGGAAACATAGAGAACTAAAAGGAGTTGTTGCCTAAAGGAACAAAGCTGATAGGGATGATGTGAAACAGGGTTCTACTGTTCTTTTCGTTGCATGTGTGTCTTGTGTGGATTTTTTCACCATATTCATTTTTTTGCCTTTATGAATATTTTTCAGTGTCTGGGCAAGGATATTATAGGTCACTGTATTGGCATTTCCTTTTTTGTATTTTTGTATACTTACTGGAAATATTCACCAGGGAACAGCATCTAAGAAATAAAAGGATAATGGGTAGAATAAATAAATAGCCACAGAGGCTTCTGATTGGGGCTGTCCTTATCAGATGCACTCACGTTGAGGAGTCTCAGTTAATGGCAGCCCCTCCTGACCATGGCTTGGACATTGACTCTGAGTAATCTTTCATCCTTTGTGCCATGCTTGGCTGTGAACTGTGATACTCCTAGACACACGTGGACTTCTCATGAGAAGCAGGTTCTAGATAGGATGACCTCCACCCCACGTCAGCCTGTGTTCTTTCTTGCTTGGGTATACTTCTTTTCTTACTTTTATTTGTCCCAAACTCGCTCTGCAGAACTTGTGTCATTTCCTACTATTATAGGCAACCGAGTTAGATAGAAATATTATGGGCAGTCAGACAGGCCTAGGCCCTCGAAAGAGCCAATGCAGAAGACCAGATACCTTGAAACCTTGGAGGAGTCAGACACCTCTGCTGCAGGCCAGTCTCAAGACAAAAGACAAAACACACCCTAAGCACAAACCTCAGGGACTGATACCTTGATCACCTTGAGGAACCAGAAGAAGCTACTTAGTCTAAACCCCTACTGGCAAAGGCCCTACCTGCTACGTGACTGGCTTCCCTATCGGATCTTAATTTAATCAACATTACCCGAGCAATTATACTTATAATCTTATGGGCTGACCATAATCCTGTCCCACCGCATGCCCACCTTGCAAGTTCCCATTTTCCCCCCTTTTGGACCCATCTTGCCTCATGGTTTTACTGTATAAAAGTCCCTAGAAAAGACAGATTCTTTGGCAACCCTGCTGACAGAGCCTTTCTTTCTCTCAGTAGATATATTCTGCTCTTAACCTCTATTGTTCCTAAAATTCATTCTTCGATTTTTCTTTTTTTTGAGACAGGGTCTTGCTGGCCTTGAGCTCACTTTGTAGCCGAGGTTGGTCTAGAACCTGCAGAATTCCTCTTACCTCAGCCTCCCAGGTGCTGGGATTACAGGACTGTGCCACCACACCCGACTTCATTCTTTGATTTTAAAGAGCACTAACTGGTAGGGAACATCTACCAGTTGTTGGTTGGGAGTTTCTTTCCCTTGTATCAGTGGATCCACTGAAAAAGAACTTGAGGAAAATACCATTCATAATAGCACCAAGAAAAATTAAATGCTTTGGAATTAATCTAAGGAAACAAAAAACCTCTACAGAGAAAACTACAGTACAAACTCTGAAAAAAGAAATTGAAAAGCACACCAGACATTCACACCCAGCCCGGGTAACTTTGTGAGATTCTGTCTCTAAAAATCACAAAAGGACAGGGGATACAATTCAGTGTGATGACCTTGAGACTAGTACTGCAAGAATAAATAAATAAATAAACAAACGAATAAATACATTTTTAAAAATCCAGCCACTACAAGTGTCTGACTGGCACGGTCCGTGTTTCACCTGTTTTCTGCCTTTCTCGGGTCTCTTGGCATGGCAGGGCTTACAACTCAGCTCAGCAGCCCTCCCAGGAAGGGGCCCTCGCAGAGGCCGAGGAGCTCGCAGATCTGAGCCGCTGACCCTCGCCTGGCAGTGAAAGCAGACGGTGCCGCGGGTTTGGAGGGATGAGCAGATCTCAGGAGACAAAGGCAGAGGGCGTCTGGCGCCCAGAACATGATGCACAAGAGGGCAGTGTGTGCAGGAAACAGGGAGGAGACCGGTGAGGCAGTGCCAGCAGTAGGGTGTGGGGTGCAGAGGAGAGGGATTTAGCTTGGGGCTGGGGGCGGGGAGCCTTTGTATTTCTCTCTCTCTCTCTCTCTCTCTCTCTCTCTCTCAATCTCTCTGTCTGTGTGTGTGTGTGTGTGTGTGTGTGTGTGTGTGTGTGTTTTACTGGGAATTGAACTCAGAGCCTTTGCCCTGAGCTACGTCCCCAGGGATCTTGTGAGTTACTAAATTGTCCAGGTTGGTCTCAAATTTTTGACCCTCCTCCACTGGGATTACAGGTCTGCCACTGGGTCCAGCTTTCTGTTGTTTTGTCTCGTTTGTTTTCCCCTAACTAACTCAATGAAGTACTTTTCCCTGTAGTCAAGAAAATCTTTTTTACTTGTTTTTTGTGTTTTTGGCACTGGACATTGCCCTGTCCATGCTAAGCAAGTGCTCTACCATTGAGCTGCTTCTTAAATTATTTGAAGCAAGTTGTCCAGATAGGCCTTGAATTCATGATCCTTCTGCCTCTGCCTTTTAAATTGATCAGATTACAGTTGAGGGCCACCACACCTGGTTTTTGTTTCTTTAAAATGAGAGCTTGTTCTGTTGCCCAGGAATTCTGAGCTCAGACAGACTTTCTGTGTAGCTGGGACTATAGACATGCCACGCTATACCCAATTTAGGACTTTTAAAATCAAATATTTTTAGAATCACACACTGGCTTCACCACTTCCTAGTTGTGCAATTTGGGGACAAGCTAACTTCTGTCTCAGTTTCCCATCTCTAAAATGACTGTAATCTAGCCAGGCATGGTGGCAGACACCTGTGATCTAGCCATCAGGAGCTACATAGTATGTTCAAGGCCAACCTGGACTATATAACAAGACCTTATCTCAACAAACATCCAAATGAGCTGGGGATATAGCTCAGCAGGCATAAGCGCCTGCCTAGCAAGTGCAAGGTTGTGAGTTTGATCTCCGGTACCAAAAACAAATACCCAACACATATCTAGTCCCTAGTAGATAGTTGAAGTTCAATACATGTTTCTCCATACTGTATTTGTGAAACACAGCCACTGTCTCATTCATTTATCGATTGTTTCATATAGTGATTTCTGTTTGTATTTGGTTGTGTGTTGATGGGGATTAAATCGAGAGCTTCCCACATAAAGTATATTATTTTGAAGAAAAAAATTCATGACTCAATTAGCAAGTATTGAAATAATACCCATACTTATTTTATTTATTTATTGTTTATCTTTTTTGGGGAGGGAGGCTTTTTGACACAGTGTCTCACTATGCAATTCAGATTGGCTTTCAATTTACCTTGTAGCCCAGACTGGCCTCAAACTCCAGAAATCCTCTTGCCTCAGCCTCATGAGTGCTGGGATTACAGGCATGCGCAACCATACCTAGCTATGTTTTGTCTTTTTGAGACAGAGTTTTGCTGTGCAGTTCAGGCTGGCCTTAAATTCACTTTGTAGCCTAGGTTGGCCTCAAACTCGCATCGATCCTCCTGCTTAAGCATCCCAAATGCTAAGGATTATGGGTTTTCACCCCAACACCCAGCCAAGGGGAGAAGGTTTTTAGTGGGGAAAATAAGTGGCACTGTGTCTTTTTTAGTAACATTGCTGCTGCTGCCCCCCTGCCCAACAATAAGGTGCAATTTTCTATGGCATCATTCTAGTAGGATTGGCAATTTCATGAATCATATTTTAGTGATCTTTTTTCTCACCAGGAGGTAATTGTTAGCAGTTGAATAAGTAATGTTTTAAGTGGAGTATGATTTTCTAGCCCTTTCATCTGTTTGGCTAAAGTGCTATCATCAGCTTGCCAGAAACAAAAGTTTTAAGATTTTGGTTTTTTCAATCTCTAAAATAGGGATAATAAAGCTAAGCCTAGGGAGGATGGATATAAGCAAAATAGACACATTGAAATCCCTCTAAAAGAATGTGAAACTAGGAAGGAGGATGGCAAGGGGTGAAAATTATCCAAGTGTCTTTATTTATCTATGTAATAAATTTTAAAAAGTAAAAAAAGGTTTTAAACCAGCAGGACTGAAAAAAATTGGCAGAGCTGCCAGGTGTGGTAGCACACTCTTGTAATCCCAATACTCAGGTGGCTGAGGCAGGAGAATCGTTTGCAAATTTGGGACCAGCCTGGGCTACAAAGTGAGCCCAAGGCCAACCTGAACTGCATAGTGAGACCCTGTCTCAAAAAGATAAAAAAAAAAAAAGTGGCAGAGCCTTGAGTGACAACAACTTAGCTTCCCCAGACAAAGTGTCTTGCATCTGGAAAACAGAAGCTTGAAAAAGAAACAAAGTGAAAGGAGGTTACATAGCAACCAGGAAGGAATAGACTAAAGAGAAGGAAAAAGTATTAGATGATAGAGAAGAAATGGGTCTCATCTCCAAAGAGAAAGAAGCACTCAGACCCAGCCTCTGCTGACAGTGACTGGCCAACCAGTAGCCAAGTAACAAAGTAAAACCTAAAACATTGCACTCATAAAGAACTGGAGAACTGCACTGGGACTGAGAGAATCAGCAGTAGTGGAATCTAGCAAGGAAAATGCAGGACACTGCTTTCAGAATGGCCTTCTATGGTCACTAGCTGGTGAGTGATCTCAGCGTAGCACCAGCTGCCACAATTGCAGAACAAGAGCTGGCTGCTGGGATGCCATGGTAGGGAAGGGCAAGCGTTTGAACCTGGGTCCCAGAGCATCCCCTTGGCTCCAAGTCATGTTCCACACCATCCAGTGTCTAGAACGGATCAGGGAAAGACAGCCATGGAAGAAGCCTGCAGTCAGAGAGCAGGCTGAGAGAGTCCCATTGTGGCACGGGGGCTTCGGCCAGAGGCCAGGTTCAGCCTGAGTAACAGGACTGGAAGTGCATATTCACATTCTGCCCTGTCGCTGTCATAGGCCGAGATCTGCACCTAGAACCACATCGGGGACCGACTATCACCTTAGACTTCCAGGGTTGGCAGAGACAGGTCCTAGCTCGAGATCTGCTCATTAGTCCCTATGCTGAGGAGAGGAGCCACAGGTCCAAAGCAGTAGAAAGCTTCCTTTTATTAATTTTTACTTTGTTGTATTATTTTTTGGTTCTCAGTTTTGATTAATTATCTTTTAGTCTACAAAGAATTGTTGAACAAGTAGTGCATTTAACTGCAATCAGAATGTTAGTATTGGCCAGATAGATAGCTTAGCAGCACAAACACAAGCTCATGAGTTTAATACTCAGTCCCAAAAGAAAAGAAATGATTAGTATTGTTGAAATAATATTATTTGTCCCCATCGAAATCTTTGATCTGTTTGCATATACAATGATCTGGGACTGCTGAATGGCAAGCAGCAGACTTTTCATAATAATGAGTAACTGAAGCTGGATGCAGTGGCTCACGCCTGTAATCCCAGCACTCAGGAGGCTGAGGCAGGAGGACTGCTGTGAGTTTGAGACCAGCCTGGGCTACAAAGTGAGCTCAAGGGCAGCCTGAACTGCATAGTGAGACCCTGTCTCAAAAGACCAAAATAAAATAAAACAAGTAACTAAAGGTAAGATCTCAATCCCTTTCTAACATCACCAAAAGAGACCAAAGTCTTTCACTAAATGAGCTCTATAATTGTAGGCAGTGTGATATTTTTATAGATGTACTTACAGGGTGGAGCCAACCATCCTTTAAATGGGTCTTTTGGGCGTCCAATATTCAACACATTACAAACAACAACAGATTTAATTTTTTTTTTTTTTTTGGTCTTTTTCGTTTTTTATCGGTACCAGGGATCGAATTCACGACGGCCTGCTTGCAAGGCAGGCGCTTATGCCGCTGAGCTAAATCCCTAGCCCCAGATTTAAATTTTTTGATCCTTGAATCATATTGTTTCTCTCAATATGCTTTTTACTTCAGAGTACCTTGCCTTTTCCCACAAAAATATTCAATGTCTAATAAGTAGGTTTAGCATTGGTGTGAGAATCATCTAGACCTCAGGCTAAGAAAGTGGTGCTGTTTTCAATGATATTAGTTTTTTTCATACTAGGAACTGAACTCAGGACCTCACACTTGCCAGGTAGGCGCTTATACCACTGTTGTATATCATTAGCCCTCAATGATATTAACTTGGCAATGTCTAGCTTTAGCAGTCACAGGTTTAATTTACTGATTTGGTTTGTTTCTTTGTTTTTAGAAAGTTGAAAAAAGTAACACTGTATAGGCAAAATGTCTAAGACCACATATGCTACAAATCTCATAAAAGTTTTAAGATCTTTGCTTTGCCCTTGGAAACAATAGTTACCAAAGATTGCAACAGCATTCACAAAGACAGATCAGGAGTCTTGTCAGTGCTCCTCAGGAGATGTAATTATTCATCATTATGGAAGACACTGAGTGCTGGGATTACAGGCGTGCGCCACCGTGCCCAACCTAGTCTTTCGCCAGCACTTCAGCTCCTTTCCCACGGTTTCCCAGTTTCCGTCCGCACAGTCACTCCTCTCTTCTCCATTATTAACTCTTGATCCTGCCCGTCCTGAGCCTTTGGCTTGTCCGTATCTCACCTAGCTGGCTGTCTTCCCCACCTACAGAAAGCGCAGAGCTTTCCTCATGCACAAAGTAAGCCTCCTTTCTCCCAGGTCTCATCCCACCCCTACAAATGTTCTCTGAGAACTCTCAAACCCAGCTAAACGTGCCCCACTAGAGCCAGACCCCACGGCACCCCTTTTCTTCTCATTTGATACTATCTCCCTGCATACCTCCCCCTTGTTGTTTGACACCCCTCATCCAGCCACCCCCATTCTCCCTCCCCACCCCACCTCACCTACCTCACTGTGGAGCAACCACAACAATAAATGTCACAGTGTGCACAGGGGATGGACTAAGGGGACGCATGCTTGCAAGGACTGCCATATAGAAGAGTCATAAGGGAATGTGGGCGTGCCAGGAAAGCCAGTAGTAATTTTCTGGGCAAAACATGGGGACAGTGTCCAAATCACATTAAGTAAGCAACTTAAATTAAGTAAATACTAACACAAAGCTAAAAATTATTCATGGAACACAAAGTCAGGTTTCATAGAAACCACAAACTCTTTACTTCTCTAGTCCTCAACCTGCAGTAACCCTCCAAAGAGGGGGGAAAAAAGAGGTGGGTAGTGTGGATAACATAGGAGCACAAGGAAGCAAGGAAACAGAAGATCCCTGGATTCTCCCAACTCTCCCAACACAGAGCAAGTGGTCACAAGGGGAGGAGAAAACAAATACCAGGTAGTAGAAAGCTGTGAAAAGTTCATAGAATGGATGAAGAAAATAGATAAATTCAGAGCCGGGCATGGTGGTGCACTCCTATAATCCCAGCACTCTAGAGGCTGAGGCAGGTAGATCATTGCGAGTTCGAGACCAGCCTGGGCTACAGAGTGAGCCCAAATTCAGCCTGAACTGCACAGCGAGACCCTGTCTCAAAAAAAAAAAAAAAAAAAAAGAAACAGAAAAAGAAAGTAGATAAGTTCAAAGAAGAGATGAACCAAAAGTCCACAGCAATCTCATTCAATAAACCCACACTGAATTTCAGGGAAGTAGATTTTAAAAAACTGGATAAGCTAACCAAAACAGTTCAAAATTTGAAGGACAGATTCAACAAGCACATGGCATCCTCTGGTACTTGAAGACAGCTGTACTGTTGAAGAAATTAAACAAATTCTAGAAAATGAACTTCACGTACCTGTGTCTAAAATGCTGTTAAAAGGCTGGAAGGCTGGAGATGTGGAAGACAGTACGGTCTTAAAATCACTACATTTGCCAAAAAACAAGTCTTTATGTTCTTATACCAGACTGGCCACCACCTTCATCAGCCAGTCCTGCTGGGATTTCTCTGCATCGCCCAAGATGGCCTCAAGTTTGCAATCCTCCTGCCCCAGCCTTCTGTGAGGTTTGTTTTACAGGCATACAATACTATGTCTGGCTGACTTTAGTATTAACTGTACTTTAAGTTTATTATTGCTAGATGAAACAAATGATCTATCGTAACTGAGTATGCTAATGATAGGATAATTTTGGGTAATCTTTTTATACAGTATTATCTCAGAACTATGTATAAGTTAATTTTTGATTTTCACAGTTTTTATATACATTTTTCTCGTAATGCAATTTGGCGTTTTTGTTTTATTCTCTTTTTTTTTTTTTTTGTAATTTTTCTTTTTTTTTTTTTTTTTTTTTTTTTTTTTTTTGTCTTTTTCATTTTTATCAGTACCGGGAATCGAACTTACAATCCCCTGCTTGCAAGGCAGGTACTTATGCTGCTGAGCTAAATCCCCAGCCCTTTTGTTTTATTTTTATTTTTATTTTTTATTTTTTGGTCTTTTTCGTTTTTTATCGGTACCAGGGATTGAACTCACGACTGCCTGCTTGCAAGGCAGGAGCTTATGCCGCTGAGCTAAATCCCCAGCCCCTTTGTTTTATTCTTAAGCAGATATTTATATCCCTAAACTTTGTTTCTAAGCTCTTCTCCCAGATACCTATCAAAATACTTCAATTTTTTTGCATATGTTTTTATCGTAGTAGAAATCCTAATCAGAAACATTAAATCTCACATAATTGTATTTGATAAGCTGTTAGTAGTTTGTCTTGTCTTAAGACTTTAAAGAGTTCTGGGGCTGGGGATTTAGCTCAGCGGAATAAGCACCTGCCTTGCAAGCAGGCGGTCGTGAGTTCGATCCCTGGTACCGATAAAAATTAAAAAAAAAAAAAAGACTTTAAAGAGTTCCACGGACTGGGGATTTAGCTCAGCAGCGTAAGTGCCTGCCTGGCAAGCACTGGGTCGTGAGTTTGATCCCCAGTACAAAAAAAAAAAAAAAAAAAAAAAAAAAAGACTTTAAAGAGTTTTGTGTTGCTCTCTATTTTATATACTTAGATGATATATTAATGGGTTCTGGAATTTGTACAGTATTAGGAAAATAAAAGCTATAGACTTGTAATACTTATAGTCCTTTTGTGTATAGTAATGTTGATGTAATCCTCAGGTGAGATTACATTAGACAGATATAGGTGTGATTCTGTATCTAGTCAGGTAAAACATTATTTTGTAGTTTAGTTAATAAAGTATAATCACTGTCATACAATATGTAATCCATGTAATATAATTAAAAGCAGACAGGAGAAGTCACTGTAATCTAGTGCTTCCCAGTAGCTTGATTAAATGGATTTATCAAAATGTCTTCCTGGACTGATGGAAATGTTCTTCCTTGCTGTGTGGCTGGCCTCTGATGGCCAGTCCTTCAGTCCCTGGACGAGAAGATGTAGAGACTTAACTTACACAGAGTTGCTACAATAGCAGGGTTTAAAGGAGAAAGAGAATTTGAAGAAAAATACTTGAAGAAAACATTTAGTTGGCTTTGTGGATTTTTTTTAACAAATTGTAATGGCACTGTTTTCTTGTGTCGGGGCAATAAGAAAGAAAAAAATTAAAAGTCAAACAGAAGATGCGGTGTGAGGAGGGGCCTGTGGACATTCCTGGCATAAAAGTCAAGTTAGTCCACATTTTCTAAAAGTCTAACTAATCAGGGTTTGTTGTTGTTGTTGTATGTTTATCTGCTATACGTTTTTGTAACAATAAAGATTACTTTTTATAACACACATACACAAAGAATATGGAATCCTCAAAAAGGTGTCAGACAGAAATAACCTGGAGGAAAACCATAAAGAATTCATAGACTGCCGAAATGACCAAAGTGAAAAGAGACGAACACTGAGGACAAAATAGTGAATTACAGGGAAGAGTTCAAAGAAGCTGAAAAGGAAATAAGAGAACAAGAGCAGATTATTCAGCAGCTACTAGATGAAAATAAGAAGGTCAATCTAAAGCTAGTTGTTGGGGCTCTAGCTCAGTTCAGCATAAGTGTCTGCCTGCCAAGTGTGAGATCGTGAGTTTGATCCCTGGTACCAAAAAAAATCCTAAAGCTAATTGGAGTTAGAGAGAAAAATTAGAAAATAGCACAGATGGATTTACTAACATGTTTACAAAAATCACAGAGGAAAATTTCCCAAATATAAGAAAAGAGTCTGAAATACAAATAAGGGACAGTTATAGAACACCAAAAGATATAGAACATGCAAAAGATGCTCACCATGGTGACAGTCCCAACCAGTATACCAATGGCATACTTCGCAGATCTAGAGAAGACAACCCTAAAATTCATCTGGAGCCAGAAGAGATCCAGAAGCAAAAGCAATCCTGGTTACAAAGGCAAAGCTGGGGGCATAGCAACACCTGGCACCAAGCTCTACTGCAAACCAATAGTAACAACAATGACATGGCACTGGATCAAAAATAGACACAGGGATCAGTGGAACGGAACTGAGCATACAGACACGTCCTCAGACACATCCAGCTTTTTCATCTTCCTGTTTTTGACCCAGGGGCTCACACCGTAGTTTAGGCTGGCGTTGATCTCACTGCAGTCTGCCTGCTTCAGCCTCCAAGTGCTAGGATTTCAAGTATGTCCCACCATACCCGGCAGCTGTTTTATCTTTTTTTTTTTATTTAAAGAGAAAAAAGAAAGGAAATTAAAAAACAAAGCAGTAAAAGGGTACAAGTAATTCAGAATTTCAAGAAAAAAATGCACAGTAAGAAATCACTAGTTAATAGGTTACATATTGTCTTCTTAGAAACAGTTGTCCAAATTATAAAATTAAAGCATATAAAGTGGACATTCATACAGTGAGATTGCAGACAGTTCCATTCAATGATCCAACAAAAGCTCAGTAATATGGTTTTCCATCCTACACACTCAAACATACATGCAGTTATATCCCTTAGACCACCTTCCTTTTGTTTTATCTTTGACAGAAGAGCCAAAAGCTTGTGTTGGAGGAAAGATAGCCTATTCCACAAGTGGTGCTGGGAAAACTGGTTACCTGGAGAAGACTGAAACCGGACTCTTTTATTGTTCACCATTTACTAAATTAAAATCAAAATGGATCAAAGGTCTAAACATTAAAATAGAACCATTAAACCTACTGGAAAATAAAATAGATCAACTCCAACTGGGTGGATGATGCACACTTGTATTCCCAACACTCAGGAGGCTGAGGAGGAAAATTACTTTGAGTTCGAGGCCAGCCTGGGTTACAAAGCTCAAGGCCAGCCTGAACCCCACAGCAAGACCGTGTCTCAAAAAGATAAATAAATAAAGTAAAACCTTTGAAAACATAGCCATAGAAACAATTTTCTTTTTTTTTTTTTTTATTTAAAGAAAAGGAAACGAAAAAAAAATACATGGAGATAAAAAAAAGGGTAGATATAATACAAAATTACAGACAAACAAAAGGTAAGAAATTGCCAGATGATAAGTTACACATTGTCATCTTCGAAATAGCTGTTCAGGTTATAGAATTAAAGTATTTAGAATGACATTCAAAAAAGTGACCCTACAAACCATTCTGCTCTATGATCGAACAAAAGCTCAGTAATATGATTATCAGTCCTACACATTTGTTTTACATCTCAAAGAGGGTAAGATTAACCATATCAAAATAGAACAGAACATTTAAAAAAAAATAAAAAACAATTTAAAGAAATACAGATTTCAAAGCAAGTCCACTGGAGATCTTCATTATCTGTCTCTAGCTTCTTACAAATAGTTGTCCCTATCTTCACCCACTTTATATATTTATTGCATATTATAGAACTAATCAAATCATTACAGGATGATGAAGTCTTTTTAGGTCCTCAAGGTCCAAATTAGGGAAGACAATAGCAACTACCATCGCATCTCTCATTCTCTTTGTGATAGCCGTCCCCATCTCTGCATATGCTGAAGTTGAACTGAAGAAACCAGTCCAATGTCATTCTAATCAGCAAACAATAGATTGCTAGAATTTATATTATAATGCTACAAAATAAGCCTCGGGTTTCTCAGCATCTCTTCCTCAGAGTATTTGTTCCTTACATCTTGCATTATATAATTTGAGGAAACAATTTTCTAAACAGTACCTAAGTTGTACGAGAAATAACAGCAAGAATCAACAAATGGGATTGCATCAGACTAAAATGCTTCAGTACAACAAAAGAACCAAGTGGTAAGTGAAGAGAACACACAGAATGGGAAAAACATTTTGCCAGCTACACCTCAGACAGAGGACTAGTATCTGGAATATACAAAGAACACCCCAAAATTAAGCAACCTAAATAAACGACCCAGTCAAGAAATGGACAAAAGAAATGAAAAGATACTTCACAAAGGAAGAGATACAAATAGTCAACAAATATATGAAAAATATTCAACATCTTTGGTCATTACAGAATTGCAAATTAAAACAATACTACGATTCCCTCTGGGAAATCCAATAGTAACAATGTTGGTGACGGCCAGATGTTATGTTACACGCTCATGATCCCAGCACTCAGGAGCTGAGGCAGGAGGATCACCGTGAGCCTGCACTACACAGCAAGACCCTGTCTCAAAAAACAACACAAAACAAACCAAACAAAGAAAAAACCACCAAAACAAATGCTAGCGAGGCTGTGTTGAAAAAGGAACCCTCCTTCGTTGTTGGTGGAAATGTAAACTAGTACGACCATTATAGTATGGAGATTGCTCAAAGAATTGAAATTGGAAATTCCATGTGACCCGTGATCCCCGTGCTAGGTGTCTTCCCCCAAGAGTTTAAGACATCCTTATTATAGCGATACATACATGCCAGTGTTTATAGCAGCAATACTCATAACAGCTAAATCCTGGAAGCAGCCTGTCTACCTATCAACACAAGACTGGATAAAGCAAATGTGATGGCTATATATAATGGAATATTACCTCGCTATAAAGAAGGACAGGTTGAAAAAAAGAGAAAAAAGGATTGGTTGAGACATTTGTAGAAAAATGGATGCACCTAGAAAATATAATGTTGAGTGAAATAAACCAGACACACAAGCTTAAATACCATATGGTAGGTATTGCTATTCAAATGAGGCTAAGCACAAACAAGGAGAATAATAAAGGATGGATAGAAGGGGCAATAGGGAAGGGGTCCAAGGGATCAAGGATGGGGGGTAAAGGGAAGGGAAGGGAAGGGGGTAAAGGAGGGGGAATAAGTGGAATAGAGATGTGTCGGGTACAGGATTTTAACAACCTCAGTGAATGTAAACATCATAGGCCATAACATGAGCTAAGATTAATATCAACAGGAATGAAAATTGTGTCAGGAGAATTGAAGGAGGAAGGGGAAAAAAGGGGAGGGGAATTTAAAAAAAAAGAGCTGGATGTGGTGGCGCACGCCTGAAATCCCAGCACTTAGGAGCTGAGGCAGGAGGATTGTTGCAAGTTCGAGACCAGCCTGGGGAACAAAGTGAGTTCAAGGCCAGCCTGAACTGCATAGTGAGATCCTGTCTCAAAAAACAAAACACCAAAGAAACAAGTTGTGGTCCATACCTGTGACTGCTTCCCAAAATGACTGTAAACTCCATGAACTGCAAAGATGTACAATTAAAAACAAAGTGAATGGGGCTGGGGATTTAGTTCAGTGGCATAAGCGCCTGCCTTGCAAGTGTGTGGTTGTGAGTTCTATCCCCAGTACAAAAAAAGTGAAAAAAGGCTGAGTCTACATTTATAAATATATCAGAATTACAAAAAGCATTAAACATGTTGTTTTTCTAAAAATGTTTATAATTTTACTTTTCAGATGAATGGAAAAGGCAAGAATACAAAATGTCACTGCAAACACTAGAAGGCACTATTTCTCCACAGAGCCAGAAATCTCTTGAATCTTAAACCTCTATGTCCCAATTTTTATTCAAGATCCAGAACAAAAAGTACATTATGATAAATTTTTTAAATGTACATTTGTACAATGCACTAAGCATATAAAGGAAAGGGAGAGGCAGACTAGTGAGAGAAAGAATTGAAAACTGGAAAGCTGATACAGTAAAGAGAAAGAGCTGTAAAGAGCAGTGAAGACAGGGCTAAGCAAAAGAAAATGAGGTCAGGGGCTGGGGACTCAGCTCAGCAGCACAAGCGCCTGCCTGGCACGTGTGAGGCTGTGAGTTCGACCCCCGGGTTCGATCCCCAGTACTAGAAAAATAAGAAAATGAAGTCAAAGTAAATTTCTTTCACACAACTAAATATGGACAGTCTCCTGTCTAGGTCTTTGTCTATGATGAGACCTGAATTTGTGACTTACCAGAGATTCTCTAGCTCAGTTCAGCCCCCTTGTTTCTGATCTTCCTGGTCCCACTTCTCTAGGGTAGCTCACAGAGGGGACACTGGGGATGTATGGGGCTCCCAGGGGAGTTTAGAGTTACCAAAGAAACGCAGAGGGGTTTCCACAGTACTAGGTGGCAGGAAGGCAGGTAGACAAACTTCCTACTTACCCTTGCTTAAGTGACTGTGTCTGAACATTTACTTAGGCGAGACATAAAAAAGAGGTGGCATGTGCCTGTAATTCCAGCATTCGGGAGGCTGAGGCAGGAGGATTGTTGTGAGGTCGAGACCAGCCCGGGCTACAAAGTGAGCTCAAGGCCAGCCCGAACTGCATAGAGACCCTGTCTCAAAAAGACCAAAAAAAAAAAAAAAAAAAAAAAAAAAGATCGAAGGGATTTTGAGTGACAGAAAAGCAGACTGGACAGAAAACTAGACTGGCCTAACCTGGGCTATTAAACTTTATGTTCTACAACTTCTGTCTGCCTGTCTGTCTCTCCATACACACATCTCGAGCTCTTTCTCTCTCTCCCCCACCCCACCCGGAGGCTGGACTGTTAATTCTTGCCTCTGGAAGGTGCAGAGGGAAACTGTCATCTGAACGCTGTAGTCGGGCTGGGCCTGAGCTTGGCTGGGGTGGGGGGCGCCCAGGTCACCCCGAAGGGCTCCCCGGAGAGTGTGGGCCCTGTCGCGTCACCCTCTGTCCCTCGGGGTTCATATTTTGCTGTTCGAATGGCATTTCCTCAGGGCAGGTGATCTGTGCAGCAAGCCCGAGGAGCTATCCTGGGGACTTCCAAGCATGGCCTGGAGGGCGCTGGCCCTGGAGGCGGGCACACGAGCTCAGGATTGCCTGACCGGTGGAGGACCCCCAGGGTTGGGGCGATCGAGCGCTGGCGCCAGGAGTCTCGGGGTCACAGGGCCCCAAGGACAGGAGCGTTTTGCTGCCCTGTGACTGGCTCGCCAAGGGCTTCACCCCAGAAGAACCTGAGCTTCATCTATACTGCAAGAAAAGATCCAGACCCAGCTGGGACCCCTCTGTAGGCCGCGGGCCACGGGCAGGGTGCAGCGGGCTGCAGGGTCACGGTGTGGGTGAGCTGGGCACCGGAGCGCTGGACTCACTGCACAGGTTACAGCTCAGTTTGTGGGTGCGCATCTCTGTGCTTTATGTGCACCCATAGGCCATAGGCCCAGCTTCAAAAACAAAGTTTGCTTAATGTTTGAGATGGGATCTTGTGATGTACTGTGTACTTCAGGCTGCTCTTGAACTTATTATATAGCCCAGGCTAGTCTTAAACTCATAGTGATCCTCCTGCCTCAGCCTCCTGAGTACTGGGATTATAATTGTATGGTTCCATATGTGCGAGTCTTTTGTTCGTTTCAAGACAACATCTGACTTTGTAGTCTAAGCCAGATATTTGCTATGTTACACAGGCATGTCTTGAATTTATGATCCTCCTGACGGCCTCTCCAGTGCTGGGATGAGAGGCAGGGGCTGATTTGGGAGAATTTGCAATTATTTAGGATGATGGTGGGTAGTGAACAGGACACAGGACTCTGAGGAGTCATTGAAGGGCCAGTGTGAGGGACAGGAGCCAGCCGATGACATGAGATGGGCCAAGAGCAGTATTTGCGAAGCAGGGCGGTCACCACAACCTGCTGCGTCCAAAGCCACAGCTCGAGTGCTTAGAGTTTATTTTTATTTGTTTTTCCTACCTTTCCAACTCAGTACGGCCATTCATTTTTGCCTCTTTCAATGTCCCTCAAAGTTTTCATGTATGGCAAATGCTCAGTGATTGTCTCAGCGATTTGATGAGAAATTTGATCAAGAATGTGTATGGTGGGCAGGGATTTAGCTCAGTGGCATAAGCACCTGCCTGGCAAGCGTGTGGTTATGAGTTTGATCCCCGGAATGTGTATGGTATGAATGCATTGGGAAGAGTATAACCAAAAGCAAAGATAAAGATTCTCTTTTTTTGTTTTCTTTCTCTTTTTCATTTATTCTGAAGATCCCCTCCCTGCCCACTTTTTTTCATTTCTTTTCTTTTTCTTTCTTTTCTTTTTTTTTTTTTTTTTTGAACTCACGATAGTGCACTTACCAGGCAGGTACTTGTGCCACTGAGTCATATCCCCAGCCTTTCTTCCTCTTTTTAAAGATGAGATCTTATGTTGCTCAGGCTGGTCTCAAATACCTGGGCTCAGGAGATCCTTCTCAGCCTCCCAAGTAGATGAGTCTACAGGTATGTACCATTACATATGGCTAGAATTCTGAATCTTAAGTTTAAATATTGATATCATATTTGACCAATAAAATTTTAAATTTTTAAAAAGGAAATACTGGGAAGCTCTGTGTGGTGATACATGCTTGTCATCCCACCACTGGAAAGGCTGAAACAGGAGCATTTCCATGGTTTTGACGTCAGTTTAAGCTACATAGTGAGTTCAAGACCAGCCTGAAATACATAGCAAGTCCTTGCCTCAAAAAGCAAAAATAAATAAAATAAAATTTGGGGGAGATGCTGCTCGGTGGAGAGCACCTATATTATGTGCATAATTAAGGCCCTGAGTTTAATCCCTAACACCACCACCACCAAAAAAAGAAAAAAGAAAGAAAGGAAGAAAAAAAAAATGAGGGTTTGGTGCTAGGTGTGAAACCCAGATCTCCACGCATGCTGGACATAAACTACACTGCTGAGCTATATCCAATCCTAGAAATAAAGTACTTATTAGAAGTTACTTGTGTGCCACCCGGATTCAACTGGGTGGAGTTTGTTGTAGGGGCCCACTGAAAACACTCACTTATTGCTACCCAATGCTTGTTTGCTTTCTGTCCCTGGTGAGCCATCTACTCTGGCTATGCGCAGCTGGTAGATGGAGTCATTCACGGTTTAACAGTGTTGTTGCTTAACGTAATTTCCAGCGTTTGGGTGGAGAACCACTTACCAAAGCCAAGGACTGTGTGTTCTGTTTCTAGGTCATGTTTGTTCAGTCTCTCAGCCAGTGCCTGGCTTTGGCTTTCTATTTCTCAGTAGTTCTATGACTTAATGGTTGAAAATGTGTCTTGCCCTTAAATTATGTTTCTAAGTATCTCCGTCCTCCAGGAGGGTAAGCAGCCTCCACCCATATAAATCACCATGTCCAAAAATCTTTGTCTCAGACTTTGCCTGTAATTCAAATACAGAGATCATGTTTTCTATAATTTAGGGTGCTGTTTGCTTTTCTACTGTACCTTTTCCCCCCACTGTACTCTTCAACTATTGCCAACCTTCATCTTTTTTTGGTCCCGTTTGCTGGATTTAACAGATGTTATGCTCTCACAAAACTTTTGCCCTGGCCCTAGTGAACTTATATTAAAAAGCTGAAAATTCTTCTGTGTTAGGTTTTTTTTTTTGGTTTCCAATTTACTCCCAATGCAATTCATATTGATCACTACAAAGTGTTTCACAAAAGGCCACCGGCGTAGCTCAGTGCTGGAGTGGTTTCCTAACATATACAGTGTCCTGAGTTTGTTTTTTCAGCACTACAAACAACAAGCAAAGAAACCAGTCATGAAAACCAAAACAGTGGGCCAGGGGTGTAGCTTAGTAATACAGCACCTGCCTACCAAGGGCCAAGGTCCTGAGTTCAATTCCTGGTACAAAGAAAACAGCCAAAATATTTCATAAAACACACCAATGTATGCATAAACACTTCTCAGATTTTCTCACAGTCTCATTTTGAATGGGAATCATGATAGCCTTTGCTTAGTATAAGGGGAAACCTTGGATTCTGCATCTAAATATAACATTGCCTGCTGGGATCTGGCCTGTCTCTTGGCTAACCGCACTGTGCTATTACACCAAATCAAAGTGCAGGCAAGCTTGTTTCTGGCACTGGGCAATTAAACCAAGGGCTATCCTACCACTGAGCCACATCCCTAGTACATATGTATGTAAGTATCTGGTGTTTCGAGACAGTGTCTCACTATGTAAGCCAGGCCGCCTTAAATTTGAGGCAATCCTCCTGCCTTAGCCTTCCAAGTGCTGGGATTGCAGGAGTGTTCACTATGCCAGGCTTAGTCCTTTTTGAGACAGAGTCTAGCTAAGTTGGCCATACTGGCCTTAAACTTTTGATCCTTCTGTCTTGGTCTTCAGGGTAGCTGGACTTGCAGGAGTGTACCACCATATATTTAACCCCTCCCCCTTTTTTAATATAAGTCTCACCATGTTGCTCAGGTTGCCTTTGAATACCTGGGCTCAAGCAACTCTCCTGCCTCAGCCTCCCAAGTATTTTATTTATTTATTTTATGTATTTAATTTTATTTACTTATTTTTTACACAGTGTCTCACTATGTAGCCCAGGTTGGCCTTGAACTCACAGTGATCCTCCTGCCTTAGCCTCCCAAGTGTGATGGTTAAGTATTTTTAATTTCAAATAAACTTCTATCCATTGAGGATAGATAGCCACCATGCCTGGCCTCACCTCAAAAAATTTCACTACCTCCTAACATTGCCAAACTGGGGACAGAGCTTTAACTCCTGGATCTCTGGGGACATTCCAGATCCTAACTAGAGCAACGTCACTAGGCTCCAAAGGACAGGGCGTACAAAGTGCAACTTTCCACGGGAAAAGAACAGATCCACCAGGCTGAGGTAAGGGCGCACATTCCTGGACAGGCTGCACTTGGAGGAAACAACTCTGCTTGCCCCTGCCAGGGCCTAGCAGAGACGCGATTTCTCTCAGATCAGGAAACAGAATACTTAGCGTGCCGATCTGCACTGGAGTCCTGGCTGGCACTTTGTTTTGTGGCCATGAGGGCGCATTCCTGCCTAATAACCAGGCTCCAGGGCAGAGGTAAAGCCGGGTGTGCAGCCTCTGTCTCACTGATGTTAGTCATGGTGCAGACAGGCGGAGGGAGCTCCAGACCCGCTGCAGTGCAATGTGGCTCATCCAATGTCTCATGCCCTGCCTGGAGCTCAGGGCAGTGCAGGAACAGCAGTACAAGGGTACCAGTTTATCTTGGGGCCAGGGACTAGAACTGTCACAGTGCCGTTCTGGGCTGAGGCTGAGGCCTTGACATGACAAAGCAATTATTCTTCGTTCAGCCAAAACATTCCTTCACTTACAAATGAAATGTATATACAAAACAGAGACTACACATGTACTTCCTGGCCTGTAAACTGAGCACTCAGGTGGGTGAAGCAGAAGGATTGCACATTCAAGCCCAGCCTGTGAAAGTTAGCAAGACAGTGTCTCCAAATAAGAAGGACTAGGAATGTAGCTCAGCTCTAGAGTGCCCCTAAATTCAACCCCAAGTAATGTCCCCCCAAAGAAAAGCTGCAACAAAAATATTGTGTATAAAAATATTGTACATTGGCCCTCCAAGTTAGATTTCCTTAGCTAAAGGCATTTATTTCTCTCTCCCCAAGGTAAAGGCAGAAGAATGGTGGGCAAACTTACATTTGGCAGGCTTGACATGATATTCCTTTTCACTTCCAAAGTAGTAGATTAATAGGCAATTTTTTTTATTTTGTTTTTGATACAGGATCTCCCCATGCAGTTCAGACAGGCCTGGAACTCATGGCAACCCTCCTGCCTCAGCCTCCCAAGTGCTGGGACCACAGGCATGCACAACCATGCCTGGTATCAATAAACAATTGAATGGAAGAATTAGAAGTACTTAAACTATGCAGGGTGGGCTAGAGATTTAGCTCAGTGGTGTAAGCGCCTTCCTGGCAAGCAGGAGGTCATGAGTTTGATCACTGGTTTAAAAAAAAGAAAGAAAAGAAAAGGCCAGGTGATGTAATTTTGAAGGATTATTCTACAAACATCTAGCTTTGTATTTTGCAACTTCAAGTAAGGGACATTGTGACACAATAAGAAACAGACACAGTACTGTATTTGCCTCTCCCTTTCACAAGCTTCTGAAACCCTTACCATCTCACAATGCTGTTTTGTAAGTTAGTAAGGTGGCTACTGGCTGGGGAAGAACCATGTGACTGTAGCCAATATCAGTCTTCATAATGCAATACATCATGTGTCAAAAATGTAGGTAGCTATACACAAAAAAATAAGACAGCCCTTAAAAATAGCCCTGTTGTATCTTTTGGAGCAAAAATGAATATGAAACTCAGTCTTGTTTCTAAGGAAATACAGTAGCTGAGGCTGGCCTCAAACTCACTGCCGTTGTCCTGCTCAGCTTTCTGAGCCACCATACTCAGCTGCTTTTTTTTTTTTTTACTTCATGACAGGGTGTCACCAAGTTGCCCACCCTGGACTTGAATTTGCAATCCTCCTGCCTCAGCCTCTCAGACAGCTGGGGTTTCAAGCATGTACCACTTCCCCTGGGTAATAAATGGGTTTACAAGTGGAAACCGCCAACCATTTTGGTGGAATTTAGAAACTTAGAAGGAAAGAATGTTTTGTTCCAGTTTGGACTCAGATGTCCACTGAAAAGAAGGACTGATAGCCAAAAACTGAGCTGTGGGCAAACCCCGGGTTCAGTCCCTAGCAGGGGTGGAGCAGGGTGCTGCATGGAAACAAAGCAAAACTCCCCAAGTGGTCCACATCCTCCTAATGTGTGATACAGGGAGCTCCTCTAGGATCACACAGAAAAAAGTGGGGATATGGCTCTCCTTTGTTCCCCCCAAAAACCCATCCTTATTGAAAAGAACTGTGGAAGCAGATGAAGACTTCATTAATGATAGATCAATTATGATTTTTTATTTTTAATTGATTATTGTGGTCCTGGGGATTGAACCCATGGCCTTCACACTAAGCTACATTCCCAGCACTTTTCTTTTTTCTTTCTTTCTTTCTTTCTTTCTTTCTTTCTTTCTGTCTGTCTGTCTGTCTGTCTCTTTTTGAGACAGGGTTTCACTATGTAGTTCAGGCTGTCCTTGAGCTCACTTTGTAGCTCAGGCTGGTTTTGAATTCCAATGATCCTCCTGCCTCGGCCTCCCAAATGCTGCGATTACAGGCGTGCATCACCACACCTGGCTAAACTATAACATTCTTAATCACTGAAAATGTAAGCTCTTAGAAAACATAGCATTTCTATGTACAATGTTAATATTGTTCTGGAATGTGTGTAAGCTATATAATCATTTGGTGCCTTGGATTTTTCTGGAATAGATGATTCTGATGATTTTTTAGATAGTGCTGTGGAAGACTGTAGGGTCAGAGCTCTGGAAGATCTGGAATCTGATAGAAATGGCTCCATATCAGCACAGTCGAGTTGCGCTCTGAAATGTCAATGCCTGTTATTACGTCAGTTGTATGATTCTAGCCACACATCTGGTGAAAAGTTGATGTCAGTGAAACCACTGCAGCAATTTGAACTGTTCATACTGTGGAATTGGCTTTGAAAATGACCAGTAAAACAAGTGACCAAACTGCCTTGTTAGCGTCCAAGCCATCTTTGAAAGAATTTTCACAAACGGATAAATGGAAACAGCAATCATACACTGAAAGTCTTTTTTGCAGTAACGTTACTGTGAAGTATCACACAGGAACTTGAGCTAGAGACATTACCATCCACAAGGCCTTTTTTTTTTTATTCCAGGCAGGCACTTATGTCGCTGAGCTAAATCCCCAGCCCCCACAAGGCCTCTTTTGGATATACCTTATCTCATGTAAAGTATGGCCAGTGAAAGTTTTTTTTTTTTATTTTTGCTTCTCCGTCTGCATTTTGTCAACAAACTCCTGGTCACCCAGAGGTCCAGATTTCACTGGTCAGTTACTTTCTTGGCCAAGGATATTGCGTCTTCCTTGTTGACATTTACACCTTGTTGATATTTACACAGGCTCTTCAGAGAATTACATTAAGAGGCCTGATGCAGTTCTAACAGCTCCTTTGAACAGAACACAGATGCCAAATGATAGTGTGTGGAGGTTTCGGTCCATAACGAGCTGGTTCCAAGGCAGGCTGGCACGGCAGGCACGCAGAGGAGAAAAAACCATGGCGGGCAGAAGGCAGCAAAGCAACAAGGAGAAGGATGATTTTTTTGCAGGTAATCGAACTCACAACCTTGCACTTGCCAGATAGATGCTTATGCCACTGAGCTAAATCCCTGGCCCCAAAAAGAATGATTTTTAAAGGAGCAATTTTTAAAAGTAAAGCTTTATTTATTTATTTATTTTTGAAAAGCTAACCTATTTTGGTTTTGGCTTTTTTGAGGCAAGTTCTTACCATGTAATTCAGGATATTTGAACTGACCACGTAGCCCAGGCTGGCCTCAAACTTGGGGCAATTCTCCTACCTCAGTGTCCCTGAATACTGAGACTACAGGCGTGTGCCACCCCACCTATTGCTGCTGGGGTCCCATTGACTAGTATCTCAGTCAGTGTTAGCTCTGGAATCCTCTCTGCCCGGGAATGGTCTTTTTCCCAGGTAGGGATGTTCTCGGCCTGTGGGGTTCTGAGTTGTGAGGGCTCTACCTTTCTTGGAATCCAGTCACTTGGGGGCAGGGGATATAGCTCAGTGGCACAGCACCTGCCTGGAATCCGGGGACCACTGGTTTAGGACAATGGCTGGAAACATCTGGATGTAACTGAATATCCCTTGTCTTGTCTCTTCAGCATTTGAGGAGGATGAGATCTTATAAATTCAGGCCTGATCCACCCTGCCTGGCAGCTCCCACATTGATACTGCGTGTCTCAGGGGCTGAAATCCAAAGGACACAACTGAGGTCAGCCTCTGCTTGCCTTTTATTCCCTATGTGGCATCTGCAGGCCCAGGTGCAGTCATGGTTCATAGCACAAATGGCTTGAAAGGCCCAGGCTGTTGCAGAGAAAAGCAAGGCACGCTTTTAGTGAGCAGTGGGCAAGGGCTGGTAGCTACCTGTCCCCCAGCCCTAGGCTGGTCCGTGCCAGTGTCAGCACTATGTCCTGCTTCAGCCTCCTGAGTGCCGAGTTACAGATGTGCACACTGCACCAGGGGCAGGACAATTACCGCCAGTAGCTTGTGTTTCCTTACAGTCCACTGCTACACTCAGCACTGGGCCCACTCTGTGTGGACTGAGATCCTCCGTGTCAGCTTGGGTCATGGACCTGTGTCACCACTTCAAGAGCCCAAACTAGGAACTCAGTGTGCTCACTCCAGTCACTCTCGCACAGGGCTTTTCAGTGAGCAGCAGCCTTTCTCACTCTGCTTTTCATTTGGGAGTCTCAGAAAGATTTCCAAAGAGCAGAACTCCACAGAGGGTTCCCAGGGCCTTCTTTTCTTTCCCCTGTACCAGAAACTGAACACAGGGTCTTCTTATCAAGCCACATCTTTCATTTTTAAAATTTTGAGACAGGGTCTCTTAGTTACTTTCTTGTCACTGAGACACCCACAACTGCAGGAAGAAATTTGTCAGGCATGGTGGCAAAGGCCTGCAACCTCAGGGAGACTGAGGCAGGAGGATCACTGTGAGTTGGAAGCCAGCCTTTAGATAGTGAGACACTGTCTAAAAAAGGAGGAGGAGAGCTGAGTGTGGTGGCTCACACCTGTAATCTCAGCACTCGGGAGGCTGAGGCAGGAGGATCGTTGAGAGTTCGAGACCAGCCTGGGCTACAAAGTAAGCTCAAGGCCAGCCTGAACTGCAAAGCAAGACCCTGACTCAAAAAAAAAAAAAAAGAGGAGGAGGTTTATTTTAGCTCACAGTTTGTAGAGGTTTCAGTCTGTGACCCACTGGCTATAAGGCAAGGCAGCATGTGGTGGGGGCAGGGGTGAGGAATGGGAGGGGTGCTCACAGAAGCAGGAAGAGAATGGAGGAAGGAACTAGGGAGATATAGCTTACAAGCCCACACCCCCAGTGACCCCCATCTTCCCAGCAGACCTGCCCCAACAGCAAGGCAGCTATGAGGCCCATGGTCCAGTGGTCTCCCTGCAGCCCCACCTGTGATCATGTGAGGTTTTCTGGGAACATCCAGATGCAACCCACAACAGTCTCCAGGTGGCTAAATTGTCCAGGCTGGGCTTGAATTTGCTATCCTCCAACCTCAGCTCCCAGCACGCTCACCACAGTTAGTTTGTCTGACACAGTAATCTTTTGTGTTGGCTTGCTTTTGACACTGAGAATGAATCCCAGGTGCTCTGCCACTGAGCTACCACCACAGCTCCTTTGTTATTTTGTGTTTTGTGTTTTGTGTCATTTTCAGACATAGTATTACTAAATTACCCCAGGTTAGCCTTTGTGAAGGATTAATTAATGGTTAACTTGTAACACCTAGTTGAACGCAATGTGGGAGGCCCACCTAAGGATTGTTGCCAACAGCATAAAAGGAGAACAGGAGGGGAAGATGGTGTGCTGTTTATCCTCCTGGAGAGGCTTGTCATGCTGGTTTTCCTGGTATAAACTCGGTTGTTCTCAACGTCAGAGGTGCTCTGGTCCTCACCTTGAGGATCACCTCCCGTCAGGAAGGATGGCTATGGTTCTTTTCAGGGGAGCTCTGGTCCTTACCTTAAGTGTTGTTTCCTGGCTCCTGTACAGATACCTCAGCTTGGTGGCACAGATCCTTCATCCTGCTACTGCAGGGATTTCTAGGTTCCACCACTGACTTTTGGGTCTTTCCAGTGCTGATCCTTGATAGAGACTTACATGAGACATTATCATAGGCTTTAGGCCTTTAGTTGGACTGTTGGAGCACTTGTCATGGGCTCTAGGTCTTCAACTACATTCATGCAGGACACTGCCATGGGATCCAGATGCTCAGCTGGATTCTGTGTGTCTCAAGTGTGCAGACAAGGGCTGCGGATTTAGCTCAGTGGCACAAGAACATGCCGGGCAAGCCCAAGGTCAGGAGTTAGATCCCTGGTTAAAAAAAAAAAAAATCTAGTGTGTGGACAGATCTCCTGCATTCTTTTGATTCTTTGGGTGAATATATTAAAATAAATCCTATAAATTATGTGTTCTGTATTAAATTGTTTCCTTGCAAACCTTAACTCTCACTCTAACCTTCACCCAATCCTAACCTTAACCCAACTCGAACTCTAACCAAAAAACAGAAAAAAAAGGAAAAAGTTTTCTTTGCAAACCCTGGCTACAACATATAGATAAATAATGATATATTTATAGATAAAATAATAAAATAGATAGATTCCTGGTATACATAGATTCATGGTAGTACAGTGGTGTATGCCTGAAATCCCAGAATTCTGGGAGGCTGAGGCAGGAGGATCATAAACTGGAGCCCAGCCTAAAATTTTTTATCAATTTAGTGAGATCCAGTCTCAATGTAAAAAACAAATTTAAAAACATAAAGAGATAGGCTTTGGATTTAATCCTCAATACCACAAATAAAAGGATGAGAATAAAAGAAGAATTTTGTAGAGCAAATAGCTAAGTTATTTTTGCCTGATGCCAAAATTGTGTAGCACAAGAAAAAGAGTATGTCTGTTCACAAAGTCACTTTGCAGAGGAAAAACAAAGTAATTTAGTTCTAGTCCTCATGGTAAACAAAAAAAGATACATTAAAGGCTCAGATTAAAAAATCATGGTACAGTCAGACAAAGGATTACTATTGAGAACATATAAAGAACTCCAAAAAATCAGTCCTCCCAATTTAAAGACCCAGTCTAAAAATGGGCATCTGAGATGCCCATACACACTTCTCAGATGAAGAAATACAAAGAGCAAATAAATGTATGAAAAAATGTTGAACATCACTGGTCATATGAGAGATGCAAATTAAAACAACACTGAGACTTCATCTCACTCCAGAAAGGATGGCTATTATCAAGAAATCAAGCAATAACAAATGTTGGAGGGGTTGTGGGGGAAAAGAAACCCTTCTCCACTGTTGGTGGGAGTGTAGACTGGTACAACCACTGTGGAAATTAGTGTGGCAATTCCTCAAAAAACTAGAACTAGAGGTCCCATTTGACTCAGGTATTCCCCCTTTTGGGTATCTTCCCAGAAGAATTAAAAACATCATACCACAGCGATGCATGTGCACTCATGTTTATTGCAACAATCTGTAATAGCCAAATCTTGGAAACAACCCAAGTATCCATCAATCAAGGAATGGATAAAAAAGATGTGATATTTTTATACAATGGAGTGCTACTCATCCACAAAGAAGGGTAAACTGGAGAGTTTTATAGGTAAATGGATGCATCCTGAAACCATACTCAGAAGTGAAATAAATTGATGTGTATAAAAACACTGCATTGTCTCACTCGTGTGAAAAGTTGAAACAACATATGTATATGTGCATATATATATATATATGTATATAAAAAGCTAGTAAAATAGTTATACTACTGATTTCTCTGAGTTCAGTGAAGAGAAAGATTTGTGCCCATAGTTGGACAGCTGAATACAGATGTCTTGTGCTCTGGGTGAATGATTTGGGGATGACAATGTGCAATGTATGTACCATTGTTATCCCCTGATTGACATGCTTTGAAATTTTTTATTTTCTCCTTGAAATACAATGGATTTGGAAAATAAAATAAAACTAAGCCAGGTGTGGTGGCACACTCCTGTAATCCCAGCACTCAGGAGGCTGAGACAGGAGGATTGTTTCGAGTTCCAGACCAGCCTGGGCTACAAAGTGAGCTCAAGACCAGCCTGAACTGCATAGAGAGACTGTCTCAAAAAGCCAAAAATAAAAAATGGTAAGGAAAAAAAAGCTAGGGTGATGGGGCTGGTTAGTGTGCTAGAGTCCTACCAGGAAGCGGCTTCTTTTAGTACTTAAAACAGAGAAGGGGGCTGGGGATTCAGCTCGGTGGCATAAGCACCTGCCTGGTGAGTGCAAGGTCATGAGGTTGATGCCTGGCACCAAAAAAACAAAACAAAACAAAAAAAAACAAATAGTGGCCAGGGATTTAGCTCAGCGGCATAAGCACCTGCCTGGCAAGCATGAGGTTGTGAGTTCGATCCCGGTACCACAAAACAAATAAACGAACAAACAAACAAACCAAGTAGTACAATTTGGGCCAGGGGTTTAGCTCCATGGCACAAGCACTTGCTTGGCAAGCATGAGATCATGAGTTCGATCCCTGGTACACCTGCCTCCAAAAAAAAAAAAAAAAAAACAACCAAACAAACAAAACCAGAGGGACTCTGAGGTGAGGAAATGCTTACAGAGCTGACTGATGATGGAGAAGTGGAGACTTCTCACACAGCAGGTAGGAAGCAGGCCCCACTAGAGGCAGGAGTGGCAGCCAGGAGAGCTAGGTGACGGCGGCGCAGAGGAGGCTGCTAGGCGGGGCAGGCACTGGCCCTGTGTGCTGTGCCAGGAACTTTTCATTGGCTGCAAGAACTAGTTAGAGCCAGAACAGTGCGGCTGTCTGTAATTCCAGCTCTCAGGAAGCTGAGACAAACACCTGCAAGCTTGAGACCAATTTGAGGCCAGCCTGGGCTATGTAATAAGTTCTAGGCCAGCCTGGACTACATAGTGAGATCCTGTCTCAAAAAAACAAACAATTGGATTGGCCCAAATGTGTCTCGGTAAGAAATTAGTTTTGGGCACAGTTGTTCAAACACACACAATTTGTATGTATGTATTTTTTAAACGGGTCTTACTATTCAGTTCAGGCTGGCCTTGCACTCACTATGTAGCCCAGGCTGGGTCCAAACTCACCGAAATCCTCCTGCCTCAGCCTCCCAAGTAAAAAGATTACAGGTGTGCCACCACACATGGCTTCGGGTTGGAAAATTCTTGATCTTGACTGTGTGGCAACTCCTTGCATTATGGGATGTTAACAGCATCCTAACCTCTACTCACGAGATGAACTAGCACTACCCTCTCTTAGGTGTGATCCCAGACATTAGCAAATGTCTCTTAGGGATAACTGGGACCCAGTATACAGGGACTCAGCTAAATTTGAATTGCAGATAAACAACATTGTTTTTTGATTTTTGAGTTTTTAATTATTGTTTGAGACTGGGATCTCACTAAGTTGCCTAGGATGGCCTCTGACTCTTGTGCTCAAGACACCCTCCTGCAATGTAATGCACCCTCCTGTAAATGTAATCTCAGCCCTCAGAGGCCAAGGCAAGAGGATGGCTAGTTTGAGATCAGCCTGGACTACACAGCAAGACCCTGTCTCAAAAGAAAAAAACAAAAACAAAAAACATAAGAAAAATTCTTGGCTAATGTATATACCAATATATATGTGTGTGTGTGTGTGTGTATAATATATGTATATTATTTTCTTTTTTGTGGTGCTAGGGACTGAACCTAGAGCTTTAGCACTTACCAGGCAAGTGCTAACGGGCAGTACCACTAAACTATATCCACAGCCCTAAAATACTTCTTATAATCTTAGCATTAGGAGCTGAGGCTGGAGGAGAGCAAATTCAGGATTAGCCTGATCTACATAGTGAGATCAAGAGTTTATTTATGTATTTAATTTAGTCTTTTTTTTTTCTTTTTCCTTTTTATCGGTACCAAAGATCGAACTCAGGACTGCCTGCTTGCAAGGCAGGCGCTTATGCCGCTGAGCTAAATCCCCAGCCCCATTATTTTGGTTTTTTTGAGACAGCGTTTCACTGCTAGGCCGGCCTCAAAACACAGCAATCCTCTTGCTTCAGCTCCCTGCCCAAATGCTGGGATTACAAGCATGTGCCACCATGCCCAGCACAGATCAAGAATTTAAGTGAGTGCAGTGTTTTGGGTTCAATCCTCAGTTCTGAAGGAAAAACAGAACTGAAGTGAATCCCTCTGGATGTCAACCATAGATAGCCTCCAACACTCAGATTTCAGACTAGAAGCTAATGGATTTCCCCATGTGCCCCCAGTTCCATATGATTGCTTTGGTGAAAGAAGCTATTATCTTTGTTTGCTGGGAATGGGTAACAATGCCCAGACAAATAAATTTTAAAATCTCATTCCCTCCTCAAGTTGGACTATGATATAAATCATGAACAGAAGCCGAGCGTGGTAGCACCTGTCTGTAATCGCAGCATAGTGAGCTCAAGGCAGCCTGAAATACATCAGGAGTCCTGAAAACAAAACAAAACAAACCCACGAACAGAAGACTATTGGTCACTCTTGGTGGTTTATGCATAGCTGTAGTGACAGCGATTATTCAGTCTCAAGGGAAAAGTAAAGGAAAACACATAGCCTTCATTATCAGGGATGTCAGCTCACTTGGGTCTCATGGATTCTGTGTGTGATGGGTTCCTCAGTACAGCGGAGCCAGAGAGCTTATGTGACCAGTCTCGGGCTACACCACCGTGGAGGCCAGCAATGTGACACTGTGCATGGCCGTAGCCTCACCCTCCAAGCCCTAAACAGCTGGCATGGCAGTTAGGAATTCCAGGGTACCAGGTAGGCATGGTTATGTAGTCCAGGCTGGCCTTCTCACTGTATAATCCAGCCTGGCCTCAAACTTGTGGTGACTCTCCTGTCACAGCCTACCACTATAGGTGTGTGCCACCACACCAACTAGTGTTGCTTCTTATAAAAACTATCAACATTTCCAAACATCAGGGCAGAGAGAATAGTGTAATGAAATCCACATATGCATCACTTAGCAAGGTGCTGGTTTTTTAAATTAAAAAACAAGGTCAAGTGATGATAGACCTGTATACTCAGTTACTCAAGTACTTAGGAGGCTGAACAAGGGGAACAGTTGAATCCAGGAGTTCAACACCAGCCTCAGCAAATAGCAAACTCTACCTCAAAAAAATTAATTAATTAATTAATTAAGCAGCTGAGGCAATATGACAAAGTCCATTAAAAGGAAAAAGAAAAAGTGCACAACTGGTTTGTCATCCTAGCTCTGCTATGAATAAATCAAATCATTCCTGGGGCCAGCCTGGGACTTGGCTTGCTAAAGTGAATTGAGATATAAAAGCTGCATGGATTTGTAGGGAACTCTTAAGCCCCATGTCCTCTCCTTCTTTGGTTCCAAAATTCATTCAACAAACACTTACTAAACCACCTTATCTCTGACCATCTAATCTCTCTCTTCCTCTACATTCCATTCCTTATTTGGCTGCCTAAAAAAACCAACTGATAATGAAGCCTGGTGTGGTGGTACACACCTGTTATCCCAACACCTGGGAGGCTGAGACTGGAGGACTGGAAGTTCAAAATCAGTCTGGACTATCCATCAAGACTGTCCAAAAAGCCAAATTGGGTGGTACATACCTGTAATCCCTGCACTTGGAAGGCTGAGGCAGGAGGATTGCTGAGTTGGAGGCCAGCCTTGGCTACATAGTGAGTTTAAGGCCAGCCTGCACTACATAGTAAGATCCTCGCTCAAAAGCAAACAAAAACCCAACAAAACAAAATCTAAGCGATGCAGTTTGATAAAAAGGAGTACCTGCCAGTGTCCTACAGAACTGTAGGGTAACTGTGGTTGACATCAATTATGTATTTCCTTTTATGAGAGAGTCTCTTTGCAGCCCCAGCTGGTCTGCAACTCTTGATCCTCCTGCCTCAGCCTTGTGAATGCTAGGACAACAGGGGAGTGTGAGCCACTTTATCTCTATTAATCGTGTATCTCAGAATAGCTCATAAAGACCACTTCGGTGTAGTGAGCTGGCCTCCCTTGTGGGGAGGCCACTTGTGGGGAACCAGCCCAGTTCAGTCTTTCCCCCAGTCCTGGGCACCACTTGTAGCCGGGACCTAGTCTTGGTAGTTTGTCACCATGTGGGGGTGGGGAATGAAAGACAAAGGGCCATAGAGTCACTTTAGCATAGGGGCCGCTGGGGGTGCTTGCCTCTTAGAGGGCAGAGGAGCCCCAAGCTGTTGGCCAATTTTTTTTTAATTCAGTCAAACATGGGTACAAGCAATTAAAATAACACACAATTCATCTCTTCCATTATCTCTAAAGTACATGTCCAGGTGAGCAACCCGATCTCAACCTTTCCTTTGTGGTTATGGAGGAGGGCAACTTGATTGTCCTCTGGTGTCCCACACTTCCGGATCTTCCTGACATAAAGACAGGTTAAGGGGCTGGGGATTTAGCTCAGCGGCATAAGCAACTGCCTTGCAAGCATGTGGTCCCCAGTGCAGTTTGATCCCCAGTACCGATAAAAAAAGGGGGGGGGGGCTGGGGATTTAGCTCAGCTGCATAAGCGCCTGCCTTATAAACAGGCAGTCGTGAGTTCGATCCCCGGTACCAATAAAAAGCAAAAAGACAAAAACAAAAAAAGGAAGGTTAAATGTGTGTGTGTGTGTGTGTGTGTGTGTGTGTGTGACTAGGGAGTGAGCCCTGGGTCTTTGCACCGAACTACCTCAGTCTTTGAAAATGTTTTTGAGTCAGGATCTCCCCAAGTCACCAAATCGTGCGTTATAAGCTGGAATCTGTGATCTTCCTGCCTCCTCCTCCACCTAGAGTGTCAGTAACATAGAGGAAAGAAACTCCCAACCTACTAGATGTCCAGTACAAGTTCGTTTTCTCTAAAATCAAAGAATGAATTTTAGGAACAATGGAGGTTAAGAGCAGAATATATTGAGAGAAAGAAAGCTTCCATCTGAAAAAGAGACAAAAGGGGTCCCACATGGGTTGCCAAAGGCCCCATGCTTTCTAGAAATTTTTATAGAGCAAAACCACAAGGTGAGAAAGGTCTAAAGTGGAGAAAAATGGAAATCACAAGGTGGGCATGAGGTGGGACAGAACTATGGTCAATCAATAAGGTTACAAGTGTAATTGCTCAGATAAAATTGATTAAATCAGGGTCAAATAGGGAAGCGAGTCTCTAGCAAGGGATATGAATACAGAACAAGGCCGTTTGCTGTAGCAGGTTAGGTTAGTGACTAGGCTTCAAGGTAATGGACCTTTTTAGAATATCAGCCCCTGGTGCCCACCCTCAGGACTGGCCAACCCCAGAGGTGTCTCTCTCTCTGCACAGTTGCTGGTCTTCTGCATCGGCTCCTTTGAGGGCCCAACCCTGTCTGACTGCATAGCATAGGCTGCAATTTCAGCACTTAGGAGGCTGAGGCAGGAGGATCACTGAACCCAAAGCCAGTCTGGGCTACATAATGAATTCAGGGCCTGCCTGAACTGCATAGGGAGACCTTGTATCCAAAAAATAAATACATATACATACATATATATATATATATATATATACACACACACACACAATACATAACATGTAAATAAAACAGTATTCATATTTTTTAAACGCTCTGGGAGACCAGAAGTGTTGCTGTGTCCAGGATGCTGCTGAAAACACTGGATATCTGATGACTGATTCTTTACACCTGCAATAAAAGTCAGGAATCTTTGCTTGGATCCCAGGGCCTATCTCGGGGCTGTTATAGTTATTCAATTTTACTTCCCTAGGGCTCCTGATGCAGTCACATTGACCTTGCTTTTAACTTTCCCAGACTTACAGATAGATTGATACTAAGTTTGTGGGTATATATATATATATATATTTTTTTTCTTTTTCTTTATTTTTTTGGTACCAGGGATCAAACTCACCACCTCACGCTTGCCAGGCAGGCGCCTGTGCTGCTGAGCTAAACCCCTGGCCAAAGAAAATACATACTTAATATATTTAAAGACTAATACAGACTGACTTTAATATTTCTGTAAATGATAAACTTTCAGTACAAGAATTTTAAAATAACTAAAGGCACAACAAAATAAAAAGTAGAAGACAACAAAATTACACATGAAGGAATAAGAATAGCACTCCCCCCTCTACACTGCATCAAATAGTAAGTTAACTGTTACTAAAAAATGAGAGAAGAGGGGCCAGGGATTTAGCTCAGTGGCTCAAGTGCTTGCCTGATAAGTGCAAGGTTGTGAATTTGATCCCCAGTACCAAAAACAAAACAATAAAATAAAAACAACAACAACAAAAAAACTGGGCACTGTGGTATACAACTGGCAGCAGGACTGCAACACAAATTTCTGGGCTATCTAGCGAGCACAAGGCCAGCCTGAATTATGTAGTGAGTTCCTATTCCAAAAACCAAAGAAACATAAAAATTAACTCCAGTAGGAAAAGTTCCTAATAGAGAAATTAGGACAGTGGATATGGATATTTCTGTGGTATTTAAAATATTGCCAAACTGATTTCCAAAAAGTACCCACCAATTTACATTTCTTTCAGTACTGCTGATGACACAGGATGTATGATATAGGACTTCCAAATAATATAAGGGAAATATTACTCCCAGCCTGCTAGATGTCTGATAAACTGAGTTCCTGGTCTCTAAAATCGAAGAATGAATTGTAGGAATGTCAGTTAAAAGTAGGAAACATTTATTGAAAGAAAGCTTCTATGAGGGACAGAAAGGGGTCCCAAGTGGGTAGACTTGGGAAGCTGCTTCTCAAGCAAGTTTTAAGTAAAACCATGAGGTAAGGTAGGACAAGACTATAGTTAATAAGATTACAAGTATAGTCACTTAGGTAACAGTGATCCAATAGGAAATCACAAGGTGGGTATGAGGTGGGACAAAATTATGGTCAACCAATAAGAGTGTGAGAACAGATGCTTAGGTAATATTGGACTAAATGGGGATCAAACAGGGAAGCAAGTCAAGCAGCAAGTGCACAGGATGAACAAAGGCTTTCCTGGAAGGGGTGGGTCAAGGAGTTTTGGTCCTGTGCCAGGCCACTGATGCCGATTTAGAACATCAACCTCTGCTGGTCTTCCCAAAAAAAGTATGTGGATGTAGTCACTTCTCCTTGTCCTGATGCCTGACCTTTAGGTAAGCGCTCCAGCCACAGCCGTCTTCTGCACTGTCCTCTTGAGGGCCCGACCCTATAAAGTTTCTAAATTTTTTAGCAGTCAGTAATACTAATGGTACTGATATAATATGCTATGCTCCTATTTAAAAATAGGGGCTGGGGGGGGGGCCTGGGGATTTAGCTCAGTGGCTTAAGCACCTGCCTTGCAAGTGTGCGGTCACGAGTTCGATCCCTGGTACCAATAAAAATGAAAAAGACAAAAAAAAAAAAAAAGTACTTATCTAAAAATAGGGGCTGGGGATTTAGCTGAGTAGCACAAGCACCTGCCTGGCAAGGGTGAGGTTGATCCCGGGTAACAAAAAAATAAAATAACAATATTCTTCTAATGTAGCAAAAAAAAATCTTGCTACAAGTTTTTGTTTTTGAGACAGTATCAACTATATATAGCTCAGGCTGGTCTGGAACTCACAGCAACCTTCCTTCCTGAGACTCTTGAATGCTAAGACTACAGACATGTGCAACTATGCCTGGCTCAATCTGTATTTTTATTTATTTTTGGTGTGTTTTTTTTTTTTTTAGTACTGGGGATCGAACTCATGATCTCGCCAGACAAGTGCTTACCCCACTGAGCTAAATCCCCAGCCCCTTATTATTATTTTTTTTAATCCGGGGATCAAACTCACAACCGCCTGATTGCAAGGCAAGTGCTTATGCCACTGAGCTAAATCCCCAGCCCCTTATTTTTGTTTTTTTGAGACAGGGTCTTGCTATGCAGTTCATGTTGGCCTCAAACTCACAGGGATTCTCCTGCCTCAGCCTCCCAAATGCTGAAAGTACAGGAATATGCTACCATGCTTGGCTTTTTTGATTCCAGAAATCAAAGAATTTTCAAATAGCACTCATTTTTGTATGAACTGTTTATATTTTATACCCATTTGTTATGATCCACATATGGTAGTGTTACTCCTTTAACCAATAGTATTTGTTCCTGCCTGGGATTCAGTGACATAAACACCTGCCTGCCAAGCATGAGGTCATGAGTTCAATCCCTGATACTGAAAAATAAAATAATTTATTCCAAATGTTTTCCAGTTGGTGGCTCACTTTTAATTCTGTATCCATTCATCAGATATTTATTCAGTCTTTATTATGTTTCTGGTACAGAAATTCAGGATTTTTGTTTTGAGACAGGGTCTCACAATGTAGTTCAGACAGGCCTTGAATTTACTATGCAGCTGAGGCTGGCCTGGAACTCCGTGATCCCCCCCTGCCTCAGCCTCCCACAGGCTGCAATTACAGGCACCACACTCAGCTCTGTTACTGTTTAAACTATGGATAGAATCACACATACTCCCCTGCTTTTTAGTTCTTACGTGGTTTAGCATCTGTAAAGACTGAATTTAGTTTTTTTTTCTTTTTGGGTACCAGGCATCAAACTTACCACCTTGTGCTTGACAGGTAGGCACTTATGCCCCTGAGCTAAATCCCCTGCCCAAGGTTGAATTTAAAGATGGACCATATTCCATACAGGATCCCACATCCCACATTGCAGTGCATAGGGTCAGGGCTGTCCTTCAGAAGCTTGACATGATTGTGATGCTGGGCAGAGATGCAGCCCAAATGTATAATTAGGGATGCGGGGTCAATTAAGGCAGCACACAAGGCTGGCAAGTTGGTGCACTTTTGGTAGAGAATTTCATTCTCTTGCACCTTTGCACACTGCTGTTTTCAAGGAGTGTGAGATGTCTGGCTTCCCCAGTGTACACAGTCCAGGACAACTCCATGGCAAGCTGTCATCCATGCCTCCATGTCTTGGGCATCAGACACACTGTATGCCAGTGATCAAAGTAACTCTACTTTAGATGGCTAGTGGAGATGATCACTGAATCACCTTGGAGACTAGCTCCTGAAGACTTGATTTTCTTGCTATTCACTTTGCAAAGCAAGCACTGTACTGGGAATTTTGTAGCAACCAATACAATTCTACTTTTGTTGAAATACAGCTGTATTTTCAAATACATATGTGCACACAGGGACATCCAAACATATAAGAGTTTCTGTTTAAAGACCTACAATCTAAAGACCCTCTGCTTCTGACAGGATCAGCCTATGAACTTCCTGGGGGCACTGAATTCTACTTCAAACTCTGAATTCAAGTCCAAGATAGTGTTACAGGCAGCTGACTTAGTTAGAAATATTATAGGCAGGAATATTATAATTAGCTAGAAATATTATAAGCTAGGCCCTCAGAGGACCAGACACAAGGGACCAGATACCTTGTGACCAGGAGAGACCCCAAGACAAAAGGCAAAATGAACACAATTACACCCCAAGTACTGATATTCTAAATAGGTATGGGTCACCTTGACTGAAGCCTGGAGTCACCATCCCAACCCCCTACAAGAAGAGTTACTATTCTGTACAAATGCCCACTTACTACTGACTTGCTTCCTCATTTGACCCTGATTTGGTCAATTTTACCTGAACAATCAGTCTTTTTGGTTGACCATAGTTCTATCCTACCTCATTCCCCTCTGCCTTTCAAGTTCCTAGTCACCCCCCTCCCCACCTGTCTCAATGATTTTACTCTATAAAAGTCCCTAGAAAAGACAAAGTCTGGGCAACCCACTCAGGACCCCTTCGGTCTCTTTCAGACAGCAGCTTTCTTTCTCTCAATAAATATATTCTGCTCTTAACCTCTGTTGTTCCTAAAATTCATTCTTTGACTTTATCCAAACTCATACTGGGTATCTAGTAGGTTGGGAGTTTCGTTCCCTATATCATTAGCACAGTAAGAGCCAAGATGCCTGATTGTGCCAACTTGTAATCACCGTTAACTAAGATACACTTTTGAGTTTTACCAGAAATCTTTTTCTAGAAACTTTCACCTGTATTCAGTATCCACTTTAATTAAAAACTTTCGCAGATTATGCAATTTGCTGAAGGTGACTCAGCTTGCAGAGGGGTAATTAACCAACTAGCTAAGGTATAAGTCAGCACAGCTGAAAAGATCAAGTTTTACAGCTTTCACTCCTGCAGGAAAGGCCCAGAGGCCTCCGTGAAACCTCTGAGACTAACACTTTTAAGTGCAGGTCCCACCAGAGGGTGGGGAGGGGGAAGGACACAGCCTTCCTGCACTACATAACCTGGTCTGGAACTTCTGGGCTGAATAATAGCTGGCACCAGTTGCATTTTAATTAGTTTAATTCACAGACCTAAAATATAGACTAACCATAAATTTTGCTAAGTTGGGTCATTCCCTGAGAAATTCTCTCAGGGTGAGAGCAGGTACCACCAACTTAGTCTCAAAGAATGAAGTTCTTAATTCAAAAAACAACATCCTTACTGCAAGTCCCTCAAACCAAGGTTTGGGCTGGTTAACAGCATCCTCTCCCCGCTGCCTCCGGGCCAGCAGATCACCTTTGACACACATACTTTATTAAAACTGCATGCTGAGTTTAATCTTGGTCAGTTTTCCAGTGCAAAACGTCAGGGACAGTACAGGGACCCCGTAAGTTCAAATTTTATGTGGGCCTCAATCATCAATCAACACCGCACCATCTAGTTATATTCAGTCTCAGCAGTTTGTGTTGCCTCTATCCGGAAGCCTTTTTTACTTTTGGTACTAGAGACAGAACCCAGTGAACTATACCCCGACACCTTTTTTTTTTTTGGGGGGGGGGAGTACCATTGAACTCATGACCTCACACTTGCCACTTAACAGGCAGGTGCTTGTGTCTCTGAACTATATCCCTGGTCTCTAAGATCATTTTTAAAAAATGTATTTATTTTTTATCAGTACCAGGGATTGAATCACGACCCCACACTTGCAAGGCAGGCGTTTATGCCGCTGAGCTAAATCCTCAACCTCAAATGTCTTTTTTGAGGAAGGGTTTCACTGTATGATTCAGGCTGGGCTTGAACTATATAGCCCAGGCTGGTTTTGAACTCTGTGATTCTCCTGCCTCAGCCTCCCGAGTGCTGAGATTACAGGCCTGTGTCCCCATGCCCGCGTTCCCCAAATCTTTTTCTAATCTTTTGAGACACAGTCTAGTTAAATCGCTGAATCGCCTAGGCAGGGCTCAAACTTGCGATCCCCGTCCCAGCCTCCCACACCGCAGGGATTACAGGTCTCCATCGGCATCCCCAGCTGTTAATCCAGCACCCTAACCCTAAGGCCCAGGAAAACCACTGGCTCAGCAACGAGAAACACGTGAGAAAGTACCGTTCGCTGAACACGACATAGAGCCAACACGCGATAATAGAACAAACACTGAACCTCACCCTGCTACCTTCACAGATCCAGCCCCACCCCTGCCAACCGGAACTGTCGCCCCCGCGTTCCGCACCCGACGCACGGCGTGACGTGGCGCCTATCGGGGCTCGCGCACGCCCCCGTTCCGCCCCGTCTGGAATCCCAAGGCAGACGCACGCGGTGCGCATGCTCGCGGGGCGGGGCAGTCGGGGTCTCCAGGCGCTGCAATCTGTTGCGCCACCGCCCGCGGGAGCCGGCAGATCCGGGTCTCGTGGTTGAGAGTGACGTGGTCAACCGAATCCAAACACAGCTGGGGGAGGAGGCCGGCGGCCTGGAGCTGCAGCGGTAGCGGCGTCCGGAGCAGCCACAGCGTTCCGGAAGCCCCAGGCGGTGTTTCTGCAGAGACTAGGTCCCGGCGCTCACCCTCCCCGCCCCGCCGGTTGTTGTCTGGGCGGGTGAGTGTCTATCCCTCTCCCTGCGCTGCTCGCCGGCCCACCTTCCACTCGTCCAGTCTGTTCTGAGGGCCCCTCAGGCGGCCGTGGACTGCGGCAGAGCGGGCTGCTGCTCAGGTCACCGGGCGGCACCCGACCGGAGCGAGGCTGGCAGCCCTAGCCGGGCTTTCTGTGCAGGGCCCCGGGGCTGGGCAGGAAAATGAACGCGAGCCAGGGGAGGTTTTATTTTTAGGGCTACGTCGTCCACACGGGCGGAGGCGACTGATGGAGTCAAAAGTGGCAGCTGGGAAGGAGAAACTCCACAGTCTTGCGATGTACACACTGCCTCGTCTGTCCGGCCGTCTGTCTCAGCCCTTTCCGGGGCTGTTGAAGTCACCGGGATGCTTCCTTTGTTGGGATTGATGATACAGGAAAGCTGCCATCCTGAAAGCTAGAGCTTTTCAGCCCGCTTGGGTTGGTTCTCTTTTTCCTGTTCAGTGAGTGGAACCGGGACTGATGGTCAGTAGGTAACAGCGCCCGTTATTGGAGGACTGGAAATCTCGTCTTGTTACTGAAAGCTAAAGTTTTCCAAATTAGCTCTATAAGGATATTAGGGTTTTAGCCAAGGTCGTATCTGTCAGTTGTGGAGAATCCATAAGATGTTTTCGGTTGTCCCCGTTGGCAAAATCGAGCTTGTGGCCTTAATGAACACTATCCCGATGTCATAGTGTTGGCATCGGGAGAATCGGGTGAGCTCCACGCACTGTTCCCTTCTCAGGAGAGACCTTCAGTGGAGCGATCCCGTTGACCGATTCTCTTGACAGCTATCCATGCTCTAATTTGGAAACGCAGGGCCGCTTCCAGGCTTTTTAGTCGTGAGACCCTGGGCGGCGTTCGTGCTGCCCAGGGTGAGCGCTGGCCCAGCGGAGCTCGGGTCCCCTCCGCTCCAGGCGGTGGCTCGCGCGGGTGCCTTTAGTGTAAACTGCGGCCAGTCCGCTTCGCTCCACGGCTCCTTCTCTTAACATTTACCCCTCAGAAATCAGATTTACCCCTCAGAAATCGGTTGAAGGGCCAGGGATATAGCTCAGTGCTACAATGGCTGCCTGGCAAGCACAAGGTCCTGAGTTGGCTTGTCGGTACCAAAAACAAAACAAAATAAAACCTTACACTACTGTATTTCCTTGGAGGGTATCCCCTTTTTGTGGTAGGATGTGGATCTCTTAGATCTTTCTGTGCCACTTAAATTTAATTTTTCTTCTATCAGGGTTTGATATCTAGACGAAGGAAATTTTCATATTTTGGGGGGTGTGGAGTCTTAATGTTTTTCATCTTTTGGTTTTTTTTCTTAGGAAATTATTTTCAAGTTCCTCTTCAGATTTTAACTTGTATGCTAATAACTCGGGACTAAATATTGTTATTGAGATGCCTTTTTTTGAGCGAGAGAAAGAGACAGAGTGTGTCTATTGTATACAGGCTGCCCTTGCACAGCGATCCTCTTGCCTCTGCCAAGTGCCAGGATTACAGGTAATGAGCCACCACTCACGGGCCTGAACTTTTACCTTTAGGAACTATTCACTGTTGGAAAACCATAATTACTAAAATCAAGGGTTTGAAAATTCTTCTCCAGGTTTCTGAGGTGACATTGTTAGCTTGTTAATTTGAGGGGGAACAGGTACAGCCCAAGTTGACTTTATGGAAGTTTAAAGTTATTGCTTATTTAGTGGTTTTATTCAGGTTTAGCTTAGTTATACTATGAAATTCAGAACTCCACCAGTAAGGTCCTGCAGCCTTTTACTTCACACATCACAGCTGATGTGCTCTGTTAACTCTGGGTCTTTATTAACACTGAGTCTTAGTTATATGTGCAGGTATTCCTGTTTTTCACCACTGGTAGCAAAAGAGCTTACTATGGAAGGAAATGTTCTTTTCACTTCAGTTTCAGAGAATAAGTACTATATAGTATCCTAAACTTGCCAACAACCCATTTTAGGTCGAGTTTTCATAAGTTTACCTAAAGCTTGCAGGTCTCATTTTTTTTTTTTTTTTAACTTTTTATCGGTACCGGGGATCGAACTCACAACCGCCTGCTTGCAAGGCAGGTGCTTATGCCGCTGAGCTAAATCTCTAGCCCCCAGATCTCATTTTTAATATTCATTATGTAACTAGGTTCTTTTTCTTTGATTTTACCCAAAATGTTCAGTATATATTACTTCTTCCTGTCCCCATTGCCACCATTTCTCCTGATCTACCCCAGCAAATGGCTGGTCTTCTTGCGCCACTTTGGTTTTTAGGGTGCATTCTTACCATAGCCCAAGAGATGATTAAAAATGTAAATTTGTACCATCTTCATTAAGAATGGAAAACTCCTAAGGAAAGCTACACATTGGGTCTTGCTTTTCTCTCTTACTTGCCTCATATCCCTCTGCCTAGTTCATTACTTAGGAGCTTGGCCACATCGGTGGCTTCTGTGTTTGAACTCTGCTGGCACTGTTTTCCTTGGAACCTGCTGAGCTAGCTCTTACTTAAGAGCCTCTGCGCTTGCTGTGTCCTGTGATTTCAGGGTTCTGCGATGGCTTTGGTTGTTTCCATCATGTCATGCAGGTCACAGTGCAGGTGTTGGCTTTTCAAAAAGATTACCCTGTGTCTGCAGTCTCCTTTACATATTCTTTACATTTTGTCTCCACTGGAGATCACTTCTTCGAGAATGGGGATGTTTGTCATTTGACAGCAGAGAGGATATTTAGGGAGTTGGCTGAATGTTCACATTCCAACTTGAAACCATTCTGCAAGATAAGAATCCTAATTTTCAATCTTTTTTTTTTTTTTTGGTCTGTTTGAGACAGAGTCTCACTCTGCAATTCAGTTTGGCCTTGAGTTCACTTACAGCTCAGGCTGGTCTCAAACTTGCAACAGTCCTCCTGCCTCAGCCTCCCAAGAGCTGGGATTATAGACTTGTGTCACCATGCCCAGCTTTGGGGCTTTTATAAAATAGTGCTTTAATTCTGTCTGTCTGTCTCTGTCTCTCTTTCTCTCTCTCTTTTGAGATTCACTATGTAGTTGAGACTAACCTCTAACTCAAAACAATGCTGTCGGCCTCCAAAGTGCTAGAATTACAGGTGTGTGCCACTACACCTAACTTTAATTCTCTTTAATAATTCTTTTGTTTCTTTATGGTGCTGGGGATCAAAATCAGGGCCTTAGGCATGGTAGGCCGGTGAGTGCTCTACCGCTGGGCTCCATCCCTTGTCCTTCCTGGATATTTGGGCTAAAGTATCTCCTTTTTACCTCAGACTTATGGAATTAAGCCCTGGAGAAGTTGGTCCCCTGACTCTACATGTGCCACACACCCCTCAGGTGATTTTAATGCACACTAATGGTTTGAGAGTGTCTCAGGACTTTAATGGCTTTTTTTCCTGGGAGATTACTTCTTGCTTTATAGAGGTAATGGTAGCTACATTTTGTTGTTTTGTTTTTTTTAACCACCGTGTCAGGTGCTATACTGAGAGTTATTCTTAGATTGACTGCAGAATGGCCTTGGTGCAGGTATTCCTACTTTCACTGTACAAGTGAAGAAGCAAGGTTTAACAGTCCAGCACGGGGAGGTGGAGGCACAAGGGTTGTGAGTGCAAGGCCTGGGCAACTTAATAACTTAGCAAGACTGTCTTGAAAGATTTGAAATAAAAGGGCTGGGTATACAGTGTGGTAAAAGGACGCTTTGTCCAATTCCCAGTACTGATTTTTTTTTTGTCAGTAAAAAAGCTACTGACGAAACAGTAAGTGACACAAACTTAATTTGAACCCAAATATATTGTTTTTATCTCCATGTACTGCTTCACAGCTGCTGTCAGAACTGTACACAGTACGCAGGGTATGAATGTGGGCATTGTATCTAATTTATACCAAATACAAATTTTTTGTGTGTATGTGCTAACGCTCAAACCTGGGGTCTTGTGTCTCTGGACAAGTACTATACCAGTGAACAACATTTCTAGCCCACCTGAATATATGTTTTGGGTTTTTGTTTGTTTGGTTTTTTTGTCTTTTTGTTTTTGTTTTGTCTTTTTTGAAACAAGGTCACACTATGAGCCCAGGCTAGCCTTGAACTCGTGGTGGCCCATCCTTAGCCTCAAGTGCTGGGACTACAGGCATGTACCACCATGCCTAGTAATATTTTTAATAAACTAATTTACCTGAAGTTTTCAGTTTGTGTTAGGCATGTATATAATTTCTAGTTTTTCATTATGACAATGTGATGAATCATGATTTTAGGTAGTCTTCATGATCTAAGGAATTACAGTATAAAAAATAATTATGGTATAGCAGGTAGATTAATTGTAAAATAAGCCATGTAATAACACTTTTTTTTGGTATTAGGAATTGGACCCACGACCTTTGTATTGAGCTACATCCCAGCCTTTTTGTTTATTTGTTTGTTTGTTATTTTGAGATTGTGTTACCTGGTTCTGGAATGTTGCAGGCTCTTTTCAGAGATTTTCCCAGGTTTTACATTTATTAAGGGAAAGGGTATTCTCTACAGAGTGAGAACAAGCCCTAGAGGAAGCACACAGGGGTCACGAAGTTAATAGTGGTGTCTTTTGTACCACCATTCTTCAGGTTGACATCAGATCTAGGCTACCTTACAGAAACCTGCTTGACTTCCCACCAGACGAGGTGAAGGTAGCACTTTCTGCTTGGTCCCAGTTGCAGGGCTTGGAAACTTTTTCTGTGCATATGTCCTGAATATCTATGATTGACACTCGTTTCTTTAGGGTCTTGATGAGTTGTTGGATTACCTCAGCTGGGCTCGAATTTGCTGTCTTTCTGCCTCAGCCTCCCAGATTGCTGTCATATGCTATCATGCTCAGTTTGAAGACATTTTAATAATATAAAATGAAGAAACTGGGTGTGCCTTTAATTTTAGCATTTGGGAGGCTAAGGCAGGAGACCAGTCTGGACTACATAGTGAAACCCAGACTCAACAAAAACCTCAAAAACCAAATGGACTGATTTTAATCCTAGTTCAACCAGTATGTACAATGTACATACACTGCAGTGTACCTAGAAAATTTAGTTTTATATTCTTTCTCCTCCAGTTTCTTTTTCTTTTTCTCTCCCTTCCCTACAGGGGATTGAGCCAGGAAATGCCGTACTACATCGTCATCACCCCCTCTTTTATTTTCTTTTTTTGGGAGTACTGTAGATTGAGCCTTAGGGGCCCCTTATCACTGAATTACATTCCCATTCCCTTGTGTTTTATGGTTGGGTGGCAGTGCTGGTAATAGAACCCAGGACTTCAGTGCTGAGCTTCATCTCTGGCCCTTTATCATTTCTTATTTGGAGGTGATCTCACGAGGTGGCTAACTTGCCCAGGCTGGCATCAAATTTGAGCTCCTTCTACTTCATCCTCCCAGGGTGTGGGATTACAAACGTGCTGTCACACTCCACTCCTGCCCTTTATAGTTTTCATTTTGAGACAAGGTCTTACTAAGTTGTCCAGGCTGGCTTTGAATTTGTAGTCCTGCCTCTGTCTGCTGAGTAACAGACATTACAGGCAAGTACAACTGTGTCTGGCTATGTGAAAGTTTCTGGTAGAGGTGCTGGGAAAAGGAGGATACTTTTCACTTTTTTGTTTGGCTTTTGTGGTGGTGGGGTATTTGAAAATTTTAATGCAAATTGTGTGTGCTTTAACATAATCAACTCGAGTGCCGGGCTTGGTGACACACCTGCAATCCCAGCACTTGGGAGGCTGATGCAGGTAGATCAGTTGCATCGTTGCAAGTTTGAGACCAGCCTGAACTACAAAATTGAGCTCAAGGCCAGCCTGAACTGCATAGTGAGACCTTGTCTTAAAAAGAAAATTAACCAGAAGTGGTGGTGCATGTTTGTAATCTTAGAACTCAGGAGGCTGAGGCAGGAATATTGCTGTGAGTTTGAGGCCAGCCTTAATGGCATAGGGAAACCTTATCTCAAAAACAAAACCAAACAAACAAACAAAAAAAAAACCTTTGAAAACTGTATTTTCTAAAAATTAGTTTTTAGAGACAAAAAAAAAAAAAAAGCACCAGGTATGGCACATGCCTGTAATCCCCCCACTCAGGAGGCTGAGGTAGGAGGATCATTGCAAGTTTGAGCCCCACTTGGGGCACAAAATGAATGTAAGGCCAGCTTAAACTGCATGGAAAGACCCTGTCTCAAAAACCCAAAAACAAAAAATTAGTTTTTAGGGGCATAGTAGGGCATATATGTATTTGATAACATCATAAACTCCAGTGTTCTTTATTTTGGAGAAAGTTTCCTTGTTGCTTATTTTCATATTGACTTCTCATTTCTCCTTTTTCTTTAAGTTTAGGTCAGAGCACAGATGTGAGTCAGTTTTGTGAAAGTACAGAAGGAGAGTGGTTTATGCTTGTCTGCACTTAACCAGTATTACAAATGTAGAAAGTCCAGAATTTAACTATTAAAGGTGCGTTAAATCAAGTGAGACTTTAAGTAAGCCTGTGTATGATATGTACATCAGAGCAAGAGGTCAGTGTTCTGGCTACTTGTGTTTTGTCTGAACGCAGGTGGTTCTTTGCACAGTGTATACAATCTATTGGTGTTGGGGACCACGACCCAGACCAATGTTTTAGGTGCTCAAGTCTCTTAGTTATAAAAGGCTTCAATATTGTACTTGGATATAACCTGGGTACGCCTTCACCATGCCACCATGCAAATGAGTGCTGTCCCACTGGACTACACTATCAGCTAGTCTCAGATAATTTAATTTTTTAAAATTTATTTATTTTGGTTTTTTGAGAGGGTCTTGCTGGTTTTGAACTCAACCAACTCTGGCATATCTTGAGTCATCTCTAGATTGTTTTTTGTGGTCCTGGGGATAGAAGCCAGGGCTTTACACATGTGCTTTTACCATTGAGTTATACACTCAACCTCTGATGATTTATAATTAGTACTCAGTCATGTATAATGTGAATACCATGTGAGCAATGGTTACTGTTTATGCAATAATGAAAAGTCTGTACATATTCAGTATAGACTCATATTTTCCCCCCTAGTTTTTGTGTTTTTTGAGAGAGGGTCTTGCTATGTAGTACAGGCTGGTCTTGAACTCACTGTGTAGCCCAGACTGGCCTTGAATTTGCATCTATCCTCCTGCCACAGCCTCCCAAGTGCTGGGATTATAGGCATGCCCCACCACACCTGACTGCAGTTGGTTGTGCAGCTATTGGGCCCACAAATGGGGAGAATCTACTGTACATACTTCGTTGAGTTTTAACATGTAGCAAAGATAATATAGAAGAAACTAACTTGTTTGAAATTTTGAACAGAGTTTTCTTACTTGTGATGCTCATTCAGATTTTATTTATTAATAACATTGCTTGCTTTACCACATTGCTTACCACAATGCTTAGTGTTTTTTTTGAGGGGGGGCAGGTATCAGAAATCGAACTGAGGATCTCACATTTGCCAGCCAGGTTCTGTGCCACCAAGCCCCAGTGCTTGGTAGTTCCAAGCATTTTTTCTGCCAGCACGAGTGACACTCATGCTCTGCGCACATGTCATCTTGGCTGTAAGTGCATGAGAAGGGCCAGGTGCTGCGTGAATTTAGAGAGCAGTGTCTGTCACTCTGCTGCTTTTTGCTCACAAAAGTCACGTAAGCAGGCACAGAGATGGATACTGAGAAAAAGTCTTGTTCTGCTCCGACTGATTTGAATGCTGTAAGGCACAGATCAGTGACATGACTTTCACCATCTCTCACAACCTTAAAACCCACCAGTATTTTGTAACATAGCTATATTTAAAAATGGCATTCTTAACATTTATAGGGAACTTAACATCCACTATGATTTGGGAAGCACAGGGTAAGGATTTTCTGTATATTCTGTTAAATTTTTGTTTCTCACGTGAAAAAAAAAAACCTTTTTCCTGAGGTTAACAGGTTGTATTTGGAACATGACTAATATAGTCCTTTCTGTGGTGCTGAGGATTATGCCCAGGCCCTGTGCATGTTCCCAGCCTGATAATAGTCTCAATTAAAAATTGCAGTAAATATTTAAATTAAAAAATTAAATTAATTAGAAAATTTAAATTTAATTTAAATTATTTAAATTAAATTTAAATTATTTAAATTTTAAAATGCAGTAAATGTTTAGTCAAAGAGTTTGAGTATTTGTGATAAATGTTACTATCTCTGGACTTTGGTCAGGTCATGGGGATTGCTGCAGGGTAAAGAATAGTCAAGAAAGGAAGCGAAATTAGTAGAAGGTGAGCAAGGAAGCTTCACAACAGACTTTTTCTTCCTGTTCTCTTTTCTGCAGAAGAACGTAGCTATGGCCCCAGGGAAGCAGCTTGGGGCTAAAGGTGAAAGATATCTGAGATTTGAGTTGACCCAGTTCATTCTCAGTTTATAAAGCGCTCTTACAAATTCTCATTGGATCCTCAAACAACCTTTAAAACGAATGGTTTCAGTTACCACTCTTGGTTGGAAAACCCACGTCACAGGCTAAGTCATTTATTTCTCCCTTTCCCAGTAGTGGTACAACTGGAGTCTTTTATGTAAGACATACTCTTTCAGCTGTCCCATAATGCTGTCTACAGTAACTCCTGGAACATGAGTCAGACACAGAAAGGATCAAAAGTATCGCCACAGAAGGAAAGGCTGGTGTGTAAGACAGCGCATGGTCTAGGTGTTTGAATCCCCATGCCCTGCAGCGCCGCAGTGTTAGAAGGGCAGGGTCTCTCGGAGGTGACTGGATCACAAGGCTGCCTCATGAATCACAGTGCCCAGTGACAGACGCTCTAGAGCTCTCGCCTCCTTCTGCCTGCAAGGGCACAGTGAGAAGGCACCACCAGTGAATTGAAGAACAGGCTGTTGCCAGACATCAAAAGATTTTGGGTTTTCCAGTTTGGGGAAATGGATGAGTGGCGCATGCCTTTAATCCCTGCACTTGGGAGGCAGGAGGATCACTGAGTTCGAGGCCAGCCTGGGCTACACAGTTCAAGGCTGGCCTAAATTACATAGATCCTGTCTCAAAAAAAAAAAAAAAAAGTGAGAAATACTTTTGTTTTTATAAGCTACTCAGTCTAGTGTTTCAGCATACCAGCCCAAATGGACCGACACAAACTGGAACCAGGAGTAGGGTGTTGCTGTAACAAGGATCTGTTTTATATTTCTTTTTAGTCTCCTTATGCCTTATGTAGTACAGGCTGCTCAGGAACTGCGTAGCCCACATTGAACTGATGATCCTCCTGCCTCAGTCTCTTGAGTACTGGGATTATCCAAAAATGTACTATCTTTGGACCTAAACAAGTGGTAGTAAGTGGAAAGAGTTTTAGGGTATATCCTAGCTGGCGCCTGCATTCCCATGAGTGGACCTGAGAGGTGATTTTGGTGAGGGTGCAGAGAAAGCTGTAGGCAAAGCCTCGATCTTAGCACCTGCATAGTCCTGAAGAGAAAAGGTCTCAAGTGGAAGACATGGGAGAGTAGAGGAAACATCTTTCAGAGCCACAAAAAACTTGGCTAAATTATGCCCAAGCTCTAGTGTTCATGGAAGAACACTGAAAAAAAATTGTAACAATGAAAAAAAAATTGTGACAATGAAATGATACTTGACTGAAATTTCTACACTATTAAATGTGTGATTTGTTTTCTTTGAAATGCTTGCAGTAAAGTGAGTGGAGAAACTATTTTTGTGAGGCTGAAGATTGAACTCCAGGGCCTTGTTCATGTTAGGCTAGCACTGAACTACATCCCAAGTCTTTTTTTTTTTTTTTTTTTTTCTCTTTTTGAAACAGGGTCTTGCTCTGCAATTCAGGCTGGCTTTAAACTCTGTAGCCCAAACTGGCCTTGAACTTGCCGTGATCCTCCTGCCTCAGCCTTCCAAATGCTAGGATTGCAGGCATGTACTACCACTCCTTGATTTCAGAGAGAGACTATAACAGTAAGTTTTGAATCAGAAAGAAGACTATATGCACTTGGAAGGTTCTCCGCTTAATCATATTGAAAGGAATGAGAAAATGTGATTATATTTGGGAAAGTACAAGATTTGTGGCCAAGAAGAAAAAAATTTTTTGGTGTGATCTTGGGGATTGAAATACCGAGGGTTTCCCCCATAGCATGCTAAGCACATGTTTGCACCAGTCATGGTGAACCTTTTAGAGACTCAGTGCACAAACTTACTTGTTGCTAAGTGCCAGTGCCACAGTTAAACCTGAATGCTGTACTGTAGAGGTGACTGGCTCACGTGCTGACAGGGTCATGCATGTCATGGGTTCACTGCCACTGAGCTGTGCTCTATCACTGAACTACAGCTGTACCTCCAGCTGCCTGTAAACCTTTCATAAGAGGATTTTTGTTGTTGTTTTGAGACACAGTCTTGCTGTGTGGTTCAGGCTGGTCTTGAGCTCGCTTTGTAGCCCATGTTGGTCTCGAACTCACAGTGATCCTCCTGCCTCAGCCTTCCAAGTGCTGAGATTAGAGGTGTGTGCCACCACGCCCGCTCATGAAAGGATTATCATGAAATACAAAACCGGGTGCTAACCATCAGGACAGTGGATGAAACAAGTTATGGCAGCACCTGCCTGTAATTGCAGTGAAGCTGAGGCAGAAGCTGAAGTTCAAGCCCAACCTGGGCGATTTAGCAGCCTGCTGAGACCCTGTGTCGAAAGGTTTGGAGGTGGGGATGTAGCCTCTAGAGAGAGAGTCACTAACACAGGATGAAGCTGCTAGATACAATTCCAAAAGGAAAAATTGTCGGGAAGGCTTTTTCCCCCCAGGTTTTTCTGATTGCATGTTTATTCAGCAGACAATAAGATTCTCTGACTTTACTCAGGAGGCTGATCTGTCCATGACCAAATCTGCCTGTAAACTGGAATTTAGATGCTGACCCTGCTCTGGCTTCTGCCTTTTTGTCTGTACCAGAAGCTGTGGTTTTCCGTCTGTAGGTGTCTGTGGGTCTCTCCTTCCCGTGAGTCTCGGGGGTTACTTGCCCTCTACACCTTCACCCAGGGCCTGCCAGTCTCTGCAGTCTGGGAGCAGGCAGGAGTAATGGTGGAGATACTGGATGCCCTTGTTGGCAAGATTCTGGTAGAAGTGTCTCCAGGAAAACTGTTCTTTCAGGAAGCCTTGGGACTTGAGAGACTGTGGGCCTTAGTGCTGTGAAGGTTGGGTTCATTGTTGTCTGCCAGTTCTGGGTGCTTGGGCATGCAGGCGTCTTTCTTGGCCACTGTCACCTTCTCCTTAAAAGGAGTTTGTAAATAGCAATCTGCTTCTAATTGGGCGTCAACATCATGATGGCTGTAAGGGCTGATGCTGAAGCTGGAAAGCTGTTTTGGGTCTCACAATGTAGTTGAGGCTGGCCTTGAACTCACTTTGTAGCTGTAGTTGGCCTTGGACTAGCAGTGGTCCTTTTGCCTCAGCCAGTGGTGAGAAGTACTTTGCTTTTTCTGAATTTTTAGCTTTTTGCAGAGATAATCACCAATATATTTGTAATACTTACTTTGGCTGTTAATCTGGTGTGTAGTTATATTATTATATTGAATAAATTAATTAAACCCTCAGTGATAGGGGCTGCCTTTTGTTTCTTCTGTATTTGCCTGTAAACTTCTCTATCTGTTTCTTAGTCCCCGAGGACTTGTTATATGTGTCCTTTTTGGGAAAGAGGAAGTGAAAGAAGACTTGGTTTTGAATCCCCCTCTGCGGGTGGCATGGCTTTGGCCAGTCCCAAAGCTCTCTAGGCAGGTCTTCCTCTCGTGAGCAGCTGGGGAGTGCTGCATCTTCTGAGGTGTAACACTCTGCTTGTGAGGTGGTGCTGTGCTCCACAGGGTCAGCAGGGAGCACCTTGCATCTTTATCTCTGCAGTGGTATCTTGCACACCTGGCGTCTAAATATTCCCATTCCGCCCAGTGGAAAACAGACTTGTTCTTTTTTCCAGCTGACTTTAGTCTCTTCCTTTGGAGAAAAGTATGCTCTCCATACTTGAAAGAGTATCTTCAAGCTCTTTGTGTTCTTTTTTTTAGGGTAGAGTGTTGAGACAGGGTCCCACTATGTAGTCTAGGCTAGCTTTTTTCTTTTCTTTTCTTTCTTTTTTTTTTTTTTTGGTACCAGGGATCAAACTCATGATCTTACACTTGCCAGGCAGGCACTTACACCCCTGAGCTAAATCCCCGGCCCTTTCTTTTGTCTTTTTAAGACAGGGTCTTGCTATACAGTTCAGGCTGGCATTGAATTCACTTCAGAGCCCAGGCTGGTCTCAAATATAGAAATATAGAATGATCCTCGTACCTCAGCGTCCTGAGTGCTGAGATTACATCTGTACACCACCACACCTGGCTAGGCTGGCCTTTAACACACACTGTAAGTAGGCTAGCCTCAAACTCACTGTCTGCCTCCTGCCTTAGCCTGCTGAATGCTGAAATTATAGACCTACACAACCATGCCTGGCTCTAAAAATACAAGGATTTCAGAGGTAGATTTTTTTTAGTTTATTTTACACTTGTAAGAAACACTGGCTATACTGTAGCCCTAAGTACCTAAGAGATATTATAAGGAGTTTGTAACTTTGATAGTTATTTGATTTGTGTGTGTGTGTATGGTACTGGGGATGACCCAGGGCCTCCTGTATGCTAGGCAACTGCTCTACACTGAACTACATCCCCACCCCACCCTCTTTATTAAATTTTGAGAGAGAGTTTTGCTTAAATTGCCCAAGCTGGCATCAAACTTTTAGTCCTCCTGCCTCCACCTCTGGAGTGGTTGGGATTATAGGTATGAACCATTATGGCCAGTTTATTGAACCAAACTCAAATCATTTGTTGTGACAGAGTCCAGGGAGCTTGAACACCTAGGCACAAAGGGTTGTGATGTTTAGGGAATGGAGTGGGGTTTATTTCAACATTTAAACTTTTAAATGTTTAACTTCGTCCAAGCAGATAGAGCTTTAGCAGAATTTTTAATGAACAGTAACTGATCCTATTTGAATGAGTCCTTGTCCTTTCCTTTTTTATTTCCCATCAAAGATGTAAATGTAGCTTAAAAGTATATCGTTTTTAAAAGGTATATCATTATTGTGCCAGGATGGTAGTATATCCCTATAATCCCAGCATTTGGAAGGCTGAGGCAGGAGGATTGCCATGAGTTTGAGGCCATCCTGAGTACATGGTGAGTTCAAGGCCAGCTTGAACTGTAGAGTGAGACCAAAAAAAAAAAAAAAAAAGTATACCATTATTTAGAAGTAGAAGTAATAGGAACTGAGTATGCATTCCTGTAATCTCAGCTCTTATGGAGCTGAGACAGAAGGAGCTTGAGTTCTAGGACAACCTGGGCAACAAAAAGACATTGTCTTTTAAAAAAATAATTAGCCTTTTGGGTGGAACCACCATTTTCAAATAATTTGCCAAAATGATGAACACGAAGAGAAAGAGGAGAGGCGCCTCGTATGTGTTCTTTAGGCCTTTTAGAAAAGGTGGGATTGTTCCTTTGGCCACGTATATGTGAATTTACAAAAAGAGTGCTATTATACACATCCAAAAAGTGCTGTTCAGAAAGGTTGCATAAATGTTACCATGGCAAACGTGGAAGAGCCTACAGTGTTACCCAGCATTGTGTAGGCATTGTTGTAAACAAGCACTTACGGACAAGAAACTGATCATAGTAGCATGGGCCTATAATCCCAGTACTCCAGAGGCTGAGGCAGGAGGATTGTCATGAGTTCAAGACCAAAGTAGCCTGAACCGCATAAAGAGACACTGTCTCAAAAAAAAAAAAAAAAAAAAAAGAAAAAAAGTCAAGGGCAAGATACTTGCTAAGAGAAAGAGAAATAATGTGTGTATGAGCATATTAAGCACTCTAGGACTGGATATAGCTCAGTGGCATAGCGCCTGCGTGGCAATGGTGAGGTCCTAAATTTGATTGCTGGTGCTGAGAAAAATAAAACCAACCCTGGACAGTAAGCACTCTAAGGGTCAAGATAGCTTTCTGAAACACAGCAAGAAAAATGATCAGGAAAAAAAAAAAAAGCCAAAGAGAAAGGTACGTGGGTTTAAGTGAAGGGCAACCCTGGCCCGAGGTCTCACTATGGGAATGCCAATGGGAAGGCTCCTGAGCTGCTGGAAACTTGAGTTCACAGCAGGAGCTGGGGCCATAGCCCTCCTGGGCAGCACTAATCAGCACCTTAGAAATAAAAGGCACCCTGAATTGTAAGGGTGGTTTTTCTGAACAGGTGTGCTGTGTCCTCTAAGAAATATTTTTGGGGCAGATTCTCATTGTACCTAGTTAATAGTGTCAGGCCTTCGCTCTGGAGTCTTTTTCTTGCCGAAAGATGTGAGGTGTAGTGTGCAGGTATATTTTCAAATGGCCAGACTCTTATGAAACATTTTTATTCTGATACTGAGGATCAAACTCATGACTTGTGCTTGCTAGGCAGGTGCTATTCCACTGAGCTATATATCCAGCAATAGGAAACATTTTTATTGCTGGAAGATCCCCTAAATCACTGTGGGAAGAAGATGTATCCAAGAAAGTGCAAGGGAGTGTATGGCATTTCAGTTAAATAGCTTAACGTAAAAAATAAAAACGAAACTAAAAGAAGTAAAAGGAAGTCAGTTGATAGTTTCTAATTCTGTGCTGCTCTCACTTTGTCTTTGTAAGGGTGGAATAACCATGATGAGCATGATTGGTCATATGTGGAATGGAGACCCGGCTAGCAGTTCATAAGTGTATCTTGACTTCCTGTTCACAGTCTCCCACATACTGGATATGTGATTGTGGTTATACTGCTAGCTTATTTCAACCAATTTTTCTCATTTTAAAACGTGATTTTTATTTAGCACAGTATGGTGGCACATGCTTGTAATGTCAGCCGTTGGCAGGCTGAGGCAGGAGGATCATGAGTTTGAGACCAGTCTGAGCTGCAGTTTGAGGCTAGTCTGGGCTATGGAGTAATCCTCTGTCACAAAAATCTGAAGGATAATGTGGCAGTACACACCTGTACTTTCAGTACTGTAGGCTGAGACAGGTGGATCATAAATTGGAATCCAACTTGAGCAAGTTGGCCATTCAGTGAGATCCTGCCTCCAGAAGGAAAAAGAGCTAGGGATATAGTTCAGTGGGAGGTCCTGGGCTCAGTCCCCACCACACAAGTGGTGATGATGAGATAATGAAATTAGTACAGGTACATTCTAATATAAACTGTTAGACTTGTCTGTATTTAGTTGAGCCAGGTATGCTGGTGTGCACCTGTGATCCTAACCTTGATGAGATTGAGGCAGGAGGATTGCTGTAAGTTCAAGGCCAGCCTGGGCTCCATAGTCCAAAAACGGCCTAAGTTGCAAAGTGGCACCTTGTTTCAAAAACAAAAACTAAATGTGTGTGCATGTGTGAAAGAAGATGGTTGAGACCAAATTCTTTTTCTTTTTTCTTTTTTTTTTTTTTTTTTTTTTTTTGGTCTTTTTCCTTTTTATCGGTACTAGGGATTGAACTCAGGACTGCCTGCTTGCAAGGCAGGCGCTTACGCTGCTGAGCTAAATCCCCACCCCCCTTCTTTTTTTTTTTTAACCAATTTCTGATAAAAGACTAAAGCAATTAGTTTAATACATTGCAAAAAGTATTACGTATCAGTGGGTTTGAGACAGGTAATCTGATGTCATCTCAAACTCTTCTATAATAGCATATTAATGTATAATAATAGTATCATCAGAATTGATAAGATATTTTGTTCTTCTGTTTATTATGAAAAGTACCCAGCGTTTTGAGATAGTTCTGCCATCCACTGGTTGATCACTTTTCTAATTAGCTACTGGGTGAAGTACTGGATAAGAATTGGATCAGAAAGATATTTCTTTGGTTTTTGTTTTTTTTGTTTTTTGTCTTTTTCATAAGGTACTGGGGATCGAACTCATGACTGCCTGCTTGCAAGGCAGGTACTTATGCCACTGAGCTAAATCCCCAGCCCCTTCTTTGGTTTTTTGAGACAGGGTCTCACTGTGCATTTTAGGTTGGTTTTTTGAACTGATTGAGTGGTCCAAAATAGCCTCAATTTGGGGCAGTCATGTGTCAGCCTTCTAAGGGCTGGGATTATAAGCATGTGTCACCACATCCAGCAATAGAAGTGTACTTTTTTTTGTTTTGTTTTGTTTTTTTGTGGGTTTTTTTTTTTTTTTGGTGCTGGGGATTGAACTCACGACCTCATGTTTGCCCAGCAGGCACTTACCCCGCTGAGCTAAACCCCCAGCCCCAGAAGTGTACTTTTTAAAAAGGGTTTTTGGTTTTTTCCTAGTACCAGGTCCTAATAGTGAGCCACTCCCCATTCCTTGGATACAAGGTTTTTGCTAAATTGTCCAGGCTGGGTTTGAATTTAGAATACTTCTGCTTTGCCTTTCAGAATGCTTAGATTACAGGCATGGGCTGAGCTAGGATTAAAGATGAATACTTTCATGATATAAATTGAAGTTAAGAATAGAAGCTGAACATGGTAGCTCATACCTGTGATCCCAGCACCCTGGGAGGCTGAGGCAGGAAAATGGAAAGTTCAAGTCTCCAATCTAGTGAGCCCGTCTTTCTTTTCTTTTCTGTCCTTTTATCTTTTTGAGACAGGGCTTGCTATGCAGTTTAGGCTGGCCTTGATCTCGCTTTGGAGCCCAGGCTGGTCTTGAGCTCACACGATCCTCCTGCTTTGGCCTCCTTACTGCTGGGATTACAGGCATGTACCACCACACCTGTCTAGTGAGCCTGTTTTGAAAGTAAAAATAAAAGCAGGGAGTGCAGCTCTGTGAAGGCTCTGAGTTCAACTCCCGAGGCTGGCCTAAATTATATACGTTGTGCACACACACGTTTGGAATGTGGCTCAGAAGTAGGGTGCTTGCCAGCATGCATTGGGCCTTGGGTCCTCATTACTGCAAGAGCAAAAAAGAAAGCAGGCGAACTCAAGTGTAGGCTTCCTGAGTGTGTGTGACAATTCTAGCAGTTAATTTTTTTTACTTTTTTTTTAACTTTTAGTTTTAAAACGGGAGCTTTAACCAATGGATTTTTGCTTTCTCTTAGATAAAATGCATAGATGCTCATTCCAAGTTCTGTATTTTTGTTTTTTTCTTTCGTTTTTGAAGTTCTGCTTTGGAACCCAGGACCTCATACATTGAGGTTGACCTCCAGCTCCATTTTATTTTATTGTTATTTTGAGGTAGTAGGGATTAAACCAGGGCCTCTGTGTTGTTGAGCTACATCTTGAGCCTTAATTTTTCTTCTGAGACAGAGTCTTACTAAAGTGTTAATTTGCCCAGGCTGGGCTCAAACTTGTGATCATTTCACCTCAGCCTCTTCTCAGAGGGCTGGGATTACACGTCTGGCGTACGTTTCTATTAATTGTTAAGTCTTCTACCAGGGAGTGAGTAGGTAAGGGAAAGGGAAACTTAAAAATCTGATTTTTCAAAGAACAGTTGCCTCAGATTTGGGTCAAAAACTGATTTTAGGAATGTTTACTGTACGATATATATGACATATATACCTAATATATATATACATATGCTGTATAACTTCTCCATGAATTTGGTTCATAAGGTAACAAATTTGCTTACAGAATTAGAATCCCTTCTGTTATGTATGAGGCATGGTCAAAAACTGTTTATGTTGCACTGTCTTGGCTGCTTTGATGTCCTGAATGTTTACCTTGCACGGTCATTTAGCTTTGGGGAAATCTGAAGTCACACTGTCAAACTTGGTAAATAACATAGATGAGAGGGCTGGGGATTTAGCTCAGCAGCATAAGCACCTGCCTTGCAAGCAGGCGGTCGTGAGTTCAATCCCTGATACCGATAAAAATGAAAAAGACAAAAAAAAAAATAACATAGATGAGGACACATGGTAATATTTTTATGGGCTGCCTTTCTGTTAGATGTTCCAGTTTATATCACAGTGTGTGTTGTGGGTTTTTTTTTTTTTTTGTCTTTTTCTTGGTACCAGGGATTGAACTCACGGCTGCCTGCTTGCAAGGCAGGCACTTATGCGACTGAGCTAAATCCCCAGCCCCTGTGTCTTGTGGTTTTGATCACACCTCATAAACACACTCAGGAAGGCAGGTTTCCAGAACTGCTTCAGAAAGCGGCAAGAACAAATGGGATAAGTGTTTCAAGCTAGAGGGAGTATTTTTAGGGCAATTAACGGCAGTGTGTGTGTCTCAGCAATAAAACATAAAATGTATGCATTAACTATATTTTAGTCTCACTGTAGGTCAGTTCCTCCACACCTGTGGAGAACTGAGGTCTGAAAATGTTAAACAGAAGAATTGTTTTCCCCAGGTAAACAGTGAAAATGTAGGTGCGGGACACTGTTCTGAGTGATGGAATCTCATGCTTCCCTGCTCTGCCCCACCCAGGAAGTGAACCCTAACTTTGTATCAGCAGATCGCGCTAACCACCTGTTACTCCCCAGCTGTCTTGCGCTGGACTGGAAAAAGTGGTGCTTGTGTTTGAGTGATGATTTTTTTTTTTTTTTTTTTTTTTTTTTTGAGACAAGGTCTCACTATGTGGTGCAGGTTGGATTTGAACTCACTGTGTCTGCTAGGTTGGCCTCCAACCTGTGGTCCTCCTGCCTCAGACTGCCAAGTGCTGGGCTTACAAGCATGCACTGCCTCACCTGGTTGAACGAGAATTTCAATATTAGCATTTGATTTTTTTTTTCCTAGACAAGGAATCCCAGTGCCAACCTACTTTCAGGCCGCCTCCCAACTATTTTTTTTTAACATTTTAAAAAATTTTATTTAAGGAGAAAAAGAAAAAAAAAACAGAAAAAGGGTACAAGTTATATAGAATTTCAAAAAACAGTAGGAAATCACTAGTTAATAGATTACATATTGTCATCTTAGAAATAGTTGTTCAGGGGCTGGGGATTTAGCTCAGCGGCATAAGTGCCTGCCTTGCAAGCAGGTAGTCGTGAGTTCGATCCCTGGTACCAATAAAAAGGAAAATGACAAAAAAAAAAAAAAATAGTTGTTCAAGTTATAAAATTAAAGCATATAAAGTGGACATTTAAACAGTGAGACTGCAAACAGTTCTGTTCAATGATCCAACAAAAACTCAGTAATACGGTTATCTATCTTATACGCTTAAATATACATTCAGTTAGGGCTGGAGATTTAGCTCAGCAGCATAAGCGCCTGCCTTGCAAGCAGGCAGTCGTGAGTTCGATCCCTGGTACCGATAAAAAAAAAGAAAAAGACAAAAAAAAAAAAAAAATATATATATATATATACACATGCAGTTATATCCCTTAGAGCACTTTCTTTTCCTCTCTTTTTTACAATGACAATTACACATTTTGGGTTTTATTACTCCCACTTTTTAAGTAGTTCTTACTACTTTTTTTTTTGAAGAGAATAAAACCAAATGTGATAACAAAACACAGTCAAATCAAAAGGATGTGCATAATGTAAAAACAGAATACAAGGTGATCAACAATGGTTACCATAATGCCTCTTGCTATCTTAAAAAGAATTGCCTATATTATCAGTTATAATAAAATTGAACAAAACAGTAAAGAACAAAACCAATAAAACCAAAACATTGGAGACATTACAGGACTTCAAAAGAAGATAATAGTCAAACCAGAATGGGCATCATAGTGAATCGTACTGTCTTCACAGTTGTTGCCTATACTCTCAAACTTGGTACTATCAAGCAAAACAGAATAGAGGAAAATCAGTCAAAACAAGATAGAGCAATACAGGGTTTTAAATCAAGTTAATAGGAAATCAAAGTGGGTTACTATAATATATCCTGCTATATTTTTTTATCCTGCTATTTTTTATTTTTTCCCTTAATTAAAAAGATAAAAATAATAAATGGTGAAAGAAGGAGATTGAGATAAAAGAGGGCATAACAACATAATAGCGCAGATCAAAACATAACCATTTAAGCAAAATAGTGTTTCACCACAAGATAACCTGACATAAAAATAGTTACCATAGTATCTCTTTCACTGAAATCTTTCAGTATAACTTCATATACTGTAGCAACAAACATATCAAGACAATGTAAAACCATTCAAGAGAATGACAGTATTACAGGGTATTTAGAATCAACTAACAGAAAATGAACAATGGTTTCTGTATTATCTCCTTGTCTATAAAAGTTTTTGTTTATATTATCACATATAATAAGATCCAATAAGATACAACATGTTAAGACCGATGGAGACAGAAGAACAAAAGCTTGATGGGACTTTCAAGATGATATTAAATCAGCACTAGCTATTATGATGTTTTGTTTTCTCCAAAATAGCTGTTCCTACCATCCAACCTTCTCTGCCTCATTTCTGTTGAGCTCTGTTTCTGTCATTAGTTGTCAATTTGTCGTCTTCATTTCGCTTTCTGCTCCATTCATTGTGGCCTCTCTGCCACTGTTTCTGGAATTTTGGTATTTTTCTCTTTTAGAATGTCCTGCAGTGGGGCTGGGGATTTAGCTCAGCGGCATAAGCACCTGCCTTGCAAGCAGGTGGTCGTGAGTTCGATCCCTAGTACCGATAAAAAAGTTTAAAACAAAACAAAACAAAACAAAAAAAAGAATGTCCTGCAGTATTCTCTGTAGAGTTGAATTGGTGGTTGCAAATTCCTTTAGTTCTTCTTTATCCTGGAAGTACCTTGTTTCTCCATTAATTTCTAGGGACAGTTGTGCAGGATATATCAATCTTGGCTTATTATTATTGTCTTTCAAAGCTTGAATTATTTTGCCCCGTGCTCTTAGTGATTTGATGGTTTGTACTGAGAAGTCTGCTGTAATTCTGATGGGTTTTTCCCTTGTAAGTGATCTGTTTCTTGTCTTTTAATATTCTGTTGTTATATTAGATTTCTGGAATTTTGATTATTATATGCCTGGGTGTAGTTCTGTTTGGGTTGTAGGTGGCTGGGATCCTGTATGCTACATAGATCTGAGTATCTTTACCTTTTCCCATACTAGGGAAGTTCTCCTTGATTATTTCTGTGACTAACCTTTGCAGTTCGTTTGTTTGTATCCCTGCTTCTTCCTTTATATTCTTAATTCTTAAGTTATAGATCCTCTTATCATCTTCTAGCCTTTGTATTGTTACTGCTTGTTTCCTTGTTATTTTTAAGAAGTTTTTCATTTCATGCTCCCACATTACAAATCTGTCCTCCAGTTCAGATAATCTATCCTTAGTTTCTTTCAAACTGTTATGCCAGCTTTCAGTAGAGTTTTTGGTTTCCTGGTAATCTCTTTGAACCTGCTTCATGTATTCTACATTTTCTCTTATTTTCTCCATCAAACAATTCTCCCCTTTTTTTCTGTTATTCCATTCCACCATCTGTTTTTTCTTGGGAGGTGCTTAGCATTTCTTTAACTATTATATTTATATCTTGCTTTACTTGCTTAAATACTTCACTTTTGAACTCGTCTGTGAGGTCCCGGAGATAATCATTTTATGTCTATTGGTGCCGTGCCTGATACTGCATGTTTTCTGTCCTCATTCTCCTTTTCATTTACCTTTCCTGGATCAGTGTTCTCAGGATTGGGGGCCGAGGACCCTTTCTTGTTGCTCCCTCTTCCCATACTTTTTGTTCCTTCCATACAAGCGTATATAGGAGGCCCAGTTTCTTTGTCGGTTACAGTTTATTTGAATCGTGCTGGCTAGGTGTTCCTGCCCACTGCAGTGTACTAGGGAGGCATAGACCTGGGCAGCCTATGCTGGGCCCGCTCCTCCAGGTCAGTCAACCTACTGAAGACTTCACTGCTAGGGTGCACCGCCAGGTGCAGGGACCTGGTTTGGGCTAGCCTACTGGGTCTTAGTCTGTGGCGTCACCCAGGTCAAGTGCTCCCCACCAATCCCACTTGAGAGGGGAATATGTGACTGAAGTCACTGCAGCATCCTGTTTCAGCTAGTCTGCCCAGTCCCAGAATGTGTTCTGTTAGAGCCTCCTAGTCTATGGAAGGGTCCGCATTCCTCTCACTCACCGCAGGTCAGTGCAGGGCTCCCCACCAGCTCAGTTTTCAATTCAGTCCACTGATTCCCACTCTCAGAGCTTTTGCGTCTCTATCCCTGCTGTGCTGCTTCAGATGCAGCAGTGGTGGCAGGAAGTTCAAGCCGTGGTTTCCAGAGGTGTGGGTTCTGGCTTCAGCACAAGACTTTAGCTATTCCAGTCATAGCACCTGGATTGCATTTCCAGTTGGTTTCTCTCAGCTTAGTTCGTTCCTGGGGCAGCAGGGTGTATCTCCTCCTGCTTAGGACTCCCCCACACCACACGATTCCTGGAATCTAAGCTGGCTATCTCAAAGAGCCTCCATAGCTGCTGTAGCTGCTGTTATCTATCCGCCATGTTCTCCTGGAAGTCCCCAGCATTTTAGTTTTATTTTGAGTTCTGTGCACTTACATATGTAACTTTATGCCTATATAAATATGTACCCATGAATCAATAAGTCAATATGTAATTTGATTCAAAACGTAAAATGCATAGAAAACAAGAAATTATCTGATCACCTCAATATTCATTTTGAGGTAGAAGCACCCTCAACTATAAATGCTGAGAATATAATAATTCTACATACTTTTTAAAGCCTTTAACCCAAGAATTTCATTAAGCCTGCTGGATTGGTAACTTATTTCTTCTGAAGGAAATGCAGTTCTTTGAGTAATGTTGTTCTTGGAACAGGAAGCAGGGAAGTGTCTTTTATTAAAGAAGATGGGAAGTCAGGGCTGGGGGAAGGGTTAAATTAGATAAAGGTACATACTTTTATAGTACAGCTTCATGAAGAATTAAGAAAAAACTCCAAGAAGTTGATTTTGAAATTCTGTGTCCTTAGAACTGACTGCTTCTCTTAGCTTGTGTTCAGTGCTGGGGACTGAACCCAGGGCTTTGCCTTTTTTTTTCTTCAGTTTTTAAAAATTTTATTGATACGCTTTAATTTATTTACATACATATTTTTTTTTTCTTTTTTGCCTTTTTGAGACAGGCTCTTGCTATGTGGTTCACACTGGTCTTGGGCTCACTTTGTAGCCCAAGCTGGTCTTGAACTTGCAGCCATCCTCCTGCCTCAGCCTGCAGAGTGCTGTGATTGCAGGAGTGTGCCTGCTGATAAACTTTAGATGTACATAATGTCACATTCATCATAGAGAATTTGTGCCTGTACATGGTATACCTTGCTGTTGTTTTTCCCTCTTTCCCGTCCCCTCACTTCAGCCTCTTGTTGCCTTATTTACAAAAGCTTTGTTTCCATGTATTCCTTTTTTTCTGGTTCCTTCTCTCCCCCTGCCCCTTTTTTTCCTTCTCATTTGAACATTTTTTTCCATTTCCCATTATTTGTCATACATTTTGGTCCTTATTTACACTTGCAGCTTCTCAGCAGAAAAACAATGCAGTATTTAACGTGTGTCTGATTTATTTGACTAACAAGTGTGGTTGCAAGGTGCACCCATTTAGCTAGAAATGGCTCAAGCTTAACTTTATTTATGAGAGAGTACTTCTTTATGTGTTCCTCAGTTGTTGGGCATTTGGGTTGTTTCAGAGGTACAGCTGTTAGAAACTGCTGCTGTAAACATGCATGTGCATGTATTTCTGTGGTGTGATCTTTCCGGGGATACCAAAAAAGGGGAATAGCTGAGTTGAATTTCCATTCTAGAACCTAGTCTTTGCTTCTTTTGGGAACAGAATCTTGCTATGTGGTCCAGCCTGTTCCTGAACTCACTAGGTAACCCAGGCTGGCTTCAAATTCACAGCAATCCTCCTGCCTTAGTCTCTGTGTGCTGGGATTACAGGAATGTACTGCCGCACTTGGCCAAATAGTTTTCATTGTAAAAGTCTTTTACTTTCTTCATTGGATTGATTCTTGGGTATTTCATTTTCTCTGTCTCTTTTTTTTTTTTTTTTCTTTTTGGCATTTCCTTTTTTTGGATGCCATTGTGAAAGATGTTTTCTTAATTTCTCTCTCAGTGAGTTTGTTACTCATGTACAGAAATGCTATTGATTTTTGAGTGTTGATTTTGTATCCAGCTATGCTACTGAATTTGATTATTAAATTGAGAAGTCTTTCAGTGGAGTTTTTCGGGTCTTCTATGTAGTATATCATGTCATCGATGATAATTTAACTTGTTCCTTTGTCATCTTTATTCCATTTATTTCTTTGTCTTGTCTACTTGCTCTGGCTAATATTTCCACAACTATATTAAGAGTGATGATAGTGAACATCCTTGTCTAGTTCCTGATTTTAGAGAGAAAGCTTTCATTTTTTTGTCCATTTAGTATGATGTTGGCTGTTGGTTTGTGATAGATGGCTTTTATCAGATTGAGATAAGGACCATCTATTCCAGTTTCCTGTAGGCCTTTTTTTTTTTTTATCACGAATGGGTGCTGGGCTTGGTCAAACACTTCGTCTCTACTGAGATGACTGTATGAACCCAGAGGTTTTAAGTGCTGAGGCCAAGCTCTGTCACTGGGCTCCAGTCCCAGCCCTCCTTTTTTTTTTTTTTTTTTTATTTAAGAGGAAAAAGAGAAAAACACAAAACAAAACAAAGCGGTGTAAGGGTACACGTAATACAGAACTACAAAAAAAAAAAAAACATTAAGAAATCACCTGTTAGTAGATTACATATTATCATCTTGAAAATAGTTGCTCAAATCACAGTATCAAAGAATACAAGGTGGACATTCAAACAGGGAGACTGCAAACAGCTGTGTTCAATGATCCAAAAACATTGATGTAGTCAGCTATTTAACACCCCTAAACACACTTGCTGTTATATCCGTTAGAGCTCTTTTTCTTTTTTCTTTTTTTTCCCTCTCTTTTTTACAACAAAATTTACACATTTTGGATTTTATTACTCCTTAGTGCTTATTACTTTTTTGGGGGGGGGGAGAGAATACAGTCAAATATGGCAAAACAAAGCTGTCAGTCAAAACCAAGGATAGACATAGCACATGGTGTAGAACAGAGTACAAGGTTATCAACAATGGTTATCAACGTTGTCTCTTGTTTCCTTAAAAAGAATTGTCTATCTCATTAGATATTATAAAGTTGGACAAAACAGTAGAGAACAAGACCAATAAAACTTAGGCATTGTAAACATTACAGGACTTCCAAAGAAGACAATAGTCAAACCAGAATGGGTATCTTAGTGAATCTTATTGCCTTCAAAGTAGTTGCCTATGTCTTCAAACTTGATACTATCATATAGAATGGAACAGAGTCTAATCAGTCAAAACAAGATCGTGGGAGTATTACAGGACTTCAAAACAAGTTAATAGGAAATCAAAAAGAGTTACTATTTATATATCCTAATTTTTAAATGTTTTCTTTAATTAAGACAAACATAAGAAATGACTAAATAATTTTTTTAAAAGAATAAGGGGGAGATTGAGATAAAACAGGACATAACAATATAACAATAGAGGTCAAAGCATGACTGTTTCAGCAACCTAGTACTTCACCACCATATAACCCGACTTAATAGTAGTTACCATAGTGTCTGTCTTTTTCCTTGAAATATTTGGATGAAACTTCATATACTCTAGCTTCAAATATTTCCATAACAAGAAGCCCAGAATAAAGCCTTTCTAATTAATGAGTGAAACCTTTATAAGGCTTCAAGGCCACCTAATGGGGAATCATGATTACCACATATTTTTATATATTTGAATCATTACTTACATTAGGGAAACTATTCGGTATTCACACATGTGAGATTGATTTATTTCACTTATGAGTATGGTCTCAAGCTGCGCCCATTTATTGATAAATATCTCAATGTGATCCTTCTTTATAGCTGAATAATACTCCATTGTATAGAAATACCACAACTTTTTTATTCATTCCTCAGTTGATGGACACTTGGGTTGTTTCCAAGATCTGGCGATTACAAATTGTGCTGCTATAAACATAGGTGCACATATATCACTGTGGTATGATGCTTTCAGTTCTTCTGGGAATATGCCTAGAAGTGGAATAGCTGGAATAAATGGGATTTCCAGTCCCAACTTTTTGAGAAATCTCCAGACAGATCTCCACAAAGGCTGTACCAGTCTACACTCCCACCAGCAGTGCAGGAGAGTTCCTTTTTCCCCACAGCCTCTCCAGCATTTGTTGTTGTTGGTTTTCTTGATCCTGGCCATTCTTTCAGGAGTGAGATGGTATCTCAGTGTGGTTTTAATTTGCATTTCTCTAATGACCAATGATGATGAGCATTTTTTCATGTATTTATTTGCCATTTGCATTTCTTCATCTGAGAATTGCGTATTCATCTCAGATGCCCATTTTTGGATTGGATCTTTGAATTTTGGAGGTCTGAGTTTCTTTAATTCTTTATATGTTTTAGACAAGAGGCCCTTGTCTGAGAGAGAGTTCACTAAAATCTTTTCCCAGTTTGTGGGTTTTCTTTTCACTATGCTGGAGATTTCTTTTGACATGCAGAAACTTTTTAATAAGAAGTGGTCCCAGTTACTGATTCTGGGAAGTATTTCCCGTGCGGTTTGAGTCCTGTTTATGAATTCTTTACCTACTCCTATGTCTCCAAGGTTTCTACCTAATTTGTCTTCCAATAGATTTAGCGTTTCTGTTTTAATATTCAGATCTTTGACCCATTTAGATTTTAATTTAGTACATGGTGATAGACATGGGTCTAGCTTTAGTTTTTGGCAAATGGAGAGCCAGTTTTTCCAGCACCATTTATTAAAGAGACTGTCATTCTTCCAGTGAACCTGCTTGGCTCCTTTATCAAAGATAAGGTGGTTGAGTGTGTTTGTAGTTGTGGTTGTATCTTCTAATCTATTCAAATATCTTCGGCTCTGTTTTGATTCCAATACCATGTTGATTTTACTACTGTTGCTTTGTAGTATAACTTCAAGTCAGGGATTGTGATGCCTCCTGCTTTGTCTTTGCTGCTTAGAATTGCCTTTGCGATTCTAGGTCTCTTCTGGTAGCCCTCCTTTTTTTTTTTTTTTTTTTTTTTTTTTTTTAATTGGTACCAGGGATTGAACTCACGACTGCCTGCTTGCAAGGCAGGCTCTTATGCCACTGAGCTAAATCCCCAGTCCCCTCCTTTTTTGTTTTTAAAGAAACATATCTAGGTGTAGAGACGAGCTTCTGACCATGAGATTCTGTTATTTTGTTGAGGGTACCTGGGAGGAGTTACTTAATGGGCGAGGGACAGGTAACACTCGCAGAGTTGCACTTGCAGTTTGTATCTAGAAAATTAGCATCAGGGCAAAGCATCCAAGTCAGAAAATGCACAAGGATTGGATCGAATGTGGTGGGAACAAGAATTTCTGCTAGATGGCATGAGCCTTTGAATCAAAATTAATTTGTAGGTCTCCTGGTAGAACCACAGAAAGGGTGATACCAAAAAGTTCCTGAAAATCAATGAATAATAATGGATGCATATTATCCATTATTACTAATTTAAGATAAGCAAGTGTCAATAATAAAACTTTTCTTTTCATTCTTTATAAGGAATTTCTGAAGATCACCTGCAACTAGTGTTCTAACCTACTTCGCATATATTTTCCCAGTGTACAAATACAGTTTCCTACAGTGCCCTTTTTCATGAACATAAACTTGTTAGTGCACAGTTCTTTCCAGCTTCTTTTTTAATGCTGTATTCAAATTTAATTACAGTTTATGTGCCATTTTCTAATCTGCTGTGGTATGCTTTTTCCACATAATGTATACCTTTTCCTCTTACTGGAATAAGTTTTTATGCAATATACTTCAATCAAAAAAAAGTTTTGAGTGTGTATATGTATGTATGTATGTGTATCTGTCTGCCTGCCTGACTGGGAGTTGAACCCAGGGACACTCTACCCTAAACTTTATCTCCAACTACTTTTGATTCAGGGTCTTGCTAAGTTGTCTGGGTGGGATTTGGATTTGTGATCATCCTGCCTTAACCTCCCGAAAGTGCTGAAACTATAGGTGTAGGCCAGCATGCCTAGCTGGCTGACTTTCTTTTTCTTTAAGACAGGTTCTTGGGTAGGTGTGGTTGTACATACCTGTAGTTGCAACACTTGGGAGGCTGATGCAGGAGGACTGCGATAAGTTCAGTCAAGCTGGGACCACAAAGTGAGTCAAGGCCAGCCTGGACTGCGTAACAAGATCCTGTCTTTTTTCAGCTCTTACTATGCTGCCTGGCTGGTCTTGCGCTCCTGGGCTTTTGCCCAGCTTCTCAAGTGGTCCCTTTGCCTCAGCCTCTCAAGTAGCTGGAACTGCAGGCATGTGCCACTGTGCCTGTCACCCACAGAATGTGTTCTAAAGCTAATGCTTCGGTTTCCATGGCCACACAGTCTACTTTAAAATTCACTTGTAATTATAGATAATGAAAGATTTGTAGCTCGAGTGAGATGTTGACTCTGAGAAAATTAACGCAGTACACTTTAATTATGTAGAAGTTCATTCTGAGATCTTGGAGGAGCAAGGCGTGTTTTAGTCTTTGCTGGATGCTGCTTCACAGTTAATCTGTTCATCTTGTTTGCCCAGTTGTTTGGGTCTCATAGATGATTGATTTCAAAAATATGGGTTTGGAGCCACCTAGAGGTGTGCAGAGACTCCACTCCTTTCACTGTTTACTTAGACTGAGTAATTGTTTAGTGTCTCTTACCCACTTCCTAAGTGCAGTTTCCTGGAGATTAGAACTGAGAACATTCAGCTGTTTTGGGGGTGTCTATTTCCTGTGTTCAGTCCAGTAGGCTAGTGTATAAGAAAGAACCAAATCTTTCTAACTCGATGGTTCTGCTGTATATACTGTTACTATAATAACACTCCTTTGGTTACTTCTTTTTTAAAAATTTAATTTAATTAATTATTTTTTCCAAATTCATTTTATTTCAAGGAGAAAAAGAAAAAAAAACCTAAAAATTTTAAAACATCAATCGGGGTCAACAATGCACATTGTCATTCCCCAAATCATTCACTCAGAGCACAAGACATCTGCATTCAATTGTCAGAATGATACTGGCACAAATCTTTCTCTTTAGTGAACTCAGAAATCAGTAGTATAATTATCTTAACTATTTTTTATATATACATACCTACACATTGTTTCTTTCAGCTTCTCACACTAGTGAAACAATGTGATGTTCACACTTGTATCTTATTTCACTTATGAGGTGGTCTCAAGTTGCATCTGTTTACCTATAAAAGTCTCTAGTTTATCCTTTGTGGCTGAGTAGTACTCCATTGCATTAAAATACTACATCTTTTTTTATCTATTCCTCAGTGGATGGGCATTTTGGTTGTTTCCAAGATCTAGCTATTACAAATTGTGCTGCTATCAACATGAGTGCACATGTATTGCTTTGGTATGATATTTTTAATTCTTTTGGGAGGATACCCAGAAGGGAAATGGCTGGGTCAAATGGGACCTCTAGTCCAAGTTTTTTGAGGAATCTCCACACTGATTTCCATTTCCACTGTAGCTTCTGATTTAATAGTAGTTAAGGTTTTTGTTTTATTTCATTTTGTTTTTTTAGGTTTTGTTTTTGTTTTGAGACAATCTCACTGCATAGATTTCAGTTGCTTATTTCTCCACTGTGAAATTATCCTTCCTTTCAATATGGTGTTACTTAGAAGTGAGGCACTAAGTCCAGGTAACACTCAGGTTAAGAGCAGGTTAAACCTAACTTGTGCAGAGTGGGGGAATTATTTTAGGAAGGTTTGCCCCTGGAAGACTTGTTTCTTCCTCTTTACCTGTCTCCCAAAACTGATAATGCATGCCTGTAAACCTAGAGTTTTTTTTTTTTTTTTTTTTTTTTTTTTAGTATTGTTCTACAAAAACATTATTTTAAAAATTGGAAATGTGGACCCAGCAAGTGTGTGGTCCTGAGTTGAATCCCCAGTACGCAAAAAAAAAAAAAAAAAAAAAAAATTGGAAATGCTGAAGTACTTAGTCTGTAGTAAAGGAGTGCTAAAATTATTTATACTTAGGGTATCGTATGCCATTAAAAAGAATGAAGTAAAGCTGAGTGTGGCAGGAGAATCTAACAGGAGTTCAAGACCAGCCTGGGCTACATAGCCAGACACTGGCTCAAAAAAAAAAAAAAAAAAAAAAAAAAAATGTAGAGCTTCATATATTGAGATAAAAATGCTCTAGCATGTTTGTTTTAAAAAAAAGAAGTTATAGAACATGTGTAATATCATAAAACCTGCATGTACATATGGCTGATAACTGCTGCTGTCACCGTTTGCTGCTAAGTGGCTTAATTGTGAGCTGCTTTTAAGGACTCCAGTCCTACCTGGAAGCTTAATTCTGTAACTTCATGAAAAGTACACTAGGGGCTGGGGATTTAGCTCAGTGGCATAAGTGCCTGCCTTGCAAGCAGGCAGTCCTGAGTTTGATCCCTGGTACCCATAAAAAGGAAAAAGACAAAAAAAAGAAGTATGAAAAGCACACTGTAGTAGTGTTACAGTGTTTCTTTTTTAACCTTTTCCAGAGTTGTAAGCAGGCAATTAAATTTGACCCCCAAAGGTGAAATTTAGCTAATGTAAAAACACCTAGCTGAGCTGGAGCTTTTTGGTGGGGGCAGCAGCAGTGTTTTTTTTTTTTTTTTTTTTTTTTTTTTGCTATATTGGAAATTGAACCCAGGGACTTCACACTGAACTACATCTTCAGCCCCTTTTGTTTTAGTTCAGGGTCTTGCTGAATTGCTAAATGGCCCATGCTGGATTGGAACTTGCAGTTCTCCTCCTTTGTTCTCCAGAGTGCTGGGATTGTGGGCATGCAGGGCTAAAGTGGAGTACGTAGGTTTCTAACAGCTGGTGATAAATTGGTTAGGAGTGCTGAAAAATCCCCACACCATAAAGAAACAGGAGGGCTTAACTGCTGTTGCTCAACACTACTAGGAAAGGTCCTGTTAGCTGCAGAGGAGGGAGGAAATGAGCTGAATCTGCAAGACAGGGGATTGCTTTTCGCCTTTTCCCTATACCTAGCCTTTCCCCATTACTGCCTTTCTTGACTGCAAATGGTTTAGGCATGGGTGGCTTTGAGATCTTTAGAAATGTGTACTTAGTTTACTCTTAAAGCCCCATAAAGTCATTGGTGTTGTTTGATATACCTAGAGTCAGATTAGTGTTACAAATAATAATTAGGAAAATATTCGCATAAATGTTACAGAAAATTTAGAAATATAAAAACATTTCAGAAGAACAAAAATTCATTAGTCGCTGTCATTCAGCTTCATTGTTAACTCATAGTGAGTTTCATTTATTCTAAGCTTGTATCTACTTTGCTCAGTTCCTCTGTGGTGTTGATCGCTATTTTGCTGTGGTGGGGGATCAAATCCAGAGCCTCTTGAATGCTAGGCGTATGCTCTGCTGCTTGGCTACATCTCTACATTTCCAGCCCTCTCAAAATTATTTTAGTTTTCAAGTTTTTTAATGCATAATCATGGTTTCATGACTTAGGACTTTGGTAACATTATCATTATTATTATTATTATTATTTGAGACAGGGTCTCAGTTTATAATTCAGGCTGGCCTTGAACTCACTGTGTAGCTCAGGCTGACCTAGCTCAGGCTGACCTTGAACTTGCTATGATCCTCCATCTTCACATTCCAAGTGCTGGGATCACAAGACTTATACCACTACACCTGGCTCCTGCTAGCATTTTAAAGAAACTAGTAGTAATACTAGCTGTCTTCAAAGGTCAAGCTTATGATTTTGATGTTAGAACCATTCTCTAAAATTAAGAATATACAGGAAGTGAGCAACTCTATGAAACAGGAAAGGCGAAAGTGTTGTTTTAAATTACTTTCTATCAAAGGCCTCTTTGAAGTAGATTTTTCAGAGCTGTGATTCAGTAACTCTGTCCTGGCCTGTCCAGGATGAGCAGTTTCCTACTGTCCCTGGAGACTGGGCATTCCATATGGGGCCAGACCATGAAGGTTCTTTTTGCTTGGGGCTTTTTAGCTGCTGGTATATAAGCTGGGCGTATAACTCAGTGGCACAGTCCCTGCCTGGCAAGCGTAAGGTTGAGAGTTCAATTTCCAGTACCAAAACCCAAATAAATAAAAGTGATCTTAAAAGGGAAACTTGCCGGGCATAGTGGCACATGCCTGTAATTCCAGCCCCTCGGAGGCTGAGGCAGGAGGATCATCGCAAATTTGAGACTGGCCTGGGCTACAAAGTGATCTCAAGGCCAGCCTGAACTGCATAGTGAGACCACATCTCAAAAAAGACAAAAAGAAAAAAAGGACACTGTTAACTGAAAACTGAGTACTACTTAAAAAGAGCTCAATTTTACACAAAGGAAAAGTTCCACAGAAGCAAAGCTGCATTTAGTAGAGACTAATCAAGACTGGAGTATAATTTAAAATTGTAGTTCATTTACATGTTCCAGCATATATGAATACAGAGAAGACAAACATTGTCACGAATTCAGTAAATATTTATTCAGTGAGCACCAGGGCCAGAGCAGTGAGGGTGGTGTTGGGAGATGAATGACTAAGAGGTTTCTGTTCTAAACTGTGTTCTAAGGGGAGGAGGTAAGATTTCTATTTCTTAATCAAATGGATTAAAAAGAGACTTGAAAACAGCTGTGTTTTTAAAAAACAATTCTTAACATTTTCTTGTTCAGAGGCTACACAAGTGGCTAAGTATTGAGCATTTGGTATTTGCATTTATTTTTTTAAAAATCTTGGTAAAGTACCTTTTAATTTTAACCAATGCTTTATTGGCCCAGTGGGATGCAGATAGGAAGGGTGATGGACCAGTGTTGTCAGTGGATGCCTGATTATGTTCACAGTAGTGCAGTCCCAGCCCCACTGAGAAACAGGATTGCACGGGTGAATTTTACTTACTTTTAAAGGTAACTTACATGTACTTGCAGGATTTTCTTTGTTGGGTATGTACACTCAGTTCACTAATAGGCTGACATTAAATAGGAAATATATGGGACCCAGAGTGGCCTCAGACAAGAACGTGAGCTGGTCAGCATTTGTATGTGGTATTTCCCAGCTGTTGGGGCCATTGACCTTCCCTCCATCTCCCTCCCTTTCCTTGCTTTCCCTCTTAATGGGAAGATACTGGATGGAAAGTCAATTTGCCTTCAAAGTCAGCTACTTGATTTTACCTCAGTGTATTGTAATTCCCCAAATCACCAGTAGGAGTCTAGTTCTTTCTAGTAGTTGTGTAGGATTCTATATAAATAGTATCATTTATCTCATCAGAACCAAACTGGTAAACACTTTTTTTTTTTTTTTTTTTTTTGGTGGTGCTACTGGGAATTAAACTCAAGACCTTTACTCTAAGCTACATCCTTAGTCCCCTCTTTTCGTAACAACAACTTACTAAGGTCTTGTAATTTACGGGGCTTGAATTTGTGATCCTCCTCTTTATTTTGCCGGGATGCAGGGATTACATGGGTGCCCCCATTGTACCTGACCTTTTTTTTTTTTTTTTTTGGTTTGGTATTGAGTGTTGGACTCACAACCTTGTGCTTGACAGGCAGTTGGCCTCTATTTTTTACTTTCCTGCTTTTGCTCTTTTATTTTCTCATGCTTTTTCTTTTTGAAACAGGGCCTTGCTTTGTAGTACAAGCTTGTATTGAACTCAGTATGTGGCTCTGATTTGGCTCAAGCTCATGGCGATCCTCCTACCTTTGCTTCCTAAGTGCTGGAATTGTAGGCACGTGCCATGATGCCTGGCCTTTTTTCTCTCATGATAGTCCAGTGAACAGTCCAGTACAGATAGTCCATACTTTAAGTAGCAGTGTGGCTCAGTGGTAGAATGCAAAAACTGGGCTTAGTTCCTAGCACCAAAATAATCACATATTTATTTGGACATAGATATACAAATTATTTAAGATATGTGTTACCGTGTCTGGCTAAGCAGTATTATTTTGATTTACACTCCCATTTTTGGTTTGGCACTTGACTTTGTATATTTCTGTGAATGTGATCTTAGCTCATTTTTTGTTACATTTGTATTGATTTGGGGGGGCAGTGCTGAGAATTGAATCTTGCATCTTGTACATGCTAGGCAAGCACTCTACCTCTGAATTATATCCTCCCTTATTCATTTTTCAGAACCAGTTTTCTGTAAATTACATACACATCGTGTGTGAGTGTGTGTGTGTGTGTGTGTGTGTGTGTGTGTGTTGGGAGTGTGTGACACATTGGAAAATCCAAGGTTGTTCTGCTACTGGGCTGCATCCCCAGCCCTTTTATATATATATATATGTATATAATTTTTTTTTTTTTTTGTATTTTTACCGGTACCAGGGATCGAACTCACGACCACAGGCTTGCAAGGCAGGCGCTTATGCCACTGAGCGAAATCCCCAGCCCCCATGAATCTATTTCTATAAATGCACCATTATCACTGACCTTTTGAGCATTTTAACTAGGTTCTTCTATCTACTCTGGCTTCCCTGTCAGTTTGCCTAGAGTAACCTAGATGATCTTTTCAGAAAACATCTGGATAAACTCTTCATGGACTTTACATTGCTCCTTGGTGGCCTGAAAGACCCTGCGTGTGTGAACTGGGGACAGTGATGTGCATGTATTTCTAGCACTCTGGGGGCTAAGACAGAAGGATCAGAAATTCAAGCCCACCTTGATAACTTAGAAACAGTGAGACTGTGTCTCAAGAAAAGAGAAAACTGGGGCTGGTAATAGAGCTCAGTGTGGAGACCCTGGGCTTCATCCCCAGGCTGGGGGGAAGGTAGGCCTTAGCTCCTGACTCTGTGTTCTTCACACCATAAAAATTTTTCTGGGCAGTAAACATTCAGTCATGGTGCTGACATCATTTGTTTTCCCAATCTGTCAGAGATTATTATAATGAGCCCAGTTAATAGCATCTGAAGACGTTTGCATTTATAGGAAACTGGTCTGATGGCAGAAGGGGTAGCCTCATTTGATAAATTCATGGTTCTTAGTGGATTGACAGTACATTCATAGGTACTGTATAGGTCATTAATAAATATGAATACATGTAGTTAAGAATTATATGGATTTTTCATAGCTAAGGAGAAAGTAACTGAATAGGAGTCTTATATTGTTTTTTCCTTCCTTGTAGATTTAAGCAGTCAAGTGAAATCAAACTGGGAAATCATGGCGGAAGGAGGATTCGATCCCTGTGAATGTGTTTGCTCTCATGAACACGCGATGAGAAGGCTGATCAATCTGGTAAGAGGGATAGCACGTTCCTGTGGAGAACTGACCTGTATTCCTTCTCTCTTGTCTTTCTGAGACTTAGTTACTGGAGGATTTTCATCTGATGGTCACTAAGAAGTATTTTGTAATATAATTCCATAGTATATTAAGTCATAAAGTCTTTGCCAACCACCTTTGAGGATAAAGTCTGATCACTATTTTTATGTAGATGTATGTTGATAAAATTTGCCATCTTGCACCTTGAGAACAGAATTTTAAGTGAAACAAATCAGTCACATATTTTTAAATACCAAATGGTAAGTAAGGACCAAAATGGAGGGATAGATACTGGAAAGAAGATAGAAAATGAATACTTTCATTCCTTGAATGATTTTACACTGTCTTGTTATATTTTTGTTTTGTTTTGTTTTGTTTTTTGGTCTTTTTCCTTTTTATCGGTACCAGGGATCAAATTCACGCCTGCCTGCTTGCAAGGCAGGCGCTTATGCCACTGAGCTAAATCTCCAGCCCCCTGTCTTGTTATGTTTGATGCTATAATATATGAAGTTATACTCAAATATTTCAAGGAAAGAGACACTGTGGTAACTACTGTTATGTCGGGTTGTCTTGTGGTGAAACACTATGTTGTTTAAATTGTTCTGTTCTGACCTGTGTTGTTACGTCCTCTTTTATCTTAATCTTTTTTTTAAATAAAAAAAGGTAGAAAATGTTTAAAAGAGAAGAGGACAAGGGAGGAGGGAAGGGAGAGAATAAGGATTAAAAATTAAAGAATGGAAGGGAAATGATGGGAACAATGCTTTGTAAAGGAAGAGAAAGATTGAAAGGAAGGGAAGGGAATGGGAAAGAAAAGAATGAAGATACATTGTGTATAGATAGACATTCCCTATGATGAATATGATCATTATGTATGTCAAAAGGGTACCCATAAAGTTCATTTGCCATCAGCTTGATTTTTTAAATAATTTTTTAATTTTAAACATAGTAAAATCCAACAAACAAGACAGAACAAAGCCAATCAGAACAATGCAGCTAAATTGGTATGGAACTTCAAAGCAGGATACTGGGAAAACAATAATAGCTACCATAGTATATATTGTTATTGTTATCTTCACAATAGTTGTCCATTCCATCAGGTATAGTAATTTGTTAAAATCAAGCCAAAAACATAAAACCAATCAAAACAGATTACTGAATAAAGTAAAACAATTAATCAGACCAAAGCAAAACAGTGAAAACAATATTGGACTTAAAAGACAAGATATAAGGAAACCGCCCCCCCCATGTTTGCTATATTATATACTGTCCTCCTAAGAGATACTCAGACTGCTGTCCCCAGGCCTGCATAATCAACCATTTAGTTGCTTTATATACTTTAGTTATAAGTTTAGTATCAACCTAGGCTGTCCTCAGAATCATTCAGTGGCTAGTAGGAGTGGGGGGTCAGCTTACCAGGAAGGCTGGCTGGTTGATTTCTTGGTTGGTCCCCCAAGACTCCAGCTTGATTTTTTTAAATTAAAAAAACAAACCTCATAGCAATTTGTTAAATTTGCCATCAGCCTGTTGTGGTGGTGTATGCCTATAATCCCAGCACTTGGAAGGCTGAGGCAGGATGAATTACATAGTGAAACCTTGTCTCAGAAAACACAAACCCCCCCCCCAAAAGAAAAAGATTGCCAGTATAGGTAGAAAATACATTTGTGTATAGCCTTCTCTACTCTATAATTACTACTGATAAATATTTTTTAGTTTCTTGGAGCTTGTTTGCTTGCTGAACTGCTGTGTTTTCACTTCAGACATCTGGTGTAATAGTAAAAATGTTTCCAAATGTAAAAAAAAAAAAAAGTAAAAATAATAAAAATGTTTCCAAATGTAAATACATTCTTCCACAGAAGTAGATTTCTGAACAACAGTATTTAGGTAGTCTCATTGAATCAATTGTAGTCAGATTTAAATTGTAAGAGGATTTTTAAGCTTAAATATTACACACTATACTTTCTGGTGCAAAAGGAGAAATTTGACCATCACCTGCAATAAAGTGTCCACCTCCCAGTGTTAGGGATGAACCCAATGCCTTGTACATGCTAGGGAAGTACTCTACATTCTTGAGTACCCTCAGCCAAAGTATGTTCTATTAACCATTGTAATAATGTGTTGTTTTTGAAGTATTTTTCAACAGGAATATATTTGAATGGGCCACTTAATAAAATGAGGGAAAACATTCATTCAAATATTTGAATTGTTGGTAATCAATAAGTTTTGAGTGGACTCAGTGTTTCTGTATAGAGTGGTTAGAAGTGTGGGTATTTTTTTCTTTTTCTTTTTACTGTTGGTAGTAGGTATTGAGTCTGTGGCACTGACTTGAGGGCCTTGGCACTGAACTGTATCCTCAGCCCTTTTTAAATTTTTTTTTCCTTTTTAAAATTTTGAAACAGGATCTTATAAATTTCTTAGCTGCTCAGGCTGGGCTTGAACTTTTGATTCTTCTGTCTCAGCCTCCCAAAGTGCTGGGATAATATGTGTGTAACACACCATGTCCAGCCTAGAAATGTGGTGGGGGTTTTTGATTTTTTGTTTTTTGTGAATGATACATATTTTTTAGTTAGGTACATTAGAACTTAATGATACTAAAGAATGCCTCAAAAGAAAAAAGATAAAATATATACTTGAAAATTAAATTAGACTCTTTAGGTACAGAAATATACTGTAATGAGAATATTGTGTCTCTGAAACTTGATGTAAATATAGATGAATCTCAGGAGAGAATCTTGTTTTGTTTTGTTTTTGAGACTGGCTCTTGCTCAGTTGCTAGCAAGAGCTGCTTCAAGATTCAGCTGTGAAAAAAAAAAAGATTCAGCTGTGAGCGTTTTGTCTCAGCCTCTTTTTAATTTTAAACAGGAAAAAAATTCTAAACAATAGGAGAGTAGCAATGGTTAATGTATTACATATTGTTATCTTTGAATTAGTTACTCAGAGTATAAGATACAGGTGTGTAACTGTCCAGACTGTATTAGCACAAACCTGTCTTTGAATGAACTAGGAGAAATTAGTAGTATAGCCATCTTAACTGTTTTATGTATATGTGTCTGTGTGTGTGTAGAGACACACACAGACACATATACACATATTTTGCTTTTCTTCCTTCTTTCTTCCTTTCCCCTATCCCAGTTTCTCTTCCTTTTGAACAATTTCTTCCCAGTTTTATAATAATACCTGTTGTGCATTTTGGATCTTACTTACTTTTTCAGCTTCTCACACTGGGGAGACAATGCAGTGTTTACACATATGAGTCTAGTTTGTCTCACTTGTAAGTATGGTCTCCAGTTACATCCTTTTACCTGTAAAAGCCTGGGGTTTATCCTTCTGTATGACAGAATAGTACTCTATTATAGAAAAAGATAACTTTTTTTATCCATTTCCTAGTTAATGGGTATTCCTCAGTTGATGGACATGGGTTGTTTCCAAGTTCTAGCTATTACACATTGTGATACTAGAAATATGGGTGCACATGTATCACAGTGGTACAGTATTTTTAATTGTTTGGGAAAATATCCAGAAGGGGAATACCTGGGTCAAATGGGACATCTAATCCTAGTTTTTCGATTATCTCCACACTGATTTCCACAGTGGTTGCACCAGTGTACACTCCCACCAACAGTGGAGAAGGGTTCCTTTTTCCCCATCCCCTTCCAACATTTATTATTGGTTGATTTCTTTTTTTTTTTTTTTGTCTTTTTGAGACAGGGTCTCTATCCAGTTCAGGCTGGCCTTGAGCTCACTTTGTAGCCAAGGCTGGACTTGAACTCACAGCTATCCTTCTGTCTCAGCCTCCTGAGTGCTGGGATTACGGGCGTGAGCCACTATGCCTGGCTTGGCCCTTGATTTCTTGATAATAACATTCTTCTGGAGTGTTTTTAATTTGCATCTTGAATGAGCACTGATAGTGAACATTTTTTCATATATTTCTTCAGGGAAGTGTGTATTACTGTCAGATGCCCATTTTTGGATTGTGTGTTTACATTTGGGAAGTCTGTTTTTTTAGTTCTTTGTATGTTCTCAATAGTAAACCTTTGTCTGAGGAATAGTTGGGAAACATTTTTTCCCACATTGTGGATTGTCTCTGCACTCTGCTGGTGGTTCTCTAGCTGTGCAAAAGCTTTTTAGTAAGATGAGATACTAGTTGTGGATCCTTTGTGATAATTTCTGTGCATTAAAAGTTTTATTCATAAAATCTTTGCCTACACCAGGGTCTGCAACAGTTTTACGTATTCTGTCTTCTGGCAGATCTAATGCTTCTGTATTAATATTTAGATCTTTGAACCATTTTAAATTTAATTTAGTGCATGGTGAAAGATGGATCCAATTTTAATGTTTGGCATATGTAATACCAGATTTTCCAGCACTTTTTATTAAAGAGGCTGTCTTTCTTTTAGTGAATGTGTTACCTGTGTGAAAGGTAAGGTAGATGACTGAGTGTGTCTGGAGTTGTTTCTGCCTCTTCTAATCTGTTCCATTGATCTTCGGGTCTGGTTTTTTTGCCAGTACCATGTTGTTTTTATCACAGTAGCTTTATAGTATAATTTCAAGTCAGGGAGTGTGATGCCCCCTGTCTTATCTTTGTTGCCCAGGATGACTTTTGCTATTCAAGGTCTTTGCTGGTTCCAAATGAATTTTAGGATTGTTTTCTTTAATTATGTAAGGTACGCTGTTGGAATTTTGACCAGAATTGCATTAAATCTGTGAAACAATTTTGGAAGAATGGCCATTTTCACTGTGTTGGTTTTTCCTACTCAGGAACAAGGGCTATCTTACCATTTTCGGATTTCTTCAATATCCTTTTTCAGAAAACTGTAGTTTTCAGTACAAGTATTTTATATCCTTCATTATATTTATTCCTAGGCATTTCATTTTTTGAATGCTATTTTGTAAGATATTATTTCCCTAATTCCTCTCTCAGTGAGTTTGTTATTTGTGTACAGAAAGACTATTGATTTTTGAGTGTTGACTTTGTATCCAGCTATACTACTGAATTTGCTTATTGAATCTTAATAGTTTTTTAGTGGAGTTTTGGGAGTCTTTTATGTAGAGTATTATGTCATCCACAAATTTAATTTAACTTCTTCCTTTCCTATTGTTACTCCTTTTATTTCTTTCTCTTGTCTAATTGCGCTGGCTAAAGTTTCCAGGACTATGTTCAGAATAAGAGTGGAGACGGTTGACATCCTTGTCTTGTTCCTGATTTTAGAGAGAAAGCTTTCAGTTTTTGTCGATTTAGTGTGATGTTGGCTGTTAGTTTTTTGTAGGTGAGGTGACTTTTATCAGGTTGTGATAAAGACCATCTATTCCAGTTTTCTGTAGTAGTTTGTTGGGGTTCTGCAGGCAAAGGGAAAATAAAGGGTCGCACACACTAAGGGTCAGCAAAAGCAAACAGCTTTTATTGAGATAAAGAACAACGAAACTCAAATTGCTCATGCTCAGATTATATAACTTGTTTGCTTCTTGACCTTACAGGACCTCATATTTTTACCTTGGGGTGGGGGCGATGTTTCGAGGCCTGCACTTTTCCCATAGCATTGCTGCCTGGATGTGTCCAGGACAAAATGAAGTCAGTGTGGCCTCTCTACATCTCCCCCTTCTTTTTTTAGTTTAGGCTTCCTTCCCATGTTAGAAGCCAGCATTTTAGGTATGAACATTTTGCATAGGGATGGGATGCATAGAAGAGGGCATTGCATACCAGTTAAGCAGATAAGAACAGTAACACCATAAAGAAACATTTGTTTTAGCCAATTGATATCTGGTAACCATCCTGTAAGGAAATTCCATAATTCAGTATTGAACCCTTGAGACACATGTATCTGTTTGGTAAGTTCTTGTAAATCATGAAGTTCCCCATTGATGAATTTATTTTCATCAGACAAAACAGCAGATTTGAGCAATTTCATTACATCCATGATGATGAGATAGAAGTAGATATTCAATTGCAGCACTATTATCTACAATCGCTAATCGGTGCTCACTTTGTTCTTTGTTTAATAATGCCAAAGCTGTAGAAGTATAATTAATTTGTTTTGCCATGAGAAAGCTAGTGCATTAACATTGCAATTGGCCCTGGCTGCCAGGGCAAGCACACCAACTAAAGAAATACCTAATGCATCAATTTCTGTGTTAGTTAACAGACTAATAGAAAAATCCCCACATAGGTCAGTGAGACTAGTTGTAGACCATTTGGTGGGAGACAGTGTAAATTCAGGAGAGGGCAGCAGTTTGTGTCCTGAGATCAGTTAGCAGGGAGGTAATTGAAGGTCTGCTCTTCACATGAGAAAAACCGTCCAGCAGGAAGAGGAACATGTCTATGTCCACATAATACTGGCTCATAACTAGAACAATTCCAAGTACTGTTAGGAAGGCAAAGACATTTAGTAGTACAGTTTTCAGTACAAGCACATGAGGTATTTGAAGTTGCTACAAATAAAGTACTACCAGGCGAGTGGGATAAATGTAACCATTCAACATGTGGAGTGAATATTATAACAGCATTACCAGGTTTTTATGGGTGGAAGTGCCCCAATTTGGACAGTCAGCATATGTTGCAATTTTGTTTGGGATAGTGGAGAAAGTGGTGTAATTACTTAGAGAGGCAGGGTCCTTGCACACCGGAATCAGACAGGATCTGAGAATGCATTTTATTTCTTTCTTTTTGAGCAAAACAGAAATGAGAAACATTAGCTGTTTTTGCCAATTGAACCCCAAATATTGTATTCCACTCTTTCTTGGAGTTTGTGGGACTCTAACATGCACTGCATCCCACTGCAATCCCCATAGTGGATTGCAAAACACATAGCAATAGAATACAAACAAGCATTAAAGAGTTCATTGTCAATTTGGTAAATGCCGCAAGAAACTTTTCAGCAGTGGGCTCCTTTTCAGATGCATGGAGCAAGTCTTGTGCAGACTAGATGAGCGCCTTTATATCACCCTGGGTCACTGGCTGAGCAGTTGTCCTGGGTCGCTTCTGGGGCAGTGGGGCTTGATTCAGGGAGAGGAAACACTGTGGAATTGGGTTGTGCAGCCTGTGGTGCCAACTCATTCCATGCAGGGCAAATAGCATGAGCAGGAATCCACACAAGGCCTGTTAGGGATAACACAGAAGCATTGCCTCGTCCCCAGATCAGCAGGGGCACCAGCTCCCACCAACCTGGGTCTAGGAGTATTTAGAAAGACATGGAACCAGCATAGTCAGCCAGAGCAACCTGAAGAGAAACAGTAGAGGACAGCAGAAAGGAGAAGTCATCCTTGGTAAGTGGTAAAATGACATCAGTGAGATCAGTTCCAAGGAGTGTAAGTGTAGGAGTATGTCCTGGAGAGGTAACAGCAGAAATAGCATTGGTGATGGGAAATAAAGTACTACCAGGCGAGTGGGATAAATGTAACCATTCAACAATAAATACCTTGCTGTCCTGCATGTGACAAGAGCCCTGGTGGGCCAAGCGCCTGAAAGAAAAAGGAGAGAAGGCCGTCCTTGGGGACTCGATCCACCATAGCTGTGGCCAGTGTGTGAGCAGTGCTCTGAGGGCCTGCTGTAAAGGAGGAGAGTCAGGGATCACAGCACAGGATCTGTGTGACCCTGGAAAGCATGGACTGGAGGAGCTAACTGTTGAGTGGGCAAAGGGAAGTAGAGTCTTACCCAGTTAAGGTAGAGACGGCAGAAGCGGCACAGCTGGGAGCGCCGGGAGGTCAGCCATGCAGTGTTCCACCTCTTCGCTGGCCAAAGGTTGTGACAGCCTCCCGGCAGGGCTGCCAGCTGTGCAGGACAGAGGAGCGGCTCGAGGCTCCGCACGCAGCAGTTGGTCTCTTTTCCCAACCCTCCGTAATGAGTGTTCCTCCCTCAGGATACCACGGACAATATCATGAATTTCTCGAAAAAGTTCTACTGAATTACGCTCTAGGGGGCCCATGGCCCACCTTCTTAAGGAGAAAAAGCAGTTCTGCCTTAGTTTCTGCTGCGCTTCAGACAGGGAATGTCCCATGGCTTCCCCGGGGATTTTCCAAAGAATGAAGTTGACGCGTGGGGGGCCGTGTCCCACCCCAGGAACACAGTGAAGGCAAGTCAGCCTCTACAGCAGACATCTCTGCTGTCGAGTCCCTGTTCAGGTGCCAGATGTTGGGGTTCTGCAGGCAAAGAGAAAATAAAGGGTCGCACACAGGTAGGGTCAGCAAAAGCAAACAGCTTTTATTGAGATAAAGAACAACGAAACTCAAATTGCTCATGCTCAGATTATATAACTTGTTTACTTCTTGACCTTACAGGACCTCATATTTTTACCTTGGGGTGGGGGCTATGTTTCATGGCCTGTACTTTTTCCGTAGCATTGTTGACCTGATGTGTCTGGGACAAAATGGAGTCAGTGTGGCCTCTCTACCGTGGTTTTACCATGAATGGGTGCTGGACTTTGTCCAAAATTTTTTCTTCATCTGTTGAGATTACCGTATGGGTTTTGCCCCTGGTTCTGTTAATATAGTATATTCATTGATGGATTTATGTATGTTGAACCATCCCTGCATTCCTGGGATGAGTCCACCTTGATTAATAATTGGTGTATAATTGTATTGATGATATGCTACATTCTCTTTGTCAGTATCTTATTGAGGATTTTTACATCTATATTCATTAGGGAAATTGGCCTGTAATTCTCTTTCTTAGTTGAGTCCTTCTCCAGCTTTGGTATCAAGGTGATACTTGCTTCTAGGAATGAGTTTGGGAGTATTACTTCCCTTTCAGTTTCATAGAGTTTGAAAAGTAGTAGTATTAGGTCTTTTTTAAATTTCTTGTACAATTCAGTAGTGAAGCTGGGTGTGGTGGTGCAAGCCTGTAATTCCAGCATTTGGGAGGCTTACCCAGGAAGATTATTGGAAGTTTGAGACCAGATTGGACTACAAGTGAGCTCAAGGCCAAACTGAATTGCATAGTGACACCCTGTCTCAAAATGTCAAGACGAAGAAGAAAAATTCAGCCGTAAGTCCTTCAAAGTTGGACTTTTTTTTTGTTCATAGGTTTTTAAATGCATTTTGATTTCTTTGATTGATATTGGTTTATTTAGAATTTTTATACTTTCTTGATTCAGCTTTGGTAATTCATGTATATCTGGGAATTTGTGTGTTTCTTCTGCATTTTTCATTTTACTAGAATACAAATTCTCAGCCTGGTATGTAGCTCAATGGCACACTGCCTGCAAGTCCTGAGTTTGATTCCTGGTACCAAAAAAATAATAATACAACTTTTCAAAATAGGTATAGTTGATCTTTCTGCAGGGTCCATTTTTGTTTTTTGTTTTTTTTTGTTTTTTTTTTTTTTTGTCTTTTTGAGACAGGATCTCACTATGCAGTTCAGGCTGCCCTTCGGCTCATTTTGTAGCCTAGGCTGATCTTGAACTTGCAGTGATCCTCCTGCCTCAGTTTCCCAAGTGTTAGGATTACAGGCGTGTGCCACCACACCTGGCTGCCCTTTTCCTTCTTAATTGCATGGATTTGAGTCCTTTTTTTCCCCTAATAAAGTTGGCTAAGGATTTATTGACTTAATCTTTCAAAGAACAAATTATTTATTAATTCTTTGTGTTGTTTTCTTAGACTCTGAAGGATTTCTGCTCTGATCTTTATAATTTCTTCTCTCATACAAGCTTTGGGCTGAGCCTGTGCTTCTTTTTCTAGAAGTTGGAGACACACTATTAAGTTGTTTATTTGAGCTTGCTGTGTTCTGATACAAGAATTCACTGCAGTAAATTTCCCTTGTAGGACTGTTTTTGTTATGTCCCATAAGTTCCAGTATATTGTATTGTCATTATCATTTAATTGTAGAAATTGTCTAATTTCTTATTTAATCTGTGACTCATTGGTTGTTCAGGAGGGTGCTATTTAATTTCCATGTGTTTATGAAGTTCTTGGGTTTATTTTGCTATTGGTTTTCAATTTCATTGCACTATGGTCATAATATACATGATGTACATGGGATAATTTCAGCCGCTTTGCATTTATTTAAGCCTGTTCTGTGATCTAGTATGTGGTCTGTTTTGGAGAACATTTGATATGCAGCTGAGAAGAATGTGTATTGTGATGTTATGGGGTAGAACACTGTGTAGACATCTACTAAGTCCATTTGTTCAAAGTTTGGTTCAGTTTTTTTTTAATTTTATTTAAAGACTAAACAAAACAAAATGGGTAGAAATAATAATACATACTGCAAAGAAAAAAATAAACAGTAATAACTAGTTGGTGATTACAGATTGTCCTCTTACAAATTAAAGATATTAAAATGGAGCGTATAAAGTGAGGATTCAAGCAGTGAAATTGCAACCAGTTCTGTTCAACTATCCAACAAAAACTTAGAAATATGGTTATCAATCCTATACACTTAAACATACATGCAGTTATCCATATCTTCAATTATGTTGAAATTGAACAAACCCAAGCAGGCTAATTTCACTCTGAACAAAGAATAATACTATTGCTGGGTTTCACATTATGACACTCCAGGATCAGCACTGGGTATTTTAGTGTCTCTTTTTCTTCAAAGTATCTGTTCATTTCATCACTGTCATAAGGTCAGTTCTCATAAACTGTTTATAGATTCTACACATGCATGAGTCTTAACATGTATTTCTATCCTTTCTATATTAGAGAAACAAAACAAAGCAAGACAAAACAAAACATATTCCTATAAACACATGAAACATAAAAGATGTATAAGACCGTTGTACAAGCAGTTCTGCCATAGTTCCTGTGTTGTTTTGTTATCTTCAATAGAATTGGTTATATCATCAGACATAGTATAATTGAATATATCAGTACATAACAGTATTAATAAAAACACAACTTTGTATATAGTATAAAACTTCTTTTTTTTTTTTTTTTTTTTTTTTTTTGTCTTTTTCATCTTTATCGGTACCAGGGATTGAACTCACAACTGCCTGCTTGCAAGGCAGGTGCTTATTCCGCTGAGCTAAATCCCCAGCCCCTATAGTATAAAACTTCAAAAACGGGCAGTAATCAAACCAGATTGTGTATCATAGAGTGTTGTCATCTTCAGTGTAGTTGCCTATACTCTCAGACTTGATGCTATCAATCATATTAGTTTTGAATACAATCTGTCAATACCAAACAGCAATCAAACAAACCAGATTTAACTAAGATCAGTCATGATAAACAGTGTAAGTCATACAGGGCTTCAGATTAAGATAATAAGAAATTAAAGATGATTACTGTGTTATATCTTGGTGTTTTTGGGATAGCTGTCTGTGCTCTCAAATCTAATGCAAGTAGATAAACTGAGACAGAATAAAATCTATCAAAAAAAAGAATAAAAGAATCTAAGCAGAGTGGTGGGAGTAATGTGGGTTTTAAATCCTGATACACTATTAACAGTATCTTCTGCCATCTTTTTTAAGACTCTCCCTCCCCTTTCACTTCCCCAGGGCACACTGTGCATTTTGGGGTCTGACCAAGACCTTGGTTTTAAATTGTGGGGGGCAACCTGCTATTTACCTCAGTGGTTCTGAACCTTCTATCTCTTGGACTTCATCTCTGATTGTATTCCTTTACCTATTAAAGCCTGTCTTTCCAACTTACCCACAAATACTGGTCTAGTTGCCCCTATTACTCTGGTTTTCTGTCACATAGAGCATTTTCTCATATTTGATTTTCAGTCCATGTATTCTTTTTCATGTTAATTATATTTCCTATAAATAGCATCTTGGTGGACCCTACCTCCTGATCTACTCCACGTATAGTTCTCTCTCTTTTTTTTTAAATTTAGTGTATCAAGGCCATCTGTATTAGAGATTATAATCAATCTCTGCCTCATTTCTGTTATGCTCTTTTTTTGCCATCAGTTGTCTGCTTATCTTCTTCATTCTGTTTTCTGCTCCATTCATTGAGGCCTCTCTGCCATTGTTCCTGGAATCGTAGTACTTTTCTCTCTCTCTAGAATGCCCTATAATATTCTCTGTAGAGTTGAATTGGTGGTTGCGAATTTCCCCAAGTTCCTCTTTGTCTTGGAAGCATCTTGTTTCTCCATTACTTTCTAAAGACAGTTTATCAGGGTATATCAATCTGGGCTGGAGGTTATTTTCTTTCAGGGCTTGGAATATTTCACTCCAGGCTCTTCCTGACTTGATGGTTTGTGTTGAGAAGTCTGCCATTATTCTGATGGGCTTTCCTTTAGAGGTTATCTGTTTCTTATCTCTAACAGCTTTTAATATTCTGTTCTTATATTGAGTTTCTGGGATCTTAATTATTACATGCCTGGGTGTAACTCTGTTTTGCGTGTAGGTGGCTGGAGTTCTGTATGCCTCACATATCAGAATATCATTTCCTTTTCCTATGTTTGGGAAGTTTTCCTTAATTATTTCGGTGAATAGCCTTTGTAGTTCCTTTGTTTGTACCTCTGCTGCTGCATTCACATTCTTTATTCTCAAGTTATAGATCCTCTTGTCGTCTTCTAGCCTTTGTATTGTTACTACTTGTTTCCTTGTTATTTTTAAAAAGTTTTTCCTTTCATAATCCCACATTGTGAAACTGTCAACCAGTTTGAATAATCTATCCTTAGTTTCTTTCAAGCAGATTTGCCATCTTTTCATAGAGTTCTTAATTTCCTGGTAGTCTCTTTGAATCTGCTTCATGTATTCTATATTTTTTTTATATTCTTCATCAAATGGTTCTCTCCTTTGTCTGAGTTCCTCCCTTCTTCTGCCTGTGTCTGCTTGAGGGGTACTTAGCATCTCTTTTATTAATCTTCTTATATCTTGCTTTACTTGGCTAAATATTTCCCTTTTGAACTTGTCTTTGAGGTCCTGAAGATGCCTCTTTATGTCCACTGGTGCCATGTCTGATAGTGCATGTTTGGTGTTCTCATTCTGCTTTGTATTTACCTGTCCTGGGTCAATATTCTCAAGGTTGGGACCTGGGGACTTTCTGTTGTTGCTTCCTCTTCCCATCTTTTCCCTTTCCTCCGGAAGGCCTCAGTTTCTTTCTTTGTAGGTTACAATTCTTCTGAGCATGCTGGCTAGGTGACCCTTCCCACTGCAGTGCGCTATGAGTTGCAGACAGGGGCAGTGTATGCTTGCCCCTCCCTTCTGGATCAGTCAAGCTGCTGAAGCCTGCACTGTATCACGGTGCACCACCTCCCCTCTGGGTCAGTCAAACTTCTGAGGCTTCACTGCATTAGTGTGGTTAGTGTGCGCCACTGCATAGGGAGTTGATTTCGGATAGCCTATTGGGTCTCAGCCAGATAGCGTGACCCAGGCCTGGCTCACTCCACCAATCCTGTTCGGGAAGGGAACGACTGACTGAAGTCACTGCTGCCCCTTTGTACTTACCAGTCCTGCCCAGTCCCAGAATGTCGTCTGCTAGAGCCCCCCTTTCTGTGGAATGGCTCCACTCCCATCACTTACCACAGGTCAATGAGGCTCCCCGCCAGCTCAGCTCTCCATTCAGCTGGCTGACCCCCAACCTCAGTGTGACTGCACCTCCAGTGAGTCAAAGTGGTGGGACCTCGGACAGCTCGGCAAGTTGCCTGCTGTGGCAGGAGCACTGAACCTTTAGCTGTTCCAATAATAGCACTGGGACTGTGTTTGATTGGTTCTTCTCACCTTAGTTTCTTCTTGGGACAAGAGAATTCATCTCCCTCTGTTCAGGGCTCCCCACGCTGTTAAATTCTAAGTTGTCTATCTCAGGGAGCCTCTGTAGTCAGCTGTTACCTATCCACCTTCTTTGCTCCACCCTGTTTGGTTCAGTTCTAATATTTTTTGTTGAATTTTTTGTGTAGTTGATCTATTTGTGATAATGGGGTATTGAGATATTCCCCCAATACAATTCTATTAGTTGATTTTTCATATTTGTTAATAATTGTTTTATAGTTTTGGGCACACTAGTATTTGTTGGTTATATTTTTATGACTGTTATCTATGCTTCTTGCATTATTCCCTTTACAAGGATCTTTGTCTCTCTTAACCAGTCTTGGTTTGAAATTCACTGTCTGCAAATAGAATAGCTACTCTTGCTTTTTTTCTGGGTTCTTGTTACATAGAGTATTGTTTTCCATCCTTTGACTTTCAGTCTTTGAATTTATTTTTGAATTAAATGTTTCTTGTATGCAGTATATTATTGGATCTTGCTTCTTGATCTGTTCTGCTACTCTGTCTTTTGATTGATGACAATTAACAGTGATGGTTTGTCTTGGTTACTTTTCTCTCATTGCTGAGACAAAATACCTGATGCCCCAAATTAGGGAAGGAACATTTTATTTAGCTTACAGTTCTTGGAAGTTTCAGTCCATACTCAGCTGGCTCCAAGATAGTATGGTGTGCAAAGGGGCATCCATTCATCACAGCCACAAGTGACAAGAGCAAACAGAGTAAAAAGGGGAAAAGCACGCCTCCTTCCCTCCCTTATATTGTATGTCGACTCCCTGCCCCTGGGCAGGTGCGGCACTCACACTGCCAATCCCAGTGCTAGACAATGAACCAATCACAAACGCTAGATTCAGCTGCCTCCATGACTGCATGAGGCTTTGGGGAGACATCCAGACACAAACCATAACATGGCTATAATTGATATGTGTTGACCTAGCCTTATTATGTTATTTTCCTGTTGTTGAACACCCCCCCTCCATGTTTGTTTGCCCTACCTGATGAATTTCTTCTGTTGAAGGTCATGGAGTTGTGGTACTTGTTTTTGTTTTGTTTTGTTTTGTTTGGTGGTTGTTTTGCTGTGCAGTTTAGGATGGTCGTGAGCTCACTTTGATGCTGACAAGAGTATCACAGGATGGTGTCAAACCTGCAACAATCCTCCTGCCTCAGCCTCCCAAGTGCTGGGATTACAGGCATGTGCCATCACACCTGGCTATTCCTTGTTGTCTGTTTCTAGAATGTCCTTCAAAACATTTTGGAGTGCTGATTTGGTGGTCATAAATTTCCTCAGCTATTCTTTGTAATGGAAGTGTATCTTATTTCTCTGTTTTGAAAGATAGTTTTGTGGGGTACATCAGTCTGGATTGATGGTTGTTTTTCTTTGGAGAACTTCAAATACTTCACTCCAAGCTCTCCTTGACTTAAAGGTTTGTGCTGAGAAGCCAACTGTGATTCTGATGAGCTTTCCTTAATAGGTGATTTGTTTCTTTTCCTCTCACAGCTTTTAAGATTGTACTTTTGTGTTGAATTTCTACAATGTTGATTATGATATGCCTGGCTGTAAGTTTTTTCGATCATGGCTAGTGGAATGCTATATGCCTCATTTCTCTGCATGTCAAATTCTTTTTCCTTGCCAAGGAGGTTTTCTGCCATGAAGTGTGTGAACAGTTTTTTTTTAATATCATTTTTGCTATCTCTTGCTTTTTCATTAACTCCAATTAATGTTAGGTTGTTATTTACCTCATCTAGCAGCTGTGGATTGATTTTCATGGTCCCTTGTTTGTTTTGTTTTGGTACTGGGGATCAAACTTGCAACCTCACACTTGCGAGGGAGGTGCTTATACCGCTGAGCTAAATCCCCAGCCCGGTCCCTTGTTATTTTTAAGAAATCTTTCTTTTCCTGATTGCTAACTGCAAGCCTGCCTTCTGTGTCAGATCCTGTCCTCACATTGGCTTAATCTGCTGTGGATACTTCCAATGTAATTTTTATTCTCTTGGGTATCTGCTTGAATTTGCCTTACAGATTCCATTTCTTTCCTATGCTGAGCAGGCAAGCTCTCTTAATTTTCTTAAGTCCCGCTATTTTTTTTTTAAATGTCTATCGACTGTAGTCACTGAGCATGATTTTCATTGTGGACACCATCTCTGCAGTTATCTGAGAAATTATTTCTGATTTGATTTTTTTCATTCAATCGTTGTTACCACTACAAGGAGGCCAAGTGGGTGTCTTTCAGATTGTCCCACCTCATCGCCCCCTAGGTTTGCCTTTGGTGAACTGAATGTCTAGGGTTGCATCTTGTTTAAGTGTCTTCTCATTTTCTTTCTTCTTTTTAGTTTAACTCTGGGATGATGCTTTTAAATTGCCTATGGTGAGTTGCTTTATTGCAGGTATTGAAAACTTTTAGGAAATGACCACTTCTCTGAAGTATCTTACAGGTGTAAGTAGTCTTTGGGTTTTGAGTCTGTGGCAAGGTCCTACCACTTTAATTTGTTGGGGATGAGAAGTTGCTGCATGATTGGCCTGGCTCTTGGTTCTTTGGCACTGTGCCACAGTATTTTATGTGACCCTTAGTTAATCTTAGTCTTGGAACCCCAGGAAGAATAGCTGTTTAGAACAGTTATGTCACTTGAGTGGTACTATCAGCAATAACAATAGCATCAAACACAGCCTGAAAATTACAAACTGAGATAACCATTAATTCATCATCTTAACTATATGGACTAGATTTATAGTTATATAACAAAGTCTAAAAGCAAACCAGAAAATTATATGTACTGTGTAAGTCCTAATATGTCAGTTTTACCTGTGGTGCTTAAAATTTTACTTAAAAGGGGTTAGGGAGAAAGTAGAAGAGTAGATGAGGAGGAGATTTGAAGTGAGGTTCAAAGACAAACAGGGATCATGCTAACTTTGGGAAATTGGTGCAGAAGATTGAGGGAAAGAAAGGAGGAAGAAGTAAAAAGAACAGAACAGAATAACAACCAGAAGGAGCCTAGAAACCACATTCACACTCATATGAAACAAGATGACACATGGGGTAGGAAAGGAAACTATAGCAAAACAAAAAACAAATGAGAAAGAGGGAAAAAAGTCTACTTTCAGGTTTATTGCTGCTGTCCCTGATAGACAGGGTCCAGATCTGTGTTGATTTATCCCAGCAAGCCAGTAGTAGGTTTTTGGTAGCATAGTGGATAATCTCAGGTTAAATACTAGACTCCTTCAACCTGCAGCTGTCAGTGTACCTTTTATGGGTGTGAGCCCAGCTGGGAGTCCCTGGGTGGAACTCACAGCTGCTCTGAGTTCTGAGCTCAGCCAGCCTCTATCCAAGATGGCTCCTGGCAATTGCTCTCTTGCATGGGACAGGTGAACCCTCATCACACAGTGCCAGCCACTGCAGTCCTTCATGTCCATTGCTCCCCTCACTGCTGAATTTCTCCATGGAAGCATCTGGAGTTGCCAGCTGTTACCATGTGTCCTCAGGTTTGAGCCACTCTTCTTGCACAGTGAGTCCCTTCTCAAGGAGAAGGCGCCATTGGGTATCTCCTCCTTCTCTGTTGGAGTTGTTCTCTTCACTGTTTCTATAGGCTTCCATTCACGGTACAGATCCTTCCGAGGCCCAGGGGACCCACTTCCTTCCTTTTCTTCCTCACATTGCTATATTCCAGTGTCTGGAACCTCTTCAGAGAGGGTCTTTCTCTGCTGCTTACCACTCTATCAGTTTGATCCTTCTCTGTCTCAGCCTCTTTAGTAGCTGGTATTATAAGGACATAACACCACACCTGACCCAGGAGAGAATGTTTTAAAAATATATTGTTTATTTCTCTTTGCTTTTTTTTGTTGTTGTTGTTTGGGTAGTAGGTTGGTGTTTTGAGATAGGGTCTTACAATGAGTTCAGACGGGTCTTCAGTTTACTATGTAGCCTAGGCTGGCCTTGAACTTGCAGCAGTCCTCCTGCCTCAACAGTTCTGCATTTTTTAAAAAAATTGTTACTGTTTTTACTGTCCTGGAATCAAACCTAGGGCCCTGGATGTTAAGCAGGTGATCTACCACTGAGCTATACTTCCAGCCCCTCAAGTCTAAATGTGATCAAACCCACTTCCTTACTCTGCTTGGTCAAGGCAATAATTTTTGGGTCATCTCTTACTCTGTTCATTCAAACTTGTATCTGATGCAGAACTTGATCTTTTTTGGCCCAGTCTTAAAAACAGACCCAGAATCTAGCAGTTTCTCACACCTCTAACCCAACATTTTGGTCTAATCCATTATCCTTTTTTGCCTGGATTACTGCATTTGGCCTCTTTGCTTCTGCCCTCTTGCTGTCCCCTACTCCCATCAAGTTTAGTCTCACCACAGCCACTGAAGTGATTCATTTGTAAATCCTCTAGTAGTTCCTGTGACACTCAGAGTGAAAAAACAAAATTTAAATAGACCTGAGCAATCTGTCCACTTCCACACTACCCTTGTTTGTTCACTTTGTTCTAACAGTTAGAACAGTTTTTCATTTTTCCTGAAAAACAGGTCACCTACTAGGGGTCAAAAGTCTTGACAGCAAAACTGGAAATTGGCATTGGGACAGTGATTTCCAAATTCTCAAGAGAAATGATTAGCAATCCCAGATAGACATCTTTAAAATTCTTCTACTCAAACCAAGCCTGGTAGGCAGCCTGTAATCCCAGCAGTCTGGAAGGAGGGGTAGAAGGATTGCCACAAGTTTGAGGCCAACCTGGGCTACATAGTGAGTTCAATACCAGCCCAAAATACACAGTAAATCTTATCTCAAAAATTTTTTTATAATCTCAAGATGGATGTGATATGGCACACCTGTTATTCTAGCCACTCTGCAGGATATGGCAAGAGGCTCAAAAATTGGAGCCCAGTGCGGGCAACTTAATGAGGTCCTGTCCTAAAATAAAAAAGACTGGGGATGCAGTATCTTTTTGTCTCATTGCTGAGACAAAATACCTGGCATCCAAAATTAAAGGAGGCAAGTTTATTTAGCTAACAGTTTGTAGAGATTTCAGTTTGTAGTGGACTGACTCCAAGGCAGGGTGTGTGGCAGAGGAACATCACAAAGGAGAACCATTTAATGATAGGAAGAAGAAAGCAAAGTATGAGAGAAGCAGCAAGGGACAAGCAGTGACCCTCTCTTTCTGTCCTCTGTCTTACCCAGGCTGCCCACTGTTAGAGCAGGTAGCACTCACACGTCAGGTGGGCCAGCCTTAACACTAGCATCACATCCTTGATCCCAGCACCACATACCCTAGATCCAGCCACTTTCAGAAAACCCCTCCTATGACAGCATGGGGCTCTGAGAGACATCTAGACATAGCCATAATGTGGAACTTATAAAGGCCCTTGGTTTGGTCCCCTTAATTGGAGAAAAATTCAAGTGTTCTTTATAGGAAGTTAACCAGGGATGAGCTGGAGGTTTTGTTGTTTTGTTTTTACCAAAATGAAAATATCAACAGGAATGAAGACCAAGATTTAGTTAGAAATCAGAAAATGCAACACTTGAGAGAGATGAAGTACTTCCCAGAATGACAGTGACAGGAGATCCTGGGGGGCAGCTGGCTTTGGGGGGACAGAGGAGACGTTTTTTCCCCAGGAAGATGGCTCAGTGGAATTCCTGGTAAGTCTGGTCCCTTTGTGATCAGATAACAGGATAGGTTGTAAAAAAACACAGAAAATCGAGTAAATGCAGGGTGGTGGTGGTGGTATTAACCTTCAAGAAGCAGAAAAAGTAGGCCAGCTGTAGTGCGCAAGCCTGTAATCCCAGCACTTATAAGGCTAAGGCAGGAGGGTTGCTGTGAGTTTGAGGCCAGCCTGTGCTATGTAGTGAGACACTGCCTGAAAAAAAGTAATTATCATTTACTGCATAGTTCATCTGTGAGGCCATTTCCATGGTTCTAATGTACAAAGTGAGGTTAAACTAAACAGCTTGTTTTATTAGAAAATGAGAAAAGTCTACATATAAAATGAGATCAAGGAAAGCAAACTGGATCTTCATATTCCATACTGTGCATATATGCATGTTGCTTAGCACTAAAAATCAAAAACAATGCAGTGAATATCTACATATAAAAGGCATGGGAGGGCTGGGATATAGCTCAGTGGGGCTATAGTTCAAGAGCATAGTGCCCTTCTGACAAGTGCAAGGTTGTGAGTTTGATTCCCACTCTTTAAAAAATATTTTTAATTACTCCCATATCATTCATTCATATACATGTATATATGGCATGGGAGTAAGTATTAAAATAATTAGCTAATGGGTGAAAGTGGTTGCCCGGTGAGGAACATGGGTAGGAAGGGATGAGGAACCACTACTTTTCAGAACAAGCCTTGTAGGACTATGTGATTCTCATCATGTACATGAGTAATAACAAAGCTACCAAAGCTTTCTTTGTTCCGAACTCCATGCGGTGAAGTAGGGATCTACTGAGTCCCTGCATCCTCTTTGCGTTCTCTGCTTCTTTGGAATGTAAAGGACCAATTTAGTGATCCTCTACCAGGATAGCTGCTTGCTTAGAGAAGCAGAGAATAATGTGTGGGGAGGGCCCCTGTCTGGCTTAAGGATCACAAGGGAAAGCCACGGTAACCCCAGAGCTTGGAAGTGGTTATGACACAGGAAAGAGAAGAAGGAATGTCCAGCTCCAGATGAAAAGTGTCCTGCCTGCCTGCACTCTTCCTTGATTAGGGAAGCTGTTCGTATACCTAACTCTCATTGCCGTAGTCCTTCATCAATAAATATAAACAGAAAAACTTGCAAAGCAGGTGAAGGAAATAGCATTGTAGTGGTCGCAGAGACTATAGTAGGAAGCAAGGTAAAGTTGATACCTTTCTTGTTTCTTCTCTTGCCTTCCCCTTCCCCTTCCAGACAGGGTCCCAATCAATAAACCAGGCTAGCCTTGAACTCGCAGCAGTCTCCTACCATAGCGTTCTAAGTGCTGGGATTACAGGGAGCACCACGAGGCCTGGTAAAATTGATACTTTTGATATGAAAAATTATTGCCAGGGTTGGCACTTTTCTGTGGCAGCACTCCGGGGCTGGGGCAGGAGGATCACCGTGAGTTTGAGGCCAGCTTTGGCTGCAAAGTGAGTTTAAGGCCAGCCTGAACTGCACAGGAAAACCCTGTCTCTAAAAGACAAAACAAACAAGTATGAAAAATTATTATGAATGTTACAGTTCTATATGCAGACTCATAAATGTTTGTTGAGTTAATCTTTTTTGGTACCAGGGATTGAACTCAAAACTGTGCACTTGCAAAGCAGGCACTTATGCCGCTGAGCTAAATCCCCATCCCTTGCTGAATTAATCTTGATTAATTCAGATTAATTTAAGATTAATTAAATACCATCAGCAGCATACTTTCTGAAATGGTGGAAGATTTTTGGTAAAACTTTAAGTAAGACTACAGTTTTCCTTGTCTTTTTTTTTTGTGTGTGTGCCTGGGATTGAACTCACAACCTTGTGCTTGCTTACCAGTTAAGCACTTGAGCTGCTGAGCTAAATCTCCAGCCCAGTTTTCCTTGTCTTAAATGCTAAAATTGAGTTAAATTCTTTGAAAAGTCACTTAAGTAAAACCTCTTTAAAAACACTTTGTTTAAAGACACAATGAAATGGATTTAGAATAGAAGCTCAAGTGAATGTCTGGCAGGGTATTTGAAAGTCATGTGTCATGCAAGCCAATCACAGCAACAATAAATCTAATTCTTAGATTTTCATAATGTCCTTGTACCTGGTAGCTGATGTATTTGAAACCTTTGGTATGGAAGAGTTAGGGTTAAAACAAAAAAAGGAAACCCAAATAAGTTATGAGGACAGGCAAGAAGAAAGGAGAAGAAGCACAGTTAATAAAAAATAAAAACATAGTGTAAAATAATTGTTATGTAGAAGTGGGTTGTATTCCCTATGAAAAGAGATTGAAATTTTAGAATGCTGTGTACAAGGAGCACAACTACTAAAAACAGCTATCAGATGCAAAACATGACAACACAAAAGGAAAAGGCTACCCCCCAAAATGTCTTAATCTCAGACAAAATGTGATTCACAGTCAGAACAGCTGGCCATGATAGTACACACTTGTAACCCCCAGAGACAGAGATTGTAAATTTAAGGCCAGCCTGAACAGTTTAGTTGCTACCCTACCTCAAAATTTTAAAAAAGAAAAAAATAGAAAAAAGAACAGGGAACATTGCACAGCGATAGCGCTGAGGTGGAAAGATTGTATATTTGAGCCCAAGATGAGAATTCAGCTAGAGCTTGTTTCATGATATCATATCCCTGTAATCCCAGCTACTTAGGAGGCTGAGGCAGGAGGAGAATAGCAAGTTTGAGGCCAGCCTGGGCAATTTAGCAAGACTATCTCAAAATAAAAACAATATAGCTCAGAAGCTCCTGGGTTCAATCCCTAATGTGAGGTGGGAGTGGGGTGGGGGTGTAAAAACTTTCATCTCTTGAACAAGACTGTAAAAACTATTAGATGTGTAATGAAACTGATTTTTTTTCTTGTTTGGGGAAAGATGAGTACTAGAGAGAGAACCCAAGGCCTTTGTATTGAGCTACATCCGAAGAACCCAAGACCTCTGTACTGAGCCTTTTACAGGTTCTTACAGGGTCTTGCTGTCACTACATTGCCCGGATTGGGTTCCAATTTGTGATCTTCCTGTTTATCTTCCAAGGCATTGGGATTACAGGTGTGCACCACCATGCCTGGCATGAAACTGATCTAGTACTCTAAAATGATCAGACAAGCGCTTGCCAGTGTGTACCTGAACCGAAAGGAGGATACCTGAGACAGTATCAGTCCACAGAGAAGGGCCAAAGGAGCTCACCCAGAAAACCCTCCTGCCAGAGCCGATGTTTTCTTTATAGCTAAGGAGGCTGAGGTGCAATGGTTCGGGTACTAACCCATGTACTGGAGCTGACTGCTGTTCAACCCTGGCAGTTTTGTGTTAAGCCCTGTGTCACTTGATGACTGTCATGTTCTGCTCTGCTGCTGTTGGTCTCCTCTTAGAGCCTTAAAACTGTGATCCATGATGGCTGGGATGGAAGGAGCAGGATGGAAGCTTCAGTGTATTTTAACATTTTGGAACTGTGCAGTTGCATTAACTAACCTAAAAGAATTCTTTATGGTAGCATATTTTAAATATATTATTATATAATAGAATAGGCATTATAATAGTATAGTGATATATAAAAAATAATAATTGCAAAAGGAATGGAAAAAACTAAACTGGCCCTTAAGGCTTTATAGATGCAAAGAGCAGTTCAGATTTGTCTTTATCTCTGCATCATCAGTGGTTATGTAACTTTTAGAACAAAGAAAATAAATTTAAATTGAATGTAGTGGTGCTTACCTGTAATCCCAGCACTTGGGAGGCTGAAGCAGGAGGATGACTGTGAGTTTGAAGCCAACCAGGGCTCCGTAGTAAATTCAGGCCAGCCTGAACTACATAGTGAGACCCTATTTCAGAAAACCAAAAAAAGAAAAAACAATAAGAATATAAACTTGCTCATTTTTACTTGTTTTGGAGAGCAAATGGCTCTTTTTTCTTCCCTCCCTATTTTCTGTTCCATCTACTTTTTTTTCCATCTATTTTTTAGAGCAGTGGGAATTTAAGCCAGGGCCTCACATATACTAGGCAAGTGCTTCACTGCTGAGCTATATCCCCAGACTTTGAACTTCTCAAATAGCTTGATTACAGGCATGCACCACCAAGCCTGGCTCGTTCATTTTATTATCTTGGGCTGCACTACAGATTATAAAGCAAATGACCACTTCTTACTGATGGCAGTAGTGTTTTAAAGTTGGCTGTGTAAGTTCAAGGCAGTGTGACTGCGGTATACAGAATGCCCATTTGGGAGCGCTCGCAGCAAGGCTTCCCTGACTGCATGTGCCCTTTCTGTGATTTCATCCTGTCATTGAGTTCCGTGAGCCCTGGGTTGTTCCTGGTGCATTCGGACTTTGCCAGGTGCATGTACCGTCGTTTACTTCAGGAATGATTAGAAATGGTAAAAAATGGAGCTGTTATCTCCCACCATATGTATTTTCCTTTCCTAGTCTTATAGTTTAGTTTTAAAACTTTAACTTGTTAGATATTGTCTAAAAGGACCCAAAGAGGTAGATAAGCATAAACAATACGGCAAATCCTTTTTGGTTAAAATCGAATTTCCATGTATGATTGTGTTTTATTTACTATGTTTTTAGTCATATACTAGTAGAAGACCCGAGCACCAAACCACAATCTAATCATGAATTACTCTTTTAAGTTGTCTAGTGTTCTGTGTTTTTTATTTTTTTTAATTCATTGTTTTTACAACAATGAGAACAACCTGGGGGAAAAAAGCTTTTTCTGTTTGCACTGAAATCGCTTCTGGAGCTATTCTAGTTTCACTCTCTTGGTCTCGCTATGGAGCCCAAGCTGACCTCTAACTCACGCTGAGTGACCCTCCTGCCTCAGCCTCTTGAGTGCTGGGATTACAGTGTGTACCTCCTACTCCCTTTTTACCTGCTTTTTCTTGCTTCTGTTTGCTCTGTCACTTGATAGATAGTCCCTTCTGTTTGTGATGTGTATTCCAGAGAGAACAGATGTAGAAATGTGAATTTGATAATACTGTATTTCCTCTTCTCTAGTGTAACCTAAAATTTGGAATGTAGGTGAGCCTGTTATAAAAAGTCTCTTTTAAATTATTGAGTACTGTATTTCAGTTATTAATAGCATAACTGATTTTCAGCAACTTTAATTTGCTGAAATTACAATATTATTAAAAGCATTTGATTTGGGAAACCTTGCTCAGATTCCTCTTTATAGGTCTGCAGGCCCTGTGAATTGTAACTGATGTCCTTTTTATTGAACTATAGATCTACATTAGGATATACTTTGTAAGACCTACTGAACCTCCTTCGTAAGAAAAATGTTTGTGTTTGAAGTTCCTTGAGAAATCTCTTTACCTAGCAAATGTAGTTTTGCTGGGTATGTTTTAAAAATTTACTAAACTACTTAATTCTTAAATAAATGATATGAATATTTTCCTTGAAAAAATTACTCCATTAAAAGTAAAAGTAGCCAGGTGTGGCGGTTAATGCCTATAATCCTACCACTTGGGAAGCTGAGGCAAGAGAAAACCCGAAGAAGACTAAACTCCATACCCATCTCTCCCTACAAGGCATATTCCCATATTCCCTACTTTCCTAGGTGAATTTGGTGTGTATTTTTCCAGATCTTTCTAATACATGTTTTTAGATGTTATGATATATCAGTAGTTCCTCTAATGATAATATTTAGCATTTTCTATATTACTGTAAAGCCTTTTTAATTATGTGGGGTTTGTTTTGTTTGAAGACAGGGTTTCACCATGTAGTTCAGACTGGCTTGAATCACCATGGAGCCCCAGGCTGGCCTTGAAATTGCAGTGATCCTCTTATTTCAGTCTCCTAAGTGTTGGGATTCTAGGTTTGTGCCACAACATCCTGCCCTAGTTGATTCATTTCACATTTTAATCGTCTTATTTATATCTTCCAGATACTGGAAAAGTAGGTGGATATTTCTTATATGGTTAGAAATCGTCTTGGTTACTTTTCTGATTTCTGAGACAAAATACCCAACATCCAAAGTGAAAGGAGGAAAGGTTTATTTTGGTTTACAGTTTGTAGAGGTTTCAGTCCATAGCTGGCTGGCTCTGAGATAGGGTGGCATGGCAGAGGAGCATCACAGAGGACAAACAGTCTGTGCAAAGCAGGTCAGGCAGAAGGCAGCAAAGTGGTACAGTTTCTTTCTGTCCCTTTATATTCCACCCAGGGTATTTTCATTTTGGGTGGTGCCACCCATACCCAGGATGGGGCATCCTTAATCCTAGCATTACGTGCTCTAGATCCAGCCACCTCTGAAAAGCTCTACCTATCGCCCCATGAGGCTTTGGGAAGACATGTAGAGCCAAGTCATAACGTCCTACTCTGGCCCCCAAAAGACTCATGCACATCCCTTTATGCAAAAGAAATTTAGGCCATCTACAAGAGCTGTCAAAGTCCTAACAGTTTCACCATTGCTGCAAAGTACAAATCCAAAATCTCTTCTAAGATTTAAGGGCAGCTCAGCTTCTAACATTCATAGCACAAGTAGGCATTTCCATTCCAAAAGGTACAAATAGGGAGAGAGAAGGAAATGGAAGCAGAACAATCCCAAAATCCAGCGGGGCAACCATTTCCACTGTCTCAGGCAATCTATGATGAAATGTGAACTGCAAAGGGCTTGTATGACACTGCCTCTATGGCACTGCCAATGGTTACAGCTCCCATGGCTTTTCTCAGGCTGGCTTTACTCTTTGCAGCTTTCCTCAGATGATCCACCTTCCTTTTTTTCTCAAACATTCTTGGGTCTCCATTGCACCTTCAGCTTCACACTCATATCTTCACACACTGCCCTCTTTGGAGCACAATGCCTTGCTTCCCAGGTCTTCCAAAATCTGGGTAGAAGCCTTCCAGACCCCACAACTCTTGCATTCTTCATGTACCTAAAACTTGCAATATGGGTATGATGCCAGGGTCTACCCCCAGCTGGAGCAGTAGCCAGGCTTCCTTCTCTCTTGGCTCTAGAGGTTGAATGCCAGAATGGCTGAGTACTATAAATCCAGTTCTGATGAACCGATTATCTAGGTCACTGCCATTCTGGAATATAGTGCTCTGGAGCTTTCTTCCCAAAGCAAAGTCTTTCACTTTTGCAACTCTGAGACTGGGTGTGGTCAACTAGGATGACCTGCTTGCAGGATCCTACTGGTTCTGGTGATATTCTGAGACCATCTTTTCTGTTGTCCTTTGCTAGTCTTTTCTGCAGCCAGTTTTTCCTCTGTTCCATCTTTGCAGGACACAGCTTTAATGGGGCTTCCTTTCTGGCCAAACACACAACATTTTAAATTATTCTTCTGAAAAAAAGAAAAAAAAATAAATTACTCTTCTGGGATCTTTTATGTTTTTGATTCTCAACATAAGTCTGGCTAAAAGTCCCCCACAGTAGCCATGTCACTGCCTTAACACTGGAGTGCTTTGAAATTTCTTCCACAAAATTAATTAGTCTACAACCTTTAGTCTGTTTCAGGCAAAGTCTCTGGACCTGAGCAAAATACAGACAAACTTTCTGCCAAAGCATATGACACACATGATCTGGAATCCAACAGCCAACGTAGTCCTTCTTCCCAGCAGACACCTTCTAAGTCTGGTCTTTACTGGCAGCATTTCTTTCAGCGTTTTGGTCTTTGGGGCTTTGACCACAACCTCCCATCAAGTTTGGCTTGTAGCATTCCAAGTGCTGCTTGTTCAACCAGCATCTCCAAACCTTTCTAAACTCTTCACACAAGCCTGTTCCAAAGGCTCCTGAGCCACATGATCAGGTACAGTCATAGCAAAACTCCGCTTTCAGTACCGACAAAATACCCAACACCCAAACTTAAAGGAGGAGAGGCTTATTTCAATTCTCATACTCATCTGACTCCAACACAAGGTGATGTGGCAGAGAGGTGTTACAGCAGGGCAGGCAGAAAGCAGCAGAGTAACAGTAGCAGCGACAGAAGCAGAAGCACAGCACCACAGTCAGCCTTCTTTCTGTCCTTTATGTTTCATCTAGGGGGGAGCACTCTTAATCCCAGCATCACATCCCTAATCCATGCATCACACACCCTAGATAGGATCACCTCCAAAAACCCCTGCCTATAACTGCATGAGGGTTGGAGGACATCCAGATGCAAGCAATAAAGACTTAGGAGTAGGCAAAGACTTTATCAACAAAATCCAGATTGCACAGGAAATATGAAAATCCACAAATGGGGTCACATGAAATTGAAAAGCTTTTGCACACAAAAGAAACTACTGAGTGAAGAGATAACCCATGGAATAGGCAAATGGTTTTACCAACTACTCCTCAGGCAAAGAATTAATATCTAGGATATATAAAGAACTCAGAAAAATCAGATCTCCCAGATTTAAAGACCTAGTCCAAAAATGGGCCAGGTGTGGTGGCACATGTCTGTAATCCCAGCACTCTGGAGGCTGAGGCAGGAGGAGCCTTGCAAGTTCAAGACTAGCCTGGGCTATGAAGTGAGCTCAAGGCCAGTCTGAACAGCACGCATAGTGAGACCCTGTCTCAAAAAGACCAAAAAAGAAAAAAGGAGGAAGGAAAAATGGAAATATAACTTTCATGAATGGGAAAGGAAGAAGAGTCAAAGAGAGGTGAGAGGAATGAAAAAAAGAATTCAAACATACTCTATACAGGTACAAATTCTCTATGATGAATATGATCAGTATGTATTCTAAATGTACTGATAAAAATAAACATGAAATAAGTTTCATGTTCTGGCATGAAATTCAGGGGTGGAAAAACATAAACTGCATTTATGTTTAAGTGCGTAAGATAGGTGACCAAATTACTAAGTTTTTGTTGGGTCATTGAACAGAACTGTTTGCAGTCTCATTGTTTGAATGTCCACTTTGTATGCTTTAATTTTGTAATTCGAACAGATGTTTCTAAGATGATAGTATATAATGTCAACTAGTGATTTCTTACTGTATTATTTTGTATTCTACTCTTTTTTTCTGTTTTGCTTTTTTCCCCCTCTCTTTAAATAAAATTTTAAAAAATTCAAGGATAGAAAAACAAAAGTAAAAATCTGCCTGTGTTCGCCAAACCCTAATTATAATTTGACTGCATTAAGAACTTCCTGTGAGCCCGGGGGTCTAGTTCATTGGCTTAAGTGCCTGCCTACAAGGATGAGGCCGTGAGTTCAATCCCTGGAACAAAAAAAACAAACAAAAAAGAACTTCTTGTGTATTGCTTCTATGATGTGGTTGTATAACAAATGACCCCAGAACTTAGGACAAAATAATCATGTACTGAGCTTACAGACTGTGCAGGTGCGCTTCCGTCAGCTCACCTGTATAGTGTCTGCACTGTTGGCTGGAAGACTCTGAGCTGGGGCAGCAGGCTCGGGCTTGTTCACTCCCTGGCAGTCGATGCTAGCAAACAGATCAGGCTACTTGAATGTCTGCGTATGGCTTGGCTTATTTACAGCAGAGCAGGTTGGTTCCAAGATCAAAGGGTCTACTTGGGATATTGTTTTGGGGGGGGGGGTTTTGTTTTGTTTTTGGCAGTACTGGGGATTGAACCCAGGCCTTACATCCCCAGTCTATAATTTTGTTTTGTTTTATTTTGCGTCAGGTTCGCACTGCCCTGCTCAAGTTGGGCTCAGACTTGGAATCCTCCTACCTCCTCCCAGAGTGCTGGGTTTGCAACTGTGTACCACCATGCCTGCTCATGACATTTAACCTTGATTGTCAAGTCAAACCTTGATTGTTTGACTTGAGAGATGTCTTAGGTAGTTAGTAAAGTGCCTTCCAATTATGCCCAATTGGGTCATAAGAGTATAACCTTGGGGACCTGTCTGGTCCCCAGCCTCCTCCTCTTCGGCTTTCCTGGCTCTCTGCTTCCTGACTGCCGTGAGTTGAGTACTTTCCTCTGGCATGCCCTCCAGCCATCATGTTTGTGCCCGAGAGCCAGCTGACCATGGACTTGAAACCTCTGAAACCATGAGCCAGATCAAGCCTTTTGTCCTTTAAGTTGTGTGTTAGAATTTTTCCCCAGCAACAGAAAGAAAACTAATGCAAAGGGCATCCACCCCTTTGCATCAGTGCATGATGAAGAGGTTTTCAGAGCTAGTGTGGATTTTTAGCTACACATGAGGTGGAAATCAGATGTAGGCTGGTTCTGTCACCTGCTCACAAGCATCACAGTCTTCTCTGTCTTCTCCAGTGCCGCTACCTACTTTCAGGAAGTTTCCAGTCAGCCTCAAGTTCTTAATTCAAAAAGATTCACAAATTGGCAATTGCTGCTCCCTTGATGTTAGTGGCTCTGGGCCTTGAATGGCACACCTCTTAGCTCTTAGTGTTACAATCCTAGTGGCTCCGTAACCCCCTGCCCCCCACCACCTGGCAGCCAGAGCTTGTGGCACTCTCGGTAGCTTTCTGGAACTCTACAGCAGCTCCTCACCCTTCTCTGCATCCGTGCCATAGGTCTGCACAGGTCTCTGGAGCAACTGAGCAGCACTGTGGCCGCCAGTTGCACTCAGGCCACCTTCATAGTGTGACCTGCCCATACCTCTCTAGCCGAGAGAGAAATCCTAAGTAGGCAGTGAGGTCCCCAAGGGGAGCTATGCTAACCTGCGCTACAGCAAGCAGGGCTGTGCGCAGGAACGAGCACTGTTATGCAGGGGAGGAGTAGCCCGGCCATGTGCAGTCTCATGTGGCTTGTGGGGTCGGCTTTATGACTGCAGAAGTAGAAGTAGAGGATCCTTTGAAGAGGATGCAGTCATTTGAAAAAGAATGCCTGAAGCCTCTTGTAGCCAAGGCAAGTATCTCTTGGAGCATGGGATATTGTCTTTGACGCCAGGTGAAAGCTCGGTGGAACTGCAGAAGCAGCTCCTTGATTGACAAATCCCACTGTTGAAAAAGAAGCTACAGAGCTGAAATTATCACGACTTTTCTGCAGTGTCCAGGAGGGAGGCAGTGTAGCCCATGGCCCAGTAGGGTCTGGAGGAATTGTGGATGAGGGTGACAGCCCCTGTTCATTCTGTTCCCTGTCTACTCAGTTCCATTCTATTCTTTGAGCCTTCACATGGAGTTCTCAGACACTCCTCATAGAGGCAGTATTAGCAGCAGGAGTGGAGGGGGCTGTGTCTCAGCCTCCTGGGGCGGCAGGAAGAGCAGCAGCTTGGAGGATGGCTGCAGAGGTGACAGACTGCAAGACTCTGGAGCTAGTCAAGAGGGTGGGTCTGACTATCAGTGACATCAGCCCCCTCAGGCTGTAGGGAAGAGGGAAGGTTTGGGTCTTGCCAGCTTCTGTCACACAGAGAGAACCTATGACATGCAGACAGCAGTATCGATTTGTTCATTCATTCATTGTTTTTTTTGTCCTGTCCCCCTCCACCTCAGAACTGGGACTCAAACTCGACCTTACGCTTGCCAGGGAGGTGCTGTCACTGATCTATATCCCCAGCCCCATTCACAGGATCTTGAGACTGGATCTCGCTATGCAGTTCAGAATGGCCTTAAACTCACTGTGTAGCCCCCATCTGGCCTCAAACTTGACTCCCCACCCCACAAAGCATAGCGTACTTTCTGGTTCTGTCCTGTGGATATAGCTGTGCCTATTTGCTTCACAGTATATATTATCCTCAACTTTCCTCTTAATTATGTTTTAAAAATGGTTTTCCTGGGGCTGGGGATTTAGCTCAGCGGCATAAGCACCTGCCTTGTAAGCAGGCGGTTGTGAGTTTGACCCCCGGTACCGATAAAAAGTTAAAGAAAAAAAAAAAAGATGGTTTTCCTTTGAGCAGCCAGAATCAGCCCCAGTAATCCTCTGTGTTTCCTAAATAAGTGAAAAAAACAGATGCATGGTAAGTTAGTCCTCCTCACTAAAGAGTTCCTGCAGAGTGAGATTCTCCCGTACTTAATGCATGGTTTGGGGCTCCTTTAAAAGAATTATTTACTAATCATAGGTGTTTGATTCTGATACATCAAAATATACGTTCAAGGCCAGCTCAAGTCGTTGTCTGATAATCTCAAGGTTGTGAGTTTGATCCCTATTACCAAAAAAATTAAATTAATTAAAATAAAATATTTGTTCCCACACAATTCTGGGTTGAGAAAAAAACCTACCTCCTGCTTTAGGAATGTGGCCCTGATAAGGCATCTTGTTATTCAAAATATGCAGCATAGCCTGCTTATAAATTGAGTGTAGATTGGGGTTTGTGGGGTATAGCTCACCTGTAGAGCATTTGGCTGGCTTGCTCAGGGCTCGACGACGTTCAGTCTCCAGGTACAAAAACATAAAAAAAAGGGGGCTGGGGATACAACTCAGTAGTAGAGCACTTGAATGAATGAAGACTAGAATTCAATTCCCAGTACCAAAAGGGAAAAAAACAAAAACCAATGGTGACAGTAAAATAATTAGAAGTGTTAAATTTGTGCCAGGTGTAGTAGTGATGCACTTGGGTAATCCCAGCACTCTGGAGGCTGAGGCAGGAGGAGCACTGTGAGTTTGAAGCCAGCCTGGGCAACATAGTTCAAGGCCAACCTGAACTATGTTAGAGACCCTATCCCAAAATAATAAGAAGAAAGAACGAACTTAGGCAGGAATTCGTAAGTCATCAGGACCAGTGGCACTGCCCTTAGTAAGATGTTCCGAACACTCACTGCAGTTTGGTCTGAGATGAAGTTGCTGCCGTTAGGCTCCTGAGGAGTAATTTCTCCCATTCCCGTGTGTGTGTGTGTGTGTGTGTGTGTGTGTGTGTGTGTGTGTGCAGTTCAGGAATGCAGACTGTCTGTTTTTTCTTCTTGGAGCTGAAAGGGCTCTTATCTGCAAGCAGGGCACTGAGGACTATACTCTTTCCTGATGAACACCCTAATTTGACTGCCACTTTTTGAACAATTCCCTTAAGAATCAGTACAGCTTCCATGGCAAACTGATATAATTTCTGTTTACCAGCTGTGTATGTAAAATAGGTTTATAGAAACTCTTATAGCAGGACAAATAAGTTATTATCTTTTGTTTTTTAATGTCCCAAAGGAAAACCTGCTCCTTTTGGTGATGCTTAAGGAAGAGAGACCTCTTTTAGTGCTGAGGGAGAACATGGCCACGTTGATCTTAAAGGACTTTACTGAGTAACTGTATGGCACTAGGCATTTCCCCTTTACACTCCCTTTGCTTCCCTGTGCTCCTATGGTACAGAAGGTCACTGCATTTGTTAATATTATTGTTATGCTTTCTTTTTTTTTTTTTTTTTTTGAAACAGGGTCTCACTGTGCAGTTCAGGCTGACTTTGAAATCACTATATAGAGCCCAGGCTGGCCATGAGTTCATGGTGTTACAGATGTGTACCACCATGCCGGGCTAAGTGTGTATATTTTAAGAGTAGAAAAGAATATATAGCAATCAAATAGTGCCACGCATGGTGGTGCAGACCCGTGTCTATAATCCCGGCACTTGGGAAGCTGAGGCAAAAGGAATACTGTAAGGTCAAGGCCAGTCTGCACTATAAAGTAAGACCCTACCTCAATGAAACAAAATAGAACACCTATGATAATAATATTAGGACAGTAGATATAAATCCACATTAATTTCTGGGTAACCTGTAATTTTTAAATAATGTAAATAAATCATTTGTCATAAATAATTTTAACAGTATATAAATTTTAATATGTAGATACACATATATGTATAACTATTTAGTCTTTTTTTTGTCTTTTTGAGTCAGGGTTTTGTTATGCCATTCAGGCTGGCCTTGAGCTCACTTTGTAACCTAGGCTGGTCTCGAACTTGCAACAATCCTCCTTCCTCAGCCTCCTGAGTGATGGGATTAGAGGCATATACCACCACACATGGCTGTGTACTTATTTTTTTTATTTATTTATTTTTGAGACAAAGACTCACTAAGTAATTAAGGCTGACCCCAACCCAGTGGCATGCAGCATGTAATTCCAGCACTCGGGAGGCTGAAGCAGGAGGATCACCATGAGCTCAAGGCTAGCCTGGGCAACAGAGCAAGACCCTGTCTCAAAGAACAACAACAACAACAAAAGTGTAGTTTAGACTCAAACGTGAACTCATAGCAGTATTCTTGCTTCAGTCTCACAATTGCTGGAACTACAAGGATGTATCATCACAGTCATTATAAAATATATCTGTGTCTATAATTTATGTCTATATCTGTATCTTAGCTGAACATGGTGATGTGTACCTGTAATCTAGCCCTTTGGGAGGCTGAGGCAGAAAGATGAATAGTTTAAGTCCAGGCTAGGAAGCTTTGATAAGTAGCAAAACCCTGTCTCAAAAAACAAATGGTGGGCTGGGGATATACTCTCAGGGGCACAGCATCTGCCTGGCGAGCATGAAGTCATGAGTTTGATTCCCAGTACTGGTGGGAAAAAAAAGGAAAAAGGGCTGGGGGTGTAGCTGAATGCAAAGGGCCTGAGTTGAGGAGGGTATGTGTGTATGCGTAGCCAGGCGTGGTGGCACACACCTGTAGTTCCAGCACTCAGGGGACTAAGGCAGGAGGCTCACCGAGAGTTCGAGGCCAGCCTGGACTACAAGATGAGATCGAGGCCAGCCTGATACCCATGTGACCCCTACATATTGATATCAAGTACGATGTAATGAGGAAGTTCCTATTTCACAGTGACAAAACATAGGTAGAGGTGAAGATGGACCAAAAAAGGATGTAGCTCAGTGCTAGAGCACTCCTGGGTTTATCCCCTTACTAAGAAACACAATCCCTCCTTCCCTCCCTCCCTTTTCTTTCTCTCTGCATCCTGTACTGAGATCCAGTCTAACGCCTTATGCACCCCACCGCTGAAGTACACTCCCCATCAACACATGATCTTTCTTTTTTTCCTTTGAGACAGGTTCTCACTCTGTGTTTTAGGTTGGCCTTGGACCGAGCGTGTAACCCAGAACTTGCAGCCGCCCTCCTGCCTCACCTCCCGAGTGCCGAGTGCCGCAGTTATAGGCGTGCATCACCGTGCCCCATTGTCGTTTGAACAATGACTGTGCACTTTTGCTTAAATCTGGCAGCTCACTGTTGTTTCTTCTTCACTGCAGTTGCGGCAGTCCCAGTCCTACTGCACCGACACAGAATGTCTTCAGGAATGTAAGTACCAGTGGGTTGGTCTTGGGGACCCACCGAATTAGAGGCTGTTTGCCTCTCTAATTGCCTCTAAGGAAATGGCTCTCAGTAGTGTATTTGCTACTTAAATATTTTTCTTTTTTTTTTTTTTTTTTTTTTTTTTTTTGGTATCGGGGAGTGAACTCACGACTTTGCGTTTGCCATGCAGGCACTTGTGCTGCTGAGCTATAGCCCAGCCCAGTATTTCATTTTTAAATTTAAATTTGTTTTTGCTTATTTTACAAACCATGTCATTGAAGAACATAATAAAATCACACAGATAAGAAAATAAAAACTTGCAGCATACTGCAGAATAACCACAGATCGCCTGCGTACCCTCCCAGACCGTTTTCCTGGTGAACATATTGGTAGCAGGGCACAGTGGGTTAACGGGAGCAGCACCCATGTCATGTTGTCTGTGCCTCTGCCACACCTCGCATCTGTGTTCCCTGCTGGCTCAGGAACTTCTGATGGAGGAGGCTCTGGGGGCCGTGGAGTTCACTGCCTTGGCTCTCCAGTAGCACCCAGGAGAGTGTGGTGGTGAGGAGGTTTCTTCTCACAGTTTTATGGGCAAAGGTAATGTGCAGGTTAGAATCGGAACAGGAAGGTGAATCCTAGGCAGTAAATGTAGTTGGTGCACCTTCGGTGGCACATCTGCTCTTGTGATACTGACAGATAGCTTGAGGTATGCCTTAAGGAAACTCAAGAAACTGGCATTTAAGCCAGTCTAACCTAACCATGTTCTCTAAGATGGTGAGAAGGGAAGTAGGAGAGCTGGGCATGGTAGTGTGCGCCTGAAATCCTAGTACTGTAGCTGAGGCTGAGACAAGAGAGCCACCAGTCTGACCTACGTTCAGGCCAGCCTGAACTACATAGTGAGACCTTGGCTCAAAAAAAGAAAGAAAGATAGCAAAGTATGACATTGACAGAATGATGCTGTCTGGCACTGTTACATTTATTTTTAAAATTTTTTTAAAACTTTTGTAGTTAGGGCCTCGTGCATGCTGAGCATGTGCTCTACCACTAAGCTACGTCCCACCCCACAACTAGGTTTCACATGCACCTACAGAAGTGGACTCACTCTGGGTTGTTCTTCACAACTGTATTATAAATAGATTTGTGTATGTTAAAAATATTTACTGGACTAGGGGTGTAGCTCAGTGGTAGAGGACTTGCCCACCGTGCACACACAAGTGCTGGATTCCATTCCCAGCACCACCAGAAACCAAAACATGTGTTGACCAAGTAATAATTCACTGTGTGGATGCGCCAATGTTTAATGATTCCCTTTTTGTGGGAATCTTAGATTGCTGAGATATTTTTAACTTCTGTAACCATTACTTCAACAAATATTCTTTGTATGCACATGACAGGAAAGAAAACAATTTTTTCTTTAATCCTCATAGTTCTTAGCCAGGACATCTGTAACAGAAAGCAAGTCAACGGGGGAAGAAAACAAACACACTCTTTTATGTGGGTGGTGCACGTTGTTCCTGGCATGCATGAGGCCCTGCGTTCTATCCCCAGAACTGCAAAAAACATTCTATCCCCAGAACTGCAAAACTTTTTTAAAAGATTAAAAATAAATCTAGCCAAGTATGGTAGCACATGCCTATAATATCCCAGAATTTGGGAGGCTGAGGCAGGAGGATTCTAGTGAGTTCAAGACCAACCTCAATTGTACAAGACCCTGTCTCAAAAATAAATGAATAAATAGCCCTAATTTAGTCTGTCAGATAGCTTGAAAGCAGCAACTCAGACCTGTCCTCCTTAGTGTCTGCAATCAAGAGCAAAAAATGTGGGAGCTCTGAGAGGACTTGAAGGAAAAGAGGAGTTAAGCTTGCAGTGACAGGTGTTTCCGACTGCCCCGGTGTGCTCTGCGCCGAGAAGAGTCTGAAACCACTTTTGGTGAAGCACTTACATCCTGCCTTTCGGCAGAAAAGGGAGGAGTTTCAGGAAGAACCTTCACCTCATTTGATTTTTCGTAATTACTTTCAGCTCAAAAATAATGATTTTAGGCCAGGCTAAGTGGTGCATACCTGCAATCCCAGCACTCAGGAGACTGAGGCAGGAGGATTGCCAAGAGCTCGAGGTCACCTGGGCTACAAAGTGAGTTGAAAAGGCCAGCCTGAAGTGTATAGTGAAACTGCCTCAAAATGACTGTATGTCCTATTCTCCTGTGCTGACCTTTTTTTTTTTTTTTTAATTGGTTTTTGTTCTTTTCTGCCTCTCGTTTATAATGTCTATATCTTTTTATGTATGTTTCATTGTGGAACAGTGTTCATTGTGATACAAGAAATGTCATTTGTTCATAGAACCAACTGCAGATAGATTTAAAATTATTAAAACAGAGGCCAAAGGGTAGGTGTTGGAGAAATGTGTGTTATTTATAGAATCTCATACAGGCTTTAGCATTGGGCATTCAATATAGGTTAGGTTGTGTTTTGTTTGTTTGCCTTTGCGACAGGGCCACTGTGTAGTTCAGGCTGGCCTTAAACTCACAGTGACCCTCATCCCTTGGCCTCCTTGGTGTTGGGATGACAGGCATATGCCACCATGCCCAGCTGATTTGGGTTTTTAAGATTGTAATTTTATTTCGGTGGTGTGATTACTAATGGCGCCCAGTAGTCACCACTCCCTTTAATAATTCTCTAGGACTTTTGCGTTGATTATTCCTTTTGTTGAATCTCTACCGTTGATATTTCTAATACTTAGCACATAATTTTTGCCTTGTGCTGCTTCTAAATAATGTTAGTGTGAGAATTGGTTTTCAACATTTTATGGCAGTCTTACCAGTTCTTCCTAAATTTATGTCTGTCATTTATTTTCCTCTAATTCCAGCTTTGTAACTCCTGGCTTCTTTCTGGTGCTTTTCTGTCCTTCTGACTTTTTTTTGAAACTCAGGGCCTTGCACTCCTAGGCAGGGGCTCTCCTGCTGCAGTCCTGTCCCGTCCTCCTCCTGACTCTTCCTTCCTCTCCCACCATCCTTCTGCGGGTCTCCTGGCTCATTCTCCCACCTCCTGTGTGCCTCCTGGCCTAACCCTGTGTCCCAGCTTCGCAGACTCCACATCTGCAGAACTGAGCTCAGAGCCTCCTCCCAACTTGTCCTCTTGCAGTCTCTCTACTAACAGTAATGCAGCTCTTCCTTTGGGGAGCCATTTTTGACTCCTCTTCTCCTTGGACTTGATAGCTACCTGTTAGCAAGTACTACCGTCAAGATACGTCAGAAATTCTGCCACTTTCACCAACCCCTGCCTCCTCCCTGTTCTGTCACCATCTCCTGTAAGTTGAACAGTGAGTTCTTAAATGTCTGCCTGTTGCTCCTTTCTCAAACATACCTGTCAAAATGAGAGTTCCTCCTCTTTCATGGGGAAAACACCTCAAGCGTTTCTATTCAATGAATAATAGAGCCAAAATCCTTATTATGTCCTGTAAGGCTTACATGGTCTAGCTCTAGTTACTCTTCTGTCTAATCTTGTTTTGTATCCCAAACCCAGCCCACAGCTGAACCCTGTTCAGCCCACCTGATACTGTTGGCCTCCATGAGCTCCCACAGACTCCTGCCTCAGGAGCACTGTCTGGAATGTGCTATCTGTTACCCACAGTTGGCTTTTTACATCTTTGCTCCAGAGTTGCGTCCTCAGCAAGACCCCTTTAGCCCTGCATCTAAAATGTCTGTTCTTTCCCATGCCATTGCCCTTTTTTTGGTTTTCTGTTTAGCACTTGTATATTTTACGTATTTATCCTGTGTCAGCCCCTGTTGTAAGTTCCTTGAAAGCAAAAATACACAGAACTGCGTGATATCCTTTTTCAATTTTCTTCTGCCTCTTTAGCACTAGAGCATAATTTCCTATTTCTGTTTCTAAATCGTGCATCCAAACCTTGCATGCTTTAATATCTTCCTGCCTCTCTTACACCTTGCAGCAGTGGTCGCATTTAAATTTTTATTATCATATTTGCATTTTATGGGAAGCAGCCATCTGAAGAGTATCTCTGTGTCTGTCTTAGAGCAGCCTTTCAGAGGGAAGGCCTTGTGGATCAGCAGTGGAGTGTGCCTGGAAGACACAAGGCCCTTGGTTCTGGCTCAGCACCACAGAAAAACAAGTATCTAGCCAAGTATGGTGGAACAGGCCTCTGATGCCAGCACTTAAGGGACCACGGCAGGAGGGTTACCAAGAGTTTGAGGTCAACCTGGGCTACATAGTGAGTTCAATGTCAGCCTGAGCTTCACACTGTCTTAAAAAAAAAAAAAAAAAGAAAACAAACCAATATCTGAGGACACACATCACTCTCCCCTCTACTAAAGTCTGACTTTCTATTTATTGGAACATTATTTGCAATACCCAGAAAACTAGCTTAACCTATAATTAAAGTTCTTAAGGCTTAGAAATTTTAATAACAATTTTAATCTTTTTAAACAGTGTAAATATTGGAACAAATATTGAAAAGATCAGTATTAATTTGGACCTGTTGGTAAGCAGGATGTAACCTTTAACCATATGAATCTCTGCAGTGAGCCAGGTGGCACAGGGCTGTTTTCCCGGCACTGAGTGGCTGAGACAGGAGGGTCACAGGAGATCAAGGCCAACCTCCTGTACATAACAAGACCCTGTCTCCAGCCAGCACAAACAGAAACATCCACAGAGGTATAAACATGAAATGCACTTTTAGGGTTTCATTAAATTTTTTTTTTTCCTGGGGATTAAGCCCAGGGCCTTGTTCATGCTAAGCAAGCACTCCACCACTGAGCCACACACCCCCTTATTTTCACAGAATCTGTATTTTAAAAATTAATTATTGTGAGAGAAGATCTTGTTAAATTGCTGAATTATCCAGATTGAGTTTAAACTTGTGATCATCCTGCCTTAATCTCTCAAAGTGCTGGGAGTATACCACCATGCCCAGCTCTTTTCATAAAATCTTAAAGTTGGAAGAGATGTTAATGATATTCACACTTACTTTTCATTTACTTTTTTCTCTTTTTTGGAAGGGGGGGGGCTTTTGTTTGTTTTTGGCTGATTCTGGAGATCGAACAGAGGACCCTCTGCTCTGCCAGTGAGCTATATCCCCAGCCCAGCCACCTACCTAATTTCCTTTCTTTCTTCCTCCCTCTCTTTCTTTCTTATAATTTATTTAGAGTTTTTTGTTTGCTTATTTGCTTGTTTGTTATTGTCTTTTAAGACAGAGTCTCACTATGCAGTTTAGACTGGACTTGAGCTCACTTTGTAACCTAGGCTGGCCTCCAACTCACAAGATCCTCCTGCCTCAGCCTCCTGTGTGCACCACCACACCCAGCTAGATTTTTTTTTTCTTTTTTTTTTTTTTTAGGCAAGGTCTCACTATGTAGTTCCAGCTAGCCTTGAACTCACCATATAGTCCAAGATGGTATCAGATTTGTGGCAGTCTTCCTGCCTCAGTCTTCCAAGTTCTGGGATCACAGGCATTCAGCACCATGCCTGGCTCTTTTTTTCTTTTTTAATAAAATCTTTGAAACGAAGGGAATGCTTTCATTCAGCCTATGTTTCCCTAAAGTCCAGTAAACTGAATTTAAACCCTGGGTGCTCCCATAGAACACAGTGTGAACATAGCAGAGTAGCGTGTCTACATTAAGGAGCTGTGGAGAGCTCCACAGGCGCTTGCTCAAATCCTTTTGATTTTGTATTTTCACATCTGTTCCATCCATGTCTACATCTGCTGCTCTAGCCATACCTGTAGGCTCTTACTTGCTCTAGCTTCTAAATTCACTTCTCTCAACAGTGGCACCTAATCAGGTTTGTGCATTTCAAACCAGCGTATGACATCCCTCCAGGTAAAGCCTTCAGCACCGTCTCCTGCCCATCACCTGTTCAGGCAGTTCTAATTAAATGTGTAGCTTAGATTGGCCTTTTTGCCTCAAACTCACAGAAGTCCTCTTGCCTCAGCCTACTAAGTGCTGAGACTACCTTACTAGCATGCACTGACACGCCCAGCCTGGCATGACACTTGAGTTTTCCTATTCCCCTGTCACTTCTACCACTTGTCACACCTGCTCCGTTGCTCTGGCAGTGCTCCTCTCAGCCTGTGCTCCTCTTCTCCATCACTTCCCCAGGCCTTCTCTGCCAAGCTCTGGCTCCTTATGCCTGATCATCTTCAAGCTCAGCTGAGATGGGGCAGTGACTGGTGATGTCTGCCTTTCAGAGCTGGAGCCTGTCAAAGGTCAAGATCCACTTGGACTTGTACCCTTGTCCCTGCTGTTGTGTGTGCCTGTGTTCAGGTTGGTTTAAGGGACTAGGAAGTTCTTTCGTGTGATAGGAGGTCCACAGTTAGCAAATCTAGTTGTTGCGTGATTCTGCCTCTACTGAGCTAAATCCCACTTTGGCTGTGGCGTGGCCCATACCTGCGCTCCAGAAAAGTGTAAGGAACAAGTCTGCTGCTTCTTCCAAAAGGCTGCATTTCAGGCTGCGAGTATAACACAGATGGTAAAGTGCTCTTCTATCCCAACACTACAAAAACAAAGTAAAGAAACACAAAGAATTTAAAAATAGAAAACTGGGGGTTTTTTGGAGGGGGGTACTGGGGACTGAACTCACAACCTTGCACTTGCCAGGCAGGTGCTTACGCGCTCTGTTTTTAGTTTTTTTAAAGACTGCATTTCAGATGTTGTACAGTGACCAGCTCTGTGGTTAACATGAATTTTAGATAAATCAGGTTGAAAACTGAGCTAGCTGAGGGTAACGGAACTGTATGAACTGGGAGTGACAGCAGTAGAGCCCTCGGTGTGTGTGTCCACTGTCACAGCTGCTGTGTTGCTTTTCCCCTGGAAACCCTGGGGTAGTTTGCAGTGAGAACCGGCAGCCCTGCAGCTCTCAGGGGTGCCCTTTCTGCTTGTCCACCTTCCTGGTGTTCAGCTAATAGCTTCAGCATAACATCCCCGACCACCTGCTCGGCTCATATTTGCTTATAACTGGAATTTAATGCTTCCATCATGCAGAGCAAACAGTGAAGCAGCGTCCAAAGTCCCTGTATGGTTTCATGATCTGATACCTTCCCAGGCCAGAGAGTGTTTGCAGTGAAATCCTGTGACTTGTGATTCACAGGGAGTTCCAAGGGTGGGGGCAGATTTCATATCCTCCCCCATGACTGTGATCTTAGTGCTTCTCAATGCCAGAAGGTTCTCCCAGTGCACACAGTGGCCAGATTGTCAGCAAGCCCATTCACCTGGCTGTCCTTGGTGTTTGTTCCTTGCTGAACCATCAGGGAGTTGGAGCAGTGCCTTTCCCCAGGCCAGCTGCTGGTTTCCCAGTCTGACTCGGGACCATGGGTCATCTAAGGGGCAGAGTTTGGCACAGAACCTGCAGTGGCCCTGTTTACACCCAGCTTCTAAATGTTTAAGGAGGCAGGGTCAGTTGATGTGCTCAGTGTCTTCAATCCCAGAGTACTGTCTCATTAATTCAGCTTACTTCATTTTTGTACATATGGTTCAAAAATCAAGAATGTGATTCGTGACCCGACGTGATGGCGTAATCTCAGCACTGGAAAGGCTGGGGCTAGAGAATGGCTGTGAGTTTGAAGCCAGCCTGGGCCACATAGTGAGTTCAAGGCCTACATAGCAAGACACTGTCTCAAAAGGACAAAAAAAAAAAAAGCAGACTGCGTCCAGTGTCCAGTGAAAAGCTGGCTCCCTACTGACAGTCTTCAGCAACTCTGTCTTCTCTGGGAGATAGCAGCTTTCTTCCTCTGCCTTGCCAGAGCTTTTTGTTTATGTACAAAACATGTATGTGGTGTGCGTATATACACACATGTGCTCCACTTCTTTTCACACACTCTTCTTCCTCTTCTTTCCATTTTCAAAACGAGCAGGTGGGTGCGGTAGCACACGCACTCTGGAGGCTGAGGCAGGAGGAATAGCCACAAACTGGAGGGCAGCCTAGGCTATGTAGTGAGTTCTAGGCCAACCTGGACTACAGATTGAGACCCTGTCTCAAAAAAAAAAGAAAGAAAAAGGATAAACAGATGTGAGCCGAGGTGTCACTCAGTGGTAGAGCACTGCCCAAAATGCAGAAGCCTGGATCAAATCCGCACCACAAAAGCAGTTCAGCTCCAGGACTGGCAGCGTCTTCTGGCACCGCGCTGCTCTGTCACTCAGTGCTATCAGGTACTAGCCAGCGTTGGAGCCACTATTTCTATTTCAAGACAAAGACACCGCAGATGCAAAGATTGTATTACCAAGGGCTGGTGCACTCAAACAATGCGGGATGGCTTAAATTCTTAGAAAGTGAGTGAGCAGGTTAGGAGAGGTTGTGCACAGACATCTCTCCTGGTTAAAATGCCACGATGCAGCTGTGGAGCTGCCAGAGGCATGGCTGGCCCAGAAGCGGGGGCAGGACGGGACGTGCTGAATGAGGAGCTGGGTGGTGGCTGGCCACGGGCTTCACCACCCTGTGTGCTCCAGTGCCCATGTAGCGCACACAGCAGACTGGGTAAGCAGGCAGTGAAGTCCGGAGAAAGTCAGAGCAGGGTGGAGCCATGGCCTCCAGACTGCAGCACTGTGCCAGGCAGCTTGGTGGAGAGCCGTTAGAGCAGTGTGTGGGGAAGAGAGCATCTTAAAAGGGGCACGCTTTGGAAAGGGACACTGTGCAGAAAACATATTAGTGAATTTATAAGCTGAGGTTGAGTTCTCTAAAGCTGCAGAACCTTTTTTTTTTTCTTAATTCTTCCCTTTTTTTTTTTACTTGCAAGAAAAAAAATGGCTCTCTACATTGAAAGATGTAAAAATTGGTTTTGGGGTTAGACATCTACTCTACACAAATAATTTAGCATTTTGTTTCTGATGGGGGCCCTATATGAAGTGGTAATACAGCCAGGCATGGTGACGCACACCTGTAATCCCAGCAGCATTCAGAAGGCTGAAACAGGAGGATCATTGCAAGTTCAAGACTAGTTTGGACTACAAATGAGCTCAAGGCCAGTCTGAATTCCATAGTGATACCCTGTCAAAAAGACCAAGAAAAAAAGAAGTGATAATATATTCCAAACACAGCTTCATCCTTTGACTAATCTGAAATAATTTATTTTACCTAGCTAGTTATATGCTTGTTTATAAAAATCCTTTTTGAGCCTGTCTGTCTTGATTTTACTACCCACATGATTAGTAACTCTCAGGAGTGTCTCACTGTGTGCTGTTGTTAGAGATACCATGCACCAGTGAGTTAAGAGCACAGATTTCAAAATGAGACTATAACCTTAGCACGCAAGAGGCTGAGGCAGAAATATCACAGGTCCATGGACTATACATAATCAGACCTTGTCTCCAAGAACAAAGATCCACACCAACATCAAGATGTGACTATTTCTATCTTTTGTGGGGGAGGGTGTTTGAGATAGGATCTAAGTAGTTCAGAACAGGCCCTGAACCTATTAAGTAGTCTAGGTTGCCCTCAAAGTCGCAGGAATGCACCACCACGGCCGGCCACGGTATCTTAATCCCATCTCCGCCATATACTACTTTGTGACATTGGGCTTTAGTCCTTTCCCAGTTTCTGCAGCTGTTTAAAGAATGAAGAGATGATGCCTAGTTCACAGTGACCAATCAAGTCTCAGCTGTTTTTAATAATAAAAATAACAGTATTTGGACCCGGCCCACGGGTCAATCCGGATCCGCAGGGCAGTTTCCTGGGGAAGAAACAGGGATTAACACAGGGTAGGAGACAGAGAGACGGAGACTACTCGAGAAAGTCCGATCAAGTCTCGTTTATTGAGCAAGTGGTTGCAGCTTTTATAGGGCAGGGGCGGGCCGGTGGGACAGGAAGAGGCTGCGGGGTGATCTCTGATGGGTCATCGTCACGTCCGTGTATGTGACGTGAGTAGGAGAGGATTATGGTTAATGTAGGCGCATTATGTGCCCATATGAGGGAGAGGCTGGGAGACAGCAGCAGGGTGGTTGTGCCGCTCCCTACAGTATTTACTTTTTAAAAAAACATAACTGTTGGAAATGGTGGTGCACACCTTTAATCCCAGCACTTTGGAAAGCTGAGGCAGGAGGATCACTGTGAGTTTGAGGCCACCCTGGACTACATAATGAGTTTAAGATCAGACCAGCCTAGACTACATAGTGAGACCCTGTCTCAAAAAAAAAATCCCCCAGAAAGAGCCATAACTCTTGAGTCAAGTGTGGTGACACATCTCTTTAATCCCAGTATACACCCAGAGGCTGAGGCAGGAGGATCACCACAAGTTGGAGGTCAGCCTGTGCTACATGGTGAGTTCAAAAGCAGTCCGCACTGGATAGGGAGACCCTGTCTCAAATAAAATGAGAAGAAGTTAAGTGAAATAAAATGAAATAGAATAAAATAAATATCCCCCCGAAACAAGCATAACTCTGGCAATAGTGCAGAGGGCTGAGGAGGCACTGGCTATGAGGGGATGAGACCAGAGGCCTCTGCAGTCCACTGGACAAGAGGCCATGCTGGTTTCAGCTGGTCGGGGAAGCCAGCTACGTGTGGCTGCTTGGAGTGATATTTAGGAGGCAGAATGGGCCGAAACCTCATGATAGGTTAGGCAGGGACCATGAAGAGATGACAGAGTTGTTCTCTTCATTCCTGGTCTGCGCAGCTGGATGAACAGAGACCCAGTTTGGTAGAGGGTAGGGAAGCACAGTGAGATGCTCAGGATTGCAGTGTGGAGTATCAAGAGTATGTGAGGTGCAGGTAGAATTTCTGCATTTTTAAGGGGCTACCAAATGACTCTAATGCACTCCCCAATTTAAGAACTGTTGATGTATAAAAAAATACAGACCTATTGACATAGATAAATAGTTGAGTGTTTGAATCAGTAAGGCAGAGTTTAATTTAGTAGTGGTGCTGGCAGCAGTGGTACATGCCTGCAGTGCCTGCTACTTGGGAGGCTAAGGTAGGAGGATTAAATATTCAAGGTCACTAGAAATACAGAGGCAATCCTGGGCAACAAAGGCAAAGTAGGATGTATCACAATCCTCAATTTAAAATTAGACTACAGGGGCTGGGGATTTAGCTCAGCGGCATGAGCGCCTGCCTTGCAAGCGTGTGGTTGTGAGTTCAATCCCTGGTACCGATAAAAAAAATAAAATAAAATTATACTACAAAGCTACTATGATAAAATCAGCATGGTACCAACAAAACAAAACCAAAAAACAGACCTGAGGATCAGTGGAACAGACTAGAAGATACAGAAACAACTACAAACACACTCAGCCACCTTATCTTTGACAATAGGGTCACTGGGAGAAAGACAGCCTCTTTAATAAATGGGGTTGGAAAAAGTGGCTTTCCATTTGCTAGAGTAACACTAGACCCATGTCTGTCACCATGCACTAAACTAAATGGATCAAAGATCTATGTATTTTTTAAATATGTTTTTTTGTTTTGTTTTGTTTTGATACCGGGGATTGAACTCATGACCTTGAGCTTGCCAGGCAGGCGCTTATGCTGCTGAATAAATCCTCGGCCCAAAGATCTATGTATTAATACAGAAACACTAAATCTGTTGGAAGACAAGATAGGTAGAAATCTTGAAGACAAGGGTAGGCAAAGAGTTCATGAACAAAACCCAAACTGCACAGGAAGTACTTCGAAGAATCAACAACTGGGATCTCATTTTATTGAAAAGCTTTTGCAGGTCAAAAGAAATTAGAGGACTTCTATCCAGAACATATAAAGAACTAAAAAAAAATCAGGCCCCCAAATTTAAAGACCCAATACAAAAATAGGCATCTGAGAGGAATGTGCACTTCTCAGATGAAGAAATACAAATGACAAATGAATATATGAAACAATGTTCTACATCACTGGTCATTAGAGAAATTTTTACATTTATCTAACAGTATTATAATCAGGATACAGTTTGACTACAGTAAGTTTTTTTTTGTGTTTAGTACCAGGACCCTCCGGTGACAGTGGCATCAGTATTACTATGATTTTGATGGCCTGGATGGTTATTGCAGTGATCTTGTTTCTACTGAGACCTCCTAATCTAAGAGGATCCAACCTTCCAGGAAAGCCAAGCAGCCCTCATAATGTAAGTGCTGTGGGTTGTGACTGCCAGGAACAGGTGTGTTTCTCTGGCCTGGGGAGGGGAGAGTTTATTTTGACTGAAATACACTATCTAAATTAGCAAGAGGGAAAATTAATTAATTAATGAATTAATTGGCAAGAGGAAGGCTTAAGTCATGCAATGAGTTCTTCCTTTGTAGTCCTGGTAAAGCTTGCAGGTAGCCATAGAAAATAGCACCGATGAGTGGTGTAGTGATTTAACAGTGAATTCTAGTCTCTACTCACAAGAAACATGAGTGACGGTCCAGGTCCTAACACAGTTGGAACCCCTGTTCTCTCCTGGCCCCCTTCCCACGGCAGGGCCCTGCTGCTCATGCCCTCTTTCCACCTCAGGCACCCTAGAACCTTCAGTTCAGTGTCTTTCCAAAAGCTGAGCTTTTAAATACAATACACATAAAGACTGAGCCTAGCAGGCTAAGTTCTGCTTTTGTCTTGTTTTTTCACCCTAATTTCTCTCACATTTATTTTCTATTTCCTTTTTTTTAATTTTAAAAATGTATGAGCACATATTTGCCGCACGTAGTGATTGCTCCTGGGGACTTGATGTGTGTGCATGACACAGATTCTTGCTTTTTACATCCCCTCCCTTCTCCACCCTCCCTTTATCTCCTGGTCTGTTCCATTTGCAGATCTGTATCCCTGTTTCCTGTGTGATATTTAAGCTCACGTGGCTGATTTAGTTCACTTAATATTATGGTCTCAAGGTGCACCCACTTTCCTGCAGATGACTCACGCACTGCATGTCGTCCTCTGTGATAGAGGAGTGCGTGCTCTATTGTGTGTAAATACTGCTTTTCTTCTTCCATTCCTCTCTTCACAGTACATAGGCCGCTTCCAAGATTTAACTATTAGGAATTGTCTTGTTATTATCGTGGTTATGCATGTATCGCTGTAATATGATGGCTTTAACTCTTTTGGGAAGATACCTAGCAGGAAAATAGCTGGTTCAAATGGAGTTCTAGTTTCAGTTTTTTGAGGAATTTCCACACTGATTTCCGTAGTAGTTATACTAGTTTACTTCCTGCCAACAATGTAAAAGTGTTTCTTTTTCCCCTCACCAGCATTTGTTATTTTTGAGTTACAGTTGATATTCATTCTTTCTGGAGAATGTGGAATCTCAGTACAGTTTCAATTTGTATTTCTCTAATGGCCAGAAATGTTGCACATTTTTTCATGTATTTATTGGCCATTTTTACTTTTTCTCAGAAATGTCTTTTCATTTCAGTTACCCATTTTTTGATTAGGTCTTTGTGGTGGTGTCTTTTGTGACAGGGTTTTGCTATGTAGTTCAGGCTGGCCTTGAGCTCACTTTGTAATCCAGGCTGGTTTTTTTTTCCCCCAGGCTGGTTTTGAACTCACAATGATCCTCCTGCCTCAGCCTCTCTATTGCTGGGATTACAGGTGTACACCACCATAGCCAGCTGATTAGGTCGTTTTGGGGGGAATCTACTGAGGAACAACTACAAAAATGTTTTCCTATTTAGGTTGTTGGTTGTTTACTTTGCTGTACAGAAGCTTTTTAATTTGCTATACAGATGTTCCTCATTTAGTGACTGAGTTCCATTTCTGCACCTCGGTCAGTGAATGAATAGGTTGCTAAGTGAGGAATTGTATATAGTATGTGTGATATTCACAATAAAAATGGTCAAAGGAAACTCCAACTTGATGACTTTGCTTTTATTGGCATAACTCTTATATGCAGTACTGTGGTATACAATAGAATATAAAACTACAGTATTTTACTGTACAGTATGATCTGCAGAAATTACAGTCTTGTATGAATAAGGTATGCTGGCCAAGTGTGGTGGCACTTACCTGTAATCCCAGCACTTGGGAGGCTGAGGCAACAAGAGTGCCACCAGTTAGAGGCCGTGAATGACATAACAAGACCGTGTCTCAAGGAGGAAAAAATGCTGTTTAGATAATGTTGCATGGTGACTTTAATTGTGAAAGAAGGCATTATTAGCACCTAGAAAATGCTTAAATTTACTTTTGTCTTTCTTTGAAAGAAGGAAATATTCATAAAATAGATTACATAGTCTTGATAAAGTGTTTCTTCCTTACCCTTTTTTCTTACAATGTATACAGCTTTATTATTTTCATGTCAAAGAGCAACTTCCTCAATGTTTAAGAATTCCAACTTAATAATCAGACCTAGAAGTAATTAGAAGTGACACACCCACAGACTAGGGTTCCTTGTAGGCAGAGGTTCTAGGAATAGTAGTCCCTTTGCCCTGGCTGGACTAAGCAAGAAAAAACACAATCTAATTCCAAGTAGAAATATTGATCGCCTTTAACTGAGCCCTAACAAATCTTATCAGTGTAAGTAAATTAAATCGATCGTCTCAAAGATCCTGAAGACCTATCTTTTCATTTTACATGCTTTCTATTGCAAGCAACAAAAAACAATTCAAAGTGGTTTATGTAAGTCACTTTATTGGTTTACACATTTTTAAAAACCCTCAAAAGTAGGTTCAGTGGTTAAAAATTTCACTTTGTTTTTTGTTTTGTTTTGTTTTTTCAAGACAGAGGCCAGGTTGGCCTTGAACTCATTGCGATCCTCCTGCCTCAGCTTCCCAGTGCTGGGATCACAGGCTTCAGTTTACAGAGTTTAAATGTCATTAGAGACCAGGTTTCTCTCTTCTTATCACTGGTTTCACTGCCAGGTTGGTGCCCTTCACAATTGTAAAATGCCTTCCAGAGGCAGCTCCCACCACACATGTCCTCATGGACATTCTATGAGAAACACAAGGCCCTGGCTTCACCCAATCACTTCAACCAGAGGAAAGATCACTCCCTAAAGTGGAGGAAAATCACCATCTGTTACAGTGTCCCTTTCCACGTGCCCCAGGGAAGTGTGAGGCAAAGAGCAGAACCAGGGTTAACCCAGCGTTCCTATGTGTAAAAACATGTGAAAAGTTCAAATAAAAACCAAGTTTGAGTTGGAGGATTGGGGCATTGCTGCTCAGTTCTTGTTATAAATGTTAGATTGGGATTGAAGAAGTCACTTAAAGAATTTCTTTTTTAAATTTCTATTTTTGTTAGCACATGCTTGCAGCAAATAGTGATTACATTCATGCTTGTTTCTGTTTAACGCCAGGGACAGGATCCGCCAGCTCCTCCTGTGGACTAACTTTGTGATACGGGAAGCGAAAATAGCTATACCTTGCACGACCAAATGAACAGAGGTGACCAGAGTGATGATCTAACCCACTAGAAGAGTTTTCCTTTGGCGTCTGCAACATGGGATGGTATCGTTTCCATGAGCTTCTAGAAACTTCACTTGCAAACTTATTTTTGCTTCCTGTGCTATCACCATTCCTATTTACAGTATGTTTGAGTAAATGATTATATTAAAAAAAAAAAGTTATATGGGGCTTTTTTGGTTGTCCTCAACTTAAACATTCCACTTACTCTGTTTGTAACTATGATCATTAATTTTGTGGTGATTTCTGGCCTGATTGAAAGAAATTTGAAATTTCTGCATTTTAATATTTTAAATAGTTTTGATAGATTTAAAAAATTGTTTTTCATAAGGTATTTATAATGTTATTTGGGATTATCTGGGGCTGTACAAAAGAAAATGAGAACCACAGTTGTATTTACATTTACCTTCTAGTTTATTTGAGGGCAGCAGTTTTCTCTAGTTCTGGTCTGTGGCAGCTCTTAGAATATTTTACAAATTATAGATGAAATCTGTATTACTCGTTACAGTTGGTTTATATGGCTACAGTCAGAGGAGAGCAGTGAAATGGCTTACTGATTTTTTTATTCCCATTAAAATGTCTAATGTTAAGAATACTTTACATAAACACGGTTGATCAGTACGGTAGATGATTAACAGTCGGTTAGTAACATTTGCAAACCACTGTACACTAGCCTTACATGGCTCATGAAGAGCGGGGAAAAATTCATGATTTCTACCTTTGCCAGGTCGAATCTATTCAGTAATAACTTAAGCTATAATTTATTTGTAAAATGAGTGCCTCTCAGGAAGCTTCTTTTCTAATATTCCCCTATTAAAATGAAACTATCTTAATCTTTATGGGGCCTTTTGGGTTACTGACATTTGAATGCCTGTTATTCACTCTTTTATTTGAAGAAAAATTTCAAGTCTTTTGTGCTCCTTATGACTTAAATTTGTTAAATGAAGTCTTAGTTTATTTCAAGGGAAAATAAGAAACAATCAAGAACCTTTTTACCAGCTGGGTGTGGTGGCTCACACCTGTAATCCCAGCACTCGGGAGGCTGAGGTGGGGGGATCATTGCGAGTTTGAGACCAGCTTGGGCTACAAAGTGAGCTCAAGGCCAGCCTGAATCGCATAGCGAGACCCCGTCTCAAAAAAGACAAAAAAAAAAAAACCTTTTTACCCCTTAACCCCATTCCTGCTTGTAAAGGGGTGAATTGGGGTGGAAAGGAATATTAATGTGAGATTTTGAGGTATATAAAAAAGGAAAAGTGTTCATTGCTATGCTCAGTTCAGACAAACCAAAAAAAAAAAAAAAAGGTGAATATACATGGCATTTTTAAGTGTCTATATGACCCATATGGTTTGGGAATTTTTCCCTAGCAAGTGATTCCAGTTGATTTATGGGGACTAGAAGATATTTTCCTATCAATGTAAGGATTTTTCCCATAGGTCACTCTAGCTTTTCTCTGTACAGTGTAGATCTGAAAGATTATTTCTGTGAATTCAATAAACTTCTCTGTATCATTATACTGGTTAGTCTGTGATACAGTTGTGTGACACTTTTATTTTCCCCGTTGTTATGACTGTATTACAGGCCAGAAGCATTGGAAGGGCATTATTTCATTACATAATCCACTACTGACTGCTTGCATTCTTGCGTGTACATTTCATCTTGGCTTTGTGTTCAACTTCCTGAAGTAATATATCCGAGTCTATATTACTTGTGCTAATGAAGAGGTAGCATCGCACAGGTAATTTAAATCATTGCTTAAGTGAACACCACAGAGTAGAGAGTCCCCCCTTGCTGTGGCCTGCTGGCTGCCTTCCCAGCTCCAGCTGGGAAAGTGTTTAAGCAGAAGGGCTGGAGAGCGTTGTGTGCAGCCAGATCCCTCCCGCTGCCCATTTCTTGCCCTTACCTGATGGATTCTGACATTGGTCCATATTTCCAAACAGTCTTTCCTGTAACCTGCTACAAAGCCAGTGCCAAGCAGAGATACTGCTGCGCTCTGATTTATAGAATCTGTAGATCTACAAGTCACAGAATTGGCTTTGTGTGAAGAAGTGACTGAAGTATGAATACAGAATATTTCAAGTGTAGAGACCTGAAAATTTGGGTTCTTGTTTCTAGTTCTTTAATTGACATTACATCTAAATATATTAACTTCAAAAAATCATTGCAAAATACAGCTTCTCTGGCCCTAAAATGAAGACACTTCGAAAATAACACCTTAGGGAAAAAAGAAGTAGAGCTCCAAGAAAACTAGAAAGTGTAGAGAAACTGAAGACAACAGCATGTGGGATGCTAGCGCGGCTCCAGAGGAGGTCCTGTCTCCACAAAGCCAGGCCTGCCGGAGGGTCGTGTGCAGCCCCCAGGGGAAACAGCAGGCCGGCTGCAGAAAAGCGCCCAGGATGTCAGCAGCAGACACAGCCTGGGCTGGCCGAGAGGTCATTGCCCGCCTGCTGTCCTCGCCATTTGGGGGCGGGCTCGTGGTTTAAGACAAAGCTACTGTGGGAATCAGAAGTCACTGAGTGACTACTTCAGGGCTGACTGAGTGAAAGCCAGCCACGAGGCCAGCAGGACTGATTGCAGATGCCCTGAGAAGGATGGCACGGTCCCGCCCTCTGTGGAGAGAAGCTGGGCCAGCAGAGTGGTTTAGGGGGGCAGAGGCTGACAACGCTGACACTGTCCAGGGGTATTTGGCTGCCTGCCTCAGCACAGCTCAGGGGTTCTTTGCTTAGCCCACCTGTGGACACGGTCAGGGATTCGCCTTAGCTCGGACAGGTAACATCCGGGAGCGTATGGACAAGGAATCTGGATCAAGGGAGGCGCCACACCCAAGCCGGAGCCTGTAGAGCTTTGTATCACACAAGGGCACAGCTCCTGGAGTGGATGGAGGCCTGAGGGACAGCACCGCGGGCCTGAGCCTGCATGGCGGGAGAGGAGGCAGGACTCGGCATTCATACTCAAGAAGTGGGCATGCAGACCAGATAGGCCTCTGCCCGACGCACTCCTCCCGTCCAGATCTGGTGCATTTCAGTGCCACAGGCCCTGCGAAGAACCACTTGCCTAGGTACACAAAGGAACTGTAACTTTAACTGGAGTTTTTAATCCCACTTTTCTTCTTCCTTTTTCAAATTTTACTTATTTCATCCTTCACTCATTCTCTCCATTTTTACTATTACTCTCAAGCCTTATTAATTTTTAGCTATTTGATTGACTATGCTACTATTGCTGAGTTCTTTTCTGTTATTAATGGTAGCATAGTTGTTGCTTTTAATTGGCTTTAACTGTATGCCAGTACACATCTGGTTTGTCTGTGTCGTCAACATGACTGCCGCTCACTTTCTCCTCTCTTGAGTGTTGCTGAAGGTTGGACTCTAAGAAGACTTTCAAATATGCTGAATAGATCGAAGAGGAGCATAAACCCCAAAACATTCCTAAGGACACGTCACGGGAGATTGAACCTAACAGCTCCACAGCGGTTTCCTTCAAAACTCCTGGCTCCCCAAAATCTGATCTCTGAGACACTGAAGCAGAGGAAGCTGTAGGTGAAGAACTCAAAAACAAATGGTCTAAATGTTCAAAGAGATAAAAGAAGAAACATAAGCAAATGCAGAGCATGTTTAGGGTGCTTAAAGAGGATTTAATTAGAGACTTTTACTAATAAAATTCAACAAGCTTCAAGAAAAAACCAGCAATAAACTAATTGAGTTAAGCAGTAAAATACAGGCTGGGGATGTAGCTCAGTGGTTTAAGTGCCTGCCTGGTAAATGCAAGGTCATGAGTTCAATCCCCAGTACCAAAAAAAAAAAGAAGCAGTAAAATACAGCACATGAATGACCACTTTGGAAAAGAATTAGTATGACTAGAAAGCAGCACAGATGAGTGATATGAAAAATCCCATGGACAGCACAGGTAGCAGACTTGACCAGTGTGTGGACAGTGTGAGGAACAGAAGGCAAAGTGGATGTAGAACATCATAAACTCAGGGACACCCTGGAAAAGACAGGACACCATGCAAGTTGGGTCCAACAGCTGCTACATTATCAAACAATTATAGGAATAAAGGAAAGATTAGAAAGACGACTCAAAGGAAGAAAAGATTTACACAGTAAAATCATTGAAGATATTTTTCCAAATCTAGTTCAATATTCAAGTACAAGAGATTTTATAGAACCCAAATTGCTATGACCATGAAAGAACCTTTTCATAACACATCATCATAGGAATTCCAGGAACTTTAACAAGAGGAGAGAATACTAAAAGCTATTAGAGAAAAACAGCATGTATACTACAAAGGCAAGCACATCAGAATAACTGCACATTTCTTAGCACAACTTCAAAGGCCAGGAGAGTTTGAAGCAAAGTTTTCAAACACTTAAGAAAAAAAAATTGTTAGCCCCAAATTTCATATACTGTAAAATGAGCCTTTAGGATTGATGGAAAAGTAAGGACTTTATATGACCACTATCCTAGCATTGCAGAACATATTTAAGAGAACCTTAGATTGATAGGGAGGCTGTAAGCATCAGGGAACCAGAGGAAAGCATACATCTACCTGAGAGAGTAGGTAAAAGGGAAAAATAAAGCACCAGAAAAAAAGTACAATGAATTCAATAAACATCTTAGAATAATAGCGCAAAGGTCAGTGGTCTCTCAGCTCCCCAGTCCAAAGACACAGACAGGCAGATTAGATTTTCAAAAACGCAACCATATAGGACTGGGTGTGGTGGCGCACGCCTGTAATCCCAGCACGCAGGAGAATTGTTGTGAGTTTGAGACCAGCCTGGGCTACAAACTGAGCTCAAGACTAGCCTAAACTGCATGGCAAATCCCTGTTTCAAAAAAACCAAAAAGGAAAAAAATGCACCCATATATTTATTACCTGTAGGGGACGTGTATAGTAAAAGGAAGTATATAGATGGAACATGAAAGAATGGAAAATGATACGCCATTCACCCAGAGCCATGTCATTTCCACACATAGCAGACTTCACGCCGGAACTAATCAGAAGGGACACAGATGGCTACTACACACTGTTACAGGAAGAGATAACAGTTGTAAAATCTATGCACTGAATTTTACAACACAACATTACTGGACAGACATCAGCACAGTCATGGGGGTGGGGGTGCTTCAATACTGCATTCTCACAATTCGGTCATCCAGACAAACATCAGCATCAAAGCACACCGCGGCACCAATGGGCTTATCGTATCCACAGTGCCAGCAACAGGATACACATTTTTCTCAACAGCACACAGAACTGTTTCCAAAATAAAACATCTTAGACCAGAAAGCATGCTGAAATAAATTCAAAACAATTGAAATAATCTGCATACTATCAGATTATAATGAAATGAAGATAGAAATCAACAGTAAAAAAGCCACAAAAACTACACAAACATGGTGATTAAGCAATACATTATTGAATAATCAGTATATGGGGACAGAAATAAAAACTTCCTAGAATCAAGTGACAATGGAAGCACAATGTGCCAAACCAATGGAGCCCAGTGAAAGCAGTTCTGAGAGGGCAGTTTATAGCTGTAAACACTCTTATAAAGAGAGGTGATCTCGGGCTGGGGATTGTAGCTCAGTGGCTCAAGTGCCTGCCAGGTAAACATGAGGTCACGAGTTTGATCCGTGGTACCAAGAAAAAAGAAAAGTGATCTTAAACTAATAACTAACAATGCATTTTGAGGTTAGACAAGAACAATCCAAATCTAAAAGTAATAGGAAGGCTGGGGTTTAGTTCAGTGGCATAAGCACCTGCCTGGCAAATGAGGTCATAAATTCGATCCCCAATACCAAAATTAATAAGTAAAACTAATAGAAAAAAATTATAAAGACCAGAGCAGAAATTAATGAAATTGAGACTTATAACACAATACAAAGGATCAGTGAATCAGAGTTGGTTCATTGAAAGGACAGGAAAAGGATTTAGGGGTAGAAAAAATGGGACCAGAGAGGAGAGAAAAGGAAAACAAAATGGACCAAGACTCAATATGTGTAAAGAAAAGGTATGTCTGAGCCTTTTCTAATGTACCTTCTATTACATCAGCAACAGAAGTTCTTAGTGAGGCTTTTTTTTTTTTTTGCTTGTTTAATTTTTCTGCATTGCTTAAAAGATGGTGTGTGCACATAAAGTGTTCTTATTAACCTAACTAGTAATTTGTGTTCTATTTAATTCTTAAAGCTTCTTCATGTGGTCTTGAGTGCATTCTTTTTTTTTTTTTTGTCTTTTTATCGGTACCAGGGATCGAACTCACAACTGCCTGCTTGCAAGGCAAATCCCCAGCGCCTTGAGTGCATTCTTAAATCATTACTCAACTCATAAGCTTTCATTTGGACTGTCGCTATCCTGTACTCCTTTTCAAGTTATCTGGGTAAAAGAAAGATAAAGCTTACATTTTTATCATAATGGGTTCTTGAAACATTCCAGAAATGCTGGGATGAGCACTTGCCTAGCATGTACAAGGCCCTGGGTTCAACAGCTGGTTCCCCGCAAAAAAAGTTTGTCTTTGGACTATTGAAAGTTATTTTATTCAGAATAATAATAGTTTTGTTTTTGTTTTGCTTTCTGTATGGAAAAGGTGAACATTGGAACTGTTTCTAGTAAAGTATTTAGGGGTCATATTCAACAAATGGCAGAGATTTTTAGGAGTAATTTTGAGTAGCGCTTATTCCACAGTTACTTTTGCTGTCTTTGTGGTTTGTGATGTGACAGTGCTGATGGAATTACCAATATCTTACGTTTTTGAAGGAACCTTGGAAGTCCCTCACTCTGGAGAAAGTCTGTCACTCAACACAAGTACGAGATGTGCTGGCATCGGACTAGTTTAAGACACAAACTAGCAACCTAAAGAAGGAATAATGAAGTAGAGTGTTTACAGTGGATGGTTCAATCTTGTTGTTGCAGTAGTAGGGTTAGTCTTATTCTATTTCTAAGTGAAAATTCATATGTATTTGTTACCATGTCTGATGATTACTTTGTTAAAATGCAAAAGTGGCCATGTGATGAACTACATGTATAATTGCTGTTTTTAAATGTTAAAATCATGCCAAACAAATCATGTCTGTGCCATCCAGGGTTTATTGTTAATCTTTTACTGAGTACTTGGATTGGGATAAAGGGCTTGTACTATGCACTTTTATTAATGAATAAATAGAAAATGTTAGTAACACTTTGTTTTCTGTTTGACTTTTGTGAGAAGAGAAACAAACATCTTTCCTTAGTAAAATGTTAACATCCCACTTAAGCTTTCTTTGTAAGACCTCATGCATAACTAAAGACAGTGCTGAGAGAGTTGTTTTCTAAGTTATTTTTAAAAAAATGTATAATAGCAATATGAGGCCAGTATTCAGAAGACATCCAGAGGTCTCTAGGAAATTAGATTATATGTTTTTCTTCCCCTGGGTCTAGAATAGGAAGTCAAACAGACATTGGCTTTGAGGGAATAATACCCAGTGGTACAGTTTGCACAGATGTGTATTACCCAAAAGGAGCTAGACATGCAGCTGTACCAAAAAAATACAAATATGAAAATTTGATTTTGCTCTGACACAGATAGTAAAGGATTAGTAATGTCCAAATACAGGCAGAATTGGTGGCTTCAGACATGATCCTGGGGTCAGCATCTGCAGTGTCTTTAAAGTTATTTAAATCACAGCATTTGTGGGATGTATGATTGCCTGGAGACGGTAATGTCAGCCTGAAGTTTGCTGTGTTCCTGTCAGTGCGTGTCTCAATCTGTGGTAAAGCTGTAAAGTTTCATTCAAGGGCCTTGAAATCCTAGTTTTCCTTCTAGAAAATTGCATTCAAATAAAATAAAAGGTTTTGCTTCCTGCCATTTCACTTGATTTCCTCACTGAATTTTAGTTTGGAACTTGGACACAGTGAACCCTTCTCAAAAACAAAGCAGACAAAAAAAACCAAAGCATACCATAGAGCTAGGATGTTTAGTTTTTTGGGCTGTATCCCCCCAACCCACCCCCCGCAAAAAAATACACCTCAGATTTTTAAAGATGGAATAGGACTGTTATCTTTCCAAATTACTTGATTTATAGGGAACTTTAATCTGCATGGCCTTTTCCCCCCTAGGAGTGAGTTAAATGTCAAACATTGTAGCAAAAGTTTGTGTTTATTGCTTAAACATTTATGCTTAAAATAAATGGTATTCAGGATTAAATTGCAGACAGCTTGTTTTAAAATATGACAAGCCAAATTAAAACATCTGCTGCAAAGGTGAGCAGATGGCCAAGAGGCAAGAACTTTGTAAAGATGGTCCTGGGTATAGTAGCTCAGGCTCCTAATTCTAGCACTCAGGAGGCTGAGGCAGGATGATCATTGAGAATTCGAGGCCAGCCTGGTTACATAATAAGACCCTATGTCAAACAAAAAGAGACAACTTTCACAGCAACACACTAACTGTACAAAACCACAGACGCTCAGAGTCTGCCATGATAGTTAATGGTTGTTGAATTGCGTTGTTTCTATGAGCTCTGAAAAAACAAGCAGAATAAAATAGCTCAAATACCATAGAACAGGTTTTATTATTATTAAAAAGTCTTCTTTTTTAAAGAGCCTTATGCATGCCAGACAAGCATTCTGCCAAAGAGCTATATCCTAAGTCCTTTTTATAATTTTGAGACCAGGGTGAGCCCAGGCTAACCTTGAATTTGCAGTCCAGCCTCAGCCTCCTGAGCAGCTGGGATTACAGGCATGTGCCACCATGACTCGCTTCGAATTGCATCCAGTGTTTTAGTTACTTTTCTCTCATTGCTAAGCCAAAACACATGACCCCCGAAGTTAAAGGGGGAAAGGTTTATTTAGTGTCCAGAAGAGGGCTAGGGATAGGCCCGGGGAGCAGCCCTAATGGCTGTTTCAGAATGTGACTGCAAGGTGCACACATCCCTTCCACGTTGAGCCCCTCGTCCAAGGTTTAGGGCTTTACATGGCACCCCGAGGAGGAGCACAGTGTAGACCTTCTCCTGGGCAACAGCAGCTCAGCTGCACTTTGGGAAATTACTGCTAACAAGGAAAGCATGTGCTTGACCGCGCCAAACGGAAGTCTCTGCCACAGGCAGGAAGCAATCATCCAGTGGATGGCCGGACTCGGTGGCCCGTTCCTGCAAGCCTAGCACTCAGGAGGCCGAGGCAAGAGGATTCCTGTGAGTGCCGGCCAGCCTGCACTACATAGTAAGACTATCTCAAAAAACCAAAGCCAAAACAACAGCTCAGTGTTCAGCCAGCTTTATCAGAGCATGCTGGTAATCCCAGCACTCTGGGAGGCTGAGGCAGGACAGCAAGTTTAAGTCCAGTCTCATCAACTAAGTGACTCAGTGAAACTCTGTCAGAAAAACACTTTTTTGCCATTGGCTGTGATGATTCTGAGGTGTATACTAGACATCCAAGCTTTCAAGTGAAGATCTCTAATAAGGAGCTAGAGAGAAGTCTGTGGAGCTAAGGTTCCATCAGACAGGGAAAAGGAATTTAAGGATATTCAAAGAGCTTGGTGTGGCAGTGCTCACCTGTAATCTCAGCACTTGGGAGGCTGAGGCAGGAAGATCACTGCGAGGGTGAGGAGACCCTGTCTCAAAAAGCAAAACACACAGGATTTGAGTCTTTTGCAACTGGATAAAATCACTTAGGGACAGAATAGTGACACACAGGAGACTGGACAGAGGGGCACACAAAGTGGACCGAGCTGCTGATGAAAGAGGGAGAAACCCACAGACATTCTTCGGCTTGTTTGTTTTTAGGTTTTTCAGACAGGGTCTCCCTGTGTGGCCAGGGCTGACCTCGCACTCGCCGTGTAGCCTGAGGTGGTCACACTCCCACAGCCGGCCTCCTTCCTCAGCCTCTGAAGTGCTGGGATTACAAGCCTGTGCCACCACGCCCAGCCTTATCATTATTATTTTTTCTTGGAACACCAAACATCACCTATAGCTTTATTATTGTTTTTAAAGCATGCAACAAAACCTTTACTAAGGTTTTTTACAGGTTCAGCTCCTACTGAGGCTGGTAATTGCTAAACTGAAATTGGGGCAAATGGCCAAGGGCAGAGTACTCCCACCACTGGACAGTGAAAAGCCAACAGCCACCCCCCAGCCCCGCAGAGGACCAGGTGCAGAGTCCACTACTTCTGGATGTTGCAGTCAAACAGCGGGGGGCCATCTTCCAGCTCCCTGCCTGCAGCCCTGCAGGGGCGGGGGCCGGGGGCCTTCTTTACCCTGGACCTTGGCCTTCACATTCTCAAAGGTAGCACTGGGCTCCACTTTCAGGGTGGTGGTCTTGTTCCTCAAGCTTTTCACAGAGATTTGCAATTTGACCTATTATCCAATGGGAAGACGGTACAGATGGCCAGGAATGTCCGACCACCTGGTGAACACAAACTGTTTACTCCACCAACGCACTCCTCACTCCCAGCCTTATTGTGTGAGACAGAATCTTGCTCATTTACCTGGCCTGGCCTGAGTCTGGGATCCTCCTGCCTCAGCCTCCCTCTGTGCAGGGGTGATAGATGTGCACCACCCCGTCCAACATGTTCAGCTTTTCCACAGAGTCTCAGACATTCCTAAGACTCCTTCAATCTCATATGCACCTCTCTACCTTAAATCTCCCCAGACTCAAGGGGCATCATCAGCAAAAGCCCGTCCTGTGGAGGTGCATATCTGTCATCCCCGCAGTCAGGAGGCTGAGGCAGGAGGATAGCCAAGAGTTTGACGACAGCCTGGCCTACATATAGTGAGTTCAAAGCCAGCCTCGCCTACACAGGGAGACCCTGTCTCAAAAATAAAGGCCTCTAACTTCTTCCCTGTGCCTTGGAACCCTGGATCTCCCCAGCGGTTGGTGTCTGCTGCGACCCTCTGGCCAGACTGGAAGGAGGCTGGGCCCCTCCCACGCTCGCCAGCTGCCAGCTCTGTGGCCTCCAGGCTGCCTCTGAGCCAGGACATCACCACCCACCCAGGAGCCACGCAGGCGGAGGATCCCGGGCCAGGGCCTTGCCCAGCTGTCCCCTGCACCTGCCCGCTGCTCTGTGCCTTCCACACTCAGCACCCCTCCTGCTGTCAGGGGAGGTCACAGCACCCCGCTGGGTGACCTCTCTCCTCTGCCTGGACTGCTCCCCAGCAACCTTGCTGTCCCCACAGATGCAGCCACCCGCTCCCGCTGGCCGAGCCTTCGCTTCTCATGGTGACACTAAGACACACATTTCCACGAATCCCGCTTAAAGTAATCTCCTCTGCTTCAAACATATTTATCCCATCCTTCCCGACACTTTGTGAAGGGGTCCTGGAAGCCCTCTTCCATCTCTACAAGATGTGATTAAAAAAAAAAAAAACTACGGTGAAGGCAGAGCTGGGTGCCATCCCACGGAAGGTCAGGCTCCGAACACACCGCAGTCGGTCCTCATCCTCTGCCCCTGACCCCACAGGGTCTCGACATCCAGTTCAGACTGGCCTCAAACTCAGAGCAATCCTCCTGCCTCAGCCTCCTGAGAGCCCAGCTCTCACCCACCGCATGTGCCTGATCCGGAACTGTGTGAGCTTTGGCTCTTCCCCAGAGTGAGAATGACCGTGACATGAACACGTTGTGAAATGATGTACAACACAGCGGCAGGCAGCCGCAGCAGCACTATTAAAGACACCCGTAAAAGCCTGTCTCTCCTGGAACTGCTGCAGAGCGTGCCAGAACAGTGGGGAAGAGGTAGGAGGACTTGGAGGGGGTTAACAGCAATGCGTCTTTTGCTATAATAAACTTTCTTTCTTTCGGTCTTTTGAGGCAGGGTCTCACTGTGCAGCTCAGGCTGGCCTTGAGCTCACCTTGTACCCCGGGCTGGTCTCAAACTGCCATCGCTCTTCCTCCCTCAGCCTCCCGAGTGCTGGCTTTACGGGCGCTTGCCACCACACGCAGTTTGCAGTAAACTGTTAAATCTGAACGTGCACCGTACCGTCATACCTCATATATCCCTAAAGGAACTGTGGAGAACCACATATTGCCTTTCCCATTATTTTTTCACTTTTTTTTTCCTGAGACAGGGTCTCGCTGTGTAGTTCAGAATGACCTGTAACTCTCTGTGTAGCCCAGGCTGGTCTCAGACTCAAGCAATCCCCCTGCCTCGGCCTGCTGAGCCCTGGGATTACAGGTGTGCACCACCACGCCTGGCCTATTTTTCACTTCTAATGTGCAACACAAAGCAACTCAGAAGGCCTTCGGTGACAAAGGTGCGCGTGCTCCTCCCCCATCAAGTGCCGGCTCAGCTAAAGCCACTGTCCAAGAGCCACTGAATCTCCTGTGCCTCAGTCCACCCCACCTCCATGAAACACCAGTCACAGGGGGGGCAGGGGCCCTAAGCTCCTCTCCCTTCCCCTTCAGCTATTTGAGACAGGGCCTCATCATGCACCTAGGCTGACTTTGAACTTGGGGCCTTCTGCCTCAGTCTCCTGGGGTGCTGGGGTTACAGGAGTCGGCTACCATGCCTGGCCCAGGGAAGTCCAAGCTTTGACTTGATTTTTCACCTCAACTTCACACCATCTGTGCGCAAGCCAGTCATCTCTATTTGTTTTCATCTAGTTGGGGCAAACTAGATTATAATACAGTAGTGTTATATCATAATGCAGAAACCGCAAGAAGTTTTACAAGACTTACAGACAAAAATTGTATACTTCAAAGTACAAAGATAATTACAAAACAAATTACTACCCCCTGAGCAGTTGCTCAGAGGGCCAGGAGCAGCCAGGTGTGGGGACACACACCTATGAACTCAGCACTTGGGAGGCTGAGGCAGGAGGATTGCCTCGAGTTTGGGGCCAGCCTGGGGTACATAGCCAGACTGTGTACAAAACCCAAAAGACAAACCCAAAAGAGCAAAAACAATCAGAACTTATTAACATTAGTGTCACTAAAGTTGGTATACCACCCCCCCACTGCTAAATTTGACTGGCTTAAAAAAAAAAATTAAAAAAAAAAATTAAAAAAAAAAAGAGCAAAAACAAGAAACAAAGAATGCCAGAATGAGTGTGATTAAAGAGCTTCGAAGTTTTGGACAATGGTTCTGACTTCAGTTTACACACTTTCGGTTTTGACAGTTACTATTTTTCTAAGGATGTTTGTTTGTTTGTTTGCTTGTTTTCAGCGCTGGAAAGATTTACACAGGCTTCCTAACTGAATCACATTCCCAACTCTTTATGTTTACATTTTTACCGTGAGGCAGAGTCTTACTAAAAATTGCCTAGGCCGCGTTGTACCTTGCAATCTTCCTGCCTCAGCCTGAGTACAGGCTGAGTACAGGCTTGTACTACCACGTCTGCCCGGGATAAATTTAACGTTGTTAACAACAACCAAGGTGGGGAGGGGAGAAAGAAAGAAAAGAAAATTCTAAACACTGTATCAGATGAAAACAAGTGGGGAAAAGGGCTCATTGTAAGAGCTGAAAGCCGGGAGCACGGCATAGTGCGGGTTGCTCTCCTAGCACGGGAGAAGCCCCAGATCCCAAGCACTATTTTTTTAAGGTTATTTACATACCCACAATGCATTGCGCACAGGACACTTTCTAAATTAAAAAGGGCAGGCGCCTCGTTTTCTTTTTTACTTTTTTTCCTTAAAAGTCAGACTGTTTTAACAGAACTATGAGAGATGTAGACAGTAGTCACCAGCTGGCTTGGATACGTAGTGACCATTGCTAATATAGGAGTGTTCGTTACTCAAAGATTATACGTACTAAGTGTCGAGTCATACTCTGGTTTCTCTTCAGATCGTATAAATCTTTCGCCTTTTACTAAAGATTTCCGTGGAGAGGAACAATTCTGAGTCTTACTCCAATTTTTTGAGGTCTTGCTATTAAGCAAGACTCACAACTGGGTACAAAAAAAAAGAGGTTGAGTTTTTAGTCGTAGTCTTATAAACGTATTTAATTTCTGTTGGCGGCAATAGTCTCATGCGGATGTGCAAGCAAAGTCTCGCAGTTTACCTGTTCTATAACTATGCTGCAATGGTAGATTCAGTTTCAAGGCTTAAAACCGGGTACGAAAAGTAAGGATTTTTAAACCTCAAGGGATTTGCTTGTTGGTTTGACGTGTTTTTTACTTTAAAAGACTGTAGTTCTGTGATTCTGGTGCATGACCAGTTGTCAACTGGTGCGTGTTCACCAGATAGTGATGATTCAACGTCCCCGAAAAAGATTTTCACCCCTAACTAATATTGTAGAGAATGATTGTAGATTGTAAAATTAAAAGGAACCCGATTGAAGACCATCATCAGAAAAGAACCTGAGAATCATCAGAAAGTTAAAAGACTCGCGACCCGCGAAAAGACCCGCGAAAGTAACAAAACTTTTGTCAGAAACACTGCCGCCCCGATGAAGCTACCTACAAACAATCCTGAGACAATTGCCGACAGCTTTAAATAGACTGCAGCTAAAAATTCAATCTCTTCTTTTTGTACCCAGTTGTGAGTCTTGCTTAATAGCAAGACCTCAAAAAATTGGAGTAAGACTCAGAATTGTTCCTCTCCACGGAAATCTTTAGTAAAAGGCGAAAGATTTATACGATCTGAAGAGAAACCAGAGTATGACTCGACACTTAGTACGTATAATCTTTGAGTAACGAACACTCCTATATTAGCAATGGTCACTACGTATCCAAGCCAGCTGGTGACTACTGTCTACATCTCTCATAGTTCTGTTAAAACAGTCTGACTTTTAAGGAAAAAAAGTAAAAAAGAAAACGAGGCGCCTGCCCTTTTTAATTTAGAAAGTGTCCTGTGCGCAATGCATTGTGGGTATGTAAATAACCTTAAAAAAATAGTGCTTGGGATCTGGGGCTTCTCCCGTGCTAGGAGAGCAACCCGCACTATGCCGTGCTCCCGGCTTTCAGCTCTTACAATGAGCCCTTTTCCCCACTTGTTTTCATCTGATACAGTGTTTAGAATTTTCTTTTCTTTCTTTCTCCCCTCCCCACCTTGGTTGTTGTTAACAACGTTAAATTTATCCCGGGCAGACGTGGTAGTACAAGCCTGTACTCAGCCTGTACTCAGGCTGAGGCAGGAAGATTGCAAGGTACAACGCGGCCTAGGCAATTTTTAGTAAGACTCTGCCTCACGGTAAAAATGTAAACATAAAGAGTTGGGAATGTGATTCAGTTAGGAAGCCTGTGTAAATCTTTCCAGCGCTGAAAACAAGCAAACAAACAAACAAACATCCTTAGAAAAATAGTAACTGTCAAAACCGAAAGAGTGTAAACTGAAGTCAGAACCATTGTCCAAAACTTCGAAGCTCTTTAATCACACTCATTCTGGCATTCTTTGTTTCTTGTTTTTGCTCTTTTTTTTTTTTAATTTTTTTTTTAATTTTTTTTTTAAGCCAGTCAAATTTAGCAGTGGGGGGGTGGTATACCACCTTTAGTGACACTAATGTTAATAAGTTCTGATTGTTTTTGCTCTTTTGGGTTTGTCTTTTGGGTTTTGTACACAGTCTGGCTATGTACCCCAGGCTGGCCCCAAACTCGAGGCAATCCTCCTGCCTCAGCCTCCCAAGTGCTGAGTTCATAGGTGTGTGTCACCACACCTGGCTCGTCCTGGCCCTCTGAGCAACTGCTCCGGGGGTAGTAATTTGTTTTGTAATTATCTTTGTACTTTGAAATATACAATTTTTTGTCTGCAAGTCTTGTAAAACTTCTTGCGGTTTCTGCATTATGATAAATTATAATACTACTGTATTGGACTTGGACTTGGTTTAGCTGAGCCGGCACTTGATGGGGGAGGAGCACGCGCACCTTTGTCACCGAAGGCCTTCTGAGTTGCTTTGTGTTGCACATTAGAAGTGAAAAATAGGCCAGGCGTGGTGGTGCACACCTGTAATCCCAGGGCTCAGCAGGCCGAGGCAGGGGGATTGCTTGAGTCTGAGACCAGCCTGGGCTACACAGAGAGTTACAGGTCATTCTGAACTACACAGCGAGACCCTGTCTCAGGAAAAAAAAAGTGAAAAAATAATGGGAAAGGCAATATGTGGTTCTCCACAGTTCCTTTAGGGATATATGAGGTATGACGGTACGGTGCACGTTCAGATTTAACAGTTTACTGCAAACTGCGTGTGGTGGCAAGCGCCCGTAAAGCCAGCACTCGGGAGGCTGAGGGAGGAAGAGCGATGGCAGTTTGAGACCAGCCCGGGGTACAAGGTGAGCTCAAGGCCAGCCTGAGCTGCACAGTGAGACCCTGCCTCAAAAGACCGAAAGAAAGAAAGTTTATTATAGCAAAAGACGCATTGCTGTTAACCCCCTCCAAGTCCTCCTACCTCTTCCCCACTGTTCTGGCACGCTCTGCAGCAGTTCCAGGAGAGACAGGCTTTTACGGGTGTCTTTAATAGTGCTGCTGCGGCTGCCTGCCGCTGTGTTGTACATCATTTCACAACGTGTTCATGTCACGGTCATTCTCACTCTGGGGAAGAGCCAAAGCTCACACAGTTCCGGATCAGGCACATGCGGTGGGTCAGAGCTGGGCTCTCAGGAGGCTGAGGCAGGAGGATTGCTCTGAGTTTGAGGCCAGTCTGAACTGGATGTCGAGACCCTGTGGGGTCAGGGGCGGAGGATGAGGACCGACTGTGGTGTGTTCGGAGCCTGACCTTCCGTGGGATGGCACCCAGCTCTGCCTTCACCGTAGTTTTTTTTTTAATCACATCTTGTAGAGATGGAAGAGGGCTTCCAGGACCCTTCAGAAAGTGTCGGGAAGGATGGGATAAATATGTTTGAAGCAGAGGAGACTACTTTAAGCGGGATTCGTGGAAATGTGCATCTTAATGTCATCATTGTTTAAAAAGTAAACATTCCCTGTGTACTTCTCTCACATCTCACCCAAGCCAAACTGTCAGAAATGAGTGAGAAGCGTAGGCTCGGCCAGCGGGAGCGGGTGGCTGCATCTGTGGGGACAGCAAGGTTGCTGGGGAGCAGTCCAGGCAGAGGAGAGAGGTCACCCAGCGGGGTGCTGTGACCTCCCCTGACAGCAGGAGGGGTGCTGAGTGTGGAAGGCACAGAGCAGCGGGCAGGTGCAGGGGACAGCTGGGCAAGGCCCTGGCCTGGGATCCTCCGCCTGCGTGGCTGCTGGGTGGGTGGTGATGTCCTGGCTCTGAGGCAGCCTGGAGGCCACAGAGCTGGCAGCTGGCGAGCGTGGGAGGGGCCCAGCCTCCTTCCACCCTGGCTGAGGGTCGCTGCAGACACCAACCGCTGGGGAGAGCCAGGGTTCCAAGGCACAGGGAAGAAGTTAGAGGCCTTTATTTTTGAGACAGGGTCTCCCTGTGTAGGCGAGGCTGGCTTTGAACTCACTATATGTAGGCCAGGCTGCCGTCCAACTCTTGGCTATCCTCCTGCCTCAGCCTCCTGACTGCGGGGGTGACAGATGTGCACCTCCACACGACGGGCTTTTGCTGGTGATGCCTCTTGAGTCTGGGGAGATTGAAGGTGGAGAGGTGCATATGAGATTGAAGGAGTCTTAGGAATGTCTGAGACTCTGTGGAAAAGCTGAACATGCTGAGGTGGTGGTGCACATCTATAACCCCTGCACAGAGGGAGGCTGAGGCAGGAGGACCCAGACTCAGGCCAGGCCAGGTAAATGAGCAAGATTCTGTCTCACACAATAAGGCTGGGAGTGAGGAGCGCGTTGGTGGAGTAAACAGTTTGTGTTCACCAGGTGGTTGGACATTCCTGGCCATCTGTACCGTCTTCCCATTGGATAATAGGTCAAATTGCAAATCTCTGTGAAAAGCTTGAGGAGCAAGACCACCACCCTGAAAGTGGAGCCCAGTGCTACCTTTGAGAATGTGAAGGCCGAGGTCCAGGTAAAGAAGGCCCCCGGCCCCCGCCCCTGCAGGGCTGCAGGCAGGGAGCTGGAAGATGGCCCCCCTCTGTGTGACTGCAACATCCAGAAGTAGTGGACTCTGCACCTGGTCCTCTGCGGGCGTGGGGGTGGCTGTTGGCTTTTCACTGTCCAGTGGTGGGAGTACTCTGCCCTTGGCCATTTGCCCCAATTTCAGTTTAGCAATTACCAGCCTCAGTAAGAGCTGAACCTGTAAACACCTTAGTAAAGGTTTTGTTGCATGCTTTAAAAACAATAATAAAGCTATAGGTGATGTCTGGTGTTCCAAGAAAAAATAATAATGATAAGGCTGGGCGTGGTGGCACAGGCTTGTAATCCCAGCACTTCAGAGGCTGAGGAAGAGGCCGGCTGTGGGAGTGTGACCACCTCAGGCTACACGGCGAGTGCGAGGTCAGCTCTGGCCACACAGGGAGACCCTGTCTGAAAAACCTAAAAACAAACAAGCCGAAGAATGTCTGTGGGTTTCTCCCTCTTTCATCAGCAGCTTGGTCCACTTTGTGTGCCCCTCTGTCCAGTCTCCTGTGTGTCACTATTCTGTCCCTAAGTGATTTTATCCAGTTGCAAAAGACTCAAATCCTGTGTTTTGCTTTTTGAGACAGGGTCTCCTCACCCTCGCAGTGATCTTCCTGCCTCAGCCTCCCAAGTACTGAGATTACAGGTGAGCACTACCACACCAAGCTCTTTGAATATCCTTAAATTCCTTTTCCCTGTCTGATGGAACCTTAGCTCCACAGACTTCTCTCTAGCTCCTTATTAGAGATCTTCACTTCAAAGTTTGGATGTCTAGTATGCTCCTCAGAATCATGACAGCCAATGGCAAAAAAGTGTTTTTCTGACAGAGTTTCACTGAGTCACTTAGTTGATGAGACTGGACTTAAACTTGCTGTCCTGCCTCAGCCTCCCAGAGTGCTGGGATTACCAGCGTGCTCCGATAAAGCTGGCTGAACACTGAGCTGTTGTTTTGGCTTTGGTTTTTTGAGATAGTCTTACTATGTAGTTCAGGCTGGCCCGCACTCACAGGAATCCTCTTGCCTCGGCCTCCTGAGTGCTAGGCTTGCAGGAACACACCCCCTCGTCCGGGCACCCACTGGATGATTGCTTCCTGCCTGTGGCAGAGACTTCCGTTTGGCGTGGTCAAGCACATGCTTTCCTTGTTAGCAGTAATTTCCCAATGTGCAGCTGAGCAGGTGTTGCCCAGGAGAAGGTCTACACTGTGCTGGCAGCCTCCTCGGGGTGCCATGTAAAGCCCTAAACCTTGGAAGAGGGGCTCATTGTGGAAGGGACGTGTGCACCTTGCAGCCACATCCTGAAACAGCCATTAGGGCTGCTCCCAGGTCCTATCCCTCGCTCTCTGCTGGACACTGATGCTACCCAAGGTGACCACCCGCTCTGATGGGCAGCACAGGGTAAAGCTTTATGGACCACAGCCTGACCTTCCCTGGCCCTGCGGCGAGGCTGGGTGGGAGGGCAGGGTGGAGTTAGGGAGACCCAAGCTGGGGCCAGCCTGGGCCCACACACAGCCCTCCTCTGGCCGCACGCAGAGAGCTTTCTCCATGTCTCTGAGCCGCTGGGTCTGGGCTCGCAGGAGCCCAACTGTGTGCTCACTGCCCCCTGCCTGTCATGAAGTTAGCCTAGTTTACCGATCTCCCTGCACCGGCTCGGGAGGGACACGGCTTCCTCCCTGCGTCCTCTGGTCCTTTCTGCAACAGCCCCTCATCCTGCCTGCTGGCTGCCTCTGAAGTGTGTCTCATGATTCACGCTGCCATCAACTGTGTCACAGCACGGGCACCTTTGCTCTGAGCGCCGGGGGCCACTAGTGTCTGCTTTCCATGTCTTTCTCTTTTCCTGCTTTATTGTTGTGGACGTTGGAACTGCACCTCAGGCCTGTGTATGTGGTGAGCTCGGGCGGTACCTCTGAGTGTATGCTCAGCCCTGCCCTCCTTCCTTGAGTCACAGCTGTAGTGAGATCTTCTGGTTCTTTCTTCCTTCCTTCCTTCCCCATTTCTTTATTTCTTCTATTTTCTGTCTTCTTTCTCTCTTTCTCTCCTCTTGTTTTGAGCTGGCATCTCCCTAAGCAGTTTAGGCTAGCCCTGAACTCCCTGTGTGGCCCAGGGCGATCTCAAACTCACAGCATCCTCCTGACTGAGGCTCCCAAGGGCTTAGATTACAGTCCTGCACCGCCATGGCCTGCTGGACAGGAGAGAATAAAATCAAGGATCAGATCATATCACCTCCACCTCCTGCATGAATGGATTTTTTAAAAGAAAGTTTGGGGCTGAGCAGGGTATGTATCTTAGTGCCATGATCACCTGCCTGGCAAGGGTAAGGTCCTGAGTTTGGTGCCCGGTACCAAAATAAAAATAAGTTTTTGAAACTTTTTTGAAATTTTACTTGGTATTAGTAAATGTTTGCAATACCTACTGATTAGGTTCCTCTATGGGAACTGGTACGTGCATGCAATACTTATTTTTTATTTCTTGTCTTTTTCATTTTTATCCGTATCAGGGATCAAACTCACGACTGCCTGCTTACAGAGCAGGAGCTTATGCCGCTGAGCTAAATACCCATCCCCAATACTTCTTAATATTTTGGGGTGTTTTTGGTACTGGGATTGCACGCAGGGCCCGTCACTTGCCAGGCAGGTGCTTAGGCTGCTGGGCTGAATCCCAGCCTGCCTCTCAAGTCTTGATTGATCCTCTTTGCCTCTTCTCCCTCTGGCTCTTAATCTCCTCCTCTCTCTTACTTCCTATACTTTATTTAGCACTGTACTTATTGTTGGGGCCTTGCTGTGGATGTCCCCCAAAGCCTCCTGTGGGCATAGCTGGGGCTTTTCCAGAGCTGGCTGGACCTGGAGTGTGCCGTGCCAGCAGAAGGCTGGGTGGTTAGTGAGGAAGTGCGCTGCCTGGCTTGGCACCACTCTAACCCTGAGAGCCTGGGCACAATGTGAGGACACAGAGAGGCCCGTCTTGTCCCTTGCTTGCTTTGCTGTCTTCTACTGGCCATGAATTGTCTCTCCCCTGTGATGCCCCTGCCACGTGCCACCCTGCCTCGGAGCCAGCTTATTATTGCTGAAACCTCTACCTCAAAGAAACCTTTCCTCCGTTAATTTTGGGTGTTGGGTATTAGGTCTGAGCAATGAAAGAAAAGTCACTAAGACATTTGAACGTTGGGTTTTACCTACAGGAGAAACCATGTGATGTTTAAACTTGTTTTTCTGGTCTACTTCACTTAGATTTATACTCCCAGGGTCATTCATTTTCTTGCAAGTGACTTTATGCTTCTTCATGGGAGAATAGTACTCCATTGTATATAAATACTGTATTTTTAAAAATCCATTCATCGGTCGATGGACATCAAAGACCCTTCCAAGGTGTAGCTATTATGAATTATACTGCTATAAACATGAGTGTGCATGGATCTCTGTAATATATATGGCGTCTTTACCTCTTTCAGTAGATACCGAGAACGGTCATATGGAATTTTGATTTTGAGTGTTTGGGGATTCTTCATACTCATTTCCTTAGTGGTGGTACCAGGTCACACTCCCACCAACAGTTTACACTTCCCCACAGCCCAGCTGGCATTTTTTTTTTTGTCCTTTTGAGACAGTTCAGGCTGACCTTGAGCTCACTTTGTAGCCCAGGCTGGTCTCAAACTCACAAAAATCCTCTTGCCTCAGCCTCCCAAGTGCTGGGACCTATAGGCATGAGCCACCACGCCTGGCTGCTTTTTTCATTTCTAATTGCATAAAATTTGCGGGGCACAACTTGATTGATTTGGCACTTTAAACAATACAGATAGCCTGCGTGGCATGTGTGCTAAGTTCCTCAGCACTGTATTAGATCATTTTGGTTATTACTTATAGTCTCTGTTTAGCTGAATCACCTGTGATCCTGCTGAATACTTCTTTCATGTTTTCTAACCTCCAATGTTACCCTTTTGTGTAATTTGGGTTTGTGCCTTGTGCTCCTCTCCCTGTGGCTGCCCCCTGCATTGGCTTTGAGGAAAATGGAAGTTTTGGAAGGCTTTGTTACCTTGGCTTCTCCTGTTTCTTTTGCTGTTTGTTCGTGGTTGTGCTGAGGTCTGCAGATACTTATGGTTAAAGACTTTGTTTCTAGTCTGGAGATCTCTAGAGTTGCTTTTCGGTGATGGACTTCAGGTGTGGCTAACTGCTGTCCTTTGCCTCTGCCCAAGAGCTGATCACCTTGACTTCATTTGGGAGTGGAGGACACAGTGTAGCTGTCCCAAAACTGAGTTCTTTGGGCATGTACTCTAGTACTGTTTAATGCCACACAATGTACTGTGTGTGTGGGTTTACAGAGAAAATCATTAAGAGCGACCATTATGAAAACTTGGAAATACCAAGCAAATCAGCTGCAGGAGTATTTTTTCTATTTTATTTTACTTTTTTTTGAGATAGAATCTCACGATGCAGTTCAGAACTCACAGTGATCCTCCTGCCTCAGCCTTTTGAGTGCTAGGCCCCCAGGCATTTGTCCCCATGCCCAACTGCTGTAGTATTGTCCAAGACAAATTGGATAGTAACACACCATAGGAACCAAAAATGTACTTTGTGTCTGACATCTTGATGAGGGCCGTGGTGGCCACCGCCGCTCTGAGAGCTCCGTGATGCCGCCCAAGGACGAAAAGAAGAAAGATGCCAGAAAGTCAGCCAAAAAAACAAAGACCCCATGAACCAATCCGGGGGCAAAAAGAAGTGGCCCAAAGGCAAAGTTCTGGACAAGCTCAACAACCTGGTTCTGTCTGATAAAGCTACTGACGCCAAACTCTGTAAGGAGGTTCCCAACTACAAACTCTTCACACCTGCTGTGGTCTCTGAGTGACTGAAGATACGCAGGTCACTGCCAGGGCAGCCCTTCTGGAGCGCCTTGGTAAAGGACTTACCAAGCTGGTTTCAAAGCATAGAGCTCAAGTTATTTATACCAGAAACACCAAGGGTGGTGATACCCTTGCTGCTGGTGAAGATGCATGATGAACAGGTTCAACCAGCTGTACATTTGGAAAAAATAAAATTGTATTACTAAAAAAAAAGATAAAATTTTATTATTAAAAAAAGAACCAATAATGTGCCAACCTCAACCCTAGAGAAGAAACTGCTGATTATATTATGTGTCTGACTTATGAATGTTCTGCCAAAACAGAACTTGTTTGAAAGTTGGGGACTTACTGTATTACTTATTTCTTTTTTGTATTTCCATTGCCTTCTTTTGTTTTGTTGAGAGGAGATCCCACTAGGCATTAAGAGTGGCCTTGAGGGGCTGGGGATTTAGCTCAGCGGCATAAGCACCTGCCTTGCATGCAGGCGGTCGTGAGTTTGATCCCTAGTACCAACAAAAAGGAAAAAGACAAAAACAAACAAAGAGTGGCCTTGAACTCATGATGATCCTCCTGCTTCATCCTCTTGAGTGCTTGGATTACAGGCATGCTCCTCTGGCTACATCTGGCTCCTCTTCAGGTTTTCTTTCAATGAATTTATTCACCCAGCCGGGCATGGTGGCTCATGCCTGTAATCCCAGCACTCAGAAGGCTGAGGCAGCAGAATCACTGCGAGTTCAACACCAGCCTGGGCTACAAAGTGAGCTCAAGGCCAGCTTGAATTCCCTAGTGAGACCCTGTCTCAAAAAGACAAAAAAAAATTTATTCACCCATTAATTAAAATGAGACACAGCTAAATTATAAACTGTGTTAACAGGCAGAGAGGATATATCTAAAGGTTTATACTCTTGGAGGGTGTATCAGTTAGCTCCTTGTTGCCTGGACAAATTATATGACACCCACAAGTCAAAGGAGGAAAGGTTTACTTTCGCTCCAGTTCACAGCAGGCTGACTCTGTGAGAGGGCAGCTTAGCAAGGAGAAAGAGCCCATGGTAGGGCATGCAGGAGGCAGGAAGCAGCAGCAGCAGTGAACCTCCCTTTCCCTTTTATTCCATCCAGGCTGCCAGCCTATTGGTTGCTGCCACTTACACCCAGCATGGGGACTCTCATTATCCACAGCTATGCTAAAACAATCAGTGGATTAGTTATCACACACTGTTAATCTGTATTCACACATCCTAGATCCAGCAACCTCTGAAAAACCTCACCTAAGAGCATTATGAGGCTTTGGGGGGACATTTAGACACAGGCCATAACAGAAGGTTTGGGGTTCTTATTCAGTGATAGAGCAAAATGTTTAGCATGTAAAAGACACTGTTCAATCCCCAACTCAAAAACTGAAAATTCAGAACAAAACAATAACAAAAAAGAATTATGTTGTTAGAATTAGCTAGAATTTGAAAATGGAGGTTAGGCTCAGTCCAAAAAGAGCAATATCTGAGTCTCTCTCATTTGTTTGAATTTCCTCCCTGTTCACTAAGCTATATACATCCTCCATATTTTGGCCCATTTAATTTTACCATGCCTGTGGGATACATTATTAGATTGTGCAAAAATATTTATTGTTCCACACACCAAAGCACTGACCCAAGATATAACTGTTCATCCCAAGTCAGGTAAATTCTTAGCAATGAGAACTTGATGGAAGTGTCTTGAATCCAGTTTCCGTATAATTTGGGTTTTAAAAATGGAGCGTGTGTGTTCGTGTGTTAGACTGGTAAACCTGTCGTGTAACAATATTTGTTGTGGGACTTTGCAAAGCATTTTAATCAACATTTCCTTTGTTTTTACTCCAGCTGTACTCTAAAGTACTTTACATGGGCTTGTGTTTGTGAATCAAGGAACAGGTTGTTCAAAATACCATTAACCTTAGGCAATGCAATTAAAGTAATATTGAAGGTGGGCCTAGTGGCCCATGTCTGTAATTCCAGCACTCCAGGAGGCTGAGGCAGGAGGATGGCAACTTTGAGTCCTGCCCAGACTGTCTCTCAAAAATAAAAACAGCTGAAGATTTAGCTCAGTGTGAAGACCCTGGATCTAACCTCCAATCTCTAAGATATATATATATCATTACCCTTTCAGTTTTTTAACTTTTTTTTTTAAATTTTTATTTTTGTACTGGTGGTTAAACTCATGACCTTGTGCTTGCCAGGCAGGCACTGTGCTGCTAAGCTATATCCCCAGCCTAACATGGTGGAAAAGTGTTTCTTTTATCCCACAGCCCGTCCAACATTTGTTATTAGTTGATTTCTTTGATAGTTGCCATTCTTTCTGAAGTGAGATGGAACCTCAGAATTGTTTCAATTTGCATTTCTCAAGTGACCATGATATTGAACATCTGTTGGTATATTAACTGTGTGTTTGAGAAGAGTCTGTTCATTTCAGACGCCCATTTTCAGACTGGGTTTTTTAATTCCAAGGGTCTGATTTTTTAAAGTTTTTTATGTATTCCAGAAGTTAATCCTCTGGCTGAGGAATAAATGGTCAAAACATTTTCCCTCCCAGTATTGTGGCGCATGCCTTAATTTCAGCATTCAGGAAGATCTCCACAAGTTCAAGACCAGCCTGGGCTACATAGTGAGTTCAGGACCTGGCTGAACTACATAGCAAGATCCTGTTTTAAAAAACCAAAAAAGTGTTTATTATTCTGTAGCTTGTCTCTTCACTGTCAGTGGTTTCTTTTGCTGTGAAAAAGCTTTTTATATGATCCCAGTTGCTTATACTTTGTAATATTTCTTGTGCAACAGGAGTTCTGTTCATAAAATCTTTGCCTATTATTTTTCATCAAGAGTGTGCAATGTTCTATCTTTCAGCAGATTAATATTTAACTTTTTTCAATTTTAGAGCTTTGATTCACTTAAATTTTAGTTTAGTGCATGGTGAACGTCCATTTTATTTATTTACTTATTTATTTAGAGACAGGGTCTTGCTGCATAATTCAGGTGGCCTTGAACTCACTGTCTAGTCCAGGCTGGTCTCAAACTTGCAGACATCCTCTTACCTAAGCCTCTTGAGGTTTATGTTCAGTTTTTGGCATGTGGAAAACCAGTATTCCAAGCACCATTTCTCTTTTTTTTTTTGTCTTTTTCCTTTTTATCGGTACCGGGGATTGAACTCACGACTGCCTGCTTGCAAGGCAGGTGCTTATGCCGCTGAGCTAAACCTCCAGCCCTCCAGCACCATTTCTTAAAGAGGTTTTCTTTCTTTATCTGGACTCATGTGGGGAAAAAAAAAAAAAAAAAAGAGGTTTTCTTTCTGTGAAGGTAGTTGTCCCCTTTGTCAAAGTAAAGATTTTTGGTGTTGTTTCTGCATTCTGTTCCACTGATCTTCAATTTTAAAGTCCCCGGTTTAAACAAAAAGTTGGCTATATATGAAGTTTAACATTTAAAGGGATATCAATTTTAATGCTTTTTGTGAGAACAGATTCTTGTTTCAGATTTATGTCTAGCGTATACCTTATAACCACAAAATTGTCCAGGATCAATGGTAAGGAGTCTCCTTTAGGACGAGACTTCCAAAGTATGATGTGTACCTATGAACCATCACAGACAACTGCATTCAGCCTAGGTCTTGTGATGACCTTTTTAGTTTTGAATATAAAGTACCTGTCCCTTTGACACTGATTAATGAAAGTGTATGTGTCAGATTTATCTGTTGAGGAACAGCACAAAAATCTGGTTGCCATGGCTCGTGTCTAGATGTTCCCCCAAAGTCTCATGTGTTCAACGGGCTTTTCCAGAGGTGGTGGAATCTAGAGATAAAGGCACAAAGTTTATGTGATTAGTAAATCAGCCCAATGGTCAGTTGGGCATAATTCTGGCTAGGATGAGGTGTGAATGCTACACCTGCTCTGAGGGGATAGTCTGCATACAAGGCAAGACAGGGTCTTTTTTCTCTGTCATTGCTTTTGCTGTCCTGTGCCACCATGAATGGTTGCCCCTTTCCCTTGTGCCACCCTGCCTTGCAGCCCACTGATTATGGACTGAAACTTCTACAAACGGTGAGCTAAAGAAACCTTTCCCCCTTTAACTTCTGGGGTCAGGTATTTTGGCTTAGCAATGCGAGAAAAGTAACTAAGACACTGGATGCAATTCGAAGCGAGTCATGGTGGCACATGCCTGTAATCTCAGCTGCTCAGGAGGCCAAGGCAGGACTGCAAATTCAAGGTTAGCCTGGGCTCACCTTGCTCTCAAAATTATAAAAAGGGCTTAGGATATAGCTCAGTGGCAGAATGCTTGTCTGGCATGCATAAGGCTCTTTAAAAAAAAAAAAAAGATGTTTTTAATAATGCTAAAACAGGGACTGGGGAATTAGCTCAGCGGCATAAGCGCCTGCATTGCAAGCACGCGGTCATGACTTTGATCCCCGGGACCGATAAAAATAAATAAAGAAAGAAAGAATGCTAAAACCTGTTCTATGGTATTTGAGTGATTTTATTCTGCTTGCGTTTTCAGAACTAATAGAAATAGTGCAATTCAACAACCATTAACTATCATGGCAGACTCTGAGCGTCTGTGGTTTTGTACAGTTAGTGTGTTGCTGTGAAAGTTGTCTCTTTTTGTTTGACATAGGGTCTCATTATGTAACTCAGGATGGCTTCGAATTCTCAATGATCATCCCGCCTCAGCCTCCTGAGTGCTAGAATTAGGAGCCTGAGCTACTATGCCCAGGACCATCTTTCCATAGCTCTTGCCTCCTGGCCATTTGCTCAACCCTGAGGTAGACATTTTAATTTGGCTTGTCATATTTTAAAATGGCTCTCTGTAATTTAATCCTTTAAGTCACCATTACGTTCCTGTCAGGAAACTCATGCATATATGGCATTTTAATGTGGCTTACTAGCAATGTCCTCAGAAAGAACTGTCATGCACATTAACTCACTGGCTAAGGCCTGATGGCAAATAGATGATTATCCCTTAAAATGCCCCCTACTGACCTTGTGGCCAGCTCAGTTCCTCAAATAACGCTATGATGCTTGTGCAACGCTGTAATCTTCTAGCACATTTCTAAAAACTGAGAGGCCTGGAGGACGTACGGTTAGTTAGAAACAATTACTTTTAATTCCGAGTTTGTCATCTGATGCAATTCATTTAATAAGTGAAATAAAAAGGTCATGACTGTGTCAAGCTTTACTTTTCTTAGATTTGGGGCTTAAAATGACCTCGAAGTAGAGAAAAAAACAGAACTGCCCTTCCATTACAGTAGGCAGGGTCCAGCCAGCAAGACAAGCCCTTAATACCCGGAGAACCGCCGCTTCAAGGCCCCGCCCGCAGAGCTGGACCATGTTTGTCTGCAAGACAGGCAGGCGGTACTCTTGAATTTCCCTCTTCATCGGACACGCATGTTACATACTCCCTAGTGAGTATCACACGCACATCCCAGGTCCCGTATCCCGGAGACTCCCTGGAAAATACGCCCGAAGGGCGTGGTGTCCCACTCGTCCCACCAGGGACCGGGTGGGGACGTCCACAGGCCCTGTCTGATGAACTCAGCAGCCTACTAGACGCGCCCGCCCGGCAGGAGGTGACTAAACCCTGGGCCGCGGGCCCGGGAGGTGCGACCCACACAGGGGACTGACCGCCGGCCCGCGCGGGGCTGCAGGCCGGAAACGGCGCGGCTCCTTCCGGTCGCCTGGGCCAGTTCCCGGAGTCCAGAGGACCTCACGCGCTCGCGAAGCGCCTCAGCGCCCACAGACCCCAGGAAGGGGCAGCAGCTAAGCGGCTGTCAGGACCCTGAGTCTCGACCCGCAACTCCAGGACATCCTGGAAAGCGGCCTAGTGTTCCCCGCGTGCCCAGCTCCCGCATAGCGGATCTGCGGCGCGACCCTGACGGCGGGGGCGGGGCCGCTGAGCTGGCGCGAGCTGATTCGCTCTCCAGATCCGGGGCGGGGCTACCGGGACAGCCCCGCCTCTCCAGCCCGGCCCCGCCCCGCCCCCGAGCCCGGGAGGAAACCCGCGCCTGGGCAGCGGGAGGTGGAGCCGGGCAGCGGCGGGGGCAGAGTCCGGGAGGGCCTGGCTGAGGAATGAAGCCTCCGCCTTCGCGGGAGACCCCTTTAAATTCGGGCGCGGGCCCGGGACTCGGCGCGTGGCGTTCGGCGGCCTGAAGGGGGATCCAGCGGAGCTGCGCGCTGTGGAGGAAGGAGCAGGCCGGGAGCGTGCGGGAGTGGAGCGGCTGCAGCGCGGGGCGTGGACGCGGACGCGGGTGAGCGCGCCCGGCGGCTGCGCTGCAGGGCCCCGCGGGGGCGGCGCCCTCCGGCGCGGGCTGCGCTTAGCGGGCGCCGGGCACTCGGATCGGGCGGCCTGAGCTCTGCGCGGGGCGCGCTCCGGACCGCAGCCGGCGAGGCTTCCCCGCCGCCCGAGACGCCCTCTCCACCGGGGCCCCAGCTTGGTCTCGGAGCCCTGGTCTTTGTTCGGGCTTGGAGTCTCCTTTGCTGCTTTTCTCTGGACCCCTCTTTGGGAAACCACAGAGCAGAGGAATCGGGAAAGCCCTTGGCAGGGCGGCATCTTGGCTGTGTCGTGATTTCTGTCGGGCGGCCTTGCTGTCTGTATGTCAGGGGAGGCCGATTTGGGTGTGTGTGTGAGATCTTGACACGCTTCTTGTCTGCCTAGGAACTAGTTAAGTAGGTTTGGGAATTCTGGTATAGAGCAGACAGGGCTCCATTGGGAGGGTGCTCTTCACGGATACAGAGAAGTAGCTGACCATCGACTAACCTCAAGACACAGTGAGTCCTTTCAGTTTCTCTGACTGGCCTAAGAAATGCAGGACAGTAGTGTGGTTTGTTTTTTTCAGAAGGGTTCTGGAAATGAAAGAGCTGTCTGTCTACGCGGGATGTGCGTTTTAGTACCCAGCATCTAAAGTGCTAGACAACTCCCGAAAGGATCCCATCTTTCCTTTCATTGCTGTTCTCCTTTCTCCAACACAAGATCTGTTACTGATAAGTGTGCTCTATCTTCCCTCTTGTGCTTTCCAAAGCTTTATAGAATGCCCTCTAGGTAGAAAACGAACGCCATCATTCTTACTGAAATATTTTTTCTTGGCCAAGTGTGATGGTACATGTTTGAATCCTGGCTGTTTGCACCAGGAGGATCATACATTTGAGGCCAGCCTGGGCAACTGAGCAACTTAGGGTAAGACAAAAAAAGGCTGGGAGCCAGGCATGGTGGCACACACCTGTAATCCCAGTATTGTGGAAAGCTGAGTCGGGAGGATTGCAAGATTGAGGCCAACGTGTACAGTTTAGCAAGGTCCTGTCTCAAAAAGGGGGTGGCGATGCTGGGATGTATTCAGTAGTAGAGCACTTGCTTAACAAGTGTGAAGCCTTGGGTTTGATTCTGTGTGTCTGTCTTTCTATCTGTCTATGTTTAACTGGATCAGGCATCTTTTAATATTTAGCTTCTAGAAACGGCTTAGATGATGTGTGGAATTGCTGGACACCCCCTAATGCCCATTGCTTAGTTCCTGGGTACCTGTGAAGAGTATACTGAAGAGACTTGTTTGGATTTGTATTATAGGGTATCATTCGTTAATGGCATCTTCAGGGCCAAAATGTTAATGAGCACTTAGGGAATTTTGCCATGAAGAATAGTTTTGGAATGTCTTGGTTTATTGTGATTCCCAAAATACAGAATTGAAAACTCATTTCAAAATGACTTATTCAGTAAGCAAATATTTCTATTTGTGACGGCAAAATAGAGGTCAGAGCGTATGATAAAGTAGATACAGGAAATGAAATCAGAAGACACACCGTAAAAAGTATCAAGACTAAGACTATATCAAGCTTCATGTTCAAGTTTACTGAGAATTTTATTGAAACTTCCCAATGACCATTTATTTTGGTTTGTACAGGTTGTGTGTTTAGTTTGCCATTAGTTTTCTCATTGTCATCTACAAATCATACTTCACCTGAAATGGCAAAACAAGATTACTCTAAATGATGTTCTAAAGCATACCCAGTTCTGTCTCACAAGTTCACCATCGGAAGTTACTCCAGCTGTTTTATGGAAGGGTCGCTGGGACACAGTTGTGTCAAAATCAAGGGAGATGTATAACTGTGGGAAACATACACATGCTAGATGGCTAGAACAAAGAAAGTATGGTAGCATTCTCGTTGCTCACTGTAAAATCCTGTCATCAGCCCTCTGAACTAAAGCTGTGGAATCAGATGCCTCAACTCAAACTGCCGTGTGTAGTTATTGTTCAATTATTCAGTGACGATTTATCAAGGGGCTACCATTCTGGTGCTGATTATGTAGCCGTAACAGCAGCAGATAAAAATTGCTGGCCTTTGTGTGCCGTGTTAAACTATGAACTCCTTAGCCCAGGAGTTGTACCAGGTACGCATTCAGTCAGGTTTATTATGCAATCATTACCAGAACCTGATCTGGCTGTCTTACCCCCTGCTGATCTCTTGGCTGTGGGATTAGGTGGTAACACTGAAAAAGGCTCTGGTCTAGAATTACTTTTTCTTAAACCATATTAGGGATTAAACCCAAGACCTGCAAACTGAGCTATATCCCTGGCCCTTTTTAAATGTTTTATTTTCAAACAGGGTCTTGCTAAAATCACTAAATTACCCAGGCTGGCCTTAAACTCACAATCCTCCTACCTTAGCCTTCTAGAGTGCTGAGATTACAGGTGTGTGCAGTTTAAAATAGACATTGCAGCAAATACTGTGTTGTTTTTGTTCTTAACCCTCCTTTCCAGTCTCTGGGTTTATAACTCTGTTTTGACCCCCCCACCCCATTTCAGCTAGAGTAGCTGTTAGCTACATTGCTGTCATTGATTATTATGGTTATATTCAGCTGTGTTACACTGTTACAATTTACAGTTTTACAAATTGTTACAGTTACACTTCCTGAGAAAGATGTTGACTTTTTTTTCGATGGGTTCCATACTAGGAGACAATTACTCTGGTGGCTTTTTTTGGACTCTAGTGCTGGGGATTCAATCTACAGCCTGTGTACTGAGCGAAACATCCAGTATTTTTTTTTTTTTTAGAAAACACTTTGAAGGTTGGCATTATGGTGCATAACTGTAATCCTGGCACTCAGGAGGCTGAGGCAGTACAGTGGTAAACATAAGGCCAATCTGGGGTACCTAGTGAGTTCACACCAATCTATTACTTTTTTTTTTTATATACCGGGGATCAAACTCATGACCCAGCACTTGGCAAGCAGGTGCTTATGCCACTGAGGTAAACCTCCAGCTTGAACCCAATCTGTTTCTAAAAAAATAAAATAAACTTTTTTTTTTTTTGAGACAGAGTCTTACTATGCAGTCCAGGCTGGCTATGAACTCACTGTGCAGCTCAGGCTAGCCTTAAACACTCAGCAGTCCTCTTGCCTCAGCCTCCCAAGTTCTGAGATTGCAGACATGCATAACCATGCCTAACAAACAGTTTAAAATATTTAAAATTTTGAGAAAGGATCTCACTAAACTGTTAAGTCTCTCAGCTGGGCTCAGATGTCCTCCTGCTTCAGCCTTCCAGAGTTCCGCCTCGCTGCTTAATACCCACATAACATACTTGTTCAACTGAGCAGATCTCTTCACTTCTCTAGACTCATTCCTGTATGTCTGTCTTCCTTTTCTCTCCTCGGAAATGCTCTTCCCTGCTTCCTTCTAAATGCTTACTATCCTTTAAGCCAAGCTGAGGTTCTAAATCTGCCTTGAAACCATCTCTGCTTGTTTGTTTCCTTCCTTCCTCCCTCCTTCCCTGTCTTTCTGTCCTTTCTTTTCCCTTCCCATCCCTATTTATTTCTTTTTTGGAGACAGGGTCTCACTATGCATTCCTTAAACTCTGTAACTCAGGCTGGCCTTGATCTTGCAGCGATCTTCCTGCCTCAGCCTCAGGCATGTGCTACCATGCCTGGCTTAGGCCGTTTGTCTACATGGCCAAATTTTGTGCATGCTCTTAAACTGGAATAACTTTTTTTTTCACAAAGGAGAAGGTATGGGGCTGGATAAGGTAATGGGACTGTTCTGAGCGCAGAAGCCACGCTGTCCCTATGGCAGAGGCAGGGATAGCTTTAGCAGGCTTGCCAAGGACCCAGCTGTCCCAGGCACTGTGGAAGTATAGGCTTTACGCTATCTGTGTTTCTCCTGTCATCTTTCCCAGCTACATAAGTAGGTTATTTTTCCAAGTATGTAGCACATGAGGCCTGGAAAGTGGGAAAGATCAACTGGAAAGTAAAAGGTGGGTGAGGCAAAGAGAATGAGGTCACCGGCAGTAGATGTGGCAGGCTGGAGCTGGGCATGGTGGTGCATTGGCTTGGTATTGTCACTGAGGTGAATCATGGAATATTAGTAGGAATATTATATTTTTATGGCTTTATAAGTAATGATGGAGAACTACTAACTCACTTATGTAGGCAAAAATTTACTAGCTCTGGTGTGGTTTAATATTTCCTGGTAACTATCTCTGTGCAGTGGATAGTGTGCAACTATTGAAAAGGAGGGGTGGGAGCCGGGTGAAATGGTCCTTACCTGTAACCCCAGCTGTTTGTGAGGCTGAGGCAGGAGGACTGCAAAATCGAGGCCAGTCTAGACAACTTAGGAAGACCATGGCAAGTGGACCTGGAGAGTGTGTTGGAGGTTCTAGCGGGGGAGTGCAGCCGTCCTGTACCCTTGATGGAGAAAACGCTCTTTTGTGGGAGTGGTTGTCCTTTTCCACTCAATGCCAGCTCCAGCGTAGTGTTGGAGCCTGCCTGGCGTGACCGAGGCCCAGGGTTCAGTCTGTCTTAGCTCATGGTTCTGGGTGGGGGCGATTACCGTGCAAGGTCTGGCATCTGGCACGGGTTTTTCTGCTGTGTCATTCCCTGGAGGAAGGGCAAGGAGAGTGGGAGCTTGGTTATAATAGGTGCTAATCCACAGGTGAGGGCGTGGCTTCCTGAGGTGAACCCGTCTCCCTGGCCCCATTGCCCACTGACCACTGCCCACTGCCCAGCTCAGGGTGTTGGCAAATTCAGCACCCAGCACAAGCTTTGCTTGGTACGGGATCGGAACCACGGCAGGGATTGGGATCTCAGGTCTGGACTATGGGAGCAGTTTAATATTAGTCATGTTAGTCCAAACCTGCCATAAAACTTACCTTTGTACGTCAGCGATGACTTGCACAAATTGCAGTTGAACAAAAATTGCACTGCTGTGTAAATTTCCCCTGCAACTTTCCATTAGCAAAGTTGGCCCTCCGTGTGTGTGTGTGTGTGTGTGTGTGTGTGTGTGCACACGCACGCGCATGGGAGGACACGGGTAGAACCCACAGGCTTTCTGCTGAGCTACACTTCAACCCTTTTGAAATTACTTCTTTTTTAGGGGAAGGGGCTACCGGGGATCAAACTCAACCTTGCACTTGCCAGGCAGGCGCTTCTGCCACTGGGCCAAATCCCTGGCCCATTATGTTTCTTTTGAGAAGGGGTCTTGCTAGGTTGCTCAGGCTGGTCTTGAATATACAGTCCTGCCTCAGCATCCCACAACGCTGGGCTGCCTGCAGCCCGCTTGTCTTTGTTTACTGGGGCTTAGGTAAGACTTTCTTTGCTTCTTGACTTCCTGAAGCCTGCATCGCTGTGAATTGTGAGCTCTTCTCTGGTAATCTCGTTACTCTTAGTTCTGTGTATCTGCTGTGTGCTGTGCAGCTGAGAGCAGGCCGGCTAACCCAGCAGAATCCTATGTTAGTGCTTGTCAGCGTTCTTTCCTAATTCATAGGGCTGACTCCAGGAAAGCTTTCCACCTTCCTTTCACTTCGGCAGTTTTTATGAAGTGGGATGAACTGCTGTGTGATTTCCTGAAATGTTTTGTTCCGGGACTAGCGTATTTTTTCTGTTTCCTTTCCAGTGCAACCATGTTTGAAATTAAGAAGATCTGTTGCATCGGTGCAGGCTATGTCGGGGGGCCCACCTGCAGTGTCATTGCTCAGATGTGCCCTGAGATCAAGGTGACGGTTGTGGATGTCAATGAGTTAAGAATCAATGCGTGGAACTCTCCTACCCTTCCTATTTATGAGGTAAACATTAAACAGCACTTTCTTCTTGAGCTTTGCTTTTCTTTTTGTCAGTTTGTTTCTTTTTTTCTTCTTAAGAAATTCTCAGAGGCCTATTAGGGATACTTTATTTATTTTTTGTATTGGGAATCGAACTCAGGACCTTGTGCTTGCCAGGTAAGTGCTTTACTGCTAAGCTATATCCCTGCTGGGACATCTTTTTGTTGTTGTTGTTGGTCCATTTTGGATATGCATATTCATCATAGGGAATTTGTACCGTAGGTGATGTATCTTGCTGCTGCTTTTTCTCTGTTCCCCTTCCCTCCCTTCAACAACCCCTTTGTCCCTGTCGTGTTTTTTGTTGTTGCTGGGTTTTTTTTTTTTTTTTTTTTTTTTGAGTCAGGTTTACCTTGTACTCACCGTGTTACCAAGGCTGGGCTCAAACTCAGCGGTCTTCCTGACTCAGCCTCCTGAGTACTGGGGATACAGGAGTGCACCACCACATCCAACTTTCCTCTCCTTTGTAATAAGAGCTTTATGTTTTTTTCATTCTATTTTTTTCTTGTCCCTTTTTTACCTTCCTCCTTTCCCCCTCTCATTTGAATATTTTCTTACCATTTCTCATTATTTATTATATATATTATACATTTTGGTCCTTATTTGCACTTTTGATTTCTCACACCAGAGAAACCATGTGATATTTATATGTGTGCCGAATTTATTTCACTCGAAAGTATAGTCTTGGTGTATCCATTTAACTAGAAAGTTCTCAAGCTTATCCTTAATTATAGCAGAGTAATACTCCATCATATATATATATATATATATATATATATATATATATATATATAAACCTTCTTTGTCCCTTCACTGATTGATGGGCATCAAGATTTAGCTATTAGAAACTGCTGCTATAAACGTGTGTATATGTATCACTATGGTTTGATGCTTTTAATTCTTTTGCGAAGAAGGGGCATGGCTGGGTCAAATGTTTCGGTTTTTTGACTGATTTCCACGGTGGTTGCACCATCTACACCCCCACCAACAGTGAGGAAGGGTTCTCTTTTCCCTGCAGCCCCATCAGCATTTGTTGTCAGTTGGTTTCTTGATGCAGCCATTCTTCCTGGAGTGAGATCGAGTCTCACCATAGTTTTAATGTGCATCTCTCAAATGACCAGTGATGTTGAACATTTGTCCATATGTTTACTTGCTGTTTCTACTTCTTCATTTGAAACTTCTCTGTTCATTTCAGTTATCCATTTTTTAGTTAGGTTTTAAATTTGGGGAGTTCTGATTTTTTTAAGATCTTTACATATTATAGATAGTAATCCTTTGTCTGAGGTACAGCTGGCAAATATTTTTTCCCACTTTGTGGTTTGTCTCTTCACTCTGTTGGTGGTTTCTCTTGCTGTGCAAAAGGTTTTTAACAAGATGAGATCCCAGTTGTTGATTCCTTGTGATAGTTCCTGTGCAATAAAGTCTTTGCCTACATCAATGTCTTTAAGAGTTCTACTCAGTAGATACTCCATTGTATCTCCCAGCAGATTTTAATATTCAGATTTTTGATCCATTTCAATTTTAGTTTAGTGCATGGTCAAAGATATGGGTCTAGTTTTAATCTTTGGCATGTGGACAAACATTAGCACTGTTCATTCATTTATTTATTTTGTCTTTTTGAGACAGAGTCTTAGTATGAAGTTCAGGTTGGCCTTGAACTTGTTTTGTAGCACCAGCGGGCCTCAAACTCACAGTGATCCTCTTGCTTCAGCCTCCTGAGTGCTGGGATTATAGTCATGTGCCATCTACCACTGTTTATTAAAGATACTATCTTTCAATGAAGGTTATTGGCTTCTTTATCAAAGATACAGTGACTGCCCCTCGCATTTAGAGCTGTTTCAGCATCTTCTAATCTGTTCTATTGATCCTCTTAGGTCTGTGTTTTGCCAGTACCATGCTGACTTTTTAAAATTACCATACTGATTTTATTACAGTAGTTTTGTAGTATAATTTCAAGTCAGGGATTGTGATGCCTCTGTATTGCGTTTGTTGTCTTCTGGTTCTAGATGAATTTTAGGATTATTTCTCTAACTCTGTGAGATATGCTATTGTAATTTTGATTGGAATTACATTAAATCTATATAAAATTTTGGAAATATGACCATTCTCACTATATTGGTTCTTTCTACCCAAGAACAAGGGATACCTTTCCTTTTTCTGATCTCCTCTTCAGTCTCTTTTTTCAACATCCTATAATTTTTTTCCTGTAACTTTCAATGTAAAGTTCATTTTACTTCCTTTCTTAGACTGATTCTCAGATATTTCCTTTTTTTTTGGATGCTATTGTGAAAGGAATAGTTTTCCTAATTTCTCTCTCAGGGAGATTACTGTTTGTGTACAGGAATGCTATTGATTTTTTGAATATTGACTTTGTGTGACAAAATTTGTTTTTGAATCTAGAAGTCTTTTGTTGCAGTTTTGAGGTCTTCTATTTAGTGTATCATGTCATGCACAAATTATGATAATTTAACTTCTTTGTCTATTTTTATTCCTTTATATTTCTTTCTCTTGTCTAATTGTCTGTTTGAAGTTTCTAGAACTGTATTGAATAAGAGTGCTAACAATGGACATCCTTGTCTTGTTCCTGATTTTATTATTTTTATTTTTCTGTATGCATGCATGCATGTATGTGAGTATTGGTTTTTTTGAGACAGGGTCTCGCTGTTCAGTTCAGGTTGGCCTTGAGCTCGCTTTGTAAACAAGGCTGGTTTTGAACTCGAAACAATTGTCTTTCCTCTGCCTCTTGAGTGTTGGGATTACAGGTGTGCTCTACCACACTCGGCTGAGAATTTTTATATCTTCTTAATTCAGCTTTGGTAATTCATATGTATCTAGGAACCTGTCCATTTTTTCTGTTGTTGGTCTTCTGGATGTCTGCAGGATCATTCTTTTTACTCCTAATTGCATGGATTTGAGCTTTTCCTTTCCTTTTTTTGATAAGATTGGCTAAGAGTTTGTCAGTTTTATTTACCTTTCAAAGAACTAATTCTTTGATTCATTGATTCCTTGTACTGTTTCTTAGTTTCCATTGCATTAATTTCTGGTCTAAACTTTTTGTTTGTTTTTTGGATTTTTTTTTTTTTTTGGTACTAGGGATCAAACTTAGGAGCTTACATTTGCTCTGCTCTAATCTTTATAATTTCCTCCCTTATATGAGCTGCGGGCTTGACTTGTTCTGTTTTTTCTAGAAGCTTGAGGTACAACATTAGATTATTTGAGCTTGCTCTGTTTTTCTTTTTTTTTTTTTTTTTTTTTTGGTCTTTTTCGTTTTTATCGGTACCAGGGATCGAACTCACGACTGCCTGCTTGCAAGGCAGGTGCTTATGCTGCTGAGCTAAAAATCCCCAGCCCGCTTGCTCTGTTTTGATACAAGGATTCACTGCTATAAATTTCCTTATAGGACTTTCCTTGTGTCCCCTAAGTTCCTGTATGCTCTACTGGCATTTTCATTTAACTCTAGAAACTCTAATTTCTTCCTTTATTTCATGTGTGACCCATTGGTTGTTCAGGAGGGTGTTATTTAATTTTCCATGTGTTTATGACGTTCTTGTGGTTTCTTTTGCCATTGATGTCCAGTTTTACTGCACTATGGCCTGAAAATATGCATAGAGGGTAATTTCAGTTCCTTTGCATTTACTTAACCATGTTCTGTGAGCCACTATGTGGTGTATTTTGGGGAAAGTCCCACGTGCAGCTGAGAAGAGTGTGTGTTCTGATGTGGAGTGGAGCACTCTGTGGACTTTCACTAGGTCCATTTGTTCACAGGTTTGGTTCAGTTTGATATTTCTTTGTTGATTTTTTTGCCTAGTTCATCTATCTCTTTGTTATAGTAGGGTACTGAGGTTCCCTGTTACACTGTATTAGTGTTTATTTGATTTTTCATGTCCATTAATATTTGTTTTGTATAGTTGGGTGCATTAGTATTTGTTGCATGTATATTCATGATTGTTCTCTTCATTTTGGATTATTCCCTTTTCAAGGATATAGTGACCATCTGAGTCTCTCTTGGTTTGCAAAGTCCACTTTGTTTGCAAATGGAATAGCTACCCCTGCTTTTTTCCAGATTCTTGTGGCATGGAGTATAGTTTTTTATCCTTTGACTTTCAGTCGGGGGTGGAGGGAGAGAGAGGGAGAGAAAGGCAGACGAATGTTGTTGAGAACTATTTTTTGGCATATGATTTTTTAATTTATTATTTATTATTTGTTTATTTATTTATTTATTTTTGAGACAGAGTCTTACTATGTAGCCCAGGCTAGCCTTGAATTCATAATCGTCCTGCCTCAGCCTCCCAAGTGCTGAGATTACAGATGTGTGCCACTACCCCCAGCCTTCAACCAGGGTTTCTTAGAGAAACACCATATATGTATGTATAGCTGAAATATTGACATTCACAGCCAGTCTGTGGGCTGAATTGAGAGTATAACTGTATTCATAATGACAGTGCAAAATCTGTGTACTCCAAGTCAGAGGGCCTTGAGTATCTTGAAAAGTGAGTCAATAAGAGTTAATAGTTAACTTTTAGGAAGCAATCAGGTACACAGTAAACAGTGACAAAATATTTTAGAGTTATTGTTGGTTGTGCAAGTCCAAGTTTGCTTTATTTCATGATGACATAATATGCACTTGTGGCATTTTGTGTAGGATCCTTGTCTTTTCTATAAAGGGTTTATTTAAGAGCAAATTAGACCTTTAAGTTACAACATAACCTTTCTTTTTTAACAAATAATATACTATTATCATATCCTGAGTACAGCTCTGTCTTGGTTACTTTTCTCTCCTTCCTGAGACAAAATATTTGACACCCAAAATGAAGGAAGGAAAGGTTTATTTTTTATTTTTAGGAAACGTTCATTTAGCTTATAATTTATGGAGGTTTCAATCTGTACTCTGCTGGCTGCAAGGCAGGGTGCTGTGGCTGAGGGGGCAACGTTCACACCAGCCTCAAACAACCAAAATGAAAAGGGCAAAAGGGAAAAGCATGCTCCTTTCCTCCCTTATATTGTATGCCGGCTCCCTGCCCCTGGGCAGGTGTGGCACTCACACTGCCAATCCCAGTGCTAGACAGTGAACCAATCACAAACACTGGATTCAGCTGCCTCCATGACTGCATGAAGCTTTGCGGGAACATGTAAATACCAACCGTAACAAGCTCCTTTTCTTTTTTCTTCCTAGCCAGGACTAAAAGAAGTAGTAGAATCCTGTCGAGGGAAAAATCTATTTTTTTCTACCAATATTGACGATGCTATCAAAGAAGCTGATCTGGTATTTATTTCCGTAAGTAGTTTCCTTTGCTACATGAATTGTAGTGTATTCTTATCTCTCTGAAAGCTTTCATTGTACTTTAACTTGCTATTAAACCACACCACGGCTTACTACAGAGATGTCTGATTTAATTTTGCCTCTCACTTGCCCAGAAGCCATCTGGTTGGGTTATAATTTCAAGTCATTTAACAAGTGAACTCCGAGCAAGTTGTAATCTGGGCTCTAGAGCCAGGAAAGAGTGGTAGCACATGAGCATGTGTCATGATAGTATCTACAGTGAAACTTTTTCCAAGTTTCTGTTCACAAACTGAATTGGATGAGAAATGAATCACATACCATGGTGATGGTTGACCTTGTGGAGAAATTTGATTCAGTTCTTGAAGTATGTTTTAAAAGTCATAGCCTTTTTTTCCCTTCTTTTTCTCCTTGAAATAAAATGGATTTGGAAAACAAAATAAAATCAAGTAAAAGTCATACCCTTGTAAGCTGCATATTCCTGTAATTCTAGCCCTCGGGAGGCTAAGGCGCGAGGATCCTTGCAAGTTGGTGGCCAGCCAGAATTATAGCAAGACTATGTCTCAAAAAAATTTCTTTTTGTTTGTTTCTTGAGACAGAGTTTCACTCTATAGTTCAGGCTGGCTTTGAACTTGCTTTGTAGCTCAGGCTGGCCTCAAACTCGTAAGGGTCCTCCTACTTTCCCCTCCTGAGAGTATGGCTGGGACTACAGGCTGTGTCACCATGCCCAGCTCCCAGTGGCCTGTGTGCCGCTACTCTAGTTGCCGTCCTCAGCTCCTCTGTGTGATGGGTGCTTGTCACGGTTGGCAGCTGAGCCGTAGTGTTTCTTAAACGCAGACCTCGTGATCTTGGAGAACAAGGAGGACGATGTGAGATTGGACAGAGGCGCTGGGTGAACCGAAGAAACACCGGGGCCCAGGGAGACATGAGCGGTTGAGTTGGTTTTGGAGATTGTTGAGGACCGTAGAGCAGGGAATAGAAGGGTCCTTGCAGCCCTCAGACTGGGCAGGCTGCGAGGTGTGCGGACTCGAGGGGAGTTGCGATAGGAAGCTGGCTGCCTCCTGGCCTCCATCACTGGAGAACCTGACGTAGGTCTGCGGATTTCCTGCCATCCTTTATCTACACAGAATAGAAAGTGTTTTACAGTAACTAGATTCTTTGAGAAAAATCAAGAAGCTACATTAGTCCAGCTAATGGGTGACCAGAGCCTGCACTGGGACTAGGGGTATTTTCTGTGAAAGGACGTTTAAAAATAATCTGTTCATGGTGACAGCCTCTTTTCTCAGGATTGTCTGACATAAGTAGGTGATTTCATGCTTGCCTCACCACCCGAGGTCTTTCAAAGCTATTATTTTGTGCTTGTTCGGTGAATTTATTACTGTGTAACTCGCAGTCTACAGGTTAGTTGCCTTGAGTCTCTAGGTCATATTGTTTTGTTTTCTTTTTGAAAGAAGACATGGCAAATATTAAACTTTTGCAACAATAAAAAACACATTAAGCAACTTTTTCTACCTGCTTTTCAGGGCTCAGTTTTTAAGCTTTTATCTATTTTGGAGGATGGTGTGTGTTTTTTGTTATTTGATGGGGGACTCCAGCTCAGGACCTTGAGCTTGCCACTGAGCTGTGTCATCAGCCCCTAGCTATGATTTATTCTGTTTGATTCCTTTCTTTAGTCTCTGAATAGGCCATAAACTTACAAACAGAAGGTAATGCTGCTTACTACTTGTTAAAAACTTACTTCTGTTTTCATTAAGTTTTAGACTTTTCAGAGTACACATTTTTATCAGCACTTTGGCACCTGTGTCTTAGTTTTTTTTTAATACTGGGAATCGAACTCACAACCTTATGCTTGTCAGGCAGGTGCTGTGCCCTGAGCTATGTCCCCAGCCCTGTTGTGTTAGTTTTTAAAGGGTATGTTATCCTCATTTTCTAATGAGGTATAGAGGCAGAAGCAGCCACACTTCCTCAGGGTGATGTTTAGACTCTGGACTATAATTTGTTTTTATTTCCATTTTAAAGTCTTTGTGTACATAGTATTCTGTATCCTGGGGCTCCCAGGGATTTTCCGACTTTATTTATTTATTTTTTCAAATCCATTTTATCCAAACATAAATTTTTCTGACTTTAATGAAGTAAGAAAGTACCTATGAACATTTTTTAGATGTTGATAGGAAATTGTAGAGGCAGGGAATAAGGAGAGCATTTAAGCCAGGTATGGTAGTCTAATCTCAGCACTTGGGAGGCTGAGGCAGAATGATCACCATGGGTTTGAGGCCAGCCTAAACTGCATAGAGACCTTGTCTCAAAAAGTGGGGTGGGGAGAGTATAACATTTATTTTTAAAGAATATAATGTATTACATACAACAAATAAAGAGACAAAAGAAAACTTTCATTTCAGACTATAAACTCCTGTAAGGAGCTCTCATTCATTTCAGTCTCCAGGGCTCAGCTTGGAACCTGTCTGCCTTGATGCCTGGCGTCAGTAGCTTAGTGAAAAACCTTACTGAACCTTGCCTTGATGGGTGAGGGTGTGTGTTCTGGTGGTTCCCTTTGTAGAATGTGTCTTCAGTGGAAGTGAGAGCGGCGAGATGCTGGGCTTGTGGGCTCCCACTTGACCAGTGAGCCTGAGTGTGGGGCGGTGGCAGCCGAGCTACCTCTCACGCCTCGCCACTCTTCCTGCAGGTGAACACGCCGACCAAAACCTATGGCATGGGCAAAGGCCGGGCGGCCGACCTCAAGTACATTGAAGCCTGTGCCAGACGCATCGTGCTAAACTCCAACGGGTACAAAATCGTGACCGAGAAAAGCACGGTTCCGGTTCGGGCAGCAGAAAGCATCCGTCGCATATTCGATGCGAACACAAAACCCAACCTGAATCTGCAGGTATAAGAATAGGAGGCGGTGGGACCGGCTGGCCTCATGTGCCGTTGACGTCTTCAAGTTGCCCTTTGTTAATTCAGCTTGCGCTTGCCTTGCATTGGGGTGCCAGGTGCTGTCCAACCCCGAGTTCTTGGCTGAGGGGACGGCCATCACGGACCTGAAGAACCCGGACCGAGTGCTGATCGGAGGGGACGAGACGCCAGAGGGCCAGAAGGCGGTGCGGGCCCTGTGCGCTGTGTACGAGCACTGGGTTCCCAAAGAAAAGATCCTCACCACCAACACCTGGTCTTCAGAGCTGTCCAAACTGGTGCGTCCGGAGTTTTAGCCCTCCCTGCGTTGCGTGTGGTGTTGGAGACAGGCTGTCCCTGTGTCGGCCAGGCTGGCCTTCAACTCCAGCGCGCGAGTGACTGTCTTGTCTCGGCCTCCCGGTAGGAGGTGTGGTGTGGACAGGCGTCACTGTGCCCTGTGTGCTCTCCACTAAACTTAAAGCCGAGTGTTTCTCGTAAGTCCTATAAGCACACCATATACATGGTTTTGGTTGTGTTTTGTGGCACTGGGGATTGAACCTCGGATCCTTGCTCTCATATCTCAGTCTTTTTTATTTTTTATTTTGAGACACAGTCTCTCATTAAATTGCCCAGATTAGACTTGAAATTGTCATTCTGTGTTTTGGTATTTTGAGACGGGCTCGCTGTGTAGTCCAGGCTGGCCTTGACCTCACCCTGTAGCCCTGGTTGGCCTAGAACTCGCAGTAATCCTCTTGCCTTGGCTTCCCGGGCACTAGAATGACAAGTGTGCACCCCATGCCTGTCATCATAATTTTGTCTTTTATTACCCTTTCTCTGCCTTTAACCTCCTCTTAGCTGTCTTCCTAATTTAAAGTAAACTCCCTTACCTGACCTTCCACTATCTCATCAGCATTTTTATTTTATCAGTAATTTGCATCAACTCCAGTAAAATACAAAAGTGCTGCACAAAGTTGCTACTTCAGCTCATCAGACCTTCCCCCTCTTCTTTTTTAAAGACAGCAAATGCTTTTCTTGCCCAGAGAATCAGCAGCATTAACTCCATAAGTGCCCTGTGTGAAGCAACCGGAGCGGATGTGGAAGAGGTGGCTACGGCCATTGGGATGGACCAGAGGATCGGAAATAAGTTCCTGAAAGCCAGTGTTGGTAAATAGACGCGCTCTCTTCCGGAGGGGCTTCGTGTGGCTGGGTCCCTAAGGATCTTTTTTTTCACTTATCCTTAAGAAAACCAAAACAACAAGAAGGATTGTTATCCTCACGGGGATGAAGGGAGGTGATATTCCCTCCTGTTGTTAACAGTAAGCCACTGATCAGTGCATTAATGTAGAGGAAAACTGTTTTCACTGTTAGTGGTATAAACATCGTTCAGTATTTTGGGAAACCATATAGGAAATAACTCATTAACAACTTGGTTAAGCAAGTAGGAAATAAACTTCCTCTTGTTTGTTTTTCCTACTGATAAACATTTGATGGGTGAAGTGTCACCAGTCCTTAGATTCCCGGCTTGGCTTAGTGACACTGCTGGTCCACACTCCGTGCCGCCACCGTGGTTCTCCACGTGTCCAAGCGGCCGAGCTTGCACAAGGCCTCGCTTCACCTTGGTGCCCAGCTCTCATCCTGTCACCAAGGGCCTTCTCGTGGTGCATTTCATACAGTGGTTTCCACATGTCTCTGCTTTGAGGTACAGACTTTTCCGCTTAAAACAGCCACAAGCCTAGGGCTGAAGTGTGAGGAGACAGCGGCCCTGGTCTCATGGAGCGCTAGGACAGCGTCACTCAAGTGTGAGTCCTAGAACTGCTGGCCACAGCCTCACTATTAGCGAAGCAGCAATTACACTCAGCTGCGTACATCTGGGCAGACGCACAGTGAAACAGGCTCTGTGCTCATCTCTTGACCATAACGTGAGCAGGAGCTTGTGGGCACCTGACCTGGGTTTCTCCCGGGAGCAGGGCTTCAGCACTCACGGACTCGGGTGTCAGGGCGACTTTGTGAATCATGAGCGCTGACTAGTTCTGCATCTAAACTAATGCAGTGGTGTAATAGTCAGTAGAATATTTTGCAGATGGCGCCATCGGCAGACTTGCTAGTGTTTCTAGAGCTGTGTTTCATTTCCCAGTACAGAATTCTGTGGCCTTTTATAAGCCTGTTCTTTTTGATGTTTTCTTCTAGTTATAATTTAACAAAAATAGCTGGGGCTGGGGATTTAGCTCAGCGGCATGAGCGCCTGCCTTGCAAGCAGGCAGTCGTGAGTTCGATCCCCGATACCGATAAAAACAAAAACAAAAACAAAAATAGCTACTATTTACTGAAGTAATATGAAGTATCATGTTGTATACTAGCACTTTATCTCATTTTCTCTCTATAATAGGGAAGTGCTGTGATCTCCTTTTTTAAAGATAATTGAAATACTTACTCTCTGGCCCTTTACCGTAAAAATTTGCTGAAAACTGGTAGAGTAGGAGGTAGAGGGCACTCATACCAAAAATGAGGAAAAAATAGATAGAAGACAGCCAGGCCCGGTGGTGCTCGCCTGCAATCCCAGCACTTGGAGGCTGAGGTGAGTCAGTCACCGTGGGTTTGAGGCCAGCCTGGGCTACACAGCAAGACTCTGCCTCAAAAGAAAAAAAAAAAGAAAGAAAAGAAAAGCCGGGCTGGGGATTTAGCTCAGCGGCATAAGCGCCTGCCTTGTAAGCAGGCAGTCGTGAGTTCGATCCCCGGTACCGATAAAAATGAAAAAGACAAAAAAGAAAAAAAGAAAAGAAAAGTCAAAATACAGCCATAATGAAACTTTGGTTAGAGAATCATTGGGAAATCACTTAAAGAGTTGGTTAGTTGGCTATAAGTTTCACATAATTTATAAACCCACTAACTTTCTAACATCTGAGTTTTACTATTTAAAACTTAGTGTAGGCCCTCAGATACACATTGTACAATTTGCCACATAATTTGGCTTCTGCTTCTTATATGAAAGTATTGTTTTTCTTCCACCAGGTTTTGGTGGAAGCTGCTTCCAAAAAGATGTTCTGAATTTGGTTTACCTCTGTGAGGCTCTGAATTTGCCTGAAGTAGCTCGTTACTGGCAGCAGGTATTACTCTTTATATCCATAACTGCTGGTTAGAGTGTAAGTAAAACTGTTAGCTATCTGAAATGTTTTTGAAGGACTCCATTCCAGGAGCTCAGTGAGTTTACTTGTTTTAGGTTTATTTATGGGGCGTCTGTGCTTTCCGATTTTTTTTTGTTTTTGGTTGATGAACTAGAGTGGAAATTTCTGATAAACCAGTATTTCTTCTCGTTTTATAACGAGAAGAAATTTATTCCCAGAGTAAATGGACAGCTAATATTATTCCCACTTAGAATTCTTCTCCACCCTGAAAGGTATACAATCAAGGAAGAGCCTATACTAGGACTGTCGTTCAGGTGGTTTGCCCCGTTGGTGCTTGTTTCATCCCTCTCATTCTCAGAGCTAACACGAGAGCCCTTCCTTCTCACACAGGAAGCCCTGAGGGAACGCAGCCTGAGTACCTGCCCTGCGCTGCTGACGCTTGGCGCCGTCGATGCAGCTTCTCCCTGTCTGCAGCACTAGCATTATTCATGCCACCTGTGGATGGAGGGGTGGCAGGTGTTTTTTGAGAGAGATCCTCGCTGTGTCATTCAGGCTGATCTTGAACTCATCATGTAGCCCAGGCTGGCCTGGAACTAGTGGCGGGTGCTGGGAATATGTACGTGGATCACCACGCCTGGCAAACTCCCATTTTCAGATAATGGAATGGACAGAGATTTTAAGTGATTTTCAAATGTACTAGCCAGTCTATGTATCCTTCCCCAATATTGTTCCTGAGTTTATAGTTTTTCAGATTTCACCAAAAGACCTGGGAGAGAATCTAAGGAAACGTTCACTTTTTTAGGGAAACATTTTGTGTCGTTTCACTCAGTCCATCAGTAGCTTTATCTCTCCATTCACTGTGTGCAACGTGCTTTTCTACTGCTTTGGCCTCCTTTCCCAGGCCCTCCAGGTTGACACGGGCGTAGAGCCTGAGAAAAGATCTTTTTCTAGTTCAGTCTGCTACCAACCTGAACTTAACAGAGCAAAGACTGCTGAGCAGACTCTTTCTCGGTTCCAGCCCTTGTCGCATACTGAAATGCTTGTAACGTGCTCGGCCGGAGGCAGCTGTAACTCAGCACGCTGTATGACCCGAGCAGTTCCTCCTCGCGATTTTATCAGTCCCTGTTGCAGTACACAGTGGCTGACGGTGCACACAGCACAGCTTCATTCCCTGGACAGCGCCACCCCTCGCCCACCTTGGTGGCTGGGCCCTGCAGGCAGATGCAGACTGCCTTGCCTCACAGAACGTGGGGTTGTTGGCTGTGGGCAGCGCTGTCTGCCCTCATCGCTGGATCTAAGTTAAAGCTCAGCTGTACGGCCCATCTTTGCATACACCCCAGACCGATGCGTGCACATCAACCCTGTGAAAATAAAATGATTGGGATGGCTTTAAGGAAGGGTGTGGGTGGTTCGTTGAGTTTTTATTTAACTCTGAGTAATGTGTGTCAGGGCTGCATTTCTGTGAATGAGTCTCACCACCACGTGTGAATTTCAGGTCATAGACATGAATGACTACCAGAGGAGGAGGTTCGCGTCCCGAATCATTGACAGTCTGTTCAACACCGTCACTGACAAGAAGATAGCTATTCTGGGCTTCGCATTCAAAAAGGATACCGGCGACACGAGGTATCAGTGCTTTAAAGTATTTCAAATCTCTTGTTATCATGACCTCTTGATTGTGTATGTGAAACACATGTGCGTCTCTATTTATAGCATAAGAAATAAACCATAAAAATAGCCACAGTCTCACCTCTCAGCTTGATAGCATCTCTCTTGCACCTTCAGGTCCCCGGTGTTAGCATAACAAGCAACACTGATTTGTTTTCCTGCAGAGAATCCTCCAGTATCTACATTAGCAAATACCTGATGGACGAAGGTGCCCACCTCCATGTGTACGATCCCAAAGTGCCCAGGGAACAAATTGTTGTGGATCTCTCTCACCCAGGGGTTTCACAGGATGACCAAGGTAAGGCCCAGAGTCTCACGAATCATCTTGCTTACAGACCCCACAAATTGTTTCCCAGAAACCTTTGATCAGACCGTTTCCAGCCTGTGTCTCACAGGTGTGCTTGGTCTTCAATCTCCGATCTCTAAGATCACACCCAGTTCAGTTCTGTGAGATTACTGCCTCCTCACCCTGAAGCGATCGGCCGTGGGTTGGACCCGTGAACGATCCTAACTGCTTTCTTGTTTCTGGCTTTTTGTGCTGATCGTGGTGTAGTGTCCCGACTTGTAACCATTTCCAAGGACCCCTATGAAGCGTGTGATGGGGCCCATGCTGTTGTCATTTGCACCGAGTGGGACATGTTTAAGGTGAGGTGACAGCAGTGCTTCGGAGGAGGATGCTAGAGGCCCAAGTGTGTGTGTGTGTGTGTGTGTGTGTGTGTGTGTGTGTGTGTGTGTGTATGTGTGTGTGTGTGTGTGTGTGTGTGCTAGAGGCCCGTCTGTGTGTGTTTGTGTGTGTGTGTGTGTGTATGCTAGAGGCCCAAGTGTGTGTGTGTACCCAGGAGTGTGCACTGTCCTCTGATCGTCCCTGCGGTGTCTCCACAGGAGCTGGATTACGAACGCATTCATAAAAAGATGCTCAAGCCAGCCTTTATCTTCGACGGGCGCCGCGTCTTGGACGGACTCCACGGCGAGCTGCAAGCCATTGGGTTCCAGGTACTTGTGATTCTGGACTCTCATCTTTGTTCATTTTCTTTATAAACACATTGTGTGGGTTTTAGAATGCTCCTATTTTCTTACTTAGCAATAAGTCATTCTGGGACAAGATGTCAGTTTTCTGGAGTGTCTGATTTCTGTAATAATTCCATTCCCTCTTAAGTTTTTCTTGGATTACAGGTATGCGCCACCATGCCCAGCCCCTCCTAAGTCTGTGATACAAAATTTAGTGTTGGTCTGCCTTACGAGCATCTGTGAGGGTGTCAGCTGCCTGTCATAAGGAGACCTCACCTTACCTCATATCAGATGATCAAGCAGAAAATCCTCGAATGTATTTTCCAAACTGCAGGATGCACCATGGTTATCATACAGTGTCAGCACTGTGTTCATTACTATTCTAGATGGGCCAGTGCCCCTGTAGTCTTCTCCTTAGTGCCTGGACAGGAGGAGTGCAGGTTTGAAGTCAGCCTGCACATTTAGCAAGATCTTGTCCTAAAATTTTAAAAAGCAGGCTCGGGTTGTAGCTCAGCAGTGCCTGGGTTTAATCTCTAGTACCACAAAAACCAAAACCCTCACCAGATCTTCCTTCTCAGTAGTTCATGCAGGTCCTTTGTACTTGGAATTCAGTGCCCATTTCTCATATGTGAGTCACAGCAGGAGCCAGACAACACCCTCACATCCTCCCTTCAGGGCCTCGAAGATCCCTCTGTCCCACCCAGCATGAGTTTCCCGGTTGTGACTCAAACTCAGGAACATTATTTCATTTTTATTTATTTTTGTTTTGTTCCTTGAGACAGGGTCTCACTATGTGCAGGCTGGCTTTGAACTTGCTTATGTAGCCCAGGCTGGCCTCAAACTCATGGTGATGCTCCTGCCTCAGGCTCCTGAGTGCTGGGATTACAGAATTCATCACCACATCTGGCAGAGATACTATTTTTGAAGGGTTTTTTCCATCTTCCCCCTCATTCCTGTCTTACTCATCTTGTGGGAAAAGACATAGAAATATACATATTTAAAATGATTTTGAGTTCTTCTAAAGTTAACCTTCTCTAGAAGGATTAAAAAGGCAGTTAGGAATGGAATGATACAGGGAGCTATAAGACTCTAAGACGGCAGCTTAACACAAGGCAGAGCCCTTTCCTTGCCATATAGGTCAGATTAAGTATTAATTTTTAATTATAAACTAGAAAAATGAAGTGGTGTATTTTTCTTTGCTGTGGAGGGAAGATAAATTTAGGACTGTTAGCAGGGGGTGGTGGTCCATACCTGTAATCCATTCACTGGGAGGCAGAGGCAGGAAGATGGCACATTTGAAGCCAGCCTGCCTACCCTGTCGTAAAACAAAACCAAAAATTCCCATGTGGACTATTAAGGAAGTAGTGTCTTCTGAAAAAAAAATGAGTTTTAATATATGACAGATATACAATATAAAATCCATCATTTCTTGAGGTCTGGCTTGTTGTACACTAACCAACTGTAATGTAATTCTTGCTGCAACCTTTTGAGGTAGGTGACGGCGAAGGCCTAGAGAATTCAGGTAACAGAGTAAGTTTCTGTCCAGATTCCAGCAGGGGCCGTTCAGACTCTGAAACTGGCACTGTTAAGAACTATGCTATGCAACCTCTGCAGCTTTCACTTCGGCTTTTCCTTTCTCTTTCTTTCTTTGTGTTTTTTTGAGGCAGGGTTCTGTAGCCCAGGCTGGCTGTAATGTCACAGCAGTCCCCCTGCCTCCGCCTCCCAAGTGCAGGGAATTTTCTGTCATTGTCTTCCTGTCATTCGTTTCCTTTTTATTTTTTAAATTTTCTTTTTTCTCTTCACCCATCTCTTTAACATTTTATCTTTTATTCTCTCTTCCCTTTCCTTCTTCTTTCCCTCCCCCTGCCTTTCTCTCTCTCTGTGTGTGTCTAGCCAGCTCTCTAGCTCTCTTTCTATCCTTCTGTGGATTTTTTGAGATAGGATTGTGCTGTGTATCCCAGACTGACCTTGAACTGGTGGTGATCCTCCTGCCTCAGCCTCCCAAACACTGGGATTACAGGTGGACTCTTTTACACCTAGCTTCTTCTCTTTTCTTTTGCTGTTAATAAGTAATGGTATTTTTGCTCATTTCGGAGATTTTAATCCACGGCCACCGGCCTGCAAGTTTTAGTGTAAGGAAAATGGACATGAGAATAGAGCAAGTGGCACTGTGAGCTACGGAACCTGCCCTGGGCACTGCTTTCCTGCGTGGCTTAGAGAACCTGAGGACACAGGATTGTCCACGCTGCCGTGCGAGGCACTTGCTGGAGAATGGCAGGAGGACACGGTCTTGATACGAACATGCGATTAGAAACAGAGAATAAAAAAGGAACCCAAGATCTCTCACGGCAACTCAGAAAACCTGAGTAACTTTTTCTGTTTGTGAAAAAAAAAATCTTGATTTTCTGCCTTCCTATACTATGTTACAGTTGCCACACCTGTGTGTTGTAACCATCAGTAGTTCTCATTACAATTTTTTTCCTCTCCAGATTGAAACCATTGGCAAAAAGATATCTTCAAAGAGAATTCCATATGCTGCTTCCGGTGAGATTCCGAAGTTCAGCCTTCAGGACCCTCCGAACAAGAAGCCCAAAGTGTAGACAGTGGGGGTTTTTATTTATGACCATTGCTTGGGAGGCTGAGGCCACTTCACGATAGCAGACATCTGATATGAAAATGGTGAATGAGCCAAGTTGTTTTTAAGGAAACAAAATTATTTTTTTAATAATCATGTTTATACTAACTATATGGCTATTAGCGTAGCGTATCTGATAGTTATGAATCTGGGATATTTTTACATATTTTTATATAATTAGCTCAGTTATGGGATGAATAGAAAATAATCATGTTGGTTTTAATCATGTCAATTTTTATAAAATAAAAATTAAACTTAAAGGGCTGGGGATTTAGCTCAGTGGCATAAATGCCTCCCTGGCAAGTACGGAGTCATGAGTTTGATCCCTAGTACCAGGAAAAAAAAAAGAAAAAACTTAAAAACACTTTTTACAATTGTCTACAGGCAGCACTTTAATGTCACATTATAAAGGGAAAGGTGTTTGGTTTTTTTTTAAAACCAGTTTATTTGCTTGTTGTTAAGTATATAGTTTCAAGCCGTGAAATTATTTTGCTAACTGGGCTTTGTAAGTATACTCTGGTTACAGTTCTTTGTTCTCTCATTTTAATGCAATGTGCCATTGATTTTTTTAGCCCAAAAAGATAATCACTGTGCATTTCCAACCACTCTACCTTGATGAGTGCACCCTTTTGAAAAAAATATTTAGCTGTGTGTGATGTGACACACCTGTAATCCCAGCAATTGGGAGGCTGAGGCAGGAGAATCACTGTGAGTTCAAGCACAGCCTGGGTTTCATAGCAAGACCCTGTCTCAAAAAAAAAATTTAACACAGAGTCTGGCCTGGTTGCTATTTCATAGCTTTCCTTATCAGTTATTACTTTTCTAGTCTAGAGTCAAAAATGTTTGCTACCTGTATACTGCATTTTTATTTCTGTTGATTGTAATGTTTCCTTTAAGAAAACCAGTGTATCTTCTACATAAACTACAAGATTTTACAAGTTAGATATGGCATTATTCTAAAGTAAAAATTTCTGTCTGTATTCCTTTCTGCTTTTTTCTTATGCCTCTCGTTAACCTACACTCACAGCAGTTGTGTTAGCTCATGGTTGTCATTGCTGAATGTGTCAGCTGTCCTTCGGTGCTCCGTTCTGCCAAGTACAGACTTAGTTAAACAGACAGGGGCTCCCCTGTCTCACAAAAGGGCATCAGCTATGAAGAGGAGGCAGAGACATCGTGTGGATAACAAATACATAAGTGAAACAAACACCACATGTCAGCAGCTGTGTACGTGCTGATTTATCGTGGAGAAAGTCCCTCATGAGTCATGGTGCTCCCATAGGCGGGAAGAAATCACTGCCCACTCTCTAGAGAAAAAGGCTTCGCGTTATTCTTTCAAATGATCAAGAAAGGAAAGGGAGACGGGATTTAGCTCAGCAGCATACGCATATGCCTTGCAAGTGTGCAGTCCTGAGTTCAATCCCAGGTACCAAAAACAACGGAATTTAAATTCAGCAAGTAGCTGGACCTGGACAACTACTGTCCACGGGCCAAGACTGCCCAGCCACATGGGAGCTGAGAATGGTTTTGATTTCATATGTTACATTTCAGATGGTTCTCAAGTCTCTATGTAACACCCTCAGTTTGCCTCTTGGTCTGAAAGTTACAAAAATATTTGCTATCTGACTCTTTTAAGAAAACATTTGCAAGCTGTTGAGATGCACATCAGAGGAGTTTGAGGCCGTAAGATGACTGACTGACTGACTGACTACTCTTGGTACACAGTCCAGGTTGGCCTTGAACTCACTGTGTATCCTGTGCTCACTCACATTCTTTTAAACCCAATTTGAGTGCTTAAAAATGACAATCAGTTACAAAATAAAATCATTTGAAGGAAATAAAATATGAAGTATTAAAATTTAAAACTGTTTAGAAAATAAGTTGGAGCATTTTTGGAACTTTGGAATTTTTTTTTTTTTATTTTCAAGGTGGGGTTCTCACAATATAGGTCAGGCTGGCCTCAAACTTGTGATGATCTTCCTGCCTCAGCCTCCCGAGTGCTGGGATTACAGATGTGCTAGCTACTATTTTGGGGATGGGAATGATGAATGTTACTAGTAGTAATCCTGGCTCTTGGCACTCATCTCAAAAAAAAACAAAACAAAAGAAAAATATATGGACATGTAAAGACATTCAAATAGATTTATTTATTCATTCATTCATTTTTGGTACCAGGAATCAAACTCAGGACCTCATGATTGCCAGACTGGTTCTGTGCTGCTAAGCTGTATCCTTGGCTCTCAAATAGATTTTTTTAAAGTATGTATAAAATAGAATCTCATCTGGGTATGATGGTGCACTCGGGTAGTACAAAAATACAGAAACCTCTTTCCCTTAATTTATTCTCTGGAAATCACCTGTCATTCCACCTGTCTTCTAGCTCCACCTGTCAGTCTAGCTCCACAGCCTCCTAGGGTGTGGTATTTGGCTAAGTTGCTTGAAAGCTTTGTTCTCCCCCTCAGTAAATGGAGGTGATCCCTCTGCCGCAGGGGTGGCTGAGGATTGTGTGACAATCCCGTTCTTCAGGCTGTGGCTGGCGGGCAAGTGCGCCTGGTAGGCATCCTGACAAGCTGGTCCCTCTGGGATGGGAACCCAGGCCCTTCACACAGAACTCACCCTCAGCCCTTAATTTTTAACCTCTGAGACCAAGTTTCACCATTTCACCAAACGTTGAGCAGCATGGGCTGAACTTGTGATGCTCCTGTCTCAGCCTCCCAAGATACATGCACATACCCACTCACTGGTATAGTAATTAACACTGGTCATTGTGTGCACCCCAGCCCCTTAGTGCATTTTCTTATCTGTTCTTCACACGTGTTGGGATAGGTAAGTTCCTGATTTTCAGATGAAGAGCAGAAGGCCAAGATTGTTAAGTAGCTCGCTCAGTGTCACACATTCAAATGTGGCAAAGCTAGATTTCAGGTTGTTTCACTCCAGCTGCCCAGGTGTGGAAGCACCTGCCTATAATCCCGATTTGGGAGGCTGAGGCAGGAGGATTGCTGTGAGTTTGAACTGGCCTGGGCTATAGGAGCAAGTTCAAGGCCAGCCTGCCTATGTAGTAAGCCACTGCCTTAAAAAAAAAAAAAAAAAAAAAAGGAAAGGACAAACTTTCACCCTGGTTTTAGCTTCTACAGATGATCCCTGTCCTAATGAATTGTTATGGCAGTGACAGTTCCAACCTGTTACCAGCTGCCCCCAGGTTAGCTCATCCTAACTAAAGTCCTTCAGGCCCAGGGATGTGGCAGAGCGCTTGCCGAGTGTGCACAAGCTTCTGAGGTGACCCCAGCACTGCAAATCAAAGGGCTTCACAGTGGGTGACTAGATCCAGTTAGGTGCTAAGGAGCAGAAGTCAGGCCAGATGTGATGGTGCAGGCCTGTAATCCCAGCACTCTAGGAAGCTGAGGCAGGAGGATCCAAGTTCAAGCCCAGCACAGGCCATTTAGCAATTTGCAAAGACCCTGTCCTGACGTGGAAGTAAAATGTGCTAGGGCTGTAGTTGTAGAAAAGTCCTGGGGGAAGAAGCAGACCAATCAGAGGATCTTGAGAGACACTGAGGCCGCTACACCCATGACTCTTCGTGCAGGATGAGAACAAAGACCTGTGTGGGACCTGAGGCTGAGAAAGACAGGAGGCTCCTGGGAGGAGGTCAGCACTGGAGGTTAGAGACCCCTGGGAAGGCGGGCAGGGGGGAAGTCCTGGCCAGTTCGGGGAGGAGGTAAGCATGCAGAAGAGTGTCTGGGATGGGTGAAGAGCTTTGATCTGGGCCTCGCTGAGCTGTCAGAGGGAGACACTGATGACTGCACAAGGCTCTGAATGTATCTGAGGCTCCCGAGTTATATACTTGGAAACAGTTAATGGAAACTTCATTTTCCCCAGTAAACAGAGCCCAGGGCCTCACACATGCCAAGCAGGTGCTCTGCCACTCAGTTACACCTCAGCCCCTGCTTTAAACATGTAGTCACTTGCTTTTAAAAAAAAAAAAAAAAAGGCAGGGGAGAGGACTGGGGATTTAGCTCAATGGCACAAGCACCTGCCTGGCAACTACAAGACTGTAACCCTAACCCTAACCCTAACCCTATATATATATACACACACACACACCTGGGCCAGGCGTGGTGGTGTGCACCTGTAATCCTAGCACTTAGGTGGCTCAGGCAGGAACATCACTGTGAATCTGAGGCCAGCCTGAACTGCACAGCAGGACTCTGTCTCAAAAACAAAACAAAAAATTTTAAAAAGACCTAGTTTTGTTAGTCACAGGAGAGTCATTCAAGCCTTGAACACTACGGAGCCAGAAACTTATAGCGTTACCACACAGGGATGGTGATCAAGTCTGAAACCTGGCCAGAAACTGGGAAGAAAGGGTGCCAGTGCCTGGCAAAATAAGACACCATGAAGGGCCCTTACTTCACAGCAACCCTGCTCCTTGTCTCTTTTTTTTCTGAACACACAGATAAGAGACCACTCAGAAGGTTCCATATCTTACTGTTTACTGTTAGTAACTTGGAGGTGTGCAGGTGAATATATATCTTAATTTTTTTGTTTGTTTATTTTTGAGACAGGGTCTCACTAATTTGTTCAGGCTGGGCAAGGCCTCAAATGATACCTGGCTCAAAATTAAAAAGGGCTAGAGAGGGTAGCTCAGGGGTGGATGACTGGCCTAGTATGCACAAGGCCCTGGCTTCAGTCCCTGGTGCAGCAATTTAAAAAAAGGCCAGGCATGGTGGCTCAAGACTGTCATCCCGGCATTTAAAAGGCTGAGGCAAGAGGATGCTTCAAGTTCAAGGCCAGCCTGAACTACACAGCAAGACCAAATCTCAAAGAATAAAAATGGGCTGGGGATTTAGCTCAGCGGCTCAAAGCACTTGCCTGGTACACTCAAGGTCATGAGTTTGATCCCTAGTACCAAAAAACAAACAAATAAGAATATATACTATAGTTCTTATTTGGACAAAAAAAAGTTATGTAGATTTTATGAGTGACTGGAGTTAGAGAAACATAGTAGTGGATGGCATAATTTTTTTTCTCTGGTCTTTTTTGAGATGGGGTCTCCATATGCAGTTCAGGCTGGCCTTGAGCTCACTTTGTAGCCCAAGCTGGTCTCAAACTCAAAACGATCCTCCCACCTCAGCCTCCCACTCCTCAGCCGAGTTCTGGAAGTACATGTGTGACCCACCACACCCGATTTTAATTATTAACCTAAAGCTAGGTAATTATCAGGGATGTTAGCTTTTCTAAGATTAATGCCCAAGCCTACATGGTGGCAAGATATATAAGTGTAAATTACAATGTGTTTTCTGTTTGCTTGCAATGATTTTCAGTTGTGACCCAAGCATCTACAGAGGTGCTTCTTCAACCCTGCAAGTAACAAATTTAAATATAAGTAAATATATGTGTGTGTGCATACCTGGATATATGTGACACATATACAGTACAATATAGGTGTGAAACTACCTACAAAGCTATTACGTAAAAAGCAACAGATCTGGGTATGGCAGACATACCTATTACCCCAGCACTCTGGGAGGCTGAGGCAGGAAGCCTTCAAGTTTGAGTGCAATCTGGGCAATTGAGCAATTTAGTGACACCTGCCTTTAAAAAAGGCAACAGACACGCAGGGTTTTTGGTCAGCATGGAACCGAGCACACATGCATACCTTTCCCCTTCAGGGGACAATGACACAGTGAGGGGCAGAGAGAGCGGGGAAGTGTGACTTGAAGGGGCCTCGGGTTGTGTCTGTGTCCTGAGTGGGGAGGAGCAGAGGACGGTGCTCACTGGACCCCTGCAAGCACAGTGGGGATGAGCTGCTGAGCACAGACCTGGGGCTCAGCTGCCCAGAGGCCACAGGACAAGCAGCCAGAGCACCAAGTCCTCCTCCCAGCCCAAGGACTAAGCAGGGCAAAGGCACCAGGGAGCTAGGCTCTGAGGCACCTGCCTGGAATCCCAGCATTTTTGAAGGCCGAGGCAGGAGGACTGCAAGTTTGGGCCCTGCTGGGGCAATTTTCAGAACCCTATTTCCCACATATATAAAAAGTGGGGAGCAAAGGCCCTGAATTCAGCCCCAGCACTACACACACAACCACATGTGTGGACACTTGTGCACATGCACAGAGGTACCACAATGAGGTGTGCTCTTCCCTGAAGAAACAGAATAAATACAGGAAGAACTACACAATGAACAATGTTCTATATCACATTTTAGAAAACCATCTGGATTCATCACTTCCATTTTTAAAAATGCATGCCATTGTTCTGCACAGAGAAAGACAGTATGCACAGTGAAAAACGCCAAATGCTAGTTTTAATATGGGAGACCACTGATGTGATAGGAAACCGTGGTGCTCATTTCTCTCCCCACCCATTTCTGGGGATTAAACGCAGGTCCTTCTCACTGAGCCACATCCCCAGCTCCTCTTCCTCTATTATTTTTTTTTCCTCTATTATTTTCAAACAGGGTCAGTTGCTCAGGCTGGGTTCAAACTTGTGATCCTCCTGCCTCAGCCCCCCAGAGCACTGGGATTATAAGTGTGCACCACCAAATTTGGCTCTAGATTTCTGCATAAGCTTCTTGCCATATCTGTCTGTTTAGATGCACACCTTATACATGCATGTTTCACTGTTTAGAGGAACAATGGCTCTGCCCTGGCCTTCTAAGATTCCAGTTTGGGGTGATGCTGCATGCCTGTGATCCTGGCACAGGGGAGGCTGAGGCAGAAGAATCACGAGTTCAAGGCCAGCCTGAACTACACGGTGAGAGCCTGTGTTAGGAAGCAAAACCAAAATAAAACTCCATTTTGGCTGCTCTTGTTAAACGGGAGGGAGGATGGCTCTGTAGCACATGGGACCTGGCACCTGTGTCCCACTTGTGGCCTTGGTATAATGTCAGCTAAGAAGGACTAAGTACATGATGCATCAAAACAAGGCTACCTGCGAGTCCATTTTTAATCAAGCATTTCCTGCTTTTCTTTCACATTTAAACTTAACTAGAAAACATCCTGAGATTGCAAGATGTTTCTTTTTTCAGTATTGAGGATTGAATTCTGTGCTCTTTAACTGAGCTACATCCTCAGCCTTTTTTATTTTTCATTTTGAAGCAGGGTCTCCCTAAATCACTAGTTGTCCAGGCTAGGCTTGAAGTTTCCATCCTCCTGCCTCACCCTCCCAAGTGCTGGTATTATAGGCACACACCACCGTGCCTGGCCTGTTTTTTTTTAATCCTCATAAAGGAAATGTAACATTGATATACAGGTAACAATGACTTGCAAAATCTCCGGGAAGTTTTAATGCTAAACTATAATTAATTATCATGTTAGTAAACTCTTACAAAGCTGTTTCATGATTACACAACAGGCAGTTATTTATTAGACAAAGAATGCCAGATGAAGGACTGTAATGAAGTGTGCATGGCTTACTGACATTTCTCCCAGCACAAGGTAAGCCACAGCAGCCGCTCATCCGGCCACGCGCACAGCTTGGGGGCAGCTAGCAGCAGTTTGCAGCTCTTGCAGATCTGGTCTAAAGTTTAAAGGCATTTTATTTTTCTTTTAGCCACTAGATTTTTCAGGAAAAATTCACCTATTTGGGAAAAATAAAAATACATTAATATGAGTTTAAAGTAAACAATAGTACTACTATTTCAGAACTGTGCTTCAATATTTCCCTCAGGAAGACTTTTATACTTATTAGCATTTCTCCTTAAACCCCAAAGATGGTGTTTTTTGTTTTGTTTTTTTATTGGTACCAGAGATCAAACTCAAGATTGCGCGCTTGCAAGGCAGGCGCCCCAAAGACGGCATTTTTTGAAATATTTCCTGTATCTTTGGCCCTTCCTCACTGTTCTTCTTTTAAAAATGTATCACTACAGTCTCAACTATTACTCTAGAAACACATGGTGCAGGAGGACAAGGGAGGCCCTGCTTGCTCTGAGGCTGCGTCTGCGGATTTCCCCACTCTGGGAACAACTGTCCCTCAGCGCTGAGTCCTGCTGTTGGCAGAAGCCATCTTTGCCTCATGACAGCCTGCACCTGCAGCTGGGAAACACCGCGCTGGGCCGCGATGAAGGCTGCTCTGCACCTCCCTGCAGCAAGGGGCTCTGCACAGCAGGCAGCTCCCAACCTGCAGCGCACAGGGCATCCGTGGCGTCAGGAAGTCTGAGCCCAGCTCGACCCTTACTCAGGCCTGATTTGATTTTAGTAGGGGTCTGACGCCTGGCTGTCAGCTCACACGTGGTGGAACTGCAGTGACTGCATCCAAACTCAGTCACCCAGAGTCCCAGGACCCGACCCAGCCAAATGACCTGCAGGGCTCTGCCTGAGCAGAGCCGTCATCCCCATCTCTGTCTAAGGGTCTGGCCAGAATCCAGTCTTTTACTGGTAGTTTGCTTTATTTATTCACTTATCTACTGGTAATTTTTTAAAAAACACATTAAAAACTTACTTCCTTGGGGCTGGGGATTTAGCTCAGCGGCACAAGCGCCTGCCTTGTAAGCAGGCAGTCATGAGTTCAATCCCCAGTACCGATAAAAAGGAAAAAGACCAAAAAAAAAAAAAACTTACTTCCTTACATGTGTTAGAAATTTTTCTGTATGGGACTGGGGATTTAGCTCAGCAGCATAAGCACCTGCCTTGCAAGCAGGTGGTCGTGAGTTCGATCCCTGGTACCAATAAAAATGAAAAAGACAAAAAAAAAAAAAAGAAAGAAATTTTTCTGTAAAAAGCTTCAGTCAAATGAGATTATTCTGTATCAACCTCTCTATAGCTGATATTGGTTCATCCCTTACTTTCAGTTCGCCAGTAACCCTGCTTGAAGATGAAGTCACCTGTAATTACTGCTTGTGTCAGCCAGCATAAATTAAATTCTTGGGTTTTATAACCAGCATAAACAATGTCGTACCTTTTTTTTTGAAACAGGGTCTCACTTTGTAATCTAGGATGGGCTTGAACTCATGACAATCTTCCTGCTCAGCCTCCTGAGTGCTGGGATTACATGAGTATGTCACCATGCCTGGCTTAATTTCTTTTTTTTTCCTAATCGGTACCGGGGATCAAACTCACGACTGCATGCTTGCAAGGCAGGAGCTTATGGTGCTGAGATAAATCCCCAGGCCCAATTTAAGGTTTTTGTTTTTGTTTTTTTGATGGTACTGGGGATTGAACTCACAACCTCAAGCTTGCCAGGCAGGTGCTTATGCCAGTGAGCTAAATCCCCAGCCCTTAAATTTCTTTATAGGAACACATTGACTACTATTAATACTTCAGCATTAGCTTTTCAAATATAATTCATGCTTAAGTTAAAACTCAGTGGTTTAGACCCCAATATATAAGAAATTATTAATAATATCAGCCAGGTGTGGTGGCATACACTGGTAATCACTCTTGGAGGCTAAGGCAGGAAGATTGTGACTTAGTAAGATCCTGTCTCAAAACAAAGGGCTGAGGGCTGAGGATATAATTCAGCAAGAAGGCCCTAGGTTCAGTCCCCAGGGCCACAATATTCACCTATTTTATTTATTTATTTATTTGTCTTTTTTGTTGTTTTTATCGGTACCAGGGATCAAACTCACGACTGCCTGCTTGCAAGGCAGGCACTTATGCCGCTGAGCTAAATCCCCAGCCCCCTTAATCACTTATTTTATTTTTTATTTTTTTTGTCTTTTTCCTTTTTATCGGTACCAGGGATCAAACTCACGACTGCCTACTTGCAAGGCAGGCGCTTATGCCGCTGAGCTAAATCCCAAGCCCCTTAATCACCTATTTTAGACACATCCAAAAACACCTAGCTCTTTATTTATTACTTTTTTTTTTTTTTTTTTTAGTATCAGGAATTGAACTTAGGACCTCATGTTTGCCAGGCAGTACTGCTGAGCTATATTCCCAGCTCCTCATTATAACTGTTAAGTCCAACTGAAAGGAACAAAAAAAAAAAAAAAAAAAAAAAATCACATTTTTTAGATTAAAGTCAGTCTTTGGATATGTTCTCAAGGACTTTCTCATGGCCACTATCCACTTTTTATCCCTTGGAAAAAATATTTTTATTTTCATACTTCAGCTTGAGCAACCAGACAAGAGCTGAATTCCAGAAGTGAAAAATTACATTATAGCTTATTTTGTGTTACCTCTACGGGTAAAATACAAAGAAATTAACAGTGTGAGCAGCAATACTATCAAAGTTCAGTGCTTAAATTGATCTCAAACTGGGACTCTGCAGATGCAGCCGGTATCATTTGCAAATGATACACATCTCCCAGAAAACCTTATTACATGCTTGACAGGCTTCGCCATTCCTGCATAATCCACTGCCAAAACCCACACACAAGCACCGGAATAAATGAAGTGTCCTGCTTCCCTCCCGGGGGCGGACACATCAAGCATGGGGTGGGGTGTGGAACAAGCGGTGGCAGGAAGCCGCGGCCTTGGCCTCGGCCTCGGCCCCGGCCACGACCCCGGGGAGGGCGCTCCACAGGCCGCTCCGGCCAGCACCTTTGCTTTCTCTGCCAAAAGACAGAGAAACCGCGGGCTGTTCCGATCTGCCTCGCGGCTCCGCGCTCTGGGCAGAACTGAAGGCGGGAAGCTGGCTGTACCTCCTGCTGCATGTTCGCACACTCAGCTGCTGCGTGGCGGGTGCGCAGCGTGCCCGCCCGCCCAAACGGGAAGCACAGCGGGGCAGCCGGTCCCCAGCCCCAGCGTGCGGCCAGCTCACCTGCTTTGTATGAGGAACGCACCAGGGGGCCGCTCGCGGTGTAATGAAAGCCAAGTTCACTTCCTACTTTTTCCCAGTACTTAAACTTTTCAGGAGTAATGTATTCTTCAACCTAGATTAAAAGAATCGCTTCGGGTCAGATTCCAGGACTCCCGAACTGCTTCTGATTCTGTGGAAGCAAGGCGCGCTAACCGATCGCGCCCCTGGAGCGCGGATTCTGTTCCTGGATTCGGAGTGCATTCACAGTGGTCCTCCACTCGACAGACATCGCCAGGCCCCCAGCCCTGCCTCGGCACCTTGCCGGCCTCTATCAGACCGCAATCGCAGGGAGCTGGAAAGCGGGTGGGACAGTCTACTATGTGAGGCGTTCCATGGGACACAGATGAGAGCATCTCCAGAGAGTCTGCCTGTATTTTCCCACACTGATTAACATGTAGAGTCCAGAATTAGTAAGAGGCACCTGCGATTCCTGAGGAGAAAGCTGTCTTACTCACCTTGAATCTTCTGCGCAGCATTCTGACTGCTACACGGTCACTATTTAATGCCAGATTCTACAAACAGCCACACTGCCGACTTCCTCACTCTGAATGTGGCTCCTCATGTAACTCACACACGTCACAGGATCACCAAGTGTCACTCATTGCAATTTCCCAGTGTGTTTATCTTTTGTCTCTCAGTGCACTTGAGTTATACAATTTGCATAGCACAGAACAGTGCCAGGGTAGCTGCTTTATGCAGATAATAAAATGGAAACTGAGACTCATAAATATACATGGAATATTATACTAAAAGCCAGTAGTTTCTTATTTTTATCTGGGGACAATGAAGATACAATTCAAATTACCAAGAAACATTTGGCAATTCAAGATCTCTGCACTGTCAGGCGTGGTGGTGTAGGCCTGTAATCCCAGCTCTTGGGAGGCTGAGGCAGTCTCCCAACTTGAGACCACCCTGGACTACAAAGTGAGCTCAAGGCCAGCCTGAATTGCATAGCAAGACTCCAAGTCTCAAAAAGACAGACAAACTAACAACAACAAAAACCAAAAGATCTCCATACCTTAAGGTGGCGTTTTGTGGGCTGCATATACTGTCCCAAAGTTAGACAATCCACATCTGCTTCACGAAGTGCTGCGGGAAAATAAGTTACAATGCTATTTATTAGCAGGCACAGATCGAAGTATCATTTTCCTGAGGGGTGTTTCATAAGAGTGGACATGCTCATCTAAAATCCTCATGATGGAAGAAGAAGGTTATACTAGTCTTTCAAAGATATTTCTGTGGCAGTACCTAGGACAGGGACTGAACATGCAAGAATGATTAACACAAAGCATGGGGGCCGACAGATGTAAGGACAAGGGCTCCTATACTGTGGACAGTGGTGGGACAGGGGTCAGGAGTGTTTAGAGGAGGGGCCTGCTAGGCAGGGAAGGTGAAGGCAGCAGTACATGGGAAAGCCTAAAGGCAACAGGCTTGCCCTCAGTGGACAAGGTAGACTCTCCAGGGTGTGATTTAACTCCTGACATACCAGAACTTTCTGAAGGACCACATCCATCGTAGTAAAGAGGAGCTTTTAATTAACCATTTGAACTTAGTACTTTTTGAACTACTAATAACTATAAGTAAGTCAAAGGCCCTCAAAGAAAATAAAAACTTTTTTTTTTTTGGTGCCAGCAGATTGAACTCATGACCTCATACTTGCCAGGCAGGCGCTTATGCCACTAAGCTAAATCCTCAGCTCCCCAGAAAATAAAAACTTTTGTATTTCAAAGTTTAAAAAGACTAAGAGGACAGATGTGACGGCACATACTTGTAATCCCGGCACTTGGGAGGCTAAGGTAGGAGCATAACTGAGTTTGAGGCCCACCTGGGCTAAATAGCAAGACTCTGTCTCAAAAAACAAAATGAATAGAGTAGAACAGAACAGCATAGGAAAAAGAAAAGGCCAAGAATCACAAAGCAAATGCGCTTATGAGAAGGAGGTTCGGCGAAGTCCGAAGCACTCCATGTTACATGACAATGTTCCACACAGGCACTCCGCAAAGGCCTGCACTGGTCTTAGTCATCTGCAAATTATCAAGGCTTGGTACCTGACTGGCTCTTAAAAATTGTCCAGTGCAAAAGATGCATGAGCTGGACAAAATGGCACACACTTGGAATCTCGGCGCTCTGGGCTGAGGCAGGAGGACTGCACGCGCAAGCCCTCCTGCATGGGCAGCTTTCCAGTTTAGAAAGACTCTGTATTACTAAACAAAACAAGCAAAAAAGCCTGACGATATATTTCAATGTGAAGGCCTTGGGTTCAGTTGCCACTACAATGAAAAATTAAAAAAAGAGAGCAAGACAGAGAAAGAGAGAAGTAGCTGAAATAATTTTTCACTGGCTGAATGGGTGAAGAATAAAATGGGATACAAACTTCAGCCAGGTTTGGGTGCTGGAATCCCAGCTACTCAGAAGGCTGAGGCAGGAGGGAAAGCTGGAAGCCAGCACGGGGAGGTACGCAGCGACAGCTACCTGTCCGGTGTGTGCAGGGCTGGAGGTCGGGAGCCGGTGCTGCTGAGGAGGGGCATGCAATGGCCAGTGGTGCACCCCTGTAATCCCCGCGTGGGGGAGCCTGAGCAGAAGGGGCTGGCAATTCTAGGTCTACCTGGGCAACGAAGCTTGTCTCAAAATAAAATTTTTAAAAAGGGCTGGGGAGGTAGCTCAGTCACAGAATGCTTGCCTAGGATGGATAATATTTAGTCTGCAGTATCCCAAACCCTCCAAAAGGGACAGAAACTGCGTAGCCCGAACTTCATGTGTATCATTCAATGGAAGTGTTAAAAAGCACACTTGCAGGTCAGCGATTTAGCTCAGTGCTATAAGCACCTGCAAGGCGAAAGCAAGATCTTGAGTTTGATTCCCATACCAAAAAAAAAAAGAAAGAAAAAGAAAAGGAAGCACACTTGCCTTTCATGTTGAATTTACAACCATGGACTTTTTTGAGTGATGGGAATCAAACCCTGGGCCTCACATGTGCCAAGAGAGCTGTGCCCGGGGCCTGAGGAGGTACCAATTGGACAGGCCTTCAAAGTGGGGCTCCTGCTAGTCCTGCATGACTCCAGTTAAATGCGAACGTTTTCCATTTCTTAGTTTCTTTACCTTTCATTGTTGCATACACTTGCTCATCATTCTCGCCCAAACCCAACATTATTGATGTTTTCGAAATAACCCCCGGCTGGACCTCCTTGGCATGTCTGAGCACGCGCAGAGACTGGTCAAAGTTGGCCCGAGGATCACGAACCTTCCTGGAAAACAGTGGCGATGTCATCGTCCACGAGAGTGGCAAGTTCAAGCACGTCTATGGTTGGGGAGGCAACCGGAAAGACCTGCAGAGTAGTCTGCACGCTACCGTACCTGCCTTACACTGTTCAATGGTAGCGCTCAACCACAAACTCCTGTAACTTTAGGACAGAAAATGAGGCCTTTCTACCTCTGCTAGCATTTAAGCTTTCTTCAGGGCAGAGAAGAGTACATGAAGTCATTTTAAATGAGAGTTCTAAAGTTCAAATTTTAAGACTATCTGGCCCAGTCGAAAGACAAGAGAAAAAGGGCAAAAGTAAGACAATCTCCATATTGAACAAAGAAAAACGAACCCGAAACCGCATTCTGGGGGCTGAAACTTATGAGCCTTTTTTTTTCTAAAGCCTCAGCCGCCCTCTGCTGGCGAGATCACCTCACTGCGTGGTTCTGGAATTTTCACTGGAAAGGCTGCAGCTTAAGTGAAACTGGGCATTTGGCACCCACTGCTGGCTGTGCCGGAGTAGAGCCACGATTCAACAAAAGCGGAACCACCCTGGCTTCCAGGGGAGAAAAAATGGCCAGCAAGTTGCTGATGGCATTATTTGAATTCTAATGCAGCTTTATTTTCTGTAATCAATTTGTTGCTACTTTTTTAAAATCAGAGACTGGAAGAAAAAAATGTATGAATTTAAAAATAAGCATAAAACCAACAGTATAAAAAGTTATTACTAAAGTCAGACATGATGGTGTACCCCGTCATCCCAGCACCAGCCTACACTGCCTAGCAAGAACCTGTCTCCAAAAAAAGTAAATAAAAATTATTTTAAAAATACTTCTCCACTAAATTTATGTTCTAAAAATGCTTGTGATTTAGTATAAATGCTTATACTGTTTATTCAAAATGTTTTTGTTTTATGCACAGAATAATGTACAGAAGCTAATAAAATCACAGCCAAATATTTTTCTAAAATTAAAGGAAATGAACAATGTTAGTCTTGCCTGAGATTTATGATTTTCTATTTTAAAAATGTGAAAATATGCGGTATGCCAGTAATCCCGGCACTCAAGAGGCAGAGGATTACTGTGAGTCTGAGACCAACTTGGGCTACAAAAGTGAGTTTAAGGCCAGCCTGGGCTGCATAGTAAAACCCTGTGTCTCAAAAAGACAAAAAAAAGAATATAGTCATGTGGAATAACAATCTTTATTCCTAATTACTAAAATTACTAGGAAGACTGAAGAAATACTATCTGCTTTTTAAGGGATATTTAAAATACATCTGAGCAGTATCAGTTTTTTTTTTTTGTCTTTTTCCTTTTTACCAGTACCAGGGATCGAACTCACAACTGCCTGCTTGCGCCGCTGAGCTAAATCCCCAGTCCCAGAGCAGTATCAGTTTTTCTGCCACATCATTAGCTATATATTAGTGTATATATACGACAGGTCTACAGATACATTCTATGTGGTATAATTGAAACTATGGTGAATGTTTAAATTTTAGAAGTTTATTGTAGTTAATCACCATTAGTGTCCCTCAAAATACTTGTCACTTTAGACACATTGATCTCATCACTCTTGGCACTTTCTGAAGCACTCTGCAAGTCCTCTTTCTCGTCTAGCTGCACTGTTCTGGCTGTCTCCACATTCTGGCTGAGTTAAAAACATTTACTCTTCATGATCATGTTGACTTTGGAAGAGCCAGAGGTCACATTGTGCCAGACCCCAGACCTAAGGTGGATGAGGACACACTAATGTCTTCAAAGCCTGCTTTTCTGTTAGAGGGTTCTCTGCTGCAATATTCATTATTTTTTATCACACCTCATAAAGACACAGAGGATTTCTAGAATTGCTTCAGAAAGTCGCAAGTAAGGTGGGATAAGTGTGTTCAAAGCGAGGGGGAGTATTTTGGGGAAGGATAGATGACAATTTTTTTAAGGTAGTAAATATTTTAAAACTTAAACATTCATTGTATATTTTGATCACCTCTGTGTGTGATTTTTTTTTTTTTTTGTCTTTTTCCTTTTTATTGGTACCAGGGATCGAACTCATGACTGCCTGCTTGCAAGGCAGGCGCTTATGCTGCTGAGCTAAATCCCCAGCCCTGTGTGTGATTTTTTTTTACCCAGAATCTTACACATACTTTCCAAGTGTACAACTACTGAGCTACACCCCCTAACTCTCAAATGTATTTTAAACTTCCTTTGTTATGATAGCTAAAGCAATTGTTTATATATACTTTTTTTTCCCCATTTGAAAACTGTTCTTCATAAAAAGACAAAGGGGGCCAGGGATTTAGCTTACTGGCATAAGCGCCTGCCTGGCAAGCACAAGGTCCCAAGTTTGATTCCTAGCACCAAAAAAAAGAAAAAAATACCCATTGGTATTTGCCTTTTTTTTTTTTTTTTTTTTTTTGAGACAAGGTTTTGCTATGTAATTCAGGCCGGCCTTGAACTCACTATGTAGCCCAGCCTGACCTCAAACTTGCAGTGATCTGCCTATCTCAGCCTCCTGAGTGCTGGGATTACAGGTGTGCACCATGCCCAGTAGCATGCTATTTTTACAACAGAGAAAAAGGTGTTCATCAAAATATATTGTTAACAGTAATACTCACTACCACCTTAGTGTATGCATTTATGTGCATAACATTAACACTGAGGTGGCAGTAACTGATATTCCTAGGTGGAAATATAGGTGATATTTATGTTGTTATTGTTGGCTATGTTTTCTGATTTTTCTAGAACAGAAGAAAAAAGGAAGAAAAGAAAAATGGAAAGAAGGAAAGGAGACATGGAAGGAAGGTAGTTCAGTTTGGGAAAGTCGATTGCAAAGTTTGGCACTGAAAAGTGAGAACAAATTAGAATCGTGTGACTCTCCCAGCTCCCCAGCACGGCTGTACAGGAACTCACCTCTGTAACTCAGGAACTGTTTCTACATTATGTGCATAAACATCCAATCCTGACAGGGCGACCTTTTCTATTGCCTTAAGATCTCCTCGGAAGTCAGGGGTGAGGCATTCCACCAGAATTTTTGGATTCCTAGAGGGAAAAATGAAAGAAATATCAAACTAAGGAAAACTGGCAGCACTGTTACTTGAAACAAATTATCAGTACTCATCCAGTATTACTGACAACAGTGATCCTTAGAACTTTACTAAGCAAAGCCTGGGCATACAAGTGTTCATATATGAAACATTATATGAGAAAATAAAAACATACAATTGTACACATACAATGACTAAAACACATTTGCATGCAAATAATAATCACAATAAAAACAATTTTTTGGTAGTCAGAATAAAATTTGAGATTACCTAGAATACTTTTTTGTTGATACCAGGGATCAAAATTGGGACTTGCACTTACCAGGCAGGTGCTTGTGCCAACTAAGCTATGTCCCCAGCCCTTACCTAGATGTGCATGTGTGTGACACTGAGGATTGAATCCAGGGTGCTCTACCACAGAACTACATCTCCAACTCCCCTTTCTATTTCTGGGACACAGCCTCACTATGTACTTAAGACTGGCCTTGACTCATCATGTAGCTAAGGCTGGCCTCGAACTTGCAATGATTCTCCTGCCTCTGCCTCCTGAGTGCTGTCTAGCCCTCGTTTTGTATTTTTTATTATGAAATAAATCTTATTAAATTGTCCAGATGAGACTGGAATTTAAAATTCTCTTTTCTCAGCCTCCCAAAGTGGTGGGATTACAGGTGTGCACTACCATGCCCAGGTTAAAATTGTATAGACTTTTAAATCTAATTTGAGTACTTAAAAAACAAAAATCACGGGCCAAGGAATAAGCTCAGTATAAGTGCTTCTCTGGCAAGTGCAAGGTCATGAGTTCGATCGCCAGTACTAAAAAAAAAAAAAAAAAAAGAAGAAGAAGCTGGGTGTGTAGGGAGGCTGAGGCAGGAGGACTGTTGCGAGTTTGAGACCAGCCTGGGCTACATGGTGAGCTCAAGCCAGCCTGAACTGCATAGCAAGACCCTGTCTCAAAAAGACAAAAAAAAAAAAAAAAAAAAAAGAGTGGAAATCAGGGGACTGGGATATAGCTCAGCATCAGAGTACCTGCCTGGCAAGTGCAAGGTACTGAGTTCAATACTAGCACTCAAAAAAAAAAAAAAAAAAAAAAAAAATCAGTTACAAGTAAAATCATTTAAAGGAAATAGAATATGAAATATTAAAACTCTAAAATTCTGTTTAGAAAATTGAGATCTTTTAATTGAATGTAAATGTTATCATATTGCTTCACCTGATTTATTTTACCGTTCATCAAGTAGTGTTCTCCCTTTTTTCAGGCAAATTTTTTCTTTTTGAGATAGGGTCTCATTATGTAGCTCAGGTTGGCCTTGAACTCACTATGTGGCCCAGGCTGGCCTCAAATTCATGGCGATCCTTCTGCCTCAGCCTGTGCTGAGTGCTGGGATTACAGATATGTGCCACCATGACTGGCTCTAGGCAAATATTTCATAGTAATGTGGGTCTTAAAAGAAACTCTCGGGGCTGGGGATTTAGCACAGCGGCATAAGCGCCTGCCTTGCAAGCAGGCAGTCGTGAGTTTGATCCTTGGTACCGGTAAAAACGAAAAAGACAAAAAAAAAAGAAACTCTTCTGGGCTGCTGAAATATGAATTTACTTAGAAGAAGTACAAGTTAACATTAATCTTATTTATATTGTAGCCGTGTCTATTCACTTAAGCATTAGTGTCAACGAGGTCACAGAGCTGTTCTCTTTGACAAAGAGTAGAAATAATTCAGCATTGACCAATTTTTTCACAAAGCCAGTGGCAAAGTTCTCCTGAGAAAACAGGAAAGACCACACAGACTCTCATGAATGCAGACACTGAAGGGGCATGTCCTTTAACGCTGTACTGAGCTATATCCCCAGCCCTTTTTATTTTGAGACAGGGTATTACTGTGGTGACTTGTGGTCGTCCTATCTCAGCTTCCTGAGAATTGGGATTATAGGTACATCCCACCATGCTGACTTCCCCAATTTTTTTTTAAACTGCAAATTGTGACCCACTTATGGGTTGTGCAAGTCAGCAGGTTGTAAATATATTTTTAAATGAACTATAATAAAAGGAAAACAGGAAACAATGAGAAATCATTGAAAAAACATTTACTAAGTATGCTAGAAATTAACATTTCTCTTTTTCTTTTGGTTTTGTTTGTTTGTTTTGGTGGTACCGGAGATTGAACTCACAACCAGGCGTTCACCAGGCAGGTACTTATGCCACTGAGCTAAAACCCCGGGCTGTTTGTTTCTTGAGACAAAGTCTCACTACACAGTTCACGATGGCCTTGAATCCTAGTGATCTTCCTGCCTCAGTCTCCTGAGTGCTGGGATTGCAGGTATGTAACACCATGCCTGGCTTGTATATCCCCCACCTTTTTTTTTTTTTTTTTTTTGAGACAGGGTCTTGCTGTATAGTTCAGGCTGCCCTTGAACTCACTATGTAGCCCAGGCTAGCCTCGAACTTGTGGCAATCCTCCTGCCTCAGCCTCCCGAGTGCTGGGATTACTGGTGTGTACCACCAAACCTGGCTCAAAAGTCCTTTTTTTTTTTTTTGGTGCCGGGGATTGAACTCATGATGTCACGCTTGCCAGGCAGGTGCTTAAGCCACTGAGCTAAATCCCTAGCCCCCAAAAATCCCTTTTAAAACACTATTTATTTTACACCAGGAATTGTACTCATGACCTCATGCTTGCCAGGCAGGCACTTATATCACTGAGCTAAATCCCCAGCTCTTTAAATGCTATTTTAAATGCATAGTATTAAAATATTAGTAAAAATGTGGATTATGGGTAAAATCTCCAGGGCATATAAATATGGATGAAACCTTTATTAAGAAATATATATTTTTTTACCCCCTGACTGACATGCTTTAAAATTTTGTTATAGTTTTTTTCTTCGTCGTTCTTTTTATCTATGAATAAAATGGATTTGGAAAAAACCCTCTAACTTAGAGAAAAAGTATATATTTTTATAGTGTTGAAGTTTATCTCATTCTAAGTACTTTAAAATGATGATTTATCAAAACCAGTGCTAAGAAGACTACAGTTTAACAATTTTTAAGAAATCACTCAGTTTTAGCCAGATGTGATGGTGCATTGGGAGGCTGAGGCAGGAGAACTGTCGCAAGTTCAAAACCAGGCTTGGCGACAAAGTGAGTTTAAGGCCAGCCTGAACTGCATAGTGAGACTGTGTCAAAAAGACCAAAAACAACAACAAAAAAACCCTCAGTTTTTGCCAGGCTAAGACAGGAGGATCGCTATGAGTTCAAGGTCATCCTGGGCTATACAGTGAGACCTTGTCTCAAGAAAGCAAACCGGGGCTGGGGGTTTAGCTCAGCGGCATAAGCGCCTGCCTTGAAAGCAGGCAGTCGTGAGTTCAATCCCCGGTACCAGTAAAAAAGGAAAAAGACAAAAAAAAAAAAAAAGAAAAGAAAAGAAAAGAAAAGAAAGCAAACCATAGTAAAGCACAGCACCGCACTCAGTCTAGCTATCACTCAACTATGAAACAGGGGAAAGGGTTTTATGTACCAGTGGCCAAGGACATATTTGTACCACTGAGTTCTTAACATTTTCTGCAAATACTGTATGCTTCTACATGTACAAATATGTTCTTTCTGGAGATTTTCCAGCAGATTTTCAGCAAGATGAAATCCCTCACAAGGTTAATAATCATTGTTTTAAGGAGACGACCTTAAACTGAAAATCACAGGAGTCCAAAAGGTCCTTAAAGCATACACACAAATGCAAAACCAAGTACCTTTCCTTCAAGTATGACACAGTCTTTGCAATGTGCTCGGCTCCCCCATCAGGTAGATCTAGAAACAAAATCCACTGCTCAAGGTGATGTCATCACATAGGAAAAGTCAGCTGTGGGCAGAGACTATGGCAACACTAACCATCTCGATCCACAGATGTCAGGACAACATAGTCCAGGCCCCACTCTGCGATGGCCTGGGCGGTATTGTAGGGCTCGCTGGCATCCAGGGGAGGTGGGTTTCTTGCAGTCTTCACAGAACAAAATCGGCAACCTCTTGTGCATGTGTCACCCATCAGCTAGAATAGAGATTCAAGTCAGACAGGAGTATAATGTTGAAAGCAAGTGGCACAGAATATGAACAGATTGAGTCTGTTTATAAACATCTGAAATGCATAGAGCATATCATTAAGGATTATAAACATGTAAAACCAGAAAGAAAATGAAATGACAAATCCAGAATTAATAGCATTAAGGGAAAAGGAGAGGTGATAGGGCCTCGGAAGGGACACACAACCCAGATTTTAAAATTCAACTTAAAAATGGGATCCTAATACACATTTAGCGTACATACAGGGGACTTCAAAGCTAAGGCAAGTATCAGGGTATCTGTTGTACAAATACTCTTCATAATGTATAAAGATCTCTTCATATCTCTTCAGTAAGTAGGGTTTGCCTGTTTGCAGTACACAATGATTACACCCACTGTGGGGATTAAAACATGTACATAACACATCTTCACGGCTGTAACTTCCTCCTTCCCTCCCCACTGCAACCAACAGATCAGTGTGCAGACTTCTGCTAGAAGGCACAGCTCCTTCTTGTTAAATAGGTAAGATAGAAACATGTAAGACATCATCAGGAAGAGTGTTAGTGTTTCCAAAAGTGAATAGAAGAGGCGTCTCAAGGCAGCACACGGGTAACTCTCAGACAGATGGGAGAAGCAATGGTAGATTGATTTGGAGGAGGTGATGCACAGCGGGTTAGATTGTTTGGTCAGCTTTTATTGCCTTGTACGTCTCATAAACTCCTTTGTAATGAAAATTGAGAGCAGAGGTTCTCGCTGCACATTTTGAGGAGGGGGACAGGAGCGCCTCCATTTCTACACTAGCGCTGGAGGCGGGGCTGGCTTTACCATGATCGTGGCTGTGGCAGTGGCATATTCACCACCTCCCCAACACTCTCCAATATTGGGACATCGCGCTTCCTCACATACCTGTCAGGAAAGGGATCAGAACAAAGTCAGGGGCAAAATACCAACCAACTGAACAGTTATTAAACACTTAAGCTGCCCACTGTTTGCTACTTTTTTTTTGTTCCTGTAGTAGAGATTGAACTCTGGACCTTGTACAATCTAGACAAGCTCTTCACTTTTGAGCTGCAAACCCAGCCCTTTTAAAAACTTATTTATTGGGCTGGGGATTTAGCTCAGTGGCATAAGCGCCTGCCTTGTAAGCAGGCAGTCGTGAGTTCGATCCCCGGTAATGCTGTAAAGGAAAAAGACCAAAAAAAAAAAAAAAAAAAAAAAAAAAACCCCCAAAAACTTATTTATTTATTTAGTACTAGGGATTGAATTCAGGGCCTTATGCATAGTAGGCAAGCACTCTACTACTGAGTTATATTCCCAACCCTAAAATTTTTCTTTTAGATGGAGTTTTCCTAAGTCGTCCAGGTTGGTATTGAATTCAGAATCCTCCTACTTCAGCCTGCAGAATAGCTAGGATAATTGGCATGTAGCTGCCTACCACAACATATCCTATTGCCTTTCCAACAGACGTACTTAATTCTAACATAAAGTAAACAAGTGTGGCCAGATGGTATGTGCCTGTAGTCTCAGCTACTTCGAAGGCTGAAGTAGATGATATGAGTCCAGGAGTTTGAGATCAGCCTGCAGGACCCAGCAAGACCCTAACTTGAAACAAACAAAAAGCCAAACTGGTAGAATGGTGGTACATGTGCACTCAGGACTCGAAGGCAGGAAGATCATGAGTTTGAGGTCTACCACATACATAGTGAGTTCAAGGCCAGCTTGAGCTACATAGTGAGATCATGTTTCAAAAATCTACAAAAATAACAAAGACCTCAAACCAACAACAACAACAACAAAATATAGCATCACAAGTTTCAGGGAATATCTGGAGATGTCAAGAAATACAATCATCTTTGTTCCTTTTGTGGATCTTTTTGGTGTACGGGTGTGCGAGCATTCAACCACTGAGCCACACCCCGTCTTTTTTTTTTTTTTTTTTTTTTTTAATCAATACCAGAGATCCAACTCATGGCTGTGTGCTTACAAGGCAGGCACTTATGCTGCTGAGCTAAATCCCCATCCCTTTTTTCATTTTGAGACAGTGTTTTGTAATTTCCCAGGATGACCTCAAACCTGCAACCTTCTTGCCTCAGTCTCCTGATAGCTGGAATTTTCCAAGCTACTATACTTGGCTTGGAAAAATGACTTTAAATGCATTTTTGGAGGGAGTGCTGGGGATTGAACTCAGGCCCTCACTGAACCCCATCCTCAGGCCCTAAATATGTTTTTAATTACTGGGAATAATGCACCATTTAACATCACTATTTACTTTTCTTGCTGTTATGTATTTATTAATTTTGTTACAAATACATAGAAACAAACAAAAAAACACAAAAAGTATGTAGAAACATAGGTTCAGATTAACTCAGGAGGCTGAGGCAGGAGGATCATTGTAAATTCAAGACCAGTCTGGACTACAGTAAGCCCAAGGCCAGTCTACACTGCATAGTGAAACCTTGTCTCAAGACAAAAACAAAAAAACCTCATCAGATTAACACCAGCAGTTAGCACTGAGAACTTACTGTATGGAGATTTAAATTCCGCAGTGTATTTTTCAGTTTATTGTAATTTTTCCCCATTGGAATCTCAGTCTTTAGCCATGGAGGGAGTCTTAACCTAAGGAAAGCCAAACGTAATTGTCTTTTAAAACAAGTTGACAAGTAATCACAGTTTTGAAATTATTTTACTCTAGTACCAATGCTACTTATAAGATTTTTCCATACCTGTAAATTAATTCCTAATTTCTGCCATAGAAAAAGGAGCAAAGACTCAAAATTTATGCTTCCTTAGGACACTTTAGAGAATACGATGATGGATTCTAGCAATGTACTATGCTCACATCTGCCTTCTGCAAAGACACAAAGTTGCACTATTCTTGGGCTGAGGATTTAGCTTAGTGGCATAAGCTCCTGCCCAGCAAGTGCAAGGTCAGAGTTCAATTCCCAGTATCAGAAAAAAAAAAAAAAAGCAAATCTTTTGGCCAGGAATTTAGCTCAGCAGTGTAAGTGCCTACTTGGCAAACATGAAGTCATGAGTTCAATCCCCAGCACTAAAACAAAACAAAAAAACAAAGTTGCATTATTCTAATAAGTCATTGAATATTTCATTCCCTATGAAAAACACTACCAAAAGAACTATATTAACTCAGATTGTCTGTTTTTTTTTTTTTTTTTTGGAGACAGGGTCTCACTATGTTCAGGTTGGACTCAAACCATCCTGGCTCAGCCTCCTGAGTACTGGGATTATAGGCATCTATCATTGCACTCATTTTAATTATTATTAAAACAGAGGCCCATCAGTTACTATTTGTTCTATATTGTAGATTTCATAGGGGTTTTTGAGACATAGTCTTAATATGTACTTCAGGATAGCCTTGAAATTACTAGGTAGCCCAGCCTGGCCTTGAGTTTACAATGATCTTCCTGCCTCAGCCTGCTGAGTTCTGAGATTGTGGGTGTGCACCACCCTGCCCAACTAATGGTTATTATTAAATGGAAAAAAAATCTAAAGTTTCAAGTGTTGATTATACAGCCCTAACTCTATCCATCTATGATCTGCAAATTGTGAAGTAGTCTTCAAAACTATTTTTCCTCTGCATGAAATTCTCACCATTTAAAAAATTTAGGTAATATATCCACAAGTCATAGGTAAATGTGGAGAGGGAACAAGTCAGATGATAGTATCCACTTATAATTTAAAAATTATTAAAACCTAACAGATTAATAGCAAGGTGATAACCTTCAGTCTCTTAAGAATCAGTGGTTGAGGGGCTGGGGATTTAGCTCAGTGGCATAAGCGCCTGCCTTGGCAAGCACGTGGTTGTGAGTTTGATCCACAGGACCAATAAAAAAAAAAAAAAAAAAAAAAAAAAGAATCAGTGGCTGGGTAGAAAATGGGAATATAGTTGTTTTATGGATAAATTTTAAGGAAAGTGAAGAAAACTTGCCAAAGGCTACAAGAAAAAAAGTTTTAACAACTTTTATTTACCTGTTCTATATAGGTCTGTTATCACTTCTAATGATTTTTAGCTAAATTTAACAAGCTTGAAATTAGTCAAGTGTGATGGCACACACCTGCAATCCCAGCACTTGGTAGGCTAAGGCAAGAAGATTGCTGCAGAGTTTGAGGTCAGCCTGGGCTACAAAGTGAATTTAAGGCCAGCCTGAACTACATAGTGAAACCCTGTCTCAAAAAAATCATAAACCAAACCAAACCAAAACAAAATAAAAAAATATACTCTAAGGCTTGGTTATATCTGAGAAGAATGAAATAAAAGAATGGAACATTAAAATTGTCTCAAAATTTCATTTACCTTTCTCCTTTCTGGCGTTTTAAATTTTCTTTATATTCACTCCAGCTGCTCTTGTCTGCAAGATCACCTGATACAAAATCTTGAAGGTCTGGCCCATTTTGTAAAAATTCTTTTTTATCTGACAAGGAACTTAAAACTCTGAGTGGGCTGTGTAAACATCTTCCAAACACCTAAAAAAAAAAAAAAAAAAAAAAAAAGAGCATTATTGTACTTATTTAGTGGGGTCTAGAATAATGTATATTTATAATACCTAAAAGGAAGAGTAAAGCAAAGCATGTTTACTCCCAGCACTTGGAAGGCTAAGGCATAATTGCCATGAGTTGCAGACTTGTCTGGGCTACACAGTGAGTTCAAGGCAAGCCTGGACTACATATACAGACTATGTCTCACAAAAATAAATAATCAAAGCTAAAGAACAGGAATTAACAATTTGGGAACCTATCTAATTTGTCATACTTTTTATTTTTTGTTTTGTCTTTTTGAGACACGATCTTGCTATGCAGTTCAGGCCAGCCTTGAGCTCACTTTGTAAGGCCAAGCTGTTCTCGAACTTGCAAACGATTCTTTTGCCTCAGCCTCCCAAGTGTTGGGATAATAGGAGTGCACCACCACGTCTGGTTTAAATTACACCCTTTTTTTCCCTGCACTAATTACACCTCTTAACAGTGCTACAAGTTTGTTTTTGAGCAAATTTAAGCTGTAATGACTGGAGAAGCTGCCACAGATGTTTTCCATTTTTTTACTTGAGATAGAGATGTTTATTTTCTTGTATTTTTGCGACAGTTTCACTATGCAATTCAGGCTTGCCTTAAATTCAATGTGTAGCCCAGGCTGGCCTCGAACTCGCAGCAATCCTCCTGTCTCAGCTTTCTGAGTGCTGGGATTACACATGTGTGCCATCACACCCAGCTAGAGACAGAGACTCTTAAAAGGAAATTGGCAATAAATATCTTTAGTGTGAATAAGTGTAGAACTGAGAGGTAACGCTAGATTAGTTTTAAGACCTGGAAGCGGCACGGGGCGGGGGGGGGGGGACCTGGAACGAAGAAAACCAAACCTAACATGATCTTATTTTTCTAGGTTATGTTATTTCTGGGTTTAAACATGACAGGCCCTCAGTACAGCGCTGCACAGTGGCGAGTACACTTATCAATGTCTACAGCTTTAGTTTAGAGGATAGGTTCGTGTTCTCAGCGGTCAGGGTGGTGTCCAACACACAGCAAGAGCCCAATACGCAGTAGTTATTTGGGGTGCTTACTATAGTGTTCTAAAATAAATACAGGATACCAACCACTCCCAGCAGGGGAAACCAAAACGGAAGGAAGGAAGGAAAGAAAGAAAAAAAAAACAAAAACAAAAACAAAAAAACCTCAACACCAGCCCAGAGACAAAGAAAAGCAAAGCCCTAAACATCAGCCCAGAGAGACCTTCAAACAAATCAATATCATTGATTACTTCACCCGAGGATGTTAAACAGCAGAAAAAAAGCGCTTAGAACACTGCCTGATTGCACCGCTCTAGAAGCGCAGGCTTTCAGTGAAGGAAAATGAACCCTCCATCCCACGGTTACACCCTTCTTGCCCTGCCGCTCACCCGGGGCAGCAGGGTGCGGGCTGCGCTCCCGCAGCGTAGAGACATTCCCTCTCTAGGACCAGCAGAGTCGAGGGATGATGTGGTCACTAATCCCCAAGACGAAACAACTCGAAAAACCCGTCGCTCTGTTTACAACAAATCAATCGAGCTACTCAGTAATTGGCTACCTTAGACTGATTGGAGTCGCACGCGTGACGCATTACGCAGGGCCCTTACAGGCTACAAGAACGTGATGACGCATGACGTTCTCTCTTTGCAGCATCTCCCGCGAGGTGAGGAGGTTTCTGCACTCTTGTGGGGTCTGAGAATCTAAAGCCATCCGCTGTAGGGGAGCCAGCGGCATGGTCCTGACTCTCGGATTCCTTGGACTGTTTGTCTCCCAGCGCAGCGACAGCCATATGGGACTGGCGGCGCTGAGATTTGAGTCCTGTTCTGGCCTTTGAGGCCTACCCCGCCCTCCCCGAGTCTCCCGATATGGCGCTTCTGTTGAAACTTAACTTTGGACGGAGCTTGAGAGCGCACTGGGTTTCAGGACACCCATTGTGAGGCTGCCCCCTCCAGCCCAGAAGTGCAGGAGTTCGCGCTGCGTCCCGGTCCTTTTAGTTAGATCCTCAGATTGCCTGTCTGGCAGTTTCCAGTGGAGTCTAGTCTGGCGGCAGAAAGTTCTGTCTTCTTTCTACCTTCTTAGCCCAAGTGTGTTTGCGTTTCAGAATGAAGACCATTCTCAGCAATCAGACTGTCGACATTCCAGAAAATGGTACGAGGCTTGTTGTTTTCCTCTTAACTCTTCGTATTCTAAACTTTGTTCGGTGATCTTACGAATTCGTTCCCTATTGTAGTCGATATCACTCTGAAGGGACGCACAGTTATTGTGAAGGGCCCCAGAGGAACCCTGCGGAGGGACTTCAACCACATCAATGTAGAGCTCAGTCTTCTTGGGAAGAAAAAGAAGAGGGTGAGTTTTCTGGGGCTACTTGATTTGGAAGACAATTTATTTATAATAGAATCAAATTTGGTTTCCTTGGAAATTTCGCAGCTGGCACTCGATGTTTTAGCTTTGAAATTTGGCATCTAAAAGTGTGGGTAATTTTGTTCTAGAAAAATTACGAAAGTAAGTTCTCGATACAGCAGATTGTAAAGCTTGATAACTAGTTGTCACTGATGGTAGGGAAATGGTTACAAACTAGATTTGTTTTTGTCTTTGCTTATATGGGAAGCCGGTGGTATTTTTCTTCCCCAAAAGGACGTTTGTTGCTATTATACCAAAAAGAATTGACCTTTCAGCTTGTTACATCATAAAATTATAATCCAGTAATATGTGTCGACTGTAGAAGGCTCTAGGTGATTGGAATTTCTCAATTGAAAATTGTGAGCTTTAATTAGGGTCGATTTTTAAAAATCTGTGAAGTGGATAAATGAGTCAATCTCTATGAAGTCTTATTTCTTTAAGGAAAACCTTTTCTAAACTTTTTATTCTTTTACAGCTCCGGGTTGACAAATGGTGGGGGAACAGAAAAGAACTGGCTACCGTTCGCACCATCTGTAGTCACGTACAGAATATGATCAAGGGTGTTACGCTGGTAAGCCAACTGATGAGCTTTTTTTTTTTTTTTTAACCCTTTGGGAGAGGTTTCTCAGTTGTATTTTTTTACACAACATAAACATTTACTGTTGGAAATGTGCATCTAGTTTGGTGATATCTGTGAACTTGAGTAGGCATCCTTGTCTTGAGGATGAAGTGATGAGTGTGAGAAAAGATCAGATGGGTGCAGTTCTCATGAAGTTCAGAATTCATATGTAGTCTCTTGGAGGTTTTTCATTGTTTAGTAAAAGTCTATAAGTTTGCAGGCCACTACACACACTTTGAGTTGTTGTATCACCCACCCTATTATAATACCGTATGCTAATGGAAAAAGCTGGAATCTTTCATCTCTCTGCCTGTTTCCCTAAATGTATATTTGATATCACAGTCCATCAGAACTTCAGTCTTTCTGTAATGTACCTGATAATGGCACCTCATGATTGCTTCTGTTGTAAAATTACAGATCACATCTCACCTGTCTACTCTGGTCTCCACACACACTTTCTTGGCTTGATATTCTCAATTTTGCCTAAGATAAGGAATTTTGGATTTGCATTAAGGGTTCTCAATTGAAAATCGTGATCTTTAATTAGGGTTGGTTTTTTAAAAATCTGTTTACTGTGCCAGAGGTGGTAAAATAAATGCTCCTCAAAGACCTTCACTGTCAGCAGACAGTGTCCCTGTTATCCATATAATAAAGATGCTAACTCCGGGAGGCTTGGTACAGCTGACAGTTGTTAGAGCACCTTGATAACGACTGCAGTGTGAGGACTGTTGTGTTTTAAATTGTAAAATAAGCATCCTACAGAATTCTGAAACTGGATTTCTTTGAAATTTCTCAGCATTGTTCAAAACTTGTCTATTTAATAGGGTTTCCGTTACAAGATGAGGTCTGTGTACGCTCACTTCCCCATCAACGTCGTTATTCAGGAGAATGGGTCTCTTGTTGAAATCCGGAATTTCTTGGGTGAAAAATACATTCGCCGGGTTCGTATGAGGGCAGGTATGTGCATGCCTTCTGCCTTCAAATACGATTTAGAAATTTTTCCTTAAGTTTTTTGAAGGCTGGTGTTTTGGTTAGTTATGACTATAACCATATTTACTGTTTCTTGGTTACACTCAACTCTTGGTGCTAGTTAAGGGTTTATATTTTTCTTGAAGAGTAACATACTGAATTAGCTTACACAGTATGATAGCTTTTTTGGGAAGAGGAGCGTCAGGGATTGAACTTTGTGCACACTGGGTGAGGGCTTTGCCACTGAGTTGTACCCCCACATCTGGCTGGGGATTTTTGTTGTTTTTGGGTTTTTGTGTGTGTGCATGTACCAGAAATTGAACTCAGGACCTGGCACTTGCCAGGCTGGCACTGCATCACTGAGCTAACGCCTCAGCCCCACTGTCTGTTTTTAAAAGATCATCTTGACTGGCCCTGGTCATGCTCACCTATAGTCCTGGCACTCCGGAAGCTGAGGCAACAGAATTGCATTGAATAATTGTGTATATTTGTGGGGTGCAATGTGATGCTTTAATTTATGTATGCATTTATAGGATGATCAAGTCTAGATAATTGAATAGTGCTAAGCTCTTAAAGCATATCTTTTGGAGGATTAATATCATCCCCCCCCCCCCCCCCCGTGCTGGGGACTGAACTCAGGGTCTTTACACTGAGCTATGCATAACTTTGGTGCTGAGAATAGAACTCAGGACCTTGTGCTTGTCAGGCAGGTGCTAGTTTATTTTTGTCCTTTTTTTTTTTTTTTTGGTCTTTTTCCTTTTTATCGGTACTGGGGATCAAACTCAGGACTGCCTGCTTGCAAGGCAGGCACTTATGCCGCTGAGCTAAATCCCCAGCCCCTGCTGGTTTATTTTTTATACACTAACTTCTGTGATGAAGACATTTAAGTTCTTAGCATTTTGGACAGTTGGGGTAGTTTAAGCCTAACCCAGACAGTTTAACAAGACCCAATCTCAAAATTTTAAAAAAGTCTGGAGGTGTAGTTCAGAGGAAAGGCCCTGAGTTCAGCCCCTAGTGCTGCAGAAAAGAAACATTAAATCCTCCAAAAATTTTTGAGTAATGCTTAAGAGCTTAGAAGAATGTGCTTGAGTTCAAAATTTAGCTTATACTATGCGTGATTGAATTGTTGACTCTATGACCACTCTGGGAATACTTCATTCCAGCCAGATCACAAAAAATTTTTTGCCAGATAAGTAATGCTCTGTATAGTCAGGGAAGGTTAGTTTGTTGCATGGAGTAAAATTAGTACTACTAGATTTTAAGGTGGGGTTTTGTTTGTTTAAATGTAATACTGTCTCCCTTTTTTTTTTTTTTAGGTGTTGCTTGCTCAGTATCACAAGCCCAGAAGGATGAACTAATCCTTGAAGGAAATGACATTGAACTTGTTTCAAATTCAGGTTTGTACATTTACTGTGTCTTAATTGTACCTACAAAATTCTATCTAAAACTTATGATTGAATATTTAGTATTTTATTCATTTAATTTGATTTGCTTTTTTAAAAGGTATCCTGAAGCTGGGTGTTGTGGTGCTCACCTGTCCCAGCACTCTGGAAGGCTGAGGCAGGAGGGTGGCAATTTTGAGCCCATTTTGGGCAACTTAGTGGCTACATGACACTGTCTCAGTGAAAAGAACTAGAGATGAGTCAATATGAAGGCTTTTAGCTCAGTCTCTGTTGTTTTGGGGAAAGCTAGTCCAGTGATTTTGAGATTGTAAATGTATAACAAAATACAGGTAGGTGTCACTTGAGGACACATTCTGACAAACGTGTCTTCTAGGCAGTTTAGTTAGATGGTACGTGTCAGTCACTTGCCGCACCCCTTGACACGATCAAGAGGGATATATTTATGTGTAAGGTAGCTGCCAGCAAGGCAGGGCATATTTAATGTTTTATGAGTAGAAGCACACTTTAATGATTCAAGAAGTATAATGTGATATCAAAATGAGTAGTTTTTCTCAGGGCTGGGGATTTAGCTCAGGGGCATAAGTGCACCTGCCTGACAAGTGTGAGGTCATAAATTCAATCCCTGGTACCACAAAAAAAGTTTTTGTTTTTTTTGTTTTTTTTTTTCTCTTATAGCTGCTTTGATTCAGCAAGCCACAACAGTCAAAAACAAGGATATCAGGAAATTTTTGGATGGTATCTATGTTTCTGAAAAGGGAACAGTTCAGCAGCCAGATGAATAAGGTCCCAGAGGTAGGTTTTTTAGTGTTTCTAAGGTTGGTTGGTTTTTGTTTTGTTTAACTGCTTTAGATGGGGCTTTAATTATAGTTAAGATGGCATAGAGAATTGCTTTCTGGAACACAGTAAATTTTGTAAAATACAAGATAGAATTGGCATGTTACAGTGCTTATGTTTTACTATGAACCAGTAAGTTATGATGTTTATGTTGAATCCTTTAGGATATTGATGGAGATTTACAGATGTTTGCATTTCTTTTTGCAGTTATCCAGCCGCAGAAACATGCTTCTGGATTGTAAAACCAATCTCTGATGTTTTAATAAGACAATAAAAGATCTTTATTGATTTGGGACTTGTTTCTAATCCTTTCAAACCACTTGGCAAGTACACAGCTTGATGAATAATCTTGTGTGCTTGAGTTGCAGTTTGTTTTTTGTGTTGTTTTGTTTTGTTTTTTGGTACCAGGGATTGAACTCATGACCCTCAACGCTTGCTAGGCAAGTGCTTATACCACTGAGCTAAATCTCTGGCCTCAATCTTATGTGCTTGAAAGAACAGGAGTATCCTTGCTTCTTCATGGTAACAACTGTCTTGCACGTGGTTCTGGAAGGGATAGCAAGAAGATTTCAGGCAAGAGGAATATGGTGCCAGTAACAGGCAACAACAGCTGTAAAACTGGGGCGATCTCAACATTAGGTGAGACAGGCATGTCCTAGTCACTTGTGAAAACAGCCAAGAAGTAGGACAGTGTCACAGCCTCAATTTGGGCCGGACAGTGCAATAAACTTTAGCTTATGATGAACACACGGCTGTTCATTCTAAAATAAAGCTCTTGGGCCAGGGATTTAGCTCACCTGCCAGGCAAGTGTGAGTTGTAAGTTTGATCGCTGGTATAAAAAAAAAAAAAACCTGCTAAGATCAAGATCTCTTGTCTTATGCCTCAGCCATTAGGTTCCATGTCCTTTAAGGTTGGCATGGTGATTGCCCAGAGCCCTCTGGTATCACATTGATACTGCATAAATTCCATCAGGAATGTGCAGTGGATAGTCGTTACTTTGTTCTGAGATTAAGGAGATAGCAGTGGCACAAGTGCCTGCCTGGCAAGCACAAAGTCCCAGGTTCAATTCCTGTACCAAAAAAAGGAGGTGACTGAGAAATTGGCTCTTAGCTTGATTTGGGTGCACTAACTGGCTATATCAAAACTGATGGATTTAATAAATTCTTTGAAATAAGGATTGGGGTTTTGGTAGGCTTCAAATATAGGTGCTGGGTGAGATAACTTTTCTTTTGTAGTGTTGGCAAATGAACCCAAAGCCTAACAAATGGTAGGCAATCGTACCACTGACTGCCCTTGTATAGCTTTTAATTGACTGACTGTTATTCCCTTAACCAGAATGCTTTTTGTGAAATAGATCATGACCACTGTGCTCCTAAAACTGCTTATGACCTTTATGTTCCCCAGTACTGCACACTGTCTTAAGGCTACTGGCTGTCTTCCCTTTGGAAGGTTTGCTTTTTAGTACTGGGGATTGAGCTCACAACCTTATACTTGCTAGGTAGGCGTTTATGCTGCTGAGTTAAATCCCTGGCCTGGAAGGCTTTGTGAATTGTGACTGATGGTTAGAACTAGGTTCAGGCCCCAGCACAGCATATTGAAAAACAGTGGTCTGGGACTGAGGATTTGGCTCAGTGGCATAAGCACCTGCCTTGCAAGTAGGCGGTCGTGAGTTCGATCCCCAGTACTGATAAAAAGAAAAAAAAAAAGAAAAACAGTGGTCACTCTATTAAAAAGAATGCCATTCACTCTTTGCCCCTCCCATCTTTTTAACCTCTTACACTTGGCTCTTCCTTTTTTTTTTTTTTTTTTTGTCTTTTTCATTTTTTTATCGGTACTGGGGATCAAACTCACGACCGCCTGTTTGCAAGGCAGGTGCTTATGCCGCTGAGCTAAATCCCCAGCCCCTTGGCTCTTTCTTTTTAGGCTGGCTTTTTAATTTTTTTTTTTTTCCATCTTTTTGAGATGGTATTGCTATGTAGTTCAGGCTGATCTCAAGCTCACTTTGTAACCCAGGCTACAATCCTGCACTCATTCTCCTGATTGCTAGGATTACAGGTGTGTACCACCACACCCAATGTAAGCTGGTTTTGAGGTAACTATAGCTCAGGCTGACCTTGAACAAGTTGCAGTCCTTCCCGCCTCAGCCTTCCATATGCTCCATCGCCAGCCTGGCAGCTGTCCATAGCATTTAAAATGTTTATGATTGCTCTTCCATCAGTTGTGTGCTGCTGGAATGTAACAGATTGATTCTGTGTGCACTGAGACACTGCAGGTATCTAGGCATGTGCTTCTGAAGGAATGGCACTAAGATTGTACAGATTCAGTAATACTGATGTAGAAAGAGTTGAGAATTCAAAATGATTGGAAAACTGACAAAAAGTCATATATAGGACACAGTTTTAATACTGAGACTGTTGGTGAGCAGCAGTCTGCTGTGGGAGGAAGCTTGCCCCAAGAATGGACTGGTTAGTAAGCCATGAGGCTTCACTGGTAATCTTTTTGGTACCAGGGATTGAACTCACAACCTCATGCTTGCTTGGCAAGCACTTAAACCACTGAGCTAAATCCCCCAACTACTGGTAGATTTTGAGGGCTGCTTTTAGCTAAGATGTGCTTGCCATATAACTTGGGTGTTGTAGGCTGGGTGTGGTGGTACGTGTCTGTAATGCCAGCACGCAGAAAGATCACCGTGAATTAGAGGATAGCCTGGGCTACATGGTGAGTTTGAGGCTGTCCTTAATTACAAAGCAAGGCCATCTCCAAAATAAATCTTTGGGTGTTGTGGATCTATTCTCTGGGGAAGGTTTTTTTTTTTCCATGCTCAGGTTCACGATCAAGAAAGGGTTGTGGTCTTTCCCCGGCTTTTCAGTGTAGGTGTCCACATCTTGTGAATGAGAGTACCACAGAAGACACTGGGTCTACCCATCACACTGCTGGATGACGAAGATGCCTCACAGGGGCAGGGCCTTGGATAATGCCAGGCCCAGGCATGTACCAAAGTCTTGGCAGTCAACCAGATTCTGAGTTGATTATATTAATATAATCAGAAACCAGTTAAAAATTAGACATTAATGCAGACTCATTTTCCAGAGGTGGAAGACCAGTTGTGACACTGACCTGTGTCAGATTTAGTGAGAGATGTATTAAAAGGTTTGAGGTGATTTTTGTGTGTGTTTAGGGGTGTCAGAAAGGATCTGAAATTAGTTTGTTTCTGGTAAGCACTGTCAATTTCCAGTTGGCCCTTGACAGTTTCATTTGAATTTTTATAAGCCTGAATATTTTAGTAAGTACAATAAGGGGCCAGATTAATAATTTAGCTAAGGATTGTCATGTGACTAAGGCTTAGGAACTAATAGAGAAATCCCCAAGTGGCAGGAGTGGAGGACTTGGTGCTTTTTTGCTAGGTGCTTTTCTGTTTTGGGTAGTGAATGGCAAGACATTGTGTTGGGGAAGGGGAAGCGTGATTTAAACTTGTCTCATTCTTTCTCATTTTTCCCCAATTGGGTGTAGAGCGGTCCATCTGTATCTCCAACCCTTTTTGAGTTAGAGCCTGGCTGAGTTGGCTGGGGCTGACCTTGGACATGATCCTGCTTTAGCCTCTTGAACAGCTGGAGTTACAGGTACAGTACATGCCCCCTGGTCAGCCTCATGGACGTGTTCAGAAATCGTGAAGTCAGGGTATGAGTGGTGGTACAGTGTGTATGAGTTGGTGGTAAAGCCCTTGCCTAGCATGCTCAAATCTAGATTCAGGCCCCAGCATAGCATATTGAAAAACAGTGATCAGTGCAGTTGTAAACTCTTAAGATACTTTAAGACCTTGCTATTAAAAGGTGATAAATTGAAAAGCAGTTAAGATTTAAAAGTTTTCACTGAAGCTCTTAGGTCAGTGAATCTGGCACAAAGGGAAAAGAAAGAACCAAGTGATTCTTTTAGATGGTGTCGCTTTTCTGCACAGCCCATAAAACCAGTTGCAGTGTATAACCATAGAGTTGAGTTCTCACAGAATAGTTTTTCAAAGCATACTTTAAAATTGCTAGGGCTTCAGGAGGGAGTGTAAATATAGTCTAATAATAGGGTGGAATATAATTAAAACGAATTTTGGAGTCTTTTCCTATTAAGTGTAAGGAACAATTTTTTTTTTTTTTTTTTTTTTTTTTATTGGTACCAGGGATCGAACTCACGACTGCCTGCTTGCAAGGCAGACGCTTATGCCGCTGAGCTAAATCCCCAGCCCCAAGAGGAACAATTTTTAACTTTTTTTTTTTTTTTTTTTTTTTTTTTTTTGCTTTTGTTGAGACACAGTCTAATCATGTAGTTTAGCCTGGTCTTAGGTAGCCCAGATTGTTCTAGAACTTGGCAGTGATCCTCCTGCCTCAGGATTTTTAGGCATGTGCCACCATGCCTAACTCCTTTAAAAGTTTAAAATTTCCAGAGTGAGTGGATAGGATACTTCAGTATGTATAAATGTGTGGTTAAACATTAGTTAACCAGAAGGAAGAATAGATACAAATGGGTATATAGGCAAGTTTTGTATCTCCAGTGTAAAACTAATATGAATTAGTCTTGTAAGTATAGTTCATTTTGTTGTTTTTGCTGTGTCGCTCATGCTGACCTTGAACTCACAGCGTAGTCCAGGCTGACTTTGAACTCGGCAGTCCTCTTGTTGTATCCCTGAATGCTGGGATTACCAGTGTGCACCACCACGCCCAGACCATTTTAAAACATTAGACTATTCAAGTTGAGATTAACTCTAGTTTTAAAGGGTCCCATATTCTATGTTGGTCTCTGGAGTTCCTAGGTCCAGATGTGGCTCCATTCTGCATTCAAGAGCTGCCTGTATTCATGTGAAAAACAATGAAGCTCTTCAGGGGAAAGAGGAGTTCTTGTGGAATAATAGCACAGTCCTGTGACGACTACTGGTGAGCAGTAAAACTTGGAACTTCTTAGATTTCCTAGACCTACCAAGTCACAGGAATTGGGAAGAGGAAGGAAGCCAGTTAAGGGGAACCCACTGTGCTGTGAGGCCAAGCAGCATGCCTGTCTTCACACAGTTGGCTCATGTTCTCCCTCTTAGTCCTGGCCTCTTTCCACAAAGATAAGTTGTGGGAGTTGTTATTTTTTATTTTGTTTTATTTTTTGGTATCAAGAATTGAACTCAGGACCTTGTGCTTTGCTGCTAAGCTATATCCCTGACCCAAGAGTTGCATTTAAAAACAAAACAAAACAAAAAAAAGAAAATCTAACAAGAGAAAGCTCACAACAGAGATGTCTTAGGAATGCTTTCTGATTCTTTGTGGGAGGAGGGATGATGTGTTTTAGAACCTTCCGTAACTAGCCAACAATCGTTGCTTACTGTAGTGTGGTTTTGCTTTCCAACTGAGGGTCGCCTTGACCTAGAAATACCTCGCCAGAAGTCACAGACATCTCTGCAGAGGTGCCTAAACAAGACAGATTTTCACTTTTTAAAAAGAATTCTTTGCCACAAGTAGCTATTGCTACTTGGGGAAGAAGTCCAGAAAGAAAGGATAGGAGACAGTTCATCACATTTCATGAAGCCTGCAGATCAGGGAGCCCTCGAATCTGAGTTAGGGCAAAGTCTTACTCAGCTGCAAAAATGGAACACGCTGCTGTCCACACCTGAGGGGAAGTTCATTCCAACCTCACGCAGAGAGAGACAAGTGTTACCACCGTGGTTACTACCAGGGGGTCCAGGTGCCTTCTCTAGTACACGTCCGGTTCTGTAAGTTCACAGTGCATGGGACTGGAGTGCCTTCCTAAGCTATCAGGACAGAAGTGAGATGAGTTTAGCCAGGAACTCTCTTGTGGCCTTTCTGTAATGGTATGTTTTGTAAGTTCTTTGCTTTCCAGAATTTTCTTCTCCTTTGCTGGTGAAAAATGATGATTGCTAATAGCAGAACTAGGGTGGAGAACAAGCAACAGCCAAAGAATATCAGCGGCTTTTTCTGCTGGAGCAGCGGGCAGATGGTGCACTCTCTGTCCTCTTGCGCCTGGCTGCATGCAGGGCTGCTGTCCTCGGAGGGGAAGCCACCGCTGTTGATCAGTGTGTTATAAAATTTTACTGAAGATTTGGCTTTGAAATCGGATGTGAAGAATCCAAATCTGGGTTTAGATTTTTCTTCAGTCAGTTTGAACGCATAGTAGCCTCTGACTTTGACTTTGTCGATCAGGTATGCTGAAAAACAAAGGTAGACATCATGACTCCAGTGACGGGGAAGTGCCGAGGGTAGGAGTTTAGTGATCAGCGAGACAGGCTCCATGAGAGACACACTCCCATTAGCGGTTTCTATGGCCCATGGAAAGGGTAAAAAATGCATATGTTAAAAAAAAATTAAAAAAATTTTTTTAATAAAAAAAATAAAATTTTGATCCATAGTAATCCTGAAACACTTGGTGGAAAAGCAAATTTAAGAAGCAGAACCCTAGGGCTGGGAATTTAGCTCAGTGGCGTAAGCGCCTGCCTTGCAAGCGTGCAGTCATGAGTTCAATCCCTGGTACCGATGATAAAGAAAAAGAAGCAGAACCCCGAGGTAAAGTGTGTAGCACATTTGTGCAGCAGGTGGCCAGCAGAAAAGTCTGGCTTCTGTCCTGGTCTCCCCTCCTCTCCCAGTCAGCCTCATACCCACTGCCATCCATCCCCCGGGGCCAGCTGTGCTGAGGGGTGAGCCCGCCTCCTGCACAGCCCATCTGCTGCCTCTGGCCGGGCTTCTGTCCCTCCTATAGCGATACAGTAACTTCTGTTTTAATAAAAGCAAGACCCTCCCTCTGGTGTACCCCCCAGCTAGCCAGCTTTTATAGCATAGGCCTGCTTCCATTCAGCCTTTTATCACCCATCTCTCACCTTTCTGGCCTCAATATGGATGTGTCCTATTCTCAAGCCTTCTCTAAGCTTGTAGTCTAAAGTTTCATCCAGCCTCCTGTTTTAAATATGTGCTTGGGACATACTCCAGCTCACATTTTTATGGGGTAAAAGTCAACAAGGAAAAAAAAATCACGGAAGATGCATTGTGTCAGAGGTATTCACCCTAGGAGAAAGGGAAGAGGATGTGGGGAGGAGAAAACTGACCTTGCCAAAGACTGCAGAGTGAGACCATGTCTCAAAAAAAAAATTAACCACTCCCAAGAGTACAGCTATCCAAGAGAAGAGTGTTGTGGGTGAAGGCAAAGCTGTAGAGTACTGACCTTTAATGCGGATGCAGGCCTGGCCAGTGCTAGGGCCAGACTGCGGCCAGCGGCTGTAGAAGTGAGTGAATAAGAAAGAGATGAGGTCAAAGTGGGAAGGGAAGGCGCAGACTAGGATGGAGGAGGCCAGTTTAAGAGCTGTGACTAGGGTTGTGGCTGCTCTTTCTCACCCTGGGTACCCTCTTCCCTTCTGCTTGTATCTAGAAAGCCCTCTCGGGTGCTCATAGGTGGGCTTTTTGGAGAGGTGGCTGGATAGTGGGTGGATGCTGGATTAGTCACTGAGCTGCCTGTGACGCCGGCAAGTGTAGCCTGCCTGGAAAAGGTAAGTCACTGTAGGTATAGCCTGCCTCCAGTGCTCCCTGCTGCTCATCTGCCATGAACTCTTCTGCCCTTCCACCCTGCCTTAGGGCCAGCCAGCTATGGACTGAAACTTCTTTTTTGTTTTGTTTTTTTGAGACACGGTCTCACTGTGCAGTTCAGGTTGGCCTTGCGTTCACTTTGTAACCCAGGCTGGTCTTGAACTCATAACAATCCTCCTGCCTCAGACTCCCAAGTGCTGGGATTACAGACGTGAGCCATCACGCCTGGTTTATGGACTGAAACTTCTACAAACTAAGTGCCAAAGTAAATCTCCCCTTTAACTTGTGAGAGTCAGAAAACAAAACAAAAGAAAATCTGCCTGGCATGGTGGTACATGCCAGTAATCAGGCCCTTGGAAGGCTGAGACAGAATCACAGTGTGATGAAGCTTAGTGTGGGCTACATAATGAGTTCACAACCAGCCTGAACTGCACAGTGAGACCCTGCTTCAAAAACACAAATGGGCTGGGGATTTAGCTCAGCGGCATAAGCACCTGCCTTGCAAGCAGGCGGTCGTGAGTTCGATGTCTGTATGGGGGGGGGGGGTGACGGAAAGGAAAACAAAAAAAATATACAAAAACACAAATGAAAAACCCAGTCTCAAAATCCCTAACTTGTGGGTGTTGGATATTGTGTCTCAGCAACAACTGGGGACATTGAATTCAAGGCCAGCCTGATCTCCATAGTGACACCCTATCTCAAAAAAACAGTTATAAGCCTCAGTGTTGGGAAGGGTATGTGAGATTAGCTGTCCTTTGCACTGCTATTGAGAACATTTATTATGTAATGAGCAACTCACCCTAGAGAAATTAATTAGAAATGATGACAAGGAATGTATACCAAGAAAACCTGCTAAATAACAAATGCTACCTACTTTGGAGGAAAATCCTAAATATCAAATGTTGGAGGAAAGATTAAGTATGTGAAGGTATGCAGGTAAAGCATGCTATATTAAGCAATCATTTAAAAATTTATTAGATTTTTTTGTGACATGGTCTGTAATGTGATTTTAAGGAAGAAGTTTCTTGCTTAGTGACAGTGCTTATCTAGCATGCATGAGCCTCTGAGTTTGACCAACAACCAAGAAAGAGAAGTTGTTGCTGAGGATCGGGGATTTATGTCTGGTAGAGCCTCACAGGAAGTCCTGGGTTTGGTGCTGGGGATTTAGCTCAGCGGCATAAGCACCTGCGTTGCAAGCAGGCGGTCATGAGTTGGATCCCCGGTTCGATAAAAAAAATCCTAGGAAGTCCTGGGTTTGATTTCTAGTACTGGGGTGTAAAAGTTAAATATAAAGCTGTTTGGTTTTTTTGAAACAGGTCAATTGTATTAAAAATACCTAGCTTCCAAAAAAAAACAGCTTCAGGAGGCTGAGGCAGGATCTCCACGATTTCAAGGCCAGCCTGCATTACATAAAATACCTAGCAATTACGCTGGAATGAAGTCGTCCAAAATATTGACAGTGTTTGTCTTGGGGGGTGAATTTGCGAGTGATTTTTAGAAAAATATGCCAAATTTTCCATAATGAGCTCATTACCTTTAAGAATAAAACCACTTGAGTGCTACAAGTCTGACACTCACTACTAGGCCTTTCCCCCACAACGTGTCCTGGTCCTTAGCACAGCCTGGAGGGCCCACCCTCACCTTTCAGCGTCTCCTGGACGTACTTCTCCAGGTAGTACTTGCGGAGCCGGTCGTTCTCCCGCGCCTGGTCGTCGATGCCGCTGGCCGTGATGTAGATGTCCACGTCCCCGTAGTGACTGCGGATCCAGTGCAGCAGCTTGCGTGCGCCCCAGGGCAGCACGGCCAGGCGCGTGGGCGAGCTCAGGCGAGTGATGTCCTGCAGGAACTGCACGTCCCGGTCTGCGTCGTAGCTGCTGCCCCTCTGCTGCTCGTGCATCACGAACCTGGTGGTGAAGTGATTCAGGGCATAGAAGTCGGCGGCGCCCTTGACCAGCCTGCGCTCGGCCTCGGTGAAGTGCGGCAGCGTGGAGTCCGACAGTCCCCGCCGGTTCCGGAAAGCCAGGTGCTCCCGCATGGCCCGCGGGTAGTCCCCGGTCCCGAAGAGCGGCTCTGCGAACCAGGCGATCTCGAACTGCAGGAAGCGCTCGGTAGCCTTCCAGTGCGAGTCCACGAAAGGGTTGGCAGGTTCCGCCCAGTCCGAGTGCAGAGCCAGGGACACTGCCCCGTGCTGGGACGCCCGGTAGCGCCGGTTGTAGAGGTGCCAGGCCAGCGTGTGGGCCATCAGCAGGTTGTGCGCCGCCTGGTAGGTGTCGTTCCCTGTGCGGTTGTAGATGTCGCTCAGCCGGTTGGGCTCATTGATGGTGATCCAGAGCCGCACCAAGTCCCCCAGCTCCCTGAAGCACAGCCCTGCGTAGTCCTGGAAGGCCTGAGCCGTGGATGGGTTAAGCCAACCTCCATTGTGCAGCAGCGGCCTGGGAAGGCCCAGGTGGGCGTGCGTCGGGTAGTACAGCGTGACCATTGGGGAGATGTTGAGCTTCAGGCCTTCGCTGACCACACACCTGTAGTACCTTAGAACCTGACGGTTAACCGAAGTCAGGTTGCCACTGGGAAGGACAGAGGCCCAGTCCAGAGCGAACCGGAAGTGGGTGACTTTCATTCGGGCCAGCATCTCCAGTTGCTTTTTGATGCTGATGAAATCTGTGCATTGAGCCTGCCGTGTTTTCAGCTTGACTCCTTTGACTCGGTACAGCCGTCTGTTGCCCGTGGCATTCCACACATAAAGGCTGGGGTCAGTGAACTGTGGAGAGGAAGCCATCAGCTCGGGCTGCGGAAAGAAGCACACTGGGTGAAGCTAATGCTGGCCGGGGAGGCTCTTCCTATGCATCCTTAGAGAAAAAGACATTGCCTCTCACTAGGAGACAGAAAATAAATGATGCACGTCCTTCCTGATGACCCCTGTGTTCCGGCTGCTCACCTGCTGAATTACCTTCCTTGTCAGCACTCAGAATCTCCAGGGAGGCCAGGAATCAGGGAAGGAACCACATCCAGGCCTCAGCTGGGAAAACAAGAAAAGACTGAGAAGTCATTTTCCAGCTCATTTGAACATCAAGCCCAGGATATATGGTGGGGTTGAGTGTGATTCTGTTCAAATGCATCTGGAAATTGGCTTGATACCCTCAGCTAAAAGCAATCATGAAGATGCATTCTAAGCCCTGTCATAAAGTACAGGCAAAGGTAAAATTGGACGAAGTCCCTGAGGTCAGCACTTAGGGTTAGAGCAGGCTCAGGGACCCTGAGACAGTTCCTACAAGAGGTTGGTTAATGGGGTGGGTATGGGTTAAGGCCACTTACATTTGCTAAAAAATTGCAACTTTTAACTCTTCCTATTTCAAAAGTCCAAGTAATGTCACATTTGCATCCAGTTTATCATGTCCCAGGAGACATAGCATTTATTCACCCAACAAAACAGCAATGCTGTCTCTACCCAAGGACAGTAAGATACCCCCCAAAACCCCTGAGGTTAACTATAACACAGAAAGCCCGCCTCCTGTCATGGTCTGACTCTCCTACCCTTGGGCTAGGCGGCTATTTAGCACTGAACTGTCGCAGCCCCCTCCAGGGTGTGCTGACTCCTGGTAACTCTAAAGCATCATATAAACAGAAGATAATCATGACTTGGATTTAGTTTTTCCTGATTGCAACTAATAGCCTTAGTAGGTCCCTTGAGTCTAAACTAAAATGAAGAAAAATATTTCCCAATTCGAGATTAATAAGAACAAGCAAAAGTTCTCTTATTTTAACATACTGTTTATCCTTATGACTCAATTTAAATGCGCTAGGAAACAATAATTAACCTTTGGTAAATCTTTTCCCTCTAATTGTTTTCTCATGTGTCATCTTTCATAGCCTAATTGCAAAACCATATTACTGCCCACTTGCCATCTGCCAGCCAGTTATCAAGGACATAAAACTGAGAAAACACTGATCATGTGATCACGAAGTTAAATCTGGATATAATTAATTGTTTGAGTAAAATGCTCATAGTTGATTTTAGTGTTTTAAAAAGCTCACGTCAGCATGGTATTGAAAGGGTATTTACAAAAAGCAATCTTGCTATGACACAAGGCACGATCAAATCAAATCTGTTTACTTTTCTTGGTTTTGTGTTTTTGAGACAGGGACTCACCATGTAACTCACATGAACTCACTATGTAACCCAGACTAGCCTCAGATTGTTGGGGATCCTCCTGCCTCAGCTTCCTGAGTGCTGGGGATTATAGGCATTTGCTACCATGCCTGGCTTTGTTTTACTTTTTAAAATCTCCAGAAAGGCAACCTGCTCAGGACCCTTTCTGTCTCTCTTTCAGACAGAAGCTTTCTTTCTCTCAATAAATATATTCTGCTCTTAACCTCCATTGTTCTAAAGTTCATTCTTTGATTTTAGAGAACACGAACTCATATCAGACATCTAGTAGGTTGGGAGTTTCTTTCCCCTATATCATTTGGAGGTCTTCCACCAAGATCACTGGATAAAGGTAAGTTTGCTTTTGTTTCATAGACTCAGAACCGGGACTTCTTGGGTAACAAATCTTTATGCACTTTGTGGTTTTGCTCTATAAAAGTCCCTAGAGAAGACAGAGTCCCAACCCACTTGGGACCCCTTCTGTCTCTCTCTTGGACAGAAGCTTCCAATAAATACATTCTGCTTTTAATAATTAAAAAAATTTTTAAACAAAAATCTCCATAAAGCATTAATTGTAGACAACTGGGTATAATGGATCTAGGTAAAGATGCTGTACCCCAAATCTAGCCCACCTCCCAGAATTTCTAACATTCTGTTGTGCACTAAAGGGACTCTGGGATCCTCCAAGAAATGGTGTTTTCCAGGCCTGGGGAAAGAAAAAAATGAGGTGATTCTGGGACATCTTGTGTCAGAAAACTAAGAGTGCTAAAAACTCAGGAGTACTTTCGGGTATGGTGGCATACACCTATAATTTCAGCACCCTGGAGGCTGAGGCAGGAGGATTGCTGGGAGTTCAAAGCCAGCCTAGGCTACATAGTGAGACATTCTAAGAAAAAAAAAGGCGAGGGCAGAGGGCTAGGGATTTAGCTCAGTGGCACAGTGCCTGCCTGGCAAACATGAGGAACTAAGTTCAATTCCTGTTACTGAAAAACAAAAAACAAACAAGAAATCCAGGAAATAAATGTGGAAGAAATAATATAATTAAAATTTCCTCTTTTTATGGCCTAGAAAGTAATAATGAAAGCAAATTTCATGAATATATATTAAAACTATTGGATTAATTGTTGAGAAACAGGATATTCTTATGGTCTCAAGGTATTATCACCAAATTACTGCTTTTTTTTCTTTTTATAAGACAGGGTCTTACTATGTTGTCCCAGCTGGTCTTAAGCTTGTGGGCTCAAGTCACTCTCTTGGACACATGCTACTGTGTGTTTAACTTAGGTAAAAATGTCTGCTGGCCTGGTGGTGCATGCCTGTGATCCTAGCACTCTGGGAGGCTGAGGCAGGAGAAACACAAGTTTGAGTCTTGCCTGGGTAATTTAGTAACTTAGTGAGACCCTGTCTCAAAATTTTAAAATAAAATGAAATTTAAAAAAAATTTTTAAATGTGGGTACAAAGGCTGGGGATTTAGATCAGCAGCATGAGCACCTGCGTGACAAGCATGAGGTCATGAGTTCAATCCCCAGTACCAAAAAAAAAAAAAAAAAAAAAAATGTGGGTACCTTTGTTGATAGTGTAATGACACAGAAAAGGTCTGTGCTCTTAATAGATACATCTGAAATATTTCAGGGTGTGGTACAATGAGGGACTCAGTCAGGCTTGGGGCTGGGGATTTAGCTCAGTGGCATAAGCGCCTGCCTTGCAAGCAGGCAGTCGTGAGTTCGATCCCTGGTACCAATAAAAAGGAAGAAGACCAAAAAAAAAAAAAAATTCAGGATTGATACAGGGAATATGTTTATTTTACAGGTTTGAAAATTTTCAAAATACAATGTTGGAGAAGAATAGAACACCAAGGGACTTGAAAAGAGATATATGGGAATAGACCTAGTAATATTTTAATTTAATTATTTTGGTTTTTTGAGACAAGGGCTGGCCTTGAACTTGTGGCAGTCCTCCTGCCTCAGTCTCCCAAGTACTGGGATTATAAGCATGCACCACTACATCCAGTTTGGGATCTAGTAATATTTTTAAGTGTTACACTATAGTACTTTCACTTTGCCAGTCTCCTTTAGAGAAGCCATCCAGTCTTCTGTCTACTCAGCATCTAGAAATGCAACCTTTGGCTAAGGTTACTTTTTAAATTTTTCTTTATTATTATTTTAAAATTTTTTAAAATTATTATTATTATTATTATTTTTTGAGACAGGGTCTCTATGCAGTCTTGGTTAACCTTGAACTCACTATGTAGCCCAGGCTGGTCTCAAAATTGTGGTGATCCTTCTGCCTCAGCTTTCTGAGTACTGGTATTATAGGCCTGCACCAGCATATCTAGCTGGTTTTTCCAAGAGCAATCCCGTATTCCTTGGCAAACTATTCATACTCATTCTTAGTCCAAGTGGCTCAACAGAGGCTGACTTCTCCCGGGGCCTGGTGGTGCAGTGCCCAGCACATGAACCCGAGACCCAGGAGGGGCGGCCTCTTGTCCTCCTCCATGCATGCGTTCTGGCCCACGACAGCATCTCAGCCAGCATTATCTTTCCTCCCTTTCCCCCCAGCTCCCCTCACAGCCTCGGGATAACCATGGTACCGGTATCTCTTGGCTGTCACTGTGTCAGTGTCACAGGACAGCGCGCACTCTCCCCAATAGTGGTTCATTAGAAGGCGCCCCTTACCTTAAGAACAGACTCGGTGACACCCCAGGAGAAGTCGCAGGGAAACTGACCCTGCATGTCGGGTGTGGACTCCTTCAAAGGAAAACCATTCTCTTGTATGAGCTGTTGATAGTAACGTGCTGAGGACTTGGGTTTCCTTTCTTTGTGTTTACTGTCAAAATCCACATAGAACAGCCCTCGGCGGGTGGTGTGAGCGTCCTGCCATTCAAAGCCGTCCAGGAGCGACCAGGCGGTGTAACCGAACACTTGTACTTCATCAGATCTGATGGCTGTGGAGAGAAGAAAGCAGACACACTCTAAGGGCTGAGCACTCAGCTCACGCCTGCCGCTTTGGTGACACACCAGGGACGGTACTGTGAAGCCAACCCTTTTCCCACTTGGCAGGACTCACAGGAAACCCATGTCTATACTTCAAAAATGGCACTTAGTTGAATCCAGAGGCTACTCCCTTCCCTAATACAAATACTGGTTGACACGGTTAAAGTTCAAATTCAAAATATTCCTGCAATATAATTAAGAAAAATAAGGGCATACAGAAAATAGAACTAGAAACATATACACTAAAAATATACAGCTCAGGCTGGGCATGGTAGCAGACACTTTTTTTTTTTGTCTTTTTCCTTTTTATTGGTACCAGGGATCGAACTCATGACTGCCTGCTTGTAAGGCAGGCACTTATGCCACTGAGCTAAACTCCCAGCCCCTGGCAGCAGACACTTGTAATCCCAGCACTTGAGAGGCTGAGGCAGGAGGATTGCTGAAAGTTCAATGCCAGCCTGGGCTACAATAGTGAGAGCCTGTCTCAAAAAAAAAAAAAAAAATCAGTCCTTAGAATTAACATAAGTGAATGTGGCTTTAAGGAGGCAAAAGAGGCAAAGTGATATAAGAGAATCAAAGTAGCAGGAGCCCTTGCCGTGCCCTCTGGTGTTTTAGAAAAGGTGCCAGAGCCATGGTTTTAGCCTGTTTGCTCATCGGTAGATGGAAGATATTGGACAAAATGATCTTTAAGGACTGTTTCATCTTTAAAACTCTCATTCAATGTGTAGAAACTGGGTAAAAATAAAATATGATGAATGACAGCAGCAGAAAAAGGAACAAATACTCAAATTAATCCTAGGTTTTTTTTTTTTCTTTCCTGTCTTTTTAAGGCAGGGTTTCACTGCAGTTCAGGCCAGCCTTAAACTTACAAGGCATTCTCCTGCCTCAGCCTCCATGAGCCACCATGCCTGGCCTCTGGTTCATTTATCTTAAAAGCTTTTATGTCTCCTAGAAATGCCACGGTTTTTTTTACTGGGGGGGTGAGGTGGTGGTTTATCACTGACATTCCTTTCCGGCAAGGTGGGAAATCCTCGGGCAGCGGTTCCCACAGCTCAGTGTGCTACATCCGGCCTGGCTCCAACCCTTGGCGGGTGGACAGCCACGCGGAGCCCGGCGCTCAGCCCGACCCAGGCCAGTGGGTGGCGCCCTGGGCTCCCAGGCGCCCAGCGGAGCGCACGTGGCCCAATGCAGGCCAGCCATGTCCCAGGTGGATCCTTCTGGGAATTAAGGCTGAATTGCTCTCCCGCAGAAGGGGAGTGTCCTTGAGACTTGGGAGCCTATGGGAAGATCCCAGGGAATTAAGTCCTGCAGGCTGGTAGGGCGCCTTTGTTCCCAGCAGCCACCTGCAGGTGTCATTGCTTGGGTGGAGGAAAAGGAATCAGGTGGAGATGTAGGGATGTCAAGAAATCTTCAGGAGCAATAGAAACGACTCAGCTCTGCCTTTAGGACTTGCGTCACTCAGTCATGGTATGGACTCAAAGGATTAGAATTTCAAGAAGCATCTTAAAGTACTCATGATAAGGAACTTTAAACATATCTGCGAATGTGTGTGTGTTGCTGGGGACTGAACCCACGGCCTTCACTGAACTACACCCCCAGCCCTTTTTTATTTTTTATCTTGAGACAGGGTCTTGCTAGATCACTAAGTCGCCCGGGCTGGCTTCCAATTTGCAATCTTCCTGCCTCCACCTTCCAGAGCGCTGGGATTCCCGGTGCGCACCACCAGCCCCTGCCCAAAGGTGACTTTCAGTGCCTGTGAAGATTCACTCTCCTTCCAAGTGTCACGCACAACCAACCTTGCAGAACCTGGTTGAGGAAGTTCTTCATCATGTAGATGGCCGTGGTGTCCTCCGTGGTCACGTGGCTGTCGGTGAACCAGCCGTTCTCGGCAATCAGGATTCGGGGGTTGCCGTACTCCAGCTTGATCCAGTTCAGCACTTGTCTCAGATTGAGGGACACATTCTGCCCCATTTTAGGCACGGTGCTCGGCGGCTTGAAGTTGTTGGGGCCGAAGGAGAAGGCGAAGAAGTCGGCCGTGCCCCGCACCAGGCGCTGCTCGGCGGCCGAGAAGCGCGGCAGCGCGGCGGGCAGCTCGTCCCGCAGGCCGGCCGGGTAGTCCCCGCGCCCGTGGATCGGGCCTGCGAACCAGCCGAGCACGGCCGCCAGGGAGCGCTGGCACCGCTGCACGTCGGCCGCCGCGTCGGGCCGCGCGGGCTCGATCCAGTGCGAGCCCAGCGTGATGGACAGCCAGCCGCGCTGGGCCGGCCGGAAGTTGCGGTTGTAGGTGTGCCAGACCTTGGCGTGGGCCTGGGGAGAAGAGAACAGCGTCACTGACCCGCCCGTGCTCGCCGGGGGAGCTTCTGGGGAGGGTGGACTGGCTTGTTTGCTTTTTTTGCATTTTGAGGTAGGGCCTTGCTAAGCTATCCAGGCTGGACCCAAACTTTTGATGTTAGGGCCTCCGATTCCCAGGCCCGTGCCACCACTCCTGGCTTCATGGACAAAATCAAGGAAGCTGGAGCTGCACACGGTGGCCCACGCCTATAATCCCAACACTTGGGAGGCTGAGGCAGGAGGATCGATGTGAGTTTGAGGTTAACCTGGGCTACACTGTGAGACTCTGTCCCAGAAAACAAATAACAAAACAAAATTAGTGAAGCATAAAGTGAAGTAGGAGCCCCCTATGGACGTGTCCAGTTCTTCCAAACTAGCCTTCTCCTGGAGGCTCTAAGCCAGGTTCTGTCTGACTTCTCCCTGCCTGGCTCCCTTATGGGCCCTCCTGGGGCAGGGGCCAGGTGGTGTGGACACAGGGTTTCCTCTCGCTCAGAAAGAGACAGGGCAGGATGGCTCACTGGTCTGCACCTCTCCCGGTGGGCCTGACTAGGAAGTCTCTGGATCCTGTGACCGGTCTGAGGAAGCAACCGGCGGGGCTCTTGAGAGGGTTGAACGAGTTCACTTGAGTGGCTTTGAGACAGTGTCTGGCCGGGAGCAGCGCCACCTGAGTCTTAGCTGTGTTCTGATTACCGTGGAAGGTGGCAGCGGAGCCCAGAGCAGGAACTGGGTGGAGAGCATGGGCGGGCCTGAGTCATGCCCTCTCATGCTCATTGGAAGTCAAGGGCGGTCACCCTGATGTCCTTTGTGAGGCAGTTGTCCAAATTGGGCTACCGTGCACACAGTAGGCATACTGAGGTCCCTGAAACTGTGCCCATGGACTTTTCTTTCTGTACTTGGAATAAACCTAGGGCTACTGAGCTATACCATCAGCCCTTTTTATTTTTTGAGTCAGGGTTTTGCCAAATGGCTGGCCCCAAGCTTTTGATCCCCCTGCCTCAGCCTTGTGAGTAGCTGGGACTACAGCAGCTGTGCATCTGGCTTTGAGCAATGAATTCTAACCCAGTAGGTCCTGGGGATCTGAAAACATTCCACGAATCTGGTGAAGGCGGGTAAAGTGGCCACTGGTGAAGGCGGGTAAAGTGGCCACTGATGTAGGGGCTGAGGACCCCGAAATTGGTGCCACCCTGCTTTATGCAGGAAAGGCTAATTTCAGTCATCCCCGAGATTTTTTTGGAATAGTAGTGGCCTTATATTGCCTTTGTCTGTCTGTCTATCCTTAACTCAGTTCTCATTGGCAGCTCCCAGAGTCGTTTAGTGCCCCAGTGTCCCCAAGGATCCTACGCGTGCTTCCCTCGAAGAGGAGTTTCAGTTAGGCCTCTCTAACTTGCCTGCACCTGGGGTTCTGGCTGCCAAAGAGTCACTGAGGCTCAGGCCTCTCTCTGGGCTTTTCTGGGGGGCTAGAATACATTGGAAAGTCCCAAGAGCTGCTTTGTTTGTTTGAGATGGGGTCTTGCTATGTAGCCCAGGCTGGCCTCAAATGCGTGGCTATCCTCCTGCCTCAGCCTCCTGAGTGTTGGGTCAAAAGTCTCTCTTTATTCCTTTCACTCTCCCCTCTCTCCTTCTCTCCTTTCTTTTCCTTTTTTTCTGATTCAAAACAAAAGCAATCATGCATTATCTGGACCCACAGGGGGCACGCTTTGCTTTATTCTAATGGTCACGTGATCCCCTGATGCCTTTAGTGTTTTCAGCTATAGAGGACACTGGGATTACAGCTCTTCAAGATCATGTGCCTGCAGCCGTGAACCCAGGATGAGCTGAGCCACAGAGCTGCTGCCCAGCAAAGGAGGTGCTGTCAGACACCACAGGGAGCAGGAGGTGGAACCAGGATCTGGGTACTAGCTCAGGCCACATAGGAATTCACCAGCCCACGGGGCAGGTGAGTTTCTTCAAAACAGATGTCCCATTGCATATCTCAGAGTCCATGGAGCTGAGCTGCAGTAGTCTTGCTCAATGAGCATTGGGATGAGAGGAGTGAAGCTTAGGCAGCCAGGGGCACTAAGTCTGCACACCTGGATAGGTGCATGCAGGTCTCGTTGCAGCCCAAGGTGACCTTCGTGCTCCCCCATCTCTTTCACCTTTGCTGCTATTTGCACACCTATCCAGGGATCTAAGGTTATCTCTGCTCTGGGCCAAGACAGCACTGCATTCTCTGCAGAGATATGGTGGGGCTCAGGCCCATGAGGTGTTTACGGTTATGACTCGGTCCTGTTTGCCAAGTACCAGAGTAAAAGGTTTTGCTCTGAGACAGTGAGTTTGACACAAATCGTGAGCAAACAGGGGTAGCTGCAGGGCCTCGAGGTGATGCTCATAAAGAAGGTCCGCGGGGACACTAGAATAGGGTTAATAGGGAACCTTACATGACAACTGTCCTTCACTTTTCCAAGGTCCTCTCTGTCTCGCACAAGGCTGTGGTTGGAGTGGTTGGTTTAGGGGGCGCCAAAGTTCATTCTCTACAGTCAGTAGCTCAACCAGGTAGGGAGAGGCTCTTTCCTCTAGAGGCAGCGCCCAGGGCCTGCTGTCACTGAGACAGCAGGGCGCCTAATATCTCATTCCATCCCCTGCAGGCAATGATGTGCGCCTGCCTTTGATATCCCTGGAAGTCAGGACTCAGATAAACCCTGCGCATGATAGGAAGCAAATAAGATAGCAGTCCAGTGCAGGAGCAGAGAAGAGGAGGCAGGGGACAGAGACACATGAGCAGGCCTGACGCATCATCCCGGGACATCTGTCATTTGCCAGAAGCTATGTTTTCAAATTTATGATTCGGGCCAAAGTATCTTCTTTGAATTGCAAACTTGTCTGATGTTAAAGCTATTTAATAAAGCATTAAATACATTAAAGAACATTAGGGGCTGGGAATTTAGCTCAGTGGCATAAGCACCTGCCTTGCAAGCAGTCGTGAGTTTGATCCCCGGTACCGATAAAAAAAAAAAAAAACATTTATTTTATCTGGTTTTTTTGGTACTGGGGATCGAACTCATAACCTCGCACACTTGCAAAGCAAGCGCTTATGCCGCTGAGCTAAAACTCCAGCCCTAGAATATTTATTTTAAAACTCCACATCCCAACATCAAATGCGGGAAAAATGTGTTTCCTCTATAGTCAGGAATGAGACAAGGATGTCCACTAGCACCACTCCTGTTCAAGATGGGACTTGAAATTTTAGTCAGATAGATTAGGCAAGAGAAATGAAGAGGATTCAAATAGGAAAGAAGTCAAATTATCTGATTTTACAGCTAAAATAATCCTATACTTACAAGACCCTACAGACTCCACCAAAAGACTTTTAGAGCTGATAAATTCAACAAAGTAGCAAGACACAGAATCATGATTATAAAAGTCATTAACTGTCTGTACACGAGTCCTGAACAGGGTGAGAAAGAAATCAGGAGGACAGGGGCTGGAGGTTTAGCTCAGCGTTATAAGTGCCTGCCTTGCAAGCAGGCAGTCGTGAGTTTGATCCCCGGTACCGATAAAAAGGAAGAAGACAAAAAAAAAAAAAAAATCAGGAAGACAATCCATTCACAATAGCTTAAAACACACCTAGGAACCAGCTTAACCAAGGAGTTGGAAGACTTCTACAATAAAAGGTATAGAATGCCAATGAAAGAAATTGAAGGAGACACTAGAAAACAGAAATCCTTGTCATGTTCATGGATCGGCAGAATTACTATTGTTAAAGTGGCCATATTAACCAAAAGTGATCTACAGATTCAGTGCAATCCCCATCAAAATTCCAGTGACAGCTGAGTTTGAGCCTGGCCTGAACTACCAGCAATATTCTGTCTCAAAACAATGAGAAGAAGAAACTTCCTATGACACTCTTTTTTTTCTGGTACAGGGGGTCATACTCATGACTTTGTGCTAGCCAGGCAGGCACTGTGTGCTGGGCTACATCCCTGGCCCCTTCTATGACATTCTGGCAGAATTAGAAAAGAAAAATCCTAAAATTTATATGAAGATACAGAAGAACCAGCTAAGCAAAAAAAGCAAGGCTGAAACATCATAATACTTAATTTCAAATTATACCACAAAGTTATAGTAATAAAATCAGTGTGGTACTGGTACAACAAACAGTATGGTACTGGCACAAAAAGACATATAGTTCCTTAGAGTAGAATATAAACTCAATGCAACTACAATCATCTGATTCTTTGCAGGCCAAAAAAATATACTGGAAAAAAAATTTTTTTAAATCTTTTTGAGACAGGGTTTCATGTAGTTCTGGTTGGTCTTGAAATTACTGTTACCTAGGTTGTCCTGGAATTTGTGATGATTCTTCTGCCTCAGCTTCCTGAATGTTGGGATTATAGGCCACCACATCCAGTTTCTCCTGCTTTTAAAACCAGTATAATTTTCCCTACAGGACCATTCTTGAAGGCCAGTTAGCCAGAAACAGAGCCATCAGTGTTTTGCAACAGATGGTCAAAGAACACTCACACTCATGGGCAAAATGTTTGGAAAACAACTTGGCCTTTTTTTTTTCTTTTTGAAACAGGGTTTCACTGTGCAGTTCAGACTGGCCTTGAACTCACTTTGTAGCCTAGGCTGGCCTTGATCACACAGAGATCCTCCTGCCTCAGCCTCCCAAGTGCTGGGATTACAGGCACACACCACCATGCCCAGCACTTTGGAAATATTTAAAACAATTTTTAAAATAAGTAATGTTCTCCTGGGATCATCAAAATGAAATAATTCAAATAAACTATAAGCTGCATGCCCAAAGGGAGCTATTTCAATATTGCTTATGACAGAGAAAAACAATGAAATAAAATAAGCTAATTTCTATTAAAAGGGAGGGGTGAAACCAGGTGTGGTGGCATATGCCTGTAATCCCTGCGAGTTCAAGACCAGCCTAAACTGCATAATGAAGCCTTGTCTCAAAAAAAGAAAAAAAGGGGCTAAGGGTTTAGCTCAGCGGCGTAAGCGCCTGCTTTGTAAGCAGGCAGTCGTGAGTTCGATCCCTGGTACTGATAAAAATGAAAAAAGACCAAAAAAAAAAAAAAAAGAAAGAAAGAAAAAAATAAAAGGGAGAGATGACTAGGAAATCACATTTCATCATATCAGCAAATTGTTATACTGCTAAGCTAATTTTGGGGGCTAGGACTGTGGCTCAGTGGCAGAGTTCTTGCCTCTCATGCTGAAGGTCCTGGATCCCATCCCCAGCACTACAAAATAAGGATGATGATGATGATTGTAAAACTAAAAAACAGTGGGAAATATTTAAAGTAATTTTAGTTTAGAAAGGTTGGATGGGAGGGGGCTGGGGATTTAGCTCAGCGGCATAAGCGCCTGCCTTGCAAGCAGGCAGTCGTGAATTCGATCCCCGGTACTGATAAAAAGGAAAAAGACAAAAAAAAAAAAAAAAAAAAAAAAAAAAGGTTGGATGGGAACATAGAAGCATGAAAATATTTTGTTATGGTGTGGATTTTCCTGAAAATGATGTGACTCCATTTTTATTTATAATACGCCAGTGTGTATATATGCATTTCATTGACCCATTCATCTGTCCATGGGTACCTGGGCTGGTTCCATACTTGGCTATTATGAATTGTGCCACAATAAACATGGGTATACAAGTATCCTTTAGTGTGCCCACTTTAATTATTCCTTCAGGTATATATCGAGGGATGGTACGGCTGGGTTCTATTTCTAGTTGTTTTTTTTTTTTTTGAATCAGGGTTTCACTATGTAGGTCAGGCTTGAACCCCCCAGAGGATCCTCCTGCCTCAGCCTCTTGAGTGCTGAGATTACAGGCATGTGCCACCACAGCCAGCCCTCATTTATAGTTTACAGCTGGTTTTATTCATTGTCTTTTGAACTGAGAATAACCTCAGGTTGATCTAATGTTACATCTATTCACCATTTCTTTATTTTAGTATCAAGTGTTGTGCTAATTACAAATAGTCCTCTTTCAGATCTCTTACCATCCATTTGTGCACCCTGCATTCCACAAGTATTTTTTTTAACATGGAAAATCTTTATTGTAAAGACTCCCATGAGGCCACATGCTGGTGAACCCTCCTTTAGAGCTGGAAATTCAGCTACCTAAGAGGTATACAGGAGGATCACAAGTTCAAGCCCCGTCTGGGAAATTTAACAAGACCTGTGTCAAAATACAAAGTAAAAAGGGTTCAAGATAGATCAGTGCCAAGGCCCTGAGCTCATTCTCCAGTTAAGAAAACAAACCTCCCATATAAGCTACAGTGGTCCTCATGAAATCTTTGAAAACACAAGCTTTAACAGTATCCGGGTAGCACCGTTTCTTTCCCTGTGTGCCCAGGCAGCTGCTGGTGGCCGCCACACTTTCAGGTACAGATGTGAGTTTGCACTGACTTCTCGGATTGTGCTGGTGGGGGAAGCAAATCATGGCAGCTGTTGCAGCCGCCCTCTGTTACTAAAGGACACTCTGATAATTCCTCCAAAGAGGTTTCATGGGAATCGGGTCCTCTGAATTCATTCGGAAGGTGTCCTGTTTCCCCTCGATATCAAATGTCAGTTGAGCTGGACAGGGGGAAGCCGTCCTCCCGCCACGGCGTTCTGAACCGGCTCCCTGACTTCAGGTGTCCAGCATGCTCCGCAAGACGTCTGCCCGCAAGAAGCAGACTCTGCTTCCTCTGTAGGTGATTGCTTCTCTCTCTCTCTCTTTCTCACAGGAGCTCTAGAATGTCAACAGGATGTGTCTGGGGGTCAGTCTTCTCTCATCGATCATGATGGGGATCCAGAGAACACCCCCAACCTCTAGGCTCCAGTCCTTCCTTAGCTTTGGAAAGTTTTCTTCAATTATTTCTATTATCATTATTATTTTATTATTATTTTGAGACAGGGACTCCTATAGTGCCGGCTGGTCTTGCGTTCATTCTGTAGCCCAGGCTGGCCTCACGGTGACCCTCCTGCCTCAGCCTCCTGAGTGCTGGGATTACAGGTGTGCACCTTTTCCTTCTTCCCTTTTTCTTCTTCCTAGTCTTTTTCTTCCTCTCTTCTTTCTTATTCCTCTTTCTTATGCTGACTGACTCGCTAACTGCTCAGGCTGGTTTAAAATCACAATCCTCCTGCTTTGGCCTGCCAGGCTGCTGGGATTCCAGGTGTGCACCACCATGTCTGGCCCTGTGGACATCTTAAGTGCAAAGTCTGCGTCTGTTTGTCCTCAGATATACACTCGGTGGCCAGGGAAGGGCCAGCAGAGAAGGCTTGCTGAGTGGATGCCAGGGGTGACAGCTGAGCTTTGACCAGGTCGCGATGTTCCCTGCTTTAGAGAAGAAACATTTTCCAGGCTGAAGGGTGGTGGAGGTAGGATTTGAAGCCAGGCCTCACCAGCCACTTTACCATACCCTCCTGCTTTCTCTGCGTCCGGCCAGTTGTAAATTTTGAAGCTGTAGGGGACAGGCTCTTTGATGTGAGTCACAGCATGTTGTTTGATTGATTGGTTGATTCGAACACCAATATTACTGGCTCTAAGAAAGAGGCTCAGAGACCCACATGTCCATGTCACATGCTCCACAAAACTCTTGGATTATGATTTCCCTAGGTGGCTCTGAATTGCAGACATAAATAGATAATTTTTTTTCATCATGTACGAATAGGGCAGCACACCCTCCTCTTCAATTAAAACACTTTTAGTTCTTTTAATTGCAAAGTACAACACAAAGAAAATATTTTAAAACAATATGTTGGAAAAAAAACCCAATACATTGAGCCAGATGTGGTGGTGCACACCTGTAATCCCAGTTACTCTGGAGGCTGAGGCAGGAGGATCACCGTGAATTTGAGGCCAAGCTGAACTATGTATAGTTTTTGAGACACTGTCTCAAAAAATTGGGGGAAAAAAAATAAAGAGAAAAGAAAATTGAGTCCTTAGGTTTCTAGTTCACTATGATTTCCAGGCTATAATTAAATTCCTTATGAACATACTATTGTTTTTTGTAACAGGAATTGAACTCAGAACCTTGTACTTTCCAGGCAGGAGCTATGCCACTGAGCTGTATCACTGGCTTGAACATAACTTTTCCATCAAAGGTTGAACAGATGAGAAAATGCAAGGGGTCTGTAACACAAGAAGTTTGTGCAAGGGCACAAACACAATAGATCATGCACTAAGAATGCTGCTAAGAAACACACTAAGGTCCTGGAAATGGCAGTGCAAGTCTGTGATCCCAGCACTCAGGAGGCTGAAGCAGGAGGATAGATGAGAGTTTGAGCCCAGGACTGGCTACACAGTTTGTTCAAGGCCAGCCTGCACTACAGTCAGACCCTGTCTCAAAGGAAAAAAAAAGAAACACACTAAGGTGTAACAAAGTAACTAAGAGGCAGGGTTTTAGGGCTGGATTGTAGCATTTAGCTCAAATCCTCCAAGGTACTAGGTTCCATCTCCAGTACTGCCAAAAAACCCAAAAAGAAAAACGGGGAAATTGTGTGTGTGTGTGTGCACACGTGTGAAGGTGCCGAGGACCAAAGCCAGGGCCTTCGGGCTCGTGTTCATGGTTTACGATTATGCCTTTACCTCATTTCACTAGCTGGGGGCTGCGCTGAGCACATGGAGAACTTTAGTCTGTCTCTTTCCTTTTCCTGCCTTTTTCTTTCTTTTTCTCAGTACTGGAGATTGAATCTGGGGGGGCCTGAGTTACACTTCCAGCATTTATTTATTAACTTAGTTAGAGACTTGTTATTTATTGATTGATTGATTTAGAAACTTAATTGTTAATTTGGAGTCTTCCTAAATTACCCAGCCTGGGAAAGTGAACTTTCGTTCTTCCTGTCTCAGCCTCCCAGATAGCCAGGACTGCTGGCATGCTGGGCCTTTTTTTCCCCTTACAGAAAGTTATATGCATCAGCCAAAGCAGGTTTAGAGAGCCGGTTCATTTATGCCCCTGGGGTTGGACCAGGCTGGCGCCAGCTGCTGAGCAGTACTAAGCTGTGCCCATTCTCCATCTGATCTTATTTGATGTTAGCTTTTTTTCACCCTTTGTCCATTTACTTTGATTATTTGCTTAAATTCAAGCCTACAAACGTTCATTTAATAAACACAGGCACCACAGTGGCCACTGAGAAAAAAGATTATCAAACAACTCCTGTCCTCAGCTGGGCTGTGACACCAAAGAGGAGAAAGAAGTGCGGGCATGAGTACAATAACAGCAGTATAAGCTTAAATTTTGATTAATTAGAAATGAGGACTGAAACTAAATGTAATGATTCAAGTTTTGTTAAAAAAAATCAACTTTGCACACATGCTTATGCAGATACAGCAAAACCTGGAAGCAATGGTTACTTTTGGGACTTGGGGTTAAGGAATAATGAAACAGGAGACTTTTTATGATTATTATTATTTTTTGAGACAGGATCTCACTGTGTAGTCCAAACTGGCCTTGAACTCACTATGGAGCCTAAGCTGGCCTCAAACCCTGGGCATCCTCCCGCCTCAGCCTCCTAAGAGCTGGGATTGCATGCATGCAGCACCGTGCCTGGCTGATCTTTCATTTCTAACTTCATGTCTTTTTGTGTTGTGTGCCTGGCCATATCAATACATTACTTTTGTAGTTTAGAAAAATTAAGAGAATTTATTGAAACAGAAAGTTTCTGTCCCTGAATTTACCTGCTTTATGCTATGTCTCTTCAGTTTTCCCCAAATTCTAAAGCTCTTGAAGGCTACAAATAGGCTTGTGCATATAAACCCAGCTATCCTGGGTTCTGTTTTAAAGAATGTGTTTGTGGGGCTGGGGACTTAGCTCAGCGGCATAAGCGCCTGCCTTGCAAGCAGGCAGTTGTGAGTTCGATCCCTGGTACTGATAAAAAGGAAAAAGACAAAAAAAGAATGTGTTTGCCTCTGTCACAACATGCTGATGTCCAAAACAAGGTGAAAGGACGAGGCACACAATAGACAGTTGGAAAAACCGATAACAGTGAAGTCTTTCAGACTTAGTCACCTAATCTCTGGCCAAGACAGGACAGTAAGAAAACTTAGTGAATTCCTTAAATACTAACAGGACCCTGCTTCATCGGCCTCTGAATTCTCCAAAACATTTTCAAGTAATACCTTAGATCACCTAGACGACAGAATTGTCATTACTGTTCAGTAGTTTTAATTACATGCTTTTCTTTTAACATAGACTACTTTCTAATAGTTTGAGTTATCTCAGCCAATATTTTTTTTTATGGGTACCGGGGATCGAACTCATGACCGCCTGCTTGCAAGGCAGGTGCTTATGCTGCTGAGCTAAATCCCCAGGCCTCAGCCAATATTTTGATCTGTAATTAAATTTCTTTTTTTGTACCAATGATCAAACTTGTGACCTTGCATTTGCCAGGCAGGCACTTACACTGCTGAGCTAACTCCCCAGCCCTGTAATTAAATGATTTATATGACATAGTAACATAAAGTTTCTCTCAATTCATAGTTGTATCATTTTTGGTACCATTCCTATTACTTAATAATATTTTTGGATTTCCAAGTGGAAATCCAAATTTTCCCTGCATGAGAGTGTTCATATCAAATCAAGCTGTTTAAATAGGATCCCAATATTATTCTATGAGTGTTTATAATTACATTTATTTAAACTCTTGTTAATCATTCACTGAAGAATAACTTTTTCTACTTCATGGTTAGAAAAAGTAAATATTGCCTCTTGGAGGTTTTGGAATATCACTTTTAACCTATAAATAGATTTTTAAATGATTCTTGCAGACAGCAAAGGTATTCTAGTTGCAGAAACTCTTTGATGATTCCCCATCAGTAGTTCCTACCACTTATTCAAATTTGATTAAAAACTCTATAAGAATATTAGTTTCATTTTGTCTAGTCCATATTCCCTGTATTTTGCTAGAGATGTCTTAGGTTCTAATGGAGAAGGGTTGAGTTTGGAATGTGGTTACTATGTACCAGTTAATTAAATGAATTTTATATCTAATTTACTTTAAGTGATATTTTTAAATGATTTTTTATTTAAAAAATATTAAGATAAAAGAGGATATAACAAAACAGGTCAGAACAGAACAATTTAAGCAACATAGTATTTCACCACAAGACAATTTGACATAACAGTAGCTACCATAGTGTCTCTTTCCTTGAAATATTTGAGTATACCTTCATATACTATAGTATCAAACATAAAAAGACAATGTAAAACCATTGAAGAGAATGAAAGTATTAGAGTATTCAGAACCAAACAACAGAAAACAAAGCTTACTATATTATCTCCTTGTCTATAAAATATTTTGTTTATACTATCACATATAATAAAATCCAATAAGATACAACATGATAAAACTGATGGGGACAGAAGAACAAAAGCTTGGTGGGACTTCAAAACAAGATGATATTAAATCATCACTAGTTATTATAATGTCTTGTTTTCTTCAAAATAGCAGTTCATTTTAAATGATATGGTTAAAGACACATATATGTGATTCAATATCACTATACTGTGACATCAAAGTATTGATCAAACAAAAATTGAAGGGACTGGGGATTTAGCTCAGCAGCATAAGCACCTGCCTTGCAAGTGTGTGGTCGTGTGTGGTCGTGAGTTTGATCCCTGGTACCGATAAAAACGAAAAAGACAAAAAAAAAATTGAAATCATGGGACAAACAAAAAAGTTGTATTGTGAGCCAGGATAAACAATTCATAGATTTTTTTTGTTTTGGGTACCAGGGATGGAACTCACGACCATGCTTGCAAGGCAATTGCTTATGCCCCTGAGCTAAATCCCCAGCCCCAGGTTTTTTTTTTTTTCTTTTGACAACCTAAAACATGTTGGGATGGTCTGGGGCTATAACTCAGCAGCATAAGTGTCTGGCAAGTGCAAAGTTGTGCCATCACATCCAGCTATGTTTTGGTTGGTTGGTCAGTTGAATCGATTGGTTAATTAAAACTTTATTTGTAGACAGGGTCTCATTACGTAGTCCAGGATGGGCTTGAAATTGCAGAGATCTTCCTGTCTCAGTTGCAGGAGCTCAGGGGTGCACCACTACACTCAGCTTGCTTTTTTTAAAATAGATGAAGTCAAGTTGAAATTTTCTTTTGTACCATAATTGAACTCATGACCTTGAGCTTGCCAGGCAGGCATAGTGCTGCTGAGCTATATTTCTGGCCTTTAAATTGAACATTTTTTGAGTCAGTATTAAGCTCAAGTGACTGACATGGGTTTTGGTGTTATAAATTGTTCCTTGTCAATGGCATTAGGTGGTTGATTCATGAAGTCTTACCAACTCGAATTCAGACAGATCAGATTTGAATTTTGATTCTGACACAGCTTTGTAACCTTGGCCAAATTTCTCTTGGTTTTCATTTTATCAGTTGTAAAACTGATTTAATAACATCTATTGGCAGAGTTGATTCGAGAATTAAAGAACGTATGAAAGGGGGCTGGGGATTTAGCTCAGCGGCATAAGCTCCTGCCTTGCTAGCAGGCAGTTGTGAGTTCCATCCCTGGTACCGATAAAAAGGAAAAAGATGAAAAAAAAAAGAACGCATGAAAAATACCTAGTATGTTTTTCACACTACAACAGTCGTGATTGGATTGAGGGTGTAGTTTGGCTCTTAGCCTGTGAGAGGCACTGAATAGCCCCGCATAAAAGATAGGGTAGAATGTAAAAAAATATCCCTACTAATCATCTCAGTCCTTGCCTGTAGGAATGAAAACCTCTGTTCTCCTCCTCTCCTCTCTTTTTTTCTTTTCTTGTTTTGGGGGGACGTGGAAAGAGAAAGTAGTTGCAGGTGGAAAGTAACTGATTTTTTTCTATTTTTGTTTTGTTTCATTTCATTTTAACTTTATTTTTCTGGCCTTTATTGATAGAAAAGCTTGACTAATTCTTTTTAGATTGACAAAAATTAATTTTGGTATGTTACTTTCTTGCAACTCAATTTTAAAAAGGAAGTTTTTGCAGCCAGACATGGTGGTACACACCTGTAATCTCAGTACTTGGGAGGTCGAAGCAGGAGGATTGTTTTGAGTTTGAGGCCAGTCTGGGCTACAGAGCAAGACCCTGTCTCAAATAAAAAGTTTTGTTTTTTTTTAAATTCCTTTTTAAATAAAAATATATTTCTTAAGATCCTTGAGGATTTTGCTTCCAGATAAGGAAAGCAGCCAAAAAGACTCTTGCAAGTATTTTCATTTCCAAATATCACACTCACACCTCAAGATGCTGGTGCAGGGTCGGCCGGAAGAGTCCAGCGGATGACATTTGATCCACTTCTTGTACCCAGGGGGCTCTGCAGCCTGGATGTTTCTGAAAGTAGTTGCAGCAGTTTGTTGGCAAAGGTTTAACTATTTGTCATGTGAGTGTATCCTTTGCGGCAGTTTTTACAGTGGTGACAGTACTTTTGTTTAAGAATTTCAATGGAACATTTAAGCAGAGAACTGTATAAAGGTGTTTGTTTTAATTTTTTTTCCTTCTTGCTTTGTTTTGTTTTTTGAGGCAAGGCCTCTCTATGTAGTTCAGGCTGGCGTTGAACTCAGTGTGTATCCAAGCTGTCCTTAAATTCACAGTGATCCTCCTGCCTCAGCTCCCTGAGTGCTGGGATTACAGATGTGCAGCACCACCCCAGACTAAAGAAGTATGTTTTATTTTGCATTACTTTTATCTATAAAATCTTCTTATTGTCATAATACACAAAAAATTGGAAGAGCAATATAATGAACCCCCATAAACACAACATTCAGCTTTAGCAGTCATTGAACTTCAGATTGGTTCAAGGTTGTTTAGTTTTTATTTTGGCAGTATTGGAGACTAAACCCAAGTCCTCTCATAGAGATACACGCCAAGCTCTTTTTAAAATATTTCATTTTTAGACTTTGAGACAGGGTCTTCTTAAATTGTCCAGCCTGGCCTCAAACTTGAGATACTTTTGCGTCAGCCTGCTGAGAAGTTATGGTTACAAGTGAGACATCACATCCATGAAAACTTTTTTAGAAAATAGAAACAGGGCTGGGGATTTAGCTCAACTGCCTAAGCGCCTGCCTTGCAAGCAGGCAGTTGTGAGTTCGATCCCTGGTACCAATAAAAAAAGGAAAAAGACAAAAAAAGAAAGAAAAAAGAAAATAGAAACAAGCACACAGGGGGTTGGGGACTTAACTCGGCAGTATAAGCACTTGCCTGGCAAGACCAAGGTCATGAGTGCACTCTCCCGTACAAAACAAAAACAAAATAAACAAAAAACCAAGCATACAGAATTGATTTGCATGTGTACAAAACAAAAACAAAATAAACAAAAAACCAAGCATACAGAATTGATTTGCATGTGGTGGGCATGGTAGCACACAACTGTAATCCTAGCACTAGGAGGCAAAGGCAGGGGAGCTTTGAGTTGGAGCCCAACCTGGGAGCTAATGAGTTCAAGGCCAGCCTGAACTGCACAGCAAGACCCTGCCTCAAAAAGACAGTGTGTGTGTGTGTGTGGGGGGGGGAATTGATTTTGTATGTATTGATAAATGCCAGTGTGTGTATGTGCGTGCGTGCATCCGTGCCTTTGTGTGTTGGAGCAATCCACTTCTATTCCAATGCAGGAACAAAGCAGATCTTCCTTCAGTTGAAAATAATCAGGTTAATTATCTGTCAGATGCCTAACTCACGTCTATGTTGTGTGAGTTTCCCTGAAAGAAAGGTGCCAAGAAACACTAAGACCAGTTTCCCGGAGGAGCTGGGAATGCAGTCCTCTCCCAAATCCATGCAGCCGTGCTCTGTTCCAGGCTCTGCCGGGCGTGGACAGCCCCGCCTCAGAGAGAGCCACCTCCGGAAGCCTTGAGGAATCTAGAAAATCCTGTGGTTCTTGGTTTGTGATGCACAAAAAAGTGTTGACATGTTTACACATCTATGTTACTGAAGATTGTACAATTCATTTAAAATAAATTTAAAGGGGCTGGGAATTTAGCTCAGCGGCATAAGCGCCTGCCTTGCAAGCAGGCAGTCGTGAGTTCGGTCCCTGGTACTGATAAAAAGGAAAAAGACAAAAAAATAAATAAATAAATTTAAAATATCCAGACAGTAAATTATGAATAGTTAAAATGCTGATATATAAACATAAATACAGCCATTTTGCATCTCAAAATAATGTACTTAAGATTTTTTTACTTTTGTGGGAAAAATCATTCTCTTTCTTTCATTTCCTTTCCTCTCTCTCCCTCCCTTCCTTCCTTCCTTTCCTTCTCCCAACAGGGTCTGGCTGCATAGCTCTGGCTGGTCTCAAACTCTCGGTCCTCCTGCCTCAGCCTCCCAAATGCAGAGACTGCAAGCATGTGCCACCAGGCCCTCCTTATGAGATCTTGTGAAATGACATAAAGGATTTGGCTTTAGGACTAACTTTACACTGACATGCTGAACGAAATTTACACATTTCCTATTGTTTTCCAAGCCTGATATTCCTCTTTTTACACTGGAGGTGACATTAGGTAGAGCGAAAATGAGTTTTTAAGCCGGGCGTGGTGGCGCACTCCTGTAATCCCAGCACTCGGGAGGCTGAGGCAGGAGGATCCTTGCGAGTCCAAGAGCAGCCTGGGCTACAAAGTGAGCTCAAGGCCAGCCTGAACTGCATAGTGAGACCCTGTCTCAAAAAGACAAGAAAAAAAGAAAAGAAAAGAAATGAGAAGTTATATATTTACTTTAAGGGTATCAAAGTACTGGTTCTGCCAGGTGTGTGATGCATGCCTGTAATCACAGTACTTGAGGCTGAGGCAGGAAGATCAAGCTACATAGTAAATTCAAGGCCAGCCTGAACTAATAGCAAGGATCCTGTGTCAATCAAACCAACCAACCAACAATGCTTGGTTTTCTGATTTTGGGGGTCAAACTCAGGGCCTTTCATGTGCTAGGGAAGCACTTTGCCCCTGAACTACATTCCCAGCCCTCTATATTGAGACAATCCCTAGATTGTCCAGGCTGTCCCGGAATTTGTGATCATCCTGCCTCAGGAGTACTGACATGTGCCACCACACCTGGCTTCAAGGCATATAAAGAAAACTGTGTTAGTAAATAGTATATGTGAGACTTGAATTGTACAAACAAACAAACAAACAAAAAACCACAGAAAACCCAACATGAAGTGATACACCAAAGCCCCAAATTGTGTGAAACTTCAGTACCAACAAGTAAATATTGCATATGTCACATTTTGTCTGAATTCCTGAATTTCGCTTCTCAAACAGCACAAGTTTTTTTTTTTTTGTCTTTTTCCTTTTTATCGGTACCGGGGATCGAACTCACGACTGCCTGCTTGCAAGGCAGGCACTTATGCCACTGAGCTAAATCCCCAGCCCCCAGCACAAGTTTTTTACAAGCAAATTTAACGTTTTGTTCATAAATAATTGGTGTTTAATGTGAGAGAAATAGTGAGGGGGCAACTCTTTCAAGTGTTTCACAAATGTTGAACCCAAGGATAATAGGGGTATGTGAAAAGCCAAACTAGCTACAATCATGTTGGTGATAATATGTCATTTCCTCTTCACATTTTTTAAAGCATTGTTTGCTCTCTAAAAACATAATAGCAAACAAATTTAAAAAACCCAAAACCCTGAATAGTCAAGCCAGGCATGGCAGTGTACACCTGCAGGCCTGTAATTTGGGAGGCTGAGGCAGGAGGATCACTGTAAGTTTAAGGCCAGCCTGGGCCATATACGTAGGGAGATCCTGCCACAAAACAAACAAACAAAAACAGGGACTGGGGATACGGGTCAGTGGCACAAGTACCTGCCTGGCAAATGCAAAGTCATGATTTTGATACCTGATATGAAAAAAACAAACAAACATAGAATAGGCTGTAAATTAGTTTTTAGTTTGTGTATACTGGTTATATATCTAGTGAAAATCTTGAAGCTGTTTTATAAAATTATTATTATTTTTTGCCCTTCGAACTGGTCATAGTTCAATGTTCCTTGTGTTGTGTTGTGTTTTTTGTTTTGCTTTTTGGTACTGATGAGGAACTTAGGACCCTGGCAGTATGCTACACACATTCTCAGCTCCCTTTAAACGTTTTTGTTTTGAGACAGGATCTCACCACATTGCTAAATTGCCCAAGCTGGGCTTGAACTTTCGACCCTCCTGCCTCTGGCCCCTAGACTGCTTGGACTGCAGTTGTGCATGACCATACCCAGGTTCCCTTTTGTTCTTGCGCTTCACGACTTTAACCAGCTCGCTCTCTGGTAAATATAAGTCAGTGGTTTTCAAGAGGTGGAAAGAGGGGAAAGAACCCGAGCACCACGGGACATTAGACAGCGTCTGGAGACATGTTTTGTTATCACAGCCCTGCGAGCAGGGGTGCTGTGCCAAGGGGGTGAAGAGCTGGGGTGGGGTGGAGCCCACCAGGGAATTGAGATCAGGGAAGCTGCTCCACGCTCTGGGAGTGCAGGACAGCCCACCACAGGCACAGATTATCCAGGTCCAGCTGGGTGTGGCAATCCCAGCACCGGGAGGCTGAAGCAGGAGGATTGCTGTGAGTTCAAGGCCAGCCCGGGGTACATAGGGAGACCTTGTTTCAAAAAACCCAAACAAACAATGAAAGTCAAAAGTGGCAAGGCTGGGAATCCCTTGAACCCTGTCGGCAGCACGCATCTGTGGAAGATGGAATGTTAGAGCCATGAGGCGGTCACCAGCCTGGAGGAGCCAGCAGGCTTTGGTGGGGTACAGGCTGCACGAGTTCCCGTCTCCTGAACCTGCTTGTCTCCCCAGGCGCATCCCCCTGTTCACTCAAAGTCTCTAGTTCAAGGAGAGATCTGTACAAATTTCAACCATTTCACACATTTCTTGATTTAGAAAGAGTGAAATTGAGTATCCTTGCCATCTTGACTGGTGGGAACCCTGGGGCTTTGCTGGTGTGAGGGATGAGGGCCCAAACGGCCTGAGCTGTCCACAGGATTGTCAAATGGGACTTTAGGAGGAAGAGACTTTTCCTCTCCAGCAGAGAAAATGCCACGGACCTGCAAGAAGCAGGGACTCAGAGGCCAAGATAAGGGGCCGCCTGGGGGTGTCCTGGTTCCTGAGTGCCTTCTGCCCTGTGCTCTGCTGACCCGGCCAGGAAGTTGCTCCTTTGTGCTTCAGCCATCTTGAGCTAGATCTGTCATTTGCAACCCAAAGTATTGTCACTGAGGCAGGTCTAGATTAGCACAGGCAATATTTCAGCTACTCTTTTTGTTTGTTTGTCTTTTAAGATACGTAGTGCAGGCTACCCTAAAACTCATGGTGATCCTCCTGCCTCAGCCTCCCAAATGCTGGGATCACAGGTGTGCACCACCACACCCGTCTGATGTTTCAAGAATTAGTAATAATGTCAGGAAACCTGGTGTTTGTTTTTTGATTACTAAGTTTAAAGGAGAAACCCTATACTACTCATTTACCAATATTTATATAAAACCGGTGAGTCTCAGAGGAGCTCAAAGGAGAGGACTTAATCCTAAGAGATCTGAAATAATGTAGAGGCAGTCGCCTTCTTAGAAGGGCCTGATGTGGGGAAAGCAGGACTAAGGGCGTTCAGCTGGATGGAGCAGGCTCAGGGCTAGTGCAGAGGGTGACAGGGTGAATCAGGGACACATGAGAATCAGCAGCGCATGAAAGGGAACTTGAGGGCCAAAGGGTGGCATCTTCAATGAGAGGGGCCAGTGACCAGAAGCAAAGCCTAAATGAAAGATGGGGTATATGTTTTGCAGGTGTTGGTGAAAAGAATGGGACTTTATCCAAAGACTCCAGGAGCCACGATAACATTTTCACGGGAAGCGCTGCTGCCCGTGAGAAACGTCCCTCTGTAACGTGGGGTAATTAGAGTTCTCTGGAAAGGCTGCTGTCAAGATTACAGATAATATTTAAAAGGCTGATAGCAGAGCCAAAAAATGTACCCACGTTCTGTTCCAGACCCTGTTAAAAGTCAGAGCCAGCGTCTGTTAGTAGGTGGGATTATGAGCATTTTACTAGAGGCTTAGACTTGCTCGAAGGTGATCACTAGATCTACAGAAACAGGAGGCTGGAAATTCCTGGTCAGCACTGACAGCTGCTAGACCAGTCAGGTTCCCTCCAAACCAGGACATTCAAGCTGAGATAGAATTTCTGAGATCATTTCAGAACAAAAAGGATTCTGACAGCCACTGTGGAATTTTTTCAGTGTCTGAGAATTAGGGAGCAGTCTATAACCTCCTATAAATTGAGTTTTATGTTAAGTGTATGCGTATTTGTGTGCACGTGTGTGCATGCGTGTGTGTGCGCATGTGTGTGTGTGTGCATGCGTGTGTGTTTTAGGGATTGAAAGCAGAATCTTCTCACTGAACTACACCCCAGATCTTTTGTTAATTTTGTCTTTTGAGATAAGGTCTAGTTAAGTGATTCAATTGCCCAGGCTGGGTTCCAATTTGCAATCATCCTGCCTCAGCCTCCCCGAGTGTGGGGATTACAGGCATGTACTACCATGCCTGGTTTATGTTAGGTTTATTTAACTCAATAAACATTCTTGGACTAAAAGATAATCCTAAAGAATGTTTCTTTAGAGGTCAGAAGGGGGAACAGTAAGGAAAAATACTTCACTACAACAACAACAACAACAACAAAATCAAATAACTCTTTTTTCTCTGTAAGTGCAGAGGGGATGAGTGGAGAAACAATTCACCTCAGGCTACCAAATCACTGACAGAGCTCTCTCTGGTGGAAAGGTCATTGGGTTACACAGTGTATTTCATTTTCAGACTGATTTCAAGGGACCTCTCACACCATTTATTTAATCTGGTGCTTTAGAAATTTTAAGTAAATAAAAGCAATGATTTGGAAAACACATTTAAAATAATAAAGTTTGTCACTCTCAGTGCTAATTTTGTGTAAAAGTCGGAAGTTATCTTAAATTAAAGGAAAATGAAAAACATTAAAATATATTTTATGAGCTGAATTTGGAAGCAGTACCCGTTTGTTAATTAACACTTTTTTGTGTTCTTATTGGATAGCCAGTTAAGTCTTTAAAGTAATCTTTAGGACATATTATTTTTAAGAATATTGTAATTGTTACTATTTTCTCCAGGTAACTGACACCTGTTAATAATTTAGGTTTTTTTCTTACACAAAGGTTAAATCAACACATACACACTGTGCATTTGCATAGGAAACTTTTAAAAGAATATATGAGAAGCTACTATTAATAGTAATTTTCTCTTGGGATTAGGTGGAGGGAGGGAAGGGTTTAACTTTTTTAGTTATATCTTTGGGAATCCTCTGGCTGAATGATTTGAGGCTGACAATGTGCAGCGAATGTGTGTACCATTGTTGCCCCCGACTGATGTGTTTTGAAGTTTTGTTTTAGTTTTTTTCTTTCTTCTTTTTTTTTTCTTTTTCTTCTTGAAATAAAATGGATTTGAAAGAAAAAAATACCTTTGGCAAGGATTTGATTTAAACAGCTTATGTGAGTATGGATGGTTTTAATAATTACAAGAGCTAGAAATATTAAAATTAATATTTTTCTAACATATGCATTATCTTGATAGCTAAAAATTTTTTTCCCATTTAAGGTCTTACTTAGTAAAATAGTATACTCACACATCTAATAATATGTTCTTTATACAACTCTGTTCAAAGATGAGAAAATGGCCTTGAAATCATATTATAATCTGTTTTACAAGGTTAGAAGTGACAGAAGCCACAGTCCTAGCTACATATACAAAAATTCCAGAAAAACAAATAGAAGAAAAGAGTTAGAATAAAGTACTTCTATGTTTCTGTACATTCTTTATATAATATTTAACATTTGATTCTTAAATTACTCCTTCTAGCAAGTAAATATTAATGCTATTAATATTTTTTCCTTTTCAAAATCTTTTATTTTTATGTATTTATTTTTGGTGCCAGGGATTGAACTCAGGACCTCACACTCGCCAGGCAGTCACCTAGGCTGCTGAGCTAAATCCCTGGCCCTCCTTTTCAAAATCTAACAGATATCAAGAATAATTTTTCATAAGTAAACTTTTTGACTGAAAAAGGTAAATATAATTCTATTCTTAACCCTCAATCTGTGGCTATGTATCTCAAAAGTTTATAAAACATCACTTTTTAAAATTATTTAATTATGTTATCATTTATAAATCCCATTCCACAGAGGCTGTGTTTTATTCTGTAACCTTGGGAAAATTATTTAATTGTATTAAGCTTCAGTCTCCTTGTCTTTAAAATGGGAATAATAATCATAAGACCCAACTTGTAACAGTATTGTGAGGATCAAATATATTAAGGTGCATGAAAATCCTAATGTAGGCTATGCTGCACAGTAAACACTCCATAAATATTAGCTATTGTTCGGCTTGGATTTTCACTGTTGTTTTGAGAAGTTTGATGCTTCACCAAATAAGCTCTAGATTTTGAAATACACTGCCTGAAAATACTTAGTAGAGCACATTTTGCTCTGGATTTATATTCACTGTTTAACTTGTAGAACCATTCATCTCATGCTTTCTGCCAAATAAAATCAAGCATAGAGTACATTCATCTCAATTTCTGAACCTAGTACTACATGCCAGCTAACACTTGTTTCTCTTACTGTAGCTAAGTTCCACCAAGAAGGGCAACGTTTGAAGTGGTTGTGCCTCCCTGTAATTCTATATGACAGTCAGAAAAGGGTTCCAGCAATTAAATGTATACAATAACAGTAAACTCATAGGCTCACATTCTAATGTATAGCTATAGACTTTTTAAAAAATGATCTCAAAGGGGCTGGGGATTTAGCTCAGCGGCATAAGCGCCTGCCTTCCAAGCAGGCAGTCGTGGGTTCAGTCCCCAGTACCGATAAAAAGGAAAAAGACAAAAAAAAAAAAAAAAAAAAATGATCTCAAAGTACAACTTTGGAGGAAACTAATTGGATTAGCACATTAATAACAACTAGGGATATAAAGCGTGCTCTACTTTAAATACACAAATTGAGGCTAGAAGTTGTGAATTAGCTTACAGTTAGCTGCGCTGATTTCAATACAGAGAACCACTGAATTGTCTGGTGTTCCTTTCTAACACCTTCTACATTCCGCAGCTATGCTAAGGAGCCAGACCCACGGTACCTTGATCAGGTTGTGTCCCACGGTGTAGACCGTTGCTATGTCTCCCCTTTCTCCCGGAGCGTGAATCCCTGTTCCATACCCATGCCAAGCAACCAGATAGGGGTTGTGAATTGTAATCCAATATTTGACACGGTCCCCAAATGCCCGGAAACAGTACGTGGCGTAGTCATTGAAGATATCTATCATGGATTCATTTTTCCACCCCCCGTATTTTTCTTGCAGGGCCAAAGGCAAATCCCAGTGGTACAGAGTAACTATAGGCTGGATGTTTCTCAGCACCAGAGCGTCCAGAAGGGCATTGTAGTATTGCACACCCTTTGCATTGGCAACTGCTGCCATTCCATCGGGGAAAAGCCTTGGCCAGGAAATTGAGAACTGATAGGCAGAAACTCCTAAAAAATCCAGAGCTGACAGGTCTTTTTGCAGAAACGTGTAGCTGTCACTGGAACCCCCAGTGCTGTTGACACTTTTCAGGCGTGTGTGGACGAAGTGGTCCCAGATGGAGGGTCCTTTCCCATCCTCCTGCCAACCCCCTTCCACTTGAAACGCTGCAGTCCCCACGCCCCAGAAGAAGTTTTTAGGGAAGGTGTCATAGAGGAACAGCTGACTTGCGTTCACCGGGCTCGCGCTGGGCTTTCTAGACCAGACGGCTCTTCCCTCTCCGGACAGCCCGGCCGCGGCGGGGAGCAGCAGCAGCAGCAGCAGCAGCGCGGCCCTCGGGACATCTTCGCTCCCGGGCGGGCGCCGGGGAAGCCCATTCATTCCGGAGGCGGCGCGGGCCCGGCGTGCTGCACACCGCCGCCTGGCTGCGGCTCTTATCGACGCCTCGCTCGCTCGCTAAGGCGTGGGGCTTGGCTCTGTCAATGATTAGCCCGCTGCTAGCCCCGGGATGGGGCGGCAGAGCCACGTAACTCCAGGGAGGCGGCCCTCTGGCCGTCAGCGACGCGTCCTCCTCCTGCTCCGCACCGGACGAGGGCGATGAAAATGCCCGGGGGTAGGAAGACTCGACTGAGTCACCCAGACCGTGCGCGCCAGGAAGAAGAATGGCATTATGCTTGTGGCCTTGCGTGCGCACGCTAATCTTTTGAACATTATTGAATAAAGTGTATACCTTTCCTATTCTTAGAGTGTTTTGAATGGGAACTTTATTGTCTTACATTTCAGGAGAACTAACCCTGTATGCAATCAGAAGCATCTTACATCTCACTCATCATGAACTAGGAAACATAAGGCCTCACACTTCCAAAAAAATCACATTTCTCAATGATGTCTTGGTAAATGTGCACTATGTTAAGAAAATGATAAAACTATTGACAGATTTGAAAGAGGATTGGAATGAAGAAACCCAGCAGTTTCTGGACAGAACATTGAATACTTTCCAATTTAATTTGTAAGTGCACTTTTCACCAAACTCCTTTAATCTCAGATTTTAGTTTAAAAAATTATTGAGGTTCATTTGAAAGATCAATAGATATTAATTATAAAAAAAGAAACTATGAAGTCATAGACTATCTTCAGATAAAAGACCACAAGAATTTAAGCAGTATGATTATGGAATAAAGAGAAAGAAATGTTAGGGGCTGGGGATTTAGCTCAGCGGCATAAGCACCTGCCTTGCAAGCAGGTGGTTGTGAGTTCGATCTCTGGTACTGATAAAAAAGAAAAAAAAAGAGAGAAAGAAATATTATTTAGAATACCTAGCTTCCAGAAACATTTTATTTATATTTACTTATCTATGTATGTATTCATGTACTTGTTTATTTTGAGGCTGGGTCTCACTATGCAGTTCAGGTTGACCCAAACTCACTGTGTAGCCCAGGCGATCCTCCTGCCTCAGCCTTACAAGTCACTGAGATTACAGATGTGTGTCACCACACTGTTACATGTATTTTTGTAGTAGTATTACTTATAATAGGAACTTTAAAAATAATTTGAAGGGGGCTGGGGATTTAGCTCAGCGGCATAAGTACCTACCTTGCAAGCAGACAGTCGTGAGTTCGATCCCTGGTACCGATAAAAAGAAAAAAGAAAAAAAAAATTGAAGATCTATCCATTAAGCAAATAATTGTCTAAAGCATTGAATATCTCTTTGAAGGTACTTGGCTTCATTTGAAAAGAACATGTAGTAGCTTTAGAAAGTTTAACGAAGATGTGGTGCTGTACCACTGTAATCTCAGCACTCTGGGAGACTGGGGCAGGAAGACCAGCCTGGGCAACTTAGTGACTTAGTGAAAACTTGTCCCAAAGTAAAAAACGAAAAGGGATGGGAATGTAGCTCAGTGCTAAGGCCCTAAGTTAAATATCCAGTACCAAATAAATAAACCCATAAACAAATAAGAGTCTTAAAGTAGGGATAGAGGAATAGCTCAGTGATAGAGAGCTTGCTTAGCATGCATGAGGTCTTCAGTTCAATCCTCAGTACCACAAAAAGCAAAAAAAAAAAAAAAAGTTTAAAATAAGAAACTACTCGAGAAGCTGGGCATGGTGGCACACGCCTGTCATCCCAGCACTTGGGAGGCTGAGGCAGGAGTATCACTGCAAGTTTGAGGCCAGCCGGGGCTACATAGTGAGTTGAAGGCCAGTCTGAACTACATAATGAGACCCTGTCTCAAATTTAAAAATACAAAGTGGGGGGAAGACCACTGGAAAAAAAATCAAGACAGTAAATTGAATAATCTGTACTAATCAGTGTGATAAAAATGATGTAATAAAAACAGAGTAGAATATATAGAAGAATAGGAAAATATATAGTACCATAATGTGTTTGGATGTCATATTATGAGTTATGGTAATTTCCCTTTTTTTGTATACTTGATTTTTTACTTTTAAGAACAAAAATGACTTTAAAAAGGAAAAAAGTCAATATTAGATGTAAAAGTTTATTGAAGAAAAACTAAATGATTTCCCTTTAACATTAGGAATAAGAGAATATTTTGTCATAGTTCTACTCAAATCACACTAGAAGTATGATTTGAGCAGTCCAGGAAGCAACAACATGTGTTTGTCACACATGATAATGATTATCTACATAGGACATCCCAAAGAAGTGAGGTAAAGTGCTACATACCTGTATTCCGGCACTTTGGGAGATTGAAACGGGAAGATTGCGAGTTCAAGCCCAGGCTGGACAATTTAGAACTTACTAAGATCCTGTCTCAAAATAAAAAATAAAAAAGATCTGAGAATGTAGCTCAGTAGCAAAGGCTCTGGGTTCAATCCCCTGTACGATCACCAAATCAAAAACAAATACCAGAAAAAAACAAAAGAAAGAAAGAAAGAAAGAGGAAGAAAATCCCTAAGAACCAACCCTTTCCCACCAAAATCTTGGCACTGATAAGCACCTATTGTAAGATATACAAAAATTAATTGCTTTCTTACATACCAGCGACAAACAATTAAAATTTAAAATTAAGGGCTAGAGCTGTAGCTCATGTTCCATCTCCAATACTAAAAAAAATTAAAGGGATGTGATTTACACTTGCATATTAAAATTGCTCTTCAGTAGGGTTGGTAGGCCTACCTTTGATTTTTATTTTGTGTTTGTTTTTTGGTACTGAGAATCAAACTCAGGACCCTGCATTTGCCAGGCAGATGCCGTGCCGCTGAGCTATATCCCCAGCCCCACCAATCTAAAATTAAAAATGAAAAGACACTACCATTTACATTAGCCTATTATTATTTCCCTATTTTTATTCCCTAATGGATGGATTTTAAATTAAAAAACAAAAATGAGAATAAAAACATGAAATATTTAGCTATAATTCTAACAAATTATGAGCAAGATCTATAGAAGTGAACTACAAAACTGATGAAAAACATCAAACAAGATGTGTATTTATGGGGAGATATTCACATACATGATAGAAGAACTAAATATTATCGAGTTTTCTTTACAGCTTCATCTATAAATTCAGTAGAGACCCCATCAAAATCTCAGTTAAAGCAGGTATCAGCACCAGGATCACAAGTTCAACTCAGTCTGGGAAATTGAGCAACTCAGTGAGACCCTGACTTGAAATAAAAAATATGACAAGGCTTGGGGATATAAAACCTGTGTTCATTTCCCAGCATCACAAGAAAAAATATCTAAGCCAGGAATCACCACCATCCAGCTTCAAAAACTTTCCTTATCTCAAACTGATCATCTATGCCCATTAAATAATTTCCTACTCCTTCCTCCTCCCAGCGCCTGGAAACCACTGTTCTGCTTGATATCTAATAAATTTGATTACTATAGTTACCATATTTAATAGTATGCTAGGGAATTAGTCCTTTTTGTGTATGGGTCATTTCACTGAGTGGAAGGTTTGCAACACTGATCCATGTAGTAGCACGTGTCAGAGTTTCATTCCTTTTTGAGGGCTTTGTTTTTGCTTTTGTTTTGAGATAGAGTCTTGCTTCAGATTGTTGAGTATCTGGGACTACAGGAACATGTGGTTGCACCCGGCTCTTGTTTGCTTTTATGGCTAAATACTGTCCCACTGTAGGTGTATGCTAGTTTGTTTACCCACTGATGAATATTTGGATTTCTATAATAGTTTGACTACTATAACAGTGTTGCTACAAACATGGGTGTACAAATATCTGAGTCTCTGTTTTTTTGTCTTTTTGAGACAGGGTTTCACTATACAATTCAGGCTGGCCTTGACCTCACTTTGTAGCCTAGGCTGGTCTCGAACTTGCAATGATCCTCCTGCCTCAGCCTCCTGAGTGCTGAGATTACAGGTGTGCGCCACCACACCTGGCTTCTTTTCTTTCATATTTATTATTTATTTATCTTTTTGAGACAGGGTCTCACTATGCAGTTCAAACTGGCCTTGAGCTCACTTTGTACCCCAGGCTGGTCTGGAACTTGCAATGATTCTCCTCCTGAATGCTGTGATTACTGGCATGCTTCATCATGCCTGGCACACACTTATTTTTAAAACAGTGTTCTGCAGCACGCTTTTTTCTCTTACTGCCTTGTTTAGGGGAGCTCCCGCATTGTTCCTCTTGGGGCTGGCTTGGTCTTTCTCAGCAGATGGATACCATCCCCCCGTGTAGATGCGGTACTTCCTTACCCACTGGGTTTGCCATCTTCTCTGTGACCGTTGAACTGATTCCTAGCTTTGTCACGAGGGAGACAGGAGAGACTGCTGAGATGGGCATTTGTGGGTAAAGTCGTGCATCTTTTCCCGCTCAGGGTGTTCCTTGAGTGCCAGCAGAATGCCAGGAGCAGTGTGAGTTCTCACCATATTCACTCTGGGACAGCCAGTTCCATCCTCTTTACCAGCTCTTCCCATTCTGTTAGTAAAATGATAGACTTCACTTCTGTATTCATGTGAGTTCTTCTGATTACTAGTGAATTTGTGTGTCTTTTCATATTTTTAATGATCCTTCATTTCATGTGTGCGTATGTTTTCCCTGTACTTTGGATTGAGCCTAGGACCTTTACACTGAGCTACATCACCAGAACTGTATGGTTTATTTTAAGACAGTCTTGTGTATTTTCAGCTTGCGATCCTCTTGCCTCAACCTTCTGAGTGTGAGGAGGATAGCTATGTGCTACTGTGCCCAACTCTCATGTATTTTCTTTTCTTTTCCTTTTTTTTTTTTTTTTTTTTTTTTTTTGTCTTTGTCCTTTTTATCGGTACCGGGGATTGAACTCACGACTGCCTGCTTTACAAGGCAGGCGCTTATGCCGCTGAGCTAATTCCCCAGACCCTTCATGTATTTTCTAATGAATTACAGCTCTTTACACAGAAAACATTCAGTGTCTGTTGAAGTGAGGCGGTGAGACCAGGTGGTGTAGATACCCATAAAAGCCTCTTTTGCATCATTAATGGAAACAGGGGTGCTGGAGTTTCCGGCGGAGATGCCACTCATGTTTGCCCAGCATAGCTCTGCCACAGTCCAGCACCCAGCAGGGAACCAAATAGGAAGAGGGCAATCAATGGGCAGGGAGAAAAGGGCCAGGGAACTGCCTGGAGTAGTTTAGACTGGTAAGGTTAGTGGATTTTTAAATTTTTTTGGTATCGAAGATTGAACTCAGGACCTTGCCCTTACCAGGCAGGTGCTTATGCCGCTGAGCGATATCCCTGGCACTAGCCATTTTTAATTTTTTATCTTGAGACTTTAAATTGCCTAGACTGGGTTCTAATTTGCAATTCTCCTGCTTTAGCCTTCTGGGATTGCCTTCTGGGCGCCACCACATCTGGCTTTGCTTTATCTTTGGATCATACGGTAGTCAAGCATGTTTATGGGGTACACTAAGCATGTATATGTTGATGCAGTATACAATGTGTGATGAAGCTGGGCATGGTGGGCATTCCTGTAATCCCAGCACTCAGGTGGCCGAGGCAGGAGGATTGTTGCTAGATCAGCCTGGGCTACAGAGTGAGCTCAAGGGCAGCGTGAATTGCGTAATGAGACCCTGTCTCAGAAGAAAAATGTGTGATGATCAAGTCAGAATTAGCATATCCATCATCTCATTTCTTTCTTTGCATCAAAATTTTCTCTAGCTATTTTGAAATATAAGTATAAAATAAAATATTAACATTTTATTAAATAAAATGTAGACTATTGATAAGTAATGTCATATTACTGTGCTGTATAAATTAAACCTTATTTCTCCTATCTAACTATACTTTTGTACACTGTCTTCCCTTTCCCCCACTGTGCTCAACCTCTGGTAAGCACTACGGTATTCTCTACTTCTGTGACAACAGTTTATTAATACTTTGCATATGTGGTATAAGCAAAAAGCACAATGAATATATGCACTTAAAAATATGTCCCATTGGGGCTGGGGCATAAGCACCTGCTTGGCAAGCATGAGGTCATGAGTTCGATCCCCAGTACCAAAAAAAAAGAAAGAAAGAAAGAAAAAAAAATGTGTATATCCTATTAAAAGACACATTGCTATTGATATTCCTAAAGATATGCCTCTCTTGCTTTGAACCCACTTATCTCATCATTCTGGAAGTTCTCTGTCAAGCTCTTTAATTGTGTTGTTGTGACTGCCTCCATGTCCTGAATGGATTCAAAGCGTTTACCATTCATGGTCATTATGACTAAGAAAGAGCCGGAAATCAAATGGTGCCAGATTCGGTGAATTAGGTGGAGAGGACACACGGGAATGCTTTTGTGAGCTGCCTTTCCGTTGGACGATACTTGGCAGCAGCATTCCCATATTTTTGATCCCTCCTTACGGAGCACTCAGGAAAGAGGACTTCCAGAAGAACTGCCTCAGAAAATGGCAAGAATGATGGGATAAGTGTGCCCAAAGTGACGGATGGATTTTGGAGAGGATTATTTGTCTTTTACTGTAATACATTTATAAACTTAAGCACTGGGAGTATATTTTGATCACCCCTTGCACAAGTGAAAACATGTGGTCATTGTCTTTCTGGCAGTCGTTTATTTCACTTAAAGTAATATCCTCCAGGCTCTTCTACGTTGCTGCAAATGATAGCCCTGTTTGCAAGATTTTAAAAACTGCTAATATATATTACCCTGTATAACAGTAATGATCCTTTTCAAGTCCATTTCATCTTCATGTCAAGAAAGATGACCTATTAGATTTCCATGGAACTTCTTATTTTGTTTTTGAAATAAGGTCTTGCTGTGTAGTCCAGGCTGGCCTCAAACTCACAGTGATCCTCCTGCTTTGGCCTCCCAAAAGTGCTGGCATTACAGATGTGTGCCACCATGCCCAGCACCATGGAAGTTCAAAATTGCTTTTTCCTGCAAACATTGATAAAATATGAATGAAGATTTTGTGCATAACTTATGATAGAATTTCAGGTTCTCCTTGCCTCTTCTCCCTCCCCTCCCCTCCCCTCCCCTCCCCTCCCCTCTCTTCCCCTCCCCTCCCCTCTCCTCCCCTCCCCTCCCCTGTCCTCCCCTCCCCTCTCCTCTCCTCCCCTCCCCTCCCCTCCCTTCCCCTCCCCTCCCCTCCCCTCTCCTCTCTTCTCTTCTCTTCTCTTCTCTTCTCTTCTCTTCTCTTCTCCCTTCTCCAACCCTCCCCGCCCTTTTCTTTCTGAGATGGAATCTTCTATGTTGCCCAGGTCTTCAACTTCGGGCTCAAAGGATCCTCCTGTCTCAGCCTCCCCTGTGCTGGGACTACAGACTGTGCTTTCACATACAGCTGAAGTTCAGATCCTTACAGTTTCGCCAGGTATATTGGCATTCTAAGGCAGGAGAAATAGGATTAGCTTCAAAAACTGGTGATTAATTATAATAGCAAGTGGTCCAGGGAAGAAAACACATTTCTTTGGATGCAAACAATTGTTACACCAATTTCACCCCGGCCCATTGTTTGAGGGAAAAAGAGACAGACCTCAAACTTGACGGTGTCACCTTATTTCAGCCTATTCTTTCCATTACACAAAACTTGCTAGGTGTAGCGGGTACAACCTGGAATCCCAGCAATTTGGGAGACTGAGGCAGGAGGATTGCCCTGAGTTCAACAATAGGAACAACAATAAAAGAGATCCAGGCATTACTTTGACTTGTAGGCCTTGGAATAAAAGATTATCCTAAACATAAAATCTACCATTACTACAAAATGCTCTTGATTTCTATTGCTCTGTCTATATTCACCCGTAAAATTGCCAACAAATATTTTAAGAAATTAATCTATAATTTGAGACTCATTATAATCCAATGTGTATGTCAATAGTAAAGTTTATTCATTTATTTATTTTTTTTCTGGAGACTGTGTCTCTATGTAGTTCAGGCTGTCCTCAATCTCATTCCATAGACCTGAATGGCACTCCTCCTACCTCAGCTTCCAGAGTGCTGGGATTACAGTCATGTGCCCCCATGCTTGGCCAGTAAAAGCTATCCTTTTAAAAAGTTATTGTTTTGAGTGTAAATGTTTCTTCTCACTTAAATGAAGGCACTAATTTACTTGGCAGAAATTTTCTATTATTAGCAGGATATGCAAACCATGAGGCAAGTTTCTAGAAGCCCACATTACTCAAGCATAATCAGATTAAAGTTCACTGGACATCATCAAGGAACTAAGTACACTTGACATAGTGAGTGTCTGATTTCCTAAATTAGAATATGTGCACTTTCGTGGTGACAAGCAACTTAATGATCACGTTCCTAACTGGGTCAGCCTCATGGGTGAAGATCTGTAGTTATCACAAAGAAAAGGACAAACCACCTGACAGAATGTTTCCCATAAGGACAATGTTCCAATAATCCTGATAAAGCAGGACATGCTAATATTTATCCAGAGGGCAGAAGGTCACATTTGTTGTTGCATGGTAAAAATTTGATTGATTTCTGTTGGTTTTTAAAAGTCTAGTGAAAGACAGTGTGACTTTCTATGTTTTTGAAAATGATTTCAAAATGGCTCCAAGAGTTAATCCTCTCTCTTACATCAGTTAGTTAAGAAATATTGACATTCACATTATTTTGACTATTTTAGTTTATCTCCATTTATACACAGTAGTTGTTAGAGCATAAGGAAAACCAAAATTCAGATGTACTTTCTTACTATTAGGCAGTTTTTAGTCAATTTAGGAGGACTGATTTATTTTTTGTTAGAAAGCTGGGTGTGGTGGCGTATGCCTGTAGTCCTGAGGTCAGGAGTTCCAGGCCAGTTTGGGCTACACAGTGAACCTAAGGTCAGCCTGAATTATAATGAGACCCTTATAAACATAATCCAACCATTCACAACCATTAGAAACCTACTAATAAGAATGTTAATGGCAGTATTCTAATTTTTGTGCTAATGATTTGTAAATAATTTTCTCCCGGTGATATATCTTAAACAGATATGGAGGAGGGAAGTAGAACTTTCATGAAATTGGCTTTGTTGATAAAGTTAAAGTTTTCCCGAAGACCTTTCTTCTAAGGATTAAGACAAGGCCAGTGAGCACTATGTAATCAGATCCAATATGTAATACATCCCTTAAAATGTATCTTTTTTGTGTTAGGCCTCAAATCATTATTAAAAGAAAAAAAGCTTTAGGAACTATTTTAAATTCCTGGATAGATGTGCTTAATTTTGGAAACTTCAGTGCTTATCCAATTATTATATTATCTTTTACCAAACTTCAGTCTACAAATCAATGGTCAGACTTAAGTATTTGTTAGCTTGAGAAATGTTTACACTAGGAATAGCTAAACTGATGACTAAGAAACGTAAGGAAAAACTTTTGGTCAAAACACTTTTAAGAAAACATGCAAGGATGCCTTAGCTAATTTTTGTTATCAGCAATAAGTGACTTTTTGTGCCTCTCTGAAACATTTTCTGAAAATCAGCAACCATAGATTGTTTTTTTCTTTGTGTATCTTTTATTTCCTGGAGATGCATAATTGTAGTCTATTAATGCTAGGTCATAAAAGTAGCTATAATCTATTACAATTTTATCCTCTTTGCCAAAGAAAGGCAACCTGATGAGATCATAGCAATCTCTTGGTTAAAATACTGTAAGGCTTTACCATTATACTCAGAGTCAAATTAGACTTCCTTGCTCATGTCCCAAGAGTCGGTGAGATCTCGCCTTGTCATTCTGCTCAGCCTAATTTCTTATCGCTGCTACTTGTTAACTGAGCTCTCATCATAAACCTAGACTTCTTGTTCCTCACATGTGTTTAACCTATTCCATTATCAGAGGTTTTTAATACCTCAAAAAATTTTTTTTGTCTTTTTGAGATAGCCTCACTTTGTAGTTTAGAGTGGTTTTGGACTTACTATGGAGTCCAGGCTGGCTTTGAACTTGCGGTGATCCTCCAGCCTCAGCCTCCCCTAGGATTGGAGTCCTTTGACACAATGCCCAGCATATCAGGGGTTTTTAATATTTCCTATTGCCAGGGGCTGGGGATTTAGCTCAGCGGCATAAGTGCCTGCCTTGCAAGCAGGCAGTTGTGAGTTCGATCCCTGGTACCGATAAAAAAGGAAACATTCATATCTCAGATCAATATCCCCTCCTCTGAGCTCTTTTGAATCACCAACAATACTTCCACATTTTCCTCCCTGATTATCTTTGCTCTCATTATGCTACTTTATTTTCTTTATAGTGCGTGTTATGGGTTAAAAACTGGTGGTCAATTTAACACCAGCTGAATTAAGTCAGCATGGTCCTAAGTGTAGATGGCCCCCCTGAGGAAAGTTGCCAGCATAAAAGGAGACACAGAGAGGAAGCGTGTGGCCTTGTGGGTTCTGCTAAGTGTTGTTATTTGGAGTTGTTGGTTCTCCTGGAGGAGCTTGTCATGCTGGCTCCCCTGATAAGAACTCGACTGTTACCATCAGAGGAGCTCTAGACCTTGTTGCTGAGAATGGCTGCGGTTCATTTTGGGGGAGCTCTGGTCCTTATATTGAGCATTGCTTCCTGGCTCTGGAGGGGAAGATATAAGCTGTTCAATCTCCAGGAGAAGCTGCATGCTGGCTTCCTGACATGTACTCGATTGTTCTCATGGGAGGAGCTCAGGACCTCACTGTTGCTGAGGATGGCTTGTGGTACTTTTGGGAGGAGCCCTGGTCCTTATTTTGACTGTCCCTTCTTGGCTCCAGTATAGAACCCTCAGCCTACTAACACAGATCCTTCACCCTGTTGGCACAGACTTGCTAGCTTCCACTGCTGACCTGTGGACCTTCCCAGTGCAGATCTGTAGAACAGCCTTACATGACTCATTGTTGTGAGCTCTCGCCCTCCAGCTGGACTCGTGGGAGGCACTGTCATGGGCGCTGCTCTTTAGCTGGACTCAGGCAGGGCACTGCTGTGGGATCTAGGTTCTAAGCTGGATTTTCTACATCTTTAGTGTTGTGGACAGATTTCCTTCACTTTCTTGTATTTAACTCTGGGTGGCCATCATAAAATAATATAATAAATTGTGTGGCCTGTATGTAATTGTTCTCCTTGAAACCCCTGACTACAACATTAAGTAACATCTGAAAGTAACTCACTTTTGTATACTTATTTTTTTCTGTTTTTGTCAAAAATATAAACCTCAGGGAATCTGGGAAGTCTCATCTTTTTTCCTATGAGTATCCAGAATGCACATAAAAAGTACTGACAGATAATTAGATGCCCAGGGAATTGCTGCTGAATGAATGCATCAATAAAAGTCATAAAGCAGAGAACATATTTAGTTTTCCATTCATGCTTTTTTTTTAAATTTTATTTGAATCTTTTTTTAAGGTATTGGGCATTAAACCCAGAGCATTCACATAGAACCACATCCCTAGCTCTGTTTTTTAAAATTTTTTATTTATTCTGAAACACAGTCTTGCTAAGTCACTAAATTGCTCAATTTGGATTTGAACTCGTGATTCTCTTACCTCAGCCTCCTAGAGGTTGGGATTATTGGTGTGTAATACCATGCTTAAAAACATTTCTTAAAAGCTCTGTTCTTGGGACTAGGGATATAGCTGAGAGGCATAAGCCCCTGTCTGGCAAGTGCAAGGTCCTGAGTTCAATCCCTGATACCAAAACAAACAAACAAACTCTCAAAAGTTCTGTCCCTGTTACCTATTAATTTTCTAACAAACTATCCAACAGTATCTCTCTCTCTCTCTCTTTTTTTTTCTTTGGTACCAAGGATCGAACTCACGACTGCCTGCTTGCAAGGCAGGTGCTTATGCCGCTGAGTTAAATCCCCAGCCCCTATCCAATAGTATCTCTTAAAAGAGCAATTATGTTATTACATTCATGCTTCCATGCCTCAGAACAAGCTTTGAACACTGATGACTGATTTTTTTTACTCTGCCAGCTGTTGCCTGGGGTCACACAGTGGAATTCCACTTGGTCCTGGGTGGCTGCTCCAGGGTGACTTGGTCTACAACTTGGTACCTGGTAGAAACGGCTGAGGCTGGGCAGAGCCGGCCCCTCCCACTTCATATAGGGCTTAAGGGTCCACAAGAGCACGGTAGGAACTACTAATTTTCTTGTTTTTTGTTCCCTTTTAAGGCGAACTCAGGGTATTTACACCAAGATACTCCCCACCCCTTTTGAGACAGGATCTTACTGAATTGCTAAATTGCCCAGGCTGGGTTTGAACTCGAGATCCTCCTACTTCAGCCTCTCAGTTTACAGATTACAGGTGTGTGCCATCGTGCCTGGCTGCAGCTATTGGTTTTTTTAAAAGTTTAAGTCTGGAACTGACATAGCATCACTTCTATTCAATTTTTTTTGATAAAATCAATCAGGTTTAAGGGCAGGATATCAACATGCATGTGGTATGTTTAATCTAGCACACATCTATTTTCAAATAAATAAATAAATATTCCTAAGGAGGACAATCTAACATTCAGTTCAGTATCAAGCCAGAAGTTACTGAGGTCCTAGTTGAACCTGACTTGAAGGAAATTTTCAAAATGTTAAAAAAAGAAGAGAAAACAAAATGCAAAGGTCAAAAGCAGGGCTGAGCTTGGTGGCACACATCTGTGATCCCAGTGACTGAGGAGCTGAGGTAGGTGCCAAATACTGTAATCTCAAATGCTGTGTGCAGTCATTTAAGTATTGTAATCTTCTTTTTAGTTTTTCTCACAACCCAAAAGGTTATATTTGTAATCCCATTGAGACATCATTGGAATCTCGGCAAGTTAATTTTAATCTACCACCTCCAATGCCACCCACATGGCGAGAGTAAAAACACCAAGACATATTCCAAGTTAAGAGCAGCCAAGGGGTCCTAAATCCAATCCCCGAAAGGATGTGTGGACAAAGGCCCTGATTTTAGGCCTCTCCCCGAATTTATCATCTTGTGAAGAAGGGGGTGGCTGGAGGATGAGTGACAGTGAGGATGGCGGAATTACATAACTTGAGCTGGCTGGCCAGGTACAAGAATGGCATCTCTGAAAATTGCAAGATAAAGATATGCAGAAGGATCAATTCACATAATCTAATTAAGGTAGCAGCTGAATTGTTTTGGGAGGCTGTGCCTTGGTTTTTGGTATGTAAACTCTTGTACCCTGGGGAGTCATAGCTTCTTTACCTTGAGGCTCTTACCCAGTTGACATTCCGAAGCTATTGGCTCTAACATCCTGCTGTGTTCATATCCTATATATATCCTGTATGGAAAACACTAGGCAGAAAAAACAAAACTGTCTGTTGGCTTTAGAGATTACATATTAGCAGCTGGCTAGCCTTAAATAAAATACCATAGTCAGCTTTCTACATATCAATATAAAAAAATAAGTCTCCAAATACTCCAAGTCACAATAATTGTTTTGCCTTCAAGGGGAGTCACTAGAGTTGTCTCCCACACAGAGACCAGCCCAAGCACTTTAGTGAAAAGGGGAGGAGATGTGGCTAGTGCTGTCTCCCTTTGCTTTCCAATAGTACAAAAACAAAACAAAACAAAACAAAACAGGAGTTATAAGAACTGCAAGGTAAAATACATGTACAACCTTTTTTTCTTTTTTTGTACCAGGAATCAAACTCAGGACGTTGCACTTGCCAAGTAGGTGCTGCAACACTCAGCTACATCCCTGGCCTGTACAACATTTTATATATGTCTCATTTACTAATTTATTGATTTATAGCACAGCGAACACTGTAAATTGATTTAGGTCCCTTGAAATTATGATCAAAATGTTGTGTAATGTGTCTGCTACATACACCTCTCTAGGTCAGCAATGGCCAAACCTTTTCATTTTTCTGTGACAATAAATAGCTCACTGTGGCACGTGTGCCTGAGATCTGGATTCTGCCCCAAATGCATTCAGAATCACACCTCCCTGTTACCCTCTGAGTAAACACAAACAGTTTCTCTGAGAGAAAGCCATCCTCCGCTAATGTCGCTAATGTGACCCCTTAGCAGCCCTGTGTCTCCTGTTCTAGAACATTGTAAGGCTCCTAGGTTAGCCTAGAAGAGGTCAAAGCAACAAAATCATGTCAATTGCCTTTGCTGCACCATCTACACATGCATTATTTATAGCAACAATACTTCCCACGGGGTAGAACTTAGGCCTTGGATAGAGAACAGACTGTGTCACCCTCTGACTTGTATTTGGTCTTGAGAATATGCAACTGCTTTTGTCACCCTTGGTTACCACAATACAATTCTCAGATGTTGCAGAAAAATGTACCTATTTCGGACTGCAGATGGAAATAAGTGTGAAAAATAATGCAGATGGCTCTAATTTGTGCGAAACACATTGCTTTATTTTTACAGCCTGGGTCTTTCATGAGGAAATGAACTTTTGTTTTTTGAGACAGGCTCTTACTATGTAGTTCAGGCTGGTCTTGAACTATGTAATCTGGGCTTGTTTTGAACTCAGTCTCCCAAATTCTAGGATTACATTTCTGTGCCACCACGCCTGGCTACATGAGGATATGAATTGTTAAAAGGCAGTCTTAGGCTGAGGAGTTAGCCTAAGTGCCTGCCTGACAAGCATGAGGTCATGAGTTTGATCCCTGGTTCCAAAAAAAAAAAAAGCAGTCTTGTTCTGCTTTCCAGAGACATTTTGTATAGATTATTCACTAATGTGAATTGATTTTATCTACTTGATTTGTATAGACTAAGTAGATATTATGATAAATTGAAAAAAAATACATACATAACCTTAGCCTAGTAGTTTTGGAACAAATAGCCCTTAACTTTTTTCTTTTTTTTGCCTTTTTCCTGGTACTGGGGATCAAACTCACAACTGCCTGCTTGCAAGGCAGGCACTTATGCTGCTGAGCTAAATCCCCAGCCCTCTACAGCTCTTAACTTGTTTGGACTTCTTCAACACCACCAGCACCATCATTATTTTTCCAGAACTGGAAATTGAACCCAGGGCCTTTGCACTAATGACATCCCAGCCCCATTTTTAAATTTTTGAGATCTGGTTTCAATAAATTACTAGTGCTAGGCTTGAACGTGTGGTCTTTTTGCCTCAGTCTCCCAGAAGGCTGGGTAATGGGTATGTGTGACAATGTCCTGTACACATTTTCAGCTGTCAAATAAGCTGAGTGATGTGACTAGATGATTTTACTGGGTTTTTTTGCTCTTCAATTGTTGCCTTTTATCTTGGTTATCAAACTTTGAGTTGCCCACTTATTAACGAGCAAAAACCAAAACCAGAACCAAACCAAAACAAAACAAATTCCCACCCAATTTAGTGGGTTAAATATTAAAAACAAGACAACACAGGGAAAATACTGTTAGGATAAAATCCTTTCAGAATAGCTATTGTTACGTACATGTACCAGCTCCTCACGACTAATATACTACAAATATGGACCTACGAAAATGAAGTAGCTACATATATGGGCTTTGTCAAATACATACCAAGCTGAGAAATACATAGCAAACTGGGTGTACTGGTGCATGCTGTAAACTCAGCACTCTAGGAGGTTGAGGCAGGAGGATCACAAGTTCAGGTCAGCCTGGAAATTTATTTTATTTTTATTTTTGTCTTTTTGAGACAGTTTCACTATCCATTTCACGTTGACCTTGAACTCACTTTGTAGCCCAGGCTGGCCTCAAACGCACAGCAATCTTCCTGCCTCTAACTCCTGAGGATTGGGATTTCAAACCTAAACCACCATGCCCGCCTTGAACCATTTATAGCCTCTGCTGCAAAGTTAAGGAACAGGAGGAAAAGAGGAAGGGGCTGAAGATATTGCTCAATGCAAAAGCCCTAGTTCTATCATCAATATTGGCAAAAACAAAAAGCAAAACAAAGCAAAACAGCACCAAAAATGTTATCTTGGCCGGGCACGGTGACGCGCGATTGTAATCCCAGCATTCGGGAGGCTGAGGCAGGAGCATCGCCATGAATTCGAGGCAGCCTGGACTACATAGTGAGATACTGTCTCAAAGGAAAAAAAAGTTATCTCTCTGAGGGTGATGATAAACACCCTCCAGACGTGTAGCTGGCAGGATCCTGGTTCCAGGCTTTAAGAGCAATCCAGTCTCGGACTCCTTACTTGGGTGCCCCGGCCAAAAAACCGGGACGCAAACCCAGGTACCAATCACAGTCCAGCAATCCTGGGGATCGCCGCGTGGCGCTGGGCTCCCTCGCACGCCGCACCTCCCGCTTGGGGCGGGGCCGAAGGGCCGCGCGCGCCTCCTGACGTCATCGCCGCGCGCCACCGCCCCCAAGTCTACTTCGCGGGAGAAGTTGTTGGCGCCAATGGATCCCGAGTCCCGCTAACGGATTACCCAGCTCGCTGCTCTCTGTGTCTGCTTCTTCCTCCTGGGGCTGCGATGGTGAGCCCCTGGGGCAGGACGTGCGTGTTGGGGGCTTGCAAGACTCTGCAGGCCGGGTGTGCACGGGACGTTCTTGGGGAGGGTGGGGCGCCGAGGCTCGAAGGGGCCGCGCACCGGGCACTGGGCGCATAACTTGCCCGGGACCGCCTGCTCCAGTTCCGCCCGCGGCTCCTGTGAAGGGATTTCGGTGCAGCCAGTCCCTTTTCTTTTCTTTTTTTCTATTCTTGGGGGAAGGGAGGAAGGAAGACTAATGATGATTTGGGGACGCAGCATTAAGTTTATTTTACTGTTCAGCGTTGCCCCAAACTTTAGGCTGAAATTTTCTGAAAGCTTAGATTTCAAGCTTTGGATCCTAAGGACGAAGAATATAGCAAACTTTCTGTTCCCTTGAGTAAGTTGTCTCAGGCCTTCGACTTTCATCAGCAGTTTCCCGAATCATCTCAGCCGTGTGCAGACCGGATGGCATGTGGAAGATGTTTTATTTTGTTAGATAAAATTGTAGAAGTTAGATGGATAATGCAGCTTACTAGGAAAAGAAAAATATAGCGACTAGAAACATGTAAAATTTGACAGCTGTCATATTACCTAATTTTTTTTAACACCTACTGTTAAAAAAAGCTTTGGCCCTCAAAACTTAAGTGTATCATTTTGAATAGAACATTGAAACAAATTTGAGACTGAAATAATTAGCAGCTGGCAAAGAAGACATTGATAGCAGTGGATATATTTTGAAGTATTTTTAAAGGACAAATTAAGCTATTCTGTAAGGACAAATTAAGCTATTCTGTAATCCAGAAAATATTTAATCAGGCATAGGTTTTTTTTTTTCCAATTATTCTTAAGATTGCTAACATTCCAAGGGAAAAAGTCTTCTGGCCAGTTCGGAAATTTTGCAGACCTATTTGTTTATTTAAAAAGATGAAATAATACTGATAAAAGCCACCCTGAACTAACCACCTTCCTAAGAGCTAGTTGCTTATTTTCCCTGGCACAGGAAATTGAACCCAGAGCTTTTACACTGGGCTGTAACCCAGCCTTTTTAAAATTTTGAGACAGAGTCTTGCTAAATTGCCTGAGTTTAGGATTATCCTGCCTTAGTCTCCCTCAGTGCTGGGATTACGGTTGGTTCCACCATGCCCAGCTTGGATACTTTTTAATTTTGGTTCTTCACTTTTCGTGTTCATTGTGCTGATGAAAAGCAGACTTCTTTGCAGGAAAGATATGTCAAATTGGTCAGTTTTACTCTTTGTTATTGGAAAAAGTTCTAGAAAGTAGATAATTTGTATTATATTGGTTGTTTTACCTAAGCCTTCTATTCTGTAATACAAAAACATCTAGCAAAATTCTAGACTGCAGTTCTACAAATGTTTTTTGAATCCTTGCATACAAGTTATATTACAAGACAATAGTTCTATTTAGGTCACAGTTCTTGATGATAACATGAATTATGTGCATATTTTCTGCCCTGAAAAGTGCATATAGGCACATAACACTGTTTTAAGGAATTCACCTAAGTTCTTTATTTTGGATACTGGGAGTCAAACTCAGTACCTCATACTTGCCAGGCAAATGCTACACATGTAGCAAATCCATAGCGAAAGGTTAATATACCCTGGGAGTATTTTTCCCCCAAATACTTTCTAATCAGAAATTATCAATTAAGGGATTAATGCTGGGTACACAATGGAATTTTGAATTGTGTGTAACATTAGAAAAAAAAAATTTATACCATCATATGGAACAATTGTCAAGATATAGACTCTGAAAAGATACACACAGAACTGATAAATTTGCTGCCTGCAGAGATGGGAATTATGTGTCTGAAAGGTGGGGTAGGATGAAGACTATCCTGAATTTAGAAACTGAGTATATTATTTATTAATACAATAGAAATGAAAGGAAAAAAGGCATAAAAAGGAGGCTATGTAAACGATTTCTATTGCTGAAATTTCTCAAAATGTAAGTGAAACCTGAAAAAAAAAAAGAAATTAGCATGTATATAATGAGTTCAATATTATAATTATTAACTTGAAGATTTTTTTTTGAGACAAGGTTCTGTGCAGTTCTGGCTGGTTTTGAGCTCATTGTGTAGCCCAGGCTGGTCTCAGACTCACAGTGATCCTCCTGCCTCAGTCTCCTTAGCGTTGGGATTACAAGTGTGCACCACCACACCTGGCTTTGCTGGTATAATTGAAAATATGCGTAAGGTTGAATTAACGCACATTAGTTTTTTTTTTTTTTTAAACTGGGGATTGAACTCATGTCCTTGCATTTAACCAGGCAAACGCTTGAGCCACTGAGCTAAGATTTAAGGCACAGTCTTTTTGAGATCCACCAGATCAATCTGACTGCACTGTTGTATGAGCCACCTCATTGTCCCACTCTGAGGCACCTTTCACATCATATTTGCTTTGTTAATCACTCCTGGAACAGTGCTGTGACTCTATAGTAATATAGCTTCCAGTGTGTGTGTGTGTGTATATATATATATATATATATATATATATATATATATATGTATTCTCTGTATCTGTCTACCTATTGATCTGTTTGTCTATTGAGACCCTTACTCACCTTTCTCATATCCTGTTTTTCATGGAGTGTCAAGTATAGAGGCCTCAGTTTATACTTTTGCGTGTGGATATCTAATTGTCTTGGCACCATTTTTGAAAAGATTGTCCTTTTCCCACTAATGTATCTTTTTTGCATGTGTGTGTGTCTTTGAGACATGATTTCACTATACAGTTCATACTGGTCTTGAACTCACTATATGCATGTGGCCTTGAACTCACATCCATCTGCCTTAGCCTCCTGAGTGCTGGGATTACAGGGGGGTACCACCATACTTGGCCACTACTGACTTATCTTGGTATCCTTTTGACACTTAGTTCAGTGTAAATGTGAGAATTTTTTTCTGGATTCTGAATTCTATTCCATTGGTCTGTACATCTGTTCTAATGCTTCTGTACACTGTCTTTTTGGTTTTGTAATAAAATTTGAAATCAGGAATATGAATACTCCAGCTTTGTTCTTTTTCAAGATCATTTGTTAGTTCTGTCTCTTGGATTTCCATATAAATTTTAGAATCAGCCAAATCATCTGGAATTTTGACAGAAAATATCTTGAATCTGTAGATCAATGTAGGCAATATTGCCATTTTAATATTCAGTCTTCTGATCCTTGAACATGGTATGTCTTCCCATTTATTAGGCCTTCTTTAATTTTTCAAAACTTTTATTGTTTTCAGAGTATGAATTTTATTTTATTTTATTTTTTTGAGACAAAGTCTCATGGTCCAGGCTGGTATTGAACTTGCTGTTTAGTCCAGACTGGGCTTCAATTTGAGATGCTCCTTTCTCAGCCTCTCAGAGTGCTGGGCTTACATGCATGTATTGCTACACCATCTGACTTTATACTTTAGTTAAATATATTCCTAAGAAATTTTAAAAAATATTTTTTAATTTATATTTTGGTAATACTTTATATATTTAAAGGTGGAGAGGTGTATTTGGCTCACCTTGATAATATTTTAAATGTAATTTTAAAAAATTTACTTTTGGATCATTCATTGCAAGAGTATAGGAATAGAGTTGATTTTTGGTTTTTGTATCCCGAATTTACTTATTTGGATTTCTTTTTTTGTTTCTGTGCTGAAGAGTGAAGTCAAGGCCTCATAATATGCTAGGCAAGCACACTACCACTGAGCTGCATCCCAGGCCACAGGTTAGGTTTCTGTCACTACAAAAGACAAAATAATCAAATTATAAGGAGGCCATGTTAATCGCTGTATCATTTCAATTTTGTATATGTGCTGCCAAAGTGAGTATCAGATTACAAGAAAGACATTTTGCAACCTGGTTTCAGTCTATAGTTGGCTAGTGGCATTGCATTGGGCTATTGTGGGGCAGAACATCTTGGTGGGGAGGTGGGGAGCATGGGATTCAGCAGAGCTGCTTACTTCTTGGCAGCTGGGAAGCAGAGAGGAGGCCCTTCCAGTGTTTTCTTTTCTTTTCTTTTTTGTCTTTTTTTTCCTTTTTTATCGGTACTGGGGATCGAACTCACGACCGCCTGCTTGCAAGGCAGGTGCTTATGCCGCTGAGCTAAATCCCCAGCCCCACTTCCAGTGTTTTCTTAAGGACAGGCTCCCTCCCACCTGGCTTCCTCCCATTAGGCTCTGCTCAGTTTCACTGCTTCACTGTAGCACTGTTGTGTGAGATTGGGCATGCCAGACCCAAACTGGGACAGTTAAGTTTTTTTTTTTAAGTGCATGCTAGGAAAGTGCTCTACCACTGAATCATGTGGCTAGCCCCTATATTTAAGATTTTTTTAATGCATGAAGAGATAAGTTTTACTTCTTGTCCATTCTAGATGCCTTTTATTTTTATACCTAATTCCTTTGCTGTAACCTTCATGATGTTGAGTCAAGTGGCAAGAGTGGACATCCTGTCTTTTTCCTAGGCTTAGGGAGAAAGATTTCCAAGAGCTTACTTTTTGCTTCGAAAGTACAAGGTTTTGAGCTGGATGTGGTGGTACATATCTGTAATCCAGCCCTTGGGAGGCTGAGGCAGGAGGATTGATGCAAGTTTGAGACCAGCCTGGGCTACAAAGTGAGCTTAAGGTCAGCCCGAACTTCCTAGTGAGACCTGTCTCAGAAAGACAACAAAACAAAACAATAAAAATAAATAAAAATAAAAAACAAAGTACAAGGTCTTAATATAATTTTTAAATATTTTAAAATGATGATTATATATTTTTTTGGAGATGGAGTCTCACTGTGTGTCTTAGGCTGACCTTGTGCTCACTGTCACCTTGCCTCAGCCTCCTAAGTGTTGCGATTACAGGCATGTGCTGCCACGTCGGCTACCTGATTTAAATTATAAGTTTTTCTTTGTGGTGCTTCTGCCAGCTACATCACTATATTTTAGTACGGAAGTTTTCCGTTGTAGTGGCTTTCATGATAAAAGATTTTTACATTTGGATCGATTTTGTGAAGTATGTTAATAATTTCTGCTCATGAATTTGGTGGACTGTTTAAAAATATTAAATATTTATACGGTATTTCTTTGTTAGTCTCAAAATAGAGAAGTAAAACCATGATATAATATATTGGCAGTCACTCTGCAAGGCACTGTAGTACTTATTTTGCATATAAGCCTATATCCTTCCTGCAAAGGTAAGTGAACAGGTGACAGTATTTGCTCCCTGTCACATCACAGTTTAGTGCTGAGAGCACTTCATTTTGTTTTGCAGTGCTGAGGGTTGAGCTCAGGGCCTTGTGCATGCAAGGCAGGTGCTCTACGCTGAGCTGCACCCCCACACTGTCCTCACAGTTTTCATAGGCAAATGTCACTTCTATGTTGGTTTGAGCCCCTTACTGGTGGGAAAAAATAGAGCTACAGAAAAAAAAGCCCAATTATTTGGTTATACTTTAAATATATATCAGCTTTTGTAATTATCTTCTAAAGCTAAAGGTCGTGATTTTTGTTGGTGTAGAGGGATTTTTGCAAATTTTTTTTCCTCTAACTTGCCTTAATCGAGTCCAACCAATCCACCATGTTGAAAACATTTGTAGAGGCTAAAGACTTTAAGAAAAAAAAAAAAAAAGACTGCTTTTTTTCAGGAATACTTGACACAGCATGTGTAAATTAAAATTGCATTTGGGCTGCCTGATACCCGATGTTGCTATCTAATGGCATTGTAGAATTACTATGCCTTAAAGTAGGAAAATGCAGTTTCATTTTCTTTCTTTTCCGTCCTTTTTTTCTTTTTGCTTATATTTAAGAGCATCTTAAATTTCAGAACTTTTACTAGAGAATGTCTTTTTTTTTTTTTAGAGAATATCTTGTTGGTATTCTCCAGTTTCTCTATGAATTGGGATTAACAATATGGGTTGTTATGTGGATTAAATAAATTGATGTTTTAGAGGCCCTAAGTCATGGAATAGTACAGAAAAGTTCTATAAGAAAGTGAATAAATGAAGTGGCATCAGGGCTCTGTTCCCACAAAGCAGGTGGAATCGAGGGAGAGCACATTATTATTCTGGAGGTGGGCAGGAGGGGTGCTTGGGGGCTGGTTGGGGAGTCGAAACTCACGGCCCACAGATTTGTTTTGGGTTAGTGGTGGTATTGTATATGGAGCTGGGAATGAAGGGAGAAAAACAGATCACAGCAGAATATGCACTTACTTGTGTACATTAGGAGTTGGAGGCACCTTTGGGCAGCTGAATAGAGCTATGTGTGGCAGAGTTAACTATTTGAATATCGAGTCCACTGGTGTGGAAGATTTGCAAGGTAATAGTGTGTTTTAGTTGTACTGAGGTTCAGTGGATGTGTGTTAGTGCACACAGTGCGAGTATGCAGATCTGAAGTTGGTTTATGTTTTTTTGAGATGGTTTTTCTACGTATAGTTGTTCAGGCTGGTTTTGAACTCACCATGTAGTCTAGGGTGGCCTGGATTGAAGCAGTCCTCCTGTTTCAGCATCTCGAGTGCCAGGATGACAGGCAAGTGCCACCATGACTCGAAGATCTGAAGTTTTTCTTCTTTTTTATGGGGCGGGGGGTATCAGGGATAGAACTCGTGACCTCGAGCTTGCCAGGCAGGTGCTTGTGCTACTGAGCTAAATTCCCAGCCCCAGCTTTTAAAGACTTTTTTATTGGTACCGAGGATCAAACTCATGACCACGAGCTTGCAAGGCAGGCACTTGTGCCTCTGCTCTGGGCTAAATGCCCAGTCTTAAGATCTGAAGTTTTTTTTTTTTTTTTTTTTTTTTTTTTGTCTTTTTCCTTTTTATCAGTACCGGGGATCGAACTCACGACTGCCCGCTTTCAAGGCAGGCGCTTATGCCGCTGAGCTAAACCTCCAGCCCCAAGATCTGAAGTTTTTAACTTGAAGTTCATAATAGGCTCCTGATGAAAACTCCTAAAATTGCATACAAAAGTTGTGTGTGTGTGTGTGTGTGTGTGTGTGTGTATGTGTGTCTGTATATATTTTATGGTGCTGGGAATCGAACACAGGGCCTTGGGACTTACAGGCAAGTGGTGTATATTTATACACACTTTTTTATAACTTCTATTTTTTTGTCTTTTTCCTTTTTATCGGTACCAGGGATCGAACTCATGACTGCCTGCTTGCAAGGCCGGCGCTTATGCCGCTGAGCTAAATCCCCAGCCCTATACACACATTTTTTAAAAAAAAAATTTTTTTTGATATGGGGATTGAACTCATGACCTTGCGCTTGCTCAGCAGGTGCTTATGCTGCTGAGCTAAATCCTTGGCAAATGGTATACTTCTGAGCTACATAGCAGTTTACACATGATCTGTGTGCATGTTTATTTCTGCATGTGTGCATTACATATTTTTGCATATGCACATATATTTCTGTGAAAGTGTACAAACTACAGAAGCCCCATATGTTTTGTTTCTATGGGACATTGGCATATTTTAGTAAATGGGTGACCTGTTGCTGGGATACAAGCTCTGCCAAGGGTAAAGGAAGCATGTGGTATGTTTTTCATGAATTTGTTTTCTGCTATTACATCTGGGAATGGAACTCAAGGCCTTTACACTGAGCTGCTTTTTCCTTTCTTGTAAACTAGATTATTCTGAAGATGATAGGCAATGCTGAAAAAATTTCAAGGGAAAAGCCAGAAAATTGTTGAATAGTAAACAAAGTATACTGTTGTCCTTTGCCACTTGTAAGGCTGAGCTGAATCAGGATTTATTTTAGTGGTCCAGTCACAGTCACAGACAATAGCATTTGATTCTATAATGTGACAAAGACACTGGCTCCAAAATACTGAGCTAAAAGTATTATATTTATTTATTTATTTTAAAAATTTTTATTAAAAAAGTTTTTTAAAAATTTCTTTTTAAGATATAATTTCACTATGCAGTTCAGGCTGGCCTTGGACTCACTTTGTAGCCCATGCTGGCTTTGAACTCACATCAGTCTTCCTGCTTTAGCCTCTTCTAAGTGCTGGGATTACAGGTGTGTGCCACTCTGTCTGGTTCTTATTTTTTAAGACAGGGTCTTCCTAAAAAAAAAGACAGGGTCTTTCTTACTTACTAAGTTGCAGGCTGGGCTCAGACTTTCACTGATCCTACCTCAGCCTACTAGAATGCTGGCATTATAGACATGTATCACTGTGACCAGCTATTTTCTATAAATATTTGATAAGGGAATAAGTACAGTTGGCCGGGCGTGGTGGCTCACGCCTGTCATCTCAGCACTCGGGAGGTTGAGACAGGAGGATAGTTGCGAGTTCGAGACCAGCCTGGTCTACAAAGTGAGCTGAAGGCCAGCCTGAACTGCACAGCGAGAACCTGTCTCAAAAAAAAAAAAAAAAAAAAAGTACAGTGAAATTTGAATTTCCCATAAAAAATCAACTAGAGGGTAAACCACCAGTATAAAAACATCTTCTTTAGTCCTTTCTGTATAATTTGATACCTAAGTTACTAAAATGTTCCATGAATAAGGTAGTCTAGAGAAATATAGTGTTTCATCATGTTATATTGTAGGTCTGGTTTTTTTTTTTTTTTTTTTTTTTTGTACAGGGGATAGGGGCTGGGGATTTAGCTCAGTGGCATAAGTACCTGCCTGGTACTGGGGATTGAACTCATGACCTTATGCTTTGCCAGGCAGGTGCTTATGTGGCTGAGCTAACCCCACCCCCTTTATGTCTATTTTTGTGTGAACTTAGTTTTTATGTTCATTCATAGAGCTTAAATTTGATTTTTTTTGGAACAGAAGTGAGTTACAAAAAGTTGATTTTTAGATGAGTAAAACCATAGTATGTCAGCTTTGTTAAAAATGTCAAAATTCTGAAATAAACCATTAGGTCAGGCATGATCATCTGAAATGCTTCACTTCTTCCAGCTGTGCAGGACTGAAAGAACTTATTTTTTTTTTGTCTTTTTCCTTTTTATCGGTACCAGGGATCGAACTCACGACTACCTGCTTGCAAGGCAGGCGCTTATGCCGCTGAGCTAAATCCCCAGCCCCCAAAGAACTTATTTTTTAAGCCTAAGGTGCCTGAAACTTCTGTGAGATGGGATTGGGGAGTCTAAAGCCCAGTGATATTAGATGTGAGGTGAGGTGTCACGTCCTCAGATGCAGCTAAGAACAGAAAGGCTCCTTCTGTTGCCCTGGGCGAAGCTCTCAGGTAGGCTCAGTAGGTTGCAGACCATGTGGGAGAGCAGTTTCTAGTTCTGTTCCTGGCTTGTGCTTCATTTCATCTGGTTTTTATTTCCTATGCTTTGCCTTGTTTTCTAAACATAGAAAGATTAAGAGCAGAAAGTAGAATGAAATTTTGTGAGAACAGAGATTTTTTTCCTGTTGTGTTTATATCCCAAGCACTGACAACAGTTCTTGGCCCCAGTAGGCTCTCTGTATGTATTTTGTGAATGAGGAAACGAGGGATGTGGGAATGGAAGTAGATGGTGGCCCTGCGTCTTTCTGCCTAGAGCCTGTTGCTGGCCTGAAGGCTTCCAAACCACATTTGCGTCCATTCATGGTGTCCCCCATGGGGAAGTTCCTGATGCAGGTGCTAGATTCTGCTGTGTCAGTAACATCAGCATTATATGTGAAGGTGTTTCCAAAAAAAAAAAAAAAAAAAAAAAAGTAATTTGAATAAAAACAAATTATGAAGAAGAGGAAGTGTTATACTAAAAATGAAAATATTTTTTGTTTTCTGTAGCCACAATGTTATAATATGACAAGTAATATAAGGACCAAATATAGAAAGTCAATTTTAGTTATTTTTATTTATTTATGTTTTTGGTGCCAGGGATCAAACTCAGCCCCTTGCACTTGCCAGGTAGGTGCTGTGCTTCTGAACTATTTTCCTGGTCTCAACTTTAGTAATTTAACTGAGAAATAATATACAGTAAGTGCTAGTTTAATATCTTCTTAAGATTTCTTAAAAGCCATTGATGTTATAGTAAAAAAAAAATCCTGATTAAAGATTCCTTTAATATACACTTTTTGGTTTGTTTGTTTTTAAGATAGGATCTCCCTGTGTAGTTCAGGATGGCCTTGAGCTCACATTGTAGCTCAGGCTGGCCTTAAACTCACAATGATCCTCCTGCCTCTGCCTCCCAAGTGCTGGGATTACAGGCATGAACCCTATTTAATATATACATTTATAATACACAATCTGTTAATTCTATTTTTTAAAATTTAGGAATCAACACATTCTTTTACTGTTTGCTGTTTTATTTTATTTTATTTTTCTGAGATAAGGTCTTGCTATGTAGTTTATAGGCTGCTTGAACTCAGTCTGATCTTCCTGTGAACCTCATGAGTGCTAGGATTACAGATGTGTGCCAGCATACACAGCTTGTTTTAAATATTTTTTAAGGTTTAAAAGAATATTTAAAGTTTGTAATTGGTAGTAGGAAAACATGATCTGAATGAATGCCCTCATCACAAATCGCTGTAGAAAGTGGCTGCCTTTGGTGCAGAAGTGTAGAGATAGACTCCCTTGAGGACCTGACCTGTCAGAGGTGCACTGTTTTGTAATACTGTGTTACTCGTTAGGTGATGGAGGTTGCTTTTCCTTTAGGGCTTGGCCCTCAGGGCATTATGGCTGGGCGTGGTGGCTGAAGCCTGTAATCCCAGCTCTTTTGAGGCTAAAGTAGGAGGATTGCCACAAGTTAAGAGGCCAGTGTGGGTTACACAGCAATTTCGAGACCAGCCTGAATTACATTGTGAGACTTGTCTCAAGAAACCAAAAAAAGTGGGGGGTGGGGGGAGGGGGTGGGGGTGGGGAGGACGACAACGACTGACGGACGACATTATTGTGTTTTACCTCCAAAAACAGTAAAGTTGATGAGAGTCCTAACTTTCGGGTTGGATGCATATTTTGGTGTTTGCCAGGTTCTAGTAGGCTGTGGCTTGGAAGGCCACTGGAGCTAGAGATCCTGCATAGCTGCAAGAATCACTGGATTGCTAGGCATTTCATGGAGCGTGGCATTCCTGCCATTCCAGGCAACCCCCTCCTGTCCCAGCATTCCTGCAGCAGAATTGCCAGCTTTCCACTAGGATCCTGTGCAAGGCGCCTTCTGTCATCTGGCTCCTTCCCCCCGGGCGCTCCCATAGCTGCTCCAGCCTTCTTAACTCTTTCTGGTCTTTGTTTTTCTTTAATTTCCACTTGTACTCTCTGTACTTTCTCCAGTGTTCAGCAGTTTTCTGGACTGTCTCTTGAAGTTGTTTCAGCATTGCACTATCATCTTCCTTGAAGTCTAGTTCACAAGTAAGGGCAGTTGTGGGCTGCCGCCACGTGGTGAGGTCTGTGTGCTGTGCTCTGCCACTCTGAGGCTGAGCTGAATCAGGATTTATCTCAGTAGCTAGCCACATCACAGCTGGTAACATAGATTCTGTAGTGTGATGAAGACACTGGCACTCGCAGTGTGGGGAACAGTCGGAGAAGCAGGCCAGCTTCTGAGAGTGGGCCCAGGGCTTTCCAGAGTTAACTGGCTTTTGGGCTACAGCGCAGCCCCTTTTCACTTGTCTGGTCCATCATCTCCCCACTTAGCTTTGTGGGTTTTTTTTTCTTTTTGAGACAGGGTCTTACTCTGCAGTTCACGCTGGCCTTGTGCTCACTTTGTAGCCCAGGCTGATCTGGAACTCACATCCATCTTCCTGCCTTAGCCTCCCAAGTGCTGGGATTGCAGGCTTGCACCAGCATGCCCATTTTAGCTCTGTGTTTGTATTTCCCTTTTCTCATTGCAGGTTTCAGTTACCCCTTCACTGTCAGTGTCCTTACTTGTTGGCCCAGCTGTCTACTTGTTCTTGCCTCCTGATTTTCCTGCCATTTCCTTCTGATTTAGCTTTATGAGTGGCAGGTGGCGGCTGCCCCTCCCCCATCACTTCCTCTCTTCTGACGACTCATGTTCTAGAGGGCTGGAGATTGCCGACTGCAAGAGCGGGAGTCCTTGGGCAGGAGAGGGCTGGAGGCCGAGGGTTGGGTTGAGGAGACTACAGTCTCAACATAGGCCTCTCCCCTTCCTGCTCCTCTTCCCACTTCTTTCCCCTCTCTGCTTGCTTTCTCGCATCCAGGACCTTATACTGAGCTATATCCCTACCCCTTTTTTGAAAATTTGAGACAGGATTTTGCTAAGTTGCCTAGGCTGGGTTTGAATTTATGATCCTTCTGTCTCACCCTCCCGTAGCTCTTGGATTACAGGCATATGACATGAATCCTGCCCCAGGACACAATCTTTAAGAACAACTTACCAGTTTCATTGTACATACTCAAGAGCCTCTCTTTCTGAGCTCAGCTGTGAGGGTCAGTGGATTCAGGAATAACCATTCATGTGTTTGTTCTCTGACTACATTGAGTCTGCTTGTTTGGAGACCTTCATTTAAGTGGTGAGAAGCACTCTTAAGCAACTTCTATTGCTGTATGGAATTCACAGAAATGTCTTTGAACTTAAATTTCTATGCGTATCATATCTCCTGCTAGTGATGTTGAGCGACTGCTTCTGAGGTCCGCGTGAGTGGTGTCTGGTCTCAGCCTCACTGGTGGCCCTGGCCCAGCACAGTCTTGTTTGCCGTGAGGTGCAGTGCTCATCTGTCTCACAGTGACTTCCTGAGGACGTTTTTTCTGAAGGGAGGCGCCCCTTGCGTTCAAGTTCCTGGCACCATGCCTGTGTGGAAGCATGTCAGGATGGGCCGTGTTGGGGTCCTGGAAGACGCCCACAGTGTTAACAGGAGCGCTGAGAACACAGTCACAGTCAGGTTGGGAACATGGAACAAAATAGGGAGGTCTTGTCTCCTTTCTGGAGGTTTTTGTTGTGCTGCCTCTGACTGTCACTGGCACTCTGTGAGGTCCTGAGGAAACAGAGGGACAGAGAAATGACCTAGCGGGCCCAAGGGTCCCTTAGTAGGTGGCAAAAGGGCAGGAAGTGTGCATTTGACTGACTTAATTGTTCCATGTGTTTATCTCTGAAATGGGGGTGTATCCTAATTGTATTTGTATTGTCTACCTCACAGGATTATCAAGAGACGTAAACCTGTCTAGTTAGTGTAAGTAAAGTGTGTAAAATTTACGTATTATTATTTGTTACTTTTGCTAGATTTTTTGTTGTTGTGGCAGTGCTGGAGATTGCACCCAAAGCCGCCTCACTGAGCTGAATCCCTAGCCCCTTTTTTTTTTTTTGTCTTTTTCATTTTTGTCGGTACTGGGGATCGAACACACGACTGCCTGCTTGCAAGGCAGGTGCTTATGCTGCTGAGCTAAATCCCCAGTCCCCCTAACCCTTTTTTATTTTGAGACAGGGTCTCAATGAGTTGCTAAACTGCTAAGTCTGCAAGGTTGGGTTTAAACTCATGATTCTCCTGCCTCAGCCTCCCAGAGTACTGGAATTAAAGATGTGTGCTGCCACACTCAGTTGGTTTTTATTTTTGTATGACTTTGCCTGAATCTTTTGCCTTGCTTGAATGCTTGAATTGACCTGTTTGTCCAGTCTGTAATCATTAAAAAAAAAGTTCATCTTTTTTGGTTCTCCTCCTGAAAATTATTATTATTTTTTTTAAAGGCAGGGTCTCACTCTGTAGTTCAGGCTGGCCTGGAACTTGCATATGTAGCTATGCTGGCCTTGGTTTTACAGTGATTCTGCTTCAGCCTACTGGGATTATAGGCATGTTTTGGTTTTTTTTTTTTTTTTTTTTGTCTTTTTTCCTTTTTATCGGTACCGGGGATCGAACTCACAACTGCCTGCTTTCAAGGCAGGCGCTTTTGCCGCTGAGCTAAATCCCCAGCCCCGGGATTATAGGCATGTACCACCAGACCTGGCCAAAATATCTTTTTAAAAATTTCCTTTGTTGTTATTTTTTAGTGCTACTAGGGATTTAACCCAAGGCTTTGCATGAGCTACATTTCAGCCTTCTAAAATTTTTTTATTTTGATACAGGATCTCACTGAAGTCACCAAGCTTCCCATGCTGGGCTTGAGTTTGTGATCCACCTGTCTCAGTTTTTCATAGTGCTGGAATTAGAGGCACGTGCTTGGCCTCTTAGTTTCTAGCTTGATGTTCTGCTTAGAAAACTTTCCCATTGCTAAGATTATAAAAAACCAATTTAAAAAGTTGCTCCTTTTTCTACTCATTGGGTGTAAACTTATCATTTGGTTATATGATTAGCTACTAGACTTGTTCCTTGGAAGACTGACTTTTGCCTATTAGATGTTTCTATAAGACAGCTGCTGACATTGTTCTAAAAGACACATAAGTGTGATGGCTTTTATTCTGATGAAAATTTTTCTCCAAAACTAGATCCGTAGATCAGGGTGCTGTAATTTCTTTTTTTTCTTTGGTCTTTTTCCTTTTTTTATCGGTACTGGGGATTGAACTCACGACTGCCTGCTTGCAAGGCAGGCGCTCATGCCGTTGAGCTAAATCTCTAGCCCTTGGGTGCTGTAATTTCTTGAACTCTTACGCTGCCATCAGAGTCTAGGTGTCTGAGGCTGTGGGGTGGAATAAATCGAGACAGGAACAGAGGCAGGGCGAGTGGGTTAGGGAGAAGAGGCTGCGGCAGTGTTGAAAAAGGACAGTGCAAGTTTTTGTACAGGCCAAAACCCAGCACTATGTGTTACCAATTGTTTTATTTCCTGAATTCTATTTAGTTTTCTTTCTCTTTGCAGTTATGAGGTTTTTGGGGTCCAAAAATGGATTGAAAACCACTGCTTGCTTTATTAACTTCTTTATTGGAGCTTTGCTATTTCCATGTCACATCTATTCTTTCTCTGCCTGTTTCTTCTCTGTGTTTTTGTGATCACCCCTATTTAAGTGGAAGCATCATGGGTCAATTTCAAAAAAGTGAAACTGATACTAAACTCTCATTTCTTCTACAAGCAATAAAATAGCTGTCCACCTCAAACTCAATTCTTTGTAAGTGTCTTAGTTTCTTTTTACTCATCGCTGAGACAAAATACCTGAAGCCCAAAGTTGGGAAAGGAAAGGTTTATTTCTTACAGTTTTTGGAGGTTTCAGTCCACACTCAGTTGGCTCCAAGGCAGGCGGGCATGACTGGGCCACCATTCATGGCGGCTGCAAACAGCAAGCTGGAACCAGCATAGAGCGAGACACACCTTCTTCCTGCCATTACATCACATCCTGGCTCCACCCCTAAGTGGGTGGAGCACTGACACCATCAATCCAAGCACTACACAATAAATCAATCACAAGTACACAATGCAAACTCATGAGGCCTGGGGGACACAGACATAAACCATGACAGTAAGTAACAAGGATTGCTATCTTTAGCAGTTGACAACAGATGTTTCCGTTTCATAGCTGAGGTATATTTTCTGAGCAATATTTTGTAGATTTAAATAATAGAATTTAAACTTTTTTATAGTAGGAGATTTACAAAAAAGGTTATAAAACTAAGGGGAGAGGCTGGGGATTTGGTTCAGCAGCATAAGTGCCTGTCTGGCAAGCGCTAGGTTGTGAGTTTAAACCTTAGTACCAAAACAAAGCAAAACAAAAAAATCTAATGTATAGGAATAAAATCCAAGGCATTGCTTGGGTGGCATGTACCCCGACCTCCAAGGAGGTCTTTAATCTATCTCTCTCTCTAAATTAACATACCCTATTAGTTTGTCTACTTTTTTTATTGGCTTAGCCCCAAAGCTGTTTGTGTTTGTGGATGTAACATACTTGTTTGGATTTTTGGCAGTGTAACGGTGTCACAATTACTGCTAGGATCTAAAAATTTAATTGCTAACTTTTTTCTATTTCACAAAGTACTTGTGTAGTCATTTCTCAAAAATAGTTTGTAAGGAAAATATTGGGAATTCAGGATTATACACTTAAGGACAGGAAAAGGAAAAATGGTTCAGCTGTTTTTTGAAATTAAATTCCTAAGTTCTCATTTTATGTTCTTTGTACCCTTGGGTATAAGCAGTTTATAAATGCAGATGTTTCAGAAGTGATGTGAATGGTAATAGTTTAGAAATGAAGAGAAGGTTTTTTTGCTGAGCCAAAATTGTGATAGATAGATGCATCATTAATCTTCAAAAAGGGCAGATGTAATTAATCTCACTCTGTTTATGAGAAAATGGACAAAAAGAAAGTAACTTTCCCAAGATCATGAAGGTAGAAAGCACTAGAGCACAGATTCACACCAAGGCTTTCTGATTCTTAGGTCTGTTCTCTTTCTTTTATACTATAGTTTCTTCAAAAGTAAATTCTAGAAAAGTAGGGAAGAATCTCTCCCCGACTTCTGTCTATATATATAAATAAAGCATATGTATACATATAAAGCATATACATGCATATATGTATGGTATATCAAAGATAATAAAAAATCAGTGATTTTAATTGTAAGTTACATTGTAAAGTTCAGTATGATTAATTTGAAGTCTTTTTTTTTTTGAGACGCAGTCTTGCTCTGTAATGTAGGCTATAGCCCAGGCTGGTATCACAGTGATTCTTCTGCCTCAGCCTCCTGAGTAGAGGCAGTTGATTAATTTGAATTCTGTGGTTTGGCATAGAAGGTACCATAATTAAACACTGTGAGCCATATAAACTGCTTCTAAAAAAAAAAAAGGCATGTCAGGCATGGAGGTCCATACCTCTAATCCCAGTAACTCCAGAGGCTGAGACAGGAGGATTGTAAATTTAAGACTAGTGTGGGCATTTTGGTGAGACGCTATCTCAAAATAAAGTAAGAAAAGGACTGAAGTTGTACAGCTCAGTGCTACTTGGGTTCAATCACTTGTTCAACTAAACAAAACACCGAAGAGCACTACGTTCGTACCTTGTACCTCATACCTTATTGTAATAAGCATCATATATTTTTTTTTTTCAGAACTTGGGGTAAAGGAAAATAATTTCAAGATTCCTAGATACTAAGAATGAGTTCCTCAATATAAACACCATGGATATGGGTCACATTTTTCAGCTCTGTGTCTCGTCTCCACTGTGCTTGGGATGCTGGGTTATCTGTGTGCTTATGTGGTTGATAAAGGCTGACTTGCCTCTTTATAGCAGTGCTATCATTAAGAGAAATCTGGCTTGCTTATTTTTGTCCTTTTTTTTGGTATATCTGAGTATTAAAACTGCTTTTTGCTAAGCAGGTTATTTTTTAAGTCAGATAATTTTTTTCAGGTAGCTTTTATGCATAAAAATGATGCTGCTGGGCCAGGGATTTAGCTCAGTGGCGTAAGTGCTTGCCTGGCAAGCATGAGGTCATGAGTTTGATTCCCGGTACCAAAAACAAACAAACAAACAAACAAACAAAAAAATGTTGCTGCTACATACACAGAGTTCCTGATACGAAGATGTTGTGCAGTGTCTGGGTAAAAAAGCTGGGCTACTTTGTTGTTTAAACTAGAATTTTATGCAGATAATATTTATTAATCTTCTTTGCTCATAGGACATTCGGAAGTTCTTTGGAGTTGTACCAAGTGGAAAGAAGCTTGTAAATGAAACAGTAAAGAAGAATGAGAAAACGAAATCTGCTGAAGAAACTTTGAAAGCAAAGAAAGGAATAAAGGAAATTAAGGTCAGTCGCCCAGAAGCACTTTTGCCTTCTATGAGGTGTTAAATGATCTTAGCTCCTAAATTTGCTATGTTGGGAACCTTAAGTAAATGCAGATTTTAACTCTGTAGCAGAAGAAGAAAGTATTATTTCTAATAAATGTAGAGCACTACATTCATACCTTGTTTTCTTAGTGTAGAGCTAGAAACCTTTTAGTTGTTAGAAGAACTTTGCATTTTAAGACCAAGGCACAGCGGGGCGTGGTGGCTCACGCCTGTAATCCCAGCACTCTGGAGGCTGAGGCAGGAGTTTGAGACCAGCCTGGGCTACAAAGTGAGCTCAAGGCCCAACCTGAACTGCATAGTGAGACCCTGTCTCAAAAAGGCAAAAAGAAAAAGAGCCGAGAACCCCAGTGCTCAAGAAAGTGACAGCTGTTAGACTTGTGGTGAGGGAGGCTGTGGAGGGGTGCTTTGCTTCCTTACCCCCCTGCTTTTCCTCCTCAGGCCTCAGCAGTCATTGTGGAAAGCAGGCGTTTGAAAGAACGTTTTTCCACTTCATGTAGCATGTACAGACCTAACGGTTCTATAAGTGCATTTATCACCGCTCCACCCTGCTTTTCAGATGTTTCACATGTGCACATATTCATCCTCCACAGTTCTCTGTGAGTTTGCTGTTGATAGGCGTGTGTGTTTTAAAGAGGGAAATGTTCTTATAAATTTACTTACATTATCATATCCACTGATCTTCCCTCCTCACTGAAGATGGGTTTTCGTCTAATACTGTTTTCCTTCAATTGGAATGATTTTCTTTAGTGTTTATTGTAGTCTAGTTCTGTTGATGTTGGAGCCTGTGTTTGCATTTATCTGAAAATGTCTTTATTTTGCCTCTCTTGTTCGTTCTCTCTCTCTCTCTCTTTTGATACAAGGTCTCTCTGTGTAGTTCAGGCTGGCTTTTAACTACACTTCGTAGCCCATGCTGGCCTCAAACTCACAGTGATCCTCCTGCCTCAGCCTCCCGAGTGCTGGGATTACAGGTGTGCACCATCATGCCTGGCCATTGCCTTCATGTTTGAAGGACACTTTTGCTGGATATAGAATTTTGAGAAGCAGCATTAGGTCTTCTCTAAACTTCTTGTAGAATTCAGCAGTGAATCTGTCAAGGTACCCTACTTATGTACATAGGTGTTATGAGAATCTGGCAGGGCTTAGAAGCAGGCCCTACAGGGAGTTCATTTATTCAGCTGGAGAGAATCATGTTCGTTGGTTCCTGTTTGGGGAACAGAATATTGTAAGGGACTTGATTCTTGCTAAGTCAATAAATTGCCCAGACTGGTGTTGGATTTATAATCCTTAAGCCTCAGATTCCCAGCATGTTGGGATTACAGGTGTGCAACACTCTGCATGGCTATGTTTTATTTCTTTTATGTGCTTGAAACTAGTTACAATAACTGCTTTAAAATTTCGGCCTGCTAATGCTGATATCTAGATTGTGTTGTGATTGGTCTCTGTTGGTCTTTGCTCTTGGCTATGGGTCATGTGTTCTGGCTGCCGTAACAGAGTTAATACTGTGGAGCTAGTGGCTTAAACAATAGAACTTTATTTAGCTTAGTTGTGGGAGCGAGGGTCAGAGTTTTAGCTGATTTGGTTTCAAGTGAGGGCTCTCTTTCTGGCTTGCACAGATGGCTGCCTTTTCCTTGTGTCCTCCGTAGTCTTTCCTCAGTGCGTGTCATCAAGAAGAGGGAGAGAGTGAGTGTGCTGGTGTCTGTTCGAATAAGGGTGCACATCCTGTCAGATTAGGGCCTCACCGGTAAGATCTAATTTAACTTCAGTTACTACCTTGGCGGTCTCATCTCTAACTGCAGCCACCCTGAGGGTTAGGGTTTCAGTGTGTGAATTTTGGCAGCAGACACTTAGGCCATTACATTTTACCCATGGCCACCTAAAATTTTGTCTTTCTTCAATGAGGCTTAAATACATCAGGAAGTGCTGTCGGCTGTACTTAGTCTAGTGATTGAAATACTAAGCTTGTGCGGAAGCACCCTCACAGAAACACCTTTACCAAATATTCAGACACCTTGTGGTCCTGTCAAGTTGACACAGAATTAATTGCCACAGGTCGCATTTTTTATTTTGGTTTACTAGGCTGTTAACTTGACTGAACTCAATCTCCAAGTTCTTGCCTCTTCTGTAATGCGTGGCAGCTGAAATCTGTGTTCAGTTTTTATAGTCCCTGGGGCATAAGATCAATTTTGTCATAAAGACATATTGTAATACCCACGTTTATTTTTCAGAATATTTCTACTGATGAATTATTTTTGATTTTATGAGTTTTATTAAACTGAATATTTAACAGGAAAACTATCAAAAAAGATTGAATTTTTAATATTAATATTGAATATTTATAAAACATCATCAAACTTTTCAACATTGTCTGTGTTTTGGTGAACAAAGTCTAAAAAATAACAAATAAATTCCTAGCACTTGCTTGGCAAGTACAAAGGTCCTTAGTTTGATTCCTAGTACCAAAAAATAAAAAAGAAATTCCTGTATGAACTATAATGAAAATACCAATAGAACTCCGCAAAAAAATCTTTATTTCAGTTGTCACACATAAGGCAGTCAACACATGACAATAGCACATTCCATACACATGTATTGCTTATACTAATAGCACATGTGTTTTGCCTTCCTGGCCTTTTTTGTAGGACATACATGGTGTCTTGCTGGTTTTGCTGTTTTGTCAGGAGGTTGGTATCATGTAATGTGTAGTTAACAGGAACATAAAATGTCAATAAAGCAAAGTATTGAATTCTTAATATGTATTGCATGTTTAGAATAAATGTCAACATTTTCAAATCAGCTGTGTACTTGCTTACAAAAACTAAAATGTAACATCAGAAATAAATTCCTGTAGGAACTAAAATGCAAATACCAATAGAATTCTACAACAAAAATAATCTTTGCTTAGTCTTCACACGTGACAACTACACGTTCCATATTTGTTACTTAACTGATAACACATGTGTTTTATTTTCCTGTCCTTTTCTTTTTTTTTGGTACCAGGAATTCAGCTCGACCTGCGCTTGCCAGATGGCGCTGTGCCACAGAGCTGTATCCCTAGCCTTCGTGCCTTTCTTGTAGGACACAGTTGCATCTTTTTTTTCTTTTTCCTGTTTTTGTAGTAGGTCTTTGAAGTGCTGCGCCTGCTTGTTCACCTGAGCTGACAGTGTGCTCCACAGATTTTTTGTGTAGTTCCTTGGGCAGAAATGTGTTTTTTTCTGCTGTAAATCATTTCATATGAGTTCTGGTCCCAGTCTTCTAGGAAAATTTCTCTGTGATATTTTGTGCTTGTTATTTTCTTCATAAATTATCAAACTAATTATGGTACACATATTTAGGATTGAGTAAAGCATAGCCATTGGCCAATGCTTTGTGTTTTGAGTGACATCATAACTGTTGCATAACTCATCAACATCTCCACCTTATGTTTTGTCTTAGAGTGTTACCATCTCATGCTTTCATTTTGTTGAGATTTCTACCTTATGTTTTGTCTTAGAATGTTACCATCTCATGCTTTCATTTTGTTGAGATTTCTTTTTTTGAGACAGGGTCTTGTTGTGCAGTTTGAGCTGGCATTGAACTCACTTTGTAGCTAGGTGGGTCTGGAACTTGCAGTGATCCTTCTGCCTCAGCCTCTCAGTGCTGGGATTACAGGCTTGCACCACAACACCTGGCTTGAGATTTCCCTATTAATATTTTCATCATGGTGCAGGGTTTTCTTTGCCATATAAGAGCCCAGTGTAAATCTTTCTGAAATCCAAAGATTTATACTATTGATTCTCTGTTTTGAAATTGTAACATTTCGTTTGGAATTTCTGTGTTGTTCCTGTGTATATTTCCTGTGCTGGTCAATTTGTGCTCCATTAGTAAATGTAACATCAATTGGAAACTGGTAAACCAATTGTCAAATGTCATATTCTGTTTGGGAGATGGGAGTAACAGATCTGTTCACAACATCATTTGGTTTATTACTATATGTGTAGTTGTAGCTGAGTTCCAGGATAAATTTCTAAATTCAAAGCGGCGCTACAGTGCCTGCCTGACAGGTATGAGGTCCTGAGTTCGATTCGCAGTACAAAAAAAAAAAAACAATGTTTGCACCTATAAGGGCATACATTTTCATGTTACGTTTTGAAGGTATTTTGGAATGTACTGGCTGAAGCTACAGTGACCATGAAATGCTGCAAGATGCTCATCAGTAGTCATGTATTCAGTTGGTGTGTAAATTGCTTGACAGTTGCCCACAAATCTCTCAAACTATGAGCAGATAGCAACCAGATTATCAATTCTTTTTCTTAGTGAATGGTTTTCTCATCAAACCTCAGGCAGTTTGGATGAAATCAAATCTCAATGTCATCATTATTCTATGTATCTCAAGTCGACACCCTTAGCTTTTCCATGAATCTTTTACTTTCCTGTGATTATAGTGAGAAAGCCCTGCTAAGTACAGCAGAACCTATGAAAAGTTTCAGTTCTGCTAGTGAGGTATCATAATAAATACATTTTGAGTATGGTTATTGGTGAATACAGAATGTTTTACTTGTATTTCACCATCTGTGTACTTTACCATATCTTGTAACATTTTGTCCATTATAATTTCCAACATTGAATGGTAGTGTTAGCATTTCATCCAGTAGGTTTCACTCCTGCCAAATCCTCACTGTTCTAGTTCTAACATTGGATTATTCCATTTGGTTTGTAACCATTTTGTACCATTTCTACTAGTCAAATAGATACTTGTTTTCTTCATCCTCTAAATCAAGGATGTCTGCATTCTTTTGCTGGTATTGGTCCATTCTTGCTCCTTTTCACTGTCACAGGAACTTTGCCTCACATGACTAACATCAAAGTCATTATCATCTTCATCATCAGTGCATGAATGATCTGATGATTCACTTTTGACCTTCTCCAAAAGTTGCAAATGTGCACTGAATTGGGCTACTTCTACCTGAAAAACCAAAAGAAAACTTACTTAAAAACAAATACTTAAACGCAGAGAAATTGATCAGTAAGCACTTCATGAGTAGAGCTCACCGTTGCTGCTTTGTATCTCCTGCACACAGCTTGACTTCCATCTGCCAAGTGGGTGAATGCACAAGTGAGTTTTTGCTTTCTCCAGATGCAGCTATTGGAAGTCAAGCCACATTCCATTTATGGTAAAACACATGTTTACAGAAGAGTAGTGTGGGTGAATTTTACCCCTAGTAATGCCCAGGTAAACATTTGTAAAATCTGTTGGAACATTTTATGGGTAAAATCCCATAAAATGCCACTTTTGCACACATACAGACAAGTTGTTGTTTAGTGTACCAAGTGGGTAAACAGGAAGATTGTTTCCTGTATTCCCCACGTGCAGCTACTGAGATGCACAGCTGGCTACTGTTATGCTAAAGTACAATTGACAGTAGAAAAATGTGGGGTGGGTTGCTGTAACCTAGTGTTATGTCCTAAGGGGTAGTTTTAGCTAAGCACTAGGAATTATTCCATTATTCCACATATGTAGTGTGGTAGAAAGCATGAAATTTGTCCAAAGTGTATAGGCAGAATTTAGGAGTCCCTTTTTTTTTTTGGTACTGGGGATCAAACTCACAACCGCACACTTGTAAGGTAGGCAGGCGCTTATGCTGCTGAGCCAAATCCCTGGCCCTAGGAGTCCTTTTTTATGGCTCTTTTCTTTTTGAATTATGGTTGTCTCATTTTTGAGTTATTTTGATTGCCTCTAACTGTCCTCATGTATATAAATTATAATGGTTCATTTGTTCTATTTTATTGCAAGCTGATTGAGCTTATGCTTCTAAAGCTTTAATATAATGGAAATAAAAACCTTATATTCTTACCTTTTAGTTCATTACAATCAGTTTTTTTGTGGTTTTGAGGCTTTTTGGGGGAAAACTGAGTGTTAGAAATGTGTTGGTTAGCTATAGAATATAAATACCTTTTGCTTTGGGTTAATTTTCCAATAGGCATTGGTTAAAGCTGGGCTATGAGTTTAGCTTTTGTTGTTGTTGTTGTTTTAACAGTACTGGGGACTGAACTCGAGGCCATCACATTAAGCTATTATTAGCCTCAGCTCTTTATTTTTCATTTGGTGACAAGGTCTTGATAAATTGCCCAAGCTGAGTGTGACCTTGAGACTGTCCTGCTTTAGCCTCCCAGAGTGCTGGGATTATAGGTATGTGCCACCTCCTCACCCCCCTTTGTTTTTTTAAAAGGCACTGGGGATTGAATTGAGGACCTTTGCACTGAGCTATAGCCCCAGACCTTTTACCTTTTTTGTTTTTGGAGCCAGGGTTTTACTAAGTTCACTAAGATAGTACTTTGTAATATCTGATATCCTTCTAGCCTTTGTCATACACAGGTTTGTGTGGAAATGGAGCTGAATAATATATAACTTTTCCGTACTTTTTTCCTTTATCCTAATGTAGTTATTGGCTAGACTACTCTTTAGTTCACTGAGAGCTTTGACATTTTGGGCTAGATAGCTCTTTTTTTGGGAGGGCTATCTTGGTGCCCCCCCCCACCCCAAAGGATGTTTAGTAGCTTCCCCTGTCCATTTACATGTCAGTAATGCCAGTAACATTCTTCCCTCCTCATTTGTGATAAAAATATCTCTAGATATTAAGGATGTGTCCTGGTAGGCAGAATTGCCCCAGTGGAGAACCACTAAGCCCAGATCCAGTGTGGAAAAAATAGGGACCAATTGTATGGACTTTGTATTCTAATTCTACTATCATATTTATAGGTAAATAGCTCTTATAAAGAGGATGTCTCCAAACAAAAGCAACCTAACAAGAAAAAGAGGATCATCTATGATTCAGGTAACATTTCTTCTGAGAAGCTTTCAAGTTTTAAAATCCTTTTATATACCTTAGATATTGTTTTCCATACTGATGTTTGAGATGTGCAGCTCTGTGATATTAATAGCTCAAGTAAAGTTTAAAACAACTTTATTTAACTGGAATACATAGAAGCTAAATATATTAACATGTGAAAGGGTTATTTAGAGGGAGGCAGAGTATGTAAGTGTTACATATGGTTTGAGTATGGTTTGTTTTTCATTGTTCTGTGTGTTTGGGGTCAGACTAGGGCTACCACTAGGCCGGTTCTGTGCCACTGAGCTGTACCCAGTTCCTGACCATGCCTTTGATGATGCACAGACTGGTCTAGAAAGCTTCACTTTTTGTGGAGAAGATCCATCTTGTGTGATATTTTTCTTTCTTTAATTTTTATTTTTAGTATATTTACTTACTCATGGTGGTGGGAAGGACTGCACAACAGACCAGTGATTTACAGTGTTACATCCCCAGCTGTTTTAGTTTTGGAGACCCTAGCTTTTTTTTTTTTTTTTTTTTTTTTGGTGCCAGGGATCGAACTCATGACCTTGCACTTGCCAGGCAGGTTCTTGTGCCACTCAGCTGAATCCTCAGCCCCAGCTTTGCTGTATTGCCCAGGGTGGCCTTAAAGCCAGAACTCTAGTGATCTTTCTGCCTCAGTCTCCTGAATAGCTGGGAGTATAGATGTGAGCCATTAGTTCCTACTAAAGTTTTTACTTTTAAAATTTAATTTTTATTTTTTGGTGTCAAGACTTTTTTTTTTGTCAAGACTTCATTGTCAAGACTTTTTCTCTTTAAAAGTATTGTTTTGTTATTTTTTGAGACAGAATCTCACTATGTTGTGCAGGCTTGCATTCTAGGTTCAAGCAGTCTGAAGTGCGTGGTACAGAGGAAGAAGGAGAGTAAATGTATTTACTTACTTACTTATTTATTTATTTATGTTGGTACTAGGGATTGAACTCATGACCCCGCGCTTGCCAGGCAGGCGCTTATGCTGCTCAACTAAATCCCCAGCCCCAAGAATAAATTTATGAAACTTTTTTTTTTTTTTGAGACAAGATCTCACTATGTAGCTCAGGTTTTGAACTCACTATGTAGTCTAGGCTAGCCTTGAACTCCTGGCCATGACTCAGCTTTCTAGTGCTGGGATAATAGGTATGTGCTATCATACCCGTGAAATAACTGTTTTATACCAGACACTAACTATGATTGGTGTTTGTACTTTGTCCTGGTGTATATTAGGTAGTCTGGGCAATTACACAGTCATGAACACCTCCCTCCAAACCCCCTGAGATCTACACACCAGTTCGTGGGACCCATGCATATAATACATTACAGGGCAAGAGGAAATAAAAGCTGTACTTGAAATAACAAAGGACAAAAATGGAAACAGTCGCAGCAGGGAGCTTATTCTGGCTTGTTCAGGTAGACTCTGCAGGAGGTAGGGAGGTGGAAGAGCTGTTGTAGTGATGATCAGTGTGAAGGGTCAGAGAAGGAGAGAGGCAGCATGAGGGCTCTCCTGAAGCCACTGGCCTTAAGTGGAGGAAGGGGTGGTGCCCCAGGTAAAGCTGGCAGCTGCTGAGGTAGAAACTGGAAGAGTCGGGGTGGGTTCTTGCTGGGACATTCAGTAAGGAGCACAGCCCTGCAACATCTCAGTGTTGACATGGTGAGACTCACATCAGACTTTAACCCCACAGCTGCTAAGATAATAAATTGGTGTTTTAAGCTGTTGAGTTTTTGGTAATTTGTTATAGCAGCAGTAGGAAGCTAATAGATATCTGAGTAAAGTTCACAGGACATGTGCCTTGAAAGGGACCATGAGGAACTGGTTTGAAATAACTACTTAAAAGTATACTGAGCCTGCTTGGCATGGTGGCCTACATCTGTGATCCTAGCACTCAGGAAGCTGAGGTAGGGGCATTGCTGTGAGTTCGAGACCAGTTGAACTGCATAGCAAGACCTTGTCTGAAAAAACAAACAACAAAAAGCTAGGTGTGATTGGCTCCTGCCTGTAATCCCAGAAGTTGGGAGACTGAAGCAGGAAGATAGATTACAAGTTCAAGCCCAGCCTGGACAATTTAGCAAGACCCTGTGTCAGAATTGAAGAAAGTCAGTAAAATGAGTGAAAAAAGGGGCTGGGGATGAATATCAGTGAGCGGTGAGAATCCCAGGGTTCAGTCCCAAGTACCCAGTGTGTGTGGATGGGGGTAGGAAAAAAGTGCTGTTACAGTACTTCCTTTTAAAACTTTGTTTTCCTTTCACATACAGAGTCAGAGGCAGAGGAAACAGTACAGGTGAAAAATGTCAAAAAACCATCAGAAAAATTGCTACAGTCTAAACCTGGTAAAATTTTACGCCAGGATCCTGTTACCTACATTTCAGAAACAGGTAAGTTACTATGTTTAGATTTTGGGATAGATGCTGTGTGTATTATGTTCTTGGACGTTTCATTTGTGTCTACACAAACCTCTTTCACCTTGAATTGACTTTCTGTTGCCTTTTTTTGTTTTGTTGAATTATCAGGGAAAGTGTATAATCATCTTGAGCATTATCTGGGTTTAAAGGCCAGCTACAGCCAGGAGTGGTTATACATAACCTGTAATCTCAGCAGCTCAGGAAGCTGAGTCAGGGAGATTCCAAGTTAAAGGCCAGCCTTGGCAAGTCTAGTGAGGTACTGTCTCAAAAAAATATTTTTATTTTATTTTTATTTTTTGGTACCGGAGATTGAACTTACAACCTTGTGTTTACCAGGCAAGTGCTTTAAACTGCTGAGCTAAATGTTTGGTCCCTAAACATATTTATAAAAGGGGCTAGGAATGTAGCTCAGTGGTAGAGTAGCTTACCTAGCATGTACCAGGTCTCGGATACAACCCTTAGTTCTGCAAAAGAGTGAAAAAAAAGGTCAGTTACAAGGGAACTTTTAAAATGTTCCGTATTGACATATGTAGAAGCTTTATTTTGAATCATGTACTAAAATACTTGTTTCTTTTAAAATTACTTTTTAATGTAAGGTTTTTATCTTGCATGGTAGAACCATAATCTTTTTTTTTTTTCTTTTTATTGGTACTGGGGATCGAACTCATGACCACGTGCTTGCAAGGCAGGCCCTTATGCCACTGAGCTAAATCCCCAGCCCTAGAACCACAATCTTGGTGTATATGGGGATTATTCTTACTTGTGACTTATCATTGAGCACAGATATGACTTTAGCTCTGTTTTTCTATTGACCCTAAATACATAGTGTTGATGTTTTTTGAGCTAGGGTCTCACTGGGGAGCCCACACTGGCCTCAGACTCTCCTTCCTGACTCAGTGTCCTGACTGCCAGCTTTAATTTTTTTTTAAATTGCTTTGTACTTAATTTATCTGATCCCTCTTAAAAGTGTTCACAGAACAAAAGAATTTATAAATAATTGTGCACTTAAGATTTCATAGTGCAAGTATTGTTTCATAGATGTGAGGATCTTGGAGTTGCATTGTCATGGGGTGTGGAAAAACTCAAATGATCTAAGTTAGTGGTGAGATCATTTTGATTTTAGCATTGTTAATTCCTACAGGAGACAGTAACCAGATTCATAGAGGATGTTGTATATGTAAAGGAGCCTTACCTAACACCTGGCACATGTGATAGCCAAAAGGAAAATATAGAAAAGCAAAAAAAAAAAAAAAAAAAAAGCCCATAGATGAACTTCATAGGCTGTATAAGATATTTATTGATGAAATTGAAGAATTCAAAAATAAAAATGGAAAAGCTTTGAATATTTTTTTGGATTATTCTGGATTTTTTTGGTATTGGTGGTTAAACTCACAACCATATGCTTGCCAGACAGGCACTTGTGCCACTGAGCTATATCCCCAGTCCCTGGGAGATTTGTAGAAGACTAAGGTATTTCTTTGTTGTGACAAGAGCAGATGAATACTTTAACTCTTTGTGTTGGTGAAGATCTGCTGTGGTGCTGCATGTTGTATGAACGAACTTTGTCTTTATGAGACCTATCCTTTTTAGATCTGGCCACCTTTGCGAAGTTTTGAATGTGTGAGAGGAATAATGGAAGCAGCCTGGTAATAGGTTTATTATGTAATTGAAGGTGTGTGATCAAGCTTTCCAGTGACATCCTGAAAATGTCAAAAAATGTCAAAGTGTGCGGACGGTCATGGCTTTCAACTGTGGATCAAGGCCATCGTTATCCTGTGATTTTTAAGTATACAAAAGGGTCAGGCAGATGGAGTCCTGATCACAGATTTTCTTTAACACAGGACAGTTTATTTCTATAGACTTTAACACAGGACAGTTTATTTATTTATTTTTTTTGAGACAAGGTCCCACTTGTGTAGTTCAGGCTGGCCTTGAATTAACTATGTAGACCCAGCTGACCTCAAACTCACAGCAGTCCTGCTGCCTCCGCCTCCCAAGTGCTGGGATTGCAGGCATGCACCACCACGCCCAGTTTAGAGGAATGTTTTGAATGTTATTTTTTGAAGGTATATCTAGCTTTTTATCTGAACTTTCAATGTTTGTCTTATCTGCTCATGGTATGAACATGTAAAGGTAAGCCTTATGTCCTTGCTTTAGCTAAAAATCTTAGAGTACAGTGGACTCTACTACTGTGTTTTTCAATACTATACTACATTTTCTCTTTTTTTTCCCCCTTAGAATTGAAATATGTGAAAGAAACTAGTTCTATTCTTGGCTATTGTAGCATACTTTTTCATTCTTTGAAATGATAGGCGAATGGGAAAAAGATAAGCCCTGCTTCCTTCCATAAAAGAGAATGAGACTATTAAAGAAATGAAATTAGCATGATAGGGGCTGGGGATTTAGCTCAGTGGTATAAGTGCCTGCCTTGCGAGGAGGCGGTCGAGAGTTCTATCCCTGGTACCAATAAAAAGGAAAAAAGACAAAAAAAAAAAAAAAAAGAAATTAGCATGATAAAATAAATACAGTAAGACGTTCAAAAAAGGAAAGTGTAACTCTTGGAATCAGTACACTACTGGGGAATCTTTGCTATTGCAACAATTTTTTTCTTTAAGCTAAAACTGCAATTTTTAATAAACATATTATGTTAGTAGTATAAAATTAAATTAGAGGTTTTTTTTTTTTTTTGGTACCGGGAATCAAACTCATGATCTGGCACCTGCTGGGTAGGCGCTTATACTGCTGAGCTAAATCCCCAGCCCTTAAATTAAATACTTGTGGAAATACAAACTCTAATCCAAAATTGTATGGTTTGGAGATTGAGGCATGCTGTAGAAACTTATTATATAAGAATTCAATTTAAAAACCTTGTTAATTCCAAAAGCTAGTTTTTATTAGTCCATATTTTATACTTTTAAAATAGATCTATCTCTTCTGTGTTTCGATTTTTAAATAATCTTTGATTTTTATTGACATTTTCTTATAGTATAGCATGTGTTGTATTTTAAGATCACAGTTTGCTTACCTTTTCTGGCTTAGTTTTCGCATATATAAAATGGGGATATTGTTAGTGTTTGCATCAGTGATTGTTGTGATAATCAAATGAAATAATGCTTGAAAACCATTTAAAATAGTCTGGCACATAATAAATGCTTTATTAGTATTAAATGATATTCTTACAGTTTAACCCTATCATCAATGTACATCTCCCATTAAAGACATTTTGCTTTTGTTTAGATCCTTAGGGCTTTATGTACCTATGTTTAGAAATTTTTTGTATGTATTTATTTATTTTATCTTACTGTCTTTTTGAGACAGGATCTCACTATGCAGTTCAAGCTGGCCTTAGCTCACTTTGTAGCCCAAGCTGGTCTCCAATTTGCAACAATCCTGCCTCGGCCTCCTGAGTGTTGAGATTATAGGCATGAGCCACCACGCTTAGCTTTAATTTTTATTTTTATTGGTACATGTTTGTAGCATATAAAAATTATGTTCATCATGGGGAAATGATACTTGTACGTAACACATCTTAATTGTGTTTATGTACCTTCCCTCCCTCTTCCTCTCTTCAGAAATTTAGTAATAGTATTTGACCCACTTTTGTTATTGGTGTGTATTGTTCCATATGGCAATTACTTGTTACATGTGGCTGTGGGATACTGGAAATACGATAATTCTCAATTGTGAGTGTTGTAAGTGTAAAATACAAACTTTGCATAAAACAGAAAATAATCAACAAAATGAAATGGCAACTTATGAATTGGAAATATATTTGTAATATCTGATAAGGAATTAATATCTAAACATCATAAAGAACTCATACAACTTAGTAGAACAGTAAGTAACCCACAAAAAATAGACAAAAGACTTCACTAGATGTTTCTTCAAAGAGTGCATAAAAGAAGTCAACAGATTATGAAAAGATCATCAACAGCATTGATCAGTGGGAAATGCAAATCAAAACCCCTGGCATAGGACCCCACTCCCATTAGGATGGCTGTTACCAAACAATCAAAAAAGGACAAGTGTTGTCAAGAGTGTGGAGAAAAGGGAACTCATGTTCTCTGTTGGGAATGTAGATTGGTGCCACCATTATGGAAAACAATATGGAGATTTCTAAATAAAACATACTACGAGCGTGTGACCCAGCAGTCCTTCTGGGCACGGACCCAAAGGAAATCGCCACCTTCTAAAGATAGCTGCACTTGGTTGTTCATTGCAGTGTTAGTGGCAGCAATAAGGATACAGGCACAGCCCGAACATCCAGCAACAGATGAGTGCCCGGAGAAACTGCATAGAGACATCATTGTGTATATCTTTGTTTGAAAGAAAAAGATCCTGCTGTTTTCAACGCATGGGTATATGTGGAGGACATTATGCTAAGTAAGCCAGGCACAGAAAGAAAAATAGTGCATGATCTCACTTATCTGTGGGATTAAATAAAAATTTAAAAAAGTCCAGCTATCTAGAAAGACTAGAGCAGCGATTACTAGGAGTGAGATGGAGGAAGGTCATGAGGAGGAGGTGTGAGAGGTTACGAAATAGCAGATATGCTAGAGGAACAGGACCACGGGGCTCATGTACCAAAGAGAACTCTGGTTATTACAGTTGTATGCTACTTGGGATTCCTGCCAAGTGATTGAATGTTAGGTGCTTTTGCCACAATAGCAAAAAAATGAGTAACTATGTGAGATGATGGATAGGTTAATTTGATTTTCTGTAGCAGTTTTTTAGATCTTTTAAAGATACAAACAGGTCCTGTGGCAATTGTGCCATAGGTTCACTGCCACTGTCCTACAGTAACTGTCTTATTGTCTGTATCCTCTATAGCATTATATTGTATAATTTAAACACACACAATAGAATTTATTTATAAAGTACAGATTTCAAAGACTTCATACATAATGTAAACTGTCATTAATTCTTTAGAATTGCATGTTGAAATGATAGTAATTTAAATACATTTAGCCAAATAAAACATTGTTAAAATTAATTTTACCTGTTTTTACTTTTTTAAAATGTAACTATGAAAAATTTTACATCATATATATGACTTACATTTAACTGCATTAATTTCAGAAATTGTAAGAAAAGGAAAAATTACTTACAAATACTTTCATGGCTAACCATTGACTCTAGTAAAATGTTCTTCTAGGTTGATCAGAACTCAAATACTTCTTGTACTAGGTAGATATATTTGCTTTTACTGTTTAATGAAGTGAGAGGCCTTGAGTTTTGTTTGGCACAGATGACCTTTTATTATGCACTTTCATCAGGGGCTGTTGTTTGACTGAGATTTTTCCTGTCTTGAAAATTTTTTATGACCTATAATTTAAATTCAGCTCATATTAACTCTTAACGTCACAGTTATTTGGTGAGTGTTTAAATGGTGTGGGGTGGCTGGAGGATGTTGTGTTTTCCAGGTTACCATCTAGTACCAGTGGCTAGCAACTTGGGAGAATGGCAAAAAGTATAACTGAGGGTTATTTAGTATTTTGTTGGGTAATTTTTGGAGACAAACAGTTTTGAGATACTGGTTTTTGTTTTCGTTATTGTTGTTTTGTTTTTTTGGTACCAGAAATCAAACTTGGGACCTTGCATTTGCCAGGCAAACTTTTGTGCTGCCAAGCTATATTCCTGGCCTTGTGTATAAGATAAATGGAAGTAGACTCTGTCTGATGGGCAGCTCTCCTAGATGTTTTCAGGAAAACCTAGAATGATTAAAGTAGAAAATTTCTTTGAGTGAGAGAAACTCAAGAACTATATATATTGTATTTATTTATACTTGTTAAAAAGTATATAAATCTGTACACTAAGATTCTGTATAAAAAAAAAGCAAGTTGAGAAATTTTGATGATGAAGTATTTAGATTAACATTATCTTGAAAGCACTTAAATGTTTCTGCACTCAGCCCTGTGCCTTAGGTAGCTGTATTAAGTGCACTTGAACATACACACTGACATTTATATGAGTGGCATCTTCCTGTGAAAATTTTTCTTCCTTTTGGTACTGGGGATAGAACTCACAACCTCACGCTTGCCAGGCAGGCGCTTGTGCCGTTGAGCTAAAACCCTGGTCCCTTCTGTGAAATTTTTGCAGTTTATATTTTCATAATGTAATGTATTCATCTACTTTTCTCCCTTCCCTCTTTTCCTCCCCACCTCTGTGCTTTCCTTACCATCCTACTCTGCTTTTTTCAAAAGATTCCTACCTTATTCTTGCTAGACCAGTGTTCTCCCATTGAGCTACATCTCAAGCCTTCTAGATGTTTGACAGACTTTATTATATTTGTCAAAATTGTTAGCACAAAGAAACCAGTCTGATGAACAGTTGTTTAGTCACTTATGAATCTTAGTAACCATTATTATCTTGTGTTTCTCTACATTGCTATAAATTAGTGCTTCCTAACTAAGAGTGGCATTTATTTTGTGGAGTCTTTGCCAATATCTAGAGACCTTTTGGATTATTCTTTTTCAATCAGATTTTTTGGTACACTTTAGATATACATAATGATCACATTCATCATAGGGAACTTATGCCTCTACATGTTACAATTTGGTCCCCCCGCCCCCATGATCTTTTTGATTGTTACAGCAGGAGGCTGCTTTGGTGCCTAATTGGTAGAGGCTGAGGAGTCTACTACACATCCACAACACATGGAGAGCTCCTCACCGTGAAGAATTGCTCAGCTTACCATGTGTGGATATTCTGTTTCAGTTCAGACAGCCTGTGTTTTGAGGACCCATCCCTGTATTAGTCTAGTAACTCCCCAAGGGCTTAGGCCTTTATGTATTCTCAGTGACTGTCTCTGTTTCTGTTGAACATCCTGTGCCACCCTTTGACCTGCTTGTGACACTGTTTCACAGCACTGTCACTAAACCTTTTCTGCAGTTTTGTAACTGGGGATCTACCTTTTTTTGACAATTAGGATTACATTTCTTTAATCATAAAGGGTTTCTTCCATTTTTCTCAAAGACTACTGGGAGTGCTTTAGTAGTTTTTTGTGCAGATTTACATATTCATAAGAGTAGATGCTTTTAAAAAACCTTTTTGGCTGATTTGCTCTTCTGTCTTTTATTGGTACGTATTGTGAGACCTGAAGAAAATTAATTGAAAGTAGGTACTATGTATAGGGAAGCATGAGGGTCTGTAGAATGATTCTTGAGGTTCTGAACCATCTTTCAAAATAAACAAGCTGGCTGGGGTGTGGTGGCATATTACTGTGATCCCAGCACTCAGGAGGCTGAGGCAGGAGTATTGTCACGAGTTTGAGGCCAATCGGCTACTTAGTGAGTTCATGGCCAGCCTGAACTACATAGTGAAACTTTTCTTAAATAAACTAGCCCCTCTCTCCCCACAAAAATCCAACTCACAACAGGCACTTTGCTAGGAGACACAGGACTGTCCCAGAAGGCAAGAAAGCAGGATTGTCCTTAGGTACTAGCAAAGTGATATCCCAGGGATTTGTATTCAGCTTCAGTGCAAAACCATCATTGTACACCTCCTCCTTCTCGGGGGAAGGGGCTGGTTAGGGACTGTGGAAACTGCAATGTGGGATCACTTGCTGTGAGGCCGGCCAGCCAGGTTTCCTTCTGTTGTTCATGTCACACCTTAGAACTATGAGCATTAGGGCTGGGGATTTAGCTCAGCGGCATAAGCGCCTGCCTTGCAAGTGTGCGGTCGTGAGTTCGATCCCTGGTACTGATAAAAATGAAAAAGCCAAAAAAAAAAAAAAAAAAAAAAAAAAAAAGAACTGTGAGCATTTCTGGATAGTATACTTTAGCCAGTTGTCAAAACCCTTCCTTGATTTTTCTTTTTCAGTGAGGTCTAGTGGACTTAGCTCCTAAATAAGATAATGTCTTATTTTAAACTGATATTTTTTTCTCTTATTTATCCTTACCCAGCTACCTCAGTAGCCCCCACAAATTATGAAATAGTTTTATTTTAGAAGTATTAGCTACTGCCAGGTGTGGTGGCTCACGCCTGTAATCCTAGCACTCGAGAGGCTGAGGCAGGAGGATCGTTTCGAGTTCAAGCCTGGGCTACAAAGTGAGCTCAAGGCCAGCCTGAACTACATAGCGAGACCCTGTCTCAAAAAGACAAAAAAAAAAAAAAAAAGTATGGCTACCTCGATTTGATCTTCAGAAAAGTCATTGGGAATAATTCATGAGGTCTCTTGTTTCTTGACTAAACAGCAATCTTAGGTGTTTTATTTAATTAGGGTGATATGCCAGGAATGTCTGATTCACCACATTGGTGGGCAGAAATGGTATGTGTATTTTTACTTCCACCCACTTAATCGATGAGTACTTACTGAGGCTTGGCAAGTGCATGAACCTTTTTCTACTTTTAAGACCACCCTGATCTGGTTGATTCAGGGAAGGCTGAAAAGAAACTTCATTGAAAAAGGTTCTAAACACACAGGTTCCCTTTTTGGTTTTTGACTTGTTAATTTATTTTTAATCTGTAATGAGATGTCCACATTAATTTGATTTTATTGTGTTCCAGGCCACAGGAAGGAAAATCATAGAATTAGGGTATTTAGAGATCCGTTTGGAAAGGCCAACCTCTGAGCAATATGAAGTCCAGAATTAGATTTTTTCCCTTCTTGGCTTGTGAATAGATTTCTACATGGAGCTGCACATTATTTCCTTTCTTTCATTTGTTGGCCTTCTAAATAAATGAATGCATGTCACTCAGAGGAACAAAACAATCTTGTCTCCCAGGCAATTCCTCTGTAGTCTGTTGGATAATGCTAGTTTACTTGGTTGTTGTTACCACATTTGAGATTATGTTGTCTACAAATAAAAATAAATGGTGTTTTATATAAGGAGACAGTTATCCTGGAGGGGAATTTTAAGTGTTCACTTGCCCATGATTTTCAACTAGTTGTCAGAAATTTGACTTAGATCTGTTTTTTATTATTGTATTATAAGTTTCCAAGGAGAAGAGAACATAGCTTGGTTTTCATTTCTGACAAGGCAGAAACAAACTTAGGGGTGGCAGGAAATGAGCAAATATTGAAGAAGAGGAATTTCTTATTTACAAGGTGTGTAGGATTATAAAGTGCTTATTTCACATGAAGTTTTTCACAGCAATAGTTGTTAATTGTTTTCAACAGTTTTTTGAGCCTTGAAATTTGAGCTTAACTTTTAATATTTTTATGAGTTTATTCAGTGATTAGACCTCAGCTTTTCTAAGGCTTTCCCCCATTTTGAGTATTGTAGTTGTCATTTTGATGTGTCTCATGATACAATGAATATATTTGTATGTAAACATTTGCCCATTCACTATCTGTGATATCTTTGAGAATTACTATGCTTGAAGGGTATGAACTTCTTTGAGATTTTAGACATGTCTTTATAAATTCTTCTTTAGAAAAGTCATGGTAGGCCGGCTGTGGTGGCACATGCCAGTAATCCCGGTACTCGGGAGGCAGAGGCAGGAGAATTGCTTTGAGTTTGAGGCCAGCCTGGGCTACAAAGGGCAGCCTGAACTGCATAGCAAAACCCTGTCTCAAAAAGACTCCCTGGAAAAAAATAGAAAAGTCATGCTGCTTTATATGTTCATAATTGTGTTTATATTATTATAAACTTAGCACTTTTCATGACTTGACTATAATAAAAAATCTATATAGCTGTCATAGAATCTCAAAATTATACAGAGGAAAAAGTTTGCCTGGCCTTACATTTTAACAAGGAAAGTCAGTGAACTTCAGATTACTAAAATAAAATTAGTAAATCAAACTGATTAGAAGTTTTGTTTTTTAGACTTTTGGTTCAATGTTGTTTTCACTAGTGAATACTTATTATTTATTGAAGATCTCAACATGGTTAGGGCTGTATTGGGCACTAAGGCTTTCATTAAAAACTTAATGGGTGTAGTGATGTATGCCTGTGGTCCCAGCTCTGTGGAGGTGAGGCAGAATCATTGCAGGTTTGGCATTGGCCTGGGCTACATAGAGAGACCCCCATCTCAAAAAACTAAAATCAAAACCTGAAACCTAAAATGAAATGAAATCAAAGCCTAAAACAAAATAAAGCAAACAAAAAAAATCTCTTAATGTTTCTAGTAACCTATGTTGAACAACTTGGAAGTGCTTTATTATTTATAGGGAAGAGGTCCTAGAAGTTATGACTTTATTTTAATGTATCCTCAGTTACTTCCATTGTAGACAGCAGCCATCAGAGTTAGCAAAGTGCCTGGGGCATAAGGCCCTTGGTGACTGTCCTGGTTGCCTGAGAGGCCCAAGAGGAAGTAAGCCCCTCCAGATGTGGGTTTGTAGTTCACATTTATGCAGTGAACCCTCCTTTCCCGTGATGCTCTCATCTTCATGGTGAGCCTTCTGCTTTTTTTGTTGGATTTCTTTTGTTAGTGCACCAAAATGGAAAGGCTTTTCTGTTGTTGCAGTCAAGGATTGCAATGCAAACAATTACATACAGGACACATAATTTATATTATTTTGTAATAGTCACCCAAGAGTTAAATACAAAAAGTGCAGGAAATCTATCTACACACTTAAGACCCAAATACAGCTGAGGATTTGGGTCCCACAGTAGTGTCCTGCATGAATCCAGCTGAACACCTAGAGCCCATGACATTGCCCCCTCGCCATGAGTCAAACTGGAGGCCTAGAGCCCATGACAATATCTCATGCAAGTTTGTTTCATGAGTTTGTGCTGGGAAGGTCCAAAGGTCAGCAGTGGAATCTAGAAAGTCTGTGCAAGCAGGATGCAGGATCTGTGCCAGTAGGCTGAGGGATCTGCACTGGAGCCAGGAAATAAGGCTCAAAGTAAGAACCAGGGCTTCCCTGAGGCAGCCATCCTCAGTGATGAGTTCCTGAGCCCCTCCGATGATGAGAACAGCCCAGTTCATTATCAGGAAGCCAGTGTGATAGGCTTCTCCAGGAGTTTGAACAATACTCCATTTTCTCCTCTGGAGAAAGGAAGTGATGAGAAAGGAGCCAGGAAGTGATGCTCAGCGTGAGGACCAGAGCTCTTCCAAAGTGAACCACAGCCATTCTCAGGGACAAGGTGCTGAGCTTCTCCAGTGATGAGAACAGCCACGTTCATATCAGGAAAGAAGCTTGACAAGCTCCTCCAGGAGAACCTACAGCAACAGGAAATAGCAACAGCCAGGAGAACCTATAGTTCCTCTTCCACCCCAGTTCTCTTTATCTTTGCAACAGTCCTTAGATGAACTATCCATGCTCAGCACCTCACTGATTCAGTTCAGCTGGTGTTACAAGTTGGCCACCAGTTAACAACCCACCATAGTTGTGAACCACTGAATTAAGCAAAAGTTTACTGAGATCCGTTTGAGATACATTTTCAGGATTTCTAGTTATGAAAGCCTTGCCCTAAATGTGTAGAAAGACATAAAATCAAATGTTTCTGGACTCTTTTAGAAAAGATAAAATGTAACAGTCTAAAGTTATAAATAAATGGTTAGATGATGATAGATAATCCACCTTCAGTGTGAACTAGACTCTCACAACCTGTTAATCACCTCTGTAAAACCCACCCATGTTAGCATCTGATCTAGAAGTGCAGTTTTTTTTTCTAATTACTTTTATTAGTCCAGGTTTGGAGACATAGTGAGTCCCATGCTTTGTGGGGGTTGGCCTGACACTAACATCTCACAGCAGCCTCTTGAGTAGGTTCCCTGCTCTCAGGAGCAGGACTCGGGTTCTTGTTCTGCTTGGACTTCTCCAGGGGGTTCTCTTTCTGTAGAAAACCTGAAAGTCTTTCTGCAACCTAGAAAGTCCTATAGGACTTAACTCCAGCCTCTTTCACCCGACTTCTTGCAAAGTAGACCTTTCTGGGCTGCAGTTACGGTGACCTCCTGGCAACTCACTTAAAGGCTGGTGGCTGCCACCCAACCCTTTTTTGTCTTCTACTTCCCTTAGGGCCTCCTGTGAGCCAGCAAAGGTCTCTCCTGCTTACCAGTGCCCTCATGAAGTCTCTCCTCAATTTTTACCTTCTCTTCATTGCACATGTACTTGACATTGTTTGTTTGTGTGTTTCCTCTTGTAGACTTAAAGTTTCATGAAGACAGAGTTTTTGCTTTTTTATTCACAGATATACCCTCAGTGCTTAATAAGGAATTGATGCTCAGTAAATGTTTGTTTACTCTAGGTGGTAATTGGGAAAGGTAGTATGTTAAAGGCCTGGCACTGGGAAATACAGGATTGACTGTTGAATTCAGGAGATAAGAGGAAAGAAAATTAATATCCCAAAACTCATACTTTTTTTTTTGGTACCGGGATCAAACTCACGACCTTGCACTTGCAAAGCAGGCGCTTATGCCGCTGAGCTAAATTCCCAGCTCTCATACTTTTTTTTAATAAAGCTGGTAGAATTGGTTGCTTATGTAATTAGAGTTGATGTTGATTGAAAACTATCTGGTTATTTTCCATTTAAGATGAAGATGATGACTTTATGTGTAAGAGGACAGCCTCTAAAGCAAAAGAGAATGGAAGGTCTACAAATACTTACCTGGGAACATCCAGCATGAAGAAGAGTGAAGAAAACACTAAGAACAAGAATAAGCCCTTATCACCAATAAAACTCACACCCACGTCAGTGTTAGATTATTTTGGAACTGGAAAAGTCCAGAGATCAGATCAGAAGATGGTTGCAAGCAAAAGAAAAGAGGTAAGTGTTCAGTATACAAGCAAAAGTGTTGAAGATCGTTGGGCATGGTGCTGCGTACCTGTAATCTCAGCACTCTGGAGGCTGAGGCAGAAGGATGCCAAGTTTGTGCCCAGCTTGGACTACGTAGTAAGACCCTGCCTCAAAAAAAGTTCAAGATTAGTATTCATTGATACTGGTAATAGAAGTTAGGATGTTATAACTAGGTCACATGTTTTAGTAAGAAAGCAATTTTCCAATGATTATGGATAAACTGTCTTGCTCTTCTCTAGAGGAAAAGGAAATTAGAATATGATATGTTTAATTTTTTAAACTTGAAAGCAGGGAAAATTATTTGAACCATAAGAAAAAAATTGTAGTTTTTAGAATTTAAATTGAGTTTTCAGAATGAAAGCTCATTTTACTATTGATCTCAGGCAAAATTAGACAATAAGTTTGTTCCCAAATGAGATCATAAGTAACTTTCCATATAGACAGAGAATACCCGTGCCATACTTTTGACCTTCCTTTGACTGTTGGTGGACTTTTTCTGACCATTCAGGAAGCAGAGGTAAATGATAGTGAAAGTAGCCTCCTGAGTTAGATCAGCCTGCTAAATAGTGAGTGTGTGTGTGTGTGTGTGTGTGTTTCTTTATTGCTATTGTTCTTACTCACTGGTTTGCCAGTGCTCTGGGCTACTTCTCAAGTGAAGATCTTCATCTCAAGGTTTTTGTCTGTGGGCTGTACTTCTTTTGAACACATCAGCAGAAGTGAGTGAGAACCATCTGGCTGTAGGATCTTTGCCCAGGAAATTGGATATGGTCAGGGAATAGTCATAAACTTCACTTTCAGGCTGGTAGGAACTGTGACTATTATGGGTATGCTTGTCTCCCATTGTTTTTATAATAAATTAGGTATAGTAAAGAAAGAAATCTTATTTTTAACTTAAGGTTTATGCTGTTCTTGTTGATTTTCTTTGAAATACAGCCTTCACAAAATACAGATGATTCCATACTAAATGATGAAGCCATCGCCAAGCAATTACAACTTGATGAAGATGCAGAGGTATTGGCATTGCACTTAGATATCATTAATAACTTTTTTTTTCCTTCGATTTTAGAGAACAATATCATTAATAACTTGATGTTAGGAGTTCCTCATTAGTGTAGCTAGGCAAACTGTCAAGATTGTTTATTGAACCTCGTTGGAAGTTATGTGTAAAATAAATACATGAAAAAAAATCTAAATTTCTACAAAAGATAAATGATAAAATTAAGGGATAATTATTTACTAAAGATTTATCTTTAGAGTTCTTTGAGTGGGAGGATTCTGTAATATATTTAAATGGTTTAATTTGCTTATAGCTCTTTTATGTTTGCTGTAAGCACCCTTATCCATTCCACCCAAGTGGCTTTATTTACACAATACGTTGATAGTCCCTGAATCTGTGTCCAGTTTTAGTTTCTCTTGAGCCATAAAAACCATGTATTAATTTAACAAGTATTTATTGAGTACTTTCAAGTGCCCAGCACTGTTCTAGATGTTAAAAGTATTGTAGTTAAAAAGAAGAAAGAAAGAGAAAATGTAATGGTAGGTAATTAGCACAGTGAAGAAGAGTAAAGGGATAGTTTTGGGGTAAGTAGGGTTATGAGTGTTCTGTTTCTACTGCAGTAGTTAAGAAGATCCTGCAGAGGAAGCTTGGAAGCTGAGCAGGAGCACGGGTTACTCTGGAGTGGCAGTGTGGTTACAGCCAAGCTCTCCTCCTGCCGTGTCAGGCTTCTCCAAGCCAGACTGTGCCAAGTAGCCCCACCTTCTGCACAGACTAAGCCACACTCAAAAGTGCAAGTGTGTCTTAGATGGTGAACACACATACTTCATTATTTTAATTTTAAAAACAAAGTCAAAATGATACAGAATTTCAAAACAAAACAATAGAAAATTAATGCTTGTTAATATATTGCATAGTTATCTTATTTTTGTCTTTTTCTTTTTTTATCGATACCAGGGATCAAACTCACGATCACACACTTGTAAGGCAGGTGCTTATGCCACTGAGCTGAATCCCCAGCCCCTGCATAGTTATCTTAAGAGTAGTTCAGATTTATGCTTCAAAAAATGATCAATCTAATAGTGAAAAGAAACTATTTTTTTGATGAACTAGCAGAGATTAGTAGAATAGTTATTACCCTGTACACACACACACACACACAGAGAGAGATGCATATGTTTTCTCCTTTGCTCTATCCCAGTTCTTTCCTTTGGAACACTTTCTTTCCCTTTCATTTAACTCACATATTTCTTCTGACTGGCCTGGGACCCTTCTCTTGGAGTTGATGTGCACAGTTGTCCTTAGTTTGAGCTGCAAGGGCCTTCTGTGAGGACCAAAGTAGTGGACCGTATCAGATTGGCTCCTTTAATGTGTAAATATTGACATAATGCAGATGTTCCTGTGAGATAAACAGAGTGCAAGCTGACCTGAAGAAACCTTCCTGGAATGCTAGTTGATCACCCTGTACGTGTTTCCTACCCTCAGACCCTTCTAAAGAGCTCCTCTCTTCACCCAGTGGTGCAGTCTTCCCCTAAACTTGCCTGCTGTGCTCTTGCAGTGTGTCAGTAAAGTTTAACTTTCCTATACTTTTTTTTTTATCGGTACTGGGGATCGAACTCACGCCTGCCTGCTTGCAAGGCAGGCGCTTATGCCGCTAAGCTAAATCCCCAGCCCACTTTCCTATACTTTTTGACTCTGGGTAAGTTGCTTTACCACCCATGGTCAGGGTTCCTACATAATGGGCCTTGCGTGGCAGAAGAGGCATTGTGGCAGAAATGAAGTGATAGTAGCTGTGGTGCCGGCTGTGTAGGGAAGGAGATGTGTACTGAACAGCAGGAACAGTGGCTGGCAGCATCCTGATCTAGAAATGTGCTTCATGTGTTCAGGTGAGCCAGATAGCTGGAAAAGAGTGATGGAGAAGGAGGGCGGGGAGGTAACTCTGCAGAAGTGGCCAGAAGCGTGTTCTGTAAGTTGCAGACAGGACTTAAATAGTGACAGGGGCTGTGGATGGTAAGGACTTGGGATTTTGATCTGTGAGATGGGATGCCATTGGAGTTTTGAAGAGAAGTGACAAGACTTGTTGGATCTTAAAAGCAGTCTTCTGTGATGCTAATGGACCACAGTGGGGCAGAACAAAATCGGCTTGTTGTCCTGGTGAGAGGAGGCCCTGCTTTGTACCAGATTGTCAGGGAGAGGGGGTGACAAGTGGTAGTGATCTAAATGTGCCTTGTTGGCCAGATGGTGAGGTTAGTCATCGAGGCTGGAACACAGGGTACAGATCATCTTTGATATGGAGAAATCAGGAATTCTGTTTTGCACAGGTTAAACTGGAGATGTTTGATAGACTTGCAGGTATCCACACAGAGCGAGTGGCAGAATAAGAGGTGTGTGGCGCTCAGGGTAGATAGAGATCTGCCAGGGATGGCAATTCTGAATGTTCAAATGATATTTAGAGCTAATGTACCTGGATTAAACCACGGGAAGAGTAAACTGAAAAGAAAAGGGTCTCAGGATTGAGCTAGGGCATTGTACCGTTAGAGATCAGGAAGAAGATTCACAAAGGAGACTAAGGGTGGCTAATGAAGGGGGAAGATCTGAAGAGCTTGGTATTTTGTGAGGTAAAGAATTTGAAGGAGGAGTGCTAATCTCTGTCCAAAGTGCCATGACGAGGTAACTACGTTTGAATCCCGCCTCTCTTCCTTTCTTCCTTTCTTTTTTTTTTTTGGTATTGGGGATCGAACTCACAGCTGTGCCCATGTAAGGCAGGCACTTATGCCACTGAGCTAAATCCCCCCCCCGCCCCATTTCTTAGCTGAAATGTCACTTTCTTACACTCTCAGCCAAACTATATTAGAACTCATTACTTACCTAAGCTGCTGTTATCATTTATAGTAATTGTGATTTACATGTGTTCTTGCTATAAACTCCATGTGCCATCTACCAGTGATATTTATTTATATCTCACAACTACCGTGGATCTTAGTGCTCTATGTAGAGCAGATTGCAATTGTGATTGTTCCCATTTTATTACTTTGGCAGATTTAGTTTGTGTTTTCAGAATTTTTTTCTAATATATTTGACTGCTCTGCATTACATTATTTGCAGATAACCTTATTGTTCCAGATGGCACAAGTGGCGAGGTTCAGCTATGAAGTAGGGACCTGACTTTTTCTGAACTGTCTCAAATAGTGGAGGATTGCCCAGTTCTTTCCAAATCAGGGGTAGTGTTTTGCAGCATAAGCCTGTTTTCTCATTTTTATTGTTCTTTTAGAATCCAGTATGGGTAATCAGTTAATCTTCGAGTATTAGTGATTTATGATATCTTCTCTAATTTTCCTCTGAGTTTCCCTCCTTTCCTTTCATTTTTATATCTTTTTTTATTTCGTCAGTGAAGTGCGTGGGGAGATACTGTTCTTAGAAGTTCTACTGTACCAGGTTAATGCAAGGAGTGGACAGAGCAAGCTCCTGTTCCATCTCCCAGCTTCAAAAATACATTTAATATATTGTCCTCTGATAGAGAATGTAGCAGATACTAAACTGATAAGAACAGATGCTATACTTGGTCTTCTCCAAAAGGCTGGGGAAAAGATATACATCTTTATATTTATTTAGTAATATGTTCAGGCTCTAATACTCAAGTATTTTAAGTGCCACATTTAGCTATGTTAAACATTGTGTTACAATACAAAACTTGATCACATGATGTCATAATCAGCAATAATGAATTTCTCATGGAAAATAAATGTTTTTCTGCCCTCTAAAACATTCAGTTTTAGGGGCTGGGGATTTAGCTCAGCGGCATAAGCGCCTGCCTTGCAAGCAGGCAGTCGTGAGTTCGATCCCTTGTACCAATAAAAAAAAAAGAAAAAGACAAAAAAAAAAAATTCAGTTTTTTTTTTTTGAGACAGGGTCTTGTTGTGAAGCTCAGGCTGACCTCAGACTTGTGATCCTCCTGCTTTAGCCTCCACCAGATGCATATGACCTAGTGTGACGTTTTGGAAACGTAGCATAGGATTCAACCATAAATCCTCTGAAGGCTACCGGTGCTTTAGGATTTGCAGGATATCTCTGTGACTGATTTTTGTGTTGTTTTAGCAATTAGATATATAGTTCAGTTCTGGTAAAGAAATGGTAGGTAAAAGAGAATGTATTAATGTATTTCTGCCCCTTACAGTTTAGTTTAGCTTGTTTTGTTGTTTTTGATGCTAGAGATTGAACTCAAGCCTTGTGCATAGGATTTACACATTCTACCACTGAGCTACACTCTAGTTAGTTCATTTTACAACTAGGAAAAGGCTTGCTTACTGTGTTCTCATCAAGCTTATGTCAGCTTCTAAGCCTTTTCTTTTGGATTAGGTAGATATGAGGATTTTTGCTTTTGTTTGAATAATATGAAGAAGATTTCTTTTAAGGTAGGTTTTTTCTCCTTATTTAATGTTATGTTAGGTCATTTAACCAGGAGACATAAACTCAGTAAATTTATAGTTGGAAATACATTCCATTGCAGCAGGTGTTCTTCTGGAAGGGTTCCATTTTGCCAAAAGTGAAAATATTTGGAATAATAGTGAGGTAACTAGAATGTCTGTGTTTTTTATTAGCATGTTAGGAAAACTGACATGATGACTTAAGCTTTCAAAAGTCAGAACAACTGCATTTGACTTTGTAGTTGAAAATAGGAGCTTGATGATAAGTGACAATGACATTTGTATGTGGTTACTGTGGGTACAGTGAGTATATATAATTTTAACTTGTTAGATTTACTTTTCTTGTACCTCCCAGGTGAGGGTTTTTCTGTTAGGTTGAACTTTATTTTGGAGATTTTTCTAGAGTTTAAAGTACACATAAATAAGATCTGATCTTTAAATTTTGTTTTAGGATCATTCTGAGAAAACTGTAGACTTCAAAGTTCCTAAGAAGTTATCACTGTAAAAACAGTTGGATTTCTCTCTCATTCTTGTAAAACTAGAAATACATGTTCTGAAACCTGATATTTTAGAAATAAACCTGTGATGCTTGACTATTAGTAATGGTCAATAGAAAAAAATAATGTTCAGTAGAAAAATATCAAGGTGATTTTTTAAGGAAATGTTTTAGTTTTTTTACAAAATCTTAATTTATAAACAACAACAGCAGCCTCACTTGTGTTGATACTTATTACAGCAGGAAAGGCAGTTGCATGAAGATGAAGAGTTTGCCAGAACATTAGCCATGCTGGATGAAGAACCCAAGACGAAAAAGGTGGCATTATGTTGGACTATTTGCATTCTGAATATACAGTGTAGACCAATGTTCATTTCCATAACTGTGTATTCTAGGCTCTGGAGTAACTCTTCCAGAACATGATAAATTATTTTAAATTATTATTTTAATTATAAAATTATTTTTTGGAGAAACTTAATGAAAAACTTACTTTTTCTAAAAGAAGTTTGCAAGAATCAAACTAGAACCTTTCTTCAGAAAACAATGAATTGTACTTTTTATCACAAGATATTCTTAAGTATTTGCTCAATGAGTAATGCAATTACTATAAGGTTTTATTGTCTTTCCAGAAAGTATAATTTTGGTATTTCTAGTTAGTTAACTTTAAGACCTATATTAAGAAAGGCTTCCTAATAATATATTTTTGGAGTTAAGCTTTTTTTTTTTAAAGTTAGGAACAGGGTGCTAGGTTGCCCTGGCTGGCCTTGAACTTTAGGATCCTCTGTTCTTAGCCTCTAGAATGAGAGCCTCTAGAATGAGCCTCTAGCCTGAGAATTTAAAGGATTTTTTTTTTTTAAACAGGGTTGGACTGCAGTTCACCTGGCCTTGAACTCACTGTGTAGTGCAGGCTGGCTTGAACTCACAGCAATCATCCTGCCTCATCCTCTTGAGTGCTAGGATTACAGGCATGCATGCCCAGCTTTTTATAGAAGATTATTTTTTAAATTTGAAAAGTACTTATCTCCAATAAATAAGACGTATTTCTTTCCTCCTCCTTGTGGGGCCCCCCCACTTTTAATGGAAGCAAGGTTTTTCATTAAAAGTAGGAAAAGAAACAGGCTCTGCAGAACAAATTTGGACCAAGTAAAAGAAGTGCCCCCTCAGCTTGGATTCCTGTGAAAGAATGCAGTAGCCAATTAGCTGTATTTCCTGTGGAACACATTCTGTTAATGTATTTGTCAGTGTCGATATTTGATTATTTTAAGAGAAATTTTTACTACTTTCCTTTAAAGGAGAAGGTTATAACCATAGGTACACCTAGGGATCACGACTAAGCATAAAGATGTAAGACAATAGGGAGTGATAAGAACTTTGTAATTTGAAAACTCTACTGTACTAAGGATATTCTAATTATAATTACCACATACTGTGCCACATACCCTAATTGGTGATCACTTTATAAAGTGAGGTTTTGTGGGACCAGTGGTTATTGGATGTCTTTTTCTTTTTTGAGAAAGTATACTTTCATTGTTCTTTAAAACTTATTTGTATTCATTTTAGTCTTTTTGGTTTAGTTTTTAATTGCAGAATGCTAACAGTTTGGAAGTTGAAATAAGAGGTAGAAATAGGTGTCCATTTCCAGCATGACAGTTGGGATGAAATGAGATAATTTTTTTATAGATGTGTTTTTATAAATTTTCATCTGTTTCTTGCTCTATAAAACAAAGTAATAAAACATGCTTCATTTGCCGTAGAAATTTTTTGGATGAATGAATGCTGGTTTATTGTAGTGTTTTGCTAATTTGGAAGGTGACTCTTAATGCATTTTAACAACAGATTTTGTGATGGTAATAGCTTTCCTATTATGTGTCACATTTGATACTTTTAAATTTGTTTAGGCCCGAAAGGACACTGAAGAGGGAGAAACATTTTCATCTGTCCAAGCCAATTTAAGTAAAGCAGAAAAACATAAATATCCTCGAAAAGGTAATAGCAACAGAGGAATGATAGAGCACTTGCCTTTTAGGATTTTTAATAACGTTGTTTAAACATTCTGTTTGATAATTGTATTTCTAAGTGGACATTATTTTATAAAATGATTAGATCAAGTTCTCTTTAGATATGGTTGTTCCTAGACTTGTGATAGGGTAAACTTACCATGAATTGAAAATAACGTAAGTGGAAAATACATGAAATACACTCATCCTGCGGCTGTCATGGCTTAGCAGTGCAGCGCACAGTACAGTAAACACCTCACCGCTGCCGCCCACTGTCTCTACAGTACCATCATGCATATTGCTAGCTGGGGGAAAGATCAGAATGCAGAATTCGAAGTATGTTTTCTACTGAATGTATTTTCACTAATTTTACTTGAGAAATCGTAAATTGAGCCACCATGAGTCAGGGACTGTCTATACTTTGAAAGCTGTTTGGTTAGTCACTCATGGAGAATGCCTTTCTGCTCTATGATTGTTGTAACAAATGTACTCTGCCTGTTGGTATCAGGTTCATTTCTGAGTGTACTGCAACATGCGGACTTCAGTATGCGAAGACAATTTAATGTTTTGAATTTTTCATGTTAGAGACAGTCTTATAGAGCCAACTTAGATGTGATTAAAAATGCAGTCAATGTTTAAATTTTTAAAAAATTATTACAGTGAAAATCACATTGCTGTTAATTTCCCTCAGAATACTCTCTCTTGCTCTGAACACTTATCCCATTGTTCTTGCCACTTTCTGAAGCAATTCTAGAAGTCTGTCGTGTTTAGTCACAGTATTATAACTGCCTCCCTATCCTGAATGATTCAAAACATTTATCTTTCATGGTCATTTTGATGGTAGAACCAAAGTCTTAATTGTGTCAGATCTGGTAAATAAGGTGGAGGAGGACATACACTGTGATGTTTCTGTGGGACCCCTTTCTCTTGGGTAGTACTGTTTTGGTCATAACTCATAAAGAGTCATGAAAAAGAACTTTTAGAAATGCTTTAGAAAGTGGCAAGAAAGATGAACTGAATGTTTTCAAAAGTGAGGGGGAGTACTTTGGAAGACTTAATGGCACTGTGCCTACAAGACATTTTAAAAATTTAATAATTCATCACATATTTTGATCACCCCTGGTATAGTTGTCTAGGTCTTCTGAAACTCCTCTGCTGCTTGTCTTTCATGGTCCTCTCTGAACCATCTTCTAGTCCAGTTCTTCCTTGTTACCTGTGGAGGATGGGTTTCAGGACCTCTGGGAAGAACAAGTTACATAAAGTGACATCAGATTTGCATATAAGCTATCCATAGCTATCTACATACTTCACATCATCTCTAGATCACTTACAATCCCTAAGAAAGTGTACATGCCACTGAAATAGTTGTTATACTGTGCTTTTTAGTGAATGATGACAAAGAAATGTACATATTCTGTGCAGGCCCAAATGTTAAAAAGTTCAGTTTGTTGTTTGTTCACAAATGTTGAATCTATGGATATTGAGGAATGGCTGTATAAATAGTTTTAATCCTGTAAGTAAATCTATTTATAGTATCTTTTAATTCTTTTTTTTTTTTTTTTGGTACCTTTTGGTCTTGATCCCTGCAGAGTTTGAGCTGTTAGGTTGCATAATAGTTAGCTAGAATATATCTGACATACTCTAGTCTGTAAGTTTTCTCTGTAACTTTCAGCACATCTCCATGTGAGATGAGACTCTGCTCTTTAAATGTTGTTTACAGTATTAAGTTATGTTTAGTCTATATTTAAATGACAGGCGCACCTCTTATTTTGAACTGGTTATACAGGGGCTGAGTATGTGATTCAGTGTAGAGCTCTTGCCTTGTAAACATAAGGCCCTGGATTCAATCTCCAGTGGCACAGAAACAAATACGCCAAAAAACTAAAGAAGTAATGTATGTGTTTAACTTTAAAAAACTGTGTTATATAAGCTAAATAAACTATTAATAATTTTAAAATCGCCATATGAAGCTGTGCTACTAAGGTCACTTGCTTAAAAAAAGTGAAGAAAAATGTTGATATTCTATATCATTCTTAAAAAACAACAGTCATTGTCTTTTCTTCCGGTAAAAACAGAAAAATTTTCAAGTGAGAGAAAAAGCTACAGTCCTAATAAGCAAACTAAGTGGGAAATCTCAAAAGAATCTCAACAGCATTCCAAGTTGTCAGCTAAGAAGACAGGAGGACCCTCTTCTCCTAAGGCTAGTTCTAAACTGGCACTCATGAAAACGAAAGAAGAGAGTTCCTATAAGGAAGCAGAGCCCTCGCCCTCAAAAAGAAAAGAAAATGTTGTTGACGTGAAAGGAGAGAAAAAAACTCCTAAGAAAACCAAAAGTTCTCCAGCTAAAAAAGAGGTAGGAACTTTCTGAAAAGTGTTTATATTTATATAAACCCCGGCTTTGATTCCCAGAAGATACCTTATTTAAAGCTGTTACTCGCTTTAAAATTAAAAGTAAGCAAGCAAGAAGCTATTACAGTATCAGGCATTGTGCTGATATGTTAGATGAAAAGCTTCTCATAATGTTCACAGGAACCCTGCAAAATTTTTATTATTCAAGTTTTAAAGATATAGAAATAGGCTGAGTGAGAGTTACATAACTTTTCCGAGGCTTCCCAGTAGTAAGTGAGCGAGCCAGCCTTGAACCCAGGTCTGCTGAGTGCAGAAATAGCAGAACACAGGTCTCTGAGCACAGTCTGGAATGTCAGGTTGCGGACTCCTGCTGAGCAGGTGTGTGGCGTTTGTGTGCCTGCTGCTGTCAGTGCCTCGGTTTCCATTAGAGATAGTGCTTGCACAATGCCTTACTCTCTAGAGCCACGTAGCGCAGAGTCTGGGGTGTAAGTAAGGTAAGTCTTTAGTATCTCAATAAATATTATTTGCATTATTATCTTGAATTTATTCCTCATTGCTATTTTTTAAGCTTTAAGTATGTTTCAGATAAAAGGTGCTCACATTTTTTAGGGGGGCTGCTGCGTATGTGTATAGTATCTCGGTCATTTCTCTGCCTTTTCCTGCTCCCTTTCTTCACTTCAGAAACTGCCTCCTCATTTCCTACCATCTTTCCTTTATTTTCCTCTCATATGTATTTATATTTGGAGTTTCTCAGAGAAATCATGTGATAGTTCACTTTCTGTGTCTGACTGACTTCACTGAGCATTCTGGGCTCAGGATCTATCAATTTTCCTGCAAATGATGTGCGTTCATTCTTCTTTAGTAAAATGCTATTGTGTATGTACAGCGTTTTCTTTACAGATTTGTGTGTTGATGGGTGTTGAGGCCGTGAATGGTACTATATGATATTCTTGAAATTTTACTTTGCAGTTGTTTGTTGCTATTATGTAGAATACAGTAGAAATTTTCTAAAGCTTGTACTGAGTTTGAGTGATGTGACTTTATTGAACTCATTAGAATTTTTTGGGGCCGTTTTCGTAGGATCTCTGTGTTAGGTACAGAATCGTGTTGCTTATGCATCAAGACAGTTGTACCTCTTCCTTCCCCATTCGAGGGCTTTATTCCTGATGCTTGCTTCCCTGCATGTCCTGGCTGCCCCGTTCAGTGTTAGTGAAGGTGGGAGCTGACCTGCCTTGCCCTTACTCTCAAGGCAGGCTTCATCGTGTCTCCCCTCACCAGCTGCGGTGCAGGTTGAACAGAGTCCCTTCTATTCCTTATTTGCCAAGAGATTTTTCTGTTTGTTTTTCTTTTTTTTTTAAATCAGGAATAGGATTGAATATTACCAGATTTTTTTCTGCATCTTTGGAAATTATAGTTTTACTCTTTAATTCTGTTAATATCATGAATCACACTGATTTAAAAAGAATGTTAAACCATACTTGCATTTGACTTTCTAATATTTTATTAAGAATTTTTCCAGGTGTGTTTGTGAGATAGCTTTCTTGAGCCTGTATCTATTATGCTGATTTCATAAAATGAACTGAACATTGTTCTATTTCCTAGAAGAATTTGTGGGACACTCGATATTATTTCTTTCTTAGATATGTGATAGACTCTACAAATAAAGCCTGATATAGGCTTAGGTTTGGGGGGAGATTTGGAAGTTTTAAATTGTTATTTTAATTGTATACCAGATAACAGGGCCACTTTTTTTTTCTTCACAGTTTTGTCAGTTTACTTCTCCAACTTGTAGAATTTATTGGAATAAAATTGTTTCTTTTTTGGGGGATGTGTTGAGATAGGATCTTGCTATGTAGTTCAAGCTGGCCTTCAACTCTCTTTGTAGCCCAGGCTGGCCTCGAACTCACAGTAGTCCTCCTGTCTCCTGCCCAAATGCTGGGATTACAGGTGTGTGCCAGCATATCTGGCTAAATAAAATTCTTTCTAAGATTCTCATTTTCCTTCAGAATTTTTGTGGAGCTTATAGTGGTGTTATTTTTCTTCCTTTTTTTTTTTTTTTTTGGTGCTGGGACTCAAATTCAGGACCAGGACCTCTGGCCACTTTTATTTTCATATTGTTAAATACTTCGTGTTCGTCCTTCTTGAAAATAATTTCTTTTAAATTTTATTTTATTTTTTGTCTTTTTGAGACAGGACCTTGGTATATAGTTCAGGCTGGCCTTGAGCTCTAAATTTTATTTTAAAAAGTTTATTAGTAGTACATGCTTGTAGCACAATAATGGTTGCTTTCAAATTGGAATCTCTTTAGATTCCTGATGAGAAATCACTATTCTTTCATGCCTCTTAGGCACTTAGCATTAAAAGCAGAACATTGTCTATTTTAACTGGTAATCACAATTATTTTCAGTACAGAATCATGAAATGGTGATGATTTTGAAATGCTTTTGTTAGTGGCCAGTACTCATAAATACGCTTAAAGGAATAATTAACTTTTTGGTCTCAGATTTTTCTTCACTAAATACTTATCAGGTGGATAAATGTTATTCCTCAGGCACAATAAATATGCGCATTTTACAGAGGATGTCTATTTATGAAATGAGAAAAATTTTTATCGAACTTTTACTCTTCATGGCACTTTTCAAAATGAGGAGTTTCTCAGATTTTACTTAGTTTTGAAGACATTGAAATTAATAAATTTTGTTGATCTAAGTCATATGATTCTAACTTCAACTGAGTGTACCTCAAAATTATTTTATGGGTATGTTTCAGTGATTTTTTTCATAGAATTAATGTCATAAGTCAGTTGTGTGGTGTACGCCTGTAATCCCAGCTCTCTGGAGTCTGAAACAGGAGGATCATTGTGAGTTCAAGGCCAACTTGAACTATAGTAAGATCTTGTCTCAAAAAAAAAAAAAAAAAAAAAAGAGAGAGAGAGAATGTCATAAAGGAACAACTCCTTCATGCGGGTGTACATCGGACTCAATTGTGAAGCTTATTAAAAATATTTTCTAGGGCAGTGTCTGTGTGTATTATTATAATTTTTAAAATTTTTATTTTTTGGTGGTAGTGGTAATTAAGCTCAGGATCTTGTTCGTGCTCAACCATGTTTGACACAAGGGCCCACCAACTTGTCCCGGCTGGTCTCGATGCCTAAGGTCTCTGAGTAGCCTTGATTACAGGCATGTACCTGACTGGGCAGCTTCATTTTAACAAGTTTCTGCATGATATGAATACACACCAATGTATGAAAGCCATTGTTAAAAAAGTAGGGTTAGAGTCTAGGACCAACCCATAATGGTGACTTGGTTAATTGTTTTATTTATTTATTTTTAATTTAATTTAATTTTATTTATGTATTTTTTGGTTCCGGGAATCAAACTCACGACCTGTACTTGCCAGGCGGGTACTGTGCTGCTGTTGTATCCCTAGCCCCCATAATGGTTTATTTAACCTATAACCAAACCAGCTTAACTATTTCATTGGTTACATCATTTATTTATATAGAGCCAATATTTTGTGTACTCTTAAAGGGATTTGGGATTGCTTGAGAGTTAAAAATCATGTAAAATAGAAAGTGGAAAAAAACAAAGAGACCAGCTTGTGGTGGTTCTCTCTCTCTCTCTCTCTCTCTCTCTCTCTCTCTCTCTCTCTCTCTGTGTTTGTGTGTGTGTGTGTGTGTGTGTTTTCTGTTTTTTGAGACAGTCTGACTAGCTCAGGATGACCTTGCACACTATGTAGCCCAAGCTCGGTCTGAATTTATAGCAGCCCTCTTGCCTCAGCCTCCTGCGTACTGAGATTACACTGGTGCAACATCATGCCTGACTTGTAGGGACTCTTAAATCAGAATTATCAAGGGGCCCCTCCCCCACAACATGCCCTGGCCATGTCCCAGATCTCTGAATCAGAAATCTGGAACTTGGAAATGAGTCCAGGGATAAATAGTTTGGAGCTTCCCCAGGATATTCTGACCTATGTTCACGGCAAGATGCCCTGAGAGAGTCTGCACAGATGGAAGAATGGTAAACGTGGAAGCCCGTTGGAGCTGGCTGTCTGAAGCCTTGTCAGTTGGAGTGCTGCTGTCCCTAGAGATAGGATAGTGTTTTAGGGTGAACAAGGTCATAGGATAAATACAGGATAGCTTCTTGGGTTGTTAAATTGAGGAAGAGTTTATTTTTCTGTTAATATAAATATAGGTTTATCATGGAGTAGAATTTAAAATTCACATAAATTTCTAACATAAAACACGGTTTCCATTTGTGAACTCGGAGCTGATATTTGGCCCATGTCCCTTCTCTGTGCTGAGGTTTGTGCCTTTAGAGTGCAGAGTTTTGAGAAGCCTGAGGCAGGGATGTTTGTCAGTCAGTCATCTGTCTATACCTAAAGCAGTTAATTTCAAGACAAGACATAGTCATGATTTTTTAATGTTTAGGTATGTATTGTAAATTTTCTATGAATTTTGCATGATGTTGTGCAACTTCCTTTCCTTCTCTCCAAAGTCTGTGAGTCCAGAAGATTCTGAAAAGAAACGCACTAATTATCAAGCTTATCGAAGCTATTTAAATCGAGAAGGTCCCAAAGCTCTGGGCTCCAAGGAAATACCAAAGGTAAGATGGGGAGGCAGTGTGCCGCCTGATGGTCCCCGCTGTGAGCCTGCGTGTGTTCACCATGCTTAGGCACAGAACGGTAGCTCAAAATCAACAGCAGGGAAGTCTGGGATGTTGGTGTTGTGAACCGCTACTTAATTCTTAGGAAATGTTTTCTTTAAATAATGACCAGTGCTAGAAGGCTGGGGTTATGGTAGTACTAGTGCCCTTTGCCTTCCTGGCACCTATGGCTTAAAGAGGTGTTAAACATGCACTGTTTAATTGCGATTATATGCCACACCCGGTGTGTGTATGTGTGTGTGTAGAGTGTGAAATAGAAGCACTTGCCTTGGGCGGGACACGTAGAATGAATGACGTTGAGGTGGCACTTGGGCAGTGAAGGACACACTTGGTCAGAGATCACGAGGCACGGTGATCTAGGTGTTAGAATCTCTGATGTGCTTGAGGGAGGAGGGATCTTGCCTGGTGTGTGTGAGGAGCTAAAAGGAAAGTGAGGTAGAGAGCGGAGTGACCAAGGAGTGAGTGGACAAACAAGTTACTAGGGCCCTGTCTTATAGCGCCTAGTGTTTTGGACTTGGTGTGTGTGTCTGTGTATTTATTTATAGGTGGTACTGGTGATTAAACCCGGGTTTCATAGTAGCTACATCCTTAAAAATTTTTTTCTTTTGGGACAGGGCCTTGCTAAGTCATTACGTTGCCCAAGTTGGGCTTAAACTGGTGATCCTCTTGCCTCAGCCTCCTCGAGTGCTGGGATGACAGGCATGTGCCATTACACCTGGCCAGTGTTTCAGAGTTTGTCTTAAAAGGAATTTCAAGTGGAGGACTGGCAGAGCAGCTTTGCAGATCTGAAATGTTATAGTGGCTGCCGAGTGTAGACTGCAGAGGTGGTGGGAATAGCTACTGAAGAGCGGTTAGGAGGGAGGCTGAGAAGTGCTTGAGACTATCTGAGGGGGCAAGGAAAGTGCCGAGGAATGAAGCATTTGTAGTGGAGGACGCAGAAGCTGCAGTGCTTGGCCTAAGTGAACATGGACAGTGAGAGATGTAACGGGACTGATCTCGTGGCTCGGAGGTGAGCGCTCGTGCAAATGCCGAAGCTGTGGGAGGCTGGCCCCTTTGGAAAGGTGAAGGTGAGTGCTCGTGGGCCGTGTGTGCTTTGTACGAGGTGGCCAGGTGGAGGTGCTGAGTAGGCGGTGCATGTGTGGGCTGCAGCTTAGAGTGGAAGTGAAGTCAGTGCCCACACGGGCATTTCCGGTGTGTGGACAGTGTTGGGGGTGGTGGTAAGCCTCCTGACAGCCTGCTTCACAACTGAATGAGTGCAGTGTTCTCCACTTCTGCATGAAGTAGAGGAGAGAGAGACTGAAAGGAAGCAGCTGCAGACACGAGAGAGCTGTTTAAGGAGGAGGGCAAAAAGCAAAGGCAAGAGTGCTTTTAAGTGATTGTGTGGCGAACCTGTCAAGTTGTGGAGATTCCAGGGAAGAGGGATGTGAGAATTGTCCGTTGCACCTCATACGTGAATAATGGCCCTTGTGAGCTTAGTGAGAGAAGTGTCAGTGCCACAGTAAGCGCGAGCGAGCCTGATGGGAGAGAGTGAATGGGAGGTGGACTTGGGAGAGATGTGAGCATCTTCAAGGTAGGAGGTTCTGAATTCATGTTTTTTGCTGGTGGGCCAGATCTACTAGGAACGGAGACTGAGGATAACTAGAGAGAGGAGGATAATCAAATATACCATGAGGTTTTGGAGTGGGGGACAGTGCAGGGAAGATATACACTGTATGTGAAGTTGAGTTTTCACTTTGCTTGGTGCTGAAACTATATGGAGGTGCAGCATTCTATTTCTCTAATAAAGAGAGGATGGCAAGGTATCCATGGGGGCAAGGGAAGGGGTGAGCCTTCCAGGGCGGTGGCTTGGGGACATGATGTAACACCAAGAGTTCAGGCAAAGTGCTGTCCTTAGGGAAGGCAGGTTTCAGGATAGCAAGGACGTGTTGGAGAAGAGGCCGAGCAGTTGGGCGGTTTGTTGCTCCTGAAGTAAGAGCTGGGGGTTCCTAGCATGGAAAGGCTGGGGAAGGTGGCTGAGGGCTGCAGCTGGAGAAATAAGATGCTGGGCTGTGGCGAGTGATCACTCAGCCACAGCGAATGGTTGGGGTTTGGGGTGTGGAACTTGCATGTAGAGTTTTCCAGGTTAAAGTTTGAATCCATTGAGGATTTCAGCACCTAGAGTGGCACAGTAGATCACTGTAACACTAGGACTGTAGAGTTTGAAGGGGCTTGGTGTTGTAAACTGTTTCTTTCCGAGCTGATTCATGGCTTTTTTTTTTTTTTTAATCAGTACCGGAGCTCGAACTCACGACCGTGCGCTTGCAAGGCAGGCACTTAAGTTTTTTTTTTTTTTTTTTTTCATAAGAAAGATTCTTCCCTTGGATGGAAAGTGTTGCACTTGTATTTGAATTTTGTTTAGCTTCTTCTCAAGCTTGTTTTAAGTTTTGTTGATCTTAGTTCTCTAAACAGTAATAACTTGACATTGTCATACATAATTTTCATTTTACTTGGGAATATAATTTTATTGATCTGCAAAAATAAAACACTATAAACACATGCCAGTTGCAGTTAAGTTACATGTAGTTTCCGTCCAACTCTTCTGGCTAGTAGCTCTTAGATTATCAGAGTTATCTTTCCAATCAAGAGATGATATGAACTTGCTTTTAAATTCCTCTGTTTGCTAGATATACTCTTGTAGCATAATAAGCAGAGAGAAGGGCAGGAGCACAAACTTCATAAGCTTTTTAGAATCAATACTTTGTAGAATCAACACTTAATAATAGAAAGTGTTTCTGTTGGCAGATGGCATTTGGTGTTTTAAACAAGTTAACTAAGTTAATTGTTTAAAAATAAAAAATATAATAAGAACATAATGGAAAATAATATGAATGGGTCATTTTGATAAGCTTTGCTGACAGATTGAATGTTTTTCTGTTATTGTTTTATGTTTATTCAGTGTTAGCTGCATAAGAATTTCTCACCATTTAGTTTCAAGTTCTGCTTATTTGCTGTAAATTTCCAGCCAATTTTTCATGCTGAGGTTATTTATGATGTCATATGAGAAAAATCAACTTACTGCACTTTTGATGCCAATTTCTTTTGGAAAGCTACCATGTAATTTCTTCTCTGCTTGAACATTTTGGTTTTTAGGGAGCTGAAAATTGCTTGGAAGGCCTGACATTTGTGATCACAGGAGTGCTGGAGTCCATTGAGCGAGATGAAGCCAAGTCTCTAATTGAACGTTACGGTGGGAAGGTAACAGGAAATGTTAGCAAGAAAACAAACTATCTTGTCATGGGTCGTGACAGCGGACAGTCCAAGAGTGACAAGGTACGTCCGGCTGTGTTCTCCACACAGTGATAGCCTGCATGCCTTGTGATGTGATGTGACTGTTTGTAGTAATGTTCTTTCCATAGAATTAAGATGTAAAAGGTAGAAAAGTAACTTTGTTCATACATTATTTCTTGTCCACATAAGCATTGTTGACTTCACTCCCAGGATTTTGATTTTCCAATTGAAGGCACAGTATCTGTTAACTTGACTTTGTCTTAGTTTAAATCTTTTTTTAAGATTTTTTTAATAAGTTAGAAACGAATGCATTTTTTTTCTTTTAGGATTATGTGTTCCTATATATGCCTTGATGTGTTGTTCTGTCATGGGAAGCTCTAAGGGAAGAATCATAAATGTGTTGTGCAGCATGTTTTGGTTCAAGTGGCAGATTACTCGGCCAACTATGATTTAAACAAACTGCTGGTTATTTTCCTCACCTAACAAGAATGCCAAAGGCAGATTAGCAGCTGGGATGGTTCAGCAGCTCACCAGTGGAGCTAGATGAGTCCTATCTTCCACTTCTGCCATGCTCATTGTGCTAGCTTTAATCCTTACTTTTTCAGCTGTCATAGAAAGCCAGTCCTTATTGGTTTTACCAAAACCTTGGCTCATAAAACTAAGCTATGAGGAGGATGGGTCTTGCCTGGGAGCTCTTGGATCCAGAGGCTGCACTGTTTCAGAACCCGTTCATTTTCTATTTCTGTTTCTCCTGGAGTTGACCTCATTCATTCCAACTGTGTACCCACCTTTTCCACTTCAGGAATGCAGGAGTGCCATCATGTTGCCTATGGTTACAGGGTAGCTGCCTGCGCTCGAGATGTCATAATAGCTATGAGGGGCTGGGGATTTAGCTCAGCGGCATAAGCACCTGCCTTGCAAGCAGGCGGTTGTGAGTTCGATCCCTGGTACCGGTAAAAATGAAAGAGACAGAGATGTCATAATAGCTATGACAGCTTACATGTGTTCTTCCAGAAGCCCTCTTTAGAGGATTCCACTGAAATCCATTGACCAGAGCTGTCATGTGGGTATTTCGGGCTATGAGGAGGCCGAGGAGGAGCAGCACTTCTCTGATTGCCTTAGACCAGTCAGAGCCTGTCATCTGGAGAGAACAGGGGGCAAAAATTGTCTCCTGTATTGAGTTAACATAGGAGAGGGTGTGAAGTGAGGACTTCAGTCCTTGGCTTTGTCCCTTTCTAAGCAATCCACAACAGCAGTAATGTGACACTACAGCTGCCAACCTACTAATCTTTGGGAGCATAGCTGTCATTTTCTTCCTTTTAATGATACTTATCCAAAGGAAAAATTCCACTGACCATTTATAAATGTTGCTCTTCACTTACTAGTAGGCCTTAGTGCTACTTTTTTATTTTCTTTGCAGAAAGGAATGGTTAGGAAAGAGTTTTGATAATTTGTATTTTTAATCAATAGGCAGCAGCTTTGGGGACAAAAATTATTGATGAAGATGGCCTGTTGGATCTGATTCGAACTATGCCAGGCAAGAAGTCCAAGTATGAAATAGCAGCTGAAGCTGAGGTTTGTATAAAGTGAACTTGGTTTGTGTCAGTTGTGCACAGCAGCTTTGCCACTCCTGGAGCCGTAGCTGGTGGCTGTAGCTCCACTGGCCAGAAGATTAACTGCCTTTGCACCCAAGTTAGCTTACCTTATTTCCTTTTGACTGGAAGCCTTTGCTTTCGGTGTTGTGTTTGTTGTTTCCTTGCTTTTCACAAAGCAGTAGCAGGGGGTGGAGATGGGGAAGGAGACAGCGTATTGCACAAACCTACTTACTAAACTTTCTTTATATCCTGTATTCTTTCTTTGATTTTAACATAAAGGTTTGGTTTAAGAGTTCTTTAAAGGATATGTTGTAGATATTAGAATGATATATTTTATGAGGACTTTCTCAGTTGTGATAGAACTCCAGTCTGTGTTAGCTTTGGCAAGTAGGGAAAAATAAAATAGCTCACATAGCTGAGCTGTGAGCGGGAGAAATTCCTGTCTAGGAACTTCTGCATCCCAAGACAGATCCTTTCAGAATGCTTTCTCTCTTTTTTTTGGTACCAGGGATTGAACTCACAACCTTGTGCTTGCCAGGCAGGCGCTTATGCCAGTGAGCTAAGTATCTGGTCCCTAAAACTCTTTCATTTTATCTCTCAGTGCTAGCTCTGTTGATTCTAACTATATACTTGTCTTTTCCATACTAATGTGGTTTAAAAAAGGGAATCAACAGTGATATCATGTTATAAATTACACATGTTAGCTGTACTCTACATTTTCCTGTTTTCCTTTTTCTGTCCCAGAATCCAACACTGCACTGAGTTGTCCCGTCTGTGACAGCCCCTTTGTAGTTTGCCATAGTTCTTGAGTCTTTCCTTGGTTTCTTCTGATCTTGACACTTTTAATGAGTATGAGTTGTTCTGTACTCTCAATTTGGGTTTATTTGACATTGTCTCATGATTATATTGAGGCTGTGTGTTGTTGGCAAGAATACCTCAGGGGTGATACTGTGTCCTGTGTGTGTTACAGGCACTTAATGTTGATATCAGTGTCTTACTGGATTACTTGGTTAAGGTGAAAATACTTAAGATGATGCTACTGTCCTGTTCCTCCTTAAACATTCATCCATTGATTTTTAGCATATGCTGGCAAAGGTAGTTAACATTTTTAGAAATTGAGGTATTATTTGTATGCCATAAATTTCACCCAGTATGAGTGGTCTTTTGTGTCCAGCTTCTTTCACTCAGGGTGATGCCACCCTATGTTGTACTATGCATTAAGACTTTATTTCTTCTAATGGGCTATTGTGTCAATATGCACCACATTGTATTGATCTATTAGGTTGTCACCAACAGTGGCCCAGGTTAAGATCATGCAGCTCTCAGGTTACCCTCTGGAGGTCATTTAGCAGGGTAGAAGTTCTCTCAGTCTCATCAGTTTCTTTTTCTCTTACTTTTCCTATTATTAAGATGGAGAAAGGAAGGTCCAAATTGGAGAGAACACCCCAAAAAAATAACCAAGGAAAAAGAAAAATTAGTCCAAACAAGAAGGAATCAGAATCTAAAAAGAGCAAGCAGACTCCTAAAAGGGACAGCTCTACAAAGACAATAAAAAAGGAAACAGAAGTAACAAATGTGTTTCGGAGAGGCCTGGACTTCAAGGAGCAGGTGGCCAAGGAGACAAACGGTGACAGCAGGCCTAGGGAGTTGGCTGGTGACAGCAGTGAAAGCCAAGTGGACAGTTTGCTCTGGGTGGATAAATATAAGCCAACCTCACTCAAGACCATAATTGGACAGCAAGGTGACCAGAGCTGTGCCAATAAATTGCTCCGCTGGCTCCGAAACTGGCATAAAAGTTCTCCTGATGAGAAAAAACACGGTGATTTTACAACTTTACTCATTTCTGTGTGTCTGTCAACATGTAATTGCTCATATGCACACATGAGAAAGGGAAATGGTTGCCTCTTTGGTCTGTCAACCAGCATTGATTAAGAGCTTGCTCTGAGCCCAGGTGCTTTGCTACACCTTGGTGGTGCCGTGGTGAGCAAAGCAGTTCCCCTCAGGAGCTTCCAGTTCTCAGGGAGGCTGAGGAAGGAAGATCACAAATTTGAGTCAGGATTGGACAACTTAGTGAGACCCTGTGTCAAAATTTAAAAAATAATTTTACAAGACCTGGGGATGTAGCTCAATATGCTGGTCTTGAGTTTCATCTCCAGTACATACATACATACATGAATCATACCAAGTACCATGTCAGGGATAAGTATAGGGTCCTGTGGGAGAAGGGCTCTGTTCACAGATGAAGATGCATGTTCTCATCTCTACAGAGTAAGGTAGAAATGGTGAGATTTGGAACCCAAGTAGGAGACAGCTGAGTGAAGAGAAGGGTGAAGGTTGGGTAGAAAGGCACGTCCAGAGGTCTGATGACTTGTGAGAGTCCCAGGGCACTGGGAAAGGGGGAGTCAGTAGCTGAGGCATGCGTACAGAGCAGGCACCCGAAGTCCCAGGAGCGTGTGTGATTTGCTCTTGGCAGTCTTGATAGTAGGCCTGTGCTTTGGTAGTTTGTGTATATATGAGTTCATCATGTATTTGTCATAGAGCATGAAAAGCCAGACTTTAATGTCCAAAGTATTTTTGGAACTGCAGTTATAGCTCATAAATGTTAGTAGCTTCAGCCACTCCCCCATGGAATAATACGTGAGAAAAAGGAGACGTTGTGAGCACTATGGTGAATCCTCCAAGTGATGACTGCGTTGTTAAAACTACATGGCTGCCAGATATTGCCAACAAAGCCAGACGGCTTTCTTCATAGCTGTTAAATATTTTAAGTGTAATGATACAAGATTAAGTTTAAGTCAAGTCCTTCCTTTCAGAAACCACATAAAGTCCACCTTAATAAGAATAAGTGTGTCGTGTGCCTGGAAAAGACTTTAAGGCGGGCGGAGTGGCTCCACTTCCCCGGGCCATGGGCACACATCAGGTCCCTTCCATCTGCCCACAGGGCAGTGCTCACAGCCTTGTCAGAGCGTCTCACAGGAAGCCGATTCTGCTCATTACCATTTATTGCCACGTATGTGCCAGGCTCTGTGCTCAGCCTTGTCATGTTTCAGCACCCTTGCCAGCTATGTACTGTCACTGAGCCCTGTTTCACAAAGGAAGAGGCAGAGGAAGTGAGGTTAGGTTTGAACTAACGCACTCGCGGCGAGGAAGAGGGGGAGGCAGGCTCGAGCCCTGGCAGTGTGCTATTGCAGAAAAGGAAACTCATAAATCTCTTGTTTAACATCAGAGTTTGAAAGGGAATTAATTTCAGTGTTTTATTTTTAACCTAAATATTAACTAAATATTAAACTAAATATTAACTTTAGTTTTTTAAATTTTGGGCAGAGATGAGATGGGAAGTAGAATTTTACTTAGTGGAGAACATTATAACTTGTAGAAAATATTCTGCAAATTTAAGACTAAATGGAGAGTAGAGAATATACAATTCTGTTGCTCCTGAATTTTTGTTAGCTAATACAGGTTTAATATTCTGGAATTTCCTTTTCTCTTGCAGCAAAGTTTGGCAAATTTACTAGCAAGGACGATGGCTCTAGTTATAAAGCAGCGTTGCTCTCGGGCCCTCCAGGTGTTGGCAAGACCACCACAGCTTCTCTCGTGTGTCAGGTGAGTGCTCAGCAATTGTGTGCTTGGAAAGATAACCCCTCAGTTGTCATGTGTAGGAGGGATGCTTGCTTGTGTGTGAGAATATATAAATGATACGTGTATTTTTCTGAAATCACACTTTTAGGAATTGCTTTTGTTCTGGTGATTTTGTAATTTTCATTCTTTCAAAAATAGAAAAAAATGCCTATTATATTGGTTATAATGCACTAGTCTTCCCTTACCTGTGGGGGCTGCATTCCAAGATCCCCAGTGAATTCTTGAAGTTACTGATTGTATTAAATGTTGAATACTCACCCTCCACCACCTTTTTCTATGTGCCCTGCTGCATTGCCATATTTTACCAAAGTTAATCTGTCCTTCTATGTTTTGTGTTTTATACCCTGGTGTCATTTTTGTACCACTACTATTGCTTTTTGGAGCTGTCATTAAGTAAAATAACAGGAACATTGTGATAATGTAACACTTGCTGTGATAACCCAGATAGCTACTAATAAATGGGCAGTGAATTGGTCAGCTCTCTGTTGGGTGTACATAGTATCCATCACTTAAATTCATAGGAGGAGTTTTATTTGCCTCTTAGTTAGGAGAATTCAGTCCATGGTAAACATGGTGGAAGGGGCTTGCTGGAGGAAAATTGCTTACCTCAGAGCAGAAGAAACAGAAAAGGGAGGAGCTAGGGAGAGAGAGACACCCTGCAAAGGTGCACCTCCTCTGACACACCTCTTATGTCCAGGCCCCCACCTCCAATAATGAACTTACCAGTGGATCAGGTCACTTAATGAGTATAGCATCCTTATGATCCATTCACCTTCCACATGCCTTAGCTCTGGACACATTTGTCTTTGTGGACCATTCTTCATCTAACCCATACAAGCAGGAAGTGTATTCCTGCTGCATGTGCAGGGTTGGTTTATATCCTGGGGAGGATGGCGCAGGACAGTGTGAGATTTCATCATGCTACTCAGGATAGCATGCAGGATCACAGTTACAGATTGTTTACTTAGGAATTTCCATGTGACATTTTCAGGCTGTGGATGATTAAGGGCAACTGAAGCCTGTGAAAGGGAAAGCATGAAGAAGGAAAGACTAATGTAATAGCTAACAAGTGCCTGTGAGCCAGTGTGTTAAAGCACTTGGTGTAATATCTTATAGGTAAAGGTCAAACATCCCTAATACAAAAATCTGAAATCTAGAATGCTGTAAAACCCAAAACTCTTTTCTCCTTTTTCTTTTTTGAGACAGGGTCTTGTAATGTAGTTCCAGCTGTCCTTGAACTCACTACGTAGTCTAGGCTGGCCTCAAGTTCATGGCAATTCTCCTGCCTCAGCATCTCAAGTGTTAGGATTGCAGGCATGTGCTGCCATTCCTGGCCTTGAAACCCAAATCTTTTTGAGTGTCATGTTATACTCTAAAAGTTTCAGATTTCAGATTGTGCATTTTGGATTTTGGGGTTAGGGATACTCAAACAGTAAAGTCTGTGTACATACTCTAAAACCTGAAAAATCTGAAACCCTGAAATACTTCAGCTTCCAAGCATTTCAGATAAAGAATACTCAACCAGTATTATAAATGTTACTGATCTTGAAAAATGCAAATTTCTCATATGCCTTCATCATTCTTCTGTGTACTAAATATGTGTACTGTTGTCATCTTTCTGTGGCAGATGGGACACTTTGAGCCCAGGCTGTCTGACTTGGGGTTTCTCGCTTCACATGTGTGTGATGCCTTTTTTCTTGTCTGTGTTCTTGCTGGGTATGTAGACAGTGAGATGACCTGGATACCACAGCAAAATCAGAGCTCATGGCTTCTTACCACAATATGGGATTAAATTTATTGCTGGGGGCCAGGGATTTAGCTCATCCTCCCTGGCAAGTGCAAGGTTCTGAGTTTGGTTGACAGTACCAAAACAACAACAATAAAAATTGATTAGACAGTGAACCACAATCTGTTTTTTCTAGTTAACAGGGGAAAACTGCATATTGAGATAATCGAATAAAGAATAACTTAATGTCATAATTTATCTTGAAGAAGCAAGAATCACATTTCTACTTTATTTTTTTTTTTGTATAGGGGATTGAACTTGCGACCTCATGCTTGCCAGACAGGCACTTATGCCACTGAGCTAAATCCCCGGTCCCGTTTTTGGTTTTTTGAGACAGGGTCTCACTCTATATCCCAGGCTGGCCTCAGGCTCACAGTGATCCTCCTGTTTCAGCCTCCTGAGTGCTAGGATTATAGGCATGTACCTCTATGCCCAGCTTAGGCTTTTTTTTTTTTTTTTAAATAAACACAGGATCTTGCTATGCAGTTCAGGCTGGCCTTGAGCTCACTTTGTAGCTCAGGCTGGTCTCGAACTTGCAACGATCCTCCTACCTCAGCCTCTTGAGTGCTGAGATTACAGATCTGTGCCACCATACCTAGCTTGGCTGTTATATTACTTTAACTCTATACCTGATACTGAATATTGGAATCATATTTAACTTATTTTGGCACTTAAAAGCAAACTTGGTAAAATTGTTTGGTAAATATAGTCTTCCAGATTAGTGATTTGCCAGTTGAGATTTCAAAATCAAACTTTTATGTGTTTACATGTATGTGCTTGTGAGACATACTCTAGTTAAATTCATTGGCTATTAGTATTACACTTTACATTTTACCGAAGATTCTTTATGTGATTTCTAGATTCCTGCTTAACAAGTCTTTCTTTTAGAGGGAGAAGAGTTCATCTGCATTGTGATTATGATTTCCAATATTTTTATTAGGAACTGGGGTATAGCTATGTGGAACTAAATGCAAGTGACACACGGAGTAAGAACAGTTTGAAGGCAGTTGTTGCTGAATCACTGAATAATACCAGCATCAAAGGCTTTTATTCAAGTATGTGGTGTTTTGAAACTGTTTTTGTTGTAGTTGTAATGTGTTCCTGTCTGTGTTCTGTAACCAGTACTGAATACTGCTTATGTGGTAAAGCACCCTGCTAAAAGAGCTGTCAGGAAAATAAGAAACGCCTCTGAGCTACTCAGACCATTGTTAGGCTTACGGGTTTCTGAGAATGTGATTAAAAGGTTGCATATACATATTTTTGCCTTTTGCATAAGACCTTAGAGGATTCACAGATGTGAAGGAGGAAGGAAGGCAGAGTGCGGTGTGATGAGTGAGGTATGATGCCAGCACATGTGTTTGGGGCACTGGGTTGGGCAAAGGGTGATACTTGTCTGAAAGGCAGTGCAGAGAGAGGGAGGACCCACTTGGAAACGGATGTCATCCTAGGCAGGAGTAGTAGCAGAGACGGAGAGATACACAGTGCAAGTGTTTACTGTTTCAGGTTACAGCTGGTGTCCCGAAAGCAAAAGTTCATGGGGAAAATTAAGATGCTCAAATTAAGGACTAAATTGTGTCTGTTTAGAGCCTATAGTATATTGCTTGGCCACCTGAATTCTTGATGCTTTCAAAGGTAGAAAATCGTTGTTGCTCAGGAAATGTTAGCTGTTATAATTGGCTAGTGGGAGTGTAAATTGGTATAATTATGGAAAGTCTGGCAGTGTTTCTTAATTACATATGTGCATGTGTGCAGAATGACACACATGAGAAGATATCAGAAACTTGGAAGCTTCTTAGTATTTCACCCATATACAGTGATTAAATTATGATACATATATAAAGTGGAATACTAAATTTTGTTATAAAAGAAATATAAAAAGAAATATTTTTGTTATAAAAGAAATATTGTATTATGGATAAGGAACAAATCACCAGAATATATTAAGTGATAAAATCAAGTTGTATATTTGTATGCACTCATGTTTTTAATATGTATAGAATATCTCTCAAAGGATATGCAAGGAACTTTCTGGGGGAGGGAAACCCAGCACATAGAAGGATGGGGAATTTTTTTACTGCTTACTCTTACAGCTTTTGAAGTTGAAAATGTGTCATGGTTTTTGAACAGTGTCATTTTGTTTTTGTCCTGTCCTGTAGCTTCTCCTACTGAGTTGGGTGGAGCCGTGCCTTCCGTTAGTGCAAAGCATGCGCTCATCATGGATGAAGTGGACGGCATGGCAGGCACTGAGGACCGGGGTGGGATTCAGGTATGAATGGTGCACTGTGTGTTTCCAGTTTTACTGTTGACCCTGAGAGTTTTAAAATATTTAATTTTCATGAACTGGTATTTATCGTAATTAAGGCATATTAGTTGAGAAGGTTTTAGAAATAGAACAATATGTTGTGTAGTGTTTGTTATTTTTTAAATTAATTTTTGTGTCATACACTTGCCTTTTAGGAATTAATTGGCCTGATAAAACATACTAAAATTCCCATTATTTGTATGTGCAATGATAGAAATCATCCCAAGATTCGCTCTTTGGTTCATCATTGTTTTGATCTTCGTTTTCAAAGACCTCGAGTTGAACAGATTAAGGTATGATAATTGAAAAAAAAAGATGAAAAACAGTCACATAATCCTAGTTATTTAAAGATCAGTTTTTAAAATATTTCTTAAATATTTATAAAATATCAGATTATATGAGTTTTTTAAAAGTCACTGAGATTCTCCCTCACCCCTTGTCAATTTCAGGGTGCCATGATGTCTATTGCATTTAAAGAGGGTCTAAAGATTCCTCCTCCAGCTATGAATGAAATAATTTTGGGAGCCAATCAAGATATCAGACAGGTAAATTACTATGTGACAGTTGTTGATTCTTTAGAAAAATGCCTTATGCTTTGCGGGAGGAGAGCAGCTCTATTTCCTCTTTTTGACACGGTCTTATTTGTGACTGTTTTAGGTTTTACACAACCTGAGTATGTGGTGTGCACGAAGTAAGGCACTAACGTATGACCAGGCCAAGGCGGATTCTCATCGGGCCAAGAAGGATATCAAACTGGTAAAGTGCATTTCCCTGTCTGAGTTACTTTCCCAGGCCAAAGCCCTTGTTCTGTGGGCAGTGGCTTAATAGAAATTAAGCCTTTTTGCTCTATCTTTAGAGCTTGTGGATATTTATCTGGCCTTTATGTGATTGCTAACAGTCTCTAACTGAGATGAATTTCTGCTCAAGGATTGTCAGATGCCCATTGTAAACTTTGGGAAAGAGATAAGTTTTAAATTGCAGTCATGTTTCAAAGGTTACAACATGGCTTTTCTAGAGTTCCTTATTTGGCTTTCACATTCCGAATGGTTTTGCACTGACTGGAATGATCTGTTTCAAATGGCTTAGATTTACCCTCTGAAAGTAGAGTTCTGCATCAGTTGTCTTTATTGTCCATTTACTAATCGGAATTTATTAATATACTTAAAACAATAATTAGTAGTGCTGTTAAGAAATTGGTATGCTATTTTTTTGAGCATTTTTAGGTTTACAGCAAAATTGAGTGGACAGTACAGAAATTCCCCTAATCTCCCCCACCCCATATACAACCATTGCCCTCCCCACCATCAGTACCCCCTACTCCAGAACCTTGCATCGGACACACCATGTCACTCTGAGTACACAGTCTGCTTTCGGGTTCATTCTTGATGTTGCACATTGTGTGGTTTTGGACATATGTATGATGATATTTTTCCGTCATTGTAGTAGCAGGGTAGTTTCTCTGCTCAAAAATCCTCTGCTCTGTTTCTTCATTTCTGCCAACTTTTGGCAATCATTAGTCTTTTTCCTGGCTCCATAGTTTGGCCCTTTCCAGAATTGTATGGTGTGGTCTTTAGAAGTTGGCTTCTTTTACACAGTAATACTTGCTTAGGATTCTCTCATGTCTTTTCATGGCTTGATAACTTTTTAAAAATTAATTGTTGAATAATACTCCATTGTCTGGGTATATCACATTTTATCACTTACTGAGAGACATCTTGGTCCCTTCCAAGTTTTGGCAGTTATGAATAAATTTGCTATAAACCATTTGTATGTATTTATATGTGGACTCTTTTTTGAGACAAGGTCTTATGTTGCACAGGCTAGCTTCAAACTCTCAGATCTTTCGCCTCTGTCTCCCAAGTGCTGAGATTATAGGTGTGCACCACCACACCCAGCTTGTATGTAAGTTTTTGTGTGGTCATTTTTCAGTTCACTTGAGTAAAAACCAAGTTTTCTAAGAATCTGCTGAATTGTTTTCCAAAGGGACCGTCAGTCATCAGTGAGCATATCCCCGTACCTGACATGTGCTGTGCTCAGTGTTTTGGATTTTGGTCATTCGTAATAGGTGTGTCCCCTCCTCTTTTCAGGGCCCATTTGATGTTGCCCGCAAAGTGTTTGCAGCTGGAGAGGAGACTGCTCATATGTCACTGATGGACAAATCGGATCTCTTTTTTCACGACTATTCGATTGCGCCCCTCTTCGTCCAGGAGAACTATCTCCATGTAAAGCCTGTAGCTGCGGGGTGAGCACTCTGACCTGTGAAGATTACTACCCTTCCAGCACTTCGGAGGCCAGACATGTGGGTGGGAGCAGCCCCGGCTGCAGGCAGTGGTGTAATGCCGTCGGGTTCCTTCTTGCAGGGGTGACATGAAAAAGCACTTGATGCTCCTAAGCCGAGCAGCAGACAGCATATGCGATGGTGACCTGGTGGACAGCCAGATCCGGAGCAAGCAGAATTGGAGTCTTCTGCCCACACAGGTAAGCCAAGGGCTTGCCTTTGATCAAAGTATCTTTTTAATTACTTAAAATAGCACATGGGCATTATGGCTCTCATGGCAAAAACAAAACAAAAGAAACAAACCCCAGTCTCTTGTAGATAAAAGTGCCCTGTGCTCAATTTGTGAATCTTGCCTTATTTTTCCATTGTTTTAACAAATAATTCTGTTTAAGTGGATATAAGGCAATAGGAATGTCAGGTGTTGCTTGTAATGAAAGATGTGAGTCAGAAATTTCATTTGCTGAGTTTGACCGTAGTCCATGTTTTTGTCATTTGTGGCCCTGCGAGAGAGGATCACTAGATGGCTGAGTGTAGCTGGGCAGGTCAGCAGCCATATGTCTGGTACAGGAACTCCGATTTTCCATCTGGCTAAAGAAAACCAGTATCCGTGTATTACCAATATCCCTGTACTGTGTGTACAGTGGGTACTGTATTTGTGTTGATATCTTTTAGTGAAAATAGGACTTGGTAGGCATTTATATTTAGGAGTGTTGTTTAGTTTTTTATGCAGTATGTGGAATGAGCAAGGAATATTCAAAATGCCTACCTTAATTCTGCCTACACATTGATGGAAAACAAAGCAAAAAACAAAACACGAAGACTCGCTCTGGAAATACAGTTTTTTTGTGTCCTAAAAATGTTAATCTTTCTTTCGCTGGGGATGTAGCTCTGCAGTACAATATTTGCTTACGTACACAAGATCCCCAGTATCACAAAAAATGTTTATTTTTACTAATAATTGTTCTTTTGAGAATTTATCCAAAAAAATAATTCAAATGTAGGAGAAGCTTGATATACAAATACTCCCTAAAGTACGTTAGTTCTCAGCAAAAAATTGGGGAAAATCTCCATGTCTAGCTGCAAGAAAGTGATTGTTATGATAAATTCTCTTGGTGAAATATTTTGCACCCTTTTTGTAGATAAAATCATCTAATGTGAAAAAATACTTATTAGAGACTATTACTAGTGTGAACAAGACATCAAATTGGTGTAGAGTAAAATTCCAGTTTTAAAAAACATGAAAACCTTGGCCATAAAAGACATCTCAAAACACCTTTTAAAAATTTTCTCACGGGGACCAGGAGCTCAGCAGCACAGCCCCTGCCTGGCAAATATGAGGTTGTGAGATCAATTCCAGGTACCAAAAAAAAAAAAAAATTTTTTTTCCCTCAAGGACCAGAGAATTTTCTATAATCATTAGACTTTTTGTTTTTTAAGCTACCTGTGCTTTCAGTTGCTTATGTTAAAGACAGTTGCATTTCTCTGAATTAATAATTGTTCCTTTGAGAATTTATCCAAAGAAATAATTTAAACAAAACTTACTAATTCCCTGTTAATTCTGTGCTGTGACATTGGCATCCATAAAGGAACAAGGCTGTTGAGATCTGTCAGTTGAGGATGTGAGATGGTTCCCTTACATAAGGGCCATCACATTTTCTAGCAGGGTGTGGACTGCAGCTCAGTTTTCCTGGGAGAAGTTGCCCACACCTACCGATCAGAGAGGCAGGATCTTACTGCCCTGTAGCTGGGTCCCTGGGACAGCATAGCTTCATTTGCCATAGACTGTGTATTAGCTCATTCTCGGTTGCTACTAATGCAGTACCACAGCCTGGTTAAGTTTTAAAGGAGTGGTTTATTTAGCCCACAGTTCTACATGTTTAGGGAACTACATGGCAAGAGGAGGAGGAATATGTCTGTGTGCGTATTTGATGGTTCTCCTTTCTGTCAGTCTGTCTGTATTGCTTAGGGTCTCAGTGAGTATCCCAGGCTAGCTTTAAATTCATGATCCTCCCATCTCAGCCTCCCAAATGCTGTGGTTACAGACACCTGCCTACTATACCTGGCTTCTTATAAAGTTACCAGGACTCAGTGGTGGGGGGAGTCTGCCTTAATGACCTTACCTAGTCCTTATCTCCACATACTATAGGCTAATTAGGTTTCTAGCCCTTAGTACCTCCCAACAGGGATTCAGGTTTTTTTTTTGTCTTTTTCTTTTTTATCGGTACCGGGGATTGAACTCATGACCACATACTTGCAAGTTAGGTGCTTATGCCGCTGAGCTAAATCCCCAGCCTCTAGGGATTCAGTTTTAACCCAGGAGGGCTTGGGGCACACATACACTGTATCTGAAGCATAGCAGCCTCCTTAGAAGCCAGCAGCTGTAAGGAGTAACTTTGTACTGAATTTAAATTATAGCCTGCCATTGATTTTTTTCTTTTTTCTTTCTCCTCCTGCCAGGCCATTTATGCCAGTGTTCTTCCTGGAGAGTTGATGAGGGGGTATATGACCCAGTTTCCCACTTTCCCGAGCTGGCTGGGGAAGCACTCGTCAACAGGCAAGCATGACCGAATTGTGCAGGACCTTGCACTACACATGAGTCTTAGGTAAGCAGAGCCGTTCCGTTTCTGGCATTTTATTGGTGGGGTATTAACTTCTATCTAATAAGAATAACATGAGTCTAAAGATTTATGTTTTAGTTTTATTGCTAACTAGATAAGTGATCCTGGATAAGTTTCTTACGTTTTATGGACCTGAGTTTTGTCATCTGTGATCTGTATGGCATTTATCACTTAGGATTTTGGACAATAAAGCTAGATGGTAGATGTGTTGTAGCTTTAAGATACCTTTTAAAAACTGTATACATCTGCAGTCGTGAGTTCGATCCCCAGTACCGATAAAAAAGGAAAAAGACAAAAAAAAAAAACCTGTATACATCTGAGGTAGTGCTATTATTTCTTACTGTGACTGTGCCTGTTACTAGTGGGAGTAACTTTTCAGCTGCTGAATAATTAGTAGGAAAAAATTAAATATTTCGAGAAGTGAGCTAGCTTTTATTTCTCTAGTTTTCTAGTAGTGAACAGACCTAGTCATTTGAGATTGGGAACAAGGCTAGTAACAGGAGGAGGCCACTGAGATAATGGAAGAAAATAATGTACTGGGAAAAGTTTGGGGAAACTTAGAAATAATTGTGTTTGGTACAAAACTTACAAAATGTGCGCACAGCAAATATCACATAAACTTTAAAGATTCATTCATGACCATGTGATCTATCTGAACAATCTTATTTCTACTTCTGAGCCCTAGAATATTTGGTTTCCAGGTCCATACATAATTTTTTGTTAACTTTCTCCTTTTCGTAAAATTATCCTCCCTGTGAAGTACCCTCTTCTCAGCCTTTGGGACAAGTCTTTTCTCCCATTCTTAGACGTTTTCTCTTGCCACTCTAATGAATTACAAACTGAATGGCTTAAAACAACACAGATTTATTGTCTTGAGATAGGAAGATGATCCTGGGTTATGTCAGTAAGCCCGGTGTCATCCAAGGTTCGTTATAAAAAGGAAGTGGCAGTGGTAGAGTCGAGTGGGCAGAGTCAGAGGGTGAGAGGAAGGGAGGGAGGGAGAGAGATGGGACCCTGGTGGCTTCGGGGATGGCGGGGGGAGCATCAGCCAAAGAATGCGGCAGCCTCTAGAAGCCGGGAGAGGCTGCTACTTGCATTGTTCTCAGGCTGCAGCTGAGGCCTGCTTCTCAGCTCTTTCCTGTCGCATGTCCACTGCTGTTTGAAGGTCATAGTCACTCCTACGGGCACCCTTCCTCTTGCTCCCAACATACTCCATGTAGATTTTGAGCCCTTGACTTCTGTCCTATTTATATCTGTCGCATTCCCCACTCACACTGAACATCTCTGGGGGTGGAAACCGAGGCTTACTCCTTAGCACATAGAATTGCTCAGTAAATGTTGCTTAAAGAATCACTATGGGGTGTTCGTTATCAGCATAGACATAGTGAATTTCATGAATTATTGGGCAGGTTAGTGTTTTCTTGTTGTGGGATAAAATACCCAGCATTCACAAGTTAGAGGAAGAGAGAGGGTTGTTTTAGCTCACATTTTGTAGAGGTTTCAGTCTGTAGTTAGCTGGTTCCAAGGCAAGGCAGCACAGCCAAGGGCCATGGCAGAGGAGAAACAGTCCACAGCATGGCGGCCGGAAGCAGAGATTTTTTCTACTTTTTAGTCTGTCCATGCTATGAGCCATTTGTCGGTGCCACCCACACCTGGGATGGTCCTTACTTCCTCAGTAAATCTATATCCATACCCAGAACTGTGCTAAACCAATCATCGAACTAATCTAATATCATACCCATGATTCAGTCACCTCTCAAAAACCCCATCTATTAGCACATGAAGAAGCTTTGGGGGACATCTAGATATAACAGTTAGGACCTTCCTACTTAACCTTCTTTTTTTTTTTTAAATCTTTTTGAGACAGGGTTTCACTATCAATTCAGGCTGGTCTTGAACTTATTTTGTAGTCTAGGCTGGCTTTGAACTCACAGAGATCCTCCAGTCTCCCAAGTGTTGTGATTACAGGTATGTACCACCATGCCTGGCTCCTGCTTAATTCTTTAACCTTAATTAAAACACTAAATTTTTAGAGGCCTTGGTTTCTCTTCATCTTTGAAAAATGGAAGTATGATTTTATTTTTTGGGAGGGATGCTTAAGAGTCTCTGAAAATCTGAAAGCTTTGATCTGTCTTCTCCCCAAAATGTACAATGCTTAAATAACACTATTTAAAGGTAATCACAGATTCTGTGAAGTTCCGAATCCTTATTGTAGGTACGTAGATGGTACTTTAGGATTTTGCTTAATTCAGTGTTCTCTGATTCTACAAGTATATAGCGCGATATAATTATTTTGGAACTGTTTCTTGATTTTCTTGGGTGCTGTGGCTTAGGCATGTATGCTACATCTCTTTTAAGTAGTTCTCTGCATGTTGATGGAAAACTAAGTGGAATTAAAATAGGGGAGTGTTTTAAATTCCTTGCTTAGGTAATAAAACAGTCCCCATTTCTGATGGGGAAAGAATTGTGTGGCTTCTTGAGGTTCAGTTACCTGAATACAGGAGCAGGAGCTATAGGTAATTTTTAAAGAAACTTTAAATCCTGATGCTAAAGGTGTTCTGATACCAGCAGCTTTTGAGGTCTTGTTGAAGGTGTGAATACGTATTTTCCCTAGATTGAAGGTGGAGGCAGCTAAGTTGAAAAGATTTAGGGTGGTGGCATTTGAAGCGCTCATTTGTGCAGTTATTTTCTGTTTTGAATATGCAGTAGCTTGGTAGAGGAATGGGGGTGCGAGGGAGAGAGGGAGAGAGCGAGCACGAGCGAGCCGTTTCCTAGTGACATCTAGTTCTGCGCAGATCAGTTTGCTCCGTCTTCCCTTGGGCGGCGTGGACCGTTTTGATTCCGTAGGAACATTGCAGTTTTTTTAGATTTGGGAAAAACTTACCTCTCAAACTGAACATTTTACTTACTTATTTAAATTTTATTTTTTCAAATTCATTTTATTCAAGGATAAAAAGAAAGAAAAAAAAATACAACAAAATTTCAAAACACGTCAATCAGGGCAATAATGGTGTACACATTGTACACTGTCACCCCCAAATCTTTCACCCAGAGCACAAGACTTCTGCATTCAGTTGTCCAAACAGTGCCAGCACAAATCTTTCTCTTCATGAACTCAGAGGAATCAGTGGTATAACTATCTTCACTATTTTTTATATATATACACATGGGCATGTACATGTATTTTTTCTTACAGCTCGCCACACTAATGAAACAATATGGTGTTTACACATGTGCGTCTTATTTATGTCACTAGTGAGTATGGAACTGAAGATTTTAGGGCATAGTTATGAACAGGTAGGAGCCAGGCACTCATAAACCATTTTGTGCATTAGAATCAGAGACTGAAAGGTGTCATGCTCATTTCGGAAGTGGCAGTGGCAGTGGCACTCGAGGTAGGTAGGAAATACCTGCCTTTTACTGGTACTTCCAGTATTTTGGAAGTTGGAGTATTTTTATGGATAGGTAAGAACATGCACAGACACCAGTGTTGCCTGGCCTGACGATGGAAGGAGACTTTGAGGAGGAAGGTTGCTGCCTGCCACGTGTGTTTTCCCCGCTCACCGGTGGTCCAGGGAAGCAAGTAGTGTTGTGGGTGTTACCGTGAGGGGGCGTGCTGGGCGGTTACATAGCTGGTTACATAGCTGGCCTTCCGCAGGGCATGGATAACTTGGACTGGACGCCTCCCACTGAGTCGGCGTTGATGTGTGCACGGGCTCAGGTGGGTGACACAGTTTCACACTGACTGCAGCTGCGTCTTCTGGTTTGGTTTTCAGAACTTACGCCAGCAAGAGGACGGTGAACACGGATTACCTCTCGCACATAAGAGACGCACTTGTCCAGCCCTTGGCGTCGCAGGGGGTGGAAGGCGTGCAGGAGGTGGTTGCACTTATGGACACGTACTACTTGATGAAGGAAGACTTTGAGAATATCATGGAAATTAGCAGCTGGGGTGGTAAACCCAGTCCCTTTTCCAGACTGGATCCCAAGGTGAGTTACCAGTACCACCCACTGGCTCTGTTAGTTTGTAATGACCAGGTTTGGCCTGGCAGTGCTGTGGGGGTGCTTCAGGGGTGTTAGAAAAGGGTGACATTTTCCCCTCCGTGAATGTTTGTTGCTTTTCACGGGCTTTCATTCCGAAGGTGGTATTGAGTACGGTGTAAGGTGAAAAGACAGTGCTTTAGTCACCTTTCCCTCACTGACACAGTACCCAGTGCCCACAGCTGAGAGGGGGTGCATTGTGGCTGGAAGTCTCAGTCCATGGCTGGCAGGCTGTACGGCAGAGGCATGGCAGAGAAAAGGAGCTCAGCCTGCGGCAGCTGGGAAGCAGAGGTGGGGGGGGAGCAGGGACAAGGACACACCCTTCTGGGTCAGGCGCCCGTGACCTGCCTGTGACAAGGCCCCACCTACTAACAGCAAGTGAGCTGTGAACCCCTCAGTGCACCAGTCCACCAGTGAGGTTAACACTCCCTTGATCGGTCACCTTCCACACACAGGAGGACTTGGGGGGACATTTTAGATCAAAACCATAACAGATGGGGAGGCTGAGGCAGGAGGATCGCGAGTTTGAGTCCAGCCCAGGCAATTTAGTTGAGACTATCAAAAAAAGAGAGGAGGGGAAGAGCAAGGTGGGGGAAAGAGATTTCTTGATCTGACATTTGTATTTTTAGTTTAGCTTCATGCTGAGTGGAAAAGCAAGAAGTCAAATCTGAGGAGCAAATATGTAAGCGTAGATGGAGGGATTAAGCCAGGAAATCAGAGTGAGGTGATGGTGGGGCTGTAAACATCAGGGTGTTTCCTGGCCGAGGGATTTGGTGATTTTTATATGTAAGCTGTGGATTGAGAATTTATGTTGACTGGATAATCTACTGTGTAACAGTGTGTCCCCTCTTTACTTGTATAATTAAAGTGACAGACACGAGGGTGCACTACCTCGCACCTCACTCCTGGGCCAGCTGTGTTAGGAGACACACCATCTGTGATTCTTCTTCTCTAGAATTTGGACCTGACTTAATGGTTATCAGTAAATTCTTGGAGTACACATCCTCTGTTAGGGATCTCTGGCTCTAGAAATAGGGTTAGAAGCTTGAAGTTAAAGTTCTGTAAGTTACTTTGTATTTTGAGGTGAGCATCATTATTACGGTAAAGGTAGCTTTTGTGTTTAGTAGTAAGAGCCAACTTGTGCTTTATAATGAGCCTTTGTTTTTGATTCTCAGACTAACTTTGCTTACTATTTTGTAGAAGTGTGCTGAACTGGTAAAAATATTGACTTGAAGTGACTTTTTTTTTTGCTTGCCTAAAGTTCGTAGATACTGATTGTTAAATCTGTTTTGAGTCATGGGCCTTATTAATAATGTTATGAAAAATACAGAATTTCTTCATAGAAAAGTAGATACACAATACTGCCCTTTTACCTGTACATGCATAAATATTATACAGATAGTTTCAACTGACTTCCAGGCTTTTCTTTCAAAGACCTGCACAGGGCTGGTGGTACAGCGTGGGGATAAAGCACTTTGCCTAGTGTGCATAGGGCCCCCGCTTCAATGCTCAGCACATTTAAAAAAAAAGCTTGGGACTTGAAAGATTTTTAATAGTTTCCTCTGTCCCTCTGCTCCTTCCATGCAGGTGAAAGCGGCCTTCACAAGAGCTTACAATAAGGAGGCCCACCTCACCCCATATTCGCTTCAGGTGATAAAGACACCCCGGTCCAGTACAGGCCCCATGCTGGATTCTGAGTACAGTGAAGAGTTACCCGAAGAGGACTCCCAGTCTGACGAGAAAGACCAAGACGCCATAGAGAGCGATGCTATGATCAAGGTAGTGTTTCAAGCTGGACAGGAGAACCTCAAAATAGGTGATCTGTTTGTAAATAGCTTTTTACATAGTAGGAGAGCTAACCAGCAAGAAAACGGGCCACTGTGTTGATGCCATATGATCTAAGGGAAAGTCATTTTATTTGGCTGTTGGCATATACTCCTCATGTACAGCATAAGCAGCTTTTAAAAAACAAATCCACTTCTTCCTTCTCTTGTATTTGCTAGAGTCATTGAATTGCTTACTAAAGTTGCTCGAGAAAAACTCGCTCTTCCCTTGCCTTTGCTGGGGACGATGAGATTCCGGTGTGAGGCCACCCTCAGCGAAGCAGGCCAGGCTGCCTGCCCTCCCTCTGCGGCCTGGCTTGGGAGCCAGGCAGGGCGGCGGCTTCTCCAGTGTGGTGCGCTCTGCTCTGCCCGGCAGGTTGTCTCCCTCTCCTCTCTTTCCCCTTCACAAAATGAATGTTTCGGTCTCCAGCACGAAACTGAAAGAAACAGAAGTTCTTCGGGTACCCATTCCACCTTACCTTGGGAGATCATCTCTTACTTTGTTCTAAAAATATCTATATTCCAAATCCAACAAACTGCCTTACATGGGCGACATACCTTGGTTCTAGATTCTGATGTTTTCTGGTTTCACCATGTCTTGTTGGCTCTGGGAAGCCGACTTGCTGCTGAAGTCCACTCACCAGAGGCAGCGGTGGTCACTCACCAGGCCTCTGCACCGCTCTCCTGTGTAAGTTAAGCTTTGGTATCCTGTAGAGACAGGCTTATTTTGTTTACTTATAAACACTGCTGTTAACTACTTGGTGCTTATTTTTCTCCCAACAGAAAAAGACAAAATCTTCAAAGCCCTCCAAAACGGAGAAAGATAAGGAGTCCAAGAAAGGAAAAGGAAAATGTTTGAAGAAGTGAAACCATTTTCAGTACCAGCGGCCACGTTTTACTGTCCCGCCCAGTCTCGCGGGTCTGGGGAAAGCCTTGTTTTTCCAGAGGAGCCATGTTTGGCAAAATGGGGACGACCTGGCAACCCCTTTGTGCAGGACATAGCTGCCGGGCTCACGTACACCTCTTATAGAGGTTGACAGACTGCTCTGGTCTCCACTGTCACCTGCCAATCTAATTAGATTGTCATGCTTCAAAATGACCGTATCTCATTAGAACTAGAAACTACATATGGGCTTTGCAGACAGATTTTAGTTCGCAGTAACAATCCTGGGAGCACTGGTACTGAGGCATTTTTCTGTGCTGAAGAAGTTACCCTAATGGCCTTTAGAGGACCAATGCTGATTTTTTTTTAAAGGTAGTTCTTATTATGTGGTGAAATTTTGTAAATAAATCATCATACAAAACAGTCACCACCTAGAACTGGGTATTCTTTGTATATTGTCAAATATCTTGCAAAGTATAAATTAGAAATAAAAATGTTCCACATGATTACATGTACAAAATTTTCTAAAGATTATCTTGTACAGCAAAATGTATTGGTGTATTACCTTTTAATTTGCAAATGATTGGATTAAAAAGCTCAGTCTTCCTTACTAAGTGTTGTGCGAAACATTAGTAGAGTCAAGAGCTTGAATTCCCAGGGTCCCTTGCTCTGTACTGACCGGTCTGCAGTGAGTGCTCTCCTGCAGGGGCCTCGTGGACACCAGAGTGCATAGGGATGGCAGAAAGGTCACCTGACTCCTGTCCTGTGCAGGCTCAAGCCAGCAGGGCTGAGGCAGTGACCTGTTCTGAGGCTCACTCTGGCTGGGCCAGAAGCCCTGCTTTTGTTTACTGGGGACCTGGAGATTTGCTCTGTCTTGTGATGGAGTCCACAGACCCTTTGAACTTTCCCTGTAATCATGCTTACGGATGGCCTCGAGGCTGTAGCTCTAGCCTGGATTTCAGGTGCCCCACTGCTTGTTAGTCTTGCAGTAAATGCTCAGAGGTGTGTGCCACCACTGTGACGTAGATACCACAAAGAACGTAACACAAGGACAGCGTCCTCTCCCTTTCAGCACTCATTGTTTTGTTGGGAGATGAGACATTTAAAGTGTATATACCCGTGTGGAAGATGGATGGCTTTCATAGACATCAGTTTACATGGAAATAAAACATGGCCTCAAGGTCCCCCTCTACCCGCTTGGTTAAAGCTGGCCTGCAGACCTGGCTGCCTCAGTGCAGGCTTCCGGCCCAGGGGTGAGCACGGGTTCCTTACACAGGATGTGGAGATGCAGCGCCTGCCTCCCAGGAAAGCCTGTAACCTTGCAGCCAGAATAATGCGCAGTGTCCTTCATGTGTGCATGATGACTTGAATTGTGAGTCCTACACATAATGGCATAACATATGCAAGGTAGGAAACATTTTCAAATTAAAGGTATGCTATTTAATATATGACGATGATGGTAGGGCTGGTTAATCCCTAATGACTGTGATGGGAATGGAGGTGAATGGGGGCGGGAGTCGGGTCTCGTACTTGGATGTGACTCTGAAAGGTCTTCATCGGTGCCATCCGCTGCCACATGTCATCTTTCAACATAAAGCTGTGTGTGAACTTTGAGATCCCCAAACAAGCGTGCAATTTAGTCTTCCATCTTGTTAAAATTCTGGAAGTCCTACAGCACTGTTATTTGACCTCTTGAAGTTGTAGACAAGTAGATTGTTTTATGCATTAGGAAGAGCCTGTCTTCCTACACAAGTGCTGCTGTGGCCATGCTCAGGAGTGGAAGTCTGAGGCCTGCAACTCCACAAAATAGAAGGTGTTCACCCACCCAGGTTCTAAGGACCTAGATTTGTATCCCTGTAACCCTACAGCGCCCCTTCAGGGATAAGATACAGGGCACTCAGCCTAGGTTTTATGTTAAGTATGGATTTTGCTGGAGCATGTGATAGGGGTGTGTATGTGTACATGCACAGCCTTGGGGAAGATTCCAAATAGTGGGGTTTTTTTTCCCCTCCTGGGAAATTAAAATAATTTAATTTTGTAATAGGCATTCTAGTGTGCAACAAAATGACTCAGATAATTGAGCTTGTAATTTCATTCATTTAAGAACAGATTCTGCTGGGTTTGGTGTTTTGGACTTAGCCAAATAGTCTTGACTTGCATAAATTTATTACAGAGTTTTTATACTGTTAACCTAGGCCCTACTCAAACTTCACAAATGTGTGTCAAAGCTATCTTTTATCTCTTTTCTGTCTCCAGATCCAAGAAAAAAATTAGTCAACAATTTTATTTTAAAGGTGATATTTCAAAATATAAAAGATACAAAAAAAGCTGAATATTTACAATTATGTTATAGATTGTAGTAGAGAGCATAGAATATGTGAAATGTTGGAGAGGAGATACACGAAGTACAATAAACATCACTATGGTGCCACTCTAGAGTCGGAAGTGCTGACCAGCGGAGGTCACCGTGGTTGTGTTTCTGGATGCAGGAAGGGCTGTCCTGAAATCCAGCAGGAGTGGAAGCTCAGCCTCTGTGGACGAATGTGTCTTCCAGGAGTGTCATTTCTGGAAAGGACGAAGGGTATCTTTAGGAGGGTGCCATGTAATGGCCACAGTGAGCAACACAGCTGCATTTTCTGTGCATCTGTGCAGCGTGGAGCAGGAACACAGCATTCAGATTGGCTGCTTCCAGTCTGTAATCAGGACTGGATCCTGTGCTGGCCTCTCGGCTCCCCCAGCCACCTGGGCGAGCTGCTGGGGAGAACAGTGGGTGTCCACACCTCACTGGGAAGAATGCGCAGGTGCACACAGAGTGTTCAGCACACTGATAAGAACCTCCTTGAAACCAAGAATCCCTTGTAATTGATCAGGGCCCACTGTGTTAGCGGACATTACTGTGGCTTTTTCAAGACAGTGCATCTTGATAACTCAGTGAAGGCAGATCTGCAAGGGACTGAGATGCCCTGGGGCTTAGGTGCTTGCAGTTTCTGTAAAGGATTATCCTCTTTACTGTTTGCAGAAGTTCTGTGGAGGTTTATGAAAAATAAAGTTTCGTTTTGGAAGTGACATACAGTTTATCTACAGGTGATAATGACAAGCTTGGGACAAAATATAACTACTCAAAGGCATCAGAGACAGCATTTTCAGACAGAAATTGGAAAGATGTGAGCCTTTCAAAGAAGTGGCAGAGAACTCTGCTGGCGAAGATTCATGTCCACGTGGCTCTCCACCTTGGGGACAGGGCACGAGGTGTGGGGCATGGGATGTGGGGCATGGGATGGCAAGAACATCAGGTCCTTTGAGCTGGAGGAGTCAGGAGTTCGTGGCTGCCGGAGTGACTAAAGTGCGTGGGGAAGTATGCTGGGAAGGGCTGGCTCCAAATCTGTGAGCTTCACACAGACCCTCGGACTTTCCATGCTCTGAGGAGACTCGCACGAAGCCCACGGAAAAGCAGAAACTCAAAGCAGAGCTTTTAAGTGCTGGGCAGAGTTTAACAGCTGGTTAGAGCAAAGTCAACATTTTGTAAAGGTGAATCTCAAGGTTTTATGGCCATAGTGTCTAGCATACAATAAAACATTACCAAATGTGTGTACGGGCACGGCAGGCAAATGTGGCATAAAAAGGTCAATAGAAAAGATCCCGGGGTTACTGATGGGTGTACTAGGGACTGAATCCAGGGAGCGAAGCCACTTCTCAGACCTCTCTGGATTTTTCTTTGAGACAGTATCACTAGTTACCTTACTGCGCTAGGCTCATTCCAGGGCTGCTGCCATGCCCAGCTGCCACACGAGCTGAAGTAACGGGGACTTGCAGCGTTTTCCCTGATCTTTTCCCATGCGTGTGTGACTGTGGGGAACCGGGGCGCGCACAGATCACAGCGTAGTCCTTTTGCGGCTCCACCCCGCCCTCCCCATCTCTACAAAGTCCAGCTCACTTCTTGCCCTCATCTACTGTTCAGCTCCTAAATTTGTATTTTGGGTTTCAATAACATGGCTATTTTAGGCATGTTCAAAGACCTGAAGGTGAACATGGTCACCAAGAACAATAGCTGGGGGACTCAGAAGACAAAAGATGGGAACATTCTAAAACAAAAAGAAATTGCAATAATTTTACTTAGATCAGCAAACTTGATATGACCGAAGAATATGAAGCATAGAAAAAACAGGAATGAAAGAATCCTAATGACCTGTGGGTATCAAGGAGTCATAGTCCTGAGTCCACACGGAGAGAATAGAAATTTGTAGAAAAAACTTGAAGACTTAATGGCTCCAAATTGATAAAAAAATAGACATATAGATACACAAAAATGAGAAAAATCCCTGAATAAATCAAACCTTACCTAGGCAATACAGTCAGAAGTCCTAAGAGTACAGCTTAAAACAGCATATACAAGAGAAGGTTTGAAATTGGTGATGAGTATCTTGAAAGTGCTTGAAACAAAAATCAACAGAATTTCATATTAAATGAAAAGGTCCTTCAGAAATGACATACAGAGAAATAGTCATGGCACATGTGTACTTGAAAGAAATGTTACACACAGGAAGTTCTTCAGGCTGGAAGGAAGTGATGCCTGTGGAGACGTGGACTCAGGAAAGCAGGAACACCATGGAAATGGTAAACCGATGGTAAGCGCAGGGTATAGCCATGCTTTTTAAAATAATTTCTTTTAAAAATATGACTAAAGAAAAATGATAACTGGACATGCTGGCACATGCTTGTAATACCAATTACCCAGGGAACTGAAGGAGGGCGATTACAACTTGGATGCCAGCTCAGCAACTTAGTCTCTGCGCTAGGTTTCTACAAAGGCCTGGGCTGCAGTTCGGTGGTAGCCTGCTGGCCTCATGAGCAAGGCCTGGTTCCATCCAGCACCTCCCCCGACTCCTAACACACAGAGAAAAGTGACACTGCAGTGCAGGCTTTGTGCTGAGGTGTGTGTAGTATGTGTACATATGAAGCAGTGTACTAACCAAGTGTAATTTGGAAAGATGTAGGTAAAAAGTCTATATAGAAAAATGAAATATTAAAAAAAATGTGTGAAGGCAAGACAGGAATGAAAACCAAAAAGCAGATCGGGCAACTAGAAAACAACAAAACTGCATTGCTAAATTCGTGATAATTAAACTTGAAATTATAACAAATTTACAGGCCAATATCCTTCATAAATATAGGTATAACGTAGATATAATATTTTCAGTGTAATATTAGCAAAATAATTCAGCAGTACTTGGAAATGGATTATGATCAAGTATGTTTATCATCTGAAAGTTGATTTTAATACTAAAAAGTCAGTATAACTTACCAAATGAATGGAATGAAGGGGAAAATCCTACAATCATTTTTTCAATTAGCACAGAAAGTTCATCTGACAAATTCAACACTCAGCAAACTAGGAATAAAGGGAAGCTCCTTTTTAGATGGGAGGCTGCTCGGAAAAAATCTCACAGCCACACATCCCGGAGCAAGCCAGGTGCTGACTTTATCCTGGGGTGGGGAGCTGAGCCGTGTGATATACAGGAAGAAGTCTTAACAATTAGGAAGAAAGTTTTTCTCTATTTCTAGACATGATGATTTACACAAAATCTGAAGGACTCTACAACTACCAGACATAAGTCAATCTACAAAGGTTGCAGGATGCAGGCTTAGTATGTACAAGTCTGCTGCATTTTTCCATACCAACAAAAAGTGAAAATTAAATTTAGTTTAGTACCAGATTCTTCCCCAATTACCTAGGGATAAGTTGAACATGAAAGACTTTTAGGTAGAAAATTATACAATATTGTCAAGAAGAAGTGAAAAAGATTAAACCTGAGAGAGATTAGTAGATTGGTAGATGGGTTTTGTTAAAGATGTCGGTCTTCAAAATGATTTATGGAACCGGTGTACCTGAGAGGCAGGGTTCTAGGATGGGCCCCAAATTCCCATCCCCAGGACATGCATCCTGTGTATTTTCCTCATAAATAGGGGAGGCTGGTGATGGCTGTCATGATCATGATATTAGCCTGTGGCAGCTGATGAGATGGAGTTTACAGACAGAGCTAAGGTCTGTAGCCAGCTGACTGATCAAAAGGAGCTCACTGTAGAAAGTGAGTCTTTCTACAGTGGCCTGACTGAGTTCTACGGCTTTGGACTCTCCCTGAAGGGAGAATGGACTCCAGAGAGACGCGCAGGCTGTGGACCAGCCATGGGGCACAGAATTCCTCCAACAAGCTGTACCCAGAAGAGGGCTTCACACTCAAGTCGGGTTGCAGGTCCCTAATCAGCACCGTGCCTGTGGCCTCGGGGGAGTTTGAGCAGAAGTCTCCACTAAGCCATGACGACCCACAGAAACTTTGAGATGACACATGCACAAGATGCTTCACTTGTGAGAGTTTGTTACATGGCAAACAACTCCCAAGCATAGAACCTAACATAATCTTATTAGCTGGCACTAGTTTTTTTCTCTCTCTTTTTTTTTTGACAGGGTCTCACTGTGTAGTTCAGGCTGGCCTCAAACTCATGGTGATTCTCCTGCCTCAGTCTGCTGAGTGCTGGGATTACAGGTGTGCACTACACGCCTGGCTAGCTGGCACTAGTTTTAATGGACCAGCTAAAAAGAACCCCACGTGAGCTGTTTGTTTTGGTGACAGTTTCTCAGGAAGTAGCCCAGGTTGGTCTAGAACTCACAGTCCTCCTGCCCCAGCCTCTTGAGCGCTGGTACCACAGGCATGTGCCACCAAGCCAGGCACTCATGTGATTTCATAAAAATACGTTCTGGCTAGAATTTACGCTGCTTGGCTGAGTGCCTTATGTCACCCTGGAGGCTTTACTACTTCCACGTTAGCATTTCAAAATGATACAGATGCCTGCTGTCAGACTGCCCTAATGGGACAGTCAGACGAGGACGGCGTGGAGGGGAGGGAAGGCCAGAGGACACGCTGGCACTCACCTGCGGCTCCTCACTCTCCTGTCTCGGTTCGCAGGTACTGGGTGCAGTCTAACATTTTTTTCAGTTGTGTGGAGTTCAATCTTTCTGAACACATCGGACATGTGCTTTCAGTGTTTAACAAGCTGTTTGGGGGAGGAAATGCAGTGTAAATGAACTGCACGATCTGTTACCCTTGGGTTAGTTACTAGGACAGACAGCTATTTTCTGTAGACACTTAACACATACTTATCATGCAGTTTAAGAATTAGAAATGGTCTTCTACAAGATCTCTCAAAGATAACCTCAGAGATCACAGAGCTTGTTTCCAAGAAGACATTTTGAGGCTTTAGTGATCTTTAGAATGTGAAGAAAGGGGAGGTCAGAACAAAGGGTTGGTGTGAGTGGCCTAGTTTTTGGATAAATGTCTGTGACTGAGCAAAGAGGTGCACACTTACCTCTTAAATTCTGAGTACAGCGCAGGAAAGTCACAGTGAGGACACATGGTCCAGTCATCTTTCAACATATGACGACCCTGCAGAGTGAAATTCACCTTTATCTTAAAAACTGCTGTTGGAGATTTAGCTCAGTGGCATAAGTGCCTGCCTTGCAAGCGTAGAGTCCTGAGTTCGATCCCTGGTACCAAAAAAACCCCAAAACCGCAAAACCAAAAAAAAAAAAAACAAAAAAAAAAACAAAAAAAACCCCTAAAAAACAACAACAACAAAAAAAACAAAATCCAAAAAACCCAACTACTACCATGTTCTTTTTTTTTTTTGGTACTGGGAATTGAACTCAGAACCTCAAGCTTGCCAGGCAGGCGCTGTGCCGCTGAGCTGTATCTCTGGCCCCCCTTACTGATTAATACTAACTGAATTACAGTTAAAAGCCAGGCCTCTACATGGAGGAGCTGTGCTATCTCATATAAGTGGGTGCACCTGGTTTTCCTTATCAGTATGTTTAAAAAGAGAGTAAGGTTCCATTGTTTTACATTATTATTTGATTTTAAAATCGGGATCATATTATCCCTGAGATTAACAAATAATTTGATATTTTCAATTTTTCTGATAGTAGGTTTTAAAAACAAAAACAAAAATAGCACTGAGGACAGGCCAGGCCTTGACCTAATTATGGCTTCTCCAGCGTAGGAAGGCATCAAGGATGCAATAAAAGCAAACTGCACTGTGGCAGGTGGCCAGCAGGGGGCAGCAGGCGGGGCTGGACCCCAGGCCTGCTGTACTGCCCCCAGTGCCTGCTGCCAGAGCTTTGGTGTGGATTATTACAGGCTCTGTGATAACTTTCAACTCCACTGGCCATGAAATCACATGCTAAATGTTTCAGGAAGTTAGAGAAATCATGTTAGAAATGACAGTTCTGGTGTACATCAAGAAAGGGAAATGGTTCTAAAGAGACTTACTGTCGCAATGCAATAGGGGATGTTGTTTTTACACCCAGGACAGAGGAGTTCACACTCTGGGAGAAGAAACTGGCAGAATGGACACGGGGTGGTGGCCTCCTCCATCTCAGATGTATTGGGTCTCCTGTGAGGGAGAGTCGCATGTCGTTTAGAGCAGCACTTCATTTCACACGACGTGGGTAATAGCAGATTTAGACGGGATCACATAACAACATCAACTGCACAGGCGGACTGAGATTCCCAGCTCACATCAGCCCTCCCTCCAGTGCTTGTGGCGAGGAAGAGAGCTTGGGCCTGGCCAGGTTCTAGGGGTGACGTGGCAGACGCTGGAGCTGGAGTTTGTAGCATACACAGTAAGTGCAGGACATGAGGTCGTGGTGCCCCCTCTTGCAGTGCCACTGGAGTGTGACCCTGGCACCCTTCCTGTCTCCCACTGTAACTGAAGTGCTAAGACCTTTGCAGGACAATGGTTGGTTCTGATTCTGTGCTGCCCAATACAACGACCTGAGCCCCAGGCCACTTGTGAGCCCTTGTATCTGGGGAGTGAGGAGCTAAGCTTTACGGCTGATGCCACTCTAACTGGGAGCGCACAGATGCAGATCACTCACAGCGCAGGGCAGCCTGTGGTAGTTAGCTCCTCCACCTCCTCCTCCTTTTGCTGTCCCACTCGCAGGTGTATGCTGGGTCAGACTATCCAGCCTAAAGCCATGGAGGCTCGGCAGCTTTAAAGAAGTGTCTGTGTAGCCCTACATGCATCCAAGTTCTCAGCCACCAAGGCTGGTCCCTGGCCAGGCTGGCACAAAAGCCCCACTTGCTTCCACTTGCATTACCACTGAGTCACATACATCATCACGATGTTTTCTGCGGCTCTGTAGAACATAATCTTTGCCCCCACCCAGTTAGCAGCCCAGTGCTGGAAAGTGTTGCTGAGAAATGTGACCAGGTAAGGTAGGCTCTCTGCCTACCTGACCATGGCCTCGATCTTCTTTTTGTATTTGGCATCTATCTTGTTGCGGTACTCGGGCCTCATGAGCATGGCCGCAAAGCTGAAGGCAGAGTTCTTCAGGCCTGCTCTGTGGCACTCGATCACGGTGGAGGTCAGGATGGGCACAATGTCTGTAACACAGGATGGTGGGGAGCACAGTAATGCCTGCCCTCGTCACCAGGCCTGACGCGTCTGTGGCTCAGCCGCAAAACACAGCCACGATTCTCCGAGCTTTGCTTTTTTATGCAAAGACCCAGCTAGAATCAGTGAGAAAGGGGCACTGTGAGGGGCCCACACCCCTGATGGAACCTGGCTGCTGATAAATGGGTCAGGCGAACGAATAACTTTATGCCTTTTTCTTTCTTCCAGCATCTAATTTTTTTTCTTTGGGACAGGTCAGGTACCGGAATTAACACCCAAAGAACAGGACCTCTGAACAATTACTTACTACAAATTGCCTAACTGCTTCCTAGAAGGGCTACCTCAGTTTCCCTTCCCACTAGCAATCCTGTCGCACCCTTTGCCAGCAGAGGCATTTGTAAGTCCTTTCTTGTTTTCTATGTTTTTATTTTGAAACAGTGTCCCACTGTGTAGGGCAGGTTTGCCTTGAACTCATGGCAAACCTCTGGCCTCAGCCTTCTGTGTTCTGGGATTACAGGTGTGTACCACTACGCCTGGCAAAAGTTTTCATGTAACAAAGAGAGAATACATTTATAAAACAGGGGTTATAAATTATGGTGGCCAGATCTGACCCTCTGACTTGCATATGGCCCATGAACTAAGAATGGTTTTTATATTTTTAAGTGGTTAGAAAAAAAGAACAACATATTTTTGACATTAAGATTACATGAGGTTCACATTTCTGGGTTGAAGAAGTAAAGTCTGTTGGAACCTAGCCCCGCTCATTCATGACGTGTTGCTCACGCCAAAATGGCAGAGTCGAGCAAGCTGCCAGGGGGACTAAACGGCCCATGAAGCCTAAAACATGTAACATGCGGCCTTCTACAGAAAAAGTCTGCAGATGCCTGTCAGATGTGATGAAATCTCTGCACTGAAGAACGTTACACCAACACTTCTTAGAACAATGAGGCCTTTTTCTTGAGTTGAGCCGATGTGTTACCCACTGAGACAACGACTCAGACTGTTACCAGGCCCGCAGTGTGACCGCTCCCTTGTCCGGGGCTGCTTATCTATAAGAGGGCACAGCAACCTCAGCACCTGGGTGCACAGAAACACAGTAGCGAGCCAATGGGCTTGTGACTGTCACCCTCAGAAAACCCAGCTTGCATGCATGGCCCCTGGCTTGCATCTGGGAACTGGATGTGGGGAGGGGACCCCCAATTCCAGAACTGGCATGTGGCCCCTGCCTAACATTCTTTAGAAACTATGGCTTATGCGGGGCCTCAGCCTTCTGGGAGTCTGCAGAGGTGGCTGCTGGAGCCGGCGAGCACAGATCTCCGAGGAGGAAGTGTGGGTGCTGCCCTCTGATCCGACAAGACTTACGCGATGGAAACTTGCTAATGTTGTTGGCCACTCGGATCAGCATGCGCGCCCCTTTCATGTGATCACCGTTTTTAACGTGGATCTGAAATAAATAATACACTTTATTCTCCTTACAGGCTCAGATCAACCCTAAGTCATGCTTCCTTGCCCCGGAAAACCCTTTGACCATGGCCCAGATCAAGGCTGTCCTGGGGTCCTTGCAGGTTCCCAGCCAGTGTGCCTGGACTTCAATTTCAATGCCCCCTGCAGGGCTGCGGCCCAGCATCATGGCCCAGCTGTCCTGCAGTGGGGCTGGATCTCTCCTCTGTCCTTCACCACAAAAACACCTGCGGCATGTTTACATCCAAGTTTTTCTTGCTCGACAGGGCCTGACAGCTTCCTCTTAGTACTGAGGAGGTGAAGAATCTCCGAGGAAGGCTGGGACATGCCTGGTGCTACATGAGAGGTCAGAGCTGAAGGGGAGAGGAGTGGCGGCTCGACAGGGACATCTGGTGGGAATGGAAGCCACAGGCAGCTCCTGGGTCAAAGAATGAGGAGGACTCTGCAGGCGGCCCACAGCTGAGGCAGGAGGGCTTCTCACAGGAATTCCTCCCCTCCCCGCTCATCTTCTTCCATGCGGTTTCTTTCTAACCTCCACCACCACTGGAGGCTGCACTGGGCTCCTGGGACCTCAGCGCCACCACTCAGCCTCCTGCCTCCTGCTCTTGCTTGGGAAACTCGCTCCCCCTGCCGCCCTGAGGTGGGGTGCACGCTCGCCTGTGATTTGGACTCTGTATACTCTCCTGCATGGTAGCGCTTATAGACTTGTGTCATCTAACAGCAGCTAGTAGGCACATGTGGCTACTGAAATTTAAAAATTCAGGTTACATAAAAATTAGAAACAGAATTATCAGTTGCTGTAGCTGCATTTCAAGTGCTCCACAGCCAGGCTGGTGGCCGCGTAGTGGGCGGCACAGACTCGGAGAGGCTCTGTCTGGGCAGAAAGTTCTCGGGAAACAAGGACTGACCATCGCGGGGAGGCAGAGGGAACTCTGTGCTAGGGAACATCAAGCTTCACTCAGCCTTGTGGTTGGGCCAGAGAACTAACTTAGCACTAATAGCACTTTGATACAACTAAAAATTTGGCAAAATACATGTTAGATTTTGCCTGTACTTTTATAAAGATTTCATGTATATATATAATGTATGCACACACATACATAGCACTAATGTAAATTATACATATAAGTAGTTGAAGACTACATAATCTATTTTGATTCTATTAATTACTAAATAGAAAACTAGACTATACAAATAGAAATAAATATAATCCTGATTTAGTAAAATAAGGTGCACATATACATTTATGGAAATATAGAGAATATATACAACACAGCATTAATAATAATTGTATCTGAATGATAGACTTGAAGCATGGATTATTATTTCATTCTACTAGAGTCTCAAAATTTTCTTGAATATGTATTATTTTTATATTCAGGTGAAAAAGAAACTGTTTTTTTTTTTTTTTTTTTTTTTTTTGTGGTACTGGGAATCAAAGTCATGACCTTGTGCTTGCCAGGCAGGTGCTTATGCCGCTGAGCTAAATCCCTGGCCCCAAAAGGGAAACTATTGAAAACTGGAATTTTATAAAATATACTAATAAACGAATAAACTCTGGATCACCAAAAAGGTTTTAAGTAAATCTTTTCTGGGCACGGGTCATACATCTGCAAACTTCAAGGTGAAAACAATTTGGAAGGACACACGGCAAAGCCCGCTCCCTGCTGCCCCTTGACCTGCTGCCCCTCTGCGTGTCCCCTGCCCCACGGCCCTTCCCTGCTGCCGAGCCCTTTAGCGTGTTCTTCACTTTATTTGCAGGAAATGGCTGTGCATTCTTTTCACTTCTTTTCACACAAAGGCAGCGTATTGCAGAATTATCCAGTGCTTTGTTTTATTGACTTGACATAAAAACCTAGTACTGCTCCAGGGAAAGCGAGGTCCCGGAGGAACACACCTGGCAGGCTGCGTCCCAAGTCCCTCAAGGGCCTCACCTTCACGAGGATGTAACTGTGCAGAATCAAGAGGTTGGTGGCCATCTCGGAGGGGATTTTGATCTTCTGGGATTTCAGTTCTGCGTACATGCTGAAGAGAACGTCGTGTGCGTTGCGATAGTTTCCTTGAAGAGAGGTGATAAAATGACATCACTGCCAAGGACCAAACCTGAGGTCTGTCCAGGGCTTCCTCTAACAAGAGGTTTTGCTAATTATTTATTGCCAATATCTTAGCCATCTCTGCATACGGGAACTTAGCAGCAGGTCTTGCTTTAATCAGTGGTGCCCTCACAGGCCACAGGCCACCCCTGTCGGGAAGAGCGGTGGCGTCTTCCTGCTCGTTCTCTCTTCCTCAGGCATCCACTTGACCCCAGCAGGCGGGGTCAGGAGCTCGGGGTCCTCCTCATGGCCACCCCTGGGCTTCCCCCTTCTGTCCAGGGAGCAGTGTGCTCACTGGTTTCCTCTCTGGCCAGCCTTTCCAAACCTCAGGCATCCCCAAACCCTGAAGCCTCCAGGGTATACCCTCAGGTAACCCCCGCAGCCATGGGCACTCCCAGAAGAGTGCCTGCTCAGCTCGTGCAAAGCCCTAGGGTGGATCCCCAGCACCCCAAAAGTAAACAACCCCCCAAAGGCAGTCAGACCAAGTGCAAATTCTGCATTCACTGTCTTCTATCAACTCTGAAGGGCAGAACCCTGCCCCAGCTCTCTCTGGGTCCTAAGTGCCTGGCACACATGGTAAGGTCTTAGACCAACACAAGCCAGTAAAGTAATGATTGATTTGATTGCGTATTTTCTTTTTTTTTTTTTTTTTTTTTTTTGTCTTTTTCCTTTTTATCGGTACCGGGGATCGAACTCACGACTACCTGCTTGCAAGGCAGGCGCTTATGCCGCTGAGCTAAATCCCCAGCCCCTGATTGCGTATTTTCTAAAGTTGTTGAACATCTAAGAGCTGACTTATAAAAACTAGTGGAAATTGAAGACTACCTCGCTTATTCAAATAAATATTTGCAGACCATGTAAATGAACAGAATCACTCTGCAGATTCTACAGTGTTCCTGTACATGATAAAGAACCAGATCTGCTTTAACACGGTATAATTATCTTCCCCCTCCTAATGTCTCCTACCTAGACCAGGTCAATGCATGCCATGAGAGAAAATTTATAATAAGCCACAGGAGGTGGTGGTCAGAGGTGGTGGACCACAGTGGTCAGAGAAGTCACTGTCCCAGAGACAGAAATTGTGAGGTCACAAAGGAGAGCAAGAAATAAGTCCTATCAGTCCATATCCTCTTGTAATGGTGAATTAGTTTGCTGCTCCAAAACTTAGAATGGCCATCTCCTTAGCTTTCAGGATGAAAACAGGCCCAGATTAGACTTGATCTTTGCCGAAAGGCTGAGAAGTGATGGATAAGAAACTTCTCCTCTTTCCTGGGCAGAAGAGGAGTTGGGGATTGAATCTATTTCCTGTGTGAATAGTAGCTCCAGGGTACAGCACTGGCCTAGCATGTGAGGAGCCCTGGGTTCCATCCTCACCATGCACAAGAACACATGTGCACACACACCCACACACGACATCAATAATGTAAAATGTACCTACCTGCAGACTGCTCTTCCCTGGCAATTATAATGGCAGTCCGGGCAGCTTCTCGGTACTGTTTCAGAGCCATGTACAAGCGGAACAGGTACTTGGCATCCTGACACACAAACCATTAGACAAACATTGCTTAGGAGAGAATCACCCATAATTTTGCATTTCAGTTAGAATCACATTCATGTGCCAGCAACTGAGAATTGATATTGTTTTAAAAAATCCAATAAAAGAATTAGCTCAGTGGTTAATATGTGCCAAGTAGTATTCTAAGTATCTAAATGTTAACTCAGTTAAATCCTCAGGCCTATCCTAAGAGGAATAAGTAAAGTCCTTGTTTTACAGAGGAGAAATTGCAACACAATAGGTCAGGGGCAGAGGCAGGATTTGGGCCACAGTGATCAGGGTTCAGAGTCTGTCCCTGTCCCCCATCCACAAAGCATCTCTCACATAAGCACTTGGAAGCAAACTGTGTTTTTATATAACGTACCAACTTGGCAACACCTTAGTGCATGTAAATTTTCTCTGTTCTATAAACGTTTCTTAGACTTTTGACCATTTTCTAATCCTTTTTTGGGCAAGATTCAATGTACTTTTATTATGCACATATCTCAAATCAGTAGAAAGGGCTTCAGAGTTGATATTAACAGAAATTATTACAAAATTATTCTTAGATTACAAGTAATATGTCACATAAAAAATGAAAAACGCTACCCAAGAAAAGAAAAAAACATCTTGTATGTTTTCACAGCAACAGGTATGTATTCTCAAATTTTGTCTGGCTAATTACCCAGCCCTTACCAAATGCATTCATTCAGTCTCTCAAGGGAATGGTGTAATAGTCAAGATTCCAGAAATTCAACCCAAGAACAGAGTATTAAAAACCACATGTTAGGGAAAAGACACAAATTATCTATAAAGGATCATAACAGCCCATCAGAATCATAACAGACTTCTCAGCACAAACCCTCAGGTCAAGGGCACCCCACAAAACTATCTTTTTCAAAACTGATGGAGAAATCAGATATGCCCATGACAACACCTGAGGAAATCCATGACCTCCAAACCAGCCCTTTAAAATGTTCTAACTTTAAAATGTTAGAAAGAGATAACAAAGACTGCAGCTTTATGAACCCCACCAGCATGAATCATTAGACAAGGCAAGTAATGAAATGGGGGCACCAACAACAGGAAAATAATGCGACAAGGAAGAGACAATACATATCAGTTATCAGTGTAAACGGATGTAAATGGTTTCAATTCACCAATGAAAAGAAATAGACTGGCAGGATGGATCAAGAAACAAGATCAAACAATATGTTACATACAAGAGACATTATAATTTTTTAAAAAAATATTTTGGTACTGGGAATCAAACTCAGAACTTACGCTTACCAGGTAGGTGCTTATGCTGCTGAGCTATATCCTGAGCCCAAAGAAACATATTCAACTAACAAAAAATTTCATAGACTGAAGGTCAAAGGATGGAAAACAGTACTCCATGCAACAAGAACCTAGAAAAAGCCAGGGCAGCTATTATATTTACAGACAAAGTGGATTTCAAGCCAAGACTGATCAGAAGAGACAAAGGGAGGTTATTACATAGAGAACAATCCAGGAGGAAGAAATAACAATCTAAAATAGATATGCACGAAACACCAGCAAACCCAACTATGTAAAACAAACACTAATAAATGTGTATTTTACTGAAAAATCAGATTAGCAGTAATACAATTATAATGGGGGACTTCAATACCTTACTAATCACAAATAGATTGATCAGACAAAAAATAAAAAACAAAAAAATCAGAGTTAAACCAAACCTTTGTAACAAATGGACTTAGCAGGTATCTACAGAGTGTTCCACCCCTCAACAGAACACACACTCTTCTTAACAGCACAAGGGGCGTTCCCCAAAACAGATCCCCACATAACTCATACAGCATGCTTAAGTAAACACAAAGGAACAGGAATCATCCCATGCGTGCTATCACATTATAGTGCAGTTAAATTGGAAATCAGTGGCAAAGAAACCACAAAAACTATATAAACACATGGAAACTATGTAACACCCTCTTGAACAACCAGTGGATCACAGATGAAATTGAAGAAGATATTAGGGAGTTTCTACAATTAAAGGATAATGTCGACAAGACGACACACCAGGACTTATGGGATGCAATGAAGATGGTCCTACTAGGGAAATTTATAGTGGTAAATTTCCACATCAGGAAAACAGAGTGAGCTCAGATAAATACTTAATATTGAACTTCCAAATTCTTTATAATAAATGAACTTCCAAATTCTTGGAAAACAAGAGCAAATCAAGCCCAAAGCTCATGCAAGGAGGAAATTATAAAGATTAGAAATTAATGCAATTGAGACTAAAAAAATTTACAAAGAATCAATGAATCAAGTTCTTTGAAACATTAAATAAAACAGACAAACCTTTAGTCAAACATCAAAAGAAGGAAAGGAAATACCCAAATGAATGCATTTAGGAACGAAGAGGGTGAACTCCTGAGTGCTGGGGTTACAGGTATAATTACTGGGAGGCAGGGTGGGAAGAACACGTTGAATGGCAGGGGAATAACAGAGGACAGAGCGGGAGGGAAGGAAAGAAGTGTCAGAGGGGAGGGGAATGAAAAAGGAAGACCTGAGACATGTTATATACACACACGAGTTCCCTGCGATGAATCTGATCGCTAAGTACGGCAAATACGTACTAACAAAAAAAGTGATTTTAAAAATTGTAAACACTAGAAAAAAGAGAGAGAGAATAGTGCAGACAAACGATGCCACTCAGCGCACAGGTACATGTCCAGTGCATGGTGGACACTGTGATATAAAATACACAGAGGATTCCCCTGGGAGGATTCTGAAACACTTTTTTTATGTAAAGCCTTGGTCCTGCCGGAGACCTGCCCCTGGAGGTAGGTCAGCATTGTCCCTCACCTGGACAGCAGGAACCCTGAGATGCGTTGGAATTAAGTGATGTGTCCAGAGCTGTGGCTTGAATGCTCCACAAAATCCACAAGCTGAAAACCTTATCTGCCACGCAGCGCTTTGACAGCCAGTGAATTAGGTCAGGAGGGCTCGACTGTCACTAACCCATGTCCTCATCTTGGGGCTATACTCACCATTGTTAGGTGGAGTCTCACAAAAACGTGTCACACAGGAAGCCAGGTGCATATGGTAGGTGGCCCTGGCTTTCATCACCAGCATATTGTGGCCACGTCAGCTATTTTTTTTGGCATTGGGAATTGAGCTCAGGACCTCATGCTTGCCAGCCAAGCACTGTGCCACCGAGCTATGTTCCTGACACCAGCTATTCTTCTACTTGTTTTGATTACTGAGACGGGGTCTCACTGCATAGTTGAGGCTGTCCTGAACTCACAGTGAGCCCAGGCTGGGTTTGAACTCACAGTGATCTTTCTGCTCAGCTCTCTCTGAGTAGGTAGTACAGGTGTGCACCACCATGCCTCGCTACTTCAGCTATTCTTACAGAGAAAATAAGCAGGATAATAGCTAGTGGAGGATGGAAACTTCCATCTTATTTCTTTGGAATTTTGAGACAGGGTCTCCCTAGGAATTCCAGGCTGGCCTTGAACTCGCCGCAGTCCTCCTGCCTCAGCCTCCTGAGTGCTGGGATTACAGGTGTGCGCCACCATGTCCAGCTGGAAAACTTCCTTTTTACATGTTACTTTTCCTGTTCTCTATTCTGCTTGAGATGATTTCATCATGTGTCTATGTTAGTTTCAGGGTTACGGCAGCAAGTGGACATAATGGGAGGTGGTTTGGCACCATTTATGGACCTAACGCCCTTGGGAAATCAACTTAATTTTTCTGGGCCTCTGGCTTTATCTGTACAATCAAACAAACAAGTGCAGGATCTACAGTCCTCTCAAGCTGTGACAGGCATCACCCTCTCCTCCAGTCTGTGAGCTGAGTTCTTCAAGGTCGGTCTCCTTGCAGAGGATGAAGGGTGGGGGCTGGGAATTCTCAGAGGCGCACATAGGACCGACAGAAGACTGAACCCCAGGGAGCTTCGCAATTAATTTCTACTTCAGAATGAGTTACTTTTATGTTTAGTATGACATTTGTTGCTTTCCAGAAGTGCTGAAGTATGAACACAGCCCTCTGATTCTTGGGGATCGGTGCTAAGTCACAGTTTCAATGATCTCTTCCCATAACTCTCTGATTTTTTTTTTTCCTGCCTTTTTGAGCAGGGTTTCACTATGCAGTTCAGGCTGGCCTTAACCTCACAGCGATCCTCCTGCCTCAGCCTCCTGAGGCTGGGATTACAGCTGGGATTATAGGCATGTGCAACCGTGCCCGGCATCTTCTCATAACTCCTTGAATGAACAAAACATCTGGGGGAGGCGGTGTGTGGTGAGGGTGGCTGTCTGGCGGGACGTGGCTGCTTCACTGGTGGAGCAAGTTTTAGACTGGAGGACACAGTATCCTCTAGAGAATCTGTAGCTACATGCACAGTTTTACAAGGCTGTGCTGCAAGTGTGACATGAAGAGCAGGCCAAGTAGAGGAACAAAGAGACCGGACCCCAAGTGCCCAGGTGGGTGAACCCCCTACCTTGGGGATGCCATCGTTCTCGCCCATCAGGTGGTCAATCAGCTGGCTGGTCAGCAGCTCATCTTTGGCCTGGCCGACCTATTTCAAAAGAGAAAACCCAGGCAGGTTCAGCAACTTCATCCTAGCCAGAGGTGGTAAACAATGCTCACCTAAGCAAGTGGAATAAAATCCACATCAAATAAAATACTTTATCTATAGTAAAGTGTCTGAAATACAATACTGGCTCAGGGTTTTTCTTCACTCATTTGTAGTCCTTAGTGATGAAATGTATCCTTAAACAGCTTTCCTCAAGGGTGATGTCAAAGTACCGTGCTTTCTTTTGTACAGGGAATATGCCCGGATGTCTCAGGAAAAACCTGGAGCCTCGGGACTGCAGCAGCTCATGAGCCCCAGAGCTGCGCCTTCCACAGCTCAGCAGCCCCATGTCGAAAACTTGAATCTGAAACTTTGAGCGCCAACAAATGCTTGAGGGTTTTTGGATTTTGGAGCATTTAGATTTTGGATTAAGTACGTCCAACTGATAACGTATACCAATATTCCAGAATCCAAAAAACTCCAAAATCTGAAACACTTCTGGTCTCAAGTGCTTTGGGTAAAGGATTTCAACCAGTGTAACAATGATTTTCTGAGCACGCACCAGCAGGAATTTCACAAGAAGGAAAGAAATGAGTGTAGTAGCCATGGGAGCCCAGCAGAGGGCAGGCATGGAGAAACCTGAGGAGCTGCGGAGAGGCCCCTGGTTTAGGCATCTCAAAACAAAGCAGCTCTTTCCTTTATCTGTGGGTAATCGAATAGCTGATGGATAAAAGTTCTACATAAAGGCATTTTAGCAGTCAGTGCATATGAAACTATAATAGAGTGTTATTACTTTGCAATGTTTAATAAAATAATGTAAAATGTTTAATAAAATAATATAAAATTTAGGAAAGCCGCTTTGGTAAACAGTTGGGCAGTTCCTTATTAACATTATGGCCTTGCAATTCTACTCCTAGGTAATATTACCTAAGAGAAATGAAAACACCTGTCCACACAAAACCCGAATGTCCAACTGATAAACAGATAATCAAACTGTGGTGGAATATTCTCAAGCCAAATGAAGTCCTGATGCAGGGAAGCATCTTGAAAACATGCTAAATGAAGGAGCCACACACAAAAGGCCACACATTGTATGACTCCATCACAAAATGTCCACAATAGGCAAATGCAGAGAAAGATTATTTAATAACATAATAAAGATAGTGTGGAATCAGCACAAGGTCAGATTACTAAAACAATAGAAGCTACTAAAGAATCCCAAATCAGAGATAGAGAGAAATAGGCAGGTAGTCATTTCAGCTGTGACTAGTACTCCATGGTAATTCAATGAAGAAAAGATGGGCGTTTTGATAAGTGGTAGGAGGAACTGGACATTCACACGGAAAAACCTCTTGACCCTTACACTTCACACCATATACAAAATCATATAAAAAAGAAAACTAATTCAGGGTGGGCAGAAGCCTAAATGAGAAAATTAAACTATCAAACTTGTAAGGGAAATGTCTTCATGATCATAGGGTAGGTGGAGGTTTCTTAAACCAGCCTAAGAAGCAATAACTATGAGATTCGTAAGTTAGATTTATTAAGACATAAGAATTTCTGTGCATCAAGATACCACTAGAAAATAAAAGGCACGATACACCTTGGGAGATTTTCACAATACATGTTTCTAATGAAAAGACTGGTATCTAGAATATACAACAAAACCCTATAGATGGGTAAGAATAAGGTAAGATGGTACAATTCAAATCTGGGAAAAGGACTTGAATAGCATTGCACCTGGGGATATTCAAGTGTTCAACAGACATATGAAAAGGTGCTTATTACCATTAGTCATCAGAAAATGAAAGCCATAGCGAGAAATCACTATACATCTGTCAAAACAGTTAAGCTGAAAAAGACTAATAGGTGCTGGCAAAGATGTGCAGAGACTAAAATGTCCTATGCTGCCAGTAAACAGGTAAAATCCTATTGAAAGAAATGTTAGGCATTACCTACTACTACTAAAAACACGTACACCCTGTGACCTGAGAGTCCTCCTCCTGGACATATACCCAATAAAAATGAGTACTGTGTTTGGATCCACCAAAAGATATGAACAGCTTTAAAGGGGTTTTATTCATAATATGTCCAATTTAGAAATAATCCAAGTGCGCCTTAACAGAGTAGGGGGAAATAAATGGCAGCACGGTCACACAGGTAGACAACCGCACAGTGGCAAATAAGAGTGAGCCCCTGCCACACGCAACAGCACCAGCGCGTTTCCGGACACAATGCAACCGAAAGAAGAGGACCCAGAGGGCGCCTATGCAGGAGCCCAGCGGCGTGACGCTCACGTAGAGGCAAAGCCAATCTATAAGGCCGGAAGCTGGGTCAGGGGACCCTTGTTGGGGTGCTGAGTGGGAGGTGACCGGAGGGAGCCTTTGGGGCAATTGAGTGTTCTATGTCTGGATCTGTGACGTTCAGAAGATACTGATTTACACACTTGGAATGTGTGACGTGCATTGTCCGCAAGCTACACCTAAGAAACACACCTCCTTATCCTTTAGAGGGGAAAGGAAGCGGTGACTCTGATTTGCTCTAAATGATCCAAGGAGAGAGGATGGGGGCTGAGTAAGATTGTGTGCTGACAGACATCAAAGGTAGATGATGGGAACATGGGACTTGGGTTTGGTTTACTTTTGTGCACATCTGAACATTTCAAAAAACTTTTTAAAATACTGGCATTCTTTTTTTTAAATTTTATTTAAGGAGAAAACGAAAAAAAGCAAAAAGGGTACAAGTTATATAGAATTTCAGAAAAAATAAACAGTAGGAAATTATTAGTTAATAGATTACATATTGTCATCTTAGAAATAGTTGTTCAAGTTACAAAGTTAAAGCATATAAAAGTGGACATTCAAACAGTGAGACTGCAAAGAGTTCTGTGCAATAATCCAACAAAACTCAGTAATATGGTTATCTATCTTATACATTTAAATATACATGCAGTTTTATCCTTTAGAGCACTTTCTTTTCCTCTCTTTTGTACAATGACAATTACAGATTTTGGGTCTTATTACTCCCACAGTTCTTATTACTTTTTTGAAGAGAATAAAACCAAATGTGATATAACAAAACAGAGTCAGTCAAATCAAAAGGATGGACATAATACATATTTGCCTCTTGCTATCTTAAAAAGAATTGCCTATATCATCAGTTATAATAAAACTGAACAAAACAGTAAAGAACAATACTGGCATTCTTAAAAGTTTCCTTACAGAATTTACTTACAGTTTCAATTGCCATTTCTATCGCCATATTGTCTTCTGAGCTTGGGCATTTCAGGAAGTGTTTCAGGGCCTCAAATGAGAAAGGCACAGAGTTAAACACTTGACCGCATTCACACCAGGAGCAACAAAGCTTTCACATACACAAAGTTTGTGGAGGTATTTTCATCTCAGTCAGGGGCTTGCAAGCACTAGGTCTTAAATACATTCTGCAAAGGCTAGAGGCTTAGTTTAAAAAAACAGTAGGACCCAGTTAACCCTCTGGGCTTCTAATTTTGGAGGAAGTTAAAATGCAAGATAATAAAACCCATTTGCTCCTTAACAGACAGTCACTGACAGCTGGCCACTGTGTATGAGGGAGGGGACAGGTCCTGGGAGCAGCACCACGAAGGGTCTGCGACCCTCTGCTTTTTGGGTTACGATCTGACTGGGGAGATATGTGTGACACAGTGACAAGGAAAGGAATCAATTATTTTAAGTTATAATGGTCAAGTCCTGAACATCACACCTGTGAGGAAATGAAATGCTTGAAAGAAAAATGGGCAGCGTTGCCAGCAGGTTTTATAGGCGTGGTGAGGAAGCAAAGGTGGTAATACAGGGGACGGCCTGAGGTGACCAGTGGAAATACCAGCTGCAGGAGGCACAGGTCTCAGACAGTGCACGGTGGGGAGGAGGCCGGTGGGGCGAGGCTGCTGAGGGCCTGGCCAGGAGTCCAGCGCAGGATGCTCCTGTGGGAATAGCAGCAGCAGGGACAGGAGGCTCAGGCTGCCTGGCCCAAGGGGCTAAATCCTCCTGGACGCCAGCTAAGGAGTCTGGACTTGTTCTAAGAGGCGGGAAACTGCAAATTGGTAGTTTACAGGATGAATTCGCATGTAGATGTGTTTTCTTTGGTTAGAGACAGATTGTGCAAACACCTGGCCCCCATTTCAAAGCTGAGAAACCCAGACTTCTATCTCTCTCAGAAAAAAGAAAAAAATATCACACGACCTGGCATTGCTAGGTCCTGGTTCCTGAATGGCACTAATGTGCCCGAGGAGAGCGGCAGCTGTCCCCGGCAGACAAGACCCGTGTGCCTGAGTTGTTCCTGCACTGTCACTGTCACGCGGTCAGCGGGAAGCTTTGCTCCACAGCTAAATGCACTACATCTCTTGTGTGGACCCTGCAGCCCCTGCCTCAGGCAAAGCACATGCTGTCCAGGAAAAAAGTGAAGGATGAGATGCAGGTGCAAAAACTAAAAGCAGCCAACTTCTGCAGTCATTGGAAGAAGGTGATGTGGGCTTGAGTTGGGTCAGTGGTAGAGTGAAAGGGACAGGGGGAGAGATTCAGGGAGGAAGGCGATGATGGTAGGGGAAGGACAGAAAGATTGCGAAGCTGACGGTAAGGGGCTGCGCTGCAGACGGCCCAGGGGCGGAGCTCATGCTCAGTGCAGGGCCCTAGTTCAATCCCCGGTGCAAACAGCAACAAAGTAAGTTCACTCTGAGACTTCAAATCTGGATGTCTGGAATGAAGCTAGTGCTAAACATTGTTTCCTTTATCATTCCTCAAGAGTCCGGGGTATGTTTTCTTGTCAATACTAACTCGTGAATATTGACCACACAGCAGGAAGAATTTTCCAGCCTGAAAATGTCTTTTTTCTCCTTCAAAATACAAGGCGATGCTTTGGTAGTCTTCATTGGATGTGTCTTCGGAACCTGCAACAGAGGTTCACTGAGTGAAAGTCTGAGCAGAACGTTTTTACCTTTTATTGCGGGCCTATAAGTATGATCTAAGCAGAGGTGATCTAACAATAGGAGAGTAGAAACTCTTACAGGAAGGACCAATGTTATCATTACTGTCTGTTTTTATAACAATACGTTCACCATAACCATCCGAATATTAACTGTTCCATTTTCATTTCAGTCTGAACAGGGAACAGGAGAGGAAATTATTATGAGACTCTTTTGAGAATCCAGGTGACATTTTGCAATTAGCCTTTGAAACCTTCATCATTCTGACTTCCTAAAGCAACAGGGCCATTACGATTGTAACCTCAGCCACCATTTGCCTAGGTGCAGAGCAGTCAGAAGCACGTTGTCCTATCATAAATGTAATGTCTCCCCTTCCCAGCAAGACCTGGACTGAACAACAGCGTGCGTGTGTGCGTGTGTGTGTGTGTGTGTATGTGTGTGTGTGTGTGTGTGTAACAGTCATGAAGGGAAGATGACATTCAAGTGGCAAAGGATGCTCATTTCAGTGTCAATGTCCTATTAGCATTTGCTTTTTTTTTTTTTTTTTTGTCTTTTTCCTTTTTATCTGTACTGGGGATCGAACTCATGACTGCCTGCTTGCAAGGCAGGTGCTTATGCTGCTAAGCTAAATCCCCAGCCCCAGCATTTGCTTTTGATTGGGGATTTTAAACTGATCAAGCACAGGGAAGGAAGGACCCCACAACTGCTGGAGTTCCAAATCATTGTTTACATCTGGGATGGAGGCCGAGGGGGCTGCTGAAGTGTAGTTACAGCCTGCACCTCCAGCCAGACAGATACGGAGGCTCAAAGAGAAAGGCATAAAGAAGTGTGAGTGTTTTGGGGACAGGAGAAAAATCTATCTATATATTTCTCTTATAAAAAAGTAAGTTACATCCTTATAGACTTAAAAAATTTTACTTTAGTGCAGTAGTGATTTGCAATGTTAGGCAGAAATATCATCTGTCAAACTAAACATTAGCAACTGTAAACTTGCTTTTATCTTTCGCTCTTTATCTACTTGAGTTATCTTAATGACTTCCCAACACACGCTCCTTTGAAGACTGACACAGAAATCGTTTCATGAATCCCATCAGTAATTCTTATGGTTATTTTGTGAATTTTAAAAAACAAAGTAACACGAAAGTACAAGCTATTTTATGACTCCACTTATACAAGGTGCCATGAGCAGTCGTATTAATATAGACAGAAGGGAGGGAGAGTGGGCGTAATTATTCACTGAGTACAGGCTTTAGAGCAGATGATGACAAAGTTCCTGGTGACAGCTGCACCAGCGTGAAGGCACTTAATGTAATAGAACTAAGCACTGCTTTTCCTTTTTGCAGTGCTAGGGATCAAACTGAGACCCTTGCGTGTTAGACAAGCACTCCTTCACTGACCTGTACCTCCAGCCTAGGGTACGCAGCTTAAATGGGAATTTCAGGTTTAAATATAATATTATGTACACTCTTAACATCAAAATCTGAACAACTGCAAACATGGGAAGAAAACCTAAAAGCAGGATTCTCAGAATAAAAATTCTCTTTTGGATCATGAAATCTTTAGGAATTTTTTAAAGAGTTTGTTCTTTTTACTAGTACATATTCATCACACATATTGATCACTTCCTCATAGTGTATAACACATCTGGATTCCTTTTTTCCCCCATTTCCCTCTCCGCCCTCCCATAGACTGATACATATATCACTCTTTTTCTTAACTTATAGCTCACTTTAAAAATATTTAAAGTATTTATAAAAAAATTTATAGTTTCTAAAATCACCTGGCACTTATCCCTTCCTAGTGAAATCTTGCTTACTTCTAATCGTTGATAAATAATGGTTTGTGAAATTTGACCTGTGTTGGAATTCATCCCCAAGATCTTATTTTTTAGAAACTGTATTTTTCTTTACATGGTAATAACACCTTACCTGTTAGCAGGGATCCTGACATTTGGCAAATAACACAGATGCGTGCTGATGTATAAATGGTGCTCATTTATAAGAAGAATGGTCTTGTGTGCACACCAGTCTGGTAACTTGATCATAAGAGTCAAAGCGTTTTTATGATACAAGTATTTAAGAGAACACAGGGAGAACAGTGACATTTACCAATGATGTCTGCGTAGATTTCCATCTTGTTGTGTTGCTGAGCCAGGGTGAAAGCTTCATTGTTACATTTGGACATGACAAGAAACTGGATGGCAGACCCATAGTCACCGAGCTGTAGGAAAAACCTAAAACAAAGTGCTTCGATTAGTTTGACTCTCATGTAGAATAAGCTTGTCATTTACACAATCTTCCTCAACCAGAAAATAAAAATAACTTACTAAAGCCCAGTTTTATGGTATATGCATGCACCTGATAAGCATACTTTCAAAAGATGACCATCATAGCCTTTGAATTTAAATAAATCCTTAGATATAATTCTAAACACACACACGAAGTATTCCTTTTGCATTTAGGTATCTGACAGGGTGAGTAGCGATTTTCTTTCAAAGTTAATTTTTCGGACTCCAAGGACATTGATGCTCCATATCACCTGGCCACCATCTTGGCTCCATCCAGAGACTGGGTCTCTCTGACGATGCTGACAGCCTTTTCTGGGTTATTGAGATGGTCCAGGTAGATGCGGATCACACTGTTCCATTGCTTGGCATTCTCATAAGCCACGACAGCTTCCTTGTATCTAGAAGAAATACTCAGTTCAGACAGTTTCTAACACTCAACTTGGTGGTGGTGCTGGGGTAATGTGTGTAAATATTTGGGGCACTTTTCTGTTATACTGTTGGTGACTCTTTTTGTTTAAATCTTTTTTATTTCATCAGGAAAAAAAACCTGTCTCACAGAAACATGTTCTTTTTAGGGATTTAAGAAACTAACAGCACAAATGCAATATTATATTGCAGTTTTTATAAACGAATCAGAGCTTCTATAAAATGTTCATTTTTACTATGTTTTTTTCTAGAAGTAAGAGTACGGCAACAATATAGAATTACTGTAGAAAACAGAAAATACAGAATTCTTCACAATTACAGTATAGAAAGCTTAACGGTGAGATATAAAATCTTTGTGTTGACCTCTAGGTGGCGCTCAGTACCTCCTTTCAGTTTGGACTCATTCCCTCTTTCCTTTTTAACAAGACATTAGTATCTGTCTCTATTTGCTAAGGTTACTTTTCAAAAGTGGAAGGTAGTCCTAAACTTTAAAAGCCTCTTAATAGATACTTACAAAGTTACTTTCCAAAGGCCACAGAAATTTATACTTTTATCAGTCAGGTATAACAAATGTGCTTTGACCCATAGTTACGAAACTAAACCTTTCCAAATGTGATAGCACGCTTTTATTAGTATATACAAGGCAGAACTTTTTCCTGTTTACAGAAATATAATTTCAAATTGTAGCTCCGTCTCTGGGAGTTGCCTTCTTGCCTTTGTTCCCTGTTCCTATCAGTTTCTGTAGAGTACTAAGCTGTACAGCACTGCTGTGTGTTAGTCCTGTTTTCTGGCTTCAGTAGCGTCCTGTCTCCCCCTACGTCTGGATACACGTTTCTGTACTTTTCTTCCCTTCTGCACCATTTGGTCATGTTCCTTGAAAAGCGACAATCATAAGGCTGGGGATTTAGCTCAGTGGCATGAAGCCTGCCTGCAAGTGTGAGGTTGTGAGTTCAATCCCAGGTGCCAAAACGAAACAAAAGACTGTCTTTTAATTCCCAGTTCATGTCATACCAGAATTTCGACATCCAGTATTTAAGCCAATTGACTATCTTTGAATAAATAAAGGAAAGGCTGACGTGTGAGAACAGAAGATGTCACAGTCCAGCCCCTGTGCATGTAGCAAGAGATCTTGCTTTTCTCTGCTTTTAACATCAATGGTTAACTTATCAGACTCAGACTACCTTACCACACCAGGCCGTCAGGACATGCATGACTGTCCGCTGGGCAGCCTGGTCAGCTCGGCCTGTCACAGGCCCCTGATGGGACACTCATGCCTGCTCCACAGCGGTTCCGAGCCCCCGGCAGCAGCGAGACATATGATTACGGCCCCGTCATAAACCTGTTAAATTCATGTAAATCTGAGAAACTACGCACCTGCCGTCTGCTTCTTTAGCTTTGGCGTACTGCAAGTGGATCTTAGGAGAAGACACGTGAGGCAGAAGCTCGCCAACTTTTGTCCTAAAAGGAAGTCAAGGAGGACGGCATCAACAGTCTGTTCCCTGCTGCAGCCGCTGCCTACGACCAACGCCAGGTTTCAGGATGCAAAAACAATTACGATCATCTTTCAAAGATCTTGGCGTCCAGAGGTAAAGGCAGACTTAAGAGCATTTTCTCTTGATTCTCCTGCTCACTCTGAGGGGCGCATGCCGGGCAATCCGCTGACTCCACTGGGGTGACAGGGTTCCATCTGTTTTTCCCTAGTAGCTCACCTATCAGGAATCTCCCCGCACCAAGCTGCAGAGCCTTCTCTGGGGAAGGAGTGTCATGTGAACCCGCCTGTGACAAAGCTGGAGCGGGAAGGTGGGTCTGGGTGTGGAAAGAACTCCTAGGAGTGGGTGTGAACCCCGCACAGCCACCTCCACGCAGACAGGACACACGGGGCCAGCCCTTACCAGTTCTTGCAGCGGATGTAAACCGACGCTGCTTTGTCGTAGAAGAGGCCTTTCTCATACAGCTGGGCCGCTTCTGAAAATTGCTAACAACAACAGGATTATTAAAATGCTGAACTGGTGAGGCAGAGGAGCTCAGGACTGTTTCTGCAGAGCGGGGATACCTTCATATTCTCCAGGATGGCTCCGCAGTCTCTCTTCAGGACCCTGCTGGGGTGCTTGAGGGCTTGGTTCACCCCTCGGCGGATGTCGCCCATCCGGATGGACATCTGGGCCACACCAGCCAGGCACAGCTCATCGTGCTCCTGCAGGCGGAGGCAATACAGGCACATCATGCGCTAACTCAACGCCTGTATCTCAGCAGGTCCAAAGGTTTCTGGCTGCTTCCTTTTCAAGGAAGTTTATAATTTTGAAATAACAGAGTCTTTGAATTTTTTTTTGTTGTTGTTTTTGTCTTTTTTGCGACAAAGTCTCACTACACAGTTCAAGCTGGCCTTGAACTCATTTTGTAGTCCAGGCTGGTCTGGAATTCTCAACGATCCTCCTGCCTCAGCCTCCCAAGTGCCGCCGAGTCTTTGAATTTTTTTATATCAACTTGTACAATGTTATAATTTTTCTCTTTAGGAGTCTATATCTTTTACCTTTTAAAGATTTTGCTTACCTAAAGAAAATATTTAGTATCTTTTGTGGTAATACTATATATGGTTCTTGGCACAGTATTTTATAAAAGTAGTAATAAACTCGCTATTGTAATGCAAATACTACAAGTAACTTTGGGAGAAATCATTTATCAAATTGAAGATTTTTGTACTAGGCATAACTGAACATAAAAGCTGTGTTTATTTAGAAGTGTTTAATTCATTAAAGATATCAAGCTGGGCATAGTGCTGCATTCTGGTAATCCCAATACTTGGGAGGCTGAGGCAGGACAATTGAGAGTTTGAACCAAGCTGGACTATATAGTGAGGTCCTATTTCAAAATACAAGACTAAATTCGGGCATGGTGGTGCATACCTGTAATTCCAGCACTCAGAAGGCTGAGGCAAGAGGATTATTGCAAGTTTGAGACCAACCTGGGCTACAAAGTGAGCTCAAGGCTAGCCTGAACTGCATAGTGAGATCCTATCTCAAAAAAAGAAGAAGGGGGCTGGGGATTTAGCTTAGCAGCATAAGTGCCTGCCTTGCAAGCAGGCAGTTGTGAGTTTGATCCCTGGTACCGATAAGAATGAAAAAGACAAAAAAAAAAAAAAAAAAAAAAAAAAAAGAAAAAACCCAAAATAATGATGATGATGATAACATCATCTAACAACTGATCTGCTCCATGCAGTGTCAGGTTGTATGTTACCTAAAGTAGCATGTCTAGCAGAGTTTTCCATGACAGAAATGTCATGTATCGGTGCTGGCCAATGTGGTAGGGAAGAGTCACAGTGGCTATTACGCATAGAAGTCTGGAAGTGTGAAGGAGCTAAAGGTTCAAATTTATTTCATTTTAAACAATTTAAATTGCCATACATAGCTAGTGGTAACTGCATTTGACAGCAGAGACAAAGAATGAACTAAAACAAAAATATAGCCAAAGAAAATGTCAAAAACCTGAGTCAAATGAACAAAGAATAGGATCTGATAATTCACTAAAAATGACTGGCCAATAAATACGTAAAAATATGCTTAACTTCACTAGTAATCAACAAGACAAAAAATACATACATTTATGCTTACCAAATTAAGTGATTCACTGCTACTGGTAATACTGGATACAGAAACGGATGCGATCATATACAAGTGGTAGGTGTATGAATTACTGTAATTTGGTTTTGGGAACAACTTAGCAGTCAGAAATTGAAAACAAATGTCATGGCCTACAAGTCCCACTGATAAGAACTTGCCTTTTAGATACACGATTGCTGGTGACATTATCAATGGTGACAATTTCAGAGTGTGGATAGGGGACCGAACACGGGGCTCCCACATTTCACATTAATATTCTTTAGTGGTTTTAAAGAATGACTATGATGAGCTTTCATTCATTTTGTAATAACTATGCTACATATAAACAAAAGAGATGAGTTCGATCCCCGGTACTGATAAAAAGGAAAAAGACAAAAAAAGAAAAAAAAAAGAATTAAATAATTTGGGGGCTGGAGGTTTAGCTCAGCGGCATAAGCACCTGCCTTGCAAGCAGGCAGTCATGAGTTCAATCCCCGGTACCGATAAAAAGGAAAAAGACAAAAACAAAAACAAACAAAACAAAAACAAAAACAAAAAAAAAAAAAAAAAAAAGAGAAAGATTTTCAGGCTTTACATAAACTAACTTAAAAACACCAATTTCATTACAAAATTGAGCTTTCTGAGCTAAAATCCTGAGATGAGAGAATACAACAGGTATATGATTCATTTTTTGAGAGGGGATCAAATCCAGGGCCTCTGAAATGAGATGCATCTCTGGTTCTTTTTATTTTTTGTTTTGAGACAGGATGTCACTAAGTTGCCCAGGCTGGGCTTGAACTTGGGGTCCTCTTGCTTCCGCCTCCTGAGTGGTATTATATGAGCATGTCTCACTGTGCCTGCCTTCTCAGGGCCGTCTGAGAAGACTGGTGTGAGAGTAGACTGGCAGAAGAAATGACTTTTCTGGAACTAATTTGCAAAGTGGTTATTTTAAGAGAGTAAAAGCCTTCAGAAAATCACAGTTGGCTTATGACCAATACCATATACTTGGACTTTTACAAAAAATGAAATCATTCTTATTAGCTGAGCAAAGATCAGCTTGGCATCATGTGTGTACAAAGCAGCGTTTTGGTTTTTACCGTGGCCTTTCCAAGTCAATTGGAAATCAATTGAATCTTTTAGGGGTATATAAGGTCCCCTTGTTCAGACATATCATTCTCTTCTTGAATTATACAGGTTTGTAAGTGGGAAGGGACACCATTTTTACTTCTAATCTTAACCAGCAGTTTAGGTTGGGCATGGTGGTGCACACCTGTAATCCTAGCACTTGGGAGACTGAGGCAGGAGGAGGATTGTGACATCGAGGCCAGTCTGGGCTACAATGTGAGCTCAAGACCTTACTCACAGAAAAAAAAATTAAGTAGCACCTTATATTTAGGATGCAATGAAGAATATATTGTTTCCAAGTGGACAAAAATACTGTCATCTTTGTTTTTTGAGAGTTTCAAGCATTTTAAAATGCTTTAACTAGTGACGGAGATGAGGATCATAAGCTCTGGCCCAGTCTGGGCAATTAGCAACTTTGCTAGATCTGGTTTTAGATAAAAAAGAAAAGGAATGCAGATCAGTGCAAAGGTCCTGGGTTCAATTCCAGTACCAGGAAAAAAGACTCAACTATATTCTTGCCAAGTTACTAATAAGCTAGAAACAGGCTCATACACTAGATATTAGATAAATAAAATGAAAATTAAGACCAGAATTTTTACAAATAGAACTGAAAACAAACCCTGGGATTATTATGCATATTTTATCTTTAATGAAAGTTACCTTATTATCACCTGTGATTCCTTTCTCATAATGAGCCAAAGCATTTGCATAATCTCCCCTGAAAGAAAAATCAGAGTGAATTTTAATTATTTAAGTATTTACATACACAAAACTTAAAAGATAACCTTTGTCACACATAGTTGCTGAAGCCCACAAAAGGTGCAAACACAGCCTAGAGGCACGCATTTTTTTCAGAGTGCAACTCAACATTTTGCCACTTTGAAAGTATTAAACTAGAATACGCTATTCCATAAAGTACCTACTCGAGATACGCTGGGCATGTGGAGGAATTACAGTATACTTTATGGATCATTTTTAATTAATTACTTCCTTTGGAGCACCAAGTGACCATCACATGACCATAAAAACCAATTTCTGTCCCCCAAAGGCCCTGTGTTTATAAGAAGCAATGTTGCTGGGTGTGTCGTACACACCTGTAATTCCAGTACTTGGGGAGGCTCAGGTAGCAGGAGCAAGACTTTGAGGGGAGCGTGAAATACAAGATCTGCATATCCACAGGACATAATCTCTCAATATATTTTCAGTATTTAGGTTGGTGATTTAAGATCTTTTTTTTTGTTTTTTGTTTTGTTTCCGGGGATCAAACTCAGGACCTCACACTTGCCAGGCAGGTGCTTATGCCACTGAGCTAAATGCCCAGCCCCAGATTTAAGATCTTTTTATTGAGACTACCTTCCTCTGAGAAACCATCTCCTGAACTATCTTTAATCAGCTCTGAAAACGATATTGAGATTATTCCAGGTCCACATTATCAGCCTATCTAAGCCCCGTTTCTACATCCACCAATGTCTGAAGTTTTAGGAGAGAAACTCCTGCTGCCTGAGAGCTGCCTTCTGTCACCATTAGGAATATTCCTGAGTGGGAACTTCTAATTTGGGCCCAATTCCGTTGGTCCAGCTAGGGATGTCTCCTGGGTCCTTCCTTCAGGAGCCTGCTCAACCGGAGGTACGAGAGATTTTAAAATTCTCATTTTATTATGTAATTTTGTTGTAATATTATATCATTCTGGAATTATGACATGACCCAGCTCATTAGTTGGATCTCACCCAGCCAAATCTCCTCCAGACTTGACCTACTCGGGCGATGAGACAGACAGCTGGGAGCTAGTGCAAGCCTGGGCCCCAGAGGAAGTCAGTTGTGGGTGGCCCTCAGGAGGACTGGATGTTGGATCAGGGTGTGAGGGCCTGCATGCAGACGCAGTGAAAGTGGGGGGACTTGGTGGGTGCACAGCCAAGATTAAAGACAGAAGTCAAAGCAACTGTGACCCCCAGAGCTGCAGCCTTGGGCGTGATAGTCAGATGGTATACCCTGAACTACTGCCCACTCCCAGCCTCTGGATTTAATTTGTATGGAGCAGAAATGCGGCAAAATTAAATCCATGAAATCGATGAAGAAGAAATAACATCTCCAAAGCTTTTTATCTGTAGTATAGAAAATTTACAATCAGATATTCTGATTGGAAATGAGAGGATGTTTTGATAAAATAATATCTACAACTAAAATTCATGTGTCAATGTTTTCAATCAATCCAAAGTCTGTGGGAAAATAAAAGTAAAACTATATAAAATGTATTTTAAGACTCAAATGTTAAAAACATATTTTATGTTTCAAGAGTATTTTTCCCAGACTTTAATATTTTTGAAATTTGAATGCATCTTATCATAAACGCCAAGAGAAAAAATGTAGCCATTGTGCATATGTCTATGAACTTATTTTAAAAAATTTTTTCACTTACAAAAACTTTTCATTTATAATCTGTTAGTTATTTGCATTAGTAGGAGTAACCACAGCTGAATGTTAACTCAAAATTGGATGCTAAATGCCCCTAAATTTTATTTTGTGCAGCAGTGAAATAAACTCTCTGTTAATTATGACTACTGACAATAAATATGGCCAAGGAATTAAGAGTACTAGAAAATCCTACAATTCTCAGAATAGACTGTGGAATTTCTAAAGGCAGAAAGGATTATTACTCAAGCCCTGACACCCTCCTGTATAGAGCTTCTGTCTTGACTTTTTTTTTTTTGGTCTTTTTGAGACAGGCTCTTGCTATGCAGTTCAGGCTGGCCTTGAGCTCACTTTGTAGCCTGGGCTGGTCTCGAACTCGCAAGAATCCTCCTGCCTCCGCCTCTTGAGTGCTGCGATTACAGGTGTGAGCCACCATGCTCGGCTCTTAAAACTATTTTTTAATCCACAATGTAGCTCCATTCAAAGTTTGCAAACTGAGGCAAACTAGAAGCATATGGCTCTGGGCTGAATGTGTGCCCTGGATACACACAATGAAACTCATCGCCAATGTGATTGCACTGGCAGGTGGGCACCACCAGGGCTGGATCACCAGGGCCAGTCTAACAGGGCTTGAGGCAGAAGGAGCACGGGGACAAGCCCTAAGCAGATGCCAGTGTATTGCTGTTTGCCTTCCCAGCCTCCAGAACAGAACTGGGAGATAAAATATCTGCTGTTGGCATTTCTATTTTTTTTGTAAGTCAGGGTCTTGCTTTGTAGACCAACCTGGCCTTTAACTCATGGTGATCCTCCTGCCTCAGCCTCCTGACTGTTGGGAGTACAAGCCCAAGCCAGACACTCAGCTTTGCTTTTGTGTGCGTGTTTTACAGTACTGAAGATTGAACTCAGGGCCTCTGTGCTAAACTACATCCTCATCCCTTTTGGTTTTTATTTGGAGAGAAGCTTTCACTAAGTTGCCCAGGCTGGGCTTGAATTTGCAGGCCTCCCGCTCAGTCTCCCAGAGTGCATGCCTGCTCTTTGTATGACCCAGTCTCAGGTTTTCCATTATAGCCATATGAAGGATTGCAGTGTTCTCCCCGACTTTGAAATCACACCCTCAGAGTATGAAGCGGCTCTCACCCTGAGCGCTGTGTCCTTGAGCCCTGTGGACGGCCACCTGTTGTTCAAAACGGGGTTTAGATTCCAATGGGGACAAGGACTAGACGCACACTTAAGAGATAAAAATGAAAGGGGACCAATGCATGGCCATCATTAGTCAGATAAAATGCTTTCTCCCCTAAAGAGAAATGCTGAAATCATGAAAAGGCCTTGTAATTCATGGTAGTTTAGAATTGGAGATAAACAGCAATTAGCTACCAACGGAAGTGTACAAAGGTGAGGACTTACGTGAATTCAAGCTGAATGGCGTATTCTTTCGATATAAGTGGTATCTGGTCTGGGGCCAAGCGTTTTGCCAGCCAAAGAGCACTGTCCCAGTGCTGTAAATCCCTCCTCATCTGTTAGGAAGAAAAACATTTTAACTTCCAAAGAGCAAATTATTTTGCAAAGTCACCACATTGTACCAGTTTTCCCAAAAGTGCTTGCAAGAACCTTTTGTACTGAATGATGATCATTCCGAGAGCTGCACTGGACAGAGCCTGGGCACATAGCAGTTTGCAGCACGCCCCAAACTCCATCCTATCTAACAGAATCACTCTTTAGCGTTTACTTTTTCTCATTAGGGAAGAAGTTAAATTTAAACTAACATAATAAACCAAAATTAATTTTTCATCTTACAAGGAAAATAAGCTGCGAGACACTTTACTATAGGAATTAATAGAATTTTCTTAGACAATTTGAAGCTATAGAGCTGGGCATGGTGATGCACACCTGTAATCCTACCACTCAGGAGGCTGAGGCAGGAGGATCGTTGTGAGTTTGAGACCAGCCTGGGCTACAAAGTGAGCTAAAGGTCAGCCTCAACTGCATAGACAGACCCTGTCTCAAGAAGACCAAAAACAAAAACAAAAACAAAAAATTAAAGCTATATTGCAAACTGAATAGAAAATGAAGTTTGAAGTGTTTCTCTGTTTCTTATGGTCATTTACCGGCGTCTGGTACACAATTCCAAACATAATCTAACCACTTCAGACTCTTTTAAGGTTCATTTCTCACCTTGCTTTATATTTTTAAAAGAATTAATGATGGCTAATAATTTTTAAGTGCTATTCTTTGCCAGGCACAGAATTTGAGCAGGCGTATTTCACTTTTCACAATTACCATTTTAAATGAACTTTTCTGGCACTCATTTTTTTCTTTTTTTTTGGAACTGGAAATCGAACTCTGGACCTTGTGCTGACCAGACAGGTGCTGTGCTGTTGAGCTATATGCCCGGCATGGTACCCATTTTAGAGATCCAAACACAGAGGCAAAGAGAGGCTCTTTACCGCAGTCGTCCGCGAGGTCACATGGCTGCTACGTGACAGAGCAGGCAGTGGGCTCTGCTCTGCCCTCTAAATCCTTCAGTAAAGGACAGATGGAGGTGATCAGCCCTCCCATTCCAAAGCCATTTCCTCAAATCTTTATGAGTTAATGGCTCCCAGTGTCCCCAGGCAAATCCAGAAGAGCTACGGTGACAGTCCTATGGCAATGAGCACCAATCCAAGTTCTCAAAATTTCTCAGGGTGTCCAGTTACCTCAAAGAATATCGTACCCTTAACTAAATTTTCCTTAAAATGAATGGATTTAAACATGAGAATGATGGTAAAGATGAGATCAGGGTGGGGTGGGGTACAGCTTGGTGGGACAGGCTTGCCTATCGTGTGCCAGGCTCTGGGTTTGATCCTCAGAACCGAAAAAACAAACAACAATGAACATTTGCTGCATAACAATATAAATTTTTTTTTTTTTTTTGCAAAACACCCGCTTTGCACAGCGGTGGGAATACTTGTTGGGAAGGAGTGACATTAATGCCAATTACAGTAACTGTTTTTGTGTCTACCCGACAGGCACCGTGCTGAAAGGGCAATGCCTGCTTCATAATGTTTGCTGCTGTCCCACGGGCTGGAGGTGGCTGTCCTCCCTTACCGTGGGGTGGAGGCGCATTCGAGGTCTCTCAAGGCTGGGATTTGGACCCAGAGGTGTCCCGCTCATCTGGGCTGTGATCGCCCTCTCCCTTCCTTCTGCCCTTGATCTCGGTCCTTCACCAGTCCCGGTCGCTGCTGTGCAACTCTCAATTCTTGTTTTTTTTTTTTTTTGTTTGTTTCTTTGTTTTGGTTCTGGTTTTTGAGACAGGGTCTCACTATGTAGTCCAAAATGACCTTGAACTCTTTATGTAGCCTAGGCTGTCTTTGAACTCAAGGTGAACCTCCTGCCTCAGCCTCCTACGTGCTGGGATTACAGGTGTACACCACCATGTCCAGCTCACTCTCTACTCTTGATATGCAGAAGAATTTCATATAACAAGCGAGAAAAGACACATGGGCTTAGGCTTCCCCAACTGGAAAACACAGAACACGCCAGTACTGTCATACAGGACTCTTAGGAGAGCTGAATGAGTTAATACAGGCTGAGTGCTTAGGAAAGTGCCTGGCACATGTGAACATCTAAATGGTACCTATATTCCTTCTATATAGCTTTATATGTTATATAATGTGTTCTCTTTGGACACATTTAAACTTTATATTATTTAGTAATGTTAACAATAACACCCTTTTCATGCCTTCGCTGAATGCAGAATGAAAATTTTTAAGTTAATGAGTACTCAGGGGTTCTTGAAGCTGAATGTTTACATTTTAGGAGGGAGGGATGCGGTGTTGGGTGCGGAGAAGTTTTAAGTGTACAGGAGGGGAGATTCTGCCTCCGCCTGTGGTCTTTTTAGGGTAGGGGCAGTATTAGGAGTTGAACCCAGGGCTTTCATGCTGAGCTACATCCCTGGCCCTTTTCGGGGACATGGTCTCACTAACTCACTAAGCTCCCAGGCCGGGCCTGAACTTGAGATCTTCTTGCCTCAGCCTCCCAGGCTGCTGGGATTACAGGTGCACAGTACCACGCCTGGCTCTGTGTGCTTTTCCTCCTTATGTGCCACGTACCTCCAGGGCAGCCACAGGGTAGCTGGAGGCAAGGTACAGGTCCTGGGCCAGGTTGAAGTCATTGCTAAACATGGCAAGATGTCCGGCCAAGAGATGGTGGTCCTCTATTCCCTGCAGAGAAAAACCATTTCGATGAGAAGAAACACAAAAGCTTAACTTCATTTTTTTCTTCTTTATTAAAGACCCCTGGGTAGGAAGTGTAACACTCTGCCTATTCACCTGTTTACATGCTCGGTTAAGATTAACTGAAGAAATTTAAAATGTTCGAAGAAGAAAGAGTATTGAAACCTTAATATGATAATTCCAAAGAAAGCTGCGTACCTTTATTTGCTCCAGCGACATCACCATGCCAACATTTCTGATTGCCCGATACACGCGGATGGCAAAGTCCACCTCCATGTGGTGCAGGCAGCCCTGGGCCAGCTCGCCCCAGGCATCGGGGTTGTTCAGGGCCCTGCAGATGTCCCAGGCGTCTGTGAACCTGAGGGAGGAGGACCTGCGTCTCAGCATAGAGCCTTCCTGGTCCTGTAGGCCACTCCCAGGTGGCATCTAATCTCCCCTCATGTGCTAGACACATTTCAGGGAGCATCTCAGCCTCCCATGGTTACTTGCAGACAATGAAAGGAATACCCATTTTCTTTCTTCTACGGTACAGCTGATGCGTGTTTTGAATTCCTGTGTTTACAATCGCCTACCAGTGCCATGTGCTTAGAAGTCCATGAACCCCTCAAACCTGTCTACGCCAAACTTACGACCTGCCCTGACTCCATTTCCACCCTGCGCTCGTCACACCCCAGGTCCTGTCCTCCTGTTCTCCCTGTCTTGACTCCGACCCTCCCTGGGAGCGATGTGAAATGTCAAAGCATCCAGCCAGTCTGTCTTTCACCCATAACCTTGTAGCGATCTGCTGTCGTCTACACACATCCTGAAAATGTGACTGGTCCTCTTAGTCCATGGCTCAGGGCTAAGCTCAAGTTGTTTTTATTTCTTTAGTTATTTGTTTTTGGAACCAGGCATTGTGGATGGTGGAGAAGTCATGTGAGTAGCAGAGGTTCAGTCAGGAAGAACTGATTAGAGGAGGGGGCTCCCGAACCCCGGAGGAACTGTGACATTTAAGACAGGATTAGAAGAGTTAGAGCCATGGAGGAATTCAGTGGCTCTAAGAGGTAAGGAAAAAAAGCCAGGGAAAAGGAAATCTCAAGCATAGCAGAAGTAGACCTCTCTATGATGAAATCAAGATAATGTCAAAATAATTAGGTTTGGTAGAATTTCATAATAACTGGAGTATTTAAATGCCTAGAAACTTTTTTATTCTGAAGGTTCTTTTTTTTGAGATAGGGTCTATGTAGTGAGATAGGGTCTCACTATGTAGTGCAGGCCGGCCTTGAACTCATTATGTAGCGCAGGTTGGCATTGATCTCACCCATAACAATTCTCCTGCCTCAGTCTCCTGGAGAGCTTTCCTTGTAATAAAGCTTTTCTCATAATGATGAGAACACCCGCCAGCGGTACTTCCTATGGAATTTATATGCATTTTTATATCTGTTATGCTACCTGATGCTCAAATAGCTCTACGAAATAAACAACGCAAGCACTGTAATCCACCTGTGCTGAACAGGATTCTACCTTGAACACTATGCAAGCAAGGCTCCCAAACAAGTGCCCTCAGCCCACCTTTTGAGCATTAAAGTCTGGGCCAACATTTGCTGCAGCTCCTCGGGCCCTGCATCTTTTGGATTGTTGAGAAAGCTGTGGGTGCTGAGGTAGATGTTATTTATTTTTCCGCTCTGTGTCTGGCAGGTCAGCTCCCCGTTGTATAGGAGCAAAGGTTTATGAGCAAAGGGAAGTTTGGTGCCACCAGCACAAATCACCTTGGATCCTACAGTAATAAGAAAGACACTGTGATGCTGAAACCCAGTATGTGGCAGAAACAACATCAGTGCAGTGCAAATTCACTTATCAATAGATGCATGAGGATGCGGCTCAGTACCTTGTATGGTGTCCTGGTGAAAGACATAAGTGTACACTTTATCATCATCGTAGGCAACGAATACACCTTTATCCAGCAGCCAGTTTTCCCAAAGGATGCCTTTAATGGTTGGTAAAAAATCAGGAATCTCATAGATTGTGTCCTTAACCTGCAAAATAGGATTTGCAGATCTGTCCCAACCACAGCAGGAAGGGACATTTCTCTTCCTGTCCCTGAACTGCATTTGGCTTGAAAAGAAAACTAGCTAATAGGCAAGTCACGAGTAGGATCTAAAATTTAATGAATTTATATGAAAAGCTACAATATCTCAACACAATGGCTTCAGGAAAAGAATAACAAGTTGAAGTTGCTCAAGAGAACCAAAATTCAAATAATGATCGTGCCTTTGCTTAGAAACATTTTGATAATCACAAGTATATAGAAATAGAAATACAGGTATGATTTGCAATTTAAATAGATTATACTGGGGCTGCTTTATTTCAAAAAACTCTGCAATAAGTTATAAACGTAAATTTACTATTATAATGATATAAGCTATTTAAAGACTTGATTCACATAATTCCTTTGAATTTAAGCTGACAGGATTACATATATCCTAAATGGAGAACTGAAAAATATGTTCATTCTCCCTACTCTGTCTTGCTTTCAAAGTACAATAAAATTTCCGCAAATAATAACAATATACAGAGTTGTGTTGTCTAATGTGATAATTAGTATTATGAAGGTCATCTGCAGCGCTGAACACTGAAACGCGCCTAATCTGAATGGAGACTGAATTCAACTACATAGTAGATCACAAATAGAAATTAGTAATTTTAAAATATAGCTACATATTGAAATAAATATTGGGTCAAATTAAACATTTAAAATTAGTTTCATTTGTTTCTTTTTGGCCTTTAAAATTTAGCTTGTAGAGCTGGGAATGATGGCACATATCTGTAATCCCAGCACGCGGAGGCTGAGGCAGGAGGATCACTGTGAGTTCGAGGCCAGCTTGGGCTACAAAGTGAATTGGAGTCTAGCCTGAACTGCACAGTGAAACTCTGTCTCAAAAAAGACAAAAAAAAAAAAAAAAAAGTGGCTTGTTCAAAATTTTAAATTACATGTGGTCCACATATTTTTAATTGGATAAGAAGGCTTCTAAAGCATTATACTAATTACTTATATACATGTATATATACATAAAACCTAATTTAATTCTAACTTTACATTCTGTAAGAGGGACTATCAATGATCCCCATTTTTCAGATGAAAAAACCGAGGCAAGAGAAATGTGCCCAACTCACACAGTCAGGATTTGAACCCAGGCAGCCTGGTTCTCATTTCTGCGCTGCACTGACTCTCACACTGTATGCACTGGTGACAGAGGGTTTTTTTTAAAGCAGAGAGCTTTATTGTGTGGTAGACACTGTTCTAAAAGCTTGTGTACACCATCTCATTTAGTTTCCATCCAGCAACCCTACCGGGCAGGTACCACACCTGTCTCCATTTTAGAGAGGTAGGGATTGAGACTCTAATCAAAGTGAGAGCTCAGGACAGAAATGATCAAGAGAGAGCTGTGACAGGAGAAAGGGAAACGGCTCCAGTGGGGGGAGCTGTCTCACTCCTGCCCTTTCCCCGGCAGCCCCAGCCCAGTCCTGATTCCTGCACACAGCCCCGGCCCTCCCTCCTCCTGCAGGTCCTGGCTGGGCCACAGCTGCCACAGTGCGGGCCCAGGGGGTGGGAGGCAAGGCTGGCCCAGCACATGGAACCATTAGGTCACCCCTCCTCCTTCGTCATCCCAGCAGAGAGGAACCGTCCAGAAAGCACTGGCATGGTGGGAAGCTGGCGTAAGCCGCCAGGCCCTCCCAGCTCGCCTGCTAACAGTTTTCACAGGAAGAAACCAAAGCGACAGCAGGGCGGAAGGGGGAGGGAATCAGGAGGGACAGGCGAAGGGGGAGAGGAAGGAAGGCAGGAAAAGGGGAGGGGGGGAATCAAGTGTTTCCTTCACAGAAAGGGTCGCTTGGAGGACTGTCACAGTAAGGGGAAGCCCCCCTCATGGGGCAGACACTAAGGAAAAACCGCAGGCTCTGGGGCTGCTCCTGAGGACAGGACGGGGCCAGGGCAGCTGCAGGCACCGAGCTGCTGGCTGGCTGGGTATAAAAATAAATGAAAAAGCCAACTGCAGTAAAAGGTGTAAAAGCCAACATGTCCTTTATCTAAATCCCGTTTTTTTAAATGGTAAGGGTGTTTAAACATAGGAAACTGACTTTGGAAACGGGTCCACTCATATTTGCAGTGTGCAGAAAGGACGGGGACCCTGCCCGCAAAGCTCCCTGCAAATCTGGGGGCGAAGTGCTGCACGGGGAGCGGGGCTGAGGCTGCCGCACTGTACAGTACATGACGAGAGGAGCAGAAGCCTCAGACATAACAACCAGTTTTCCATTAAAAATCTGGTGCTCATACTGAGAAAAATCACAGAATGGGATTTTCTAGACATAAGTAGTCATGAACATTTACTGCGAACATGCTATTATAAAGATGGTGGGAAAGCACTACAGTCTTTGGCATTATTTAAGAGAAAATTTTATGTAAGGTGAATGTTAAAAATACTTCTCATACTGCATTTGTGAAAAGCAAGCATTTAAAATGTTTTACTTACTGGACAGTAGACAAATCCATCACTTTTTTCGTCAATGAAAACTAATCTGGTCCCATTTGAATCGGGAAAAATCTTTTTAACACCGACAGGATGTCGATAATCATTAACAAACTGCCAGTCTTCAATGTAGAAATACTGAATGACACCAGTCTAAAAACAAAACCCAATCGTATAAATATAAGAGATGGTTAAAAAAAATACTGACTTTCAGCATTAAAGGTTAACAGACTTCCTCGTTTTTAGAGAAACATCATTATGTTTGTTAATGGAACAGTCCAAGAATAATATTTAAAATACGTGAAAGGTTATAGATCCAAGAAAATCAATGAAATGAGAAACATATAAGCAATTCAGACTATTAAATTCCTGTATTTTTATGAAATAAATGACTTACAGATTTTCTATTCTCTAGTAATATCCTTGTTTTAGAGAAACTTTCTTTTTTTTTCTCTTTTTCCTTTTTTGTCTTTTTGAGACAGGGTCTCACTATGTAGTTCAGGCTGGCGTTGAGCTCACTTTGTGGCCCAGGCTGGTCTCGAACTAGCAATGATCTTCCTGCCTCAGCCTCCCGAGTGCTGGGATTACAGGCATGAGCCATCACGCCTGGCTCGAGAAACTTTCAAATAAAAGGTTACTGTGAATCTTTTTTGCTGTTAATAGATCAATTAAAGATGAATTTTAAAAATAAAAAGTTTATCTGATACAATTGGATATGTATGGATTAGGAGTGAACATATATATACCAAAAATAAAATCATAATACAGATTGTGTTATCTGTAATATAAGAATCTAAATTATCTGAAATCTGAACTTTCTGAGGGTCAACCTAACACTCAAGAACTTTTAGATGTGGGAGTACTTCAGATTCCAGATGTTAGATTAGGGATGTTCAACAAGACAATTTTCCATGCAAATGCCCCTAAACCCAAAAACCTACGAAACCTGAAACATTTTTTTCTGGTCCCAAGTCTTTCACATAAGGAATACTTGATCTATAAACTTACAATCCCTTAAAACAGTTGTGTAGAAATTTAAATATACACAGGACTGTCACGTTGAAAACTATAAAACATGAGTGAAAGAAACCAAAGATCTAAATAAATGGGGAGGTAGCCTGTGCTCAAGGGTTGGAAGCTTCACTGTGGTAAACATGGTAATTCTCTTTAGCTGATACATGTTTACCATTATTCTAAAAAAAAAAAATCACAAGTTTGGATTTGTTTTTTGTAGATATGGGCAGGACTTTTCTAAAATTTACACAGGAGGGGAAAGGAAGCAGGAGAGCTAAACAATTCTGAAAATGAAGAATAAAGTGGGGAGCCAGTCCACTCCCTTTGAGAGGTTTCCCCTTTTCACGGCGAGCGATGGTAACCACGCGTGAGGCAGGCTGGGGGACGGCCACACAGATCCACGGCACAGACACACACATATGCGCCACAGAATCTTCTTCCTGTTTTTTAAGGTGCCTGCATTTTAGTTTTTTTAATAATGGCTTTATGGGAATATCATTTATGTATCACTTTGATTTGATATGTATCACCATGATTTTATTTTAAAAGTGGAAAAATTTATTGGGGAAAAGTACTGGGGAAAAGGAAGAGCTCCTGAGACGGGGGAGTCCTGAGTGGGTTGCCTACAGCACTATGATTTCTAGCGTGTTTACAACACTTGGTCACTGTTTAAAAACATTTTGCCACCTGAGAAAGCAGCCCATACTGAGAGGTCAGAGGTGTTGCTCTTTGTGGGGAAATGTTTAACTAAACGTAGCACTTGGCTATCAGGGGACGGATGTGAGACACACACGCAGCTCGCTCCTCAGAGAGACATGCTGAGGGACAATGGGACATCCCCAGCGGAGGGTGATTGTTATCAGGCTTCCTTTATAGATGTCACTGAAATGGAAAAATTGCCTAAATGAAGCAGAGACTGTAACCAGGGGTTCAGAAGGCTGGGGGCACGAGAAAAGGAGGTGTGGCTGAAAACAGTCCCAGGAGGGCTCTGGCTGTGTCTTGACAGGCCGTGATACTGTACGGCTATGCACTGCAGGACAGGCCAGCTGAAGGGCAGACAGCATCGCTGTATTGCTTCTTACAACCACGTGTGACTCTGCAAGGATCTCAAGATAGAAGTTTAATTTAAAAGTTCCCTAATGACATTTCAGACTTGTATTCGGGCCAAGGTGGAATAAGACACTGGATTTACTTTCTTACTCAAACCACCATTCCTACTTTCTGTTTTTTTACAGACAAAATGCATGCAACCCAGGAGATAAATCTTGCAGATGGAAAGGGGACCAAGAGTTTGAGACAGGAAAGAGTTTGAGGGGACAGGAAAGGGACACAGAAAGAATTAAGATGTGTTATGCACATGTAGTAGCTCCTGGCAATGAATTCAGTCATTACACACTACAAATGTGTACTGACAGAAATAAAAATTTTAAAAATGCATGAAACAATCATTTTCAAGACATTGGAATCAGGCAATAAGGGACAATAAACTGCGGGATGGGAAACAACAAAACAAAGTCCTCTGACTGCTCCACTCACTCGCTGCCTTCAAAGAGGTCTGCGGTCCCAAGAGGGCAGCACCTCTGCAGCGGGGCTCAGGCCCCCGAGCCTGGGCTCTGTGGCGGGCAGGGCAGCGGGCAGCGGCCTGGAGGGAGGCTGCCCAGAGAGGGTAGCCTGCTCCCTACTTGTATTAGACGGTTATAGAAAACAAGGTAACAGGTAAAAGGTAAAGGAAACTTGGAAATTCCCTGTGGCCTGCAGTAAGGGAGATGATACGTACGTCCGTGCCGTAGATGAGGAACTCACAAGTCAAGGCGTGACACAAAATGCGGCATTTCTCATCCACAGCCGGGAAGAGGCGGGTCTCACGCTCTTCCTGGGCATCCATGATTTCGCTTTCTATCTGCAGCGGGAAGAATGGCGGCTCAGAGTTGAGCAAACTGAGAACACATCAGGGGAAAAGTGTCTTTTTCTCAGGATCAGCTAACACTCAGATTCTGCACACTAACCAGGAGCCAGTCATGCTCCAAGGCCCGGGCAGTGCCCACAGCGGCCAGCAGCCCGAGCCAGACAGCAGGCTCTACTGCTGTCTTGTTGCTGGCTCTGCAGCTTCCCAGATGCAGAGACTGGAGATGTGGGAGGTGCCTTGCTAGAAGGCCCACCCCCAGAGGTGCCAGTCTCCCTTGTATCAGTCGGCAGGCACAGTTTCATGCTCATATGTGACACGTCAAAAGATAAGGGTCAATGCAAGTTGGGCATGATAGGCTGAGGCAGGAGGATTTGCAAGTTTGAGCCCAGCCTGGGCCGCTTAAAGACTGAACATGACCCAGTTTCATAATAAAAAAGGGCTGGAGATTTGGCTCAGTGCAAAGGCGTTGGCTTTAATCCCTAGAACTGGGGGGTTAACACATGCCAGGGAGCCCAGACGTGTGGTGATCTACCCAGGTTTTTCTGGTTCATTTGTATTTCTTTCTAGATGCATTTTGCCACCTGGGTCATTTTTATAGTAAGTGAAGCTATACACTGCACTACTGGTATTTAGCAGGTTTCTGGAGGATGCAGCCAGTTGTGTAGCCACACCTGGGTAGAGGGGGCGGGGTTGTTTACTCTGCGTGTCCTTTGAAGGCATCTGTACATACTGCCTCCTGAACAACGTTCTTGGTATGAGACATCAGGCGGTCCCCTATCAGTACTTCACTCAGGTTTCAGGACTCCAGCATTGCTTACCAGGTGCAACTGGACTTTGCCTTCAAAAAGTGCAGCGGCATATTCAGAGTGAAGGCAGATACTGGCTACTGTTCCCAGGTATTCCACATCTTTCAACTTTTTCACAGCTGTAGCAATTAAAAAGAACACACATATTGATATACAGGTAAAACTACTGCATATAAATAGTTGCAAATAAATTTTAAATGTACCTTTGCAAGGGTCCTTTCAACTTAAGATTTTATTTTAGCCATTCTTAGGAAAAAAATCTTAAACTAGGCATGGTGGCACATGCTTGTAATCCCAGGACTCAGAAGGCTGAGGCAGGAGGATTGCTGAGAGGCTGAGGTCAGCCTGGGTTACATAGTAAGTTCAAGGCCAGCCTAAACTACATAGTGAGAGTTTGTCTCAAAAAACAAAGAAAATCTTAGTTGCCAAATAAATGCCTTCAGGAGTTCCATAATGGCCTACATGAAACAACAGAACATGAAATTGCATGCAAAATAAACACGAAGTGACAGGAAGTTAACGGGGTTTTACGTTTAACAGGCTATTGTCAAGTCTGTTTTACTCCTGAGGCTCATGTGACTTACTGCAGGAGAAGGGGAAGAAGCTAACATTTGTTAAGCACCGTTTATTCTGCCTCAACTACCCTTGAGCTTGAGGTCTTGGTTGTTAAGAGCACTAACCCACCATGAGCAAAGACCTTACATTTAACCTCCAACACTGCCAAAAAAGTATTCTCACTTTCTAGGCAAGTAAACTAAGGCTCACGGCGATGAGTCACAGAAGTCAGTGCTCTACAGTCAATCAGCTTGGAGAGGCAGAGGGAAATGGAGCCAGAGTCTAATTCTAAAGCTTATTCTGTACACTATACCATGCCGTCTTTACTACAAAGGTAAAGAATAAAATCTTTCCAGATACTATGCAAAAATTTATAGGATTCACAAAGCCATTAACCAGTTCTGAACAGTGAGGGACTTTGTCTTAAAAGAAGCTTGCAGTGCTTCCCAAATGACACAGAACCCGTGTGTTGGATAAGAATACCCAGGACTGGCTCGGACTTGCCATTCTCTCCGAAGACATAGAACCAGGCTCGGTTGTTCATTCCTACAGCCAGATGATAAAGACCCACTGCCACAAAGGTGGGTTCCACATCAACAGAAATTGTGATCGGTGGCTCCTATAATAAAGACGTGTCATGGTCATAAATTGCTATGAAGACTTTTGGTTTAAGAATAAAATTAAAATGACACTGGTCTCATACTTCCTCCACGAGGTTGGCTACGGTGACTTCCAGGAGGGAGGTGAGATATGCAATCCGGGTGCAGCAGGAATCCCCGAGGACGGGGAGCTTGGTCAGGAAGACATGCAGGGAGCCCCTCTGGGTCGACAATGCCAGCAACTGGCCGTCATCAGTCCAGGACAATGTGCCCAGCCCTGAAATCATTGTCAAAAACAAATATCATTCCAAAGAATCCATGCCGGCAAGTAAGCAACAATTTTTACGAAAGTTACCAATAGCTTTAAAATCTTCACTTTTCAAACATTTTTATTGCACATGTGTGCAGTACAGAATGCCTTCCTCTGGGGGAGCTGGGATATGCATATAACACATCTAATTCTTCCTATTTCCCCTTGCCTTCCTGTCCCTGCCTCTTCCCTCTAGCTCTTGATCTCATGTTTCCTTCACTAGTTCAATCAGTCTTTAGGAGATTCAGCATTGGCTGCAGAAGGGCATGAGCACTGATCCACCCAACGTGGCTCACTGGAAGGGCATCTCTTTCTCGTGAGTCCAGGGTAAACTGACATAAATCTCTGGCTCAAACATTTGTGCTGTAGCAACGTAGTATGACTATTTTAGTCCACTAGGATGACAACATAAATACTACAACCAGAAGATTACATACTTTAGGGAACTCTGGTGAAGTGTGTCAACTTTGTTTCTGCTATGATGAATATAAATCATACAACAAATGAAAAAACAAACTGTAAGTCTGCTTCAGAAAAACTGTTACTTTTTTTTTTTTTGGTACTGGGGATCGAACTCATGACCTCGCACCTGCCAGGCAGGCACTTACACTGCTGAGCCGAATCCCCAGCCCCTTAGTTACCTTTATTTTCATCATCCAGATTGACGATAGCATACATGTCCCTTAATTCCGACAAATCATGGATTTTAATGCTGAAAAATAAAAGCAAACGTATATTTTAAACATATCTGAGCTTTATGCAAAATTGTTTTACTTCACAAAACAATTTTAAACCATAGAATAGGTCAGTGGCCTCCCAAGCAGAACATATAGGATGATCTACTGGGAGAAAGTAAGAAAATATTAAAAATTTCTATGTATTTAATTTAATTTCATCTTTTAAGTGGTTCTTTATTTGTTTTATTTTATTTTTTTTCTTTTTGTCTTTTTCCTTTTTATCGGTACCAGGGATTGAACTCACGACTGCCTGCTTGCAAGGCAGGCGCTTATGCCGCTGAGCTAAATACCCAGCCTGGTTCTTTATTTGTTTTAGACATGATTTTGCTGGGTAGTTCGAGGTTGGTCTTGAACTCACTACATAGCCCAGGCTGGCTAGGAACCTCCTGCTTCAGCCTCCCCAGTGCTGGGATTACAGGTGTGTCACACACACCTGGCCAGGCTTTGTTTTACTGTGTGTGGATACAGGGGTATTGGGCCTTGCCCTCTCTGATCTACAACGTTAGGATGAAGCCTAAATAGGAAAGCATCTTGCTGAGCAGTATTAATTACCGTAAGTTTATCACCTTGAGGAAGTCAGGAGTCACCATCCTAACCCCCTAGGGAAGAGGCACTGTTCTCTAAGAATGCCTCTAGAATTCTCTGAAACTGGCTTCTCCAGTTGTCCCCAATTTAACCAATTTTACCTTAACTATTAATCTTATTGGCTAACCATAGTTCTGTTTCACCTTACGCCCATCTCCCTTGAGAGTTCCCAGTTTTCCCTACCTTAAACCTATCTCGCCCCATGATTTTACCCTATAAAAGTTGCTGGAAAAGACAGTCTTTGCAACCTGCTTGGGACCCCTTCTGTCCTCTGAGACAGAAACTTTCTTTCTCTTGATGAATATATTCTGTTCTTAACCTCCGTTGTTCCTAAAATTCTTTGATTTTAGAGAACATGAACTCGTACTGGACATAGTAGGTCGGAAGTTTCATTCCCCGTATCAACATACACAGATCATTCTCAGATGTCCCCGGCCTTGCCCAAATACAGGGTATATGCGGGCATGAGCAAAGGTGCTCAGTTCTTAGGAATTCTCCTCACACCAAGATTCATGAGATCCACAACCAGAGAGGACATAGGTCCATTTGTAAAAAGACCCCTGATGTGCCCTTTATAAATACATGAACCTCCTTCCTTGTGTTTGGCATTTGGATGGTCTAATTTTTTCACCCTTTGGCTTAGTTACAGCATTAGATTTCAAGTGAGTTTCCTATAGGCAGCATGTCATGGGCTTATTTAAAAAAATTCATTTTAATAGTTTTTGTTGAATTAACATCATTTATATTTAATGTAATTACTGATGTGTTTAAATTTAGATCAACCATTCTATTATTTTCTGTTGTTCCTACTTCCTTTCTTTCTGTTTTCCCTTGCTTTTCTTTGTTTAGCTTATTGGAGGGGCTGGGGATTTAGCTCAGTGGCATAAGCACCTGCCTGGCAAGCACAAGGTCATAAATTCAATCCCCAGTACCAAAAAATAAGTAAGTAAAAATAAAAATAGACTATTACAACTCTTTTGGTATTTCACTTATCTGTTGTTTTCATACATATTTTTGTATAGTTTTTAGTGGTTGCTATAGAACATACATTTAAAATTTTTAAGTCTTCTTAGAATCAATGTTTTACTAGCTTGAGTGGAATCTAGAAACTTTATTACATAAAAGCTGTTTATTCTCTTTAGTAGTAATCTTGCTAATTGCACATTCAGGCATTGAACACCATCGGACAATACTCTATCTTTGCTTCTGATAGTCACATATGTGTTAAAGAGCTCACAAGAGAGTGTCCATTATATTCACCCAGATATCTGGCATGCTGTTTTCCTGTTCAGTCCTTGAACTGCACCCAGGGCTTGTTCATGCTAGGTAAGCACTACACTCTATCCCCAGTCTGTTGCTGGTTTTTCTGTGTTGGGACAGAGTCTCACTATGTGGTATAGGCTGGCCTTGAACTTGCAGTGATCCTCCTGCCTCAGCTTCCTGACTGCTGGAATTATAGGGATGTGCCACACACCTGGGTTTTTCTTCATTTTTAACGTCCCAAATTTCTTCCAATGCTTACTTCTCTTCTACCTGAAGAATTCCTTCAGCAATTCTTTTAGAGTAGGGTCTCTTGCTTGGCAAGAAATTGTTTATTTTGGTACCAGGGATCAAACTTATAATCTCATATTTACCAGGTAGGCATTTATGCCCACTGAGCTAAATCCCCAGCCCTGTCTTCTTTTTTTTTTTTTTTTTTTTTTTTGCTTTACAGTAGTGGAAATTGAATCCAGAGACTCTGTACTAAGATATATCCCCCAATCCTTTAAAATATTTTTTTTCTTTTTTCTTTTCTTTTTTGTATTTAAGGAGAAAAAGAAAAAAAAAAAAACAGAAAAAGAGTACAAGTAATACAAAACTTAAAAAATAAATAGTAAGAAACCTCTAGTTAATAGATTACATATTATCATCTTACAAATAGTTGTTCAAGTTACAAAATTAAAGCATATAAAATGGACTTTCAAACAGTGAGAGTGCAAACAGTTTTGTTCAATCATCCAAAAAAACTCAGTAATATGGATATCTATCTTATACACTTAAACATATATGCAGTTATAACTTTTAGAGCACTTTCTTTTCTTTTCTTTTGTACAATGACAATTACACATTTTGGGTTTTATTACTCCCACAATTCTTATTACTTTTTTTGAAGAGAGTAAAACCAAATGCGACATATCAGAACACAGTCAGTCAAATCAAAAGGATGGACATAATAGATAATGTAAAAACAAAATACAAGGTGATCAACAATGGGTACCATAATGCCTCTTGCTATTTTAAGAAGAATTGCCAGTTATAATAAAATTGAATAATAAAAGTTATAATAAAATTGAACAAAACAGTAAAGAATAAAACCAAAGCATTGGAGATATTACAGGACTTTATAAGAAGATAACAGTCAACCAGAATGGGCGTCATAATGAATCTTATTGTCTTCACAGTTGTTGCCTATACTTTCGAACTTGGTACTATCAAGCAAAGCAGAATAGAGGAAAATCAGTCAAAATAAGATGGTGAGGGCAATACAGGGTTTCAAATCAAGTTAATAGGAAATAGGTTACTATAATGTATCCTGCTATTTTTTATTTATTTTTCCCTTAATTAAAAAGAAAAATTAAAAAGTAAATAATTTTAAAAAAAGGGGGGATTGAGATAAAAGAGGGCATAACAGCAGAACAGTGCAGGTCAAAACATAACCATTTAAGCAAAATAGTGTTTCACCACAAGATACCCTGACATAAAAATAGTTACCATAGTGTCTCTTTCCTTGAAATCTTTGAGCATAACTTCATATACTGTAGCACCAAACATATCAAGACACTATAAAACCATTCAAGAGAATGACATTATTACAAGGTATTTAGAACCAATAACAGAAAATGAACAATGGTTTCTGTATAATCTTGTCTATAAAAGTTTTTGCTTATATTATCATATATAATAAAATCCAATAAGATACGATCTTTTAAGACCGATGGAGACAGAAGAATACAAGTTTGATGGGACTTCAAAACAAGATGATACCAAATCAGAAGTAGCTATTATGATGTCTTGCCTTCTCCAAATTAGCTGTTCCTACCATCCGATCTTCTCTGCCTCATTTCTATTGAGCTCTTTTTCTGTTGTTTGTTGTCAGTTTGTCTTCTTCATTTCGCTTTCTGCTCCATTCATTGTGGCCTCTCTGCCACTATTTCTGGAATTTTGGTATTTTCCTTTTTTAGAATATCCTGCAGTATTCTCTGTAGAGTTGAATTGGTGGTTGCAAATTCCCCTAGTTCCTCTTTATCCTGGAAGCACCTTGTTTTCCAACAATTTCTAGGGACAGTTGTGCAGGATATATCAGTCTTGGCTGGAGGTTATTATCTTTCAAAGCTTGAATTATTTCCCCCCACGCTCTTCGTGATTTGATGGTTTGTGCCGAGAAGTCTGCTGTAATTCTGATGGGTGTTCTCTTGTAAGTGATCTGTTTCTTGTCTCTGACGGCTTTTAATATTCTATCCTTATATTGGATTTCTGGAATTTTGATTATTATATGCCTGGGTGTAGCTCTGTTTGGGTTGTAGGTGGCTGGGGTCCTGTATGCCTCATACATCTGAGTATCTTTAACCATTTGCTAAATTAGGGAAATTCTCTTGGATTATTTCTCTGAATAGCTTTTGTAATCCACTTGTTTGTGTCCCTACTTCTTCTTTTATGTTAATTCTTAAGTTATAGATCCTCTTATCATCTTCTAGCCTTTGTATTGTTGCTATTTGTTTTTTTGGTTATTTTTAAGAAGTTTTTCATTTCATGCTCCCATATTACAAATCTGCCCTCCAGTTCAGATAATCTATCCTTAGTTTCTTTCAAGCTATTATGCCAGTTTTCGATAGAGTTTTTAGTTTCCTGGTAATGTCTTTGAACCTGCTTCACGTATTCTATGTTTTCTCTATTTTCTCCATTAAACAATTCTCCCCTTTTTTTCTGTTCTTCCATTCCACCATCTGTTTTTTCTTGGGCGGTGCTTAGCATTTCTCTAACTATTCTACTCATATCTTGCTTCAGGTTGTTAATAACTTCATTCCTGAACTCGTCTATGAGGCTCTGGAGATAGCGCTTTATGTCTATTGGTGCCATGTCTGATATTGCATGTTTCTCGGGATTGGGAGCCGAGAACCCTTTCTTGTTGCTCCCTCTTCTCATATTTTTTTGTTCCTTTATACAAGCATATATAGGAGGCCCAGTTTCCTTCTTTGTCGGTTACAGTTTGTTTGAATTGTGCTGGCTAGGTGTTCCCACCCACTGCAGTGTACTAGGGAGACACAGACCTGGGCAGCCTATGCTGGGCCCACCCCTCCAGGTCAGCCTACCAAAGGCTTCACTGCTGGGGTGCACCTCCAGGCGCTGGGACCTGGTTTGGGCTAGCTTACTGGGTCTTAGTCAGCGGCGTCACCCAAGCCAGGCACTCCCCACCAATCCCGCTTGAGAGGGGAATATGTGACTGAAGTCACTGCAGCATCCTGTTCCAGCAAGTCTGCCCAGTCTCAGTATGTCCTTTGCTGAAGCCTCCTACTCTGTGGAGGGGTTCCTGATCCGCTCACTCACTGCAGGTTGATGCACGGCTCCCAGCCAATTCTGCTCTCAACTCCATTCACCGCTTCCCATTCTCAGAGCTTTCACACCTCTCTTCTTTCTGTGCCGATTGGGAAGCAGCAACGGCTGCAGGAAATTCAAATCACAGCTTCCAGTGGCACGGGCTCCAGCTTCCACACTGAGACCTTATCTGTTCCTGTTATATCACCGAGATTGCGTTTCCAGTTGGTTTTTCTTAGTTTAGTTCATTCCTAGGTCAGCAAAGTATATTCTCCTCTTGCTTAGGACTTCTCGCCTGGCACCATTCCTGGATTTTAAGTGCAGTTTCTCAGAGAGCCTCCAAAGCTGCTGCTATCTATCTGCCATGTTCTCCCGGAAGTGTCTAAAAAAATTTTTTTGAGACAGAATCTTGAATTGCCTAAACTAGGATTAAACTTGTAATCCTCCTGCCTCAGCCTCCTGGAATACCAGAATTACAGGTATGCACCACTATGCTCAGCTTTTTTGTTGTTGTTTTAAATTCTAAGATTTGAATTTCAGTTCAGGTGATTTTATGTTAGAACTTTTAAAAATGTTTTGACTCTTCTGGCTCTCCTTATGATGAGAAATTCACTGTCATTCAAAATGTTCTCTGGCTACTTTCAAAAGCTCTTCTTCTTTGGCTTTAGTTTTCCAGTTTATGATACATCTAAGCCTAGATATTTTGGAATTTATTCTTTTAGGGGATTTGCTGGGCTTCTGTCATATGTAGATTTAAGTTTCTTACTATCGCAGAGTTTCCAGCCATTATTTGGGGACTCAGTAACACAACTTTTAGACCTTTTGGCATCAGCTCCCAGGCCTCTGACACTGTTCATTCTTCCTTTCCCTTTGCATTCAGATGAAATATTTTCCACTAATCCATATTCAAGTTCCATTAACTATTAAGTCTACCATATTTACTGCAATTTCCTTTTTTTTAATAGTAATTTTGAATTCTAAAATTCCTACACAGTTTTATTTAGCCTCTGTTTCTTTTCTGGGACTTTCTATCCTTTCATTTGTTTCAGGAGTATCAGCCTTAGTCTCAGAGCATTTCAGGAGCACTGTTATCTGTATCATCTTGGCATCAGTGTCTTTTGATTGCCTTTCCCAAGCTGTACTTTTCCTGATTCTTCATCTGTGGAGTAATCTTGGGTTATATAGTGGACATCCTGAATGGTAGCTTTGAGAGTCCGTGTCTAATTTCATTCCTGTGGAGAAGGTTAATATTTTGCTGGCACAGGCAATCCACCCAGTGACCTTGAGACCTCAAGTTTCTGCAGCCCTCTGTCGGTTCTGACTTCGGTGTCAGTTCCCCTTTCCAAGCCTCTGTTGCTGTATTCAGATGTGTCCCTCTTTGGCCCATATGGGAGCGGGCTAAAATCCTGCTGAGGATAAGATCTATGAGCTGAGGGGTGAATCCAGGAGTTCAGATGCATCTTGACCAGGTCCCTTTCCAGTGTTCTCTCCTCTTGGAGATCAGTTAGGGCTTTCTGATTCTGTAGGGCTCCATTCTCCAGAAGCTCCAAAACTCTGCCTACCCTGTTCTACCTTGTTCCTACAGCTCCACCAGCCCTGTGGCCAAGCGGCCAGGGGACAGAGTCATAAGCAGCGTGACTTGTGCCACCTCTTCCTTGCACAGCTCCCGACAGCAGCAAGGACTTCTACCTTCCCCCAGGGCTCAGGACACCGTGAGTCCTAGTGCCACTGCTGTGGCTGCCACTGAGGCTGCTCGGCAGCTAGGGCGGGAGAGCAAGGAATAAAAAAAGAGAAAGGAAACAGGGAGAGTCCTCAGTTGTCTCTGGGTGCTCAGAGTTCTTTCTTTATCCTGACTCTCTGAACGAGAATAGACCTGCCTTACAGCAGAGCTTTGGTGGCTGCTACGCATCCTGGCTGAGGGAGAAATATGAGCTCATCACCGGCTCAGCAGAGCTGGGAAGCCTGCGTTTCTGCAGTTAGCCTGCGACTACAGCCTTTGCAGAGTCGTGCTGCACACATTCTGCCTGCGTTTGATAGCGACACGCAGTGGCAGGGACGGGGCCCTGTGCTTATTCCTTGCTACCTGGAACTGCAGGTTCTAAGATGCTTTTCTGGCATTCTCCACAGGGCATGGGTAAAGGGTAAAACATGTTCTAAGAGTACCTGAAAGTAGAAAGTCAGATTCCTATTAGCCAAGCGGTGCTGATTCTCTTGAATATTTCCTACATCAACTTGGCCTAGAAATATGTGAATATAACTTACCAGTTATCTCCACACGAAGCAGCTTTATTAAGAGTCTGTGATATTGCAATACTGGTTAGATTATCTTTATGCCCATGAGCCTGAAATATCTCAAGACCAATTTCTTGCTTGTGAGTAGAAATGACCACAAAAACTCCACGTGAAAAACCAATCATGATGTAACCATCTCCGTACCTATTGCAACAAAAACAACAATGTGGTTAAAGAGAAGGGGTTGGGGGCTGGGGATTTAGCTCAGCAGCGTAAGTGCCTGCCTTGCAAGCGCGTGGTCGTGAGTTCAATCCTCGGTACTGATAAAAAAAAAAAAAAAAAAAAAAAAAAAAGAGAGAGAGGGGGGATTAGCTGTCACTGGCAATATGACAAATCTGCATTATCTTAAAACTAAGAAATTATAGGATATAGTTTATCAAGGACCTACTATGTGTCAGATAATATGCTAGGTATTTTCATGTATTGAGACAGGCTGTAACTCAGAAAATGCAATATATCAAATTGAATGTTATAGATAAATATAATTAGTAAGAGAAAACGTGCCCATCTTTCCGTAATGAGTTTTTTGTACATACCAACTATAGCAGACAATGTTGCCATAACGCTGCTGAAATTCCATATCCTTTGGATTATCTGGTTCATTCAGATTGAAAAGAAACAATGCTTTCTTGCCAATCACCACACTTATCTGCCAGAGAAGATTAGGAAATTGTGAAGTGAATTTCTCAGTACTTCATGAAAAGACTGATAAGCAAATCCAAACAGCTGAACCCAATTTATGAAAACAAGCCAAAGTTAGATGTGCTAACTGCTGTAGTTAGTATGATAATGTGATTAATCCCAGAATGCTTTTACTTGTATATTCTGGTAAGAATCTTTGTACCTCTATATCTTCAATACCCTTCAAAATATGTTAGGATACCTTTAAAGGGCTGGGGATGTAGCTCATTGGTAGAGCACTTGCCTGGCACACGCAAGGCCCTCAGTTCAATCCCTAGTACCTAAAAAGAAACAAACAAAACCCAACAACAACAAAGACCTTTGTGGATCAGCCTTATAAATGTGCTACACTTGTTAGCTGACTGTGCTGTGCTATGCAGGAATGTAACTATGTCCCAATTTCACTGAGGCTAAATTTGTGTTCAGAGGATCATCCTCCCTCCAGAAGGCCATTCTGATTTTGAGCCACCTGGGATAACCCAGCAGGATTTTTATATGAGCATTTCCATCACCTGTAGGTCAGTGTGGCTGAGCCAGTACCCTGCTGCTATTTACAGAAGCTGATACTTCACAGCAGTTCTCAGTGGCAGTGGCGGGTGTCATTGCGGTGGGGAGAGAAGCGTGTATTCATATTCTGAGCTTAATAGAAGAGACACTTGGCTATATATCCTTGCATCTAACAGTGAGTCACTTAAAATATCGTTTTAGGAAATAAATATTATTTCATTCCATATATTCTTGTCAATTATGAAAACCATCTGGATTTTGGAGAGGTAAAATATGACAGGAAAAATGTAAGCATTAAATAAACAAAAATTACAACTCTCACATAGCTGTTCTCCACATCAGATAGAGTGACAATTTAAAAAATCGCAGAGAATATATTTCTTGGGGGAGGGGACTCTAGGCATCGAACTCAGTGGAAAAGGCCTTGCCCCTTTTATTTTGAGAGGATCTCACTAAATTGCCCAGGATGGTCTTGAATTGGTGATCCTCTTGCCTTAGCCTCCCCAGTAGCTGGAATTACAGCTATGTGTTAATGGTTCTGTTCAGCTTCCTGGTTTCTGTGCAAGAGTAAACACAGCAACACCAACTGTGCCCAGAAGCTGTCCACACTCGCTGTGATAACAGTGAGTCTGTAGCAGCAAAAACAATTTTTAGGCCCCAAAGACTGCACCTTACTATGGTTTAAGCAACAAATGTGATTTATTCAACCAAATGTGACCCATCTGAGAAAAGAAAATAGTATATTCCACAAAATTACCATAATGATTAGGCAAGGATTTGACTTAGAGTTCTTACTGTGTTTTCTGCAGCGGAAGTTTGATCATCAGTCTTCATTGTGGAAAACTGCATGTCACTTGGCTCTGCTCTCACTTGTATCTGTGGGGGGTAAAAATCACATCGCTGCAAACCACCCCAGTATTCACATTCACTCCAGGGAGCTGGGATGCAGCTCTGCCCTAGAGCGTATGCTCAGCCTGAGGCCCAAGGAATCTGAGGGTCAGCACCCACCAGCCCTCTCCCCAGTCATCTGCGATACTGAGCAAACAGGTGATTTGCTTGCATTTTCAGTTCTGGACTAAGAACACAAAAAGCTTGCTGCCAGTAACAAATATCCACATTCTGGATGAAACAGAACTCGAACTCACATCTTAGGGGCTGGGGATTTAGCTCAGCAGCATAAGCGCCTGCCTGGCAAGTGTGAGGTCGTGAGTTCAATCCCTAGTACCACCAAAAACCAAACCAAACCAAAACAAAAACAAAAACCAAAAAACCTCACATCTTATGAAAAGGAAAGATAAGCTTGAAAAAAGGAAGGGACTATTACTGGGACCATCAGCAAAGACCAAGCCAGAGGCAGCACTGGGGGTGCAGAGCCTCAGTGGCTGCTCTCCAGGGCAGCCGGCTGAGGGAGACAAACACAGTAGCCTGTCTTGGCTTGAACTCAGGGTCAGAAAACGTCAGAGTTCATTTCAAGAATCTAATTAAAGACCTGCCTTTCTAATTCTCCTGATGGCCAGAGGTTCAAATTTATGCTCTGAGTGGTCTGGGAGCTCTTCAGGTGAAAAATTGTAAGAGAAGGATCTAGGTTGAAAACGTCCTTGTGGTGTTTGACACAAGTGAATCCCAATCCTCTTCCAAGGCTGCAAACTATTTTCACAAACAGACTTTGTTGATTTTGAGACAGGGCCTCGCTAAAGCCCTAAATTGCCCAAGTGGGCTTGACCTTGTAACCTCCTGCCTCAGCTGTCCAGAATGCTGGAATTATATTATGGGGCTACCATACCTAATCATATGTCTCATTTGAGGAGGAGAATTCTTAAGGATTAGAAAAGGGAATCAGTAACCTTACACATAAATAACAGCTAAATGGTAGTGAATTTCCAGGCTGCTATGCGGAAAAAATGTTCTAAGGCCATGTCTTGACTTAGTGATGAAAAATCCAATCATCTATCGGTGATGTCTGATATGGTGGCACATGGTGGCACTGTATTGTATAGCTATCACTGTATTTCTGAAGGGTATCCAAATTATAAGGCTTCTAGAATTATGCCATACTAAACAGTTTTTTTTTTATAATGCTACATTAACCTGTTTTAAGAACCACTTTGGTCATTCTAGGGACTAAGTTCTGCTGAACTTTCATACCTTTCCAGATACAGAACCAACTCTCTTCTCTGCCTTACTTTCTGTCTCAAAACTCACACTTTCAGCTGGGATGGACCGTAATAACTTCCCTCTTTGCTCATGCTATTCTACTTGTGCGGAATGACAGAGGCTGCTAGGTGTTTGGGACTTTTTGGTAAAACAGGTTCTAGCAGCGCACAGGTCCACCCAGGTAGACTGAAGTTCTTTTTTCCTGGAGCAGTTAGGTGTGACCATATGCCTGGAGAGCAGTCCTGTGAGACCCTGTGCAGTCCTGTGACACACACGTAGCCCAGTGGCCTGTCAACCATTTATATGCTGATTAACAGGAGCAATAGAAAAGCAATTCGACCTCTCAGGCAAAGGTATGGACTTCAGCGAACCCAGTCCAGCAGCTGTCAGCTGTTAACATTTATATTGTGAATATTCAAATGTAAAACAAGAGTCATTTCACAAATATACTGTCCATTTCTCATCATAGAGCTGATAATCCGTGCTAATACTACACAAAGGAAAACAGAGAAGAGGATATTTGCGTAACACATTCATATTAAAGAAAAACATCTAATTTTACATAACAAGAAAGGTTTTTAACCTTAACAATATGATTACATTCGCATCTCACACACAGACTTTTACAGGTTAGTTTGATTGACAAACTGCTTATTTGGGGGAAACATTCCAATGTACCAGACCACAGAGGTTCCTCTATTACCTGTCTTATTGTGTCACCTTCCTGATTACTAACTGTAATCACTCTATCTTCACCACCCAAAGCAAGCAGATTTTCTGTATTCCAACATCCACATGTAATTCTTTTAGTGTGTTTTCCTGAAAAAGAGATGATTTTTTTGTACAGACACATGGAGTTCCGTAAACAAGCCAGCAAGAAAGCAAACAACTAACTAACCTGTGATGACAACCTCAGAGTTTAGGTGACATCCATGGAATTAAACAAAGAATTTAGAATCTCATCAAAGCAGCATTTATGCAAACTTACGCAGCTTATGACTAAGTTGCAAGTCAAGACAATGATATAGAAGGTTAATACTTACTTCCAACTTTTTGTCTGAATATAAGCACAGGACCTAACATAAAAAGTATCCTGTTTCCTGACTAGTTCTGTTTCCTTAACATACAACCAAACTTCTAATGATAATGTCTTAAGAGAAATAAGTTACAAAGCAGTGAAGTTACCTTTATATTCAGCTGCATGGTCTGACAAGGCTTTGAGATAGGCAGAATTAACATTCACAGTTTTAACATCTCTAAATGACATAATAATTTATGATATTACAGAGATGCAAATATGAATGCACCCTAAGAAGTGAGTTTCTTAGCTGGTGATTAATATTAGATAACCACTAATATCAGGAAAAAATTTCCTTGAGCATTTCAGCCAGTTTAAAAGCCACATTTTTACAGGAAATCACATGCTTGACAGTGTGGGCATTTGTGAAGATCTGGAACAGATTTATCTTTGAGTCTTAATGTTAATTTTATGAATGAGAAGAGTGGTTACGCATACAGATTTAGGAGCCAGGTTGCCGAGACTTGAATCGTGGCTCTGTTACTTACAACAAAACCCTAGATAAGTTACTAAACCTTTCCTTAGTCTCATCTATAAATTGGAGACATTATAGTTGGACAAACGCCCCTGAAGAGCAAATGAATTAAAGCATTTACAAGAGGCCCAGAACACAGGAAGTGCCGTGTAAATGTGAGCCATGGAAGCGGCTGTGGAGAGCAGAGACTATGTCTGCTTTATTCTTGGAACACTCTACAGTGTGGCACCTATGCGGAACGCAGGTGTTAATAACTGGCGACGTGCGGTTCCTGATGTAGGAGTTGTCTGAGTGTGAGAAGCTCAGAAAGGAGCAAAGCGTAGCTGGAGCACAGGAAGTGAGCAGCAGAGGTCAGAGAGGCAGCAGAGGCTGATCCCGGTGGGTTTGGCTGATAAGGGCTGGGCTTTGCTTTTGGGTGGCAGGCCACTGACGAGCTCTCAGCAGAGGGCTTACTTGGCACCGTGAGGGACTGGTTTTAGGTCCCTCTCTGATACCAAAATCCACGGTGCGTAAGTTCTTTATATAAAATGACAGCGTCTCTGATATACTTTAAATCATCCTTTACTACTTCCAATATCTAATCTGATGAACTGTTATTCTATCCTATTGTTTGGGGAATAATACAAGACTAAAGAGACTGGGCATGTTCAGGACAGCTGCAGCTGTTTCCCTGAATAGTTTTGATCTAGGTTGGCTGCACCCGGGGATGGAGTATGCATACAGGAAAAGGGCCAGCTGGCTTCTGCAGAGGCAAGACCCATAGGAGGAGGCCGCAGGGGTTCAGGTGGGAATCCCCAAGGCCCACGCCACGATGGGAGCAGAGGTGACAGCACAGGCCGGAATCTGCAGACGTCCGGAAGTAGAGTTTATGAGCTTTTCTGACAAATTAGATAGAAAAGTAGGAGGCAGGAAGACTCAAGGTGACGCTGAAGTGTGGCCTCGCTATCTGAAACGGAATGTCATCAGTGACGAGAGGGAAACTATGGTCAAGAGGTCTTGGAGACGCTAAATCTGAAGCATTCCTTAGACATCTCTCTGAAGAGTGTGTGTCATGTCCATAAGGCTTTTAGCAGGGAGATAACACACAAAAGTGAAGGGGACGCTCAGAAGGGACTGGGGAAGCAGAACTCTTCCTTTTGGAGATTATGGATCAGAGGCCTTGTGTGATGCAGTGGGACTAGGAGGAAAGAGACTGTGGAGAGGACAGGAATGTTCTGGAAGATGCCAGAACATTCTCTTCTTTTTTTCTTCCTGGTACTAAAGACTGAAACGAGGGCCCATGCGTGCTAGGCAGAGATGCCAAGGGGCTACGTCCCCAGCTTGCTCTTCTCCCTTCTTTCCCTTTTTTCATCCTCCTTTCTCCTTTCCTTCCCTTTTGAGACAGGGTCTTGCTAAAATACCTAGACTGTCCTCAAATTCTTGATCCTCCTGCCTCAGCCTTCAGCCTCAGCTAGGATTACAGCTGCACACTACTGTGCTGGCTAAATTCTTTTCTTGGGTGAAGAAAAGAAAATATTCTTCCTTCTTCCTTATACCCTGAGGTCCTCTGGCTTCCAGGGCTCAGAGCTGGGGTCAGCCTTAACATCACTAACAGTCAACACTGCCTACCTCCAGTGCTCCGGTCACTCCACAGGCATTAATTACTTTCCACTCATAGGTCAGCTACTACAGTAGCTGAAATGGGAGCTGGGTTACTGGAGCACTTAATTAAACTTCCATCACTCAAATTCATACACGTCAGATGCAAAGCTAGAACCAGAACTATCTAGTTCAAGGAAACAAATCAGTGCAAGGTGAAATAATGTAAGAAACATTTAGTTTCTATAAAGAGCTGAGAAATCATGCAACCAGCAGCAGCTATCAAGAGTGGGAGGACTTGGTTATAGGAAAGTATTAGAGGAAAAAAGGCAGAGCTGTGAGCTGCAACCAACTGTGAGGGAGGCAGATACACATTCAGCTAAAAGACTCCAGCCATGCAGTTAATCTGAATCTTTTAGGCCCATTTTAAATAGTTATTAAATAAGAATGTGAGCTTAACATATTATTCATGTTAAACACAAAAGTGTATATGACAAATGCCTGATACAAAACTTATCATGCTGACAAATGATTTTTTAATACCTAAAATGTCAGAATTTCTGGGGTTTATAAATTAGTTGATGGGATAGATCTGCAAATGAAGTACAAATAAAAAATGCCCACTGAAGTCAAATAGACAATATACATGGTGAAAGGTGATTAAAAACTTTTAGCTTAACCTTTCAAACAGATCAGAGACATTGCTATTTAATATTAAAATCAGTATCAATATTCAAGGAATACATATATGTGAAAGTAATTTGAAATGCTTAATTGGCCTTAATAGAAAGTACTATCTCAAGTATTCTTAGGGGTGATAGTACCTCCAGAGTTTACTTCCTTCATCGTATGTTACACTTTTTCTGGCACCTACATCCATAATTAGTTCATCCACACGATGCTATAATGATGGAAACAAATCAATACTGCTTGCTTCCTCTAGGGTACTTGGGGGCAAATGCCAAGTGACCAGATGTTGAAGGAATCAAAGAGCTTGGAAAAAGGTTAAATAAGAAACAGAGGCAAATATCCCCAGCCACACATCCTGAGGCAAACAGAACTCACAGCCAACCCCCAGATTCAGCTGGTGTTCAGAGAGAATGAGGGGTCAGAATTAGGAATCCAAGCAGCCACCAAATATTTTGGTCCCCCTGCTCTGTGAGTTAAATGATCACATATTGTAAAATAACTAAATTAACTACAATCAATAACCAGAATTAACATACATGACCAGTCTGCATTGATGTTCAGCTGAACTGTTCTATGTGGAGAGGTAAAAATCGAGGTGAGAAGAAGACATGGAAACCAAGCCACTGATGTCTTAATGCTAAAAGAAACAGGACTGACCTTAATCTGTTCTCCTTACCCTGGAAAATTCATGGTAAGCAGAGAAGCAGGATCTTCTTGTTTAGCTAGATGTAAGACCCAACCAGGGAGCTCCCTCATAGTACAAAATTCCCTTGCAATTGGGGAAACCCTCAATGGCAGAACCCATAGTTAGGAAAAAGCATTGCAAATATTTAGTAGTAAATATTTTCAGTTGTAACCTACCAATGACAGGAATCTTTCGAGATGTCTGATGGTTATAAATAAGCAAATTTCCTTTAACAGTTCCAACAGCCAGGAAACTTCCAACTTTTGACCAAAGAAGGAAAGACATTTGGTCCCTGTAACATTAAGATATAAATTACTGCAGAATTCACAATCATAACCTCTAAATAATCCTTTAATAAAGCGTTCTCTGAATACTTTTAATCTAAAGGCTAAAAGTATAATCTAGTTATGATGGGGCCTCAAATTCCATAGAATAACATGATGCTAATTTGTCTATAAATGATTTAATTCTGTGATTAAATATTAATAGATGAAAATTCATGCTCTAAAAATAGTAGCATTTAAAAATATCATACTATATTAAAGTGGAAAAATCATTGGGAATGTGTGACTTCAAAAAGGATATGACTTTGCCTGCTCTGTCACTATGAAGAGTAGCTTAGAAGTAGGTAGAAAACACTTTTGCCTTTCTTATCTGTATTCCAGGCCTCCCACTTTGGGCTTTGATAGGATTCTCCCAGAGCAGCTCTTTCCACATACTGAGGAAAGAAGTAACAATGGGTCTAGAACAGTGGTCCTCAAGATTCAGTCTTGGAGGCAGCAGTCACCTGTGGTGGCTGTCAGGTCCCTCCCCAACCTACGTCCTGCGTGGAGAAGCCACCAAGTGGTTCTGATGCAGCCACACTCTAGTCACCACTGAGACCCCTGCCTGGAAGGATACGCCTGAGAATGCTGCAGGGTATGGCTGAAGGCCAGGAGTACACATGGACGTGCTCTCTAGCGGTGCACTTAGGAGATGCTGAGCATCCAAAGATACACACTTCACTAGTAAGAGTCCAGTTTGTGAAAGGTCATAAGTCCTTGATGATATTTAGAAGAGATGAAGGATATAAAAGTTGGAAGTGGATGTCATAGGCCATTTAGTTAAAAATTAATTTCAGTGAGGGAGTAATCGATGACTAGCTTCTTCTATTATGTATTTTAGAAAAATAAACATGCACTTTTAACTCATTTACTTATTTACTGGGGTTGTTTTTTGAGACAGGGTCTTTCTGTATAGTTCACTATGCAGCCCAGGCTAGCTTCAAACTCAGGTGATCCTCCTGCCTCAGCCTCCTGAGTGCTGGGCTCACAGGTGTGTACCACCACACCTGGTCACTTTTTCCATTTAAACAGGTGTAGCAGCCACGTAAGTGTCTCTCATATCTCCAACCATGGTGTGTGATCTAAAAGCCCAGCTGCCTGGGTCCAATCACCCTAGCACAGGATAGCCCGTGCTCTCCTATGGGCTGCTCCCAGACAGCAGCAGAGCAGGACAGTACACTCTGGGGCCCATTCCTGCACACACAGGGGTCATCTTTGGGTAACTTTGGCTCATGATCCCCAACGAGCCCAGACGGACTTTCTAAGGGCTGCTACAAGCCGAGCTGTTTTTCATCCATGGTTATCTCTGCCCTCTTTTACAAAGGTCAGATGTGCACTGTGACTGACAGTTCTTGAGATATGTTCTTCTGCAATAAACTTCTTACACAGCTAAGCTTGCCTTGGAATCTCAGAGAACGAGAATAAAAAGAAATATGTTAGCTAAATAGTACTAGAAGAAAGATAACGTGCAAGGCATGAACAGGGTCTGATCACCATGAATGACCATATACAAAATCAGTACAACACTGGTCTATTCAGTGGCACTGATGTTCAGATAACAACCACGCAGGAAGGGGGTTACATAGGGAGTTCCAAGCTTAAGGAACCAAATATTCGTAGGAAAAGAAATTCCATCTTTTTTTTTTTTTTAAAGATAGGGTCTTGCTATGTAGTTCATGCTGGCCTTGATCTTGCTATGTACCCCAGCCTGGCCTCAAACTTGTGGCAACCCTCTTGCCTCAGCTGGGATTACAGGCATGCACCACCACACCTGGTTCTATCTTTTCCTCTCATAGGAGATAAGACCTTTAGAAGACCCTCAAAATTACAGTAAGATATGAAGTCTACATGAGTTTCTAATAATATTAACATTATGCCAACATATAATAATCCCATGTATCTATGGTCAGGAAAGACTTAGAATACATCATTCTAGGAAAAATGCACAGGCCACAAAATATTGCCACCTAAGTGAAGGACATGGGCTTAGAGGTGTCTTGCTATTATGACAACTGAAGGTCATTTGAAAAGAGGCTGACAAGGTGACTCATGCTTAAGTTCACACTGCCTTGGAAGAGACAACTGTGTCCCATGTCCAACCAAGAACGAATCAGTTGATGAATCAGATGATGTACACTGCTGCAAACCAGTTACTTAACTAAATGACTACTGATGTAAATCCAGCCAGGATCACAGTGAATTGGGGTCTAATTCTAAGAACGTATAAAAACACAGTCAGTAAAAATTAAGAAATGAATTCAGCCCACTGTGTTAACACTGCATTTTTAGGTAAGTGGTAACATAGTAAGTTTTATAATTGTATTTGAATACCTTTGTGTGCGATGGAAGGTGTTTGAAGGGCTCAAAAGAAGAATTAAGATTAAATTCCTAACTAGAATCTAAAGTGCTTAAGGACATGTAAACTGGAAAAAGTAAAAATAGTTAAGAAAAACTGACTTTCAAAGTCTTGTTTATTAACTACTTTAGTATAATAGATTCATCTTTAAATAAAGCACAATGAGCAGCAGGTATATGTTCATATATGCAGTCTTTAGACATTAAATATTAATATCAGTAGTAAAACATCCTAAACTTTATCTTAGTGACAATGACAGTAACACCTGCCACGTACTCAGGTCTTAACCTCATGCCTGGCCATGACGTCCATGTGAACACACAGCAATGCCGACCTGGAGCGGAGACGTGGACTCCAGGGAAGGGGAGCTGGGAGGTGCATCAGTTAGAGACACCCAGGGTGGGCTTGCATTTTCCTCTGCTTCAGAGTGTGCTTCCCTGAAGCAGAATTTGGTCCAAGGGCCAGTGCTGATGCTTATAAACATGCCCCGAGTGGAAGCGTACAGCATGGAAACCTTTCTGAAAACGGTGTGAAAGGACAGGTGAAAGACGGGTCCTGAGGCCTAGTGAGGCCTAGTGAGGCCTAGTGAGGCCTAGTGAGGCCTAGTGAGACTTGGCACACGGCAGACAGCACCTTCTGCAGCCCAGGGTCAAGGCCACTTTGGACTTTACGGAATACGGCGCCAGGCCCATGCCTGGTCCTGCTCTGCATGGGCACCTTGGTTCCTTTGGGATCTCTTGTTCTTTAGAAAATAAGAAAAGTTAGCGTTTTCTAGTGTGTGACCTCTTCCTGCCCATCTGTGGGCCACCTACGCCATGAAGCAAATATTATTATGAGTAGTAGTAGTAGTATACTAATTTCAAATAGATGAAGACTTACAAGTTCAACAATTTGTGCAAGGTTGAAATGGCCATTTCAGTTGTAAACAATGACAAGTGTGTCTTTTTCCGTGTGGTAAAAAAGTTTCGACTTTAGCAGAGATCTGGAATTGATTCTACCCGCCCAGGACTTTTTTCCCACTTGCGAGCTGCCCGGCCCCTTCCCTGGTGGGACTGTCAGTCCCACTGCCCTGTCCACTTCGTTCAGAGACCTTCACAGGGGCCCTCGCTCTTTTCTCTGATGTGACTGGCTGAGAAGAACCATGTAAGCTGGCAGCCAGGGTTGGAAGGCTTAAAAACGAAGTCAGTACAGAGAATGTAAGAGTTGGAACATCAAGAATCTTAATGGTACCATCAGAACTCCTCATTCCAGCCATCGCTGCGGTCAATCCCAACTCCAGATTTCCCCACCTATCAAGGGCCATTTTTATTTCAGAACTATAATAACTTTAGTTAACTGGGTGAGACTGGGAATATGATAGACAACAAAAATTAAAGAAATGAGCCTTTTATAAGAATTTTATTACTGATGCATCTTAAAAATGAAAGTAATATGTACTGTTAGCATTGAGCCTACAAATAAGCATTTTTCTAAGTGAATATTTAAAAAATTAAAAAGTTATTCTTACCGCATGCCATTGTCTAACTGGCTGGTTTTATTTGTGTTGGCATCCCACAGATAAATGCAAGTAGACTTCTCAGCAATCACTGCTAGGATATCTCCATCTTTATCCCAATCCATGACAACACAGTTGCTTTTTAAAAAGAGCAAAATATTACTATTTACTTACTTATTTTAGGTCTTTTTGAGACAGGGTCTCACTATGCAGTTCAGGCTGGCCTTCAGCTCACTTTGTAGCTCAGGCTGGCCTCAAACTCATAGCAATCCTCTTAGTCTCCTGAGTGCTCAGATTACAGATGTGCATCACTATGCCCAGCTTGATTTACGTAAGTTGGGAATTACTTCAATTACTTTATTTTTCAAACTGTTTAAATATGCTTTGGAACTTTAGTTTTCTGAAATACTCTCTCAAGTTTTTGGAGTATGGAAACGAGAGTCTTTCAAATTGTTGATAAAATCACCTGTCAATGAAAGACTTTGTAGGCAACAGCATTGTGTTTATCCATAGATTCTTTTTGGTCAAATTCAACTATGATGAATTTAGAAGATACATGGCCATTAGGTAACCAAATGGATGTTACAGAGACCAAGCTCATACAGTTTACTCAACGGAGCTTTTTACTGAGTACCTTGTTTCATTTTAGTCATAATGACTGTATAACCACTTTGACTTTTTGTTTCCTGGAATATAGAAATCAGAACAATTCAGAAAACAGAGAGAAATATCAAAATTATAGTATTTGGTGAGTGGGGAAGAACAGGAGGTGAGAAAGGCTGAAACCTTTCAGTAAAACAATCTGATTTGCAAAAATGGTCAATAAACTACAGGAAGCAGATCTGAATTCAAAAAGTCTAGCAGCATAAAGCTGTTTAGATGAAGGACTCTATACATTTTGGTAACTACTGAAACTATCCAGAGAATAACTAATATGGGTAATGATTACACTGAAACAATAACACATCAGCTAGGGCCGGGATTTAGCTCAGCGGCGTAAGTGCCTGCTTGGCAAGCGCATTCATGAATTTGATCCTTGGTACCAAAACCAACAAGCAAACAAAAAAACAAAAAAAAACACAACACATCAGCTATACCTAGTGTAATCTAGTGTATTTCCTGAAAATAGGCAAAATTAGGTCTTTGTTCTTTAAGTAGTATGGATAAAGTAAGTATTTTCCCACAATTTATTACAAAGGAAATACTAAAGTTGGACATTCCAAATATGAAAATTCGTATTTGGGGCTGGGGATTTAGCTCAGCGGCATAAGCGCTTGCCTTGCAAGCAGGCAGTCATGAGTTCGATCCCTGGTACTGATAAAAGCGAAAAAGAAAAAAAGAAAATTCGTATTTAGGCTCTTTTATAATATTGCTGTATCCCTTCTCTATGTGTTTACAGATATAAATTCTAACTTATATGCTGTAGATCTACACATTTCATCAACTATTCATTGCATAAAGAAAATAAAGCGCTTTGTAAATGGAAAACATAAAAGAGAAGATAATGGTTATGTAAGTTATAGAATTCTATTTTGCTTTTTTAAGATAGTACATTTACTTTTTACCTTTCAGGCAACAAAGCTCAAAAAGTTTTGATCTATCTCTGTACTTACCCAGGTAAGTTAATTTCACTTCTTTTTTGACCATGGCGATCAAAGATTTTCACAGTATGATCAGCTCTGAAAGCAATTAGAATATAAATGTGACTTTAATGTTTTATTTATCTGTGTATTTAAAATACAGAGCTGCCACCCAAGCGATTTTAGCAGTCTTTGAAGGTCTCACAATTTGTATCTAAAAATGTCCTATCCAGGAGAAGGTTGTACCAGTATGAACTGTGATGTTAATGAGATGAATGTATTCCTTTTCCCATTATGCACCTGTCACAGGAATGTCTACTGAACAGACGGTAAGGTTACATGAGGTATATAACCCTTAGTTAAAACATTCACTGGTTTCTTACCCTGTTACTGCAAGGTAGTTTCCTGATGCTTTTTGCCAGGTAAACTGTATTGGTGAGCCAAGCCAAGTCTTCTCTATCAATGTGAAAATACGCTAAAAAATAAATACAATTTTTATATTTTCAAACTATGTACAATAAAGGGTTGGTGAGAAGAGATGTCAGAACATCATCATGAAAATGGTAGGATTGAGGAAGGTGAAGGCTGTCATTTATGCTTATTCAAAAACAGTTAACAATAGGAAAAAAACCACACCAAATCACCTAACCAACCAAACACAAGTGGTGGATACAGTATGGGCCTCAAGATAGACAACATCTATTATAAACCTTTTTGTTTTTGAATACTTTTGAATGATAGTTTTATAAACATGTATCTTCTCAGTGTTTTATAGATGTTAAAGACTAAAAGAATTTAAATTTGAATTTAGTTATTTACAAAACTATGGAGTTGAATTTAATAAAATTGTTATTAAAAATACTACATGAGGGATGGGGATTTAGCTCAGCGGCACAAGCGCCTGCCTTGCAAGTGCGCAGTCGTCAGTTCGATCCCTGGTACCAATTTAAAAAAAAAAAACCTACATGATTTTTTAGACATACAAGATGCCTATATGCTCTTCAAATTGTTTTCTTCTTTTGTCTACTAGTTTAGTTATATTTATTCATCATGAAATGTTTAATTTCATGCATGTGGTCAGTGTATAAACTGAAAAATCTCTTTTCATTTATACAATAGAACTGTAGTATCCAATATGCAAGCCATAGACCATATGAAATCACTGAGGACTTGAAAATGGATATTTCATATTTAGATGCAAATATAAAATATATATCAGATTTAAAAGACTGAAAAAAGAATGCAGTAGCCCATTGGTAATTTAATTTTTCTACTGATTACAAGTTGAAATACATTTTGGATATATTGGGTAAGAGAGCATATATTATGGAACAAAATTACATTTTAATATTAAATTACAATCAGGGAGGCCCATATATGTTACGTATATAAGGTTTAGATTCTACTATAGGAGACTTGAGTCTGAATGGCAACACAAAACTCAATGCTCTGAATTAAACATCAGTGAGCATGCACGGAGGAAGCAAGTGTAGCCTGTGTCCACGGGTGCATTCATGTTTGGTAGAGCTCGAGATGCTCTTTCAAGAGTACTGTATATTAAAGCATCTACTTTTGCAATTTTGTGAGTACATGCTTGGGAGCCCTTTCACACAAGTGAAGAGTCCTTAGACTTGAATTTCGCTATTATCTTCATTGTAGAGCTGCCTCTGGGTATAATCCTACTACTATTTTTCTTCCACGGGACGCTAGAGAGCAATGATAGCGAATCTTTCAGCTACAAATAGCCCACTGCAGCATGCATGCTATGGGTTTGCCATCTCCGCTATAGATGTTCTAGGTGTAATGTAAAGGAAAAAATACTAGCTTCACAACCAGAAAATCAAGATTTAAATATTGCTTCTCAGATATTAGCTGTCGGGCTTAAAGCAAGTCGCTAAAACTGCTTTACGTGCAGAATTCTCAACTGTAAATCCAGAGTTGAATTTCCTCACTACTAATATTTCATAAATGGTGAAGAACCTTAGACATGGGAGTTAGGATGACCGGTCTATCAATTCCAATTTTCACGGTGATAGCCACAAAGAAGCATTAGGACGTCTAATGCAATTTTTAAACTGAACTTTCCCGTTCCTTGCAGAGCAGGCCAGGGCATATTGCGTGGAACTCGGAAAGCTGAAGCAGCTGTGGCCAGGCCCTGGGGTTCACAAGAAGCCCAAGCCCAGAAACCCTGCGTGTAGAGGTGACACTCATCGCAGGAGAGCTGCGCGTACAGGTACAGGTTTCTCCACAAATAAGATGCTCTTGCTGCCCAGAGAATCTGTAAATTGGACCAGTCCCAGGGAATGCAATTCGAAATTATATTATTATTATTTTTTTTTAGGATGCTGCGCAGTTGTATGGCCTGCCAGGGTTTTAGCCTGCCAGGGTTTTAGTCCCAATAAACAAGTGAGCGCCGTGACCCCGGATCGAGTCAACTTCACTTTGACCCGTTCCTTTTCCTGTAAAGTTTGGGTGTCTTCAGATCCAGCCTGCTCATTTCCGGCCGCGGAGGGGTTCTCTCTTCCCAACCCGCATCCACTCGGTCTGTGTTCCCAAAAATGAGAGGCCTCCTATTGGGCTCTCTTTCTGCTATTTTTTTCCCCCTTTCCCTCATTCCTTCAAAGTTGCCACCGCCATTCTCATTCCCGGGCATCCGCTCTCTTCCCATTTCTCACTCACTCCAGGGAAGGGAATAAGGAGCAGACTGTCTCAAGGGGATGCTCAGTGGGTGGAGGGGAGGGCCAGTGGTCGCGTCTTCCCACCCCCTCGCAATTTGTAAGTTATTTACCTTCATTTCAAGCCTCCAGCAGTCGCGCGACCTAACAACTGCGCAGGCGCACTAGGTCTCCTTTAAGAGGGCTACCGCGTTCCCGTCACCCAGGAGACCGCGCGAGGCGCGGCCAATAGACTAGCGTTACTGAAGGGCGGTGCCTAGAGAGGTGGTGCCTGGATAAGGCCTCCGAGGGGACAGGAAGGAGGCGTGGACTGGGATCACGTGACAGGGGCGGAGCTAAACCCGGGAAGTTAGGCGGGGCGAGGAATGGCGGCGTCTGTGCCTCCTGCCTGGGCTCTAATTGGCAAGATCTTGAGGGGAGCACGGGGAGGCGGGCTCTATGAGCCCTGAAAGGCGCCTGCTTGCTTAATTGTTGCTCGGTTTGTAATTTCAGAAGCCAGGTGGGAGGCCTAGGAATTAAGACGAAAAAAGGCCAGGGAACATTAGCTAGCAGGAGGCTGGAGTTGAGTCACAGGCCAAATGCACCTGCACAGTCTAAGCAAGACGGTTTAGACGACTCCATGTGTCATCTTTTTCATTCTTGCAGTTTTCTGGCCTTTTCTGGAAGAGGTGTGAGCACTAGTTTCTGTCAAGTTGGTTTTTGTTTTGTTTGTCAGTTTTAACCAAATGGGCTAGCTAAGGTGGCAGGAACTTGGGTATCTTTCCCCGAGTTTTGTCCTGCTATAGTACAATGTTAGTGCGTCATTTTTTTGCAGTGTGAAAGTGCAACTTTTGCACCAGTGTCTAAAAACGCTGAAATAATCCACTTTTTCTATCTCTCTCCCCCACCATCAGGTTGGAGTCTCACTTCAAGAAAATTAGTGGTTTGAAATAACCGACGATGGATGTCTGCGGATTTTTTTTTTTTTTTTTTTTTTTTTTTTTTTGGTACTGGATCAAACGCTTGACCTTGCACTTGCCAGGCAGGTGCTTATGTCACTGAGCTAAATCCTTAGACCCATATCTATGGATTTTTAAGAAGGGTGACATTTCTTTGCCCTGGAGTTTCAGTTGGGTCGATTTCTAATTTCAGATCACCTAGCATTAAACTGGAAATCAGCAACAAGTGGAGAGATCTCACATACTTGGAGGTTAAACAACACACCTTAAAATAAGTTAAAGAAGAATCTCAAGAGAAATTTTAAAACATTTTGAATTAAATGAAAGTACAATTTACCAAATTTTATAGGATGTAGTGAAGTAGCACTTAGAGGAAATTTTATGACATTAAGTGTATATTCTAGAAAAGAAAGATCTAAAACTAGTAACCTATAATCTTTCACTTTAGGAAGCTAGATAAAAGCAAATCTGAAGTAAGAGAAAAGGTGTGGTAAAAACTACAGCAGCTACAAATGAAATTGAAGACAAAATCAATAGAAAAATCAAAAGACCAAAAACTGCTTCTCTGAAAAATTTTAAAATTGCTAAGCTTCTAACCTGCCACAGAGGGAGAAGGGTAGGAGGATACAATCTGATTGGCCTTTATCTATTAAAGATATTGAATAAATAATAAAAAATCCAAAAAGAAAGATCCAGTGAATCCTAATGGGTTCACTGATGAATGCTATTAAACTTCTGAGGCCCTTTCAGAAAGCAGAAATGGAGGAAATCCTTTCTATGTTAGCCTATGAGGCCAGCATTACACTAATACCAAACCCAAGCAGAAACACTGCATGAAAAGCAAAATATGGACCAACATTCTTTGTGAATGTGTAAAATATTCACAAAATATTAGCAAATCAAATCCAACAATGCACAAAAATAATTGTACCCTATGACCAAGTAGCATTTATTCCAGGTATGCAAGCATGGCTCCACACTAGAAAAGCAGTCAGTGTAATCCATACCAACATGGTAAGGGAAAATTACATGATGGTGTAAGTAGATACAAAAAAAGTATTTGACAAAATCTAGTATCCATTTGTGATTAAAATTATAAGCAAACTAAGAATGCAGGGGAGCTCCCTGGTAAGCAGAGGCAGGGTGGCCCACTGCAGCCCTTCCAGGGGAAGAACCAGCAGTGTCTCCTGAGATCCATGCCATGTTGGAGCTTAGGACTCTGGGAAGCCAAGCCAGCACCTCCCTTCCCTGGTAAGTGGAGGCAGGGTGGCCCACTGCAGCCCTTCCAGGGGGAGAACCAACAATGTCTCCTGAGATCCACGTCATGTTGGAACTTAGGACTCTGGGAAGCCAAGCCAGGACCTCCCCTCCCTGGTAAGCAGAGGCAGGGTGGCAGACTACACCCCTTCCAGGGGGAGAACCAGCAGTGTCTCCTGAGATACATGCCATGTTGGAACTGAGGACGCTGTGAAAATAAATGACCATCCTGCCGCCCTGCTTAGCAATAGTGAACCTACTGCTACATGGCCTAGAGTCAAATATCCCACTTCCCCTATCCTCCTTCTCCCCCCCCCCCGCCCCGCCCCATTAGCAAATGGGAACCAGAAATCTGAGTGTCTCCTGGGAGGTTGACCATAGCAAATAAGGGGGACTTCCTTCTACCATTTCTTTGAAAGCAAATATTTTTATTACTGTTTTGCTCTTTTCTGATTAATGGTACTGCTCTATTCAATATTCTGTCCTGATAAGTTCTATAGTGTTCTATATTGCATCTCATTTTGATATACGTGATTGAAAGAACAACTATTATAAAGATAACAAAATATACTGTGATACCTATTACTGTTATCCCGGTAACCTGCTGTGAAGTTCTGTACCAATTTTACTGTACGATCTTAGTTGGCTTTATTCTGACATGTTCTGTTATATATTTTCAGAATAAAATTAAAAAAAAAAAAAGAATGGAGGGGAATTTCTTAACTTGACAAAGAATACCTACAAAGAACCCTATAACTAACATCATACCCAATAGTGAGAAATTTGAAACTTTTGATCTTCGACAATGGAGCAGCACTAGTCCTTCCGACATAAAATTGGGAGTAACTGCACTTCTTGTACAAGAGCTAACTTGAAATGGATCATAGACATAAAAATGTAAAACCATAAAACTTCTGGAATATGACAGGAGAAAATCTAGTTGATGCAGGGTATAATGAGGGCTTTTAATTTTTTTATTTTTGTTGTTTTGGTACCAGGAATGGAATGCAGGACCTTGACACTTGCCAGACAGACACGTATGCCATAAGCTATATCCCTGGCCCACGACCTTTTAGATACATCACCAAAGTCATGATCTATGAAAGAAACAATTGATAAAAAAAAAACAATTCATAATTTGTAATTCTGGTGCTTCAAGGTGTAACATCATGAACAGACCAATCCAGATTGAAAGAAAATAAATGCAAGTCATACATCTAATAAGGGTCATATATCTAGAGAAAGATTTAATATGTGTCAGGTGCATGTCCCAACTACCCACAATTAATGTAATCACTATGTATCAAAAATGTGAACTTAGATTTATGGACTGCGGAGGGAGAGAACCAGGCCTCACAAGGAGGTGATCCCCGCCTGGAAACCGTATCATTTTCAGTGTTCTTGGGTTGGGTCTTATTCTTCTTTTTTTTTTTTTTTTTTTGCTTATGTTAAATCTGATGGCATGAGCAGCTATTTAAAAGATAGCAAGACATACCATGGTAGACATTTTGGATTTATTATTAGCTTATGTTGAAGTTCTTTATTACGTTCTTTTTTTTATTGTTTCTACCCTATTCTGTTCTGTTCAATTTTTGCTATGTCTGAAAGTATCTGCAGCTATTTTGAAGAAAACAAAAGGCATTATGGTAACTATTGCTGATTTCGTAAGGTTTTGAAGTCCTGTATCACTTATACTGGTTTGTTTTGATTGGCTTTGTTCTGTTTTAATTTCCTTGATTTTATCCTCTTTAAAATACCCCCAACACCCCCAAAAAACATGGACTTAAAAGAAAGAAAATGGGGGGAAGCGATCTATAGATGGAGGGAGGAGAATAGCAGGGGAAGGAAATCAAAGAGTTCAAAAGTGTTAAGAACACGTACGCACTCTATAAGATGAATGTAAGTATATACTTCGAACAAGTATGAATAAAACGCTATTGTTACATAACCTCTTAAAAGTAAAACAACTCTTTAATAAAAAGATAAATGACCCGATAAACATGAACAAATGATTTGAATAAATGTTTCTTCAAGGAAGATATACAAATGACTAAGATTCCCACTGAAAGTTACTCAACATCATTAGCCATTAGAGAAATGCAAGTCAAAACTACAATGAGAGACCGTATGGCACCATTTTTTTAATTAAAATATAAAAAAATAACAGTGTTATTCTGTTGAGACACTTGAGCCATCATACCTTACTGGCAGAAATTTAAAATGGTATGACTATTTCAGGAAACAATTTGGTAGTTCTTTAAAAGGTTAACACAGACTTGCCATTTGACTTACCAATTTTAGTTTCTCAGATAAATCAAAGCATATTTTCAAATAACTTGTACCATTGTTCATAGCAGCATTATTTTTGGTAGCCAAAAGTAGACATAATACCAGTGTATATACACTAAGGAATGAACATAGAAAATTTAGGATTTCTATGCAATCATCAATGCTATCATCAATAAAAAATTAAATGCTAATAAAACAGATGTACCTTGGAAACATAGTAAGTGAATGAACACAGTCACAAGATGCCACATATTGTATGATTCTATTATATTATAAAACCTAAATAGACAACTCAATAGAAACAGAAAGTTAAAAAACTGGTGTCTTTATTTTGGGGAGTGATGAAAATTGTCAAGATTACATAGTAATGGTGAAGGTTGCATAATTCTTTAAATATATTAAACCCACTGAATTGTACACTTTAAAATGGTGATTTTTTGCAGTTTGCATATCAATGATAAGTAAATTGTAAAAAACTGGCAGATAAGCTGGGGATTTAGCTCAGTGGTATAAGTGCTGGCCTGTTGAGCACAACATTGTTAGTTCAATTCCCAATACCAAAAACGAAAAAAACCCCCACAAAACTGGCAGATAAGCTTCATAAAATCTAGTCTCTTGGTCGTTAAGTAACAAAGTATTTTCTGAGATCTGAGCAGCAAATTTTGGTTTTAATTTGCAGAAATAAGCTGTTTAAATTTCATAACATTACTGTTCAACCAAACAGTGTAATAATCACTTGTTTGCTACAGTTCCTAACCCTTGTCACTTAAAACATATAAATGATAAGCAGTTTCAAACTGGGAAAACTAAATTGTTTGGCAGATTCACCTCTCCCAAGATGAAATGCTGTTAATTTGGTAGTAAGGGTGTGAGCAATATGGCGCATGTGCACACGAGGTATGAAAACCAAAATGCTCTGTAGGTCCTGGGTAACAAGAAAGTCTGTCTTGTTATCGCTGAGGTATGAAAGAGCCATGACCAGTGGTGCACACCTGTAGTCTCAGCACTTCAGAAGGCAGAAAGAGGATCATTTGAGCCACTAGGGGCAAGATAGTGACTTAGTAAGACCCCATCTGCAAGTGAAAAATGAAAAGGGCTGGGATGTAGCTCATTTCACAGGCCCTGCTTGAATCCACAGTAACACACACATTCTCAGAAAAGTTTCATTTCACAAGGTCATGCAAATACCACATTCTCATCAGTTTTTATAAAAGTAGTCTGTGGCCGGATGGGCTGACATGGGATGTGTACTATCACAAGATGTAAAATAGCATATTTAAGAAGCAAGTTTTATTTGTCAAATATCAAAACAACAAATTTTCATCCTTCCAAACGGTATTGTCCAATAGGGTCAGTTAGCACGAAAACATGTAATGATATGTTGAAAATCGATTGTCAGGCTGGGGATACAGTTCAGCGGCTCAGCTCCTGCCCGGCAAGCATGGGGCCATGATTTCGATCCCTGGTATGGAAAAAAAAATCTATTGTTGTCTAGCAACAAAATTTATGGATTAAAATAACATTCATCCTATCACTCACAATTTTATGGTTGATTGGGTTCTTCAGGACGGCTGTCCTCTGTGTGGTGTCCGCATTCAGATCACCTTCATTTCAGTGGATGTGAGGGTCCACTAAGCTCGCTCAGAGGGTTTGCCCTCAGGTGGTGGCTGAGACACCACCTACAGCCAGGCCCATTCCCTACATTTGGCGCTCACTTGTGGGCGCTCTGAGTTCCTCCGCTCCACACTTCCCCTCCTATTTGTCCAGCCCAGATTCAAGGGGGAGGGAAGATCCATCCCACCTCCACATGGGACAGAGTCCTGATGAATTTATGGCCTCCTTTGGCTTGTTACAAGTGCCAACCGAGATCAGAAGCAGAGCCCAATGCAACCAGTTCTAATTTTAAACAGATCATTACCAATAATTATTCTCAAGCTGCAAAGATTCAAAACATGCAATTTAAACATTTTAAAGTTTTGAGACCAAAGTTTTTTTTCAGAAAGCTTCATTAAAAACAAATCATAAAATTACTATGTAGAAAGATCTAGGGAGAACCAGATTTGGAGATAAGCAGTTGAAAATGTGGGTTTTCTTTCAACAAGGAATTTTAAAAGATTGATGGCATTCTTGTGAGTGGCATTACTTTTTTAACATGTGAGAAAACCGACCCCATTAGCAGTAGTAGGATGTGACATCTGCAGGGTCAGTGGCTGCAGGTGTCTGAAGGGCATGGAGTATAGCAATTTGTAATTTCACTGAGCTTGGAATTTTTTTCAGATTTCGTTTCTTTGTCGGTGCATGTTTGTAGTGGGAAATGTTTACATTCCTTGTGGAGGGAGCTGGCACATCTACATAACACACCTTATTTCCTTTTTTCATCCTCTTTTCCTTTTGTGAATGATCTGTCTCCCCACTTCCTATTATCTATCTTTTATTTTGCTCTTTGTATTTTGGGTTTCTCATGTAAGAGAAACCATGCGATATTTAAGCTTGTGGGTCTGGTTTATTTCACCGAGCATTGTAGTCTCAAAGTGCACTACACATGAGTCAAGTTTATCCTTCTTTGTGGCAGAGTGCTACTCTATTGTGTAAGTATCACATTTTCATGATTCATTCAAGTGTTGATGGACAGACAGGCCATTTCGTCTCTGTCCATCTGAGCTTGGAATTTGAATCATAAACTTTGAGGATGACATGTGGCATAAAATTACTTACCTGGTGAGTGAGCTAGATTTTTTGTCTGACATTTGCAACTCTTTGCAATTTTTTTTCTTTGTGCTACTCTGTGCATTCAATAATCGAGTTAAATTTGTTTCTTTGTGGTAAGTAGTTTTTCTTTGTGATAAGTTCTCAAGTGGGGGAAAAAGAACCTTTATGTGTCAGAGTAGAAATGTAACCCAATAAAAAGCCAGAAACCTGTACAAATGTTGACATTCTCATGAACATGAAAGTTTACAAAGATCCCTGAAGTCAATAGTGCCAAGAATCTTGCATACTGTATTTTTTGGAATGACCGAGTTTATATTTGTGCAGAACTGTTTTTCAGTCAAATCTATTTCAACTTTTCAATGCCAGACACTATACTATTCCAGGTACAGAGATTAAAGGACACTATATCAGTCTTGAAGAAGCCACAACCTTGCATAATAAGTGAAACAAAATTATAAAATTATAAATCAACAGGACTCTGGTTTCTGGCTCATGCAGTTGAGTGAATACAAAAATGTTAATTTTTAAAGATGGTGGGTGTCACACAGGAATTTACTGAAATACTATTTTGTCTATTCTGTGTTTCAGAGTTTCTGCAATACAAATTCTTTAAAAGATAACAATCTCATTTTGTTCCCACATCTGAATTTTTTGAGCATTTATCCGATGTCTTGAGCCATGGCTCTGGTTCAATATGAAGCAAATGCCAAAGCGTCAAGGAAATGTCACACATGAGAGGAGAGGTTTATATCTACAGAGTGACAGTGTGTGAGGGAGTCCAGAAAGGCTTTATTACATCAAGGACATTTGAGATGGGTTTTGAAGACGGAGCAAAGTTTGGGTTGACAGAAATGAGATTAAAATGGGAATTCTAAACAGCAACCTACACAAAGACATAGTGAAATGAAACTTCTGGGGATTTTGAGGATTGACACCTTTTAAATGCACCTGTCTTCCGAGCCGAGACTACAAAGATTGTGGATACAGAGCTGAGGAAGCTAGATGATATATCTGCCAGCGAAGGGCTTTGAGTAAGACAGTGATGTAATTGGACATGTGTGATAAGAAAAGATAATTTTCTTTTTTTTAAAGAAAAAGCTTTATTGAGGTATATTTGATATACAATAAAATACCCTTATTACACATGTTCATGATGGGACCCTAATTTGTATGTCTTGTTTCAGGTGGCTTTGAGCCAGCCGCGGTATAGGCATGACCACCCCACTGGGAGGCAGGAGACAGTCCCACTGGATGATGCAATCTGCCCACTGAGAAGTCACACATGCACCATCGGTGTTCAAGCCAGTGGGAACGTGTCAATGTGAACAATCCAATGAACTTGGACAAATGTGGACAGCCATGAAATAACCACTCTCAAGGCAACAGAGGCAGGAAACATAACTTTGACTACGAGTAAGGGTTGGATGGACAGGAAAGTAGAGGCAAACTAATGTGGATTCTTTTAAAGCCCTTAAAACAGGAACTAATTTAAGAGCTTTGGCACAATAGAGAAAGCAGAAACAGGAGGGAGAGGAAAGGTTAAAGACATTTTTCTGCGTAAAAAATTCAACCTAGGACGGAAGTAGAACGCCATTACTGCCTACCACGGTGTTGTTTCTTTTAAGAATGCTGTGAGTCATATAAAATAGCAGTAACTGTGATTTTTTAAAAAACCCCTGCTTCTATTTGAAAGCATTTAAAAATGATTTTTCTAACTTGGGTATGTTTTGTTCATGTTTCATCTTTTAACGTGGCTAGTATTGTGCTTTCCGGTGGTGTTTTCTTTATTCATCCATTCCTCCATTTATTCATCCTTCCTTCCTTTTTCCCTTTGTATGTGTCTGTGCATACAGATGGTTCTTTTTTAAAAAAGCAAAAACTGATCACTATTTATTTATTTATCTTTGAGACAGGTCTTGCTGTGTAGTTCAGGCTGGCTTTGAACTCGCCGTGTAGCCCAGTCTGACCTCAAACACATGGCAATCTTCCTGCCTCAGCCTCCTGAGTGCTGTGCCACCATGTTTGGCTCCTTGATTAACTTTTTAATGATTTACTCATGGATGGAAATCATTATCTTTTGAGTTTAACATTTAAGACTATTTTATATATATAAAGTTTAAAATATATTGCCCAAAATATTTCATTTAAATTAGATATTTGGAGTTGGTAATTATTGTTGGCATGTAGAAACATTTTTAGAATCTGTAGAAACATAGTAGAATCTGTTTGTGTTGCATTTTTTGGTACATGGACTTTCTCTGTTTTTCACCTTCATCTAGTTCATGTAAATGAAGACCCTAATTTATGCTTTTGCTGGACAAGGTGGCAAATGTCTGTAATCCCAGGACTTGGGAGGTGGAGGCAGGAAGATCACTGTGAGTTTGAGGCAAATTTGGGTTACACAGTGAGTTTAAGGTCAGTCTGAACTGCATAAGAAAACCGTGTCTCAAAAAACCTGTCAGGACCCGAGGCAGAGCTCAGGAGTGCCTTGCCGCGTTGGCTGAATTCCTGTGAGCTTGTCTGTTTCATCTCAGGCTCCTCTGTTGAGCATCCTAGTTGGACTTTACAGGAAGTGCAAATTTTCCCTAAAAAATGGGCCATTTTAGAAATCAGTAGAATTCCTTCTCTTTCAATACTACCATGTGAATTTGATGAGGGTATTCATTTTGTAAGAAAATGCATTAAAATAATCTTGTATTGAAGAACAATGTTTTAATCTGCTTACTATATGATTTCATCATATTCTAGATCTAGAATTTTAAATAATAACACAGCAACTCAAATGACTTTTGGGACTTAATTTTTTCTGTATGTTTATACAAACATATGACATATTTTTCTTGGTATATCATACATAATACAAAACCAATCTTGCCTGAAAAGGTATAACCCATACCTAATTACAAGGAAAGATAAATTGAAAATAAGAAACATTCTTCAAAATAACTGAGATAGATTATTTTTAAATGTCAAGGCTAAGCCGCACAAAGACTGAGAGGCCCTTCTATTCCAAATTTAGACATGATGTAAATGTCTAATACATTAAAATTATTAATTAATTTTAATTAATAATTAAAATTATTAATTTATAATAATTAAAAATTATTATTATTATTATTAAAAATTTAGACATGATGATTAAATACAACTCATAGTCTTGGATTGGACCCTGATACAGCTGAAATGATGCCTTAGAGATTGTGACTGTGCAAGCGATGAGATCTGAATGTGCATGATTGGTTAGAGAATAGTTTTTAATCTGGGTGAGATCTCTTTATTTCAAAAACTTCGTTGCAGTTATATAAGAAAATGCCCTAGTCTTTAGGCAAATTCTTATCACGGTTATTCAGTAGTAAGGAGACACTATCTGCAACTTAGGTAAATAGTTGTACAACTTACATAAATAGTAAGTACAAAGTATACAGGAATTTCTTGTGCTTTCTTGGTATTTTATCAGAAGAGAATCTCCACAGGGTGAGGAGACCTGCTTAAAACATGTGAAGGTGTGGGTTTAAATTTGAGCACCTGTCCCTTCTCCCTAAAACAAACAAAACAAACAAACAAACAAGAAACCCATGGAAAATGTCGTAGAGCAAAACTTCCTTATTTTCAAGAAGCTTTTATTATTGTCCTAAATTTTTACTTAAAATTGCTACATTGAATCTTACAAAATTTTCAATAAAAGAATTGCGCATTAAATATATTATTTATTAAACATTATATTACTATGATTATGCACAATTACTTTCCAAATAGCTGTTTTATTGTTAGTTCATTGGAAGCACCGCAATTAAAACCGTACATAATACATCAGGAACATCAGGAAGGAGAAGAGGAGGCCTGGACCCGGGGGCCGCCTCGGCCTTCCCTGTCCAGTAGAAACAACGTCACAGGGGCAGCATCAGACCCGCCGGCCTGAGGCCATCAAGGGAGACAACGCAAGGCCAGTTCATGATTTTTCCTAAATGCGCACAGGTGTAAGGTGACAGTGCCACCCACGAAATACCCTGCGCCTTCCTTGCTCTGCGGATCTAGTCACAGTCGCATCTTTGCCAAGCACAGCTATAGCTTCATTCCACTCTGTCTTTCTGGAAGTCTGGCTTATTGAATTAGCCTGTCACCGACCTGCCCTCATGTACTGCCAACCCTCAGTTTAGAGGGTGCCCTGTCTCCTGAGCCAACGAAAGCCCGAATCCCACCCTAAGTTCTAACACCCTCCCACCGAGGTCCCGGGGCCTCACCCTGAGCATTCTACCTCCCTAAGCCATAACCAGGCCACCTCACCCCCCAAGGGTGCTCCTGACTGCAGGGCACTGACAACCTGTGAGCTGACGTGTAATGCGATGTCCTTTGCAGACATGTATTTCCTCTAACACACGAGTGATACTGATTTGCTGCCTTAGAAATGAAAACACAGATGCATCCGATGGAAGCCAGCTCTGGCTGTGGTGTGGGGTCCCTGCGGCAGCAGTGCCTGTGTCACTGCCCACAAGCTCTGGGGTTCCCTGGGCAGCCAGCCCTTGTGGCTGTCTTGTCTTTGAGTCCCCCTCCTGGCAGGCGCCCGTGTGGGGGCGTACCACAGCTGCTTCTCAGATTCTGTCCAAGATTCCATGAGAAAATGCCCCCTGCCCTGACACCCTTTCTTCTGGCTTTGCCCAGAGTGAAAGCTTTGAGGGGAGATGGCCGGCCACCTGAGCATGGGGAGCACTGGGCACCCTCCCAGGGGCTTCCTGAACCGTGCTCATGGCCCAGTGACACAACATGTGAGCACCTTCAATGTAAACCATGCCCTCTGCTTTCCCTGGGAGCAGAGAGGACATAGACCATAGATAGGGAGGTGACTCCAAGCAGATAGGGAGGCCGGCAAGGCCTTGAGCCACCCTGCTGGGTTTGGAGCCCAGTTCCATTCTGCCCTGTTCCCCATCACATGACAGCACATGGCTGCAGAGACAGGATTCCACCCCCTGGCAGGTGATGTCCAGACACTTGCAGGAGGTGGGAGACCAGAGTGAACTTCTGCTCAAGTCTGAAACCCAGGAGGTGACCTTGGAGCTCCATTGATTCCTGAAGGTGCCTGTTCTGCACTGTCCTCCCTGAGCTGGCTTCAGCATGTCCCCAACATGCTAGTGACCTCCTCAGCCCTCCAGGGACACAAGCAAGGGTCCTTTGCTTTGAGCTCTAGCCCTGGTCTTTTTTATTTTTTTATTTTGAGACAGGGTCTCACTAAATTGATTGCACAGACTGGGCTCAAACTTATGATCCTCTTGCCTCAGCTTCCCCAACATGCTGGGATTATAGATGTTTGTCACCAGGCCCAACTTGAATTCAGTTTCACTCAGTGTTACATTTTTGGAGCTCATTTATGTTGAGATTTTCCTTTTAATTGTTAAATCCTATTCCACTGTATGTCTTTTTTTTTTTTTTATCGGTACTGGGGGTCGAACTCACGACCACCTGCTTGCAAGGTGCTTATGCCGCTGAGCTAAATCCCCAGCCTCCACTGTATGTCTTATATCACATTTCTATATTCTATTTTTGAGGGATATTTATTTCTACCAAGGTTTTTTGTTTTAACTAGAAATAGTACCACAGTGGGCATTTTTATTTACAAATGCAGCATACAGGAATGGTTAGGAGAGCAGGCACTTCAGCTATATGACCTGGGGTTGAATCTTGGTATCACTACTCTGCTTGGTGGCTGTGTCACTATGGAAGTTACCTTCTGTACTTTTGTTTTGGGACCTTATTCTCACTCAGTCACCAAAGCAATGAAGGAAAGCAGAACTAACATGGATTCTGTATCACCCTTAATGAGCCTGTTGTCAATGAAATGAGTATCTTCAAATTATTTCGACCCTACTTATCATGTTATTACCCACATTACAGAGTTTACATATTTGTCTTAGTTACTTTTCTCTCTCTGCTGAGACAGAATACCTGATGCCCAAAATTAAGGAAGGAAAGATCACAGTTTGTGGAGGTTTTTGTCTGTAATCATCTGGTGCCAAGGCAGGGTGGCATGGCACAGGGACAACACTTCAAGACGGCAGATGACAGAAAAAGCAGCAACAGCAAAACGGGGGTAAGAGCAAGCTTCTTTTCCTCCTTTATATTGTAAGCAGGCTACCTCATATGATTTCCCTGCCCTCCTCTTGCTCAGGATGGTTACAAAGTGAGGACTCTCAGCCCCTGTTGAGTCACTTAGTTGGGCCTCTGAATCTCGCAAGTATCAAGATATCAAACATAACAATCCACCCTTTGTTAACTTGGTAAACGGACACATTTCTTTAAACTGGCTTCCAGATGCAAAGACATGCTTATTCTTATCATTTCACAACTTGAACAGTATAACACAGGTTTAGCAACACTTAAGAACCAGTATGAAGTCTATCAACATTATATTACATTAGAACCATAACATTCTACCTGGCTCTCCAAAGACTCATGCACATCCCTTTATGCATAGCCCTTTAGTCCCTCTCTAAGAGTTGGCACAGTCCTAACAGTTTCAGGACTGCTGAAAAGTCCAAGTCCCAAGTTTCCTCTGAGATTTAAGGCAAACTCCTAGCTGCAAGCCCCTGTGCAAATGAAAACAAAGTTAAATAATTCCAAGGTTTGATGACACAAGATAACATTTTCACTCCAAAAGTTACAAACAAGGGGGACACAAAGGATTAGGAAGAAAGCAAGTCCAAAATCCAGCAGGGCAAACATTTCACATCCAGCATTTGAAGCAATCTGTGGCAAATTGTGAACTCCAAAAGGCTTGCATGGCTCCACCCCTGCAGCACTCCTGGTGGTTATAGCTCCATAGCTTCTCTCTGGGGCCCACTCTGCGCCCTCCTTGCAGGTTTCCTCAGATGATGCATGTTCTCAGCTTCTCCAAGTTTCTGTGTTCTCCATTGCACCTTTGACTTCACTCTCACCGCTTCCTATATTGCCCTCTAAAGGGCACACTGTCTGGTCTCCAAGGCCTTCTGAAATTGGGGTGGAAGCCTTCCTAACTCCACAACTCTTGCATTCTGCACGTATCTAAAACCAGTGCCATGTGGATGCTGCCAAGGTCTGTGGCTAACTGGAGCAGTAGCTAGGTTTTCCTCTCTCTTAGCTGTAGGAGTTGAGTGCCTGGATCACTGGGCATTCTGAATCCAGTCCTGAGGAGCAAATTTTCTGTGCCACTGCCATTCTGGAACCTGGTATAACCACTGCTATTCTGAAACATATAGTGCTCTGTGGCTTTCTCCTTGAAGCAAAGTCTTTCACCTTTGCAGTTTTGAAGCTGCAAAGGGTGAAAACTTGCTGCTTCTTGTGATGTCCTCAGGCCACCTTTTCTATTCTGTTCCTTCTCAGCAATGATATCTCCTTAACTCTATCTTTGTTGTCCACAGCTTTACTGGAGCTTCCCTGCTGGCCAAACTCACAATTTTTAAAATCATCTTGCTGGGCTTTTTGCTCTTGATTCTCAACATAAATCTGGCTAAAAGCTCCCAACAGCAACCATGCCACACCTTCAACATTCAACTGCCTTAAAATTTCTTCTGTCAGATTATCTAGTTTACCACCCTTAATCTCAGTCTCAGGCAAAGTCTCTGGACATAAGAAAAATGCAGACAAACTTCCTGCCAAGCTATAACACACATGGTCTGGAGTTAAAATTAAGGAAGGAAAGGTTTATTTAGCTCACAGTTTGTGGAGGTTTCACTCCGTAGACATCTGGCTCCAAGGCAGAGTGGCACGGCACAGGGGCAACAGTTCAAGGTGGCAGAAGACAGCAAAAGCATCAAGAACAAAAGGGCAGGAAAATGAGCCTCCCCCCCTTACATAGTAAGCAGGCTACCTCCTTCCCCCCAGGGCAGGTCTCACACCATCTCCCTGCCTCCTTTTTGCACAGGCTTAGGATGTTTACAAAGTGAGGACCCTGCCCCCTTGCTGAGGCACTTAGTTAAGCTTCTAAACTTCTCAAGTTCATATAATGAACAACATTCCAGAGTGGTAAAGGTGTCCCCCCAGGATGTAGAACTGCTGATTTACTTAGTTAAGCTTTTAGACTTCTTGAGGTTGAAGCAATGACTTAACCATAATAATGTATTTATAGCAGGACAATGAAAGTAAATTGCAGGCTCTGTCTCCACCATCATTCGGAGCTGAAATTTACTGGTATTGAAAAGAATTTGTTAGCAATATCTGTCATTGCATGCTATTCAAAGGGGCACGTTAAGATCTTTTTAATAGAGAAACTAGACCGACCACAATACTAGCTGTAGCTGGAAAATTCCCATTTCACTTTATGTAACTCATATTTTATGTCCTACAAGCCATCTGTCTTTTTTTTTCTTTCTTTTTTATTGGTACTGGAGATCAAACTCACAACCACACACTTGCAAGGCTTATGCCACTGAGCTAAATCCCCAGCCCCGCCATCTGTCTTTTTTGTGTGGCTAAATTAATGGAATAAAACGGGATAGAAATAAGTATATTTAGTTACAATTTTATTTACTGTCTCTAGAACCTAGTTCTGTTTCACAGTTACCATTCTGGTGGGCTGAGTCTGAAGGGCAGGATGGGTTGCTGTTGAAGCAGGGCTCTATTTGCCCAGGCTGGTAAGAACAAAATCAATTTCAACAAAACACTTGAGGAACAGAACAGCCTTATGGTTATCATTAAGATATTTCTTTGATCTTCCATGATTCACTTATAACTTTAAAGTATACACCTGCAACTTGAGACTCCCTCCCTTTATCCATTTCATTCTTCAATAATCAGAATTTTCTCTGTTACTAGACTGAGCTTCTTGGAAATTAGCTTGACCTTTGATTCCAAATCAAAATGGAAAAATTTTAATATGATTTTTTTGTGCAAAACAGCTGCACTTGAAGATTGAAATGAAGTTCTTCCAGGTGTCTCTGATACAATAACTGCCCAAGGAGGACTAGAGATAAGAGCTACCACCAGACCTGAATCATCAGAGCAAGACTCTTTAGAGTTAGGATGAAGAAAAGTTCAGGTTGCAGAATTTGGAACCAATGTTTTAGTGACCAGGGGGAGTTTCCCTTGTTGGTCTCAGTGTGAGAGTTTGATTCTTCGTGGTACTGCCTTTATATTTTGTAATTATATCCAATTCTTTGTTTTTATACCAATTTGCTAAAACACATAGGCTTATTTTCTGTAAATAAAAATAAAAACTAGTATCTTGTTTAAGTCACTTGTATTTAAAGAAATCAACTCAAAGAAAGGGAGTTTTAAAACAACTTTTGGTTCTTTTCTAATTCTGATAGATAATTTTAAATACTTTTTTGAGGGCAAATCTGTGCTGGTGCTGTTAACAGTCCACATTTTCTTCCTTTTCTCACCTAAAATAGAAACCTGGGCCTCTTGTGTTTGCTGTCATTCTGGGTTCGTGCTATCCTCCCACCTTTGAATGATCAGCAACAGTGATTACCATGTCTAGTCCCACTTGCTTACCTGAGGTCCACGCACCTTGCTTTCCGGCCATGGGATCCTAATCCCACAGGCCAGCCTGGCACCCTAGGGACCGTGCCTCTTCCCACAGCCCAGCTCACCACCCCCGATTCCCCTCAGCCCAGGGCCATACGGTCACCCCAGGGGCCCCGCTCCTGTGCAGCGGCGGGGCTGGGAATCCTGCGTCTGTTACTTCCCTCTCTCCATCACCAAGCTGTTTGAGCAGTCTGTTTTGAATCTCGGATCACTCTTTGATCGCCTGATATTTTGCCTTTAATTTGTCAACTGACCTTGAGGACTTTAATGGCTCTTTGAGGAAATAAATAATTTTCTACCAATTTTATACAGAAAGGAAGAAGGATTTGGCTCAGTGGCATAAGTGCCTGCCTGCCAAGCGTGAGGTTGTGAGTTCGATCCAAGGTAAAAAAAAAAAAAATCAAATATACAGAAAGAAAGTCGAATAAACATAACAATAAGAGATAGTATATTCAAAAAAATATCTAATCAGATTCCTCTCGCGTTTCCTATCTAATAGTAGTAACTAAAATATTAATGTTATTTAAAATTATTTATTGTTGTTACATGTGGTTATAATTAAATTTAAAACAATAATTGACACTAAGCCAATATTTTTTGCTCAGTTCTGTGCCAAGCATGATTCTAGGTTCAGATACATGGCTATGAATCAAATAGCCAAGGAAATTAAGAAATTGAAATTAGTTCTGGTTCCATGAAAATTTAATGGTTCCTTTTCTCTAGGGGAAAAGGATTGCATAAATCATCCTGAGTTCAGAGTAGCCATGGTTCTCAGTCCTAGACACCTTTAGACGGCCAGATGGGATGGCTTGGGCTCACCCCAGGTTTATTAGAAATAAATAGATCTCTGGAGTCGGAGCTTGTTTGGTTCTACCACAACCGCCTATCTCCACCTTCCTGTGCTTTCTGTCCTCCAAAGCACTTTACATGTGCATAACCAGAGTCAAGAATTTCTGATTAATTCTAGAGTTTGCTGAATCCAACGAAGTATGTAGAAGACCTATTTCATTTTTAAACATTTACAACTTTTCTCTTTTAAAAAGAAGTCCATGCACAGGAAAGTAAAATCACTGTTTCTGTGGAAACCAGTTAAGCAGCCCCTCGAAAAAAAAATTTAAAAGTAAGTAAAGAATTAATTTATGGAACTGGGAATTTAGCTCGGAGGCATAAGCATCTGCCTGGCAAGCACAAGGTCATGAGTTCGATCCCTGGTACAAAAAAATATTAATTTATGACTCAGTAAGCCTATTCATAGCTGTAGACGTTAAAGTATTGGAAACAAATACTCACACAGATACAGGGACTAAATAAAAATACTTTAGACCAAAACAGGTACTCAGACAAATACTTGTATACATACGTCCAGAGTGGCACTATTCATAAATGTCCATGAAAGGACAAATTGGGTCACGTACATGCAACAGCATATTTTTTAGGTGTAAAAAGGAAACGTAGCATTGGTACACGCCATCAATAGATGAATCTCGGAAACATGTTGTTATGGATTAAGAACTGGTGGTCAACTTGATGCCAGCTGGATTATATCAGCATGTCACTTGGCGAAGATGCTCCACCTGAGGACAGTTGCCAGCATAAATAGAGGGGTGAAGAAGGAGAAGGAGGGCATTGAGACGTTAATGCATTGTTGTGTTGAGGCACTGTGGGTTCTCCTATGAGTTGCTATTTGAGCCATTATATTCTCCTGGAGAAGCTTTGGTCCTTACATCGAGCATTGCTTCCTGGCTCCAGAGGGGAAGATGTGTGCCGCTTGGTCTCCAGGATGAACTCGTCACGCTGGCTTCCTGGCATGTACCTGACTGTGCTTGTTGTTGAAGGAGCTCGGGGCCTCCGTGTTGCTGAGGATGGCTGTGGTGCTTTTCAGTACAGCACAGCCCTGGTCTTTTTGTGAGTGTGACTTCTCTGCTCCAGCATAGAATCCTCAACCTACTAGCACAGCTCCTTCACCCTGCTGGTATGGACTTTCTGGCTTCCACCGCTGACCTTTGGGCCTTTCCAGCACAGATCCGTAAAGAGAATGATGTGAGTCCTTGTGGGCTCTGGACCTCCAGTTGGACTCGTGGGAGGCATTGTCATGAGCTCTCGGTTTTCATCTGGATGCATGTGGGACATTGTTGTGGGATTTAGGCCCTTGGCTAAATATTCTATGTCTTTGGTGTTGTGGATAGATTTCCTGCGTTTTCTTGTGTCTTCTTGTGTTCCCGGTGACCATTATAAAAGTATTATAAACTCCATGTCCTGATTCTGGTTGTTCTCTGTGCAGCCCCTAACTACATCACATGTTCAGTGAAAGGAGTCGGAAACAAAGAGTCACACAGTATATGACTTTATGTGAAATATTTGGAAAGTGGCTGTCAGATGCTGGGGTGCAGGGGAGGAATGGGGAGCACCTGTTTAATGGCCATCTTAGTCACTTCCTGTCACCAAGACAATACTGGACATACACTTTAAAGGGGGAGAGGTTAATTTTGGCTCACAGTTTCAGTTCATGGGCAACTGGGTTCTGCTGCAATCCACGGAGCTCTCGAGGTTCCTGGGGTCAGGGTGAGGACCGCTAAGGGTGGCAAGAAGGTGAAGAAATAAAGATGAGACACAGAAAGCTGGGACCAGGGGGAGCCTCTCTCTGAATGAGAGGAAAGGAATTGCCTTTCACTGTATGGGTGTTTATGCATTTAGCAACTTAATGTCACATGATACCCTTCTTCAAATAATCAACATGCATGGCAACCCCAGGGCCTGATGTTTGGGAGTTGTAGTTACTTCTTTTGTGACTTGCCCCGCGGTCTTCATTCTTGGACAGGCTGGTTGGCCACTGCAGATGTGGTTCATTTCCAGCTTCAACAGCTAGAGAGCTAGCATTTGTTGTTGGTTGATTTCTTGATAATAGCAAGGGTTCTGGGTTTAGATGGAATCTCAGTGTTGTTTTAATTTGCACCTCTTGAATGATCAGTGATGTTGAACATTTTTCATATTTTATTTGCTGTGGGAAGCCGCCTATGATGGCGCCCATTTCCTGCTTCCGGGTTCTTCCCGGCCTGAACAAGCCCGCCAAATTGTCATATCTGCCCAGTTACCCGTGACGCTAGCCTATCAGCTTGTTAGGCGCGCTTCTCTGTGATTGGATACTGCTTCCCCTTATAAGAGGTTGTTCCTGCCCCCAACGGGCGGAAGAGGAACCAACGTTGAGGGTGGCGGACCTTGTTAGGTCTGGTTCGCTGTACGCAATAAAGTTTGAGAGCTGATCCTGCTCGAGTTTGGCCTCCTGTCTTCCGCGGCTCCGGTCAATTTGCTTCTTGTATTTCTTCGTATGGGAAGTGTCTGTTCATTTCAGGCGGCTATTTTTTTGATTGGGTCTTTAAATTTTGGGGCTATGATTTTTGAGTTCTTTATATATTCTAGATACTAGTCCTTTGTCTGAGGAACAGCTGGCAAGCATTTTCTCCCACACGGTGGGTTATCTCTTCACTCTGTTGGTGCTTTCTCTTGCTATGCAAAATCTTTTCAATAACATGAGACCCCAGTTGTTGATTTTTTGTGACAGTTCCTATGCAACTGGGTTTTGTTCATAAAGTCTTTGTCTATACCAATATCTTCAAGAGTTTTACCTATTTTTATGTTTTAGCAGATTTAATGTTTTTTAAAAAAATATTTAAATCTTTGATTTATCCCATTTAGTTTAGTGCATGGTGAATGATATGGGCAAACTTAACCTTTGGCATGTGGAAAGCCAGTTTTTCCAGCACCATTTATTAGAAAGGCTATCTTTCTTTCAGTGAATGTGTTTGGCACCTTTGTCAAAGATCAGGTGACTTAGTGTATTTGGAGTTGTTTCTGCATTTCTAATTTGTTCCATTGATCTTTCTTTCTTTCTTTCTTTCTTTCTTTCTTTCTTTCTTTCCCTCCTTCCCTCCTTCCTTCCTTCCTTCCTTCCTTCCTTCCTTCCTTCCTTCATCATCACTGGGTAGTTGCTATGGAAGAAAAAGAAGTGCTTTAGATGCTAAAAGGGGGTCTTCACATCAGTTTGCTAATTTAGCACTGTGATGTGTTTATCACAGTATCTTTATAGCATAATTTCAAGTCAGGGATTGTGATGCCCCTGCCTTGCCTTTGTTTCCCAGGAGGGCCTTTGCTATTCTAGGTCTCTTCTGGCTCCAGATGAATTTTAGGTTTATTTTCTGTAATTATGTGAGATATGGTGTTGGAATTTTGATTGGGATTGCTCTGAATCTGTATAAAGCGTTGGAAGTATGGCCATTTTCACTATATTGGTCCTTCCTACCCAAGAGCATAAGATATATCTCCATTTGCTAATATTCTCTTCAATCTCCTTTTCCAGAGTACTGTAGTTTTCAGTGCAGAGGTCTTTATATTCTTTATTAGCTTGATTCCTAGGTATTTCATGTTTTTAGATGCTGTTGTGAAAGAGTGTGTCCCTGATTTCTCTCTCAGTGGGTTGTCATTTGTGTACAGGAATGCTGTTGATTTTTGAGTGTTGATTTTGTACCAGTTATGTCTTTGAATTTGTTTATTAAATCTAGAAGTCTTATTTGAGTTTTGGGATCTTATATGTAGAGTATCATGTCTTCTACAAATAATGATAATTAAACTTCTTCCATTCCTATCTTTATTCCTTTTATTTCTTCCCTTCGTCTAATTGTTTCCAGGACTATGTTGAATAGGAGAGGAGACAGTGGCATCCTGTTCTTGTTCCTGATTTTAGAGAGATAGTTTTGAGTTTTTGTCCATTTAGTATGCTGGTGACTGTTGGTTTGTTGTATATGGCTTTTATCAGATTGAGATAAAGACCATTTATTACAATTTTCTGTAGAGTTTTCATTATGAATGAGTGCTGGAATTTATAAAAAGTTTTTTGAGATAATCATATGATTTTTGTCTTTGGCTCTGTTTATATGGTATATTATGTTTATTGATTTACATATGTTGAACCATTCCTGCATTCCTGGGATGAATCTTATTTGGTCAAAATGTATAATCTTTTTGATGATTTGCTGCATTCTGTTTGCCAGTATCTTTTCTTTTTTTTTTTTTTTTTTTTTTGGTACTGAGGATTGAACGCATGACCTTGCATTTGCCAGGCAGGAACTTAGGCTGCTGAGCTAAATCTCCAGCCTGTCTGTTACTGAGAATTTTTGCATCTATATTCATTAGGGAAACTGGCCTGCAATTCTCTTTCTTAGTTGAGTCCTTCTCCAGTTTTGATATCAGGGTAATGCTTGCTTCCAGGAATGAATTTCAGAGTATTGCTTCCCTTTCATTTTCATTAAAGACTTTGAGAAGTAGTGGTATTAGATCTTCTCTAAATTTCTTATAGAATTCAACTATGAATCCATCAGGGCCTGGGCTTTTCTTTGTTAATAAATTTTTAATTACATGTTCAATTTTATTGATTAATTTTTGAGTATTTGGGATTTTTATATCCTCTTTGAATATTCAATTTTGGTAATTCATATGCATCTAGAACTCTTTCCATTTCTTCTGTATTTTCCATCTTATTAAAATACAAGCTTTCAAAGTAAATATAGATGATCTTCTAAATTTCTGCAGGATCTGTTGTAATTTCACCCTTTTCATTCCTAATTGCATGTAATTGAGTCTTTCTTTCTTTCTTTGATAAGATTGACTAAGAGTTTGTCAATTTTATTTAATCTTTTAAAAATCAACTCTTCAATTCATTGATTCTTTGTATTTTTTAGTCTCTAACTTGTTAATTTCTGCTCTGATTTTTGTAGTTTCCTCCCTCATATGAGCTTTTGGCTCAGCCTGCTCTTCTTTTTCTAGAAGTTTGAGATTCAACATTAAGTTGTGTGCATGCACTTGCTTTTTCCTAATATGGGTATTTACTGTGATAAAATTTCCTCTTAAGATGCTTTCATTGCATCCCAGAAGTTCTGGTATGTTGTACTGTCATTATCATTCAAGTGTAAAAATTGTCTACTTTTTCTTTAATTTCAATTTGTGACCCATTGGTTGTTCAGTCGGGTGCTATTTAATTTCCCTTTATTTATGAAGTTCTTATAGTTTCTTTTGCCATGGATTTCCAATCTCATTGCACTGTGGTCTGATAATATGCATGGGATAATTTCAATTCCTTTGCATTTACTTTAGCATGTTCTATAAGCCAGTATGTGGTATATTTTGGAGAACATCCCATGTGCAGCTGAGAAGAATGTGTATTCCAATGTTATGGGATGGAACATTGTAGAGTCATCTGCTAAGTCCATTTGTTCAAAAGTTTGGTTGAGTTCTAATATTTCATTATTAAATTTTTGTCTAGTTGATGTGTGTTTTTGACAGTGGCAAATTGAGTTCTCCCAATACAACTGTATTAGGGCTTATTTTTGATTTTTTCATGTCCATGTTTTATATAGCTGGCTGCATTGGAATTTGTTGCATATATATTTATGATTGTTATTTCTTCCTCTTGGATTGTTGCCTTTACAAGGAAGTAGTGACCTTCTTTATCTCTCTTAATTAGTCTTGGCTTGAAATTCACTTTGTATGCAAATAGAATAATTACCCCTGTTTTTTTCTGGGATCCTGTCATGTGAAGTATTGTTTTCTATCCTTCGATTTTCAGTCTGTGAATTTCTTTTTGAATTAAATGTATTTCTTATAAGCAGTACATTGTTGGATCTTGCTTCTTGATCCATTCTGCCAGTCTGTCTTGATTGGTTAATTGAAACCATTAACATTGATGGTTATACCTGATATATGTTGACTTATCCTTGTCATATTATTTTCCTGTAGTTCCCCCTTTTTTGCCCCCTCCCTCTAATTGTTTGCCTTGCCTGGTGGATTCCTGCTGTTGGAGTTCGTAAAGCTGTAGGCCTTATTATCTCTTTCTAGAATGTCCTTCAAAATATTTTAGACTGCTGGTGGTCATAAATTTCCTCAGATGTTCTTTGTCATGGAAGTATCTTATTTCTCCATCAGTTTTTATCTATATTTGTGTGTGTGTGTGTGTGTGTGTGTGTGTGTTGGGGATAGAACTCATGATCTCAAGCTTGCCAGGCAGGCACTTATGCCACTAAGCTAAATCCCTGACCCTGAATGTCAAATTCTTTTTTTCTATCAGAAAAGTTTTCTGCCATGATATCTGTGAACATTTAAAAAAAATCATTTGTGATATTTCCTGCTTTTTCATTGACTCCTATCAATCTTAAGTTATTTTATTTGCCTCATCTAGCAGCTGCTGGATTGATTTCTCAAGGTCCCTTGCTATTTTGAGAAAACTTTCTTTTCCTGATTGCTAACTGCAAGCCTGTCTTTAATATCTGAGTTCCTGTTCTCATCAAGTCTAATCTGCTTCAAATACTTTCAGTGGAATTTTTATTTTCCTGGATATTGGCTTGAATCTTTTTTATGAGATCCATTTCTTTTGTATGGTGAGCTTCCAAAATTTTCTTAAGCTCATCCATTTTTTTTGTCTGTATTTGCTCTTCTGTCCTAAGCAAGGTCTTTATTTGAGACATTATTTCCGATTTCATTTTTTTTCCAGAGCCTCATTCAATTGTTTTGTTGTTACCACTTCAGAGAGGCCCAGTGGGAAACTTTTGGATTGTCCCACCTTGTTGCTCCCTGGATTTGTTTTTGGTGAACTTGATGTCTGGGGTTGCAATTTGTTTAAGTGTCTTCTCATTTTTTCTTTCTTATTTAGTTTGATTCCTGGGGTGATGCTTGTAAATTGTCTATGGTGAGTTGCTTTATTGCCAGTACTTAGGATCCCTAGGTGATGACTCCTTCGCTGAGGTATTTTCCAGGTGTAGCTGGTTTTTGGGTTTGAGTCTATTGGAAGATCTTACCCCTTCAGTTTGTTGTAGATGAGAAATTTTTGCTTGTTTGGTCCAGTCCATGGTTCTTTGGCACTGTGATACAGTATTTCTGTGATCCTTAGTCAACCTCAGTCATGGAATACCAGGACCAACATCTCCAGCCTGTGCAGTCCCTCACATCTGCTGCTCCCCTCCACTAATGCATCTGTCTTCAGAGGCCTCCAGGGTCACCAGCTGTCACTGTCGCTCTGGTCTGCAGGTTTGAACCACTGTTCTTGTGTGGTGAGTCCCATCTCAGGGAGTAGGTGCTGCTGGCTACGTCCTTCTTGTTGCAGTTTTTCATTCTTTCTGTGGGCTTCAATTCACACTTCAGCTTCTTCCTGGATCCAGTGAACTCACTTCCCTCCTTCTTGCCCTCATGATGCTACATTCCCTTTTCTTCTTAATATTGAAATAATTTGATTTATAGAGTATGGCAAAGAAAGGTACCTTTCTCCTAGCTTCTCAGAATGTTAACACTTACTTGTAATACCTGATCAAAACCAAGAAATTGACACCAGTATAATCACCCAGTTTATTCAGGTGTCATCAGTTTCATGTGCACTTTGTACACATGTTTATGAAATTTTGTCACCTATGTATCCTTGTGTCACTGTCCCCACAATCCGTACACTACTGTATCATTAGCACGAGAGACTCCCTGAAACTCTTTATTGCCACATTTCCCTGCCCCTCATTCAAACTCAGGCAGCCACTAATTTGTTCTTCATATCTACTGTTATGTTATTTTTGGTGTTACATGGGGAACCAGGTCATAGATATTTTTTTGGGATTGGCTTTTTTCCCTGGTTGTCCATTTATGTTGTTCTATGTGTCGCGACTTTGCTCCTTTTTATTGCTAGGTGTACTCCATGGTGTGAGTGTACTACGGTTTGCTTAACCATTCATCAGGTGCAGGACATTTCAGTAATCCGGGGTTGGGCCATTAGATGGTATAAACATTTACGCACAAGTTCCTGTGTGAAAAATAAGTCTTCATTTTTCTGGGACACCATCAGTGATACCAACAGTCCCATTACTGGGTCACAATCCATGTTTAATTTTTTTTAAATTTTATTTTGAAAGTATACAACAGAACAAGTCAGAATAAAGCCAACTAAGATCGTACAGTGAAATTGGTACAGAACTTCACTGCAGGTTACTGGGATAACAGTAATAGATATCACAGTATGCTTTGTTATCTTTATAATAGTTGTTCTTTCAATCACGTATATCAAAATGAGATGAAATATAGAACACTATAGAACTTATCAAAACATAATATTGAATAGAGCAGTACCATTAATCAGAAAAGAGCAATACAGTAATAAAAATATTTGCCTTCAAAGAAATGGTAGAAGGAAGTCCCCCTTATTTGCTATGGTCAGCCTCCCAGGAGATGCTCAGATTTCTGGTTCCCATTTGCTAATGGGGTGGGGTGGGGGGGAGAAGGAGGATAGGGGAAGTGGGATATTTGACTCTAGGCCATGTAGCAGTAGGTTCACTATTGCTAAGCAGGGAGGCAGTATTGTTTTCACAGCGTCCTCAGTTCCAACATGGCGTGGATCTCAGGAGACACTGCTAGTTCTCCCCCTGGAAGGGCTGCAGTCTGCCACCCTGCCTCTGCTTACCAGGGAGGGGAGGTGCTTGCTTGGCTTTCCAGAGTCCTAAGCCATGTTTAATTTTGAAAGGAACTACCAAACTATTTTCCACACTGTATAGAGGCTTTTAGTATAAGAAAATATTCCCCTTAAGAAATACTGAATTTCCTAAAGAGGCCTCCCATAGTTCCCTAAATAAGTAAATGTCTTAAGAGAAAGGGCAAAGGGAATTCTTTTCTTAAAATATTGCACTTAGATATACGATACCTTAAATTTTACTCAGATATTTCATTTTTAAAATTCCTTTTGCCAACTGTATAGCATAACAAAGCAGTTGATGCTGTGTGATTTGTGAATTTATAACACATTAAACACAACACAATGGTGGAGATGGTTGTGAGTAATAACGGCATAGGCTGAAAATTTTTGTCTATTTTTTTGAGACAGGTTTTCACTATGTAGTTCAGGCTGGTCTTGAATGCACTATGTAACCCAGGCTGATCTTGTGGTGATCATCCTGCCTCAGCCTTCCACACGCTGGGATGACAGATGTGTGCCACCATGTGCTGTCTGGGAAGTAATTTTTTGTAGGGTACTTTAGAGAAAAGAATCATGAAAACCATATTTCCAAAGAAAGACTTAGAAGACTATAGAGATGTGGGACTTCTTGCCCACTAAATTCTAACTGAAGTATAAATCATTCACGATTCAGTAGCATGAAACCTTTGTATAGTCACATTATGGGTGCCTCCAGCCTCAGCACCTTCCAAAAACTAAGAATGTTCAGTACAAGTCAGTGATACAAGCACATTTAACATAGGTAGAACAACACAGATAATGGGCTAAGGAAGTAGAATATTCAGCATAAATTAAGCTCCTCTTGATCTCTTCATTTTTAAAAAAGGTTTTTAACTTGTGTGTATCTTCTTGCCTCATTTGACCCTGTCTCCTTCTAACTTTTCTTCTGTCCTGAAAAGAAAAACTATCTGAAAAATAAGCTTTTCCTTCAACTGGTTCATTGCTAGCAAAATATTTTAATGTAAGCATCGCCTTAACCTCATAAAAATGATAATTGTGCAGGTCTAGTGCTTTTTTCTGTGCTTTCATTCAATTTTCCTTATCTCTTCCACTTGTATAAACTGCTTCTAAAAATTTCCCAAAGGGAAGAAATGAAAGGTAGACTCCTCTCTGCTCTTCATTTGCAATATCACACACATGGTTCATTTTTGTAAACTCTATCTCATATCCTCGGGATAAAGGATTTGACGGGGTGATATGTGGAGACGCTGCCATAGGCAATCCTGAGATTGGATGTGCAGCTTTTAATAACTGGCTATTTCTAGGTGACTTTCAACTGCATTCGAGTCACTACACATCAGAAGAAGGCAGAATGGGGGCTGCGGTACGGCTCCACAGTGGAGCACTTGCCTCAGATGAGTGAGGCGTGGGCTCCTGCCAAAGAAGGAGACAGCACAGGACCACGCACTGCAGCCAGCTGTGGTGTTTCTGCCCCCTGCAGACTACCATGGCTCTCATCATTTCTCAAAATATGTGTTCTAACACATTTGAAAATCCTAGGCTGACAGTGTGACTTCTCCTGATAATTTCTCAAGATTAGATTTCAGATTATGCATATTTAACAGATATACATAGAACTGATGCTGTGTTTTCATTCATTTTATCACATGGCATAAAATTTTTCAAAATAGGTTCTATATTTTAGAGCAGTTTTAGGTTCACCGAAGAATCAGCAGGAGGTACTGAGGGTTTCTGAGACCCTGCTATCCTCAGAAGCACAGCCTTCCCATTTACCACATCCCTGACCAGAGGACGCGTTGGTTACTGACACATGGTGTGACACAGGATGGCACATCACACCACCCAAAGCCCGTGGCTCACCCTAGTGATCCCTTTTGATGTGGTACATATTACGAGTTTAGACAAACATAAAAACAAAAAGCATGTGTCTACCATTATACTTACAAGATAAGATCTACAAATGCAGTAAGTACTAAACATTTAAAAATTTATTACAGTGAAATACATACTTACCATTAATCTCCCTCAAAACATTCCCCCTTCCTTCAAACACAATTTTCCCATTGTTCTTGCTGATTTCTGAAGCATTTCTGGACGTCCTCTTTCATGAATGTCTTTAGCTACACTGTTGTGGCTGCCTCAGTGCCCTGAATCAGTTCAGAATGTTTACTTTTCGAGATCATTTTGCTTTGAGGGAGACCTCGAAGCCTTCTGGTGACAGACTTATGAGTGAGGTGAGTGAGGGCACACCATAATGGGCTTTTGGCTTTGCTTGGTTATTTATTTATTTCTTTGTTTTTTGAGGCAGCACCTTGTTGTGATTCCAGCTTGCCTTGAGCATGCTCTGTAGGCCGGGCAGGGCTAGTATTTGTGGTGACTCTTCTGCCTCAACCTGGAGGTGCTGGGATTACAGGTGTGCACCACCACGTCCAGCTCACCATCATGTTTTTATTTGGCAGAACGGCTGTAAATGTTTTGAATTACTTCAGGACACTGAATTACCCATGGAAAAAAACACCCATGAAAGAAGATTTCCAGAACTGCTTTAGAAAGCGTCGAGAACGGTGGGGTAAATATGTTCAAAATGAAAGAAATTATTTTTAGAGGGATTCATGGAAATGTGTCTTTTTCTGTAATATTTTAATTTAAACATTCACAGTAGCTTTCTCTCTCTCTCTCTCTCTCTCTCTCTCTCTCTCTCTCTCTCTCTCTCTCTATCAGAAATCAAACGCAAGGGCTGTGCAACTGAGCTGTATCCCCTGCCTGTTTCTTTTTTAAGAGTAGAAAAATTTATTGGAGAAAAGGAACTGGGAATAAGAATGGGAGAGTGGGAAAGAGTTCTTGAGAGACAGGAGGGGTCCCAAAGGGGTTGTCAATGAGCCCGCCTCTCAAAGGAAGTTTTAAAGATCAAATTCAGAAAGTGGGTATGATGTGTTTATTAAAACAGAAACGCTAAATCTATTGGAAGACAAATTGGGTAAAAACCTTAAAGACATAGGGGTAGCTAGAGAATCAAAATTATGATCAACCAATAAGATTGCAAGTAAAGTTGCTAAGGTAATAGTGATCCAGTAGTAGCAAGGGTACAGCGGTGATATCATTAATCTTGGTTGGTAATCTGTAGTCTTAGTGTTTTTAGTCTTAGTCTTAGTGGGTGGAAGAGGATGGCCCACTCCTAATGAGAAAATGGGAAATCTCGAAGGTTGATCCCAATAACCCAACCCTCGTTCATCCCCTAGGGAAGTATGTAAATCTGGCCATTGTGATTTTAATCATCCGCTGTGCCTTCAGCCACAGTTCTGATGCATTCTCATGTTCTACACTGATTCCCTTGAGGGCCCAGCCCTGTCTGAATGCCTACTCCATTTCTACCTAACTTATCTGTCTGTAATATTCTCCCCTCTGAAGAGTTACCCCTAACTACAGTTTGCAGAGAAGGGGCAGAGTTTCCATCTACCCAGCTCAGAAGGGTCAATGTGGGGGAAACCTTGGTCAAGGGCCTTCTCCAGAGAGCTAATCTAATGGGCCTCTGACAGAAGTCACTTTGTTGTTTAGCAGTTAGGAACTCCTTTTTTTTTTTTTTTTTTTAATTTAAAGAAAAACAAAACAAAATGAAACAGTAAAAGGGTACAAGTAATACAGAATTTCAAAAAAAAAACAGTAAGAAATCACTAGTTAATAGATTATATATTGTCATCTTAGAAATAGTTGATCAAGTTACAAAATTAAGCATACAAAGTAGACATTCAAACATGAGACTGCAAACAGTTGTGTTCAGTGATCCAACAAAAACTTAGTAATATGGTCATCTATCTTATACATCTAAACACACTTGCATTTGTGTCCTTTAGAGCACTTTCTTTCCCTCTCTTTTTTACAATAACATTTACACATTTTGGGTTTTATTACTCCCACAGTTCTTATTACTTTTTTTTTTTTTGAAGAGAGTAAAACCAAATGTGACAAAACAAAGCAGTCAGTCAAAACAAAGGATGGACATAGTACATGATGTAAAAACAGAATATAAAGTAATTAACAATGTTTACCATAGTGCTTCTTGCTACCTTAAAAAGAATTGCCTATATCATTAGGTATAATAAAATTGAACAAAACCAATAAAACCTAAACATTGGAGACATTACTGAACTTCAAAAGAAGATAATAGTCAAACCAGAATGGGCATCATAGTGAATCTTCTTGCCTTCAAAGTACTTGCCTATACCCTCAAAACTGATAATACCAAACAGAACAAAATAGACTAAATCAGTCAAAACAAGATGGTGAGAGCAATACAGGGCTTCAAATCAAGTTAATAGGAAATCAAAAAAGTTACTAATATATATTCTGCTAATTTAAAAAAAATTTTCCCTTAATTAAAAAATAATAAAAAATAAATAAATTTTAAAAAGGGGGGAGATTGAGATAAAAGAGGACATAGCAACATAACAATACAGGTCAGAACAGAACAATTTAAGCAAATAGTGTTTCACCACAAGATAACCCGACATAATAGTAGTTACCATAGTGTCTCTTTCCTTGAAATATTTGAGTATAACTTTGTACACTGTAACATTAAACATATCAAGACAGTGTGAAACCATTCAAGAGGATGAAAGTATTACAGAGTATTTAGAACCAGCTAACAGAAAATAAACAATGCTTTCTATATTATCTCTTTGCCTATAAAAAATTTTGTTTACACAATCACATATAATAAAATCCAATAAGATACAGCATGATAAAAGCAATGGAGACAGAAGAACTACAGTTTGATGGGACTTCAAAACAAGCTGATATTAAATCAGCACTAGCTATTATGATGTCTTGTTTTCTTCAAAACAGATATTCATATTATCACAGACAATAATATGAAACAGCCCAGAATGAAACCATTCCAATTAATGAGTGAAAACTTTATAAGGCTTCAAAGCCATATAATGGGGAATCATGATTACCACATACTTTTATGTATTTGTATCATTTCTTACACTAGAGAAACTATTCCGTATTCATACATGTGAGTTTGATTTATTTCACTTAAGAGTATGGTCTCAAGCCGCACCCATTTATTTATAAATATCTCAATGTGATCCTTCTTTATACTTGAGTAGTACTCCATCATATAAAAATACCACAACTTTTTTATCCATTCCTTAGTTGATAGACGCTTAGGTTGTTTCCAAGATCTGGCAATTACAAATTGTGCTGCTATAAACATGGGTGCACATATATCACTGTGGCATGATGTTTTCAGTTCTTCTGGGAATATGCCTAGAAGTGGAATAGCTGGAACAAATGGGACTTCCAATCCAGCTTTCTGAGAAATCTCCAGACTGACCTCCACAATGGTTGCACCAGTCTACACTCCCACCAACAGTGCAGGCGAGTTCCTTTTTCCCCACAGCCTCTCCAGCATTTGTTGTTGATGGTTTTCTTGATCCTGGCCATTCTTTCAGGAGTGAGATGGAATCTCAGTGTGGTTTTAATTTGCATTTCTCTAATGAGTAGTGATGATGAATATTTTTTCATGTATTTATTTGCCATTTGTATTTCTTCATCTGAGAATTGTGTATTCATCTCAGATGCCCATTTTTGGATTGGATCTTTGAATTTTGGGGGTCTGATTTTTTAAAATTCTTTATATGTTTTGGCCAGAAGTCCTTTGTCTGAGGGAGAGTTCACTAAGATACTTTCCCAATTTGTGGATTTTCTTTTCACCATGATGGAGATTTCTTTTGACATGCAGAAACTTTTTAATATGAGGTGATCCCAGTTATTGATTCTGGGAGGTATTTCCCGTGTGGTTTGAGTTCTGTTCATGAATTCTCTACCTCCCCCTATGTCTTCAAGGTTTTTACCCAATTTGTCTTCCAATAGATTTAGTGTTTCTGTTTTAATATTCAGATCTTTGATCCATTTAGATTTTAATTTAGTACATGGTGATAGGCATGGGTCTAGTTTTAGTTTTCAGCATATGGAGAGCCAGTTTTTCCAACACCATTTATTAAAGAGACTGTCGTTCTTCCAGTGAACCTGCTTGGCTCCTTTATCAAAGATAAGGTGGTTGAGTGTGTTTGTAGTTGTGGTTGTATCTTCTAATCTATTCCATTGATCTTCGGCTCTGTTTTGATTCCAGTACCATGTTGATTTTACTACAGTTGCTTTGTAGTATAATTTCAAGTCAGGGATTGTGATGTCTCCTGCCTTGCCTTTACTATTCTAGGTCTCTTCTCACTCCAGATGAATTTTAGGTTTGATTTCTTGAGATCTATGAGGTGTGTTGATGATATTTTTATTGGGATTGCATTAAGTCTGTATAACAGTTTCAGGAGAATGGCCATTTTCACAATATTTATTCTTCCTATCCATGAACAAGGGATGTCTTTCCATTTTCTGAGATTGTCTTCAATTTCTTTTTTCAGTGTATTATAATTTTCCCTGTATAGGTCTTTCACTTCTTTCATGAGAGTAATTCCTAAATATTTCATTTTTTTGGTTGCTAGTGTGAAGGGTGTGGCTTCTCTTATTTCTCTGTCAGTGATTTTGTTGTTAGTGTATAGGAATGCTATTGATTTTTGAGTATTGATTTTGTTATCCAGCTACATTGCTGAATTTATTTATTATATCTAGGAGTCTTTCAATGGAGTTTATGGGGTCTTCTATGTAGACTATCATGTCATCTGCAAACAATGATAATTTAACTTCTTCTTTTCCTATCTTTACCCCTTGATTTCTCTCTGGTATAATTTCTCTGGGTAGTATTTCCAGTACTATATTAAATAGGAATGGTGATAAGGGACATCCTTGTCTTGTGCCTGATTTTAAAGTAAAGGCCTTCAATTTTTGGCCATTTAGTATGATACTGGCTGTTGGTTTGTCATAGATGGCCTTTATTATTTTGAGGTAAAGACCATCTATTCCAATTTTCTGTAAAATTCTTATCATAAAAATATGGAACGCTTCACAAATTTGCATGTCGCCCTTGCACAGGGCCGGTGCTAATCTTCTCTGTATTCCAATTTTAGTATATGTGCTGCCACAGCGAGCACGAGTTAGGAACTCTTTACAGGGATGATCTGGTGGATTCGTCTTCGGTTCCATCTGCGCGATCACTTGGTGTTGACAGCCTCAACTGTGGCTGGGTTAGCAGCTGAATCTGTCTTTCCAAGCATCTCAGTGGGACCTCCAAGAGGGTACAGGGGAAGCGATAGGTGTCAGTACGCCTCATCCCTGTCACCTGAAGCTGAAGAATGAATTATAAGGATCAATGGAGGTTGAGGAGGAAAATTCACTGGAGAAAAGGAGCGGGTGCAGGAATGGAGAAATGAGGTAGGAATAGCTCCGCAGAGACAGGAGGGGGCCCAAATGGGCACACCTCGTAGTACCATACAGAATAGTTTCACTGCCCTAAAAATCCCCTGTGCCCCGCCATCGAGCTTTTCTTTCTCTCTAATTCCTGGCACTCAAGATCCTTTTACTGTCTGCACAGTTTAGGCAAACATCTTGATTTGTCCCATTACAAAGTAAAGATGTTTACTTTGCCCACTTAATTAAGGTGATGTCTGCAAGGCTTCTCTATAATGTTACTTTTTGACTTTTTTTAAATGAAAAAAGTAATGATGATACAGAATTTCAAAACAAAATAATAGGAGATTAATAAAGGTTAATATATTGGCATATTGTTATTTTCAAAGTAGTTGCTCAGATTACAAGATATAGGCATGAGAATGATCGATGAAAGCACAAACCATTTTTTTTGATGAACTAACAGAGATTAGTAGTAGTATTATCTAATATATATGTGAATATATATTCCTGTCCCTTCATTATTTTCTCCTTTCTGCCATCACAATTGTTCTTTTTTTTGAGCAATTTTTCCCTTTTCACTTTCACAGTATGTATTGTACATTTTGTATCTTATTTACTCTTTCAGTTTCTTAAGGAGATCATGCAATGTTCACACACGTGAGTCTGATTTATTTCACTTTTATTATGGTCTTAAGTTGTATTTATTTACCTATAATAGCCTCAAGTTTATCCTTCTTTATGGCTGAGTAGTACTCCATTGCATAAAAACACATCTTTTTTTTAAAATCCATTCCGTAGTTGATGGGCATTTGGATTCTCTTTAAGATTTAGCCATTACAAACTGTGCAGCTATAAACATGGGTGCACATATATTGCTGTGGAATGATGTTTTCAATTCTGGGAAAATATCCAGAAGGAGAATAGCTGGATTGAATGAGACCTCCAAACCTGAGATTCTTCAAACCTGAGGAATCTCCACACTGCTTTCCACAAAGATTGTACCAGTCTACACTCCCACCAACAGTGAAGAAGGGTTCCATTTTCCCTACAGCCACACCTGCATTTGTTATTGGTTGGTTTCTTGATGATAGCCATTCCTTCTGGAGTGAGATGCAATCTCAGAATTATTTAAATTTACATTTCTCAAATGACCAATGATGTTGAATAGTATTTCATATATTTACTTGCTGTTTGTATTTCTTCATCTGAGAAGTATGTATTCACTCAGATGCCCATTTTTGGAAAAGATCTTTAAATTTTGGAGGGAGGCTGATTCTTTTAGTTCTTTATATGTTCTAGATAGAAGTTCTTTGTCTGAGGGACAGTTGGCTAAAATTTTTTCATTCTCTGGGTTATGTTTTTACTCTGCTGGGGATTTCTTTTGGTATACAAAAATGTTTAAATAAGATAAGATCCTGGTTGTTGATTCTTATAAGTACTTCCCATACACTTCGGGTTTTGTTCATGAACTCTTTGCCTACTCCTATGTCTTTAAGATTCCTACCTACCTTGCCTTGCAGTAAATTTACTGTTTCTGTTTCAAAATTTAGACCTTTGATCCACTTTGACTTTAGTTTAGTGCATTGTGATACATACACCTAGTCTTATTTTTTGGCATGTGTAAAGTCAGTTTTCCCAGCGCTATTTATTAAAGAGGCTATGCTTCCTCCAGTGAACGTTTGGCCCCTTGGTCAAATATCAGGTGGCTGAGTGTCTTTGTAGTTGTGTTTGCATCTTCTAAATTCCATTGATCCTCAGCTCTATTTCTTTGTCAGTACCATGCTGATTTATCACTGTGGCTTTGTAGTATAGTTTCAAATCTGGAATTGAGATTCCTCCTGCCTTGCTTTGTTTCCTTTGCTATTCTAGGTTTCTTCTGTTTCCAAATGAATTTTAGGAGTGTTCTCTCTAGATCTGTGAGGTATGCTAATGGTATTTTGACTTGGTATTTGACAGTTTTGGGAGTATGGCCATTTTCACATTGTTCATTCTTCCTAGCCAAGAGCAAGGAATATTCTTCCATTTTCTAATATCCTCTTCAACCTCCTTTTTTAGCATAGCATAATTTTCAGCATATGTAGGTCTTTTACATTCTTGGTTAGGTTGATTTCTAAGTATTTCACTTTTTTAGATGCTATTGTGAAAGGTGACATTTCCATAATTTCTCTCTCAGTGAGATTTTTGTTTGTGTACAGGAATGCTATTGATTTTTGAGTGTTGACATAGCTACAGTGCTGAATTTGTTTCTTACCTCTAATAGTCTTTTAATGGAGTTTTTTGGGTCTTCTATATAGAGTATCATATCATCTTCAAATAGTGACAATTTAACTTCTTCCTTTCCTTTTATTTGTCTCTCTTGTCTGATTGCCCTGGCTAGTATTTTCAGAACTATATTGAATAGGAGTGGTGATAGTGGACATTCTTGTCTTGTTCCTGATTTTAGAGTAAAGGCTTTCAGTTTTTGTCCATTTAGTATAATGTTGGCTGTTGGTTTGTCATAGATGGCCTTTATGAGATTGAGGTAGACACTATATATTCTGAGTTCTGAAAGGTTTTTATCATGAACATGTGTTGGACTTTATCAAAAGCTTTTTCTGCATCTACTGAGATGACCATGTGGTTTTTGTTTTTGGCTCTGTTGATGTGATGTATAACATTTATTGATTTGCATATGTTAAACCATCCCTGCATTCCTGGAATGATTCCCACTTGGTTGTGATGTGTAATCTTCTTGATGATTTGCTGCATTTTGTTTGTCAGTGTTTTATTGAGAATCTTTGCATCGATGTTCATTAGTGAGACTGTCCTATAGTTCTCCTTTTTGGTTGGGTCTTTCTCTGGTTTGGTATCAGAGTAATACTTGCCTTCAGGAATGATTTAGGGAGAACTGCTTCCTTTTCATCTTCATTGAAGAGTTTAAGGAGTATTGGCATCAAATCTTCTCTAAATTCATTGTAGAATCCATCAGGACCTGGGCTTTTCTTTGTTGGTAAGTTTTAAATTTCATTTTCAATTTCAATAGCTGACACTGGGTTATTCAAAATTGCTATATCTTCTTGGCTGAGCTTTGGTAGTTCATATGTTTCTAGAAATCTGTCAATTTCCTCTGCATTGTCCATTTTATGTGAGTAGAGATTTTCAAAGTAGGTATTCATGATCTTTTGAATTTCCATGGGATCTGTAGTAATTTTCCTCTTTTCAGTCCTTATTGCATGAATTTTAGTTTTTCTTTTTCTGTATAAGGTTAGCTAGAGGTTTGTTAATTTTGTTTGTCTTCTCAAAAACCAGCTTTTTGATTCATTGATTCTTTGTATTGTTTTTTAGTTTCAATTGCCTTGATTTCTACTCTAATCTTTACAATTTCCTCTCTTCTATGAACTTTTGGTATAACTTGCTCTTCTTTTTCTGGAAGCCTGAGATGAAGCATTAGGTTATTTATTTGTGCTCATTCTGTTTTCTTGATATGATAATTTATTGCTATATATTTCCCTCTTAAGACTGCTTTTATTGCATCCCACAGATTTCAGTATGTTGTTTCTGCATTTTCATTGAATTAAAGGTATTGTTTTATTTCTTCTTTCATTTCATCTGTAGCCTACTGGTTGTTCAGAAGGTCGTTATTTTTTTCTTTTTCTTTTTCCTTTTTATCGGTACCAGGGATCGAACTCATGACTGCCTGCTTGCAAGGCAGGCGCTTATGCTGCTAAGCTAAATCCCCATCCCCCAGAAGGTCGTTATTTAAGTTCCATGTATTTATGCAGGTTTTGCAATATCTTTTGCTATTAGTTTCCAATTTCAGTGTGCTATGGTCAGATGTTACACATGGGATAATTTTAATACCTTTTCATGTACTTAAGAATGTTTTATGGGGTAATACATGGTCTGTTTTGAAGAATGTCCCATGTGCAGCTGAGAAGAATGTGTATTCTGATGTAATTAGGTGGAACACTCTGTTAACATCTACTAAGTCCAATTGCTCACAGGTATGATTCAGTTCTATTATTTCTTTGCTGACTTTTTGTCTATTTGATCTATCTCTTTGTGACAATAGGGTATTAAGGTCCCCTGTTATAATTGTCTTCTTGTGTATTTGTTTTTTCAAGTCCATAAGTATTTGTCTTATATAGTTGGGTGCTCCTGTTTTTGGTGCATATCTATTTATAACTGTTAGTTCTTCCTCTTGAATTTTTCCACTAACAAGTATATAGTGACCTTCTTTATCTCTTTTAATCATTTTAGTTTTGAAGTTCACATTGTCTGCAAATAGAATAGTTACCCCTGCTTTTATCTGGGTTTCTGTTGCATAGAATACTATTTCCATCCTTTGACTTTTAATCTATGAGTTTCCTTTTGGGTCAGATGTGTTTCTTGTATACAGCATATTGTGGGATCATGTTTCTTGATTCATTCTGTTAACCTGTTTCTTTTGATAAGTGAATTGAGGCCATTTACATTTATGGATATCACTGATATGTGCTGGCTCGATTTTGCCATGTTATGTTCCAGTTGTTTGATTTCTGCTTTTCCTCCTTGTTTAATTGCTTTCCTGCCTGGTGGTTTCTTTATGTTGTTATTCTGGAGATTGTGGTCATTTTTATCTCTATCTAGCATGTCTTTCAATACTCTTTCTAGGGTTGGTTTTGTGGCCATGAATTTCTTCAGTTGTTCTTTGTCATGGAAGTATCTTGTTTCTCCATTAAATTTGAAAGACATTTTTTCTATGTACATCAGTCTGGGTTGAAAGTTGTTTTCTTTTGGGACTTGAAATGCCTCACTCCAAGCTCGTCTTGACTTGAGGGTTTGTGAAAAGTCTGCCATGATGCTAATGGGCTTTCCTTGATATGTGTCTTTTCTCTAACAGCTTTTAGTATTCTGTTTTTATGCTGCATGTCTGGGATCTTAATTATTATATGTCTGGATGTAGATTTATGTTGGTTGTGATTGTTTGGTATTCTATATGCTCATTTATCTGCATATCAAATTTTTCCCCATGTTTGGGAAATTTTCTGCTGTTACATCTGTGAATAGTTTAACTATGTCAATTGCATTGACTCCTGCATCTTCACTGATGCCTATTAGTCTTATATTGTTTCTCTTGGCATCATCTTGAAGCTGCTGGATTGTCATTTCATGCTGCTTTGTTATTTTTAAAAGTTCTATCTTTGCATGATTGCTAATTGTGATCCTGTCTTCAAGATCTGAAATTCTTTTCTCACCTTCATTACACATTTTTGCCGGCTTTCAATATAATTTTTTGGTTCTTGGCTGTCTCTTTAAGTTTGTTTTATGAATTCTGCTTGTTTTCTATATTGTTCATTCAAGGTTTCAACCAGTTTTCCATGTTCCTGTACTTCTTTTCTATTTCTTCTCTAGCTGCACTGTGCAACTGTTTTCCTAAGGTTGTTATTTCTGTTTTTACATGAGAGATTGCTTATAATTTGATTTCCTCTATAGCCTCATGGAGTTGTTTATTTCACTTGCTATCTTTTCCGAGGTTTCTGGTGTGTTTTGAAGTCCTCTATTTCAATGTCTCCTGTACTTGCTCCTGGTGTACTAGATGTTTAGATTGCATTTTACTTTATTTTGCCATTTTCCCCTTTCACGTTAATATTTGGTCTTTCAGTTCCACTTGTGTCAAATGTTGGTAGTTTGTATCTTGGGGTGCTACTGTAAGGGTGATGTTTGTCCAATTGCTGTGTCCCACAATGAAGAGGTGGGCCAGATGCCTCAATTCCCCCTGCAGGGCCTGTTGGGTGAGTCCTATGTTCTTCCTAGGTGGACAAACCTAGGAGTACTGATGGAAATCATTCCTTAGTTCCTGCTGTTATTATAGCTTCAGGTTCAGAGTCACCTGATCTCCCTGTTTATAGTGTCTCAGGTGGGACCCTCCTGTGTCTCTGAGTGTCCCACAGGCCCCCTTATGACACCTTCCTCAACCTACCTGATATTATCTGGGTGGAGGATAGACTCACCCATCTACTTGCCAAGCTCTCCTATGGCCTACTTCTGGAGGGGGCTTTGCTATTGCTCCTGTTTACCCACTGAAGGTGGCAAAGTCTATTCTTATTTTAGGGGCAAACTCACCTTACTAATAGAAGCCTGCTGAGTTCTTCTGTTTGCATGAGGGGTTACTGAGTCTACCCTTGATACTGCTTGTTTAATTCAGTGCAGTCCAAGGTTCTGGGGGGAGTTGTGGGAGCTGAAGATCAACAGCAATACTAGGTCCAGGAGGTGGGGGGGGGGAGTCTTAGATGGCTGCAGTGGGATTTCTGGGGTGCGCATCATGGGCTGGAGTTCCTAGGTCCTGAGGTGGGTGGCCAGGACTGTGAGGACATGGGAGAGGCCCAGTTCTGTCCAGGCCCACCTGCACTGCTGGCTGGAGCTCCGAGTCCTGAGAAGTGGTCTGTCTAAACAGCGGCGGTCTTGGGAGGGGCCCAGGTCTAGCCCAGCCCCATTCCCATTGCTGGCAGCAATTCCCAGTTCCTGCAAGATGGTCTGCTGGATGGCAGGAGTGAGTTTGTTGTTTGTGTATAGGAATGCTTTTGATTTTTGAGTGTTGATTTTTGTATCCAGCTACATTACTGAATTTAGTTATTATACCTAGGAGTCTATCAATGGAGATTTGGGGGTCTTCTAAGTAGAGTATTATGTCATCTGCAAATAATGATAATTTAACTTCTTCCTTTCTATCCCTATTCCTTTTATTGATCTCTCTTGTCTCATTGCTATGGCTAATGGTTCTAGAACTATATTGAATAGGCATGGTAATAGTGGACATCCTTGTCTTGTTCCTGATTTTAGAGTGAAAGCTTTCAATTTTTGACCATTTAGTATGATGTTGGCTGTTGGTTGGTTATAAATGGCTTTTACTAGACTGAAGTAGAGACTATTCCAGTTTTCTGTAAGGTTTTTTATCATGAATCAATGTTGGACTTTATCAAAAGGTATTTTTGAATCTACTGAAATAATCATGTAATTTTTGTCATTGGCTCTGGTTGACATGATGTATTATGTTTATTGATTTGTGCATGTTGAACCATCCCTGCATTCCTGGAATGAATCCCAGTTGGTCATGTTATATAATCTTGTTGATTTTCTGTTTGTTAGTATTTTATTGAGAATTTCTGCATCTATGTTCATTAGGGAGTGTCTTAGTTATTTTTTACTCATTGCTGAGACAAAATACCTGATGCCCAAGTTGGGAAAGGAAAGACACACCTTCTTCCTGCCATTACATCACATCCTGGCTCCACCCCTATGTGGGTGGAACACTGACACCATCAATCCAAGCACTATACAATGAACCATCACAAATGAACAATGCAAACTCATGAGGCCTGGGGGACACAGACATAAACCATGACAGGGAGACTGGCCTATGATACTCTTTTTTGGTTGGATTTTTCTCTGATTTTAATATTAGAATAATAGTTGCCTGCAGGAATGAGTGCAGGAGAATTGCTTTCCTTTCAGTTTCACTAAATAGTTTGAGCAGTACTGGTGTTATATCTTCTCTAAATTTCTTGTAGAATTCAGTTGTGAATGAATCAGGTCCTTGGCTTTTCTTTGTTGGTAAGTTTTTAATGACTTTTTCAATTTCATTAACTGATATTTGAATATTCAAATTTTTTATATCTTCCTGATTCAGCTTTGGTAGTTCATATGTACCTAAGAATCTGTACATTTCTTCTGTTTTCTATCTCATGTGAATAAAGATTTTCAAGGTAGGTGTTGATAAGCTTCTGAATTTCCACAGGATCTGTGTAGTAATTTCACCCACCCTTTTCATTCCTCACTGCATGAATTTGAGTTTTTTATTTTTTGCTTGATAAGGTTAGCTAAGGTTTTATTAATTTTGTTTATTCTTTCAAAGAACTGACTCTTCAGTTCATTAATTCTTTGTATTTCAAAGTCTCATTTGCATTAATTTCTGCTCTGATCTTTATAATTTTCTCTTTTTTATGAACTTTGGGCTGACTTGCTCTTCTTTTTCTAGCAGCTTGTGGTGCAGCATTAAGTTATTTGTGCTCGTTCTGTTTTACTGATATGAGCATTAACTGCTATGAATTTCCCTCTTAGGACTGCTTTCATTGTACTCCATAAGTTCCAATATGTTGTATTTGCATTTTTATTTGATTGAAGATATTGTTTAATTTCTTCTTTAATCTCATATGTGACTCACTGGTTGTTCAGCAGAGTGTTACTTAATGTCCATGTGTTTACAAAATTTTTGCAGTTTCTTTTGCCATTAATTCCCAATTTCATTGCACCATAGTGAGATATTTTCAATTTCTTTGCATTTACTTATGTATGTTCTATGGGCTAGTATAAGGTCTATTTTAGAAAACATCTCGTGTGCAACTGAGAAAAATGTGTATTCTGACTTGTTTGGTGGAACACTGTAAGCATCTATTAAGTCCACTAGTTCACATGTTTGATTCAGCTTTGTTATTTCTTTGTTGGCTTTTTGTCTAGTTGGTTAGTATCTGACCATAGTGGAATTAAACTGGAAATTATCTCTTTGTGACAATGGGATATTAAAATATCATTAAAATTATGTTATTGCATATTTGATTTTTTATGTTTATTAATATTTGTCTTACATAGTAAGGTGCTCCCATATTTGTTGTATATATAATTATGATTATTATCTTTTCTCAAATATTTCCCCTAACAAGTATGTAATGACTTTCTTAATTGCTTTTGATTATTTTTGGTTTGATGTTCACATTGTCTGCACAGAATAGCTACTCTTGCTTTTCTTCTGGGTTCCTGTTGTCTGGTGTATTGTTTTCCATCCTTTGATTTTCAGTCTTTGAGTTTCTTTTTAGTTATGTATTTCTTTTATATGGAATATTGTTGGATCTTGTTTCATGATCTGTTCTGCCAATCTGTTTCTTTTAACTGGTGAATCGAGGCTGTTTACACTCATGGTTATAACTGATATGTATTGACATCTTTGTCATATTATTTTTCTGCTGTTGGTTCCCTTCTTTTCTCCCTCTGTTTAATTGCTTGCCCTGCCTGGTGGGTTTTTTCTGTTGTTGTTCTGGGAATTGTGGTCATTTGTAGCTCTAACCAGAATATCCTTCTGCACTCTTTCAAGGCTTGCTTTGGTGGACATGAATTTCTTCAGTTGTTCTTTATCATGGGAGTATCTCATTTTTCCATTAATTTTTTTAATTTTATCTTTCTTTTACAGGGGGTAAATTTATACAACAAAACAGAACAAAATAGGACATAAGAAAGCAATGTAAGGGATGTAAATTTCAAAGCTAGACAATCTGAGGTCTTCACTATGTATCATATTATCTCATTTCTTACAAATAGTCCATATCTTCACATCCAGAGAATTCATACAAAACAACATAGTACAAAACTGATTCGAAAAGAATGAGGAAGGTGTTTTAGGTCTTCAAAACCAGACAACAGGGAAGTCACTAATGGCTGTTGTAGAGTCTCTCATTCTCTATGAAATAGCTGTCCATACTTTGGTGTATATTGAAATTCAACAAAACAAAACAGGCAGTGGAGGGTTGCTTGGTTGCCTGGCACTCCAGGTCCCAGCATGGTGTGGATCCCAGTAAATTCTGGTGGCTCCTGTCCTGGGCCACTGCAGCCTGCCACACTCACAGCAGCTCATGGAGGGGTGGGGAGGGGTTGCTTGGTTTCCCTGGTCTCCAGGTGCCAGCTTGGCACAGGTCCTGGTAAACACTGGTGGCTCCCATCCTGGGCCACTGCAGATTGCCACCTCAAAGCTGCTCAAAGAGGATGGGGGGTGGGGTGGGGGAATGGGGAGTGTGTTGCTTCAAGTTGTTTCTTTCTAATGAATTGACCATTTCACTGCCCAAGTTCTGAAATGGCCAACAGACCATAGAAAGAAATCTCTTTAGGCTCCTGCTTGAAACCAACAGCATCAGGAAGCTGCTGGCCTTGATTCAGGGCCAGTTTCCATTAATTTTGAATAATAATTTTCAGGGTACATCAATCTGGGTTAAAAGTTATTTTCTTTCGGGGTATGAAATACTTCGCTGCAAGCTCCTCTGAACTTGAGGGTTTGTGTTGAGAAGTCAGCCATGATTCTAATCTTCTTCCTTTATAGCTGATCTGTTCCTTTTCTCTAAAGCTTTTAATTTTTGTTTTTGTGCTGAATTTCTTGATCTTGATAATGATATGTCTTAGTGTAGATTTATTTTTGGTTATGGCTGTTTAGAGTTTTACACACATAACTTACCTGTGTGTTGGGTTCTGTTCTTGTGCTTGGGAAATTTTATGCTATTATTTCAGCAAAGTTTTTTATGTCATTTTTGTTGACTCTTGCCTTTTCATTGACATATATCAGGCTTATTATCTTGGATCTGTTGAATTATTTCATGGTCCTTTGTTATTTTTTAGAGATCTTTCCTTTCATGATCTCTAGCTGCAATCCTGTCTTCAAAATGTGGAAGTCTGGGGCTGAGGACATAGCTCAGCGGTGCAGCACCTGCCTGGCAAGTGCAAGGGCCTGAGTTCATTTCAGAATGAACTCAGTACCAAAAAGAAAATAGTAAAAAAAAAAAAAAGATCAAAAAAGTATGAAAGTCTGTCTTTAATTCATTCAAGCAGTTTTTCTGGCTTTCAGTGGAATTTTTAACATCCTAGATAGCTCATTGAATCTATTTCATGCATTGTATTTCTTTCCTATATTGTTCATTCAAGGTGCCCATCATTTTCCTATGCTCCTATACTTTCTGTCTATGTCTTCTCTAGCTGTGCTGAGCAATTCCTTCTCTAAGATTGTCATTTATTTTCTCACCTAAGAGATTATTTCTGATTTGATTTCCTCTATAGCCACATGGATTTGTTTCTTTACTTCACTTGCTATCTTTTCAGAAATTTCAGATGTGTGATTTCCAAATGCTTCTATGTTGATGTCTCCTTTATTTGTTCTGGATGGGCTGGAAGTCTGAGATTGCATTTTGCTTTTTCGTCTTGTCATTTTCACCTCTTGGTTCATGTTTTGGTCTTCTCAGTCTTGCTAATTTTACTTGTCCATTGTGTGCATTTTAGTTAGTGTCTTATTCTGTGGTTGGTGTTCATCCAGATGCCAGGTCACAGAGTGGAGGGGAGGGGCCAGTTGCCTGAATTTTTCCTATGGGGTCATTTGGGTGAGTCCTGGATTCTTCCTGCACTGACTAGCCAAGGGGTATTCATGTGAACACTTAGCTTGAATTGTCACTGCTGCTTCAGCCTTTTCCAGGTGGCTAGACCCACCTATCTATAGTATGCACCCCAGCTATGGCCCTGCTGTGTCACCTATGCTCTTGCAGCCCTGTCTGGGGTCCTCCATGTGGAGGAGGCTCATCCACACTCTTGCCAGCCTACCAGGGTTCTCTGGGTGGAGGAAGGGGTTACCTGCATGCTTCCTGTATGAAGCCCTCTAGATCCTCTTTGACTTTTGGGATAAAGAAATATTTGGCAACAAGATATACTGTAAAACTAAAGTATCTAGGTCTTCAGCAAATTTTGGATTTATGTTTATTCTTGTAGTCTTAGATGGGCTTCATGCCTCACTCCAATGGTTAGAGTTTATTAGTTTTTTGTTTTTCTGCACAGATTGCCACAGATTTGGTCCCTGGAAGCCCATCCAAGCCATCTTTGTGTTCTTGTGACATGTCCCCATTATTCTTTGAACACTTTCTTGCTTTTTGGCACAGCAAGATGTACCACGGTCCCTTTGTATTTTCCCTACTCTCAGCTCTCGATTCAGCCATTGCTTCAAGACCTTTCATTCCTTTTGGTAGGAAATAGTATTTATGAGGCCAAGATCTGGACCTAAGGTGATGAGGTATGATCATTTCTAGCTGTATGCCTTCTCAATGGGCAGAAATGGGGGATATCTGGGTGTTAATCTCTTTCTCTTTCCATATCCAAACATAGCCATATATATACATATACATATATGTGTGTGTGTGTGTTTCTCTATCTATACCAATATACATATAAACACATTTACTTTTCTATTATCTGGATACCTTTGGATTTATAAGTTTACACTAAGCATAATTCCAATCCAACACAACAGTGAGGGTAGTCTCTCCATTTCTGCATCCCTTCCTGCAAAAATCTTGTCTTTCATTATTCTTAATGTGACTACTTACTTGATTAACCCCTCATACACAATCTCTATTCTCTGCTACCATGGTCAGTTCTTTGCTGATGCCCACTCTTGCCTGGGCTCTGCCTGCCTTTCCCAGCCTGCTCCCCTAACGGATGGGGAGCTCCTTCTTATGTTGTCTGGGCATGGAAACCCCACCACACACAGGCTCTGTTGTCTCCCTGCCTGTTATCTTGAGTGCCCTCCCTCCTGGCTGACTTCTTCCCGTCCCCAGGTTCTACTTGGACAGGGCAGGCTGCACTCTGGTGCGGTGAGCTTCTTTGGCTGCACACACTCTGCCATCTGCAGCCACTACCCCCCTGGACTGTAGATGGACTCCTCACCCTGCTGAATCCACACTGTGCTAGGCCACTCTGCATCACATCCTTCTCACCACACTAGGACTGCAGCACTGGGCCATGGGTGCGAACATGGGTGATTCTACCACTACAGATACAGATTTACTCACTCTTCTTGAGAGCTTTATGATTGAATTATTAGGAAAGGAATGCTTTTGTTTGGGTATTTTTTCTTTTTTCTTTTGGTTTTTGAGATAGGGTCTCACCATGTAGATCAGGCTGTATAACCATGTAGCTCACTGTATAACTGAGGCTAGCCTGAAATTCTCGCAATCCTGCCTCAGCCTCTTGAGAACTAGGATTATGAGTGTGCACCATTGGTCCTGGAAAAACAGTAATTTTTACTAAATTTAAAATTATTTACCGTATATGCTTTTATTTCGGTAGATTAATTCTCCAGCGGGACATTTCATTTCTTGTTGGCTCACCAACAAAATCAGTTGGCACATTAGCCTGATTGATTCTCTTAAACAGTGTATATTTTGAAGGTTGTAATTTTTACTTTAGATCTTTTTTCTTTTTGGTACCGGGAACCGAACTCAGGCCCTTGTGCCTGTCAGGCAGGTGCTGCACCGCTGAGCTACATCCCTGGTCCAACTTTTTACTTTAGTAAACCATGCAAAGCCTGATATTTTGCTTCCTGTATTTTATTTTTCTCTTTTCTATTCAGGTCTGTGATTTCCTCTACAGGCTTCCCCACCACTATTTTCTTTCCTTTCCTCCGTCTTTCCATTATTTAAGGAACTCAGCTGTGCCACATACCAAGGAAGGGAATGTGGCACAGAATGATAGGATCTGAGTGGTTTGGGTGTTAGTTTGTGCAGGAAAGGAAGAGAACATTCCTTTCTCTTGTTTATCATCTACTTGAGAACATGTAATTTACCTCTGTGTCTCTGTGCTGCTTCTGAATCTCAAGTTAAATTGGAGCTGGGCATGGAACAAGTACAGGAGGTGCTACGTTTATCTTTGACATTGAGATATAGCTGAAATATATCATGCAGGCGCTTACATTTTTTTTTTGTGTGTGTGTGTGTGTCTGTTTCCTTTTTATCGGTACCAGGGATCGAACTCACGACCGCCTGCTTGCAAGGCAGGCGCTTATGCCACTGAGCTAAATCCCCAGCCGTCGCTTACATATTTATGCACCTGTTTAACCATGACCAGGTCAAGAGATAGAAAGTCCCATCATCTCATCTCTTGCCCCATTGCAGCCATTTCTCCTCTAAAGTGAAGAACTGCTGTGACCTCTACCGGTTTTGCCTCTTCTTGAGTTTCATATCATTGGTAGCACTGAGAAACATATAGCACATCTTCTTCTGTGTTTTGCATATTTTTCTTTCAACAGTATGTCTGTGAGATTTGTCAGGTACTGTGAAAATCAGTGGTTCATTTTTATGGATGAGCGGTAATTCGTTGCATTGAAATGCCACTGTTTGCTCATTTTTTGTTGATGAACATTGGAGTCACTTCTAGTTTTGGGATATTCTACATTAAGCTGCAATGACAGTTCTTGTTCATACCTTTGGGGGACAGGAGCACTCGCTTCTATCAGCAATACAGTCTGGAATAGACTTACGGGAATTGGGATATATTGATAGTTAGCATTAGCGAGTACCAACAAACAGTTTTACAAAGTGGTTATATCAAGGTAGTCTCCCACCAGCAATGCAGAAGTGTGCATTTGTTCTGTTCTCTGCCACACTTGGCACTGCCAATCTTTTAAAATGTTACCAGTTTAGTGTAGTATTTAGTGCCATGTCATAGATTTAACTGGCATTTATTTATGACTAATGATGTTGAAAGCCTGTACATACTTGTACTGGCTATTTTGATATTCCTTTTCGTAAACTGGCTTTGAATCTTTGTCACTTTTTTTTAAGGGTACCACACATGTTTCAAATCACACCGAAGTGCTTTCCTGTGCCTGGGGAGTGGGTGGGAGCCTCAGATCACACACTCTGTGATTTGGTGAGCGGTCAGCTCAGCTGGGGGCGATGTGAGAGTGGGACAGGAATCATGGGCTCACTCTGGAAATGGGAGGGAAACAATCCAGTCCTGCAGGTTTCTAGCACAGGCTCTGGGACTGCTGGAAGACTGCTTTACACTGTGAAAGGTGAAACAAACATTTTCTTTTAGCGTTCCAATTCTTTTTATTTTGTTGACAATATCCACTGCTCACAAGCTGTTTTTCAGATGCTTAAAATCAGACAAAGTGTGTGAGAGCATGTGTGTGCGTGTGCGTGTGTGTGTGTGTGTAAATCAATGGAATTGCATTCTCATCAGATCTCTCTTAACTTTCTTGTTTTTCTCTGGAAGATACTGCAGTCTCAGTTCTGCACCTTCCGTTCTCCCCAGTGCAGTCCTGCTCACGGTGTGCTGGAGCGCGTGGCCCTGGCGAGGAGCAGGCAGCGGTGCGTGCTTCCTCCCATCTTTGTGTTTAGGGACGTTTCTAGTGCTTTGGAATTCTACCTTGTGGGTGTATTTATATCATTAACAGTAGCATATGCTACAAATTAGAGATTTTCTTTTCCCACAGAGAATCAGTTGCTACTCATTTACGAAGATAATGGTTTCTGTTTCACAGAAATTGCTCATTGACAAATATCAGTGGTCAATTTTATTCCCCTACTTTCATGTAAAATTAAGTTACTGCTAGCTTTCCTGGCATGAAATGACAGGTGCAGGGCAGGGTGTTGTATCCCGATAGAAATGTGTCTTGAAAGCAGGGGAAAGTCAGCATGGAAAAATAGAGGAAAAATAGCACCCACGACTCCATGTTTCTAAAAATTTGCATGACATTTACTTGTGAAACTGAAATTATCAATAATAAATGATGGGGGCTGGGGATTTAGCTCAGTGGTGTAAGTGCCTACTTGGCAGGTGCACGGTCGAGAGTTTGATTCCCAGTACCAATAATAATAATAATAATAATAAATTATGGTCAAGAATGTTAGAATAATGTGAGACTAGCTTTCTGTTTCCTCCATAGAAAATATTGGAAAATTGCTGACACAAGAAGAAATGGTCAATAAGCAGGCAAAAAAAATGTAGGAAAAAGTACTACAGATATGTTAGGCAGTCATTTAAAAATTATTTTTAATTGGTATCTTCTAGATATTCAACCAATGTTTAGTAACTTATACAGAATTAATTTATGAAAATACTATTGCAAATCAGTTTAATGTGTGATCTACAAATATTGATATATTATTTGGGGTATGTTGACCACTGAAGACAGAAAGGTTTTTAAATTCTTAGAGGTCACAGATCTTCCTCCTCTGAATTCTCCTAATGTCTCATGATTTGCCTCATTTATTGTTGAGGCAATTGTCCTTGTTTTGGAATTGCCTTTTTATAATTTTCCTTTTCTTCTTTTGAAGAAATAGATATAGCGCCTAGGATATTATTTTATCGTTTGTTGTCTGTGCTCTCATAAGCTGTGAGTTCCTTAAGGTCCCTTAAGAGTCAGAGACCACAGTTTTTAGTTACTTTAATTCAGAAGGTAGTGGAGATACACACACACACACACACACTGTGTGTGAGCATTAAGATAAATTGAATCATTCTTTTCTCCTGTATTTTCAGACAGGATCTTAATTCAGCTATGTCTGGAACTACTGATAATAATATCTGCCAGTTTTCAATTTATTGCTTCTTGTCACCAAATCCCACCTCCATCACCTTCCCCTCCTCCTCTGCCAGCCTGTTCAGTGCTTTGTCAATGGAGGGAGGTGGAGACATTGGAGGGGCTGGGGCAGGACGTCTGCCACGAGTCCTCTGTGTCCCTGCCCACTACTTCTTACCTGCGTTATTTCTCAGGTTGTATTTACAGTAAGAAACCACAAGGACAAAGAGCAGCATCACCTACCACTCAAGCAGTCGATTTCCCAAGCCAGGGGACTCCCACCTGGGAGCCCCTGCCTGCTCCAGAGGGACTTGAAGGTGAGGGGACCTGAGGCTGTTCCACGGGGAGTTGGCTCACGTGTGTAACACACCTTAACTCTTTTTACTTTCCTTTCCCTCAAACACGATTCCTTTATTGCTTTGTGTGCGTGAGTACTGAAATTCTTTGTCTCTGAGGCGTGGATGTCTTCTGCCAGCACTCATTAAAACAGTAACAGATTAACTGATTAGCCCAAGTAGGGCAAAACCAAATCTCAGACTTTAACCAGCCACCCCTTGGGGTCCGATCCTCTGTTCTGGTACATAGTGCTCTGTGTGAAACTCTGCAGAGTATTGTGTGGATCCTGGTTCCTGACTAGCCCTCACTGACAAAGCATCACAGCAGAAGAGTCATCTGTCCCCCATAACCATACATTGTCCTTAGAATTTTGGAGCCTTTGCCTCTCCTACGCTATGTTAAACTTCCAATAATAGATTTATGACTTCCTACCAATGGCTGTTCCTCTCATTTTCATTTGTTAATGCTCTCCCCTGCTCTTTGTTCTATTGATAGTAACAATTCTCCTCTGTACCCAGTCATTAAATATGCTGTCCTTTCTGAAATGCCCTTCTTTTGTCCTGTCACCAGTAAAAGGCACTTAATAAGGGTGTGTGTGTGTGTGTGTGTGTGTGTGTCCATTCATGTACATAATAGACAGGATTATAGCCTGTCAATTGCTCACAAAAAGTTAAAAACTTAAACTGCAGCATAGACGGGGTGAGGACTTGCAGAATACCTGACCTTGGCATCAACCATGTGTTGTCTTATGCAATCAGGATGGCTTAAATTCACCTCCATTTAGCAATCTTGCAAAGATTTTAAAAAAATTCCTAAGGTGATACTGGTCTGGCTGGTTTTGAGATCTGGTGGTGTCACTTACTAGCTAGTTTCTACATGGAGTGACAATATCCATATCTACTTCATAGGGCTATGGTAAAGATTGAATGACTTAACCTATATATAATGTGCTTAGCATACTGTGCCTACCACATAATTAAATCCACTCAACCTCCCTACACTGCAGAAAACAAAAGACTATATCTAAGATGATTTTAAAAATCTGAACATTTAACTCAATTTCATTTAGGTGCTGCAACAGCTAAGAAAGTCTCTAATCTGTATTCCAGTAAAAGTTCATTTGCAAAAACAAGGAGCAGACAGACATGGCCTGAGGGCTGCCTGGGCTGCCTCTCATCTATAGCTTTAGGTTCTGCAGTGCTGAGGTATAACTTGCATTGTGAAGTTTTATTTAATTTTGATCTTGAAAAAGGGACTTATTTAAATAGGTACTTGTGTTAGTTACTTTTTTCTCATTGTTGGGATGAAATACCCAATGCTCAAAATTAAGGAAGGAAAAGTTTATTTGTCTTACAGTTTGCGGAGACTTCAGTCCATCTTCAGCTGGCTCCAAGGCAGGGTGGCGTGATACAGGGCAAGAGTTCGTGGCAGGGGAAAGCAGTAAAAGCCATAAAAGCAAAAGGGAAAGAACATGCAGAAAAGACTCTTTCTGTCCCTTATATTGTACATAAGCCACACACACCCTAGTGTGTGTGGTACTCACACCCATAATCTCAGCACTGGATCATGAATTAGTCACGAAGTCTAGAAGCCCAAGTCCATGACTACATGAGGCTTTTGGGGGGACATCTAGACACAAACCATAACAGTACTAGTGAAATTGTGTTTTACCACAGACAAAATCTTTAATTTTAAATAATTAAAAATCCTCATTCTAATAGCCCTTTCATAGGTTATTATAGATCTTCACTGAATAGTTCTATCTAGCTCTAGACTGTATAGTCAAGAGTTATAAATTGTATATAAACAATAAAGTACAAAAATTCATTAGATCTTAAAGAGCACAGGGCTGGGGCTACAGCTCAGTGGCACAGTGCCTGCCTGGCCACATAAGGTTAATTCGATTCCTGGTACAAAAAAAAAAATCTTAAAAAGCACAGTGTGATTAATGGAAAAAAGACAATGTGCTAAAGTATTAACTATACAGTATTATCAAACAATCTGAAATTGTGAATCAGCACAATTTTTAATAATTTAATATGCTCTGAAACAAATACTGGATAAGTAAAAGAAAATTGATGTGAACAATTTTTATTATCAACAAGATAGAGTAATTTTAAATGACTCTTAAGAAGTTTAAACTTAATCCATTTTAATTTTGGTCAAAGAACTCAATCATAGGTGCACTATGAGTTTGATTCTTGTAAATAAGCCATTCATATTTTACAGGTTGTATAACATTTTCTAAAGTGCTCAGACATTAACAAGATAATAGTAATGGGAATGAAATGTAGTGAGCACTATAGAAGCCAAGAGAATTTGAGAAAGAAAATCCCCATCATATTTTGAATAATTATAAAGTTGCTTAGTTTAAGTAATTAAGTTTTGGCTTTGCTGAGCGTAAAATAAATGAGGGAAATGTTGAAATTGTATACATAGGCACTTCCTTCGTATTTTCTGTAGTTAATTTTTTGGACACTTTTTATATACATTTCAAAAGGATAGTCCTCCTTAATTTCTTCTTAGGAAGATTTTCTTTAAGTGATTACAAGATGATTCAAATTTCCTATTTTTTCCAAGTTACATAACTGTGAGCTGAGACCTTGGGTTGGAGGTGCTGTTTGTGATCAGCTCCTCTCGGTCATCCTGGCCTGGTGCAGGGAGCACATGGAGGCTCTCCCGACACTGGAGTGTGGTGGGTGCCCTTCGCTGCCCTCACTCCCTTGGAGCTGTAGCTGAGGGGCTTCCTGGCTTCCTAGGTGAGAAGTCTGTCCACCTTGAGTGTGTGCGAGGCTTTGACTCCTCCGTCCCAGTCTCCATTCTCAGGGTAAGAGCTTCACTACTGTGCTCCATCTTTCTGTGGATCTTTCACTTACATTTTTTGTCTTCATAAATCCTGAATATTTTGTGTGCTCTTCGATGCTTTTGGTAAAGTATATTTTAAACGCAGTGATTTATCTGAATACTCTACTCAAATATTGCCCCAAAACTGATGTCTGCTCTGAGTTGCACAGGTTTTTCTTTAAGATTTTCTACTGGTACATGTTAATAAGTGCACTCCTTAGGGGAGGTGGCATGTTACATAACATATCTTAGTTCTTTCCTTATTTTAATCACCTTCCCTTCCCCTCTTCTCCTTCCCTCCTTCTCTTGGTCCTCTTCCTTTTTAAAAAAGATCCATTATTCTGGTTCCTCTTATCTTTCATTTTGCTCCTTAATTCTGTTGTATTTTTCTTATAAAAAAGTAAACATGTAATATGTAAGCTTATATGTCTGATTTATTTCACTTAAGATTATGGTATTAAATATATATTAATTTTCCACGAATGATTGCAGTTTTTCTTTATGATTTTATTTATGATTGTGTTTTTATGGCAGAGTAGTATTCCATTGTCCATAAATACCACGTTGTCTTGATCCATTCATCTGTCACTGGACATACAGGATGATTCCAAGTTTAGGAATCTCCCCTCCCTTTAACCCTTCTTCTCTTTGGCATTTACAAAATCTTTATTTCCATTTTCCCCTTATAGTTCCTTTTTTTCTTGTACCTTTCTTTTCCTCTCACCCCTCTCTTGTTCCCTTCCCGTTTGCCAATTTTCTTCCCATTTTGCAATACCTATTATATATTTTTGTCCTTATTTATGGTTTCAGTTTCCCACACCAGAAAAACAATGCAGTATTTAAACACGTGAGTCTAACTTATTTCACTTAAGCTATGGTCTCAAGGTGCATCCATTTAGCTAGAAATGGCTCAAGGTTATCCTCCTTTATGGCAGAGTAGTACTCCATTGTATATATAAAGAAACCCCACATCTTCTTTATTCTTTGGTTGATATATATTTGGGCTATTTCCAAGATTTAGCTATTATATGAACATATATAAACACGGGTGTGCATATATTACTGTGTTATGATGCTTTTAATTCTTTTGGGAGGATATCAACAAGAGGAATAGCTGGGCCAAAAGGGTCTAGGTTTTTGAGAAATCTCCATATTGATTTCCGCAGTAGTTGTACTAGTCTACACTCCCACCAAAAGTGAAGCAATGTTCCTTCACCCCTCCAGCCCCATCAGCATCTGGTATTGGTTGATTTCTTGGTATTAGTCATTCTTTCTGGAGTGAGATGGAATCTCAGTGTTTTAATTTGCATCTTTTGAGTGACCATGATGCTGAAAGTATTTTCATATATTCATTTGCTGTTTGAGTTCTTCATCTGAGCATTGTCTTTATTTTAGATGCCCATTTTTGAATTGGGTCTTTAAATTTGGGAAGTCTGGATTTTTTAAGTTCTTTATATATTTTAGATGTAAGTTGTGTGAGGAACAACTGGTAAAAAGTTTTCCTACTCTGTGGGTTATCTCTTTGCTCTGTTGGTGGTTTCTCTTGGTGTGCAAAAGCTTTTTAATAAGACGAGATCCCAGTTATTGATTCTCTGTGCTATTTCCTTTGCAATCAGGATGTTGTTCATAATGTGTTTGCCTATACCAATGTCTTCAAGAGCTCTACCTATTCTCCCTTCTAACAGAGTTAGTGTTTCTGCTTTAATATTTAGATCTTTGAATTATTCTGAGTTTAGGTTAGCACATGGTAAGAGATATGGTTCTAGGTTTAATCTTTAGCATGTGGGAAGTCAGTTTTTCCAACACCATTTATTAAACCAAATAAATTTTAGGGTTGTTTTCTTTAATTGTGTGAAATATGGTATTGGGATTTGGATCAGGATTGCATTAAATCTGTATAATAATTTTGTGTGTTTGGGCATTATCATTATATGGGTTCTTTTTACCCAAGGATAGGGGATATCTTTTCATTTTCTTTTTAAAAAAATTTTATTTAAAGAGAAAAAAGCAAAACAGAAAAAAGGGTAGTAATAATACAGAATTTCAAAGAAAATACACTAAGCAATCACTAGTTGATTTCTTTTTTTAGAATTTTATTTAAAGAAAGACTAAACAAAACAGAAAATGGGTAGAAATAATACATACTTTTAAAGAAAGCATAAACAGTAAGAAATCACTAGTTGATATTTACATATTGTCCTCCTACATATAGTTATTCAAGATACAAAAGTGGAGCATATAAAGTGGGTGTTCAAACAGCGAGACTGTAACCAGTTCTGTTCAACTATTCAACAAAAAATAATATGGTTATCAATCCTATACACTTAAACATACATGCAGTTATCCATATCTTCATTTATGTTGAGATTGAACAAACCCAAGCTGGCTAATATTACTCTGAACAAAGAATAATACTATTGCTGGGTTTCACATTATGACACTCCAGGATCAGCACTGGGTATGTTAGTGTCTCTTTTTCTTCAAAGTATCAGTTCATTTCATCATGTGTCATAAGATCAGTTCTCATAAACTGTTTATAGATTCTACACATTCTACACATGTCTTAACATGTATTTCCATCCTTTCTGTATTAGAGGGAGGAACAAAACAAAGCAAGGCAAAACAAAACATATTCCTATAAACACATGAAACAAACAAGACATATAAGACCATTGTTCAAGGAGTTCTACCATGGTTACTGTGTTGTCTCTTGTTATCTTCAATAGAATTGGCTGTATCATTATAGTATATTTGAATATAATAGTACATAACAGTATTAATAAAAACACAACTTTGTATATAGTACAGAACTTCAAAAACAGGCAGTAATCAAACCAGAATGGGTATCGTAGTGAGTCTTGTCATCTTCAGGGTAGTTGCCTATACTCTCAGACTTGATACTATCAATCATATCAGTTTTGAATAAAATCTGTCGATGCCAAACAGCAATCAAACAAACCAGATTTAAGTAAGATCAGTCATGATAAAACAGTATAAGTCATACAGGGCTCCAAACTAAGTTAATAGGAAATTAAAGATGATTACTGTGCTATATCCTGGTGTTTTGGGGATAGCTGTCTGTGCCCTCAAATCTAATGCAAGTAGACAAACTGGACAGAATAAAATCTATCTAAGCAGAGTAGTGCAAATAATATGGGTTTTAATTCTTGATACACTATTAAAAATATCTTCTGTCGTCTTTTTAAAGACCATTCCTCCCCTTTCACTTCCCCAGGGTGTACTGTGCATTTTTGGGTCTCACCTAGACCCTTGGTTTTAAATGGTAGGGGGCAACCTGCTATTTACCTCAGTGGTTCCAAACCTTCTCCCTCCTGGATTTGATCTCCAATTATATTCCTTTACCTATTAAAGCCTGTCTTTCCAACTTATCCACAAATACTGGTCTAGTTGCCCCTATTACTCTCTGGTTCCCTGTCACATAGAGCATTGTTTTCTCATATTTGATTTTCAGTCCATACAATCTTTCTCTCACATGATGTCACCTTAGAAATAGTTGTTCAGGTTACAAAATTAAAGCATACAAAGTGGACATTCAAACAGTGAGATTGCAAACAGTTCTGCTCAATGGTCCAACAAAAACTTAGTAATATGGTCATCTGTCTTACACATTTACACATACAGGCAGTTATATCCTTTAGAGCACTTTCTTTTCCTTTCTTTTTTACAATAGCAATTACATATTTTGGGTTTTATTACTCCTACAGTTCTTATTAATTTTTACACTAGAGACACAATGTGATATTTATAAATATGATTATTTATTTCACTTATGAGGATAGTCTCAAGTTGCCCCCACTTACATGTGAAAGCTTCAAGATCATCCTTTTTATAGCTGAGTAATATTCCATTGTATAAAAATACCACATCTTTTTCATCCACTCTGGAGTTGATAAGCATTTTTGTTGTTTCCAAGATTTAGCTATTACAAATTGTGCTGCTATGAACATGGGTACACATATGTCACTGTGATATGACCTTTTCCATTTTTTTGGGAAAATACCCAGGAGGGGAATAGCTGGGTTGAATGGAACTTCCAATCCTAGTCTTCTGAGAAATTTCCATACTGATTTCCACAGTGGCTGCACCATTCTACACTCCCACTAACAGTGGAGCATAGTTCCCTTTTCCCTGCAGACTCGCCAACATTTGTTAACAGTTGCTTTCTTGATGGCTGAAGTGAGATGAAATCTCAATGCTCTTTTAATTTGCATTGTTTGAATGACCAGTGATGGTGAACATTTCTTCATGTGTTTATTTGCCATTTGTTTATCTGAGAAATGTGTGTTCATCTCAGATGCCCATTTTTGGAGAGGGTCTTTGAATTTGGGGGGCTTGATATTTTTCAATTCTTTATATGTTCTGGATATAAGTTCTTTGTCTTAGGGGTTACTGGCTATAATTCTATCCCATTCTGTAGGTTTTCTTTTCACTCTGTTGGTGATTTCTTTTGAAGTGTAGAAACTTTTCAATAATATGAGATTTTGGTTGTTGATTCTTTGAAGTGTCTCTCATGCAGTTTGTCTTTTGTTTATGAATTCTCTGCCTGCCCTTATGCCTCCAAGAGATCTATGTACCTTGTCTTCCAGTAGATTTAGTGTTTTTGTTTTAATATTTAGATCACTGATCCATTTAGACTTTAGTTTTGTGCATGGTGGTATGCATGGGTCTAGTTTCAGTCTTTGGCGTGTGGAAAGCCAATTTTTCCAACACCATTTATTAAAGAGGCTATCCTTTTTCCCATGAACACGTTTAGACCTTTGTGAAATATCACGTGGCTGAGTGTCTTTGTAGTTGTGTTTGCATCTTCTAATCTGTTCCATTGATCCTCAGGTCTATTTCTTTGCCAGTACTATGCTGATTTTATCACGGTGGCTTTGTAGTATAGTTTCAAGTCAGGAATTGAGATGCCTTCTGCCTTGCCTTTGTTGCCCAGAATTGCCTTTGCTATTCCAGGTTTCTTCTGTTTCCAAATGAATTTTAGGAGTGTTTTGTCTAGATCTGTGAGGTATGTTAATGGTATTTTGATTGGGATTTCATTAATCTGTATAACAGTTTTGGGAGTATGGCCATTTTCACAATGTTGGTTCTTCCTAGCCAAGAGCAAGGAACACCCTTCCATTTTCTAACACCCTCTTCAGTCTCCTTTTTTAGCATAGCATAATTTTCAGCATATATAGGTCTTTTACATTCTTGGTTAGGTTGATTCCTAAGAATTTCATTTTTTTAGATGCTATTGTGAAAGGTGATATTTCCATAATTTCTCTCTCAGTGAGATTTTTGTTTGTGTACAGGAATGCTATTGATTTTTGAGCACTGACTTGGTATCCAGCTACAGTGCTGAATTTGTTTTTTACCTCTAGTAGTCTTTTAATGGAGTTTTTTGAGTCTTCTATATAGAGTATCATGTCATCTGCAAATAGTGATAGTTGAACTTCTTCCTTTTCTATCTTTATTCCTATTATTTGTCTCTCTTGTCTGATTGCCCTGGCTAGTATTTACAGAACTGAATATGTGTGGTGATAGTGGACATCCTTGTCTTGTTCCTGATTTTAGAGTCAAAGCTTTCAGTTTTTGTCCATTTAGTATAAAGCTGGCTGTTGGTTTGTCATAGATGGCCTTTTTGTGATTGAGGTAGATACCATGTATTCTGAGTTTCTGAAGAGTTTTTTTTTTTATCATGAACATGTGTTGAACTTTATCAAAAGCTTTTTCTGCATCTACTGAGATGACCATGTGGTTTTTGTTTTTGGCTATGTTGACGTGGTGTATTACATTTGCTGATTTGCATATGTTAAATGATCCCTGCACTTCTGGAATAATTACCACTTGGTTGTGATGTGTAATCTTCTTGATGATTTGCTGCACTCTATTTGTCAGTATTTTATTGAGAATCTTTGCATCGATGTTCATTAGTGAGACTGAATAGTTCCCCTTTTTGATTGGATCTTTCTCTGGTTTTGGTATCAGAGTAATACTTGCCTTCAGAAATGATTTAGGGAGAACTACTTCCTTTTCAACTTCATTGAAGAGTTTAAAGAGTATTCGCATCAAATCTTTTCTAAATTTTCTTGTAGAATTTATCAGGACCTGGGCTTTTCTTTGTTGGTAAGTTTTTAATTACATTTTCAACTTCAATAGCTGACACTGGGTTATTCAAAATTGCTATATCTTCTTGGCTGAGCTTTGGTAGTTCATATGCGCCTAGAAATCTGTCCATTTCCTCTGCATTTTCCACTCTATGTGAGTAGAGATTTTCAAAGTGAGTATTCATGATCTTTTGAATTTCCATGGGATCTGTAGTAATTTCCCCCTTTTCAGTCCTTATTACATGAATTTGGGTTTTTTTCTTTCTTTTTCTGTATAAAATTAGCTAGAGGTTTTTCAATTTGTTTATTCTCTCAAAAAGCCAGCTTTTTGATTCGTTAATTATTTGTATTTTTAAAAAAATTTCAATGGCCTTGATTTCTGCTCTAATCTTTACAATTTCCTCTCTTCTATGAGCTTTGGGTTTAACTTGTTCTTCTTTTTGCAGAAGCTTGAGATGAAGCATTAGGTTGTTTGTGCTCATTCTGTTTTCTTGGTATGACAATTTATTGTCATATATTTCTGTCTTAAGACTGTTTTCATTGCATCCCACAGATTGCATGTTGTTCTGCGTTTTCACTGACTTGTAGGTATTGCTTTATTTCTTCTTTCATTTCATCTGTAGCCCACTGGTTGTTCAGAAGGTTATTATTTAAGTTCCATGTATTTTTATGCAGGTTTTGCAATATCTTTTGCTATTAACTTCCAATTTCAGTATGCTATGGTCAGATGTTACAAATGGGATAATTTTAATACCTTTGCACATACTTAAGAATGTTTTATGGGATAATATATGGTATATTTTGGAGAATGTCCCATGTGCAGCTAAGAATGTGTATTCTAATGTAATTGGGTGGAACATTCTGTACATCTAGAAAGTCCAATTGCTCACAGGTGTGATTCAGTTCTATTATTTCTTTGTTGACTTTTTGTCTAGTTGATCTATCTCTCTATGACAATCAGGTATTAAGGTCCCCTGTTATAATCATGTTTTTGTTTTTCATGTCTTAGTATTTGTCTTATATAGTTGGGTGTTCCTGTATTTGGTGCATATCTATTTATAACTGTTCTCCTTCTTGAATTTTTCTACTAACGAGTATGTAGTGACCTTCTTTATCTCTTTTAATCATTTTAGTTTTGAAGTTCACATTGTCTGCAAATAGAATCTGGGTTTCTGTTGCATAGAATACTATTTCCATCCTTGACTTTTAATCTATGAGTTTCCTTTAAGGTCAGATGTGTTTCTTGTATACAGCATATTGTGGGATCATGTTTCTTGATCCATTCTGTCAATCTATTTCTTTTGATAGGTGAACTGAGGCCATTTACATTTATGGATATCACTGATATGTGCTGGCTCTACTTTGCTATGTTATGTTCCAGTTGTTTGCTTTCTGCTTTCCCCCTTTAATTGCTTGTCCTATCTGGGGTTTCTTTCTGTTGTTATTCTGGAGACTGTAGTCATTTTTAAAATCTCTATTAGTATGTCTTTCAATACTCTTTCTATGGTTGGTTTGGTGGACATGAATTTCTTCAGTTGTTCTTTGTCATGGAAGTATCTTGTTTTTCCATTAAATTTGAATGACAGTTTCTGGGTACACCAGTCTGGGTTGAAAGTTGTTTTCTTTTAGGACTTGAAATACCTCACTCCCAGCTTGTCTTGATTTGAGTGTTTGTGCTGAAAAGTCTGCCATGACGATAATGGGCTTTCCTTGATAGTGAGTTGTGTCTTTTCTCTAACAGCTTTTAGTGTTCTCGTTTTATGTTGCATGTCTTGGGTCTTAATTATTATATGTCTGGGTGTAAATTTATGTTGGTTGTGATTGGTGTTCTATATGACTCATTTACCTGCATATCATATTTTTTCCCCATGTTTGGGAAATTTTGTGTTACTACTTCTGTGGATATTTTAGTTATGTCATTTGCATTGACCCCTGCATCTTCACTGATGCCTATTAGTCTTATATTGTTTCTCTTGGCATCATCTTGAAGCTGCTGGATTGTCATTTCATGCTGCTTTGTTATTTTAAAAAGTTCTATCTTTTCATGATTGCTAATTATGATCCTGTCCTCAAGGTCTGAAATTCTATCCTCAGCTTCATTTAAATGGTTTTGCCAGCTTTCAATAGAATTTTTTGTTTCTTGGATGTGTCTTTGAGTTTATTTCATGAATTCTGCTTGTTTTCTATATTGTTCATTCAAGGATTCAATGTTTCCCATGCTTCTGTACTTTTTTTTTTCCCTATTTCTTCTCTAACTGTGCTGAGCGACTCCTTTCCTAAGGTTGTTACTTTTATTTTTACATGAGAGATTACTTTTAATTTGATTTCCTCTATAGCCTCATGGAGTTGTTTTTTCATTTCACTTGCTATCTTTTCAGTGGTTTCCGGTGTGTTACTTTTGAAGTCCTGTATTTCAATGTCTCCTGTACTTGCTCCTGGTGGACTAGATGTTTGAGGTTGTATTTTGCTTTTTCATTTTGCCATGTTCCCCTTTCAAGTTAATATTTGGCCCTTCAATCCCACTAGTGTCAGCTGTTGGTAGTGTGACTCTTGGGGTCCTACTGTAAGGTTCATGTTTGTCCAATTGCTGGATCCCACAATGAAGAGGTGGGCCAGTCACCTGAATTTCCCCTCCCGAGGGAGTCCTATGGTTTTCCTAGGCTTACAAGCCTAGGAGTACTGATGGAAATAAACCCCTAGTTCCTGCTGCTGTTATGTTGTTCAGAGTCACCAGATCTCCCTGTTATAGTGTTTGTTCCAGCTGAGACCCCACTGTGTCTCTGGATGTCCCACAGGCCCCCTTAATTTTCTCCAGGTCGGGGGAGGCCTTGTTGGCACCCTCCTCATCCTACCTGATATTCTCTGTGTGGAGGACAGACTCTCCCACTCACTTGATAGGCTTACCAATGCCCTGCTTCTGCAGGGGGCTTCTCTATTGCTCCTGTTTACCCAATGGAGGTGGCAAGCTGTATTCCTATTTTAGGGCCAAACTCACCTCACTGATGGACACCTGCAGGGTTCTTCTGTTTGGATGAAGGGTTACTAAGTCTCCCCTTGATACTGCATGGTTAATCCATTGAAGTCTGAGGTTCTGAGGGGAGGTGTATGAGCCAAAGATCAACAGCAATACTAGGTCCAGGAAGTCGGGGGAGGTCCCAATGACAATAGTGGGGCTGTGGGGGCATGCATCACATGTTGGAATTCCTAGATCCTGAGGTGGGTGGCCAGGACTGTGGGTACGGGAGGGGCCTGGGTTCAGCCTAGGCCCCCATGTGCCACTGGCTGGAGTTTCCAGGTTCCTTGAGACTATCTGCAGGGAAAGCAGGGATCGCAGGAGAGGCCCAGGTCCAGCCCAGCGCTACGTGCACCACTGGTTCGAGTTGCTGGGTCCCACGAGGTCTATTGTGGAGATGGTGGGAGTTGCAGGAGGGGCCTCTTTTCATTTGCTGATATTCTCTTTGATCTTTTTCAGAATACTGTAGTTTTGAATATAAAGTTTTTTTTTTACCTCCTTCATTAAACTGATTTTTTTATGTATTTTATTTTTTGGGATGCTATTGTGAAAGGTGATTTTTCCTTAATTGTTCTCTCAGTGGTGCACAGGAATGCTATTGATTTTTGAATGTTGACTTTCTAAAGACTAAAATTCATGCAATTAAGAATGAAAATGGTGCATTCACAACAGTTACTGCAGAAATCCAGAAGATCATCAATACTTCAAGAACCTGTACTCTAAGATGAAAAATATAGAAGAAATGGAAGATTCCTAGATACATAAGGATTACCAAAGCACAATCAAGAAGATATAAAAATTCTAAGTAAACTAGTATCAGTCAATAAAATCAAAGATAGAATTAAAAACCTACCAACAAAGAAAAGCCTAGGTCTTGGTAGATTCACCGCTGAATTATATAAAAAAATTTAGAGAAGACCTAATGCTCAAACTCTTTGATGAACTTGAAAGGTAAGCAATACCCCCAAATTCACACCTGGAGGCAAGAATTACCGTGATATGAAAACCAGAGAAAGATCAAACTAAAAAAGAGAACCAGAGGCCAACATATGCAAATCAATAAATGTGAAGCACCATATTAACAGAACCAAGGACAAAACCATATGACCATCTCAACAGATGCAGAAATAGAATTTGACAAAGTCCAACACCAATTCATGATAAAAAAAAGCTATAGAAAATTGTAATAGTCAGCATCACACTAAATGGATGAAAACTGACGTTTCATTCTAAAACCAGGAAAAAGACAGGACTGTCCACTGTCATCATTTTTATTCAATATAATTGTGGAAACATTAGCCATAGCAATTAGACAAGAGAAAGAAGTAAAAGGAAAAAGTACAGAGAAGAAAGAAGATATATTATCATTACTTGTGGATGACGATACTCTTCATAGAAGACTCCAAAAACTCCACCAAAAGACTCCTAGATTTAATTCCTGATTTCAGTAGCACAATTATATATAAAGTCATGCTCTTCATTTCTAATTGCATTTATTTGTGTCTTTTTTTCCTTTATTTTTTTGGTAAGACTGGCTAAGGGTTTGTCTATTTTGTTGATTCTTTTAAAGAACTAGTTCTTCTACTCGTTGATTCTTTGTAGTATTCATTTTAGTCTCAATTTCATTAATTTCTCTTATAACCTTCATAATTTCCTTCCTTTTGCTAGCTTTAGATTTGGACCTTGAGGTGCAATATTAGGTTATTTATTTGGGCTCTCCTTATTTTTCTGATATGGGCATTCACAGCTATAAACTTCTTCATTAGGGCTACTTACTTTCATTGTGTTCCATAGGTTCTGGTATGTTGTTCTGTATTTTCATTTGATCCTATGGGCTAATTTCTTACTTAACTTCTTTTGTGACTCATTAACTGTGCTATTTAAGCTGGCTATGATGATTTATGCCTAAAATCCCAACTCTTTGGAGACTAAAGCTGGAGAATTGCTGTGAGTTGAAGGCCAGTCTGGGATACATAGCAAGTCCAAGGCCAGCCTGAACTACTAGCAAGATCACATCTCAAAAAATAAAAAACTAAACAAGCAACAAAAAACTCCCTCTCCCCCCCAAAATACAAAAAGTATGTATTGTTTAAGTTTCATGTGCTTGTATAATTCCTGTGATTTCTTTTGCTATTTTTTGTTTCATTGCAGTATGATCTGATAATATACATGTGATAATTTTGATTCTCTGATATTTACCCTAGCATGCTTTGTGGCTAGCCTGTGGTCTGTTCTGGAGAAAGTCCCATGTGCTGCTGAGAACAGTGTGTTTTGTAGTTGAGTGAAACACTGTAGATATCTATTAACTCCATTTGTGTGAAGGTTCCATTCAACTAGGAAACATTTTTCTTTTTTCTTTTGTTTTAAAACCAGTCTCACTCTCACTCTGTAGTTCAGGCTGTTCTTGAACTCACTATGTAGCTCAGGCTGGCATTGAACTCATGGCAATCTTTCTGCCTCAGTCTCCCAAATATGGGATTACAAGTGTGTGCCACCTCATCTGGTTCAACTAAAATATTTCTTTGTTGATTTTTTTCTAGTTGACTTATTTGTGACAGTAGGGTACTGAGAAAACTCAATATAATTTTGTTCATGTTTATTTTCTCTTTTTATGTCTAGTAGTGTTTGTGAAGATTAAAAAAAGAAAACATTAAAAGAAAAAAAGGAAAATCATCCAGTGCTCCAAAAAACAGTGAAGAAAGAGAACAAAAAAGAAAAAGAAAAAATGAGTCAAAAAATACACTCTGTTAAGATAAAAAAAAAAAAAAAAAAAAAGGGGGCTGGGGATTTAGCTCAGCGGCATAAGCGCCTGCCTTGAAAGCAGGCAGTCGTGAGTTCGATCCCCGGTACCGATGAAAAGGAAAAAGATAAAAAAAAAAAAAAAAAAAATACGCTCTGTATATTTGAATGAGGGGCTTCTTCCCAAGAGCTACAGTTTTAGAGTTCAGGAAGTCATGGTTTTCTCTGCCTGTATTTACAGCCTGTAGGTTTGTGAGATTCTGCTCTGTTCTATAGGCCCTCCATGCATTTACCTGAAGCTACAGTAACTGTCCAAGCCAACATGTGTCCTTGCTCATGTTGGAAGATGAGAAAAACAATCAGACCTTGAATCCATGCCAGATATAGGCAGCGGGAAAGGTTCAAGCAGTTGCAGCACTTTATGCCAGCACTTTTGGATCCAGCCACTTCTGAGAGCCACACAAGTCAGACCCAGCTTTTTACCATGGAAGGCAGGGCACTGTGTCCCTGATGATCTGAGTTTCAGTTTTTCAGCTCATCTATGTCTGGTCTGTCCCCTCTCCACAACTGACTCTGTGGGTGTCTCTCACCCAGTCACTGTGGAACGGTGACCTTAGAAACCTTGAAGTAATTAGTTGGCCTGAGACCCAGTATTAAATAGTTCTTTCCTAAAATGGCATCCAGCTAAACTCTCTGCAATATGGCAGGTATAGCACGGGATTTCTTCTCCAACTGTTGCTTGCTGTGTGAAAGGAATCACTTCTGGAGTAAAGCCCCATGCTGTAATTGCAGTTTAAAATCCCTACGGGCTCTCCTTGGGGCTAGCTCTGCTGGCCCAGTTGACTGATTTTCACCAGAATTCCTAACTCTGGGGGCTTACTTTATGTCTGGAGAGACAGGTTGTCCTCCTTGGGAACTGGGCTATCCTTCCAGACTGGTTTGTTTTTTTTCCATGCATTGGAGACCATTTATCCAACTTCTCTGTAGCTTCTAATTTTTATTTTATTTTCCTCAAGATCCCCAGAGAGCTAGTTTTTTCCCCCCATATTTTTATTTTTCAGGTTTCTGGATATTGGGTCTTTAAGAGGCTGAATTTTACCGCTGATTGCTGCTCTGCCATGAGAGGGATTGCTCCTTCTCATGTTTTTAAAATCTACTTACGTTAGGCATTTATAAGTATCTTCTTCAGTATCTCCGATAAAAAGATTGCATGTATTCTATGAAAATACCATTATTTTTCAGCCTCACTGATTTGATATAACTTAAGAAAAGCTCATTTAATTTAGTAGCCATGATTAAATAGTTTTAAATAAATTAAAGTATGTTTCTTGCGCATGCTTAACAACAGTGGTGGTCTGCAGGGAACTTGTGCAGGTAAGAATGACTTGTAATCTCATAATTATGTGAACAAATGACTCTCCTGAAAGTGCTTGAGGGTGCTTGAAAAGTTTACTGTTGAAATAAGATAGAAGATTTTGATTTCAAGAAATTGGTAAATAGGTCAGTGGCACAGTTGGAGAGAAGCATAAGACACAATTATGTGACATGGGGCTAGGTCATAGTTCTTAATAGTCATTTCACATTAGAATCCCCTGGTCTGGCTGGGCTTGACATCCCAAGATGTCATGCAGGGAATACTGTCTGGGCATTTTTGTACTTTGAAGTTCTTTAAGTATTCCTAATGGGATGCCATGATTGAGAATCACTGCACTCTGTGGTTGAGGTAGTGGGGTGAGAGCTCTATAGCATTCTGGGATCTGCCTGGGACTGACATCTAGAGATGTCATCATTGTTGGATTGGGCTATAAGAAAGATAAATGATACTCAACCTATATTGTAATACTGGAGCCCTGACTCCCCCCCCCATATATATAGGTTTTTTTTTTTTTTTACTGTGGCTATTCCTTATGCTTTTTCTTTTGTTGTTCCTCATTCTTTATTCAACACAGGGGAACTCATTTCCCCACCATCCAAATATTGATAAAAATGTTACTATATTTGGAGATCAGTGATAATATTGCTGGGAAAAAATAATATGATTCTATTAATATACTTCGGTTGCAAATGGCTGGTATGGCTGCTTCAATAAGATCAAAAGGGAAGAGCAGGCTGCCTGAATTAACGGGGTCCAGCTTGCTGGCTGCATCTCTGGTAGGTATGAGGACCATCTGCAGTGTCGCCATATATTTCGGAGCCATGTATACATAGATGGGATGACCTGCAATCTTAATTTGAAGCAATAAAGTACAGTATTTACTGTAACAATAAACTTAAACTGTAAACAATAAGCTACCTGGCATAAGTTACCGGCGGTGGTGCTGGGGTGCTCTTTAGTTCCGGATCAAGTCTGACTTCCCCACTTTACACACATGCTTTCTGTCCCTCTTCTAACCTGCTTCCACCTCCATATGCAATCTCATGAATTAGTTTTGTTCCATGTTTCAGAATTTGTGCTACTATAAGCCCACCATCCACTACGTTAGAGGTGATTCATCTCAAACATCCAATCTACATATTTATATTCCACAGACTGGTGAGAGCTTATTATGGGAAGGTGGAACAGTGAAGTGCTGAGTGCTGCAGGAGATACAAAAATACACAGCAGGACGTGCGCCCCGAAGGAACATTCTCTTCCTTCCTTTGCTTATGCTCTGTTAATGTATAAGGTTTTAGTCTCCTTACCGTTTTGCTCAATACCTTATTGATCATAAAGTTTGAGATACAGGAATTCTCTGTTGGATTAACTTATTTTCCTTGTCCTTCTCTGTAGCTGAATTTCTGACACAGAATCAGACAAATAAGTAGGTCAGCTTTTGCCAAATTTATTACCCCGCGTTCTTTCCCCTGTGAAATTCTCACACAGCACAGCTGTTCTTACTGCTGTACAGAGACAGCTCTTTGAACAACTTCTCCATGATATCATTGTGCCAGCTACTGCCAAGCCAGATTATCTTTCCTTCTGTAAAATTTACTCCTTGTTTTGAGCTCAATTTATATTATAGATTTATAAAGATACATAACTTTAAAGAAGATGTTTTTGAGATTTAGTTGAGTTCTTAATTTCAAGTAGAATCTTTTTACTACGGAAAAACGTGGTGCCAGGCATGGTGGCACACCCCTGCAAATCCCTGTGCATGGAGGGTGAAGCAGGATCACACGGAGTTTGAGGCCAGCCTGGGCTACACAGTAAGTTCAAGTCCAACCTAAAATACACAGTAAGACCCTGTCACAAAAAACAAAACAAAACAAAAGTGGCGATAGAACTTTTCTGAGTAGAATCTATTCAGAAAACTAGATATTAAACCATATGGTAAGTTTTAAAACGTGAGAATGAATACATTTGAGCACACTGAACAGAATGCCACTAAGTCATCATTTGCCTGTGCAACCAAAGTTTATTTTTCAGGCACAAACCCCTTATATAAATAAAATAGCTAAAATTTAATTATTTATTATACACAAAGAAATGTCATCAAATGGACCTTCTACCTGGGCAAAGATCCAGGGCACTACATTTGTTTCCTAAGCTTCCATGATTGTGCATCTCAAAAGCCCAGAGGAGGTAATTATTCAGAGTGAAGGGCAAGAGGGGCATCCTGTCATGATGCGAGTGCTCCCAACAACCCACACTGCAGTTCTTCAGGGTTTACACGATGCCAGAATGGCTCACGCCCAGAAGACAAGAAACACACATGGTGCTTTTGTAGGTCTTTAAGAGTGAGGACAGAAGCTTCAGTGAAAGAGTTGGTGCATTCTTAGAAATCTACAGAAGTTTCGGTGATTGAGAGGGAGAAAATACCAAAAGTAGCATTTAAATTTTTCATTGGATCTAAAAAGTTCCAGCTACAAAATAAAATATAATAAATATATTTCTTGGGGATTTATAATTGAGTCACAATAAAATGATTGTTTTATTGAATGTTTGTTTTTTAGTAAGAGTTAAGGTATCAATAATCTGGAGTGATATACAGAGTGTATGAAAAGGTATTTTTCAGATTCACCAAACATGTATGAAATGCCTGTTATGAATCCAGCAAAGGGAGGTACTCTCTAACTTCTCCCTTGTGTTTGTCACTGTTTCTCATTCTCTCCTTAGATAGGAATTAAGACCTAAAGAACATTTTCATTAGATTTTCAAAATTCATTTATTTGCAAATACACTGAAAAATTCCTCTTTGAGATCCAGAATTTTAATCCAAGTAATGCTTATTGTTACAATTTTTGAAAAATGTGTAATGTACCTTACAAAGTTTTTAAAAAATTGTGGTAGAATATACATAACATTATTTACCATTAGTGACATCATGTTGTGAAACTTTTATGAATGACTACTTCCCAAAGATTTTCATCATCCCAAAAGAAAACATCTTACTCAGCAAGCAATCACTTTCTATTCTCTCTTCTTTTCACTCTATAACCATCGTTAATATGCTTTCGGATAGATTTACACATTTTGGATATGTTGTATACAAGGAATCATACATGTGACCTTTTATGTCTTGCTTCTTTCACTCGGCATAACATGTTCGAGGCTCATCCATCTTGTAGCATGAATTCTTCATTTCTCTTTATGGCCAAAGTTTACTTATCCATTCATCCTGATGGATATCTGGGTTGCTTCCACCTTTTAGCTGTTGTTCCTAGTGCTACTATGGTTAACTCCGTACAGTCTGTGTTTGTGTTCTTTTTGGTATACAGCCAGGAGTGGAATGCTGGGTCATACGGTAATTTTATGCATAACTTACTGAGTTACTGCCAAACTATTCACTACAGCAGCTGTTCCATTTTACATTCCTGCCAGCAATTGAAAGTTCCAATATCTCCACATTCTCTCCATAACTTATTTTGTTTTAAAAATTATATTCATTTCAGTGCATGTAGTGTCTCATTATTGTGTTGATTTGCATAGACTGATGCTGAGCATCTTTCATGTGCTTATAGGCCATTTGTATCTCTTCTTTGAAGAAATGTCTATTTAAGTCTTTTGTTCATTTTAAAATTGTTGAACATAGGAATTCCTTTCATATTTCAGATATTAGTTCCTTATCAGATATATGATGCAAGCATTTTCTTTCATTGTGTTATCTTTTCACTTTCATGATGCTGTCCTTTGATACAGACTTTTAATTGTGATAAAGTCCAATTTATTTTTTTCTTTTGTTCCTTGTACCATATATAAGAAACTATTGCTAACTTTAAGGTCATGAAGATTTATGCTTGTTTTCCTAGTATTATGTTTTACATCTACATGTCTTTCCAAAGCCTCATGTACTCATAGGTGGGGCTTTGAGGGAGGTGACTGGATCATGTGTGAGTGACAGCCGATTAGCCCACTGATGGGTTTACTGTTTTTCCTCTGCAATGCCCCTCCACCATGCCATCCTGCCTTGGGCCCAGCTGACTATGGGCTGAAACCACTACAAACTGAGCTAAAACAAACCCCTCCTTCTTTAATTTGTAGGTGTCAAGTATTTTTTCCCAGAAATGTGAAAGTAACTAAGACAGATTTTGGCATCTGAAAAGCAGGGTCATTTCTGTGACATTACCTGGCTATCTGGCTCAGGAGCCTTTAGAACTGGCTTTTAGGTAGACTTTGGAACAATGTGGAGATGTAGCTGGAGAAGCAGCCCTAGAATACTGGAAGCCGAGCTCGATGGAAGATTTTGTTATGAACGAGGAAGACTAGAATGCTGATATAAGACAAGGCTCAGGAGATGTCATTTGGGAAGCAGCATATACTCTGTTGAAGCATATACTCCTGGCCAAGTGTGATAGTCTCTGGTGGAAAATGTGTCTCCATTTTGTTCTTGACCTGAGACTGCGGGAGCCTGAGATTAAGGGGAGTGGACAAATTAAACTTGTGGAAGAAATTTGAAGGGTGTCTAATGTTGAGGCAGTGGCATGGCTACTGTTGGGGGCTTTTAGCAAATTGTACCCTGAAAATCAGAAGAATTAAGAGGTTTCCAGAAAGGAAGCTCTGGTAAAGTTATGGCCTGCAAACATGGAGCAGCAGCCCTAGAAAACTTGATTGTTGAAAAAATTACTTTGGAACAGGACAATAGACAACATGGCTTGAGGGTTTCGTAAGAACTAGTAGGACTCCATCCTTGCAGCCTCAAAATTGCAGAGGTAAAAGACTTTGCTCTGAGAGCCCCAGGGCACCATGTTCCAGAATGGCAGTGACCTAGGGAACTTATTCCTTGGGATTTAGTTCATAGTGTTCAGTAACCCAGGTACCTGACATTACAGCCCAGAAAGAAGGAAACCTGGCTACTGCTCCAGTTTGCAGCAGGCCATGGCATCACCTATATGGTGTGGGTTTCAGGCATATGCAGAATGCATGAGTTGTGGGGTCAGGAAGGCTTCCACTTTGACAAAGGCCTTGAAAGTCAGGCAGTGTGATCCTGAGAAGCAGTGTGTGAGCTGTGAGCCTGAAGCTGAAAGTGCAGCAGAGACCCCAGAAGGTTGGAGAAGCCAAGAACATGGATCCTCGGAGGAAAGCAGCAAGGAGTTAGCAAAGTCAGCCTAAGAGAAGTTGTGAAAGGTGCAAACACTGGTGGTGCCGTAGCGGCAGGCTAGGAGTTCAAGCCCTTTGGAGTTCATATCTTGCCATAAATTGCCATGAGTGCTGGACATGGAACCGCGGGATTTAATGTTTGCCCTGCTAGATTTTGGTCTTGCTTTGTTTCCATTTTTTCCTACCTTCCTTATTTCTATCTCTTGGAATAGGAACTTTTATCTCATGGTCATGTTGGAAATGTTTAACTTATGATTCAATTTTAGAGCTATCTGTTTGCCTTAAGTCTCCAGAGTTTGTACTAGACTTTTCAGTCAAAACTGTTGCGACTTTGGCAACTATTAGAGATGAACTAATTGCATTTTGGATAAACAGATGTACATAAGTCTTTTGGAGGTTGGGGCAATATTATAGTTTGTATTTAGATGTCTCTCCAAAGCCTCATGTGCCCATAGGTAGGAGTTATGTGTGTGTGATAGTGGATTAGTCCAATGATGGGTTTATAGCTGGTGTGATGATGGGAGGTGAAGCCTGATGGGAAGAGGTGGGTCACTGTGGGCATGACCTGGACTGTAACATATTCCTCCTTTTCCCTTGATCTCAACCCTGCTTCCTGCTTGCCTTGCCATAAACAGTTTCTCCTCTGCAATGCCCCTCTACCCTGCTACCCTGCCTTGGAGCCAGCTGAATATGGGCTGAAACCTCTACAAACTGTGAGCTAAAATAAGCCTCGCCTTATCTTGTACTTGTTAGCTATTTTGTGCCAGCAATGAGAAGGCATCTAAGAGTTTTATGATTTTAGCTTATATTTATGCCTTTCATCTATTTTGAATTTATCTCTTCACTTAAAAGTTCAACTATATTCTTTCACACATGAATTATCTAGTTTCAGGACCAACTGCTGAAGAAACTGTTCTTTCTTCATTAAACAGTCTTGATACAGTTATTAAAAGCCAAATGCTCATAGAATATTAACTAGAGTTCACTCTGGATTCTATTCTATTGGTTTGTGTGTTTATTTTTATACAAATACCACGCTGGTTTGATTAATGTAGCTTTGTAAGAAATTCTGAAATTAAAAAGTGAGTCTTCCAACTTTTGTTTTTATTCAGCACTGTTTTGGTCCTTCTGGGCCCCTTGCAATTCCGTATGAATTTTAGGAGCAGTTTTCCCACTTCTGGAAGAAAGCCTTTGGGATGTTGTGGGATACTGTGAGTGGCATTAGTGTCACTCTAAAGAGATTTAAGTCATCTAACCTGTGAATATGAGATGTCTTCCATTTATGTAGGTGTTCTGTTTTTCAATATACAAGTTTTGCATCTTAAATTTACTCCAATGTTTTACTTTTTTGTTACTGTAAATGGAGTTATTTTCTTAATTTCCTTCTTGGATTTTTGTTAAAGTATAGAAATACTATTGATTTTTTGTGTATCAAATCTTGCATCCTGTAACATCACTGAAGTTTTAAGTTAACAGTACCTATGTCTTTGAGATTCTTTAGGATTTTCAATATGTGAGATTATATTGTCTGCTAAGTTCTGCGTAATTAGAATTATTCTTTTTTTTTGCCCTAATTTTTCTAGCTAGAAATTCTACTTCAGTGCTAACCAGCACTAGGGAAAAGGCAATTTCCTGATCTTGAGGGGAAAGCTTTCACTGTTTTACCACTATGTTAGCTAGGACTGTTTGTGAATGTCTTTTATCAGCTTAAGGAAATTTTCTTCTTTCTAGTTTGCTGAGGATTTTTTCTCCCTTCTCTATATGAAAAGATTTTAAGTGTTTTCTCTGTTGAAGTATTTTTGCTCCTTAATCCTATTAACTGGTATATGATTAATTTTTGTATGTTGAATCATCCCTGTATTTTGGTGATCTCATTTGGCTGTCCTTTTAATGTGCTGTTGGATTTGACTTGCTAGTATTGAGTTTTTTGCACCTACATTATAAGTGACACTAATCTGTGGTTTTCTTTGATATCCTTGTCTGGCTTTGGTATCCAGGTAATGCTGGTCCTATGTAATGAGTTCCAAATGTTCACTCTTCTTTCATTTTTTGAGGATTGGTGTTAGTTTCTTATTTGGTACAGTTGATCAGTAGATCTAATCTTGGACTTTATTATATCTCTGATTACTGATTTAACTTATTATAGGTCTGTTCATATTTTTATTTCTTTGTGAGTCAGTTTTAGTAATTTATATGTTTCCAGGAATTTGTCTATTTCATCTAAGTTATAACTTGTTGGCAATAATGTTTATTTTTAATCAACAACTTTATAATATGTAATGATATGATACAAGGTATCTAGTATTTGTATAATTTGAAATGTATAGTTTTATTGCATTTACTTTTCTAAAGCAAAGTGTATATAAAACAATGTGAGATATTTAAACAGAAATTTCCCCAAACCCTAAGGAAGCAAAACTTTCTGATGGTGTGTGGCTATTTATAAATTTTATCATTAAAGGGAATAAACACTCTAAATTTTTCATTTTACTAAAATATAAATGATTTCTTGATAAAACAAAACCTCTCTTTTTCTACCTACAGGTAAGAATGTAAGAGTGAACATTCCTGAGCCAGACTATCCACATCTGAACTGATCTGTTGGCTGTTAACCTCTTTGTTTCCCAGTTTTATTAACTATAAGATAAAGGGAATAATAGTAGAATCTATTTCAGAAGTTGTTGTGAGAATTAAATGCATCAATGCATTCAAAAACTTGGTTCCTGTTCACAGTAAGCTTTCAATAATTATTAGCAAATGTTATTTTTATAAAGTGGTCATTAATTGTGGGGTTAAAATAAAGACCACCTGGACAACTCAATGCATAGTCGTAAAGGCCAAAGCAGCAATGTGAATATAAGAAAAAGCCACATTTATCTTGAGATTTAAAAAATCTTGGACTAGAAGAGAAATGAAAATCTTGGCAAAAGCCCTGTCACTTGAAAAGAAATGGGTTTCTTGAGAGCAGGTGCTACTGCTAGTTACAGCCTGCCTGAGAGAAGCCCCTTACAGAGAAGAACATCCCATAAAGGAAAGTAATCCTTGGATAGGACGATCAGTTCCTTTACTTTAACAGGAGTCTGTTCTCTACTGTGGGTCACAGTGAGTTGCAGTGGACAATGAATGTCCCAAGGAAATATCACAGATTTCAGTCTTTAAAGGAGATGACAATGTATTGAAGATTCTATTACTGAACTTTTCCATTTCTTTTTTATTTATTTATTTTTGGTGGGGGAATTGAACTCACTACCTCACACTTGCTAGGCAGGCCCTGTGCCACTGAGCTATATATCCTGCCCCTTATTCACTTCTTACACTTTCCCCTTTTACTTCAGCACAGATGATCTCTCCTTGTCAGGAAATAACTGAATTCATATTCTTAATATAATGACCATATGAAATATTAAGACATGATAAATCACTACAACCATTCTTTTCTTAGTGATCATACCCAAAACTATAGCGTTTGTTTGGGAACAGAAGTACTCATTCTCTTGGACTCCAAGGTAGAAACATCTCATGTGCATTTAAAATTGTTTCACTTAAAAAAAGGTTTTTGGGACCGGGCATATGGCACAGCAGCACAGTGCCTGCCTGGCAAATGCAAGGTCCCGAGTTTGATTCTCTGTACCTACCCCTCCCAAAAGATTTTTTAATTTCTAAAGAAAGCAACTAAAATCAAGGCTACCCTAATATAAAATATTAACACATTCAGCATAACACCATATTTTAAAAGATGGTAATTTAGTTTATACTCATTTTATAACTAAGATATAAGTTAATGAGTTATACCGTAAAGGATTTTTCACAAATGTCACTGCCCAGTGCATGTTTTGCAAACATTTGACAATTCACTGAAGAGTATTAACATTCACATATGTAATCAGTGTTTACAAATGTACAAAACTCTGGGTAACAAACACTTTAAACTTATTTTTCAAACAGGTAGCCCATCCCCCCAACAGTGTTTGATTATAGAGAAGTACAATGGGTTCCCTATTGGAAACAGTAAAAAACAGGCAGAGGAGCGAACAGACTTGAGAACATAAACAACTCCCGAAACACTTTTGTCAACAGTAAGAGATAAAAAATAAAACAGCTTTTGTAATATAAAAGCAAACTAATTCATATAGTTAGGTGAACATTACAGAATATATGATATTTATTTTCTCAATAAATTTGCATACTTTACACTTAATGTAAAATATCATGTTTCACCGTGTTAGTTGAAGAATAGCATATATGAAGTTCTTGGCGGCTCTAGATGTAATGGAATGAATATTGAAATAGGCCCCAAAGATCATACCAAATCTGTATTTGGTCACTATTGATTTACTGCTTTAATGTTTCTCTTTATTCACTGGACTAAGCCAATATTAGAAATAAAATCCAAAAACAAAGTAAATGCAATGTAGCTTTCCTGAAAAATAGTGTATCTTTAGTGTTATTAAAATAGTGATTATGATTAAACAAACAAAAATCACAGCAACTTGTGTGGTAAACTTACAGAACAGTATTTTAACAGTTTTATATGATGTATTTGCACTGTAATAAAATAAGTTTGGGTAGAGGAAGTAAAATGTGCTTGACTATGAATAAAAGACATTCCTATTTGGTACTGGCTTATGTTTTGACCAGTGGATCTGTCCTCATATTTTACACTAGAAACATGTTCACAGTTCACCAGCTATAGCCTTGATTTACTAAGGAATGACAATATTTGATCCTGGTCCATCTACTCCTTCTTTCCTTGGCTTAACATCTTCACGCTGAGATGAGGCACTTTGTGCCCAGGAATGTGGGATTGCACATTTGCTAAAAATTTCCACTGATAGTAAAACACTTGTACTAAATTAATAAAGGATGAGGGTATCTCCATTTAGAAAACAATGTATAGAAATGTAAAATCATAATTTTACAGTCACAACACAAGTTCCAGCTCTTCCTAGGCACAGTGGGGCAACCTAAAGGAAACAGAGAAATATGTGTTGGATTTGGGTTAAACTGTCAACAATACTACACTTGTTGGTGAAATACTGAAATTCTCTGTATTTGTTGACAAGGATTTGCTCCTCTTACCCATTATCCCAGCCCTATTGCTAGCCTGGTCCCTTGTCCAACCCCTACTCTTGATGTCAAAGCTTTATATACTATATTGTTTTGTATTATAAAGTTTTGTAGACTAAGTTGTTTCATAGTATAAAAATTAATTTCTCTTTAAAAGCGATTTTTTAATGGCTCAGGAACTACTATACACAAAACACAAAACTTTTAAGCCAAAATGCTTTATAATATGAATGTTTAATAGAGCTTAAAGTAACTTTGTGACTAATATATAGAAACAATCAAGTATTATATAGAGGGGGCCTCTAACTGCCATGGCATCTCAGAGCGTACACAGAGTACTTCATGCCTAGGGATCTCAAATGAATCCTCCACGTGCATAGATGAAATAACAAATCCATTCTACTGCTTTTCAGCAGAGCCAATAAGAATAAATACCACTCAGCCAACTCCCTAGGAGTGGAAACAAACCCAGTGAATGTGTTCTGACTGTGAGATGGGGTGACAGGTGCTAGAGACATGAATATCAATTTATGGATAAGAAACAAGACTTAATATTTATACTTATTGTCTTTTTAAAAATATATCCCAGGAGGGGCTTGGGATATAGCTCAGGTGCACAAGCACTTGCCTGGCAAGCTCAAGGTTGTGAGTTCAATCCCCAGTACCAAAAAAATCCCCTAAACAACAACAACAACAACAACTTTATCTATCCCAGGAATCAGACACTACATGGCTGAAATGTATGGACTAGAATAGTTTTTGAAGAAGTACTTTGTATACAGTTAAGAATTTATGCATTTGATCTGAGAAAGTTATAGGTTGGGAATGGACTTAATGTAAAATACTAAAACAGTATGCTTTGTTCTTATGAATATTACGATGTAAAACAAAGTGTTTCTATTAAACTCACAATCAGTTTGATCCAAATCCTTGTCAACTTGACCCAATTCTTAATCTTTCACCAAAGAGTGAATTTTAAGAATGGATCAGGCTTCACCTGTATAAGAATTTTGAATTGTTTCCCACTGGAATGAGTTTTCCTGATCACTTTTACATGTACATGAAAAATCATGTTAGTGATTTTAAAACTACACCTACTTATGCAGTTTGTAATTAGCAACTTTTCTCAAATACCCAAATCTCTACACTGTGAACAGGCAATGTGACAGCTAGCCAGAGAATTTATTAAATACAGTGCACTCGCACTATGGCCAAGGCATAGAAGGGTGTGGCCAATGGCTCAAGTGTTTGTAATCCCATTTCAGCCCCACATGAACACTCTCTTGTCCGTACCTTAGAACACTGGAAGGAAAACATTTATTTTTCAGATACTATGGTTAAAAGTAAATTCGTTAAAGTAGTATTTAGAGGTGACATAAAAAAATAGCTGTACAGTCAAAGATTACTGATTTTGATATTTCTTACATAACTTCTCCTCTCTTCCCCCTTTTTGAATTGGCTTAGTTTAAATCCTAGTTCTTTCTTACCGAAGCTTTCTCAACAACCACTTTCTTCTTTCTTTTTGAAGAGACACTACCAATCACTTTATCTTGTAGGTTCTCCCTCTGCACAAATATACCTTACCTAGTAAGTTCTGTGGCAACAGGGATTTTCCTGTATTTTGTTTCCTTAAAAGTACATAGTACTGTTTCTATGAAAGAAAACTTTGGCTCAGTTAAATATTCATTGAGTGTCTTTTAAGTATCAGATACTGACTTAGGGATTATAAACACAAAATTTCTCATTCTGGTCTTGGCAGTGATAGAAGCAAAGACCTCTAAAGCTCATCTGTACAAGTGTTAGGCCATTCCAGAAATAAATTTGACAGTCAAGTTTCTTACTTGTTGATGTAAAGCTGAGACACCATCTTCTTTAGGTTATGATCAGAAATTTCGTATGTTCTCAAATATTAGTGTCCTTAGTATTTAAAAATTATTGCTCACACATTATACATAGTAAATTGTCCAAGCTTTTCTAACGTTGATGCTCTTTTCCACCATCTCCTATCTCTTTTTTATAGCCTTCCTATGACGATGTCAGTTCTATCAATACAGGAACATTTACCAAGCAAATCGTGGCAGATCAATTGTTGATTTCTCTAAATCTTAACCTATACTTCAAAGGCAACTTTGGATTTTAATTTCATTATGAAAATTAACTACTGTTTGTTTTCTCATATTTAGTCAGGGGATGACTTTATCATATTTATGTGGTACAGTCAATACTAAATAAAATGGAGAGGCTCTTCTTTACAAAGAGTTCTTTTCACAAAAAGAGAGTAAGTATGGTAGTCAAAAAAAGAAAAAGCATACCTGGGTCCACTCGTTTGTCTGGGGATCATAAGCTTCCACTGTGTTAAGGTAAGTCTGTCCATCATACCCTCCAACAGCATACAATTTATCACCAAGTAAGCAGACCCCCACTGCGTCTCTGCTGATGCTCATTGATGCCACTGCGGTCCACATATCTGTTTTGGGATCATATCTGAAAGAGAATTTCAGAACTAGAGCTCATGTTGTCCTTGTAATATTTTATATAAAAAGTTTTGTTCTTCAAGCCCTTTTTTATTATCTGCTTTCTGAATAAAATATATTTGAATCTATTTGAGAGGAAAAAGACAAAAAATTTTTCTAAAAACTTTTTAAGTTACCATATTATACTTTCATTTAGCAAATGTACAACACTAAAGTTAAAGGAGATGTAAATACTAGGAACTAGTTCACGGCTTTAGACTGCCTTTTGAGAATATAGGGGAATTAAAGTAAGCTCGACATAAGATGATGTACAACCTCCATTACTGTAGCTGTCCATTCTTGGACCTCTGTGTTCTTTTACAAGGTATCTTACATAAAACTCCCCAGAGTTGTCTAAGAACAGATATTTCATGCTAAGGTGAACAGTGTTGCTTCTGATGTGTCTTTTGGTACCAGCTTTTCCCTGGATGTAGTACTACAGCAAGCTCATAACTTATCAGACGAAGTGTACAAAGACTCCCATATTTTTTTTTTTTTTTATCGGTACCAGGGATTAAACTCATGACTGCACACTTGCAAGGCAGGCGCTTATGCCGCTGAGCTAAATCCCCAGCCCAGACTCCCATATTTCTATCCTGAATTAACATGTAAATAATATAGTCTGAACTGCTTTTTCTCCAGTGCAGGTGAAATATAGGTGTAATTTGGCTATTTTCTCAGCAAACAATTATCAAGTTCCTTATTATTCCACAGGGAATGCTTGTTATCAACAAACTTTGGTTTTCCTTTTTGTAAGTGCAGGATTAATTTTTTATTAGATTTTTCTTTATATCTTTGCATCATTTACAAGTAGTAAGTCATGCTAATCATAAAGAAATTCAGTATGTTGAATTCTCTCAATTTCTATTCTTTGAAATCCAAAATCCTTAATGATGTCTCAAGACTACACAGTCTGCCCTCACCCACTTCACCTCCTTTCCTGCTCCTCTCTCCATCACTTTTGTTCTCTGGCCACAATGGCTGCCTTTCAGTTTCCTGGATGAGCCATATTCTTGTCTGTGTTAAAATATCCGATGTACTTCTGTTGATTGTACCTCCAACACACATTAGAATTCTCTCCATTCCTTGAATTAGACTGAATGTATTAGATAGGAACCTGACCCAACAACCAAATTGTCCACAGGTGTTAGGCTCTCTACCATGCCCCCAAATTGAGTTTCCACTGTGGTCAGTATGGATGATCTGTTCAAACTTTTAAGACTTATCAGTTTGTTTCACTATTTCACATTATTTCACTTTATATCAAAATGGGTCAGATATGTCTCTACTCTTTTTGCTTCTTACTCAGCTTTCCAGCCCTAAATTTATTGTCTCTGAAATTCATCAAGATCCTTTTATTAGGTGCAGTGTCCAGTACAAAATAGGTATACAGTCAATATTTGCCTTAGGGTTCAATTAATAAATTAGGCACTTGAGTCTAAGGGAAAAGTAGGCAGTCATGAGGAGAGGAGACTCTGAGTAGTCAGTTGGGAGATAGGGAGAGCCTCTAACTCAATGCTTATGGGGCCTCTACAGAACCAGTATACATGTGATGGGTGCTCAGCAAAAAGCCGTCATTTGTCTCCAAGATTAGAGACTTATATTCCTTTGTTGTGTTGCTCCTAGTTTCTTCCACAGGAAATTACCTCTCCACACAATCTGAGAGTCTGGAAGTCAAGTTGGATGCGGGAGCGTCATGTCCGCCAATAGCATACAGCAGTCCATTCCAGGTTGTCACCCCAACACCGCCTCTCCTTTTGGACATCTGTGCACACAGTGTCCACTTATTAGTGTGAGGATCGAAGCACTCGACTGATTTGAGACAAGAACTTCCATCACGACCACCAACAGCATAAAGTCTGTAAACAGAACAAATGGAAGACACAGTGCTGCTATCAGGTTTAAGGCAGAAGGTATTGTTAGGATGTTTCACTGAATGTTAGGTACCAGTGATCATACACGCTGGCAATTTATGTGCCATTAAGAAAGAAGATATGTTACTAATTATATGACGTGTGTGTGTGTGTGTGTGTATATCTCACTGGCTATATGATGTGCTACAATTAGAGATGCTAAAATATGTCTTAGAATAGATAATACACACTAGTATAAGTATGGAACTCTTTTTTTGTTGTTTTGGTTTGAGACAGGGTCTCACAATGTACAATAGTTTAGGCTGGCCTTAAACTAATTAATATCCAGAATATGCTGTATAAAGAACTCAAAAAATTAGACCACCTAAATTAAAATTAAAAAAAAAACAGACCACCTAGTCAAATGGACAAATGAAATGAACAGATATTTCTCAGAGGAAGAAATACAAATGGGCAACAAATGTATGAAAAAATGTCCCACATATCCGGACATTACAGAACTGTAAATTAAAACAATGCTAAGTAAGATTCCATCTTACTCTAGAAAACATGACAGTCATCAAGAAGGGCTAGGTATGGTGGGATATAGCCAGAATTCCAGCACTCAGAAGGCTAAGGTAGGAAGACTGCTGTGGGTTTGAGGCCGACCTGGGCTACATAGTGAGATCAAGACCAGCCTAAACTACACCGTCAGTTTCAACAAACTTTTGTTCAAACTTGTTTCTCAAACAAACAAATGAAAGAAAGAAAGAAAAAAAGAAAATGAACATAACTGGGCTGTGGTGAAGAAAGAACCCTCATACATTGTTGGTGGAAATGTAAACTAATATAACCCTTATGGAAATCAGTATGGAGATTTCTCAAAGAACTAAAATTAGAAATTCCATATGACTCAGCTATCTCCCTGCTAGGTGTCTTCCATGGAGAGCTTCAGATGTCAGACTACAGAGAAACACGCATACTAATGTTTATAGTAGCACAATTCATAATAGCTAGATACTGAAAGTAGCCTTGTATATCTATGAACAAATGATCAGAGAATGTGGAATCTAAATATAATGGAAGACTACTTGGATATAAAGAAGGACAAATATGGACATCTGTAGGAAAGTGGATGCACTTGGAAAATACAATGTTGAGTGAAATAAACCAGACACACAAGCTTAAATACCATATGGTATCTCTCTTGAGCAAGACAAAGTACAATCAAGGAGAATAATAAAGGATGGCTAAAAGGAGACAAGCAGTTAGATCTCTTGCAAATGGATGGAATCTAAGAGACCAAGTACAAGGGGCAGGGGAAGGGCAAATAAATAGAATAAGGATACGCTAGGTATAAAAGTCTAATAACCTCAACAAATGTACATATTACATGCCATAAATACTAGTTAAGATTCATAATATCAACAGGAGTAAAAACCAGTAAGGGGAATTAGAGGAGGAAAGCAGGAGGAGGGAGGAAAGGGAAAGGGATTAAAGAAACAAGACGTATTATATACACGTTCCTGCTTCTCAAGGTAACTGTAAATGTGTATATTACAAACATGCAATAATGAAAGTAAAAAATTTAACAAAACAAAACAAAACACTAATTATGCAGCCCAAAGGTGGCCTTGAACTTGTGGTGGTCCTCCTGCCTCAACCTCCCGAATGCTGGCATGACATGTATGTGCCACCATGCCCAGCCTGACAGCATGGACTCCTGAACCACACTCTCTGGGATGCACACTGCTTCCACCACTTTGTACTAAGGATGGATCATTTAACCCCACCTTCCTGAATTTCTTCACCCATAGCCCTATCCCTATAGAATTACTGATAAAGTATCTACACAGTCCTGGATAAGCGGTAAAAATGACAAATCCTGCCTTTGTGTTCTTTTAGAAAACAGCAATTTTACTCCTTTTATTAAAAAAAGATGTTGTTTCTTCAAATCAAAGTATTTCTCTATGTAATAGTCAATGTGGTTTACTACATTTTAAATGGAACTCTATTTCCTTACTTTCCACTCAGAACTGCCACCCCTACTGTGCTCCTGGGCGTGGACATGGTGGCAACGAAGTTCCACTGGCGCGCCTGTGGGTCCCATCTTTCCACGGTGTTCAGATAGCTCCAGCCATCGTGCCCTCCGACCGCGTACATGGGGCCTTCCAGGACAGCCACACCTGCAAGGAGAAAGAAGAGGCCCTGACCTCAGGCTTGCTGCTTATCTCAAAACGTGCATTTTAATTGAAACAGAAGTACAACATACCTTAAACACACAAATGTAACCTTCAAAAAAGCTTGCACTTTAGAAATCATGGTCAGATAATTAAAATGTGTCATTCATGCTTAACCCAGCCAACATACTTTACTCATTTGTTATATATTGTGTCCCACTGGTACTATCAGAGATTTTAGGTATGTATATATGTATGACTATATAAAGATATGTATGTTTTATCAATCATATAATAGGTATCCTAATCAGGTGAGAAGAAAATGTGTCCATCTAATCAAAGTCCTTAAATAACAGCTTTGAAAAAGAGCTTAGCAGCAGAAGCATTTTTTCAAATGAACTGTACATATTTTCTTACATAGGGAAGAAATAAAAGGAGTATTTCTTAAAAGTTTATCAGTTCAAATTTATAACATCTATTTTAAAGTAAAAACTAGAATGTTGTGAATGAAAGAAACAAAATTTTCAAATTAGCACTTAATTAGTGGACTCTGAATGACTGACCGACCTCCTCTGAACTGCTCAGTGCAATGTCTTCCACACAGCACATAGACTAAGAACAGCATTTCACAGACAAGCTAGTGTACAAAGTGAGCTGGACCTAATGAGTAATTATATTCTATGCACTAAAAAGAATTACTCTAAATTAGAATTATTTCCTATCCCAAGGTAGGGGAGGGGAAGAACGCAGTTAAACTATACTATCAACTCTGCATTTTATAGTGAACCACAATTTTTTTATTTTTTTTGTTCCAGGGATTGAACTCATGACCCTGTGCCTGCCAGGCATGCACTTATGCCGCTGAGGTAAATCACTGGCCCGTAAACCATAATTTTTAGGTTGTATTCATCCTTAAGATACGAGCTAAAATCAACTATACTTTCCCTGTTATTCATCCACCTTTTATGATGATTTTCCAAATTCCTAACTGCAACAATCTAAACTTTTTCCTGTGATAAATTGATAATACAGCCAAAAACTGTTCCTTCTCTGAATTTGTTATCTCTTTGCATTGTGACTCTGTAGCTTTTTTCGTGAAGAACTGGTATCTGCTTTTCTGCCTACTGAACTTGAGTTTGCCCGTGTGACTAGTCTGGGTCAGTGAGACATTAGCAAACATGAGGTGAGTAGAGGCTGAAAAGCGTGTGCCTTGGGACTTGTCTTCCCTCACTGTCTTTGGAAACCTGTGTGCTAGCATGTGAAGGAAGACTGGGCTAGACTACTGAGTGTGCAGAGGCATAGAATTCTGTCGCCCAGGCCAACAGCCTGCTTGGCTCTGAGACCTGTGGATGAGGCCATTCTAGATCACCCAGCAACCAGCCGCCCCATCACAGATTCCTCAGAACCTAACAGAGATCATCACCTAAGGCAGTTATGACCAAAGAACTGCCTGGCTGACCCACAGACTCATGAACCAAATGGTTGTGCTTTAAGCTTCTGCATTTTGGATTTATGTTATGCAGTAAAAGCTGGGTCATACTCATACATTTCAAATCTCATCTAATTTTATAGCTAGCTCCTTCATGCTCATCCATCAATATGTTCTTTTTTTCACTGAGAAAAGAGAGGTCCTTAAATTCTCTTCCGTGCATCTTAGAATGCACTATCATCAGTTCTTTGAGGGTGAAGATAGTCTCTCTCTCATCTGTGCAACCCACAGAACAAAAAGGCACACTGTACATGTCAACCAATGTCTGCGCAAGGAATTAATGGCTGAAAGAATAAAAGGTCTCTATTACATTTCGGTGCTAACTCAAAGTTTTTATTTCTGCTTAAAAATCAGGATTTTAGTCATTTTTGCATTTTTGCAGTGGGTAAGGTAATGATTTTTAAATAAGTATCTGAGATAACACCAATCACCAGCACAGAATGTAAAAAAGTCGCTTGTCAGACTACCATGGTACTCTGAAACCACTAGATATTCATAGTTATGTATATGCTTGTTTTCTCTGCTTCTGCTTCTTAGATAACAGGAATATAAGAAGGATGCTTGGTGACTGAGCTGCTGACTCACTTGCCACTTCAGTCTTTTCTGCACAGAGCAGAAGCTGCTGTGGGAATGTAACATAGGATGCTGTGAGTGAATGTGCACAGTTAGACTTACCAAGGCCATGTCTATGTGTGGACATAGGCGGCATCACACTCCAAGTTTTTGTTTTGGGATTGTAACACTCTACAGTATTCAAAGTCTTCAGTCCATCTCTCCCTCCAACCACATACAGTTTGTCATCTAACACTGCAACTCCGAATTGAAGCCTCCTCCCATTCATAGTTGCTACAGGAGTCCACATATTTGTACGGAGATCATACTTTTCAATGCTTGTTGCTCCTTAATTGTAATATACAGAAATTATATAAATAAAAATTCTACCATGATAACAATTTTATGAAACTGTACATAATAAAAAGTATAATTTTATTAGCATTGACAATAATGTTTTTGCTGTGCCCTGTAAAACCCCTATATGATCTTGCCCCTGCCACATGTTACCTCATTGCCTACCATTCTCTAGGACATACACCAGGTCCCACTAGTAAACAGTTGAGTGGGTAAGGATTATTTGTCTGGAGGAAGCTGAGATGCAATAGTCTGAATTGGGAGGAAAGGCAGGAGAGTTTAGTGTCAGGGAAGCCACCTTAAAAGTTTATGGCAGGTGGCTCTGCCTCAAATGTCACTGAGACAACGAAGTAAGAGGAAGACTAAAAAATAGTAATAGATTTAGTTACATGAGGCTGTTATGGCTTGGTGTTGATGTCCCCTCAAAGTCTCATGTGGTCACAGATGGAGCATTTCAGAAATGGCTGTATTATAGTGTGTGACACTGGGATTAAGTGTGTGGTTACTAAATTAGTGCACTGATGGGTGTGGCATAGTTCTGGTGTGGATAATGGGAAGGTCCACTCTGGGTGTGAGTGCTGCCTGCAAGCAGGCATGTGGCCTGAACCCCACTTGCTACTTTGCAGCTTTCCTGCCCTCCGCCTGCCATGGGCTATTTCTCCTCACGATGGCTTTGTACCATGCATCCTTGCCTTGGAGCCAGTTGACTGCAGGCTAAAACCTTTACAAACCGTGAGCTGAAATAAATCTTTCTTCCTTTAACTTTGGATGTTGGGTATTTTATCTCAGCAGAAAAAAAGACAAGGTCACTGCTGACTTTAGGAAGAGATCCTCATTTGAGTGGCTGACACATGCTTAGGAGGTGAGAAAATGGAGATGCTCAGCATAGATGGTTCTTCTAAGAAGTTACGCTACAGTGGAAGAGACAGGAATCACTAGGCGGGTTGAGGGAGTTTTGCTTTTAAAATTGGAAAACCCGAGATGGCCCAGGCTTAAGAGGAATGAAGCTGAAAACACAGTATAAAGTTCTGAAGAAGCAGGAAAGGACGGCATGTGAAGTGCCGGCAGAGGGGCTGACTTTTGGGGGAAGAGGGGAAGAGTCCCCATCTACAGCAAGGAGCAAGGGCAAAAGTCACCTTCTCTGGCAACTATGAATCAAGGAAGTTTAGGGAGTTTCTGGCTGATGATATCTGCATTAAAAAAAACTTAGTGATTCCTGAATTTTGGGGGGGGGGTGGTCCAATGTTTATCTAGTTTTCCAATAGGAAATGGTTATTTAATGTATACTTATTTATTTAGTATTGAGTAATTGGTAAAGTAAATTTCCATATTATATCTTAATTAGGCACTTTTTATTCTCTTTAAAAACTGAGAGTAGTAGTGGTGTTTAAAAAAACACCATCTCTAAAAAGTCCAGCCCATAATTACAAAGGTTTCACTTAGAATCCTCCAGTCTTCTAAGGTTCTAATATAAACGTAACTAGTGCTAGCTTTACAATTATGAACACAATGAACATTCATTCTAAAGTATTTTTTTTTTTTTTGTCTTTTTCCTTTTTATCGGTACCAGGGATCGAACTCACGACTGCCTGCTTGCAAGGCAGGCGCTTATGCCGCTGAGCTAAATCCCCAGCCCCTCTAAAGTATTTGTTACATTCATTAGGTAGTATTGCCAAACTGTTTAGGATTATATTAAGTCTCTTTTTATCTGTGTATTCTTCACAGCACCAAACAAATTCCTTCTATAAAGGAGGTATGTTAAATGTTTTAAATTTGAATAATCTTTATTTATAAAACTTTGGTTACAATGAAATTTTATTCATAAACTTAGATAACTGTATATCAGAATATAGTTAACTCATTAGTCCAAATGTAGTCTTTAAAAATCTCTATCAAATTAATCAAATCAAATAAAAACTTCCATCAAATAAAAAGCTAATCGTCTCTCTCACTAGTGAGTTTAAGAAGTATTTTTCTTTTGGATCTTAAGTTTTTTTTTGTATCTAGCTCACTGAGTACTGTCACAGTGCTGTGAAGTGGAAACTGAAACTGTTGCTAATTCTAAACATAATATGCAAAACATTAAATATTAAAACATAGCCACAAAGTTGTATCATTAAAAACCCCAAACAGCTAATAATTGTAAAGTTCTAGATAAAAAGCACACAATGCTCTTAATTTATTTATAGGGAAGCACTAACCTTTAAAAAACAAACACAAATGTCTTCTAAAATACTTTCTTTGTGGCTATTCCAAACCATTATCAGCTTATTTTTTAGATCCTATACTAAGAGACCAAGAGTGAGCAAGTTGACAACTATCATTCAAGTAATGCAAACTGTTCACTATAAAGAAACTAGGAAGAGTGAGATAAATTAAGACCAAGGGTAGATAGCTTGAATAGATTGGGTATTTGAACATTAAGAAAGACTTGTGCATGAAGCTGGCCAAGCAGCAAGGGCCAGATTACAAAACGTTTTAAAAGCTAGGATGAAGAATTTATACCTTGCATGTAAAGAAATAACGACTGTTTGTGTTTTTGAGCAGTAGTGACATGGTAGCTCAAGAGTTAATGGAGAGTATGGTCTCCCAAATTAAAAAGCCCGTTTGACTCTTGATCCCATTACTAATAAACTGTGTGACACTGGCAACGTTACTTAACACAACTCCATTTCCCCCCCTAAATGCATTTTATTTCAAGAAGAAAAAGAAAGAAGAAGGGGAGGAGGAAGAAGAGGAGGGGGGGACAGTTGGAGAAGGAGGAAAACTATAACAAAATTTCAAAACACATCTATCAGGGGCAACAACAGTACATACATTGTACATTATCATACCCAAATCATTCACCTAGAGCACAAGCCAGCTGACTTCAATTATCTGAACAATACCAGCACAAATCTTTCTCTCCAGTGAACTTAGAGAAATCAATAGTTACTATCATAGCTATTTTTATAGACATATACATATGCTGTTTCAGCTTCTCACACTGGGACAATATGAGGTTTACACAGGTGTGTCTTACTTATTTCACTAATGAGCACATTTTTTTTGTTTTTTTTTGGTATGCAGGATTAAAATCACGACCTCATGCTTGCCAGGCAGGCACCTATGCCACTGCACTAAATCCCCAGCCCGAATGAGTATGTTCTCAAGTTGCATCCATTTATTTATAAAAGTCTCCAATTTATCCTTCTTTATGGGTAAGTAGTGCTCCACTGTATAAAAACATCACATCACTTTTATTCATTTCTCAGTTGATGAGGTACCCTCAATTATAAAAAAAGGCACATCTAATATTCAGCTCACAAAGAGTCTACAAGAGCTGGCACATATTAACAAGACAATGAATGCTACTTATCCTAAACTAACATGATCAAGATAGGTACAGTGATAGCATATTATCACTAGAATTAGAAAACTAGCAGTGTAAATTAAAGAATCGGGTATAAGACCCATATGAAGGATGACTTGTAACTTATTTGAGATCTGAAAAGAGGATGAGAACCCTTTCCTTTGGGTACTTAATATCTGAGTTCCTTCTTGTGCTTGAGGACTTTGTCACTATATAGGAGCCTTGACAGGAAGTGGGAACCCATCTCCCAAAAGGCTGAAAGGACAGACACTTGTCCTCCTAGATCCTGGAAATTTAGTGCCTAGCACTGATCTAATGTTTGTACCTATAATTCAGAAGGTAAAATAGGAGTTATGAAAAGGGCAGTAGATACAGTCCCTGCCCTTTTGGAAGCAGCCTTCCAGCCTTCCAACTTAGTTTAGTTTTTTTTTTTTTTTTTTTTGAGACAGAGTCTTACTATGTAGTTCAGGTTGATCCTGAACTCATGGTGATCCTCCAGCCTACTATTACAGGTATGTGTGACACTACACTCAACTTTCCAATTTCTTATCTGCTTAGATGAACTAGAGTTGATGTCCATGAAAGAAAACTGAATTATGAGTCTACATTTTCAAATTTGGGTGACAGAGAATATTTGGATACACTAAGTCTGAGGTGAGGTGGAGACTGAGCTGACTCAAAGTGACAGTATAATATATAGACCATTTCCTAGCACACAGTAAATACTGAATATTTGCCAATTATTTAGACCATGTAAAATCTTAGAATATTTGAATATTTGTACAATAACTCTAATCAACTATCAGACATAATCAGAGGGTGAGAAATTTTAACCCATCAAACTTTGTGCTGAAAGTTGAATGTAAAAGAAACATATATACAAGTTGGAATTATGAGAATAAATCAAATCTACAGACAGATTCTATGGTCTTTGCTTTCATGAACCTAAAAGTTTAGTAACAGTGTAACACTTTCAATTAGAGCTCATGGTTTTATATTCTTTAAAGATACCACATGAGAGAGAAACCTTTAAATGCGATTAATGATGCACTGAAAGCCTCACTCACACAAGTAATTAAAGATGGCAAAGGAAACCTTCACGTATTTGACAAATATTTATCAACATTGACTATGTGCAAAGCATTTTTCCAGGCTCTTGGGTTTATTAGAGTACAAAGCAAACTGCTTGCTTTTCTGGATCTTACTTAGAAGAGGTAGACAGATCAAAAAACAAATGTATCAGGAGCTAGAAAGAAACATAACTCAGAGGAGGAGATAAAAAGTAGTAGGAAAAAGAGGTGGCCAGAGAGTGGTTACATTAGTCAGCTGGTAGGTGTGTGAAAGATCTGAGCGGGCAGTTCCGTCATTGAGGCAGATAGAGCACGACAGTCAAAAACAAAAACAAAACCCCCACCTGATTGGTAGCCTAGACGTGGGTTATGTTTGCCATATTAGAAGAAAAAGAAGGCCAGTGAGGTTAGAACAGAGGGAGCAAAGGAAGAAGTAGAACGAGCAGAAGTCGGAGAGGCGTGTCAGCGGCGGCAACGATTCGTGTTAGGAATACAAAGTGGGAAGCAGCGCGCACCGAGAAGTAATTCACAGCAAGTGCCTGGGGTAACTCCTGGCAGCCAGCAGAAAACCATGTGTGCTCTTCACTGCTATTATTTTTATCATTAGTAATAAACGGTGTCCAAGCATAGTCAAGAAAAAAGAAAACAGTGAAAAAACTCCCACATGCTTTAAGCCAGATTTTCCATGTTTATGCTTCACTTTGTTTTCTATGCATTTATGTGCTTTTTCCTGAACTGTTTAAGAGCAAGCTGCAGAAACAACATAGACCCTATACTTCCAAATACATACTTCAGTCTGTCTTCCTCAGAATAATATAACCACGCTACAATGATCAAATCTAAAATCAATATTTTATAATGCTAATTATCTAATCTATAGACAGATTTGGATCTATTCATTTGTCTCAATTATAATCTTTATAGCAAAAGAAAATCCAAGATGATGCATTACAATAGCTGACATCTCTCTTTATTCTCCTGTGACCTGGAAATGTGTCTGAATTTTTTTCTTTAGTTTTGTATTTCACAACACTGACATTTTTTGTGCCACAGACAGACTAGTTATTTTGCAGAGTACTTCTCAACTTAAGACTTCTTTTTATTCCCATGTTAAATTCAGGTTATGCACTTTGGGCACACACACCACAGTAGTGCTGCTGAGTTCTTTACACTGCATCCCATCAGAGGAACATGCTGCCGCTCAGTCATATGGCTGGCAATGTAACCTGTGATAATTAGGTTGAACAGATGTGTGCTACTGCTGCTCTCCATTGTAAAGACACTATTTTACTCTTTGTAACTAACGTAAGCATGAAATACTTTAAATATCCTGTTCACAAAGTCATGGCTAGTCTCAGCCTGCATTGGTGATTTCTGACTGAATCATTTGAAATGTTTAGGACCAGAAGTGTTTGGAATATTTACACAGACTTCACTGTTTACGCATCCTTCATCCAAAACCTGAAACTGTGAAATGCTCCAACATCTGAAACCTTTTAAACTTTACATCTGCTCCAAAACGTTCTAATTTGGGAGCATTCTGGATTTCAGATTTTCAGGTCAAGGATATTCAACTTGCATTCTGATGGTTGCCAAATGTTAAATTTTTCTATCTGCATCTTTTTTTCTACATTTAGTAATAGCATTCTACAGTATAGAAGAGCTTATTTGTATTAACGTGAACTAATGAAAATTTATTGATAAAGTAAGTTATAATCTTTTCCCATCATTATTTACCTTAATCCCTAAACCACCCTTGAGCAGACAGTGACCCCTACAAGCTGAGGCCTGTTTCCAAGATTCCTTGAGCACCTCCTATTCTGAGGTCACCTAGCACTTTTCTTTTCCTGGTATTGCAACAGGCTCTCTAAAGTTCTTTGGTAGTCTATATCCCTTATTAAATTTCCTTTTTTCCTTGTTCCTTCAGATAAAAGATCATTCATTACCTTTTGTTGAATCCATCCCTCCGACTGCAAATAATGTACCAACAGTTGACTTTCTAGGTTTTGTTCGAGGACTCTGTAACATGGGTCGTCTCTCTGGTAATAAATGATACTTCATTGCTTCCATAATGAGTTTCTGACACTCTATGTCATCCCTAAAAAGTGCATTGTTTTCCATATCTGCCAGGAACTAGAAAAGAGTAGTAAGCGTGCACACTGAGTGGCCAAGAAAATAGAATAAGTGATGCAGTTTTTAAATGAAAATTCCTCATATTTTTAAAAAACTCAAGTGTGAATATTTTAAATATACAACTTACAAGATTTGCATTTTAACTGTCAATGAAAAACAAAAACCAAAGGATATTAATGGCACTCACTAAGATCTTAATAGTGCTTATCCTGTGAGAAGCAGGAATGTTATTTTCAAAGTAGTGTTTTTATTACTTTTCCATAATTTCTAGATGTTACAAATCACTTTATTTTTATAATTAGACATAATTTTAATTAAATAATAAGTAGGAGTTGACTAAACAGATTGCACTTACCTGACTTCTCTAAAACACCACCATCAAAAATAAAATACCAATTTCTCAAGGGGCAAAGAACTCCATATGGTGATTATTCTAAGAAATATTAAAATCCCTACATTTCACCAAATACTATTTAATTTTATACAAATGCACGATATGGTTACATAAACTTCTTTTACTCTTGCTTTATTGTCTGTTTTGCTGCATCTTAGCATTTTTAGTTAACAAAATCTCATAAAAATATCTCCAAGTCTTCCTGAAAAGGTATAATTTGATTTATTCTTTTTCATAAGTGAGTATTTCATAATGTATAGATATATATTAGTATTTTTTTGCCATTTCATTATGGAAATTAGATCTTTTCCGGTCTGTATTACATATACTCATACACATACTTGCACAAATTCATACATGTATACACACTCATTTTGTGTATTTGTTTTTTGCTAATAAAACAAAGTCTTCTACAGAAGTCTTTACATAACAATTTTACTTTTATGGGATAGATTCCTTGGAATTGAGCTGCCTGCAGGTAGATCAAAGAGTGTATATAAAGATATAAAAACTTCTGCTTGCTTTCTAGACGAGTTGTGATACTTCACTTTTTCATCCTTTTTTTTTTGTATTGGGGATCAAACTCATGACCTTGTGCTTGCAAGGCAGGCGCTGTGCCACTGAGCTATATCCCCAACCCTTGATCAGTATGTTAAAAGTACAACACTGTCACTAAGAAATATAAACATAAATATATACATACACATACAACACAGGTAAGTATACTACTCTCTGGTAGTTCATCAAAAAGAACAGCTTGTACTTTCACTGTGACCATCTTTTTCATGCCTAACTTGAAATGTGAACAACTATTTTGACGATTACAATATGCAATATATTAACTAGTGTTAATTTCCTTTTTTAAAAAAAGAATAAGTACATTAATTCTTTTTATTTTTATCAATTATGCCACATTTTTTCCCTCAGTCTGAATTTTTCTAATATGTGGGCATACGCTTTTCGTATTTTTGCTATTCATAGTTTTTAAATTCCACTTGTCACCCTCTTTTTTTCTATTAAATTGCTTATCTTTGGGACATTCAAGAGTTCTTTGTAACATACACATCCTAATCTTTTCATATTCAACTGTAATTTTCCTAGGTTTTTCATTTGTCTATTGAGGTTGCTTCATAATACTTTCATTTTTAGGCCATCAGGTAATGTGTCTTTTTGTGTTTCTGAATTGCCAGCTCTGTTAGTCTTTTTTTGCTCCTGTTTGGATGTAATCTCCTGGATTATCTGGCATGGTTTCAGAGCTTTATTTCTTTCATTCAGGCCATTGATCCATTGAAAATTAGGGTTGTTTTGAAATTCATTTTTTTGGTCTTTTTGAGGCAGGGTCTCATTCACACAGTTCAGGCTGCCCTTGAACTCACTTTGTATGTGTGCTGGGCCTTGAACTCACTTTGTAAACTGAGGCTGGCTCAACTCGCAGCAATCCTTCTCATTCAGCCTTCCGAGTGCTGAGATTACAGGCATGTGCCACCATGCCCAGCCTGAAATTAATTCTTAAACAGAATGTGACAGAAAGAGCCTTGTTTTTCTCCAGATGGCCAGTTCTGTACCAACACTCTTTATTAAATAATCTTTTCCATTTTCCAATGAACTGAACCTTGGCCACATATCACATTCTCATAAATATACATGAAGATATGTAAGATCTGCTTTTTTGATTCTTCTGTTCTATTTATCTGTTTCTATTCTAACACTGTTTCATTAGTGTCCTTATAGCATTTTCTGGTATGGTGATATGTGTTTCCTGTTACTGTAAATTTTCATTGCTTTCTTGGCTATTTGGAGGCCTTTATTTTCCATATAAATTTAATGCATATTTATCCAATTCTCTTTCATCATTCTGATTCTCTTGGCATTCTAAAATAAACCACTTAAATTTCCTTATTATTTTTGGGAGAATTTACATTTTATTACAGTCCTTCTGTTTAAGATGACTTTCCAAGTTGGGCATGATGGCACACACTTGTAATCCCAGCACTCAGGAAGCTGAGGCAACAGGATCACTGTGAGTTCAGCCTGAACTGCATAGCAAGACCTTGTCTCAAAAAAAAAAAAAAAAAAAAAAAACCTTTCCACATATTTTCTATTTTTTTTTTTGTTAATGAGAATGGATTTTTAAATTCTCATTCTGTACATGTCTTGCTGGAACAGAGAAAATCTTCTGGTTATCTTATATTTCTATTTTAACTTACTATGTTACTGTGACTAACTAAGCTTTAGTAGTTAAGCATACAGTCTTAACTGTCATCAGATATGGACAGTTTCACATAATAATTAGGGTTATAAGGAGTTCTCCATTTCTGGTTTGAGTTTATATATGGTATTACTGTTCACTATTTAGGATAATAATTTAATACTTTGGTAGTACTGAGTAACTCATCTATTTAGGTTCTATTTTACTTAAGGATTTTAAATTAAGAAAAGTTGCTAAATTTTTGGCAAAAGATGTATCTTTTATAGTTTATTGACATGGCCACATAGCTTTTTTCTTTTAAATTACTGATATAATGATTATCTTAGATTTCCTAATAATTACTCTTGTTTGCCTAGAAAAAGACTTTTCTGGTCAAAGTGTATTACCTTTTTGATACACTGCTGGGTTGTATTTGATAATGTATTTCTTTATGATTTTATTAGGTATATTTTAAATAACATAATCCATTTCAAGTAAACAGTATCTGTCTCAAACATTAATCTTTCTCTGTAGATGTGCCTTTTCTGAATATATTATGTAAACAAAATAACATATGGCCTCTTGTGCCTTGCTAAAATATGTGGTCTCTTGTGTCTTGCTTTTTCACTTTTTATGTTTTTTAAAAACTGTAAAATTGTTTTTTTGAAGTGCTAGGGATTGCACTCAGGGCCTCAAACATGCCAGACAAGCTCTCTACCACTGAGCTACACCCCCAGGTGTTTTTCTTTTGAAACACAGTCTTGCTAAATTGCTCAAGAAGTCTGAGTAGCTAGGATTATGGGAATGATTTACCACAACTGGTGTAAATTATATTTTATTAGTGCATAGTGGTTATATAGATTAATAGGTTTCATTTTGGCAGACCTATTTATACATATAACATACTTGAATCATTTTCAACACCTGGAACTCTTCTTGCCTTTCCTACCCTTTCTACCTTGCTCTCTACTTCTCAAACTAACACAAAAACAAAACACCCCAAAACTTAAGTAAGACACACATCTTGTGACATTGTTGGAGTGTAAATTGGTCTACATAATCCTGTATTTCTCTCCAGGCCTACAGAACATAATCATATTTGCCATACAAACCATTAGTGAATATGCACTGTTGGCTCCTTTAGTCTGAATATCTGTATGATTTCTGTTATACTTACTTTAGTCCTTTCCACATAATATGAAAAAATATAGAAGTCTTAAGAGATTTTGCAGAAACTACAATTTGAAATAAAATGCATTTCTTAGCATGTAGACAGTTTTTTTAAATTTCTTAATAAATAGAACTTAGGCAAATATTTAGGTAAAGAGATAAGAACAGAAAAAACACAAAACTATTAATTCGAGAAAAAGATTTATCAAAAAAGTAAGATTAAATAGAAGCTACAAGCTATCATTCAGAAAATTATTCAGAATGTACTGAGAAAGAACTATAAAATATAGATTCTAATATACTAATCTGTAAAATATATTCTAATATACTTTTGCAATTTCGCAAATTACAAATTTTCTAATATACCATTGCATTTTTGGTGGATGGAATTTTGGAAGGAATTTTTAAATTCCTTCTCTACCACAGAAGAATAGCAAACTATTAAAAGCATTTAGAATAGAAACATTTTCTAAGTTTTTATTTTCACTCCCATACTTGTTTGTCATATGACTATTTCTCTAAAATTGTCCATGCAAGCATAAATAGAATGTGAATGAGTTATGAGCTCTACAGACTTTTAAAAAAATATTCTGGTGTCCAAAACTTGTAAACTAAAAGACTGTTACCAGTGAATACTGATTTATTCTGTGCTTCTGACTTTTAGTAAAAAAATAATAATGAGAACTGAGAATGGCACAGTAAATACCAACATACTTGCAATTCAGGCTGTCGTTGGACACACAAACATTTTATGTGTTAAGATTTTTAAACTGGGCATGGTGGTATATGCCTGTTATCCCAGCACTCAGCAGGCTGTGGCAGGAAGGTCGTTGCAAGTTCAAGACCACCTTGGGTTACAAAGTGAGCTCAAGGACAGCCTGAACCACATAGCAACATCCTATCTCAAAAAGTCAAAAAACCCAAAAGTCTTAAAATAATATATATTTAACTTTCTCTTGTAGTATCTGATAATGTTAACATTTCATCCTTCTTAGACTAAGAATAAACTTTGAATAGTGCTCCAGGCAAAAGTAAAATAAAATTACCATAAACACTTGTGTTCTCAATTATTTCAGTTATTAAAAAAAACTCCTTAAATGATCATTTGGTAGAGGACTACAATGAAATATATTATTTTCTACACTATTTTAAAGACCTACTGTTGGAAACACTATGAAAAGGTACCACACACAAGTTAAATCTTTTCAAGCTAGGCTAAATAGATTTTTCACACCAACAGAGCAGCGAAAACTCTGTTAGCTGATATAAAATAAACTACCTCACAAAAATAAATTATCCAGGTTACCAGAACCAAAGTCAGTTTAAAAAATGTTAGTCATTATTTTACAGGCATTAGACAATTTTAACAACAGTCATATTTTCCTACCTTTTAAGATGTAACAGAACACAATCCAACATTTTTTTGATGATTTTAGTAGCTTTTTAGTTGATATTACTTGTTAACTAATTATGCAACCATGTCCTTCATTTTTATTAAGAATCAAAACAAAACACTGCCAGTTATCTTTAAGTGCCACAATATTACAGCACAATTCATCACTGTGGTAAAGAAAATCACTGCTCAGAGGGGAAGTAGCTGTTTAAATACTAGGCTATGTGGCCAATTCAATGTACATTCACCTTTTCCATCACCACTACTCTTTGTGGACAATGGTTCTCAAAGTTGAGGGTGCATTAAAGCCACTGCAGATTCATTACATCATAAGTGACTAGGTACAACATCACAGTTCTAGATTCAGTAGTTTTGGGTAGAGGCCCCAAAATCTGCATTTCAAATAAGCTTGCAAGTGTTGCTCATCTCATACTTTGAGAACCACTGGGCTAATGGAATGAACTTTTCCTCCTTATCCTACTATCCTACTAATGTTTTCTATAGCATCTGATGATTCTAACACTTACTCCTTCTTGAACTTGAAATCAACGTGCGCAAACAGCCACTAAACATTAAAATACCCTAGGGATTCGACCTTAGCATTCTTGGATTCTCATTGTTCAGTGTCATTCTCTTGCTTTTGGCTTCAACAGCTTAAATAACAGTGCTTCAATTTTTTCCTTAGACTTTAACATTAAAGGTGCCAAAAGCACAATTTTTTCTTTTCCATGTCCCAACTCATCGCTGGATCCTTTGTTTCAGATGACAACACTACTCTAGCTGTACGAATCAGAATCATTCTGGGCCCAGCTTAGAATTTGTATTCTCCACCATTCAGTCAGCCATTAAGCTGTGCCCCTTTGATCTTCTAGGCAGTTCTTGAACCTGGTAATTTCTTTCTGGCTTCACCACAGAGGCCCACTTTACATGGATGAACTCCCAACAGCCTTCCCAATGGGTCTAGTTTTGATCCTTCTGGTCTTTTCTCCACAATACAGTCATTTTTACAAAATAAAATTATAGTTATAGCATTCCCGTGTTATAAAATCCATCAGTCTTCTTATCGCTTTTAGTGAAACTCAACCTCCTTGGCATACCTAGAATTTCTTCATGATTTGGTTCATTTCTTTCTTCAAATGTACCTCTGGACATCATTCCTTTTATTCTACATGCTAGCCATGCAAATTACCTTCAAATTCCAGAATATGATATATTTACTCATGACTCATGACTCAATAACAAGGTGCAGTTTGCTTAATATCATGTTCCTTCATTGTGACTAAACCATGGCAGGTCAGGTGGAACTTCTGAAAGTTCTCCCTCCTTCTTGGTCATCAGCTTTTTTGGGGGAAGGATACTCCTACACTTTTACTTCATCTATCGTACCCTTCATATTGTAACCACACTTAGTTTTTAATCTATCTTTTCCTTCACCTGAGGTCCCTCCTCATTCAGCAATTCAGACATAGTACTAGTCAAGAAACAGAATGGTCTAGAAGAAAAGACACAGAACTGCACTTGTGTTCAAGTTCCATCTTGCCTCTCTTTACTTCTATGATTTCTATTTCAAGTAGCAAAGAAGAACAGTGTAGAAGGACAGGAATTTTTTTGTAACCACATAGTGACTCTGAACATACAGTTTTACTTTCTTTGCTCTGTTACTTCATTTATACCAAAGGTGTTGGACTAAATGATCTCCAAAGTGCCTTTCAACTGTAAGAATTTAAGGATATGACTGTCATCAGTACTCTCGATAACAGGAATTTTAAAGGTCTCCAAGAGGCAAATATAGTATCATAAATACTTGAAACTGCAGAACTGAAGTAAATTAACAGGTTACTTAACTGTATAGATTCTGTTCTACATCTAATAGGATTTTTTTGCATTTCATTTTCCTTTCATATGAAAAACAGTAAGAAGAAAATTCTCCTATGTTGCAGTAAAGCCATAACCCTTTTGGATTTCAAAAGAAATATTGTATTATTTTTCTTGAATGTCCATATTCTTGAATGTCCATCAGTTCATATAGTTTCAGTATGTATTCATACAATACTCTAAAGATGGAGTTGTTAGAACACATCAGTATTCAATTTTTTTGTTTCTATAAGATACAGTGCAAACTAAATTTTGCTCACAATACCAGGAAATAATATATTGTCCTCAAGATTAATACAAATAAAGTAATATTTATAGCATTTAAAAAAAAAGAGTCTGGCCTTGAACAGGACAAATCATGCTGTCTGTGTTTTTGAGGCCTTTTTATTCAAGGCCTTTCAATAGATAGCAAAGAATATGGGAAAATCTTTGTATATTCCAGTGAAAATTGACTGCCTCAAATATATCAACTAGGTATCACTTCATTTTTAAATAATCATATTATTTATAGCACATTTCATTTCACAGAGTATATTTCTGACCCTCATAATGATCCCATGTGACAGTCAGAAAGGATATTATCTCTATTTGACAGATGAAGAAACTGAAGTGTGTGACTATGGCTAGTCACAGTGTTTTAACATGTCAGAGCTGGAATTATTAAAATATTGGTTAATTTATATATCACCAGAATCCAGTGCTTAGTGTGGCAAACAAGCTGATCTAAATTTTCTCATTCCCAGAAACCACTGTTCCTTTTATTACCAAGTTCTTCCAATTGGAAGGATAGATTTGTAGCTGAGTCAGATGAAGTTATTAGTCCAAAATCAGAAATGTGGGCTAGGGATATAGCTCAGGGGCACAGCGCCTGCCTGGCAAGCATGAAGTCCTGAGTCCATTCCTGGTACCCACAAATAAATAAACAAACAAGTAAAAAAACAAAAAATGAAGGTCTACACCATCCCCATTCCCTTTAAAAAAAAAAAAGAATCAGAAATATAACTGATGCAGTTTAGGTAGCCAGCTACTTTGAAGTGAAAATACAGGCAGAATTCTCTCATATTCTCCCTTTTTCTCGCTTGTGCTCTCTCTCTCTCTCTCTCTCTCTCTCTCTATATATATATATATATATATATATATATATATATATACACACACACACATATATAGATATATAGATAGATAGATAGATAGATAGATAGATAGATTTTTGTTTTGAGACAGAGTCTCACTATGCAGTTTATGGTGGCTTTGAGCTCACTTTGTAGTCCAGGCTGGTCTTGAAATTTCAACGATTCTCCTGCCTCAGCCTTCTGAGTACTGGGATTACAGGTGTGTACCATCATACCCAGCCTCCACCTATATATTTTATACAGATATGTGTAAAAGTTACTTTGATACAGTAAGGAAAAAAAACCTCTACAAACAAGTACCTATTACTTACTTGTGGTGCAAGAAGAGGTAGCCTAATATAAGCTAAAAGTTTACTAAGATCTTTTCGTCTCTGCTCCAAATCATGACGGACCCAAGTGAGAAGTGCATTCAATATTGTCTCCTCATTAGGAATGTTCATGTCATCACTGGCCAGAAGCTTTGCAATTTCGCTGGCTGGTAGTAATACAAACTCCTGGTTTCGAATTACTTCCATGAAATGTTCCTAGAGGGAAAAAAGTAACAATGAATAGTACTGTACCTTTTAGTCATTATAGTTTACTTAACAGGAACCTTTTTTGCACTAAATAACCCGCAGAAAATTTATATTTTATACCTTACAATGTATTACCACCTAGCAGAAAAGAAATAGCAGAAAGAAGCCTTTAAACTACAATCACGTTGCTAAACTTAAGTAAAATCAAAGTCTTATATTATTCACATTTTTAAGTATTGATATTTAAGTATTGTTTTGCCCAAGTCAGAGAACAGTTCTATCAAGTTTTTTGAAAGAAGATAGAAAAAAAAGAATTAGATACTGAGAGTCATAATGTTCTAACAACAGAAGTTAATTTGGATCTGTGGTTGCTGAAGAATTCAGACAACAGTGAAGCCAAATAACCTGGGTGAGTTTCAAGGCATTTTGCTTATCCAGAAAGCACTTCCAAACTGGTCAGACTTCCCAAGGATATTTTAGATATGGTTTTCTCATACCTTGCCTGGGAGGCTGATTTGACCTCAAGGTCATTCTAAAAATAATTTGGCCATTAAAATTATTTTAATGTTATTTATAAGATCACCAGAATTTTAGCTCTGGTCTGAAAATTTTCGTATCTTCTAATCAGACTTATATACAAAGTTATTTCAGCTCCACAGTGGGGAAAATAATAAGCAAAAGTATTAACTTACAATGCACAAGGATCAGGACCTTAGGTCGAGGATGACTCAGTCCTAGCTGCATACTACAAGCAAGCCCTCTGTAATTTGAAATGGGAGCTAGAAATGCCTTCAGGTGTGAGATGACCATAATAGGTTCTCACGCTAAATAATCTGGAGAAAAGGAAGTTGTATCCTCTGATTTGAAGGTCACAAATCTGGATGAATAGTTAATTTATATTTTTAAGTAAAAATGCACATGCTAGCCATAGTTCTTTAATGTTTTTCTTATACTTCCTAATGTACTATTCCTGTTTCAGCATGTAGAGTTTTAGTAAAACAGCTAAGACTGTTTAAATTAGAGCTAGAGATAAGATCTGTCAATAACTATCTTCTGTATTAAAATGAGAATCATACTTTGTTTAGCCTGTGTAACTCCAGTGAAGTACTGATCTAAACTATCTATTCGGTTGACATTCATTTCAGCAGAAATTGTTAAAAGGGAAATTCACGAATAATTAAATTCAATCGTTCTAACTCATGATGATTTGATACCCAAATGAATCTATTTTAAATGACTGATTTTTATTTTCAGAAATATATTTTAATAAAAATATCAATGCTGGAATGGCTTCAAGCAAATTATACTCAGTTGTACACTGGCATTAAAAATAACTTGGTAGTATATAACAAGAGATATAAAAATGTCAAAACTCTCAATCCAGTTATTCCACTTGTGGTTTAACCTTTAGTAAATACTTCATAAGTAGAAAACAAAGGTGAATACCTAACAATGCTTCTTTGATTATTATTTATAACAGTATAATCTAGGAAATAGCTTAAATCTCTAACCAAAGAAGGCTGCAACTCAATGGATTGTTAAAGACAATATAAATCTTAAGGACAAAGATAACATAGCTATATAAAAATATTTATTATAGAGCCTGCCTGGCAAGAGCAAGGTCCTGAGTTCTATTAGGAATCAGTACCAAAAAAAAAAAAAAAAAAAAAAAAAAAAAAAATTACAGAATGCTATGTAAGATTGTGAAAGTTAAAACATACATTTCTAGTTGTGTAAAGGTATGGCATAGATATAATCAACATATTTATACAGTACTAGTGTAACTGCTGCTGCACTTTCAAATGGCATTAACTGTATTTCATCAGTAAGAAAATTATTATAAACATTCACTTGATGAATGTATCTATTTCCCACAAATTAGAAAATATTACTGAATTCTAGTTTATATACACAGTTTTTTTTTTGGTACTGGAACTGGAAATCAAGCTCAGGACCTTGTACTTGTCAGGCATGTGCTTGTGCTGCTGAGCTATATCACTTGCCCAATACAAAGTTTTTTTGAAAGTACAATATTGATTTGGTTTTGAAGCAGTTATTTTAGCAGAATTCAAAATTATGTTTTCTAAACTGAGAGATAAATTTCTGAATTTTTAAATGTTTATAGTTGTGCCATAGATCCATAATGATATTATGTAAGTGTAATGAAAGAACGATTCTTACGCTACTTTTTAAGAGGTTATATGACTTGCTCCAGGCATGTTCAGTGGCAGTGAAAAACAGACCCAAAGTTTCCTGACTCTAGAATCCTGAGAAGGGACTCTATTCTTTCCTCCTTTCTGTCCTGTATCAGACATGCTCAGTACAAGCATCATTTACTGATGGAATTCAGTGGCAGAGCATAATTCTTACCCCATATTTTAAATCCATTTTATGATACAATATCATGCTACTGAACACTTGTTAACTTTATGTCCTTTCCCCCTTTGAAATAGTTTTAAGCAAATTAAATTACTGAGGGATTTATTTAAATTGAAGATTGAATTTTGTTATACATTTTTATTCAGTTCCCATAGCAACAATTCAAATCAGACAATTTGCCTCTAAATTACTTATTGTTATTAGAATTCCATTTTGTCTATTGAAACTAAGTTACATTAAATAATGACCTTGAGGAGAAAAATCTAGCACAACTAATTGGCTATGAAAATAGCTTTAAAAACATCTAGCTAATTTAAATTTAATTTGTGTCTAAGCCTTAAAGCAGCAATCATGCCTCTACTGTAAACAACAGGAGTGACCTAAATGCATACAAATGTTTTCACACAAATAAAACTCCAACATAGGAAAGGCATATTTCTTAAATTATGAACTTATTAGAAAGAAAAAAATCCAGCTCTATTTTATGCATTTATTTTCATCTTATTCCAAAAGATACTTGAAACTGCAAGTGTATATCAAAATAAGAACTCTATAAAGGAGGATAAAGATGGGGAGGGTTTCAAAGGATATTTAAAAAATATTAGCCTACCCTCTTCCTGAGTCTGTATATTATCATCCTGCTGCACAAGCTCTTATTTTTTCACTTGAAGCTCTGTGAAGCGATCCCCACAGGGATAGAACACAAACCATAAAGGTGTAGTTTTCTATGCAGGCTTCTGTTTCTTTATATAAATCCCTACTGTGTTGAATATAGTAAATTTATGTGATGATAATTACAATCATATGAGGATATCTAGTAACTGGATGTGATTGCTAATCACTATTTTGATCTTAACCTTGGTCAATATTTAGTCCTCATACCAAGCTTGTGAAGTAAATAGAAAGAATTTTCCCAGTAGTGTGGAAGTATGTACCTATTCTTAAAACTTTCCCAACCCTCCACCCCTATCTCAATCCTCTCTCTGACACAAGGTCTTTTTATATAGTCCAGGCTGCCTTGAACTCATGATATAACCCAGGCTGGTCTGAAGCTTGTAGTGATTGTTCTCTCTCAGCCATTTGGGTGCTGCGATAATAGGAGTGCACCATTGCACTTGGCCAAATCTCTCTGGTTTAACCAAAGATTCCTTTGCTGTACAAGGTGTCCCAGGCCTGCACCCCCAGCTCTTAGGAGGCTGAGGAAGAAGGATTATTGGGAGTTCAAGGCCAGTCTGAATTACATAGGAAGACCCTGTCTCAAAAAGAAAAGGAAAAAAGATTCCCTAAAGCATTGTCATCTTCGTGGATAAACCAACTCAATGGGACAGTGAAAGCATGGAGGATAGAACAGAACAGACAAAAATGGTATTTCTTAAATCTTGGTAAAATTAATAATATACATAAATGCATACATGCAAGTGAATGTTCATATTCTTCTTTTCCTTAGAAGCTATATTGCCTTACCTAGAGCATTTAAAGCATCAGTATTGAAATCATTACCCTACAGGAATGTGCCAGATGGTCATTTCTTAAAAATCTATGTACCCTTTCTTTTCCATATCCTTCTATTGTTAAGACCATGATGTCCTAACAATGTGACCTCACATACCTTTACTTTCTTGTTATTCTAGATGAATCTGAGTCCCATTATAGCCCAAGCTACTGAATCAGTGGCTTCTCTACTGATTTATTTTGAGCACAGTTTGGTGTTATTAATAATAACATTGTTCTACATGGTTGCAAACACTTTTTGCATATAATCAGTCATCCTTAATAAATGTCTTCCATCCAACCTCTTATCATTTGTTTTAGCACTGTACCAATACAATACGACCACTATCCCTAATTTCCATCAGTGAATCTGAACAATTCTGAAATTAATCTATGTGTTGTAAAGTAAACTGTTTGGGGATGTCCTCCTTTAAAAAGCAGCAGATCTGAAAATCTTGACGGCACCAGTCCCAGACTACTTCTCTGCTTCTTAGTGACCATAGTAACAGGACTTCACACATACAGCCTGGAGAAATATCGCTTAGTGTTTTCGTCTAACTCACACTACACTATAGCCTGAACCTCAAAACTTGTAATAAGCCACACAACAATAGCAACTTTAGATAAGTCAGAATCAAACAACAACAAGGAAGCAAGTGAAAAGGACATGACTTCTTGCTTTTCAAATACATACCATAGTATAATTGTGAGCCACTTTGTGCAAATCTGTACAGCCTTGGGCATCAGCAAAAGAACGGATTCCAAGACAGTTGGATGGGTGAAGCTGTTTCATTAAAAACTTACAGCATGCCTCCACAACCTGTGAAAGCTGAAGGAGGCAGGCTGTAGATAACAGGCACTCAATATTATCTTCTTTTAATTCAAGGCGGCCTTAATGATAAAAAGAAATTCCATTAACTTATGGAACTACATGAACCTTATTTCATACAATACCTGATGTTAACAGTAACATTTCTAAATAAGAGCTCATTAAATGCACTGCAGACCAAGAAAGTTTAAGACATTTCAAAATGAAGAAAAGTATTAAGTATGGGAAAAAATTATTAGCTCTTTATGACTGGTATTAAAATAAAAAACTTATTTTCAGAATTTTTAAATGATGTATTAGTTAGAAACTTGTGTCTGCTATATATAGCTCCATTTTAAATGCAAAATTCTAATTGTATAACATAATTCATCTAGTTATTATACTAATATTTTAAACTACCATTCAAAAGCTTCATTATGAGAATTACTTTAAATGTTTTAGTATGGAGTTTTTAATCTATTTAGATATCACCAGGGGTGGTGATAAAAATAGCAGATTAACAGTTTTATTAAAAGCAAAAATTTGAAATCTAATAGCATAATGTAAATACAAGAGGTTTTAATTTACATGTTCAGCCTTACATTACCTGTATATGCATACTGAATCAAGGACCATAATGAGTTTGGCTCTACACCTTCCAGTTTTATTTCTTCTTGTCTTGCTTCTCTGACATCATTAGTAAACATGGCAGCAAAATAATCTGAGACAGAGGAGAGCACCAATCTGACAATGTGAGAGGGTGAAAAAAATCAATAACCACATTCAAGTTGATGTTCATTAATAAATGCTTTATCACCTTCTTTTTTAAAATTGATTACCCATGGAAAGTACATGGTACTGAGAAATGCATTTTAAGTTTGACAAATTGCTTTATGCTCTGCTTCCTTTCTTTGAATAATAAATTACCATTACCGAAAATTTTCTGCTGAGGTAAATGATTTACCTGCTCAATTCTCAAATACTGTTGTACAACATTCAGCAAACAAGGCACAAGCCCACAGTATTAAAATTGACTACATAAAAAAAGGAAAAAGGTAAAGGTCACTTGTATTTATAATTTTGGAAAATAATCTTAGCTATTCTTTTAAAAGTTTAATTGTAATGAATAGATATATTTGTAAATGGTTTATCAAGGTATTGTTAATTTTTGGCATTTTATCATAATATACTATGTACTTTATTGTAAAACCATAACATTTATGTTATAATACTACATAGCTATAATATTGTTATGATATAGTATATTAGCTGTCTCTGCAGGATTTTTGACAATTGAATATAAGTAAATTATAAACATATATATAATTTTTGAAGCATGAAGCTTTTTTTTCACTTAATCATAGTCTTGAAGATATTTCTATGTTGGCACACTTATATGAGTTTACTTTATTCAGTTTTAAAAGTAAAAAGTGTGATACAAATAATAAATGAAGCTCCTTTTGTGTTGCTTTCTAATTCCATTCTGCTTCCTCCTTAAAAGTGTCACTGCTGAGTCATAAAGTTTGCCAAATTGTTCTCCAAAGCACTGTACCAGTTTAGATACCCACCAGCATTGTGTAAGATTTTTTTTCAAATATTTACTGGTCACTCAGTTTCCTTCTTCAGAGAATTTTTTATCCATTAATTTATTCAATGCACAAATACAAATGTGTGCCTAATAAGTACTAGGCTAACTGCTCTAGATTCTCAAGACAGCTCAGTGTACAAGACATGCAAACCCTTCCTACATTTTAAGAGAAAGGGAGAGAAACAATCAACAAAGGTAATGTCATAGTGTATTAAAAGATGGTAAAAGGTCCAGGGTGAAAACAAGTGGCAACAGGCGGGGAGTGTAAGAATGGACCCCCTGCATGGTGGGTGATACGCGAACCAAGACTTGGAGGAGGAAAGGGTGTAATCACACAGGAATCTGGGCAGAAGCAGCAGCCACCGCACAGGCCTGAGGCAGAAGCAGCGCGGCTGGCAGGTAGAGGGCTATGCAGGTCTGTGTGGCACACAGGAAGGGAGCACGGAGCACAGCAGGACAGAACATTCAAGACGGAGTGGCAGCCGGTCACGAGGTGCACCTTAGCTTTCACGGGAGCAGGACTGAAGTTCCATGTTCAGGGTGCTCAGGCTGTTGTGTGGAAAGGATGGAAGTAGGAGGGCCAGTGAGGAGGCTCCTTTCAGTGTGATCGAAGGAAGGCAGTGATGACGTACACAAGCATGGCAAGGCAGACACAGCACTACATTTAGTTTTGGAAATACAGCAATACCTCGGTTCACAAATGCTTGTCTTCAAATAATTCAGTTCCCAAACAAAGGTGTTCAGCAAAATTTTGCTTCTGTGCAGATTTTCACAATCTGCACTGGGTGACAAACATGACTACAACCCTCTTCCCCATACAAACACTAATGTATCCATCTTCCCCAAAACCATAAAATGAATTAAGTTTGTAAACCAAGGTACCACTATAGTAGTGACTTTGATGGCCTCTGTGAAATTCAGGTTAAATATCTTTTCTAATAAACTCCTACTCATAATATTAATATTCTGTCACAAGCATATAGTAGTATCTCATTAAATGTGTGCTAATTGATAACTCTATGTATGACCAAGCTCAATGATTTGTTTCCAATGATTTGCTTCCACTTTGGAGGGTTTTAACAAACCTTTGGGGTAAAGTGTTAATTAGCTTTAAAGGGCATAAAAACCCTTTGGAATTACAGTGGTGATTAACAGTGAATAAATGAATGAGTACACAATCATCAGAAGAACATGTATGACTCCTTGCTAGACAATTCTTTCATTCTTCTCACTTTAAGAATACTACATCATTTTTCTTAGAGGCTTTCCATAATTCTTACTAAACAGTTGGAATACATGAGACTATTTAAAAATTGTTAAGTGGCTGGATGTGCTGGTGCAAGTCTGTAATTCCAGCACTCTAGGAGGCTGAGGCAGGAGGATTCCAAGTTTGAAGGGACTCTTGGCAATTTAGGGACTTAGAAGCTGTCTCAAAATAAAAAATACAAAATAAATGGGTTGGGGACATAGTTCAGTATGAGGGTCCTATGTTCACTCCTCAGTACCACAAAAAACAAAAGCAAAGCAAAACAAAACTGTTAAGGTTCCAAGGATGTAGCTCAGTTGTAGGAAACAGGCTTAGCATGTGTGAGACCCTGAGTTCAATAAGCATCAGCTCCCCCACCCAAATATAAAAACTATGAAGACTTTTAGGAACTCTACCAGGCCCCTTTTTTTGCTTGTAGCTACTGATATATGCTAATTTCCACTGAGTTTATTTAAAATATTTGTAGACTAACAAATGAAAGCTGTTATAGTCACTGACATGTATAATCAACACTATTGACTTCTTTGAGGCTAATTTTTTTGATGTGCTAGTAAAATGGGGAAATGACCATTTTGAGATCATTCAATGTGTAGTAAAATCATACACACTGTTTTCTTTATGGAAACTCCCTCAGATATACCCCTTCCCAAAAGCACTAGTTAATGAGGATAACACTGCCTTATGTAATTAAATTAATCCAGGAAACATTTCACACATATAGCTATTTAGAACACAATTACCTGTGAGCTGGAATTCTGCGATCACCAGCAACTAAAATTACATCACATAACTGTTTATGTCTCAAATAGTTTTCCATTTTTTTAAATGTTTGTTCAGCATGATTAAGGGCTTGAAAAAATTCATCGGATGAACATGGCTCCATAGTATGACAGGATGATAATGTTTGACTACTATTGGAAGTCCTAAAATGAAAGAAAACATACATTATGAAATATTACTATTACGTTAAAAAGACTTTCCTACTAAGTTCTTTTAAAACCTTAATAGATTTCAGTATTAATGTATGTTCATTATAGTACCTTTGTTTCATAAAAATGAATGATTCCCCAAGTCTTAGTGTGTCTTGTAAACACTAAACGAAATGACATCTACCTGTTAGCTAACAGTTTCACATACTCTTTGTAGTACCGTACCTTCTTGGAGGTGTCTGGTATACCCAACATCTCTGCTGAAAACAAGCCGATCTATATTTATAGCCATAGTTGTGCCTCTCAACATTATAATTAAAGATGTAAGTGATCATCCTTTTCTTTGAAGGCAAGAAAGCAATTAACCTGTTTTGAAGGTATAAATCCAACTCATCTTTTACTAAAAAGTGCATTATGTTCCACAGCCCACTTATAAATTTCATGGTCATACAAGCATTGTTAAAAATAATCTTTTTTATGTTCTGGCCAGTCCTCAAAACCCCAGGTACCATGTGTAAGTTACATTAGATTAAAGCAATTTGAAGATGTAAATCCAAGTGTCCAGAAATGATCTGAATTTCCCAATTAATGAAATGAGTTACATGAACTCCATGTTTTTATGTGATTTACTGATGAAATTGTTAGGATTTAAATAAAGTTCTGAGTCCATGTTTGCCACCGCCATCTCCTCTCCAGGATCATTTAAATCAAGTAATCAGCATCCATTGGTTATGCAATTAACTAAAAGCCACCGACTATGCTGTAACTTAGTTTTCATTTCTCATCAGATGGTAAGGATATTATGATTTTAATGAATACTTTGTTAAATCAAATTTCACTGTATCTTGAGAATTTTTTAAATGGAACTAGCAACCTTATCATAAAAAGAAAAATAGTCATTGGAGCTCTTACTTTTTAAAATTAATGGAAGGAAAGCCAAGAAAATTAAGTCTTGCCAAGCATTGGTCTGTTCATGGCAGAAACAAGGCTAGGTTAAGAGATTGCTATATAGTTATCAAAAGAAATCCCCTTCTCTTTTTTCTCCTGGGAATGTAGCTAGACTGCATTTCCCATATTTTTCTGCAGATAGGTACGGTCGTGTGTGTATGTGTGTGTGTTACTGGAGACTGAACCCAGGACCCTGGAACTGGGCTACACCTCCTGGTTCTCCAACATCCCTTTAAAAATATCTCATTTTAAGTCAGGGTTGTATTAAGTCTCTAAATTGCCCATGCTGGGCTTGACTTTTGTGTTCTCCTGCTTCAGCCTCCCAGAGTGCTGGGTGGTCGTATATGCCTTACAGGTGTGGTCACATGTCTCACATAGTTCACTGTAGCTAAAGCAGATAATAAGCTTTCCCATACTTTCTGAGGACTTAGGAAGAAGTCAAATAAATGAAAGGCCACTGCAGCAAGAATACTCACAGATTATACTCACAAGAACACTTATTTTGGACTGGGATTTAACTTTCTGAAGTCAATTGGCCCTTGACTTATAAAATATCCCTTTCTAAATTCTTCCACTCCAATACATTTTTAGAGCCACAGAAATATGGGCACTAAAAAATGCTCTTGGGTGGCTATGGGTGAAGTTCAATAGTATAGCATGTGCTTAGCATGCGTGAGGCCCTGAGTTTGATCAACAGTACCAATCAAGCAGCCAAACTGAAAAGTTCTTTGAGGACAGTACGTGTGTTGTACACTATGAACATTACTGTCATAACTCAGTAAAATACATACTCAACTTCATGTTTAAAATCATTTTAAAATTGTGTTGAGCAGTGTGGAATTACAAGCTACTCATATAGAAGAATTAGAAACTATTTTAAGGCCAGGATTTAGCTCACGGCATAAGAGCCTGCCTTGCAAGCTCATGGTCATGAGTTCGATCCCCGGTACCAAAAAAAAAAAAAAAAAAAAAAGAAAGAAACTATTTTAAAAACTAGGGAAATAAAATAATGATGGTTTGATTGTGAATAATAATTTGAAGATTTAAAACGCTTTAATAAAATGAAGTTTTACATTGTCAAGATATTGGCAAAGCATTAGTTATCTGACAAAAAATGAAAATACCTAATTTTCATAAGAAATAAATTTCAAGAACAAAAATAAAACAAGTACTATTTTTGTTATTGGTTTTTGAGACAGGGTTTTACCATGTGGCCCAGGTTAGGTCTCAAATTTGCAGCGATCCTCTTGCATGCTGATCACACACCTGGCCAAGTACGTTTTTCTTAAGGTTTCTGTGTTTATTTTTATCGTGTCCTATACTTGACATTACACTGTCATTAATTACCAAAGAGTTAGTTGAATGAGTCAAATGCCATCATTCAAACAATAATCAATGTTAAATTCTGAAAGCACAAAACTTTATAGTGCTATCACCAAGTAATTACATGCTACTTGTGGTGTTAAGAGTATATCTGATGAAAAGACAATTTCTTTTCTTATCTTACTTATGGTGTTTGGGATCCCTACATTCACTCATTTCCAACAATTCAATTCACCAAGTCTCACTGTAATTTTCAAAATCCCTGCGGGAGATTCTAACATCTCACAGGCTGAAAATCACTGGGTTGCACTTCAGTCAAAACATGGATATGTCACAAAAAACAGTATGTGATAACCTATAGTTCAAAACACTGACTTATACAATGGATGCTGAACTTCCAAGCATGTAAACAGAATTTGCTTGAATAAGACTTTAAATGAGCTAGCAAAACTTAAGGAATATTTGTTACTCTCAAAATGAGCACAGGCACCCTCCTCACCTGCCTGCATAACCCCCAGCTCCACAGATGACACAGTTGCAGAACCTGACCAGGCAGCTGCCATGCCTTCCTCAGGGGCAGCTGCACCCCGTCCTGTGAAGGACAGCAGCTGTCATCAGTTACTACTGATGCCTCTATCCCTGTGCCTGGCCAGCCACAGGGCCCACGATAGGCGAAGTCTGGAAGAGCACACATCCTCCTTCCGCAGATATATAGCTGGTGCCCTGCCCCAGTGTCAATGCGACTGCTGCACAGACCATCTCCATGCAGCAGTTAATTTTCCTTTTGACCACCCCAGGCCAGGTGTGCTGTCCTTCCTGCAACAAGATGATCATGACACAGCTGTCCTACGATGCTGGTGTTCTCACTTGACTCTTCTGTGGGAGCCTGTGCCTACTGGAGTGCACAACAGGGTGCAGCTTCATCCCTTTCAGTGAGGGTACCCTGCAGGGCATGGACCACTACTGTGCTAAAGGCAAAACCTCTTGGGCACTTCTAAGATCTTGCAGGATATGGTAGATTAGTGTACTGCAGGAAGTTGCCTACTGTCTCCCAGTCCTGGAAGAGATTCTACTCCAGTGGTTCATCTCTCCATCACATCTTTTATTAAGCAGATGTCACAAAAATAAATCTCCAAACCCCAGAAATTGTTGCTTGAGGACAGTGATATAGCTCAGTGGCACAATGCCTGCTTAGCAAGCACAAGGTCCTGAGTTCAATTCCCAGTTCAAAAAAAGAAAGGAAGAAAGAAAAAAAAGGAAGAAAAAGAAATTGCTGTTTAGAGTCACGCATGGGATGGCAGACACTGACCCTGAGTGATGTTGGTTCAGGGTTTTTTACCTACCCAATACCCTGAAGTCACTCCAACTGACTGTTCCCCATCTCAGTATCCTCTGGGGATGTTGGCTGTCTTGATGGACCTTCCTGATGGTGGTCTCAAACTAAGAAACCTTGGTCTACCTTACTTTTGAGATTTTTCTGCCAAGACCTTGACTGAACTGGTCTTCAACCTTCATGCACCTCTTCCCATTCCAGTGATGAAAATCTTGTCTTTGAGACTTTTGGGCACAGCAGTTAAGATTCTATATTCACAGACTTTGTTAGCACTCGGGCTTGCTTAATTTCTTAATGTTCTTTTAAATGCATGAGAGGGCTATTAACATGTACCAGACATACATCTGTGAGGTCAGAAATACAAAATACAACAGGACTAGATTTTATCATTGTTCTGGCTTTCTTTGTGCCAAATCCTTACTACCACTTTATATGAAGGGACATTCTTTCCTCATGGAGTAACTGTACCAACAGTTTTATGTCCTCCTTTTGATCTTAAACATCTTTAAACCTATTTTTGAAAGTAACTATATGATGGATGTCATTTTCCCATTTCTCCAGGCTGCCTCTCAACCCCCTCCAGGCAGGGTCCCAGGAGCTTGCTGTTTTTGCCCAGGGTGGCCTAGCACTCAAGTGATTCGTCTGTCTTGGCCCCCTACTAGCTGGGACTACAGGTGCCTGTCTTGTTTTGACAGAAAAAGAAATGGGAGACTTTAATGCACTGACTTTTCATGAGTTTAACATGGTTCTTAAAAACTTCTCAAAGTGGGGCCCATCTTGGGGTTCCCGGCAGTGTGAGCAGAGGTGAAGCAAAGTGTGACAAGACCCATCTGGGTGTCATGTTGCTGAGAGGTTTGACTCGAAGGAATCTAGGAATCTTGATTTTATGTTTCAAAGATACAACCTGTTGTATAATATCAGCACGATTTCTAGGACACAGATGACAAGCCAGAGTCTTCTGGGTTGGCCACTGTGTTGTCTTTGAAATGGAGACAGACTGGGCATGCCTTTCTATAGGCTCTTTCAATATAAAGTGTCACAGGGAACTCATGATTAACAGTGTGCAGAAATCAAACTTGACCTTTGAATAAAAATCTGTATATTGGTTGAAAATTATAAGCATTAATCCAACTTATTCACACAATGTTTTGAAAATGCCAGTCACTATTTTTGCAGTGAATTATGTACCACGTAGTATTTTGATATCATCTACTTTTAAAAAATAAAGTCTTGGGCTGGGGATTTAGCTCAGCAGCTTAAGCGCCTGCCTGGCAAGCCTGAGGTTGTTAGTTCAATCCCTGGTACCAAAAAAAAAAAAAAAAAAGGAAAAAAATAAAGTCTTCAGTTCACTCAGTCTATTTATGCCCCCTTCCCACACAGGTCAGCAAGTAGGTAAAACATCATAACTATACAAACATTAACAAAAAATAACTTGTATTTAAAATAACATTTCAAACCTTTATTTGCTATCAAGTCTTTCAACTGTCACATGTTAAATGAACACATTACTGCAATGTAATAATTAACTCAGTGACATTTTTAAATATAGAAGTTGCATCCATTGCTCTAAATGAAGGCTGAAAAGAAGTATAGACTTCTGATGTGTATCCTACTGAAGAGTAAAGCCGCTGATGACAAAATGAGCACAAGTAGTAAGGAACAGAGATATTCAGTAAGCTTGAAGAGTTACACGGTTTTCTAGCTGAAAATTCATGTTTTTACTTTTTAAAGAGATTTCAGACTTCATACTATAATTTTAACAGAAGAATTTACTTTTTAAAAATTACTGTACACTTTCCCATACAACGCTTGGGCACTGAAATATAGGCATCAAACAATTATACAGGGAATTTTTACAACTAGAAGAAGCATATTTGGTCATTTTATCTTGTCTTGTTTGTATATGAGAAAATAGGAATTCTATTTATTTGTCTTCACGTCTTATACCTTCTGATGGTAATTTTGAATTCATTCTTTATCTCTCCTACAATAATGAGTTTTAGCTGGACATATGGCTTCCCAGGTAGAGACTATACCTCAGAACCTCCTATGTAACCAGTTGCAGACATACCACTGTTTCATCAAGGAAATGCAAATGGCGCTGATACATTCAAACTGTGACACTGGCTTAATCTTTTCTCTTTTCTTTCTTTGGTTCTTCTCACAAACTGAAATGTGGAGGGAAGAGGAGTAAGCCTTGACCAGGCAGAAAGGAAACACCCCACAGAAAGGAGAAATAGTACAGAAGGAAGATGGATCTCTGAATGAACTTGTGAGACAGAATGACCTATCTGCCTGGACCACCTGCCCAGCTGTCAGGAGACAGAGAAACTTCTATTTAAGCCACTGTGTGTTTGCATCTCTGTGTTATATGATCTTAGTTTTATTTCCTGAACTGAATGATATGTATATGTGCGTGTACATGTATGAGCCACTGTTTTCAAGTTTAACATATCTGATTCTGAAACTTTAAACTTCACTATCCAGTTCCAAATGGAATACAAATAAAACAACATGTAGCAGACAGTTTTTCTGCTTTAACAATCTGGAGTTAAAAAGGCCCATTGCATGACCGTCATGCCTAACCTTTTCCTAAGGTGATCAACTGCCAGCTTCTTGCAGATCCAGGAACTTTTCATGATTTCAATAAATTTCTATTTTGTGTAAATTATCCAATCAATTTCAGTTACTTAAGACAAAGAGCCCTGACTGACAAAGCATAAAGGCTTCAGAGGGTTTAGGAACTCCTTAAACTAGTAATAAGTATGTAATACATAACAGTATTTTCTGGGCAGAAGTTACATAGCTTATGTCAGACTCTCAAAGAAGCCACATGTGATGTGGGCAAATGTGTGTGAGCAAGGATAATATACTATTGTGTATTATTCCCAGATACAAGAACACAGACAAACTCTTTGCCACATCTAGAAACAAATATTATTTTCATGTGTGAATGTAAATGATTTAAATTTAAAACTGAATCAGAATTAGACAGATCAAACAACAAGACCCAGACACAACACAAGGAAGGCCAAGAAAAAAGGAGACAGCTCATGTTGGGAGAGGAGGATGGAAATGACTTCAAGATGAGGAAAACACAGTAAATCAAATGACCCAAAGCACAGCATTCAGGATATCTAGCATTGAAATACAGAGTAGACAGCAACCAGTGAGATAGAAAACTGGAGTTTTGTTGCTGTTGAGAGATTGTGACTGTAATCACGAGGTTTGGCATTTTCAAGAGTTAGTTAAAAAGAATTAACTGGGGAAAGAAGGTGAAACTTGTTAGTCTGAATTAGCTATTTGTTAATTCAAGGTGAACTCTATGATTAAATGAAAAATTAGAGTTCTGTATGCAGGCAAGAATGCTTTGAACATTGAGAGTATGAATTCTCTACCCCTTAATTGGTTCAAAAGTCAAGCTATTTCCAAGTGATCAGAGTTAGTATCTACAGTGATAAAGCAGGTTAATAGCATGTACTCTTGGTATAATTTAAGGAAAATAACACTGTGTCTCAATGGTATTCTCCCTCCAAAGCCATAATCCCAGTGTAATCATGAAAAAAAAATTCAGACAAACCACCCCTGAGTAGGCCATTCTACAAACCAACAGACCGATACTCTCAAAATTGCCGGTCATCAAAAATAAGGAAAATTTGAGAAAATGCCACAACTCAGAGGCTTCTAAGGAGACATTATCACTTAATCTAATTTGGTATCTTGAGCAAAATCCTGGAACAGAAAAGGAATGTTAGGTAAGAAGTTAAGAAAACCCAAGTGAAGTACAGACCTTAGTTAATGAACAATAATGTATCAATACTAGTTCATTACCATTAGTTAATGGTAACTGATGCTGGATTAATGTGAGTTATAAAAAACTGGGTATGGGGTATATAGCAACTCTGTATACCAGCTTTGTAACTTTTCAATAAATCTTCAATAAAATTATACTAAAAAGGTTTGTTTTTAAAAAATGCAGCCACTTTACTGAGCAAGTTAATTAGGCTGTCAGTGCCTCATTTGTAAAATCAGAATAAGGTTTACCTGATAAATATAGCAGTTTAGCTTAAAAACACTGTTGTAAAGACTAAATGAGTTAAAATAAGTATGTTGAAGTGCTTAAAACTTCTTGTTTCACAAAAGTATTCAGTACCAGCTATGATTATTTTTTAAATATTTTAAAAGTGCAATGTTTTATTCAAGTTGATCAACATACAGTTTAACATCTACAATACTTAATCTTATAAACTAATTTGAAATAATGAAATACCACCAATTTAAAAGATGTAAAAAAATTACTTAATTTCAAAGTGATTAAATCAAGTGAAATAGAAACTGTTTATAGTCACATGATGGATGGATCATCATATAAACCTTGCAGGCCAGGTAGGAATTTGTCTAGAATTAAGGTCTTGGGAACCTTCTACATAAAAGGTGACAACTCTGTTATATGGAGTCTAAAATTCCTCTGCGTATAAAAACCAAAGTTTGTACGGTAATATCAAAGTAATGACTTAGATTACCCACAAGAGAAGTGAACCAAGGCTACAGAACCAAGGTCAAAATTAATAAGGTGAGAACTTTTAAAAAACGTAGACTCATGGCAGCAGAAAATATGAGAAGTCTAATGCTCAGGCAGACATTACTCTTAGCTAAAATATACCTGACAAACATATTATCTTCAAATGATGCCTCTTAACTTCCTTAAACTGCTCAGCTATAGTGAGTGTTGTGATTCCAAGTATGCAAAACCATTCTGCTATCTTCTTTTTTCTAGTAACTCAAAATTTTAGTTTAAGTTCTGAGATTTATATGACTGCTTAAAAAAGAAATCAATATATTATATGTACTTTTCCATGAAGTCTTTAGTATTTTAAGATACTACAGTAGGCACAAAATGTGACCTATGTATTTCATTATTTGCAAAACTACATAAGAAAGCAAACTTCCCAAGTTATACACAAAAATTTAATGAATGTCATTGTAATGTCTTTGGACATTAACTGTGATGGGTTTTGATTTGCTAATAGTAAGAAGAGCAGTCACTTAGGGAAGTCTGACTGCTCACTTAGTCAAAAAACTGAAGGCAGATGTATTCTCATGACAAAGGTCAAAGACTTAGAGCCAGAGGAGTAAAGGAAGATATAAGAATCAGACATATTTAATGTAGAAAAAAAAATGGAGAAGTGAAAATATAGATACAAAGGTCATTCTAAAATGTAGAAGGTTCCCTTTAATTAATGCAATATTAAGGACTGAAATCTCAAACCATCAGGAATATAAAATTGCTTTGACATATTTCCTTCACACCTAAAAGTCAGAGTCATTTTCTTTCTAGTAACATACTATAGAAATGATCCCTGAAAGTATAGCCTTGACATTTTCTTTCAGTACATTTTATTTTTGAAATAATATTTCAGGAAAAGTTTGGTTCTTAAATATATGAACTATTTGCTCCTATGTCTGATCAATCTTGTTAAATAGTACTTATAAATAACTTTATTTTTTTAAATAGTTTTATATGCCCTATAAGTAAAAACATCAACTTTAAATGCTTGAAGAGTACATATAATAGTTTTTTCAGTCAAAATAAAACTGTTTTTCTTTCATAACAAATACTTTACACCATGATAGTACTTTAATATGCATACCACAGACCAGATTAATTCAACTTCAGGAATCATTTGGCTATGCAAACTACCTTTTGTTTTAAGCAATTATAGTAACCAGTGTATGTACAATTTTTCCAAGATTACAGATGTATATAAATTTTGTATTAATGTTATAATTCCTTCAGTTTGTGGATGCATGTTGAGTTCTATAACCTATGCCGGTAAAGCAATGTTTTATTTTTTTAAATTTTGTTATAAAATTCTTGATATATTAATTTTTAAATGGAATAATGGTTACTGTTTAAATCTTCACAAAAATGATAAACAATGAATCTTATTTATCTGTTATTTTCCTAATGGCAACAAGTCTCCACAGAAAATACAAAACAATGAAATCATATTAGCTTAACTGATCTCCCATACTAAAAATTTTAGTGGCTCCTAATCCCTTAAGGTAATACAAAGTCATGAACTAAGTTAAAAATTTTAAAGTTAAATATACTATTTACCTATGTAAAGATATTCCCCTCTCTCCATTACACAAATGCTTATAGATGACTGGTTTATATTTTTTATCATTCCAACACCACAGTTCAGAATTCCATGTTCTGAAGGTTAGAAGAGGAAAAGGGTAAATATTTCCAAGTAAGAGACACTAGAATACATGAATTCATTTTATCAAGCCCCCTTATGCCTGTATTAACAATGACCAACTTACAAATTCTAAGTGTATACAAAACCTACAAAGAAATTTTAAAAGACAGTAATCAAACTAGTCAGGTGATAAGCTCTTTGTGCCTTTAAATAATCAGAAATATTTTTGAGTAAAAATGAATCTGAATGATTACTTTCATGCTCTAACTTGTTACACAACATGAAATAGTGGTTTAAAGATGAGTAAGGTCATTATGAAATTTTTTCTTTATTTTCTTCCCTCTCATTCTTCTGCTTGCCCCCTTTCACCAGTTACAAATCTAGCCCCTCTATATTTCCTTAAACTCTCCTGAAAGAATGTCCTTCATTTTCCAAAATAATATGAATTTCAGTGAAAGTGAAGGTAACAGGAATTAGTAGCTGTCATCTTATAAAAAGATATGTTACTCAGTTACCTCTATTAGTCTGGGAGCTGTAATACAGACAGGACAAAGAGAAATAACCACAGAAAAATATTACTGACAACTAAAATGGTGTCAAAAAATTGCCAACTACAATGTGCATCTCTTTGTAAAATCTTTCATGTCCATTAAATTAAAAATTGACTTTACAGTCTATCATAAACTAAAATGTCACAACATTTTGTACTATAGAAATGTCTTTTATAGTTTTGTTATGAATATAGATGGTAAATGAATAAAGCAAATCACTTCCTAAGCAACGATGCATAAAACTCCTGCTATATATTATTTTCAAAAGTCAGATCTATATATGGAACACAAGATATTTCAAAATGAATGCCATTTTTGTCATAATTTTATAGAATTAATGTTCCAACATTTAAAAAAATTCTAGTAAAAGTGCATGTTCATTCCAAGATATTATATATGCAGATGCATGTAGATGTGCATATGATAATTTTAAATAACACTAAATTATTTTAAAACATTATAGACTATACCCCCAAAGCCCATTTCTAACGGTAAGAAAATAATCAACCTGCATGAACTGGAATCAGATTCATTTTCTTCTTCACTAGTGCCATCATCCACTTCTGGTCTATCCAGCCAGTGTGCACCGCCACAATCTTCTGCTGTAAACTCAAATGCAGGGACTTCAGAGGTGGATGCCATTGGCCAAGAAGGTGAATTCTGAAAATCCAGTTGGCTGGACCTTCGGTAACCAATTGAAGCCAAAGGCAATTGCAGGCTACATGGATCTAAAAACTTTCTCCCACCGTTTGCACCAGTCTGTCCTCGATTCCAAAATTCTCCCTGCTGGCTGTCAACTGTAGAATTAGGAGATGATGCTTGATGGCCAAACCACCTCCATCTGATTTTCAAAATCTGTTTCACATCAAACTCTTTACGAGAACCAGACATCCTCAGAGAAACCAAGTGATCGTCTAGGCAACGGGAAAAAAGCACTGCACACAGATTTGTGCATCCAACCAAGACAAGTAATATGCCCTGCTGTACACAACAAACAGATTTAAAGGAAAATAAACCACATTCATATATATATCTACATTTACTTTTATGCCAATATATCAGATTTAAAAGAACAAAAGATAATGAATAAAGATGAAACACGGTGGAACATTCCGTTCAATCAGAGCAAACTCTCATCCACCTATCCTGAGGCAGCTAGACCACTTTCCTCGCTCTCCTTTCCCATACTGACCATTAGCTCTCACAAACACTGACAGCATTCATTAAAGTCCTTTCAAATGCAGAACACCACCCCCTTTTCTTAAACCACAAATGACGGAGACAGAAAGCACTATCCCAGTCAGTATTTCAGTCTCTACTGTTTAGCGTATTAACTGTTTTATTGCCGAAACAAGAAACATTTCAGAGCATTTTTCTTTGTACTTAAAAATCATTTTACAACCAAAACATTTCTATTCTTAAACCAAATTCTGTGGCGAGATATCACAAAACAAATTTTAAAAAGCATTTTTAGTAAGATGAATTATGACGACTTCCAAGTGGTGCTCTTTGATTGGGAGCGAGGACGAAGGAGTGCAAACGTGAGTCCAGACTGCTACCTGCTGCCTCTATCTTCTCCTTTTAAAAAGGACTGCATTTAATTAACACAGGAAGAGCCTGGTAAAATTTCATTTGGAACAAGACAAGAGAAAGGTAAATTAGGATATAAAGTTTGAAAACTACCAAAGATCAAAATACAGTACCCTTTTTTGAATATACAATCTGAAGGTAATTTTGCTCTATAACTAATAAGCCCACTTCCACTTAGATAATACTCAAATTTCTATGACACGACTCAGGAAAAGGAAAGTATGGCTCAAGGAAACTGAAGAACTGGGATAGGACTACTTCCCGGCTGTTCAGGTACCATAATGGTGCCCTCTATTGTTAGCAAAATAAAATAATAGTGTGAACATGGATACAGTCATAGCAAATTAATAAAACAGTTAAGACATACACCTTGTTTGCCATCCATAATTAAACCTAATTACTGAAATAAGAAATATTTAACAAGTTAAAATAGGAAACATTATAATACCATGATATTAGCATTTCATGACTTAACAATGCAGAATTTTCTTACAGTATTCAGTATCGACACCTATATCAAATAATTTCACACAATACCTATATCATCTGACTGAAAAAACAAACAAAAAGTTGCTTTGGGGGCTTAAAAAATAGCCATGTTGCTTAACAATACAGCTGTTTAGGAGAATAAAAATGATTCAGAAAAAACAAGAATGAAAAGTATGAAAGGCCATGTACCTTAGTATTTAGCATTTTGTGCTAAATACTATGAGAAAAACCACAAAAACTAAAGAGAAAGGGGGTATCAGGATGGTGTAGGGTTACAGCCTCTTTGTTTGGAATAGTAAAAAGTTGCTTAGGTGAATGATGCTGTTTATATAAAGAGAGAGATAAATAAACACAACAAGTGAATATATTGACAAAGAGGAGAAAAAATCTGATCAGTCAATCAGCCATATGTAATAATTTTAAGGAGCAAGAGGTAAAAGTTAGATGAATCTGATGAGGTAAAATACCTTGAGTATAAAGTAAAAGTATTATTAAGTGGATTGTTGAACAGGGCAATGCTTTTGAAAATTACTTTGGTGTTAGTATGCAGGATGTATTAGTGAAACTTCAGACAGTCTTTCCTCTCTTCATCTTGGCATATACCTTCTCTCAATAAATACCCTCTAACTCCACTCTACCTAACTTTATTTCTATTTCCCAAAACAAACATGCTGTTTTCATCTGTGAAGATAGTCTACATTATGTTGTTTCTTCTTTTACAATGCTGTACCAATTTCTCTGGTTTTAAAATCTTACTCATAGCTTAGCCAGTGGCATATGTCTGGGAAGCTTGAGGCCTGTCTGAGCAACTCAGTAAGTGTGAGCAACTCAGTCTGAGCAACCAGTCTAAACAACTCCATAAGACTCTCAAAATAAAAATAAAAATTAAAAAATGGCTGGGATGTAGATCAGTGCTCCCCAGTTCAAACCCAATACCACAAAAGAAAATTAATAAATAAATAAAAATTTAGCCTTTATGGTATAGCTCAGGTACTGCGTCAGCCTTATAAACACTTCTCTATTTTAGCCTTGCTGTTCTTTATAACACCAATCTCCCTCCCTAACAAAGGCTTTTGCAAACTGAGTCAGGAATAGATTTTTTTTAGTTAAAATGACTGGAGTGCTCTAGGTACTGTGTAAGGCAGAGTGCCAGGGAAACCTCTTGGGATTCATCATACAGACTGACAAACTGGAACAGCTCATAATGATCTGACCATTACTCTTTTCATTTCAGCAAAATATCAAGTATTTGTAAGTACAACATACAGAAGAGATAGATGAATCGCGAACATATCTTGCTTTAAGAAGTTTTGGTCAGGTGGGATGGTCTATACCTGTTGCCAGGGCAACATAGTGAGATGCTTTCAAAATAAAAAGGGCTGGGAATGTGGCTCTTTAATCTCTGAGTTCAATCTCCAATATAGGCAAGAAAAAAAAAACTTTAAAACTTACATCTGACAAAGGAAAGTTATTAATGATTATAAAAGAATGTATTTTAATAAATATAATTTCATATAAATTTTAAATTAGAATCCATCAATTAATATATGAGCACTTACCAGATTTCAATGACAGTAAGTGCCAGTTCTAATGTCTAGAAGTGACTTTAGTTCTTTTGTTGTTTGGTTGCCTGATTGAAGCCTAACTCGACAGTGGCCTTCACTAAAGGCCACTGGGATGTGAGATATTTCTCAATAGAATTCTCTATAAGAAGAAATTCAAAGACTTATGAAGCAATAAAAAAATGTTGAACTCTGCTCCCATTCTCAAAGGGTCCAAGTATCTTTTCCACTGGGATTTTAAGACACATCCTGGACACACGTATGTATCTTTTTAATGAAATAGCTGTTCTGAGTATCTGAGAGCATTGAAATAAGCTGCTTAATTTTAAAGGGATTGTGGGTTGGAAAAGGCCAAGTGAAGCATTTAAACACTACTATGATGATCATAGCACACACACATCCCCAAAGATTCTTTTATGTGAGCAGACTCATCAGATGCTTTATCACTGATATCTTTGTCAGCGCCACTCCGCTCATTCTCCCCAGCAATAGGGTAGTATACAGCTCTTCACACCACTCTCCATGTTCATAAAATCATACACACTTACAGACTCATTTACCAGAGCCTCAGTCACTGCTGTAAGAAATCACATAATATATATAATTTTGGCATTTTGCTTTCCTCACCTAATTTTATACACAGATGGAAATATAAATAATTTAATCCTTGGATGATATTTCACAGTTGTAAAACAATTGATTATCTCCTTGCTAGTAGGCATCTGGGTTGCTTTAAGTTTCTGTCTACAACTAAATGTTGAAACAAATATCCTTGCAAAGTTTTTATGTATGCAGAATTTATTCACAGTAGAATAGCTGCTTGAAGGTAAATGTCTTTTAAATTTGAACAGTTTAACTTTCCTACAATTTACATTGCAAACATAAAGTCAATGTGTCCTTCTCATCTATTTTCATAAGCCACCAGTTAATAAGTATTATAATTCTCTTATTCCAGATGGCCTTGAGCTTTTGAATATTATAAACATTCAATCTACAATTTTTCTTGTTTCAAAAATATTTTTATAACCTATTTTCCAGATGGGAGAAACTGATGCCTGTACTTTTAAATCATTTTAAAACTGAAGTCTGACACATATTAGAAAAGTGTACAAACCATATCTGGAGAGATCAATGAATTATGAGTCAATCAATGGGTTCACCTGGGTTAAAAACAATGATTAGAATAACTAGCACTTAGGAATCATGCCCCACCAAAAGGAATCATCATTGTTAGTATAAGTTTTATCTGCTTTTCAATTTCATTCTCATGCATTCTTTTATTCACCAATGTTCTGAAATCAGTTTGTCCTCTGGGGCTAGGAGTATAGCTGAGTAGTATAGTGCTTGTTATCATGCAAGAGATCCAGGGTTCAATTACCAGCAAGAAAAAGATCATCTCCCAAGAAAAAGATCTGTTGTCGGTAGTAGCTGGTAGACTAGATTTTATGGCTATCTAGTATTCCACTTTATATACTACCATCAAAAGCCATCCTACTGCTGACACATCTGAATTGTCTCACTTTAAACTTTTGCAATAATATAAACAATGTTGCACATGTTGTCTGGTACAAATATCTGTCTTTATATCTCTATCCAGAAGTGAACTGCTATATCATAAAGTATACATGAATACTGCTACCAGCAGCACTTGAGAATTCTAGTCACTCCACATCTGGCCAGCACTGTGCTGTCAGCCTTTCCAATCCTAAGTCATTCTGTTGGGTGTGTAGTGGTATTTCACTTGATTTTCTCTTTGAACGCATTCATTATTGACATTACTCATACTTTTTCATGTTTGAAGGTCCATTATAAAATAGATGTTTAGGTCTCTTGCTTTTGTTTCCTACAGCCTATCTTTATCTTCTTGATTTGTAGGAGTTCTTATACTTTTGATATTTTTATGAAAAATATGTAGTTGTTTTAAGTATTAATGTTTTTATGTTATGTATGTTTATATTAAGTAAAATAATACTATTTTACTTCTGTCCCATCAACATTTGTGAAACTACGTAAAACTGTTTCAGGCAAATATTTACCCAGCTCTGATTAAAGTACTTTTTGGACAATTATCCATAAAAGATCACTACATATTAAAAATTATTATATTGTTAAGTTATCAGAATTGTCATGGTTTATGTCTGTGTCCCCCAGGCCTCACAAGTTTGAATTGTGCCTTTGTTATTCATTCATTGTCTAGTGCTTGGATTGATGGTGTCAGTGCTCCACCCACATAGGGGTGGAGCCAAGTTGTGATGTAATGGCAGGAAGAAGGTGTGTCTTGTTCTTTGCTGGTTCCTGTTTGCTGTTTGTAGCCGCCATGAACTGCGGCCCAGCCATGCCTGTCTGCCTTGGAGCCAACTGAGTGTGGACTGAAACCTCCAAAAACTGTAAGAAATAAACCTTCCCTTGCCCAACTTGGGCTTCAGGTATTTCGTCTCAGCAACGAGTAAAAAGTAACTAAGACAAGAATGGTCTATAAAAATTAGATCTCTTATCATTCTCCATCTGTAACAATAGATCCACTCTCATTCTCTATTTTCTAACCTTAACTGTTTTCATGGGCATATTAGATATTTATTTGCTTTTGGTCTTTAACCTTACTACAAATTCAATTCCAGTAAAGCTTACTTTTGGTGCAGCACTGTAATCCCACTACTTAGAATAATACCTAGCAAACAGCAACACACAATAAACATTTTTCTAATAATGAATAAATCCAATAAGCATATGAGCAATAACAAAATGCATTTATATTTTTATCTTATAAAATAAATCAAAAGCCTAGTATTTAAAACACATTAGAAAGCCAGAGATGGTGGTGCACATTTGTATTTCCACCTCTTGGAAGGCTCAAGCAGGAGGTCTGCCACAAGTTTGAGGCCAGCCTGGGATACACAGTAAGGTTCAAGACTAGCATCAACTACATAGTGAAAGCCTGTCTCAAACAAAAACATATTAAAGAAACATTTACCTCTGATGGCAGATCTTTTCAGTATATTTTTCCTTAAGAGAAAATAACCACAATATATTAGTCTAAGAATTTACTCAAATGTTAGTCTGAATTTAAAAGGTGACACTAATCAGTATTACAATGGAAACAATAAAGTATCATTACAGTAAGAGTGCAAATGAACACACTTCGGCAGTGTGCCTTTTACAGTTGTCTTCGGAGCCCAGTACTCCCATGTAGACATGTAATAAATTTTATGTTTTTTTCCCTGTCTTAAAGAAAATTTTATGACTTCATTCAACAATTTAAATCATAATAATATGGTAACTAGTTTATACAGGAAATCATAATTATGTAAATCTTTTTCCCCAAAGAGTTTTTAGATAATAGTATTTGCAAATAATTTTAATGGGTCTATTCTTAAGAGCTTTAAATGTGTAAAATATACTGTTATATCTAATTAAAAATTAAGAACTAATTTTACTATGCTAATGCAGCAGCATTTATCTCTAAATTTTCCTCAATTGTAAAAATGAGTTATATGATTTGAAAATTTAGTAATTCCATGATATATATATATACATATATATATATATATATATATATATTTATTTATTTATTTATTTATATTTTGTACCAGGGATCAAACTCACAACTTCACGTTTGGCAAGCAGACACTTACACCACTGGGCTAAATCCCCAGGCCCAATTATTTTTAAAACTTCATCAAATTAGTTTCTACTAAAATTTGGCTTATTTCAAAAATTTGAATACTAGTATAATTCTGCTGATGTTTAAATTCCACTTAATATTTTAAAATGCATGATGACAGAAAGTATCAGTTAATTTTATTTATCCAGACTGGAAAAATTTTGAGATTTTTAAAAATCTTGACCTAGATTCTAAAAATATATGAGATACTCTATACTACTTCTCCAACCTTACTTAGTTTTCTCTTGTTGCTGAGACAAAATACCCAAAACTCAAAGTTTAAGGAGGAAAGGTTTATTTAGCTGACAGTTTGTAGAGGTTTTAGTTCATAACTGCCAGCTCCAAGGCAGCGTGGCATGGCAGAGAACAGTTCATGGTGCCCACAAGGTAGCAAAAGCAACAAGGGACCTTAATGGTGTCTTTCTGGCCCTTTTATTCTGTATCTGGACTACTGGGACTAGTGTGGTGCCAAACCAATCAGTGGACTGATTTAGTGATCACACACCCTTAATCCCAGCATCACATACTTGAGATTGAGACACCTCTAAAAAAACAAAACAAAAAAAAGCCCCATCTAAAACTGCATGAGGCATTTGGGGAAGCATCTAGACACAAGGTACACTTATCAAGGTATTATTATAAAAGAAAACAACCTTGTATTTAGGTAAATATAGGTAGATACACAGGTAAATATAAAACACAAGGATGAGAAATCAGACTACAAGATCCTTCAGGGCAGGGACCACTATATTCCCAACATTTTGTGTATTATATGGCATTCAGATATTCAGTGGATTTAAAATCTTAAAAATGAATACAGTAATGGTACAGATCTTAACATGAAAGATCTTAAAGTCAAGCAGAAGTAAGTCTTCAATAAAACATTAAGACTTATCAAGGAGTGAGTTCTGAGACAAGGACTGAGATACACTTCCGGAAGATGAATGTGGCAGTGGTGAAAAGTTTTCTGAGAAGATACTGTAAGTATGAAAACCAGTAAGAAAATTCTATAGTTGTAAGAGGCATTTGAAATTTGTCTGGAAGAAACAAAATCTAAATGAGGGATAAGTGTTCAAAGTATTACAAAGAAAGACCTTAGGATATCTGTGGCAAATACACAGGAAAAAGTCAAAGATGACATTTTCAAACCTGGATGACAGGGAAAGGAATGTCATAAATAAGAAAGGAAGGATATAGTGTACATATAAGGAACAGCAATACAGTAAATTATACTATATAAAAAATTTTATTAAATTATTCTGAGAAGACTGACTACAGTTGGAAACAAATCTGGTTTTAATGATATCTCTAGCAACCTAGAAATAGGAGTCTAGAGCAGAAAACAGCCTATATAGTACTTAAAACTCCAGTGAGAACAGAGAATAGCTGGGCTGTTAACACTGGTTATCTTTGCAAAAATAAATACCAAATTTAAATTCAGCCATTAATAAATTAATAAACTAAGGGATTTGACTTTGCAATCTACCTGGTAGACTGAAAACCCAACAGTCAAGAACTCTTGACATAAACTGAAAACTAAAGTATGGTTTCACTGTAAAAGCCATCTAATAAAAGGGATTTTTTTCTTTCTGTACCATAAATAAAAGTGCTATGACACCTATAGCATTAAGGTAAAAAAAAAGTAGAATAAGTTTTAACCTTTAGAGTAAACTGTGTCCCCTTCATCACATGGTCATACAGTATTCCAAACTACCTGCTTAGATAACTCAATAGTTTTTTTTAAATCAAGTTATTTACTTAATATTTTCTCTGTACAAGGTACAGAGAAGATTATGGCTTTTGATGCACTAATAATACAGGAACTGATAGTTTCCTTTTCAAAATGCAATAGAGTACAATAAAGATACATAAGAAATACACAGTTAGTAAGGCAAACTAAGATAGCTGCAAAAGTCAATAATACTTTTCCAGTCAACCTGAACCCTGAAATACAGTGAAAGGTTCCTTTGTCAGATGAACCTTATAGTCAGTCCACTAAATGAAAAATAATCAAAATAGAAAGATATCTACATACCCTTACAGATGTCATTTAATTTGAACATACTAGTGCATATTCACTCACAATGTTTTCATATAGTTAATGTTATATACAGAATTTGATAAGGATCTCTTCTAATGAGTTTGTGTCCTCTTTATTACACAAGCCATACCAGTAATGATTTCCATTATCATCTATGATTTCTACTCATGGTTCTTAAAAATGGAGAGAGAATTTAAAATCATTTTTTCTGAAAAAATGTAAGTACAGAATTCATCAGATCAATGGTCTAGGCACTATGGGCAAAATCTTGTATCAGACTGTAAAAAAAATGTATTGAGGAGAGATGCTTAACCGTGAAAAATAAAACATCAGCATCAATAGTGTAGTTAGGGCTGTAGTTATTTGTCATTCTAGTGTGAGCTTCTTATTTCCTTAAGGACCACTAACAGAAGACAAGGTGACTGGTCTGTGATTCTGATACAGCATTAGATTTTGATGGCTTTTTCTGTTAGTCTTTTATCTAGCCTTCGTTCAACTTTACAGAAAATTTTTAAGACAACTCTTTTATACTGAGATATCACAAAGTACTCAAGTGAATTCTTGTCTCTACAATCTGATTAACTTACATGTTTACTAAAATTTTATAATTGCCATAGCAGATACACTGTTAAGAACAGGTTTGTGAATAAATAAACCAATTTTCAGAAAGTACTCAACAGTTAAGAACAGAAATGTACAGGTTTGCTATGTAGCAGCCTACTTACTAAGTCCTGAGTGTTCAGTTGGCTGTTGGATCAGTAAGTACATTTCATAGAGGGAAAGACAGCATCAGCTTAAAGCTATGTATGAGAGGTAGTTGGGAGTTCCGTTATTTTTTCCACATTATCACTTACTAATAGAAGCCTAAACGACATAGCAGAAAGAGCCTGGGTCAACAGCTAAACCACTAGCTAGTGACCTGTACATTTGGACAAATCATTTTGCCATCTCTCTCCTCAGTTTTCTCTTCAGTGGAGTAAGATTAAGGAGCATATATAAGAATTAAGTCAGGGTGTGGATTTGCAGCATCAACTACTATTTCCCTAAGTGCCTCAAAATACCCAATAATATGTAACACAGTGTACAGGACATAGGACTTTTAGTTGACAGAAACTATGGGAAACAAGCTGAATCCCTCCATACTACAGATGAGGACAGTGAAGTGAGATGAACCAACTTCCTCGACACAACTGATGAGAAGCAGTTTCCATCTGACTGACTCTAAAACCATGTACTTCCAAGTATATCACACAATTGTCGTTGGCAATATATTTTTATTTGGTACTCACAACTACCATGTAAGGCAGGTAGTTATTAACCCCACTGGACAAATGAGGAAGCAGATTCATTGTATAGCTGACTTTTACAAGGTTAAACATCTAGTCCAGATACCTAGTGGAGTGAGAGCTGACCAAACTAACAGTAAACAAGGCATTAAAAACAGTACACATCTCATATAAAAAATACTGTTAAGCTCACCCTAGTTGCAATTAAACAACAAAATATTACTTATTCACCAAATATAAGTGCCTCACATATAGCTCCTTCTCAATTCTTGTCACTAGTTCCTGTAAAACAAAATGTTGACCCACAACATCATTAAAAGTATTCTTTCAACTTTTAACTATATATCCATACTAATATCTGGTAGTGAACAAGATTTTTTTCTTTTTAAAAACAGGGATTGAACCCAGGACTTTGCACTGAGCTTCATTCCCCACGTCACTTTATTTTTTATTTGGCTAAACCATTAAGTTGCCCAGGCTAGGCTTGAACATTCAGTCCCTCTACCTCAGCTATCCAGATTGCTAGGATTATAGGTATGGGTCACCAAATCCAATTTAAAAACGAACATTTCAAAAATGTGGGTAAATTAATACTATGTACTCCTTTTTCAAACTCATCTATAAAAGTTATCACTGTTGATACTATACTTACTATAGCATGGTTGTAACAAACTATTCGCTTTTAAAAACAGCACATCAGGGCTTGGGATTTGGGGGGGGAGTAGGGGGAAGGGAGAAAGGAAAGGGAAAGCGGGAAGGAGGGAAGGGATTGGTTGGTTTTCTTGCCATTCACTTTTTAGGTTTTGGGAATATACTTCATTTGATGTCACACAAGGATGGAAACTGGCAGTACCACAAAGATGGCAGAAAATCAGGGCTAACTTCTTGCCTGATCTATTATCTCTGGCATGCACCGAGACACCCAACTATCTAACGTGCCACAAAAAATAAGCCTGGCTTATTGCAATTTTGTCTTCTATTGGCCTGAACCAAGGCCACAAACAGCTTTATGATGAAGATAGAAAAGGCAATCAATTAGTATTCTCCAGGCACAAATGTAACCAAAGTTACCTGGGGCCTCTGAACACGGATTCAGCAAATCACAGATCAACTTCATTCTGCTGCAGGGCCAATCACATTTGGTAAATACTGTATTTATGTTTGAAGAGTATAAGCCAGGTAAGGAAAAGGCAGTAGAGAGCAATGTAAGCAAATGAAAGAAGAAAAACAAGAAGCCTGTTCTCAGCTGCTCATAATTAGAAATAGCTAATCACTACATATGCTAATTGAATTATTTTTAGAAAGATAACTGGTTCAGGCCACTTTAAAGGACTGTGCTGAAGCTGCTCAGAAATTTTAAACCATGTGGAACACAGAATTTAGTATTCCTTCTCTGTTTACTAGAGATGCATAAAGAGAGTACTGTGTTAGGTTGAAATGAATCAACCCACTCAAATCCAAATCCTCTCTTCTTTACCTCCCCAGTATAGCCAAAGTAACCTTCTAGAGTAGAATTCTTGACGATATCATTTTATCTAAAACTTTTATTCTTTTATTTTCAACCTTTATGTGATAATAAAGGCTAAGTATGGAATTCAGGATTTTTAATGATCTTCCTTCACCTAATTTCTCAGCTTTACTTTCTCACACTGTTTTACACTTTCTCCATGATGAAAAGTTCCACCATACTATGTTAAAATAAGCAACATAAATATAAAATACTTCCCAAATGAAAGGGACTGTGGACAATACAAGAGTGAGTTTAATCCTCAGTTAACCCTCTTGGTCCTGTAGTCCTGGCAATCTGTGGTTTGGCATGTCAACTTCATTACTCGGCAGCACAAATGATGTCTCTGTTTAGTAAATTTGTATGAGGACTCAGGAACTACAAATACCTCATAAGAAACTACAGTTACTACCTTTCTGTGATGTCTTTTTAATTGGCATGACCCTTTCGAGGATCCTGGAAGCTAAGGTTTGAGTTATACAGAATCTGGTAAGACATGGGTTTTTTAAGTCCAGGTGGCTCTGGCAACTAGTGTGCACCTCCTCTGAGATCTGGCCAGATGATACATAAGCTACTTGAATGGACTTTGTGAAGATCATTCCCACAGATAAAAAACACTGCTGCAGCCCTGCTGGCAAGCTGACATTCTTGGCTTAGCCTTCTGAGGGGACCAGCCTGTAACAGCTTTCTGAATCTGAGCATTTAGTGAACCTAAGCGGACAACCTCATTTGTACACAACCAAAAGTATAATATCTTAGACTGATATTCCAGATCTTCCACACCCTAACCTAAATAGCCTAAAACTGCGTTTCTCTGATCAATACTACTGTATCTAATCTCTACACAGTTCTTATTTTCCTCTGTTGTTATTTTTCTGGGGATCCCTTTTTCCGGTTAGCATATACTACCCTCCTCACAGAATCCCTTCAGCTATCTGCTAGGTGAAGCTATCAATATTTTTCAACTGCAAACAAAGGAGATCCTGCCAAGGTAAAGAATGCAAGGGAACTTTCCTAAAGAAGCTAAGTACACCCAACTTAAGAAAAAAAAAAAGAATGGAAATTTATAGAATAAAAATATATTAAGTAAGATATGTGTTAAAATGAAAGATGTCGAGATAAAGAGTACCTTAGGGTCAGTTTGGGTGGCAGAAAAAGAGCACAGCAAGCTGGCCTGTCATGCTCCCCACCAAGTGCATTATTCATCATGAGGAAAAGCCAAGGGACCCCGTATCAGGATGCACGTAGGTGACTTTTTAAGAACTGGACAATTCTATCTCAAGTGTCTGGGAGAGGAAGAGATGACTGAAAGAATTACAACAGAGATGCTACTTGCCAGTGTCTGGGGTTAGTATACAGTAGCTCTGAGTAAGCTCTAGTTCTCCCTTTTTTGCTGATTATCATAACCAGTCTGTCCCACCCGAGTTTGCAAGCTGATATTAGTCCTGTAGAACTTTTGATGGAATTTTTTATTTTTTTTGTCTTTTTCGTTTTTATCGGTACCAGGGATCTAACTCACGACACCTGCTTGCAAGGCAGGCGCTTATGCCGCTGAGCTAAATCCCCAGCCCCCAATGGAATTTCTGATTTGTTTGATTACAAACTATTAGAACTGTCTCCTTTTCTATTATAAAGTTGCCAATTAGTCTAATTTACCTTCTGGGCCCCACTCTATTATTTCTAAACTCTGATAGTGGCACCGAGGAAAGTCTTGTATCTGTTGGAATTGTCAGTGTAAAGCACCTATTTAATAACAAAACAGAGAAAAATTAGTCAACAGAGAAAAAGAGTACCACACTCTATGAGCACAGAGAGACTGGTGAGAAATCACACTGACCTAGAGAAAGTAGCCCTACTTAGCTCCTAACTGCCGCTGAAACCCTGCTATCCTTCTTGTCCTTGGACTCTTACATAAAACTGTATTACTCTTCTAAAAAAACATTCCTTTTGCTTAAGCTACTTTAAGAAATTTTGTGACCTTCTCAGAAAATCAAGAACAGGAAAAAAAAAAAAGGCCAGGAGGGGAGTAACATTATAAAAAAATATACGCATGCATAGGTTCTGTCTTACTGAAAAATTGTATTAATGTTGCCTTACAGAGGAAGAGAAAGCTATTTTTTTATTGAGATTATAAACTCCCTGTTTACTTTTTAATCCTCAGAGGACCTAACATAATGCCTTATACACATTAACAAATGTTTATTGAATGGACATACAATTAAAAAAGAGTCAAATTCATTTGACCAAAACAACTAATTGTGGAGTTTTTAACAGCATTTCATTTCAAATTAAGAAGATATATTCTTTGTAATTCTTATGAGCACAATTTTGTTTAAACACAAAAAACTGCTATTCTTTTGAAAATAAAATGTTGGGAGCCGGGAGTTTAGCTCAGGGACGTTAAGTGCCTGCTTGGCAAATGTGAGATTGTGGGTTCAATCCCTGGCACCAAAAAATAATAATAATAATAATAAAAAATACTGAAAAATAGAATTTGATTTATTCAAATTATAAATCTTAACTCCTACAACCATGAAGACTCTCAGTGAAGAAGTCATTAAGACTGTTCGCAGACTATTTCCGTTTTCCTCATTTCCCTACTACATTTCCCTACCTTCTTGAAGTTAGGTGTAGCTGTATGATTTGTCTGGCTAATGAAATAGTAGCGGAAGTCAACTCTTCACTTCTAAGTAAAAGCCTTTTAGAGCTAATGCACAATTACTGCATTCACTACATCCTTGCCCATGTCCTAACAATTTGAGATGGTTGTTTACGACGAGCCTCTCACAGTCTAGGGATCCCAAGCTCAAACAGAGCTCTCATGCTGACCCTCACTGGCCATGGAGGGTGACAAAAGCAAACCTTCATTGGTTTAAACCATTAGAATGTGAGGGTCTTCTGTTACCACAGCATAACCTACTCTAGCTGACTGTATTCAGTAAACACCTTTCTCATAAATGATGTCAAGAGAATGAATGTGAATGAAACTTCTGCTATTAAATTGTCACAATTTAAAATGGTAACATTTTATACAGTCATTTGGAAAGTACTTTTGTCTAAAATTGTTCCATGTTTTTCAAATTCATGATCCAAACACAGCAATCCATTTATGGATTCAGTTTGGGTTCTTTTTAATGGATTCAGTTTTTGTTTTTAGAGGCAGGGAAAAAACCCAGAGGTCTTCATAACTAATGTACACCTCCTGACCTTTTAAACTTTTTTATTTTTAGATAGGGTTTCGCTAAGTTGCCCAGGTTGGCCTCAAACCTGTGATCTTCCTGCCTCAACTTCCCAGAGTGCTGTGATTACAGGTATGCACCACACTCTCAGTAGATTCAGACACATTTTAAAACCAATCTCTCACCACTTGCCATCTGAAATTCAAGAACCAAATATATTTGGATAAGATACTACTACTTGCCCTTCAAACTCTTCCCTACTCAGAATGGACTCAATTTAGGCAGTGAAGGATTTCTGATATATTCTTTCTTTTATATCCTTAAAGTGTTTTTCTACCATTCAGTACAGCCTCAGCACTTATTCTGTGGATGAATTATGTGCTGTAATCACGCTAGTCTTACCAATAAGGAAACAGATTCAGAAGAGTTCAGAAAGTTGCTGGAAACCTTGCCCATTAGTCGCACAATCCTAGATTTTCTGGTTTCACATTTCTTTCTCTTTTCTACTATGTATCATGCTTTCTAACGTCTCCTAACATCTATAGAATTTACAACCTCACTGTAAGTTAACAGTACAAATTGTTGTAAAATAACATGCCCATCACATGCTCATATCGAGGAATAATTAAAGTACAGTAATTTCTGAAGACGTTCTGCTTACCTATACCTATTCTACTTTGTAGAAGGTACCCTGAAACACAGCACAGGGATATTCTCTAGAAGTTATTTAGTTCAGAACAATGTCAAATCCTAAAAGAATTCTGGGGAAAGCCTGGCAAGTGTGAGGTAATGAGTTTGATCCCCTGTATGTGTGTGTATGTATATATATATATATATATATATATATATATATATATATATAAAATCTGGGGAAAAGTCTTCTCCAATATACAGTATATTAAAATCCTGACTTTTCAATCAACTTCACTTTGATTCTTGTCAAACTGACTAACTTCAATCTTTTTGCCTTCGAGTTCTTCTCAAACTTCAGATATAAAACATACTTATCAAAAACTATCTAAAGACTAGACAATTCATTACATTTGGAAAAGGTCACAAAATATAGCCCTCTTTAATGAGAGCTAACTTGCTCACCAGCATCATAAACTTTCAGGAAATTTTGTGGTTAAAAAAAAACCCAATACAAACAAAAACAATTGAAATTTGTGTAACCATGCTATCTGAAACGTATTAAGCTCAGAATTTTACTTGAAGAAACAAATGACTCTTTCAAACATGGTTTAGGAAATACTAATCTAGGTTCTCAATGGCCAGATGAAGCCTTTAGAGAAATTATTTTCAGTTTTTTTTACTGCCCTATACTGAGGAATGCTTGTGCTAAATTCATTATTTTCTGCAAGGATGTTTTAAAGATGTTGTCAACTGCCTCATAATCTCCTTTTCCATTAGAGACCATGAGAAAATGTTTTTCAGGCCTCATTACTACAAAATGTCTTTCTTAGCCAGAACGGATTTTTTTTTTCATCTAAATTGGAATCAGAAACATACCCAAGCCTACTTGAACACCCACCATTTCTCTCACCTCATCGAGGCCCAAAGACCAAATTATGACTCAATTCTAGTATAGGACTTCATATTATATACTTGGTATTTACTTTTTCCTTCATTTTTATATTTTTTTCTTCCTTACTTTAATATACTCATCTGATTGTATTACATCACCACTAAACTGTTTCAAATAATTTCTGGAACGCTAAAGTGTGTATTTTAAGTTTTCTCTCCTTGCAATTTCATATTGATTTCTCTTTCCTAGTCTCATTACCAAAAATGTGAGTATATTCGACTTTAAAAGTGGCATTCACGCTAAATCTGGCAAGCCAATGAGTACATGGTACACAATACTGTAAAGCCAGTAAGTCCTTTAAACCAGAAAAGTTTTTCCTCAGTGCTCTAATAACCAAAAGGACTTATTAAATAGTTTCCTAAGAAGAAGCAAGACTTCTAAACTCTTTCCTAAAAGGAAGAAAAATTAAGATTTATTGGGCACCATAAAACTGCTACAACTTAGTAACAGCAACTGCATTTTTAAAAGAAAGCTGAAGGGCATGGGCATGTACACATCTCTGAAAGGATGCCCAACAAATGGGCAATCCTGGCTTGCAAGAGTTGCTGGAGAGAGACTTTGTATCCTTCCTACCTTTCAGATTCTGTGGCTGTATCAACGACTCAAGAATATTCCTAAAAAATCAAATGAAACGACATAAAGGCGACAGTCGTGCTTCACTCTTTGACACAGCAAACTTTTTCCACCAGATTCTGAATTCCGGGATATGCACTAAAATAAATGTCTAAATGCGAAAGTTTTAACCAGGCAAGCCCGATCACCAAGAGATCAAGTATCTTCCTTTTTCGACACCCCCGAAGGGTGAGGCCATAACTTAAAAGGAAAACTCAGGCTGCGCAGGCTCGCAGGTAAAAACGCGGGGTGCTGGGGGGATCCCCAAACGGTTTCCAGTTTGTCCTATCGGCCACAGTAGTGCGGGAAGCTGTCTGCTCCTCCCGGGCGCGCCGGAGACGCCGCGCCGAGAACTTTGCCTAACTCGAAGGCGGCCCGGGCCGCGCGGATCCGGGGCTCAGTCGGCGAGGCCGGCCCCGGTTCGAGTCCTGGACGCGGCCCGAGGAGGCCCGCCTGGCGCCACGGCCCCGGACCGGGACGCCTCACAGCGACCCCGCAGGCTGAGGAGCGCCGCGGCCGGGCGAGGGGAGCGCGGCGGGCCCGCGTTCGCAACGCCGAAGAGGAAGTCGCACTTACCGCGTCGGCTCCGGAGGCGGCCGGGGTCACGGGGGGCGGGGCGGCCGGCGGGAGGAGGGGGAGGGGAGGCGGGGAGGGGGCCGGAGGACCGAGGAGAGGGATGCTCGGCCCTTCGAGCGCGACTCCTGCGCCCCTTCCAGGCAGCCTCACCCCCGGCGCCGGCCACCCGGCCGGCCCGAAGCCTGCAACCCGTTCTGTCAGGCCGCGCCGGGCCGGAGCCGAACTCCTCGGGCAGCCCCGGAGGGGCGGGCGAGCGCGCTCAGGGGTGGGGGTCGGGGACCCGCTCGCCCGTCAATCCCGGCGCGGCGCGAGCGCCTGCCAGTCCCGCCCCATCCTCCAGGCCCCGCCCCCGACAGGCCCCGCCCCCGACAGGCCCCGCCCCTCGAGACCGCGTGCGCCTGGGGGACCGGAGGAAAGGGGTGGGCAGCGGCGACGGGGTGGGGGGACCTCTGAAGGGAAGGGGACGCCACGCTGGGTGGGGCTCTGGTGAAGAGGGGGCGGGGCAGGCCGTCCTCACAAAGATTCCGGCTGTTCCCGCCCCTTAAAACTGGGATAGGGGAATTCCTGGGGGTGGAAGTTTTGAAAGAGGTCCCTCTGCAGGGCTGGAAGGCGATCAGAGAGCAAGCGAGTGTTTTCTCCGCGCTTTGGGGGAACTACCAGGAGTTGTATGCCTTCTTCAGCTCCTGTCACTTTTCCCTGGCGATAATCTGATAGCTACTGTTCCCTTTGTCTTTGTGACATCAGAATTATGATCACCAGTATTGACCATAGCACTATTTTCCAGTGGTGGAATCTAAAAAAATAGGTTCCTTATTCAATCCTCTAACAAATGTATATTGAACTACCACATACTAGGTGCTGAGAATAACCATAACTAATTTACGTAGCGTCTACATACCAAGTACTACTCTCAAGCACTTTATATGTTACCTTATCATTGAGTTTGAGCAAAACATCAATGGTCCCACCTGCCTCTCATAATTCTAGGGGATAAAAGAAGTGGAGGAGCTTCATTTTCCGGAGTAACGTATAAACCAAGTGCTTGACTGCTTTTGTTTCTCAAAGTAATCTCCGTATTCTTTCTTCTTTATTTTTGCAGATTGTGTTTGCTACTCAGACCTAGCTATATGCTGTGATAGTTAAATGTGTCCATTTCCTCCAAATGAAATTTGCTCAGATTTTCAGTGCTTCTCCTTAAAAAAAAAAAAAAAAAAAAGGAACCAGTACAAAGCAAGTGGTCCAGAAGACTAATAATCGAAGAACAGAACCAAATTGTGGTAGCAGCCTAGAGTGGCTGGGAGAGCTATTTAAGGATATTTTGTCCATTTCCTTTTGGGGAAATGGTTAGAAAAAGCAACATAATGTAAAATCAGGAAGTATCGACATGGACTGCTAGTTCAAAAGGAAGAGGATGGGATGAGTTAACATTGTTACAATCAGGAAGGGGATAGATATATCACAGACTCTTCCAAGGCCGGCTCCAACCACAATGTGCAAGATAAACAGTTTTTATCCCAGCTGTGTGGGATATATACCCTCCACCTTTTACAACAATACCTACATGCATGGATTAAAAATTACCTCTATAGCATTGTCTTTACGTATTAAAAAAAAACTGGGTATAACTACCGGCTGAAGTTTTGGAATTTGATACTACCTTTCACCCCTTTGCTTTCTTTAGCATTAACATTTGTGATCATTAATAGCAAGTGACATTCCTCTCATTGTCTCCCCTCCCCCTCTCTTCCTGTTCATAATTATTTCTTGTTCAGTTTTGGACTTTTAATTCCATCTGTTTCTTTCTGGTTTATGATGTGAAACACTAGAAAAGCTTGCAATCAAATCAGATTATAATTGTGGGAAAAATTAAATCCTGCCTTAAGACAGGATGTCCCATGCACTTTCCTCTCCTTTTTTTCTGTCAAACATATTGTTCATTCTATTCTGAAACCTATTTCATGTGATTTACTAACTGATGGAGTGAGCTATTCATGAAAAGGTCTCCCTTTTCCTTCATATTACCTTTCCTAGCCAGGAAAAGTGCGATCTATGTAGTGTATGGAAACCTGCTGCTTCTCCCTATCTACCTAGCACGCTTGTCATCTGTTTGATTGTCTTCTCCCACTGGAATGTAAACTCCATGAGAAGAGAGCTTTATTTAGCTCACTACTGAACAAATTTTTTTTGGATAGAAAAATGACTCCACATAGAAGAGATAGCATGTATTGTTTTGTAATGGCAGAAAGCTTTCATGTGATATACCTTGAGTCGTATGATTTAGGCATTTTTCTAAAATGTAGCCCAGTTTTGCTCGTTTTTAAAATTAGAATTGGAAAAGGCTGTTTTTATCTCTCATTCTGGCAGTACTGAGCAATAGCATTTCAAGAAGAAGTTACAGCTCAGAATTATGTTGAGATCGTACAACTTGACCTATAAATGGATTCATGGAGTCAGGGAGTAATAATAGATCAATAAATGGTGTGAAAGTCTTAATATTTGTCTCTGAGAGAAAATACAGCAATGATCAGAAGTGAAATAATTAAATCTAAAATTTTATACTGATAACTTGACATGATGGTATTAATATGATTCCTTTTATAAATGCTTAATAATGTTAATTGATAATGACTACAGCAAGGTTAACAATTGTCAGGTCTCAGACAAATATCCAAAATAAAGGCCTCAAAAAGTAGCCTTACTGGGCTGAGGAAAGAGCTCAGCGGAACAGGTGCCTGCTTGGCAAGTGTGATGTCCTGAGTTCAATCCACAATACCAGGGGAAAAAAAGTTTTTAACCTTGTCTAGCCCTAATGTTTTTCAGCCCTCATTCTCCAAGGCAAGCCACAAACCTGGAATTCCCTTTTCCCAAAATGGGAATTCCCCCCCCACCCCACCCCAGGCCAAAGAGAGAATGTACTGATTGAAAGCTACAGCTGGGGCTGTCCTGGATGTCCTACAGCTATTGGAGGAGATGTTTGCCTTGACCAAGGCAGGCTTGAACTGGATTCAAACACGGCTTGAATTTGGACCAATCAGCAGGCTCATATTTTGACCAATTACAAGCCTACTGGTGCAGTATAAAGGGGGCACTCCCCTCACACTCTTGCAGTTCATCTCAATGGCTGTCTTTAGTGTAGTACTGTACTGACTCACATATGCTATAGTACAGACTGCCCCTCCGGTGGTCCTATAAATCTGCTGGTTGATTATTTTTCAGGTAGTGTAAACTCGGAAGGACCTGAAAATTTACACAGGGTTATTTGGCAGTGTGCTACCAAAGCAGGTTATTTTCAAAATAACTTTAAACACCAGGAACTGTTAGCCTTGAAGGAATTCTTAGAGACCCTAGGGAGAAACTGACAAAGATCAGAGATTGGCAGTGGAGACCCGTGTCTGGACATAGTGATGACCGACAAACACCATCAGTAACCACCAGCACTGACCATTGTCAGTGCAGAGCACTGGATGACAGCCAGCAGCAATCAATGACATTTCACTGGGATCCATACAGACCAGCCTCTGCTATAGGACTTGGAGTCCCAAAGCGGTAACACCAAGGACTGAGAGCTGCTAGCTGAGCCCTACTGTGCTGATTCATGAATTCTAAAAAGACCCCTTAGCTGTTTGGAAACAGGATTTTATTAATCAGAACTTTTTTTCCCCAAAGTCAGCTGTAAAGCCTAAAATTATTATTATAGCTACTTTTCCATGAAAGAGATGAACATAAGGATATTCTCTGATCTACATTATTAGATGGTAGAACATAAGACCCTTGTTTGCAGGGATCCCCTATCTGTGTGGAAGATTTGCTGTAACTGAGGAGTCAAGAAGAATTGACACAGTTAAACTTGCCACATTTCCTTGTTTAATCTGCTCCTATTAGCTCTGAGGCTTTTTGCCCACTTATATTTCCACGTACCTGTCTCTGCTTCATTAAACCTAAGCATAACAACTATCTTTGGGTCTTCACTCTGAAGTCTCCTACATCATATAAAAACTTATCAATTTGTTGTACTTTCTCTTGTTCACTTGTTATTTATTATAGCAGTGGCAGCTGTGACCCTTAAGATGGGCAGGAAAGGGATTATCTCTCCTTCCATCCTTACATAATGAATGTTTTAATTTGGGTGAAGTGTAGTATTAACAGTAAATAGAACTTAATCACGGCATGCAGATGCCCTTCATGAAGAAATAGTTTGACTTTTCATTTTTTGCTTTGATTATTGATGTGTGCATGGGGAAGATTAAAAGACAGAGTTATGATTATGTACAATGTATATGTTCAAAACCTGGATCCTAGAAATGGGATGTTTAAAAAAAAATATTTAGGGTTTCTTCAGCAGTATAGCTGCTGTCCATGAAAGAGCTCATCTCAAAACAGTCTGTTAAGACACAGAGCTATGGCTAAGGGCAAAACTGTGTGGTTGATCACTTTGCCTAGCTTGTATTAGGCATGGGATATAGATGCTAGGACCATACCATACCATGCCCCTGGCAGAAAAATCTCCAGGTTAGAGATATTCTTTCCTCCAGGCTTTCTTTTTCCACACAATGAGTTCATGTTTCTGCCTTCCATTTGTGTTGTGTCTTGTGTCTAGATGTCCCACCAGTCTGAAGCAGTTATAGGTGTGGCTTTTTCAGAAGTGGCTGGAATTGATTCATGTTACAATGCTAGGCTTGAGGGCACTAGGATTAAAGATCTGAGTGCTACTGGATACAATATAAATGATATATAAGGAACAGAAAGACCTTTGTCTTATCACCCTCTTGCTACCTTCTGCCTCCATGAACTGTTTTTCCTTTGCAATGCCTGTCTGCTGTCCCACGCTGCCTTAGAGGCAGGCAATTATGGACTGGAACCTCTACAAACTGTGAGCCAAATAAACATTTCTTCCTTTAACTTTGAGTGTTGGGTATTTTATCCCAGCAATGAGAAAAGTAACTAAATCAATATGAAAAACATTATCTTGTCCTAACCAGAGCCAAGATTAAAAGCCCTTCCTGATCTCCTGGCCTGTTGTGGTTTAGATCTAGAGTGTCCTCCTGAAGCCTCAGGTGTTCAAGGTAGGGCTTTTAGACGGTAACTGGATCACAGAGGCTCCATACCATCAGTGAGTTAATCCACTGATGAATCTATGGCTGGATGTGCCTTTGGAGACAGGGCTGGTTGGAAGAAGCAGGGCTACTGAGGGCAGGACCTGCAAAAGTAGATCATCCCTCTCAGCTCCTCCCTTCTCTCTCTGCTTCTTGACCTTCAGGATGTGAGCAGTTTCCCACGCCCCAGATATTTCACTATGGCCTTCCTGCCTTGGAGTCAGCCAACTATGGGCTGAATTCTCTTGTAACTATGGGCCAATTTAAAACTTTCCTTCTTTAGGTTTCAGGTGTTGGGTACTCTGCTTCTGGAATGGAAAAGTGGTTAAGATGAACTCCATTCTTCCTCCTTGTCAGTGGGACATGACATGGTCCCAGTCACATTGTAGGACTGTGCTAACAACATAGGAGACCCTTCTGCTGGGGAGACTTGTTCTCTACACTCATTACAAGCCCCTGTCAGCCCACTGCTTACAGTCCCAGAGTGTTCATAGAAAAACTGCCGCACACACCACTAGAGACATGGGAAGGAATGTGCATTCTCTCACGAACATGTTTCCATTCACCTGAAGTTCTCCTATAATCAGACTGTATTTTCCAGCTGGCAAAAAGTAAACCTAACTCTATTCATCCTCCAGGACTCTGCTTCATATGCTGTAGTGATCCTCTGTTGTTTTGAAGGCCACCTTTGCATATTGGTGTAAGATTCTTCTATTCAAAGGGTCTACAACATATCATTTATCTCACTATTCTGACTTTAATTATGTTCGTTCATCTGGAATGCCCGTCTTTCTGATGCTGGTGGATCTCAACTCAGCTCCAGGGTAATCCCTATCTGGAACTTACCAGGCTGAATGTACCCTGCAGTACCCTGCATACCTCTCTATTTTAGCAGTTACTCACTGGGCTTTGAATGTTGGTTTATTTGTCTGTTTCCTTGACTACTGACTGCTACAGATACTTATGAATATTTTCTGAATGAATCAATGAATGAATAAAAACACTTTTTGCCTACAAAGCCTTGAGAAATAGCAACTTAATAGGGTATGACCATTTCCCTCTCTGAGTATTACAACAAAAACAGACAAGGACAAAAAATAGACAAGAATTTGCCTCTAATTTACAGTGTTGTACCATTAGTTTCATGAAACTTTAGAAAATTTTCAATTTAGGATTCCAAAAACTTGTAAGAACAAGGGTTATGAAGGAATAAACATTAAGTGTTTGTGTTTATTGCCATGCATTAAAAATTATTCCAGTATCTCAGTATAGTTAAACCTTTAAAAATAACAGTTGCATAAGTACTAATTGATGGTGATTTTTCACTAGTTAAAAAACATCTTTCATTTGACATATTACTTCCTTGTCACTAACAGATAGGAACCATTCAATCAGCTTTCTATTTTCATATGTTCAGAGAAATTCATGATTGCTATACAAGTTTAAGCATTCAAGTTTGTTACTCTGCTGATAATTTGCTTACAAAGTATCCAATATTAACAAACTACTTCTTATGCAGGAGTGAATCAACAATGATGAATCAAGCAGGTATGTAAACAGAAGTTGTCTTCTTTATTTTTTTTCTTCTCCTCCTCCTCCTCCTCTTCCTCTTCCTTCTCCTCCTTCTCCCCATACCAAACTCAAAACCTAGAGCTTGCCAGGCAGACCCTGTGCCACTGAGCTGTGTCCCCTGTCCCCTCAAAGTGTTATCTTTATTCTTCCTTCCTTGGAAAGAAAGTCTTTATTCTTTCTTTCTCGGCTCCATTTTGTTCATCTTTTCTGAACCACACATCATCTGTGTTCACACTTGCATTCTATATTCAGAGTCTATACTTGGCCCAGAATCTTGAGGGAGGATTCTGACTGAGTAACAAGCAGCTGACCTGTGATAGAAAAACAGCAGGTGACTAGAAGGTGGCACACACTGTACAGTTTGAAGACACTCAGTAATGTAAGCAATACAAAGGAGAAGGAGAACAAGTATCTCATTCTCCCTTGCTGCAACCCCAAGAAAATAAAAAAATTACCATTTAATTATCATTTAATTCATAAGGACTCTCTAGTTGCAGCCTGTTTTTCTTTTTTTTTTAAACCTGAGACTGCATTTATTGGCTATGATAACTTTCAAACTCTGAGCAATTGATTTTACTCTATCAAAGAGTCAATCCTTACATTATTCTAGCATCATGAAGAATGTTTGATCATGTGTTTCTCTTTACCCCTGTAATTAATAAGTTAATACATTTCCGTGTCAAATTAGTTACCAGAAACTTTGTTGCTAGCCGCTGGGATACATAGTAGTCCTAGAAACTCCTTCCAGGGTGGTTTTCTCTTCTTTGTTTCCTTCGAGCGCTCCAGCTGGGTAAACCACCCTGAATCACAGTGCTTTTAGTGACTCCAGCAGACTCTCCCGCACAAGCGATTGTATCAGTACAGCGGGATTTGTTAGTGGACACAAACGGCCTTCCAGCCACAGTTGACTGGGTTGGGGACGGTCCTAGCAAAGCAGCCATGCGTGGACTTCACACCAGGAGTGGGTGTGAAGCCTGGGGCTCCGCTGCCCAGTTCTGAGCATTTCCAACGTGGTGGTCCTGAATGAAACCCGAGTTTTTCCTCCGGGAGGAAACAGAAAGAACCACAAGCGCACTTTCTGGTTCTCTGCGAAGCTGGCTGTGTTTCCCGAGTTGGCCCGGTTACTCCGCAGGCTGTTGAGCAGGTGACCTCCCCCGAGCCCTCGAGCCCCAGGGATCTTTGCAGCAGCCTCGTCCAAGTCACTGAAGGGGACAACAAAGCATCTCTGTCATCTCCTGCCCTCGGGTTTTCGTCTGTGAAACTCAAGCCCTGGTCCAGGGGAGAGCTGCCAGCCTCAGAAAGGCCACTGTAGTTCCTTTATTTCTTAATAATCTCCATTTCTAAAACAGTAAAGAGGCTGTGAGAGGGAAGAAGGGAGGGAGGGAAGGAGAGACAGATACAGAGAGAGAAAGAGGGAGAGAGAGTAGTTATAACTCACATATAATAAAATCCACCCCTCTAGCGCTAGAATCTTGACTCACACATAGTAGTTGCGTAATTAATAACACAATGAAGCTATGAAACATTTGCATGGTCCTAACAATTGCCTTGTGTCCTTTAGTCGTCAACCCCTCCCTCTGGTACCACTTACCTATTTTCTCTTCCCATGGTGTGTCATCCCCTGCCCCACACACCAGATGTCCTAGAAATGGAATCGTACAAGACCTTCATTAACATCTTTATTTTAAGCAACCTGTGTGCTGCACCTCTTTTTGGTAGCTCATCTCACCCCAGAATACCTAACATTACCTTAAAAACGTATTTTTGTGGTTATGGTCTTTCAAGTGAATGCTTGCTCCCCCTGGAATGTGAGAGCGAGGATTTTGCCTGTTTGCCACAGAATCTCCAGGGTTCAGGAGACTGCCTGGCATTTTAGAGTGCTCAGTAAATATTTGTTGAATGAACTGCAAAACGTCTGAAGAGACTGGATCTTCTCAGGACCCTCTCCTTTGTACTCTGGCAAACCTTGTTAAAAAGATTATTTTCCTTACAGAATGTGTTAATCTAAGGATTGCTGTGTGATCAACATAGATGATCATCTGCAAGTAATACAATTAGAAGTAATTAGACTGGCCGAGATTATGAATTGTCTTTTAAATTCACTTTCTAGATGATTAGATTAGCCAGAATAGAACTGGCCTGAAGTGAGTAAAATGGTGATAATGATAGTAACTATTTCATAGGGTTGTTATGGGAACTAAATGACTTAATCATGTAAGAGAGATGTTTCCCACAGTAGGTTTCAACTGGGAGCTATTCTGCCAATATCTAGAGACAATTTTTTGTTGTCATTGTCAAAATTGGGATGGAGAGGACTGCTGCTGGTATCAGTTGCCGTATACCCTAAAATGGACAGGGCAATACCTCCAAATAGAAGATTGAATTTTAGGTATTCTAAGCATCAATAGTACTGCCAGTGAGACTCCAAGTTAGTATGGTGTCTGGTGCATAGTAAGGACTGTACTTGTGTGTTTAATGGGTGGGCCTTCCTGGCACACCTCTCTGTGTAGCTTCAGAGGGGAAGTACTAAGTTGAGAGCAGTCTGTTTGCAGTCAAACTGTGGGTTTGAAACCCAGCTCTGCTCTTCATTAAACTACCTGATTTTGAACATGTTATTTAACTTCTCTGCACCTGTGCGTGCGTGTGTGTGTGTGTGTGTGTGTGTGTGTGTACAAAATCAGATTAATAACAGTACTTCCTGTCTTAGTTATTTTATGATCATCGCTGAGACAAAATACCTGATGCCCAAGTTGAGAAAGGAAAGGTTTATTTCTTACAGTTTTTGGAGGTTTCAGTCCACACTCAGTTGGCTCCAAGACAGGTGGGCATGGCTGGACCACCGTTCATGGCAGCTGCAAATGGCAAGCTTGAACCAGCAAAGAGAAAGACACACCTTCTTCCTGCCATTACATCACATCCTGGCTCCACCCCTATGTGGGTGGAGCACTGACACCAATCCAAGCACTATACAATGAACCATCACAAATGAACAATGCAAACTCATGAGGCCTGGGGGACACAGACATAAACCATGACACTTCCCTTAAAGAATTGGTAGGGAACAGAATAAAATAATCCATATAAAACATATACATATTTTTGGTTGCACATATCAAATGTTCAATGCATGCCACTGATTATTGTTGTTGTTCTCATTTTTGACCCCAAAATGTCTTTCTGCAGAATACAAGAGAGACTGGGAATGGTTTCAACTAGCAAACAAATAATTAAACCTATTCATATAAAACATACACACATCAGTATTTTATATATTAATAGGTAACTACATAAAAATGAAATTTGAATCAATATTTTTAAGGTTGTTACTAATCTAAAGTTGTTACTATCTTTTAAAAGTATGAGATCTTGCCTTTCTGGTAGAGCAGCTTGTTAAAAATAAAATATTGTCTCATTTAGAAAATGCATATCTAGCACACAATGTCCAATGATTTAGTTAAGACTTTTAATCCTGATGAAAAATCTTAAAGTGTTTTGAGAAACTGAATTCAGATATGAAGTACAATACATGAAAGTTAAATACTAAACACTAGAAATCACATTTTCAATTTATTAATATGTCTGTGTTTTAGATTTATTAATCTCTTTTTTCCCTTTTGAGACAGGAGGAAGAAAATCATAGTGAGTAATTACAGATCGGTAGCCATTGGCTATATTCTCATTGTGTTACATTTGTGAATGTGCTTTGGAAATTGCAAGACATAACTATGGAAATATAGGCCATTACATTATCATCAACTATAGCAAGTTACTACAGGAACAGATGTTTCCTTTGTTGGGAGAGGTCATGCTTATTTATGTTTGTTAGTATGCAGTCCAGGCAGTCCAAGTTGGACTGCAATTTTGTATTTAAGAATTAAAAACCACTTTAAAAACTATAAATTATTTTGTATAATGTTATAAGTACAATGATAAAGAACTGTTTCTCAGCATAAAACATTCATGCATGTACTCTACATGTTTTAGAATCTATCACAAGAGAATTAGGGGAAGGCTGGCAATGTAGCTCAGCAGTAGAGTATTTGTCTAGAATGTGTGAGGCCCATCTCCAGCACTGGGGGAGGCAGGGAGACAAAAAAAGAAAGATAGAATATTTAAAAAAAAAACCCCACAAACCTCCACTGTATATGAAATGAAAAGGAAAATGCACCTATATGACAAAAATACATATTCCCAGTGGAGAAAAAGGCCTATAAGTTAATGGGAATAATATGAATATCCCAATAAAGGACATGAATGGGCACTTCATAAAAAAAGAAGTTAAAATCACCAGCACATGCAAGAAATGCTCAGAATTACTAGTGAAGAAACGCCTCTTGGGACCATACTGTGTTTGTGTCACATTAGCAAAGGTCAGCAAAATAAAGTGGCTGGTGCTGAAGTTTGGAGCTATAGGGACACTTTCAGCTACAACTGCCAGATGTGACTTCTGGGAGTCAATTGGCTGTACGAACCAAGAGCTTCAGAAATATTTATGTTCTTTTTTCTCAGTAATTCTACTGTACAATCAACCTCAAAAATTTGTATATATATATATATATATATTCACATTGTGATACTATTAATACATTTTTACATGATATAGAATACAGTTAAATGAAATATGATCCACTCATGGATCATTAAAGAATTGAATGCAGGCTTTAAGAATAACTTTCCCAGCGTTGAGTAACTGAGAAATGGTGGTACAGGAAGGAGAAGTTTGAGAAGACAGTAAATTTAATGGAACATGCCCCGAGAGGACAGCCAGGCAGCAAGGGGCCCCTCACCCATCCTTGGGTTCTGGGAGGCCCTCAGCTTCCCGCAGTTCCTCAAGGTAAATTAAGAAGATTAAATTCTAACGATGACCCAGATTCATACACTTCAGTGGCTGACATTCCTACAACTCTGACCTTCATATTATATATGTCAAAGCCGCAGATAACATGGTTAGAGAAAATTGCTTACACATCATTTAATGCTTGTCTACTCTAGGTTTGTTTATGTTTCGAACTTTTCTGTTACCTAAGTTCTATCCTCAAAATAAAATGTCAAGTGGAATCAAAGGTTAACACACAGTATGTTTATTTAAGGAACCTCATTCCTAAATTTTAGGGACTACAGATGGTTAAAATGCAACTATTGAATGATATAGTTCTGTATTTAGTAATTTCAGTTGTAAAAATTTTTTTGGTAATATTAGGGATGAATCCAGGACATTGAGTTGGCAAGTACTCTACCGCTGAGCTACATCCTGAGCCCTGTGAAACATCTGAGTGGATGAATTATGACAATCAGAAAAAGTAAGACTTCTGATTGTTTTTGACTTAAAAGATACCAGCTGCTATTTGGAGCTTGTCATTTGGCCATTGTTTTGCTAACACTTTAACCAGTGGAACTGTAAACAGAATGATAAAAGTTTTTATAACTATTGGATTAGTATTGGATTAGCTGAATAATTCACGGACAATAAAAAGCTTCCTGAAATATCTGAGGCATAGTTAATTTTCTCAAGATTTGCTAACTCAGAGATTATACAGTGATGTCAAGCAAGTGAATCACAGGCCAGCTGTGAGATTCTGATTCCTTATGTCTTCCAAGTGGCCAGTCTGTGGATTGGGATTTACAGTCTCTCTACTGATCTCCTGATGCCCATCATCTGGTCATCGCCAGAGAAACCAGGTGCAGAACACACATGTCCAGGAAGACAAAAGCCCATGGGGCTGCTAGAGAAAAACGCCTTTCAGGTGCCCAGGAGTAATCTAACCAGCCTTAGGTCAGTGTGATAGGGAGTAGGGTGTGTGTGTGTGTGTGTGTGTGTGTATATGCACACGTATCTGGACGAAGGACCACCACAACAATTTGCAAATCAGTAAGGATAAGTACTGGCAAGTGCAAGATCCTGAGTTGGATTCCCAGTACAAAAAAAAAAAGAAAGTGAAAATTAAGGTTGAAAAAAATAGTTAGTTAACTGCTTTTAAAGAAAACTGGTCAAAAAATTATGACTTGATGGTGATAATAGCAAGTAAGTAGTTGGTTGATAAATTTGTTACACTGTGATAAAATTTTTAAAAATTTGGTAAAATTATGGTTTGAATGTCTACATTCATAAATAAGAGTTAGAATGAGGAAATTATACAGGGTCAAACATGGAGAGTAGATTATTACTAACCATTAAGTAAAGCCTGGAAGATGGAGACACAAGAAGAGAGAATGTCTCCCACACCTTCTCATCAGCATCTCTACTGAAGACTTCTGCTGGTCCGTGTGCTAATGAGCCCTTCCAGTCAGACATACAGGGCAGGCCATGACTCTCCTGGGTTCTTTCCTTCTTTGGAATGATTTTTTTTTCAGTGCTGGGGATTCAGTGTGAGCTGAGAACATTCACACTGAGCTATAAATCTAGCCATTTTTATTTTAAGACCTTAAAAGTCTTAATAAGTTACTAAATTACCCATGCTGGGCTTGAATTTAACAATCCTCCCCTACCTCCACTGCCCTAAGCCCTGGGATTTCAGAGATGCACCATCACACCAAGTTTGAAATGATTCTTGCAGCTGTTCTTAAAATAAGTTAAATGTTTGGTGGTACCATTTTGACGGTTCTTGCACTGAGGTCTTAAAATCTCCTAACCTGTGATTCTTATCTGTCCATCAGTTGCTTTTCCAATCAGAAAAAAGTCAGTTAATTCACTCAGCAGATTCACAGCTCAGCTTTTATCTGGCTTCCTGCTCTTTACCATCTCATTGTTCCCCACAGAGCCCACAACTGGGTGGGCGAGAATAAGAAACAGGATAAATAGATAAATGGCTGGTGGGTGGTTGTGGGAGTAGAGAAGGGCATGAACAGGGAGAGAATGATTGGTTAATTTTTTTAACGAAAACAAGAATAGTAGAAATGTCATTTAGACTTTCTAAGTAAAAATATTGGCTTATACATATACTTTATTTACCATGAATGTTCCCCACCCTTCATTTATATTCTAGGACCTAGTAGTTTATTTTACAGGATTATCATAATGAAAGATCACTTGTAAAAAATAAGAGCACAAAATGTGGATTTTGTAACAATAATCACAGTGATTATAGGCATCATGGTAACGTGTTCCATTCTACTGCTTAGATGCAGGATAGGGAAGTAGAACTAAACATTTACATGAGTCTTTATTGTACATTTTGTACTTTTTTACTGTCCTAAAGATACATTGTTTTGAAAAGCAAATCATAGTACAGTACCTGGCATTAAGAGGGATCAACAATCACTTAATCAATGAACGAATGATGCCCATACAACCAGGGGATTACTAACGTTCATCGTTTTTATTTTTGAGGAGTATTTTGGTGAAACAGATTCAAATTTAGGTGAGGGTAAAACCCCTTTGCTTCCTGAGATCTTTCTTGTTTATGCTTTGAAAGTGCTTATGAGAAGATAGTTTTCTTAATGGAAAGTAACTTCAAATGAAGAAGTCTGAGTTCAAGGCCTCCTTTTTTCTAAAGTCTGACCCAAAAGGAAGTGAGTGTGAGGTGAACTGCATTGACTTACAGCACCACAGAGATAAAACTCAAAGCAGGAAGCGATATTTCATCAGTGTACTGCATGGAGCACATTTGTGTCATGTGAGTAGACATGACAAAAACAGTGCTTCTTAAACTATTTGTGGCAATAGTGATCACATTCATTTTAATTTTGCCAGAGTATTTCAAGACACCAAAAGGTGAGTGTATGATTATAATCTAGCTTTCCTTTCTTAATTTTTAAAAATTGTCAGCTAATGGTTACAGAAAAGAACTAGGATACATGTGCATGAAGTGAAGTTCTGTTTGAAAAACTAGTAAAATAAAATGAAATTGTAATTTTAATTGATGGTTACATGGTACAGTAACTTTTTCATTACTTATAGCATACATAAGCATGAAAAGAAATATTTAAAGTTGGTAGTTTAGATTTCAAACACTGACTTTATAATAATCTTTTGTCACATGATTTTGCTCTTTGAAAGTTTACTTCTTGACACTTTTGAGTACCTTTTATATTCTGGAATTATTTAATAAAGAAAGTCACATTTATTATGCTAAAATGCTTGAACTCCCTCTTTTGAAATTTAATGCAAATAATTTACTGCTGCTTTTGGAAAAATAACAGTGGACATTTTCAAAATATAATGGAAATAAGATGGGTACAAATTTAAGCAGGTGTGTGTGTATTTATGACTAGAGAAAAATGGAACAAAATTAACTCTGTGACTATTTCAGAGAATTGTTACATGACTGCTGAAACTTAGGATTAGGAAAATAGAGATAAATTTAAGCTATTTTTATATTCTAGTAAAAGATCTGAAAATGTATTAGTATAAATGTTTTGGTAGTATTTAATCATAAATTAAATAAGAAAAAGTAAAAAATAAAGTGTTGTATTGTATCATTAAATAGAAATCATGAGTTTATTGAAACCAGAGAAAAACTCATATTTGATTCCTTGCTGCAATGAATATTTATTGTTGTATGTATGTTATACTAAGAAGCCAGATAAGAATATTTTTGCTAGCTATATTTGATGCCATATTGCAATGCTTATTTAATGTTGACTATTAGATGATGCTAAGTAGCCAGATAAAAATATTTTTGCTAAATAAACACTAGGATGGCAATTTTGTGAGTGATCAAAGTTTTAAATTTTCTTTGGTCTGCTGCCATTATGTTGCTCAGATTAAGTGATATGACATACATTTTTGATGCTTGGTTTACTGGGTGATTTACAGACTAGTTAAAGAAAATCTACTTTTAAACTGAAGTGAGTAAGCTCATTTAATAATTACCTAAGGTAAGCAGCACTAAGGTAAGATATACCTACAAAAAATCCTGTTTGCTCTAATGAAAACCTGGTTATTGGCCCACTAAAGATTTAATGAACTATTTGTTAACCATTGGTTGATATTAAATGAGAGCTGGCGGGTCTAAAGTTCCCCTGTGCCCCAGGCAGATGTATGGCGTTTTTAATTCCTGTTTTCAGAGCATGACACGTGGCCTCCTGGGCCAGTGGTAAGCACAAAGAAGCGCAGCTCAGAGAAATTTGCAGGTAGGACAGATGGAAGCTTTAGTGGCCCCTCGTATTTGTGGGTAGAACAAAGAATATTTGTAAAATCCGTCTTCATCAAACTTTCTTGGCCTAATGGTAACGTGTCAGCTCTTCATCTTGACGGTGTTCCACAGTCATTTATAATGATGTTTATCTTCTTAGTTTCATAACTGGTTGCATCAGCTCTCAGTACAACCTTTGCTTCTCTGTCAGCTGAAAATACCTGTTTCTCTTTGCCTGACTCAGCTATCGCTTAGATTACTTGTCAGAGTCTTTGAGGTGATGGATTTATTTGGGAATTTTGTTTCAAAGGGTTCTTATTTTAGGCCAGCAAGCAAATATGTTTGAAAACCACTGTCATTTCTTGGAGGAAGGAATAAAAAGTTAATTAGTAGGTAAAATATTTTACATATGCAATATGTAACAATAATGCCATCTATTTATGTGCGTGTCTCTCTATATATATAGTGTGTTTTGAGATTTGTTGGTTTGGTTTGTTTATATTTAGTCTCACCCAGGTGTCCTTGAACTGGTAATCCTCCTGCCTCTTGCCTATTGAAATAAGTTGAATTATCAACCAGTACATTTCATAAAATAAAGTATTTAGTAATTATTTAGTAATTATTATTAAAGTATTTAAATAATTATTTATTTAATTATTTAAATGACAAATTAAGAGAGTTCTAAAAGTAGGAAAATTAATCTTGAAATTCTCATCTATCCTCACTCCATCTGTTATTGTTTCCTTTTCATTTTTAATGTTCTATTCATTTTAATTTCTAAGATAAACTTTTATAAAATTATTTTTGTTTATAAATTATTCACTGATACCCTGTCTTTAACATGTCAAATGAATTCAAAAGGAATCTTAATGAAGAGTAAGGTATTCGTGAGGTTTAGTAGATTGGATTTCAAAATAACAAATTTTCTGAAGTCCTGAGTTAAAAATCCAGCACTATGTTTGATCATTTTTCATCAAAAATGTATCTGAGTTTTTGAATAATCGCTAGTAGGAATATTCAATCATCACGTCACACATTGTAAGCTATTTAATCTAGCTCTGAGAATAGTAACTTCTTAAACATTGAGTCTTTTAAGTAAGTTTGCATTGGGTATGCATTGGCAAGATAACTGATTCTACAGCAATGTTTTAAAACGTTCAACTTATCTAGAAGACAGATAAGATACAGTAGTTAATATAATAGTTACATTGCATATAAGTAAGGGAGATCCAGATGGAAATGGATATATTTTGATTCAGAGAATCTTGCAAGAAACTGAAAGGAGCTGGTTGATCTCAAATAAAACTTCGCCAGTTTGTATTTGCCGGATTTAGTGGTTAAGACAGAGATGTGGTTAATTTTTGTATAAACCCCAACAACCTGTTACACATTGATTCTTTCATTCAACAATAGTATCTTCTCATTGACAGGAACCCAGGGCTACAAAAAATCCAAGGCAAGTCTTTTTTCAAGGAATTTTCAATTAGTTAGAAATCTAATAGTAGGCAACTAAATATAATAGCATAAATTCTAAAATAGTGGTGTAAAAAATGTTGTATGGAGAACATAAGTGTTGCTTCCAGTCCTGTCTTAAGGAATATTTGCCTTCTATTTTCATTTGCAAAGAAAAATAACAACTAGCAGAGTTTAAATGATTGCTTTGTATTTGCCCTTACTTCCTTATAGAAACACTGTTTAACAAAAATCGTGATTATTATTGATTTTCAAATAAAAAGTTTTCATATCAATATATCACAAATTCCTGAAACCAAAAATGGAAGCAAACTGTGCAAATGTACTCCCAGTGATTTGTGGCAATGTAGGGCAGAAATAGCACAGATAAAAACACCTTAAATTTAATTTTATCCAGCTGTTTTGACTTCTTCAGTTTTAAGAGCCAAACTCACATAAATTATGTTTACTAGCTTTCATTTCTCCTTCTACGTCACACTAAATGAACAGCCAACCTGAAGAAAACAAAGCATAAAGGAATTTCACTAACAAACTATAGGATAATCCCTGGAGTATAGGAGAGTATTTTCACAGCTTTCATGTCTGTATTATATATGTCTGAATTATAAACCTTGCATATTAAGGGTAAATGCAATTAATTTTCTCACAGTGCTATCCTGGTTCTCAGCATGGGCACTTAATTTTCTTCTCATTGACTGGTTCATAAAAATTTAATCAGTTCCCCCTGAAAAAAAGTTTTGGGATAAAGGCTTATGACTACTTAAATAATTTGTTTTTTTAAAAGATTGGGTCTCTCAATACTGTCCAGGCTGGTCTTAAACTCTTGGACTAAAGTGACCATCCCATTTTAGCCTCCTAAGTGCTGCATTTACAGGTGTGTACCATCTTGCTTGGTTTATAATTTAAAAAATTTTAAGATATTAATATTTATATGTTCCATATTTATAGGTACTATGCCAATATTTTTATTATATTTATTTTTATAGGTCATTAACAAAAGTGTTTTTTGAATTTGATCAAGTATGCTTATTGGTACATTTTAGGCATACATAATAATCATAGACACTATAGAGAATTTATATCTGCATATGACACAACTTGATTCTTTTTTCCCTCTATTTTCCTACCCTTCCTCCAATCCCCTTTCCCTTCCTTATTTACAAAAACTTTGCTTTAATTTTTTTCTTCCTTTTCTATTATTTTTTCTCTTCCTTTCCTTTCCCCCCAATACTTATATATATAGCAACTCATTAAATATTTCAACTTAGGGTATAGCTCAGTTGTGGAGCACATGCATAGTACGTGTTCAGACCTCACCAACATAATCTAAAAAATGTAAAAATCAGTGAATTCCTGGTGAAATATCAGGAAAATATTCTGAAAATATTCAGAAAGAAGGAATAAAACAGTTAGTAAATTTACTTTGTCCTAGGACTTCACTTACTGAAATTTCTCAATCATAACAGTTTAAAAATGACTACTAACAGGCACATTATTGCTGTGTGTATCTATTTTAGATAACATGTGCTAAGAGGGTTGAAATCCAAAGCTTTCCATTGTTTCTAAAGAACTGGCCTTATTGGCTGCCTATTAGGTTGTAATACCCACAACCCTTTCTAACTGCTCATTGTTTTGGGGTGGGGATGTGTGTGGTAAATGCCCTTAGTATGCCTATTTTTTTAAATAGAAAAACATGACTTTTTTGAAACATTAACATGGTGATACATCGTCCCCTTACATTGTTCTATCACTTGCTTACATTGTTCTAATCACTTGCTTATTTATGACAATGAACTTTTTGACAGTTTTATCCATTAATGTGCTGCTGCATTCTGAGTTGTTAGGACAGTACTTGCCACGTTAGGGGACAATCAATGAATATCTCTTGATTAAGCAAATTTTCTGAGTCATGTTGTTATGGAAATTTAAAAAACATTTTATTTTCAATCTCCACCATCATTTTGTAATTTAGGCCCATCAAGTATTACTGTTACATTGTTGAAAAATAAAATTCATCACAAGCTTAAAATTTCTAGGTCATGCAGCCTGTTAAATGTATCTTACTGAATATTTCACTTAAAATATATGTAGCTTTATTTGGAGCCTTTTTCCTTATTTATGAAGAATTTCAAAACAAATATTTACTTACTGTCTTGATAAGTAAAATGTTAGGTCCTAGATCTGCCTTTCAAATACTATTATGTTTTGTTAAAAGTTACCCAAAACTTTACCCTTGCCTTCAGAAGGCATTTTAAATCCTGTAAGTCAATCTATATCTTCTCTAGGTTCCCTGGCTTTTAATCTTGTTAAAACCACAGATATATTACCCATCTATAGCATGATATCATTTTTTTCTTTTTTCTTTAAAACTCAGTATTACTAGAGATGCTTTAACTGTTGGCCCCTAAAGTGAAGTATAGCAAGCTTTTGCTATGGAAATTGACATTCTATTTTAGTTTATGCTAATTATCTGTGACCAAAGGAAAACAACATATGCTTGCAAAGGTCTAAATTGCAGAATTATGCTACAGAATATCCAAAACTGATGAAGGAGCTTTAGAAAAATTGGTTTGGTTTTTATCTTTTTTTTAATTCATTATAAAAACTGATATAAATCTCTCTGTTTATGGGGTACTGTGTGATGCTTTGAAATATGTATATAGATAGATAGATAGAGATATCTATATCCTCAGACACTCATTCTTTCTTTATGTTTAAAACATTCAAAATATTTTCTTCCAGCTTTTGTGCAATACAGAGTACATTATCATTATCTACAGTCTCCCTGTAGTACAACAAAACATAAGAATTTTTCTCTTAACTTGGTACCTGTTGATTAGCTATGCTTAAAAGGCAGATTTACATGCAATAGAATGGAAAGACCTTAAGTACTTAGTTTCATGAATATTGACATTTATATGCATATATTAACTGCTAATGCTTATGAGACATTAATTTCCATCACCTCTGAAAAGACACCTCCTGTCTTTTCCTGACAAATCTCCCTTTGACCCCCAAGACAATATCCTAATCTGTTCCACCATAGATTAGTTTACCCATCTTCATTTTAATATAAATGGGTCTGGTTTCTTTAGCTTAGCATAATGTTTTGACATTTTATGTTATTGAATATAACACTTTTTCCTTTCTTTGTGTTCCATCCATTGGGTTAGTTCCAGTTATTGACTGTTATAAATATGCAATGGTAAATATTACTGTACCAGGGTTCATGGGAACCTATGTTTTCTTTTCTACTGGGTAACTCATAGTGGAATAGCTGACTGTTTCAGTCACTTTGGGTTGCTATTTAAAACACAATAGATTGTATGGCTTATAAATAGTATACATTTGTTTCTTACAGTTCTGGAGGATGGATGTCCAAAATTAGGGTGTCAGCATGGTTGGGTTCTGATGAGGGCACTCTCCCAGGTCACAAACTGCCTATTTCCCTGCATTTTCACAGGGCCCAAAGACAGAGAGCTCCCTCTCTAGCCTTTTTTCATAAGGGCACTAATCCCACTCTTTAGGACTCTACCCCATGATCTAACTACCTCCCACAGGGGCCATTTCCAAATAGCATCAAGTCAGGATTAAAGTTTCAACATAAGAATTTGGGGGGGCACCAACATTCAGTCTTTTGCACTGCGTATATTTACTTTTATAAGTAAATATGATTTTTAAAAGTGACTGAACTAGTAATGTTTCACGTGGCAAAGATTTTTATTTCCTTTAGTTTTCATTTAATGTGCTGAAACTGCACTTAGCATATGTATAGTTCTAAATAATCCACATTTCCCCCAAAGTCTCTTGATAACTAGTTAACAAAATAGTCTTGGTGTTGGGAAAATAAAACTTGACCTAGAGTAGTTTCCATAGGTCCTATGATCTGTCAAACAATGGGAAAAAACATCTGGTTCTAAGGATACTGTCTCCTTTGGTTATTTAGAGAGTAAGGGAAATGCTGCCCTTGAGAGTTTGTTGTTATTTGGATATTGAATGCTATTATCTGTGAAGTGTGTGAAGTCCAATCCAAGAATTTAATTAAAGTTATTTGGGATCAGCAGTGCCATTAGATACCCAGAAGAGGCAATTATCAATCTTCTCTGGATGGAAACATATTCAACCAATCCTCAAGTAATTTCCCTTATGAAATCCCAAGAGAAGTGAGTTATTATCAAAAATCACAAAACACACGAAGACTCAACAGAAACAACAAATAGAATCAAATTTTCAAAGAATTCAGTTACTTCAATATGAACAATATTTATTTTGGTTCAGTAAATAGATGTGGCATTAAAAGTTATGAATAATATCAGAATAATATAATTGGAACCTTATCTATCACCATATAAAAATCAACTTAAAATGACTTAAAAACATAAATGTAAGACCCAAAGCATTTACATTACTAGAAGAAAACACGAGAGAAAAGGTTTTGCATTGATTTAGCCAATGACTTTCTGAGCATGTCCTAGAAAGCATAGGTAACAAAAGTAAAATAATACAAATCAAAGTTAAACTAAAAAGCTTCTACCCAGTCAACAATCAACAGAATGAAAAAACTATCAATGGAATGGGAGAAGATACTTGCAAATTATATCTATTAAGGGATTGATATCCTATACATAATAAACTATTACAATTCAATAACTAAAAAAGCATAAATAACTAAAAAGTATGCAAAGGACTTAAAGTTTTCCCAAGACGTGTAAATGATGAATAGGCATGTGCAAAGGTGTTCCTTACTAATCATCAGAAATACAAGTTAAAATCACAATGAGTTATCCTTTCACATTACTTAAGACACTATTGTCCAAAAGACAAGATAATGTGTTGGTAAGGATGTGGAAAAAAGGGAATCCTTAACACAGTTGGTGAAAATATACATTAGTTAACTATTATGGAGGTATGTATGCATTAAAAATGGAACTATCATATGATCCTGCAATGCCATTTCTTGGGTATATGCTGTATTTTTAAAAAAACAAATCAGTGTGTCAAAGAGACATCCAGTTCCATGTCACTGTAGCATTACTCATAATAATCCACATCAATGAATGAATGAATGGTAAGGGTTCATCACTGGATGAATAGATACAGGAAATACATATATATATGTGTGTATATATATATATATATGTGTGTGTGTATATATATGTGTGTGTGTGTGAAAAATTTGGAAAACTAGAATTTCTAATTGTGAAAATAAAATTACAAATTAGAAATGCAAGTGGTGAAGTAAACAGATTAGGTACAACTGAATATTTAATAAACTGGAATACATACTTGAAGAAATTACCTAGAACATAGCATCGAGGTCCAAATAAATTTAAAAAATATGTAACAGAAGTTAATAGAAATGGAGAACAAAGGAAGATATTTCTTTTTTCTTTTACATGTGTCTATTTATTTTCTTTTCCTCCTTATATAAAACACAAACTCCCTAGGGTTAGAATTACAGGCATGCACTTCCATGACAGGTATGTGCTTCCAAGTATGTAATCAGTATTGCTGGAAATGTGTCTTCAGGGTGGATGAAGGAAGATATTTCTTTTTTTTTAATTTTTTTTTTTTTTGGTCTTTTTTCATTTTTATCGGTACCAGGGATCGAACTCACGACCGCCTGCTTGCAAGGCAGGTGCTTATGCCGCTGAGCTAAACCCCCAGCCCCAAGGAAGATATTTCTAATCAGGGCTGCAAAAGAAGGGAAGATAAAATAGGGAAAAGACCATATTTGAAGAAATAATGTCTGAGAATTTTATAGAATCAAGGAAAGACATACTCAGATTTAGGAAACTCAACAATTCCCAAAAAAGAATGAATAGAAACAAATTCTGCAGAACATGAAGCTAAAGATGTTTTTAAAAACCAGAGATAAAGGACTTCCAGGAGAACATAGCAGATAGATAACAGCAGCTGTGGAGGCTCTCCGAGATAGCCAGCTTAAAATCCAGAAATGGTGTGGTGTGAGGAGTCCTGAGCAAGGGGAGATATACCCTGCTGACCCAGGAACAAACTAAGTTGAGAGAAACCAATTGGAAATGTAATCCCGGTGCTATAACTGGAACAGATAAAATCTCAGCAGAAGCTGGAACCCACGTGGCGATTTGAATTTCCTGCCGCCACTGCTGCATCTGAATAAGCACAGCAGGAACAGAGAGGCGAAACCTCTGAGAGTGGGAATTGGCAAATGGAGCTGAGAGCGGAACCGGCGGGGAGCCCTGCATTGACCTATGGTGAGTGAGAGGAGCAGGGACCCTTCCATAGACTAGGAGGCTCCAACAGAGGACATTCTGGGACCTGGCAGACTAGCTGGAACAGGACGCTGCAGTGACTTTAGTCACATATTCCCTCTCAAGCGGGATTGGTAGGGAGCCTTGACCTGGGTGACGCCACGGACTAAGACCCAGTAGGCTAGCCCAAATCAGATCCCAGTGCCTGGCGGTGCACTCTAGCAGTGAAGCTTTCAGTAGGTTGACTGACCTGGAGGGGTGGGCACAGGAGACTGCCCAAGTCTGTGTCTCCCTGGTACACTGCAGGGGGCGGGAACACCTAGCCGGCGGATTCAAACAAACTGTAACTGACAAAGAAAAAAACTGGGCCTCCTATATACGCTTGCATGGAAGGAACAAAAAGTATGGGAAGAGGGAGCAACAAGAAAGGGTCCTCAGCCCCCAATCCTGAGAACACTGATAAATGCAAAGGTAAATGCAAAGGAGAATGAGGACAGAAAACATGCAATATCAGACACGGCACCAATAGACAGTATCTCTGGAGCCTCATAGACAAGTTCAAAAGTGAAGTATTTAATGACCTAAAGCAAGATATTAGTAGAATAATTTGAGAAATGCTAAGCACCACCCAAGAAAAAACAGATGGTGGAATGGAAGAACAGAAAAAAAGAGGAGAATTGTTTGATGGAGAAAATAGAGAAAACATAGAATATGTGAAGCAGGTTCAAAGAGATTACCAGGAAACTAAAAACCCTATTGAAAGCTGGCATAATAGCTTGAAAGAAACTAAGGATAGATTATCTGAACTAGAGGACAGATTTGTAATGTGGGAGCAAGAAATGAAAAACTTCTTAAAAATAACAAGAAAACAAACAGCAATAATACAAAGGCTTGAAGATGATAAGAGGATCTATAACTTAAGAATTAAGAATGTAAAAGAAGAAGTAGGGACACAAACAAATGAACTACAAAGGCTATTCACAGAAATAATCCAGGAGAATTTCCCTAATCTAACAAAAGGTAAAGATACTCAGATGTATGAGGCATACAGGACCCCAGCCACCTACAACCCAAACAGAGCTACACCCAGGCATATAATAATCAAAATTCCAGAAATCCAATATGAGAACAGAATATTAAAAGCCATCAGAGACAAGAAACAGATCACTTACAAGGGAACACCCATCAGAATTACAGCAGACTTTTCGGCACAAAACATCAAATCACGAAGAGCATGGGGGGAAATAATTCAAGCTTTGAAAGATAATAACCTCCAGCCAAGATTGATATATCCTGCACAACTATCCCTGGAAATTGATGGAAAAACTAGGTGCTTCCAGGATAGAGAGGAACTAGGGGAATTTGCAACCACCAATTCAAATGTACAGAGAATACTGCAGGACATTCTAAAAAAAGAAAAATACCAAGATTCCAGAAACAGTGGAAGAGAGGCTACAATGAATAGAGCAGAAATCAAAATGAAAAAAGACAAACTGACAACTAATGACAGAAAAAGAGCTCAACAGAAATGAGGCAGAGAAGGTTGAATGGTAGGAACTGTTATTTTGTAGAAAACAAGACATCATAATAGCTAGTGCTGATTTAATATCATCTTGTTTTGAAGTCCCACCAAGCTTTTGTTCTTCTGTTTCCATCGGTCTTAACATGTTGTATCTTATTGGATTTTATTATATGTGATAATATAAACAAAAACTTTTATAGACAAGGAGATTATACAGAAACCGTTGTTCATTTTCTGTTAGTTGGTTCTAAATACCCTGTAATACTGTCATTCTCTTGAATGGTTTTACATTGTCTTGATGTGTTTGATGCTACAGTATATGAAGTTATACTCAAGGATTTCAAGGAAAGAGACGCTATGGTAAGTACTTTTATGTCGGGATATCTGGTAGTGAAAAACTATTTTGCTTAAATGGTTATGTTTTGACCTGTGCTGTTTTGCTGTTATGCCCTTTTTTATCTCAATCTCCTTTTTTATTATTTACTTTTTATTTTTATCTTTTTAATTAAGGGAAAGATAAAAAAGCAGGATATATTATAGTAACCCACTTTGATTTCCTATTAACTTGATTTGAAACCCTGTATTGCTCTCACCATCTTGTTTTGACTGATTTTCCTCTGTTCTGTTTTGCTTGATACTACCAAGTTCGAGAGTATAGGCAACAACTGTGAAGACAATAAGATTCATTATGACGCCCATTCTGGTTGGATTATTATCTTCTTTTGAAGTGCTGTAATGTCTCCAATGTTTTAGTTTTATTGGTTTTGTTCTTTACTGTTTTGTTCAATTTTATTATAACTGATGATATAGGCAATTCTTTTTAAGATAGCAAGAGGCATTATGGGAACCATTGTTGATCACCTTGTTTTTTGTTTTTACAGTACATTTTATGTCCATCCTTTTGATTTGACTGACTCTGTTTTGTTCTGTCACATTTGGTTTTATTCTCTTCAAAAAAAGTAATAAGAACTGTGGGAGTAATAAAACCCAAAATGTGTAATTGTCATTGTACAAAAGAGAGGAAAAGAAAGTGCTCTAAAGGATATAACTGCATGTATATTTAAGTGTATAAGATAGATAACCATATTACTGAGTTTTGTTGGATCATTGAATAGAACTCTTTGCAGTCTCACTGTTTGAATGTCCACTTTATATGCTTTAATTTTGTAGCTTGAGCAACTATTTCTAAGATGACAATATGTAATCTATTAACTAGTGATGTCGTACTGTTTAGTTTTTCTGAAATTCTGTATAACTTGTACCCTTTTTCTGTTTTCTTTCCTTTTTCTCCTTAAATAAAATTAAAAAAAAAATAGAGCTAAAGACACATTGTCTTCAATAGTTAGAATGACAGCTCATATCTTGAAAAGAACAGTTAATATCAGTGGAATAATGCATCCAAAGTGCTGTAACAAAATTATCATCAATCTGAAATAGGTGAGATGTACATTTTTAGACAGAAAGGCAGAAAATGTACAATTATCACATTTTTGGTGAAGGAGCTTTTCTGAAAATTAACTCCAAGAGAAAGAAGATAACTCCAAAAGAATGTCAGAGTCATAAGAAGAAATGACAGAAAAAAAGCAGCAAATATAAACATGTGAGTAAATCTAAAAAAACCTTGAAGATATTGATTAAATTAATTAATTAATTATTAATTATTGATTAAATATTGATTAAAATAATCACTGCTTTATATCTGTAAGTTGCATGTCAGTGATAAAAACAAGATAGTACTAAAATGATAAGCTAAGGAACACTGAAGTCAGGAATTTTTTGAGGACTAGTATATCTTAGTATTCAAGTGCAACAAAAATGGTACAAAAGAGAAAAAATTTGCAAGCCGATCTCATTTGTAAATATGGTTATAGAACTTTAAAGCACATCATTAAGAATTTTAGTGTAGGGCTGGGAATGTAGTTCAGTGGCAGAGCACTTGCCTAGCATACAGCAGGCCTTGAGTTTAATCCTTAGCACTGAGAAAAATAAAATGAAATAAAATATATAAATGCAACAATGCAGAAAAATGATCAAATTAGATTTATTGCTGGTATGCAGGATTGAGTTAGCATTACATAATCTAATAAATGTAATTTACTATATTTAACAGATTAAAGAAGACAATATAAAGGACCATGGCAAACTATAGTGAATGTTTAAATTTCAAAAAACTTCTTAGAATAAAAAAAATTACCATTGAATGCCCTCAAAATATTTCCCCTCACTTTGAACACACTTGCTCACTCTTTGACACTTTCTTAGGCAGTTCTGGAAGTTGTCTTTTATAAGTGTCTCTAGTTACACTATGATGGCTACCTTGGTATTTTGAATGATTCAAAATGTTTACCTTTTACAATCATTTTGACTTTGTGCAAGTCACTTGGTGCCAGATTCAGTGAGTGAGGTAGGTGAGGACTCAAAATATTTTTACAAGCTTGTCTTAGTTACGTTTTTTTTCTTTGCTGAGACAAAATACCCAATGGCCAAAATTAAAAGAGGAAAGTTTTAATTATCTCACAGTTTGTGGAGGTTTCATTCCATAATTATCTAGCTTCAAGGCAGAGTGGTGTGGCAGAGGGGCAACTGTTTATCATGGAGCAGGACAGCAAAAGCAAGAGAGTGTAAGGTAAGCCTCTTTCTGTACCTTATATTGTATCCACTCCAGCAGGATTAGGGAGGTGCCAATCTAATCAATGGACCAATCCAGCAATCACCCACCCTTAATCCCAGCATTGCTCTATGAATCAATCACACACTCTAGATTCAGCCACCTCTGGAAAAACCCTATGACTGTATGAGGCTTTGGGGGACATCTAGACACAAACCATAACACTGCCTTTCTATTGTATGTCACTGGGAGTGGCATTTGCCATAGTTTTGATTCCACTATGTAAAGACAGTTATGAAAGAGGACTTCCAGAATTGCTTCAGAATGTGGAAAAAAGATAAGGTAAATGTATATTCAAAATGAGGGTGGATATTTTGAGGGGGCTGAATGACAATGTATTACCATAATACATTTTTAAAAATTTAAATATTCACCACATATTTTGATCGCAACTTGTCTAACAATCTTGATAGCTATTGAAGAGTGTTCAATTATATTTAATAGCCCTCATAATAAATAATTTAAAGCAAAGTAGGAATAGAGAGAATTTTAAACTGATAAGAGATCTAAAAATGATAATAGGAAATGTAATCTTCAGTGTTTAAACACTATACTATAACATTCTTAAAATCAGGGGCAAACAAAGATGATCCTTTTCAACATTTCTATTCAACATGGTACTGGAGGTCCTCCTCAGGAAACAGGAGAGTTAAAACAGTGAAAAGTATAAGAATGGGAAAATAAGAAGACTGTCACTATTTGTAGTCAATATGCGTATCTTCATAGAAAGCCCAAATCAATAGAAAAAAAGTTAAAATTAATAATGTGGTTTAACAAAGAGGTAAAATATAAGATTGTTATTCAGAAGTCAATTGTATTTCCTTATGACACAATTGTACAAAAGCCACATTTCTTAAAACATACTGTACTTGTTGGCCATAACAGCAAAAAATAAAGTTCCTAGGAAGAAATCTAACAAATGATACATAAAATCATAGTAGAGAAAGTTGAGTAATTTTACAGAAAATTATCATAGAAAAGCTTTATGAATAGAGAAAGAAAGAAATAATAAAAAGGAAGAAATGGATGATATCTTTCTTCTCCAATTACTTTCTACAATCAAGTCAGAAGTTTCACTGAACTTAAGGTGACTCTAAAATTTATTGGAAAGAGAAAAAAAAAAAGGCAGAAATCAGTAGGACACTTCTGAAGAAAAAGAACAAGATGTGTGAATTTACCTATCGGATATAAAAGCTTTTATAAGAAAATTGGAATTGAGAAAGCATGTACTGTGATTGGAAAGATAGGAATGTGGATTGAAGATGCAAAATCAAGAACCCGGAAACACGCTCAGAATATACATGAAAATTTGATAGCTGATAGGTGTTGTTACAGAGAAATGAAAAAATGGATCACTCAATAATGCTCGGACAGTAGATTAAGCATAAGCACTATGCACAGTTCCAGGTGGATTAAGAACTGAAATGTAAAATGGAAAACATTAAATCTTTTAGAAGAAAAAGTTGACGCAGGTGTTTTCAATCTTAGAAAGAGTTTTAAATAAGACACAAATTAAGATTAAGAGCTTCAAAGATCAAAAAGAAAATGAATAGACAAGGTACAAACTGTGCAAAGATGTTCTGATAAGAAACAGTCTTCTTAAATTTAAATATAGAATGTTATATAAAATGTATCAGTTAAAAACACTGATAATAAAAAGCAGAAAAATGGAAAAGTGGGAGAAAATATACAGATAAGCATGATGAGATTCTGTTTAACACTCACTAAACTGACTAAATTGAAAAACACTGACCAGGGTTTTGTGCACTGTTAGTGAGAGTTTAAATTGGCACACCCACTTTGTATGCTCATTTGGAATTTTGTAACAGTAAAATTGAAGATACATGGACTAAATCTCTAGCTATTTCATTTTTGGCATGTCTGGCTTCTTTGCTTAATGCCTTTGAGATTCATCTATTTTGTTGTTTACAATTTCTTTTTGTTGTTGAGTGATATTGCTTTCTATAGATACATCAGAAGTTGTTTATAATAATCACTAGTTTTTGCAAATTTAGATTGTTTCAAGTTTTTGGGTTAATATAAATAAAAAATCTGTCATAAAGATCCATGTAGAGTACAGGTAAAATGGAACTAAATCTATCCCTATCCCTCTCCCTATCTCTATCTCTGTCTCTGTCTCTGTCTTTATCTCTATCTCTATGTCTGTTTTATTTCTCTTGTGCCAAGTCCTAGGCCTGGAATTTGGGGGCCATATGGTAAGTATATAATTAACTTATAAGAAAATGAAAATCTGTTTTTCAAAGTAGTTGTACTATTTTACATTCTCAGCATCAGTGTATGAGAGTTACAGTTTAAAGCATCATTATTCATAACAGTTAAAAATGGGAACAACCCAAATAAATTTGTTCACTGACAGATAAATGAGTACACAGTGGCATATTCATTCATAAGAATACCATAAATGATTAACCATGATATAATCATCACTATGATTAAAATATAGTAAACAAAAATCAAGTCACAGAATATATGCATCATATCCTGTATATATTTAAAATGTGCTATGGTTTAGGGGTGGGAGGGATAGAGTATTTCAGAGATGTTGGTAATGCCCTATTTTGTAAAGGAAAAAATATAAAAGTAATGTTTACTTTTATTGTAAAGGAAAAAATCAAACCAGGCATGGTGTGCAAACTCACAATTCCAACACTCTCAGAGGAAGATTGCAAGTTTGAGAAGAGCCTGGGCAAGTGACTTAGTGAGGCCTATATCAAAATAAAAAAAGAAACAGAGCTGGGGATGTAGCTCAGTGCTAAGACCCTCGGTTCAATATTGGGCATTTGTCCTATATTGTCATATATTTTCCACTTCTATTTAGTATTCTGCATATTTCTTTTGAGAGTTGAAGTCTCAGTCCTGATAATTCTCTGAAAGAATTTAGATGTCTCACAGCAAGATTAATGGCAGCAGTTAAATTCATAAATCCTTGTTTATGAAAATGAGAATATAGCCCAGCTAATAACAAAAATAATTGAATAGAATTACTTGTTTCTTAAGTAGAGAGTTTTACCAGAGAATGGTGTGCCTTCTATTTATTTCTTTTCCAATTGACTTATTTAAAATTGAGGTTTAAAACCATCATAAAATGACCTGATAGACAAATATTAAACCTATATCATCAATCTAGAAAGCCCAGTTGGTCACTTACCAGATAAGAAGACTGCAATATTGACAATAAAATTTTCTCTATCTCCCTTCTAGGTCATATCATAGCAATATAAATTCCAGAAGTTGAAAATTTCATAAGGTGAAGAATGCTAGTGAGGGAAAAGTCAAGAAATAAGTTTTCATGTGATTGAACAATATTAGAAAAGCTATAAATTAGAGTTACGTCAGATGGCACATTTTCATCTCTCTCCTTCAATGTTACTACAAGTGCAATATTTTTATATAGTTATAATTTTATTATAACTGTGATTATAAATATATTAGATATCATAAAAATGTAGATTTGAGTAAATTTTTACCCCTAAGAAAACCTTTATAGGAACTCTAGCATAAAATTCTTTAATGGCTAGAAATTATTATAGAAGTAATTTCAAATACACAGGGCTAGGAAAATGAACCTTTGAAATAATCAATAATAATAATAATAATAAAATCATGGTAATTAAACATTGGTGCAATTACTGCTAAAATACAAACTCCAAAATTAAAAAATTGCTTTCATAGCAATCACTGGGTGTTATGGATTAAAAACTGGTGGTCAATTTAATGCCAGCTGGATTAAATCAGCATGGTGCTGAGCATAGATGTTCCACCTGAGGAAAGTTGCCAGCATACATAGAGACATGGAGAGGGAGAAGTGAGGCATTGTGGGTTTCTCTAAGTGTTGCTGTTTGAACTGTTGGTTTTCCTGGAGAAGCTCATCATGACTAGCTTCCCCACATTGACTTTGATGCTTGTCATCAGAGAAGCTTGAGACCTTGTTGGTGAGGGTGGCTGTGGTTTGCTTTGGGGGAGCTCTGGTCCTTTACAATAAGCGTCATTGGCTCTGGAGGGGAAGACACATGCTGCTTTATCTCCAGAACAAACTCATCATGCTGGCTTTCTGCAATGTACTCGACTATTCTTATCATTGAAAGAGCTTGGCACCTCCGTGTCACTGAGGGTGGCTTTTCAGGACAGCCTTAGTCTTTGTTTTGAGCGTGACTTTTCAGCTCCAGCGTAGAATCCTCAACCTACCAGCAGAGCTCCTCACCCCACTGGCATAGACTTTCTAGCTTCCACCGCTGACCTTTGGGCCTTCCTAGCTTGGATCTGTAAAACAGACTGATGTGAGTCTTTCTCATGAGCTCTAGACCTCCAGCTGGACTCGTGGGAGGCATTGTCATGGGCTCTAGGTTTTCATCTGGACTCATGTAGGACATTGCTGTGGGATCCAGGCCCTTGGCTGAATATGCTGGGTCTTTAGTGTTGTGGACAGATTTCCTACATTTTCTTGTGTTTTACTCTGGGTGACCATCATAAAATAATATAAATTCTGTGTCCTAATTCTAAGTGTTCTCCTCACAACCCCTGACTACAACACTGGGCTTGACTTTCTTTTAAGTTGGAACCAAGATGTGTAATTAGAAGTAATCATTTTAAACAGTAAAGTAAATCCTTTCATTGTGGACCATATTACTTAGAAACCTTGAAACTGTATTTTACTCCCTACAGTTATGTGAGAGCTGAAGGTGGAATTGGTCACAACAGTTATTTTCTCACATTCACATGTGACTGTTGGAGTGGAAATTTCTGAAAAATAAGATACCAATTCCATAGTTGTTCACTGCTAAGCATGCCCAGTTTTACATAGTGAACTTCAATTATTTGTATGAATTAAATTAAAGATTATCCTATCCTAGCTGAAGGATGAATGTATTTGATACTGTTATAACTCAGTGTTCTTAGCAGGATCCAGAATCATTAACTCTGTGTCACTGGTGGGAAAACTAGACTCATGGACCTTAAATAAATTGTCTCAAATCTTGCCTAACTACAGCACAGCATTAGAGGCTCTGTTTTTGGCTAATTACAGACATAGCATGAGAGTCTCTGTTGCTGAACTCAGTTGTATTTCTATCACACCATTATTTCCATGTCTGATGTTTATCTTTGGGTAAAAATAAAAATTAAGATGTCATTGTGCTAGTTAACTTTGCATTATTGTAATAAATGCCTGAGGTAAATCAACTTATAAAGAAAAGATTGTTAGGTGTGGTGGAGCTCACCTGTGGTCACAGTTACAGAAAGCTGGGATGGAAGGATTGCTTGAGTGCAAGAGTTCAAGACCAGCCTGAGTAGCAAAGGGAGACACCTCATCTCTAATGGATTAATTTAAAAATTTTAAAAAGAAAAGTTTAAATTTGGTTTACAGTTTTAGTGGTTTCACCCCATAGTCATTGGCCCTGTTGCTTTAGGTCTGTAGTGAAGCATCACAGCATGATGGGAGCCTGTGTCCTAGCAGAACCTTTCTTCTCATGATAGGGAGCAAAAAAGGGAGAAAGTGGAGGGGTTGGAGTCCCACTGTCCCCTGCAAGGGTGCATCGCCAGTGACTGGGACGTGCCAGGAGGCCTGACATCTTCAAGGTTCCATTACTTCCCAATGGACGCCTTTAGTACACTGGCCTTTTGGGTCACAGTGAAGCTGTAATGGCCATCTTATTCAATTGCATCTCCAGAGAGACAACCAGTGATAATTCTTGGAGCCTGTAAATATTTCCCTATAAGGAAAGCAGGTATTTTTAGATGTGATTAAATTAAGGATTTTGAGATAAGGAGATTATGCCTGTGGGTCCTAAATTCAATCACAAATATCTTTATGAGAAAGTGAAAGAGGGAGATCTGACACAGACAGAAGACTAGAAACAGAAACGGAAGAAGACAATGTGATCATAGAGACTGAGAGATGCCATGTGCCTATGAAGAGGGACAAGGAATGGATTTTCCTGTCTCCATTAGAGGGAGTGTGATCTTGCAGACTTTTTGATTTTGGATTATTGAAATTGATGCTGAAATTCTGGTGTCCAGAACTGTGAGAGAAGGAATTTCTCGTGTTTGAAACTACCATAATGTGGTAATATGTTACAGCAGGCCCAGGAAACTAACACAGCGACACTGTTCACCTTTTTAATAATCTGTTTAACTCTATTCAACTCACTTGACTTTCTGTTGTGGAACAGATGAATTCATTAGTACCTAATGTCTCTGTGTTAAAAATTTCCCAGAACATGAAATTGTTAAAATGCTAGGGTTTCCAAGTCCTTCTTGACATGGACATCTATTACCTGAAAATTAATGTTATATGGGCAATTTTTAAAAATAGCCAAATAGAGCAGATATTAATTTATATAAAAACATTGTCATTGGTGAACTAAAATCTGCCTAAGAGAACTTGGGAATGTATATTTATTAGAATGACAAAAATCTCAAAATTTTAAAGAAGCATTCTTTTTTTTCCTCTACAGGAAGCCTTTTGGAGCTATCCTGTCTGGAAAGGTGTTTAGAACCGAATATCACTTACTCACTCTCATCCTTAAATTATTCTTTCGTGACTTTCCTGCAACCAGTGAAGGACACTCAGTCTACTGTGGGACTCTTTCTACATCACTCCAGTTTCCAGAACTTCACCAGGATTTGCCAAGAAATCATAAGTGAATTTAAAACATGCTTCTTGTGTTCGGTTTGTGAGTCCAAAGGAAACATGGATTTCGTCTCTCAAGAACAAACATCAAAAGGTAAATACAAAGTGAAAGTGAGAATAAAATGTACCAATTGCAAGTTAACTTACTCCGCTAAAAAAAAAAAGCAGACTACACTCCATTAACAATTCAGAGGCGCTGCCACACTGAGCGACATGGCTCTAGATGGATGACTTGCAGAGTTTTGCAACTGTACTCTTTTTCCATTTGTTTGTTTACTTTGATTTATTGAAAACAAAGTATCTGTTTTTAAAATACATTGAAATGCTGCTGTAATTCAGATATATTGGATGGGTAAAAGATGAGTTAGCCTTCTAGTTTCAAAGGTAATGAATGTTTAAAAAAACAATTTTAAGGAAACCTGTAGTTTCTCACGGTAAAATCAAATGCTGATTCTCCATAGAGTCATTGAATTCTTGATACATTGGTATCTGTTCCTGCCTAGCATTTATCTCCCAATTTTAGCTGTCTTTTTACTTGTCTGACTCTCCAATGAGTCTCTTGAGGGAAAGGCCTTTGTTTTTGTTCACTACCAGATCTCTAGCTTTCAGCATAATGTCTGATGTAATGTATGGTAGGCAGTTAATGAATACTTGTGGGATGAATACACGAACAAAGAAAAGAATAACTATGCGCCATCTGTGGTGCCTAACTGAACTTTGCATTTGTTATGAGATCAAGGTGTATTATTTAATCAAATTAAATCAAATTAGGTAATTGATGAGCTGAACAATTCATTCACTGTCATGAGTGTTGGTCAACAGCATTCTAGAACTTAGTCGTTTTGCATAGCTGGAACTTTTCAAAGTCTGGGTAGGACTTTTCCGTTACCTCTTTGGCCTACCCCGTAACTTTCTGCTCTCTGTTTCTAATAGCTTTACTACTGCAGATGAACAAGGTGATACAGCACTGTATTTGTTCTATGGCTGGCTTATATCACCTGATATAATATCCTCTAGGTTCATCCATTTGTCACAAAGAGTCACAAGTAACAGGATTTCCTTCTTTCCTAAAACTGAATACCATTCATGTGTGTGTGTGTGTGTGTGTGTGTGTGTGTGTGCACGCGCATAACACTTTTTCTCTATCTACTCATCTGTTACTGAACATTTATCTTAGCTATTGTAGATGATGCACAATGAATAGGAGAGTGCAGATACCTCTTTGAGATCCCGGTTTCAATTCTTTTGACTGTGTATGTACCAGGAAGTAGGATGGCTGGAGAATATGGTAGTTCTATTTTTATTTATTTATGTTTTTAGGAACTTACATACTGATGACTGTACCATTTTACATTGCCACCATCAGTGTGCATGGACTCTAGTATCTCCACATCCTCAGTAATACTTGATATTGATTTATTTCAAAATAACCCTACTGATGAGTGTGAGGTGATATCTGATTGTGGTATTGATTATCCATTTGCTGATTTTTAGTGACATTGAACCACTGTTCACATATTCACTGGCCACCCATCTATCATCTTTGGAGAAATTTCTATCAGAATCATATATATGCATATATATATATGTGCATACATTTACATACATATATATGTAATCTTAAAACAGGATCTGTCTATGTTACTCAACTTGGTCTTGACTACCTGTGCTCAAGTGATCCTTCTGCTTCAGCCTCCAGATTAGTTATAGGCACTGGTCACTGTGTCAGGCTTTTGGCTGTTTTAAGATCAGGGTTTTTTGGGAAGCCAAGCACGTACCTCCCCTCCCTAGTAAGCAGTGGCGGTGTGGCAGACTGCGGTCCTTCCAGGGGGAGAACCACCAGCAGCTCCGGAGATCCACGCATGTTGGAACTTAGGATGCTGTGAAACCAAACAACCAGCCTGCCTCCCTGCTAAGCAAAAGTGAACCTACTGATGCACGGCCTAAAGTCAAACATCCCACTTCTCTACCCTCCTTCTCCTGTCCCGTGCCCCTCCCCTCCGCCCCCGTTAGCAAATGGGAACCAGAAATCTGAGCGTCTCCTGGGAGGCTGACCATAGCAAATAAGGGGGACTTCCTTCTACCATCTCTTTGAAGGCAAATATTTTTATTACTGTTTTGCTCTATTCTGAATAATGGTACTGCTATATTCAATGTTCTGTTTTGGTAAGTTCTATTATGTTCTGTATTTCATTTTGATATATGTGATTGAAAGAACAACTATTATAAAGATAATGAAATATACCGTGATACCTATTACTGTAATCCCAGTAACCTGCTGTGAAGTTCTGTACCAGTTTCACTGTACAATCTTAGTTGGCTTTATTCTGTCTTTTTCTGTTGTATTTTACCACTTTCAAAATAAAATTTAAAAAAAAAAACAAAAAACAAAAAAGATTAGGATTTTTGTTGTTGTTGTTGTTGTTGTTGAAGTTACAGGAATTCCTTGTATATTATGAATACTGTATTAACTTTCCATGACATATCAGCCACAAGTTTTGCAGATATCTTCCCTGAGTCTGGGGTTGGTCACAGTTTCCTTGGTGCCATCTTTCCACTTGGGCTTATTTGGGACTCCCTCACAGCAAGGTGACCTTAAATTGTTGGACTTTATGCGAAGGCTCAAGGCTCCGTGGTTAGTTTCTCCTCACAACCCTTAGAAGGCACCGGCCCAGTTCACACCTTATCTCACACTTTTAGCCTCTACTACTGGGAGACAGATTGCTGTTCCTTAAGCTTCATTTTACATTCTTTCTTAAAAATCATCAGAGAAATGTCTGTATTTACTTTGAGATGTTCTAGTGCCATTTCAAACCTACTTTTATCTGGTTTTAATGATCTTAAAAAAATGTAACTTTGGATAAGTGTTTGCAATGTAGCCAACTTCTTGTTTCTATTGTCTCATACAGGAAGGAGAACATTTAGTTTTGAATTGTATTTTGTTATTATGTGTTACTGTTTTGCAAATAATGTTCCCTTAAATCTCTTTCTAGTTCTTGTCATGAGGCGATCAGTGGACGTGAAAGCAAAAGAATTCTTTTCACCTTGTCAACATTTGAATTTCTCTGTAACTCCTGCAGTTGACTGGTTAGAGGAATCCAACACCACCTGCAGCCTCAGGTCTCAGACTGCAAACTCAACGATTGTGGAGGAGGAGCCAACCAAGGAAAATTCTCTGAATCATACTTGTAGAATCATGGAGTACTCAAATAATTGTACTCATGTTTCCTTGCACCTAGAAATGGATGTAAAAAGTAAGTGTTAAAGGAAACCAAGGGAAAAAGAGAAGTCAGATATAGACACATAGAATTAAGTAATGGAGCTTAGCTTCATGGAAAGTCAAATAGTTGAAGAAATTCATTAATGAAGCAACATACGCTGAAAGAATGATAGCTTTTTATTGTTTAGTTTTTCTTTCAAAAATGTGATTTTATAAGGGTGCTGCTGTAGCCTGAGGCAGAGGAGACATCTATGCATCAGAATTTGAGGGGCGCTAGGAGTGCTCTAGAGGAACTGCCACGCATAATATATTAGCTGTGCTTAAAGTAAAAAAATCACACTTGGGTACTCACGCATGAGATTCTTTTAAAATGCAAATATCCATGTACATTGTGATGTGTTGTTAACTTTTGTTTTGAGTTCATGTACCATGTCCTATCATGGAGCTGAGAACCAGGCTTGGATGAAATGGACTTTTTAATATACTAGTGCAAGGATAGGCTGAGGTGGATTTTAAGCACCCGGGGTCACTGGGTGACTGAAGGGAAAGTAGGAGGCCAAAAGATGGCTCTTAAGTATATCTTAATACATCCGTCTGCTTAAGGGTTGATTGATTGACTTCCTACTCGTTCTGAATGATCACAGCTCTTCCTTCTCTTTCTCTTTCCTTTTCATTTTTCCTGAATACTAAGGCTTAAACTCATGGTCCTTTCACCTACCTTTAGCCCAAGCCCTTTTAAAAATGTTAAAAAATATTTTGAGACAGGATCTTGATAAGTCACTAAATTGTCCAGACTGAACTTCAACTTGTGCCCTCTGCCTCAGATTCCTAGAGTGCTGGAATTACAGGCACAATTATTCCTTTGTACTTCACCCGTAAAATCTGGACAACATTTTATGATGCACATTCATTCCATGAGTGCCTGCTGTATGCCAGGCAGTGTGTCAGGCACTGGATCAGAGAACGTAACATGGTCTGGAAGAGGGAGACATGGTATATAAACAAGCGAGTGCATTCCACAGCTACAAAGGCTACGGCAGTACCTGGCTGGGCTTTTTGGTATCCCTAAAAAAATATAAACTTTTTGGATTTCTTGGGAAGGCTTCTTCTAAAGGTTTGCTTTTATTTTGAAGATAATTATTTTTAAGTTATTGTTTATTTTAAAGCAAATACAAGTATGCTGTGTGTGTGCCTTTCTAAGATAAAATGTGACTTCAAAGATATTTCCTCTATAAGTTAGTTTGCCCAGGGCCAGACAGCATCTGCACTTAGGGGTTTTTCAAGTTGTGTGTCTGGGCTGGGTCTGGGAAAGACATGAATAGAGGGATCCTGGCTCTAAGAGTGAGGTTGGAACTCTGGAAAGGCTATGTAGAAAATGTTGATCATAGCAAAATCTGAAAGATAGGTTTGGATTTTAAATATTTAAAGCATATCAATTTCAGTGTATATAGTTGGATATCAAATTGCTTTTTACATTTTTCCAAAGCAAAGAGAAAATGAAAACTTCCTTAATTATGATTTTTTTTTGTCTTTTTCCTTTTTATTGGTACCAGGAAACAAACTCACTACTGCCTGCTTGCAAGGCAGGCACTTATGCCACTGAGTTAAATCTCCAGCCCCCTTAATTATGATTTTTAAGAGAACTTATTTTTGTGTAAAATAAATTCTAGATTCGAAGTGCCATAAGAGGTATCCAATTCAGAAAGATAGAGCAGCACTACACAGATATACGCTCTTAGGTTCTGGAAACAAGTCTGTCCATTTAGCCATGTACAGAAGGTTAAAAATTTATTCATGCTTTACTCTGTGCAAGGACACATTTAATCTCTCTTTGAAGCCTTCTCCATCAAGAGGTGAAACTAAATTTAGCCCACTCTGGTACAGTTACTCCAAAACAATTCTTTAAACTGTCTTTTTAGATTTTCTTAGGTTTCTGTCTCTCTCTCTCTCTTTGTCTCTCTCAAAAAATTCCTGGCTGCAGGGACAGAAGGCAGGTGGCATCCAGGGACTCTAGGACACTGGGAATCATGCTTTTCTGAGTTTATTAGACTCTGTGGTGGAAGCATCCATCGGTCTGGCCCTAATCATGCATGTTTTGCTACGGTGGTGTAAACTTGGTGAATGCACGGTTCTCTTTTCATAGTTTTCTGCCTAATGAGACATCCATCCTTGGACCTGCCTTAGCTCTTGATGGCACTAAAGATCTCCCATGCTCCATCACTGCACGCTCTTATTCTGCTGAGCAAGGAACACAAATCTGATATCTAATTAGCAGGGAATGATATTGTGGAAGTTGAGATCTTATGCAAGCCAACCTGCCCTCTCTCCATTCAGTGTCTTTAAGTGTGGGATGGCTACGTAGCATACATCTGGGTTTCTGTAAAGGAAACAACTAGACCATAAACCCACAAAGGCAGTCTTCAAAGGTATAAGTTAGTTACATATTCCGCTAAGTTAAGTAAGTACCAGTTATGTTTTGTGGCAAGGAATAGTGTACATGAGGTGGTTTAGGAAGTCACTAAACAGTTTCCCCTATTGAAGTCACCAATTCCTGAGTCTGCTGGGCAGTGTATCTTTAGGGCACCAAGGCAGATCGTAGTGAATATTTGCTTACGATGACCGTCCTTCTGATGTTGCCTCACTATCATCTGAACGAGCAGGTTTATGCTTGCTTCCTATTAAGTTTCAGCCAGGACAAGTATAGGTATAATCCGTGCATGCACCTGATCCGATCACTGGTGTGTAAGCCTCTGAAGTATTCCCTGGTGGAAAGAGGATCTGGTTATTCATCTGTCCTGGCCACTCTTATGTCTTCTCCCTTGTTTGTTCCTGCTACTCTTTTTCTTCTCTGTCCTCCTTGTACTCACTGAATCTTTGTTGATTTGAGGACATATTTTTGGGCTGATTGATCCTGGATCAAAATTGTCATTACAAATGGCTCTGGTTCTGGGACTGATATGTTGTGTCCTCAATTCACTGACAGCAATGATAATACAGCTAATATCAGCACAACCTGTAAGCCAAATTAACCTTAGAATTCTGGAGTTAAATGGATCTTTGGAAGCCACTTGGTCAAATTTCCTCCTTTAATACATTGTGAAGGAATTCAGGAGAGCAAACGACCCTGTTCAGAAGCAGTGTGGTAGCATATGTACCACCACATTGCTTCTGACCTGTCACAACATTTTATTGGTTTTTTCCTAATAGTACTCTTTTCTTTACAGATACCACCTGCTCCATGAAGATCACTTGGTATATTTTAGTTTTATTAGTGTTTATGTTTTGGATCATTCTCATTATCCACAAAATACTTGAAGGCCACAGGAGAGTAAAAAAGTGGCACAGTAAGTATTGAGGAATAAATCTGTCATTTAATGTCAACGAATGCCTACTTTTATCTCTAGACTTAATTTTCTTTTTTGTCCAACTAGGACAAAGGATAGGACTGAAGTAAAGAGATTACTTAAGATATAACATTTAAGTGTCTGATGCAGCATTGTGGTGTTATTGTGTCCTGACTGTGTATAAGAAGTGAGTCTATATAATCTCAGGAGTAAAAGCATAAAGAAGACGTGGCACCAACATCCCTGCATCTTTCTCCTTCCTGGACAGGTCATAGGAGGGGAAGGAAGCCTGGATGAGGCCTGGGGATGTAGCTCAGTAGCAGAGTTCTTTCCTAGAAGGTGGTAGGGTCTGTATTCAGACCCTACCCCGAGCACTGGAAAAAGCTTCCTAGAAGACTGAGTGAACATGACAAAGTTGATGGGATGCTGAGTGTGTCTTAGTGGAAGTGGGGCAAACAGAACAGAATAAGATGGGGTGGCATCAAAGAATTTCAGAGAGATCTGAAGCAGTGTGGCTGTGGGTGATGACTAGGAGCTGGAATCAATCTTTAACAAGCATGGAGACATCAGTAGATTTTTCATAGGGAAGAGAAGATAGGTATGATTGGAAATCAGGACAGGATGGATGATGTTAAAAATATTTAATAGCTAGTATGACAGAGGCACCCACCTAGCAGAATAGATGGTAAACCATTGGCATGGCACGGCTGTGTGTAGCCATATACGACTGTCAGGCCTGATGCATGGTTCATGATCTGAGAAGTTGGTCTTTGAAGACAGTGTAAAATGTATCTGTGAAAATAGGATTTAAGGGTGATGGACTTAGGTTAGAGTTCAAGTGTTACCCTTATCAGTTGTGTAACTTTGAGTCAGTTACTTCCCAAATCTAAATGTGCCTTTACTCTCCTGATGAACAAGGATACTCACACAGGGCTGAGGATAGGACTGAAGTAAAGAGATTACTTAAGAGATAACGTTTAAGTGTCTGATGCAGCATTGTGGTGGTTGTTTATTTCCCAAAGCTCTTATGTCCTTCACCAGGTAAGGTGAACCAGGTAAGGCCATGTCAGTCATTTCAATAGGACAAGTGCTTGCCTCTGGATTTAAGCAAGGGTCCATTAATTGTTTTAACTAAGTTTTGAAAAATGTGATACTGGGGATGGAACCCAGGCCTCACATGTGCTAGGCAAGTGATCAACCATTGAGCTAATTTTATTTATTTTGAGACAAGGTCTTGCTAAGTTGCCAAGGCTGGCTTTGAACTTGTGATCATGTTACCTCACTCAGCCTGAGAACAGTTTCATATCAAATGTTACCTTTGATATCTTAGTAATAACATTCTTAATGCACAGGTTAATAAAATAATCAACACTATATATTTGTACAATAACCATTTTCAGAGCCTTTCCCCTAAATTCTCAAAGAATGTGGAGAGAATATGTTATAATTTTCATTTTTTAGATCGAAAAAAACCTCCTGAAACTAACATAAGTTAAATGTTGTGTCCAAAGCTATGTAGTTAGTGAAATGTCAAACTAAGGCTTGATATCTTTCTAGTTTTGAAAATTATACTAAACATTTTTTTTTTGCAAATCATGCATAGTTCTGGGCCTTTTGACATATTTTTCATGTAAATGAGATAGAAAAAATACTGACCAATAGTGAGAAGTCACATTAGGATCTTATGAACATCTACCCACGGGACAGACTTAGTGGCTTGCAAAAATTTTCTTACCAAGTCCAAGCTACAAAGTCGTGACAAATGCCATACCGCTCATGACATTAAATATAATTACATATTAAATGTAGGTTACATGTTTTATACATCAAATAAATAATATTTTGTATGTTAGGGCCGATAATTTTCATTATAAGATATGACAGTGGCATTTAGGGTAGCAGAGAAGCTATTGGCTGTAGAAAGGATTTGCAGTTTTTATAGAATAGGAAAAAATTCATGGTGTCTTGCTACCCAGGCCTTGTTATGAATAGCCCATTCTTCTTGGTAAGCCTTTGAACCAACATAGGAAATACACGTTAAGATTATGCATGCTTATCAGCTAAGTATTTAATTTTTTCTTGGAATAGATCATAAATACACAGCTGCATCTGCTCTTTTAAGAGGAAGTGATTCTGAGAAGCTGAGAGCATTGAATGTGCGGGTTATTCCAGGTGAGTCTTGTGGTGTACAAACAGAACAAAGCTCAGGAAATTTCAAAGCTGCACCAGTTCACTACAAAGTAAATTCAGGATCTGAGATCCGAGCTCATTGAATGAGCCTTGTATCTGGGATAAAGAAGCCGTGGGCAATGAAATCCAGCATAATATGTCTTATTACCAGGGGACAGTTATGATCCAAACTACCTCCTTAAATAATGGAAAGTTTGCCTAATTGGCATGAAGAAACTCCTGTGAGTAGGCAGAGGAGAGAGAAGAAATAAGCCTCAGATTTATTTTTAAATGACACAGGATACCATTATTGCTCAGAATTGCAAGAAGTAATTGCAGAGTGGGCCTGGCTTTGCTGGCGTCTTCCCTTCACAGAGGGTGTCATTGTGCAAAGAGAACTTCTAATAGCCCCAATTAAAAAGCTCCCTGTCCTCGCCAGAGAAACAGCAATCGAATAAGGGGATCCTAATTAGAGCAGCTAAGGGGACTCTTAGCACAGATGCTATGGTTCCATCTCCTTCTAATTGTGCAGCCTCCTTTTAAATTCATGCTGTCAAATCACATTAAAAAAGACAGGAAAAGTGTGACATGGAAAAAGTCCTCTCCTTTACCAAAGAGAAATAATGTCCTTGATTGTCAAAAAGCCACAGAATTCTGAGTGATATTGTTAACATTCTTTGTCCACTGCCTGTGAACAGACCCCTTTGTACTTTGCAAGAAGTTAAAAAAGGAAGCTTCGAGTCTGGTGTGTAAACACTTTTCAGAAATGAGAGGAAACCAGACAACCCACTGTCCCCTGCTGCAGCTGCCTCTGAAGCCACCTAGAGATATGCCCAGCATTTCTCTGGGGACCAGGTCCCTGAGGGTTTTGCTAGCTATTTAAACAAGCAGGAACTCAGACCCCCTAGTCTAGGGAAAAATTAAATTGGGTGCAGCTAAAGAGTTCATTTTTTAAAAAACTTGCACTTTCCAATCCATGTTAGCAATTTATCAAGCTATGACTAATAATCAGCTCTTGTAATATAATCATTTGATTCCAGTTACATGTGGGGCAGGTTGATAGAAATTCCATGTAGTCAATGAAAATTGAAAATTGTGTTCAGTTAATAAAATAAATGCCATAAAGATGATTTACGTGGAAACGTTCACTTTAAAAGGAGGGAATGGCATTTCTCCTGTGTTTCTCTCTTACATGGAACAATACATGCCCTCACTCCAAGAGCGGTTTAATCCAGCTCTGCTGGGCTTTTTGCTTGCCTTAAGAATCCTGCTTATTTCTATTTTCAAGTCATAATTTTGAGCTCTGCAGTCTTGTTTGAGAAAGTCAATAGTTCCCCTGTCAACCCATATAATCGGGGGAATCACAAATTTTAAGTCCTAGCTAACCACAAGACTAACCTCACAGGTTGTATTTATGAGCTGTGATTTCCATTCACCCAAGAAACCTCTCAGCCCTTCCCTTTAATGGCTCTCACTAAAAATCCTCCGGCTTTATTACCAGGTATATAACATTAATGTTCAGTGCAGGCCAAGGGGTGATGGCCTTTTTTAAAACCAAGGATCCTTTTGAGGCTTAGCATCTTAACAAGGGAAAGAAGCATATTCCTTCCTTATTTATATTCCTTATTTATATTCCTAAATCCACCCCCCCCCCGCGCCATCCTAACTTGCTCTTTCTGAGAGAGAAATGGAAAGGAAATAATGTCTCCCTCGAGTGCTGTTTCCAAGGCTGCTCTTTGTAATGATGGATTATAGACAGCAGTAAGAATGTAAGGGGAAAATGTGCCAGTATGGTTGTCTGAAAATGCAGTAACATAAGAAAAAAATGTCTTTCAAAGAAGCAGAGATTGTGTGTTACATTCACAGAGCCAGTTGTCAATTCTAGCTGACATTTGTTCCAGAATGTCTCCAGTTGTTCACGCATTACAAAGTCAGGATTGTTACACACATACACACAGAGGTATAGAGAGGCTCACTCCCTCCAAAAGAAGTTTATTCATCCCACAACAGAGAAAGGCAAGATCACCAGGATGCTGACTTGCACAGTGCCTGGTACATGATAGGGACCCAGCGAACATTGGTGGAATAAATGAATCTCACCCCTGTAGAAAGAGATGTCAGACAGGATCAAATTCCAATCTTTTATATGTCTGTGATATTTTCTCCTTGCCTAAGAACATGATGACTTGGTGCCTGTCTTGGCATTAATCTACTTAGCATTTTATTCATTCAATTATTACTGTCATCTAAGTGATGCCACCTCATTCATCTTTGCACCTGTGTCTTTAGCATAATTTCTGGCATGTAGTTTGTGCATGATAAAAGCTCATGAAACCTCGCAAACACTCACAGGAAATGAGCATAGAAAGGAAGAAGAGCAGCTGAAAAAGAAATGACTCTTAGGGACTGCAAAAGGGGAAAAAAATGGAGAGACAAAGAGAGCTAACATGATTCTACTTTGTTGAAGAACTTGTAGCATATTTTATAGAGTTGCTAGGATATCAAAGAATAAAGAAGAACATTGGTCATAGAGGAGAGATTTTGAGAGATATATAAAAGTAACCTTAAAATGTCTCCAGAAATAGTGCTTGATTGGTTGATCACTTTGAGCAACCAAGACCAGGGACTGAAGCAATGGACTAGCATCAAATTCTAAATCAGTGGGTGCAAACACTGGAAACCCCTGACTGACTGCAGAAGTGAAATTTGTGGGTAAACTGGTAGGTAACTCTTAGAATGCAGCAGACAGCTTAGAGACTCTGAGCTTGGAAAATAAATGGGAATTAGGAGTCCAGGATGCCAAAACCAGAGCTCAAGCCTGGGAGCAGTGTGGGCTATGAGAATGGCATGTCACCCCTGGCATGCTCCCTCAGAGCAGCTGGGGCCACCTTTACAGATTTGCATCCCTGTCCAGGTTTGCAGACCCCAAGCAGGAGCTGACTGGATGTAAACTGTTGGTGGTGACCCTGGGTGCCAGGATCTATCTGCTCTTCAGCTTCCTGTGCACTTGAGATCACCCCTGAGATGCCACTTACAGGACAGCCACACGTGAATCAGGGATAGAACCCTCACTCGCTGCTGCTGCAGGAGTCCTAGAAGCACTCATTTGTATCTCCCTCAAAATGGTGAAGTCTTTAAAACTTAGAATTCTTTACCTTTAAATATTCAACTAAACTTTTACGGAGCATGGGTCAGGCATTATCTTGGCACCGTGAGGTCCCAACGTAAGTAAGGACATTCCACTGCTGGTTGCCTGAGGGCAGGGGATGGAATATCCACTGAGCACCTTCTGTACGCACTGTGCTTCCACACGTAAGCTTGGTTTAATTTCACAACAACTTCACCTTTTTTCTAATAAGAAAACCAACGCTAAGAAAGTTTAAGCACCGGGTTAGCTGGTTCATAGCCAATTCCTGTCAGAGTCAGGATTCAAATTCAGTTCTCTCCAACTGATGCAGTGTTTTGTTTTCAGTCTGCTGTAGGGATTGGACCCAGGGCCTTTGTCCTGAGCTATATCTTTTCTATGTTGTATTTTGAGACAGCATCGTGCTCACTCACTAAGTAGTGTAGGCTGGACTCCTACTTTAAGTTCTCTTGCCTCAGCTTCCCAAATAGCCTGGATGGCAGCGCACACCACCACATCTGGCCTGATGTAGTTTCTAGCACACCACTTAAAGGCAATGGTGAACTGGAGAATTGCTGCTCAAGCTACAGATCAAAACTCTTCTTGCATTTTCCCTTTAACACTGGGAAGCGGGAGGAAGTATTTCTCTCTATAAAGTTGTAGCAGCCTGTGAGATGCTGTGAGTCATCCACAAAGAAGCATTTCAGCATTGGCTGTGATGGGGTGGATTCTAAGGAAACATGGAGTGAGAAAAACTGAATTTCATTGTGAAAGTGAAATGAGTAAATACCAAAAGTAAGTACCTGACCCAATTTATATTACCCCAAAATAAAACTAATGGCAACGTAAAATTGTAATTTGCAACATGTTTATGACCAGTACAATAAAGCATAAGCAGGTTTCAATTTCCTGAAGAAGAGAAGATAAATTATTGGTGCCAGATGTTTTGCAACCAAGCAAGATAACATGAAAATTTAATTTTTACTTGCTTAACTATGATATTTATGACTCTTAAAATACATGTGTGGGTTCATAAAACGGGAAAGGTTACAGCCATCTGCTTCATTATAGAATCGATCAAAATGCAGAAGATGATTCTATTTGCAGGAAGAAATTCACAAGTATGAAGAATGTATAGGCAGGTTAGAATGATTTATTCTCTTCTTTTATTGATTAATTTTTGTGACAGCCATTTATACCAGGTCTGGAAGAACTGATGACAAAACATTTCCATCTAAACACCTCCTTCACCTGTGCCTGACCCATCCCACCTGCCGGCCCACCCCAGCCTTCCAGCCCTCCTCCCACCCCAGCTTCCACTATTGAATTCCAACCCTTCGCTTGCAATCTAGATGTAACTAAACTTCCTCAGGGATGGAGTCTCAGACTTGATCACGCTTCCTTAAAGCACCATAAATCACTGTGCAGTATTTGTCACTGATGCAATTTTATATTTTTGTGTTAGTATTTGATAGATGTCTCTCTCATGAGCCAGTTAGCAACTTGAGGTCAGATACCTGATGATATTCATTGCTGCACGTCCCACCCCATCCACAGCATGGTGCATATGTACAGGAACTTGTTGGGTACCAGTAAATAAGAACTTAATAAAGACATCTCTCTATTGACTGCCAAAAGGGCAGCAGCTGCTGTCTTACAAACACCTTCCAACTATCTCTCCCCACACTAAATTATAAGGTTTGGCAATGGCTATCTGAAATAATATGAGAAAGTGGTCAAATGCTTCAACAATTCCATTTCTTGGAGCATGAAGTACATCTGCCGTGTGAGGTAACCGGAGACAGAATCAGTGGCTCAGAATATTGACAACTCTCAGTTCACGTTTCTTTTTAAAAATAATTCTCTGTAATTTTTCAGTCATTTATTTTCCATCCCCATTTGATTTTCAGATTGCCCCGACTTGGGGCAAAGAAGTAGTTTTAGGATCACTGTTAATAATAACAGATGGAGCTTTGAATGTAGTAGGAGTTGGCACCTCAAATAGTGGAAATCTATTTCAATGTCCCATAATTGGTTCTGTTAGTTCTAAAAGGCTACTAAGCTATTTTGGGCTTGCGTGAAAGTGCCAATGTTTTTATGTGATGAAAGTTCAGAATGACGTAGAGTGACATTTAAGCTCTACACTCCTCCCACAGTAAGAGATAATTAAGACCGGAAAGTTTTTGAAGCCAGTTTAGACAACTGACTAAGAGTCACCCAACTTTCTGAAGACTTTCAGCTATCTAGCTGTCTAGTCTATAGTAATCAGTGAGCTACTAAATTTCCTTTAGTTTTGTGGGAAGCTCTTTGGAGGAAATCAAATACATTATAAGTGGCAATTTAGATATTTATTGCTGCTGTTTTGTGGAGGGTCATGATAGCTGGAAGGAGAGGAGAAAGAACCAAGGGCATCACTTCCAAAGCTGCCTCTCTGTCACCCTGCTCTGCTCAACACCTACGTGAGTCCTACTCCTTCCGAACAGAACCCTGGAGAGCGCTCAAACAGACTCTGGTAAAGATTCTTTTCTGACTAGGCAGTGCTTTCTATTTTTCAGAATTCATCTAAATGTATTTTTAAAGTACACCTTTAACAGTTTATTTGACCTTTATTTTTATTCTTCTCCTTTTCAAGGCAACCATTGTAGCTGGACCAAAGCCACAGGGAGGCTGGCTGTTGTGTTGCATGCCTAGAATCCCAGCAGTCTGGGAGGCTGAGGCAGGAGAATCACAAATTTGAGCCCAGCCTGGGTAATTTAATGACTTAGGGAGACTCTGTCTCAAAATTTTAAGAAGAGGCTAGGATACAGTTCCGGATGAAGGCCTTGGGTTCAATTCCCAGTACCACAGCCAAACCCAGAGGGCAATGATCTGGGTAGTAGAGATGTCAGCACCCTCTGCTGACCCTCTAAATGGAATGTTTAGGCAAGGCTAACCCTATCCAGCACGGTTCAGAATGGGGACTTTACCTGGCCTGGTACCTTTGGTCATGGCCCAGGCTCCTGTGTGGCAGTGTGTGGAGAAGGGTCCAATGTATAACCCAGCTCACACAGTAGGCATAGGAAAATTGAAGGCCAATATGTTAATTCACAGAGAAGGATATGATTGAGGAACATACAGACTGAAACACTTACACAGCAAGCTCATGTGCTCTGTCACACAGAACCATGCTGGAAGTCACATCATAGCCATCTTAGTTGCTTTCTCCTTGCTGGGGCAAGATAATCACAAATTAAAGGAGAGCTTTGTTCTGTCTCAATTTGTAGAGGTTTTGGTCCATCGTGGGCAGGCTCCAAGGCATGGTGGCATGGCAGAGGAGAAACAGCTCATAGCAGAGCAGGCAGGAATGGGAGGAGTATCAAAGGAGAAGGAGCAATATATATCTTCTTCCCTGCTTGAGGTATAACCTGACTAGCTCACTTAATATAGCACCTTTAACATTTGGTGGGCTTTGGTTTGAGAATAATTTTTGAAAATGACTTTGTATGGGTGAGCTCAGACAACTATCTATTTTCTTTTCCTTTTTTCTTTTCTCTTCTTTCTTTTCTCTTTTTCTTCATTTTCCTCTCCTTGTCCTTGTTCTCGTCCTCCTATCCCATCTATGGTTGAACTTCAGACCTTCTCACTCAGCTACATTGCCAGACATTTTTATTTTTTATTTTGACACAGGTCTTGCTAAGTTGCCCAAGCAGGACTTGAACGTGTGATCTTCCTGGGTCAAACTCCCTCAGTAGTGGATTTGTAGATGTTTGCCATCATCCCTGGTTGATCTTATTTTCTTTAAAATTTCTGGGCTGACTCCAGGGTTATTCTATACTCCTTATTCTGCTTGAACCTGCGCCCTTTTATTGGGAGAAACAAAGCATTAGATGGGTTAAATAACATCCTCTCAATCTTGGTGGCCACATTCCCCTTGCTAAGAGAGGCTGCAAAGAGGCAGAGGCTAGATGTGCCCTTGTTGGGGGACTCATTCCCTGTCTTTGACAGAGACACCACCAGGAACAGTGACAGAACTCCTTGAAAGTTTCCATTACACTGTGGGAATCCATAGTTTGAAAAGATGAATTGAGGTTGGATAGCAGATGTTTTGTATATAAAGCTCCTTTGAAAGGCGATAGAAATCTTTTAAAAAACAAGGAAACAAAAAAGCAACATCACAGAGCAACCTGGGCATTGTCATGAACAGTGTGATAAGGGCTTTATTGAAGAATACAACTCGTGGAATTTTATTTTAATCAAAGTTTCTACTGCTGGAAATCCATTTTGTTTGCTAGATTCAGCCAGGTTCACGCTAAGATTCTTCTTAATCTTTTAGGCTCTTCTGAGATTCCTGAAAAATCTTTAAAAGAATGGTTCAGAGATTTGACAAATTCATGAAAAGATATCTGTGAAGTTTTCAAATGTTTTTAACTGCCTCTGTTGCCTTAACTAGAGCTGGTGAATTACTACTATTTGAAAGAAACTTTTCCAGTGTGGCATAAGGAAAAAAAATTCTACTTTTTAAAAGTTATTTTGAAGGAAGAATTAAAATGGTACATATGCTATCTTTCTTGGCTTTTTATCTATTTTAGAAGTTTTGCTATTAGCATGTAAGTTACATGACTTTGGATTCTGGGAGAAACTGAAGATAATGTGCCTCTAGGGAATTTCTTCAGATCAGCCATCTTTCTGACAGGTAATAGCTTCTTACAGTAAGTTATGGTTACGGCGTGCTATAAAACATCAGCAAACTGAATGAATAAGAAAATGATGAGCAGTTTGACTTTCCAACCAAAAGATCTCAGTTAATTTCCTTTGATAATTATTTAGTTTTATGAATAGGGTCCTTTGATATTATAACCTTTAAAAAGAACTATCTCTAAAATCTCACATTCTGGAAGCTATGAGATACTTTGTGAAGGATTGTATAAGCAATTATTTGCACAATAAATTCACTCTAAAGCTTTAATATGCATTAAAATGAACATGGAAGTCTATAAAATTCAGGCCCCTAGGTTTTTATGCAGGTGGATTCTAATTCAATAGATCTGGAACTGAACCCAAGAACAAAGGTTTTAAATCACTGCCTCTGATGATTTTCAGGCTAAAGTTCAGTAGATTGCTATATTAGATTTTTATTGGTGTGTAGCCACTTACCATAAATTTAGTAAACAGCACACATGTATCTTCTCGGTTTCTAGAGGTTCTAAGTCTGGGTTTGGCTTGGCTGAGCATGACCCAGCTCAGGGTCTCTCTAGGCTGAAATCAAGATGTCAGCAGGTCTGCATCCTAATCGGGAAGCTCTGCTTCCAAGCCCATCTGGGTGATGGGCAGAATTCGTTTCCTTGCTGCTGTATCTTGGAACCTCAGCTTCTTAGTAGCTGGCTGCTGGAGGCCACTCTCACGACCTTGAGGGTGCCCACTGTGGCCTATCACAAGGCAATTTACATCCTTAAGCAAGTGAGAGCCTCTAATGTCAGAGGGGGCCCAGTATCTCTTTTAAGGTTTTTCATTAAATTAGGCCCCACCCAAGATAGTCTCTTTTGATTAACTCAAATCAGCTGATTTGGGATGTTAATCACACTACAAAGTCCCCTCAGTTTTGGCTTATAACATTACCTAATCATAGCAATGAAGCCCATTCTGCTCATTACCTTGACCATGGTCAAGGGGAGGAGGACATAAGGAGCATGCATACCAGGCCATAGGAGTCTGGGGACCCTCTTGGAAGTCTGCTTACCACAGCCCTCTTCTGAAATCACAGGTTTTAAAAGGACATATCACAGGAGTGAAGAAACAGGAATCACTATAGGAACTTGCTGGGTGAGGCTGGGCTGATGGACCAGCCCTGCAGGGATGGCTGCTACTCAATGAGAGTAACATTGAGGATGCTAAGCTGAGGATGCTAAAGGGCTCAGGAGCAGCAGGCCTGTGAGGAGAGAAGCCAAGCAGGGGATCCCAGGTCCAGCAAAAACTGGCTCTTAGCCCTGTATATCCTAGTCAGAAGTTTTGTCATTTACCTTTACTTATTTTTTATTTTAAAGAGATTTAGACAAAAGAGGGCAGAACAAAGCAGATCAGAACAGAACAAGGTAAGCAACACAGTACTTCACCACAAGACAACTGAATATTAACAGTAGCTACTACAATATCTCTTTCTTTGAAATAGTTGAGCATACCTTCACATACAATAGTATCAAACATAACAAAATAGTCTAAAACCATTCAAGAGAATGAAAGTATTACAGGGCATTCAGAATCAAATAACAGAAAATGAATAATGGCTACTTATATTCTCACTGTCCATAAAAAATTTTATACTATCCCATGTATTAAAATCCAATAAGATACAACATGATAGAACCAATTGAAACAGAAGAACAAAAGCATGGTTGGATTTCAAAGCAAGATGATATTAAATCAGCCGTGGGTGCCATAATGTCTTCTTTTCTTCAAAATAGCTATTCATAACATCATACATAACCAAATCAAACAAAACAGAATAAAACCATTCCAACCAATGAATGAAAATATTATAAGGCTTTAAAGCAATGTAATGGGGAATCATGATTACCATAAAATCTTATGTACTCCTACCTTCTTACACTAGGGAGACTATTCAGTATTTATACATGTGAGTTTGATTTATTTCGCTTATGAGTATGGTCTCAAGTTACATCCATTTATTTATAAATATCTCAATGTGATAATTCTTTATATCTCAGTAGTATTCCATTGTATAAAAAACCACATCTTTTTTTTTTTAATACATTCCTCAGTTGATGGACACTTAGGTTGTTTCCAAGATCTAGCTATTACAAATTGTGCTACTATAAACATGGGTGCACATGTATCACTGTAGTATGATGTTTTCAGTTCTTCTGGGAATATGCCTAGAAGTGGAATAGCTGGGTCAAATGGGACTTCTAATCTCAGCTTTTTGAGAAATCTCCAGACTGACCTCCACAAAGGTTGTACCAGTCTACACTCCCACCAACACTGCAGGAGAGTTCCTTTTTCCCTACAGCCTCTCCAGCATTTGTTGTTGGTGGTTTTCTTGATCCTGGCCATTCTTTCTGGAGTGAGATGGAATCTCAGTGTTGTTATAATGTACATTTCTCTAATGACTAATGATGATGAACATTTTTTCATGTATTTATTTGCCATTTGTATTTCTTCATCTGAGAACTGCATATTCATCTCAGATGCCCATTTTTGGATTGGGTCTTTGAATTTTGGGGGTCTGATTTTTTTTAATTCTTTATATGTTTTAGACAGAAGACCTTTTGTCTGAGGGACAGTTCACTAAGATTTTTTCCCAGTTTATGGGTTTCCTTTTCACTATGCTGGAGATTTCTTTTGACATGCAGAAACGTTTTAATAAGATATGATACCAGTTATTGATTCTGGGAAATATTTCCCATATAGTTTGAGTCCTGTTCATGAATTCTCTACCTACCCCTGTGTCTTCAACATTTTTACCTAATTTATCTTCCAATAGATTTAGTGTTTCTGTTTTAATATTCAGATCTTTGATCCTTTTAGGTTTTAGTTTAGTACATGGTGATAGGCATGGATCTAGTTTTAGATTTTGACATATGGAGAGCCAGTTTTCCCAGCATCATTTATTAAAGAGACTATCATTCTTCCAGTGAACATATTTGACTTCTTTATCAAAGATAAGGTGGTTGAGTGTGTTGGTAGTTGTTGTATCTTTTAATCTATTCCATTGGTCTTCAGATCTGTTTTTATTCCACTACCATGTTGATTTTATTACTGTGACTTTATAGTATAACTTCAAGTCAGCGATTGTAGTGCCTCCTGCCTTTCCTTTGCTGCTTAGAATTGCCTTTGCTATTCTAGGTCTCTTCTGGTTCCAGATGAATTTTAGGAGTGATTTCTCTAGATCTATGAGGTATGTTGATGATATTTTCAATGGGACTGCATTGAATCTGTATAACAGTTTTGGGAGAATAGCCATTTTCACAATATTTATTCTTCGTATTCATGAACAAGAGATGTCTTTCCACTTTCTGAGATCCTTTTTGATTTCTTTTTCATGGTGTTATAATTTTCCTTGCATAGATCTTTTACTTCTTTCGTGAGATTATTTCATTTTTTTGGATGCTAGTGTGAAGGGTGTGGCTTCTCATTTCTCTCTCAGTGATTTTGTTGTCAGTGTATAGGAATGCTATTGATTTTTTAGTATTGACTTTGTATCCAGCTATGTTGCTAATTTATCTATTATATCCAGGAGTCTTTCAATGGAGTTTAGGGAGTCTTCTATGTACAGTATCATGTCATCTGCAAACAATGATAATTTAACTTCCTCTTTTCCTATCTTTACTCCTTTTATTTCTCTCTTGTCTAATTGCTCTGGCTAGTATTTCCAGTACTATATTGAATAAGAGTGGTGATAAAGGACATCCTTGTCTTGTGCCTGATTTTAAGGTAAAGGCCTTCAGTTTTTGGGCATTTAATATGATGCTGACTGTTGGTTTGTCATAGATGGCCTCTATCATATTGAGGTAAAGACCATTTATTCCAATTTTCTGTAATGTTCTTATCATGAATGAGTGTTGGACATTGTCAAAAGCTTTTTCTGCATCTATAGAAATGATCATGTGATTCTTACTTTTGGCTCTATTGATACATTGATTACATTTATTGATTTACGTATGTTGAACCATCCCTGCATGCCTGAGATGAATCCCACTGGGTCATAGTGTATAATCCTCTTGAAGATTTGCTGCATCCTGTTTGCCAATATTTTATTGAGAATTTTTGTATCTATGCTCATTAGGGAGATTAACCTATAGTTCTCTTTTTATTGGTACCAGGCATCGAACGCATGACTGCCTGCTTGCAAGGCAGGCGCTTATGCCGCTGAGCTAAATCCCCAGCCCCCAAAGTTGACCTTTCTAATCAAGACATAAAGTTCACTTAAAAGACTGATAAATTTGAATATGTGGGGAAAAATGTACACAGAAAAATGCATCACAAGCTACGGTAAAAAAGGATAACAAATAGAGAACAGTTATTTGTATCTCATTGAAAATAAGAGCTAAGTGCCCAGTTCATCAGGAGCTGATGAACAAGATCCTCCAATTAAATGAGCAAAGAGTAAGAACAGAGTGCTTTATGGAAAAGGAAATATGAAAAGCTCTTAAATATTTGCAAGGTTTTCATGCTTATTTAGAAAAAAATTCTTTCATACCTAATTAATTTTTTGGTGCCTATTATGTACCAATAGTATTGACTTTCTGGGTAGAAGAGACACAGTGGTGAACCTAACATGTGAAGATCTTTGCTTCCAGGAGCCTACAGTCTGTGGAAATGTAAATTAAAGATCTACAGACATAGCCAGTGATCATGGCACATGGCTGTAATTCCTGAACTCTGGGAGACTGAGGCAGGAGGATTACAAATTCAAGCTCAGCCTGGGCAATAGAGTAACTTAGTGAGAACTTATTTCAAAATAAAAATAAAAAGGGCTGGAGATGTAGCTCAGTGTGAAGGTCCTGGGATCAATCCTTATTCACAAAATTAAATCTCCTCAAAATTTTCCCTATTAAAAGAATATTTCTCATCAAAACAAAAAAAATTTAGAAAGTTCTATAATATTCCTGTTTGGACAACAGACAAGAAGCATCACTTTTAAAATATGTATTCATTTTATTTCTTTCTTGTCTCGTTACTCTAGCTAATATTTTGAGGACTATGTTGAATGCCAGTTGTGATATGAACAGCCTTGACTTTTCCCTGATTTTAGAAAGAAAGCTTTGTTTTTCCCCACTTAATGTAATGTAGGTAAGTAGGTTGGTCATAAATGACTTTTATCAGATCGAGATAAGGCCTTCTATAAACATTTTCTTTAAGGCTTTTTTAAAAATCACAAATGGATGTTGTACTTTGTCAAATGAATTTGGGGGGGGGGTACTGGGGATCAAACTCACAACCTCACATTTGCCAGGCCGCTGAGCTAAATCCCCGGCCTATCAAATGATTTTTCAGCATGTATCATGATAAACATACGATTTTTGTCCTTGCTTCTGTTAATGTGATGAATTACATTCTTTGAATCACGTATGTTGAGTCATCCTTGCATCCCTGGGGTGAAGCCTGGTTGGTCATGGTATTTGATGTTTACAATTATTTGTTGTACTCTGTTTGGCAGCATCTTGTGAAGGACTTTTGCACTCTGTTGATCAGGGAAATTGGCCTGTAATCTTTTTTTCTGTTTGGATCCTTGTCTGGTTATGGAATCAGCGCATTAGCTTCTGAGGATTATTTTGTGACATTACTTCTTCCCTCTCAATTTCATTGAAGAGTTTGAAGATTGTTAGTGTTGGATTTTCCCTCAAGTTCTGATAGAATATAGCTATGCATTTATCAAAGTTTTCTCAGTTGGTTGTTGTATTTTATTACTGTTTCAATTTCATTGTCCGTTATTAGATTGTTGTAGATGTTTAAGTCATCTTGGTTCAGCTTTGGTAATTCATTTTATTTTTTCTCTTAAAAAAAGAATTATTTCTTTGAAAAATAAAACAGACACTTAGCCTATCTTACCAAAAAGGGAAATAAAAGATACAAATCAATGTGGTTAGAAATTAAAAAGTTGAAATTACATTGGATACTGCTGAAATCAAGAGTATCATGTTTTTGAATTATTTAAACCTTCTCTTTTGGTTTCCTAAGAAGCAACTACCCCAGCTTGTCTTCAAATTGTTGTCACCTCCTTTCCACTTATGTTCAGGTCTTTGCATTAAAAGATATTTACAAAACAAAAGCCACATATATTATGTAGAATTCATCTCAATATAAAAGCTAGAAAAGCAGACCTCAGATCTTAGGATAATGAAAGAGATGTCACTATGCAGGACCCAAAGCTTTTTCTCCTACTTTGAAGCTGGTTGATGATAATACTAGATGAATAAAGAATTTTAAAGAGTCACATAGTTATAAAGCAAGAAGACAGATTAGAACGCATCTAATTTAAAATTTTTCTTCTTGGTAAAATTGTCCTTGAAATTGAGGACATTATTAATGTTCTCCTTGGGGACATATTTCAACAAAATGTGATAAAAGGAAATGTGTGCAGTTAGTTTCCAAACTAAGATTCTTTTTTTCTACTTGAGATTGTGCTTTTACATTGCTTCTCTCTGAATATAATTCAGTTTTGTGCCCAGAAAATGAACTGAGAAGGTGAGGGAAAGAAAGAAGGGACCAAAACAGAGTTGGGAGAAGTAGGTTAAAGATGTCAGGGCTGCAGGCAGGAAATCTAGGGAGTGATGAAAATGGCCTAAACCCTTTGGGATGTCAGGTAGGATTCTCTCGCTGCACTCCATACACTGGAATATATTGTCCCTAGTGCTCTTCCTGCATTCGAATATATTACTCTTTTTGCCCTGCTGTCGAGGAAATGCACACTAATGCCGCTCTCCTGTTTAAATGACAGAGCCCGTTCGGGTTAAGGACGTGCTTTCCCCAATACCAGAACTAGAAGTTCCTTCACTACATCAGTGAGATCGATACACAAGGTGAGTGATGATACGGCTTTATTGACTATTTGGCTTGTTCATTATAAGCATGAGTGACTCACGGAGGTACAGTTCGCCCCAAACTACATTTCTATCTGGCTGTAGGAGGTAAAAAGTGATGACCCTGTGAAATGAATGCATACGAATCAGAGACATGAACTAAAACCACTATTTTCTCCAAGATCTAAGAAGGATCAGTAAACTAATCTCCCTGTCTATTAGACAAATCTCTGTGTCTGTTCAACTGCCTCTGAGCTGTCAGCTCATCCCTGGCCACTGTTTATCCTGGAGTCTACCCACAGTTCAGTCACAGTATGAGAAGAGAGGGAATATCTATAAAGCAGAACTCTCCCTCCACCCTGCCGTCCATTACTGAATTAAGAAACTTCCTTAAATCTAAAGGAGTTAAATTCACGGTAATCTGAATGGTTACACATTGATTTCCATGTATTTGTATCTAAAACTGTAGTCAGTACTATAGAAACTTTTTTCACTCAACCAAGATTTATTAAGTAGCTACTATGTTAAAAGTAATCTGTGGCCATATAAAAATTACAACAGGGAAGAGTCAGAAAGCAGCATTTATATCCTCTCTTTATGCTTGTGGTGATTGGCTGTATTGTTTACTCTTCATAATAATGGAGTTGTCATCAGTCAAGACCCTAGCAGGAAACTGATGTCATACTTAAAGTGAATAATTGAGCAGAGTTCAGTGCAGGGCTTAATAAACAGGATTTGGGAGAGCAGAAAGGGAAGATGCAGCCCCCTGCGACTGGGGTCCTGGGGTAAGAAACTAAAAGGACCCAGAGAGGAAGAGACAGACGTGCTCCTCACCCTGATGCAGAATGAATGTGTGGGAGGGCTGTGTGACAGGAGCTATGACCTCTGGAATGAGGACAGCCCAGCGAGAGAGAGAGAGAGAGAGAGAGAGAGAGAGAGAGAGAGAGAGAGAGAGAATAACAGAAAATAAACACCCACTGTGCTGTCCGCCCTTGTGCTCTCCATCTGCCAAGCCCATGTGAGGCAGCCACACTGGAGCCAGTGTAGGCGGTTCGTGGAGAGCAGATCAGATTCAGAGAGGCAATAGAAGGTTCCAGCACAGATGGCTCAGTCTGCCAACCTGCAGCTGAGTGCCCAGGATATGTCTGTGGCTAAGGTTTATGAGAGACAAAACTTAGTGGACTCACCCAATGCTGTGGGCTCAGAAATTCCACACAGTTGTTTCCATGCCATATTACTGGGCATTCTGATCAATGTGCCATTCTGTTCCTCATTCCAGGCTGAGTAACCTCACAGATGAAGAGTCACTCATCGAATGAGTACCTACTGTGTGCCAGGAATTCTTCTGCTCATTGGCAGTCGATGATGGAGCCAGAGTATGACGCCTCTGATTACAGTGAAGAGTGTCAAGTAACATAGCAGAAGTATTCAAAGAGACTAGGGGAGCACAAAAGAGACCCCCACCTTAGAGGACACTGTGCCTAGCATTTATGGTGTCACACATAAGTCTTTTGAATGGAAGATTAAACTCCAACTTCCGTGCCTCTTCTAGAATCGTGGAATGTAACAATTGAAACCTTCACGAACTCTTAGGTTTGCATTTAACAGATTTAGAAAGTAAGGCAAATGTACTTTGGTAGCAAGGGTAGGGAAAACCTGGGTTTCCTGATCCTAAGCTGAGAAGTTTACTATCACTACTGGCATTGTCCTCGTAGGACTATAATGGGGGACTGCACTGTGAAACAGAAGAATGGAAAGGGCTCTTCATCAGTGACCCAAGGCACTTTTGGTGCTTTTCTAAGATGATTTTAATAAATGAATTATTTATTTTGTATTTCAATTTAAGCAATGCTTAACAAAAGTCTTGTGCGAATATTTGCTTGGTTAAAAAAAAAAAAGAAACCTGGGGCTGGGGATTTAGCTCAGTGGCATAAGCGCCTGCCTTGCAAGCAGGCAGTCGTGAGTTCGAACCCTGGTACCGATATCACTAAGCAAATTGGACTGACTTCTCTCAAAGCATATTTACAGTTTTATATGGGGATCAAGTAGACTAGGGGATGTTTGGGTCCAGCAGAGAATGTACAAAAGGCAAACAACAGGAATGGGGAACTAGTTGATATAATTCTAGGGAATTCATCTGATTCGTAAGAGCAGGGGAATGAATGTTTTCCAAGAGCCTTTAGGAGTCATGGAGAACAAGCTGGTGGAACCCACAGAAGAACAACATAATTAACTCTTCCTTACCCACCAGTATACAGCTTGGAGTATACATGCCAAGATTGTAATTTTGTGGAATCAAGAGTGAGTAAGTCAGAAAAATCTTTTTTCTCATTGGGACACATTGGAGATTTTGAGTGGGTGATTTTTCTTTTATGGGTGCATTGTTTCTGTTTGGCAAATTACTTAAGAGGGCCTGGATTGTTTGTTTATACATTTGTTTGCATTTGTAAATCTTGCCTTCTTTTGGTCTTAGGATGTTTTTTTGAAAACAATTCAAGGATACAAAAATGAATTTAAATGAAATAATTGAGTGCTTAAATTTAGTAGCAAAATGTTTTCTCTGATTTCTTTGGCTTTTACACTTGTTATCCCATCATAGATGTGAAGAATAATTATAGCTGTCAATTATAATAACATGCAAATATTGTCAAGGAGACAGCTCTTAAATGCTGAAAAATATTCCCAGACTTTAAAATGGTCCTTAATTTTCTGACATCATTATATGATTAGACTTGCTTATCTGAGTTGACTTCCAGATTTAACTGTAGGGTCAGACTTAATATTAAGTGCTGGGGTTTGCAGATGCTACCTCAAGATATGCCACTTTGGCATACTGAATATTTTAAGTTGAACGAGTTCAAGAGAACAGAAAAAGCAAGGTCACTAATCTTTTTTCGGATCTTCATTTTCTTTTGAAACCTCCCGTCTCATGTAAAACATTTAAAGAAATTAGCATATATTTTCTCTTGTTGATTGCTGTAGATTCCTCAGTCATGAACCTAGAAGGGCAAAAGTAAAAGATAATTTTCTTCTCTTACACAAACAACCTAACCAGGAATGAATGAATGTTCCAATGTGCAGAAGGTTTTCTGGTACCTATTTTTTCCCCCTAGATTACAAACTAAAATTTTAATTGTACATTTCAGGAATTGAGGAATTGGCAACTGGAATTCTACTGGTCTTACTTTTTTTTGTCTGTATACCTCTAACTAATAGGAGAGTCAGCTCAGGTCTGGGATTTTCTAGCATTTAGAGGTGTCATATTCTGTGAGGTGTAGCTATTATACAATTTCTGATGAACCTAATTATCATTTCTCTGCAGATTACCTATTATGTTCTGACAGAGTACTTGGAAATCAGTAGGAACTTGGCTTATAAGAGGAATAAATTAAGCACAAGTTTTGTTAAATTGTGATAAATCTTAGAAGGCAATTTCATTTACTTATTAAAATAACAGACTTCAGTAGACACTGTAAAGCACATATAGGTGTAGGAACTAGTAGGGGAGGTTGAGTATGCCTACCGCTAGTTAAAATACTAGACACAATAGAGTAACGAGTGTCATTTACAGGGTGCTGGCTTCCTGCTGAGAATTTACAGACCAATAAAACCTTTGGCTAAAAGAATCAGGACAAGCTGATAGAGAAGGCAGCTTTGAGCAGGGTCTTTCTCTGTGTCTCAGAACCATCAAACTTCCCAGATATAGTTTCTCACCACCCCCCATTTGTTATACCTATTATTTGCAATTATTTTTGTGATTAGAAATTCATGGCTGTTCCTGTCTCTAGACTGGAAGGCATGTGAGGGGAGGGGAAATGCTGGTTCTGCTCATGTAGCTGGCATGGTGTGTGGGTCACTGTGGGAAGTTCAGAACTGATGGATGGATGAATAAGCATTTATCAGCCCCCACTGGCCATATGACATGTGCTGTGTGCACTCTCTTGTCTTCCTCAAAAGGATACCTTGAGGCTGTAATTCTTTGCCCAGTTCACCAGTCGGCCTCTCAGGATCAATACGCGATTCAGTCCTAGCTTGGTCAGGCAGTTTTGCTCCTCCTATTATGGTGTGGGCAGAGGCAGCTCAAGGAGCAGGGTATCTGGAGGGGCTGCCTGAGAGAGGAGGCCAAGCTAGAGCCCTGCCAAATTCTCTACTGGAAGAGCAGGGAGGTGGGTTGATGTCCCTTGAAGGAGACATCTGGTGGAACTTTTTGTGCTGTCACTTGCCCTGGGTGTCTTTTGTAGCCTGGTAGTTCTGCCCACATCTCTACTCAAGTGGCCCAAATCAAAAAATGAATCTGTAGTCCTTGATGCCTGCATGATGCCTGGCTTCTCACTAATTCTAGCTTTTAGCATATTTTGCTTCTCAGCTGGTCCAAGTCCAGCCTCGATCCACTCCAGGGCTATTCCCTGTGACTTACGTTTTAGTCTGCTACTGACCCATGGTCAACCATAACTTAACACTGGCCTGCTTTGCCTCTGTACTCTGCTTAGGAGCCAAGACCTACCCAAGCTTAAAGCTCTAGTTTTGGCTTCTAGACAAAGTTTTGCTTTCCAGGTAAGATTCCCTCCCAACCTGCACTTTCATCCTAATTTTAAGCTCAGCTCTCTCCTGGAGTCACATAGGATGCAGCAGTCGATTAGACCACTTTTTTCTCTCTGCCTTTTTAAAGATGGTTACTTTGCCCTTTCCTTCCATCTTTAGAAATTCCCTGTGTCCCACCTGACCCACTGTCTTTTGAAAAATACACCTTTTTATGTGTTCTGCCAGAGTCCGAACACTCCTGTCAGATTATGTCTCACCTCACTGCAGCTGGTTTTACTCATACCCAACCAAGAGTGAGATGGGAACCACAGCTCCAGCTCCTGGGACCTCAGTGACAGGTACCCACTTCTTCCCAGCCTGCTCCGTCCTTCCAGTACTCTCTTGAGTAGTGACAGATGTTGGCCGCAGATTCTGCAAATGGTTGTTTGTAAGGGGATGGAATTGCTGATTGATCAAGCAGGGTCTTCTAGCGCAACGATAATGTACTAACTTGGTAGCAGGTACTTCACACGTGTGACTTAGTGTCCTGATTCTTTGTGGCTTGGATATATTTTAAGCTATACTTTTGTGCTACTTCTTTTAGTCCATTTCTCAATATTATAGCTTGATGCCTGAGGCTGAGTACTTTATATAGAAAGAGGTTTATTTAGGTAAGAGTTCTGGATGTTCAAGGGTATGGAGCTGGTATGGGCTCAAGTCTGGTGGAGATTTCATTGTAGATAGCATTGTGGTGGAGCCTTTGAGAGAGAGAGAGAGAGAGAGAGAGAGAGAGAGAGAGAGAGAGAGAGATATCACATGGTGAGACAGGAAGCCAGACAGAGAGGAGGAACAGGTTGCTCTTTTAGTAACATAGTAACCTTCTTTTAAGAACTGGCTTAAGGTCACAAGAGAGCTGTTTAATCCATTCTCTCTGTCAGTAGATGACTTTCCTTTATCTCTCTTTCTCAACTATATTCCTCTCCTTTCCTCCAAGACATGATAGACTATAGATGTGGGCTCAGCTTTGTGACAGTTTATTTTTATTATTTGAATTTACTTTCTTCCTTTATTTGCATTACTTCTCTTTTGGCTGTGTACATACTCCTTAACCACCCTCAACTCTTGGTGCTATTCTGATGGATTGGTGATCTTTGCGTATGAGTGGAAGAGAGTTCTTACATTTAAAAATCTAAATAAGACATTGTCAGATGATCTCGAGGCACGGCAACTAAAAGGTACATTGAAGAAATTCGCTGCGGGTTAAGTACTTCTGTTCTGAGGATCACATACTTTAGTGAAGAAAGAGGAGTTACTCTAGAAACTCCCGTGATGTGAAGGGAAAGTGTAGCAGCCCTTCTCAGGCAGCAGGAAAACATCATTTTAGAAAAAAGAAAACTTCATAAAGTCATCCAGATGAGTTCTTTCTGTACCCTGAGAGTTAAGGCTGTCAGCAGCCTTATTATGTTACTATGGAGATAACTGCTGCTTCCTGGAAAGATTTAGTTTTGTAGGTTATCAACTAAGATACTTTTATCAGCTATTAGTGGGAGGCCCAAATCAAAATGTCTTAGATGATGAGATAATTTTTCATCTCACCTAGTGCGGATTCTGAAGAGGGTGCTCTAGGGTTTGATTAATTCAAGATTCATTACATCGTACACTCAAGTCTTTCCTCCCTTTTTATCTCTGTTGCTTTTGGCTTGTTTTTAGTCTTCAGCCTTTCCTTCTCCTGCTTGCAAGAGAGATTGTACAGAATGGCAGTGCTGCAGTGACATCATTACACTTTGTGTCCGCTGTCTTCAGAAGGTGCTTCTCCACCTCCAGCGGGTTCATTCTCCCGTCAGAGCATCTAGAACTGCGTCAGAAACCCACCCTTCACCACCAGGAAGGGGGCCAGGGAGCCACATGACTAGGGCAGAACAATCAGTATTGACCTGAACCTCAAGCTGGAGAGAGAATTGACCATCAGTTAAAAACAGGGCTCTAGGGCCGGGGATTTAGCTCAGTGGCATAAGCGCCTGCCTGACAAGCATGAGGTCATGAGTTTGATCCCTGGTGCCACCCCTCCCCATAGGGCTCTAAACATAGGACATGAGAGAAATGATGATTTGGGTACCTCAGTGCCTAGGACAGGGATGGTGAACACACATGCTGTAGGTAGCTTACAGAGCCCTTTGTTGGTATGCAAGCCAAGTTGTTCCAGCCAAGGTTTTGACAAATTACCAGCATGCATACAACAGCAAAGATCACATTAATTCTGCAAAAGCATGCCAAATAGAAACTTTTATCTTTCAGTAAAAAACTGTTTGTATCACTGAAATTTCTGTTATCGTATTTTTCTTTTAACACAAAAGATATTAATGTATGAGTTGCTTTTTTTCTACACTAAAATCTCAGTATTCACATTTAACACAGTGTTGGCACTTTGCTATAAATAAATGGGTTTGGGTTGCAGTTTGAGCACTTGGTCTCCAAAAGGTTCATCATCACAGGCCAAGGTGATGTGTGAAGAAAGAAACTGATTGAAGATAAAATAAAAGGGTGGGATTGTAGCTGAGTGGTAGAACACCTGTGTAGCATTTGCAAGGTTCTGGTTCTATCTGGAGTGCCAAAAAATACACGAACAAGAAAAAAGAGAGAAGCAAAACCCAGACTCGCCCAACACCCCTGCAACAACCTCTTGGGGCACACAAAGGCTTTCCTTTCCTTTGAGAGCCTGTGTCATTTGTTCATGTCTGTGCGTGAGGACAGTGCTGTCTAGGGCCATTGTCTCTAACCAAGTTACATCAGTGTCTAAGTGGGCTGAGAGAAGAGTGTGTATTTTCACTTAGGAAAGTGATATCAAGTGTGGTATCACAAAGACAGACAGGTGAAAGTCACACAATCATCACTGTCATTATTATCGAGTCCTTGCTCTGAGGAGCCTCTGATAGTCCCTTTTCACCCTCTGAACAGCATCTTTGGGGCACAAGCTTGCTTGCCCACCTGCCGAGGATCAACATGTGACCTGGGCTACACCAAGCTGACTCAGGACTTTGAATTGTGGGTATAGGGACAGGAGGGTGTTCATGGCTGGAGCCTACTCTTCCAGCAGCAGCTTGGTTCTTTCTGTTCCCCACAGCCAGCAACCCCAGCCCACCCCACCTAGCTCCTTTGTTCTGCTCCTGGTCCTCCAGTCTGCCCTTTGACACTGTCACCTGCTGATCAGGTCCTCACACAGAGATCTTCTGCTGAAGTCTCCAAGTGCTTTTTGTTGCCTGTTGGATGCAGCATCTAACATCTATTTTATTTTATTTTAAAGTCACAGGATGTCAGAGCTTTAAGAAATCTGATAGTTCATCTAGCCCAACTCCCTGGCTTTACAGAGGAGTAACTGAAGCCCCTAGAGTAGCAAATGTATCTGGAAACATACAGAGGTTGAGCATTTCACCCAAGGTCACATCACAGAGTTTATTGGTGACAGAACTCGGATAAAGACAAGGTCTCCTTCCCTCAGGGCAGTGTAGGCTGCTTGGTTTTTTCTTTTAATCTCATTTTAGTATAAAGCAGAGGCTGTCTCCCCCTCCCTCCCTCTCCCTCCCTTCCTCTCCCACTCCATAGCTGTAACATTTAATAGAGGATGGTGAGCTAAGAATCGTCCCCCACCTCGACCTGACAATTTGCTTTGTGTAGTTTAAAGGCTTACTTTGAGAGACATCCTTTCAGGGACTTGGCATGTGGCAGACAGGCATCTGTTTTTGTCCGTATATGGGGCCCTGCTGCTTCCTGGCTATCTGCAAATGTTTATTCTTTCACATGAAGGTCGTGTTTGGAAAGGAAGTGGTTTGCACTAGGGAAATACATGGGCGGGGGTTCAGAAAGTGGTTACTTACTGTTTCTAAGTCTGACCCTTCCAGCTGTGCACATTTGCGGGGATCTTCCTCTGCCCCTCAGGAATACGTGCAGATCTGCCCTCTGCTCTCAATGGGGGAAGCCAAAGCTCTTGCGGCCACTGCCTTGACAGCCCAAGGCTGGGAAGGAGTTGGGAAGGAAATTCACGATAACAGTACTGATAACATGCCAGGCGCTGTTTGAAGTACTTACATCTTCCTTAAATCATTTAAAAGGAGTTAAGAAGACAGGGACTGTTACCATTCACCCCTTTTACCAATGAAGGAATTAAAGCCAAGAGAGGTTAAGTAACTTGCCTCAGGTCACACAACTTTCAAGCCAGAAGAGCTGAGATTTAAACACAAGCAAGTTTTTGTTTTTTGCTTTTCTCTTTTTCGCTTTTGAAGATCAAATCCCTTACATCACTCACCCAGGCAAGGGCAGCGGGGGAGCTCTGTCCCAGCCATCAAAGTCTGAGCCCCTAAACTTCTGCTCTCTTGCATCTTAACCACAGAAACTCTCTCCGAGGAGGGAAAAGTGGATTCCGTTTCTCAGGAGCAAAAGATTGTCTAGTAGGCAACTGGTCTTCCTCCAACACTTCTAATAGGGAGCTTGCTATCATGAATCTCCTTTGTGTCAACAATGCTCGGAAAGTCTACGTACAAACAAACTTCTACCACAGTTTTCCTACACAGCTAAAGATTCCTGTGTCGGAACCTGTGTAATACAGGACCTCAGAGAACCCAATTGTGTGGCAGTTGTGAGAAGAATTACATAGAACATAGTGTTTTTTCTTTTTTGTCTGAATGCTCATAAAATAGGATCAGTAAATAATGTATTAATTGACCTTTAAAAGTAAATTCTCTTAATCTATCACAAGCTTTCTTTGGTGAAAAATATTAATTACGATGCAAAAACACCCAAGTAGTGACAAGAAAAGCCTGGGGAGTTGGAGTACCTGGTAAGTTTCCTTCTTCCTTAGTGTTTCCGGATACATTTGCTACTCAAAATTCATTACAGAGACATAGGAAATCATTGATGGGTCATTCTTTTTTTTTTTTTTTTTTTTTAGAGGATCGAATCTAGGGCCTGAGCTATATGTACAGGGTTCTCCAATTTTTATTTTGAGCAAAAGTCTCATTAAGCTGCTAAATTGCCCAGGTTGGGCTTGAAATTACAATCATCCTGCTTTAGCCTCTCAAAGTACTGGGGTTACAGGTATGTACCACCATGTCCGGCTCTTTATTCCATTTTTACCCAGGCAAACAGACAATATAGGAATTTTTTCCTCCTTTTTTTCTCTCTCTCTCTCTGGAGCCCAAGACCTAGCATACACTGTACTACTGAGCCACATCCCTAGTTGTAGATTTTCTTTCTAAACAACATACCATTAGAAAGTTCCTTTATGTAAAAACAACAATTTGTAATTTTTTATACCATGGTGAACTTTTATGCATTTTTATGAATAGAAGTTATATTTTATATAACTTTCTTTCTTTCTGTCTTTCTTTCTTTTTTGGTATTAGGGATCGAACTCATGACCTTCTACTTGCCAGACAGATACTATGCCACGGAGCTATATCCCTGGCCTTGTAATTTTCATTTAAGGTGAAAAAAATCCACAAATAATAAAAATTGCCCACTGAATTGTAGCTATCTAAATAATAGACTAATACTAGAAGGAAAGTTCTCTAGGACCCAGTAGTCATTACTTTTTTTTACATAGTAGATTAATGTGAACAGAAAGGACCTCAATGCTGTACTGAAAGTCAGGTAAATTTCACTAGAGGCAGCAAACTGTCCCCTTAGCTGTGTTAAAGAGACAGCACGGATGGGGTTGGAGGAGCAGCAGGCAGGTGAGAGAAGAGGGGATCACCTGCTTATGGAGGCCTCCCCTCCCAGCCTGCGCACAAAGAAACCAGGCAAAACCCCACCAGGCCTTCCCACTGTCTTAACACCGTAACAACTGAGCAGTGTAACATCTTCTCCATCAGATTAGCATTCAAACCCAGGTTATCAGCAAAGCTTTCAGTGAAATTTAACTGCTTGCTATTTATCACGTAATAAAGTCCTGGCTGGGCTTCTTTTTGATTATTAAATATTACCGAATTGGAGGTCTTTTATTTGTCCATCACTTGTTAATATAAGACAAAACAAAACAGAAAACAAAACCCACCCACCATATGCCAGTCACAATCTGATACCAGAGAAGAAACCCAAACAATTACAACCCAGCCTGGAAAGAGGAAGACTGGGTCTTAATTCTCTGAGGGACTAATTTTGTCTGTCTCTGGATTTCCAGTACCACCCCAGGTGTTAATATGAAAATGATCCAATAATTGTTTACTAAGAGAGTGGAATGCACTGGAGTCCAGACCAGGGGCATCTAAACCAAAGCAGAAGGCAGAAGCGAGGGAAGATGTCCCAGAGAAGAGGATATCATCTAAAGCAAGAGTCCTGAAAGGGTGTATTAAAGAATAATTTGGCCATTGGTGAAAAGGACACATACTAAGTCATTTGTCAATGGCATAAAGAAAAAGGACTTTGATTCAAGGCCAATATGGCCTTCAAAACACACACATACACACACACAGATGCAAGCATGTGTGTGTGGGCGTGCGCACACACATACACAGGTTATGTGCATGGGCCTGGGTTCCTGATGTTCAGGACACAGAAATACACTCCCTGCAAATACTGTAACTATACGACTCTCTTTCCCAAGGTCACAGCTGTAATTAATGTGTGAGGGAGAGGCAGGCTTTGTTACACTTGAGAATGTCAAGAGTTCTGCAGGGGAAAACTGACAGCATTGTGATCTATTGCAGTAGTTTTTTACATGGTATAATTTGAGCTTGTAACTGCTTACCCAATTAAAGATTAAGCAGACAGACCTTAAATGTGACTGCATAGCTGAAAGAATGATTTATTACACCAAACGTTATTGGGGTACACTGCAGGGGAGGCTGATTGCATTGGGAAGGACACCACCATCAAAGTTGCTTGTCAGTGCTCCAGAACCAGTCTTTCTTGTTCAAATGGAGAAAAGCTGCTCCTTAACTGCATCCCCCTACCCCAGACAGTGCCAGGGCACAGTGACACATTAAATGGCTTGGCAAGTCCTGTAACTAAGGAAAATTAATGGTGAAGCAAAAATATGTGGAGGAAATCCTTTTTGTTTTCTTTCCCCTCTTCTCTAATTACAGTTCTTGACCCATCACAGAATATTGAGATTGCTTTGCTGGAATTACGCTACAGCCAGATTTTTTAATCCATTCAAATGTACTTCTCTTGAAGTACAGCTTTCTTTGCGAGAATGATGGTATCCAGGTTTGGGGAATGCATCGGTTTCTGGCATCAGCATCGCTGGAGCTTTCAGTCTGTACCAGTTCCTCACGGGTTCTAATCACTGTGTGGTGGCAGCAGCATGGGTTAGGTAGCACTTTGGAGAGGCGGCAGGGGGTGCAGCTGCAGGGAGGACTTGCAGAGGCTTCTACACCGAGTCTTCGGGGAGGAACTGGTGAAAGTTCCTGGAAAGAGGCAAAGTCCACAGGGCAAAGGGTTTTGTGAGAGTGTTTTCCTGAATGCTGAAATGAGCTGGTGAAGGTTTAATCAGAGGAATCAAAACCAGATTCCCACCTTAAAGACTGCCGACAGTACTGTCATGGATGGGTCAGAAGGGGACTGAGACCTGGGCTGGAACCAGACTCGTATCAGTTACAGTAGCAAATAGGTAACATGAGGAGAAACAGAAGCCAGATTGAAGCAAGGATGGAGAGAGATACACAAAGAAGAAATTTGCAGCACTGGGAAAACAAGTGGGTGTTGTGGATGAGGAAAAGACAAAATTTAGGATGATGGCCAGGCTTCTAATAGAGGAGCTGCTATGTATCAACTAAGACAGAGATGTAGGAGGAGCAGGAGAGATGATAGATTTATGGGCCCCTCAAATTCTGATTTATAGAGCTCTGGCAGGAAGCTGTTACTAGGGTTGGTGTACAGGAGTGACATCCGGATTCCGCAGAGGAGTCTGTGTGTCATGGGCACACAGGTGGTGCTTGCAGAAGCCATGGATGCCTTGCATGGCACTTGCATGAATCCTGTAATTTCTTTGCTCAAATGGATAATTTTGGATGGAAAAAGTGCAAAATGAATTTCAAATTGAACCCTCTTTTACTCGGGAGAGTGCACAACAGTTGCAGTAAATGTTTGCAGACAGATTGGATGGATATATGGATGAAGAGATGATTAAATAAGTGATGAGTGTAAGTTCATGAAAATCAATAAATGTTCTCTTTTTTTTTTGTCTTGCAATTTGTTTCAGTTTCAGCTCTGGCATGAAAAAATGTGACTATCTTAAAAAGCAAAAAGGCGCCATTTGGACGCAATATGTGAGGATTTTATTCCTGCTTTTAAAAATCAATGAGCCTTTCATTCTTTAAGCCTGCTAATTTCAGACCACTTGATGTATGTTCCTGCTTGACACTGGTGTCGGGGCAGTCACTGACCAACTGCTGCCTTTGTAGCAAAACCAGCTGGAGCTGACTGGTCGAGTGGCAGACATTTTCTGCAAGCAAGCGTGTTATTTTTGTGCATTACTTGTCTTGAGTAAATGTAAGTCTTTGGTCTATATTCTTTGCCAGAGAGCAAGTGGGTTTAAAAGAAAGAAATACGTGGGATGCCGGCACTGACTTGTAATGTCCGTGTCTCATGTCAGTGGCCCCAGTAGGTTCTCAGCAGCTGTAGAATAGACCAAAACCTCCTTGATAATCAGTCACACCACCAAGCCAGCTAGACACACATCATCTACTATCACTGATGGATAACTTTATGTTGGTAGAAAATATGCAAGTAGTCCTGACCCTTTAGAAATCATTGAAGAAATAGTTTAAAATGCACAAAATGGCCAGTGCTTTAACACCTCACTACCATGCGTCAAAAGGCATGGGCACTGCCAAGGAAGTTATAAGCCCATGTTGTGGTTCCGGGAAGTTAATAGAACTCAGATTGGCTATCTGCTGAGACTTTCCTCTGCTCTCTATTGATTAACCTTTGAGTGAAATGGAGCAGAGATCTCAGTTCATTCAAGCCTGACACGTTATTTGTGTCTACAATTTCCCCATAAATTTGGAGAGACAGAGACAGAAATTGCAGATGCAGGAATTTAAATCCCCTTGTGCCGCATTTGTCAAGATGAACAGATTGTAAACTGCTTCTTGCAAATATGATATGCATCTGGGCATCAAACTAATAACTCTAAACCACAGGCTCATTCATTTGTGTGGTGCCTCCCTGCAGAAGTTTCTGAGATTGGCTCTGGCGTTATTATATATAGTTGAGCTGTTGAATAGGAAGATTAGAGAGACTATCTGGCTAAGGAATTTAGAGGACTTTTCCAATGAAGTGGAAATGACAAATTTTTCTGTTTACATCATCACAGTCTTTACAAATTATGCATTTGAAATAGTTGGTTGAGCATTTCTGAGGAAAGCAAGAAGAGATTTGTACAGTCATCAACATTATCTTAGAAACTTGCAAGAAATTCACATCCTTTAGATACTTCTGGCTCTTGTGTATACTTTTCATCTCTGGGAGGGCTTTATCCTCTGATCTCTCTGTCACAATTAAGTTCTTTTTTGTTTCTTGATTTTTTTCTTCATAATTTAGCTATATAAGTTATCAATCAACATATTATCACACAGAAAATGTAAACAGTAAAGATAATATTGGGATCCTTTTTGATTATTCTATCAAATTTTGATGTTCTCCTCCACATCCTCTTTTACCTCTGGTTATAGCACTATTGATAGGTTTATGTGTTAAAAGTTCGGACTAAACGTGGATGTAGCATTTTTGTGCATGTGAATGTGTTATTTTAGATAGGTATCAGCAGTAAATCTTGGAGCTCAGAAGTACTGAGCTATTTCAGTCATTTTATTCTTTGTTTTATGGTAGCATAATATTTTACAGTATCATGTGCTACAGTTATTTATATGGTTCTGATTTTTCACTATAGCCCATCTTACTTTAAAAGGTAACATTCATAGAGTTCTCTGCAGTAAAAATTATAAATTTCATTGATTTTAATGGGAAAAACTATGCATTTCTAAGACCCCAAATATTACCCATTAGTGCCACACCAATATTGCTCAAATGGACAAAGTTTACTTACATAGTCAATATTCTGTTACACAACTCAACCATTTCCTGTGAATAATTACCCTATAATATGCCTGCCTGTCTCATTATTTACAATTTATACATCTAAGATTTTGATGTATTTGTTCATCTTACAAATAGTCGCTAAGCACCTACTATGAGTCATACAGTTAGGGTGCTGGGAAAACGGTGACATACAAAACAGAATTCCCTACTCTGAAGGAAATTACCTTCAGAGACAGCAGATAAGTAATACGTGAAGAATGCTAGATAGTGATATGTCCCAGAGACAAAACCATGAAGCAGGGAAAGTGCCTCACTCCAAAGGCTTTTGAATAAAGATCAGAAAGAGGGAAGGAGTAGCTGTGAAAGTGTCTGGAATAAAAGTATTCCTAACTAAGATGTTCTCTAAGAACAGACAAATTTTTCTGACTGAGAAATGGCCAGTCTTTTGTGTCCTGCAGTTCACCGTTTGATTTCATGTCCTTCATCACTTATCAGCAGTGGGAGTTCCCACTCCAAAGCATATTTTCCTCTAGTGTCTTCTCCGCAAAAGAGGGAAAGGTGACCACAGTTTTCTGGGAACAATGAATCACTTAAAATATAAAGCCTAAGACAAGGGGAGAATGGGCTTGGATCCCACTGTCTCCTGGGATCAGAGGCACTGGCAGGGAAAATGTGGTAGCCCTCCAACAGGGAGACTGGGGAGCAATTTGTCTCTGCTTGAGGCCACACAACAGAAAGAGGGGACCCCAGTGATTGGATAGAAAAGGACTCAGCCCATGGGAAAATGAGCATATTTTCTATTTATAAACAAGTGTCTGCTTATCCAGAGGCTTTGTCCGGATGTAAAACCCAGCCTTTCTAATTATTAGTTGGATGATCACAGACACATTGCTTCATCTCCCTGAGCTGCATTTTCCTCTATGAAATGGGTGTAATAATAGGAATTATCTCATGGGAGATTACATGAGATCAGAGAAGTACATGTTTATCCTAGGTGTCTGAAATATAAGTAAACTCTCAGTCAACAGATGTGCCATCATTGTGGTGGCTTTGACAGCACATACAGTACTTAAGCTATTATCATCATCACCATCACTATTCCCTGACCTCAACAGGGAATACACCAAGTACAGGGCTAAAGAAGGCTTTTTGTGTTTGGTACCAGGGATCGAACTCATGACCTCGCACCTCTCAGGCAGGTGCTTATACCACTGAGCCAAATCCCCAGCTGAAGGCATGATCTCATAGAACTTAGAATTTTTTAAAAATGCTCTAGGAAGTAGGTACACTTCAAGATTTTCAGGAGTGGGGTTGATTTACAAACAGGCTTCCCTGGCATCAGATCAGGGGGAGGATGGGGAAAGATACAAAGGAGCCATTTCAGAGCCATCAAAAGCACCTATGAGAGACAGGATGCTGAGATACTATGACCAAAACGCTGCTCGACAGTAAATGCCTGTGAAATGATAAAGAAGCCTGCGGTGAGAAGCATCCAGGGGCCAAAGAACCCCTCGTGGTTTCATTCTGTGTCTCCTTAGTCCCAGTTTGTTCTCAGTTGCATGGAAACAACCAAAGCTGACAACCAAAGCGTTCAGCTACAAATCTAGCTCACAGCTTCAAGAGAACTAAGCATATAAATCTCAGGGTTCAGATGTCTCTAAAAATAATACATTACATTTTTCTTTTGTTGGGAAGCTCTGAGTAACAGTTCAAAATGCGGCTCAGGTCTGACCCAGGTCTGCATCCTCACTCATCTTGAATCTTGTACTGTGGACAGCTGCATAAGCTCTTTGGGCTTCATTGTCCTTGTTGGGGCAGTGGAGACTGAAATTATATCTACCTGTAAGGGACTATGGGGGAAAAATGGGATGATGTACAGTATATAAAAGATGCAGTGCATAACCCAGCACCTAGTAAATGTATATTATTATGACTGAAATAATCTCCTGGATAGATGGATGGTTTTCTGTTAAATGAGGAGAGTATAAATAGAAAACGAGAAGAGGAACAAGACACAGAGACAATGGAGGCAGATTGCTAAAAGCTAATTCTGGAAGCCAGGTACTTATGACTGTTTAAAAAAATCCTGAGAGAGGAAGAGAAAAAAGCTGGCAAGGACTCAAAAGGCACAAGCTTAGCTTTGCTTTTTGCCAAGGTTTCACCCATCTGGCCTTGGCTTCTCTGTTGTTTTTTCCTTCCAAATAGCATCTGAGAAGCCTGGTGGTGAAAGCCAGGGAAAGGAGATAGATCATTTCTGAATTACCCCAAAGTTCCACACTCAGTGAAGGCATTTAAGAAATACACATATTTTTCTTCTGCAGCACAGAAATTCCTTTGAGGCTAATAGAAGAGGCAGACCTGTCAGGTGAATCCAGCGACCACAGGCTGACATAATCCTATTGCTTTTTGGCTGACAGCTCATGCAGAGAAAAATCCTCTTTGATCCAGATAAAGGTAAATTTAGTTTAAATCCCAACACAAGATTCTAACCCTCCACAATCAGCTTCTTGTCCTGGACTGTGATGGTTTTGGATACCACATATAGCAGAAACCCTATCAATACTTTTTTTTTTTCTGTTTGAGTTGTAATAATTTAATCATTGCTAAAGGCGAACAGTTGAAAGGGTAGAAGAATTCATTATTTGCAGGATCGAAGGAAACAAATGAATACAATGCAATCTGTCCTTGGAGCTGTTAACAGCAGACATTCTAGCAGACTATCTCATATGGGTGAACATACAGACAGTGAACATAAAACTGCCTGAGGGATGAAATATTCAGACAAATAAAACACATGGTTAAGCACATCATTTGCTTTCTTTTATGTGAAGAATGGCTGGTCTGAATCCACTCCTATGGCATTAAGAATTCTGATCAACTACAAAACCAGACAAAATTGCAGTTCTAAGATAGATTTGCAGTATGATCTCTTTTGATGTGCCTTTAGAAACATGGTAATTTAAGAGACCATGTTGAAGCCTGGATCTAAATATTAGAATGTGAGACACGTTTAGGAGGAAGATCAAAGGGCAGTTTTTACATTATACAAAAAACTATCTTGACCCTGTAAAATAATTGCTTTTATAAAATTAAATAGCAGTTGAAGCTATGTATTATCATCAATCCCATCTGTTCAGTGCATACGTGCGCATGCGTGCGTGCACACACACACTTTTTCTTAAGAAGAGAAATGCAACGTGTGTATCAAAGTTTTGCTGAATTGCTTCCCTGACCTTGCACCCTTGCAACACTTATGATTTGGATGTCTGCCTTTTTTTCTAACACAAACTCAGCACGGTCAGCCTGTGCAGAAGGTGACTTTGGAGATATGAGTACCTCCGGCAGCTAGTTACACACAAGGAAATCCTCCCATCACTGCATTCAGAGTTTGCTGGGTATTCAGCCCTTTCTCTCAGCAGCCTCACCCTCTCTGGAGTTGGGCCTACCAGCTTTCCCCTTTGAGGTGTGCAGAGGATGCACGTCCCTCAGGTCAGCGGTGGTGAACCTACCACATGTATTCTGCAGTGAGCTGTTTATCAGTGAAAGATTTAAAAGGTTCTCCATCACTGCTTTAGGTGGTGTTGCCAAGGCTGTGCACATCTCTGCTCACTCCTGCAGAAGCCTCAGCTGGCAACCATCAACTCTGAGTTGGGCATGCAGCCGAGGCTGAGACCCAGAGTAACTACACAGATTTTTGTTCTCAGTGGGATGCAATATGTAAGCTTAGGCTTATGCTTTAAGGTTTGGGATTCAATTTTGCTGATCAGATCTGTGTGTTTCCCACACCCCAAAGCAATTTTTCTTGAACGCATTCTCTTTTGAATTTGAAATATGTTGTAGATGCTTTTTATTTAAGCACGCACAGGCGCAGGATTACATTCATTATTTAGACTAGAACTTTTTTGCACTTGATGTAAGAGAAAAGCTGGCAGGCTCCTTCAGAATAATTGCATAGAGTGCAATGAACCTGATTTATGTAAAGGATTATTGAAGGAATACACAACTTTCATGGTAATCCTGCTAAATCATTCATTCAGGACTGGCTGACATTTATCCAGATATGGATTCTCTACTTTGCTAGCTTCTAAAGCAGAGCAAAGAAGCAATTATTTAAAAGGGACGCTGAAAACTAATATTAAAAGAGAGAAATCCTGGAGGGTGGATAAATACTGAGTGATTATTCTCTCCTTAATAATGTAATTTGCAGATCATGGACCAGGGAATCATTTCTCAGTCTGTGTCTACACTTGGCAAACTTCGACATTATATTATTAAAAGGTAAATATAATGTCAGTAACATTAACCACTTTCTAAAAAAATAATTCCCTCACTGATTCTTTTTTTTTTTTTTTTTTAGTATTGGGAATTGAACTCAGGGCATCGTGCTGGCCAGGCAGGCAGTGTGCCGCTGAGCTACATCCCTGGCCCCTCCCTCTCTTCTTCTTTTAAAAATTTCTACTTGATTTTATCTTAAATATTTCCTGTGAACAAAGTGGGGTATAATTAGGTTTAAAATCTAAGTCTGGGAATCTATCTCCTCTGAAAATGTTTCTCTTTCACGTTTCTAGTCAGCGATGTTAAAAAAAAATCATGTGAGAAATAAATCAAATTCCTTTCCGCTGCTCTACACATAAAAATTCTAGGATGCAGGAAAAGGAAAGTAGCATTTTCATCAGTTAATCACCTCTAGATTTGGTAACAGAAACATTTCAGGCAATCAGAAAAGGAGAAAAGAAACATCTTTAATTGATTCCTCAGAGAATCTTATTTTTCCAAGTTGTAAAGAAATTGTTCTGATGTTTTCTACTTGGCTGTTTCAGAGATACACAAATGAAATACAGAGCGAAGACAAATGAAATGTTAATGAGAAGCAGGATGATGCTGAAACGTCCCTACATGGTCTGTAGGGAACAAAGGCAGTTGACTCTATCAGGGGAATAGAAGCAAACATGAACAAGGGATTTTCACCCCTTGCAAAACCACAAGCTTCATTTACCTTGGAGACAGCCACCAGGCAAGATTCCTTCTGACACTGCTGATAGGGATTGCAGGGGGGGCTGCGGGGCAGGAGCATCCCCCAGCATCATCTGTGATAAGTGTGGGGCTCACAGGTGTTCATTATGATGTCTCCCAGGTGCAAGGAGGGTCTTTAACACACCAGCCAGTCACCCACACATTAGTATTTTCTGTCTTTCCCAACAGTGAGCATGATCAGTGTAGTAGATTTGTTAAATGCAACCCAAAGATCCCTTCAATTTCCTATTTAATACTTTGAAGCTTTGAAATTATGCCATCATGTGCTTATGATCATAAGAAATCAATTTTAAACTAAATAGTCTTTAATTCTCCTTTTCATACACATTTTCACCCTGCATTTAAAGATGGGATTAAAAAAATTCAAGGTTAGGACAATAGAATAAATTGAAGGATAGAACATTTTAAAAAGCACCAATTTACCTTGTTCTCAATGTCTTAAGATTTAGAAAACTCACTGGTATTTCAAAGTATTTTAAGTATTATCTTGTAAACCCTCTTTTAGAGTATCTGTCTCACCTGGGGCGAGACTATGTTGCTTTACTGTGAGCACATAACAGGTGCTCAATAAATGCTTATTGTAAGAATGAATGACTATAAAGAGATACTTACATTTCTCTTATACCACAACAGATAGGATCTGTAAGTAGTGTTATTTTTGCCCATGACATTTAGGTAACAAAACAAAGTTCAGTACAAAAATTGATGTGACATTTACAGATAGAAATTTAAGATTAAAAAAAATCTAAGGTTTGCCTCTGAATCTCTAAATATAGCACGCTTGACTAGGGAAAACAGACATGACTATGTGGGAAAGAATTTTAAATGAAAGGAAACTTTCAATATAAACTGTATACATTTAAATTAACATACAGAAAACAATTATTTGCAAAACAATCATATACATTAAGAAAAATGGTAACACCCTTTAAACTTTCAATAATACTGGCTGTACAAAACTGCTTGTAGTGTTCTCAAATGGGCATCTTGGACCAGTTGCATCAAAACATCCTTTTTACCAGTGCACACAGACACACTGTGGCCTTTCTCCCTGCACAGTGTCATGTAAGGTCATGGCTGTGCTTTCAAACAACTGGTCTGGATATGTGACACCTGCAGGACAGGCAGCAGCAGCTGGAAGGCATCCTGGATGTATGTCGTGCTATTGCAGCCCTGTGAGAGGAAAAAATGTAGGTGTAAGGTTATTTCTGTCATTCCGTCTTGCAGATCTCCCAGAATATAGGGAACATCACTGAATTGGGACTTTATGCACTTTTGATAATGTTAGTGCTTATAGAAAATGTAAACACATTCTTGTAGATAGCATATGTCTAGCTCTTCATCATCTGTATTAACAGAATTCACTCAAAATGAGGCAAACCGTTTCTGTAGGCTGTTAAGGCACATCTATGTGTGTATATCCATGGCCCAATAAGTCCAGTCTTATCTGTCCCTTTCCCAGATCAGTCTTACTGCTCTGAAGCCATGTGAAAGCCCAGTATGAAGGGGGTCATGTTATAACCTACAGCTGTATAAACAGAATGGTCTACAGAAAGCTAAAGATACTGTAAATTAATCAAGACCGAATTCTTGAACACTGTCACCTTGGCCACGCATGTTTGGCTTGTAGATCTGATACTGTTATTTTTGCTGTGCAGTACAGTACTAAGCATTACTAAACAGAGAACCCATTTAAAGTCTGGGATGGGCCTGGGCAGGTGAAGCTCAGTGGTAGAGTGTTTTGCTGGGTTTGATCCCCAGTACAGCAAAACAAATAATAAAATAAATCAGCTGTATGTGATGTCACATGCCTGTAACCTCACTCCTTGGGAGGCTGAGGCAGGAGCCCGGTTTAAAGCCAGCCTGAGGAACTTAGCAAGACCATGTCTTTAAAATAAAAAATAAACAGGGCTGAGTGTAAATAGCTCAGTGTGAAGAACCTGGGTTCAATCCCAGGATTGAATCAATCCATTAATCAATTGATTACTATAATCAATCCATTAATCAATTAAGCTTAGGGTAGCTAATATGAAACTTTTTGCTAAGGGAATGAATATTTGCCCTCATTTGTGATGACTGATAAGATTAGTCTAATTAATCAGATTTAAAATTTTTTTAAAAATTCTGACTGCCAGAGTTTCTCCCGATATGTATCTGTCCCTCTGGACCTGTCCCTACAGCTCCTGTCCTTTCTGGTTGACTCCACTGCACTGTGCGACAGTGGATCAGCTTTTGGCATCATCACTGTTACATTTGTCCCTGGGTAGCTTTCCTAAATTGTTAGGTGTGATTCCCAAATATACTGGCATGCATATTTACATAACCATCTGAATGTTTTTATCATTTCCCAATTTTGCCATCGACAGCTACCTGAGAAAGCAAAAACTCCAGGATAAGCATTGCCCACAGTCTCAGCTTGTGAAAATCTTGTGGATTTGGCGGGTGCCCAATGGTTATAGATGTTTTGCCCATAGTGTAAGAATCTCCTCCAACAACCACTGGTAGAATACAGTGCCCATGAGAAGGGCATGATGAGGAGGTTCCCTAGGCTGCTTTTTTTCTCTGACACATCACTGTTGTGAGCAAAACCACACCAGTGTTGGGGCAGCTTCACGCTGGACCAACTGGTGCTACAGAGTCCTGATGCACAGGCCAGCCATGGAGTGAGTGGTCAGTAGCCCTTGACACTGAATGGGCAGATTCTGTCATTTTTGCCATTCCCAGAGCTTAGACACAGCAGAACAATAGGTTCTTGTGAAGGGAAGGAAATGTCCATTTTTATGAAAATCACATCAGGCAATAATCCCTTATTGTAGCCAATAAGCAGAGTGTTAAATCTAGTGTCAAACTTGGCGACAGAAATCTGCCTCGGCTGGAGGAAACAGTGACAGAAATAACGTGCAAGCTTAGCAGTTCTTTTTATAATCAGAAATTCTTGAAAATTAGGTATTGTTGCTTCATCAGAAGGTTTACAGCTGGTTGAGCTACACAAATGTACTCAAAAACACTGTTGCCGATAAGATTTAAAAGCATTGCAGTAACGTTTGCTGTCTGAGAGAAAGACAAAAAGAGAAAAAAAAATGTAGTGCTAACATTTGTTTTGAAGCAGAAATACTTTCTCTCCCAAGACCACTTACCTCTAACAATACACTATTGATCATGGGGTTAAGGACCTCAGCCTTCTTGTTGCTCTGTGGGATCAAAAGTATGAAATTGACAGATTAGGGGCTCATAATACAACACTTGCCACATAAAATGTAAGGCACTGGCTTTGTTCAGGCATCTCTCAGTGAGGAAGGGGAACCGCAGTGCTTTCTAAAGACTGCGCTTCCTATTTGGTCATTCCCCTGTGTGAGCGCATTTGATTTCATCAGAAATTCTAGCAGGCAGGCACATACTCCAATTTCCAGGTAAGAAAACACGGTGAAGAACTGTGTAAGTTCACAGTGCTTAGGAGCGTAAACTCAGATCTTTTCAACTATTTAAAGATGTAGGAGGTCTGGGAGTAGTGTGAGGTTAAGTTGAATTGTGCAAGTATTAAGACTTAAAAAATTTTGATAGCATGATAATTTTTGCCTTTTTAATGTTAAAAATATTGCAGTAAGATATCCATCTAACTTGGTTTGTTTTCTAATTTCTTTTTTGGGGGAGCTCCTCAAATTTTGCTTACCTTTATTTACCCTAGTCTCAGCTCTGGTTTAGTCTTTTTCTATTTTTTCCCTTTCTGATTTAAATGCAAGGATGAATACGTAATTACAGGGCATCTTCCAGAACACTACCAAAATTAAAGCATCCTTAAGTATAATCTGCAATCAGATTTTCACATCCAAGTTTGAAAAACATGAACATATGTAAAGTAAAATGTTCAAAGTACAAAATAAAGTAGGTGTTTAAAAGCTGGAAGCTAATATCATTATCCTCATTTATGCTGTTGGCCTTTTAATAAACAGTCACTCCTATCTAAAAATGTTCAATCTATAGGTGATAAATCATTAAAGAGACTGAAGAGAGGGCAGTCTTAATAGGTGGTTTCTCCCATTATACCTGGAAGAGTTTATGGCAAACCAAAGCACTTAAATCAAATACATCTTCTCAGAGCAGCCTACTTTCACTGATATCACTCTACTGAGAGTGAAGTAATATCTCACAGAGGAAACCATAATGGAGTTTGGGAAAAAAAGACTCCTTAAAAACCCAGTCGTTTTAGTAAGTAAGCAGAAAATCCATTATGGTATTTGCTTTCATGTTTATTTGATTATCAATAAACCTCTAAAATATAATCAAAATGAGGGCAATAAAAAGACATTGGCTTTCAGAATCAATGAGATGTGCAAGCAATTTAAATAGAGCCTGGAGAGCCATATACACTCATTAACTTCAAGTTATGAATAATGGCTGTTTGAAAGAACAGAAACGATGACTTGATACAAATGATTCATCAAACCACAAGATCAGGGCTTCTGTTATGATGAAATGGCGCTTCAGTAAACTCTGAGATTCAGCTTTTTTCTTTCTATAAAATAACGTGTCTATTCCTGACTTTGTGCATGCAAACATTTACACGCATGTGTGTTTATGAACAAATATAAGTTCAAGCACACACCCGTCTGCTAGAGCCTTATTAAACAAAATGTGGGCTGTGGATCAGAAACATTCTGATCATCTGAGAGCATACTGGCACTATAAGATTTCAGCCCTTATTCCAGATGTACTGAATTAGAATTTGCATTTTAAAAAGATTTCTAGGTGATTTGTGTGCATTCAGATTTGTGAAACATTGTGTGGAAATACAATATTTTAAAAGGAAGGGAAAACCATGTCATGAACATTGCCCACTAATGGAAATAAAATAATGTTTGACATAAAAATGATACCAGATATGTCACACACCCCTGCATCCCTAGGCAATTATGCAACCTAAAACAGTTGGTTATTTGTCTGATGCACCTGGTGGGCAGCCTGTAGGAGCTGAGAAATCAATTGAAAGGACTGAGTTTTCTCACCTAGTAAACTGTGGAAAAAGGACTGAGTTTTCTCTCCTAGTAAACTGAGTAGAAGGAAGAACAGAGCCTTGGGAACCTGGACTGTCAAGGCCATCCCATCGTGAGCAAGCTGCCACACCTCTCTGCAGACCTAGTATCTCCCCTAAGTCCACGGGCACTAGGTAACTTACACAGTGCAGGGCACCCGAATGCATTTTATCCAGCCTGTCGTAGCAGAGGCTCCCGCTCCCCACCATTCTGCTGGCACACAGTGAAGCTCCATTACTGAAGGCCGAAAGTCAGACAAACAGAAAAGCTGCCGGTTTACAAAGGAGGAGCAGCAAACCATGTTCCTTGACAGCAGAATGGCAGGTAGCTCATTTCTTATTAATCGAGTCACTGATAGAAGTGTGGGAGATAGATATCTTTCGGGGCAACATCAGGTCCACAATTATTTTCTGCTTTTTCTGAGAACTGCTCTTGGCCTGAGGAGGGATGGAACGTGCACTCCAGCAGCCAGGCAGGTCTGCATGATACGGGCCTGGCCCTTGTCATTCTTGAGGGACTGCAAGGTGGACCTCCGATCCATTTGCATGAACATTGTAAACTGTCTCACGTAGGACACAGGACTCTGGGGTTCCAAGATCCAGGGCCTGGGACTTACTGTGGTTGAGTCACATGGATAGCGACACTTTAGAGACCATGTGTAAGAGCTTTGGTGCTGGGTCCCCACCGCTACTCACAGTCTCCCCATTGTCTCTCAAAGCCCCCTATTCTGTCTAAACCATTTATAGGTTATTTCTCTTGCTTCCTTATGGATTGAATTGTGTTCCCAAAAAGGGTACATTGAAGACCTGACTTGCTATTACTCCCTAGTGCGAGGGCAGCTGTGAGTGTAATCAGTCAGGGTGCAGCCACAGTAATGAGACCCCGATCCAGTATGGCTGTGTCCTTCTAAGAGGAAAATCTGGACACAACGCGCACTGAGGGGAGACCACACAAAGACACTGGGAGAAACCATCAGGTGAAGATGGGACAAGATGGCTGTCTTGTGGCCACAAGTGAAGAACACCTTGGGCCTACGAAAGCCAGAGGAAGTCAAGGAAGATCCACCCGTGGATGCTTCAGAGAGAGAATGACCATGTCTGAAGCTTGCTTCAGATTCTAAACTGTGAAGAGTAAATTTCAGTCCTGAATGTCACTTCATGTGTGGTACTTTGTTACAGTTGTCCTAGAAAATTAGAAGCTTGCAACCAAAAAACCACGTAGCTAAAGCAGGAAGTAACTCTGCTGTTATGCCAAATGGTAATATTTTTTCTTTTGGTTTCAGTTGAATTGCAACAATAGAGCAAAGAAACTTATGAGGTTTATAAAATAGACTAAGCTCAAGAAGAAATAAGAATACTCAAAGTTAATTACTTTAATAGAGATGCTTGAAATATATATAGTTATGCTTCTTCTCTAGATGTCCCCTCAATGCCTTCTATGTTTGTAAGAGGTGAATATGGATTAAAGATGTGTAGTCACCAAATTAGTCCATTGATTGGTTTAGCACAGTTCTGGTTAGGGATAACGAGAAGCTCCATGTGGGTATGGTTGGCACCAAACAAAAGGCTTGTAGACTGAATGGAATGTAAGGGTGTGGGGCACCATTCCAGACAGACTCCTTCAGGCTTCAAAGCTCAGGGGGTACAGAAGGAACCCCATGGCCAGCTATGAGGACACAACCCCCTTATCTAGACCAAGGCACATACAGGATGACTGAGCAAGCAGTAGGCAACCACCCGTGTGCTTATTCAGTCAACACACAAGACTGTAAATACGTGACAACTACCTGTGTAAGGGCTAAACAGTAAAGACACGGGCTGCTGTCTTGCTGCTGCCTGCCTTTTGAACAAATGTCTGCCCTGTGTGCATTCTTTGCCCTGGGGATCTCACTGCCAAAGTCCCTCTTTAGGCCCCCAGCCACAACAAAGGGGAAAAGAAGGAAATCTCATCACTTACTGCTTTTTGTCTTCCCTGCCATTGGCTGATTCTCTTCTGCCATGCCACCCTGCTGTGGAGCCAGCCAACTGTGAACTGAACCTCTATAAACCATGAGCTACAATAAACCCTCTTTTAACTTTCGGTGTTGGGTATTTTGTCTTAGCAATGAGAAAAGTAGCTAAGATACATGGATACACAGTAATATATATTTATTGTAATATAAAATACATTCATTCATATGAATATGTTTATATGAATATGTTTATATTCAATATTAACATATGAACATATGAATATATTCATATGAATGTTTATATTCAATATTATATAATATATACTCATGTTAATGTACAGAGCCTTCATTCTGATACTTTTTTTAGTGAATAAAATAATGAGAGCTTGGTAGAGTGGTGCACAGCTACATCCTGCATTCTGGGAGGCTGAGGCAGGATTGAAAGTTTGAGCTTAGCCTGGATAATTTAGTGACTTAGTAAAACCCAGTCTCAGAAAAAGGCTTGGAGTATAGCTCAGTGCAAAGGTCCCAGTTCCTTCTCCAGTACCATTACAAAAAGGCTGATAACAGTGTGCAACCTCACCTCTCCCAGCATCTCAGGTATATGGGACTGCGTTACTGAGGCCAGAGCACAGGCACAGCAGAGCCCGGCACGGCCTGTCATAACAGCAGGTGCTCATGGCCTGATTTTAGCATCCATCATGGCACAGCTGCTGATTATGCAGTTATCCAGAAAGGAACTGCACCCCACTTTTCTCACAGCCCCTCACAGCCCCACTTCCCTTAGACAGATAAAAACATGGTCCAGATGGTAATCTTACCCCAACAGTAGTTAAAGAATTTGTAAACTTCTTTGATAAGGAAGTCACTTCATTGCACATTGCAGTAGTTAACCTGAAATAAGAAAAAAGAGGTGCAGGGTTTCCAATAAGGTAAAAGAGTTCAGTGGTCATAACCATGATAACAATGCAGCAGGACATCCAAAATGGCGGCATATGAGGCCGAGGTGGTTGGACATGGAAGGGCCATCAGACAGTCTTTCTCAACAATTTTTCATGATTCACAATCACAGTTTAATCAAATTCCGGTTTTCTCTCCATGCTTAATTAAAGAATAATCACCTAATTCATTTGCCATCTTTTTAGAATGAAAACTGTGTGTAAGAAAATGCCAAGCTTGAGTTCCAGCTCTACAGGGGTAAAAACTCTTGCCAAGTGGAATTTCTCCAGCTCATTGGTCATTTAAAATAATAATGAAACAATAATGAATATTCGTTCAGGCACTATGTTAAGTACTTGTACATCTAATCATATTTAATCCTTATAGGGACCTAATGATTACTATTGCCATTTTTCACAGATGAAGAAACCGACAGCTATAAGAGGTAACCTGCAAGGATACGCAACAGTAGACTGTAGAGATGGGATTTAAATTCAGGAGGCCTTCTGTATTTTATGTTTTCACTAGATGGCTCAAGATAAAGATCTTGAAGAATATGTTTTTAAATACCTATATCAAAATTCCAAATTTTGGTCATTATACTTCAGACAGTTTACTCCAAGAAAATAAAGTAAGAGAGATACAGATATTTAACCACAATAATGTTTATCCTAACATTATAGATCATGACCAAACAAAAAACTAATTACATACATAATTATGATGTGGCTTCTGTTATTTTCTTATAATCAGTGTATATGATGCTTATGAATAGTAATTAAAATGCTATTAGAAAAATTAAAACCCCAAGTTGAGAATCTTGTATGTCAAAAAATTTAATGTCAGTAGAAGTAAGATTTTTTTTCACAAATGGGGCCCAATATAAATGACCTATGTATTAAGTCTTATAAGCTATATCCATCTGCCCATCATTCAAAAGTTTTCTGCAGAAAGCATCAAGAGTAAGGCTTGGAGATTTCCTAGGCCCATTCTGTCTGTTTCTGGGCAGAGGTGGACAGTGCTCATTGTACAGACAAATCAGGGGCTTGGTGCAGCTTGGTGAGGTCAGGACAGTTAAGGATGGTAATCAGAAAGATGCCAAGAGCAAGGTCCTACTAACACACACTCAAGGACTTCTGCACATCAGCCCTCCTTCAAATCAATACTGCAAAGATAAAATAGACGCTAGATGGCCTTAGTATTTTAAACTTATCCTGTTTTGTCCTTTCCTTGTACCCCTATAGGCTGACGTATTGCATAATCTTTCTAGCAGTATTATAGAGTGGATTATGTGGATTTCTATATGTTTAGATATGATAACCTAGACTAGATGACAAATCTTTACCAGTGATAAAAAATGCCATCAGCACAAAGACACTAATCCTGAATTTTTGGAAGACAGTTCAGCTAAATCTCTCTAACTTATTCTATTAAATGCAGGAAATACTAAGCAAAGATTACTACGTGGGCATCACCATTTATCTCCCTAGGCTTCCATTGAATTTCCTGTGTCTCAGCAATGAAAAGTTATTTGGGCCTGTGCTGATTTTTTTATACCATAATATAATCATATACATAAAAGGTGTATGGTTCATGATTCATTGTTCAGTTCCATACCAACTACTTTCCTGTGTGAATCTATATATCTATATTTTATCTAGATCTTCTATCTATCTATCTATCTATCTATCTATCTATCTATCTATTATTTATCTATCTATCTATTTCACTACATAACCTAGTAATAACAACTATGCTTTACTGAAGAACACACACCACCACAACACATATGCACACACACATGCAATCTACAGGGACCTGACTTACATTGGCCACCACTATCACCTGAGTGCTGAGCGTGCAGAGTGGGGACAGGTTCCTGGGAATGGAGGAGGCATCTGCTTCCTTTTGAGCAGTTGAGGAGTTACGGGTGCATGCTTTTTCTCTATTCATGTGATATGCTCAAAATGTAATTACTCTCAAAGGTCTGTACTTCTAGACTTTGATCTATTAAACACTTGCATAGCTTGAATGAGTTAGTGTGTCTTACCTCCAGTCTTCGTCAATAATTCCTAGAATGTGTAGTTAGTTCTTTTTGCTAACACAAAATAACTCCTAGAATGTCTAGGTAATTCTTTTTGCTAACACAAAAGGGAGTCCTTGTTTCTTAAGATGACCATAACAATGGAGTTAGCTGACACGAAGCCATTGTCTTCAGCTGTCCAGGGTGTGTGTAATGTGTGTGTTTTGAATGGCATATAGTGTAAATGTAAAATGTAAGAAATAATTAAAACTGGAATTTACTTTATCAGAACTTTTGCTTGATCCTGGGCTGGTTTCTCCTCTTCTTGTCCGTGAAGAATTAATTCTGCAACTTTATGAAGCTGCTCGATACAACGTGCAGTGACTTCCGCCAGACTTTCAATGGACAGTATGTACACTTCCTGTACACACGCAAGAAAAAACAGATTTTTTTACAAAGCCCTGTGATGTTAAACCATGATATAATAATCACAATAAATACTGTAATAATGTATATATTTTTATTATTGTCTTTTTAAGACAAGGTCTTGCCATGTAGCCCAGGCTGGCCTCAATCCCATAATCCTCTCCTCCCTCCTGAGTGCAGGGATTGCTGATGAGTGCCATTGTGCCATCTTTAATTATGTTATTTTTAGTGTTGTAGACAAAGCCCAGGGCCGTGCAGGGCAGCTACACTGCCAGTCCCTAAGTAATATAATCCTAAATATGAAATACAAATAGAACGTAAAAAAGTTTATGTGAAGATTATGGTTATGTCTAGGACTTCTCTAAGTGGAATGCTGCCATAAAATGTAAGCTGTAATATAAAAAAGGTCCGTTCTGCCAGGTCCCCGGGGATGCAGTGAGCCTGTTTAGAGTTGTGTCCTTCACAGTCACAGCCAACCTGGACACACAACAGGCAGCAGCTAGAACACTGTAGAAGCGAGAGTGAATGAACAGACCTCAACACACACTTTTCCTTAGAGAGATTTAACTTAAAACGTTACTTTCTTTAAAACTAAAATTCGACATAAGGTACCATTATTGCAAACCACTTTCCAAACACAGGCTATAAGTATGCACATATACATTTAATGATCTACAGAATAAAAGGTACAGCAATGAAAAAGCTTTTCAAAAAAGCTTCAATTACCTCATTAGTTATGGTGCATAAAGACATTTTATAGTAACAAATTTGCATATAAGATAGAGACTTCCTCTAAAGATAAATCAATTACATTCTTAAAAAATCCTTTCCCCTTTAAATCATAACTGTAAAGCTATAGAAAAAAACTATAAAATCTATGTTAAGCCAGCAATTGTCTTGGCACAGAGAAATTTTAAGGTTGATTCCATTCCTACTCGTTTTTTAAAGAGCAGAGAGTACAAATTAAAAAAGGCCTTTCTTTGGTTGAAATTAGGCTGCTAATAAAATTACCATAATATTACTGCCCTTTTGGTGGAGAATCTTGAGTGAACTTACCTCTATGGTCTTAGTTCTCTTTTCCTCCTTTTTGTCCTTCTGAAGTTCTTCAGTCTTCCTTTCCTTTTCCTCCTTCTTAGTTTCCTCCTCTGACTCTGTGGCCACATCTACTGACACCAAGGTCTGATCCTCTTCTACCCAATCATGGGCCTTTTTCATGGCCTGCAGTGGTCCCCAAACAAAGGCCACGTTTATTGTGGGAACATGAAAACTAGGCCCTTCCAAGCCGAGGCTAGACTCATGTTGCTCTAAACCTCCAGGGCAAATTTCTGTGTGTTTAATAAGTGATGGGGCCATCATTCCACTTCATTAAAGGACAACCTTGTTGGTAAAAATATAAAATAGAAGAAGGGGACGGAATAGAAAATACAGAGGGAAATTTGCAGGGCTCAAGGCCTTAAAAGAAGAATTTAAAAATGATATTCAGGTAAGAATAAAAATGATAGTCTCATTGAAAATCTATAGTACATTTTTCACTTTTCATGACCAACTATAAAAGAATAGCAACATTTTTTTTCTGTGTAGGTGAGAAATTTAGGGAGAGCCATGGCTAAAGCAAATTTCCACATCTGATATGTCTCATGGAGCTCTGAATGTTTCATGAACCTGATAATGTATCACGCTGCGACGATGAAACATAGCCGTGCTCCTGAGATTCACGCAGGCCTTCTGGCACTGGGGGCACAGACAGGAGCAGCGGGAGAGACCTGGCCCTGCTCTGTGGCTAGTTTAATTTCACACGGTGCAGGTCAAGCAGCCTGTGGCCCTAAAAGTCGTGGCTAAATTAAAGGTGCAGAACTCATCTTCTCTATCTGCTGTTTCCTGAATTTAGCAAGGGCAGATTTCCCAGATTTTATCACCCTCTTTTAAACTACTTAAGAATAAGTCATTTCTCAGCTAAAAACGACTTCCTTTTGTAAAGTGTGTAAGTCAAAGTTGAGTATGTTAGAGTGCTGGGTGGCAAGTTAACACCAAGTAGATTTGAGGAGAGAAAATCTAAGAAAAGCATGCTTGGCATATCCTCTTTTTGGGATAAAGGTCGACACAGACAGTGTAAACAAACCACGGCAAACCTGCAGCCATCACATGCCCCTCTCTGAATGGTGGCAGATGCTGCAGGGAGACAGATGAGGCAGTTTCCTTCTATGTTCATGTCGCTGACCTGCCAGCATCAGTGACCCCTATCTGAGATAAAGCAATTACTCATCTCTACCTCACCACCTCAGGCTCCCCTTTCCTTGCCCACCTTGATAAGTGATGCCTACGGAAACCACTGCTTGCTAAGAAAAAAGCACTGCTTGCTAAAAAAAAAAAATACCAGGGGAGCCGGGCCTGTAATCCCAGCACTTGGGAGGCTGAGGAAGGAGGATCGTTGCGAGTTTGAGACTAGCCTGGGCTAAAAAGTGAGCTCAACGCCAGCCTGAACTGCATAGAGAGACTCTGTCTCAAAAAGGGAAAAAAAAAACCCCCAAAAACCAGGGGTGGGGGTGGCACCCATCATACAGTTTTGAGTAAGCAATGGTCTCTGTTTTAGCTCCCACAGCAAGACTTTGTACCAACTTGCAAAGCATAGCACCGTATCATTAGAGGAACCCGGACTGCTAATGCTGGATGTTCTTGGACATGATGTAACATAGCTTCAAGGTGGGCGGAGATCTGAGAGGTTTTCTTGGCATATGCCTCTCCCTGCGTAATTCTGACGTGTGTCCTTGAATTTAAAAATGGGAGAACAGAATTTGAAAAAGCCCCTTGGTGATTCTGTACCCCTCAGTTTTCTATCCTGATGATAAGCACTGTTGTACCGCAAAGGGCAAGTGACTTGTTCAAGGTCATAAGACAATTACTAGTAAAGCCGCAACTACAGTATCAGTCTCATGACACAGTCTGGCATATTCTCTACCTTTCTATTTTTATTACATTCCCTCCTCAAATCTTAATTACTGACCTCAAGCTCCTCTTCCTTCACCGTGGCATAGGGAGCTGGTGGTTTTGCATCTCACATGGCTCTCTGGAGTTTTATGAGTGACAGACTCTCCCACCCCACTTTTTGTAAAACCAGAAATGGAGATTCAGATGTTCTGACCTTATTGAGTTTGTCAGGAGTGGCTGCGACATGTAATTCAAACAGAAGCTCTGTAAGCATGCGAGCAAACTCTTCTCCCTTTTCTTCTAAGCCTAGAAACAGAACACGACACAAGAACCACGATTTAGTCCTCATGCTGCAGAGCGTGGAGCTCCCTGATGGTCAGCCTGCAGGAGGGGTAGGCTCAGGTGGGCTGTGGCAGTCTGCCTTCTGGCCCTCAGTGAAGCCGCCAATGAGGATGGACATCCCCCACTGGCCACCGACAGAGAGGCAGCCAGTTGCTGCATTGGGGGGCCTCAGGGCCTTCCCTCGGCATCCCCAGGCCAGCCTAGACACAGCCAGAGGCCAGGAGGGACTCAGATTATCCTGTTCACAGCTATAGGTGGGCAGCATCTTTTTGTTTAAAGAATGCTGAATGAACAATGAATGACCTCTGTCAGCTCTGAGGCCTAGGACAGCACTGTATTTATGACAGTGCATTGTTGTACTGTGCATTGCAACCCTAGTAATTCCCAGGTTGCATTCTAGGCCCTCAGAGCTACAGCACTGAGCAAGCAGATCTGGCCTCCTCGGGATGTATGCTATCTGATGCAACACCACCGTCACGGGAGAGACTTCCCCAGTATCCTAGGGTACCTGTCTGGTTCTTTTTTTTTAAACCAGTACAGGGAATTGAACCTAAGACCTTTGCCCTGAGTTACATACTCAGTCCTAAAAAATGTGTTTGTTTATTTATATCCCCAGCTCCTTTTTATTTTCCTATTTTCTTATTATTTTCCATTTTCTCATGGTCTCACTGAGTTGCTAAAACTGCCCAGACTGAACTTGAACTTGATTCTCCTGCCTCAGCCTCCCAGAGTACTGGCATTACAGGTGTGTGTCACCACACAAGGCTCTAAACTGCTTCTTAATGATCTATCTTCTGTTCAGACTGGAAGCTGTCTATGGGCAGAAAACAGTATTTGACTCAGTCCTAAATCCAGTGCTTAGACTGTAGTAATAAGTGCTAAAATGATCACTTACCAAATCAATAATTTATTAATAAATGACATTATATATATCATAAAATTAACACAAATTAATATTCCTAGTGAGCAACAGTAATCTTGTTGCTCTCATTTCCATCCATAAGATATAAACAACATTTTAAATCTCTGGTAGGTGTTAAACAATTGGTTCCATAATAGGTTTCCTACTTTGTGTGGAGGTTAGGGGGCTTGAAGACTAAGAGCATCATTAAATCTGGCTCAATTACGAGTCTCTCTGAGAAGCAAATACTATGGTTTATGCCAGTGAGTGAAGGCAGGACCTTCAGGGGGACTAAGGCATGTGAGAAATATTGTCAAATAGCTATTTCCAGTTTTAGAGACAAAATGGTTAATCGGCAGCTCATAAAGATAGCTGGGGTAGCTTGTGGGTCTCTGTTCAAAACCTTTGGCATAGATCAGTTTATTACTACCTACCATTCATATATTCTCAGGAGGGAGACAGGTTAATAAACAAAACAGATGAGAAAAACATGTCACAACAGTGGCCAAAAGGAGGGTGTCAGGAGTGGCGCTCTCGGGAGGTGGTCAGGTCACGGACACCAAGCCCTCATGAATGAGATCAGACATTTTGGAGAAGAGACCCGGAGTGCTGCCTGGGCCCTTGCTTCATACGAGGTCACAGCCAGAGGGCGCTGTCAGCTGACACCACACCTGCAGCACTTCCGGTCTTGGACTTCTCAGCCTCCTGAACTAGGAAGTGAGTTCCTGCAGTGTGTAAGCTACACAGTCTATGGCGTTATGTTATAGTAGCTGAAGCAGATTAATAGGAGGGAAGCCGAGAAGGTGACGTCATTGACATTATGATCTGTTTGTACCTACCTCCAGTTTTCTTTGTGATGTTTTTCCTAAAATACGTGCTAATACTTGGTATGCATTTTATAGAATCAATGCATATTTAAAAGCTGGAGCTACCCAAAGTACTTGTGGCCTAATTTAATGTTGATTTCTCCCAAATATGTTTAATCTCCCTATGTTTATATTCATAGCACATAATTAACATTACATAAAGTGTTCACATTTACAAAATGCTTCCACCTTTCTTGAAATGTTTGGTCACATTAGGCCACAAGTACTTTGGGTAGCTCCAGCTTTTAAATATGCATTGATTCTATAAAGTGAATACCAAGTATTACCAAGTATTTTTAGGAAAAAAAATCACAAAGAAAACTGGAGGTAGGTACCAACAGATAATAATATTGTGACAAAAATTGTCTATTATTCCAATTCTCAGTCTGTACACATGGCCACAAAGATCTTCTCAAGGCAATAAAAATAGCAAATAATCTTTTGAAGTCTCCTCACAGCCATGATAAACCAAATCAGAGACCCATAGCAGTGTGATAAAATTATACACTGCCGAAAAGACAACATACAAATCACTTGCTAACATCATTCAATGCATAGGGACCTGATATTAAATTGATCTAAAAATGACACCATTCTTACATTTTCTGAGGCTACCAAATAAATTATTAGTCATTAGAGAATTTCAGGAATATAAATGCTTGCAAGAAAAAAAATGCACTGGTTTGTGTCAGAGTTGGGCCCCTGGATTTTCTGCTCACTGCTGGCCCCAGTAAGATTTCTCTCAGCAACTGCCGGGCAATCCCTAACCTTCTGGAGCTGTGACACTCCATCACAATTGGGTGGCTTTAATGGCAACACCTCTGTTCTTTGCTCCGAGTGCTTTATTAAGTGTTTCAGTGACATTTATTTATTAAATTAAGTTAATTAAAATTAATAGTGTTTTGATAATCTGGAGGTGGCCTTTGGGAAAATGGCTATAGTATGGGAGATAATAGAGTTTTGTCACTTAAGGAGAGATAAATCTACCATTTCTTAAACAGGCTGTTTAGCACTTCAATTTCTGTGCATGTTTATTTGTGTATACATGAGTGCACGCACACACACACACACACACACACACACACACACACACACACACACACACATACTGTATTAAAAAAATATCTCAATTTACTGAAGCTTTGCCCTAAGATGAGAATACATTGTCTGTAATAGCATTTTCTATTTAATTGTATAGAATCAGGTTTCTCTTCCAAGAACAGCATCAATTGGGAATGTAACACTGCTTTAACTCGCGCTGGCAAAGATCTCTTCAGTGTTGGGGTGCATCTGGGATCCTTTATATACTTTCCGAATGACACCTAGGAGGACCAAGTTCTACCTCTGGCATCCTGAGCCTTGGGGAGGAATTCCTGATTGCTTCTGGCAGTGGTTAGTCTGCCCAGAAAGGGCCTATTATATATTTTTTTGGTTTTATTTTTCCAGAATGGGAGCTGCATGACCTTTGAGAGCAATGGCTTAGTTTCTTCATTAGAGAAACAAAGACAAGGCTGTCATCTTTGGGGATTTTGGTAAAAACACACAAATATGCTTTAGAAAAAAGAAGGTTCTTTGACAGTCCCTTTGATAGTGGCCTCTTTCTATGCTCCAGCATAATTTTTATTTTGATGAAATGAGGATAAACCTCATTAAACTGAAAGGACATAAGGTCAGTATGTGGGGCTGAAGAGGGAAATAGTGTCTAAGTAACTATTTATGAATGCTGAGGATTACTTTGCCCTACAGATCAAGGCTCAAGCATGTGAGAGCTTGTGTTCAAGCTTTGCTCAGAGGTATCTGATCCACCTGGGGACAAGACACTTACAAGGACTTGACACCCTGAATACATATATAGTTACCCTGCATGGTGCATACTAACAAGTACAATAATAAAAAACAGTTGCAATTCATTATACCTTTACTATTTTCCTGACATTGTGTAAGGCCTTTAAACACAACAATAGCTAACATTTTTGAGCAGTGTTTTGTACCAGACACTGGACTACATGTTTTTACCTCTTTGGCTCCCTAGGACAGCCCCTGGGAATATGCGTCATTGGCCCCATAACAAAACAACATACTGGGACTCAGAAAGGATCTGTAAATTGTCCAAGGCCACACGGCAGGAGAGTGGTGAAAATGTTTCAGTGGAGCCCATTATATGATCCCAGAAGCCAGTATTGTGCACAAATTTTCAGCACAGCCTGTGCAAAGCAACTGTGGTGTGGAGCTTGGCTACGACTCAGTAAGGACTCACTCTCCTGGACATAACAAATGTTTTACTCTCTTCTACTCCCAAGTGGACATCCCAAAGTAGCCATTAGGCACGTCCAGCTTTGGGTCCATCTTTCCATGGAATTGGTTCTGGTCTCTTCAGGGTCAGTCATTGGTGGGAAGTTTTTCAGGAAGTGTGTGCTGGGTCATTTCAGTGATTGTCAACCCGGCACATCCCATCCTTACACATTGTGGGAAAATGGCACAGCCTTTGTCAGAACTGTATTATTAGTTTTTTTGAGTTTTTATTTTTGTGATGCCGGGGATTGGTCCCAGGACCTCACACAGGACAGGCAAGCACCCTACCTCTGGGCTGCATGCCCGGTTCTAGATCTATATTTTCTAAGTGAAGTGTAAGACACTTGAAAATAGACCCTACATGCTAGATTAAAAGGACTAAGAAAAATATGCAAAGAAATTATTGCAGGACTTGCCTACCACGAACATTAGTTATATTAAACAACTTTCACGTGCAGATAAAATTAGCTGGTGGCAAGTGAGCTCTAGCTGGGCTCAGCACCCTGCACTCTTCAGCAGCCATATTTGTTCACATGTTTGGGATGTGCCAGGGACCAAGCTGGATGCCAGAGGAAGAACAGAAGCTCCTGCCCAGCCAAAGAGGGTGACAAATGAGTGTGCTGAGCTCCTGCAACCAGAGCAGGTGTGCAGGGCACTCTGGAGACACACACGAGGAGCAGCCGAATTAAATAATTCCTCCTGCTTGAGGAAGGGCTGTATTTATTAGTGGCAGTCTCATGAGGATTATGCCAACAGTTTATTGTGCTATCTGATTTATTTTTCTTACCTTGTTCTTCTTGATTCTCCTTACTCTCTAATTCTTTGGCTGCAAAGATGTCTTTAATGGAAATTAGGTCATTTTTTAAGTGTTCCAGCTTTTCCCCATCCAGCGATGCTAAAAATGACTGAACCTGAAAAAAAGAAATAGGCCAGCGTAACTGTCAACTTTTCCACTCATTAATGTTGTTTATGTACAGCTGTACCCAGTTTTCCCATGACCCAGGTGACTTGTGGGGTAACACTGGATTGAATGTGGGTTTTGTTACCTGTTAACCACGCTTTTCAGCAGTTACCTAAGCTCCTCAGTCTTACTTCAGGTTACATAAGCTTTCTCATTCTTAAAACAAGATCCATCCTTTATTGTGATCTTTGTGTGATAAGAGAGATACAAAATAGAAAATATATAGTACAGGTACACACAGTACATGCTAAGTAAATGGTAGTGCTAGATCTCCTATCAGAATAATTAAAATTTTGACCACATTTTGACCTAACACTGTGTTCAAATATCAATTCCTCACAAATTATTGATCTTGGGTCATTTATTTAAACTTTTGACAATACAAGTTTCCTTATCTATGAAATGGGAACTATATCTATCTTCTAATGTACTTAAAATACTTATAGCAATGCTCAATAAATAATGTATACATGAATACATGTACATATATGTAAGTAAATAGAGAAGTGTTACATAGTCACACGTGGATTTATGTGGATAGGATACTGAAGTTACAAAACTGGAGAAGAACCATTTTTATTTCTTGAGAGCTTACAGCCTAGAGCAAGGAGGCCCATGCCAACTAATAATGGCCAGGACAGCTGTGAACCAAGGGCACAGGGGGGGACACGGAGGAGCCTACAGGTGCTGCATCTTGAAGAGGTATTGTTTAGACCTGTGTCACCCCAATTACTGTCTCCAGAACCCCTCTTTTTTTGTCTTTTTCCTTTTTATCGGTACCGGGGATCGAACTCACGACTGCCTGCTTGCAAGGCAGGCACTTATGCCGCTGAGCTAAATCCCCAGCCCCAAGAACCCCTCTTTTGATACTATTCTTTGTATCTGCTTAAAAATTATTTGCACAGATGGCCAGCCATTCTCTGCAGACTAATTAGAATTTTGCAAATGGTCAAAGGGCATGAAATATCATACTAAAAGTGAAACATAACTGGAAAGTAGTGAAGTTGTAATTTTTTTCATTCTGCAGGGCAAACGCTAGCAGCAGAGGAGCAGTGATCCTCCTTGGCACACGTTTTAATATGCAGCATGGGAGTGGATTGGCACAGCAGGGTAAGACAGAGTGGTAGCCAGAGCATCCAGGATGTGGGACTCCATTTTCCTGAAAGGCCATGCACATCTCTAACTAAGCATCATGCAACCTGCTCGAGGCTCTGGGAGGAGGGAGGCTCATGGGAGGGCTTGGCTGGAAGTCATCAACATAAAGCCCATTGGCGGGGAGTTCATCAGGTACAAGCAAGTAAGTCCTGCTTGATGGATGGTGACCTTGACCTTCCTTTCAGAAGCTTGCACACTCGTGCTTTTCCCTCCTAGTTCATTTCATTCTGCTATGGATACATGCACTGAACCTTTAGATGGGTCCAATAATAAATAACGCTGCACACCTCAATAAATGCTCAATAAATACACCTCAATAAATACTCCTGGATGCTGACCGTGTGCTCAGTACTATGCTACTTGCTGTTCAGGATACAAGGTAGCCAGTCTGTCTTAACAATTTTTTCCTTAAAATGTGTGGTGCCGTTTTTATTTCTGTCTACTATTTTCAACATTGAATTGTTAGGCCAGTTGGCCAGAGGTGTGCGTGAGATGGATACACAGAAATGAGGGATTTTTGGAGTCAAATGCCCATAATCTCCTGGAATACATGGTTTGAGATTAAAGATAGCCTACAGGGCCACAAGTCCAAGCTGGGAAAAGGAGCCAAAAATGGCTAAAACTGGCAGCTCAAGACAAGTGAATCAGCCAACAGGATCAGACCATCAGAACTACCTAATCCGATGGCAAAACCAAACAGCCACTGGAAATGACAGTCCTGCTCTAGTCATTCCCAAAGTTGACCAGTCCATGCACAGCTGAAGCTTGAGGATCAACATGGAGTTACAATGACAACATAACTCCCTTTTGTTTTTGTTATAATTCCCTCTTTGCCCCTGCTAGGAGAAAAGTTCCTAGAGTCATGTTCCCCCTGTATCTATATCACACAGTCAGGGAGCATCATAACAAGGATCCTGCAATATTATGAATGTACAGGGTCACACAGGAACCCATAATCAAGCCAACCACTCATTTTATGGCTCAAGAGATAGCCAGCCCTACATCTGTTATGACCCCAAGTCTCCATCTTATAAAACCTGGTTTGAGGTCTTAAACAAAACTAAGGTTTCATCCAAATCATAAAGGGGCCATTTCTTTGTACTCTGATGCATGCCAAGCAACATATCTAGACCCATCTGCAACCTATGTGGAGGTCTCTCATGGGAAAGTTATTATACAGACTCATATTCATATGTGTACCACGGAAAGGGACCAGCCATTATTGATGCCCCTGCCCCAAATCATGACAAGACTCCAAATGGTTCTACTGGTAATGTATAACGTGGGCTACGAGCCCATTCGGCCTCAGATCCATTTGGCCCAATGATTCTGAGTCTTTGACTTGTTATATGAGCATATTCAGCAAGAGCTGGCTGAAAATATAGCCCCAAACCTTGATGTCTCCTCATGTTATGTCTGTGAGGGAACCAACGTGGGACACCAATGGCCATGGGAAGCGAGAGAATTGATGCCAGAAGACAATTTCACCCTACCCACATGTTCCCACAACCCCACGTTCACTTACTGGAGCATCTGGTATTTAAAAATCTCTATCATTGGTGGGGGAACTAACTTGTCTGGGGCAGTGATATTAATATGATACTCCAGGGAAAACTTTGTGTCAGCTAGAGACCCCAAATAACTAAAAGGTACACTCTGCCTCTACTGGGTCTGCAGATTATGGGTATACTGACAATTACCAGCTAAATGGTCAGGGGCCGTACATGGGGGACATTAGACATCTTTCTTTCTAATCCCCTTAAAACAGGGACAAACTCTGTGGTACCCTATGGAGAAGCCAATAAGGAAACTTAAAAGGCAACTAAAATAGGAAATTGGAAAGGTGATGAATGGCTTCCAGAGAAAAATCATCCAATATTATGGTCCAGCTATCTGGGCAGAAGATGGAATGTGAGGATATACATCCCTATTTACATCCCTCTTAACTGCATCATCAGATTACAGGCCATGTTTGAGCTCATTATATATTGTTTTGTGTCTAAAGAAATATGCATTGTTAATCTAAAGCTGAATTTTAACTAATTCTGTGCTTTTTCCTATTGGATTTAAAAATTTCATTTCATCTTTAATTGATACACAGTTACATACATTTATGTAGTACAAGGAGATGTTTCGACATATATAGAATATATATATATATATATATGATAAAATCATCCTAATGAACATATCCTAATGAACACCTTATGCATTCCTTTTTGTTTTGTGGTGAGAATATTTAAAACAGACTAGCAAGTCTGAAACATACACTTATTAACTATAGTTACCATGCTATGCTATAAACAATATTTTTATTTACTCTAACTTGCTATGCCAATGTGGTCTCCATTTGCATTTTTTTAAAGACAGGACTCACTATATAGCCCAGGCAGGCCTGGAACTTGAGGCAACCCTCCTGGCTCAGCTTCCCAGGGTGCTGGAATCATCATGCCTTGCTACTATTTGTATTTTTGCTGGGAGCCTTTAGGATGATTTTAGCTAACTCACAAGATGGACTGAGTCTGTTTCCTTCAGCCCTAGGTACACAAAAGATGCCCAGTCATCAGGCATCCACATCTTGGGTTGTTATAGGATGTAACAGCCTAAGTCCTATTGTTTGTCGTCTTCTGTTAGGGTTATTACCATACCCAGTAACTATTACTGCTACATCTATGTATATATACATATATATTTGTGTATAAAGTGGCAGCTAACATTGAGTGCTTCTGCTAGCTTCAAATGGGTTATACCACTTAAGTTTTACAATGATCTTATGAGGTAGGTTTTATTATTATTCCCATTTCATAGATAAAGCAATAGAAGTAAGAGAGGTTCAAAAATCATACAGTTACAGACAGAGTGATATGTAATCACTCAGTTTTGGCAGGAAAATATTTGAGCTTCCATGGAAGATGGCATATTGAGAGCATGTTTGACAAGATGATTGGATTCCAAATCTCTGGGAGTGGTTTCACCACTGTGTAAATTATGAATAGCTGACGGCGAAGCGCAATCACTCTGCTCCACAGACACGTGACTGACTGTTGGGGACAGACAGCCTCCCATATGGTGAGCTCAGGTTTGTGTCTGTCTGCACGCTCATTCCAACACTCTTGGTCTCCATGTGACTTTGTGGATCACTGGCTTTTATTTTGAACAGGTGGTAATATCTTCCTGGTTTCCTTGTTTAATTAATCAGCTAAGTAAATCTTATAATATGTTTGTTTACATTGGCATCAACTGATTTTGCCTTTTCACCCCCCAGTACTGGCGATGAAGGCCAGAGGTCTACTACTACTGAGCTACATTCCCAGCTCTTTTTATTTTTATTTTGAGATACCCAGGCTAACTACCCAGGCCAGTCTAGATCTTGTGATCCTCTTGGCTCTGCCTCCTTTGTAAAAAAAATATTCTTTAATAGTTTTAACTAGAAGACTTTCACTGAAGCTCATGGATGACAAAGAGGAAATAAACACAGGCAGTAACTTGAAGCCTAATAACCCGTAGTGGAGAGGGTGCCCATATCCTTTTTGGCTCTTGCTTGTCTGTTATGTGCCCTTAATCTCAGATGAAGCAGGGTATTGAGAATGACTTAGTCTTCCCCAAATCCAATTGCAAGACAGCAAAGAGTAGAGAGCATTAAAAAAATCACTTTTCAATCTGAGGCTCACTTCTAAGTTCAGCGCTGTCTGAGGACCTGACTCTCCCTGTGGACATCACCAGGATGGCCCATGCCCCTCCTGGAAGGAGGTCCTGAGAGTACTGTACTCCCCGTGGCCTCCCCTGGAAAACCTCAGAGGACAGTCAGGCTGACAGCCACAAAAGACAGTTACACACACAAGTGAATGAGGAAACGGTTTTATAGTATTGAGACTAGTGACTGTAAGTGCCGTGTTAAGTAAAGACAGAGAGACACAGATACACATGCATGCTTGTGTGCATCATGTATATCCTCTGTAATCCTAGCCTGGGGAGGAGGGTTGAGGCAGGAGGACTGCCACAAGTTAGAGGCCAGCTTGTCTGCATAGTGAACTCAAGGGTAGCCTGCACTGTTACAGAAGGATAAGACAGGAGGCCCTGTCTTATCCTCACCCACCCAAATCATCTAATAGATATGGTGGTACCTGCCTGTAATCATAGCAGATGGAAGACTGAGGCTGAAAGATTGCAAGTTGTGCCCAGCCCAAACAGTTTAGCAACTTAATGAGACCGTCTCAAAAAAAAAAAAAAAAAAAAAAAAAAAAAAAAAAAAGGCACCAAATACTGAGGCTTCCACTAGTAATGTTTTGTTTTCCCAGAGCCACAGAGTTGAAGTTTGACTCAGCAGGGTCATCAAAGAGGCTGCACAGGAACCACTCCCAAATAGAACTTTAATTTTCAGTGAATAATTGTCCTTTGTGACCTGGATAGCCCAACAAGATGGCCAAATAAATAATAATTATAACTCATAAAGCAAAATGAATCAAAACCTCACAACCTAAAAGAAACAACAGTGACTTTGTTTTCACTGGGTGACATACAGACGGGCTATACGGGATCTCTGGTCCAGGTACATATCACCAAAGGCAGGCAGAGGGCCCAGAGCATAGTGGCCCCCTTTAGAACAGCCATTTACACCACAAGGGGCAGAGGCATTATCCTGAACATGTGCTTGGCCCTCCTGGAGCTTTGGCACAGGACAGACAGGAAATTAATCACATGAGCTTGCAGACTCATTGGGCTGTATCATATTTATCACTTTAGCCCAAGAATAACGAGGCTCTAAAAAGGTAGTATTTTCATTTTCCCTGTTTTTTTCAGATTTAAGAAAACACACCAGTAAGCACGCTCTTGCAAATGACAGTGAAGATGTACCTTGCTTTCACTTTCATTGGACAGAATTTCCAGGGCTTCCAGGTGGGACAAACCTTGGTATTCATCAAACAGCATCCCGTAGTGTGGCGTTCTCTCCACTGTGAGCTGCTGGGCCAGCCTCTGCTTCTCTTTCTCCTTGGCTTCCCTTAACATCTGCAGAAACACACAATTTTGTGCATCAGACGTATGCTTGGAGCTCTGTTTCCTGTGTGAAACGTGGGGAGGAGGGCTGCAGAGGGCTGAGTTTGTAACTGGGAAGGTAGCTTTCTGGCCACTTTGAAGTTTCTAAAATGTTATTTTTTGACTGATGTCATTGATACATTGATAATATTCCATTTTGAATTTTGTACTTTCATTATGTGGAAAACAAAAACAAAGCTTTTATGTCCAGGAATAAGAGACTGGAAATAAGTGGATCAAAAGCTTCATCCTGGTTTCCACTTAAGTGTTTCCTATCAGTGGTCGATTTTCTTATTTTCTAAGATGTAACCATTTTCTATAATGAGCAAGTTTTAAACACAGTTAGTGTCTTAGTTACTTTTCTCGCCTTGCTGAGACAAAATACTCAACATCCAAAGTGAAAGGGGGAAAGGTTTATTTAGCTCACAGTTTGTAGGGGTTTCAGTCCATAATCTGCCGGCTCTAAGGCAGGCTGGCAGACAGGCATTGCAGAAGAGAAACAGTTCATGGTGGGTGGACAGTAGTAAAGGAAGCAAGGGACAAGACAAGCCTCTTTCTGTCCTTATATTGTATCCAGGCTACGGGGATTAGGGCATTGCCAAACCACTCAGTGAACTCACTTAGTAATCACCCATTCTCAATCCTAGCATTGCACCATGAATCCATCATAAACTCTAGATCCAGCTACTTCTGTAAAAGCCTCACCAACTGACTGTGTGAGGCTTTGGCTGAGTACGTGGGTGGGGGAACCAGGGGATGGGCCAACAGCATCTAGACACAAACCACAACACTTGGAAAGTCTAATCTCTTGAAGCAGAATTAAATGTAAATTCTTCACCTAGGCAGACTTCCAAGCAAAAATAAGCTGGTCTGATTGTTACATTATCTTAAAATTTTTGTTCAGTGAAAAGGATAAAGGCTTGCTTGATTTTGCTATATTCTACTTGCCACGAACTGTTTCTTCTCTGTGATGCCCCTCTACCATGCTACCCTGCCTCGGAACCAGCCAAGTACAGACCGAAACCTCTACAAACTGTGAGCCAAAATAAGTTTTTTTTCCCCCTTTAACTTTGACCAAAAAAACACACAACAGAAACAAACATCAAAAAACAAAACAAACGAACAACAACAACAACAAAAAAGAATAAAAACTGATAAAAACTACATACTGAATAGAAACAAGATAACAGATGCTCAGATAGATCTCCAGAAGTATGGCTGAACTGAATTTCTGTTCACATTAATAATGTTTCTCCAGTTATTATTTTGTTGTTTAAATAAAGACAACAAAACAAACACAAGTCCATCAGTCAGCCCTAATTTTCTGTGCTTGCCTTCTTTGATTCTAAGCATCTTTAATTTGATTTCTCATTAAGTTTACTGGGGCATTAAGTTTATAGCATCCCTTAATACCTGTGGTGAGCACCATAAATACTCTGGCCAACACAACAAGGACACCGGGAAGATCATTCAACAATAGAGCCTGGTGTTTATTGTGCGCCAAGAAAAGCATCAGCCTCCTTCTTCTTTTGGGTTTTTGAGGTTGTTAGCCAAGAACCCACTGTGCTGCATAAAGATTTCTCTCTCCTGTCTATCTTTAGGATGAATACAGTTCTCAACTTTAAAGTTTCCAAAACCACTTTGAGAAATTTTAATACTTGCAATAAAACTCAACTACCCACATTGATCTCAGGACTTGATGGTAGGAACATTAAAAAGCAAAATGACTCTGGGATTCCTTTCTTTCTACACCAGCTTCCATCTCTAATGGAAAGTCAAGAGGAAACATCATGCCAGAGTAATCAGGATTCACTCAAAAAGTAGGAAGTGGAACCAAAAGATGCTGGTTCTATTTTCCCTCTGGAAAACAAATAGAGATGGATTTCAATAGCAGGGAGAAATTCTGGCATGGAAAAATTCCTGCCACAGGGAAGCCATAGAGACTTAAATCGGTGGAATTCAAGAGTTATGCAGTCCCTGTGTTATTTGGAGCACATTCAGCATATTTTCTGCAGTTCTGGGATAAACTGTGTCACAGGATTTAGACAGTGCATGTATGAACATTTCAGGCTTGTACAGTACTATGTTTTTGCTATTGTTTGGATTTGAAGTGTCCTAAAAAAACTCAGGATTAAAGGTTTGATCCCCAATCTGTGGTGACCAAGTGGTGGAGGCAAGGCCTGGTGAAGGAGCTAAGATCACTGGCGTGTGGCCTTGAAGGAGATATTGAGACTCCAGCCCCTTTCTCTCTTTGTTTCTTGGCTGCATGAGGGGACCAACATTTAAAGCACATGCCCCCTGCAATGTGGCACTGCCCAAAGCAATAGAATTAGCTACTCGTGGATGGGAACCTCTGAATATAAACCTTTCCCCTATTTATTTATTTAGCAGTACTAGGGATTGAACCTAGGGCTTTTGCACTGAGATATATCCCCAATCCTTTTTCTTATGTTCTGTGTCTGAGACAGTCATGCCCAGGGTGGGCTCAATTTGTGATCTGCCTTTCCTGCTTTTAAGTTATCTCAGCTATTTTGTCACAGTGTCAGAAAGCTGACTAGTACACTATCTCTTGTGTGTAAGGGAAAAAATACAGCAAATCTCCTCAGGTGATGGCAACTTCACACTTTTAGTTGCTCCAGAGACCCTTGAGCCATTCCTGACGTGCCTTTTACCTCACAACCCATACTTGCTCCATACTTAGGATCAGTCATTCATCTCCACCTACAGAGCCTCCATACTGTTCTGAGCACCCGTTTCTATTGTCTGGATTGCATCAATTGCTCCTTGGGTTGGGTGTGTGAGTGAGCTCTGCAATTGAACTTCCTTCTCCATTGAGCATAAGGATCAAGGGTTCCAGCTGCTGGACTTGGAAATCCAGTCTTTGACCTGCCAGGCTCCTCTCTGCAAGCCCCTCAGAAACTTGCGACCAACTCTGACCTGTTCCTAGGAGGCTGGGAGCTCCATCACCAACAGATTCTTTTGAGAAAATAGTTGTAAAGATTTACCAGGCACAGTGTGATACGTTGATACTTGAGTGCAGGTATAGTGATCAAATCAGGGATAACTGCATAACTAGCATAACTGTCACCTCAAATATGTTTTGTTTCTTTGTGTTAGGAGCCTGAGAACTCCCCTCGCCCAGCTCTTTATAAAATCTGTATGTTGTGGTAAACTGAGGTTCCCTACTGCTGTCAGTAGACTTGCCTGAAGGACTCTACCAAGGCCTTGCCCAACCTTCCTTAAGCAGCACATATCTGGACATTCCTGCCTCTCTTCTCCCCTTCGCCCTTCATGGGGTTAGACCTGCATCTTGGTCTAACGGTTCTCCCAGTCTTTCTGAGCACTTGCCTGCTTTTTTTTTTGCACATAAGCACCTTCCCTAGTTGCACGCTGGCATATTTCAGTCCATCTTGACATCTGTTTTGGGAGGAATTAGAGTGACACATCTTCTAACAGTCTTCTGCCCTCATTTCTCCTTCTCCCTAGTCTATTTTCAACACAATAATTGCAGCAATCATTTTAAAGCATAAGCCAGTTCTGGTGATTCGTCTTCTGCAAATGCTGCAACAGTTTTGTGGAACTGAAGGTCTCTGCAAATGCCCTCCATGATCTGCCATCACCTGTGCCCAGCACCACTCTGGCTCCACCCTCAACAGTGCTTTCTCATAGTGTGATAGCCGTGCTGAGTCCCACCAGGAGCTCCTGACTCAGGGCCTTTGCTTGAGCTTCTCTCTCTACCTGGAATATGTTTCAACCAAGTGCCTGCACAGTCAGCCCTGTCCTTCAGGTCTCTGCTCAGTGTCACTGTCTCCATGAATGTCCCATCATGTCTCTGTTGTCCCCTATCATAGGCACTATCATCTTGTCCCTCTCTCCCACATTCTTCCTGTTCTGCAGCACTCAACATCTACTAAAACGCTAGGTAATTTTTATTATCTCTTTGTCTCTCCCAGAACCAAAGCTCCTTAAAGATACAGACTTTTATTCATTTTGGCTACCAACAAACAGTGCTTGGCACAGTATAGACACTAAAATGCATCTGTGAGTAAATGAAGAATGGGTGAAAATTTACTGCCTGGGAAGCGGCAAAGTCAGTGATGTGCCTGTAAAGTCAGGAGCATCGTGGTGACCTGCTGAGCTGCTTGGGTGTGCTCCAGAATGTCTGGGTCACACCTGCCAGAAGGGCTCAGATGTGAACAAACACCGCAGGCTACTATTGAGGTTCCTTAGTGACACATTTCTCTGGGCAGTGCACCTTTTAATAACAGACTGAATGCAGTTACGATTGAAAATTGTGAAGGCAGCATAAAAATTATGAAATCCAATAAACTAACCCAGTCCAATTCTTCATTTTATAGGCAAAAAGCCTGGTTAGCCAGCTTGTAGACTCAGACCCATTTCCTCTTACATCGCCACTGTCTTAACTGAAATAAAATGTACATATCCTTCTGAATGAATGTATACATACACATAAATGTTTGAATCAGATTCTATTCTAAGAAACTCACTGAAGGCCATGCAATTAATATGTGGTAGATCTGGAATACATACAATGGCATAAATAGTATAATCCTTAAGCAGTTATTAAATGAATGAATTAAAATACAAAACAGTGCAAAGAGTAGCATGATATCTATTACGGCTTGTGCTTAGATATCCTCTCAAAGCTCATACAGTGAGAGGTGGGGCTTTTTCAGAGGTGACTGGATCTGGAATGTGTCACACTGGAACTGATTCATAGTACAAAGCTAGAATCAAGGGTATGAGTATTAAAGGTGTGAGTACTACCCTCCCTAAGTAGTCGGATAAGATATAAGGAATAGAAAGGGCTGTGGTCAACCCTTGTTGCTTTGCTGTCTTCTGCCTACCATGAACTGTTTCTCCTCTGTGATGCCTGTCTGCCCTGCCACCCTGCTTTGGAGCTAGCTGATTACGGACTTTACAAACTGTTAGCTAAATAACCTTTTCTCCTTTAAGGTTGGGTGTCAGATATTTTGTCTCAGCAATGAAAAAAGTAACTAAGACACAATTTGGTTCTGAGAGTGGAGGTGTTGTGACTATATCTGACTATGCAGTTCAGGATTCTTTGGTATTGGCTTGTAGGAAGAGTTTGGAAAGGTTTGGAGATGCTGGCTGAAAAAGTGGAGCTGGAACACCTGAGGCTGTACTTGATGGGAGATTCTGGTCTAGAGCTATGAAGACCAAATGCTGATAGTAAAGATCAGGCTTGGAAGGTGTCTGCTGAGAAGAAAGACTATTTTGGCTGCTAGACTCTAGATGATGTGAGTTATGGCTTGGCAGAAAATTGGACTGCATTTTGCTCAGGTCCAGAGTCTTTGCTGAGACTGGGATTAAGGGTAGTGGACTAATTAATCTTGCAGAAGAAATTTCAAGGTAGTCTCACTGAGTATGTCAGTGCATGCCTATAATCTCAGCACTTGGAAGGCTGAAGCAGGAGCATCACTGTGAGTTTGAGGCCAAAGTGAGTTCAAGGTCAGCCTGAACTGCATAATGAAAGTTTGGGGGGGGGGGAAGAAATGGAAATTTCAAGGCAGATTAATGTTGAAGTGGTAGCATCACTACTGTTGGGGGTTTTTAGCCAGATTTATCTATCTATCTATTTATTTATTTATTTATTTATTTATTTATTTTAGCCAGATTTATATTTATTTATTTTTAGCCAGATTAAATCAAGAGCAAAGAGTCCAGCAGCATGATTCAAAGTGTTGTCGATTTGGTTCAGCAAAGTCCAGGAAGCTCCAGTAAAGCTGTGGACTAAAAAGATACAGCAGAGGAGATCTTGATTGCTGAGAGTGAATAGGAGAATAGAAAAGATGGCCTGAGGGCATCTCAAGAAGTAACAAGTCTCCACCCTTTGCAGTCTCAAAATTGTAAAAGTGAAAGACTTTGCATTGAGAAAAAAGCTACAGAGCACCACCATGTTCCAGAGAAGCAGTGACCTAGGTAAGTTGTTCCTTGGGATTAGGTTTATAGGCACTTGACCCTTACAACCAAGACAGAAGGAAGCCTGGCTACTGCTGTAATTGGCAGCAGATCTTGGCATCATCCACATGGTCCTAGTGTTAGGTGCATGCAGAATGCAAGAATTGTGGGGTCAGGAAGGCAACATTTCAGAAGAAAGCCTGGGAGGCCAGGAAGTGTGCCCTTGAGAGGTCAGTGTGTGAAACTGGGTGAAGCCAAAGACGCAGTGGAGACCCCAGAAGTTTGGAGAAGCCAGGAGCATGATTGTCTGAGGAAAACTGCAAGGAGGGAGCTGAGCTGGCCTCAGAGAGAAGCCATGGGGGCCACAACCATTGCAAGTGCTATAGGGACAGAGCTACCCAAGACCTTTGGAATTCACAACTTGCCACAGATTGCTGGACATGCTGGAAATGGAACTGTGGGAACTAATGTTTACTATGATGGATTTTGTCTTGCTTTGTTCCCATTCCTTGCTACCCCACTGTTTTTAACTTTTGGAATAGAAATGTCTCTCTTGTGCCACTGAATGTTGGAAGTGTTTTACTTTCTTTTCATTTGCATAGGTTCCTGCATCTAAGAGTTTGCCTTAAATCTCAAAGGAGATTTTGGACTTGGACTTTTCAGCAGGGCTGAAACTGTTAGGACTTTGGCAACTTTTGAAGATGGATTAAATGGCTTTTGCATAAAGAGATGTGCATGAGTCTTTGGTGGGACCAGAGGTGGAATGTATGACTTGTATCTAAATATTCCCTCAAATCCTCATGCAGTTGTGGCAGGGGGTCTTTTTTAGAGATTTCGGGATCTGAGTGTGAAATGCTGGGATTGATTCATGGTGCAATGCTAAGATTATGGTGCAACTGCATAAAGATTAAGGGTGTGAGTGCCACCTGCCCTAAGTAGTCTGGATAAAATGTAAGGGATAGAAAGAGCTGTGGTTATCTTTGTTGTTTGGCTACCTTCTGCCCACCATGATTATTTCTCCTTTGCCATGCCACCCTGCCATGGACTCAGCTGATTATGGGCTAAAATCCCTGCAAACTGTGAGCTAAATAAATCTTTCCTCCTTTGAGTTCGAGAGTCAGGTATTTTGTCTCTGCAATGAGAAAAGTAAATAACACAATATCTGTACATTCATGTACACAAGCATCTACACTTCTATATGTTTATGTACATAAACATATGCATATATGTCTATTTGTTTGAGAACTGAGAATAAATATAAGAAATTATTAACAGTGATGGTCTCCCTTGAGGAATTAAGAGGCTGGGGAAAGGGGTGTGTCAGAAACTCAATTTTTGGGCTGGGGATATAGCTCAGCAGCATAAACACCTGCTTGGCAAGCACAAGGTTCTTAGCTCAGTTACTGATACCAAAATAAACAAACAAAAAGAAACTTAATTTTCACTTTCTATTCTTTTTATGCTATTTGAATTTGAACATGTGCTTTAAATGGCCTTTTAAAAAAGAGACATAAAAACCTATTTGCTTTCTTGACTGAAAGAAGAAAAATATAGTCCAACCTGGGACAAGGAAACGGTTCTCTCCATGAGTGTCTTAGTCCGCTTAAATCCTGGGTCACTTTCTGCAAGGACATTCATAGTTTTTTTGCCAATGAATTCCAAAGCATCAAGGCCTCCCGTTAAGACGCTTTTGCCCTGCAGATGAGACAATTGCATGCGATTAGTTTTTTTACAATTTGTTGTTTTGCAGCAGTCAGCAGCTCCTAGGTAACTGGCACTATCTTCAAATATTAAAATCAATATAAAGCCATAATTTTTTCTCATCAGATTTATCATCCATTTAACCCTATTTTATTTTCCTTGGAAAACCATATGTTATATGATTTGGATGGTATGCAGTGTTATTAAAAAATGATGCTTAGGAAAACCAAAGCTCATTAGGAATTAATTTTATGAGCTCTGTGCAGATGATGCAGATGTATGTAATCTGTAAAATTAGCAGAGATTCCATTGTTGCTTTTGTGTAAAAACAGTTTAACCTAAGTAGCAGAATTTCTTGGATTAGTTTATTAAAATGTCAAACACTCCTGTTAATTTAGGAAGTTCTTTAATGTAGCACCCTGGAGTATGGGGCCCTCAGGCTGTCTCAGATGACTCATATTTTCAGAAATGAGCAAGAGCCACCAATAATTAATATATTAATGAAATAAGACAGGTTGATTTCCATGTTCTGTTATATAGTTATCGCTCTGAAAATTCCATTGTCAAATGCTGTTTCTTTTTAAAAAACTAACACAACTAAGAGTTGTATAATCTGTTTAGGGGAGTAGAACAGGATGCATTTCTTTGAAACCACTTCTGCTCATAGGCCCCAACTGTGTCACTGCAATTACACTCTGTATTATTCCGTATTTTTCACCACCTTATGTAAAATTTATCTATTTGATTTTTATATTATTGTCTACATACATTTTCTAGTCTTCATAATTACCATTTAAATAGCAACATTCAACTTTACTGAATTAATATATTTTATTAATCATTTTCACCTTGGACATTCATCCTTTTTTCAGATATGTGAGCCAATCAATAATCATGCCATAAAACAGATTTAAAAATGCACAGCTGGGTAAGGTGATGCATTCATATAATCCCAGCATTCTGGAAGGTTGGGGCAGGAGAGTCTCATGTTCAAGCCCAACTTTGGCAATTTAGTGACGTAGTGGGATCTCATTTCAAAATATAAAATGAAAAACAAGCAAACAAACAAAAAGGGTTGGGGATGTAGGTCAGTGCAAAGGCCCGGGATTCAATCCCCAGTATGAGGGGGACAAAGGAGACAGATATTTATCAGTTAAGAAAGGAAGATATGTGGGCTGGTAGTGTGGCGAAGTTGCAGAACACCTCTTAGCACCTGCGTGCAAGGCCCCGAGTTTGATCTCCAGCACCACAGAACGAAACAACAAAAATTTCATTTAAATTAAAGTAAATCACAAAAAGAGAGGCATTAACTTTAGCATTATTCAAGGAAGGGACAGAGTGGGAATTAGAACATAGGAATGGGGAAGGAATGTGGATCTTTTTATCTGGAAACATTTCAGAAATATATTGGGTATTACCCCCGAGTCCCTACTGTTCCTTCTTTATTTGAACAGTTTTATTTGCATATTTTTAAATTGAGGGTTACAGAGATAAACCAGCCAGAAAAAACAGCTGTCTAGCTCTTCCAGAAGTATTCTCTCCCCCAACCAGGAACTGTCCTTGCAGCAATTGGAAAGTGTTAAATCAGGTTGAAAAATACACTTTCTAAACAGCTCTTTTCTTTTAAACACAAACTGTATTTCATGTTGCCCTTATTATTTTGAATCCAAGGTTACACCTGCTCTGCAGCAGAAAGTATAACAAAACCATAATCCAAAGTCATGAGCAAGGCCATCTTTTCTCTGATGTATCTAGGTCACGGGCAAACAGGGACATCAAAAGGAGCCAGACACCAGGGAAAACAGGAAGCAGCTTTCCACTCACAGTGTTCTGAACCACATTGGTGAGGGCGGAGAGCATGCCCCGAGAGCCAGAGCCCGCTGCAGGAGAGGTGGGGGTGCTTCCTGCAGGGTCTTGATCTGTAGCCACATCTGTCATGTGAGAAAATAAATCCTGTTAGGATTCATGATGCTGATGTGAACTTAGGAACTGACTAAACATGTGCACAGTGTATTGGAGCCAAGAACCCCACGGTCATCGTCACACTCACTTTCAGGGACTCTGGTTTCAGCATCAGGTTGGGCCCCTTCGGAAGATCCAGAGTTTACACTGTGAATTCGTAGGGTGGCCCCGGCCTTTTCCTTGACTGCTGTCAATCCATGACCTGTCAGAAATAAATACAGGGTTCATATACACTAGGAATTCCTGGGCTGGGCTGGGCGTGGCCCGGTGGTACAGAGTTTGCCTAGCACATCCAAGGCCCTGCTTAGATTACTAGAACAACAAAAAACGAAAAGATAAAAATTCGCAACCTGCAAATTCTCTGGCTAATCTTACAAGGCTATGTGAAGTTGCAGATGTTTGTCTTGATCTTGACAGAATGAAAGTAGTTAAAACAGACTTTGGATGGTTGAGTGGCCCCAAGAATTTACCTTGTTTCTCTGTGAATATTTTCTTACTGGGTCTCTGTGAGGAGCAAATGATAAACACAGGGAGCAAAGGAAGAAATGGCGAATGCTTAAATATAAAAAGCTTGTACAGTAAAAGACACAAGCCAAGAAGGATGGGGTAAGTATGTTCACAGTGAGAGGGAGTATTTTGAGGAGAATTAATGGCAATGTGTCTTGTACTGTAATACATTTTAAAAAACAGCCAGTGTGTTTTTTAAAATCATGCCTCATACATTAAAGAGATCCCAGATGTTTTATTGTTCTCTTTTACTTCTTGCAGTGTTGGCCTCAATCTAGGATTCCAAACTCAAGACAGTGTCTTTGAGTGGCGAGCCTGACTTACCCTGCTGACGCAGTGCCTCAGAGCAGATCCACATCATTCAGTTTTTGGTGCCATGCGGGTTTGATTCCTAGCACACTGTAAATGCTCAATTAGTATTGGCTGAACTAAAATCAGTTGAGCTCAGTATTTTCCTTCTATGTCTCAGTTAGTCCAAAGGGTCTAAGCTAACATCTCCACATCGAAAGGTAAGTAGTGAAAACCAGAAAGGCCACAAGCAGCTAGCGATTGTCTTGGGCAGTAATGGTCCAAGTCAGGCCTAAGGGCACAGGTTTTACTTCATTAGAGCAGGGCAATACCTGTGTCCCCTGAGCCCAGCACAGTGTGGATTCAATATCCAAGGGTGAATGCAGAGTGGACTTTCCCACTCACACTGAACAAAATCCAGTGCTTACTTAAAAGAGCAGTTGCACTGTCTGTGTTTTGTTCTGTAGAAATCTCCCCTCCAGGTCCCAGAGGTCTGGAACCTTTCTGAGTCCTGGGTCTGATGATGAAGGATTGAACAGCCTCTGCCTGGTCCCAGTGGCTGTGTGAACTCTGAAAAACAGTGCTCCCAACCTCACACACAGGCAGAAAATGGGATTTCACCTGGGGCCTCACAAGGCCACAGCAACGTTAATATGTGGGGGAAAAGTCCCAAGTCACAGCAGGACCCAAGGCTTAATAAAATCACATAGAATCAGAACACACTTGAAATGACCAGTTGCCTATGTCCTAAATAAGATAAACACATGAATGAATCCAAACCCAGGGTAATGTTGCAATTGTAACCTTATTTATCAGAGAAATCTTAATACAAAGTACTTATATCCAGTGAAAATTACCTGTCACTATACATTACCTAGAAACCTGTGTAACTTAAGAAACACAATTTGCAACTTTAATTCCAAGTATAAATAAGTTTATACTTATATACAGATCATTGGACACAGTTCAAACTCATGCCCAAGTTCCTTGAAAAAATAAATAGCTAAAACTAAGACCTGAATGAATTCTTTCTGGATTTGAATGAATTCTGAGTATTTCAGTGAAAACTTAACTGAAATTTTGGTCACACATGTTAAGTCATGGGACAGGATCATCTCATTCATTTACATACTGCATCCACATTCCTTAACATTTTAAGAAAGCACACATATTTTCAAATGGGAAAATATACATCGAAATCTCAACCCATGATTCTCATCTAGATTCCTGAGAGCCAAAACCAAGGAACAAATGAGTTCCAAGAGGTGGGGAGGCACCATCTGCTTAAACCATCAGAAAGGTGACTGTACCTCCCTCCCCAAGAACATTTCGGAGTTTAATTAACCTCAAAGTCATTATCTCCTCTTTCCCCATCTCCACGCCTGACAACCGAAGGTCCTACTGGGGGTTCTCTGCAGGTATAGCAGTTTCTCATCATCTCAGAACACAAATGGTCATGAGTATCTGTGCATAAGCTGCTTCCAGAACAATTGCTCTGTCTATGGAAGGAAGTACCATTTTTATGTGCATAAAATGGAGTGTCTATTTAACAGATACAAAAACAGGCTGCTCCTGCAACTGTATCTGCCAGTTAATGTTTCTTTTCTAAATGTTTTTGTTAGTAAAAGCACATCTTCACTGCATTCTAGTAGAAATATTAAGTTAAGCTTTGTCATTTTTCACAGCGAAGGTTTGCACGCTAAAGCCACACCCTACTTTGAGGAGTAACTTCTAAAACTTTACTGAGTGTGACATCTAGTGCCCAGAACAAGAAAATAGTAGTATGGAGTCATGCTAACTTTTGATGGGGAGTGATTCATTTCCAGGGAAATTCACTAGACTGTATTGATAGAAGAAAAATAATAAATATGAATAATACTCCAGGGTAAAGTTCATGAAGTTTCTTCATGTTACCACAAGCCTCAGAAAACAAAATCCCTCTTAATTTCATAGACTAAAGATGGAATATCCTTTCCTTTTGTTATTGCAGTAAAATGTGAGTACTGCAAAGAAGTATAACAAGAATGTTGTATAAATGCTGTGATACTGTAGCATTTTAAAACAAATGTTAAATGATTGGATGGTGTTTCATTTGTCACCTGTACTGTAATGGAAAATGTCTTAAACTTAGGAGTCCTGGAGGAATTCTGGTTACACTGTTCATTAGCTGTGCAGTGTGGGTGAGCTAGGTAACCTCTCTCAGTCTCTGCAGCTGCATCTTTTCTGAAAGGTTTGTAACATCTGCTCTCCTGGGCCCCTAGCAAACATCATTCCACTTTGATGATTTTGTGAAGTCCATTCAAAATCACAGACACATGAACACTGCTTCTGCTAGTGCCCCGTATAAGTGGAATTGTATAGTATTCGTATTTTTGTGACTGGCCGATTTTACTGTGCATAGTGTCTTCAAGGTTCATTCATATTTAGCATAAGTCAGTCTTTTTAAGGTTGTATGATATTCGACACCACTTTTTGTGTAGCTTCATCTGTTGACTGATGCTTGAGTTGCTTCCATGTGTTAGCTATTGTGAATAGTGATGCTATGAACATGGTGTAACAAACATCTCTTGAAGATATTACTTTCAATTTTTGGATTATACATCTAAGAGTGGAAATTCTGGATTATATATTCTATTTTTAAGTTTTGGAGGAACTTTTATACTGTTTTCTACAGTGGATATTGTATTTTACATCCTTACCACAGCACATGTGGGTTCCAATAACCAACATGCTTATCACATTTATTTTTGGTTTTTTAAAAATAATTGTCATGGCAGGAGGTGGTAGCACATTGTGGGTTTGATCTGCTAGTCTTTGATGATTAGTGAAATTGAGCATCTTCCTATATGCTTATTTATAAAGTAAAACATAATATTTACAAAGACAAGCATTATAGAAATCCAAACAACAGAACGTGGACCAGACTTTTTCTATCTAGGCAACTTGCAGAGATATAATAGGCAACACAATCTATGAACTTACAAGGGACTACAGAAATAATTAAGACCTGACAAAAACTTTGGCTTTAAAAAACAAGAAAGAAAACAGCAAATGAGATACTAATACCTACCTGAATTTAACTTGTCACTCAAACTTGACTCATACAGATATATAAATAATATTTAATAAAGGAGTATGGACTCACTTTAACATATTCCCTGAGATATAGGAGGAATCTACAAAATGAGGAGTGCTTGGAGCTTTTAAGACTTTAAGTAGATCTTTCTCCCCTTCTTTATAAAAATAAAAAAAAGAATTTTTTATTGTGATCTCCTTTAGGAAAGAAAAAAGCATATGCCTACATACAAATGCTCCGGACCTGGCCATACGCAGCAGAAATCTCAGCCCAGGCAGTCGGGGTGGACAGTGGGAGGCTGTGCAGGGTCTGGGGTCGCAGTGCTCCCCTTCCCGATGCTGGGAGCACCATCTACTGACTGCTCTCTATAGAATGTCTCCCTGGAATTGTCCTTGACCAAGGCAGTTGGGTTCCCAGACTGTGCTACAATGGCTGATCAGTGAGGGCAGCTGGTGATACAAAAGCCCGGTTCTGCGCACTAATGGGGATATCCTGAAGAGTCACCGCAAACCCTGAGCTTATGATGGAATAGGCTGAGTTCTCTGTTGTGGGGGTGCTTCTCCCTTGGTCCCATTTTTCTTTCCAATCTGTTGCTCTCTTGAAGGTTTGTTTCTGAGAGTGCATCCCAGTGAAACTCCAGCTCATAACCTCTGCCTCAGTCTCTGTTCTGGGAATCAAACCTAGAACTATGATCTACTAACTTTTTACTGGTTGCATAGCATTCTACTGAATGGATAGATTACATTTTAAAAGCTTTTTATGGATAGACACTTTGGTTGCTTCAAGTTTCTTATATGTGGTGAACCCTTTTACCTTCTCCAGATCCTCATCCAAATACCACCTCATCAATGTCTACCCTCACCACCCTCTTTAAAACTAAACTGTACTTCTGGCTGTTACTTTCCTGTTGTACTTTGTATATTTTATAGACTACCATCTTTTGACACTCTACATAATTTTCCTATTCAATACATGCACTGTTTATTGTTTATCTTCTTCCACTAGCATCAAGCCCTATTGGGGATGGGGCTTTGTCTCATTTGCTTATTGCTTTACCTCAAATGTCTGCAACACTGAACACCTGTGTGAATGAACTTTTGCAAACCAAAACAATGTGACTCCTGGGCGACAAAGTGTGAACACTTGAAGATTTAGAGTGATTAGTGCTCTTCTAAAAATTTGTACCAATCAGTATACCCTCCTCCTTGGGTGAGTTTTAGAAAGGGAGCAATTAAAAAATCTTGACTACATTTTAGATTCTATTGTGAATTTAAGGTTGTGAAGAATAGTTGTTCAGAAAAGTACATGATTGATGCTACCATGCTCAGCTAAAGTAAACTATACTGCAGCAAAAAGAAGAACCAGCCAGTCCTTCCTTTGGAGAAGTTTTCCCTCTCACAGCGATGCCTGTATCCACTCTCTAATAACATGCTCACACGCCTTCAGGTTCAAAGTTGACAGAGTGTTACTAAACTGATAATATTTGCCTCGCAGTCCACCGAAATTCATGAACCCTTGTGCTTTATTTATCAAATGTAAAGGGGTGTGGACAAACTCCAGGCACCAGCACCACCTTTTGTATCAACAATTTTTGAGACTTTTCACATCACTGGCAATGCCACCTTCTGAAACAAATCCATACACTATTGAGAGAGATTTACACAGTGACGAACCTCACTGTAGTACCATTTTGACATATTTGCCATCCTTGGTAATAAACACTGTCATTATTTTTGACAGAGCTGGTAGAAGGGCCTCATTAAAATGTGGAAGAAGGGAAAAAAAGGTGCAACTTGGGACAGGATGGGAAAGAGAAATAATAGTAATTTTAAAAAAGTAAATATACAATCAGACACATTTCACACACACCGCCAGCCAACCTCAGGTATTCTTGTATGGGGTGTTTAGACTCATAAAACTGTCAAAACTAGAATTTCAAATAAACATTTCAGTCTTCTGTTATGTCTAGAAATAAACTGCTCTCGTCTACCTGTTCTGAGCCTTTGCTTTGGGATCCTTGTATATGTTCCAGCACTGCCAATAATCATTTTGATTACTCGTCTATCACTCTAGGCATAGCAATAAATTTTCAGAATGAGTTAGGTCTGTAAGACGCTTGTGGGAAATCATAACTGCTTGTCACAACATCACTTTGAAATTATCCTCAAAAATTTCCTTGTTTTTTTAATATTTTTGACATTTCGCACTGTGCTTTCTGCCTGCGATAATAAAGATTTTTATTGTACTTTGTAAACCTGCCCAAAGGCATGAGTGGCAGATCGACTCTTGGAATGCGTGATAAGAGTATTGCTGTGAATGAACCAAACCCTAGAGGTAAGGCCTCTCTGAGAAGAACTGTTGGCTGCGAAATGTTTGATGTTATATATGCACGAGGCACATGCCTTTTTCTTGTTTTTCTTTAACCTTAGAGCCAAAGTAAGAGGCAAAAGACAAGATACAGAAGTACAGCAAAGCAAAATGCCAAGCACTTTACTGTATTTTTCCACTTGGCATGGTGGTTACAAATATCTATTTCTATGGGCAGCCCCTGAAAACGGACTCTCATTCTGGAAGGTGGAAGAGGCCTTAGAATTTTTCAAGTTTCCTAACCATACTTTCTGAACACCAGCAACAAGCCCTGTGTCCCAGAGGGGTTAAGGACATAATGTAGCTAGGCAGTGGAAGTCTCTTGTATTCAGGACTGGGTCTCAGGTCTCTGGGTACAGTGCTTATTCCAAAAGGGTCCCTCCTTCCAAAAGCTGCTGTTCTCCAATGACTCCCCTGCCAACTCTAAACAGTTCCAGCTATTGTGACTGAGTTTGTCACCAACAGCAAGAACTTTGGGCTTCTATTTCTAGCGCTCCACTGATAGCACCGTGTTTTGTTAAGGACTACATGCTTTTCCCTCCTGTCTACAACTGGAATTACCTTGGGGGGTAACATGAGGCTACTGAGAGGAAATCAATTGCAATTGAACAGACAGTTATTCTCTTTCTTTACTTTCCACAGGCAATTTATACACCTTCCAGAGCTTGTCTACTGCTGGGAGTGCTCTGTTTTCCAGTAAGTTTCTTTGCCCTGTGATAACAAACTGCTAATGCTGCAAAGCCCTGGGATTGATGGCATGGGCGAGTGGAATAGAAGTTGTGTCTTGCTTACCAATCCCCAGATAGCAACTCAATGAAGACCACAGTCCAGGAGGAACCCGGAACTTTTGAATGTCTCTGTTCACAGATAGTTGAGCCCCATTCCAACCCCCGTGAGTCCTTTATTACTTTTTTGTCAAACTCCCAACTATGGCTGCCTGTATAAAGCCTTGAAACACATGAATGCTGTCTTGGTTTTCAAACAGTTTATGTGTAAGGTCCACAAAGATTCTTAGCCAGTTTTAATTACATGTAGCTATTATTTGGGCTACTCTCGCTGTGTACAGTCACAGTACATCTTGACCAGAAGTCTCCACAACACGTTTTAGGAGTGACTTGGGGATGGTATTGGTACGTCTCTATTGTGTCCACTGCCCAGTGGTGATGGGCAGTTTTAGTGCCTGCCTCTCCGAGGTTTGTCCAAAGAGATTCTCAGAATGTGTATATTTCAAGATTCCTGTGAATTCCTCACGTACTCTTTTCCCCAGTGGGTGCCAAAAAGAGAAAAATGCTAAGGTCACTCCCCTTTCAAAGTCCAGCATGTCACCAGAGCCATATAAAGGGCGGAGTTTCAGGAAGTGTTGAAGGGAGGGTGAGGGAAATGCTGGGGGACAAGTTATATCACGTACAGGTACAAATTCTCTATGATCATTATGTATATCTAAAATGTACCAATAAAATGTAACGTTAAAAAAAGTTTCTTGGATTGTTGGGGGTGAGTCCAACAGAAGAGAAAGTGGGCAGCACAGGGAGATGGTACCCACTGATTTATCTCCAGATGCATGTGTGTATAGAGTCCCTTCCCCTTTGGGTATGTGCAGGTCTGTGGATATGATGGGGTTTCACTCCTGTGATAGTTGCATTGGGAATTCAAAGGAATGCTTTTAAAGATGTAATTATGGTTCCCTAATTGTTCAGTTAATCACAGAGACATCTTTGATGGGCCTAAATTAATCAGGTGAATTTTAAAACACGAGTGACCTCTACCTAAAGGTAGAGATTTTGTTTCCTTTTGCTTCATTTTTTGAGATAGGGTCTCAGCACGTAGTTCAGGCTAGCCTTGGATTCACTGTGTAGCACAGGGAGCAGTCCTCCGGTCTCAGCCTCCCAAGTGCTGGGATTATAGATGTGGGCCACTATGCCTGGCTAAAGGTAGACATTTGAAGTATTGGAAAGATTATCATCCTTGCTTTGCAGAAAGATCTAGGGGAGCCTCTAGGAACCAAGAGTGACCCTCAACCAATGCCCAGAGAGTGGATGTGGACCTCAGCCCTGTCAAGGAATCCTGCCAAGAATCTGAATAACCCCGAAAGATGACTCCTTCAAAGTAGAGGTGGCAGCTAAATGCAGCTCCTGGCCTCATCCTCTGTGTGGGTCCTTGCTAACTGTACTGCCCATCTGCCACGGTCAAGCTGGCATGCTGCCTCAGGCCACGGCGAATGTTAGATGAGTGGACAGCTGGTGATACCTGGACCTCAGCCCAGATGGGGAGCAACTACCCAAACGTAAATCCCTGGCCCAGGGAAACTGCAAAATAACAAGTGCTTGTTGTTTTAAGCCTCTGCATTTGTGGTGATTTCTTTGTTTTTTTTTTGTTTGTTTGTTTGTGTCTTTTTCATTTTTTATCAGTACCAGGGATCGAACTCACGACTGCCTGCTCGCAAGGCAGGCGCTTATGCCACTGAGCTAAATCCCCAGCCCCTGTGGTGATTTCTTAACAGCAATAAAAGTAATAAGAAGGTAACTGAATTTCATTCTGATATGCAGTGATGTGCAAATGCCATGAAATCGCAGAGAAACTTTATCTTCAAAATTCACAAGCAGGAATGTGGCCGTGGTGATCATGGCGCGAAGATCCAGTTGCCCTTGAGCAATGGACCTTTTCCCCTCTTTTGGATCAAGCACTAAACAAAGCCAGGGTTTTCAAGTGTTGCGACAGTTCCAAGCCTCAGTACTTCATCAACGTCACAGTGCCTCAGACACAGGGAAACTTCAAAGCAAAATCAAACACAAGCCTAGGCTTAAAATTAAGACAGGGACTTCAGATCAAGTCCACAGTGTCTGCCAGTAGAGAGCCGGGTTTGCCATAAATCACATCAGGATGTAGTAAAGTCAGCATCATCTGTCAGCTGTGTCTGAACCAGGCCTTGGAGCATGGTCCACCTGAACCAGGGTTGCACCTGTGCCAGTGTCAAATTAGAACAGGTGCTGGATAGGAAATTCAACAGCCTGCGGATGGAAAATCTTATAAAGGTTCAGCAAAGCCCAGGGTCAATGAGTAGGTAGAGCCGCTGACTGATGAGAAGTAATGGTGTCACCAGCTAGGCTAGGGCCATTCCAGGCAGGTGCACCTTTCCGTGTGCATAGAGAGCACCTCTAACTGCTACCCACAGGGCAGATGATTTCTTCACTTGCTGTGGGGGAAGTGTACACTTAAAATTTTGGGAGAAAGTAAATCCTCCATCTCTAACAGAACCAAATTTATTATAAAACACAGTCGTTTGGGACATCATTATTACCAGAATCATCTGGAACATTTTCTACTTTATGATAAAAAACCATGAAAAGAGTCGTATAATTGGCAAACATATTATTTATCTTGAATAACTTCAATTTTTAAAGATGCCTTATTTTTAGTTTTTGGTTGTAGAAGCAAATCACTCCTATTTTGAAAGACACTAAAAGCTCAAACATTTTTCTAAGAAAGGAGGAGATCCACGGGTGCTAGTTTTCACCCTTGGGGGTCCTTCTCGGAAAACAAAAGGTGTTCTTTTCATTTTGATCTGATTAATTTTGTTGTTTGCCTTTGTCATGTCCAAGACATGCCTGGCCCCTACAGTTAGCAATAGAGAAAGTCTGTTCTCCAAGCTCACACCAGATAGGCAACATTTGTTTTTCCCTGTGTGCTTCCTGCTTGATTCTTCATGTGAAAATTGACACTTGAGAGCAATGTAAACACAGTCTATCCATTCTTCTCAGCAGTCTAAGCCTATCAAGTTAGAGATCTGGTTTCGAAACTCTTGGGACTGTGGTCTACTGGGGTGAGGCAGGAGACCTCAATGCCTTCTTGCTCTCCTGGTTTTAGAAACAACCAAGAATTGGACTACTTCACAGCCCATCACAAGAGCACCATGGCTGTGGGTTGTACCTTAAAAATACCTAAGGTAGGAGATCCAAAAGCCACGTCACTTGTGGCTTCCCTGTCTTACTTCTAACCTTCCACCTTCAACATGAAATGTGTTTGCTAAATTATGTTAAACTTGTTGATAACTATCTTTAGTCTTCATGAAGACTGGATATAACAGGAGAGCTGGGGACATAGCTCTGTGGTGGGGTACTTGCCTAGCATGGGTGAGGCCTTGGGTTTCATCCCCATCACGGAAGAAAAAGGAAAGAAAAACAAAGAAAAAAGGAAAGAAAAAAAGGTAACAGCAAGAGTTACCTTGATAAATTTGCACTGACGAAGATACTGGCCATTATACTTTCTCTTTGATTAAGAATAAATACAGGAAATTTCTTTAAAAATTTAAGAGCAGGAGCACCACCCAGCGTCTCCTGAGACCTCTGCCATGTTGGAACTTTGGGTGCTGGGAAACCAAGCAACCACCCCGCCTCCCTAGTAAGCAGCTGTGAGCCTACCAGTGTACGGGCTGAGAATCAAACATCCCATCCGCACCCCCCCCCCACCATTAGCAAATGGGAGGCAGAGGTCTGAGCATCTCTTGGGAGGCTGACCATCTGCAACATAGCAAATAGGGGAGATTTCCTTTTACCATCTCTTTGAAGGCAAATATTGTTATCACTGTTTTGCTTTGTTCTGATTAATTGTGTTGCTCTATTCAATATTCCGTTTTGATAAGTTCTATAGTGTTCTGTATTTGGTTTGATTTTGCTATACCTGATTGAAAGAACAACTATTGTGAAGATAACAAAGATATTACTATGGTACCTATTACTGTTATCCCGGTAACCTGCTGTGACGTTCTGTACCAATTCCACTGCACTGTCTCACCTGGCTATGTTCTGTCTTGTTCTGTTGCATTTCACTACCCTCAAAATAATAATAAAAAAAATTTAAGACCAGCAAATAGATTTGTTTAGATAAACTAAATTTTATCATTCAATGATAAATAAATCATTTACTGGTAGCCAGGAAACTCAGAGTTCAGTGAGTGCTCAATTACCATAACTTTTAGTCTGGGGATATTTACAACATATACTCATTCCACCTGAATATTTTGTTCAATTTGTATTTTAACGTATGGCTGATGAAATGATTATCAAAATTGTTTAAGAAGTAATTAAATTTTACATTTAAAAATACTGAACTGGGATGATAATTCCAAAGCTGTAAGGATATATTATAAAAGCTCAACTCTTACATGCTAAAAAGCAAGAAAATATAGTGGTTAAAATCATTGTACTTGTTTACATTCCCACCCACAATGTAGGAGAGTTCTTTTTTCCCACATCCTTGCCAGCATTTGTTATTACTTGAGTTTTCGATGAAGGCCGTTCTTTCTGGGGTAACATGATGTCTCAGTATAGTTAGTTTGCATTTTTCTAATGGCCAGTGATACTGAACATTTTTTCGTATGTATACGGGCCATTTCTACTTCTTTTTCTGAGAAGTCTATTCCTTTCAGTTGCCCATTTTTTGACTGAGTCTTTTATTTTGGGAGGTCTAATTTTTTTGAGCTCTGTTTGTCCATTGAAAAGAAAGTATTGTCCTTTTTGTCTGTTTCTTCTTTGGAAGAGACAATCTTTTTTAAAATGATCTGTACTCTGAATAACATCTCAGCTATTCTTGTGAGACCGTGATACACAGTATATTAATTGTTATTCTCTCCTTATTAACCTCAACCTAGACATTATTGACTTTGAACAAGGTTTTAGTATCTTTATGATTCAGCTTACTGTCTGTAAAATGGAGAAAGCAAGAGTACCTCCTTACAGGGTTACTTTGAGGAACAAATCCATTAATACACATGATCCACGTAGGAGAGAAACACTAAAAATGGTTTGCCTTTGGGCTAATGGTGAACTCCGCCATTACATGGTACAATCACCACGTCCTACCCTGCCGGGCTTCTGAAAACTGTTCCATCGCAGCAGCTCATGCTTACCCACTGTGGCAGATGCGGACGAAAGCAGAGATTTGCCCCAGGAGCCCCAGCCGGCCCATCCTCCACCCCGCGGAGGGGAATCCACAGCCTGCAGAGAAACAGATCAGAAGGTCAGCAATTCAGTTCATGCCTGAATGTAAAAACACTCACTGGCTGGAAACAAAGAGAAGGTTAAAAAAAAAAAATCAACGACAGTTAGATCTCACTGACTTACAGTTTACCGGGGTTATGAAAGAATATCTTGACTCGAGTTACCATGTGCACCTTGGAACAGAATAGATTAATAGAGGTGCTGGCTCCTGAGGGCTCAGTCTATACTGAGAGGGAGCCTCACTTCTGTTATCTGGCAGGCAGGGGCACATGGGGAAAAGACATAAATATCAGCATGAAAATGATTTGGAAACGTTCAAAACAACCTTGACACCGGCAGCTCTTACAGAGCTGAACAAATGTGCTCTTCAAGGCGGGATTAACCTTCACACCTCTGGGCGGTGGACTGGGCAGTCACAGAGGCGCGGACAGCTGCTCGGTGGTGGACAGCAGGGAAGAAAGCTTTGTAAGGTAGACACCTGCCTACCCAGGCATCTGCTCCTCTTAGGTGAGCCTGTATCCCCACCCCTCATGCGAAGAGTGGTAGACTGTCCCTGGCCTCAATGGATCCAAATTCTCTTGTCTAAGTGTTTGGAATCGGGACTGGAGTCTGCTTTAGCGTGAGCTGCTTGCTGGGGTAGATGACAAGTCAGGGTCTCTGGGCTGACCCATCCTCCCACAGCGGCCAGGGAGAAAGCAGGATGTGCTTGCTCAGAGAGGCCGCCTGGATTTCAGACCGCCTGGATTTCAGAGAGCTTGTCCACCCTCGGTTTCTATCCCTCCTGAGGCCCTGCTGCCTTCTCCCTTTGGGTTCTGTGCAATTCCCTCTTATTTTTTCTTACTCTTAAAAAAAAGTTTTACTCACTGCTGGGTGTGGTGACATATGCAGGTAACTCAAGTTCTCAGAAGGCTGAGGCAGGAGGATAGTGGGTTCCATACCAGCCTGGGCTATAAAGTACTTTCAAGGCCAGCCTGAACCACATAGCAAGACCCTCTCTCAAAATACAGAAACCAAACAGAAGCTTTGTTCACTGACACATGTTCAGAGCTTAGAAGAGTATCTGGAATATAAGTGCATAATAAATATATTTTGGATAAGTGACCAAAATCCATCTATTTTCTCAGTGTCCGTTAGTTGTTGTTACTTGCAACCAGTGATTCCTGACTGCATTAAGGGAATCACAGTATTCACTTACTATCTGGACACATATTCTGGAAAACAGGACAAGAATAAATATCTTACGGATTAACCATACAGATAACGCAGCCTTTCACTCAAAGAAAGAAAGCCATTAAAACAGATGTGAAAAATTCCTGCGAAGCTTGTGAATGCTACATCTTTGGCCCAAGGCTGTTCCATCAGCCATTATCAACCCCTTCTGCTCCTGTCTTCCACTCCTGCAGGTAAGGGTGGTTGTGTAAAACACTTTTGTACCCACAGACATATAAACAGGAAAGTGTTTGCTGTGATGATGAATTACCCCAGCATAGCTAGTACCAACTCCTTCCCCTCCCACCCTCCTGCCTGAGCTCAGGCATGATGCCTGGGATTGAAGTATCTGTTCTTGCTGCCATTAGAAAAAGGAACTGGAGAAGGAACTGAAGTTGCTGGTCCCAGCACTGTTAAAGCACTAAAACAGAGTGAGTAGCTATTTACATTCCCATCCTATTAAGTGGGAAAAAATGAATTACTATTCTGTAAACAACCATATGTTGCATTTTAGTTACTTACACTCAAATGTATTCCTAACTGATTAACCTAGTGAACACCGGAAACCATCTATCAGTGAGGACCAGTGGTGAAGAGAAAGGGTTATGGTATCCAGTGGCCCGGGTTTAAGTCATTCTGGGTAATAAATTACTCAATTTCTTTTAATCCTTCATTGCAGAATGCAAGTGATGGTGGCATAAGAATTGTAACAACTAACAACTTCACAGGTCCTGGGAAAAGTAAAATAAGTAATTCATATAAAGTTGTGAGCATGATAACTAGCATATCATAAATACTCCATGAATATTAGTTAGTAACAGTAATAAGAAACTGCGTTTTTATGACTAAAAAACAAGAAGTTTTGAAAGTTGTCGTTTTTTTCCTTGACCTGGAAACAATGAGAAGCTTGTTAACGTGAATCAAGACACTTACGACTGTCGGTTTTCATTTTTGGTGCCTAAAATGATTTACGTCACTTCAGCAATGGGACCCAGTGGCAGTTTTATACAATCATGAAGACAGATGGATGTTGATGATTAATATCATTCTTTCATGGGACAAATTGCTACCTGTGATTAGGCAGAGTTAATACACTTAGGGGTGACAGCTTCTAACTCGAATTAACAATACTTAATATGCTCTGACAGCTGGTAATTGACTAGCAAATGGAAATAAATGTTAAATGAATCCCGAACTTTTTGCTGCATAATAAATGATCCTTCAATTGCTTTAGTAGTGAAGTTCTTTGACACTAAGCTCAGATGTGATCAGCTGCAAAGAATATTTGTTATTAATGGCAAATACTCAAGGGACTACATGAAAACATTTAATATAAAAACATAAATATTCAATGTAAATTATAAATATAGATCATCACGAATACTGTTCCCACTTTAAAAGGATGTAATGTAACTTACTTTTGAGACTATACAATAGACAGCATAGATCAGCTCAGAGCTCCATTCTCAAATCTATTTTAAAGCTCTTTCTCACCTCCCTCATAACTCCCACCTTCTTTAACAGATAACTTCATGTTCTAACTTACAGAGAAAACAGAAGCACCAGATGAAAGCCGCCTTAGTCTCCTTCTTTTTCCACACAGACTCTCAAAGGAATGAACTCATACTTCAACAGCGAATCAGGCATGGATTAATCAAGGATATCCAAAACTCAATTAGAGATGGTGTAAATATCTATAACCAGTGAGCAGTCCCAAGAATACGTAAGAATGTGGGGTTCTATCAGGTTCAAACTTCTTTAATTAGAAAAGATATTTACATAACAAGTATACTATTTTTAAATTAAAAAATACATTTTTGAGGCTGGAGGTTTTTGCTTAGTGATAGAATGCTTGTCTACCATGCACTTGGGTTTTACCCCTAACAAAATAATAAATTTTATTTATTTTAGGTTTTCAAGTTCAAAGATATAAAAAGAAAAAATTTATAAATATCAGAATACCATTAAATTCAAAGGCCTTAATGCTTAGATGGAACTATATGTACCTATAAGTCTGCTTCTCCTGTTCTCATGGTAGATGAGGAATCAGTTACTGCGTGTAACCTGAATTCAGAGATGTGGTCAAAAGGATTTATGAGACCACATCCGCTTTAAGTTCTGTAACTCTTGACACTGCTACTCTAAAAAAGGGCTCAGTGTGACAACAGGGGGATGTCAATTGCTCTGGACGCCTGCAGCTCTATCAAACTATCTGGCTGAAAATGGTCTCAGTTATTTCCAAGCAATTTTCTTCCTTGGTGATTGTATCCACTCAACTCTAAGGAAGGTTTAAAGATTAAATGCAGAAAGATTTAAAGCCTCAAAGCCATGTTATTAATATTTTTGTGCACATTAGTTTTCTATCCTATTGATGTTTATGGATTTTGACCTACTAGAGTGACAGGTTTTGAAAACCAAAGGAAAATATACAATTGAATTATTAGACTTCTGATTTTAGGCTAAACTCCTCCTAGGTTTATACATACTATTATAACATTTAAGAGGACTTAATGGCTACCAAATAAATTTAACAGCTTTATTATTAAGCAGTTGGAAGATTCTGTACACGCAGATAAATGAGGAACTTAAAAAGGAAGTAGAATAGATAACTTTAAATGTTGTTTAAAATATTTGAATGTGTTTAAGTTGGCAAAAAGGACCAAACATTAATTATAAGTCCCTAGAAAGTGACTATCCAATTTTCTAGATTTCTAGAGTAAAATTTCTGAGAGAAACATAAAGTCTCAAAAAGAATTGAGTTTACAGTCTTAATAAAGTGAACATTAATTGCTTAAATCAAATTAATCTCTGAGGTTTTTTTTCAGACACAAAACACACAACGGCCTACAATCAAAACCCATGTAACATGAATCGAGCTGTACTATGCCTCACTCAAGTTACTTCCTCTTCTGATCACCATGGAGATAGTAATGTCCTTTTCTTAGTCACCACTGTTGTCTCCACACTCCACCTCCGCACGCCCTCCTCTGGGTGTGGGGGACTCTTCTGGCCTTTTACCCTTCCTCTCTTTGGCTATTTGCTACATTTAATCATGCATGCAATTTCTTCATTTTAACACTAACAAATAAAAATCACAAGGACAAAGTGTTTCTTTCAGCCAGATCTGGTTTCTGTTCCACATCTTTCTCCTTTGCCTTGTAAAATTAACGCATGTGCCTTCTGTATCCACGGCCCTTTTCACTCCTCACCCAACACAGCAAGACTCCTACTGCCAATACTTAGTGAAGGTATTTCCTCAAAGTCGCAATGCAATTGCTTCCTTATTGTCAAAGCTATGGACATGTTTTCGTCTTTCATTACCTGACCTCTTAGAAGCATCTGAAGGTTAAACATGTTTATGTTCTTAAAGGATTATTTTCTTGTGGCATCTGTATTAGTATGTTCTTCATTTCTATAACAGAACACCAGAGGTGGGCTAACTCTATGAGGAAAAGACATTTACATAGTTGACAGTTCTGGAGGGTCAAGGGCAACAGACTGCCATCAGCACCGCTCTGATGAGGACCCCTTGGTGTGTAGTGCCTCAGTGTGGTAGTGTATGTGGAAGAGACTACATCTCAAAACAGACGGCAATTCAGGGGTCAAGCTCACACTTTAGTAAGTCTCACAAGAGCTCAGGAATCGTAATCCCTTCTCAGGACAACTTCCCCCATGACTTAAGAACTTTTCACTAAGCCACACCTTCCAAGGGTCCTGTTTCTCAGCATCACCAACACTGAGAGCACTCCTCCAACACATGCACCATTAGAAGACAAACTCGGGCGTATCCAAACCACAGCAACATCCATGGCCTATCTTCTGACTCTTATTTTTATGCCCATCTTTTAGTGTTATGATTTATTTTCTTCAGAATTTTTCAACATGCATTTTGTGATATTTCAGGTGCTTCTTAGATTAAGCAATAATCGAAGCACTGTCAGCATTGCAATGATATATGCACAACATAGGGAGGTCAGCTGATATTCTAGCCAGGAAAGTCATATTCCAGAGGTAGCTATAATGAGCAATCCTATTATCTGTGTCTCTATTAACAGCAGATGCTTTGCTAATTAGCATACTGAACCATAGAAATGAATTTTAATTGGTAAATATAGTGAACATTTTACTAGCATTCTGAATATGATAGGGGTCTAGACAGTGAAATGCAAGTTATTCAAGATTTGTAGATGGTTAAATGTATTCAAGAGATTCTTTCATCTGTACATGAATCTGGTATAATAAAAAATCTAAACTCAGGAATTCTGGTTCCCTAATGCTCAGGGAATTCTCCTTGGGAAAGAAACCCAGGTTCTGAAATCCAGCAAGTCTTCCACTTAGGCAGTAGACAAAGCACAGAAAATAGGATGCTCTTAGATTTACATAGGAAAAAGTTCTCATAAACTATTTTTATCTCTCACATTAATTAATGTTCTATTTTAAAATGTGACCATGGTATGAGTATGATACAATGATTTCCTACAGCTTCTTACAGAATGTAGTGGTGATCCTGTAAAGGGAGAGATGAACTCTTACCATTTTCATTTCTTTGCTGGCTACTATAAACTATCCAATCATCACCAGCAGCACTCTCTAAGAGCAGTACATGACCAGCTTGGCTGAGATACAGAAGATTTCCAGGGCTGAGAGCCTGGCCTCTCTGACTCTTTATTTATGTGTAGCACCTGGTGACCTCATTCACTTCCATCACTTAAGTAACCACCCAAATGCTATGATGGTTACTTAGGCCTGTAAATCACCTATCTCTCCAGACCATTATAGTCAACTGTCTATAAAAATCTTCATTTGGATGAGCCACGGCATGTCCAATACTGAATTGACCATCTTAGCAATTCTTCCACACTCCAAGTGGAGGAATTTGTATCCTAGTCTTAGTGACTCCAAAACACTCCAAAACACAAACTGACAGCAAGTGTATCTGTAAAAATGACAGTATTGGCAGCACACTGTGCCCCTTTCCTTGGATGTGAGTGGGGCTTCCTGTGAGCATCTCTAAATCTGCAGACTCATGATACAAGGATCCAAGATGTAATGTTTTCCCAGGTCTGCAACAAAAATGGTTTTCAACACAACTACATCGCAAAGAATGGGAAAGAAAAAATGGAAAAAGCAAAAAAAAAAAAAAAAATCAGAATTTGTGGTGAAACAGGTACTGGACTAACTGGAGTGTTTCCTGGAGTAGAATGGATTTGCAGATGCTGACCACACATGGAAACCTGAAGAAAACTTAGGTCGTCCAGCGTTAATTGAAGCATTTCTTAATTCCCAAGAAGCTGGTTAGGAAAAAGATGGTACAAAAAGAAAATCTTTATTTGACGTGAAAGCATAAATGCACCAGTTTTCTTGCAAAATTCCTAAAAAGAAAAATGTTATCACTACCAACAACTTCCCTACCCAAATAAGGAGACTAGACATCTGAGGCTCTGCCAGAGGTCTTAATTTGAACGAAGAATCAGTGGCATGGGCAGTAGTGGAAAATTGATGCTTCTCATGAAATGGAAAATTTCAGATGAGGCTGCCAAAAGCAGCAAACATAAAAAGTCCTCAAAGTTTTTTTATGAAGAGAGACTAAGTAGGCATTCTGGTCCAGAAAATGAAACTCAGTAATAATTTGCATGATATACAAGTCTTGGTATTTGATTTACTAGTGTGAAAAAAATAACGTTATTCTAAGGAAATCAAGTTTAATATGTTCCTTTTGAAAGTAGTTTGGGGAGTTACTGTTTCTTTTTGTTCATTTGTTTGTTTTGTATCAATAGTCCTGGTTACTTTGAGCACATAAGATTTGTGTAGCTGCTTCCTTGTTGCAAAAGAACATTTGACATCCTGATATGTTTCCCCCACTTTTCTAAACATTGAGGAAATTGTTTGACTCCAACTGAGCCAAACTCAATCAGAAATCATTTTTAGTTCACATACTTAAGAGCCAATCTGAGTTTTTATTTGTTTGTGTGTGCATATAAATAAAATACTTACATAAGATTTTAAAATATTCACCAAAACAAAAACCATGGGTTTCTGAGAAACCATAATTCTGAATGACCTAAAAATTAAGTCACTTCCAGTTAAACTGAAAGTTTTCCCAAAGTCATAATCTTTCAAGTTAAATAAATGATTCTGTGGTTAATTGGGCAGTTTAAAATGAGTAATTTCAAAGCAGCCACATTAGAATCAATGTCTTTAACCATATAAATGCAGTTTTCTTGAAATATTCTGAAGAATTTTATCACTGCTGACAAATTACCCATTCAAATGAGGAAACCTGACAAAACTTGTCTTATTTTTTTTTTTTTAAACTTCGGTAGTCTTGTTAAGGAAACATTTAAAGATGTCTAGTGAGCTGGTCTTTTATAATAAGTTGAAATCTGGGTCCTAAAAGGTCATGATTCATGAAGTATCTATCACTTGGCTCACGGAAACCCCCTCAGATGGTTAAGAGTTGTTCACAGTGTAGGACCTACTGGAATAAACAAAAAGTCCATAGAATCTAAATTACTGACTTGCATATTTTTCTTGACTCCAAATCATTCTTTACATGTAGGCTCAATCTTTTTAGTACATGGATTACTATGTTCAGCAGAAGCCAGGAAAAAATCTTTGCAGTGGTCATAAACATTATCCTCCTGTATAGTTACTTACTGTATATGCTTACTTAAATAATAGTGAGCAGTGACCTATAAGTAGTTTTACATTCCTTAACAAAAATATAGAGTCCCAGCTTCCACTGTGACATTTTTGAATAAGAATCTGTCTAGATAGGATCAAGGAATCTGAATTTTTAAGAAGTACCTCAGATGATTCCAATTCACCAGATTTGGGAAGCGCTGCCCAAATCTATGTGAGGCCAAATAGCACCACCATCCACCTGGTTACCCAAGCTGAAAACTGAGTATTGTCATAACCTGCACATCTAAAAGGAGAAATACTCAGGTAGAATTGGAACAGGTGCTATTCACCCAGTTTAGGATGCAAAGATCTGCCAGTGGCAATGCCTTCGCCTGTGTTCCCTCCTTTGTGTCTAGTTTGAAAGCAATTTGCTTTATTTATTAGCTTATTTTTTTTGAGACAGGTCTCACTATTGTATCCACTCTGGCCTTGGACTATGTAGTTCAGAATGGCCTCAAACTCATAGTGAACTCCTGCCCCAGCCTCCTGAATGCTGGGGTTATAAGTCTGCTCTCCCACTGTTGGCCCACAATTTACTATTCTTAAATATTCTGCCTTTCTTTCCCCAGAAAAGAGCTACCTGGTGGTAGTTCACAATCTTGAGCTTTTCTTTGAGAGTACTTACAGTGGTAACATTGGAATTCTTCATTTTTGCTATAATTGGCTATATGCATTGGTGTTGGACAGGAAGAATGACTTTCAAAAAAATTGTAGGCAATCCATTTCTGGGTGTTAGGAAGGAGTTTAAAACACCTTGAGCTAGAGATTCACTGTCACTTCAAAGTGTTGACAGTTAGTGTATGTGATAATTAATTGTGATTCATGAACTTGACTTGAGTAAGATCCACTAGTAGATTAGTAAATTCCAGGTGTGTCTGCAGATGATTGACGAGTGTGTCAGCAAATTTAGGAGGGAAGACCAACCCCAGATATGGGTGGCATCAGTCAACAGGCTTGTAGCTTGCACAGAATGCAAAGTGTTTCCCTTTTTTTTTTTTTGTTTTGTCTTTTTCCTTTTTATCGGTACCAGGGATCGAACTCACGACTGCCTGCTTGCCAGGCAGGCGCTTATGCTGCTGAGCTAAACCCCCAGCCCCGTGTTTCCCTTTTTTTGAGCAGCTCTAGTCTCTACCGTGCCTTTGGGTGTTAGCTTTCAGTTTCTTCAGCCTCCTAGCAGTGATTCTTTAGCTTCCAATGCACACTGTTCAGCCTGACTCGCACCAGTGATTGTACAGTGAGATTCCAGGTCTTCAACCTTTGACTGCTACTGGACCCTCCAGCTCTCCATCACACAGATGACCATTACTGCCTCTGATCCTACAGCAGTCATTGGGATTCTTCTACTTCTGATCCTGTCAGCCCACCTCAAAAATTCCATGTGTAATCATACTTATATTTTATATTGAATCTGTTCCTCTAGAGAACGCTAATACAGTGTATATATAATAAAGTTCCACAAGGTCTCTTGTGACAAATATCACTGTCAACCAGTATCCAAGATAAACCACTCTGAATTGAAGGTGAAAACCTTCTTGACTCCTTATGACTGATTTAAGTACCTAGTGAGGGCATCTATTGCACTACACAACATGTTATAGTTGCTTTTTTACAGCACTGTATTCTCCAAGTAGACTGTGTGTACCCTAAAGGTAGGTGTACCACTGGATTCCTGGTGTTGTGGAGCTGAAAGAGGTTTTAGAGAATCTGATCCTACCTCCAACATTCAGTGCATATTTTCAAGAGGATTCTTATAGAAAGACTCAACTCCAGTAGCTGAGTCAGACAGAAAAGGAGCAAAAGATGTCAGACAGAAAAGAAGACAAAGATGGTTTCTTTGAGTGTGTAAAGGAAATGATCTCTCAAAGCAGGAATTTGACCTCATTTTGTAGGCTATTGATCTCATCCTCTTCTTTGGCCTTGTCCTACTTACACTACCCATCCGCCAAGGTACAGTCTCCACCCTGAGCCAGGTAAGGGTGAGCCTAATGCTATGTAGATTTTTTTTTTTTTGTCTTTTTCGGTTTTTATTGGTACCAGGGATTGAACTCACGACCGCCTGCTTGCAAGGCAGGCGCTTATGCCGCTGAGCTAAATCTCCAGCCCCTACTATGTAGATTTTAAGAGGACCTAGACACAATGTCACTGTGCAGATCCAGACCACTCATAGAAAGATACCGACATTCCTGCACACACTGTCACAAATATATACTTTCTCAAAAGCTATTCTGGTTTTTGACTGTTTGTTTTTCAGTAAAACAAACATTTCCCACAGATACTTTTTAAAAGAGATGATGAAAATTTTATCACGTTTAGATACACTTGGGATCAAATGGTTTTTTGAGCTTGGCTGTTTTCCTATTAAATCTGCCATTCCTTGAGGACCTATATTCAAGATCCAAATAACCAACTTATAAAACAACTTTTAACTCATTTGGTTTTTTTTAAAGAAAAGAATTCATTTTCTTCTGGATCAACAAAGAAAGAGTTTGTCTCATGATTGCAGAAAATGATTTCTTCTAAGTGTCCAGTGAACTGGGCGTGGAGGTACACATCTATAATTCCAGCACTTTGGGATGTTGAGGCAGGAGGATTACACGTTTGTGCTCAGCTCAAACAACTTAGGGACTCAGCAAGATTTTATCTCAAAAAATAACAAGGGCTGAATGCAGCTCATGGTGCAATGGATTCAATCCCCCGTACCAACAGGATGGACAAAGTCCAACAAAGGACAAATAAAGACACATTAAAAATACTCAGATTAGACACCAAAAAGATTGCTTCTAATACAAGCAGTAATCAAAATATATGAAAGACACATTGCCATTAGTCCTGCTCAAAATACTCTCCCTCACTTCTAACACATCATCCCAACATGCTTGCCAGTTTATGAAGCAGTTCTGAAAATCCTCTTTCATGAAAGTCTTTACAAAGCGTGATTAAAAGCACAGTGAATTCAGCTGTCGAGTTCTAGCCAATACAAAGGCAGGTCCATAAAGACAACTGTGTGTCCTCACCCGCTTTATTCCATGTATCTGGCACTGTGTGACTTTTTGCTCTTCCTCAAAGTCAAAATGACCATGAAAGGTCAATGTTTTGAAGTCAGGACACCAGGGCAACCATGACAGTACAATTAAAGGCATGCACGAAAAAGGCCTTGCAGAACAGCTTCAGAAAGTGTCAAGAAGAATGGCGTGTGTCTGAAGGGGGGTTACTGTGAGGGGGATTAATAGCAAGGTGTATTTCAGCACAACAAATTTTTAAAAGTTTAAACAGTATTCTTTTTGTCACATCTTGTATTACTTTAAGTAACTCAGTAAAAGTCACCAAGAGAGACAGCAGAATGATAATCCTTTCTTTTATGGTAATCCTTTAAAGACACTAACTTTGTACATACAGAAAAGGTTTAAATAGGACCTGGGTGAAAGACACCTTTTCTTCTCCAGGCCCTTTTTGCCACCTGTATCAACTTTTGGCCCTTCTTAGAACAAAAATACCCTCAGGTGTCACTTCCATGCCTTGGTTCTGTCTGAGCTCTGATGCAAAGCCACACACACACACACACACACACACACACACACACACACACCCATAGCCATGGACCCATCTTTGTGGCCAGTGCTGCAATTCCATTCAGATACCTCTGTGATACCTCATTATGATACAATGCTCACCTTTCCAAAGTCCTTGAAATGTTATTAGAGAGGTGCAGAGAGAGGGGGAGCAGCTGCTGCCAACTGGCTCTGTTCCCACAGCATTAAGAAAGTTTCAAAGGCATTTTCAAAACAGAGTTCATTCAGTTTGCTCAAACAGTTTAAGGATGCAGATGTGGTAGGAGCATACTGATTTTTTTGAACTGTGTTATCTTTATTACCAATCCTATTATAATTATTAGAATCCTGTAATTGAAACATATTTGTAGTATGTGGATTATGAATTAATGTACACGAATTTGCCTGGCTTCTTTAAATCACCTTGGGTTAAAGCAGTGTGACCGAGTTATATTTTTCTTACTGTATTAATATGTTAACAGTAATATTTATAATGAACCCTGGGAACCGTATTCCCTATAATAGAAAGGCAACGCAGAGGTTAAACAGGTTCAGGAGTCAGGAAGACATGGCTTCCGTGATTGCTCCTTCCCAGCAGTTCTTGCCTTCTAGTTTGGATGGACCCTCACCACCCGCAGCACGCAAACTGCCAAGCCTGAAGTTTGAGTGTCCCCCCCTCTTCTCCTGTGTGTCTTGACTGTTGTTTCTCTTTATTTTTTATTTACTTAGTACATCTGTGTAGTATTTCTCTTTTTAAAGATTAATGTATGAAAAAGGAACTTAGTAGCCAAAAGCATAAATGCCTATTCTCCCCATGCTTCTTGTTTGCTTCTTTTTGTGGTTCTGAAAACCTTGTCCACATGAGGCATCACTGAACTACAGCCCCAGCCCTCTCCAAATGGTTCTCAAGTGTGGTCCTAGCACCACTGAATTCGACAGCTGGCACAACACCACGAGATCTCCTACTTAAAGAATCATAAAAAGGACCTTGGAGGTTCTTTGACCTGGAGCAATTATTTTCTTCCTGGATGAATATTTTGAGGCACTTTTTAAAAATCTATGTCTAGCTGTGGCTTTGTGCTACAGCCATTTGATCTACAGTGCAGTTCAACTCTGATGTTTTTTGCTGATTTTTTGTCTGGTTCATCCGTCTATTTGTGACAGTGGGGTGTTGAAGTCTCGTACTATGATTGGATTGGTGTCTGTCTTTCCTTTTATGTCAAGCAGTGTTTGTTTTAGGAAAATGAGTATGCCCACAACATTCTTCACAGATCTAGGACAACCACTAAGGAAATCAGTATAGAAATACCCGTTCCTGGGCATCTCCTGAATGCATTAAAGTCAGCATCCGCAGTGATATAGGCACATCCATGTTTATAGTGGTGTAATTCAAAGAGCCAAGCTGTGGAAACATGCTAGATGCCCACTGATAGATGACTGGATAGAAAATGTATATTTACACGATAGAATATATAACTCAGCCATAAGAAGCATATAATCATGTCATTTGCAGGAAAATTCATGAAATTAGAGAACACCATGTTAGATGAAATAAGCCAGATTCAGGAAGGTAAATTTCACGTTTTCTCTTGTATGAAAAACCAAACGGAAAAACAAAATAAAGAAGGGATGACCAGAAACTAGAAGGTAGATTACTGGAGATAGGAAAGGAGATTAGAGGTAGGGAGTGGGAAGGGAGAGGGGTATGGGAAAAAGACTAAGATATATACCCCCAGCCTCAAACCAAGAGATGTTAAATGCATGCACCATTTATAAAAATGAACCTTGCTGTTCTTTATTACCAATATGCACTAATTTTTAAAAAATCTCTATGTTCAAATTCATTTCTGATTCAGACTCTTTGGTTTGGGACTCTGGCATCAAGAGTTTTCTATTTCTTTTCTTTTTTCTTTTTGTACTGGAGACAGAACCCAGGGCCTTGACACCGACCTACATTCTCATTTAAAGTAATTTTTAAACAAGATCTCCTTAAGTTGCCCAGTCTGGGCTCAAATTTGAGATCCTCCTGCCTTTGCTTCTCAAGGTGCTAGGCATGCACATGGAGATCAGGACTTTATTCTTTATTTTTTTTTAAGCCTTTCTTTCTCCAATCAGGGTTGGAATGCTCTGGTAGAGTTACAACCTAGGGGATCTTAATGTTGTAGAGGTTCCGTGGATTCCTCAAAGTATCTGTGACCTCTTGGAACTCATAAACTTCTATAGTTGTTGACCCAAACTGCTAGCTGGTCCTCAGAGCTCCATAACACCCCACAAAGCTGTGCTTCCACTTTGGTTTAGTGACAAAATGGAAACATCACTCCTGTCACCTTAGAATAGTTCTACGTCAAACTCCTTGAGGAAAGGGATGGCAAGGCAACCTTGAATAAAAGGCATAGAAAAGCCATTAGTTGGAAGCATGCATTTTAGTCTTCATGTGACAACTGTTTATCTTATAGAGGCAAAAGCTGAGGCACAGAGAAATGAGGTCTCCTTCCCAAACTACCAGACCTAGTGACAAGTTGGAAAATGAAGGCCCAGGCCCAGTCCCTGTTTTCTTCCTGCCCTTCAGTAGATGGCACTGAGTCACCCAAAGTGAGGAGCACACTCGGAGTGATCGGCCCCCAGACCCCTCCAGCACTGCTCCCTAGGTGGCCGTCCATCCCGGGCAGGGTGGAGGACATGCAGCCTGTCTGTCTCTTCCTGTGTTCTGGGCACCTCCTGTCTGGGCACCTCCATCTGTCTCCACATGTACGGAGGGGAAGGCTCTGGGACATCCAGCTTGAATGGTTGCTGGAGTAGCACAAGGTCCCAAAGAGACATGCTACCTCTTCCTCCAGAAGTACAGGTGCAGGCACCAAGTGGAGGGGACACTGAGTGGGGTCTGCTTCTGGTCCCTGAGAAGGTGATGCAGAGGATAAAACAGTGGCCTGAATGTTGATGGCCTCCATGGTGGATCTGTAAATGTGCAGTAGGATTTAAATGGTCTTCCAGATGCACTGACTTGCTTAGGATGGAATTAGCTCCATAATCACCTGAAGTCATTAAATTTGATACTACAATATCTTCTGTTTATTACTGAGCAGCCCAGGACAAGATCTTAACCTCTCGGAGCCTGCCTCCTCTGTGAATTGGAGTGTGTAATATCTAGCTCTGAACTGTTGCATGGAGTAAATTATGTGACATCAAATGGCCAGGGGAGTGTCTGGGACCAGGCTGTGCCGTCATTGATGGCTGTTATTATTAACATAATGATCAGAATGCAAATATTAGGGTGACAAACTGTTCTACATCTTAAGTCACCACACCATTTTTGATGACAGAGGAGAGATATTGAAGCCAATTTTGAACTCTCATAGGAGATAAGAGGGGGGATTGGGTGAGACCTTTCAGAAGTGGTTAGGATTCTGCTCTCCTGAATAGATCAACTCATTCAAGGGATTGATGGATGAATGGGTTCACGGTGCATCTGAAGAGTTAGGTGCACTGTAACAGCCAGCTTGTCTCTCATCACATCATGCCCTGCTCTACCTCAGGTCTCCACCAGGCCCACACCCAATGTGGCTCCTTGACCATTGAACAGAACTACGAGCCCAAGTAAACCTTTCTTCTTTATAACTTACATGGTCTGTGATACTGTGTCATAGAAGGAAATAGTCTAAAATAGTAGGTGTCAGGAAGAACTTACATTGAAATTAACAGAACAGCCCTCCTTACCCGATCATTCTGTTCCACCAGGGGTATGTCAGATCCAGGTTCTCCCTCGAGGCTGACAGCCTCAATGCACTCAGCAAGTGCATCCTCAGTCACTTCTCTGTGGAGAGGGGGCTCCAGGACAGTGGTGTCTGTGGATGGCACTGGGCTCCCGTGGGCAGCAGTCTCTGCACCCTGACCAGCTGCATTCTCCTGCAAACCATCTCCTCCGGAGTCAGCCGGCACTGGCTCATTTGAACAGGTAGCTGAATCACATTGCAATGCTGCGTCTTCAGGTACAGAATCACTAGTAGGCATCTCGGGCATCTCAGTCATTTCTGCTCCGTCGCCAGTGGCCAAGGCGTCATCAGCATCATCAGACATTTTAATATCTGTCAACATGATTACAAATACTTTATGCTTTAATGTGAATCATTAAGCTTTCACTGAAAGCTCTGATTAAGTTTGGTGGGGGTAAACTTTCTTCTAATAAGTAACTTTATGCAATCTTATTGTAGCATGAATAACAGCCCCCAAAGGTATCCATCTCCTAATCCCTGGAACCTGAGAATATTCCTTGCATGGCAAAAAGGACTTTGCAGATGCCAATATGGATCTCAGGACAGGGGACTATGTTGATTTACCTGAGTATTCTCAATAGACAACCAGAGGGAGACTGACTACAAAAGGGAATGTGATGTCAGGAGCAGAGCGAGGCACTATGAGGATAAAAGAAGGGGACACAAGCTTAGGAACACAGGCAGCACCAGAGACTGCAGGAGGTGAGAAAACCATTTTTCCTCTGAGACTCTGGATGAAAGGAGCCCTGCCAAGACCTTGATTTTAGCCCAAGGAAACTAACTTTGGATCTCTGACCTGCAGAACCACAAGATAATAAATCTGTATTGATATAAGCTGTTCAAAGTATTGTAATTTAATATAACAACATCAGGAAACAAATATAAACCAATGTGCCTACCTTTAAACTTCCAAGGATCTCTCACTTGGCATGAGGGATATGTATACAGGAACTAATAATATACTACCTGGGCCTGTAAAATTATTTAATCTATTACCTTTGTAAAAAATAATGAAAGACTAGACAGAACTTGAAAACATTTAAATAAAAAGATGTGTCACTAGCTTTGCAATGTTATTAGGGACACGTAAGCACACATTGTTGGGACCAGCTGGGGAAGGGCTGGGCTCTGGCTGGACAATAATTCAGTCAGGGAAAAACAAGGATGAAAGGGAGATAAATGACATATGAAGCCAAATGTGAATGCAGCCATTCATTATGCAGTAACCTACCAAGTAGAAAACTCCTTTAGAAGCCTATAAGTTATCGACATCATGAAGAACAGCACTGTCCAATACAACTTTCTGCGATGATGAAAATGTTCTGTATCTGCACTGTGGGTACTGAGCACCTGGACTGCGGCTACTGCAACTGAGAACTAAACATTTCATTGTGTTCAATTTAAATTCATACAGGCACATGTGGTTCGTGGCTGCCTTAAGAAAGAGCTATAATCAAGGTTTAAAACTTCAGGAGTGTGACTGACTAAACTTTCCTCTTTCCAAGAATATATAATGTCAGTAGTTACCATTATGAAGCACCTATTATATCCAGGCCATGTAAGCTTATTATCGCCCGAGTTACACACGTGAGCTCCATTTTACACAGAAAAGAATTGGGGCTCAGGTCGTGTTTTTACAAAATGGCAGATCTGAAATTCGAGCCCACATCTGAGACTGAATCACATCAGAACCCTATCTGTTCTCTTCCTTTACATTCAGCCAGTGGCCAGATCCTGGAGAGAAGCTCGCTATTCAGAATCCATGCCCATGCTATTCTCACTGTCGGGTCCTCACTGTGATTCACGCTATTGCAGCACTGAGTCTGCCACCCCATTGTGACTCTCTCTCCAGCTTCTCCTCCTTCATCTTCCGGCTCTAATCACATCCTCAGAGACTCCCCCTTCTTGTCCCCACTGAGATGAGTTCCCACCTTCAGCTGGCATCAGGAGACTCAGTGCTTTGGCATCACCCGGCTTACCTCCTACTAGTCCCTTCTAAAACTTAAATGACACAGTGAGTATCTGTTCACAGTCACTGCAGACCCAAGAGGATTTGGTTCAGTCTGTTGCTTTTATAAAAAATCCATTTTAGGCTCAAGTACAACTGCTACCTCCTTAACTATTTGTCCCTCTAATTGGACTTAAGATTTCTTCTTCTGAATTCTCAGAATGTTTTGTGGCTACTTCACCCTGGAGCATCACAATTCTCTTTGACTAGAGGTGCTGGAACTTTTCCTCCATTATATCATAATTCTGTGAAGACAAGGGTATTCCTTGTTTTGCTTTCATATTTTACGCAGCACTTAAACATGGCTTTTTGCACACAGTGGAAAGGTCAACAAATGAGTTGTAATAATATTTGAGTAGTGATACTCAGGTGTTCATTGTAGCAGGTGGTTGTAAGTGACTGTAAGTGCAGATTGTCTTTTATTTTTTTTCCTCTTAGTTAACTGAATGTGTTCACTATCATTGTAACAAATCCCTCAGATAATCATCCTATAAAAAGACTGATTTTGGCTCACAGTTTGGTGGCTTCAGCCCATGAATGGTTAGCCCTGTTGCTTTGGGGCCTGTGGTGAGGCAACTCACTATGGCGGGAGTGTGTGTTACCTCGTGACCAGGAAATAAAAACGACCAAGAGGCTGAGGTCCCAGCATTTCTTTCCAGGACATCCAGGTAAAGACTGGAGGATCTCCCGCTAAACCTCACATCTTAATGTTTCCATTGCCTCTCAAAAGCCTCCACCTGGGAGCAGAGCCTTTGACACATGGGTTCAGGAAATATTCCAGATCCAAAGTATAACACTGAGCTAGAAAGTCTAACTCAACTCCCGTATTCAGTGATGATGCTCCTGCAAACAAATCTCAAGGTGGAAAAGGCAGAGCATACTTACTGTCCCTGGCTGGCACACTAAGTATTGAACCTTCAAGGTAGACTACAGACTGTTAAGGAGTCCGCCTAATTGAGATACTAACGAATGGCCCAAGGCCACTGTTTTGAAAAGGGGTTATTATTGTGGATTATGGGAGGACAGTGAGTTGAGAGGGGAGAGGGGCAGATTTTATGGGGGCAGCTTGATAATCTAATGTCACTAGGAAGCTGATGAAATCTTTGTGAAAACCTCTTTTGGAATCAAGACTGGCCAAAGGCACTGGGTTGGCAAATTACAGCCTGCTGGCCAGATGTCACCCTCTGCCTATCTTGGTTAATAAAATTTTATTTGACAGAGACATATCCTTTTACCTACATACTGTAATGGCATCTCTAGCATGACAAAAGGCTAAAATATTTACTGTCTGATCTGCCACAGAAAATGTTTGCTTGCACCTGGCCTAGGACATTATTTGATGGTCACATCCTAAAGATTTCTGTCTTAATCTATCCTGTTCTCATCTGGGTCCTTGGGTCCAAACCTTAAGAAGAATAAATGATACTTCAAGTTTACTTTTATTCCTATGTTTCATACGCAGCTAGTCACAGACACCATCTGACATTTTTGTTTGTAAGGTAATTTGAACAACCTTATTATTTATCTGGATTATTAACAAACTCCAATCTAAGAACATGGTGGATAGATAACAGCAGCTATAGAGGCTCTCTGAGACAGCCAGCATAAAATCCAGGAATGGTACGATGTGAGGAGTCCTAAGCAAGGGGATATATACCCTGCTGACCCAGGAATGAATTAAGCTGAGAGAAATGAACTAGAAATGCAATCCCAGTGCTATAACTGGAAGGGATAAAATCTCAGTGCGGAAGCTGGAAGCCACGCCTCTGGAAACTGCGGCTTGAATTTCCTGCTGCCGCTGCTGCATCTGAATCAGCACAGCAGGGACAGAGACACGCGAAAGCTCTGAGAGCAGGAATCAGTGAACAGAATTGAGAGCAGGACTGGCGGGGAGCCCTGCATTGACCTGCAGTGAGTGAGAGGAATGGGGAATCTTCCATAGACTAGGAGGCTCCAACAGAGGACATTCTGGGACCGGGCAGACTAGCTGAAACAGGATGCTGCAGTGACTTTAGTCGCATATTCCCCTCTCAAGCGGGATTGGTGGGGAATACTCGGGCTGGGTGATGCCGTGGACTAAGACTCAGTAGGCTAGCCCAAACCAGCTCCCAGTGCCTGGGGGCTCACACTAGCAGTGAAGCCTTCAGTAGATTGACCTGGAGGGACGGACCCAGCAGAGGCTGCCCAGGTCTGTGTCTCCCTAGTACACTACAGTGGGTGGGAACACCTAGCCGGCGGATTCAAACAAACTGTAACTGACAAAGAAAGAAACTGGGCCTCCTATATATGCTTGTATGGAAGGAAAAAAAAGTATGGGAAGAGGGAGCAACAAGAAAGGTTCTCAGTCCCCAATCCTGAGAACACTGATCCAGGAAAAATAAATGCAAAGGAGAATGAGGACAGAAAACATGCAATATCAGACACGGCACCAACAGACATAAAGCGGTATCTCCGGAGCCTCATAGACGAGTTCAAAAGTGAAGTATTTAATGAAGTAAGGAAAGATATAAGTAGAATAGTTAGAGAAATGCTAAGCACCACCCAAGAAAAAACAGATGGTGGAATGGAAGAACAGAAAAAAGGGAGAATTGTTTGATGGAGAAAATAGAGAAAACATAGAATATGTGAAGCAGATTCAAAGAGAGTACCAGGAAACCAAAAACTCTATCAAAAGCTGGCATAACAGCTTGAAAGAAACTAAGGATAGATTAGCTGAACTGGAGGGCAGATTTGTAATGTGGGAGCATGAAATGAAAAACTTCTTAAAAATAAAAAGGAAACAAACAGCAATAATACAAAGGCTAGAAGATAAGAGGATCTATAACTTAAGAATTAAGAATGTAAAAGAAGAAGTAGGGACACAAACAAATGAACTACAAAGGCTATTCACAGAAATAATCCAGGAGAATTTTCCTAATTTAGAAAAAAGTAAAGATACTCAGACATATGAGGTATACAGGACCCCATCTACCTACAACCCAAACAGAGCTACACCCAGGCATATAATAATCAAAATTCCAGAAATCCAATATAAAAACAGAATCATAAAAGCCATCAGAGACAAGATACAGATCACTTACAAGGGAACACCCATCAGAATTACAGAAGACTTCTTGGCACAAACCATCAAATCACGAAGAGCATGGGGGGAAATAATCCAAGCTTTGAAAGATAATAACCTCCAGCCAAGATTGATATATCCTGCACAACTGTCCCTAGAAATTGATGGAAAAACAAGGTGCTTCCAGGATAAAGAGGAACTAGGGGAATTTGCAACCACCAATTCAACTCTACAGAGAATACTGCAGGATATTCTAAAAAGAAAAATACCAAGATTCCAGAAACAGTGGCAGAGCGGCCACAGTGAATGGAGCAGAAAGCAAAATGAAGACAAACTGACAACTAATGACAGAAAAAGAGCTCAACAAAAATGAGGCAGAGAAGGTTGGATGGTAAGAACAGCTATTTTGGAGAAAACAAGACATCATAATACCTAGTGCTGATTTAATATCATCTTGTTTTGAAGTCCCATCAAGCTTTTGTTCTTCTGTCTCCAATGGTCTTAACATGTTGTATCTTACTGGATTTTATTATATGTGATAATATAAACAAAAACTTTTATAGACAAGGAGATTATACAGAAACCATTATTCATTTTCTGTCAGTTGATTCTAAATACCCTGTAATACTGTCTTTCTCTTGAACAGTTTTACATTGTCTTGATATGTTTGATGCTACAGTATACGAAGTTATACACAAAGATTTCAAGGAAAGAGACACTATGGTAACTACTTTTATGTCGGGATATCTTGTGGTGAAATACTATTTTGCTTAAATGGTTATGTTTTGACCTGTGCTGTTTTGTTATGTCCTCTTTGATCTCAATCTCTTTTTTTATGCTTTTAATGAAGGGAAAAATAAATAAAAAATAGCAGGATATATTATAGTAACCCACTTTGATTTCTTATTAACTTGATTTGAAGCCCTGTATTGCTTTCACCATATTGTTTTGACTGATTTTCCTCTATTGTTTTGCTTGATAGTATCAAGTTCGAGAGTATAGGCAACAACTGTGAAGACAATAAGATTCATTATGATGCCCATTCTGGTTGAATATTATCTTCTTTTGAAGTCCTGTAATGTCTCCAATGTTTTAGTTTTATTGGTTTTGTTCAATTTTATTATAACTGTTGATATAGGCAGTTCTTTTTAAGATAGCAAGAGACATTATGGTAACCATTGTTGATCACCTTGTGTTTTGTTTTTACAGTACGTATTATGTCCATCCTTTTGAATTTGACTGACTCTGTTTTGTTACGTCACATTTGGTTTTACTCTAAAAAGTAATAAGAGCTGTGGGAGTAATAAAACCCAAAATGTGTAATTGTCATTGTACAAAAGGAAAAGAAAGTGCTCTAAAGGATATAACTGCATGTATATTTAAATGTATAAGACAGATAATCATATTACTGAGTTTTGATGGATCATTGAACAGAGTTGTTTGCAGTCTCACTGTTTGAATGTCCACTTTATATGCTTTAATTTTATACCGTGAACAACTATTTCTAAGATGACAATATGTAATCTATCAACTAGTGATTTCCTACTTTTTATTTTTTCTGAAATTCTGTATAACTTGTTCCCTTTTTCTGTTTTCTTTTCTCCTGAAATAAAACTGAAAAAAAAAAAAACAAACGCCAATCTACTTCATTCTTCTACAAGCAGGACCATGAGAACAAATTTGGCTATGATAAGCATTTATGGGCAAACAAAAGCTATTATGGACACTTTAATATATATACTTTGTCCTAAATGCATTGTTATACTGTACTTTACACCCTTAGGTTGGTTGGCTAACAATTAAGTGTTAGAGATTCAGGAATACATTCTCCAGGATTCTCCAGCAAGCGTTTTAAAATCCATAATTGGGTGTTCACATTTCAAGAGGGTTCAACTGCTGACTGGGATTCCAGGGCATGCTAATTAACATCAGATGCATGAGAAATCATTTCTCGCTCCTGGAACAGAAAGTGTTTTATGACATGTGCATGGTGAGAGTAATGGCCTAGTGCCTTCTGGCTTTCTATGACCTCAGCATAAGATTTCACTGAGTCTAACAGCCTGGTGCCTTTTGGAGTAGATTTTCTGGTGCTGCTAGCTGACTGCAGAACACTAAAGCTGGGAGCTGCGAAGATTAAGCATGTTCTGCGTCTAGAACCCAGGCCTAAAAGGACACTGATCTAGGACCTGGAGCACCAAGAGCAGGCTAGGTAAGTTTGGGTGCTAATATACATGAGAGTATGCAGAAAGACTACATCAGAGAACTTAAGACTCTTCCCAGACCTCGGGGTAGGGAGGTGAGGGCAGAGGAGGAGCCCTGCAGCCCTCACCTATATCTGATGGCCCAGTCACCTTAGGTCATTTCCCTGAAGGGCAGAGAAACTGCTGCAATAAAACTCTTCTCTGTGGCTGTTCTGCTTTTAATCAAAAAGACAAACTCCTTGACCATAGCAAAAAACAAAACTTTAAAAATTAGTTCTAAGATGCTAATCTGATAGTGCTAAAAATATTTACTGAGTATGCATACTGTAGAAAGACCACTTACACCTGTTTAAATCATAAAAATGGTCACCGATTTTAACTTCAAATTGTGTGCTTTTAATCTATATTTACTTCTATCTTTTAGAAGTCTTTAAATTTCCCTAAACCAATTTGTCTTGACAGATTTCTATTGATCCTGCATTCTGTTGTGATGGGGAAAAATTGATCATTTTTAAGAGTGTGTCCTTTCGTCTGAAGCCACAAGAACCTGCTGTAAGTGCATGGCTGTTTCTGAGCAGGGACTGCTGGAGCTCAACAGGACTTTGGCTGTGATATGACTGACGTTTTTGGGGGTGACGCATGTGGGAGTACCATCAGCACAGTCACAAGCCCTTCCTGAATTAGGACTTCAAACACTGACCACTGCAGCCATGACCATGGCTTTGAAGCTAGGAAGACTCAACCCCTAGAAACAAGGAGGTTGCTTCAGGAAACTCCAAGGAAAGGAAGGATGGCATATAAAGAACTACTTGTGGGCTGGGAATAAGTTAGTTTTTCACGAGCAAATCCATTCATCACCTAAAACACTCCTAGAACTACTCAAGGTGTCAGAGCAGTAGCATCAGAGCTTCCTGAACAAGTGTAAAACAGAAGATGAGGACAGTTTTTCTGAAATGAACAGGCTGAGGAACTAACACAAACCTGCTGAAAGGCGGTGCAAAATAGCACAGCAAATAAAAGAAAAATGCACCAGGCCTAGACTGACGGGATGCAAGGGAGAGTCTGAACGTAGCTTTTGCGTGGTTATTAGGGCATGGTGGATAACAGCACACCAGCATCTGGGACAAATTCTAGACATTCAAGATGGACATCTGACCGGTGGGATGAATGTGCTGAGGAAGAGAGAGGGTGAGGGGGTGTGGTGCTAAGCTGGCAAGAGCTATGCCTTGAAGCTGTGGTCTCAGGTCTCAAAGTTCCTCTGCAGGTAAACAGCCCTCGCATTCTCTCTAGGTCTCCTGCTTCATGCTCTTTCAAGTAAGATGGGTAACAAGAGCTGGGTACTTGGTTTTTTCCAAACCCCGACTGCAGCACTGGGGCCAGACCCTGATGATGGAGAAAAATGAGGACAAGATTTTGAGTTTTCCATAAATCTAAATTTATTAAACATAAAGCTGCCTTCATGTTGCAAATTTAGATTTTGTACTTTACTTGGTATTAAAGTGCCTCTCATTTTATTAAAAAGTGGTGACAGTGAATGGATTTATTTTTTAATGGTCTCACTTGGCAAAGTCTAAATGTGGCAACATGATCCTCTGTGTGAGATCACCTCCTCCAGTCAAAAAAGTGCTGGTCAGCAAAGGACAAGGAACACAACCTCTGGCTGAGAGGCTCCCAACTCCCATGAAGCGTGTCAAGTACAGGTGCAGGGTCCCAGATGCACGTCCAACTGGCACTTTTCCAAAACAAAGATAAGACCTATTTGCTCCTCTGTTTAAAAACTTAGGTTGCTCGTTATTCAGGCTGCCCTTGATCTTTCAGTTCCCCTGCTTCATCCTCCCAGGTTACTAGGATTACAGATTTAGCAAGATCTTGTCATTAAAAAATTAAAAAAAGAACTGGGGATGTAGCTCAGTGTGAAGCCCTGGGTTCAGTCCCTAGTATGGGAGGAAAAAAAAAAAAAAACCTTGTAAGTGTAAGAACTTTTGCACAGCATCTGTGGCCTCTCACAATTCAGCTTTAATCTCGGTCTTCTGCACCTCTCTCGCCCACCACACTCAGAATTTCCACACAGCACCATAAACCTCCGCACTCCCTGCCCTGGCTGCACTGCTGCACCCTGCCTGGCAAAGTCCTATTCCCTTAGACAACCAAAGTCTCCTGTTACTCTTCATTTTGAGATCTCCCTTAATCTGCTCTACTTCTTCGGTCCCACTTCTTAATTTTTGTGAGACCTTGCACAGATTTCTGCCACTGCCTTACTGTCTTTAGAAATGTTTGTTTCTATGTCATCTCTCTTCCAGGCCTGTGACCAACAGCACCTGGCTTCATGTCTGATCCACGAATATTTACTGGCCTGAAATATGTTGAGTTCCATATCGATTTAAAAGGAACGGTGTTGGAAATAAGCCTGGTCTTAGAAGCAAATGGCTAATTATATGGTTTGAACCCTGGAGATTCAGCAAGGCCCCCTCCCATCTTCAAATTCCTTCCGCACTGGTTCATTTGTGCCTGCACTTGTGCCACTTGTGCCTTCCATCCTAAAGTTTCACTCGCTGGCTTAAAGCCTACAGGGTAAAACATTAATCAGATTCTTTCCTAAATGCGGGTTTTATGGAAGACAGGGTGGGGCAGGAACAGGGCACGAGCAGGAAGAGGGGGCAGACCTCTGAGGATAAAACCTGATTCGTCCCGGAAGGGTCTCTGAGTTTCAAGCATTTGAGAGCTACTGATTAAAGAAGCCACTTGCTTGTATCCTTCAAGCTGTTCAGGGTGGGAACTGGTGGGGTCAGCAGGACATAACGTTCTCACAGAGCATAAAGAGCCTCCTACTCTGGGACAGGCAGAGCAATTCAGGCGCCCGGAGAGCAGGCTGGAAATACTCACCAGATTCCAGAGAGAAGCTGGGCGACAGGATGGAAGGGCTGGGGGCTGTGGTGGGGAGGAGGCTGGGACGCGAGGCGGCGCCAGAGGGCGGGCTGGTGTGGCAGAGGACCGGGGCGAGGGTCTGCGGGGGTGCTGGGGGTACGTGGGCAGGCGCCCAAGGCCTGCGCTCTGCTTCCGAGGCCACGGGTGGGCGCACCCCCGGATGGAGGTTCCTGCGCGCCCGGCCTCGGGGACTCGGACCTGGGACTCTGGGTAACTTCTCAGACTTGCCCTGGCCAGGACCGGATAGTGCGGGAGGCTCCCGCGGGCCGAGGGGGCAGACCCGGCGTGCGGGCGTGTGGGTGTGTGCATGAGCGTGGACTGGAGCGACACACACTCACACACACACACTCACACGCCCGCACCCACGCAGGACCCTCGGCCGCGTCGCCTGCCTCCCGGGACCTGCACCCCCAGCCGGCCCTGCCGGATGGCGCGTCCCGGGCCGCGTCCCCGCCACTGGGGAGTCGCGGGACTAGGGTCCGCGGCAGGGTCTCCCCGCCCGCCCGGGAAGGGATGGGGTCAGGGTGCCCGGGCTCTTACCGCTCCGGCGGCCGAGTGCAGGCGGGAGCGCCCTCCGTCCCGCCCCGCCACGTCGGCAGGTCCAGCAGGGACGCGGCCGGAGGGCGGGCGGGGCGGGAAACCGGGGAGCGAGGGGGGAGCTGCCCCGCCCCGCCCCACTGACCGCCGGCCCCGCCCCCGCCGACCACAGGCCCCGCCCCCGAGCCCGGCCCCGCCCACCTCCGGCCCCTCCCTGCCTCGCTTGGCGCGCCAGCTGCGGGCCCCACCCTCCTGGGGAAAGTGCTAGTCTCGGCCTGGACCTGGCTGGTGTAGCTAGTTCTCCTGAGAGCTCTTCAGTTTTATCCGATTCAGATCACTGTGGAATTTGTCATTTTCGCATTCTGAGTTAAGCAAAACTCCCTTTGCTTGCCCTGTCGGGGAGGGTGTAATATGTTTGTATATCAGCAACAGAAAACCACTTTCTAGCAGAACATTTTGAAAACTGGCTCAGATCCCAAATGTATTAGCTTTGGTCCAATGATTGCACATTTGACTGTGGCCCAGGAAACCCCACTTGCCGTAAGAAAGCATGTGTAAACGTGTGTGTGCAGGGACATTTATTGTAGCTATTTGTGTCAGGGATTGCTGGAAGCAGTGGGAATGTCCCACAGTCAGAGACTGGAGAAATTAGCTACAGTAAACTTCAAAACCTCGGATACGTTGTAACCATAAAAGTTAAAATTTATCCACAAGGGAGGAAAGCCATATTAAGACCTTTAGTATATGGCTAAATGCGCTCGAGGAAGGGAGCTTACAAGGTATGCATTCAGCTGGATCTATTTTTGTAAATATATATGCGTGCATGTTTTATATAAAAGCCTGGGAAAATATAATCTAGAAAGTGATTCTGAGCGATGTGCTTAAGGTTAATTTTCTGTTTTCCCACTGTACTTGTCTTAAAAAAAAACCAAACCAATAAATTCAAAAGTAAAGAAGAAAAAAAAGGTACTAGCCTCATTTGAACCCCTTCTCTGTCACTACTGTGACAGTTAACTGAGTCCTTTAAACGGGATCCGCAAGGTCCTGGCTGTGGCTGAGGGGGCTTCTGAGGACGGAAGACCCACCCTAAGGGGTCTCATCACCCGACTGGGACAAAAGGGAACTCAGGAAGGAAGGCTCGCTTCTGTTTTACCTGAGAAGCTGAAGTCCTGATCTTCACCTTGGATGTGGTCTCCTGGCTTCCAGCGCGGACCTTCGGACTCGCAGGGGACTCCACACTGAGCAGCGGCAGCCTCTACTGGACTCTTTGGGTCTCCTGCGCACTGGCGGCCCTTTGGCCCTCTACACCCGGCTCCGCAGGCGGCCCACTGTAAGCCAATCACGTAAAATCCTACAAATTTGTATCATCTTGCATCAAGACTGTTTCTCTCATGAGCACCGACTGATACAGGAACCATCTGAAAGTGTGTAGCTCCTACTATATAAACATGTAGGTACACACACATTTGGTTGCTTTTTATAAAAATCATAATCAGCCTTCTTGGTCAAGACATATGAATCAAATGCATTCTTTTAAGACTTGCATTATATTTCGTAATATGTTTGTATCACAGTTTATTCAGTCATTCCTGCTTAGGTGAAAAAGTGGGAAGTTATCTTAATGTGGCTGTGGGTGGCAATTGCTTTAAATTGATATCAACCTTTTTTAATTGGGCCAGAACCTACCTGGGTTTTTCCAAAGCTAAAGTGGAGTAGAGAGTATTACCTTGCACCTTTCCTTCTAATTCCGGAGCCATGAATGCTATCAGATTGTGTTTTAGGCTTAACAGGTGTATATTTTGGAGCACTATATAAACTACCATGCCTGTGAGTTCAGCCCTGCCTGTAGAGGGCGCTACTCTGCCTTGCCAGCCCGGCTGATAGCTGGCGGGTCCCCTGCTTGTTCTCTGACCCACATCCCACTTCTGTAGTAAAGAATGCCAGCCCAGCCATCCTAGCAACAGGGTGGCCTTTTGCCCACTACAGGGGCTTCTCTTTTACACATATGTAGCTGCTTCCAAGCCTAGCAGTTTTATTTCAGACACTGACATTTTTTTGTAATTTAAATTTTAAAAAGTTTATTTAGAACATTTGGGGGTACTTAAAACATATTGAAAAGTTTAAAATACATATTAAGCTATATATTTTAAAGTATATTATATATATATAAGTAGAAGATACTATGACAAATAGTTGTTTGTATAAAAAAGTAGAGTATGATGATGATGCTTAGATTTAGCAAATTTTAATTTTTTATGTATTTATTTTAGAACCTCTTTTTAAAAGAGAAAAATTTTTGCAGATAGGTTTGAAATCCTGTCCCTTCTGTTCTTTGTCTTACCTGGAGTTATCCATTTTCCTGGGATGGTTGTATATTCTTCTCATCCATATACCCTGATCTATAAACAGAATCATTTTGAAATTTTAAATTTTATGACATTCCGTATACTTGTAGATAACTATATTTTTAAGAATCATTTGTGCTCATACATGAAACGAAAAACATTCATTTCAATGTTTTTATAGGTGTTTATAAAATGTGTCCATTTCTTAACAGATGAACATTTAATATGTTCCATGGTTCATTCAATTTCGGGTAAGGTTGCAGTGACCATTTTTATATACAATTTCTTGCCTCCCTAGGAGTGTCTAGAAATGGAATAGCTGGGCCATCTTTACTAGACATTGCCCAGGTGCCTGTTGGTGTGTTTCAACAACATTTAAAATCAGGTATTTATGTATTAAGTACTGCTACAGGCACTGGCAATTCAAAAGGGAGCAAAGTCCCAATATCTAACAATACATTTTTTAGAAAGATGGATAGACACTGACTTGATAATGTAGCAGGTTGTGCAATAAAGAAGGAAAAAAAATCTATAGCATCTAGAGAATGATGGGTGGGGGCAACTATGGCCAGGGGAGTCCTTGCTGGCTGTTATAGGTTTTGCCTAGATGTCCCCCCAAAGCCTCATGCATTCATTGATGGGCTTTTCAGAGACGGCTGGATCTAGGGTCTGTGAATATGGATTAAGAGTGTGTGATATCTGGATTAGTCTCTTAACTGGATTAGCATAGTTTTGGGGTGTGGCTGAATGGATTTACTGAAAAAAGAAGCCTCGCTCTGGGTGTGGGTGGCATTCACCAACAGCCTTGAAGCCTGGATGGAACATAAAGGGAAAGACAGTAGGCAGGCTCTCCCTCTCCTGTCTGCTCTGCCACGGACGGTTTCTTCTCTGCCATGCTCCTCTTTCATACTGCCTTCCCTTGGAGCCAGCTGACTATGGACTGAGCTCAGCTCTGAGCTAAAATGAACCTTTCTTCCTTTAACTTGTGAGTGTCAGGCATTTTGTACCAGTAGCAAGACAGTAACGAAGACTCTGGTAAATTTCAATGTGACATGGGAGGTCAGAGCAAAGGAGAATGTGTGGGGACAGTCAGAGGGAACAGAGTAGGAGATAAGGCCAGAGAGGTCATGAAGTCTGAGGGGGAGCTGATCAGGCAGTGTCCTGCAAACCCTAATAGAGATCTGGGTTTGTCCTTTGAGTGAGAAAGGAATCCCTACTGCTGTCGGGTAGGAGTTGCATGGATTCTGGTGTCGGAGTCTAGTTAGGATGGGATGAAGAGGATCAGATGGGTGAGAACTATAGAGGCAGGGATCCCAGTTTAGGAGACCGTTGTAGTTATTCACGTGAGATGACAATGACTTTGAACCATCACAGGCATGGTGGAGGCATGAGAAGTATTTTATTTTCTTTCATTTTAAAGAGGAAAAAATAAAATTTCAAAACATGATAGAGGATAACAATGATTAATACATTGCATATTGTTACCTTTTAGTTAGTTACTCAGAGTAAAAGATACCTGCATTTAATTGTCCAAACAATATTAGCACAAATCTGTCTTTTCAATGAACTAAGAGAAATTAGTAGTATAATTAACTACCTTTTATATATAGATTTTTTTTCAGCTTCTCACACTAGGGAGACCATATGATGTTTACATATGTGAGTCTGATTATATTTCATGTATAAGTATGATACAAGAAGTGTTTTGCTTATGGACATATGTCAAATAAAAATTCAACTAAATTTGTTCATGGGTTGGATGTGGGCTTTGGACAAAAGAGAAAGACATCACTAATTACTTGGCCTGGAATGAGAAAGGCCGGGAAGAGAATAACTAGAGATAGTCAAACATTTATTTCAAGGAGTTGGGGTATAAAGAGGAGTAAAGAAGTGCTGGTAGGTTTAAAGAGAGGATTAAAAATGATGAGAAAATGTGCAGCAGGGGCTGGAGATGTAGATGTAGCTCAGCAGCATAGTGCCTGCCTGGCAAGCACAAGGACCCGAGTTCAATTCCTGGTACACAAAAGAGTTGCAGTTTGTATGTTGATTGGAAATACTACATTTGAGGAGAAAAATGTTGGTGCAGTAGTGAGAGAATAATTGCAAGAGTGATTTCCTTGAGCAGACAAGTGGGAAGGCAATCCAGAGCTCAGCAGGCAGGGACTGACTTGACATGAAGAATTCATTCAGAAAGACAAAGGATAACGCAGGCAGCCCAGATACAGGTAGGCTGTGAAAGCTTTGGGGAAGGGTGCAGAAATGCTCTTCTGCTGATATCTATTTTCCTTTGAAAAAATGAAGCATCACCGGCGACGTATGGAGGAGGGAACGAGGTGTTGAGTGTTTGGAGGGGTGAATATGGGATAACCCAGAGGGAGAGGGGAGACTGGCAGGATTGCCGCTGTCTCTTGAAGCTTGGACCCAGTCATGCGTCTCAAGCGAGACCATATGATGTTTACATATGTGAGTCTGAGCTATGACAGTCTCAACAAGAACCACGTGTTTGTTCCCAAAGGCCAGAAGTTTCATGTACTACCGTACTGTGACATGTGATGGACCAAGTGGGTGGAGATGTGTGTGTGTTTCTAGGCGTATTTGCTAAAGACTTTTGTCCAGTGTTGCCTGGGAGTCCCCTAAGGCCACAGCACGCCCCCTCCCTGCTGCCATTTCTTAAATCTGATTCCCCAGGACCCCCTCATACCAGTTGCTTCCTTGGTGCCTCCTGTGCAACCTTCACTCCTTGCTGAGGCCAGTGGGCTGTGAGGACTTCCTGTTGTATTTGGTGAGTAAAGAGGAACAGTAAGCTCTTGAAAGGGCTGCTTCCTCCTGAAAGCAGAAATGATTTTGATCACATGTCTAACTTTGTCATTGGCCAAGCTGCATGGTCTTAACTTTTTTGGTAAAGATAATAGCAGCCTATAGATTAATTACAGAATAGTCACTTAGCTCCTCTGTCCAGTTCTTTACAAAATCCAGACAATCAAGAAGGGAGCAGGGGACCTAGGCTGTGAGTATCTGGCCAGCCATTCACCTTCTTTTTGTTTTAAACCTTATTGATATTGTTCTACAATTTTTCTAAATGGCTCTAGAAAATTTATTTTTAAGTTAGTCCTGCAGGGTCTCAGTGTTATTTGCTATTCCAGGATTAAAAATTAAAACATTTAAGAATTCCAAAAGTGGGCTGGAATGTGGGGAATCAGGATATAATCCTCTTAGGTATGGCTAAATATGTATGTCTTTCCTTGAAAGTTGATTTTTTGAGAAAAAATTGTGGGTTTAAGGTTATTTTGTCTTAAATTATCTAATGAAAAAATTTTTGCACAAAAAATTGCTTCTTCTGGTAGATATAATTATTCTGGAAAGGTTAAATATGGGGACAATAAAGAACAGGGCAGTGCCATAATATCCCATTCCGCTGACAATTTAATATTCATCCTGAAAACTTAAGAGATAAAATTTATCTTAGAAAAATAATTTTCTTTACACTGAACTTTTTAGAAATTGCCTGCTGATGTGAATTTAAACTTGCCCTGTAATCTTGGGGAAAGTTTACATGTAGGTGTAATTCCAGTAAGGGCCAATAGGTGGTACCAAACCACTTCTAAGGCGTTGCTTTACGTAAATTTCAGGACCTGGTTTTTCAAGCACGTACTTTTCCGTGCATTTAGAGGTTACTTTCTCTTCTGAAAAATAGAAGTAGGTAAGTAGGCGCTTTTATGGTTGTATCAAATTATGGCATGAATGTCTCAAATAAGCAATAGAATGCTAAGGGTTATGTAGGAAATAGGTAAGTGTTCTTTAACATTTTTGCAAAATGATTTTGTGTTGTTTAAAAAATGTAAATGTCCTTTGAATTCTACCAACAACTAGTGCTTCCAGTGATGGCTAAGGGAGAAAGCAATCTCATCTGTCGCTCTTCGATCTCTCTTTTCATCTCTAGTTCTTTATGTTACGTAATGTAAACATAGTTTTCCTCGCTGGTGTCAGTCCTGTCACAGGTTATGTATCTTTATGGTAGACTCTGTGCGTTTATCTGCCCTGGTGTATAGAGCTAGTGCTACTCAGTGGTCTGTATCTGTTACGGGTCGTGTTCCTCCTTTTAAGATCAGTGTGAGTTAGTTTGTGTTACTCCTGCTCCTGTTCCTCCCCCCAGGACCTAGCATCTAGGGTGACTTCCCTCAAAGTGGACTCTGGAGAAACATTTATTAAGTGGAGCAGTCCTAGTTCTTCCTAAGGGAATTCAGCACAGTGCTGGCACTTACTTCCTCCAAGCCTCTGACCCCAAGCTTGACACACAAAACACTGTTCCTCTTGTCCCTTGAGTTGGGTAGGAAGTCTTTCCCACATTTACTCACTTGGGTTTCCTCCTGGTCTTTCCTTTCTTACAGTTTTATTTCTTATAGGTTGCCTCCTTGATTGTTTTTGTTTTTCTTCTTGAAATAAGTTTATGTAAACTGTGGGGAACCACCCAGATGACTCCTTGAAAAGAAGAGCCACGATCACCATTTTAGATAAACTTGTCCTGTCTCCGTGTGTTGATGTGCACAGAGCTGGCTGGGCCATTTCCTTTGTCCCTTCAGCTGGCTGTCAGCAGTGGATATTGGGCTGCTGAGGAGCTGATGTGTAATCTCTGAAGCAAAGCAAGAGGTCAGTGTTACCCCGCTCAGTGACTCCCCAAATACGTGGTTGGCTGGGTGGGATGGAGAGCTGTGCTCCACCCCGTCAGCTGGAACTGAACCTCTGGAAAGAGGCTGTGATTTCCCAGGCGAAAAGGATTGTACGTCAGAACTGAAGCACTGACCCCAAATAATCAGACACCACCTCAGTTTGTTATGTAGATTTCTCTCCCTACACTTTTGCCCTCTGTGTTTTGCAGAGTTGATCTCAGAATCTCTGCCTAGCTCACACAGCTCACGGCAGTCAGGGCAGTCACCTATTCCTGCCACCCTCACTGTCACTCATCTCCAGCCCACTCCCCTCAGGGAGAATCAATGAAACCTGGGTTGAGCTCCAGGCGTGGCCTTCCTTCTGGGGACCCACCTTCTTGTCTGGATTCAGGACCCCTTGTCTCCTCATAACTGTGTACATGTCTGTCTGTCTTCTCACCTTGGGTTGCACTGGGAGTGATCAATTGGAGTTAACTCACTCGAATTCCAGTAACTTCTCCTTGTGATTACAAATCTAATAACCTTCCTGGACTGCAACAAGGATAGAAGAGTTCTCTATAAACAGTCCTTCCCCCCCCCCCCCCTTTGGCGTGTTTAACATATTTTATATCTTTTTTTGTCTTCTAAAAAATGGTGAACTCTTGAATTTTCCACTTTCATTTTCTCTTTTACTCCATTTTAAAAAATACTACAATTCTGGAAAGTTCATTAAATGTTCCCCTAGAAACTGCTCAAAGGCATGAGCTCCCCAAGAGGAGTGATAGATTTTTTTTTGTTTTTGAGGCAGGGTCTCACTATGCAGTTCAGGCTGGCCTTGAGCTCTCATTTTAGCTCAGGCTGGTCTGGACCTGCGACGATCCTCCTGCCTCAGCCTCCTAAGTGCTGGGATTAATGGCTTGCGCCACCACCTGAGGAGTGATAGGATTTTTGTAGTAGGGTGTTAGCTTTCCCACCTGGGGGCTAAATTTCAGTTTCCTGAACACAGACACAACTGTGTGGGGCAACCTGGAACGTGAGACCTCATCCACGGCAGTTATCTACCAGAGTGTGAAAGACTTCCTCTCATTATATATGGATCAATAGCACAAATAATGCAAATGTGTTTCTTTAAATATAAAGATAATTATTGTGATTATTATTATTTTTTGAGGTAGGGTCTCCGTATGTAGTTGAACTCATGATGTAGCCCAGACTGGCCTCGAATTTGTGGGGATCCTTCTGCCTCAGCCTCTTGAGTGCTGGGATTACAACGGTATACTACCAATTCTTATATTGTCTTAAAATAACATTTGGAGGTTATAAAAGGTGTTCAAAATTCATGCATTTATTAATACTTTAAACTATAAGAAAGAAAATTAAATGTATCTGTTGCAGAGATATTAGTGTTTAGGATATTTCTTCAGTCTTTTCCTCGGTAAGGCTTTGTATATGTCAGATTTTAATCACATTTTACAAAATTGAAACTCCGCTACATATGTTGTTCTGTACTCTTTTATTCACATAATCTCATATTGTAGATTTTTTTCAAAGTGCAGAATTTGAGACTCCATGTACCGTAATTGAAACAACCATTTTCTACACTAAGCATTCTAACTGCTTCAGTCTGTCATATCCTGAGAATCCGCATAGTCATGTTTTTGTGTCTCTCTTTGATTATTCCTTTAGCAAATTCCTAGCAATTGTATCTCTAAAATAGAAGAAGGTATATTTTAAAGAAATGTATATGAATTATAATTATGAAATTACCGTTTTAGAATTTTTTGTGATATTTGGGATCAATCCCAGGAGCATTCTAAAACTAAGCTATTTTTTAAAATAAAGACCCTTTTATTTTTTAATTTTTTAATTTTGAGATAAGGTTTCTCTAAACTGCCCAGGGGGACTGGAATTTTTGATCCCCCTGCCTCAGCCTTCCAGAGAGCTGTAATTACAGGTATGGCCCGCTGAGCCTGGCTTAGAAATGTTTTACTAATTTTTTATTTCTGCCTAAAGAGTAAATGAGAATTCTTGTTTGAGTTCCCACCTAATAACACTGGGTATTATAGTTTGAGTTTTTCCAGGTTGGTGGGTGAAAGAAAAGTCATGCATTTTTCTTTAATTATTTAATTATTTTATTGGTACATTTTATCTATACAGAGTGATCACATTCATTGTATGGAGTTTGTTCCTGTACATAATGTATCTGAATTCTTTTCCCCGTTCCCCTATCCTCCCTTCAATCCTTCTCTCTATTCATAGAAGTTTAGCTTCCAGTTTTCCTTCTTTTCTTATTCACCCCCCCATCCAGTATCTTGTCCTCATTTGAGCATTTTTTTCTGTTTGATAATATCTAGTATACATTCTGGTCCTTATTTACATTTTTGGTTTCTTACACCAGTGAAATAGTGTGGTGTTACAAATGCTTGTTCAATTTATTTCACTTAAGAGTATGATCTCAAGGTATATCCATTTACCTAGAAATGTCTCAAACTTATCCTTTATGGCTGAGTAATACTCCATTATATATATATATATATATATATATATATATATATATATATATATATGTATATACATCCTCCATTATCTTCTTTATCCATTCATTGGTTGATGGGTCTTTGAGGTATTTCCAAGATGTAGCTATTACAAATTGTGCTACTATAAACATGGTATGCACATATATTGCTGTGATATGGTACTTTTAATTCTTTTGGGAAGATACCAAGAAGGAGAATAGCTAGGCCAACTAGAACCTGTAGTGTTATTTTTTTTTTCTCTCTCTCTCTCTCTGTCTCTCTCTCTCTCTCTCTCCCACTGGGGATGGAACTCAGGACTCAAGCATCCTATATGAGGCTTATACCCACAGCCCCTCATTATCTCTAAAGGTTGCATAATAATATTTAACTATATAGAAATATAATAATTTACTTGCCAACCTGCTTTTTGGACAATTTGATTTCTTTTTCAAAATGTGATTTCTTCTGTACTGGCCACTCTATTGTACTGTCTACTTTGTGCCAACAGTTTTTCAATTGCTTCTCTTGGATTTTCTATGCTGAGATCATATAATCTAAAAGCAGTAATTTATTTTTTCATTTCAATATTTATCCTTGTCATTCCTCCTTCCCCCTCATAATAGTGTTAATTTCTATAAAGAACTACATTAAATACTAGTGGACCTCCTTAGAACTGGCTTGAGTGCCCTGAGTAATTTACTGAGTGAAGAGATATGAGATATTCTTTATCCAAGTTTTCAACGTATCTGGTTGGTGAAAGTTGTATGTTTGATTAATGATGAGTGCCAAATTTTATGAAGTAACTTTTAGCATCTATGGAAACGCCCATCTATTCTTTCCTTTGACACGGTGATACATTATCATCATAGAATTCCCAATCAGAGCCATCTTTACAATCCCAGAAACATCCCAACGACACACTGTGCCCTTTCCCTCCAGGACACAGCTAGGTTGGTTGAAATTTCTTCATCCTGTGCATTTGCTTATCTTCCCAATCAATTTATTATTTTTATTTTCCAATAATTTTTCTCTTAATTTTATAATATAAATATTTAACTCATGTTTTCCTAACAGTGTCTTGAATTGATGGCTTCCTCTCAAATAGGCAAGAATGGCAGCTGCTCTGCAGTGCACTCCTTTCCTCCTCCACTGCCATCTGCCACTTTCCTCATTAGCACTGGCAATGTTAGTTCTAAATTCATATCAATATTTATTGGAGCTTAGTAGCAATTCTTACTTGTGCTAAGTATTCCCTTGCGTCTCATTTTTTGAGGGGAGGTATTCTGGGCCCTGCAAAGACAATTGTGTCACTCATGTTCAGCTGCTTTAGCTTGACATATTTGAGCCCTTCCACATGCTTCTTAATACTGTTTTCTGTCTTCTCCTATTTTGTCAGTGTAACTGTAGCAACTTGATGTTTTCAGGTTATCATGTGCTAAGTCATGCTTCCTTGAATTTGTGGCTTTGGGCCTCACGTGGAGCCTATTGCTATGGGAATTGTGTCAGTAAACGAGATCTGGTGACTAAAAATTAATTCCTTGAATTAAAGAGGGCAGAATGTGTGTTTCATTGCTATGCTCTAAATGCCTCCACCATTGCCATGATGAAACCTGGGATGGTGCCGGAAGGTGGAGACACTGGGCAGTGATTAAGGCACGAAGGAGGTCAGTTGCCACTGTGGAGCTACACAGTGTGATCTCACAGTGGAGCTACACATCATTAGTGTGTGATCATGAAAATGCAATAGCTCTTCTATAATGGGGGAAGAGGCATCTTGGAAACCTAGTTCATAAGGATAAGCCATAAAGATATATAGGAGTTTAACCAATAATTTAACTTTGACAAAGTTATGTAATATTTTTACTGGAGCCTTGGCTAGCTTTACAGAATGGCACAGTGCCTTGCCAGCCTTTGTCCCTTGGGTGGACTCATAGATACTTTTCTGTGAATTTCAGAAGTGGGTGACACAGACTCTTAAATACATACCTGAGTTTCTGAGAGCCTGGGTCCTTGTACAGCTGCCATCCCTTCCCTTTGTCCCAGTTACAGACATGAGTTCCATGACCCTGTGTGGCGGGTAGCCCCCCTCAGCCAGGCTTTAGTAAGCCCGTTTGGCCTGTGTTAATTCTGTCTCCTGCAATAGCTCCATGAACAATGATGTAATGATGTCATGTCTACTGAGCCAAGTGTAGCTTGTTTGGTCAGGTTTGGTTGCTGGAGGTGATGGGGGTTGGTGGTTCTGCCTTGTGACATGAATTTGGCCTTATTCTGATCCTAATTTATCCTCACAGAAGTATGTGTTTCCTGTCATATTTCACAGAACTATAGCCATCAACCCACAGGGAGCTGAGCCTTCTGAGCAGGCCTCACCTTTCCCCAATCCTTTTCCTCTCCTATTGGTGTGGCCAAGCTGAGGGAAGGATCTGCTGGCATCATCTGCAGGGCTCACCAGGTCTTCTCAGATGTGAACATTCAGAGCCACAAGCCCCAAACAGAGCATGGTTGGCACCTCAGGATTCCTACCTGGGGTTTGTAATTCAGGTCGAGTGTATCTACCATTCAAGGGTCATTTTTATAAAACATAATGTTTCCTGGATGAACACAGCTGCTATTGTACTTGTATCAGATTTTTAGACCACAGCCAGAAAATTAGCCCGAGGTCAGATGAGTCCAAGGAGAATCAGAGAAATGTGTTTGTGAGCCCTTTCCCATGAGAGGTTACCATTGCAGCAGCCACTGAAATAGGTGTCAAATTGGACACTGGGATAGATTCCTGAGTGTGTCTCATGGTTTCTAGGACTGCCTTCTTATAATGGCCTTTCCCAGGAATATAGGAAGTTGAGGCAGGAGGATCACAAGTTCAAGCCCAGCCTGGGTAATTTAGTGATTTAGTAAGACTCTGTCTCAAAATTTTAGAAAAGATCAATGCTGAGGATCTAGGGTTAATGCTGAGTACTGGGAAAAAAAAAGTTCAAACAATCAAACTGTCTGGCCTAATATTTGGGTATGCGGCTAAAAACATTTCCCCTTTAAAAGAGAATAAACCGTTTTTAAAGTACAATTAAAACGGGCCATGGTTATATAGTTAACTTTTCAAGCAGTTGATCTAAAGTTTTTGCCTAGTGGGTTCAACCTCTGTGCTCTTTCTGGAAACATGTCTATTAATTAATTTTAAAATTAATGGACTTCATTTTTAAGAGCAATCTCAGGTTTACAGAAAAATTGAACAAGTAGTACGGAGAGTTCCCATAACCCTTTCTCTAGCAGTGTGTTGTAATTGCTTGTCTTATTATAATATCTGCATTAGTATTTGTTGCTATTGGTGAACTAGCATGGGTGATGTAATGCTTTACATTAGAGTAAGTCTTTGTACTGCTCCCGGCTGTGCTTTTGACTAATAGACAATGTGGCATATCCAGTACAGTTATTATACACAGTGGTTTCTCCATCCTAATTCCCTGTACTTCATCTGTTCATTTTTTTTCTCTTACTCCCTCTCTCCCCCTGAGCCCTTGGCCATCCCTGACCTTTTCATTATATCTTTAGTTTTACCTTTTCCAAAATGTCATGTAGCTGGAATCACACAATATGTAGCTTCTTTAGACTGGCCCCTTGCACTTAGCAATATGCAAAATTATAAGACTTCTAGAAAACAACATAGAAAATGTAGGTGATTCGGGGTTTAGAGATGACTTTTTAGATACCACATGTAACTATAGAAATCGGTTTCTGTCCACCTCCCCAGGAGTTGTAGTTGCTGCCTGTTGTAGGTTGTTTGTTTAGTGATCTTTCTAAGCAATTTTTGTGTATTGATTCATTTGTTCTCGTGGCTCTGAGGTTGGGGATTAAACCTCAGGCCTTGTGCACACCCTCGGCAAGTGCCCCACCCCCGAACTACATCTGCAGCCCTCTACAGTATTTATATCAAGGTTATGTGTCATCTGAGGATGTCGAATTCTGTTCTGTTACCTCTATGCTGATCAGGTTATCTGAGGTTTTCTTAAACCCCTGGAGCAAAACCCAAAGAAAACAAAACACTAAAAACAAAAGCCAAAACTCAGAACCACCTTCACACTGTGGCTCTGTGTTGATTCGCTTCTCGCACACTGGTCAGGGCTGTCCAGGACTCTGACTTAGTCTTTACTTTCTGCTTCCTCAAAGCCTAAACATTCAGCCGGAGGTGAAAGTTGAGTATTTTCTCAGGTGTTCTGTGAGCACGTGTCCTCGGCCTGTGTGGAGTCCTAACTTCCTTAGTACACGTGGAGCTTTTCCAAGCCTTTTATCTCCTGGGCATTTCTTTCTCCAGCCTCCTCCTTCCCCAGCTTCTCAGTATGCCTGCTGCCTGCCCATCCATTACCTCTTGCCCTGGTTGGCTGAAGCTAGTATATTTTCCTTTTACTGTTTTCAATGAGTACTGCCCAAGAGGCTGCTCTGACCCTGAGAAAGTTGAGCTGTGTTTGGAACAAAGGGTAGCCCCCAAGTAAACCCCTTAGAGCCACTGAACAGGTCAAAATACATCGCCACAATTCTTTGCTAAAATGTTTGTGTTATCCCCTCTGACATTAGCAAGCTGCATAACAGGGGAAATATAAAGTTACGGGGACAGAAATCACTGTGGTGCTAACTAAGGAAGTCATTGAAAATTATGTAAGGGTTTGCAAGTAATCAGACAATCCTTGTTCATCTTGATTTATATTATATTTCTAGATCTTGGCCTCAAACCAGAGAGTTCTGAAGAGCAGCTACCCTTCAGAACCACCACTGCATCATGACCCAAGACAGAGAACCTGTTTTCAGAATCTTTCTTTTAGTTTGCCTCATGGCTTTAATAGTTGGAACCATAACTCAGATCTGTGAAGAAAGTGAATTTCAAGTGTGCATGTCAAAAAATAACCTTACTCATGTTCCAAAAAACCTGCCACCAACAACCAAAAGCTTAGATATATCTCAAAACCACATATCTGAACTTCAGATCTCTGACATCAGCTTTTTGTCAGGGCTCAACATTCTGAAACTTTCCTATAATAGAATCCAGAGACTTGATTTGCGTGTTTTCAAATTCAATCAAGATTTGGAGCATTTGGATTTATCTCATAATCAGCTGCAAAAGATGTCCTGCTACCCTGTGGTGAGTTTGAAACATTTAGACCTCTCATTCAATGATTTTGATGTGCTGCCCATCTGCATGGAATTTGGCAACCTGACACAACTCAGTTTCCTAGGACTCAGTGCTGTGAAGTTTCAACAATTAGATCTGCTACCAATTGCTCACTTGAACCTAAATTACCTTCTTCTGGTTTTGGGAGATAGTTATGTGGAGGAAAATGTAAGAGAGAATCTTCAAATTCTGACTACAGAAACACTTCACTTGGTTTTTCACCCAAATAGTTTCTTCTCTGTCCAGGCAAACATATCAATTAATACTTTAGGGTGCTTACAACTCAGTAATATTAAACTGAATGATGGGAATTGTCAAGTTTTTGTTGAGTTTTTATTAGGACTCACTAGAGGTCCAACATTATTGAATCTTACTCTCAATCATATGGAAACCCCTTGGACTTGCTTGGTTAGGATTTTTAAATACCTTTGGCCCAGACCTGTGGAATATCTCAACATTTACCATTTAACAATAGATGAAAAGGTTGAAGATGTACAGTTTATTTATCCTAATACAACCTTGAAATCCTTGAAACTAGAACATATTACAAAGCGAGTTTTTCTTTTTTCACAGACAGTATTATACAGAGTGTTCTCGGAGATGAATATTATGATGCTAACCATATCAGACTCACCTCTGGTTCACATGCTGTGTCCTAATGCACCCAGCACATTTACGTTTTTGAACTTTAGCCAAAATGTGTTCACAGATAGTGTTTTTGACTCCTGTTCCACTTTAGTGAAGCTACAGACACTTATCTTGCAAAAGAACAGTTTAAAAAACCTTTTCAAAGTAAGCCTTATGACTAAAAATATGACATCCTTAGAAATACTGGACGTTAGCTGGAATTCACTAGGATCTGATGCACACAGAGAAGACTGCACTTGGATTAAGAGTATAGTGGTGTTAAATTTGTCTTCAAATACACTTACTGATTCTGTATTCAGATGCTTACCTCCCAAAGTCAAGGTACTTGATCTTCACAACAATAGAATAACGAACATCCCTAAGGATGTCACCGCTCTGGAGTCTTTGCAAGAACTCAATGTTGCTTTCAATTCTTTAGCCGACCTTCCCGGATGTGGCACCTTCCGCAGCCTTTCTGCACTGATCATTGACCATAATTCTATTTCCCATCCAACAACTGATTTCTTCCAAAGCTGCCAGGAGATGAGGTCAGTGAAAGCAGGCAACAACCCATTCCAGTGCACATGTGAGTTAAGAGAATTCATCAAAAATATGGACCAAGTGTCAAGAGAAGTGGTATGGGACTGGCCTGATTCTTACAAGTGTCACTATCCAGAAAGTCATAAGGGAATCCTGCTGAAGGACTTCCACGTGTCTCCACTATCCTGCAATAAAACTCTGCTTATCATTACGATTGTGACCACTGTGCTGGTGTTGGCTGCTAGCGTGACCTTCCTGTGCTGCTATTTCGATCTGCCCTGGTATGTCAGGATGATGTGTCAGTGGACCCAGACGCGGCGCAGGGCCAGGAACGTCCCCTTAGAGGAGCTCCAGAGAAATCTTCAGTTTCATGCTTTTATTTCATACAGTGGACACGATTCTGCCTGGGTGAAGAATGAATTACTACCAAACCTTGAAAAAGAAAATTTACAGATCTGCCTCCATGAGAGGAACTTTATTCCTGGCAAGAGCATTGTGGAAAATATCATCACTTGCATTGAGAAGAGTTACAAGTCCATCTTTGTTCTGTCTCCTAACTTTATCCAGAGCGAGTGGTGCCATTACGAACTCTACTTTGCCCACCACAAGCTCTTCCATGGAGGGTCTGACAACTTAATCCTAATCTTGCTGAAACCCATTCCAGAGAACAACATTCCTAGGAATTATCACAAGCTGAGGGCTCTCATGGCACAGCGGACTTACCTGGAATGGCCGACAGAGAAAAGCAAACATGGACTTTTTTGGGCTAACATTAGAGCTGCTTTCAATATTAAGTTAACACTGGTCACTGACAATGATGAGGTGAAACTTTAAAGTGAGGAAACCCAACTTAAGAGAGCTAGACTCTGATGAGCACGATGGTTCTAAGTTACACGTGGAGGGGCTTCCATTTGTTTTTCATATTTGTTTTTCCATTTGTTTTTCATCTGGGGAAGAGTTCATGAAAACCTTATTCCACCTGAGCTGGGGAATTGGCCTGCGAGTGAAGGTGCTTATTTTGCACATGAGCTACAGCTCATTCTGGTTTAACTATTTCTTTTCACATTGAAATAGCCATTTCTGAGTAATTGCTCAGTCTTCCAGAGAGATTTCCTTTCTCCCCTTTCTTTCCCAACTGGATTCTGTGTGATCAAGAGCCTGTGTAGCTTCAGGTCAGGAAGAAATGAATCAAGATCAGAATTGGCTCATGGTCCTTTGGTTGAGCCATGGATTTCATTGGCCTCTGTGTGAGCTTTATTATCCTGCTCAGCTTGGGGCTTGAGGGAAAAAATTATTCTTGTGTTGGAATATAAGAAAGCATGTTTTTTCCAAATCTGGGTAATAGTTTTAATTTTTTGATCCTGATACAAAGATGTGACTATCCAGTGGAGACTCATGGCATAAAAACGTATGTATATAAAGAGAAATAAAAGATATGGGTGTACTTGCTTCCCAAGGAAATGTGGGGCCAAACTTATTCATATGTGTAACTACATATTGAATGGGGTTTTTCTTGTTACTTAGAATTCGAGCTCATGCCCAGAGGTAGCCTGGACACTTCCACTTTGGTTAAACCACTGTAGTTTGGATTCCTCTGATAGAGCATCTTATTCTATACCCTTAGGAACACAGACATCTGTTACACAGAATAATGGACAATGGACAGCTCCCCTCTGATGACAGGACCTGTGTGTCCCCCACTGCGACCTGGAACAGAGCACCTGCCATCCCAAGCCACTGCTGTCTCTTACCTGTACAAGTGTCAAATGGCCTTTTCACTGACCTCCTTGCCCCTACACTTGCCACCATGGCAATCAGAGTGATTTAAGGTGTACATTATACTAAACATTCCCTGCTTAAAACCTTCAAATGACCTACCTTCCCTAGTAATGGGATAAAAGTCAAACCTTTCCTGGTGGCCAGGACCTGTCGTGATCTGCATTTCTCCCCTGAACTCGCCTGTCTCCCCTGTCCCTCTTGCCCTCCCTCTTGTCCCTGTTGCTTCTGGATGCTCTGAAGGCTTCACACTGGCTTCCACCTGGGTCACCAGTGCTCTTGGTGGGAGCCATTTTCCAGAGCCAGTGTAGCTGTCCTCACCATTAGCAACTCACTCGGATACCACCGGGGCAGGGAGCCCTGTTGTCCTCTGGTGGCCTTCACAGCACTCTGTGCACTTATCTTTTTCCTGCTTTCCTCCACTCACTGTAAGCACAAGAAAATGGGAACCTACTCGAGAGTTCACTGCTACTCCTCAGTGTGTGACCCACAGCAAGTAGACAGTTGTTGTAGTCAGGGGTTGTAAGGAGAACGAGATGATACAGGACACATAATTTATAGTATTATTTTTGGTAGTCAGGGTCAAATACAAGAAGTAAAGAAAATTAAGTCCTGAGGAAAATCCAGACCTCGGTTAGATCCAGAGTGACAAGCTTCTCCTGGAGATTGAACAGCGTAACATCTTCCCCTCTGGAGCCCAGAAGCAATGCTCAAAATAAGGACCAAAGATCCCCCAAAGTGAACCGCAGCTATTCTCAGCAACAAGGTCATGAGCTTCTTCGATGATAACAGCCAAGTTCATATTAGGGGAGCCAGCACGACCAGCGCCTCCAGGAGAACCAACAACCCCCACAACAACACCACTTAGGAGATCCCACAATGCTACTCTTTCTCTCCAGGTCTCCTTTTTATACTGACAACAGTTCTCAGGTGAGCATTCTACACTCAGCACCGCACTGATTCAGTTCAGCTGGTGTTTAAGTTGACCACCAGTTACTAGTCCACTACAACCGTGAAAACCTGCATGAACAAACAGCCCCAACTGGCCTCAGTGTCATCACAGTCCTCGATTTTACTCTAAAGGACCTTGTGGGCCTGGTGCAGCTGGACCGTGGTGGGTGGGCCCTGGCAGGGTCTGCACCGAGCACTTGTTGACCCCGGTGTCCCTGGCCCACTGCTACCTGGAGAGCTGACCTTGGCCTCGAGCACTGGCCAGTTGTGTTCTCCACTGAGGGATCTGCACTCCTTTCTGCAGCCACTTAAGGAGGTACCAGGACCTCAGGTTTAACCTGAAGCTGGGAGAGAAGTGGGGGCCTTGTTGGGGAGCCCTTGATTGCCCCCCTGGGGCTCCTCCCTTGCCTGGACCAAGAGCCCTTTTGTTTTAAAGATCCTAAAAAGGTACACTTATTTGATCAGTTCAGACACTGTATTCAGGGATTTAAATATCACATTATACCTCATAAATATGTACAACTTTCATGTATTACAAATTGTTTTAAAATGCGTATCTGGAGAGAGGAGGGGGAGAAGATAAAGAATTGCGAGGTGTTATATGTATATACCAACTCTCTAGGATGGATTTACGTTTACTATATACTGCAAACGTGTATGAATAAATATATATGGGGAATAAAAAAAATATATCTCAAAATTGCTCAAATAGATTTTTAAACACTTACTGCAAAAAAATGATAAGTATGTGAGGTAGTGAGTATACCAATTAGCCTGATTTAATTATTCCCCAATGTTATATACAATAACATCATGTCATACCCCATAAATATGTGTATTTGTTATTTGTCAGGAATAAAAATTTAAATGCTAAAAAACTTTTCTTCTCTATCATTTCTTAGGTAGATAAAAAATGGACTCAGAAAAGTGCAAAAACAACCCCAAATCCCATAAGATAAATCCTCCCTGCATCCCATGTTTGTGTGATGCTTTTACACGCCCTAACAAACTTGCCACAATTTAAGTAGTTCGCCTTCATATGTATGCATTTATTAACGCTGGAAGGAACAGGACGTGGCAGATAAGCTCTGACAGGTAGGTATGTGTCCACTTGAATTGCTGTAACAAAGTGCTATAGCCTGGTTTATAGACCACAGAAAATGTATTGCTCTCCATTTTGGAGGCTGGGAAGTCCACTATCCAGGTGCTGGTACATTGGAGCCCATGGTGGCCTGCTTTCTAATTTATAGATTTCATAGATGCCTGTCTTGTCACCATGTCTTCTTCAGAGACAGATGTGAAAGAGCTTGCTTTCTTAACTTTCTTTCTTTCTTTCTTTCTTTCTTTCTTTCTTTCTTTCTTTCTTTCTTTCTTTCTTAACTAATCTCACTGAGTGGCTTATAACAATAGAAATTTATTTCCCATAGTTCTAGAGCCCAGAAGTCAGTAATCTAGGTGTCAGCAGCAAACTTAGAGGGGGAAATTATCCCACGCCCTCAGCTCCTGTCTTCCGGTGGTTATGGGAATTCTTAGTGTCACTTGGCTTATAGATGTATCACTTTCCCCTCTCCTTTTCTCTAATCCCCCTGTCGTCTCTTTTTCTGTCTCTTATAGGGGTGCTATAGTCAGTTTAGGGGCTGTCTGGATCCTTGGTCATCTCATCTTGATCCTTAGCATAAGCACATCTGCGAAAAGCCTATTTCTAATCGGGTCACCTTTTGAGGTTTCAGGTGAACATGAACTTCTGGGTGAGAGTGGGCATTGTTTGACCCTCTACTCTGGGGTTGGGATGGCTGTCTCTGATGGCCCAGAGACTTAGCTGCATGTGGCAGGAGCAGAAAAAATTTTCTCAGAAGAAAGGAAGGATCTGAAAGAAGCTGCTTGAGAAGTCAGAGGTACAAGGAAGGGAGGACAGGCAGAGGGAGTGGGCTGGATGGAATAGAGGGAGGGAATGGGGCAGGGTGCGAGCTTTAAAGAGAATGAGAATTTATACACGAACACTGAAAAAAGAGGAAACATTTCTGCTGGATTTTTGGAGGCTGATTTGATGAGAAAGGAATAAGAATAAGCTACATGCAGTGAAATAGACCTGAGGGGATTTCTGAAACCACAGGGACTTTCTGAAGGTTTTAAATTATAGTTAATGAGGAATGTCAGCAGAGTCGATTCTCAGTGTGAGACTTTATTTTCCTTTAGCCATTCCAGCAACTGGATTCTGAAATTCTTCCCTTCTCTCCCCTGGGTGAGAGCTGAGGCACATTTCATACCTAGTCGATATTTTTGAGTTATTAACACTGCAGTCTAGTTTAAAAATTATAATCTTAACCAGGCGTGGTGGTGCATGCCTGTAATCTCAGTACTTAGGGAAGTTGAAGGCAGGAAGATTGCCATGAGTTTGAAGCCAGCCTGGGCTACGTAGTTCAAGGCGAGACTGTCTAAAAACAAAAATTATATTCTCTAACTCCACCTGAAGCTCATCTCCATGCACCATATCATAGACTGGGGTTATCATTTAGCTTTGGCATATGTATGGGGGTAAAGTGGGTGTGCTTTAACTGAGATACATAGTTCCTGCCCCTCCTTCTCCCAGATTTATCTTTTCCTGTGTGGAGACCAGGGATGAAGACAGACATTGTTTTCTGTAATTGTGTTGAAGTAGCTATAGGCTAAGTTGCAAGATAGAGACCCCAAATACAGGGGCTTCAGTGAGTTTATTTCTGCTGGGCACTTTATAAAGAAAAGAGATTTTTTTAGCTCACACTTTGGAAGATTGAAAGACCCAATAGCATGGTGCTGGTTCAGGTGAGGGCCTCCTGGCTACATCACATCACAGCAGGGGGCAGGGCGATGGGAACATGTGTAGGACAGAGAGATCACAGTGTGAGACCTGAAGCCAGAGAGCAAAAGAGCAGGAGTGGGAGAGAGCAGGGATCAGACTTTCCCTTTATAACAGCCCTCCCAAAAGAACCAGTTCCTCCAAGGGCAGTGTCTCGGCTCAGTGGCCCCAGCAGCTTCCACAACTTCTTCTAGGCCTCGCTTCTTAAGTTCCCACTGCCTCTCAACCTTATCACATATCACTGAGCTTTCAACACATGAGTCCTTGGGGACAAACTCCACCCATACTACAGACAGGTAGGTAGCTGTCTCTGCGCTGCTGTGAACTCACTCAAGGATTCACGCCTCCCATCTGACTTTGGTCCCCAGAGCTCTTGTCCTCCCATTGCTTGCTTTTTCCTTTACACAGAGTCACAGGACCTGCTGTGTTTTCTCTGGGAGGTGTGGATCAAGGAAGCAGAAGTGGAGATTCGTCTCCCTCCCCAGGTACGTGACAGTGTCTGTTGCAATTTAGCAGGGTCATACTAACAAGAATCTCCAAGTGAGTAGACCCCAGTCTCTCTGCTGACTTATATTTTTGAACGCCAGGGGCAGGGCATAGTGTTCTCTAACACTGCTCAAGCAGAGACTAACCTCAGAGGCTAGTCTTGCACATTTAACCACCAATTCAAGCATCTTCCCGAGGAGAGAGATGCAGAGTCTCCCCGCCCAGGCTCTGTGAGTGATTCTAAGATTGGCTGGAGACAAGATGTCATGGAGAGTGGAGGGTGCAGGTTTACACGATGGACAGTGGCATCCCTGCCCCACCCAGCAGTCCTATGTGGACGGGGCAATGTGAAGGTGGGGTGATGGTGAGCGTGGTTCAGCTTCCTCTTAGATGGCCCTTGGGCGCTCCTGTCATTGATGGTTTTCTGTAGAGTGTGGGAATGTAACACTTCCTTGGGAATATGACCCAAGTCATAAGAAAAGTCCCATAAACAGCTTATTTCTCAGTCGGTAGAACCAACAAATTGGAAGGATAACCAGCTATTGAATTATTTGGCAGATGAGCAGTCTAAAAGGATATATTCCAGATTTGTTAAATAATCAATAAAAAGACTTCACTCATAGTAATAGGAGAAAGGGGAGAGAGTAATGTCAGAATCTATAGTCATTGGTGCAGAAAGTCTACTGTATGGACTATTGTCCTATCTTAAGGAAATAATTGTTCATGCACATCTAAGAGAAATATTGCTGCTTATTGCAGAATTGTTTCTAATGGGAAAGTTTGAAAACAATTTAAATGCCTCACAGTAGAAGACTGGATAAATACACTATAAATTAAAGTGTTAAAGAAATATTATAAATAAAACGGAGTACTATTCAGCCAATAATAACAAAGTTATGGATAAATACTGATGTGAAAAGATATGGATTATATATTATAGATTAAGAAAAGGAGATTAAAAATCAACACGTACAATATGATATCCATGTGTGTTTTTAGGTAAAATGTTGCAAATTTTCTGAACAGCAATTTGTCAAGGTAGAAGAGGGCCTAAAGTATATTCATAGATTTAAAAAAAATCTGCATGGATACAACAAAAAAGGGATTTGTATAGCTCTATGTAATGGGATTATTATTGAACTAATATTTTTCTTTTCATTTAGTTATATTTTCTGATTTTTCTTTTATTTGCATAATTAAACATCTTATTTGGATAATGAAAATAAAATAACTAAGAACTTTTGTTTGAGAGGTACATAAACAGACATTTATTTGACCTTACTGAGGAGCAGAACTTTCTAAACCTAAATCCAGCATAGCAGTGGATTATCGTTTATATTTAAAATGTTTCCTAACAATCTCACATACTCCTAGGTCATAGGTAAGGGCTTTGGAAGGTGGTTGGATTTTAGGGTTTGTAAATGAGCTGACCCTCCTCTGCCACACCCCTCTGCCATGCTACTCTATCTTGGAATCAGCAACTATGGGCTGAAACCTCTACAGACTGTGAGCCAACATAAACTTACTCCTTTAGGTTGTCGATGTTTGGTATTGATTGTGTCTCAGTCATGAGAAAGTAATTAGGACCAATGAGGAGCAGGAGCTGGCTTGTACAGACTTGTGAGAGCCAATTGTTAAGTATCCCCAAATTTTACAAGCAGACTGGTTGCTAGACAGAAATCAGTAGTACAGGAATGTTGATGCTGAAAATGTCAGCAAATGCTCTTTTGAGCCTGGCTTACTAAAGTATAACTGAATGACATAATAGCAAAGAGAAAAGTGAACTTATTTACTTATATAAAATCTACTCATGTAGTGAAACAAAGGCAAACAGTGGGTAAGATGAGTGCAAACAGTGTGACAGAAGATCAGAGTCAGTAACATCAAAAAGAATGTACAATTAAATATTAAAAACAGCCCCAATACAAAAATAGGCAAATAATATGAACAGGCAGTTCACTAAAGAGATACAAATTTCCAACCCAACATGACAAAGGACCAATGGCTTTTCTTTCAGTTACTTACCTTGTTGCTGAGAGAAAATACCTGACACCCAAAGTTAAAGAAGGAAGGGTTTATTTTAACTCAGTTTGTAGAGGTTTCCATCCACAGTTGGCTGGTTGCAAAGCAGGGTGTCATGCAGAGGGACATCACAGATTAGGAGCAGCCATGGTGTGACAGGGCAGGCAGCAGCAGCAGCAGCAGCAGGCGAAGCATCAGCCTGCCTCTCCCTGTTATCCCTTCCAGCCAATGGCCTTTTTGAGTGATATTAGCCATGCACAGGTTGGTCATTCCCAGAACTATGCTAAACCAATCAATGGGCTAATTTAGGGACCGTGTGTCTTTAATCCCGGGATCACACACCCTAAATACAGCCACCTCCTGTGACCTGTTACCACATGCAGCTTTGGGGAGGACATCTAGATACAAGACATAACAGCATTTACAATGAAAGAAAGTAAAAATGAAACAACAGTGAGATACTGTACTGCTTTACATCAGTGAAATGAACAGATCTCTAAAATGTTAGTTTTGTGTATTGGTCTAATATGTTACTTTTTTTTTTTAACACTTGAAGAGCAAATGCTTTGGAATGAACACAATGAAAAGTACTTTGGTGGTGATGCATGAAGAACATAAAAATCAATGTTCTTTAACCTGGTTATTTTTTTCCAAGAATTTATCCTGAGGCCAGAGTTAAAAATCCAGGTCAAGATTCTTTATTCTTTCTGACAGAGATTATTCTTTTTTATTAGTAGAATTCATGTTTGCGGTACATGCAGTTTGCAGTCACCTTGGCGAGTGGGTACATGTAGATGATCCAGCTTTGTATTTTTTAATTCCCCTTCTCCCTCCCTCCCTCTCACCCCCTTCCCTCCACCTCCAACCCGCCTTCCCATTTTCTTTCTTGCGGACATTGTTAATATTATCTCATGTTTTTGACCTAAAATGTTTACAGTCATTGATGTTGTTAGGTTCCCAGACATGGCTTATCTGTATTCTTATTTCCTTTTTCTCTTCCTCTGTCCTCTCACTCACAATCTCTCGATCCCCTTCCCATTTGCAAGAGCTCTCCTCATCTCCTTCTATCTATCCTTTGTTGGGTTCTTTGTACTTTCCCTTATTCAAATGAGAGGTATTACCACGGAATATAAGTTTGTATGTCTGATTTATTTCACTCATTATATTATCCCGGTTCCTCCATTTCCCTGTGAATGTCTCAAATTTGTCCTTCCTTATTGCTACATAGTATTCCATTCTTTACTATATTTTCTTTCAGTGGGTATACCAGCTGCTTCCAGGATGTAGCTATTATGAATTGTGTTGCTATAAACATTGGTAAGCATGTGTTGCTGTAGTATGATGCCTTTAGTTCTTTGGGGAATATATCTAAAGGGAGATAGCTAGGTCATGTGGATTTCCTAATTTTAGTTCTTTGAGGAATTTCCATAATGGTTGTAGTAGTTTACATTCCCACCAACAATGTAAGAGAGTTCCTTTTTTTAAAAAACATAGCCATGCCAGCATTTTTTATTATTTTCAATTTCATTCTTTTGAGACAGGGTCTTACTATATAGTTCAAGCTGGCCTTGAATTCACTATGAAACCCAGGTTGGCCTCAAATTCATAGTGATCCTCCTGTCTCAGCCTCCTGAGTGCTGGGATTACAGACATGTGCCACCACACTTGGCTTTTTTTTTTTAATTTCTTGATGATTATCATTCTCTCTGGTATAAATCTTACTGCTGGCTTAATTTGCATTTCTCTCATGGCCAGGATATTGAATATTTTTTCTTATATTTGTTAGCCATTTGTAGTTCTTCTTCTTAAAATGTCTGTTCATTTCACTTGTCTATTTCTTGATTGAATCTTTTATTTTAGGAAGTCTAATTTTTCTGAGTTCTTTATGTATTCCGGATATTAGTTTTTTATTTCAGGAATAGTTGGCAAAAATTTCCCCCCTATTCTTTAGGTTATCTCATCACTCTTTTAAATTTTATGAGCAGAAGATTTTTAATTTGATGTAATCTCTTTTGTTATTTCTTGTGCAATTGTGGTTCTGTTTAGGAAATCTTTTCCTAAAAGTCTTCAAAAGTTTTACCTACTTTGTCTTCCAAGATTCAATGTTTCCATTTTAATGTTAGACCTTTGATCTATTTTGGTTATAGTTAGGTACATAGGGAGAGATATGGGTCCAGTTTCAATTTTCTGCAAACACATATGAGTTTTCCCAAAATATTATTTTGGGTCCTTTCTCAAATATCAAGTAGCTGAATATGTCTGGGAATGTTTCTTTTTTTTAAAATTTTGCTTCAATTTTATTTGCAAGTTCAAATAGCGGTTTAACATCACGCTTCTTTCCTTACACAGGTAATGGACAAATCCTAGAGTTATCACCTGCTCTACTAAAGCAACACCAGCTTACTTTTGAAGCAACATCTCGAGCAGTCTCACGCCCTTCAGAATCTACAGCATCTCTAAATGCAGAGTCACCTGACAGCAGGAGAATGACAGTGTCATTTTGGCCTCTTCAGAGGCTCCGGGGCTCTTCTGTACCTAGAAGAGGCAGGGAAAGTCACAGACACGGAGCACTCAGAGCAGAGCTGATTGCAGACTAAAGCACCGTAGCGGGAGTAGAACAGGTTAGAGTACAGCCAACCCTCTGATACAAAGGCAAAGGTCTTCACATGAAACCTCTGATGGTGATCAGAATGGGTCATGGAGGAACAGACTGGATGAAAGGGGATTATGTCATTGTCCAGGTCGCACTCATGGCCATCCAGGATAATATTCCACTGAGGGAGAGAAGCCGGGTCCATAGTGGATGTTGTCCTGCAGTTACCCAAGACCAGATGGATGTTGGGGTCATTCTGGTTTAGGACTCTAACTTCCATGTAAGTCAGTTGGTAGAAATGACTATTACCTTACACGTAGTGAGTTACTCCAGTGGCATTGAATGGCACATGAAGGGTCCTTATTTGGCTGCCAACTAGGAGATTAAAGCCTTCTTGTAGGGCCCCCTGCAGACTGAAGGATCTCAAAACATTACCAGTCTCAATGATCCATCAGACTTGTTCACCTCACCATCATCAGCCATAGACAATTTGTGTACACTGTAGATGCTGAGAGCTCCTGTATCTCTTTCTCTTTTCCAGCTGAACAGAAGAACTGATACATGACATTCCCACCTCTTGAAGCAACATTATTGTCTGTAACTGATGTTCGTCTGGTGCCCACCAGGCACCCCCTTAGTACGTATTTCACATCAGGGCTTCAGAGTGAGCTTTCCTGAGTTAAGTGTACGGAGTAAGTGCAGCTGAGCATTTCACCACTAAGGGGATCCACCGCAGATGTGTACCTTCCTTGACTGCTGTTACTCTTTCATTGTAGGTACAGTGCCTGGAAAGGCAGAGTTCACCAACTGAGGAAGATCATTCAAACTCACTGAAGTCACAAGTGTGAAGAGGAGATAAAATGCCTCTTGGCGCCATAGAGCACTTGGGAGTCTTGCAGAACCTCCTCTCTGCCTGCATGTATGGTAAAAGGCATCAGTGTCTGGAGATATTTCTGCAAACTCTACTCTGTTCAGTTGACTCACATGTCTGTTTTGTTGTAGTACCATTCCATTTTTATCAGTGTTGCTTTGTAGTATTACTTGAGGTCAGGTAATGTGATGCCTCCTGCTTTGTTCTTGTTGCCCAAGATTGTTTTTGCTATTCTGGGTCTCTTCTGGTTCCATATGAATTTTAGGATCGTTTTCTCTAGGTCTGTGAAATATGCATTTGATTTTGTGAGTTTGTTTGCTTGTTTGTTTTTTGAGACAGGATCTTGCTGTATAGTTCAGGCTGGTCTTAACCTCACTATACAGCCCAGGCTGGCCTTGAACTTGTGGCACTTCTCCTGCCTCAGACTCCTAAAGTACTGGGGTTACAAGCGTGCACCACCTCGCCTGACCTGCTTTTGACATTTTGATTGGAATTACATTGAGTCTATATAACAGTTTTGGGAGTATGGCCATCGACAATGTTAGTTCTGCCTACCTGGGAGCAGAGAGCATCTTTCCATTTTCTGGTGTCTTCATTAATTTCCTTTCTCAGAGTTACTACTGCAGTGCTCTTTGTAGAGATCTTTAATTTCCTTGTCTAGGTTTTTCATTTTTCTTGACACTACCATGAATGGTATTGTTTTCATAATATCCTTCTTGCTTAATTCTTTATTAGTGTACACAAATGCTATTGAGTTTTGTGTTGATTTTGTATCCTGCTACATTGCTGAAGTTAGTTATTTATTCTAAAAATTTTTTCTGGAATTCTTTGAGCCTCCTATTTCGAGTATCATTTGCAAATAAGGGTAAATGCATTATTATTTCCAATTCATATTCCCTTTATTTCTTTTTCTTGTCTGATGGCTCTGTTGAATAGAAGTGGTAATAGTGGGCATCCTGGTCTTGTTCCAGATTTTAGGGGGAATACTTTCAGCTTTTCCTCATTTTATACAACATTTGCTGTTGGTTTGTCATAAGCAGCTTTTATCAAGTTTAGGTATGATCTTTCAATATCTATATTTTTAAGGTTCTTGTGAAGGAGTGCTGGCTTTGTCAAAAGTCTTTTCTGTATCTATTGACATGATCATATGGATTTTGCTTTTGCTTCTGTATATATATGATGCGTTACATTTATTGATTTGCATATGTTAAACATCCTTGCATCTCTGGGATGTAACCTACTTTATCATGTTGTATGATCTTTGTGGTGATGAGCTGCATTCTGTTAGCTAATATCGTGTTGAGGATTTTTGCATCTATATTCTTTAAGTAGACTGGCCTATAATATTCTTTTTTAGTTGAGTTTTATCCTGTTTTGGAATCAGTGTGATGCTGGCTTCCATAAGTGAATTTGGAAGCACTCTATTCCTTTTAATTTCTTTGAAGAGCTTGATAAGTATAGGTGATATAATACTCTTAGAGCTTTTGTAGAATTAAGCAGTGGATCCATCAAGTCCTGGGAGGGGGTTTAGTTACTATTATTTTATCATTTTGAGACAGAGTCTTGCATTGCAGTTCATGCTGGCCTTTAGCTCACTTTGCATCCTAGGTTGGTCTTGAACTTGCAATAATCCTTCTGTCTTAGCCTTCCAAGTGCTGGGATTACAAGTGTGTGCCACACACCTGACTAGTTGGTAGATTTTTTACTACTATCTCAATTTCATTGTTTGTTATGGGGTTGGTCAGTGTTTTTGTAACTTCTTGGGTTAGCCTTGGTAATTTGTATAAACTTAGGAAACAGAATTCTACATAGAAGTGCTTATCAACATTTTGTGAAAATGAAAGAGCACTGTGTCCCCAGGTAAGTAGCCGGAAATGCTTATGTTGACCTGAAGTTTACTTAGGTATTGACATTTTAGTGTCAAAATTTGGCCGGAAAACTTCATGTAGTTGCAGGAGAATTCATTAAAAGATGCATGTCTAAGTAATGTAATTTTTATTCCCAGCAAATGTTACAGGACACAGTTTGCAGCTCTACAGTCTGGTGAGTGAGAGGAATTGCGAGGTTGCATGGAGGAAAGTAAGGAGGGAAGAAGGTGCTATGTTTTGAACACGGGCAGTGTCTTCCCATGGTTCCTATGTTAGAGACTCATTCTGGGTGGCACTACAGGCAGATGCTGTGGATTTTTCGGAGGTGGGGCCAGTGGGAGTTCTCTTAGGTCATTGGGAACGCGCCCTTGAAGAGCATCATGGGACATGGCCTCTTCTTTTTATTTTGTGTTTTCTTGATAATAGTGAGGTGTTTTTCTTTACATTTTATTCTCCACAATTGCCACCCAAAAATTAATCAGAACTCCAAGACTATGGATCTGCCTAATTTTGGGCCAGAATCTCCAAAACTGTGAGTCAAAGTACAGCTTTGTCTTCATAAATTAATTACCTCAAGTATTTTGCTATAGCGATGGAAAGCTAACACAGAAGGAAAGAAACACCATTCTATGCAATTCATCAAAGTATTAGTCCTACTGTTAGAAGAACTTCATCTATGGTATTGTGCTTTTGATTAAGCAATTATACTGCTCACACCTTTAGAATAAAGATACTCAACTTTAGGAATAGGAACTCTAGGAAAGTAAGAATAGAAAGGACTTTCTCAACCCAGTAAAAAGCATCTATGGAGCACTCACAGTTAACATCGTATTTAAAACTTCCTTTCTAACATCAGGAACAAGACAAAAAACCATTGACAAATCTAGTGCCACAAAGATTTACGCCTGTGTTTTATTTTGGCCTTACCCCCCTCTCCACACCACTTCTATTCAACGTTGTACTAGAGGTACGAGATAGGAAAATTAGGTCATTAGGAACCTATGTAGGAAAGAAAGAGGTAAATCTGCCTCTATTTGTAGATGGTACAACCTTGTTAATGCAAAATACATGGAAATCTACTCGTTTTGGTTTGGGCTGCGATTGTACTACCATACACTGGATGACTTATAAAGAGCAGAAATTTATTTCTCACAGTTCTGGAAGCTGAAAGTCACAGATCTGAGTGCCAGCATGATTAGGTTCTGGTGAAGGTTCTCTCCTGAGTTACTGCTGCTTCTTGAATCCTCACCTACCAAAAAGGAACTCAAGTACTTTCTGGGGTAATGGTACTAATTCCATTAATGAGGGCTCCATTTTCATGAACTAATAACTTCCTAATGACTTCACCTTTTAATATTATCACATTAGAGGTTAGGCATATAAATTTGAGAAGGCACACATTTAGTTCACAACAGCACTAAAAAGCTATTGTAACAAAGTTCAGCAAAGTCATAAGATAGCTATAGTCAATATAAAATGAATATTTCTATACAGCAGCAATGAACAAATGAAAAAATAAAATTTAGAAATAAAACTCTTAAAAAATTAGAATTGTTTATAATATCAATAAGAAATACTTATAAATAAATTAAAAGAATAAATACAATATTGCATACTGAATACTAGAGAAGATTATTGAAAGAAGTTAAGCCTCAAATCATTGAAAGACATCCCATGCCCATAGGTTGGACTTAATGTTAAGATGGCAATACATCCCAAAGTGATTTATAGGATCATAACATCTGTCAAAATACCAGCTGGTTTCTTTGCAAAAATTGACAAAATAATCTTAAAACTTATATGTAAGTGGATGGACCCAAATAGCCAAAATAATCTTGAAAAAGAACAAAGCTAATGGACTTATATTTCCTGGTTACAAAACTTACAATAAAGCTACAGTAATCAAGATAGTGTGGAGTAGAATAAGAACAGACAAATCAATCAGGAGAATACAATTAAGACCTAGAAATAAACCCATACACCTACGGTCAATTGACTTTCAACAAGGGTACCAGAATCATTCACTGGAGAATGAAGAGTCTTTTTAATAGTGGTGCTGAAACAACTCATCTAACTCAAAAGTAAAATTAACCACTACTTCACATCACATACAAAAATTAATTAAGTGGATAGAAGGCCTGAGGACTGAGGGAAGCTCATTAGTAAATCACTTGTCAACTATGCATGAGGCCCTAAGTTTGAACCCAAGCACCATAAAATGAATGAACACACAAACAAATGGATCAAAGGTCTAAAAGTAAGAACCAAAGAAGATGGCCAAACTAAAGCATAGGTGTAAATCTTTGCAGGACTAGATTTGCCAATGGTTTCTTAGATTCAACCCAGAAAGTATAAACAATAAAAGAAAGAAATTATGCACCATCAAAATGAAAACTTTGTGCTTATAATGATACCATCAAGAAAAGGAAAAGACTGCTCCAAAAATTTAAAAAATTGTAATTCATATATCAGATAAGGAATTTGTATAATTCCTGGAGTGTATAAAGAACTCTTACAACTCAATAAAAAAGACCAAAACTTTAAAATATGCTCAACATCATTACCTAGCAGGGAAATGCAAATTAAGACAACAACAAGACACAACTTCATACTGTTGGTAGGATGGTTATAAAAGTCAGATAGTAAAAAGCATTATCACAGATGTGGAGAAATTAGAACCATATGACCTATTGGTGGAAATGTCAAATTATGCAGCTGCTTTTGAAGAGTTAGTAGTTCATCAAAAAAAGAAATGCAAAATTACCAAATAATGCAACAATTCTCCTGGTAGATATACACCAAGAAAGCATATGTCTCCATATAAACTTGTACATAAATGTGTATAGCAGCAATAACTCATAAGATATAATGTCCATCAACTAATGACTGGATAAATGAAATGGTGTAACCATACAACTGAAAATTATTTGGCACTTATACAAAAATGAAATACTTACACATACTACAATGAGGATTAGCCAGGAAAACATAATAAGTGAAAGAACCCAATCACAAAAGGCTGCATATTACTTGGTTCAAATTACATGAAACAGAGCCATGCTTGGCCAGCTCTGGGGATTTGGGCCTGCCTGCCTGTGCCCTCAACTCTGGAGACTGGACGGTGTCCTTGCACCATCTTGAGCCCCCCGAGAGGGAGTTAAGATCGTTGCTCCCACTGGCCAGGGAACTTTGTGGCTTCCTGCTGCACCGGACCAGCTCAGCAGGGCTTGAGCCTGCCTATCCCACCCCGAGTGACCCTCTCTCAACCTGGGAACTGGGAAGCCAGAGTCCCAGAAGCTGAGAACATAGAAAAAGATTTCCAACGGGCCCAGGGGAAGCCTTGAAATAACACTTGAAACACAGAAATATAGGAAAATGACAAAACAAAAGACCAAAATACAATCTCAAGCCTCCAGCCCATCCCAAAAAACCTTAGGAGCTATGTACATAGAAGAAAACATGCCATATGCCTGAAATACCTGAAATAATAGCAACTGAAATAAAGAAGCAACTCTGGGAAGCTTTAAAGGAATTCAAATTAGAAATAATCTCCCAGGTAAAAAAAAAGCAATGATAGAAGAAATGAAAGAGATGCTGAACATACCAAAAGAAGACACAGTTAAAAAATTGGAGGAACTAAACAAAAAGATAGAGTCCCTGGATGAACAATATAAGAAACAAACAAAATACATGAAGCAGATGCAAAGAGATATACAGGAAATCAAAAATTCCATTGAAAGTTGTAAAAACCGCCTTAATGAAAGTGAAGATAGAATTTCAGACCTCAAAGACAAGATTGCAGCTAGTAACAGGAAAGGAAAGATCTTTTAAAAATAACAAGGAATCAGGAAATAATTCAACAGCTGCAAGATGATGCAAAGAAAAACAACATAAGATTGATAGGGATTAATGAAGAGGAAGGAGACAACATAAAGGATGTCAAGAGGATATTTAGAGAAGTAATAGCTGAAAATTTCCCAAACATGAGAATGGAAACTGACATCAGGATCAGTGAAGCATATAGAACTCCAAAAAGCCATAACCAAAATAAACTATACCCAGACATATAATAATCACCATTCCAGAAATCCAACATAAGAATAGAATATTAAAAGCTGTCAGAAAGAAGACAGATCACCTATAAAGGAAAACCTATCAGAATCACAGCAGACTTCTCAGCACAAACAGTAAAGTCAAGAAGACCTTGGAGTGAAGTATTCCAGATCCTAAAGGAAAATGATTTCCAACCTAGATTGATGTACCCTGAAAAACTGTCCTTCAAAATGGAAGGAGAAATAAGATACTTCCATGACAAAGAACAGTGGAAGAACTTCATGATCACCACGCTAACCCTGCAAAGAATACTGAAAAACAGTTTAGATACACTTAGGAAAAAACTACTAAGCAAAGCAGACAATTAAACAGAATGGAAAGATAAAGATGCAACAGCAGAAAGATAACATGTCAACAATAAACCAATATATAACAGTTATAACCATTAATGTAAGTAGTCTCAATGTACCAATTAAAAGAAACAGACTGGCATAATGGATCAAGAAACAAAATCCAACCATATGCTGTTTACAAGAAACCCATCTAACCCAAAAAGACACTTAAAGACTGAAAGTCAAAGGATGGAAAACAATACTTGATGCAATAGGAACCCCAAAAAAGTGAGGGTACCTATTATGTTTGCAGACAATGTGACCCTCAAACCAAGAATGATCAGAAGAGATAAAGAAGGTCATTACATACTGGTTAGGGGAAAACTTCAAGAGGAAGACATAACAATCCTAATTATATATGCACCTAATTCCAGAGCACCCAGTTATATAAAGTAAGTATTAATAGAAATGAAAAACCAAATTAGCAATAACACACTTATAACAGGAGACCTTAACACACCATTGACACCAAGGGACAGATCAACCAGACAGAAAATTAGCAAAGAAGTAACAGAACCAAATCACACCTGTGAGCAAATGGACTTGATAGACATATACAGAGTGTTACATCTAACAACATCAGAATACACATTCTTCTCAGCAGTACATGGACATTCTCTAAAATAGCCCACAGAACATATTTGAATAAATGCAAAAGTGTTGAAATTATCCCATGCATGTTATCAGATCATAGCGCCATGAAACTAGAAATTAATGATAAAAGATACTGCAAATTTCCCACAAGCACATGGAAACTGAATAACACACTCTTGAGTAATCAGTGGGTCACAGGGGAAATTAAAGAAGAAATTAAACAATACCTACAAGCAAATGAAAATACAAATACAACTTGCCAGAATCTGTGGGATGCAATGAAAGCTGTCCTCGGAGGAAAATTTATTGCACTGAGTTCCCACATCAGGAAAACAGAACGACTACAAATAAATAACCTGATGCTACACCTCAAACATCTAGAAAGAGAAGAGCAAGTCAAGCCCAAAGCCAAAAGAAGGGAGGAAATTATAAAAATCAGACCAGAAATTAATGCAATAGAGAATAAGAAAACAATCCAAAGAATCAATGAATCAAAGAGTTGTTTCTTTGAAAGAATAAATAAAACTGATAAGTCCCTAGCCAAACTTATTTTAAAAAGGGAAGAAAAAGCTCAAATTCATGCAATAAGAAATGAAAAAGGCGAAATCACTACAGACTCTGTAGAAATACAGAAGATCATCAACATCTATTTTGAAAACCTCATCTCTCATGGGTTTGATAATACAGAAGAGATGACAGATTCCTGGAAACATATGAAGTACCAAAGCTAGGTCAAAAAGATGTAAAACTGCTGAATAACCCAATTTCTATCAGTGAAATTGACAATGTAATTAAATCCTTACCTACAAAGAAGAGCCTAGGCCCAGACGGATTCACTGTGAAATTCTACAAGAAATACAAAGAAGACTTAAAGCCGACACTCCTCAAACTCTTCAATGAAATTGAAAGGGAAGCAATCCTTCTCAAGTCATTCCTGGAAGCAAACATTACTCTAGTATCAAAACCTAAGAAAGATCCAACTAAAAAAGAGAACGACAGACCAATCTCCCTAATGAACAGATGCAAAAATCCTCAGTAAAATATTGGCAAATAGGATGCAGCAAATCATCAAGAAGATTATATACCATGACCAAGTGGGATTCATCCCTGCATGCAGGGATGGTTCAACATATGTAAATCGATAAATGTAATCCACCATATCAATAAAGCCAAAAGTAAGAATCACATGATCATTTCTATAGATGCAGAAAAAGCTTTTGATAATGTCCAACACTCATTCATGATAAGAACCTTACAGAAAATTGGAATAGATTGTCTTTACCTCAATATGATAAAGGCCATCTATGACAGACCAACAACCAGTATCATATTAAATGGCCAGAAATTGAAGGCCTTTACTTTAAAATCAGGCACAAGACAAGGATATCCCTTGTCACCGCTCCTATTTAATATAGTACTGGAAATACTAGCCAGAGCAATTAGACAAGAGAGAGAAACCAAAGGGGTAAAGATAGAAAAGAAGAAGTTAAATTATCATTATTTGGAGATGACATGATACTCTGCATAGAAGACCCCCCAAAACTCCATTGAAAGACTCCTACATATAATAAATAAGTTCAGCAATGTAGCTGGATACAAAATCAATACTCCAATATCAATAGCATTTCTATACACTAACAACAAAAATCACAGAGAAATAAGAGAAGCCACACCCTTCACACTAGCAACCAAACAAATGAAATATTTAGGAATTATGCTTACGAAAGAAGTGAAAGATCTATATAAGGAAAATTATAATACACTGAAAAAAGAAATTGAAGAGGATCTCAGAAAATGGAAAGACATCCCTTGCTCATGGATAGGAAGCATAATATTGTAAAAATGGCCATTTTCCCAAAACTGTTATACAGATTCAGTGTAATCCAAATAAAAATACCATCAACATACCTCATAGATCTAGAGAAATCATTCCTAAAATTCATCTGCAACTTAGACTAGACCTAGACTAGCAAAGACAGTTCTAAGCAGCAAAGGCAAGGCAGGAGGCATCACAATCTCTGACTTGAAGTTATACTACAAAGCAACCGTAGTAAAATCAACATGGTACTGGAATAAAAACAGAGCTGAAGATCAATGGAATAGATTAGAAGATACAACCACAACTACAAACATACTCAACCACCTTATCTTTGATAAAGGGGCCAAACATGTTCACTGGAAGAATGACAGTCTCTTTAATAAATGGTATTGGAAAAACTGGCTCTCCATATGCTGAAAACTAAGACTAGACCCATGCCTATCACCATGTACTAAATTAAAATCTAAATGGATCAAAGATCTGAATATTAAAACAGAAACACTAAATCTACTAGAAGACAAGTTGGGTAAAAACCTTGAAGACATAGGGGTAGGTAGAGAACTCATGAACAAGAATCAAACCGCATGGGAAATACTTCCCCGAATCAACAACTGGGATCATGTCTTATTAAAAAGTTTCTGCACATCAAAAGAAATCTTTAGCATAGTGAAAAGAAAACCTACAAACTGGGAAACAACCATAGTGAACTGTCCCTCAGACAAAAGACTTCTGCCTAAAACATATAAAGAATTTTTAAAAATCAGGCCCTCAAAATTCAAGGATCCAATCCAAAAATGGGCATCTGAGATGAATACACAATTCTCAGATGAAGAAATACAAATGGCAAATAAATACACGAAAAATTGTTAATCATCATTACTCATTAGAGAAATGCAAATTAAAATCACACCGAGATTTCATCTCACTCCAGAAAGAATGGCCAGGATCAAGAAAACTACCAACAACAAATGCTGGAGAGGCTGTGGGGAAAAAGAAACTCTCCTGCACTGTTGGTGGGAATGTAGACTGATGCAACCATTGTGGAGATCAGTCTGGAGATTTCTCAGAAAGCTGGGATTGGAAGTCCCATTTGTTCCAGCTATTCCACTTCTAGGCATATTCCCAGAAGAACTGAAAGCATCATACCACAGTGATATGTGTGCACTCATGTTTATAGCAGCACAATTTGTAATTGCCAGATTTTGGAAACAACCTAAGTGTCCATCAACTGAGGAATGGATAAAAAAGCTGTGGTATTTTTATACAATGGAGTGCTATTCAGCTATAAAGAATGATCACATTGAGATATTTATAAATGGATGCAGCTTGAGACCATACTCATAAGCGAAATAAATGAAACTCACGTGGTATAAATACCAAATAGTTTCCCTAGTGTAAGAAATGGTAAGAATACATAAAAGTATGTGGTAGTCATGATTCTCCATTATATTGCTTTGAAGCCTTATAATGTTTTCATTCATTAAGTGGAATGGTTTTATTCTGGGTTGTTTGATTTTTATTGTCTCTGATGGTATGAACAGCTATTTTGAAGAAAATAAGACATTATAATAGCTAGTGATGCTTTAATATCATCTTATTTTGAAGTCCCACCAAGCTTATATTTTTCTGTCTCCATTGGTTTTATCATATTGTATCTTATTAGATTTTTTAAAAATTTTATTTAAGGAGAAAAAAAAGCAGAGAAAGGGTACAAGTTATACAGATTTACAGAAAAAAATAAACAGTAGGAAATCACTAGTTAATGGATTACATATTGTCATCTTAGAAATAATTGTTCAAGTCACAAAATTAAAGCTTGTAAAGTGGGCATTCCAACAGTAAGACTGCAAATAATTCTGTTCAATGATCCAACAAAACTCAGTGATATCATTATCTATCTTATAGACTTAAATATACATGCAGTTATATTGTTTAGAGCACTTTCTTTTCCTCTCTTTTGTACAATGACAATTACACATTTTGGGTTTTGTTGCTCCCACTGTTCTTATTACTTTTTTGGAAGGGAGTAAAACCAAATGTGACATAACAGAACAGAGTCAATCAAATCAAAAGGGTGGACATAATAGATAATGTAAAAGCATAATACAAGGTGATCAACAATGGTTACCATAATGCCTCCTGCTATCTCTAATAGAATTGCCTATATCATCAGTTATAATAAAATTGAACAAAACAGTAAAGAAAAAAAACCGACAAAACCAAAACATTGGAGACATTATAAGTCTTCAAAAGTAGATAATAGTCAACGAGAATGGGCGTCATAATGAATCTCACTATCTTCACAGCTGTTGCCTAAACTTTCGAACCTGGTACTATCAAGCAAAACAGAATAGGGGAACATCAGTCAAAAACAAGATGGTGAGAGTAATACAGGGCTTTAAATCAAGATAATGGAAAGTCAAAGTGGGTTACTATAATATATCCTACTATTTTTTATTTCCCCCTTAATTAAAAGGATAAAAATAAAAAAGTAAATAATGAAGTGGAGATTGAGATAAAAGAGGGCATAACAGCAAAACAGCGCAGATCAAAACATAACCATTTAAGCAGAATAGTGTTTCACCACAAGACAATCCTGACATAAAAGCAGTCACCATATTGTCTCTTTCCTTGAAATCTTCAAGCACAATTTCGTATACTGTAGCATCAAACACATCAAAACAATGGATTTTATTATATGTGATAGTATAAACAAAATTTTTTATAGACAAGGAGATAATATAGTAACCATTATTCGTTTTCTGTTAGTTGGTTCTGAATACTCTAATACTTTCATTCTCTTAAATGGTTTTACACTGTCCTTTTATGTTTGATGCTATAGTATATTAAGGTATACTCAAATATTTCAAGGAAAGAGACACTATGGTAGTTACTGTTATATCAGATTATCTTGTGGTGAAACACTGCGTTGCTTAAATTTTTCTGTTCTGACCTGTGTTGTTATGCTCTCTTTTATCTTAATCTTTTTTTAAATAAAAGAAATTACGTGAAACATCTGGAATACACAAATCTATAGAGTAGACCAATGGTTGCCCAGGGCAGGGGCATATGGAGGAGCTGCAATACTAACAGATGTAGTGTCTCATTTTAAAATATGAATTATGCTGAATTAATTGCAATAATGGTTACACAACTGTGTAAATAATACCCTGAAGTTATTAAGTTGTCTATTTTGTGGGGCGGGGGGAGTGGGGGTTACTGGAGATTAATAACGTTTTGTATTGACTGCATATTGATTAATATTCTTGATTTATTAGATTGTTTATTTTTAAAAGAAGCCGTAGTCTCTGGGAATTAGTTTCCTTTAGGAGCTATGGCTGTGTTGATCCATGTGGGTGCATAATCACAGGTATGCGTTTGTTCAACAACATTTGGAAAGAAAATAGACCAGTGGGCAACTCAGGGCAGGGGAGACCAGCTTGAGGGCAAACCACTGCCTGGCAGGCTCCTTCTGCGGCCTGGGGCGGGGAGGGGGACCTCCAGCTCCGGCCTCCCAGCCTCAGTGCCTCGGAAGGCAGGGGCTTCCTGCCCAAACTGCCCTTCTCTCCAGTCAAGGGCTTAAGGGAAGGGATGTGCACCAGCGTGTGGCGAATTCACTCTTTTAGCTTCAAAAATATATTTATATTTACATTTTGCCCATTAAGCAAATGCTGAGGTAGGGGAAGAGAGAAAGAGAACATTATCGATCAAAAACAACCCCAAAGTTCTTACTTTAGGGAAGTGAAGTGTATTCAAAGTGTGATAAAATGCTGAGCGCGGGAGAGAATTGTGGAGGGAGAGAAGGGGGAGTTTTGTCATCTTCACATCGGTGTCATGACTAGACAGTGTGAGCTTAGGCTGAGGACTAGTTCAGAGCCAGGCAGCTAACATTCCTTTAGCAGTATTGGCTCAGTTTTTGTTTTGCTATTTTTGTTGTTGTTTAAAAAGACAAGAGCACAGTCATGAGAATGATTTCATCGAGCTCAGAAACTTAAAGATAAGATTCCATTTCCGTACAGATCTATCAATTAGCTCACAGATCTCACTCTTTGAATAGGAGAAAATAAATTTACCCTTACTACGGAGTGTAATTCCAGCGAGGGTCAGCAGATGGCAGAGAGGAGCTATTTTTTGCATGACTAAAACTGGTTGCCAGTGAAATACATGTTCAAGGAAGTGCTTGAATTTCTTACAGATTGACAAACACAAGGCACAGGCAGGATGTCTTGGTAAGCCACAGCTTATTTTATTCTATAAAAGCAAATAACGGTATCGCTAGTTATGGGGCCAGAAATCATGGGCGTCTTTATGAGTAAGCCCTGGATATTTTTCTAAGTGTGTTGTATTTCTGACATGCCTTTACTGTATGGGAGGAATGAACTAGATTATCAGTCTTAGAGACTTAAGTTTCCCCTCTTAAACGAATGACACCTCTGCGTGATTTGCTATCAAGAGATATTTTTAACTAAGTTTATTTGTCCTGATTGATGTGCTTTGAAAGTTTGTTGTAATTTTTCTTTTTTCTGTCTTTTTATTTCTGAATAAAATGGATTTTAAAAAATGAAAAACAAAACCAAAAATTAAGTTTATTGGTACAATTTAGATATACATAATGATCATATTTATCATAAAGAATTTGTACCTGTACATGATACATTTTGATTCCTCTTTTTTCCCCAATCCCCTCTTTGTCACTCAACCCCTCTTCTCCTTATATAAGAAGTTTTGTTTCCATTTTATGGTTCTTTTTTTTTCTTTTCTCTTCCTTCCTTTCCTCTGTCCCCCTGCCTAGTTCTCTTTTCTTTTGAACAGTTTCTTATTTCACAATACATATTACAATTACACACTTTGGTCCTTACTGACACTTTGGCTTCTCACACCAGAGAAACTGCGATATTTACACGTATGTCCAATTTATTTCATGTATAGATATGGTCTGAAAGTGCATCCATGTACCTAGAAATGTCTCAAATTTATCCTTCTTTATAGCTAATCCTCCCTTGTATAAAAAAATCCCACATTTTAAAACACCATTCCTTAGTTGATGGGCATTTGGGTTGTTTCCAAGATTTAGCTATCACACATTGTGCTTCTGTACACATGGGTGTGCATACATCACTGCATGAGATATTTTTGAGTCAGGAGATGAATATTTAAGTCAAATTTAAAAACATCTTGTTCATTGTTGATTTTAAATGACATTACTCTTTACCTCATCCCCTCTCCATCGTATTCTTTGCGATGAAAATGTGACACGCACCTGTCTGGAGCATCCTGCAGGTGTTCATGTATTGGAATGTTCTCTCTGTTTGGATGCTTTGAGAAGGCGGAGATCAGTCTGACTATGGTGTTAGGAGGTGGGGCAGTGGGAGTGGGTGAGTGTTGCATAGACAAGTTCGTTAGGGCGGAGCTCCCGTGACTGAATTCAAGAGGCTTTTTAAGGAGACAGATGCAAGAAACACAGTCCTGCCCGTCTCTTGCCATGCCACGACCTGGACTGTGTTGCAAGCAGCCACCACACGTGCGGCCCCTCGACCTCGGACCAGAACCGTGAGCAGAAAGAAACCTCTTCTCTCCAGCAAGTATGCTGCTGCTGGTATTTTGTTAGACTAACACAAAAGCGTAGCTGAAAGTCGGTCTCTTTGGAGACGATGCTGCGGTTTAACTCCTGTTTTGATGGGCAGGCTTGTTTCGGTTTCTGCTTAGCGTGGCTCCACTTGGAGTTGTCTTCTGTTTTCTCAGACCGCTGAGACTGTCCTGGAGAGATAGAAGTCGGGTGGAATTGTAGGTTCTGAAAATGATTTCCAGGCCACAGCTAGCTTGGTCAAAAGCCTTGAGTACAAATGTGTGTTCGCAACAAAAGGCAAAAGTTCACAAAACCACATAGGAAACCAAAGAGAAAGGCCTTTGAACTGGTTCCAATCCTATCAGCCTGTGGTTAGTAGCTAGTTGGTCTGGCCTAGAGAAGACTCAATAAGATAGTCAGACCTGATTTAATGCCTCCAGTCTTTAAAGAAAGGCAAATGTATTGTTTCAATGAAACACATAAGGCTAATGTTATCACAATCACAAAAATTGACACGTTCACCTAAAATGAAAGGGTTTTATGGTTTTAAAGTATCCTATTACTATTTGATTTAGTAAATAATCATTTCATTTGTAATGAAACAGTTTTGAGGTTCTAACACAGATGAGAGTCAATGACTGTCATTCATATTTTGAGTAAGAAATATTTTATGGTCGGGCATGATGGTGCATGCCTGGGATCACAAGAGTCAGGAGGCTGAGGCAGGAGGATCACCGTAAGTTCAAGGCCAGCTTGAACTATATAGCAGACCCTATATCCAAGAAACCCAAAAACCAATAAAAAAGAAATATTTTGTTTCCTCAGGGGAATTGAGGCATTGATTTTCAGTGATTTTTATAGTTTGATATATAAAATTTATAGAAGCTATAAAAACCTGCTTCTTTATAGGTATAATGGCTTGATATTGATTATAAAAATAACAAAAAGGTCTCACAAACTGAGTACTTTGAAGACGTGACTTGAATTGAAAGGACAGAGTGAGAGCGAGGCATTCGAGTTAACTAACTTAACTAGATATAAAGATGTTTGAGATAATTAGTCAAATATAAAGCTGAAGCTGTGCTTTTGTCAAATGCTTAGGGACAGAGAGTTTTATCCATTACAATCTTTCATACTGGTTACTTTTGTCAGGGGATAGAGACAATTTTCTTCTTGTTTGGGGTGAGCTTGTGTACTAAGCACTTTGTCCGCATGTGGGGTCCTGTCTGTCTCTGGCCTCCAGAGACACTGTCTAAATACCATGCCTGAAAACTTTGATCACTGCTTCCTTGAATTCTGGAGTTTTCCAGAAGTAGGGCAAACACCTGGCTTGGACTCATACATGGGGGAAAGCAAGCAATCCTTCCGAGCTGTTAAGCCTAGTTATTTTTACTTCTGTCCAGCTTGTGACATATAGTTCTGTTCTGAGATACACTCAGCTAGCATTTCTTGTAAGAATTGGATGTCATTTTTATTCTCATCATCTCCATCACTTTGGACAATCACAATAAGTACCATGGACCAGATGGCTTATAAGCAGTAGAAATGTATCTTTACTCTCTGAGGGCTGGAAATCCAAGATCAGAGCGCCACACTGATGAGAGCCCTCTTCGGAAGTGTAGCTCACCAATTTCTTGTATCCTCACATTGAAGAGAGAGATCCAGAGAGCACTGAGGTCCCCTTTAGAAAGTACTAGTCCCACTCATGAGACCTCCATCTCCTGATATAATTATTTCCCAACAGCTTTCACCTCCTAGTCCCATTGCATAAGGCGTTGGAATTTCAGCGTCTGAATATTCAGTTCATAGCATCCATTTAAGTAGCACACCTGATGTTAATAACTCTTTTAGGAAACTAGACAAGGAGATGGAGACATTTCTGGATTGTTCCATCAAAAACAATCGAAGTCACCAAAAGACCATTATTACTTTTAACATGAACTTTGAGGTTCTTGTCATGTTCCTTGTTCAGAGTCTTTGTGGACACAGTCTGGTGGTGGTGGTGGTGATGGTGGTGGTGGTGGTGGTTAGGGAAGCCAGTCCATCTCTGACTTTAGAAAAAATCAGCATGGTCAGGATATTACTGGATACCCCTGCAATGGGGTAAAGGCAAACTTTGAAAAGCAGACACATTTGCATGTCCAATGTGGGGAACTTTTGCAACTCAGGGTTGTTTCTGGGAAACTGAATTATATAAGTCCATCTGTGCCAGCTGAGATATGGGGAAGAACATAAACAGGAATTGGGCCCTTGGCCAGGTCTGGTGGTTTGCTTGTCTAATGTCCTTCAAGGGGATTTTGAATAACTTCCTTGAGGGAGCTGGGTAGCTGTGCAACCCCAGCAGAAAGGGTCTCTGGGATTGAGAAGTGTATCAACTCTGTAGCAATCATCCTGACACAACTTCCCCTGGTCTTACATGCCAGCAGATGGCCAATAATAAAATAGTCTGTGACTAGCACTGGTTAGTCAACAGCATAACCTGGAACAATGGCTAGCACTTCACAGGGGAAAGTATGCACTGGATGAGCCAATGAAAAAGGCTTTCTGAATAAGAGAGAAGGAAACAGCTTCCACCCCTCAAATCCTCCAGTGCTTTTCAGCTCGTTTTCACTCTTGGGATAGGCTACAACTCTTTGCAGTGACCTGCAAGGTCCCGTGGAAATTGGTCCATAATGCCTCTTACCTTTGTGTTCCTTTTCTTGCCCTCTTTGCTGTTCCTCAGATAAAGCAACCTCAGTTGCACTTCAGGACCATTGTAGATGGCTTTTTGATTGCCAGAATTTCTCTTCCCATAGATCTGGACATGGGAGACTCATTCACTCTGTTTTGATTTGTACCTGTGTCATCTTCTCAAAAAGGTCTTCTTCAGTGGATCAATAAAAAATAGCACCATCTCATACTTACACCAAGCGCCATGTCATGTGTATGATTACCTTGCTTTATTTGCTTGCATAGCATTTGCCACCATGTGATTTACTCTCTCAGAAATAGGGCTTTGTTCTGCTCACTGGTCTACCTGCAGTTCCTAAAACATAGCACTAGGTGATCAATAAATATTGACTAAATAAATAAATAGATAAATGAATAGGTCTTCCAAAAAACATTTTGTCATGATCTAGTTACATTAGGACTAAGACCAAAGTTAGGCGCAAACACTGTGTAGATAATAGAATGTAATCAAGACCAGCACGACTTCAGCCACATGAGGGAGCTCCCAAAATAAGTCACAGGAATCATTACTCTCATTCAGAGGCTGAAAAGATACCTGGTGAACCTTAGCCTGAGTTCTAAAAGAGCTGGGGAAAGTTGATGTCAGAGGAATTTCCATGAACCATCCGTGTTAAATCCCTATGGATGTTGTAATAAATTTCCCATAAACTTGCTGGCTTAAAGCAATAGAAATTGATTCCTTCATTGTTCTGGAGCCTGAGAATACAAAAGCAAGGTGTCGGCAGAGCTGCAGTCTCTCTAGAGCCTCCTCCAATTCCTGCTGGCTATTTGCATTCTCTGGCTGTGGTTAAGTCACTCAAATCACTACCTGTGTCTTTACATAGTCTTTTCCAATACCTCCTCTGCAGCCTCTGTCAAACATTCCTCTTCCCTTTTCTTCTCAGGACACTCATCCCTGGACTTTAGGGCCATATGGATGATACGGGATCATCTCCCCTCCCAAGATCCTTAGGATTCTTTTTCTAAATAATATAACCCTGGTCCTGAATCAACGTTGGCAGTTTTCTGAAGTGGTTGATTTCAAGTAGGAATCTAAAGTGATGTCTTTCTAGGTCTGTTGGCCATTTCAGAACTTTGGAAATGAAATGGTCAATTGATTAAAAGCAACAACTTGCCCCTGGTAAGCCTGCTGCCTTGGGCCTAGAGGAGAAGTCGTGCCCTGAGTGAGCCTGTCCCCATTGTGGCAGGGACAGGAGGCCATACCCCCAGGTTCCACTGCCATCAGTGGAACATCAATGACAGCTGCCCCACACCAGCTGCCACTCCAGGAACCTTGACTTGGAGGAACCCAGGTGCCTAGACCAACCCCCTGCACTGTGGGACGGACAGCCAGTGAGGAAAACACCTGGGATTCAGCAACCTCCTGATCTGGAGGAGCACAGGAAATGTCAAGACAAAAGAGCAGGGTGTGATCGCAGACCGCCAGCCCACCCAGAACAAGCCCAGAAGAAAAGGGCACAGAAGAAATTAGAAGCTACATACCTGAAATCTCTGAAATAATGGCATCTGAAGTAAAGAGACAATTTAGTGCTTATATTGTTTAATTGATTTTGTATGCCTGTGTCTCACCCAGAACAAGTCCAGGAGACACAGGCATAGAGAAAATTAGAAACCACATGCCTAAAATTTCTGAGATGATGGTAACTGAAATAGAAAAACAACTCAGTGCTTGTGCTGTTTGATTGACTTTGCACGCCTGTGTCTGGTGGTTTGAGCATTTACTTAGAGAATAACAATGTGCCATTACAGTAACTATCATTGATTTCCTACTGTCTTGTTTTTGAAATCCAGTATCATTCCCATTTTGTTTTATTGTTTTAGTTTATTTTATTCTCTTTAAAATAAAAAGAAAGATAACCTTCAGTTTTTATGAATTAAAACATGATTAGAGGATAGACATATATTTTGGAGGGAACCACCCTACAACCGTTATACCATTCATATTAAAATTGTTTGATTAGAGCTTATAGATCATATATTTTCCTGGTTTCATTTTGTATAACCCTAAAGAATACAGCCTTCATTCTATGAGTCCCCAATGAAACTATTTAGTGTCAGCCATGCCTAATTTAAAATAATAACCATTTAATGTGGATTTTGTTTTCCTCCCTAGGATCTGCTTATATGTCCAGATGATCTGAAGAGTAGCAACTACCCCAGGAAGGTCTCATACCAGAAAATGGCTCAAATTAAGTCAAGAACCTTCCATTTTGTCATCATCTTCCTGTTAATTTATGAAGTCAAAACCCAAATATCTGATGAAAGTGAATTTTTAGTTGACAGGTCAAAAACAGGTCTCACCCATGTTCCCAAGGATCTATCCCTGAAAACAACAACCTTAGATATATCACAAAATAACATATCTGAGATTCAGTCTTCTGACGTTCTATCACTGTCAAAGCTAAGGGTTTTGATACTTTCTCACAACAGAATCCAGTATCTTGATATCAGTGTTTTCAAATTCAACCAGGAATTGGAACACTTGGACTTGTCTCATAATCAATTGAGGACAATTTCATGCCACCCTATCAGGAACTTCAAGCACTTAGACTTCTCCTTTAATGCGTTTGATGCCCTGCCCATATGCAAAGAGTTTGGCAATCTGTCTCAACTAAAATTTCTAGGACTCAGTGCAACACAGTTACAAAAATCTAGTGTGCAGCCAATTGCTCATTTAAACATCAGTCAAGTTTTGTTGGTTTTAGGAGACTCTTACGGGGCAAAAGTAGAGCCTGATAGTCTTCAAGACCTTAATACAAGGAGTCTGCATGTTGTTTTCCCCACAAAAAAGGAATTCCACTTCATTCTGAATGTTTCAGTCAGCACTGCAGTGAATTTGGAGCTGTCTAATATCAAATGTGTGCTACATGACAATGAGTGTTATTTCCTAGATGTTTTGTTAGAACTGCAAAAGAAACCAAGGCTATCAAGTCTTACCTTAAATAACATTGAAACAACTTGGAGTACTTTGCTTAGTATCATTCAGATTGCTTGGCATTCAAACATGGACAGTTTCTCCATTTCAAATGTGAGACTACAAGGTCAATTTGGCTTCGGGGATTTTGGTGATTCTGATACTTCTCTGAAGGCCTTGTCTATACAGCAAGTTATCAGTGATGTGTTCAGTATTTCACAAAGTATAATCTACAGGACCTTTTCCAATATGAAAATCCAGAATCTCACTGTGTCTGGTACACGTATGCTCCACATGGTTTGTCCGTCCCAAGTTAGCCCATTTTTATATTTGGATTTTTCCAATAATCTCTTAACAGACACAGTTTTTAACAACTGTAAAACCTTAACTGCATTAAAAACACTTAGTTTAAAAATGAATCAATTAAAACAACTTGCAAATATAATTCTAATGACCAAGGAAATGAAGTCTCTACAACAACTGGATATCAGCCAGAATTCTCTAAGGTATGATGAATATGAAAATACTTGCTCTTGGGCTGAAAGTTTATTAAGTTTAAATATGTCTTCAAATACACTTACTGATTCTGTATTCAGATGCTTACCTCCCAAAGTCAAGGTACTTGATCTTCACAACAATAGAATAACGAACATCCCTAAGGATGTCACCTCTCTGGAGTCTTTGCAAGAACTCAATGTTGCTTTCAATTCTTTAGCCGACCTTCCCGGATGTGGCACCTTCCGCAGCCTTTCTGCACTGATCATTGACCATAATTCTATTTCCCATCCAACAACTGATTTCTTCCAAAGCTGCCAGGAGATGAGGTCAGTGAAAGCAGGCAACAACCCATTCCAGTGCACATGTGAGTTAAGAGAATTCATCAAAAATATGGACCAAGTGTCAAGAGAAGTGGTATGGGACTGGCCTGATTCTTACAAGTGTCACTATCCAGAAAGTCATAAGGGAATCCTGCTGAAGGACTTCCACGTGTCTCCACTATCCTGCAACACAACTCTGCTTATCGTTACCATTGTGACCACTGTGCTGGTGTTGGCTGCTAGTGTGACCTTCCTGTGCTGGTATTTCGATCTGCCCTGGTATGTCAGGATGATATGTCAGTGGACCCACACGCGGCGCAGGGCCAGGAACGTCCCCTTAGAGGAGCTCCAGAGAAATCTTCAGTTTCATGCTTTTATTTCATACAGTGGACACGATTCTGCCTGGGTGAAGAATGAATTACTACCAAACCTTGAAAAAGAAAATTTACAGATCTGCCTCCACGAGAGGAATTTTGTTCCTGGCAAAAGCATTGTGGAAAATATCATCACTTGCATTGAGAAGAGTTACAAGTCCATCTTTGTTCTGTCTCCTAACTTTATCCAGAGCGAGTGGTGCCATTACGAACTCTACTTTGCCCATCATAATCTTTTCCATGCAGCTTTTGATAACTTAATTCTGGTTTTACTGGAACCCATTCCACAGTACTCCATTCCTCACAGCTACCACAAGCTCAAAAGTCTCATGGAGCAGAGGACATATTTGAAATGGCCCACAGAGAAGAGCAAACATGCACTTTTTTGGGCAAACCTAAGAGCAGCCATTAATGTTAATCTGAGGAATGAGGTAAAAGAAACAAATGACACATCGAGCTAAAATATTCAGGGGCCAGGGATTTAGCTCAGCAGTATAAGCGGCTGCCTGGCAAGCATGAGGTTGTGAGTTCGATTCCCCAGTACAAAAAAAAAAAATCATATTGTGAGTGGTTTAGTTGGTAAGTTCAACTGTTAGACCCATGGATCACCAATTATATGTTGTAGTAAAAAATTAATGAAATAAGATGATTTTGATTTAAGCAGTTAACTCCAAACACATGAGGGATTCGTCTGTTTCTTTGCTCTAACAAAATTTATTGAATTTATCAGGAAATTAAAAGAAACACTGGTCTCTCTAGTTGATGTGTATTTCTATGTGCTGGGTCAATATTTTAAAAATCCACAGGTTTGGTAGTATATGCCTGTACTCAGCACTCAGGAGGTTGAGGCAGGAAAATCGCCATGAGTTCAAGGCCAGCCTGCACTACACAGTGATACCATGCCCCACAATCCATGACTTGCACACTTTATATTTTATTTATTTTTTATTTTTCTTTGGTGCTGGTGATTGAACTCACTACCTTGTGCTTGCCACACAGGTGCTGTGCCGCTGAGCTATATCCCTGGGTGCAATTTACATATGTTAGCTAGTTTCTGTAAATGTCTGTATTTGTCAATGCCATCTGCGTCCACTTCAGCATGTGCATCTACGTGTTGAAGGTGGCTTATTGCTAATGCTTAAGACTCTCTTCCTGAAGGATCTTTGTCCCAGCTATGAGCCACAAAAGAGCAATTCACTACTGCTGGAGAGTTCTTAGCGGTAGCCATCAACCAATGATAGAAAGAGAACTGATGGATTATTGTTCTAACTTTTTAATCCATTTTTTGAGATAAATCTGTAGTATATGTTGTACTCTCCCTGAGCTCCCTACTAGAATAAAATTCTGGTTATTCCCAGTAGAAAGAACTTGATGAAGTATTTTCTAATGGCATCCTATTTTTTTCTCATGCACTCATTACTTTATGGGTGTTTTCTGTGATCACATAGAAAATAAACTACATGTGATCAAAACCTTGTGTCAGGTGTGTTCCTGGGGAAAACATAAACCAAAATGTTTCAGTTCAGTTCAAATAGAAATCCTGAGCCCATTTTTGTGGCTAGAGAACTTCATGTGATTCTGGTTGTGTAAACTAAGATGCACAGAAATCTTTTTCTTTTGACTCAAAGAAAGAACTGAGCCTTTATCTTTTGATCTAAAGGAAGAAGAACTGAGATGTAGTGCTTCTGAAGAGAGTTTCCCTCTCTTTTGGAAATGTATGAGCAAATTGGTGCAATGGGAAGATTAGGCTATATCATATATTTTCTGTATTTGTCAAATATCCTCTCATCTAGCTTCTTACTTTGGCCCAAATATGGGCAAGTGTAGACTGACAGAATCGTGTCAGAATTGCACATTGTCTGTCTCACTTTATGCCACATGGCTTCACTAATACCACTGCAAAAGGTCCTGGAGGTTTGTTCACCCATCCTGACATGTGCACAGACCTGGAAGTGCACGGGAACCTCTGAAGTGATCCTCTATCACCAATGGTGAGAGCCACTAGATAAGTACTCCTTTCTTTTATTCTTGGTGGAAGAAAGAAGGAGAGAGAGAGAGAGAGAGAGAGAGAGAGAGAGAGAGAGAGAGAGAGAGAGAGAAAGCAAGAAAGCCAGTTTCTCTAGTTTCTTTATTAGTACCTATAAGCACTGAGCTTTTCTCCCTACTGGGGTGAGCAGCTCAGAACTCAATTTGAGTCCCTTTTCCTTCTTCCTTATTTCATCCTTCTCCTTCTTCATCCCTTCCCCTGGGAGCTCTGACATTACTTCCCCAAACAAGAAACCTGCACACAAAACTTGGTCTCAATCTCACATTTGGGGGTGGAGTGTTTGGAAGGAGATCTAAATAACATATGAATCTACTATTAATTTCTTGCCCTAGGGTAGATCAAAGGGTCCTATATATTAATAAATAAATTAATAAAAATGAATGAAACAAGAATATAGAATGGTAGTCCAGAGGTCTTTTAGTTTGGGTGAAAATTTTTCTTAGAAATGGTTGTTATGGTCTGAATTTTAAATGTCCTGCTAGACTACACAGTACAGGTTTTGTGCCAGCCTATGGGATTTGGGGAAATGATGGAATCATGGAGATTTATATTTGCCAAATGGATTAATCCATTAATGAGATCATAATTTGACTGCATTATTAAGAGGTGGTGAAAAGTGGAGGCTCGGTCTAGTTGAGGAGTATGGATGATTTTGGGACTGTGTCTGATCCCCAGCCCTTCTCTATGGCTCTCTCTGACTCCCTCTGTGTCTCTCTCTGTGTTTCTTTGTCTCTGTCTCTGTCTCTCTCTCTCCCCCCTTCCTTCCCCCTGGCTGCCGTGGGGGTGAGGTGCCACTTTACTCCTTCATATCCTTCAACTGTGGTGTTTCTACTTCACCTCAGTCCAAAGCGATGGACCCAGCAAATCATGAGCCGAAATCTTCTTCTCAGTTGTTTATGTCAGATATTTTGCCACAGTGACACAACATTCACACAATGATTTTTCCATTGGGTCTTGAAGGAAGACTTTAACTGGATTTTTCAGGACATGTTGAAGAATGGAAAGACTGTTTTAAACAGAGATGTGAAGACAGCTGAGACCAGAGTACCAAGCAGTATTCTGGGACTGGTGTTCCAGTCTGACTGGACCATGGGTTTATGAAAAACTGCATTAGGAGGTGAGAGCAGAAAATTATATTAAGATATTGTCAAGGATCTTAAAAATCAAGCTATGGATTTGGAACTTGAGGATATAGGAAACTAAATTTCTATGGTGGGAAGCAAATTTAAACTCTGAAATGTATACTAAAAAATGAAATGTGGGGCTGGGAATTTAGCTCAGCGGCATAAGCACCTGCATTGCAAGCAGGCAGTCGTGAGTTCGATCCCCAGTACTGATAAAAAAGAAAAAGACAAAAAAAAAAAAGTGAAATGCATGCTCTGAAAGACACAAAATCTCTTATTTTGTCATGGATTTGCAACAGTTATTATAGACTGGATTTTCCCATTTTCTCTAGGATGAACACACTTCCTGTGCTGAACTTCAAGATTTCACAATAGAGTTTTGATTGTCAAGAAAGCAGTTATTTCAGGGACTACTTCAGAAAGTGCTATGAAGGGGTAGCATAGACAACTGGCCGTAGAGGCTAGCAGGACAATATCAAGATGTGGCTCCTTTTGAGTGGGGGTGGGAAGACTGAAGAGTCTATGCTGGAAAGCTGAAGAGTCTTTCCTGGAAGCCAGGAGACAACGTCCAAACCAAAGGTTAAGACTGGAGCTTCTCCAAAGAATGGAATTCACCCAACCTTCCTCCTTCCCTTTTATGCCTCCAGGTGATGAGCCAACCTAGGGTGGGTCTTCTATATCCTTGGGTACAGAGTTGCTAAACCCATTTAGGTAACCTTCTAAATGTCTAAAGTTGAAGCAATCATTCAACAACTACAAAAAGAATCTCAGAAGAGAGGCACAAAGTCACTTAGAGCTTACTTAACTCAAGATTTTGAGAAGTTCGGTCACTTCTACATACAAACAGTTGATCTCATAAGTAGTCTTTTAGGAGACTGCTAAGAGTTTGAAATTGTACTGTTGGCTTTTTGCTGGAAAAGTCAGGTCAAAGTATGCATAAGTATAGAGTAATGAAAATAAAGAAGATTTCATAGTTATACGAGGAGCGTTACAGAGGGAGCAAAGATAGTGGATAGATAACAGCTGGCTACAGAGATAGTCAACTTAGAATTCAACATAATATAGCATGGGGAGCCCCGAACAGAGGGAGATGAATTCTCTCATCCCAAGAAGAAACTAAGGTGAGAAGAACCAATCAAACATATAGTCCTGGTGCTATTATTGGAACAGCTAAAGGTTCAGTGCTCCTACCACAGCAGGCAACTTGGTGAGCTGTCTGAGGTTCTGCCACTTCAACCCACTAGAGGTACAGTCACATTGAGGTTGGGGGTCAGCCAGCTGAATGGAGAGCTGAGCTGGTGGGGAACCTGCACCAACCTGTGGTGAGTGACAGGAGTGGAGCCATTCCACAGAAAGGGGGGTTCCAGAAAATGGCATTATGGGACCAGGCAGGACTGGCAAGTCTAAGAGGCAGCAGTGACTTCAGTCAGTTGTTCCCTTCCTGAATGAGATTGGTGGAGTGAGATAGGCCTGGGTCACGTGAGTTGGCTGAAACCTAATAGGTTATCTGAAATCAATTCCCTACAGCAGCAGAACACACTAATGCAGTGAAGCCTCAGAAGTTTGACTGACCCGGAGGGGAGATGGCGCATAGTGATACAGTGTAGGCCTCTGCAGCTTGACTGATTTGAAGGGGAGGAGCCAGCATACACTGCGCCTGTCTGCAACTCACTAGCACACTGCAATGGGAAGGGTCACCTAGCCAGTGTGCTTCAGAAGAATTGTAACCGACAAAGAAAGAAACTGAGGCCTCCTGGAAGAAACAAAAAAGATGGGAAGAGGAAGCAACAAGAAAAAGTCCCCAGGTCCCAACCCTGAGAACATTGATCCACGACAGGTAAATACAAAGGAGAATGAGAACAGCAAACATGCAATATCAGACATGGCACCAGTGGACATAAAGAGATATCTTCGCGACCTCATAGATGAGTTCAAAAGTGAAATATTTAGCCAAGTAAAGCAAGATATAAGAAGATTAATAAAACAGATGCTAAGTAGCCCTCAAGCAGACAGAGAAGAAGACAGCAACTCAAACAAAGGAGAGAACCATTTGATGAAAAATATAAAGAAAATATACAATACATGAAGCAGATTCAAAGAGATTACCAGGAAATTAAAAACCCTATGGAAAGGTGGCAAATCTGCTTGAAAGAAACTAAGGATAGATTATCCAAACTGGAGGGCAGTTTTGCAATGTGGGATTATGAAAGGAAAAACTTTTTAAAAATAACAAGGAAACAAGCAGTAACAATACAAAGGCTAGAAGATAACAAGAGGATCTACAACTTGAGAATAAAGAATGTGAATGAAGAAGCTGGGGTACAAACAAAGGAACTACAAAGGCTATTCACAGAAATAATTAAGGAAAACTTCCCAAACATAGGAAAAGGAAATGATATGCAGATGTATGAGGCATACAGAACTCCAGCCACCTACAACCAAATCAGAGCTACACCCAGGCATATAATAATCAAGATCCCAGAAATTCAATATAAGAACAGAATATTAAAAGCTGTTAGAGACAAGAAATAGGTTATCTAACCTATAAAGGAAGGCCCATCAGAATAACAGCAGACTTCTTGACACAAACCATCAAGTCAAGAAGAGCCTGGAGCAAAATATTCCAAGCCCTGAAAGAAAATAACCTCCATTCCAGATGATATACCCTGATAAACTGTCTCTAGAAATTAATGGAGAAACAAGATGCTTCCAAGACAAAGAAGAACTTGAGAAATTCACAACCACCATTCCAACTCTACAGAGAATACTGCAGGGCATTCTAGAGAGAGAGAAAAGTACTAGGATTCCAGAACTGTGGCAGAGAGGCCTCAATGAATAGAGCAGAAAACAGAATGAGGAAGATAAGTGGACAACTGATGGCAAAAAAAGAGCATAACAGAAATGAGGCAGAGAAGGTTGGTTATCATCTCTAATATAGATGGCCTTGATACACTAAAGTAAATAAAAAAGAACCACTCATGGAGCATATCAGAAGGCAAGGTCCACCAAGATGCTATTTATAGGAAATATAATTAACATGAAAAAGAGTACATGGACTGAAAATCAAATATGAGAAAACAATGCTCTATGTGACAGAGAACCAGAGAGTAATAGGGGCAACTAGACCAGTATTTGTGGATAGGTTGAAAAGACAGGCTTTAATAGGTAAAGGAATACAATTACAGATCAAGTCCAGGAGAGAGAAGGTTTGGAACCACTTAGGTAAATAGCAGGTTGCCCCCACAATTTAAAACCAAGAGTCTTGGTCAGACCCAAAAATACACAGTGTACCCTGGGGAAGTGAAAGGGGAGGGAGAGTCTTAAAAAAGATGGCAGAAGATACTGTTAATAGTGTATCAGGATTTAAAACCCACATTACTCCCACCACTCTGCTTAGATTCTTTTATTCTTTTTTTTGATAGATTTTATTCTGTCTCAGTTTATCTACTTGCATTAGATTTGAGGGCACAGACAGCTATTCTAAAGACATCAGTATATAGGACAATAATCATCTTTAATTTCCTTTTATCTTAATCTGGATCCCTGTATGACTTATACTGTTTTATCATGACTGATCTTAGTTAAATCTGGTTTGTTTGATTGCTGTTTGGTATCGACAGATTTTATTCAAAATTGATATGATTGATAGTATCAAGTCTGAGAGTATAGGCAACTACACTGAAGACAACAAGACTGTACGATACACATTCTGGTTTGATAACTGCCTGTTTTTGAAGTTTATACTATATATAAAGTTGTGTTTTCATTAATACTGTTATGTACTGATATATTCAATTATACTATGTCTGATGATATAGCCAATTCTATTGAAGATAACAAGAGACAACACAGGAACTATGGTAGAACTCCTTGTACAACCATCTTATATGTCTTTTTCGTTTTATGTGTTTATAGGAATATGTTTTGTTTTGTCTTGCTTTGTTTTGTTTCTCCACTATTGAAAGGATAGAAATGCCTGTTAAGACTCATGCATGTGTAGATCTATAAACAGTTTATGAGAACTGATCTTATGACACATGATGAAATGAACAGATTCTTTGAAGAAAAAGAGACACTAAATTACCCAGTGCTGATCCTGGAGTGTCATAATGTGAAACCCAGCAATAGTACTATTTTTTGTTCAGAGTAATATTAGCCTGCTTAGGTTTGTTCAATCTCAACATAATTGAAGATATAGATAACTGCATGTATGTTTAAGTGTATAGGATTGATAACCATATTTCTAAGTTTTTGTTGGATAGTTGAACAGAACTGGTTGCAGTCTGTTTGAATCCCTTTATAGGCTCCACTGTAGTATCTTGAATAACTGTTTGTAAGAGGATAATCTGTAATCATCAACTAGTGATTTCTTATTGTTTATTTTTTATTTGAAAGTATGTATTATTTCTACCTGTTTTCTGTTTTGTTTAGCCTTTCTTTAAATAAAAATTTTTTAAAAGATACTACAGTACTCAGTGCTGATTCCCGAGTGTCATGATGTGAAATCCAGCAATACTATTTTTCTTTGTTCAGAATGACTTTAGCCTACTTTAGTTTGTTTAATCTCAACACAAATGAAGATGTAGATAACTACATGTATGTTTAAGTGTATAGGATTGACAACCATATTACTTTTCGTTGGATAGTTGAACAGAACTGTTTGCAGTCTCACTGTTTGAATTCCCACTTGATGTGTTCCACTTTTGTATCTTCAACAACTATTTGTAGAAGGACAGTACGTAAATATTAATTAGTGATTTCTTACTGTTTATTTTTTCTCTGAACGTATTATTTCTACCCATTTTCTGTTTTGTTTAGTCTTTAAATAAAGATTTTATTTTAAATAAAATAAAATCTATAAATAAAAATTTTTAAAAAGCTTCTTTTTATTTATTACAGAATAAGTAACTACATAATCTTGGAATCAGAAGGTCTTGATGTTAAGTTTATCTTCATCACTTATCTGTGGATGACCTTGGATAAGTCCATCTAAGCCTAGACTGCATTATTTGTAAAATGTATCTATAAAGTAGCTAGCCACGACCTTTAGATTTTCAGGTGTGAACTGTATTGGCCCAGGATGTTACCCAAATTATGATATGTGTAGCTAGCTTTCTAAATTGTTCAGTTGAAGTTATTTTTTCCAGGCTTGAAGCAAGAGAGAGCACAACTCACATTTCCTTTTTGAAGGTAAATAGGACTCATAAACAACAATATCTGTCTCCTAAAATTCTCCATTGGTTTTTAACTCCTCTCACCCTCTCCAACATCTTTGACTGGCAAGAAGCAGGTGGCCTGCAAAAGATCATGAAACTAGGTATCTAGTCTCACAAATCACTTAAGGAAACTCCACCAGAATGGGAACTAACAGAGTTCTATTTTCCTCAGCTTTATATACTATGAGCACATAGCACAATGGGTCTTTTATAGCATGTTAACCAGAGAGAAAAGTAACTTGGTAATGTACATCAAAAGCTTTAAAATAGTCATGCTCTTCTGGATGTGGCAGTGCACACCTGTAACCCCAGTACTCAGAAAATTGAGACATGAGGATCACGGCTAGTTTGAGGCCAGCCTGGGCTATATAGTGAGTTCAAGGACAGCCTGAACTACACAGCTGGAGCTGTCTCAACATCACACCCATAAATAAATTAAATTAAATAGTCATTCTTTTTGACCTAGTAATCATGCTTTTAGGATCTAACTTAAGGGGGAAAAGTAATGTAGAAGAACATTCACAATATGTCAATTGCAGGGTCATTTATGACAGTGAAAAATGTGAAACACTCCACATTTGTAACAGTGGAGGAATGTGTTGTGCTCATTTAGCGGCATATTTTTATAGTCATTTAAACTATTGCATGGGATCGAGATGATAAATTTTGTTACATATTTTTACTATAATTTAAAACCATATAGAAAACCTTGTTAACATGGAAAAATGATTATAACATGAATAAAAGTACTGGATATAAAATGTAGTTTGACTGTGTTAAAATATGCAGAAAAAAAAGTCTAGATAAAACATATAAAAGCATGATCACTGATTGCCTGTGATTGGTGTTCATTTTGCTTTACTTTTCAAACTTGGAAAATTAACAACCAAAAATGAGGAAATGAGATTAGGAGATCAAAATTATGTTCCCACCAGAGCTGAAACAATGGAGTATAAAGGGGGTTTTGTTGTATTTGTTGTTTGTTTGTTTGCCATTTACTTATTTATTTATTTATTGATTGATTGATTGTCTTTTTCGTTTTTATCGGTACCACGGATCGAACTCACGACCGCACACTTGCAAGGAAGGTGCTTATGCCACGGGGCTAAATCCCCAGCCCCAGAATAAAACCAAGTGTGACAAAACAAAATAGAGTCAGTCAAACAAAAGACATAGTAGATGACTTAAAAACAAAATACAAGGTGATCAACAATGGCTACCATAATGCTTCTTGTTATCTTCAAAAGAACTGTCCATACCATCAGGCATAATAAAATGGAACAAAACAGTTACAGAACAAAACCAATAAAAACAAAACATTGGAGTCATTATAGGACTTCGAAAGAAGATAATAGTCAAGCCAGAATGGGTGTCATAGTGAATTTATTGTCTTCAAAGTAGTTGCCTACACCCTCAGGCTTGATGCTGTCAAACAAAACAGAATCGAATAAAATCAGTCAAAACAAGACAGTGAAAGCAATATAGGGCTTCAAATCAAGTTAATAGGAAATCAAAAATGATTACCATAATATATCCTGCTATCTTTGGAATAGCTGTCCATGCCATCAAATCTAAGTAGACAAACTAGAACAGAATAAAACCAAACTGAACAGAATGATGAAAACAAAATGAGTTTCAAATCATGGTAAAAGATTAACAGTGGCCTCTGCCTTCCCTTTTTAGACACTTCCTCCCCTTTCACTTTCACAATATGTATTGCACATTTTGGATCCCACTAACGCCAGTTTTTAAATTAGGGAGGCAATCCACTATTCACCTAAGTGATTCCGAACCTTTTTACCCCTGAGCATGACCTCAAGTTGTATCCATTTACCTACAAGAGCCTCAAGGTTTTCTTTCTTTATAGCTGAGTAGTTTTACATTGTGTAACTGCGTCATGGCTTTCTAACCAATCTGATGGGCAAGCTACCCCCACTTTTATCTGGTTCCCTGTCACATAGAGTATTGCTTTCTTGTCTTTGACTTTCAGTCTATAAACCCTCTTTCAGGTTAATTGTATTTCTTATATAGAGCATATTGATGGTCCCTATCTCCTCATCCACTCTGCCTGTGTTTCTTTTTATTGAGGCCATCCATATTAGTGACTATGGCCAGCCTGCTCTGCCTCATCTCTGCCATGTTATTTTTCCACCATTGGTTGTCTACTTTTCCCCTTCATTCCACTGTCTGCCCTGTTCAGTGAGCCTCCTCTGCTGCTGTACCTGAAATCATGGTCTTTCTTCTCTCTCTCTGTAGAATGTCCTTCAATATTTTTTGTAGGATTGGTTTGGTGGTCATGAATTCCCCCAGTTCCTCTTTGTCATGGAAGCATCTTTTTTCTCCATTAATTTTGAGAGATAGTTTTACAGGGCACATCAATCTGGGTTGGAGGTTGTTTTTTTTTCAGGACTTGGAATACTTCACTCCAAGCTCTTTTTGATTTGATGGTTTGTGTTGAGAAGTCTGTCATGATTCTGAAGGGTTTTCCTTTATGGATTTTCTGTTTCTTTTCTAAGACAGCGTTTAATATTCTGTTCTTATGTTGAATTTCTGGGATCTTGATTATTATATGTCTGGGTGTAGAACGATTTTGGTTATAGCTGGCTGGAGCTCTGTATGCCTCATTTATCTGAATATCATTTCTTTTTCCTATGCTTGGGAAGTTTTCTTTAATTATTTATATTAATAGCCTTTATATTTCATTTGTGTTTACCCCTGCTTCTTCACTAATGTTTTTTATTCTTAAGTTATAGATCCTCTTGTCATCTTCTAGCCTTTGTATTGTTACTTCCTAGTTCCTTGTTATTTTTAAGAAATCTTTCCTTTTGTGATCACAAGCTGCAAACCTGTCTTCAAGGTTTGATAGTCTATCTTTAGTTTCTTTCAAGTAATTTTGCCAGCTTTCAATGGAGTTTTTAATTTCCTGTTTGAATCTGTTTCATGTATTCTAAATTTTAAAAATATTCTTCATTGAAGGTTTCCCTCTTTTTTCTATGCTCCTTTATTATTCTGTGTCTTCTTTAAAGGTACTTAACAATTCTTTTATTATGTTTCTCATATCTTCTTTTACCTGTAATAGTATTTATGTTCTAAGTTCTTTTATAGCTTCACGGAGTTGTTTATTTTAGTTGCTGTTGCTTCAAAAACTGCAGGTGCATGGCGACTCCTGTTCTCTTCTGTGTTTACATCTCCTGGACCAGCACTGCTTGGGCTGGAGGTCAAAGACTGCCTTTTGCTTCTTCCTCTTGTCATGTTCCTGGTTTCTTCTGGACAAGTGGGTAGTGGGATCCCTGACACTCCCTGTATTGGTTATAATTACTCTGAGGCGTGTTGGCTAGGGATTTCTGCTGTTTGCTGCTTTCCCCAGTCTGCTGGTGGCTACTAGAGTGTAAGCAGGGGAGGGGCAGGCTAACACCACCTTCTGAGCTGAGTTAACCACAGGCAGTCTTCACCACATTAGTGTGCACTAGGCTGGCAGGGTTGGTTAACGATAGCTTTAGGGAAACCTCAGCAGTGGCTACTGGACCACGCACAGGGGCGGAACTCAGTCCAAGCAATTTCCTCCAGTCTTCTCTGAGCTAGGAGTGGCTAAATGAAGCCAGCTGCAGTTCTGTTTCCAGGCTTATCCTGCCTGACTCCAAATTGGTTCCTGGCCAATCGCCCACTGCCATAGGAGGACTGAGTCCCACACACTTACTGCCAGCCAGTGCAGTTCTTCACCACTGTATCCCCACCCCGAGGCCTTCAGGCTTGCTAGCCAACAGTTTCACTGTGACCATGCTTCTCCAGGTTCCAACAGTGCTTCTGGCATGGTGGGACTGCTCCGGTGAAATCGCCGCCAGCTACCACCTTCTTCTGTTTAAATTTTTCTTTTTTTTTTTATTCTCTCTGTGGACTTCAGTTATCACTTTAGTTTTTCCCTGGGTTGACAGGACCCACTTCTTTCCTTCTTGTCTTTTCCAGAATGCTATATTCCAGCATCTGGACTGTTTCTCTCAGAGAAGCTTTTTACTTTGCCGCTTACTATTCCACCATCTTCTCAGACCAAAAAACGTTCTTGTTGGTTTTTTTGAGACAGAATCTTGTTATGTAATTCAGACTGGCCTCAAGCACATGATGTAGCCCAGCTTGGCCTTGAACTCTCAGTGATCTTTCTGCCTCAGCCTCCCAAATGCTGAGATTACACGTGCACACTACTCTGGCCAGTGAGAATTGTAATAAAGCTGGGTTTATAAGTAGGCATTCTGGCATTTAATCCTGGCTAATTTTTCTGCACCTGTGTGCCTTCAGACTAAACCATCACTCCTCCTAGCCTGATTTTCTCACCTATTACAGAGGTACTTCTTTCAAATGATGGTTGTAAGAAACCAATGGTAAAGTATGCAGAAATGACTTAGGTCAGTACTAGGATGTTCACTGTAGATACACAGTGGATCAGAACTAAGACAGACTCTTTCATTATTCTGCATCCTTCACTTCCTTGTAATGACTTTGGTTGTTAATATATTTCTCTACTTTATCATCCTGTATGCAAAATGAGAATTATAAAAATAATACCTGTTTCATACTGCTGCTAGAAGAATTAAATAGGTTAAGACATGGAAAATCCATAGAACAGAGCCTGACACAAAATAAAAGCTCAATAAACATTGACCATTATTATGCTACTAATAATTATTGCATCATTATCATAATTGATTTTCCTAAACCGCTATCTATGAACTAGGATTATGCTGATCCTGCTCAGTCTAAATTATCATGGACTTTCTGTTATGGCTTGTGTCTAGATGTCCCACTAGAGGGTCAGATGGTCATAGGTTGGACTTTTTCAAAGGTGGTTGGGTCTAGAGTGTGATGCTAGGATTAAGGGTGTGTGATCCGTAAATTAGTTCACTGATTGGATTTGCATAATTCTGGGTAGGATTAACAGTGCCCCACTTCTGGTGTGAGACTCAATAAAAATATAAAAGACAGAAAGAAGGCTAGTGTGGTTACTTGTCACTTCAGCTTGTTTGTTTTTGTCTGCCTTCCATGAACTATTCCTTCAATGAGATTCCCTCTGTCATGCCATCCTATATTAGAGCCAGTCAATATGAACTGAAACTTCCACAAACTGTGAGCTAAATAAATCTTTGCTCCTTTAACTTTGAGTGTCAGGTATTTTGTCTCAGCAACAAGAAAAAGTAACTAAGACACTTTTAAATTTAACTACTTAAAAACTGGAAACTTACCTATATTAAATCAAATAAGCAAATGAACAATAAATCAAACAAAAATTTAAAAAAAGAAATAAGAATTTAGGAAGGAAACTGGTGGCAAATACCACAATTAAAATTTTATACACAGAGAGAATGGAATAAAATGGGAAAGCAGTATGATTGCAATTGATATACTGAAATGAACATGAATAACTCAAAATAGGACCCAGTGAAAAAGGAAATATGAAAATTTTGAGCATTATGAAGTTCAATTGTCTCCAAGATTTCTCACATTGGGGTTATTTCTTTTTTGCTTTAAGTAAAATCACTTGATTATCCAGTGTTCATGGTTACTGGAAGGTGATCCCTCTGAGAATTTCAGACAATAGCTGAATTTTCAGAGAAATAGTGGACTCTCCACCATTCCTTCTTTGGGGTTCTCTTCTGAGGGCCCCTCATTATGTTAGGCTGGTTCACACAGCCTTCCTTGCCTGTCCCAGAGCTGTGGTGGACTCTGCATTAGTCACTTTCCTGTTGCTAGACACAATACCCAACACTCTCAAAGGAGGCGAGGTGTATTTTGGTTCACAGCTCTCAGAGGATTCAGCCTTTTTTCTGCTGGTTCCAAGGCAGAAACAGCATGGTAGAAAGGCCTGGCACCCAGAAAGTGGAGTGGAGGTACTCACACACAAGAATATACCCTTCTAGGTCATGCCTCAGGGATCTGCCTCCAGCCAGGCCCATGAGTATAGCACTCCCATGATCCAATCACCTTCCCAATGCATGAGACCTTTAGATCTAAACCATAACAGACTTCATCCTCAAACTACAACCCAAGTCACTTCTGGAATTCACCCAAGTAAAGTTCCACACAGAATTGGTTCTCAAAGTTAATTGCTATGATTTGTTTCTGGATGTTTCACCAAAGCCTCATGCTGTCATGGAAGGCAGACTTTTTGGAAGAGACTGAATCTAGAGTTTGTGATTGGTTCATTGTCTGGTGCTGGGACTGGGGATGCGCGTACTACACCCGCCCTAGGGTGGGTAGCCTGCATACAGTATAAGGGAAGGAAAGAGGCTTGCTCCTTCTCTTCCTTCTCTTCACTTGTTGCTTTTGCTGTTTTTTGCAGTATGAACTGTTGCCCTTCTGCCATTACACCCTGCCTTGCAGCCAGCTAATTATGGCCTGAAATCTCTGCAAACTATGAGCTAAATAAACCTTTCCCTCTTTAACTTTGGGTGTTGGGTATTTTGTTCCAGTAACTAGAAAACTAATAAGACATTAACCAACAAGATCCCAAGTAATACACCTTTGAAAGTGGGGAGACAGGAGAGGTCTCAAAGCCTGCACAAGCAGGCCTTGAAAGATGTACCTCTCTTCCACGACAACTTCAAATTATAGGTACTTTTTGGCACTTAAAATTTGGTAACATAATGTCCCAAAGAAATAAAAGTATTGGAAAATATGCCAAGGGAATTTTTAAAAAACTTAGAACAAAATGACAAGTTACTAATTCAAGAGGAAAAAAAGAAAGAAAAATAATTAGAGCCTAAGTCTGGGAAGTCACACCTGTCTAAGTGTCCCAGGAGGAGAATATGAAGGGGGAGATGTTAAAAAAGAAATAAAACAAAGATTTCATTAAAGGACATTAATCTCCCAACAGTGCCCAGCACAATTAATGGCACAAAAACTCAAATCAAGGTATTTCTTCTTACAATTTTAGGACAATGATCCTGAAAACTTCCAGATAGAGGAAGGGGGGAGGGGAAGAAAGAACCAAACTACAGCACATACAGAGAATCAGACAGTAAGATGAATATTGCACTTCTCAATACAATACTAGAACCTAGGAAATAAATATCTCCAAATTGTGTGGGAGAGTTACCTGAAACTTAGAATTTTGTACTGAATTGATCAAACGTGAGGCACGACACTGAAGTTCTCTCTCAAAGTTAATCACAATGTACTCTTTACTGAGGAAATACTGGAGGATGTGTTCCACTATAACTGGGAGAAAACAGGAAAGAAGATGCTATGCTTTCTAGAGAATAGGAGGTTTAATAAGGGAGAGAGAGGCACGGACCTTCCAAGATGCTGGTTATCAGCTGCAGGGATATTAGCTCTGCATAGTTGTAGAAAACATCTAGTGTTTACTGGAGCAAGATGACAGAAAGTCATTTGAAGCAGGTTGTTGTTTATTTCACAGATTTGATTACATTATAAATTTTAGCTTTGAATATGTGGGGAAAGTTAAGGAAATAAAAGACAACGTAATGATTAGCTACAGAAAAATCAAGAAGTTTAATGATGAACTGTCATACCAGAGAGTATGAAACTTTTAGCTCTGGGGCTGGGGATTTAGCTCAGTGGCATAAGCGCCTGCCTTGAAAGCAGGCATTCGTGAGTTCAATCCCCGGTACTGATAAAAAGGAAAACGACAAAAAAAAAAGAAAGAAACTTTTAGCTCTGGGTCAGTATTTACACAGGTCATAATAATATTCACACTAAACAATGTAAGAGGTAGCCCACATGTAAATCTTTGCCAAACTGTTGCTATTAAAAATAAAATGACTCCCTGTGGAAATTCAGAAGATCATCAATATCCACTTTGAAAATCTTTACTTGTATAGGATAGAAAGCACAGAAGAAATGGACAGATTCCTAGAAAAATGTGAATTACCAAAGCTGAATCAAAAAGATATAAAAATTTTATATAACCCAATATCAGTTATTGAAACTGAAAATGTAATTGAAAACTTACCAACTCAGAATAACACACATCCAGGTTCATGGCTGAATTCTAGAAGGAATTTAGAAAAGATTTAATGCCTACACTTCCCAGATCTTTAATGAACTCAAAAGGAAAGCAATTCTCTCTAAATCATTCATGGAGGCAAGTACTACTTCGATATCAAAACCAGACAAAGACAGAACCAAAAAAGGAGAACTATAGGCTAATCTCCCTAATGAACATATATGCAAAATTCTTCAGTAAAATACAAGCAAGCAGATTGCAGCAAATCATCAAGAAGATTATACACCATGATCAAGTGGGACTCACCTTAGGAATGCAGGGATGGTTCAACATACACAAATCAATAAGTGTAATATACCACATTGGCAGACTTAGAGACAAAAATCACATGATCATCTCAAAATGCATAAAAAGCTTTTAAAAAGTCCAACACTCATTCATGATAAAAAAGAAAACCCTACAGAAAATCAGAATACATCAACCAGATAAAAACCACCTATGAAAAACCAACAACCAACATCATACTAAATGGCCAAAAACTGCAAGCTTTCACTCTAAAATCAGGAGCAAGACAAGAATGTCCACTATCACCACTCCTATTCAATATAGTTCTGGCAACATTAGCCAGAACAATTAGACAAGAGAGAGAAATAAAAGGAATAAGGATAGGAAAAAAACAAGTCAAATTATTACTACTTGCAGATGACATGATACTCTATAGAAGACTCCAAAAACTCCACCAAGACTACTGGAATTAATAAGCAAATTTAGTAGCATAGCTGGATACAAAGCCAATGCTCAAAAATCATTAGCATTCTTGTGCAACAAACTCACTGAGAGAAAAATTATGGAAATAACACTTTTCACAATAGCATCCAAACACATGAAATACTTAGGAATTTATCCAACAAAGGATGTATACTGTATACTGTATACTGAAAACTACAGTACTCTGAAAATGCAGATTGAAGAAGATAACCAGAAAATGGAAAGGTGCCACTTGTTCTTGGATAGGAAGAACCAACATTGTGAAAATGGCCATACTCCCAAACTCTTAATACAGATTCAATGCAATCCCGATCAAAATATCACTAATATATCTCACGAGTCTAGAGAAAACATTCCTAAAATTTCATCTGGGACCAGAAGAGATCTAGAATAACAAAGGAAATCCTGGGCAACAAAGACAAGAAAGGAGGTATCACAATCCATGACTTGAAACTATACTACAAAGCTACTGTGATAAAATCAGCACGGCACTGGCAAAAACCAGACCTGAGAATCAGGGGAATAGATTAGAAGACACAGACACAATTACAAAGACATTCAGTCACTTTATCTTTGACAAAGGGGCCAGACATGTTCAGTGGAAGAAAGATAGCCTCTTTAACAAAGGTTGCTGAAAAAATTGGCTCTCCACATGCTGAAGACTAAAACTAAATCTATGTCTATCATCATGCACTAAACTAAAGTAAAAATGGATCAAAGATCTAAATACTAAAACAGAAATACTAAATCTTCTGGAAAACAAGATATGCAATATATTAAGTAGTGTTAATTTACTACTTCTTGTTTTGAAATTCTGTCATTTTTATCCGTTTTTTCATTTTTAAAATAAAAAATGACCCATAAAATTGCATAAATGCTCTTTGTTTGCTTTTTTCTTTCTTTCCTTTCTTTCTTTCAAGGTTAGTCAGATATAAATGGCAGCAGATAGAATAGTGTGCAATAAATAAAGGAAAAAACCAAGAAAAGCTTTGACAAACTATTAGCATCATCATTTTTATAAGCCTAAAACATTAACAGAACAATAAATAAAATACTGATTTATAATGTTTGTCAATTTTATGGTATAAACCTCCACCCACAACCATTTACAATGGTTGACATTATTAAAGGTAGAGGTGGAAAGAGATGAACATGGATATCTCAGTATAATACTGCTACCATAAGGATAAAATAACTCAAGATCATAGTGATAGTAAATATATAGTAAAATAATCAGGACATGACAAGTTCTGAGTATTTAATAACTTTGTTCTAATATATTTTCATTTAAATGCAATTAGATATAATTATATTTAATAATGGTTGTTTTAACAACTGGCTTACCAAAATCTTTAAAAGTGAAAACTTGGCTCTCATCCTCTGGTACAAGCTGACTCTAGTTGAATATTAAATTATTGGAAAATACCTTACTCATCATAATTCAAATGTGTAACTTTTTCATAATCAATCAAAATAACAGCTCACTGGGATACAAGCAAGGAAATCCAGGGGAATTCTTCGTGCTGATGCATTTGGCAGGATGCTTACTGTATAAGCAATCCCTGTATCTCTGCTGACGTCAGCGCTAACCAACTCAATAAAGTTATAAGAATGACTGTCTGAGAAATTCAGACTTTCCCCCATTTTTGCTTTTGCCACTTGTTGAACTTGTGTATTTTATTCCTTCTTGTTCTTGCCTTCCACCTACTTGTCATTTTCTTGTTGCCCATTCATTTTCCTCTTTTTCCTCTTTTTACCCTCTACCCTTTCCACTCCTTTCTTTTTTCTCTGTCATATTTCTTTAGTCTTTGTTCATCCTCCCTCTTTCTCTTCCCCAGCCTACCTCCAATACCTGTTCTGTACTTTCTTACCCTGTAGGATTTAGGATGAGTTCTGAGGACAGGGTTGCTGAGAGAGTTTCAGTGTTTCACAGCTGCTTTGTAATGTGCATCTGCTTCACACAGTATTTATACTCCCAGCATGGTCAGCTGCAAGGTACAGATGTGAGGTCACTGCGGTGAAGTTGTGGACTATGTAAACCAGGGTGTGTGCCACACTTCGGCTGTCTCTCCAGTGCGGTCATTTCCAAGGGAGCACAGTCAGCTGAGAAAGGGAATAAGAACTGGGGTCAGAGGATAGCTGGTGGAGAAATCAGAAATACCAAGTATTTGGCATTACTGGGGAAAACATAGACAAATTAGAGTTCCAGATTGCTAACTGCTGGATGATCATTTATTGATTGAAAGCTCCAGTCCTGTTTGCCAGTATGGTGGCTGCTGCCCACATATGGCCATTGAGGGGTTGAAATGTGGCAAGTCTAAATGTGCTGTAAATATGAAACACACCAGATTGTAAAGATACTGTATAAAGAAAATGTAAAATATCTTTTTTTAAATACTAAGTACTTCTGAAAAAATACGGTAATAAGCTGGATTACTTAAATATTATATTACTTTAATCTTTGTCTTTTAAAATGTTAGTAATAGAAAACTTTAAGTTGCCTTTCTGGTTTGCATTATTAAGAGCACTTGAGTTTGACTGAATTAAAAATCTTTCAATTTCAATTTCATTTTCAATTTACAGTCAAGTGTGATGAATGAATTGATATTTGAATCTCCTAGCATGGTAAATTTGCTACCTTTAATATATCACTCCAAAGGAGCAACTTCTGTTACCATTTCCACTTATTGGTATCTCTATTGAGAAGCAGAGGAGTCTCATTTATGGTCCATCCAAACTATAGCCAGCCACAGTGTCCTTGTGGAGAAAGCCGCCTAGGCCCTTCTTTCCACCTGAAGGCAGCTCTGTCATGTGATTTTTTGACCGCTGTGGACTTGGGCTCTGGGTCCTACCAAGAGTAAGATGTGAGAGGCCTAGATTATCAGGTACTGCACAGTTCTCTGCCCAATGGAGAGATTTCATTTTGAATGCTAAGATTTCTCATTTTGGAACATCCTCAGGATGACTTATGCCAGGTAAAAAGGCTGTGGGAAGAAACAGAAGCAAAGGCAGCGCTAAAGAGAAGCTGGCAACAGAAGGGAAGCAGACAAAGTGCTGAGGTGAAGCCAAGTCACAGCAAGAGCTGAGACACGGGGAGTGTGCGAGGTGGCTGGGGCTCCAGGGCTGGAACATTGCTCAGAGCTCGTGAGGGCTGCCTGCGGGCCCCTCATGTTTCCTTACTTTGTGTGACACCTTTAAAACAAACCTGAAGCCACTCAAGGTGACCTCAGGTGTTCTGTGCTTTGTAACTTGTAAACAAAGGCAGAAATACAGTAGGCAAAAGTCTTGATTGAGAGGGATGCTAAAAATAGACAATATATATGTGCTTGTGGGGAGAAAGAGAGGGAGAGGGAGAGAGAGAAGAGATTTTAAAAGAATAAAAACACTACACAGCAAAATTATCTGCACATAGGGTTATGAGCATACTATTCTTTGCTGCTGTTTGTGAACAAGGGTTTTTAGAGATTTTAGAAACCCCAGGTGAAGGTGGGAGCAGTGTATAAATTCTTGGGAACACAGAGGAATAAAAATGTTGGGGGCTTTGGGACCAGACCCACTCAGTTTTGAGTCTCGCTTCAATCTCTTACTAGATGATGACTTCAGGCAAGTTTCTTATTCTCTCTCAACCAGGTTCCCCTCCTGTCAAGAGGGACTCTCGTATATGCTCTATGCATTTGGTGGTGAGAATGAGCCAGTCTCCACGATGGGACACTTCCTGCGTTCAGTGATAAATGCAAACTTGGATGATGATGATGATATGGCACAGTGTCACTCCTTTACTTGGATCAACTTGTTTTTGAGAAACAAATTAAAAATCCCTTCATTTGCTGATAAATTGTTGAAACATATAGGTCTCTCCTTATGGTTTGTGTCTAGATGTCCCCCCAAGGTCTCATGCAAACATAGAATTTTTTCAAGTTGCTGGACCTAGAATATGTGATGGATTCCTAGTGCAGTGATGAGATTAATGGTGCGGATTAAGGGTAGGTAACTGCTAGATCAGTCCACGGATTGGCTTGGCACCGCTCTGATCCCAGGAGATTATATACCATATGAAGGACAGAAACAGATTCTCTCTCTCCCTTGTTGCTTTTGCTGTCTTCTTTTGCCATGAACTGTGGGCCCTCTGCCATGTGTCACTCTGCCTTGGAGTCAGCTGATTATGGAATGAACTTTCTACAAACTGTGAGCTAATAAAACTTTCCCTCTTTAACTTTGGGCATTGGACATTTCATGTTAGCAATAAGAAAAGTAACTAAGACATCTCTGGACAGAGGAAGAATGTGTCTTTAAACAACAAAATTCCAAGTGATTTTTTTCTCTCTAGAGGGAAATATATAATGAGAATGTGCTGACCATACTTGTTTGAGAATTTCTGAAATGAAAAATATTTTAGAGATTAGTTTGTTCAACAAGCTGAGACTATCCTCTCCACTATCCTGTTGAGTATGTGTCCAGCACTGTTTTCCATGTGCATAAGGCAGACTTACTTTTGTATGTTTAGGTGGGCAATACAGCAGACAAGTGTTACTTATTTTTGCTGTTATATATAGTTACTTATTGTGTGATTTATGCCCTATAATAGTATAGAGATATATGTGTTACATGTAAGTTTTAAAGTTCCAATATTATTGCAAAAAAATTTTATTTTAAGAACTTAGCCCTTCATCAGCTTTATACTTATATAAACATATTGTAATCATTCATTTTCAAATTGACCCTTCCTTCTGTGAACAAATCCACTTGGAAATTTTTATCTGCATTAGTAATCTCCAGCCATTCCCTTAAATCCTATGTATAAGTAAGACATCAAAATGTGTTTTAAAACAATGATCTGTACTCTGCAACCAACATAAAAAAAATATCATGTTGGTTTTCTCCCTTCACTTCAAGAAAAGGCCTCAAGGTAACTCCCTCCATCCTTTTCCAGTCAGATGTTTCAAATCACAGAGCCATGGATCCTATTCCATCTTGTCACCACTTGGCCATCTGCCATGCAGTGGGAAGGATGACTGGCCTGAACCTTGAACTATCGGAGATCTCTAAGATACTGGGGGAAATCAGGGTGGAAATTCTTCAAAATCACACTACTAAATTACACATGACCCAGTAATGCCACTGCTAGATATACAAAAATACATATGGTTCATACTTTTTTAAAAAAAATTACAATAAAAGACACATTGCCAAGAATGAGAGAATATGTGCATTCAAAGTAAGGGAAGGGGTATTTTGAGGGGAATTAATGCCAATATGTCTTTTACTGTGATAAATATTTTTATTTAAACATTTACCATATGCTCTGATCACCCCTCATTGATCAAACAGATACAGGACTTGGTGTGTCCTCATCCAGCTGTTCACTAGATCTGGCACTGTGTGACTTCTGGCTCTTCTCCATAGTCAAAATGACAATGAAAGTCAAATGTTGCAATCAATTCAGCTCATCAAGGCAGCCATGACAGCATAAGTAAAGACACTCATGAAAGAGGGCTTCCAGAACTGCTTTAGAAAGTGGCGAGAATGATGGGATGAGTGTGTTCAAGGAGAAGGAGGGAGTATTGTGAGGGTGATTAATGTCAATGTGTCTTTTACGGTAAGGATTTTTTAAAATGTAAATCTTCATCATATTTTTGTTGCATTTCATATACCCAAGAGAATTAAAAGCAGTGATTTGAAGAGATATTTGTACACTTAAGTTTTAGCAATATTATTCACAAAAGCCAAAAGATGAAAACAGCACAGATATCCATTGATGGATGAATGCATAAACAATGGTACATCCACACATTGGAATATTATTCAGCCTTAAAAGGAAGGGCATTCTGACACATATCATAAGACATGTGGTAGAACCTTGGAAACGTGCTAAGTGGAACAAATCAGTCACAAAATAACAGATATTGTAAGATTTCACTTACATGTCGTATCTAGAGCATATAAATTCACAGAGACAGAAAGTAGAATAGCAGTTACCAGCGGCTGAGAAGAGGAAGACATGAGCAGATATGATTAGTGAGCACAGAGCTGCAATTTGAGATGATAAAAAACTGGAGATGCATGGTGGTGATGGTTTACAACCATGGGAATACAGCTAATTCCACTGACTTACACACAAACGGTTAAAATGATAAGCTTCTGTTCTGTTTATTTAAAGGGTGCACTTAGGTGATAATGACCTTGTGTAACATGTAATGCCACTTGCATGCAGCAGGGGGAGAAAGGGATTTAACATCACAGAAACTGTATTCAGTCTGTTCCTGCAGCCAGCTCTGACCCTGTCAGTGAACATTCACACACCTGCAGCTCCGTGAGAAGGTGCCAGTCCCACGGTAAGAACTGTCAGCTCTGTTTGTTGCAACATTTGTGAAAACGAAATAAGGGTTGCATGGGTCTTGTCTAAAGAAGAGATACTTTGAGTTTATCTGGATGGAAGCAAAGTAGACTTACTCAGATTTTTTAGTAGGTATTACTTTGCTTAAAGGTTAGTGACGACTGATGAGTGATGCATAGGGCTATTGATCAGAGCAATCATCCTGCAGGAGCTTGTGGATTTGGGTTTTCTGTCATGAATTGCAAGTTAACCTCATCAGCTTCCAGCGAGGATGGTCCCAGGAATTAAGGCAAGTTTTTTCATAGCTTTTATTTGCCATCAGCTGCAGAGATGTGTGGTTGAAGCACTTCTGTTGGTCTTTTACTCAGTTTGCAAGCTCTGTATGTATGGTGTGTGTTCAAAAGTTGGGCTGGGTGGACGGACCTTGCACAATACAGTTTCCTTCAGAAAAGTGCCCAAGGATGACCAAGAGGCTGCTGTTGAGTTCAGTTCACAGATCTCCTTCTTGGAGCTGTCAATCAGGGCTCTGTGCACCTTGAGTTTTGCTTCAATTCACATAAACTTAGAACTCTCCTAACAACATAGGTACACATCAGCAGTGTCTCTTAGGCTTGGTGGCACCTAGCAGTGTCCCATAGCAGTGGTACTCAGCTCGGAGAGAGGACATGGGGTTGGGAGGAAGGAAGTAGCCCCTGCAGCCACCAGGCAGGTGGAAGGGAAGACCTCAGCCATCGTATCCTGAGCCACATCATTTCAGGGTCACATCTGCCTTTGATGGGTTTAACCACCACGCAGAAGGGTCCAGGGAATTCTGAGTTTAAATCCTTCTACACTGCTTAAGGAAAAGTTACTAAACCTCTGGATGTTAGCACCTTTATCGGTAAAAGAGGAGTAACAGTAGCCACCATTTTGTTGCGTTGTTGAGCGGACTGCATAAGAATATGTAGGAAGTACTTAGCTCTGCATTGGACTCATAGGAGATGCTCAAAAATGACATTCTTATTGTTATGATACAAAGATTGTTCAACATTCAGTGAGATTTAAAACCTTTCCTCTCTATGTCTTGACATTACTGGGAAAAGAGAAATTCCCAGGTCATAAAGTATGCATTCTTCAGCAAACTACCAGTTGCTATGGCACGGTGTCTTTGGACTTGGACTTTCAAACTACAGCTAATACAGAAAGTCATTCCTGCTTTTCATCTACCGTCAACATAATAATAATAGTAGTATCCTGTATGCTTTTTTCATCAAAAGTTTATATCCCACTTTTTAGAAAATGCCATTATACCCATGCAATTAGCTGAGAGAGAAGACTATTTTTACTTTCTTATATTAAGAGAAGTTCAAAAAGAGTTAGTTCCTCTCTTGTTACAGTTCCAGGTACAGCTGTGGTCTCGGGCAGGGGAAGAAGTGGGTAAGAGGTGGGAACTCTGAAACTGGGGCAGATTCTGCCACCACCTTCTTCAAGGGCGATGGCTCCCACACTTAGAAGATTAAAGTACAGAACATGCTCTGTGAGGTGATAACACACAAATCACCTTTAGCAACATAATGATTATGATTGAGTGAGGGATAAGGAGACATGCCAAGCCATCTGGAGCCTGAGGGTAAAGAAAAATTCTGCAACGCTGATCCTAGCTATGATTTTTTTTTTTTTTTTTGGTAGTACTGAGACTGAACTCAGAGTCTTGGCACAGAGCAGCATCCCCAGCCTTTTTAAATTTATTTTGCTTTGAAACAAGTTGTCGCTCACTGACCAAGCTGGTCTTGAATTTGCAATCCTCCTGCTTCAGTCTCCCAAAATGCAAAAATTTTTTGTAGTTGTTCAACATGGATTTTCATGTAGTGATTGAATTTTTAAATATTTCATTAAAAACTCTTGATTATGGAACTCCTTGTTACCCCCTTAAAAATTTATGACTTACTAGCCTTACTTTTGTATTGGGCCTGATAAGTGCTTGTGTGTGAGAAGCTAGGTGTGACACTAAGTAATTGTTTACAACATCTATTTTGTGCTTCTGTATAAATCTCATTTAACAGATGAAATTAAAGCTGTCAGAGGTTAAATAAGTGGTCCAAGTTACACAGCCAGTCACGGGTAAACACTGGGCTTGGACACAGACTTATGGGTCCCTAGCACCAAATCTACTCTTTAACCATCATGCTCTGCACCCCACCAGGAATCCACAACATAAACATACTCATTTGACATTAGTTTCGAAATCACATTATGCGCCATCTTGTGCAGGGGATGAAATAATATCATGCATTCATTGACACACACGTTGAGCATGTGTTCACCAAGGCTCTGCATCAGATGCAGAAGTGAGCAAGTCTGCCAGCTCTCGTGGGGATGGGTGGTGGAGGCGGTGGTCAAGCAAATAAACACAAGCTCATCTGTAAGCCGCCATTCATAAGAGACAGTGAATTCATGGAGAGCTATTTTTTACATTTAGTGGCACGACATTAAAACTTCTGAAATACTGTATGATTTTAAGCTGAAAAAAATGTAGACATTTGTAAGGAAATGGATGTACTTTGAGACCATAATATTAAATAAAATAAATCAGACAGACTTAAATAGTGCATGGTTTCCCTTATATGAAAAACCCAAAGTAGAAATAATCTAAAGCACAAAGTAAAAAATAATAGGGAAAAGGGAGAAAGAGCTTTTGCAAACTGGAGGGGAATCTGGGTGGAGGAAAGAGTGAAGGAGAAGAGGAAGAGAAGTGGAGAGACTTACAATGTGTTATGTATGTGTACCAACTTCCCACAATGAGGCTAATCCTTATGTCCTTCAAACATGTGCCAGTAAACATCTTCAAATATTAGATAAATAAAGTATAAGCTTCATAGTTCATAAGTTCATAAAGTATAAGCTCCATAGCTTCACAAAAGCTATGGGTACAATCTTTATCACCAACAAACACATACATATATTATTTTATTTACATTATGTCTCTCTTATTCATTAGAATGCATGCCATGTTGAAGAGAGCTTCTTTTGCTCCCTGCTGTTTCTTTGAAGCTTAGAAAAGTTCCTGGCTGACTAAGCACTTAATAAAGATCCTGAATAGTAACTATGGTGAGAATCTTAGTTTTCTGAGCCTCTCTGTTCTATGTCGAATAACTTGAAGACTGACTCTTCTCTCATTCCTCATAATATTCCATCCATGAGTTTCCTTATCTGCAAAATGGGGACAAAAGTACTTCCCTCCCTGCAGTGCTAATAAGACAGTACATATGAACCATTTATTATATATTGTGATGCTTTGAAAGCTTCTAAGAAATGGAAACTGTTCTTCATCACTGTGTATGGTTATTGTTTGGCGGTGACCCAGGTTTCTTTGGCCACCATTCTGAAGACAAGCAGAGGCATAAGGACAACATTCATTCTGTTCCTGTGACTTGTACCTTCCATGGATATGGGTAAGCATTGGTGAAAGTCACATACAGGGACTCTACACTCACAAATAGAAAAGGTGAGGTGCAACTCATGAATGTAATTCAAGGGCCCACAATATTTGCTGATAGAATGTTACTTTCAGTCCTCTTAAAACCTTAATGCTATCTAAGACTATTAGGGGAATATGGAGGCAGATATGGATTTTGACCTAACAAAGTAGTTCCTAAGCAAGGTTGGGAGGTGTGTGTGTGTGGAGGGTTCTACCAACTACTCTGAGCTGCCTCATTGTGGGAAACATGGCACATGCAATAATTGACTTGGAGACTGATCAGCTGTGTCTCTGAGATCAAGTCCAAGATTCAACACACAGATTGAGACCTTACTACAATCTCTTCATGAATATAGGCAGATACTGGCCTTAAAAAGTCTGTATGATGAACCAATTTTTAAAACCAGTATTATATGCTGTATTTCCAGGGGTTTGGATTCATCTTCGTGATTTAAATGAGGAAGTCAGTGATAAGATACTTGGAAAGAGAATGGGACTTATCAGAAAAATTTATATATTTTGTAATATTGTTATGTCAGTAGAAGGCTGGGCTCCAAAACTTCCAGAAGAAAAGGAAATGACCACCAACTACTCCGGCATGTCTCTGAGAAAGGTTCCCACACTGGCCCCCGCCACGATCACACTGGATTTATCCCACAACTTCTTATTTCAACTCCAGAATTCCGATTTTCTTTCTGTCTCCAAACTGAAAGCTTTAATTGCATCCCATAACAGAATCCAACAGCTGGATATCAAGATCTTTGAATTCAACAAAGAGTTAAGATATTTAGATTTGTCTCACAATAGACTGAAGGTGGTAACTTGGTACTCACTGACAGCTCTCAGACACTTAGATCTTTCCTTTAATGACTTTGAAACAGTGCCTATTGGTGAGGAGATTGGCAACATGACACAACTGGAAACCCTCGGTTTGAGTGGAGCAAAAATACAAAAATCGGATTTCCAGAAAATCGCTCATTTGTATCTCAATACTGTCTTCTTTGGGCTGAGAAGTCTTTCTCACTATGAAGAAGGTAGCCTGCCCCTCTTAAATACAACAAAACTTCACATAATTTTACCAATGAACATACATTTCTGGGTTCTTTTGCGTGATGGACTCAAGACTTCAAGAATATTACAAATGACAAACATAGACGGCAAAAGCCAGTTTTTAAATTATGACACTCAACAAAATCTGACTTTAGAGAATGCCAAGACATCTACTCTGTTATTTAATAAAGTTGACGTACTCTGGAATGACCTTCTCCTCATTTTCCAATTTGTTTGGCACACATCAGTGGAATACTTCCAGATCCAAGAAATGACATTCGGAGGTCAGGTGTATCTTGACAATTCATTTGACTACACAAATACCGTAATGAGAACTGTAAGACTGGAGCATGTCCATTTGAGAGTTTTTTCTATTCCACAGGATACAATCTACTTGCTTTTTACAAGGATGGATATAGAGAACCTGACACTATCAGATGCAAAAATGCCTCATATGCTTTTCCCTAATTCTCCTAAAAGTTTCCGGTATTTAAATTTTGCCAATAATATCTTAACAGATGAACTGTTTAAAAATCCTATCCAGTTGCCTTATTTGAACACTCTGATTCTGAAGGGTAATAAGCTGGAGACACTTTCCTTAGTGAGTTGTTTTGCTAACCACACAGCCTTGATGTACTTGGATCTAAGCCAAAATCTCTTGCAGCACATAAATGATGAAAATTGCTTGTGGCCAGAAACGTTGGTCCATATGAACTTGTCATCGAATAAATTTGCTGATTCTGTCTTCAGGTGCTTGCCCAGAAATATTCAAATTCTTGACCTGAACTATAACAACATTCAAAGTGTCCCCAAAGAGATTACTCATCTGAAGTCTTTACGAGAGCTAAATATTGCAGTTAATTTTCTAACTGATCTCCCTGAGTGCAGTCATCTCAGGAAACTCTCAGTTCTGAACATTGAAATGAACTTAATTCTCAGCCCATCTCTGGAATTTTTTCAGAGCTGCCAGGAGGTTAAGACTCTAAATGCAGGAAAAAATCCATTCCGGTGTACTTGTGAATTAAGAAATTTCATTCAGCTTGAAAAATACTCAAAGGGCATGATGGTTGGATGGCCAGATTCATACATCTGTGAATATCCTTTGAATCTAAAAGGGACTCTATTAAAAGATGTTTATCTTTCTGAGTTGTCTTGCAACACAGCTTTGTTGATTGTCACCATTGTTGTCCTCTTGCTGATTTTGATGATGCCTGTGGCTGTCTGTTTCCTCCGCTTTGATGTCCCCTGGTACTTCAGGATGCTGGGTCAATTGATGCAGACATGGCACAGGGCTAGGAAGGCAGCACAAGAGCAACCTAGGAGAAACATCCAATTCCATGCATTTATTTCATACAGTGCACACGATTCTCTCTGGGTAAAGAATGAATTGGTCCCCAATCTAGAGAAAGAAGATGGCTCTGTCTTGATTTGTCTTTGTGAGAGAAACTTTGACCCTGGCAAGAGCATTACTGAAAACATCATTAACTGCATTGAGAAGAGCTACAAGTCCATCTTCGTTTTGTCCCCCAATTTTGTGCAGAGCGAGTGGTGCCATTATGAACTCTACTGCCATGAAAATTCTGATCACATCATTCTTCTCCTCCTGGAACCCATTCCACTATACTGTATTCCTACTCACTTTCATAGGCTGAAGGCTCTCCTAGAAAAGAAAGCATACTTGGAATGGCCCAAGGATAGGCGTAAATGTGGGCTTTTTTGGGCAAATCTTCGCATTGCTATTAGTGCTAATTTAACAGACATCAGAGAAATGTGTGAACTACAGACTTTCACAGAACTGAGTGAAGAGTCCCGGGGTTCTGCTGTCTCTCTAATAAGAACAGAATGTGTGTAAAGTACCTGCCAACCCCCAGGGCAACTGGGGACAACATATACTGTTGGAACATGAGCGGATACAGCTTTTATGATGGCAATTTGGCAATATCTATTAAAAGGAGAAATGAAAAAATCATGTCCATTCCTAGAAAAATTTCTAAGAATGTATTCTCAGAAACATCTGCAAACATTTGCAAAGGTTTGTGTAAAAAGGTGTTTATAATCATAAAAAACTGAAAAGCATCCCAAATGTCCTCCAAACATTGATTCAAGCAAGTATAAAACATCTATGATGGAATGCTATATAGCCATTAAAAATAATTAGGCAGTTCACTATTCATTGGTGTAGAGAAGCTTGCATTAATATGTTAGTTTATACATTGAAATAAAAGTATATGAGATTCTATATCTCTAGGTTGAATAACAGGAAGCATTTTCTTTCTATGTTGTACTTCTCTATAATAGTTGAATTATTTAGAGTGACTCTGTATTTCTTTTTCAAATAAAAAAATTAAGATAATTTGTAAAACCTACACATCCTACTTGTTTTGTTTGATTCTGCTTCTCTAGACTCATAGGTCACAGAAGGAAAACAAGCATGCCTCAATCTTGCATAGTTACATTTCAAAAACAAACATGATATCCATTCCCTAGTTGGGAAAAATGTAGTTTATGCCCATGAAAAAGAAAAAAAAATACCATGCATATTTGAAATTTTTCACCAATCTCTTACCGCTTTCCACCCTATCATTAAGCCCTGTGTGTCCCCAGAGCACCCAGTCTTCTTGGTGCCTTGGTGTGGTGCCTTCCCTCAAAGCCTTCCCCACTCTGGAGGTATTGAAGGAAATGTCCCCACTGGTAGCCTGCTAGCAGTTCTCCACATGGCACCCCTTCACTGAGCTCAGTTTTCCACGTGTTCTACTGTTTGCCATGGTGTACTGCTGGTCATGATCCTTGCAGCCTGCTCCAGGCCACCTGATGAAGTGGACCTGACAGTGTGCCCACACATCCTCGGGGGCTGACCACAAGAAGCAACGGCTGAGTGTGGGTTTGGAGGTGGTCTATGACTGGAAGTCAGTTTCGATAGCCAGCTGTTAAGATGCTGCTCCTTTTCACAGACCAAGTAGCCAAGGAGCCACAGAGCTGTGGGAGGACCCAGCTCCAGGTGTGCAGGTGTCCAAGGGCAAAAGTGCTGCTAACCATAGGGTCATTCAGGCTCAGGCTTGGGGACCTTGGGCGAGGGGTTTGGGTCAAGACGGCTCCAAACCCAGGCTCATGTCTGCCTCCTCACAATGAGAGATTTGAGGGGTAATAAAAAATATGGTGAATGTTTGATAATTTAAATTTTAAAAATATTATTCATCTATTTATTTTTATTAGTACCGGGGATCAAACTCACGACCATGCACTTTAGGCAGGCACTTATGCTGCTGAGCTAAATCCCCAGCCCCATTAAACCTTAAAAATGTTATTATAGTAAAAGGTATATTGCCACAAATCATCTCAAAACACTCTCCCTCACTTCAGATGCACTTATCCCTCATTCTGGCCACTTTCCTGTAGGGAAATTGAATCTGGAGATTGATCACACGTGTGGAGCTAAAGCAAGCCAGCCCCAAAAATGCAGAGAGCCCAGAACAAGCCATGTAAACAAGCTCTTCCAGTTCCCAGAAGGCAAGGGGCCAAAGCCAGCCAGGCAAACAAGTTGCTAGGCAGCAGGGTTGAAACTGACATCATCCTCTTGAGTATAGAAATAAATGTGCTACAGTGGTTGAGCAGTTCCTTCTCTCTCATCAGGAGAGTAAGGGCTCCACCTGACCCCAGCTTTTGTCTCTTCTTTATTTTCTCATTTTCTTGGGGTTCTTTACCCCAAGAACCTCAAGAGCTGCCTGGGTCGCAATACTTTCCAAAGTAGCTCTGGAGGTCCTCTTTCCTGAATGTCTTCAGTTATGCTGCTGTGGCTGCCTTGATGTTCTGGATCCATTCAAAACATTTGCCTTTCCTGAACATGTTGACTTTGGGAATGAGCCAGAATAAGATGGAGAGGACACACTAATGTTTTTTATGAGCTTGCCTTTCCATTGAATGGAGCAACAGTCACTGTATTTTTTAATCTTGCTATGTAAGACACTCACAACAAAAGACTTTCAGACCTGTTTCAGAAATTAGCAAGAATGATGAGATAAACGTGTTCAAACTGAGGGGGATGATTTTGAGGGGAATTAATAGCACTGTATCTTTGACTTTAATACATTTTTTTTTTATTTAAACATTCACTGTGAGGTTTTTTTTTTTATCTCACCCAAAACTTGCCTGCAAAGTAAGTCTGGTGGTGACATCCAGGCTTCTTTAAAGTAACTACTCAAGCAAGATGCACATTCTGATAATCAGTTTGAAATATTTGTATGAAAATCCAAATATAGTACATTTTAAACCCTTTCACATTCCCTAAGACATTGCAACATTCCCTTTGCACTTCACATCACTGCCCCAGTCACATTCCCCAGGTTGAAAGTGACAGTGCACCTTATTCACCTTCCTTGCTGTCTCAGTTACTGTTCCCATTGCTGAGACAAAATACCCGACTTAAAAAGTTAAAGGCAGAAAGGCTTCATTAGCTTACAGTTTGTAGAAGATTCGGTTGGTAGTTGGCTGGGTCCACAGCAGGGTGGCATGGCAGAGTGACATCACAGAGGACGGTGCCTGGCAGGCAAATGGCAGCAAAGCAGAAGCCAGCAGGCAGCAAGTGACAAGTACCAAGTGACTACTGCAGCCCTCTTTCTGTCTCTTGTATCTTATTCAGACTACCTACCCTTGGGAAGCGTATCAGTCACACCTAGAATGGAGCACCCTTCATCCTAGCATCACACTATGAATCAGTCCCTGAGTTACATCCTTAATCTTAGCATCACACGCTCTAGATCCAGCCATCTATGAAAAGCCCACCCCATGACCGCATGAGGCTTTGGGGGAGACATCTAAACGCTAACCATAACACTTGCTTTTCATTTCTCCATAGCATTTGTTGCTTTCAGAATTATAGTGCCACTTTTCTGTTTATCTTGGCTGTTCTCTGTCTTCCTCACTAAAATGCATACTCTTTTTGGAGCTGAGATTTTTGTTTGTTTGCTGACAAGTGTTGTTTCTTTCTCTGCCTGGAACAGTGCTTGGCACATAATCACCCTCTCCCACATTTTCTTCAAGGGAAACATTTCGTAGACCTGCGGTAGACTCCCAGCTCCTCTGAAGTTCTGCAGGGTTTCTGCTTCTGAGGCTGCCTGCTTCAGTGAAAGCCTCTGTTGTAATAGGGATATAGATTTTACTCAGCAGTGGACATTCTTTCCCTGTAATAAATGTATTTTTGTTGACACTTTCTGGGAACTGCCAGCAGTGGCCTGTGGGGCTCTCAGCCTTCATCCACACATTTTCTGTGACTCTACATTTCCTCTCTGGGAGCTGCCTGATCTCAGGGACTTTCCCCTTGAACTACCTCAGAGTCTTCAGATTGTATAAATCACCAAAAATAGGGTGTATGGCTCCCCCTCCCCAGCCATTGTCCCTGCCCTTATTGCCCAGTCAGCGTCTCTAGGGGAATCCAAGAACCATTGGTCCAGTGCAGCCTCTGCCATGGGACCACATCTCAGCACTAGGGGACCTTCCTTGAATTTTTTAAGCCCTTCTCAAGGCCTGGCACAGCCAAGTCTGGCCACATTGTCCAAGAAGGAGAATTCTGGCTCTGACCCAGTCCTACATGGATCTCCATCCACCCTTTTCCCAGCTGAGATGACTTCTGATCCTCTGCCTTGAACATGATGTTAGCCAGATATCCCAGAGTTCTGAAACGTACAACCACAGGATCTTCTCAAAGACTGCTAGTCAGGTCCCCATTTAAGGTGGGCAGCCTTGCAAGTAGATCATTTCTGCTGGCTAATGCAGTGTAAAAACCTTGAGATGGAGCACTGGGAGGGTGCTGACATTGATTTGGTGTGAGTTACACTGATTATAAGATGATTTCAAGGCTCAGAACCATCCAATCTTTTGGGTCTGAGTCCCTCTGTGTATTGACTGTGACACTACTTCCTGTCTTCAACACTTAATGATGGCAAGGTGATGTTAGATGTGCTCCATCATGTCCCTCAGCCTCTGGCAGTAGAGCAGTAGCGACCACTGCTACCATATGGCAGTGGTGTATTGTCAGGCAGTCCTCCAAGAATGGCTTTCACAAACAGAGCACACATCCCCTCTTGCCTCCTGCTGATGAGATTCTATTATACTCACCCTGCCAGTCTTAAGCTGTGCCTGCTGAGGGAGGGGCACTTCCTGCAGGAGAGGCACTGCTCCTCTCTCTTTGTATGTGGACCCCTCACCTGCACTTCCTGCTGTTAGTTTATGGAAGTCAGAGTCAACCACCAATGAAAGAGCTCTTTTTCTAGGAATGCAGATTACAACCTCAAGAGGCCAAGAGAAAACATAGTTGGAAATAGGGTGTTCTATATTTGCCCTATAAAATTCTGAATGGTAAACTTAACAGGACCAGAAAACAAGTATTGGTCACATTTTCCTGCATACTCTGGAGAAGACTTGCATCACTGAAGCACAATACTGACCTTGAGAAACTTATGGATGCTGGTGTGGATAGACAGTGCAATGTCCTGAATGATAATGTAATCAGTGTCACAGGTGTGCTGTTGGAGAACAGTAGGAGCACAAAGATCTGTACTGTTTAATGTAAGTAGGTTTGACAGAGTTGTGTCCTTGTATTTATTACAGCATTGCTACTGTTTTCTCCTAAGGGCCATAGAACCCTAACTAGGATTGGTGCACTGAACAATAAGGTTCACAAAGAGATAGTCTCTGGGTTTGAACAGGAAGAGATGGGGCTCAGAGTCTACAAGGAATCTTTTGCATGGGCTCATGGGACAATAAGCAATGCCTAAAAAATTTTTATCTGCTCCTTTAAAATCACCAGTCTGAGAGGATATTGTTAATAGTGTATCAGAATTTAAAACCCACATTACTCACACTGCTCTATTTAGGTAGATTATATTCTGTTCCAGTTTGTCTACTTGTACTAGATCTCCAGCTATTCCAAAGATAGCAGGACATACCAAGGTAACCATCCTCAATTTCCTATTAACTTATCTGAAGCCCTGTATAACTTATACCATTTTATCATGACGATCTTAGTAGAGTCTGGTTTGTTAGACTGCTATTTGTTGTCAACAGATTTTATTCAAATCTGTTATGATTGATAGTATCAAGTCTTAGAGAACAGGCAACTACACTGAAGATGACAAGATTCACTAGGACACCCATTCTGGTTTGATTATTATCTGCTTTTGAAGTTTTACACTGTCTACAATGTTGTGTTTTTATTAATATTGTTATGTACTGCTACATTTAATTATACTATGCCTGATGACATAGACAATTCCATTGAAGATGGAGTCAACCACCAATGAAAGATCCATTGAACAATGAATGGATAACACAGTAACCTTTGTAGATCACTTTGTACTGTGGTTTTATATGACTTTTTTGTTTCATGTTTTTATAGGAATATGTTTTGTTTTGTCTTGCTTTGTTTTACTTCTCCCTTTAGTACAGAAAGGATAGAAATACATGTTGAGACTCATGCATGAATAGAACCTATAAACAGTTTATGAGAACTGGTCATATAATGCATGATGAAATGAATGACTACTTTGAAGAAAAAGAGACTACAGTACCCAGTGCTGATCCTGTAGCATCATGATGTGAAATCCAGCAATAATATTATTCCTTGTTCACAGTAATTTTAGCCTGTTTTGTTTTGTTTAATCTTAACATACATGAAGGTATGGACAGCTATTTTGAAGAGAATGAGAGACGTAATGACAGCCATTGTTGACTTCCCTGTTGTCTGATCTTGAAAACTTTAAAATGCCTTCCTCATCTTGTTCAGATCAGTTCTATACTGTGTTGTTTCATGTGAACTCTCTGTGTGTGAAGATACAGTCAACTATTTGGAAGAAAACAGACAATATGATAGATAGTGAAGATCTCTGATTGTCTTGCTTTGAAATTTATGTCTCTTACATTGCTTTCTTATGTTCTGTTTTTTTATGTTCTGTTGTGTTCAATTGTACTCTCTTTAATAAAAAAAAAATCACCAGCCTGCACAGCGTCCACATTTGAAGGCATAATTCAAACTCAATTATTTATATAGACAGGGCTCCATCCTGTACTGCACTGCAAAGAAAATCTTTTCCCAAGGGCCCTGTATATTCTCAAGGAAGCCCTGAGGAGGCTATCTGGGTTTATGCAAAAGGGCATATATTGTTAGTTGTCTAAACTCAGTTGCACAATGACTTGCTTCCATTTCCAAGCAAGTCACTGGCAGCAGACTGGGTTTTTTTTTTTTTTTTTACCTCAAGGGCTAACTGGTTACTCAGACAGATTGAGGCAGACAAATCCTAATGTAGCAAGAAATGCCCCCAGCCAGTCTCTTAGTTGCCCAGGTAATAGTTCCTGTTACAGTTCCTGTTACTACTGTCTCCTAGAAATGGCTGGTCATTGTAATGCATAGCTGGCCACTATGATAAACATTGTAAGAATCAATCAGTTAAAGACAGCCAAATACTCTACCTCTGCACTTCCTCTTTATAAGCCCATAAAAAACCTCCCTCCCTAAGCCTTCGGATCTTATCATTTTGAAGGATAATTGATTCCTTGTCTGTTCCTATAAATGCAAATAAATCTGCCCTCAAATCCTTGGTGTTGTTTCAATGTTTCTGTGTGCTGTTGCATCTGGTGCATCAGCTGGGAAGACTGACCATGTTGAGCTCTTTGGTCACCAGTCATGGCCCCCTCAGATGGAGTGAGGACCTCTCCAGGTCCTCATAGGAAGGCACACCCTGGAGATTTCTTGAGTCCCTTTGGAGGTCTGGAGGAAGATTTTTGGCTTCCCACTGAGAGGCTCACTTCAGATCCAAAAGGGAGAATGACACAGTTTGGTCTGATCATTGGATAAGGTAAGAGCCCTGGAGATATCTCAGGCTGTCTGTCAGCCATGCTCAACTCAAGCAGAAGGAGAGCTTGGATCAATTCTCATTAGTCAAGACTAACTTCAAGGGAAGGGGGTTGGAATGTTTTAACCTCTGAGTGCCTATTAAATGAATGTATGAGTGAGTGAAATGCATAACAAAACAATAGGCTGCTCTATCTGTGCACCAAGACTGGGAAACACTGGTTGCAGTGCCATCATCTGAGGTACTGTGTTGATTGACATATGGTAGAGCAGAGGCTTTGCACACTCCTTAGCTAAACTGCACCTAAGTTCCCTGAAGGGCACACCCAGCTAGGCATCTGAATGATCTCTTTGTGAGGAGCACCCAGTCTTTGTCATACTATCGTTCCAGGGTACACAACACACATGTAGGAAGTCAGAGATGGGAGTTAATTAGTCAAAACCCACAGTCCTCAATTGCAGGAAAGGGGCTTTTCTGGTGATTATGGAGTTAAAAATGAAACTAAGCTGCTCCAAAATTCCCAGAAACTGCTGCTTCTGGAGCCCAAACAAGACCTGAGAGTCTCACCTTCGACAAAAAATCACCCTCACTGGCTACTGCAGTTGCTACTAACACTTGCACACCCCCCATTCTGACTCATCTACTGCTGGAAAATTGAACTGGTTCCAGTTCAGTCAGTCATGGCCTGCATTTGACCACCAAGGCCTCTCCGAAGATGCACCTATCCTGCTCAGATGGCATCATCTAGTGCCCACCTCAGATGACTGCCAGCAATTGCTTCTGAGTTCCACATTTTGACTGAAGAAAAATTGGACTCTTAACCCTAACAAATGAGTTTCCATGGCCTTTCCCAAAGATTGCCCCACCTAGAAGCATAAAATCAGTGAAGCTCTTTTCAAAGACATCAAAGGGGATGGACAAAAGCCCATCAATATGTCAAAAAGTTACCACTATTACCCAGAAGCCTAAGAAAGCCCTTAGCAATGTGTGAATTATAAGGACTATGGACATTAAGAGTTAAGTGGAACAGAACTCTGCCTTTAAAAGTCCCCTCTGTCAGAAAAAGGTTACCATCACTGGAGCAACTGGGACTCTTGCCTCTCACCCCTTCTGCCAGGCACAAACTTAACATCTCGGAGGACATCTCACCAAACACAAATTTCTGTCCCCAAGCCAGTCAGACTCCCTCTCATTTAACCCTGCACTGGAAGATGTCTGCATCATCCTGAGACAGATAACCACAATCCTGGAATTTTGAAAACTCCTCCCAGAGATATAAGCCAAAGATCTGTTTTCTGGACCTGACCACCAACCATGCTTCCTTAGTGACTGAACTCTGTGACCACCATTGACAATATGCTACGTCACAGGAAGCACACAGGTATTCAGCCACACCTCAGCCACCTAAAACAGTTCGGGATCCTGATGGACAGTTAATCACCTTGAAACACTCCCCTCCTCCTGGTTAAAATGCCCAATGGGGATTTCTGGCCAGTGTAAGATCTTCATGCCATCAGCAATGCAGCCACCACCTTTTACTCTGGGGTTGCCAACCCATATGCCCTTTTTGGATCATTAATTCCAGATGCCACCTGGTTTGCATTTCTAGATTTAAGCTGCCTTTCTCTGCTTTCAAGTTGCTTCCAAAAGCCCCCTCAACTAGGAAAATCATGTGACAAGATGCAATTCACTTGAACTCAGTTGCCGCAGGAGTTAAGAACCCTCCAACTGTTTGGGGGGAGGCTCTGACAACAGTTTGGCTACTCCAAGATAGCCTGTTTCTGTATCTCCTCCTGCTTGCCATCATGACCCCCAAGGGGAAAAAATGCAATTATACACTGTCAGAGTACTAAAATACACCTTTCTTGCCTCTAGAGCCAGTTCAAGATCCCTGAGGTGTCAATGTTACTGTGATTGCTGTCCGTATATGATACATACCTCAGTCTTCTGCCACTCATAGCCTGCTGGTACACCTGCCTGGACCTAAAAAATGCCTTCCTCTGCCTTTGATTGGCTCCTGTCAGCCAGCCCCACTTCATCTTTAAATGGACAGACCTCAGTTCTTAACTCAAAGATTAACTGACCTGGACTCAACCTTCAAGAGGCTCAAAAACTTGTTTATCTTCTTTGGGAGAAGCCCTTACAGCTGACCACCCTAGTTTCCCAGTGTAAAATATCATTGCACTTCTGGTTAATTACATTCAAGCTGCTTTCTGGAAAGACAGGTATCCAGCTCTGCTGCAATATCTGGCAGAAACTGGCTACTAGGTATCTTGAGAAAAGGCACAAATCTATAAACGATATGTGGCTTCAAAGATGCTTCTCTAACAGCCACTGTCATTCTGATCAAAAGTCTGACAAGCTCTGCTTAGGCTGAGACCTAACTGTCCAGGTGCTACTTGTACTGTACCTACTTCTATGCAAAAATCGTCACCTGACTCTTGTGGCTCAGTCCTGCCCACTGAGCTGGGCCCATCAGACCGTGATTGCCTGACACTGACTAGTAAACTGTTCTCAAGCCAACCAGACTTAAACAGATGCTGAGTATACTCTGTTCATGAATGGGAGTAGCTATGTTAGAAATGGAGTCTGACAGGCTACAGATGCTGCGGTCACACTGGACAAAGTCATTTTGGCTGAGACTCCCCAACAGGGATAATCTGCTCAATGAACTGCTACTGCTTCTGCTTCGGTCTTCCAACAATACCACACTTGTACTCACAACACTCTAAGCCCCCTCTGGGGATCCGATTGACCGAAACATCAACCCCAGCCGGAAAAACTTTAGCTGGTACTCCCATAAAATTCATTTTAATCAGAGCCAGACCTGTCCCCCTGTATGTTCCGCAATGGTGCTTATACCCTTGCAGCCAGCTCAGGCTTCAGAGTCTGTGTCACTGGCCCTGACCTCCACCTGGAATGCAATATAGTGAACTTTTCCCACTTAAAGATACATAACTCAGGCGCATATGAACTACCTCTACAAATTTCAGAAGTCCAGCTTTAGATTCACCATTCCAGAGTTAAAAGAACCCATATGGACAATTGTTAGAGAGTTTACCTGGACCAGCCAGTGAGCTTCTAAAGCTCCCTTTCTTTTCTTTTCTTTTCTTTTCTTTTCTTTTCTTTTCTTTTCTTTTCTTTTCTTTTCTTTTCTTTTCTTTCTTTCTTTCTTTCTTTCTTTCTCTTTCTTTCTTTTTCTGAGTTAAGTATTTTTATTCTTTTGATAATCTTTCCCACGGTTAACTACTTCCCAGTGTTGGCACTGCTATGAACAACATGTCTCACATTCCAGTCCCAGAAGTAGTTTCCACTGCAGAAGTTATTTGAAGACAGTCTTATGCTTTTTAGCAGTGGAGACCAGGCTCCATCTTCTCCATAAATACAACAATGGACTTAGCTTATGCATGTATTAGACTAAGAGGCATTCTCCCAAGTGAGTTAAAATACACTTTGTTTTTAGACAGCCTGCATGACATGTGTTTTTTTTCCCTAAAAAATAATGCCTCCACTCCAAATAAATCACTGTCAAAATAAATGAAGCCTCAAGATGACATCAGACTCATTTGTGTGTGTGGCAATCCTGGTGTTGTGTGGATGACAAGCAGCAGCCAGTTATGACATGATAGATCCACTGAATCCATTTCTAAATCATCCTTAAAGAAAATCATAAATCATAAAAGAAAAACATAAATCATTGTTTTGAGTGCAAGTCTGGTAGCACCATTCTCATGGTAGTCTGGGAGAGCAGCCATGCCATCTGGATTCATGTTTGCACCAAAAAAGAACTGATAGTTTATGAAATTAGCAAGGATGTACTTGATTTGTTCTGTAGCCCCTGCCCTAAATGGTTTTACTCTTTCTGGTCTTTGTTCTTCAAGGTTGCCTTGAGTGATTTCATATAATCTTTGATGTACTTTTTGTAGGCCTCTTTTGTGAAACTGGTTTCCTGCAAGTGATGGTTCGTGACAATACCAACACCAGTTACTACTATGTTTTTGCCTTCGCCCTCCAGGCCTTCAGTGGAAGCGTTTCCTCCAATGAGGAAGTCATCAATGTTAACCTCTGTTCTACTGACCATCTTGCCCTCCACCTCCAGGCACAGCCCATCCATGATCTCCCAGATCTTGTAAATGTTGGAGAACATCTCCTCGTGGCTGATGAGGTCCCACTAGATAATCACAGTTGTAGCTGATGGGAGAGAAGGCGGAAAAAAGCTAAAGCTCACTTTCTTTCTTTTTTTTTTTTTTTAATTTTATTTAAAGAGAAAAAGAAAAAAACAGAAAAAGGGTACAAGTTATACAGATTTACAGAAAAAAATAAACAGTAGGAAATCACTAGTTAATGGATTACATTTTGTCATCTTAGAAATAATTGTTCAAGTTACAAAATTAAAGCTTATAAAGTGGACATTCCAACAGTGAGACTGCAAACAGTTCTGTTCAATGACTCAACAAAACTCAGTAATATCATTATCTATCTTATACAGTTAAATATACATGCGGTTATATCGTTTAGAGCACTTTCTTTTCCTCTCTTTTGTACAATGACAATTACACATTTTGGGTTTGTTGCTCCCACAGTTCTTATTACTTTTTTGGAAGAGAGTAGAACCAAATGTGACATAACAGAACAGTCAGTCAAATCAAAAGGGTGGACATAATACATAATGTAAAAGCATAATACTAGGTGATCAACAATGGTTACCATAATGCCTCCCGCTATCTCTAATAGAATTGCCTCTGTCATTAGTTATAATAAAATTGAACAAAACAGTAAAGAACAAAACCAACAAAACCAAAACGTTGGAGACATTATAGGTCTTCAAAAGTAGATAATAGTCAACCAGAATGGGCGTCATAATGAATCCCACTATCTTCACAGCTGTTGCCTAAACTTTCGAACCCGGTACTATCAAGCAAAACAGAATAGAGTAACATCAGTCAAAACAAGATGGTGAGAGCAATACAGGGCTTTAAATCAAGATAATGGAAAGTCAAAGTGGGTTACTATAATATATCCTGCTATCTTTTAATTTATTTTTCCCTTAATTAAAAGGATAAAAAAAGTAAATAATAAAATGGAGATTGAGATAAAAGAGGGCACAACAGCAAATCAGTGCAGATCAAAACATAACCATTTAAGCAAAATAGTGTTTCACCACAAGATTATCCCGACATAAAAGTAGTTACCATATTGTCTCTTTCCTTGAAATCTTTGAGTATAACTTCGTATACTGTAGCATCAAATATATCAAAACAATGTAAAACCATTTAAGAGAATGACAGTATTACAGGGTATTTAGAATCAACCAACAGAAAATGAACAATGGTTTCTGTATAGTCTCCTTGTCTATAAAAGGTTTTGTTTATACTATCATATATAATAAAATCCAATAAGATACCACCTATTTAGACCAATGGAGACAGAAGAACAAAAGCTTGATGAGACTTCAAAACAAGATGGTACTAAATCAGCATTACCTCTTAAGACGTCATTTTCTCCAAAATAGCTGTTCCTATCATCCAATCTTCTCTGCCTCATTTCTGTTGAGCTCTTTTTCTGTCATTAGTTGTCAGTTTGTCTTCTTCATTTTGTTTTCTGCTCCATTCATTGTGGCCTCTCTGCCGCTACTTCTGGATTCTTCATATTTTTCTTTTTTAGAATTATCTTGCAGTATTCTCTGTAGAGTTGAATTGGTGGTTGCATATTCCCCTAGTTCCTCTTTATCCTGGAAGCACCTTGTTTTTCCATCAATTTCCAGGGATAGTTGTGCAGGATATATCAATCTTGGCTGGAGATTATTATCTTTCAAAGCTTGAATTATTTCCCCCCAGGCTCTTCGTGATTTGATGGTTTGTGGCGAGAAGTCTGCTGTAATTCTGATGGGTGTTCCCTTGTAAGTGATCTGTTTCTTGTCTCTGACGGCTTTTAGTATTCTGTTCTTGTATTGGATTTCTGGAATTTTAATTATTATATGCCTGGGTGTTGCTCTGTTTCGGTTGTAGGTGGCTGGGTTCCTGTATGCTTCATACAACTGAGTATCTTTACCTTTTGCTAAATTAGGAAAATTATCCTGGATTATTTCTGTGAGTAGCTTTTGTAGTTCATTTTTTTGTGTCCCTAGTTCTTCTTTTATGTTCTTAATTCTTAAGTTATAGACCCTCTTATCATCTTCTAGTGTTTGTATTATTGCTGTTTGTTTCTTTGTTATTTTTAAGAAGTTTTTCATTTCATGCTCCCATATTACAAATCTGCCCTCCAGTTCAGATAATCTGTCTTTAGTTTCTTTCAAGCTGTTATGCCAGTTTTTGATAGACTTTTTAGTTTCCTGGTAATCTCTTTGAACTTGCTTCACGTATTCTATGCTTTCTCTATTTTCTCCATTAAACAATTCTCCCCTCTTTTTCTGTTCTTCCATTCCACCATCCGTTTTTTTCTTGGGTGGTGCTTAGCATTTCTCTAACTATTTTGCTTATGTCTAGCTTCAGGTCATTAATAACTTCATTCCTGAACTTGTCTATGAGGCTCTCAAGGTAGCGCTTTATGTCTGTTGGTGCTGTATCTGCTGTTGCCTCTTTCTCAGGTTTGGGGGCCGAGGACCCTTTGTTGTTGCTGCCTCTTCCCATATTCTTTGTTCCTTACATATGCAAGCGTATATAGGAGGCCCAGCTTCCTTCCCTGTGAGTCACAGTCTGATTGAATTGCCTGGGGTAGGTGTTCCCGCCCACCGCAGCACACCAGGAAGTTGCAGACCAGGCAGCCTATGCAGGGCCTGCCCCTCCAGGTCACCTTCAGGAGCTGGGACCTGGGCTGTGCTAGCCTACTGGGTCTCAGCCAGCAGTGTCACATGGGCTAGGCACTGCTCACCAATCCCACTTGAGAGGGGGATTGGTGACTGAAGTCACTGCAGCGCCCTGTTCCCACAAGTCTGCCCGGTCCCAGAATGTCCTCTGTTGGAGTCTCCTAGACCGTGGAAGAGTCCCAGTTTTCCCTCACTCACCGGAGGTGGATGCACAGCTCCCCACCTGTCCCGCTCTCAACTCCGTTCACCGATTTCCATTCTCTGAGCTTCCATGCATCTCTCTCCCTGCCAAGCGGATGCAGATGTAGCAGCGGTGGCAGGAAACCCAAATCGCGGCTTCCAATGGCGCGGGCTCCAGCTTCCATGCTGAGGCTTTCTCTGTTCCTGTTATAGCACCAGGATTGCATTCCCAGTTGGTTTCTCTCAGCCCAGTTCATTCTTGGGTCACCGGGGCATATCTCCTCTTGCTTATGATTCCTTACTCAGCACCATTCCTGAATTCTAAGCTGGGTCTTTCAGAGAGCCTTCATAGCTGCTGCTATCTGTCTGCCATGTTCTCCCGGAAGCTAAAGCTCACTTTCAACAGACAAGGAACTTGTCTGTTAGTCAAGCTCTCCTCTGGCCACTCCAGATGTTGACCAGGCCATGTATGGCTGAAGCCTGAGGGCACCATTCACAGGATTGCTTCATGCTTCAGTGCGTTACTCCTCTTGAGTTTTGTGCCTTTTCAGGTTGCTTATCTTGGTCCTTGCTTCCACTTCAACTTGTGTATATTGTATTATCCAACTTGGTTTTTTGCTCTCTGTCCTCCTGCTAATTGTGTTTTTTGCCTTAGCACCAAGATTTGATCAGCATCCAAGATACATTGGACACTCTCCTAGATCAGATTAACCCCTTCACTCCCTTGCTAGAGTCAACTTAGGGAGACCTATAATAAGGGAAACAAATCACAAACTCCTGTTGGGAAAGCTTTCTAATTGTGGGGGCCATGGCTAGGGCCCATCAGAGGATCACTGATAGCCCTAATGTTACTACTTCTAGTTGGGCTTTGTTTCAAAAGATCACGTGTAACATGCCTAGCAAAGATTTGCTAGAAAACTAAATTGAACTTAAGAGACTAGACTAATATCACTCTGAACAGTGAATAAGAGTATTGCTAGAGTTTATATCATAATGTTACAGAATTAGCATTGGGTTTCTTAGTGTCTCTTCTTCAGAGTATCTGTTCATTACATCATGCATTATATAATCTGTTCCTGTAAATAGTTTAAAAAATTCTTCCCATGTGTGAATTTCTACATGTATGTCTATCCTCTCTGTATTATAGGGAAAAGCAGATCATAACAAGACAACAAAACGAATTCCTAGATAAACATGCAATGAAAAAGACACATAAGACCACAATATTAGGTAATCTACCATAGTTACTATGCTTTCTCTTGTTATTTTCAATTGACTTGTCCATATCATCAGGCTTAATATAGTTAAGCATAATATTACATAGCTATTTTTATAAATGCACAACTTTGAAGACATTGTAGGACTTGAAAATGGTTAATAATCAAAACCGGCATGGATATCTTTTATATCTTGTCATCTGTCATCTTCATAGTAGTTGCCTCTACTTTTAGACTTGATACTATCAAGCATACCAAATTCAAATAAAATCAGCCAAGGCAAAACCACGGTCTAACAAATCAGATTCAAATAATATCAGTCATAGTAAGACAATGTAAGTAATAACAGGGTTTCAGTTTAAGTTAATATGATATTAAGGATAGTTACCATGTTATAACCTGCTATTTTTGGGTTAAATGCCTATGCCCTCAAATCTGATATGAGTGGACAGACCAGAACAAAATAAAATCAAACTTAACAGAGCAATACTACTGTGACTTTTAAATCCTGATACACTATTAACAATGACCTCTTGCTTCCTTTTTTAGGTTATTTTTCACCTTTCCCCTTCTCAGGAGGCTTTATATGTTTTGGGTCCCACTAGCCCCTTTAGTTTTTAGATTAGGGGGCCAACCTGTTGTCTATCTGAGTGTTGATGAACCTTTTTACCCCTGAGCTTGATCTTGAGCTGTACTCCTTTATTTACTAGAGTCAACCAGCTGTGTAGTTCTACACTGCCCCAAAGTATCATAGCTTTCCAATCTATCTGCGGCTGCTGGATGAGTTGTCCCTATTTCTCTCTGTCACATATAGCTTTGCTTTCTCATCTTTGACTTTCAGTTTATTAACCCTCCTTCAGGTTGTGTGTATTTCTTATTCAGAGCATCTTGATGGAGCCTGTCTCCTAATCTACTTTTCCTGTTTTTTTTTATTTTAGTGTATCAAGGCTATCTGTATTAAAGATTATAGCTTACGATCTCTGCCTCATGTCTGCTATTCTATTTTACTGCTATAATTTGTCCACTTTACTCCCTCATTCCACTGTCTGCTCCGTTCATTCAGGCCTCTCTGCCACTGTTGCTGGAATCTTGGTATTTTTTCCTCTCTCTCTCTGGAATGTCCTTCAGTATTTTTGGTAGGGTTGGGCTGGTGGCCATGAACTCCCACAGTTCCTCCATGTCTTGGAAACATCTTATTTCTCCATTAATTTTGAAAGAGAGTTTTTCTGGGTACATCAGTCTTTTTTAAAATTTTATTTAAGGAGGAAAAGAAAAAAAACAGAAAAAGGGTACAAGTTATACAGAATTTCAGAAAAACTAAACAGTAGGAAATCACTAGTTAATAGATTACATATAGCCATCTTAGAAATAGTTGTTCAAGTTACAAAAGTAAAGCATATAAAGTGGACTTGCAAACAGTAAGACTGCAAACAGTTCTGTTCAATGATCCAACAAAACTCAGTAATATGGTTATCTATCTTATACACTTAAATATACATGCAGTTATCTCCTTTAGAGCACTTTCTTTTCCTCTATTTTATACAATGACAATTACACATTTTGGGTTTTATTACTCCCACAGTTCTTATTACTTTTTTTTAAAGAGAGTAAAACCAAATGTGACATAACAGAACAGAGTCAGTCAAACCAAAAGGATGGACATAATACATAATGTAAAAACAAAATACAAGGTGATCAGCAATGGTTACCATACTGTCTCTTGCTATCTTAAAAAGAATTACCTATTTGATCAGTTATAATAAAATTGAACAAAACAGTAAAGAATAAAACCAAAACATTGGAGACATCACAGAACTTCAGAAGAAGATAATAGTCAACCAGAATGGATGTCATAATGAATCTTATTGTGTTCACAGTTGTTGCCTACACTTTCGAACTTGGTACTAACAAGCAAAGCAGAATAGAGGAAAATCAGTCAAAACAAGATGGTGAAAGCAATACAGGGTTTCAAAGTGAGTTAATAGAAAATCAAAGTGGATTGCTATAATATATCCTATTTTTTATTTATTTTTCCCTTAATTAAAAACATAAAAATAAAAAAGTAAATTAAAAAAAAGGAGATTGAGATAAAAGAGGGCATAACAACAAAACAGTGCAGGTCAAAACATAACCATTTAAGCAAAACAGTGTTTCACCACAAGATATCCTGACATAAAAGTAGTTACCATACTGTCTCTTTCCTTAAAATCGTTGAGTATAACTTCATATACTATAGCACCAAACATATCAAGACAATGTAAAACCATTCAAGAGAATGACAGTATTACAGGGTATTTAGAACCAACTATCAGAAAATGAGCAATGGTTTCCATATAATCTTCTTGTCTATAAAAGTTTTTGTTTATATTATCACATATAATAAAATCCAATAAGATACAACCTGCTAAGACCGATGGAGACAGAAGAACAAAAGCTTGATGGGACTTCAAAACAAGATGATATTAAATCAGTACTAGGTATTATGATGTCTTGTTTTCTCCAAAATAGCTGTTCCTGGGGCTAGGGATTTAGCTCAGCGGCATAAGCGCCTGCCTTGCAAGCAGGCAGTCATGAGTTCGATCCCTTACCGATAAAAAAACGAAAAAGACCAAAAAAAAAAAAAAAAAAAAAAAAAAAAAAAACCAAAATAGCTGTTCCTACCATCCAACCTTCTCTGCCTCATTTCTGTTGAGCTCTTTTTCTGTCATTAGTTGTCAGTTTGTCTTCTTCATTTCGCTTTCTGCTCCATTCATTGTGGCCTCTCTGCCACTGTTTCTGGAATCTTGGTATTTTTCATTTTTGGAATATCCTGTAGTATTCTTTGTAGAGTTGAATTGGCAGTTGCAAATTCCCCTAGTTCTTCTTTATTCTGGAAGCACCTTCTTTTTCCATCAATATCTAGGGACAGTTGTGCAGGATATATCAATCTTGGCTGGAGGTTATTATCTTTCAAAGCTTGAATTATTTCCCCCCAAGCTCTTCGTGATTTGATGGTTTGTGCCGAAAAGTCTGCTGTAATTCTGATGGGTGTTCCCTTGTAAGTGATCTGTCTCTTGTCTCTGATGGCTTTTAATATTCTGCTCTTATATTGGATTTCTGGAATTTTTATTATTATATGCCTGGGTGTTGCTCTGTTTCGGTTGTAGTTGGCTGGGTTCCTGTATGCCTCATACATCTGAGTATCTTTACCTTTTGCTAAAGTAGGGAAATTCTCCTGGATTATTTTTGTGAATAGCCTTTGTAGTTCATTTGTTTGTGCCCCTACTTCTTCTTTTATGTTCTTAATTCTTTAGTTATAGATCCTCTTATCATCTTCTAGCCTTTGTATTATTGCTGTTTGTTTTGTTATTTTTAAGAAGTTTTTCATTTCATGCTCCCACCTTACAAATCTGTCCTCCAGTTCTGATAATCTATCCTTAGTTTCTTTCAAGCTGTTATGCCAGCTTTCAATAGAGTTTTTAGTTTCTTGATAATCTCTTTGAACCTGCTTCACGTATTCTATGTTTTCTCTATTTTCTCCATCAAACAATTCTCCCCTTTTTTTCTGTTCTTCCATTCCACCATCTGTTTTTTCTTGGGCGGTGCTTAGCATTTCTCTAACTATTCTACTTATTTCTTGCTTTATTTCATTAAATACTTCATTTTTGAACTTATCTATGAGGCTCCAGAGATACCGCTTTATGTCTATAGGTGCCGTGTCTGATATTGCATGTTTTCGGTCTTCATTCTCTTTTGCATTTACCTTTCCTGGATCAGTATTCTCAAGATTGGGGACTGAGGACCCTTTCTTGTTGCTCCCACTTCCCATACTTTTTGTCCCTTCCATACAAGCATATGTAGGAGGCCCAGTTTTTTTTTTTCTCTTTGTCTGTTACAGTTTGTTTGAATCCACCAGCTAGGTGTTCCCACCCACTGCAGTGTACTAGGGAGACACAGACCTGGGCAGCCTCTGCTGGACCCATCCCTCCAGATCAACCTAGTGAAGGCTTCACTGCTAGGGTACACCGCCAGGTGCAGGGACCTGATTTGGGATAGCCTACTGGATCTTAGTCCATGGCATCACCCAGGTCAAGTGCTCCCCATCAATCCCACTTGAGAGGGGAATATGTGACTGAAGTCACTGCAGCATCCTGTTCCGGCTAGTCTGTCCAGTCCCAGAATGTCCTCTGTTGGAGCCTCCTAGTCTATGAAAGGGTCCCCATTTCTCTCACTCACCGCAGATCAATGCAGGGCTCCCTGCCAGTCCCATTCTCAACGCTGTTTGGTTCGCTGATTCCCGCTCTCAGAGCTTCTGCATGTCTCTCTCCCTGCCTTGCCAGTTGGGACACAGCAGCAACAGGAAATTCAAATCACGGCTTCCAGTGGCGCGGGATCTAGCTTCCGCGCTGAGATTTTATCTGTTCCTGTTATAGCATCAGGATTGCATTTCCAGTTGGTTTCTCTCAGCTTAGTTCATTCGTGGGTCGGCAGGGTACATCTCCCCTCACTTAGAACTCCTCACATGGCACCACTCCTGGATTCTAAGCTGGTAATCTCAGAGAGCCTCCGTGGCTGCTGTTATTTGTCTGCCATGTTCTCCCGGAAGTGAATTTCTGGAATCTCGATTATTATATGTCCGGGTGTAGATCTGTTTTGGTTGTAGGTGGCTGGAGTTCTGTATGCCTCATTTATCTGGGTATCATTTCCTTTTCGTATGCTTGGGAAGTTTTCCTTTATTATGTCTGTGAATATTCTTTGTAGCTCATTTTTGGTTACTCCTGCTTCTTTGCTCACTTCCTAAGTTATGTATCCTTTTGTCATCTCACGTGCTTTATTCTTAAGTTATGCATCCTTTTGTCATCTTCTAGCCTTTTGAATTGTTTCTTTCTGGTTTCTTGTTACTTCTAAAAGGTCTTTTCTTTTGTGGTCATATATCATAAATCTCTCTTCTAGTTTCAAAAGGGTAACTTTGGTTTCTTTCAAGGCATTTTGTCAGTTTTCAATGGACTTTTTAGGTTCCTGGTAATCTCTTTGGATCTGTTTCATGTGTTCTAGGTTATGTTTAAATTCTTCATCAAAGGTTTCTTTCTTTTCTGATTTCCTCCATTCTTCCATCTGTGTTCTCTTGGGAGGGGCTTATCATTTCTTTAATTAATCTTTTTATATCTTGCCTCACTTGGATCAGAAGAACAGTTTTAAATTCGTCTCTGAGGTCATGAAGGTATTTCTTTATGTTCGCTGATTCTGTGTCTAGTATTGGATGGTTACTGCACTGGTTCTCTTCTGTATTTACTTCTCCTAGGCTTATTTTCTCAGGTTTGGCAGCTGGATATTTTTTAAAATTTCTATCTCTTGTCATGTTTCTGGTTTCTTTCAGACTGGTGTGTCCTGGGGGTCTCTGGCCCTCTCCGTATTGCTTAGGGTCTTTCCGAAGCATGCTAACTGGAGTTTTTGCTGCCCTCCCCAATTTGCTGTTATCTGAGGTACATGCAGGGGTGCAGGGACAGTGCAGGCTAGCCTTGAACCTTTGAGCCAGTCTATCCACAAATTAGGCTGTATTTTGTGGATGTCACAGAGTGGTGACAATTTTGTACCTGCTTATTGGATCCCCACCAGAGGCGTAGCTCAGCCCCAGAAGACCCCGCCAGTTCTCTGTGTGCCAGGGGAGGCTGACTGACATCACTGTGGCACCGGGCTCTGCCCAACTCCAAGATGTCCTTCAACCAGCAACAGCAGCCACGGGACCCAGTCCCTAGCACTCACCGGGAACCAATGCAGATCTTCCTCTTGGGTCCATTGCACACTGCGCCACTGTCTTCACTACGTTCCCAGCACAGGGCAGATCGGTCAGAAAACCGCACGGCGCCTGGCTTCGGAGCCCAGGTGTATGGTCCTCTCACAGCCTCCCCCAGTGCGTCCAGGTGGCTCTGGCTGCTTCACAGGGCCCCAGGTCCCAACTTCCAGCACTCACTGAAAGCCAATATAGCTCTTCCCCTTGGATCCACTGCTCACTGTGCCACATCCTCCCGTTAAGGGCCCGGGATTTGCTGACTCCTGTTATCGGCAGCTGCAGGCTCAGCACGACTTTGGATCCTCCAGGTGTGCCTAGTACAGCGCGGAACAGGTCTCAATGAGCGTCAGGTTTCAGCTCTCCACCTGCACTTTTCCTTCCTCTTCTAGTTTTATTTTTCCCTTCAGTTACTGCCTTGATTAATAAGAATCATTATTCAATCATCTGGCCTTCTCCATGTTCTCATATTCTAGCATCTGATCTGATTTCTTGGCAGAGACTCTCCATCCAGCCCACTAGCAAGCTGCCATTTTTTCTCCTCCTCGTAAAATGCCAGCATTTCTTATTTTATGTCTTGAAGAGTTAAAGCCTATTGCTAAGTTCTGATCTCCCTGTGGGAGCAAGTAGATGTGTAGTCACGCCGGGGAACTTTCTAAATCCAAAGACTTTAAGTGCCTCTTCTGGCAGCTGTACGTTTGGAAATACCAACTCAGGAAAGGTGTGGGAAGCTCTGTGTTAGTTCTGCTGTCCCATTGGGACCACAGTCTTCTCTTGAGTCCTCACTAGGTCTGAGGAGATCCAGAGCCCTACTGGCCCTCACCCTTTTCATGGTTCTTTATTTCTGGAAAAGAGTGGACCCAGTGCCCATGCTGCTCTTGGCAGTGCCCTGTCTTATCCTTTCAGCAAACTGCCAGGTGCTCTTGGTCTGTGTGTGCCAGTCTCAGCTCTGGAATCCCCATGAATAACACTTGTTAGATTTCATAGATCAAGACATTCAATGTGAATTCCTTCTCATTTAACAGATAAAGTAATCAACCAGCAAGTTACAGTATCTGATAAGTAATAGAGACCCAAAGGGGTTTGCTTGTAGGGCTGGCTTCCATAGCTGTCCTGCTATCCTTCCTCCCAAGAGCTTAGGAACTTAACTATTTGTTCTTCTATATTTATAGACACCCTGGAAATTCTTCTTCCTCATGGACCTTTCTTTAGCATACAGGCATCCTGTAGTGTGACAGCAATTCTCATCATTTAGTGTTTAACCCAAATGCTACCAATCTTCACTAGCCTGTGGAACAGAGAAGACACATCAATGCCTGTGACACTTATTCCTGTTCCTGTTCCATTCTTGTTCTTGTCCTCTCTGCCTCCTTCAAAGGCCTCCACAAGAATCTCCACCAGGCCCCAAAGGTCCTTGTACATGATCAGCCTTGCCATTTGGTGCTGCTACAGCCATGGTCTTCTCTACTCTTACTCACAGGTGGCTGGACCAGGGCCTTTCCAACTCCTTGCAAGCATCTCTCACTACTGACATTGTTGAACAAAGCTGCCTTCCAGTCCATGAAAATATCCACACCAACAGTGATTTCTCTCAGTAATGCTGAATCCAGTAATTTTGAAATGAGAAGTCGTGAGTTCTGTAGACCAGGTTCTATACTCACAAAACTGTCAGTATCTCACTGTTTCAATGCTGTGATTCTGGGGCCCAAACACTCACCATGTCTCGTGAAATTAGTTTGTTTGGTCTCACTCTCGACCTTGGTGGAGCTCTAAACAAGAGGGGCAAGGAGCGTGACAGTACTGCATCCCTTAGACTGTGCCTATTCATGTCCCTTCACTTTCAAACCCGAGGTGAGCCTCCATCCTCCTGTCTATGCACAGCAATTCTTGTGTGCAGATGGAGAGAGAAAACCATCACTCAAATTTAACTTCCAGTTTAGGTGAGGCTGGGGCACTTTACCATATTTTATGGCACCTGCATGGGGAAGTTAGCCATAAGGCTTCCCATGAGAGGCTACAAGGGAAAATTAACAAAAGAGGAAGCTCACTCCACTCTCAGGGCCTTGAAAGAAGTTTAGAGCCAACATCTTCCTTAGCTGTTACAAGTAAGAAACTGGATAAATGCTGAACTGACATAATAAATAGAAAGTCCGTACTAATAGACATAATGCTGTTTTCACATCTGTCAGCATTCAAGTTTAAACTCAATATTGAAAGGAGAAAAAATGATATAGAAGGATCATTAAAAATGAAAAGCCCCCTCAAATAAAAAGTCAAATTAAATTTTTTAAAAAAGAGAGAAAAAGTACCAAGAGATAGAGAAAGCCAATAGAAGCCAGCAAAAACTAGGACTAGAGATCCCATTTGACCCAGCTATTCCCTTGGTATCTCCCAAAAGAATTAAAAGCATCATATCAGAGCAATACATGAGTACCCATGTTTAATTTTTTTAAACTTTATTTAAAGAAAGACTAAAGAAAATGGGTAGAAATAATACATACTTTCAAAGAAAAAAAACAGTAAGAAATCCTAGTTGATGATTACAGATTGTCCTCTTACAAATAGTTATTAAAGATACTAAAGTGGAGCATATAAAGTGAGGATTCAAACAGTGAGACTGAAACCAGTTCTGTTCAACTATCCAACAAAAACTTAGAAATATGGTTATCAATCCTATACACTTAAACATACATGCAGTTATCCATGTCTTCAATTATGTTGAGACTGAACAAACCCAAGCAGGCTAATATCACTCTGAACAAAGAATAATACTATTGCTGGGTTTCTTATTACGACCTTCCAGGATCAGCACTAGGTCCTTTAGTGTCTCTTTTTCTTCAAAGTCTGTTCATTTCATCATGTGTCATAAGATCAGTTCTCATAAACTGTTTATAGATTCTACACATGCATGAGTCTTAACATGTATTTCTATCCTTTCTATATTAGGAGAAACAAAACAAATCAAGACAAAACAAAACAAAACATATTCCTATAAACACATGAAACGAAAAAGACATATAAGACTGTTGTACAGGGGCTGGGGATTTAGCTCAGCAGCATAAGTACCTGCCTTGCAAGCAGGTGGTCGTGAGTTCGATCCCCAGTACCAATAAAAATGAAGAAGACAAAAAAAAAGACTGTTGTACAAGGAGTTGTACCACAGTTCCTGTGTTATCTTCAATAGAATTGGTTATATCATCAGACATAGTATAATTGAATATATCAGTACACAACAGCATTAATAAAAACACAACTTTGTATATAATATAAAACTTCAAAAACAGGCAGTTATCAAACCAGAATGTGCATCGTAGAGTCTTGTCATCTTCAGTGCAGTTGCCTATACTCTCAGACTTGACACTATCAATCATATCAGTTTTAAATGAAATCTATCGATCCCAAACAGCAATCAAACAAACCAGATTTAACTAAGATCAGTCATGATAAAACAGTATAAGTCATACAGGCTCCAGATTAAGATAATAGGAAATTAAAGATGATTACTGTGCTATAGCCTGATGTTTTTGGGATAGCTGTCTGTGCCCTCAAATCGAATACAAATAGACAAACTGGGACAGAATAAAGTCTATCAAAAAAAAGAATAAAATCTATCTAAGCAGAGTGGTGCGAGTAATGTGGGTTTTAAATCCTGATACACTATTAACATTATCTTCTGCCATCTTTTTTAAGTCTCTCCCTCCTCTTTCACTTCCCCAGGGTACACTGTGCATTTTTGGGTCTGACCAAGACCCTTGGTTTTAAATTGTGGGGGGCAACCTGCTATTTAAGTGGTTCTGAGCCTTCTCTCTCCTGGACTTGATCTCTAATTGTATTTCTTTACCTATTAAAGCCTGTCTTTTCAACCTATCCACAATTACTGGTCTAGTTGCCCCTATTACTCTCTGGTTCTCTGTCACATAGAGCATTGTTTTCTCATATTTGATTTTCAGTCCATGTACTCTTTTTCATGTTAATTATATTTCCTATAAATAGCATCTCGATGGACCCTGCCTCCTGATCTACTCCACAAGAGTACCCATGTTTATAGCAGCACATTTTGTAATAGCTAAATCTTGGAAACAGCTCACGTGCCCATCAACTGATAAATGGATAAAGAAAAAATTTTTATGCAGTGGGTAAAAGGATAAACTTAAGACATTTATAGCCAAACAGATGTATCTTGGGGTCCTACCTAAGTGAAATAAATCAGACACACGTGTAAATATCATTTAGTCTCTTTGATATGAGACACTGAAAGTGTAAATAAGAACCAAAATGTATATTACATATTGTGACATAGAAAGACATTGCTCAAAAGGAAAGAGGAACTAGAGAAGGGGAGGGAGATATGAAGGATAAGAAAGTCAATAAAATGAGAAAAGAAGGATAAAATGCAAACAAAGCTTTATAAATAAAGAAGGGAAGAGAGATTGAAGGGAGGGGAGGGGAATAAGGGAAAAAAGAGGTGCCAAGATATAGCACGTATAGGTACAAATTCCCTGTCATGAATGTGATCGATATGTTATATGTAAATTGTACCAATAAGCATGATTTTTAAAAAGGAAGAAAAAGAAAAGCAACGTGTGCTTTTGCAGGGTGCTTTTGCCCCAGAGCAAGGGATGCACAGCACAAACGGCCACAGTGAGTTAGTGCCGTTTCACTTCGTGGGTCCCCCCCCCCCCCCAGCCTGGCTTTGGAAAGCAGAAGTTCATGGTATTAAAATAGATGTATTGTGCATGCAAGAGCAAGCCCTCAGCAAAGCGGCTCTTCCTGTAATCCTACTTCTCAAAGCAAAGCCCCCCTCTTTCCAACCGTGGACGATGGCCACTTGGTGTTTTGTTAGTTCTATAATAAAGAAACTCTCAAATGAGCCCTTGTGTCAGAGTCAGAGAGAGGAACAAGATGCAAAAGATCCATTCCCCTCTTTTAAAAAAAAAAAAGGTCTGAGTTTGTCACTAAATTACATTAGGTTGGGGTAAAACTGGCAATCCTCCAGCCTCAGCCTCCCTGAGGCTGGGTTTAATAGGCTGTGCCACCATGCACGGCCTAGAGAGTCCATCCTAACTTTATTTCCCCCCCAACCAGATTCCTGCACCTGTCATTCAGTCCTTAGGACCAAACTAAGGAGATCTGGGATTGAAATGCTCAGGGAAAACTGCCCCATTTGTTTTTCATGGTTCTTTCCTCTTCCTCTTCATTGCCTCTTGAAAGCGTAGAATGGCCCTTGCTCAGGTCCATTTAATGTTTATTCTTGTTCCAAATCAGAAACAGCAAGAGAACCGAGAGCTGTGCATCATGCTGCAGCACTGCGCGCCCCCGAGAGCTGGTTAGAGCGCAGAATTTCAGGCTCCATCCCCGATGTGTGGGATCGGGTTCACTGGATTGCAAGCTCAAAGGTAAGGAGCTCAGAGAAAGGCGGCTTTCAGCGCCATCCAGTCTCCCTCCAGCGAGGTCCCTGTGGAATTTTAGGTCACAGCGGCACCGCGTGGTTGCTTTTATAGTTGCGGTTGAGTTTGAGAAGAAAACTGTCTCAGAGCAACCGCCAGTTCTTTTGTCTCAGGAGGCTCGGAAGTCTCCTCCACGCTGTCAGTGAGAACTTTCTTCCAGTGATGCCTTCTGCCCGAGCCTAGAGGAACGCTTCATGGCTTAGGCATGTTCTGCATTGGAGGCGGCGATGACAGCACATCCACAGATTTCAAAGTGTCTTCTCCTTCACGAGATTGTTCATAAAACCTATAAAGGCATGGGAGCTCAGGGACACAAAGAATGACTTCTATAGCTCATCTAGATATGTGGTCACTACCTTTCTTTTCACGATTAGGATTGCTTTACTCTAGAGGCGGGAGGTTTGCTCACTATTTGGGGTACTCCAAGCACAGTTCTAATCTATGTATTTATTTATTGGAAAGTCACAATCCAGGGAGGCCAGGGTTGTATCTTCTTTGTTTTGAAAATGCTTGCTCTACAGTAATTTTGTCTGTAGTATTTGCTAACTGGGGAAATCTACAGTAACCAGAAACTATGACAGGTTGAACATTTTGAATTCAAAACTCCAAAATTTTCCCAAATCTGAAACTTTTAAAGCATCCACATAATCCCACAATGGAAGAGTTAATGTCAGGTCCTTTTTGGCTTCGGACGGGAAACTTGAGGAGTAACAGCTGAGCAGACTGACTTTCGAGAAGTTGTCCACGGTTACACTTCTAGCTCAGAAAAGAGCCCTGGGCCTTTGTCTTCCTTCTGCTCTCCAAGCTGTACAAGAGAGGATTTAGTTCATTTTCCTAAAACACAGTTCGGGTTGGAATCTTTCTCGTTTCAAAGTTACCTCCAACTTTGCCCATTTGGTTATATGACACAGACGTCTCGCTTTGCAAAGCAAAATCTAATCCAGCAGCCTGCTTGTTGCAGCCACCTTCATGCTTCACAGGTTCCATCTAGACTCTCGGCCTTGTCCTCCTCCGTGCTGCTCAGGGAAACATGACCTCAAGGAGACCTCGAGGGGCCCACCTAGTGGCTAAAGTGGGAAATGCTGCCGGGGGGGGGGGTTGGTCACCTGAGTGCTGGAGTAAGACTCACATGGACACAGCCAGACAGTGCTGGTGTGAGCTCGGCTGGGGTGAGCGCAGCTCGGACAACTGCATGCTCTCTTCTGTTGTTTGGATCTTGACCAGAAGAGATCATGGAATAGAAAATGATTCTTTCTCATTCCAGCAGTGCTACCCTGGCCTTGGCCTTGCTAAGCTGCTTTTAGACTTGGTAATCTTTGAATCCTACCCCTCAGAAAATTTCTAGTCCTATTTCTTAGCCTCTGTTTGCTCTCTGTCTCTGTCTCTCTGTGTGTCTCTGTTCTCTGTCTCTCTCATTTTTACCGTTGCATTGCTGAGGGTTAAACCCAGGATCCTGAGCATGCTAGGCAAGAACTCCACGACTAAGCCACACCTCCAGCCCTCCACTGTCTTATGAATCTATGGATCCTCCTTATCCTTATCCCTAAAAATTTTAAAAAGTAAATTAATGTACTAATCAGCTATTTCTCAAATGATTATATTTTATAAAATCTTCACATGGCTGGGGGTTTAACTCAGTGGTGTAGGTGTCTGCCTGGCAAGCACAAGGTCATGAGTTCAATCCCTGGTACAAAAAAAAAATCTTCACAATCCCAATTTTCTTTCATAATCCCAATTGTTATCACAACAAACATTTATTTTTCTTACAGGTCTGTTGACCAGAGGAGCTCTCTTCCAAACTTCATGTCTGGTTTAAATCTGTTCCAAGTATCTTGGATTTGAAAACAGCAGCTACTCAGGGGTGCTCTTGCTATGATAAATGATAAGGGAAAGGACAAACCACAGAAGCACATTGAAAATCCCCAGGCATCGTGTATCTTATTAGATATTCTGTTAGTCAAAGCCAGTCCCACAGTCAAAGTCAAAGTGAATACACACTCTGCTAGCTCTACAGGCAGGTACTGCAAAGCCACCATACAAAAGGCATAGACACTTTATCTTATTATGAGGATAGAATGTAAAATTGAGATCATAACTCAGTGAATAAAAAAAACTATTGACAGACATTAATTGTAGCATGGCCTCATTGGCCAGTCTTTTCCTTTATGATTTGTGTTTTTGTGAATTGAACTCAAGACCATCACACCAAACTTTCCCATCCACTTTATTTTAAGACAAAGTCTCACTAAATTGCCCACGTTGGGCTTGAACTTGTGATCCTCCTGCCTCATCCTCCCAGAGTACTGGGATTACAGGTCTACACTACCATACCCAGCTTCCAATTCTTGTTTAAGAAATACTCCACAGACTCAGAGTCATCAAGAAAACATTTGTCTTTATCTTGTTGTATTTCTTCAGTCTTTAGTCCCAGGTATGAGTGAGGTTTGTTATTGGGGATTAGGGTGCTGCAGCTCTTTCTAGAGATTCTTTCCAGATTCTTAGTGACCTAAAAAGAATTGGACAAGACAAGCAAAAAACCTAGCAAGATTTTACATTTCTTAAAGGTAAGACAAGAAGTACGCTCTACAGAAACAGAGCAGACCACTGAGAAAGAGAAAGCCAGCAGGTTAAATGCCACCCCACCCCACCCCATTCTTCAGGCTGATGTCAGATCCGGGCCTTTCTACCCAAACCCTCTGATTTTGCACTGGAAGAATTGAAAATAGCACTTTCTGATTGGAAACTCTTTTTCTGACTATGTGTCCTGGATCTCTGTAATTGACAGGTCAGGCCCACTTGCCCAGCTGACCTTGACCTAATCTCCTCCTTCCTTTCCCCTGTAAGACATAAATCCACAAAATCCTTTGTGGGATGCTGAGGATGTGGAGGTCTCTGTTGTCACATAGGTACTTTGGACTGAAAGGGGCTAGAGCTGCTGCTGACTGTGGATGGTGCTCTCTCCAACTACCTTGGGAGGTTGTGACTCACTGATTGAGTTGAAAAGCCTGAAAGACAGTAAGAAAAGAGTCAGTGCTTGTATGTGAAGAACTGTTGAGCTGTCTGTTCAGTGGGAGAAAGCCTGGTGAATCTGTCAGTTTCTATAGACTATTATGGGTTTTCGTCTGGATCATCATCTAAAGCACAGAATGGATAAACTCTACTCTTGGGTTGAGAATGCAGAGCCCAGATTGGACATCTCATAGGTCAAAAGCAAGGGTCAAAGTCTAAAACCAATCTGCAAACCTACCAGAATCTTCTCAATAACAGCCTGTTCTTGGCATTGTTGAGTATCTGCCACTGAAGAGGGAGCCAGGACTCAAGTAGTCCCCTCTATCCTGGGATCTCTCCTAGAAGCAAGATGAACTGTGACGCAGAAGAGTAAGAAATATCGCTCTGAGTATATCCTTCAGTATATCCAGTAACAAACCCTCACCATAACCAGGAGTAAAGCTAGAGGAGCACAGCTAGAAGACTGGGAATACTAGGTCTCTCTGGGGAACTGACCTCTGGTGGAGTTCCTGAGTTGCTTGAAAGATGGGACTGATTTACTGTCCTTAGGACTGTGAGGAGGTTGTAGAAGACCACCCACTGTGGTTATTGTCATTAAACAGATGGAAGAGACCCATCTTCCCCTGAGAGACAGGTGAGTGTCTGAAGACAGGATCATCAGTTTCCTCTTCCTTGGAGGTCTGTTAAACCCAGAGCATAACACTGGATTCCATAAGCACATTCCTTATTTCCTACTGTAATTTTTACTTTACAGGAATAGTAGCCAGCTGAGCATCTCAGTACCTTTACCTGTGGGTTCAGGAAACAATCCTTGTGCTTACCCATTTGGTACAATGAAAGGCAAGAAGTGTGCATGTGTGTGAAAGTATCATGCCAGGATTTTCACCAACATTATAATCTAACAGGTTTAGTGTATGTTTACCTGAGCATTGCAGAGGGTGATACACCTATACTCTAGGATTTGTTTTTTAAAAGTTTGCTTTTGATTTTTCTTGTAGAAGTAGCCTAGTTCGGTACAGTGAGATACGAAGTTTTGGAGGTGGTCAAAAGTAAACCATCAGCCAGGCATGGGGACAGAGACTTACAATTCCAGCATTCATAATGAGCGTTACATAGTGAGTTCAAGGCCAGCCTGAGCTACAAAGTGAGACTCTGTTTCAAAAAACAAAAACAACAATAACAACAACAACAAAAGTTAATCATCAGATTACTCATGCATGGATGATGAAGATGATTCATTATGGTAAAATACATACTTTCATAACAGAAGCATGGTGTGAGTATATGATGATGACGATGATGATGATCACTTTGACATGGGCCATGTGAGCCAAAGTTCCTGTGACAGTGAAGTGGAGCAAGAACCAACCGATGCACAGGAATGCACACCTCCTTGACTCTGGTGGTGAAGAAAACAGCAAAGTGAGTACACATTTGACTAGCTAAAATGTTGCAAAATAGTCATGCAACCAAATGGAAAGACCCAATGTTAGACGTAGGTCCAAAAATATAGTAAAGGCCTTGGCAAACGTGAAATGTATTGGGCAGAATGCCACCACTGCCATTCAATGTTTGAAATTGTGACAGATAAAATGTTACAAGATTCTGTTAAACACACAAAGGCTGAAACACAAGAAAATTGTTACGTATACACCAATAGTCATATTAGAAAATGTATTTATTATGGTACTGACAACATTCATAGCAGAGGTTTCTCATGGTAATTGCAAGAATGTAAAAGACTTATGGAAAAGTGATGGGTCAAGATATGACATAAAAATTTATGCCCTTCTAGATGCAAAAGACTTACTGTCTTCAATTTTTAAATTTATCTTAAAATACAGTCATCATGAACTTATGCATTTAGTGATAAACCAAACTATGTGAACTCATGTGAACAATGACTGTTGACTCATCTCCCAAACTAATCAGAATGTGACATCTGACAATTGGTTTACCAGTTTTCAGCTGATTTTTTGCTAACAAAGCACAAATTGATCAGTGAAGGAACTGTACACAAGAACAAAGCAGACATTCCAAATGAAAGGTTGCAGTTTCAAACCAGAGAATTGTATAATACAATCTTTGGATTTCATTGGTCTTATATATGGCAATGAAAATGAACTACTACTGCTGATGTCAACATTGCTCCACGATGGAAATGTAGGAAAAATGGAAACTACAACAAAACCAAAGGCAAGGCTAGATGTGGATGAGTTATGCAGCAACGATGGTGTTACTCGAAACACAAAGGATTGGCCAATGTTTCTATTTTACTCAATTCTAAACATGTGTAGCATAAATAGTTTGACAGTTTACAAAGAAAATATTAAGTGAAAAGTACCACATTAATTTTCTTAGGATATTGGAACTGGAACTCATAAGAGATCATTTACTGCAAAGGAAAAAAATGTTTCTGCCAGGGAACTATACAAAAAAATATTCTGAACCACACTGGTGAACATACAGGTGAGCAGGCAGGCACAGCATCACAAATGCCTACTATGACAACAGGATAACGAAAAAGATATCAATTGTGCCCTACAAGAAGGGACAGGGAAACAAAACACACATGGTATTAGAGTATGTGATAGTTGTATGTGAATCATGTGTGAAAATTGCCTTGGGTGTGACAACTGAAACAAAGATTGCTTATATTGTGGAGTTCTGTTGGTGTTTGCATTAAAGTTCACATAGATTTTTGCTTCTGATATTATCTTTTAAGTTTGTAAATAAGTACACAGCTGATGTGAAAATGTTGATGTCTATTTTAATTACATACTTGAACTCTTATTTTATTCATGTCTTATTTCTCTGTGAAGTGCATATTGTGCAACATAGAAGAGGAAGCTCCTGAGAAATCAGGAAGAGAAGAGAGGTGACAAGAATGGCCTGTTACATAGGAAAGGAAAGTTAAGCATGCATGTTCTCAGTGTAAGCGAGACGCGTGCATAGACTGTACAGTTGTTACCTGTGAAGACTGCTTTAGATGTGACAGTTGGAGCAAAGACTATTTCTGTGGTAGACTTTTGTTTGTGTTTACATTGTAGCTCACTAGGTTTTTATTTTTGGTGTTATCTCAGGTTTTGCAAGCAAGTACACAGCTGAAGTGAACATATTTATGTTTATTTTAAATGTGCAACACATATCAAGAATTTTATACTTTATTTTATCGATAGTTTCTGTTCCTGTTCACTACACATTGCATAATATACTAAGACCTTCTGACAAAATGGCAAGACCAGTGAGATGTCAAGCATGTCCTACAAAAAGACCAGGAAAGCAAAACATATGTGCTGTCAGTGTAAGCGATACACGTGTATAGAGCAGGCTGTTGTCATGTGTGCAGGCTTAGGTGTGATAGCTGAAGCAAAGCTTTTTTTGGTAGAATATTATTGGTATTTTCATTGTAGTTCATATAGGAATTTATTTCTGTTGTTCTTTTTTAGAACATACTCCAAAAATCAGTCAGTGTTGAAATCTTGATGCTTTTTGTAAACATTCAATAAATATTAAAAATGCAATACTTTATTTTCATGATTTTTTCCTGTTAAGCACTCATTTGTTTAATATAACAAAGCTCATAAAGTTGTTTAATAAAGTAAAACTCATAAAATTAATAATTTATCAATAGAAATATTCTAAAGCATAAACATGGGTATGACACATCCATGTTTAGGAGACTTTATGACCAGAAAATGTGTTATATGCCTTAGGAACTGTAGTTCTCAAGCTTTTCCAGTAATAAAGAGGTATAAGAACCTGAGCATAAGGGATTTCACACCATTTTCCATGATTTTTACAAAAAAAAGAGACCTAACTAAAGAATAGTATTGAATTTTGAGTGCCATTCTGTATCCATCCTTTGCCATTTCCTAGTTCAAACTGGACCCAAACAGAATTTCAGTAGAAGGTAAGTTGGGGGTTTTTTTTTTCCGGACTGTCAGAGTCAAGTTGTTCCCACTGTTTAAGGATATACCCTAAGGGAGAGATTGCTGGGATCTGCAGGTGCATCATGGGAGCTGCAGAGGGAGTGAGGGAGAGAGAGAGAGACTAGGTCTGGGGTCCTTCATAAGGCATTCTCTAGGGAGGATGCAGACCTGCTGAGTCGCAGGAGCACCCTCCATGACTCAACTGTGCTGCCAGATACTTCTGGCAAAGCAAGTGGCACTAGTGCCTTCTTATGTATTTTTTTCCATTGAACTCCTCACATCCTGTGACCCAGTAGGACTCCTTAAAGAGAAAGGATGAACCCCTGGGGCTCCAATGAGCTACATGAGAAAAGTCAACTCCTAAAAACTCACAGCAGAGTTCCCAGGGTCCTATCCATTTGTGAAACAATCCCCCCACATTTATCTTGATAATAAAATCTTTGGAAATTACTTTGTTTAAGGCAGTAGGATAGAAAGACCTTCTTTTTGTTTATCTTTCTCCTTCTCCTTCTCCTCTTCCTCTTCCTCTTCATCCTCCTTCTCCTCTTCCTCCTCTTCTTTCTTCTTCTGCATTTAATAGAAAGACGAAGAAGAAGAAGAAGAAGAAGAAGAAGAAGAAGAAGAAGAAGAAGAAGAAGAAGAAGAAGAAGAAGTGTACAAGGATACGGTTATCTATTAAGTCTAGCTCTAGTTTGCACACTCACAGTCGGTTGAGTTGACCTGCACTGGCTGTTCCCTTTGTTCTGCTCAGGCCCCCAGGTACATGTTTCTAAATTACCCAATTTCTGTTAGAAGAAATAGAGAAAGGATCTAACCTGATTTAGAAGTGCAGAGGGAATGAGTTCCATTAGCTCCTTGTATATAGAAGCTTTAGCTCTTATCTTTAGTGTGAGATTTCATGGTGATTGTGAGGTCAGTTGAAAAAGAAAATGACAAACAAATATGGTGGAAACACATGGGCCACGATGGCTCCCTGAGAACATGACTCATTAAGATTACCTAGAGATAAAGGGCCATCTATGGGAGAAGGGCAGATCAGACTTCATTCACAAAAAGAAGCAGATGGGGTAGGTGGCTACTCAAGCAGGCTCCCAGAAATGATAAAACTGAACGAAGTATTGGGGAGAACAAAAATGTGGGGACAAAAAGGCATACTAAGCTTTAGGCCTGAACAATCTATTCTATGACTAAGTAATATGCTCCCTGGCAGCCCCCAAGCCATGTGACCATGGAGAATGCTTTGCTGACTCACTGGTCGCCACCAGGACACAGACACACACACACCCCGGGCCTCAGCATGAGGTCACCCTGGTGTGAAGCAGCAGAAGCCTGCCCTGGCAGTGTGTGCTGTAGGGGAGGGAGATGGAGGTGGTGGTGGGGGGCCCACAGTGCGAAGTGGCTGGGTGTGGGTGACCACATGCTGGGCCACTAATTTTTCTCATCCACAAAGCTCTTAGCTCCTAGCTGGGCCTCCCAAGACTGTGTTACCAGGGTCTGGGGTGCTGTGGGATCATTCTAGAGATTATTTCCAGGTTCTTATTCCCTGAATTGGACAAGACAGGGGGAAAGGTAGGTAGGTTTTGTTAGAGGTAGCGGGATTTACTAAAGGCATGAAAAGGTATATGCTCCATGGAGCGAGTGTGGGCCGAATAAAAGTAAGTAAAGAAGTACACTCTGCAGAGTGAGAATGAGCTGCCGAGAAAGCCAGAGCACAGTGGCCACGAGGTTAATGGCTGATGTCACTTGCACTGAGGTGGGAACCTGATTTTGAATTTTTGTTTATGATTGACCAATCGATGCACTGTTCATTTTTAAATCACCCTGTTCCCACAGATCCACAGCGTTATGTCATCTAACACATTTCTTTAAATGCAGGAGGGTCTGTCTGGATTCTCCAGTCTGTTTCCTTGTTCTGTCCATCAACTTCTGGGCTGAGTCTGCACTTCTCCATTAAATTGGCACCTCAGTTCACAAATGCTTGTGACTGCGAACAATTTGGTTCACAACCAAAATCATTTGGCAAAATTCTATTTTTGCTTGCAAAGTCTACTTTAGGTGACAAACAAGATCGTGGTCATTTTTGCTGCCCAAACATGAATGTGGTCATCTTTTCCAAAGTTGTGGAACAAATTAAGTGTGTGGACTGAGGCAATAGGTATTTGCTCTCCAGTCTTCATTTAGGATCAACACAAGTTCCCCATATGCACGTTGAAAACATCAATCAATATTTTGTTTCAAATTATTCTGAATTAAAGATTAAAATGAAGAGAAGAAAAGTTTAAGATAATGCAGTGAACTTTCCTTTCCATGAGTATGGAAGAGTTCTCTTTATCTGAGTATCTTTCATTACATTCAGTAACATTTTATAATTTTACTAGTGATTGGACCCGGGGTCTTTGCAGCGAGCTACAATGCTGGACTTTTTTTTTTTTTTTTTTAATTTTTATTTTCAGACAAATTTTCACTGAGTTGTACAGGCTGGATTCAAGTCTGCAATAGTCCTGCCTCAGACTCCCAGACTGCTGGTATCATGAGTATGTGCCACCATTCCTGGTTTATAATTTATTTCTTGAAGATCTTATACATCATTAGTTTTATTTTTAAACAATTTATTTTATACTGTTACAAAAGATACAAATGTGTGCATTAAAATTATGTCCCTTAATTATGTTATGATGTATGAAATAAAATAAATGTTTACACATTGATCTCAGTATTTCAGAATATCATAAAATACCAAAATAACTAATATTTATCAAGCCTCCCCAGAAGCTATGCTCTAAGTATTTTATATGTGTAGAAAGCCTTCAGTCTCACAATGGCATTGTAAGGGAGATGTTATAACTATTTAAAAAGGAGAAGACTAAAGTCCAGAAGAGGGCAGAGAGGTTAAATAAATTGTTCAAGGTCATAAATGACAGTAGAGCCAGGAGTTGAACTCATAACCCAATATTGGCAATAACCTCGACAGTGTATTTCCCTTGTATTCTTCTCAAATTCTTACATCAATTCTAACAATTTGCTTGTCTATTTTTGGCTTTCTGCAATAATAAGAGCACAGAGCAGCTAGCAAAAGCATGGTTAATGCATTAGCAAAGCTCTGTGTGTGTGTGGGGGGAGCTTTATGAAAAGGAACGTTCTCCAAGTGCATGGAATTCACCAAGCCCTTGGGATTATTGGTATCCTTCCCAAAGAGCAAAGAATTCTATGTATTTCAGTATTTGCCAAGTCAGGGCATCCTCAGAGGAGGCCTGCAGGCTCCAGGGAGGCCTGCGCAGGGAGGAGGCCCAGGGCCAAGCCCAACAGAGAGTGTCAAATAACCAGCCTGTCCCTTCCCTCCCCTCCACCCCCACACTTGGGCCAATCAAAGGCCCATTCAGACCCCTCCCTTTCACAGATGGAGGCCACTGGGGCGATCCCCTGAGGCAAAGCCCAGCAATCCCATGGGCTACTGCTCCAAACAGACTAGCGTTTGAAGCCACAATATACTTGGCTCCAGTTTTACACACATTACTTTCTGGAAAAAAAGAAAAGGAATGAGAAGAATGAAAGGGAGAGGTTTTGAGAGATGAGGAATTCTTTTTCCAATCTAGTGAATGAGGTTAATAAGTGGAAAAAATAGAACTACTCTTTGTGAAGGTTCTTTTGAAGGGTTACCAGGCCATGATAATTAAAAACAAACTTAAAAAACGATATCATTCATTCAGCCTCAGTTTCTTCGCTCAGCCTGGAGGGAAACGAGGCGACGCCAGTGTACGGAGCTGGGGGACAGTGCCTCAGCTGGGAGATGGTGCCTCCTGGACAGTGCAAGGTGGTGACCGTTACGAAGTGGGATCCCTGTACATAAAGGGATCCCAAAAGCTGATTCACAAAGCAAGTGCAGCTGGATGTTAATCATCCCAAATCCCACCACAAACCATCTGATTTGCACATATGTTACCAAGGAACATTTTAGTTCTTGGCACAGCGTGAAAACCAGAAACTCAACAGCAGAACTCAGGCTTCAGTACCCCTGGGTAGGTCTCTTGAATCTCTGTTGACTGTTTCCTCTGGGTAACATAGAGGCATGAACGGGATCCCTAGTTTACAGATTCCCTCCTGAGTCCTCTAGAAAGCTGAAACAGGAGGAAGAGAGGTACAGTTACTTGAGCAATTTAGCCCACTGTGCCTCTGTTGTCTCTGACCTCAGATCATTTCAACACTGGTTGAGGAATGAACTCTAACCAGCACAGTCCTGGGAAATGTTACCCTTCTCAACAATACTAGGCGACCCCAGAGCAGGACCACTGTTTCTACACTGGCTCAGCTTGGACTGTCTCTTTTGGGGAGGTCAAGAAGGTTCTTGGCAGGACCACAGGGAGGTCAGCAGCCACAGTTCTGTGCTAGTGGCTGCGGAAGGGAGCCTTGCAGTCTGTGTGAGCACAAAATCCCATAGATCTGCATCTGTGTTTTCACAAACACAGGTAGGTGTTCTGTAACATTTTGCAGTAATTTCTCTCCCCAGAGCACCAGAGCTGGGTTATGATGCTTCTCTTCTGTTTCCCACTGCTGCACTTCACTTCTCTAGAACTTAACGTTGTCCATTTTTATACTTGTTAACTTGTCCTTCATCTGTCTTGAGATCAGAAGCCATAGCTTTTCATTATGAATCCCCCGTATCCAGCAAAGTCCTACACGAGTAGTTGTAGTTTTCAAAAATAGAAGCAGTGACTGGAAACAGTCTCAGATGTACTTGCACAGCTTCCCATTTCCCATCATGAAGCAGAATCTCTCTCTCTCTCTTTCTCTCTCTCTCTAGTCAAGATCTAAGGAAGAAGGAGAGCAGAATCTGTGACAGTCTCAGTAAACACAATGCTGTCAAATGCTTCACTTCAAAGCCAGATTGTGAAATCAGGCCTCTGCCTGCTGCTCCCTTAGGACAGTCACTAGCCATGAAGAAACCTGAACAGACCTGCCATGGGTAGATGTGGTTTGTCCCCCAGAGGTTCATTCACGTGGCCCTCAGAGTCATGGCACTGTAGTGTGAACCTTTTAAGAGGCAGGGCCTACTGGGAAGAGATTGGGTCACTGGGATGCTGTCTTCAGAAGAAATTAAGGAAGTTCTCAGGGAACCTCACTAATCATCTCTAGAGTGAGCTGTTGTAAATGTGTGAGTCTGACCCCTCTCCACTCTTTGCCAGCTTGCTCTGTGAGTCCTCTCATGCAGTCCCATCTTAATGCCCAATGCCATGAGCCACTCACCACAGGACAAACAAATAGGACCACCCTGATTTGACTTTCACCTTCCAAAACTGCAAGAGAATAAATCTCTTTATATATTTCCCCACCTCTGTATTTTGTTACAGCAGTGGAAAATAGACCAACCACACAGAGAGCACAAGGTGGGTCCTACTGGCAACTTGCTTCAATCCTCAGATAGATGAGTGAATGAACCTTCAGATGACTCTGCCCTCCAATCTTCAAGTTTTCCAGCCAAGGTCTGAGACAATGTCAGGGGAGAAGAGATCCCATGTGTGCCATGTCCAATTCTTGACCAAAGAATTTGTGACAATAATAAATGTTTGCAGTGGACTACTATGTATTGTTGTTATGGTTTGTGTTTAGATGGCCCCCAAGCTTCATGCAGTCATGGAGGCAGCTGAATCTAGTGTTTGTGACTGATTTGTTGACTATTGCTAGAATTGCAGTGTGAGTGCTGCACCCACCCAGGGGGTGGGGAGGGAGCATTTATGTAAGGGCTACAAGGAGGCACACTTCCCCTCTTTTGCCCTTTTGCTCTTGCTGTTTGTGGTCACCATGAATGGGTGTCTCTCAGGCACGCCACCCTGCTTTGGAGCCAGCTGAGTATGGACCGAAAACTCTAAACAAAGAAATAAACCTTTCCTTCCTTTTTGGGGGGGCATCAGATATTTTGTCTCAACAATGAGAAAAAAGTGACCAAGACAGTTGTGGTCATTTGTTACTCAGTCATAGTAAACTACAGTGGTGAGTGACAGACACTGAATAATTGATGAGTAGTTGACCATGGGTACCATCAGCTCCTTGGACCCACAAAGGGTGGGAAGGATGGAAACTATTTCAGGAAATGTGTCGAACTGGAATGCATGTGTTTCTTAAATTTTAAAGCACAGATGTCTGTAAATATCTACTACAAAAAGTAGAAATTTTTTAAAATTCAGGGTTCCTTTAAGCCATAAAAAGACATGGAAGAAGCTTGAATGTATATTAATAAGTGAAAGAAGACAATCTGAAAAGACTACACACTTATGATTTCAACTCTAAGATACTGGAAAAGCAAAACTACAGAGACAATAAAAAAATACTAGTGGTTACCAGGAACTTGGTGGGAAGCGATGAACAGGGGGAGCACAAGGCATTTTTAGGACAGTGAAGCTGTTCTATATGATAGTATAATGGTGGATACATATTACTGTACATTTGTTAAAATCCACAGACTGCGCAACACCAAGAATGAACATAAGTATTAACTATTTTAGTCCTAAATGCTAAGGATTTGGTCATTGTGGGTTCATTGATTACAGCACTGTTCCACTCTGGTGTCGGATGTTAATAGAGGAGAATCTCTGTGTGTGTGTGTGTGTGTGTGTGTGTGTGTGCGTGTGCGTGTGCGTGTGTGTGTGTGTGTGTACATGCATGAGAGGGGAGCCATGAAGAAAGCAAAGAATACAGGGGAAGCTCCAACGTATTTCTAGTGTGTTTCCTAATATTTTTCCCTCCCACTCAACATTGTGAATCTAAAACTGTACTAAAAAAAAGTCTTTTTTAAAAAAGATCTTTTAAATGTGGTCATATTTGTCCATGTTCCTGGGCCCTTCAGTCTCCCTCTCATCAAACACCTCATAAGTAAACAGCTTGTGCAGTCATTGGCAGGATAGTTAGTGCTTTTGTCATTGCTCTGGCACTCAAGGGAAAGTCTGACTTTGTACATCAGGAGTTAATTTACCTTGGGACTTATTCTTCCAAGCCCTTCTTTCTTTGTTGAGTGTGTGTTATGCGGGAGTGCACTGGCTCCCAACACAATTTAAGAAGTCTGCTGGTTTTGTTTTGAGTGACAGTGAACACAACTTCAGCCTAAAAGGCACAGAACAAAGTGAATGGCTCAGGATGAGATTCAGACAAGGACTTTGTGGCTTCTAAAATGACTGCTTAGGTAAAAATACAAAAATACAAAAAAAAAAAAAAAATGACTGCTTAGTCTTTATTCTTAGGTTTTTTTTTTTTTTTAGCAATTATTAATTAGCAAATGAACTGTTTTCCAAAAAAAAAATCAGTGGGATCATTATAAACAATGATTTCATTTTGTTTTTAAATTGACACTAGATGCTCTAATTGGGTTTTTATTATTGTGTCTATTGGTTTAATAGATTTCTCCTCAGGAAATACAGCACGTAACCACATAGTCCTGATGGCTATTTGGATGAGGATTTGGAGTTTTAGAAGCACTTGTGATGCCAATGATTCACGTTTTCAGTTGCAGCTGAGTAGCCTGACTTGGCTCTTGGCTGCACATACAAAGGCACACACACCTGCTAACCATCTGGCATGAAGAGGAACTTCATGGTTCTCTCTCTCTCTCTCTCTGTCTCTCTCTCTCTCCTCCTACGTTCCTCCACAGGATTATTTCTCACACTCAATTTTCCAAACTTCCTATCACATTTTGCCTTATTGCTGTCAGAGTTTTGATTTCCAAGAGTTTGACTTTTTTTTGATTTTTCAAAGAACTTTTCTGTAACCTTCTAATGTCCTTCCCTTTTCTCTGTGTGTCAGTCTTAGTCTCTGTGTCTGTCTGTCTCTCTCTCTCTCTCTCCTATCAATGATCATTTTTGGAATGTTCCTCCTGCTCTTTTCATTATTTCTGTTTCTCCTGAGCTTTGAAAAATAGTTTTTCTGTTTGTGTTTTAATGACTTATTTTTATAACAGTTTTTTATTTGGCATTTCCCCAGATGTTTACTCATCGTTGGCTCCCACCTCATATTTAAGGCAGAGGCACGAAAAACAGATTGTAAGCTGAGTAATGTGTGTGTGTGTGTACACGTGTGTGCAAACCCATGTGATGGTGTTAGGTCTGCAGGGAGTCTGCCAACTGATGGACTGTTCTGCAGGTGATCTTGTGGGACTGTTTCATTGGGACCTTCCCATTGCTAATTTCTCTAGATCTCTTCTCTACTGTCACTTTCCTCACAGCCTCAGTTTCCCAAATCCTCTCTGATCTGACAGATCTAAACCTGGCTGGCAGCATTGTCAGCTGAAGTGAAAGAATGGGGATCCTCTAGTCGATCCTCAGTTATCTATGTGGTGCACTGCTCTGATGTCACAAAAGCTAGAGTCTCTCTGGCCTGCCCCCTGCCCCCTTTAGACGAGCTCTGGACCTCTGACACTGGAGTCCAGGAGTTCCATACACACCTGTACACACCTGCTTGCTGTCTTCTATTGTTGCTCTCTCTTGCACCCGAGAGCCACCAATTTCCGAGGCTCTCTCTAGCCCAAGCCAACCTGCTCCTACATGGCCCCCAACGTTAACATTGGTTTCAGAGTCCTTTGGTCAGCTGAACCAAGAATCACTTTTCCATATGATTTCCAGCTTCCAAATGTTTATTTTCCTTTCTTTTCATCCTTGTGAGTTAAATCTTTTCAAATATTTAAATTTAAATTAAATGTTTAAATTCACTGTCATTTTGGTGGAGACGGGGACAACATTATAAATGTGTTTCCAGTTTGTCACATTTTAACAGGACCTTTGTGCAGCGGAATTCAGACAATGCAGTGGTAAAATGGAAAATGACTTAATTCTGGTTGGAAACAGGCTTCACTTTTGAAATTTCCTTGAGGTTCTCAGAGATTTGGTTGTTACTATAGGATTTTGCATTTCCATATGTGTTCTATTTGTATTAAATATTTAGAACAGAAAAAATAAAAAGCTGAAAATCAACTCTCTCAAGGAGTCAGAAAAGGAACAGAAAGCTGTACTTACGTAGAAGGAAGGAAATAAAGGTGAAAGTGAATGAACCAAAAATAATAGAGGAAAGAAAAATTCAGCAGTGTCAGAAGTAACACTCTGATAAGAATGATCCTGAGCAAAAAGAACAATAAATTAATAAGTTGCCAGGATCAGAAATACCCCTTAGATAATAACTAGATCATATGTTATTATAAATGATAAGTTCAAATCTTTATGTCACTTAGAAAAAATACCCTACCAAAGAAGACATGAAAAAATTTAATGTCCCCCACACACCCCCAAAATAAAGTAACTTCCAGGCTTAAATGCCTCATTGGTGAATTGGACCAAAACTTTCAATAAGAAAAACACAAATTTTATACAAACTTCTGCAGAACAAAGAAGGATGGAACAGTTCTCAAGTTGTTTTAACAGACCAGCATGTCCTGGTACCACAGTCTGACAAAGACATTATTAGAAAGGAAAATTACAGCCCAATCCCACACATAGATCAAAATATCCTGAATAAAAGTAAGTTGGATCCAGTCATGTATAAAAAACATAACACACTGTGATCAAATTTGCTCATTAAACTGATTTATTCAGGAAATTCAAGGTTGAGTTTCCTTTCAAAAATTAATATAATTCACCATCTTAAAACAAGAAAGCAGCAGTTGTACCAAGGTACTCATTTAAGATGCTTTGCTGTCAGGTGGAATTGGGGGGGAACTGGACAGTTTTATCCATAATTCATCAATCCAAGCTGAAGTGAAGACATTCTGCACTGAACGGAACGCAGCTCATCGGACAAGGATGGAGGGGTGGCCACTCTGGAAAGGGTCGGGAGACACAGATGGGCCTGATTCCGAAGAACGGAGGACAAGAACCAAAGTACTTGGCGAGAGGACCTTTAGGAGGAGTCAAATTCCACTCCTTGTCTACAAATACAAAGGCTTCCTGAGGACACTGTGTGTTCTGGTTCTCAAAATATGTTCACAGTTCCTGAGAATTGCTCAGAGTTTCATAATAAGTACATAGTCCAACTTCCTTCTGATAACATTGCAGTTAGATTTGGCCTAGTTCCATGTGTCCTACGGTTAAGGGTTTTGGTCATCTCTGAAATGTTGACACAAAGAGGTGAGAGTGGCAGAGGTTCATAGGAATGCATCAAGAGGTAGCATCTCGTGTCCCCCACCTGTGCCAGTCATCTTTGAGGAAGATCACCATCTTATATGAGGCTGGCCACATATTATTTCCCAAAATCTTGGGTTATCTGTTCTTGTTTTTCATCTACTTTCTATTTCAAAGGTTAAAGTCAAGACACTTTTTCTTTTCTTCTTCTTTCTTTCCTTTTCTTTCTTTCTTTTTTCTGCAGCATGGGTCTTGCTCTAGCCTCATGGTTAAGCACATAGCTTCTGGTGACAGCTCTGAATTCAATTCCCACTCACCTTTAGAGTCACAGAAAAGATCTGAAGTAATTGTCACTTGGTCAGGGTTCTCCAGAGAAACAGAATGGATAGAATATATGAGTGGGTTTATTTGACTGGCTTACATGCTTAGTAGCCAATAGTACCACAATAACCATCTACAGGCCGGAGAGCTGGAGAAGCCAGCAGATGCTCAGAACAAGGAGCTGGCAGCCTCAGAACAGGAGAGCAGCTAGAGATGCAGCCCCAGTCTAAGGCCAAAGACTTGAAAACCCTCAGAGAGCCAGAGGTGCAAGTCTGTGTTTGAAAGCTGAAGAGCCTGAGATCTGATGCGGGGCAACAATAGCAAAAACAAACAACAGACACACACACACACACACACACACACACACACACACACACACACACCTATTTGAATAGGATCGAATGCACATAGTGCAGACCTCCCCACTTTGGATTTTGTTCCTGTAGGCCTCAACCAACTGGGTGGTGTCACTCACACTTGGGACAGGTCTTCTTCATTCAGTTCTAGGACTCATCTACAAGTCTCTCCCAAAACGCCCTCGTGGACACACCCAGAAATGTGCTTTAGTAGTTCTCTGGACGTCCTTCAATCTCAGCGCTCTCAGACTGTTGACCAGTCTCTGATTAGCTGACTGCCCTAAGACTTTCTTCCATTGTGGCCTAAAGTAATAAGTGCAGGCATTGTTCTGAGAAAGGACTTCACTAAGCAGTTCAGGCTGGCCTTGGATTCACTGTGCAGCTCAGACTGGCTTTGTACTCACAGCAGTCCTCCTGTCTCAACCTCCTGAAGTCTGGGATTACAGGTGTGCACCATCATGCCTGGCTATCCGGGAGTATTTGAAAATAAGTTAGACACTGAAATAGCTATCTTTACCACATCCTAGTTAATGATCTGAATTAGTCAATATTTCCACATCTTAGATTCCTTATTTGTCTATAAACATGGATTATTGGGTCAATAAATGAAATAACGTATATAAAGTACTCAGAATATGCCTGACATAAAAAGCACCAAAAGTATGGTGACTTCTATTATTAACTGAAGAGGGAATTACCACTGCATATGTTCTACTTGCCTCCTTAAAGGCCTGATTCTTCATCAAAGTTTGATAAAAATGGAGGTCCACCCAACTACGTCTATGCTGTCGCACACTAGGGGCTGAATTGTCACAACAGAGAGGCAGGCTCTGGACTTATGAGTTGGGAAACTTGATTTTCCTCAGCACTGCCAGAGGTAACTCATAACCAAGCTCATTAGAAACTGATGTACAATCAAAACCTTCAATTTATAAATTGTAATGAGAAATATAGCTACTGAGTGTATTGGATATTTAAGTCCCTAGGATGAAACACTGGTTCATTTTATGCAGTGAATACTTGCTGAAGACCACATCATTAGAACTTAGGTAATTCAAAGCAATTTTCCTAATTAATAAATTTAAACTACAAAAGAGTATGTTTCCTGAGCACATAAATCTACACTCATTGGTGCGTAACTGCATTTAATGGCATTTTCCATGTTTTCAGTATCATTTCTGATATTTTGCAGAAGTCAGTCTTCTGTCCCACAAGTGTATCATATCATAACGGCTCATAGGTCTTCTTCAGAGTCTTTTAATGACATCTAAAGTCTGAAATACATGCACCGTTGTTAGTACTTTTCTGCACCACCAATTATGAATGTTCACATTACATGACCTGAAATGAAAAAAAAAAGTGTTCTAAATCATGATAATAGTTCAGTTGCCACCAAGATCAATCAAAGTTTTGAGCCTTATGAATAAAAACACGGCTCATGAACACTGGCAAGAGAAGGCCTTGAAGTCTACAACTTGCATCTCATTTGTCTGAGCAGTGATAAAGTCTTCTGCCTTCATTATTTTTCTGTTGCTGAGACAAAACACCTGACATTCACAAGTCAAAGGAGGAAAGGTTTATTTCAGCTGACAGTTTGTGGAGGTTTCAGCCCTTGGTTGAATGGCTCCAAGGCAAGGTGACGGGGCACAGGGCATCACAGAGGAGACACAGTCCATGGCGAGGCAGGTAAAAAGCAGAAATCAAGAGCACCGGGGCAGTGAGCCTGCCTTGTTTCTGTCCCTTTATATTATACCCAGGCCACAAACCTACTGATTGGTTCCACTCATACCCAGAGTAGGGCTTCCAATATCTGCACCCTTAACCCCAGTGTCATACCTTTAATTCACATTCACACATCCTAACCCAGCCACCTTTGAAATACCCACCTATGACTGCATGAGACTTTAGGGGGGACTTGTAGTTACTAGCAGCCATAATGTGATTCATTTTTAATTTTGGGGATAGGCACAATTTCTCATTTTGTGTTCATCCCTAGTCCCTTATATTTTGTTTTGTACAGAGTCTTGCTAAGTCTCTTAAGTTACTCAGGCTGGACTTGAACTTGTGATCCCACTGTGTCAGTCTCCCAGGGTAATGGGATTATAGTTGTGTGCTACAAGATGGAAATTTTAAATGCTTGCCATAAAGGATGATTGAGGATGACAATGGTAACACTTATTAGGACCTTCCCAGAAATCACTCGATGTATATACATTACTACATTCATTTTTTAGAAATTCCAAGAAATAGGAATTATGGGGTTATGGAAGTTAAATAAAATGACCAATGCCAAATAGCTAATAAACTGTAGGACTGAGATCCAGCTGCAAATGTGAGCTAATTTCAGATCAAGACACACTACTCTTCCTTCCTAAAACTAAATGAGGTCATATTTTTAAAATGTCCTAGAGCAGTACTTTTTAAAGTAGATTATCAGTGGCTGAAAATTATGGTTTCCATTTTTATAGTAACTTCTTCCCCCATGTCCAACACACACACACACGCACACACATACACACACACACACACACACACACACACACACACACAGAGTGCCCAAAGGCATAAAATTAACAAGAAGAGCTTGGAGCACATCACAACCAGAGATGGAACTTAGAAGTTTGGCTTCCTGCAAGCTTGCCTACAGGGTAACGTATCATGGGATTGTGTTTTCCTGCATCCTGGAATCTCACGTTCCTGGTTGCTAGCTGTGAGTTGCGGCAGAGACTGCTCACCTTTACCAAATGCACCACCCTTTTCCCCGGCTCAGGGCTGTACTATGCTTTGCTGCTTCCCTTGAATACATTCACTGGACAGTACTGGCCATGTAACTGAGTTCCAACCAAAGGATGAGTAGGGTGATGTCCCAATCTCCAGGCCTGATCCATGCACCCTCCTACCCCCATACGCTCTTCCTGCTGCCAGCTTGAACCAGGTGGGCATGGCAGCTTGGTGTCACATGCTGGAGTTGAATAACCATAGAGGGAAGGAGCCTAGGTTCCTGGATTCCTAGATTCCTGGATTTGTGGAGCACCATCTGCTCGTAAGCACCTCTACATCACTGTCCGTGTGAAAAGAAATAAACTTTTATTGTTGGAGTCAGAGTTTGCTCCAGCAGCAAGTGTCCCTATCAGCCAACAGACTTCTCCTTTTGGTCCCACTGTTCCTGATTTCCGGAAAATCCAAGGGGACACAATGAAACCAACAGCTGTCTGAATCCCACTCCACTGCTTACCAACAGGTCACTTGGCCCCTTCACGGTACAGTTTCTGATTTGGATGATCATCATGCTTGCTTCACTAGTGTTCCTGGACTGTTTGAACCACACAGCAGGGTGTGCTCTCATTGTGGACCTTAGGAATTGGTAATTTTGCATTACTATAGTATGTAGCTAAGATAGCAGCTTAGAAAGAGAAGAAAGTTCATTTGACTCAAAGCTTTAGGGTTCCAGTCCACAGTCAGTTAGCCCCATTGCTTTTGGGCCAGTGGTGAAGCAGAGTCATGGGAGGAGCTGTGGGGTGGAGCAAATCTCTTGCCACAGACTGGAGAAAAGAAAGAGGAGACGCTGGATTCCCATAATCCACTTCAAGGGCAGTAACCAGATGCCTCTCACTAGACCCCACCCTTTAAAGACCCCACCACCTCACAAGAGTGCTGCAGACAGAGAGCCAAGCCTTTGGGGGACACTTACCGAACCATAAAAACAGCACAGTGCAACAGCACTGTGCTTTTAAACTGTCATGGGTGACTTCATCCAAAATGATTTCCCAGCTGGCTCTGGTTGACTCAGAGAATACCTTGTCAGCTAGGATATCCTTCTGTCCCAGAAAGAGCCTTTCTCGCTCAAAAAAATGAAGCTGTCCTTGGGCCATGACAAAATGCTATTGCTATGGACTCTGCCAGGAAGGAAACAGCAGACATTACAGTTCAGGCACTCTCGCCCAAGGTGGGAGGAATTCCAAATTCCAGGCCCACAACCCTCTCATTCTCTCCTTCATTCACGTCATTCATTCATTCATGAATGTCTCTATCTGTCCCTCATTCATTCCTCCATGTGACATGCACTTACTGTGTCATAGTCTGTGACCATGATGTACAGAGGATGAAAAAGATTACTTGGAGATGAGATTTAGTTCAACCACCGACAAGCCAGAGGGACTACTCCTTTAGCGGAAGAGAGCCTCAGGGAAACAGCCCCTAGCTGAGACTCTGCAGCTATTTATTTGTAACTCAAGGACAGGAAAAGAAAAATATAGAAGAAAAGCACTTGCAACATTTTTGTATAGGAGTTTTGGTCAGGGGACAGGGAAAGAATGAGGTGGTTTATTACGTGACATACACTGACATAGTTTAAGCAATCTTATCAAAGGGACACTATAGTCAAAGCAAACATCTCTGAAAATAACTGCTTTTAATTCTGCTGATTGTTGTCCTGCAGATTTTCCTCTAACGTCTAACCGTGCATTCCAGGAGGCCTGAACTGTTGTGCAGAAACTTCTTTTGGTTTTCACATTCACTTCAGTCATCCCCATAGCTACGGAAACAACTTCCGTGTCTACTTCCATCCCTGCAATGATCATTTCCCCCAAAGGGCACAAACATCTACAAGGCATTCTGAGTGGGCAGGTATATGGATAATCTTTAACATATGCACCTTGAGACCACGGTAAATGAAATAAGTCAGACACCCAAGTTTAAATATCCCCTGAGCTCTCCTGTGTGAGAGATCTAAATTATAGTATATGTAAATTAAAGAGCAGAATAAAAAAGATAATAAGAAGCAGGCAGATAGATCTTTTACAAAAGGGAAGTGGTCAAAAGATGGAGGAGGGGAGAAAGAAAAAGTGGATAAAAAAAGAATTGACATGTGTTATGTACATACGTCAACTCTCCACAGTGACTATAAGTATTATGTACTGCAAACCTGTAATACAAAAATTAGGTGTATGGAAAACAGCTTTAATAAGGGAGAAAGCACACACAGTACAAACCAGGCATGGTTGTGTGTGCCTGTAGTCCTAGCTTTTTGGGAGGCTGAAGCAGGAGGATGCTTTGCACTCAGGAGTTCAGGGCCAGCCTAGAAAACAACATAACCCCATCTCTAAATGAACAAAAACCTGTAGGAGGATCTTATGTATTACAGTAAAGTGCCCTCAAGTTCTCCTGTAAGAAAAGAAGATAACAGTAGGATATTTAATAGATAATGCCTTAAGGATCATTAGATAATGCCTTAATCATGCTAAAAAGACAATCCAGGGACTAGGCATGGTGGTACATGCCTGTAATTGCAGCCCTTAGAAGGCTGAGGCAGGAGGACTGCCACAAGTTTGAGACCAGCGTGGGCTACACAGTGAGTTCAAGCTCAGCCTGAACTGCATACCAAGACTTTGTCTCAAAAAAAAAAAAAAAAAAAGAAAGAAAACAAAAAAGAAAAGATTATCTAGAATTCTAATCAAAGGGCCCATACATGAAGAAACACCTTGATTTTAGTGGGAGAAAATGGTGAAAAAAAATGTACATTCAAGTTAAAATTTTCAAAAGTGTGCATTGTTAAAAAAATGTTCACTATATATATTTATATGCCAGGTGCTAATTATTCAGTTGGGCTTATCTTGTTGCGATCTCAAACAGCAAACTGCACAAATAAAAGGCAGCTTGCAGCTTATTTTGCCCTTACACAGAAAGCCAACAGACCCAGAAAACCTTGGCCGTGCCTGGCTCAGGCTACATCATTCTACCTCCCTCTTGGGAGAAAGCCTTCTTATTGGAAAAGTATTGGTGATTACCTCTCTCTGTATCATTCCTAGAATAATTGTCTCTGTGTTGTAGTCACTCAACACCCATGCTTAAAAGAGGAGAGGTTTATTTTGGCTCCTATTTTAGTCCATGATTAGTGGACTCTAAAGAAGAAATAGTATGGCAGAGAGGCATGGAGGGGGAGAAGCTGCTCACATCATGGCGGCCAGGAAACAGGGAGTGAAAGGAAGGCGGAAGGGAAACAAACCCTTCCGGGTCATGTCCCAGGGGCCACCTCTTCTGACTTGACCTGACTTCCCAGCAGCATATTTGGCTATTAACTCATCAGTGGATGAATCCACCCATCAATATGGTGTACCAATCAGTTTCCCCAAGCCTTGCCTATGTATGGATGAGGCTCTGGGAGGGGGACATCTAGATATAAACCACAAAACTATGATACACACTAAAGTATGAATGATTAACAGCTAATGGTAACTGAATATCTTCTGCGGGATGCAATGGGGAATGTATTTTATATAAATTGTTATCTTCACCAAACCCTTCCCTCTGGTATCTGCCTATTAATGATTTCCAAATTGTTAAATTTCTGATAGCCACGTGAGTGACTCTTAGGGTTGACAAAGGAAAGGAAAGGAAAGATTTCACTTAGATTTTGTTAATAATAATGAGAATAATGATGAAATTAAGAATAGCAGTAATCAACACTTAAGTAATCACCTTGCTTGTGTCAGCCACTGGTGTGCTTTGGCACATTACTTCACTTATGCCTCAGCATTTGAGATATTGTTTTATATCCATATATGCTGTGTGAGGTAGGTTTTAATATTACCAGTCCAATTTTACAAAAAAAGGAAGTCACACAGCTGTAGCAGAGCTAGATTTGAATCAGACAGTCTGGCTCTAGGGTCCACCTTGTTGTTAAAATCTCTTTTCTTTTACCAGAGACAATCCCCTGCAATTCAGTCTTGGAAGAACAGGAAGAACAGCCCCCTGTGGACAGAGGAGAGGCTCTCAGAATCCTCACAAAACCCCCAGCCTTGGGCTCTATACTGTTTCTTCCTGGGTCTCCCTCTCCAGCAGGGGGCGCTCAAACCTTACATTTTTCTAGGTTTCCCCCTGCGAATTGAAAATTTAAGACCCTTTGTAGGAAAAAGCTGATCCTAAAACTTTGTCTCTTGATGTATTTACAGACTACTAATCGGTGGAATGATCCGATCCACAGAAATCACAGGACTGTCCCAGGACATTTCTTGGAGGGCCTGCAACAGACATTAGTAATCAGGAGCCTTAGAAACCTGTGTAGGCCCCAGGCTTCTAGTAGCACTGCCTAACTGCAGATAAGCCACAAGGACCCTGGGGCACTTGGCAAACAGGCTGTGAGAACTGGGCCACTCTCAGGATGACCTGCATCGTGTCAAGCCTTTCAGCTGGTGTGTAAGATCCAGGCTCCACTCTGCACTGCCCTGTTGTGCTAAGGTTTACCCTCTTGTGACCTTTGTTACATCCTTTGCAGGAAACTAATTCAGAGGAGCAACTCTGTAAGGCCAGACCTCAACCTGGACCAGAAGCAGAAATCCCAGGTTGAGCACAACCTGTACCTTTCACTGTGATGGGAGGTGGGTTGCTCTTGGTGGGGAGACTCTGTACCTCCTCTCTTAATTCTGTCCTAGAAATACAGGTGAAGAGCTGCCTTTCAATGGGGGCTCTCGGATCAGTAGCAAGAACAAAGTTGCTTGTCCTGGGAACGCAGATGTTCTCCAACATCATATACAAGGTGTTGTCCAAACTGCAAATTATCTTTCTGTGAATATCATTAGTTGCATTGTCGTGGCTTCCTTGATGCCCTGAATCAACTCAAAATGCTCACCTTTCATGGTTATTTTGACCTTGGGGAACAGCCAGGAGTCACATAGTGCGGGATCCAGTGAACAAGGTGGATAAAGACACATCATAATACTTTTCTTTGACAGAAATTGCTGTAAACATAAACTGTAATTTGTTTCAGAAAGTGGCAAGAATGATGGAATAATAGCAATGTGTCTTTTACTATCATACATTTTTAAAAATTAAACATCCATATTTTTTAATCACTGCATACGTCCCCAGCTGTTAAAGGAGCCCAGCCTTGGGACCCTCATCTGCTCTTCTTCCTTGGTCCAAACGCTTGTGTCTCCCTAGAGTCTACATTGAAATCCTAACTCCCAGGTTGATAATCTAAGAAATGGAGCTTTTAGGAAATAGGGTGATTAGAGAGCCTTCTCCCCTTCTACCAAGTGAGGTGCCATCTATGAGGCAGAGATGGGGGCCTCATCAGGCACCAGATCTGCTCATGTCTTGACCTTACACTTCTAGGCTCCAGAACTGTAAAACACAAATGACCATTATTTATGAGACACTCAGTTTATGACATTTGGTTGCAGCAGACAGAAAAATGGCACCCTGTAGAGTGACCCTTTTTGTGTGCCTACTCTGGCAAAAGAAACAACTCAGAATTCCCAGAGGAGAGAGCGCTCACTCACCACCAGCCTCCAGGCAGGGCTGTACCAGATTGCCAGGACTCGGTTCTGGCCCTGGCCCGTAGGAGCTGAACGTCGCTGCGAAGCCTGTGCATGCCCTTTCTTCCACGGTCTCCTCACCTGCAAAGGAAAATAGTAAAACCTGTCTCATAGGAGGCTGCGTGTACTCAGCGAATCAGTGCATGTGTAAGCAACACGGTGTTGGATGTGGAGGAAAGAAATGCTTGTATTTCTTAGCTGATGAGATTAAACTCATTTCTGGAGATGGAAAGAATGTGGACATTCTCACTGTGAGGCTCTTGGCTGGAACCCCAACAGTTCTGCTCTGGGCGACACTGACAAGTTCCTAGCTTCCCCAGGAAAGCGTGCCCTCCTCTTGCCACCTCCAGCCACCAGGAAGTTGTGCCAGACTCAAATCCCCGAGACTGATTGACTTGGAGTTGAGGTCAGCTGGGGTTCAAGAGGGCCTCCGTTCTGACTTTCACTGTTCACTGGCTTGTGGCATTTGTGTCCCATGGCTGCGGAGCCAAAGGGCGGTTGGCAGGCACACAGTGTGGGCCTTCTTTGGCCCTGTTTACCTTCCAGGAGCAGGCAGGGTGTGGCCAGCCTTTCTGGGTGGTGAGGGTTGCAGGGTGTGGTGAGAACACTGGCTGTGGCCGCCCAGATGGCCTGGGGGAAAAGCAGGAGAGAAGCGAGCCACCGGGCCTGGTGACCCGGGGGTCTGACTGCCGCGGCCAGGCAGCAGCCTGCTCTGTTGTGGAGTAACTATGGTGACAGAAATTCTTCCCTCCTCAGAATACTTCCTTGAGGACAGTAACAACGGCATACTTTCCCGGGTACTTATCCACAGGGCACGCCAGAGCCTCCTCCCAATGGCTGTGACCTGGGCTGCTGTGCCTGAGCCCTGGCGCCTCTCTCTCCAGGCTGAGACCTCAGGCACACTCAGCCCCTCGGGTCCTCAACTTCATCCACAAGCAGAGGGGCAGTGAAGAGCGCCTTCTTATGGCCCTTGTAGAGGACTAAAGGAGAGAGCCCAAAGACACGGGGAGGGAGGGTGGCAGTCACTGCATAGATTTCCGCCTATGATTTCATGTTGTCCTTCCTATAACAGCTCTGCAAAGTAAGCCCTCAGCAATGGGGTGGAGAGCATGTGCAGAGAACCAAGCAAAAATGGAATCTAATTCCAAGATAAACTGATTCTGAATTCCGAATCCTGGATCCCAAATCAGCAAACCTTCCCATCTTTCATTCAGCAACTTTATGTAAAGAAATGTTTTTGAGTTCCCCACTATGAGCCAAGCTGCTGAACCCTTATTTAGTTGGTTGAAAGTTCCAATGGGACTCACTTCATACATACTCATGAAGTATGTATTTTTTCACTGTATCTCTTCTGAGTCCTAGATCCAGCTAGGGTCAAGTGGCCAGGGAACCTATGTCACTACTGAGAAGGCCGTTTGGGGGCCAGCAGGCAGCCTGCTAGTGCTCTAGATAAGGACAAGGTCCCAGGGCTGTTTTCTGTTACCTAACCAGCTGATAAACCTACTCACCTTGAATAAGTTACTTAACTTCCCAAGGCTGCACATTTTAGAGCTGGTGGAGAGACAGTACTCAGTGCCATGGGTCTACTGTCAGATGCATGTTCGGAGAGCAGCCCTGGGCACAGGATACCCTCCAGAAGTTCTCTAGAGTTGGGTTTGACTCAGATGTGGACAGGCCTAAAGAGCTTTCTGGCCCCTTGGCAACTCACATCTGTCCCACCTGTAACTCAGGGGGCTGATTGAACACGGAAGGAGCTAAGGCTCCAGAGCCACTTGCCAGGGCTCCTTGCTGTCCCAGCACTTTTGTTGATGTATCAGGGTTGAGAGCCTCATGTAAATCCAGACCAAGTACTTTGGTTTCCCTGAACCTGACAGCCTCAGGGTGCTCAGAAGAAAAGCAAACTCCTACCTTAGGCCATCCAAGGACCAAACCCAAAGGCAAATGACTTAGGGTTGAAGTAGATCACTTAAGCACAGGAGATCAAGATAAAGCTGGGCAACACAGCAAGACTCCATCTCAAAAATCAAAAATCAAACAAAACTGAAGAAAGGAAAGAATAGAAACATGTCAGATTCCCACCAAAAAATAGATGGTCCAAGATTACACAGTAGTACAGCCAGGACTGGAGCTCAGTTCTCCTGGCTTCAGTCTTGGGCTTTCTATATCTAGGAAGGAAAAGAAAGGACTTAAAATGGACAGGAATCAGGTTTGGAGAATGCTCTTCACTTAGGAAGACACTTTTAAAAGACCCTGCAACTGAGCCTAAATGGTACCTCCTAGAATAGTTATTATCCTATGCAAGGTGTCATTAGTGGGACTTCAGGAACCCTATTCATGTACAAAGCAGGGGTCCAGGGTTTGGTGAGATGGAGGAAGTGGTCATGGGATTGAAGATGGGCAAGCCTGGTTTTAGGATCTTGAAGTAGGCCTTTGAGAACAGCTGGACTTAGGAACCTCCTAAGGGTTGGGAAGAAACTATGCCATGGGTTGAGTTAAGCAGAAACTAGATTCCTGGCTGGCCCTCTGAATCAGTTTAGACTTTTTCTGTTAGGGCCTCAGGACTTGGTATGTTAGGGACAGAAGGTCCTTTGGGGTGTTGGCTTGGGAGGTGGCCAGCAGGGTAGTTAGTGTGTGAAAGATAAGGTTCCTGACCCTACCTAATTCCAAGCCCTGCAGATATAGGAGCAAGACCCAGAGGACACAGTTCTGGTAGAAAGGGAGTGGGTTAGGCCTTGGTGACAAAGTCCTAGGGGAATCAGGTCTCTAAGGGGACAAAGTGCCTTTGGAATCTAAGACATCTGAAATACTTGAAAGCATTCACTGTTTCCCTTCAATTCAATTCGCTTCAATTCTGTTCACTTCAGTTCAGTTCAAGCCAATTCAGTTCAACTCAATGCAATTCCATTTGACAAATATCCCTCCTAGGCACCCACCATAGCTGGCAGAGATGGATTACAACAGTGAACAAGACAGGCGGACTTTTGTGCCCACATTGAGCTTTATAGTCTAGATGGAGGGAAATAAAAACATCATGAAACTGGCACTTAATTACAAATTGCAGTGCATGCCACCCAATGGTTGTGACAGAGACCATCACAGGAGAGCAGGTTTAGATGGGGTCATCCTACGAAGTGACTTTCCCTCTGCCCCTGCAGCATGAGGAATTGCCTGGAGAATGTGACACCAGGCAACTTCAGGCAGCCTTACGGCTCTGCCTTTCTCCAAGATCAGGGCCTCCTAAGCCTTTTTTGCTTCATCCAGCCCACTGAACTTCTGAACGTTTTTTTGAATCTAGTTTTTCCAGGGTTTTCTGACAGAAGTTTCTGTCTACTTTAGGCTACTGCACCCTACAGAAGTGGAAGTCCCCCCATGACTTTGACTTTCATGTATTTCTCTTTTCTAACTATGTAAGTTGCAGACAAAAACAGTATCTTCATAAAAATTAAATTGAAAACTGTAAGAGCACATGCAATAAACTATGATGGTTCCTTACACTCTTTTGTGCTGGACCTCTTGTCCTTCTCAGCCTCCATGGGGACTATCCTCCACTGGAAGTTGTAACACCTGGGGTTTTGTCTTGTCCCCAGCTTTCTGCTGCATCTAGGAGACAAAAGAGGTATCTTAACCTGCCTAGCAAATCAAGGAACAATACAAGGCACGCTCAGCTCGTTTGTCCGCTGGAAACATAAATTCACCTCTCCATTGGCATGCCTTCCGTGTTATCAGGCTGTCCCTCAACTTCCTCCAACTGCTGGGGGACGGCAATACCAGTCTTACCTACCCAGATCAGCAGGAAGCTGGCTAGAGTCCAGGTGGCCAGCTGGAGTCCAGGTGGCCGTGAGTAGTTTGTCCTTTATCAATATAAAGTTTTATTTTTGTGGGGGTTTTATTATTTTTATTTTTTTGTATCAGGGATCAAACACAACCTCCTGCTTGCCAGGCAGGCACTTGTGCCACTGAGCTATAACCCCGGCTATTAAGGAAAAGATTTTGGAATTCATCTGACATGCCTGTGGTGGAAAGCGAGTCTCAACCCAGATCTCAGCTGTACAAACCTAGGGAATGCAATTTTTAGTTTTCCAAGGTTTACAGTACTGGAAAGTAAAGGGAGAACAGACTTTGCTATCCAAGACATGCCACTTTTGCATAGGATTATCTGAACTGAAGACACTTGAAAAAAAGAGAAGGGTTCTACTCTTGCCTTGTTTGTCTAAAAGCAGGGCATAGATTTGTACAGAAGTTAATCGATAACTCTAGATTCTTATCAGTCCAGAGATGACACTGGAGGACTCTGCTTAACAAACTTTCCTGACTGCCTCGGCTCTTCCACTAGCTCTTAGCTGCCTTCCCACGATTCGGCACCCTGAACCAAGTCCTTTTCCTTTGTCATACATAGCACAGCTCTGAAATTTCATGTGGTCGTTTAAAGATGTGAGAAGAGCCCAGGTTCTAACCACTGTTTGGCTCACTTGCTTCTGAGTTCCTCTTGTGAGTATATGAGAGACACATAAATGAACCATTTTGTTAGTTTGTCTTTTGTTACAAAACTACAAGCAAGAACTTAAAAGGGCAGAAGGCTAGGCTTTTTCCTGCCCTCCAAAGCTTATTAGGAAGAAGTAGCACAAACTCAGCATGAGCACTAGCAATATGTATAATAATTTGTCCTGTGTGGACACGGAGGGACAGGTTAGCATCGAAAGAAACCTACACAGACACTTCAGCTCAGGTGTGTGGCTCTGGGCATTATGGTTATGTCATCTACCTTTATTCATTAAAGTCAGCTGCATTTTATCAAGAGAAAGTGGCAGTTGTTGTCCAGTCAAATTAGTTTAGCTCAGGGCTGGGGATTTAGCTCAGCGGCATAAGTGCCTGCCTTGCAAGCAGGCAGTCGTGAGTTCGATCCCTGGTACCGATAAAAAGGAAAAAGACAAAAAAAAAAAATTAGTTTAGCTCAGTTTGTAACAGGTCCCTAGAAATAAGAAATGTGCATATTAAATGTAGATAAATACTGTCAAATTATTTTCTAAAAGATCTTCATCAGTCTTCTATTACAAGTGTTGGAGAAGCTCTTTTTCCTATTGCTACAATGTCTTTGGGGTCTTTTTCATTTGCATGTCCTTATTCACTCTGAAAGCACAAATAGTAAGACAGTGAAAATGATAGCTATGATTATTAAGCCAAGTATCATGTTGCACTAAGTATGAAAAGCCATTGTATTTAGTTGTGACCATTCTACCGGCTAATTGAAACCTCATTTTACAAATCATGGAAGCTGGAGCTCAGAGAGGTTGAAAACCTTGCCGGAGGTGCACCGAAGAACCAGGGACAAAACTGAAATGTGCACAAAACCAGTCTGTCCTTGTGAGGACACAGGCTGCGAAAGACATTTCAGGTTAAGGGTTGTATTACCTTAAGAATATTATTTAGTTAGTGTTTGGTAATTCCAGGTTTATCTCTGCATCATAGTTATGAAAATTGATGAGCTTGCTTCGGTAGTGCATATGCTAAAATTAAAAATTAAGTCTCAGACCCTCCAGCAATGCAGAAATACTGATTTAATTTTTCAATGGAAAAATTCCTCTTTGGGTTTCAAGAGGCTCCTAGGATCTCCAAATGAAGTTCCCATGAATTTAATCACTCACCTGGACTCCCAGCATCGGAGATAGATGGATGGAGAGGAGATAAAAGATCAGTTTTCCAGTGGTCAATCCCAGATTCCAGTTGACAGGGTCTTCTCCTTGTTTAGCGTTTAAGGTAATCCACAGGAAGGCAAAGGTGTGTGTGTGCCTTATTTGAAATTAGTCAGAGGAAAAAGCTGGCTGTGTGTATTGGTGGTGGGACGCTGTGATATCACCTTACCTGTCATTTTTTGGAATACCAGGAGAGTTTAGAAGTTGACAGGCAGATCGCAGGTTGCCAGGATCAGCTCTTAAGTCCACGACTTCAGAGGGCCAGTGAAGTCCCTCTCCACCTTACCACCTCCATGCTGTCTTTCCCAAACAAGGAGCAACACTTCTTTTTCTACAGGGCAGGAGACCCTTGGGTAGGGTGGAAGGCCCTGGAGTCAGATTCTTCTAGAAAGGGATGCAGATGTATTTGGTTAACAGCCAGGCCTGCGGCCCACTGGTTCAGAAGTGAATTTCCTGAGAAAATGACGAAGCTGCTGTTTCGGGGTCCTTTCTAAGCCCTGGAGGAGCCCGCGTGTTGTGTCTCTTGCTGTTGCTTTGTGAAATGAGCAGAAGCCAGTGTGCTATTTTGACTGCACATTCCTCAAGACTGCAGTCTTCCTCCACTCTGACTTCCTTTGTTGTAATAAACTTAGGGTTCCTGGGTGACACATGCTTGGAATCCCTCAGCCTGCAAGGCTGCGACAGGAGGATCATAAGTTCATTTGAGCCAGCCCAGACAATTAAGAGAGATCTTGTCTCAAAAAAAAAAAAGAGGGCTAGGGATGTAGCTCAGTGTGAAGACTCTAAATTCAGTCCCTAATATTGACAAATCAATTGTGTTAACAGGCCTGGGGCAGCTGGGGACAGTTCACTTAAAGGCATATTGACCAAGAAATGTCATGTGGTTGGGGCTTGGTGGCCTACAGCTTCCACGGTGAGTTTTGTCAGTCCATCCCAGTGTGGACACAGCAGGCAAGAATCCTTTACCCCGGGGCCACAGGGACCTGACCTGGGAGAGGAAGTTGCTGGAGGAGCATTTGTGTCACAATAAGAGTCTGTCCTATAAGGATGTAATTGCAGGGGAGTCGCTGGTTGGAAGTTCTGCTAACAGTGACAGGGAAGCAGAAATGACCACTGTGGGAATCTGGTTTTGAAATTCCTTGTACTATTTGTTTAATTTTTTCAGTTCATTACCCACAGAGGTAACTTGATCACCAGTGCACTATTTATCCTCCTGGACTTATTTTTCTCATATGCCTCCTCTTACCAGTAACTCCTGGGGCAACCTCTCCAACTCCTCTCAGAAAAAGAAACAAAGCAAAATAAAACAAGACAAAATAAAACACCCCATCCTGTGGCATCTGGCCCAGACATCCTAGTGGAAGAGCAACAAGTTTGCAATGTTCAGGGTCAGAGGTGAGCAAGCCTGGAGAAAATTCCCCAGCTATCAGCCTGGTAATACGGGAGCAGGGCGCTAGGTTATCCCTGACATCTGTTCCAAACAGAAGTTCCTTCCTGTTGAGAAGGTACCTCATAATGCAACAAATACAATTGCAAATGAATCATCTATGCTTCTCTCTCTTTCTTGAGAAAATCTTAGAAGATAGATTTTACCAGAATTCCTAGTTATACGACATAAGCTGGTAGCCATTCTTCAAAAGCAAAGTCATTTGTCTATGATGCCACCATTTAATCATCTAAGGGTTAAGAATAAAAAGCCATTCTAATTATCCATACTAAGGAGAAGATATTTATCCATACTAAGAAGTCTTTATATGCTTTCTCTATAAGGAATATCACAATGGTTGTCCTAGGAAAGTGCTGTAACGACTACTCAGCCAAAAAGCTGTAGAAAGCCAGCACTGTAGAAATGGTCAGGCAACAATCCATTCCGGGCCTCTTCTGTCTCTCAGGAGCTATTCCTATTCTCCATTCCTTTTCCCCAATAAACTTTCCAAAGAAGAAAGAAGGATTTCTACAAGCCAGTAAAAGTCCTTGGAGATTTGCTGCGGTTTAACATAAACCTATTAACTTTTAAAATTTGGCACGCGCATGTGTGTGTGTGTGTGTGTGTGTGTGGTGTGTTGTGGTAGTGAGGACTGAATCCAGGGCCTCTGCACTGAGCTATTTCCCCACTAATTTTAAATATTATTTTGAGACACGATCTCGCTAAGCCACTTGTTGCCCCAACTGGGCTGGAACTTACTATCCTCCTGCCTCAGTCTCTCAGTGTGCTGGGATGATAAACCTGTGCGGCACAACCTGGTTTTGTTTTGTTTTGTTTTTCACTTTTCTCATTCAAAATAAATATGTATGGATTTTATATGCATTCTCAAACACCCGCTAGCCCCAGTGGATTCTGTCCCCACAAAATCAGGACCCACCAGGCTGTCTCTGACAAAGCTACTTTGTATTTCTGAGTCTGCTCTCTAGTGCAGCTGCCACCCATCCCTGTTAGCCCATCCCTTCTTCCCTCTACCCTTCCAGTAAGGTTGCATTTCTCCTTGATTTTTTTTTTTTTTGACAGTCTCACTTAGCAAGATAATCTATTTAAGCCCAGCCAACTTGTATTAAATACTTGTAAAATCAGCAGCAGCAATTTTTGCCATGCCTGGCAGGCAAAAGATTTGTATGCATATTAAATTTGGTCTCAATTAAAGTTCAAATGCAACCAATTATTCCCTCCATTCTTTATTAGGGAAAAGAGATTTCTAAAAACGTTAGTCAGATGACTCCTTTCTCAATTTGGATTTTCAGTTCAGCTTTTTGCTCAATTTATTGTTAATTAAAAAATAAAGTGGGAAGTTCTGATGAGTTAGGCTGAGGGTTTTTGCTTATTGAAAAAGAATACAACACTCTTAGGCTCAGTGTTGTAGGGATTTTCACGGTAGTGGTTGAAGGAAGCCCCTGATGTGACTGTACAGCCAGTGCGTAACTATATTAGCTGGACGTTTTGTGCATGTTTTCCAGCTTATTTTTTTCTTTTCTTTTCTTTTTTTCGGTACTGGGATCGAACTCACGACCGCCTGCTTGCAAGGCAGGTGCTTATGCTGCTGAGCTAAATCCCCAGGCCCTTTAGCTTATTTTTTTGCTGCATAGAACTGAATTACTCAGGTTTAGACTAACGATGACTTTACAGCCTGAGCTATGTGTCTCTCATTTCAATTATTAGTCCTTTCTTCCTTTAACCAACCTGCATCAACGTTTACTTTGATATGTTTGTGACTTTAAATATGCATTATCCTTGCAAAACATGGGTCTTTTTTTATGTTTACCTGTATCTAATTTCTAGGAATGGCATGTGATATTACTATTCCCTGCTTTTCTTGCTTAATACTATTGTGAGTTCTGTCAATCTTTTTGCCTGTGTTCTTTGCACCTTCTAGGATAAACAGTGGAAACATCATCTCTCCTGTTTAACCATTGCGGGTTTTGTCTGCTGAAAGAAATTAATTTTGTCGCAGTAATATTGTTTCTGCATTTTCAGCTTTGCAGAAGAAATCTCCCCACCCAGAATTCAATGTTTTTTGTCTCCTTGTGGTGCTAAGGAGTATACATAAGCCTTTGCACTGAGCTGTGGCCTTAACCCTTTCTCTTTATATCTTATTTTGTGGGCCTGACTTGCTAAGTTTCCTGGGCTTGGGCTTGAACTTGCAATTCTCCTGCCTTAGTGTCTCAGTGTGCAGAGATTCCTGTACATGCATGTACCACCATGCCTGGTTCACTGTTTTTTCTTTTCAATCAGACATCCGTCTCTGTGTGTAATAAAAGGTATCAAACGCAGCTCTTCCTCCAGACAGCCGTCCACTTCATCCTCTGAGCAGTTTGGCTTTCCTGTATTAACGTTTGGCACTACCCGCCTTACCTGTCAAGAACTCAGAGAGGCAGGTATTATTTGCGCTTTGTTTACCCAGTCTCATGGGTCCATTTGCCTTTATATAGAAAAATTCTTATGTATCATTGTACAAAAATTCTAGATATACGGAAACTGAAATAAAATACTCTTAAGTAAATCTTGAGCTAAAAACATGATAAGACTAACAAAATAGAGCAGGGTGTGGTGGTTCGAGCCTGTAATCCCAGCACTCGGGAGGCTGAGGCAGGAGGATCGTTGTGAGTTCGAGGCCAGCCTGGGCTACAAAATGAGCTCAAGGCCAGCCTGAACTGCATAGTGAGACCCTGTCTCAAAAAGACAAAAAAAAAAAAAAAAAAAAAAAGACTAACAAAATACTTCAGGTGTAGGAGCAGCCCCATCTTGGCACTGACCCCTGTAGCAATGATGGCCTTTCTTGTGGAGCAGGAAGAAGCAGCTGCTGTGGGTGTAGCACACATGGCGTGCTCCTAGGGACACGAGGAGGGCCAGGGGTCCCTGTGTGCACAGAGACTGCCTCCCCACCCCTCGTCCAGGCCCAGCAGTGAGTAAACTGCATCACTCCACGCGGCTGCCTGGCCTGGGTACCAAACAGAGGGGATCAAAGAAGTAGAACTTCAAAAGAAATTTGGAAGCCTAAACACATATTAAATAAAAAAAAGAATGGAGATTGAAACCAAACAAGTGAGGCGATTATCTCTTGAAAAAAAATTTTTTTAAATGTATACAAATAATATAAATACAAATACAAAGCAAGGAAATAATCAAGACAGAAATGAATGGAATTAGCTCCTAGTGAACTAACACAAAGCTTTGCAGAAAGTTAATGGACAAAACACACTTGGCTGTTAGAAAATAATTGGGAAAACAGACTTCTGGCAAGGCTGCACAAAAACAAAAACATGAAACATATAATAAAAAGGAAAATAACTTTACACCTGGAGAATAAAAGCATTATGAAAAATGATATAATGGCTGTTTTTTCCCCATAAACATGATAATTTAGAAAAACCAAGTAACATTTCTCTAAAAATATAAAGGACAATTGATGGAAGAAGAAACGGATATTTAAAAATATTTAAAATAAAGTCATGACTATTTAAAAACTTCAAAGAAGCCAGACATAGTGGTGCGAGCCCCACAATCCAAACTCCTAGGAAGCTGAGGCAGAAATATGCTGTAAGTTTGAGGCCAGCCTGGGTTACACAGTGAGTTTAAGACCAACCTGAAGTACATAGATCTTGTCTCAAACAAACAACCCTCAAAGAATAAACAAAGACCTCTTCTTCTCAGGATTTGACTCAGACAGGGTTTTTTCTGTTTTTTGTTTATTGAGACAGAGTGTCAGTATGTAGCTCGGGAGCATTGGGACCACAGACATGCACCACCATGACTGGGTCAGGTGGTTTTTGAGAGAAATTTTACAAAACTTTTAAGAAAAAAAAAAAAACTTTTATAAAATACTTTGGAAAGTTGCAAAAGGATGAAGAAAAGTCTCCTATTCAATTGTGACTAACTAAACAAACACAAAATGGTCAGCCCACACATAAAAATAAAACTCTGGCCCACGATCTTTAATAAGTAGTTTGGTAAACTAACCCTTTATTCATAGTGGCCAGCTTAGAAAGCCCTACCGCTACCTATAAATCAGACTTGTAAGAAGTCAGACCAACGTCTCTGCCAAGTAGTCCAGAAAAACCAAACAATAACCTTGTAACAATGAGCCCCAAATAGCTGGGACTTGATTAAAAATTGGCAGCTTCCCTAAGGTTTGTTCCTGCTTCTAATTCAGCACCAATCAGAGAACGCAAAATGCGAACCCCTACGTATCATATGGGATGACTTCCTTCCACTTAGTCTGCCGAAAGCTTCCCCAGGCTACCAGCCTCCAGCTGGCACGCGGATGCCTTCCCTTCTCCCCCTGTGCAGCTGGCTACTGCTCTGCCTGCCTCTGCGGCATGAGGAAATGGTGGTAGTAGACCCCCTTGCTATATCCTTCCCTGAATTGGTTGCCTTTGCCTGTTCTTATTGAATTGGTCTGTTATTTCCATACTGTTTAGGGTAACAGTGAAAACTTGTCAGACAATTATAAGTGTATCTTACTTATTTTCATGAATCCAAAATCCTAAATAAAACATCACCTGATCAAATTTTATATTTTACTAAAATATACCATAACAATCAGCTTTCCTATTGCTGACAGAATCCCTGATTTCCAAACCTTAAAAGAAAGGTTTGATTTGGCTCTTGGTTTCGGAGAGATCAGTCCATGGTCAGCTGGCTCCAAGGTAGAAACAGCATGTTGGGAGGGGATGGTTGAGGGAAAGCAGAGGTTGGAAACTGCTAGAGAGGAGAGGGCAAGGGATCAGACACGGTACCAAAGGACGCACCCAGACACACTGAGGAGTGTGCTGCGCCAGCTCCTTGGGTGGCACCCAAGAAAATCAAGTTGACAACTAAGCTTGACTGTCACATACACAGATTTATATATATATATCTTGTACCCAAGCAAATTTTAAGAAACACATGTTTCCACATTAAAAAAAAAACCCTATCACAATCACAACCATCACAGCTTGATTCTATCACAGTAATGATCTAAAGGAGAAAAATCATACGAGTAAAAAGGTGAGGAAAGATCACTTATTTAAGTTAATACTTATTTACATTAAAATTACTCAGAAGAAAAGAAAGAACTCTCTTTACTCAGTTAAAGTCACATATCATGAATCATGTAACAGAAGTCAGGCTTGTTGAAGTAATTTTAGATGCATTTCCATAAAAATATAACGCAAGGATGGTGGAAGGATGCCACTAACATATAGCAGGGCATTTATAACAGTCAACACCAGGAAAGAGATAAAAACATAAGAAACGTGAGGTCAAGAGGGAAAATTAAATTGCTATTTCCATAGTTATTAAAACAATTGCAATAATATCATAAAATCATAGAACTAATCAGATAGGTCAACCTATTTGCCAAATATAAGATGATTATAGAAAACTGCCTCTATACCAGAAACTACAAGATGTATTACAGACAAGAAGGAAGAGCAGGTCACTCCAAATATTTATGGGATCTGGAGCGAGAACACAATGAAAGTTCCACTGTATATTTAAAGACCTAAAGGCTAAACTGGTTGAGGTGGTATGTCTGAAGTCTCCACTATGTGGGAGGCTGAAGCAAGAGGATCTCTTGGGCCAACAGTTTAAAGCTAGCTTGAGCAATGTAGTGAGACCTTGTCTCTTAAAAAAATCTATATTTATGTATTCAAAAGTACATAATCAAGATATTTAGAATAAATGATAAAATGGGAATACAGTTAATGACGTCTAGTGGTCAGCTCCTCATTGCTTGTCCCCACACCACCATCTCATGCAGTAGACCAGGTTGGTTCTTTCTTTTGGTAGCACATGCCAAGGTCACATTCCCTGCAAATATATTCTGAGATAGAGACAAAGGTGGCTTCTGTGTTCATAATCACTCTTGGGAGAATTTTTTGTGGTCGTTGCTTTGTCAGCTAATCCCAACATTTTTGTCATTTGAGTGTTAGTCTCTGTTAGGTTTTTTTTCTCATGTAAGGAGTTTTCCTGGCTCTTGTTATTCCAAGTAATTTTGGATTGTATTTTAGAAATCCTGTGTGTTATCTATGTAACTAATGTCTATTTTAATGGTTTGACAACCCATATTGATGTAGAGTTTACCTCCTGGCCCACTGTTATGGGATGTGGGCTGAATCCTAATTTAATTTTTGATCTTGTTCTGTATTATTCTGGTGTGCCACGTGGTGCTGTACTCAGAGGCCAGTCTGAAACCTGGGTGGGATTCTGCATGGTAACTCAGTCCTCAAGAACTTTTCTCTGGGTTGATTCTGGTCAGTTTGATGTTTGGGTCCCTTTGAATTGAGCCTGGTTCTTCAGATTTAGATTTAAAAATAGTGTTTTCATCTACTCTGCCTTCTCCATAATCCTCTCCCAACTCTCTAGTTGAAAGAGAGAAGGGATGCAGCCTGTCTTTGGCACTTGTGTTGGGTGGCATTGTCCCCAGGGTCCCAGTCCTCTACCATGGCGTAATGGTGAGAAGGCGTAAACTTTAAAGCCTCTAGTAGGACAAAAGAGAAATGCTTTGTGACCTTGAGTTTGTGACCTTAGAACACCAACCATATAACTGATAAAATTAAAAATTGATAGACTTCATCAAAATTAAAAAGCTCCCCTGTTCAAAAGACATCGGTAAGAGAATTTTGCAAAGATATCCACAGACTAACAGGAAAGCAAAATAAAACTTTGGTTCAGAATATAGAGAGACATTTCAAAATTCACTAAGGAGAAAACAACCCAATACAAGATGGGCAGAAGAAATGAACAAACACTTCACTGAAGAAGAAGTTTTGGATGGCAAATTAGCACATGAAAAGATGCCCCTGCTAAGGCCAGGGGAAAATAGAAATTAAAGCACAAAGAGGTCCAGCTCCACCTAGCAAGGTGGGTGAAACAGCACACTTGACGATACCAAGATACCAAGTGCCCGGGAGGTCTTGGACACCTTGCAACCTTCAAGAATTGTTGGCATAAATGCAAATGAACAGCTGCTCTAGAAGCTTAGCAATTTGTTAAGGAGCTAAGTAAGCATGCATCTACTATATTATCTAGCAACAACACTCTTAAGAATTTACCCAGGAGTAATGAACAGAAAAATAAAAAATGAGCAAAAAAGGTTAATATATAACCTGCATATGAATATTTATCATGGCATTATTCATAACTGTCTCAAATTGTTATCTGAAGAGTCCTCAACTGTTGAATGGTAAGCACATTGTGGTACATTCATATTCAATAATTGAAAAGAACAAGTAGCTGATCCATGTAACCACATGGATGGATGAATTTCAAGTACATAATGATAAGGAACAGAAGCCAGAATGAAAAAGGCTACATATGTATATACAAAAGGCCAAAGAGCAGGGAAATAGAGGAGGCCGGGGTGGGGGTGGCTAGACTACTAAGGAGTAGCAGGGGATTTTAGGGAAGGATGGGATTGTTTTATGACTTGGTTGTCAAGTCGGTGGATGTACACTAAAAAGAATAATTTTTCTTTAGGTAACTTAGACAATAATCTTGATATTTCAGAAAGGATATGACGTGTCTCGTTTGTGGAATCTAGCAAATGGCGCCCACCATGGCACCCCTTGGAAAGCCCACAGGCTTATACTACTCTAGTTAAGTGATAGATGAATGTGGCCTGTGATGTGGGGGGAGGGTGTCCCAAAAGATGCCCCAGTATGGGCACAGGTAAGTGCATGGGGTCAAAGTTTGAGGAAGCTCTAAAATGGTCTAGCAGCCATCAGAAACCCAGGTAGTCATTGAGAGCAGGCCCTTGAGGGTCAGATACCTTGAATTTGAACCTGGTTTCTCCATATCCTATCTTGGGTAAATTATTTAACTCATCAGTGCCACAATTTCCATCTGTAAAAAGAATGATTCTAATTTCCTGCCTTATGGTACTGAGAATTAAGCTAATACCTGAAAAGTGCCTAATAGGACAGAGCATGTAGTTAGTGCTTAATTATTGCTAGCTCTTATTATCCCTTGGCTTATGCCACACACTTCCCAAGTACTCTTCTCAGCACACACTCAGGGGATCAGATGTTTTGTGCCTGGCCCCGGGGACAGGACATTGGGTACCTTGAACTGTACCATGTCAGGACCATCTGAGATCTGGAGAGGGAAGGAATCAGATAGGTCATGGGCAGAGCAGGGTGTAAATACTGATAACAGGAACGTACAGAGTTATAGCATCTCAGAAAGAATTAGGAGAGAATCTGTTTGTGCCGGTGAATAGAGTTCATCCAGAGAAGAGATGGTCTTTGAGAGGAGTTTTGAAAGGTGAGTAGGAGCTTGGTAAATACCTTTGAATGCTTTTCGCACATCAGTCAGTCAGAAAATGGTTCCTCAACTTAAAAAATACACAAATTTCAGAATCAATAAGGCTTTAAAGGAATCTGAACTAAGAACCAGGTTCAGATATGAAGAGGACCACGGAGGATTTTAAACTGAGGGGCAGTAATGTGATCAGATCCTTAGAGAGACGAAGGATGGCTTTGGTGGTTGGTTAAGAGGGATGATTAAAGGAGAAAACAAGGACCCATCTGTGCATCCCCAGGAAGAAACCGGGGCAGGGCACTAGCAGAGGGACAGAGCAGTCAGACTTGGGAGAGTTCCAGAGGCAGCCAGGGCTTTAGTAGAACTCAGATGCACCCGTTCTTTCAATCACCATCTCACGATGCCTTTTCTGTGGGGGCTGAGGATACAAAGGTGACAAGTCCCTGCCCACTGCAGCGTTCTCATTCTGGTGGGGAAGAGAATCTTGGACAGTGATCTCAGTGAAAGCAAGGTCAAGTGTGCTGAACAAGAAGTGTGCAGATAATAGTATGGGAGAAAGTGACTTGAAAGACGGGGTGGGGGAGCACCTCAGTTTGGCTGAAGGATGCCATGCACACAGCTGGAGGCCTATAAGTGAACAGCAGGTATGAGCCTGCACAGAGGAGAAATTTTCTGCAGCAGCAAGTACACAGGTACTTCCTATCCCCATTCTTGCTCTTTAGATGAGAGTCCTTGGATTGACAGTTTCTAAGTCTTGAGAGAAGAGAAAAAAATTGAGTACACTGAATATATTTGGTGCAATAGAAATGATCTAGGGGCCTGGAGAGCCTACCTGCCTTTTGTTCTTAGCTCTGACCACTCAGGGTTACACCAGGGATAGAGCAGAACACCAAAGCAGGCAATGTGTCTAGTCTCAGTGAGATGTTCCCTCCCCAGGTCAGAAATTTGAAATAATTCTCCCTTACAGCACATGCCATTCTCATCTGGGAATTGCTCTTTACATACAGCACCACTATTAGCAGTGTCTGTGGTCTGGGCATGGTGGTGCACACCTGTAATTGGGAAGCGGATGCAGGAGCATCACTGTGAGTTCAGGGACACCCTGAACCACAAAGCAAGATGCTGTCTCAAGAAAAAAAGAAGAAGCCTTGCATGGTGACTCATGCCTGTAATCCCAGCACTTGGAAGGCTGAAGTAGGTGGTTGTTGCCAGTTCAAGACCAGCCTGGGCTACGAAGTGAGCTCAAGACCAGCCTGAAATACATAGCAGGTCCCTATCTCAAAAAGACAAAAGAAAGAAAAAAAAAACCACTAATATGTTTGCTTTACATATCTGAAAGTGAAGAAACAATTTATCTTTGACCTTTATGCGTACACATTGGTCATTCTGATCTCCTAATATATTTACATATCTGTATGTATATGCATTTACCACCAGTTCCACTCATTATTAAAAGTAATTAATTAGGAGGGCATTAGGTTGACAGAGTGCCAAAATCTTAAGTGCTTATATGAGCAAAATGAAACTTAATGCAGATGAATGGTCACAGCCTAGGAAAACAAAAAGCAACTAATTGGAAATCGCCAAATGAAATCTCACCAACCAGAATCTGCCAACTAACCTCTAGCTATGGACTTCGCCCAGTCAAATGTTTTGTCTGCTTCTGAGAATACATTATAGCTCCCCTCTCATCTTCCATTGTTGGAGCCCAAGCACTTACAGTCTGGGGCTGCTGAATCCACAAATCATTATCTGCTAAAATATACTCTTAGAATGCAGATTGGTCATGGTGACAAAGGCCTATAATCCCAGAACCCATCTAGCAAGACCCTGCCTCAAAATTAAAAAAACAAAATTCAAAGGACTGAGTATGTAGTTCAGTGAGTTCAATTCCCTGTACTGCAAAATAAATCAACTAAATACAAATTAATGTATCTGAGTGACTCTTTTAGAATCATTTCTTCCCTCTCACACTAGAATTGATAACTTCTCCACAGCAAAATCTCTAATCCTGCTTTGTAAAACCTGACAGCATTTAACTATTTAGCAATAATTAGGTATTATCTTTTGGTGACAAACATTCTTATTTTGTTTAATCATTCCTTAAATAATCTAACTTCTCACAGAATCTATATTTGTCACCATCTTGATCTTTACCTGCCCAGAATCCAGCTTTAATAAAATTCCCCAAAGAATGATGGGTCTTATTTTGAACGAAACAAGTGTCATGTCATCCATCAGAAATACGGGGGTGGGGGGGGTCCCTCTGCTTCTTGAGTGCTATGACTTAAACTGCTTCTCTGCTAGTTCCTTCCCTGAGAGCCAAAATACATCTCCTCTTTAAGTTGTGGCTGGGTGTGTGGGGTATTAGTCCCAGCAATGAGAAATTAACTAAAACAGATTTTGGTGCCAGAGAGGTAGAGTCATCGCTGTGATGCTACCCGACCTTATAGTTCAGAAGCCTTTGGAACTGGCATGAAGGGGAAATTGGGAATGTTTGAAGATGCTGGCTGGAGAAACAGCCCTAGAGTGCCATTAGGTGAGCTTGATGGGAAATACTAGTCAGAGATCAGAATACCAGAATATTAACAGTAATGTAGCTGGTAAAGGCCACACTCAAGTGATGTCAGTTGGGTAGAGTTCCATTGGCAGTTGGACGCCAGGTCATGTGTATTATTCTCTGGCAGAAAATTTGTCTGCATTTTGCTCATGTCTAGAGGCTTTTCAGGAGACTGAGATTAAGGTGGTAGACTGACTAACATGATGAAATTTCATGGCAGCCCAATATTTAGTTGTTGGCATGGGTACTATTGGAGGATTTTAGCCAGCTTTACCTTGAAAATCAAGAGCAAAAAGCACAATGATTGCTTTTAAAAGTTTTGAGTTTGGCCAAAAGAAAGCACTAATAAGGACAGAGTATAGGAGAGCTTAAATGCTGAAAGGATTAGCATTAAAGAAAAGTCAAGCTGGGGATTTGGCCTAGTGGCATAAGTGCCTGCCTGGCAAGCATTAGGTTGTGAGTTTGATCCCCAGTACAAAAAAAAAAAAAAAAAAAAAAAGGTCAAATACTTTGGAACAAAAGAAAAAATGGCATGTGAGGAACTATTGAGAGGACAGCCTCAGGACACTCTGTGGGAGGAAGGCCTCTTAGGGAATTGATTCCCCTGGGGGTTCCATTTGCCACACTCAGCCTTCCAGGCACTTGCAACCTCTGGCGATGTAAAAGGGCTCAGCAACTCCTCTAGCTGTAGCTGTGGCAGACCTTGGTGTTATCCTCACGGTGCTGGTTTTATGGCATGCAGAATGCAAAAACTACGGGGTCAGGGAGGCTTCTACCCAGATTTCAAAAGGTGCAGAAGGCCAGACATTGTGCCCATGAGAGTGGTTTGTGGAGCTGTGAAGGTGAAGTCAAAAGGATAGTGAAGACTCCAGGAATCTGGAGATTTCAGAAACATGGAATGTGTGAGGAAAGCTGCAGGTAGTAAGCAAAAGCAGTCTGAGAGAAGCCACGAGGGCTTAAAAGCACTGGGAATATAGCTCGGTGGCACAGCGCCTGCCTGGCAAGTACAAGATTGTGAGTTTGAGCCTTGGTACCAAATAAATAAATAAATAAAATTTAAAAAAAAATAATAAAACTGAAAGCATTGGCAATGCCATTGGGATGGGGCTGCCCCAGCCATTTGGAGTTTGCCATGAGTGCTGGATGTGAAGTTGTAAGATTTAATGTTTGCCCCGATGGGGTTCTGTCTTGCTTTGATCCTATTCCTTTCTACTTACCTATTCCCCTCTTTTGGAATGGGAATGTTTATCCCATGTCTTTGTAAGTTAGAAGTATTTAAACTTTCTTTCTGATTGTTACAGGGGCTCACAGGAAAGAGTTTGCCTTACATTTGGGAGGAGACTGGACTTGGACTTTTTAGCAATGCTAAAAAAATCTAGGACTTTGACAACTCTTAGAGATGGGGTAAATGCATTGTGTATAGAGATGTGCATGAATCTTTTGGGATCCAGGGGCAGAATGTTACAGAATGTTATAGTTTATATCCAGATCTCCCCCAACCCCCAGCCTCATGCACTCATAGTGTGGCGCTGGGGTGGTGATTGGATTATGGGAGTGTGATACTCATTAGTTGATTAGGTCATGGAGTTCATAGCGAAATGTTGAGATGTGAAGCCTGGTCTGAGGAGGTGGGTCATACCCGGAAGGGGGTACCCCTATCTCGCTTTATCTCTGGTTCCTGGCTGCTGTGCCTTGAACTGCTTCTCCTCTACGATGCCTCTCTACTATGCTGCTCTGCCATAGGGCCAGCTGACTATGGACTGAAATTTACAAACTGACCCAAAATAAACCTCCAAAACAAAAGGAGAGATTCAACCAGTCATCTGGACTACATCGATAAACTATTAGTTTTTTTTATAGCCACATACAATCAGTTTAGAGCTTGCAATCTACTACTGTACTACAGTATAAAGCAGAGGAGGTTCCTTTTTAAAGGCTGGTTTCAGTCTTCTCCCAACCCCTTTCCACTCAACAGCCTCTGAAGGCAAGTCATGTGGTTAAGTCCCGGCCAGATGTCATTCTGTGTTTTGCTGAGATGGCATCTAGAGATAACATCCAAGCTGGAGGAAATTGCTGAGATCTAACGAGCCAGTATCATACCATCACACTGAGCGGAGACAAGGGGCAGAAGGGAGGTTATTATACTCTGCCTCAAACAAAAGAACTTGAAACCATGATCAGAAACTTATTGTTCCCATGCTGCTGCAGACTGTGATATCCACAGACGTGGCCATAGAAAGGCCTGGAACATAATCCTGCTTTACCTAGAATTATTTATTATTTCATGCAATTACTGTCCTGCTCCTGACCCCTCAACTTCAAGCTCTGAGTCCTGGTGTTTTATTATTTTAGACTCTGGTTAATACATAGGAAGTTTATTTAGCTTTTCACTTGTAGAGCTAGAAAGTCCAAGATTGGGTGTTGGCATCTGGTGAGGGCCTTGGCAGCTTCATGAAGTTGGAGGGAGTAGAACTGTGTAGAAGAGGTAAAACATAAGCCGTGTCCTTACTTTGTGACAACTCATTTTCAAGGTAAATAGTTCAGTCCCATGAGAGTTCAATTAGCCCAGTTCCATGCAAAATGCATTGATCCTTCATGAGGGTTGTGCAACCCAAGCACCTTTTTCCAGGGCCCCCTGGGAGACACATTCACACTGTAATAAGGCATTACAGATTCTTTTAAAGCAGGTATGGCTCATAAACAGCAAATAAAATATTTCAAGAGTGCTCCAGGTACATTTACAAATTTACGTTGGGTTGCCTGTTTTCTGAGTTGAATTTAAAAAGACTTCCTGTTGGCTGTGAACAGAAAACCAAGGTCACAGTTTTAGGGGTAAGTTAACTCTTTTAGTGCACCTTCCAGTTGCATCTATTTTTCTTTCCTTTCATCCACCGTGACTGCCCACCAGAGAATGATTTATTTTGAAACTTCTAAGGTGTTTTTACATGGTACTGAATTTTTTTTCATGGTGACCACTGCCTGTATAGTAACCACATGATCACGTTTCATATTCTGATGGTTTTATTAACAAGTATATAATACATATATTGCATACTGTATATAGAATATGAGGACTGTACAGTACAAATTTATGTTCACAGTTTGACATGACAAAATGTCATTACTCAATTCCCATTGGACTACAGAGTAGAAACAAAGAAGGTACATTAAACATTCACATCTTTAGTAAGAAAGATTACCAAAATGTTTCAGTATTTGCAAGTTTACTAATGCATGCTAAAAACCTTTACCCATTCAGTCTTATTAGCTTATAAAATATATTACACTTTATTAAAAATTTCTGCATAGTTTATACAAGTATTAAAGTACTGTAAATGTAATAATCCTGCTATATTTGCAGGTATGGTTTAAGAGATGCTAAGCAGAAAGATTATTTTGACCCTCTAACACTAAGTACATAACAGAAAAAAAAGTGCTAGTATTTGTAAAACATGTTTGTAGCCCTCGTTTAATGCATGTAAAATGGCTTTGTAAATGTATTAAGTGAATTTGCAATCATTTAGAAATTGTTAACCTTGACCAAGAAAAAAATAATAACTGAGTTCACGTATGACAGCAATTACTTCAAGACAACTGTGTATTTTCAAATCAAATTATTTTAAAACCTTAGATCTCTGAGATTGTCTTTAAAACAATCTAATCAAGAATGATGGGCAGATATACAATATCAGCAATATAGTCTTGAATTCCACATTAGTGCAATACTGATAGTGCAGATGGGTGTTAATAAAACATACATATACACATATAGTTCCTCTGTAATTCTGTTCCAAGGCTCTTGAAACTGCTGTGTATTTAGCATCTCTGTAGTTGAACATAGCTATGCTGCAAATACATTCTCCAAACCAAGCATTTAGAATGTTAATGCCCATTTTATGATGTAGATTCACATTTTAAAACTCTGAAATATGATGAATTCTGATTTAATTTTTATGACTTCACCCAGATGACATATGAGCAATAACTGAATAAACTCTCTAATAAACAATTTATATGACATCAACTTCATTGTTTATAAATCATTCTCAGAAATTTAAAGTAGTGCGATTAAATCACCATTGATAGTAACATGGCACATCATTAAAACCACAAACTTCAGGGCATCTTATCTCCTATCTGAGGTCTTCCACAATAACAGCTAAAATGACTAAGAGACTAAATTTCTCAACTATAGTAGTAAAGTAAATATATATATATATATATATATATATATATATATATATATATTTGGAAAATTTGGTTAGGGCCAATTGGTAACTAAAAAAGACCAGCCAAGAAATAGAGAATGGCCTCACTGGGTTGCTTTTCTCTCAGTTAAAATGGATCTTTGTTAATGAACTGCTAACAGGATCTAAGCAAGCTTAGTAGTAGCGCAAGTCTCTTGAACAAGATTTAAATATACTGTAGCATACATCAAATCTCATGAGAACCCATGAAGCTATTAATCGCACTCCACACTCAAAGCTCAATCCAAGATCAATTCAGTCCTTTTTTGTCCCTTTCCCTTCAATTCTTCAGTGTTTTGGAAGAATCATTCAAAGACACAAACACTTCAGCATGAATGTGATACCTGCTTTCCTAAGAGTCATTTCTATTCCTCAATTCATGTTACAGTTGCACAAAAGAAAACAACAGCCCAAATAGCGCATTTTAATAGTCTTAAAACGTTTTGTAGTGCTAAGAAAAAAAAAAAAAAAAAAAGAAACCCAAGTGCCAAGATAACAAATTTCTTTACATTTCTCACTTACATTTCCTTTCAGCTGGTTCACAGGGCTGAGTGGGACCTCCCAGGTGTGCAGTCCCTATAACTTTTCATATAGCGCCATCAAAGTAAGCTCCCCACACAATTCGCAGGCCTCCAGAGTCACTTGCTTGCAGATGTTTAAAACTATTGAATCATGTATTTCTCCCAGCTAAGGCTGTATTGGATCCTGAGTGGTAGCTGGGCTGGATCTGCAGGATTCCATTCTTCTCTCTCGCCTTCCTCCATCCTTCATAGAGGAATGAAGGGGCATTTGGTTTTGGTTATATGCAACCATGTTTGACCACCGCTGCCCATTTTCTTCAAACTTGAGACCAATAGCATGTCTCTGTGTGAACTATTTTTACTGGCATTTAGACTACTGTGCTCAAAAGCCTGCTTTTGAAAAACTTCCCCCATTAATGGTGTTATTTATCTTCAACGTAAACACGAGTCATTTTTTTCAGCTTGTTTTTCTAACAGGATACTTGATAGTATGGGAAGTACTAACTCCAACAGTAAACTTCTGGGAATATTCAAGCTACTTATGTAAGTCCCTGAACTGTGGTTTTCTATAATTTTCAGAAATCTGCCCCCAAAATAAAGGTACGTGTGCTTTACAACTAGTTGTATTTACAAAGAGTGCTACTCGGGTCTCACTTGAACAAATCTCTGAAAGCTTTAGCAGATGCTCATTTATGTGTGCCACAAACACAAATGACAGCTGATCTGGCACCTTACAGCTCACACAGAAGCTTCATGTAAAAGCTATGTGATAAACTTGATATGGGAATACAAGTACCACTCAACATTTCCCTGCTTGCAAAGTTATGTAACAAGTTGGGTAAAAGGAAGACCATTAATACTTTTACCCTAAAGATTTTTCCTTTTTATTACTGGGCAAATATTTTTGTGGTTTCGTTAACTCTCCATGCTTGATGGTCCATACTAAGGATACTGTGGGAATGGAGATCGCCACATGGATAACTCCACGGGTATTTGGTTTTGCAGCATGTTTGTACACAGCTGAGCACGTGTGGAAACTGAAGTTCTCTGGTAGCCAACCCAAAGTTGACACCAGCAGCTTCCTCCTCTGCAGTCCCTGCTCCCTGCCCCTCCGCTAAGGAAGTTCAGCACTGCATTGTCCCTTGGAACTGCTACCCGTCACCCACCTAATTAAAGGGCTCCAGCTCACCTCCTAATGGTGGCAAAGCCCTCCATGTGGGCTGCAGGCCCAAAGGGCAAAGGCCTTGATTTACATCAGGTGACAATCCAGATTGTGAGGCAAGATGTGTGAAGGTCAATGACAGAGGTGACTATTCTAGCTTGATGTCCTGCTGTAAGTCTTGCTAACTGGTGAGTGGGATCAATCTTCTTTTTGCTGCCACGCATAAAAGGGGATCATGGTGCAGAGAGGGACAGATGTCTCTGGCAAGGACTAGCAGGCTAGAAACTGTATTTCTAATACATTTACTTTGACATTCTTTTGAGGAATACATGGAGAAACTGACAATTGGTTGTTAGTTTACATGTTCCCTTGTTCTCATTACATTAAACGTATCTGTAAGAAGGGTTTGCTTAGCATCCCCGGAAAAAAAAGTGTTCACATTCTTTAGGTCTGACCCGTGATAAGGAGGGAGGATTAGAGAGTATCAACTACTGACCATATGGAAGTTTTGAATGATATAAATTCAGAGATTCAGACCAGCTGAACCAAAATTAAAATGTACATGTAAAAAATGAGTTAGATAATGGGAGGGAGGACAGAGAGAGCCCGGAGAGTGGGGAGTTGCGCTGAGGTGTGAGACCGAGGCTTTCAGACCAGCATGTGGCGTTTCCTATGTAGGGCAAGATGGTCAGAACGGGAGAAGCTGCGGTCACAGTCCGGACACTGGAAAGGTTTGATTCCAGTGTGTTTTCGGAAATGTCTTGTGAGTTCATCAGACCGAGCAAACTTCCATGTGCAGCCTTCCCATGTACATTTGTAGGGTTTTTCTCCTGCAAAAAGAAAAAAACAAAACAAAATGAAATAAAAGCTTAGGCTTTTTTTGAAGACGGTAAAGGTAAAATTTTAAGCTAATGTTCTTTAGCCTTGATCTCTAACTCTGTTCTGTGCTGGGGATTGAATCTAGGACCTTCACACTCAGTGATATCCCCAGCCCTTTAAATTTTGAGACAGGGGATTTCAAAGTCAACAGCTGGAACTTGAATTGGAATTCTGCCTTGACTTCACAGAATATATCACCATGCCCAGCTATCTCCAAGTCTTCATCCTACTCATGAGCTTAATTATATGCATTAAGTCCAAATGAAAAGTTTGAGGAATTTTCTTACAGTTTCTAACAATATGAAGTCTCTATCAACTAAAACACCTGTTAAGGAATTCAGTATCTTACTTTCTGTCTGAGTCAGTAACAATTATTCTTAAGTATAATGTTTCAAATGTAAGTACTGAACACACAGCAGTCTTCTCCTTTCAGAAGCCAGGTTCCCACACTGCTCTAATACCTGTGTGTGTTCTTCTGTGTGCTTTCAGGTGGGAGCTTTTAGTGTATACTTTGTTGCATCCGTCATAGTCACATCTGTGTATCCTCCGCTTCCTCTGTGTATCTGGGGATTCCACAGGTAAAGGTCTCTTCCCAGGCTGCACTATGACTGAAGGGTGATTCCTGTGAAAGCCAAGGTTAACGCAAAGTATTAAGCAAAGTTTCCTTTTCTTCAGTCCACTTAAAGAGTATTAACATTGGGCAAAACCAAACAAAAATCCCAACAAAATAAAATTAGCTGATCAACCCAAGAAGCACTGCTATATTCATTCAACAAACATTTAGCGAGCACCTACCATGAGCCAGGCACTGTGCTTGGCAACCGGGATACAAAGATGAATAAAAACAGGGTTCCTGCCCTCGAGGAGCTCACACTCTAGGGGGAGACAGACATGGAGATAAGTAATGATAGCAAGGAGGGTTAGGTGTTATGCTAGAGGGAGGTGCTGAGTGCCCAGAGAGTCTGTCTGTCACAGTAAAAGCCTATGTGTAGAATTCCATAGTGCAAGGAATGCTCAACACTATACTATACACTTCCAAAGCTTCATTAACTTTCCTGATGGTTCTTTAGGGAAAAAAACGCCAAGAATGTTTCCAAATCCTCTATCTCAGGCAACCACAGTAGAGGATGTATATGTATCTCTTATCCTTTATATAACTAGCATTTAGTTTGTGTCTCTTAAAGACTGCCAATTCGTGTTCATTTTTCAAACGCTGGCTCTTTTGGCACTGCTGTCTTCACGAACCTGAGCCGTATCTGTCACTGCCGCATGAGGAGGTGCACCAGTGCAGCCTCAGGGAGGCGGGGAGGCCCGTCACCCGTGTCCCCGGCTCACTATGTGCTGCAGTCTCCTGCCTACCTCACCTCCTCACGCTCCTGAGTTTGCACAATCGTCAGAAGGTGAATCTGAACAAAATCCTGCCAGATATCATTCCTATAAACTTTTTCTCAAAAAGAAACGTGGCAAAAAGAAAAGGCAGATTGGGAAAAGCATGCAGTATTTTCAGGCTTCTCCACTGGTTAACATACATCATAATAAAGTTCTAATTCATTCGTTTTCTTTTTGGATGACTAACTTTTCGATATGAGTATCTGTAGCCAGCCTCCAACTATGAAGACTTATTTCTTTTTTAAATCTAAAACTACAGTTCATACAATGTTCCAAGTATGTGAATGAGGAGGGGGAGAAAAGATTGGTGTAAAGGAAAAAAAATAATTTGATGAGGCAGATACTCAAGAACTGAATAAATATATAAATTCAGCTATGAAAACCAAAAGGGAGTTCCCGAAACCTTGTTTTTATCTTGGTAAAAGTTTCAGTACACATCCCTCGTCAGTGACTATTTCAGGCATGGTGAGAAGTGACTAGCAAAGTGTAAAAGATGCGCTTACTTTAATTGACTTTGTTCCTATACTTTTATTAGTAAAGAAAACTGTCAGTTGAGTATCACTTTACCTTCCTGCCCTGGTGCCTGGAAGGGAGGAGTTCAGGAGGGTGAACCAGGCAAGCTCACAGACACAGAAAATGTTAAAGACAAGCAGTGAACATGAAGCAGTTTGGCAGAAAAAGGAACAAGAACTTCAATTACATCTCTACAGAGTTTTACAGACTGATACGGTTTTTTAAATGAGGCTTGAACAGTTTTTCAGTGAGCCTTTTGAATTATTTAGAACTCTTCAGTAAAAAGAAAGCTATCATTTTATTTTTTTAACTTAGTAAAGAAAATGCTAGGGAAGAAATTTAATGATTAACTGTATCCCATGGGTTTCTGGGATACTCAGTATCTATCCCAGTTTCCTCTCTGTAAAGCAAATGATGACAATGCTGGCCTTGAAGGTTCTTGTGAGAAATGGTATCTCCTCAAGTGCTATATATGAAGAATCTACAATACACACACACAGCTAAGTAGGGGCACCTGATCCTTAAGCTTTTTGTTCTAAAAGCAGCTTCATACATGTAAATAAATAACAAGTCATTTGATACACCTTTGAGAGCTCTTCAAAATCATCCGAAAACTCTACCTGTAGGACCAAGCAAGTGGATTTCAACGTTGTAACTGCTTTGAAAGGGAAGGGCCTCTTGAGACCAGAATGCTGGGCAGCCTCATTGCAATGGGACTGGGCATTTAGTTTCAAGTGATTTTTTTTCCTGGCTAGCCGGTTTCCTATGCGGGCTGCTACTGGGCCCACTCCAAGACATTACTCAATCACATCTGTGAGAGAATTGCTTAAAGAGTCTATGTCCCAGTTGTGGCTAATCTCAATTTTTTGAGAAGCAAAGTGCATTCTTAGGTCAGCATTCAAATAAGCATATTTCTCATTAGTCATTAAAAGCCACCGAGTATGAGATCACCAGAAGAGTATTACTTAAAATAGAAAAGAGTTTTCTTTTGAGCAGTATTCACATTAAAGGAGACTGCCTTTAAATATTCTTCTGTAATTCACAATAACCTAGACTTTGACCTAATACTTTCTCAGTCACTGGATCGCTCCCTATGCAGGCGCTTAGCTTTAGGTAGTTTAAAAGTGTGATCACAGGAGCGTTACCTAATGTCTTGACTCATCTGCTTCCTCCATGCCTGTTGTAGGGAAATGCAATGACTCCTTTGAAAAACTTGGAAAAGTATTTGGTTTTTTTTCAGAGGAGGGGGTGATACGTAATTGTAAGAGCAACACAGTCCAATTTTAAGAGACACTTTCCTCTTCTAGCTGGGAGTACACAACAACGCCCCTTTCTCAATGCCCCAGTGAAAAGTTCATCGACTGTACAGTATACATCTATAGAATACTTGAAATTGTCAGGAAACTAGCTGTTCTAAAGCAGACTTCACACTGATGCAAAGCTGTGTGAGGGAGAGGGCAGAGAGGATAAAAGTGGGCAAGATACTTATTCAAGTTGGAGAAAAGGTGACGTGGGAGGGAGATGACAAGAGGGACTGATGCTCTATCCTAGGAAGCTGGTGGCTAAGCCCAAAGTTAAAGCACAACAAGATGATTATGACAACAATTACCGCAAGAAATGAAAACAGAAGCGGGCCAGATGAAGTGACTAGCCCAGGGTCATACATCTGGTGGAGCACAGAGCCATAGCCAAAGGCCATCTTCTCAGTTACTGCAAACACAGCCTCCAGCAGCAGCACTGCGGGAAGTCAAGGACCTTTCCAGGGGCCAACCCTACCACCGAGCAACATTACTTAACTCACGAGTGGCTTGATCCCATTAGAGCGTGTGTGCAGATGCTGACTAACAGTACAACCTTCCTAACAGGATGGCAGGTCTACAGAACAGGGATGTGCAATAGCCCAACAGGATTCAGAACCCAAGAATAAAGAAATCTTTCAGTTCTGAGCATCTGAGTCGCACATACAATGTTCTGTCAGCAGGGCTGCTCCACGACTTGTCTTAGAATGCCTTGTGGACCTCTACAGATTTCGAAATTTTCCTATAATCAATACACTACACACAGTTAGTTAGAAGTAACTACTGGAAGTATCAAATGTGTCCACATGACAATTTTTCATGGTCTAAACTTGCATGAAACATCAGAACACCAAGTTCCATCTATGCAAAGATCTGCACATATGCACAGGAAAACCACGTAAACATAGTCTGAAGGATAAAAAAACACCAAAAATTATTTATGTGGTAAGGTGCAAAATCTTGGACGATGACTCTGATGAAAGTTGATGAAAATGTTGCCACGCATTGTTCATGTAACAGAGAGCACGATGTTTTTGAGAGAGATTCTACCAGCTTGACCAGAGGTCCTGAACCACAATGCCCAGAGGCTGCCACATACCACAGAACGTTCTTGGTCATCCACAGCACGTCACATGTTTGCAATCTTGTGTTTCCATTTCAAGCCCCAAGATGCATGCTATTACACAAAGTCTGGTTACACCTTTATATACTTACTCTTGCAATAATGCTTGTGGGGGGGACACTGAGTTCATTAAAGGGGGTGTCATTTCTTCAGGATAATAATCTGTCCTCTGTGGTTCGGTCCCAGGTTCTATTTTAATTTTTTTCTGTAATATGGGCTTCTCATATGATTCAATTACAGGTACTAAAAAAATAAAAATAGCAAAGTCACTCTATGTACAAATTATCAATGTCAGCTTCTAAAAGCTCACTGTACAGCTCCTATCAACAACACTCGTGTGAATATTTATTCACCCATGGAACGTTTACAGTAAGGATGACTGTTAAACAGATTCTCTTTTCTCCCAACTAGTGTTTTGCTAGCAAGAAGCAACCACAAGACCTAGACTTCTAAGAGACAAGCCTCATGACTCTTCCTTATAAATGTTGGCTGTCTCTTTCAACCCCTCAGATATCAGTTGATAAATAAAGTGGCTTTTAAGAGCCAGCAGTTATTACCATGATCAAAAAGTATTTATTAAATGTCCTTTGTATCCTGAATGATTTGGTATTCAACAAAGTTAAAGTGAAATCCAAATTCTTGCTGCTCCTAAGTTGACAACTGCATAGTGTAGCACAGTATTAGTAATCAGCTGAAGGTGTTCAGCAGACAGTCTGATTTGTGGGAATTCTTCTGATAGCGACACTTCAAAACAAAAGCAATGAGGCAGTGTCTTAGGTGACGTCCTCTGGAGAGGCCAGGGCTTTGTGTTACGCTTCCTCACCAAGACTGGGGCAAACCTGATATAGGAAGCAGGTACAAGACGAGCACAGAGCTGTGCTGGCGCTTACCTTGCATGCTACTGCTTGAATTCTCCATCTCCTCTGACAAGGAGACCATGAGTGGCTGTTGGAGGTGGCTGGTATACATAAAGGGGACGGGCTGTACCACAACTGGCTGGATGACAGGCAGGATGCCCGGGCTCCGGATTCCGTGCCTTGAGAGGGCAGCGGCCATCACTGGGGGCATGGACAGCGGCATGCTGAAGGGCTGGACGCCTGGTGAGGAGGGTGAGTACTTTTTAATCGGCGGGCTAGAAGAAGGCATGCTCAGCCCTGGTGACGATCTCCGGTGCGAGGATGGGAACTTCAGAGAGGAGGGAGAATTCCCAGCCGAAGGTGGTGAACCACGCTTGTTCACTGTAAGGTCCACTGGCTCCATCTGTATTCCGTGCGACAGGCCTTCTGGGGTCTGAAAGAACTTATCAGGCAATGGTGTAGAGTAAATGACCCCATATTTGCTGGACTTCATGGACTCCACGTAATTAGACGGGTAGGACTATTAGGAAGGAAAAAAAGAAATGTGTAAATAGCCAAACGGGAAGCATACTGTTTGAAATATGAAGCATGCACACACAACACACATACCCCTCAAAGTAATTTTGATCACAATGGCTTTAAAAAGGTGTTGAGATATATGCTTCATCTGCCTCAACAAAGGCTGTGAGAGACGTGGTCAAGCAAGCACTAGAATTAAGGTCAATGCAATTACCAGTTCACGTGGAAAATTTAAAATTTAATTCTAAGATTTCCACACCCAATGCGAAGGCTGACTGATATCGGGCAAGGTTCTAATGCAGGTCCGATCACAAGCTTTGTGGCCTCTCTTGCTGGGAGTCAGCTTCAGAGATCACCAAGAATCACCCAAGTCACACTATCTTTATTACTTTTCTGATAGAAGGAAAAGCTTTCTAGTTTTGGCATCTCTACCCGTGTAGCATATGTAACATTTCACATTTTTCATGACAAGCTTTTGTATGATGAGGAGAAATGGAGCTACATGGTAATTCTTTTTGATAGGCTCCGCTGGAGAGCAACCCATGCCTACGGTGGCCCGAGATCCTAGTCTACCTGTGGGTGCCTTTATTCTAGCACTTGAAGTCCCAGAAATCTCTTTATCTCTGGAAAACCAGGATAGCCACCCAACCTCTTCACCTATGTACTCAAGGCCACCCTCCCTAGGGCAATTATTTATCCTCAACTTTCATGATCTGGAGGCAACACCAGCTCATGACACAACCAGGAAAATGCACCAGTGGGCCTTTATACTTAGACTGCTTCAAAGCACTATTAAGTCATTTCTTGGTTTCTCTGGCCCTTCCAATGTGCACTCTAATAGTTATGAGGCAGCAGTGATTTCGTTTGAGATTACTACTTGGACCATGCTCCTTCCTTCTCTGGCCTAGACTGAATGAAGGAAATGCACTTGGTTATGCACTGTTACCCAATGCTTGCTTTCGTCCCTCCTCTAAGCCAAATGAGCATCAGATTACTCATGGGTAGGGGACCAGGAAGTAAATTTGTTATCGCCTAACTCTGTCTTTACCTGATGCTGATGTCAGTTTCTCATCTTTACATGTTTTGTTTCCTTTTGCCCTTTTTTTCTGTCTAGATCATAATGATCTGTGTAATCTCCCAGCACAAGTAATGCCCATGAAGCACGGTGCACACTTCACCGGGGCACCCACGATGCTTACAGATGGGACAGGAGAGAGGGACATGCATTGCTTTAAAAGAGCTACATGTTTACTTCAATGTGCATGCAAGGAAAATTATACTTTTCACAGTCATGACATGAAGTTTCCTCTTAAAATAAATGTATTCCTAAAAAACTATAAAAGAAGGCATGAAAAATGATTAAACATTGAAAGTGTACATGCTCCAAGACAAACTTGTCAAGAAGGTACTCAACATCCCCCCCAGGAGGTCATGAAGTTAAAACTGGATCTGATGTGATGCTCTCTATAAGGAGCTCACAACAGAAGGCTGTTGTGGAGTCCCCCTTCCTGTCCCTCCTACAAGACCTGCATGCTGTAACGGGCTGCCAGACGCCAAACTAGGCTTCTCTAACTTCAATGTGCACTCAAATTCACCTGGGCATCTTCTGAAAATGCACTATTTAGAATCATTAGAGAGTAGCCCAGGGTACCACAGACTACTTTTTGAATATCAAAACTAAATGACAGACATGTAGAATGAAAATAATAAAGGTCAGTTGAAAGGAGAAAAAAGAATTCTAAATATTAATAATACTACTTAGAAACAAGGCCCTGAAGGATTTAAAAAAAAAAAAAAATCAAGAAATACAAGTTATATAAATTTTTAATACCAACTTTGAGCTTTGTGCTGTTGAGGATTAAAGGAGGCACAGATGATTTCTACCTTACTTCTGAACCAGGCACAAAGAAGTATTACACAAAGTGAGAGGTCCAAAATATATGATAACACTAACATTAAATATTCAATATATTTAAATTTAAATATTAAAATGGGCATTATTAAAAGTATAAGGCTCATTAAAAATATTATAAATTATGCACCATGAGGGTTGCAAGAAGTAATTAAGGGTAAGAATGAGAAAGTTTTCTCCTAGTTGTAAAACTTAACGTGTTTCACATAATTCTCCAAAGGGCCAAAGTTCTGTAGTAACGAGTGACTTGAAGAAATTGAAGACAGCATTGATTCTACTCATCAACATGTGACTTCTTTCTTATTTTCCGCCCTATTCTTCCTAGGTCTCCCTTATGACCTAGATTTTAAGGCCAGCAGCTATTGGCAGCTGAAGAGGAAGGGAAATGAGGACATACTTTTATTGCTGTCATTGCTAGATTTTTTTTTCTATCCATGGTGAGTTTAGGACAAGCAGGAAAATAGAACATGGAAACTTGCAAATTTAAATGATACTCTCAAGCTTCTCAAGCCATGGAGAAAGAAAAGGTTAAAAGTACGTTTTAAAAACATTATACACAGTTTCACTGGAGTTTGCTCTCCAATGGACAGCCCCACCCTTACGCTGAATGTGTTGATTCTCAAGTACCAGGCTAAGCACAGGGAGACACAGCTGGACAGACACCCAGCCCTGAGCATGTAATTAACTATTTCCAGTCCAACTGCCTCACAAAAAGGTGAAGAAAGAGGGTCCTTCAAACTGGCTCCGTGACAAATTTCCGTGCAGTGTTTACTTTACCTTCTCTAAGGCAGGTTTACTTTAATTATTTGGGTGGAGCACACAAACTACTACTCAACCAGCTGGTGACAATCTGGTGTAAGGACTGATACCAGGCTCCATCTGGGTGTGCCTCAGGCGGGCACACCCTGGTAACAGTCCCTTCCCCTCTGTTCCAGTTCATTCCTATCTTCTAGCTAAGCATTGCAAACAGGCGTGGCTGCCCTGGCCCCAAATCCAAATCCATGGCAAGTGTTGATGAAGCAGAACATTTGTCTGTGGTCACAGATGGACACTCAGTGTCCCATGTTCTGGAACAGAACAGTCTCAAGACGCAAGCATGGGCCACTCGTCCTGGCCACCAGCCCCACTGAGGAGAGGCAATGTACATCCACTTCCCCAAACCATCTGCCCTAGGCAAGTACCTTCCTTCAGTGGTACTTAGCACTGGCGGGCCAGCACCTCTGCTGAGTGTGTACCCCCCACTGGCCTGTGGCAGAGGAGGCTCACTTGATGAAGCCTGGAGATACTAACCCAGCACCTTCACTCTCGACAAACTGAAGGACAATACTAATTTTTTTTTAATTTTGAGAAACTAATGGGGAGAAAGAGCACGGGCTTGGGTATTTTAATTTCTCAAACGTGTTAGCTATCACTTCATACTAAAGTAAGCAGCTCTGGAGCTCTTATTTCACCGGGAAAGGTTCTGCTGACTTTCCCATTACAAGGTAACTTTAGAGAGTGGACCAGTGCACAGACAAAGGAATTCCCAGGTTGCAGGTGGGGCTCAAACCAGGAAGGCGGGGCGCACTCTCTGCCCTGTGCTGCACCTCTGGGTAACCAAAAGCAGACGTCTCTCTTTCAAAACTACCAGAAGTTTCTGTTAGGATAGAAAAAGGCAAACCAAACCATTCACTATCTCTGAATGGATAAGGAGTTCACTGGCCGAGACTATTCACTAACAAAAAGAAAAAATAAAAATGGGCAGGTTTCCTTCATTCCTGTAGGGACAAAGAATCTGGGTAGCTTTTATACAATTTATTTTCTTTTTGATGTCCCAAAGCAAATCCTGTTTCCATCTTTTGAGGAATGGTAAATACGATTTCTTTACATGTGCACTTTATATACATGCTATTTCATAACTTGCAAATTAAAAATAAATAAGGCTCAGGAAACCGCTGGTGATTCTGCCAACACCAGGTGGGGCATAAGCAGCAGAGGCCCATGGCACAGACCCAGGCCCTCATTGTGGAAAAGCCTCACTGCGCAGAGAATGCTGGGAAAGCTCATGCTCTGCAAGCCCAAAATGACACTTCCCCCACTTCTGCCACGGTAAAATACCAAAGAGCAGACCGCTTCTGCTGGCTTCTCCTTTTAATGGGGGTGGTAGTGGTACTATATACTATTTTTATTCATGTGAGATTTAAAAAAAAAAAAAAACATGTCATATGCTGCCTTTAAGTTTACAACACGTACTTAAACAGTCAAAGACTCTGACCCTGGGGTCAGGCTGAATTGAAAAAAAGAGCTATAAATTAGATTCAATACAGTCCACACTTGAGCAAGCAGGGAAGACAAAATTCGAAGATTAAAAACCAAAGCTATTTTTCTTTTTCCTTATTTAATTTTTTAAAGTAGTTACAATTTCATATTTCTCAAATGTTTCAACTAATGGAGGTTTTGCTGAATTCAGAATAAACCCCTTCATTGTAAGGACTGATATTAACCTTTGGTGAAAACTGTCTGTAATTAAATTCTTTAAGGGCCAGTTGAAGGGGAAAACTAACACATGAAGGAGAAAAACACTATTAATTGCAAAAATACTTATACATATTTTAACTTCTTATATTAATAAGTTACAACATTACAAGTTTGTTTCTTGCAATTTATTTTATTTCCTATTTTTTTAGTTAAGTGCGTTTCCTTGTACTTAATTATTTCATACCAATTTAGCAACGTGGATCTTCATTTTAGCTTGAAATGAGGCTCTTGAGCCATATTTTCACGCTTGATTAAAAGCCCTGGAAGTACCCCGAAGAGTAAAATGCATCACTGATGGTTCTGCATCATTTATAAAATTAATCATATCCCCCAGTACTAAAAACCTATTCACATTTCAAGAATATAATTAATGGGGAAGTCTTTTACTTTAATTTTCCTCTAAGATGATCATCGCAATAGTTGGGGGGAAGGAGGTTGATAAATAACAGCTCTAAATAACATTAAAAATACATTTAGTTTTTTGATTAATAAAATTCGTACTGCTCCGTTGTTATATTCAGACATGCGCTTATCTAGCTGTCATGCTGCGAATGTTATTTCCTTAAAGATGCTCTGATTTAACTTTTCATTACAGACACTGGTAAATACTTCACTGACTTCGTAATAGCCATGGCAACTCTGTTCCAAGGGCCTCACAGTGACCCCCATGTCTTGTATAAACATTTTTGGCAGGAATCTCACAGCCAATGCATAAGGATGACCTAATTGTGCAAGCGTGTCATTACCAACCTTCAGATACAGAATGCAGGCCAAGTTTTTCCACTTGTGCATATTTTCCAAGCTCATGGAAGAAAAAAGCAAGGCAGAGTGGTAGCCTGGCCTTGTTATTCAGCATTCACTAAGCCAGATCCCCTTGATCTAAACCACACCTGCTTTAAATTCAGACACCTGTCACCCATGCATCATCTCCATGACACATGTCTTGTACCGATGTAAACACCTGGATGAATTACCAGTCCCCTAATAGCTTGACAACACCTAGGTGCCAGACTCCCAGGAGGGGCTGGCTTGGCATCAAATGTTAGAGGACAATGCACATCAATTCCCACCGGCCACACTCTTCCAAGAGACACTTGATTCCGTTCCACATCCATGTTCTCCCTCTTGTTTCTCCTCAGTCACCTTCCACATGGCCTCAGGACCATATGGCTGTTGCCCGTGGGTTTTAAGCAAGTTACTTTATTCTTAAATATCTTTACATACCCAAGTTGAGTTTCTAGACACCTACTTCTGTCGGGACCAGGTTCTCTGGGGCTAAGTTCCGTGTTGATCCTATCTTGAGGTGTGTGGGGTACAGGTCCCTGTTATTAAAGGATGCACAGCTGCTAGGAGGGAATGCTCCTTAGCGATCACTGGGGCCTCCCTGAGAAACTGCACGTCCAACGCCTGTCAAGTAATGAGCAACTTTAGGGAACACACAAGATGCAAGTCTAGTGTCACGTGGAAAAACAGGGAGTTGTGTTCAATTTTGGAAAACTTACCACCGAGACAGGGTCCATGGCCTCTTGCTTGACAGGGACCGGGTCAAACATGAGCATTCTTTTAGTTAAAGCTTCTAGGGTGTTCTGGTGTTCGACCTAGAAAACAAAAGGTACCCATCTAAATCCTGAGGTCATTTTAGATATAAGGTAGTAAAAATACGTATTTATTTTTGGTTTTCTGAGACAAGATCACACTGTGTAGTCCAGGTTGGCCTTGAGCTCATGATCCTCCTGCCTCAGTCTCCCAAGTGCTGGGATTACAGGTGCCCCCCAGCTTCAAACTAATAAAAACGAAACACATCTTGCCCCCCTCCCTTCTCTGCCCTTTCATCTCTCCCACCCCCAGAATGGCAGAACTGTTCCCCACCTAGGAAAGATGCCGTTTTATAAAATTAAAATCAGACTTGACGGTCATAATCATGAGAGCCAATGGTGTTTCCAACTCAAATACAAAAACCCTGACCTTTTTTGGGGGGGGGGTGGGGGGAACCATGTACACAGCCCCTCTGCGCAGCAAGGCTTGCTGAGGGCTGCTGTACCATTCAACACTAGTTTAGATTACACAATTGTTAAATGCCTTCCCTTTTCCCCTTATATTCATCATAGAAAAATCAAGGGGGGAAAAAACCAAGCAAAACCAAAACTTAAAGAGCTAACTGTCTTTAACGACTACTTTCTTTCTATCCTACCAAAACACTTTTAGGTGAGACCATGTTGTCAGATTCAGCGTTCCACTGTGTGAACAGATCACTTTAATGTATCCCGTTTTTACTTTTGCTACTAAATTTTCACTACCACAAACTGCAGTGAATCTCTGTATATCTGCATTTTCCTGCCCATCTTTCATTTGATTCTAAGATAAATTTTCTGAAGGACACAGACACATACATAGTCTAAAACACTACACTGGTTGCAAAATGACAAATTTTTAAATTCTAAATTGATTTAATTATTGAAGTTGAATCCCCCCCCCTTTTTTTTGCCATTTATATCTCTTTGGAAACATTCAAGGTAGATCTTGACACCCTCCTCCCAGGACCTTTTTCTGCTTTTTAAAAGCTGTGGAAGTGCTAGGTTTTGAGTTACTTTCTGTATTTCAGGAAACTCCTCACATCTCCACAATAGCAATCCTGTAGCTCGCTGGGTTTGTCCTTGCTCTGTGGGTGGCTCTCGTGCTTCACTGCTCTGCAGAGTCTCACGACAACATGCGAATTTCATCCATAACTCAACATGAGGCCCTGACTTCAAAATTACATTTTCCTACATCCCAGGATGCACTGTAATCTGCAAACACCAGGTGATACCAGGCTGCTCAAATCCATGGTGCTACTACCCTCTTTATCTAACAAACCAAGAGCCAGTGAAAAATAGATGATTTCATAATGAAGGATGAAAACGTTTTTTGTTTTGCAATCTATTATTAACCAGGACTAGCATAGCAGTTCTATGGATGGTCATGATTCCAAGAACTGTTGCCCATGCCCATGTTGGCTGTAAACAAGAGAGGTGGGATCTCCACTTTCATCACTGAGGTCAGATATGCAACAACCCCACCCTTGGACGGCTGACTAACACCTCCATAAATTGAATTAGGTCTTACAGATGCAGCTATTCCAATAGATGGTATCTGGATGCAAATCTTTCCAAATAAGAGCATTCTTATTTCTCAGGTGTGAAACAACCCTCCGCTACTATATCTCATTCTAAAAACCAGCCCCTTTGGCTGGGTGTGGTGGCACAACCCTGTAGTTAGTTCCAGGACTCGGGAGGCTGAGGCAGGAGGACAGCCACAAGTTGAGACCAGCCTGGACTACTGAGGCAGCCTAAACTACACAGGGAGACCCTATCTCAAAACCAAACCAAACCACCAATCCCTTCACCCTTAAATAAAACCTGGATTACAGTCAGTTTAAAAGTCAACAGCAGCCCACACCCTGTCTAAAGCTCAGGTTGAGACCTGTCACCTTGCAGCTGTATTAGAAAGAGCTTCTGAGCCTCCCTAGCCTTTGCACACAGGTTACCTTGGACTCCTGGCTACCAGGCAATTGCAGAAAAGAACAAATTAAGATGATGGAATCTGCAGCTCCTTTGGGTTCAAATTCTAAACTCTACCTTTCAGCTCAAGTAGGCTTTAATGACTTTGTCAAATGCCTATAGTGATGATTATTGAACCCATTTAGAAATGAATTACACATTAACCTGTTACGTCTTTTATCAGTGTAAGTCATCATTTAATCATTATTGTCCTTTGATTCCCCCCCCCTTTAAATTTTAAGAAAATGTGTGCTTTGCAAGGCTTGTAAGAATGAGAAATAGTCTAATGTAAGCCACTGTTCCTAACAATGCCTATTTTGTTTTTATTATGAAATACAAAGGAATGTTTATTTGTTAAGAACTGTACTTTAAAGTAATGCAAATGTTGAAGGAGTATTTCTCATGACAGACCTATTTCAGCTAATAAATGGAGGGATGAAGCAATCAGAACACCTCATTTTGAACCTCCTAGATAAATGATGCACCCTTGAATAAAAAATATGCAAAATTCAAGTATCACAAGGAACAGCACCAAATTCACTGTCTATCCACACATCTAACAGCATTTTGTTAATCTGGTATCTTTAATGGCTGGAATGATTATACTTTGCTGACAATCACAGGATATGAAACACAAGAAGATGAATGTTTGGAATGATCTACCTTCAACTGTTAACAAAAGCTCCAGCTCTATGCATCTGTGTGGTAATTTTAAGATTAATTTTATAATTAAAAGCTTTAAAAAGAGAGAAACTAAGGAAGGAACCAACGAAGAGAATGAAATACATTAATACACAACAGGCTACTGCTTATTTGCAAAAAATTTCTATCAATCACTTTTGCCACTGGTTTAGACTTTGTGGATTCTGACCAAGAACCAGAAGTTATTGCAATATGTTCAGAGAGCCTCCCGTTTAAATAAGAAGTAACAAGTGCTAGAAGAATTAGGGTCTCTAAACTTGCAGGTCTTTGCTATCACTGGGCTGCTTAGTACTCTAGAATATTAGCATTTTTAATTAAAAGAACTACACTGGCAGCAATCTTAAGTATAACCGGTAGGTGGCGCACTAAAACACGTTTTAGCGCCCAGGGCCACCCTCACCAGAATCTTTAAACCTGTGTCTTTTAACCAGGTTGAGAAATCTACTCATCACTTTATGTGGATATCGGAGAGGAGGCCTCATATGTGGTTGTTTCCTCTATTTTCCAATTATAAACACATTCTCATTTTACATGTAACTATCTTAGCAGAAATGAATGAGCAATCCCTGGATAACTGGACTGCATTTTAAAACGCAAAAGGCAAAACTTAAAAAAAAAAATTCTAGGTTAGTGAGGTGTTTAAAAACAAAAATACAGGAATTTTACCAATCCAAAACAAATTTTCATAGTTGGAGCAACTATGAGTTGCTAGTTATTTTACTAGGAAGAACCCACAAAACTTGAGTTAAAAAAAAAAAAAAAAAGGCAGAAAAAAATGGCTGATGCAGTCTGCAGGATCAGGGCTATCACTCCGAGGCAGCAGACTGCAAGTTCCAATCCAGGGTCAAAAGCCCAGGACCTGTCCCTAGCGCCGCAAAGACAAAGCAGCAAAAAATAAAGAAATGCAATTTCCCTTCATGGACTTTTCACTTATACTTTTCAGATATCAAAGTAAGGGTTAGATCTGTAAAAATGCAAAACCGTGCAATTACGTATTAAAAGCTTGGTGAATCATTGACGCGACATTTAGAAGTAATACGGCTCTGCTTCAAAGTCCTGCACTTGGGCCTCTGTGAGGCCCAAAGGGCTCCGTGAGAAATCCAGTCCCTAATGCATGAGGGGTTCTGATGTCTCCAACCCTCCTTGGAAAGCAGCTTGTCTAGAAAGCGGTATATTACAGAAACAACCTTCCCCAGGGCTGCCCCTTCCTCAGAAGCGGAAGAGACAGACAGGGAATCAGTGTGTGAAGGAAAAAGCAGTTTTCTGTTTCTTGGGGAACAAAAGCAAGGCTTGCCTAGCGCTCTCCCAGATTATTTCCCTCTCTTGCCTCACCTCCTCACAGGTTTCCTGCATTATTCTCCCCAAGCCAACCTGACCCCCACGGCTCCTGATTACCTGCTTCCCTCAAAGCAAACTTTTGTTTCCTAGCTGACTTCCTCCAGGAACACAGAGAACACTGCTGTGAACCAAGGCCATCTGTGAGCGCTCTTTCTCTCCCTCCCAAGGGTTTGGATTTTTAAAGGAGGAAGTGCGCTTCCCCCCACTCCCCCAAGAACTTCAGGGGGAGACCTGGGCGTGCACGCCCGCGCTGTGCCGCCCTGCAGTGCCTGTTTCTTGGGCAGAGGCGGGCCAGGCAGGCTAGCAGGGTCCCTGCAGCTAAAATTCCCTTCCTGACAAACTCTCTTCTCTCCTTTACCCGAACTCTTCAAAAGCTCCAAGATGGGTCGAGTCATAGGGAACAGCTGTCTTGCCCAAACACACAGGGCAAAGGCAACAGTTGAGAGTAGGCATTTTTAAACTAGAGGCCTCATTAAGAAAGAAGCTAAATGCTGGCACCTACCTGGAAATGCGTCCTGTTTTCATCCCACCCAAGGGCTTCACCTACCTTGGTCTTCTATGGCTGCTTTGAAAGGAAATTAACTCCACGAGGTATTTCCAAATCTTTGCCCCTCATAAATTAGCTATTTTTGCATTAAACGTGTTTTGCAAATGGGAGAAGTTAATTATTTCGTTTCAGATGAAATATAATGATCCAGTGAGCAAACAATCCGCCCTCTCTCCTCTCTCTGCGAACAAGCCACCCAATTTTACTTTCCTGCCTCCACCCATCGGCTCCACCCCATGGAGAGTTGCCAAGGCGAGTCCAACTTGTCCAAACAGGACATGGCTTCAGATAAGACTCTGCCCACACCCTGTACTTCGAAAAGACCCAGTGAAGCAATTGATTTTGCACGTGAATAAGGACAGGTGCAAAGGTAATAAGCAGGCAAAATCCTAGGTGTTTCTAGACTGGTTGCCCAGCAGAGCAGACCTGGGGGTTTGGAAACCCAAACCCTACCACCCTTTAGGTCAGTTCTCAGGTTCAAGGGCACCTGGCTGGTAGCCTTCCACACCCTTCTTAAAGAAATTTCTGCAAACTCGAGTTATTTTTCCTTCTAGGGTTACACAGTTGTTTGCCTCCTTTATGCTCTCTGATGATTTTGTGTTTGCGTCTTAAGGGCCAGCAAGCTAAGAGAAACTGAAAAATACCCCCACACTGTCTAATCCTGCTGTGTACTGGGCTCCCAGGGCCTCGCCTAAGCCCTCGCAGCGCTCCTCTGCGCGTTATATAATCAGATCCAGAAGGGCTGCGTGAGGCCACACGGCCTCGCATCCGCCCGCCCCGTGCCCTCCCTCTCCCTCCCTGCAGACCCACCCCACCCCACCGCACCCCGCAGCCTCCACCCACGGCCCCACCCTGCAGGGAGTGGGAGGTTGGGAGGGACTGGCTCTGGGGCAGCAGCCAGTTCCTGGAAATTCCGGCCTCAACAAGGATAGCAGGAACCTTAAAAATAACCAGAAAGAATCGGCAGAGGGGTGGTAGTTCTTGAGGATCCACCGTTCAAGTTTTTACAGCGCGCCACGCACTGATCCTTTGGGCACAAAGAGCCACTACGCTGTCCTTTCCCTTCAAAAGTAAACAGCACAGAAAAAGCAATGCCTTTGGAAGCCGGGTTCTTCCACACTGCCCAAACCCAAGCCCTCCACCCCTGCGAGGCTGCCCTCCCGGCCTCGGTTGCCTCATTTTCTGGTCACTCACCATGGAAACCTAAGGTCATCCGTGACGCCTTCCTCAAACCCCTTCCTTTCCACTTCTCTCCTCGGCCCTGCCCAGGGGCCTCACCACTCTGTCCCCAGGAGTCTTTCTGCATCGGGCTACCCCACCTCCACCTCCGTCCTTTGCCCCCGCGGCTCCACCCCGTGGCCACCTAGTTTTCAGCCCTTTTTCAACTCTGGAGGTCACACACCCTCCTCGGGAGGCTCCCAGAGTTTACAGGGGTTTGTGCCCACATCTGTACCCGCTTCCTGACCAGCCTCCCAGCTCCAACAAGTGCCTCGAAAGGCTGGCTGCCCAGCCTTCTCCCTCCCTACCCCACCCCTTTGTTCATTTCTGGCCCAGACGCTGGGCAACCAGGGTGGAATGCCCCCCTCCCCTTCCGGCTTATCTCAATCCTCCTAATTCTTCAAAGACCAGCTCAAGGCCCTCCCCACCCCGTGGCCAGCTGCCTGCTGCCTGCAAGCACTGGCCTTGTTTCCCCATGGGTACATCCTGGACTCCAGGACCGGGAGCACCTGGAGGCCAGGCAGGTGCCCCATCCCTTAGAGGAGTTCCTCCTTCTCCCAAGATGGGCTTGTTCCCAGATGGCACTCAGTCCTGGGGAAGAGTGCCAGCCATCTCTCTTTGGATGTACTACAAGGCTGCCTCCAGTAAGTAGTGGGGATAAAGAAGGGCCTAGCTCTGTAGGAACCTACTGAGCCAAACTTCCTTAAAACAAATTACCACCTAGGTATAGTGGTCCATGCCCACAATTCCAGAGCCCTAGGAGGCTGAGGCAGGAGGACTACTTAGACCCTGCCTCAGAAAACGGTAAAAAGTGCAAAGGCCCTGGTTCAATCTCCTGTACCAAAACCCCAAAACAAAAAGCTCCAAAAATAAAATACCTACCACTGCCACCAAAACCAACCTCGCTGTACCTTTGCCTGTCACAGTTCACTAATCAGCATCATCCTCAAAAACCATTTACTCTGCACTTACAAGACTAGTGTCAGGGTCTCTACAGTCTCTTAAAATCTAAAATAGAACAAAAAGGGAAAAGGAGGAAGCAGCAACTGCAAGGGAAGGATATGTGTGTGGGGGGGGGCACTAGGTTTTTACAAAAGGATGCTCTTGTTGACCAAAGAAAGCAAGGGCTAAGTGATGTCACACTTCCTTTAGAACTGGTGCCTAGTTTCGGCACGGCCTTCCTAGCAGATTGATGAAAACACTGAAACAGAGAGGTAAAGTAACCTGCAGAGATCACACAGCCACTGAACTGGAGAGTCAGGATGTCAGATGTAGGTCATCATCTGACTTCAAGACTGGTGGTCTCCGCATACCACCTCCCAGCGGCCAACATAACAGTATGTGGGATATGACTTCTGCTACTAAACTGGTCTCTGGGGAATATGAAACTCGGGGACAGCATTACAGTAGCCAATAGCAAGGACTTCAACTCCTCCCAACTGGCCCCTGCTGCCTACCCCTCCTCCCTGTGGACATGCTTGGATGCAAGATCAAAGGACAACAGGTTCGGAAGGTCCCGAATTAGGCTTTTATTCTTCCTCGCCAGTGCACCTGCAATTGGTCCATAAAAGTGCTGAGAAAAATTGGCAGCATTAGTCAAGTAAATACGGAAATCCTCATAATAACTGTACGAAGGTAGAAGGGTCAGGTCCTCATCCCCATTTTAGAAATGAGGAAATGGAAGAACAGAGGTGAAATGACTCGCCCAAATTCGCAGAGCTGGCTGGAGCTGCAGCCTGGAACAGAAGTGTGCCTGCTACAGATCAGGCTCTTTCTGTTCTGCTTTGGAGCCGCTGTGCGGGGACCCGCTTTGGGGTGAAACCATCTCATCTAGGTCACTGCCCAGCGCAAGGATGTGGGTGTGCACTGGGTCTATGTTAAACAGTGCTATGGGGAGGTTCCGATGGGCAATTAAGATTTCAAAATGCCTTTTCAGGTTTGATCACTGCAGACCTCCTGCATCCTGTGGCATAACTCCAAATAATGATCACACATAATTTGAGATTAGCTTTAATGAGTAGGTGCTCAATAAATACTTGCAGGATGATTAAGTGGCTGGATGTCAGACCATCCTTCTCATATGCAAGGCAAGAAAAAATAAAGCCCTGGAACGATGGTACACCAGGCATATCTGGTTGGAAGTTTGTCCAGTGGCCAGTGAAGCCAGCCTAAAAAAAAAAACTGTCTTCTAAAATGCAAAGTAAATGTGAAAACTCTGGGAGGCCTGGGCCAGAACGACTCCCTTGTTTGCAGAACTAAGCAGAACAGGAACTTGATCTTACTAACGAAAGCAGCTTGAAAGCAGTTTTCGGTGCAAAGCTTTGGAAGGTACTAGCGTGTAAAGTGAAAGAACAGATAAAAGAGTGGATTGCAGTGATTACACTCAAAAAACAGCAGCAGTAGAAAGAATGATACAGAGGCCTAATGAGTAAGGCCCACAAATGCCATCAGGCAGGTGGCTCCGCAGGGTAGAGTTGCGCACCTGACACCAACACCATCTAGTAGCTCCTATCTCTTGCATTCTGGCCCAGCTCCGCTGATCACTGCTGGCACCAGCTCCGGACCAGCTCTGGTGAGATCCCTGAACCTTCCAGAGACAGGTGACCCCCCTGAGCATGTTCTAGGCAAAGCTGGGCTCTTCAGGAAGCTCAGAGAATGGGGGCTGCCTCAGGGGATGGACACCCTGTTCCTAGAAACCAGGTGAAGAGCTCGTTGAGAGTCCCAGAGGATGCATGGGCATGGAACTTGCCGGCCAGCCCCCCTTAATAATTAGCTAGGGAGACAAATGTATTCAGCCTGCTAACAAGGCAATGAGTTCAGAAGCACTCCAGGAACCTGTTAAAGAACTTTATTATAAACACTGACCAAGGGACACAAAACCTACAGATAATTTCTTTAATGTGCCAGTAAAGATGGTTACATTCCAGAATGCAGGGCCAGTTAAAAGGCTCATTGACATACATTTTTTTCCTAGTTAATTCCTAGTTTTCAAAGGATGAGATTGTATGTATTTATTTTCCTTAAATACAACTAGTGTGAAAACAGCCCGCAAGAAATACTATCTTCACGAAAGGTACCATTTTACAGCAAATATATGGATTTGGAAAGTATCTAAAGGAGGGATGGAAACATGATAAAAGTTGAATAGTAATTATACTAACTACCAGATAATGTAATTTTCCTCAGCCATTTAAAAGCTTGTTAAGTTTTTTTTCTGACAAGAGGTCTTATTATGTTGCCAAGCCTGGTAATAAACTTGGGGTTCCAGTGTTTCTCCTGCCTCAGCCTCCAGGAGTACTGGCACTAGAGGTTCGTATCACCTTGCCCAGCTTTGCAAAATTTTCTCAGAACATATAAACCTCTAACCATTCATATTACCACCTTCCCCGCCCCACCAAAGAGGAAACAATGATTTGCGAAAGCCATAAAGACTGTCTACCAAATATAGCTGGATAGAATCAAAACCAAAAAAAAAAAACCTTCTTCAGTTTTCATTACTTACGAATTTCAGTCTAAAACTCTCTTATTCTACATGTCAGCTTAATATTTCAAAGTTGCTTTTCCCAAAAGAGAAAGGAAAAATCTTACTGGGATTTTCTAAAACTCCCGTCACTTTTCAAGAAAGATTACCACCAGCCAACTATTTGATCCTAGTAACTTTCCAAATGTCATATTTTATACTTTCTCTTTATACATAAAGAAATATAGTGGGATGTGGTATGTAAAACCAAAATCCTATTTTCATCAATATTTGAGAATAGAAGACCTGACCTGATTTGCTGCTTCAGCAACTCTGAACTAATTCTAGCAGTGAACACTGCAGGCCATTCCTTTAGGTTTTAAAGAAAAACCAGAGTAAGTTTACTTGCCAGTTTTCATTTCCAGCCATTTCTTTAAAGCTCAGTTTCTGAAGAACCAAAAGAAAAATAACTTGATAGAGTAGATTTTAAATAACTAAAGCAGATATTTTTTAACCTACTATTGATACTTGAAACCTGAAATCATGAAAAAAATTGTTATTAGACAGGAAGCCAGGTATAGTGGTGCACTCTGGGAGGCTGAGGCAGGTGAACTTTACTCAAACCCAGCCTGGGAAACTTGGCAAGACTTAGTCTCAGTAATTAAAAAAATACAAAAAAGCTGGGGCTTGGTGTGAAGTTCCTGGGTTCAAGTCTCAGTATCATGAGGGAGAGGACTTACACCCTTAAACACACACACACACACACACACACACACACACACACACACACACACACACACGCTACCAGCATTGTTTTCAAAATTAAAACTTTCCAAACTATCATTCAGTGGACTTTTTGCTAGTTCTTTTCTTTCTTTCTTTTTTTAATTCAACAGATCTAAAATACAGTAAAATTTCTGTCCTTAAAACTTATCCTGATACGTTAGTCTTTGTCTTTAAAAAGAAATAATCCTGGGATTTTCGGTATGGTATGCTTTGCTTGAATAACTTTTCTAAAAATTTCTCCTTCAGGACATAAGCAAAAGTGTAACTTGGCCCAGGGTACCAGGATTACTTAAATCTGCTGTCCCCACCCCCCAAACCCTCCAGAGTGGCTGGGTTGAGGTGCACAGGGTGGGCAACGTCCTTCAGATAATGCTAGGCCTAATCACTATAAGGTGTTAATCCCGATCCAAAATTGACAGCTTCAAGGCAAAATGCCTCTTAACAAACCCTCTACCTACCTTCACTGGAGAATTAAAACACATTAAAAAAAAAACTCTAACGATATTTTTTGCCCTTATGTACACAAAATCCTTTAAAACAAACAAAAATATCACAATCTGGCAGTGAAAGATTATAAGGTAAAAACTATTGATTCACCCATATAAACAAAGTGTGTATGTAAAAAGGTTAACTGACTTCTCATTATGACATAACACAGGCATCTTAAGCAATCCCTAGTGTGTAGAGACATGATAACTCCCTGGGTGGGGATTTGGAGTTTAGGGGCAGGGACCATGGCCTGGTCTAAGCTACTGATCTACCAGAAAACAGCCTGAAACAGGAAAGAGCACACATATGCCACTTGGAATGTATGACGCAAACCCCAGCCTTGAAACAAAGAACAGGAAACAGCTCTGCTGGCTGTGCTGGAGAGAAAGCACAGAGAAACATTTAGCCGGCCCTCCCTGACCCTATATTCATGAGCAGCTGGAGTTTTTAAAGACAACAACAGGGGGTGGAGGTGTTTGTTCTTTGGGTGTGAATAATAACACCAGCTTTATATGGGGAACCTGCCCTATTTACAAATAGGAGCTGCCACATACAGTAAACATCCTAACTGCACATGTGATTTTATCATATGTGCGCTACAAGGACCTTCCAAATTACCATCAGTTCCCTCATTTCTTTTGTCCTTTTGGTCCCATCCCAGTGGCTACTCCCCAGTCCTGACCAAATTCTGGGTTTCAGTAATGATTATCATTTAGCTTGAGCACATCATAATGAAAACCAAGATACAGCACAGCTAACAATTCAGATTATAACTGGGTTACCCCATATAACTGCAACTGGATCAATTGTAAGCTCCTCTCAGTCACAGAACTAAATTCCAAGACACAGGCCATTTAGAGTCACCCAAAATTTTCACTGTCTTCATCCAAATGTGTTTATAGACAAGAGTTGCAACTCATCTGTTACATGTACACACATCTAGAGAAGCCAGCTCTTGAGAATATGATCCTCACTGACATTTCACTTGATCCAAAATTGTTATGTAGTCTGAAATGGAACACCAATTTTTACCAGATATTCAAAAATGTCTATTTTCCTTTAGGTATGTTTAAAGTAGCAAAGTCCATTTATAGTCCTGTTTCCACTCCACTATTTACTTTTTTGGCCGGACGATTTAACTCAGGTTTCTATTATCAGAGATTTAAGGATTGGTGGGTAGGTCTTACAAGTTGAAAAATAAAAAAGCATTACTGTGCCCATAGCAACAAGACTGGGTTTAATTTAGAAACTCTGCAAAGAAAAAAAAAAAAAAAAAAAAAACAATAGCTTTCTCCAAAGCGACATTGTGATTACATCCAACAAGGTTTCATGGTCTAAGCACCTACTTTTCTTTGTTATTGTCACCCTGCACTTCTTACACTTGTGCTCTCCTTCATGCAAGCCAATGTTCCTTACAGTACATCTTCATTAACTTAATCAGTAGTCCATCATCAGCCTTCTTCCTTCTCACAGTCCTGCAGCAAATCTCACCGACTAGAAATTGAGAAAGCAGTTTCTCTGGGGAGTTTAGTCAAACATCTTAGTCCAGGTCTCTATTGACAGCTTAAGGTCAACCAACACATCTAATGTTTCAAGTCCAGAAATCACTCGAACGCTTTCCTTAAACAATACCATGAACCTGCAGAATTCTGGAGATGTTCATGTTCTGGATTGTTGGAATCCAGGTTAGCATCCACACTTGAGTTCTCTTTTAAAAATGCTCCTCAAATTCGTAAAACAAAACACTCAGAAAAAGCACAAAAATGCTACGTGGAAAAACCTATAGTGAACAACTGGCCTATGGCCCACTTGTTTTTTGCTTAATAATTAGCCACTAAATGGAAATGAAGTCAGAATACCATTTCATACTCCCCTCCTCCCATATTCAGGGCTCTCGTGGGAGCGTAATCGATAAATTTAAAGTGTCTTGGTTGATATTAACGGAAAATATAAAGTCCAAGTCAGTTTAAAAAAAAATCAGCCATTCAACGTAGAACATTTATTTTAGTGACATACAAGATGAGAATTTCCAGTATCTCTTTAACCCGACTTTTTAAAAAAGTCTCAGATTCTTTATCCAATACTGTACACTGCTGCAAAATTTAAAGCATAAAAAAAAGAGAGAAAAAGAAAGTGTCTCTTCCTGTTATCTGCCAAAGAAATGGATATGACAATTCCAGGTCTTATCTACCATCTCCAAGATAACCACTCTGAAATGTTCGGTCCTGGTCCAGGATCAGTCCCCGGGTCTCCACCAGGTTCGGGTCCCTAGCGCCGCAGGCTCTGTGACCAAGACACTGTCGGCCTCCAGTCCCGCTGCAATCCTCGCCCCAGGCACTGCGGCAGGTTCTCTCCATGCCCCCAGGACTCTCCAAGCCCAGCTGGCTTTCTTCCACTGCCCAGAGAGGCCGGCCGCCCTAGCAGCTCCCAGGTTCCAGGACCCAGAGAGGGATGCTCTTCCAGTCCCAACAACCCCAAGTTTCTTCCCACAGGACCAGGCAGCCTGCTCCAAGTTTGCAGCGCCGGCGAGCGCGCACCCCGTCCGGGGAGGGGGTGGCTGGCGGGCGGGGGGCGGGGAGGGGGAAGGACGCGGGAGCCTGGCTGGGGGGGGGGAGGAGCAGGAGCGCGCGGCCTCGGCGCTACCTTTCTCCTTGCAACGCTGCCACACGCGGAGAGCACCAAGGTTCCCCGGGCTTTGGAGGGAGTCGCGGGCGGGCGCGGGCGGAGGCCGGGGGACCACACAGGTGAGCCCCTGCCCGGGCCCTCCGCGCGCCCTAGGTTCCGCGAGATGTTCCCACACCCTACACGTTCAGCCTCGGACCCGGGGGTCCCCTCCCCCTCGCCTCCCTCCGCCCCCCACCCCCGGCTGCAAGGCGCCGCCGCCGCCGCACTTTCCCAAGCCCACAGACACCCCCAGCTGCACCCCGGGCCATTCCCTGCGCGCCCCCACCCCGCAACGCCCTGCGGGAGCAAAACACGGAGGCAGACAGGGTGAGCGGGGGGCGCGTGAGCCGGGGCCAGGCGGAAAGGTGAGGGAGAGGGGACTTACTTTGCGAGGCGCGGTGCAGAGCGCTGCCGACGAGAAATAAAGGCCCGGCTCCCCGCTGCCGGGAGCCCCGCGAGCGCGGTAATGTCAGCGCTCCGCTCCGGCCACTGGGCGCGGGGACCGGGACAGGCACAGGGGAGGGCACAGGCGCGCGTGCAGCGCAGCTCGGCGGGCGCTGCGCTCCGGCTCGGCTCGGCTCGGCTCCGCGCGGCTCCGCTCCCGGCTCCCCTCTGGCTCCTGGCACCAACTCTGGGCAGTCACATGACGCCGGCGCCGCTCGCTCTGCGAGCCTCCCGGGGCTGGCGGGGTAAGTAGAGGCTGGGACCCGGGGTGGGAGGGTCAGGGAGGGAGAGGGAGCCGCGGCGGCCGCCCGGGCTGGGCGGGTCCCCACCCACTTGGGTGGAGGCAGCCGCCGGAGGGGTCGGGCGAGTCACTCGCGCAAACACGCACCCCGCCCTGCGCCCTTCCCCCGCCACCCCCGCCTCCCGCGCCGCCTCCGCCCCGCCCCGCCCAGTCACCCGGGGACGGCCTGACAGACACTCATTATTCCCCGGAGCCGGGCGCCGCCCCGCCGGCCCAACCTGTCCCGCGAGGCGCGGCGCGGCGCGGCCGTGGGGCTGGGCGTGCGCGGCGCGGCCCCCGCCCCGCGTCCTCCGCCCTCGGCCCCCGCCCTCCCGGCCGCGCGCCCTCCGCCCCGGAGCCGCGCCGCGCCCGAGCCTGGGGGGAAGGAAGGGCGGTGCTGCCCCGCTCCGGGCGTCACACGGCCGCGGCCCGCTGCGCCACTTCCAAAACACACAGCCGGGCTCGCGGGCGAGCCGAGCCGAGGCGGGGGACCCGGGCGGCCGCGCGGCCATCAATCACCGGCTCCGGCGGGAAGGGCGGCCCCGGGCGCGGCGGGAAGGAAGCGCTGGGCGCGGCGGCCTGCGCCCCTCCTCGGCCGCGCGCTCCAACTCGGCCTGGAGGACCCGTAGCCGAGGCGCGCTTCCCACCGTGCTGACCTGATGGACTAGTGGGCTGTCCGGACCGGGACCCAGAGCGGAACCGGCCCGGGAGAGGAGGCGCCGGGCAGGGCTGAGCCTGGGATGATTCCGAGTATCCTCCCAGGGGTGGTTGTCGCCCAGACGGTGTGCGGTGTCTTTGTGCCCCGGGCGCCAAGTGCCCCCAGGCGGTGACCCTGTCGGGGAGTGGGTGGCCCAGACGACGCCCTTAGATTTCTCTTGGAAATCCTGGAGACCCGGAGGCGTGCACCTCCCGCGGGCCCCGCACTCCTGAAAATGAAAACTTGGCAAACTTCGAGCCGATCTTCCTACTCGGAGCGAGAGTTCGGACTGGCCAAGGGCTTGGCCTGGCGACCTCTCATTTCCTGTTGGCTTCCCGGGATGGAGCGTGAGCGAGCATAGTGGCCTTCCCGCACTGCCCGCGCTCGGGGCTACGGAAACGCGCCACGCCACTCCGAGTGAGGAGTTTGTATAGCTCAGTGCTGGAGTTTAGTACCCCTCCCTAAAGTTTCTTTTTAAATGGTATTAATGTAATAAGGAAAGCAATAAAAAGAACAAAGGGCAAATTGGTTCAATTGTTTTAGACCTGGGTAATGTTTTAAAACATGTCAGCCTCAGTCTATAGTTTGCTGTTGCTACAAGATCTTTTAAAAGCCTTTTGAGTTCACCATCCTCACTTTTATGCTTAGTCTAGGCATGGTGCTTCTTAAAACATAGCGATCCATGTATTTCCAGCCCCTTTCATATTAAGCAGTCATAAAAATTAGCACTCAGTAACGTCAAGGAAATGAAATTCCGTACTGTCAGTAATGGAGGTACATGAAAGACCACGTGGAGGACTCCCAGAACAGTCACTGGTTGTGTGCAATCGTGCAGTCCCATATGCTTAATCTTTACAATGTACAGGTGAGAGGCTTTTTAATGAATAAAAGATGCAGGAAAAAAGTTGAGTTTGTGTGGGTCGCTAATTGCATTTCATTGATCACCGATCTGTGTTGAGAATTTTGAGCATGTTAGTGCCTGTCTCATGGTAGGAGCTCAAAAAATATGAATTTCACTCAGAAAACGAGGAGTGATGAAAACATGATATCCCCAAACCATGTTGTGTGTTCCACTGTTCATTTGAGAAGCGCCCAGAGGTCTGGTGGAATAGGTTTGATAGAAATGTGACCCAAGATAAGAAGGGCGTCGTGCAGGAGGCAGCTTCAATGAAACTGATATAAAAATGCAGCCATCTAATGTCTGGTGGTGCAGTGAGGGACGTGGCGATCCTTAAGGTGTCCAAACTGGAACTGCCCAAAACCGCCCATGACTCCTCCCCTTCCCTAACAAGGCGCGCCCATGACTCCTCCCCTTCCCTAACAAGGCTGGGCCTATCATTCCTTGAGCCTTCCTGGGTCACTTCCCACTCCTCTGCCACTACCTTGGCCCAGCCTATTGCCAGTGCCTTGCTGGGCATCCTATTGGTGGCCTGGCTGAAGTGTGAGAAAGGAGGGGGACAAGGAAGTAAGAGTGCTTTTCAAAATTCAGACTTGCTTCCCACCCTGCTGACCTGGCTTCTAGCTCTCATTATAGCTTCCTTTTTCCTTGTCTTTTCTCTTGTGCTGAGACAAAATAACTAATGCCCAAAATTAAGAAAGGAGAGCTTTATTTAATTCACAGTTTGTAGAAGTTTTAGTCCATAAACAGCTGGCTCCAGAGCAAGGTGGCCCGACAGAGGGGCAGCTGTTCAAGGTGGCAAAAGCAACAGAAGGGGGACAACAAGCCTCTTCCTGCCTTATATTCTAAGCAGGCTACCCCCTCCCAGAGCAGGTGTAACTCACACCATCTCCATGCTCTCCTCTGGCACAGAATGAGGATGTTTACAAAGTGAGGCCCCTATGCCCCTGCTGAGTCCCTTAGTTAAACTTCTAAAGGTCTCAAGTTGACATAGTGTCTCAACTCTTACACTCCCTGTTCTCACTTTCTATTCTGCTGAGCTTTACACCTTTCATGGGGAGCTCACTTGTCCACCCCTGGCCCTTTGCACATGCACATTTTTCTAGGTGGAAAAGCCTTCCTACCTTTTCTCCCAACCGGGCCTCCACTCCCATGTCCTTAAAACCCGGTAAGCCTTGATTTGTATGACACGTTCTCCAAACTATATCTTCTTTCAGCACCATCTCATGCCTCACCCCACTAGGACAAGTCAAAGTGTTCTTTCTTGGTGCTTAGTGGCACCTGGGTTTCACCTCTTGTAACACTTTCCATTCTTTCAAGTGGGTAATTAATGCTCTCTTTTTGGCAGCAGAATGGAGAGACTGTGAAGACAGGAACTGTGTCCTTTTCCAGGGCCCAGCTGTTGAGTGGGTGATGTTGTGTCAAAGTACTAAGCTGTAGGAATTAGGAGGAAGGGAAGGTCTTCCCCAGCTGAAAAGATGGGAGGAGGTTTTGGGAATGCAAGGAGTCATGACGTGTGCTTAGATAAATCAGAGGCTCAGCCATGGTTGGGAGAGGAGAAGGCTCTCCCTTCAGCAGGGAGATGGAGTGGAGTCTTAGGTTTTCTCTTATTCCTAACACTAGCATGGTGCCCGGCACACATGTGTTCAGTGAATCCTAAATTCAAGAACTATCTCAGGCTTAGTGAGGGGTAGCTGCCTTGCCCTTGTTCCTTGCTGATGGCAAGCTGATGACTAATTTAGGTTCTGAACAGCAGGTTGTGGGTAAGGGTTCTCTTCCCTGATATCTGATGGGCCATTGTTCCTCCCAGCCAATCATTACATACCCAGCTTGCGTGTATGATCCAGTCCCCGTCACTGGTACATGAAGGGAAGTGTGCATTAAGTTTGGATTGAAGGTGTATCTGAGAAGCTCATGTGTTCAGAGATGGGGCTTTTGGAAAATGATTGGATTAAGGGGTGAGTTCCCTCCATGGATTAATACAGCAATGGACATAATTTGATGGGATTATTCAGAGGTGATGGAAATTTAGGAGGTGGGGCCTAGCTGAGGAAGTTAGTCTTGAGGGCATGAACTTGGGACCTGGATCTTGTCAACTCTGGCTCACTCTGTGTTTCTTCATTGCCCTGAGTTGAGTAGCTTGGTTCTGCTATACCCTTCCACTGTAGTGCTGTTCCTCATCACAGGCCCAGGAACCACAGGGCCATGATGCCATGGACTGAAACCTCTAAAACTGTGAGCCAGAATAAGTGTTTTCCTCTTTTAAATTCTTTTTCTCAGATATTTTGTCATAGCAGCAAAAAGCTGAATAACAGTACACTAGGGCCTTATGGGAAATAATTTTCATCTTAACAAGAGACCCCAGACCTGCTTTGGAAGTTGTGATGTAAGGATGTGATGTTTAAAGCTGTGGCAACCATCTTGTGATCATGAGGAGAAAGTCAACATTTCATGTTTCCATATGCATAGTTCTTTTCTCACGTTAGTTTTCAGCTCAATTATTACCTCTTCAGGGATGACTTCCTTGAATACACAATGTAAAATGTCCTCCCCCTTCTCCACTCACTGTCTAATTATTATGGTATTTTGCTTAATTTTTTAAATACACTATTAGCTAAAATTACTATGTTCTGTTTTTAGAAGAATATTTATTACTTTTTTTCTACTTAGAATATGAGAGTAGGGGCATTCTGTTTCAGTCTTCTAAGATCCTCGAACAATGTGTATCAGAGGAAAGATGTTGCCATAAGTATTTGTTGACTAGTGAATGAGAACTAAATGACCACAAGACAATACCACTGTGAAGCTTGAAAGTTGAGATTAATTTAGAGCCTGGTGAACACCCTCATTTTCTCTTTTGAGTTTACATCACAGTTTCATTGCACGCAGTTCTGATATAGCAATATTCTTCTCTTTAAATTTTAGAACTTTTCTGTTTCTGCCCTAATGTTTCTGCTCTTCTTTTAACTATAGCCTAAGTTACAAAAGCAGAAAATCGTCATGTGATTGTGAAATTAAGAGCAGCATAGATGTACCTACCTTAAAGGAAACAAAGCCGTATGTTTTGAAGTAAAATTGGAAGCACTAGGTTGAGGGGTATCCATCTCTGAACATTAGACAGGGTTTGGAAAATCTCTTCAGCATCTCTACGAGCTGCCACATAGCCACCTCTGTGTGCATGCATCCATTCACCCAGTTTAGAGTTACTAGGAAACAGTGGGAATGAATTAGATGATCAATAAACTGATGAAGAGCAAACTCAGTGTGTGATCCCCCAACCCTGCCCCACCCAGGACTGTTCAGTGTTTCTGTTGCAGGTGGGCAGTTTTCTTAGCTTGTGTTTGGCAGAGCCTTTGCAGTCCAAGGACTAAAGCACAACAGTTGAGATGCTGGCTCTTGGAATCCGTGTTAGAAAGATAAAGCAGAAGGAGGCTGCAGAGAGGAAGCCAGGGTGCGGGTCATCTGGATATTCTAAACAGCTGAAGGTGGGCTTGTTAGAAATAATGTGATGAGTGGCCTGGAAGGTTCAAGGTGAATAGTTAGAGTGGGGACCTGTGAGTTTAGCTCAACATGAAGCACTCCCAGGGAACAGCATCGTCCAGACATTGCCTATGGAAGTGGGAGTTGGAGGGGAGCTGAGAAAATCCCTGAAGTTTAGGAAACAAGAAGCAAAGTGATGGGGGTATTGAATGTGATTCCACGTAGATCCTGAAATTGCCCAGAACTAGGCCAGAAGGAATCTAGCATAAAGCTTTGGTCCTCAGATCACATGTTCATTCCAAGAGAAAAATTCATCAAGAAACTGAGGGAGGGTGGCAACCAGGAGAACATAGATAGAACATACTCTCCATTTCCTGTAGTTAATTCTGCTTTCCCTGAGTCATAAGCAAGTAAAAAATTATCACTCATATTCAGTTATTTATTTTTGTAGAATATGTCAATAGCTTCTTTTTTTACTTGTTATTATAAATACGTTATTTCTACATCATTGAGAATTTAAGTCAGCTCTTGGGATTTGACAGGGATCTTAAGGTATTGTGTATAGTATTGTTTCAAAGGAAAGTATAGATTTCAAATCAGTGCTGAATTGAGGGCTGGTGGTTTGGTTTCTGTTGCTTTAATAGTGTACCACAGACTGGGTGGTATAATTTGGATATATTTTGTTCCCCAAGGATTTCTGTGTCGGTAGTTTGGTCTCCAGTGTGATAATGTTAAGAGACAGTGGGACCTTGGAAAGCAAGGGCCTCCAAGGGTCTCTGGAGATTAGCCCTCAGGAGGGATCAAAGTTGTTCTCTGGGGGCCTTAAATTAGTTCCCATAAGAATGTTAAATTTTTTAAAATTTACTAGTTCAAAAATAATAAGTATTCATGTAGTGTTTTAATCTATTTTCTGAGCAAGATTCCACAGAACCAGTAAGATGCAAAGAAAAGAAGTGTAGTATAGTTTGGCTCACACTGTAATCCACAGTAAAGGAGCCACATCTGGCAATGTCCTTTCTATTGGCAGTGTTTCAAGGTGCTGCAGGGCATTCCATAGCAAATGATGGCGCACACATCCTGTCTCTTCTGTTCTCTCTGCCTCTTCTTATAAAGCCACCAAGATTCAATCATGGGATCTCTACCCTAGGGACCTCATTAAGTCCTGGTCACCTTCTGAAGAGCTTCACCTCTGAACGCTGTAGTGAGTTTGAGATCCCACCTCTTAATGTATCATACCAGGGATGAAATTTTGACAAATGAGTGCTGGAGGAACACTCTTAACCATGTCCAAACCATGGTATGCACTTTGATTTTGTCTTTAAGGTTCTTATAGTCTTGCAGATGAAATTGTACAAGGTCAGGAAGTCCCCAGAATTCTTCATGAGGGAGGTGACATGAGGGAGACTTGAACTCCATTGGGGGAGGAGGAAGGCACTGCTAATCCCAGTTTAGGGATCTAAAAATGGGACAGGAGCAAAACAATCAGACCAAGGGCTCACTGAAGTGGTGTGACACAGAGCGGGACAAGTCAATGAAGGCATATCATGGAGAAAGTTGGAAATTGATGTTGGTAAACTGTGGAAAGCTTCTGAATAGGTGAACTGCATGATTTCATATAAAAATGGTGTTAAACATAACCTTGAAGTTCACAGGGCAAAGCAGAGAGCAGCAACTGTTGCACGTGTGCCAGCGAGTCAAACAGATATCTGCACCTGGATTTGTAGTCAGATTACACCCCAAATACCCATCATTGAAAGTTAATCTTGATTGTCCACTTGACTGGCTGGAGAATACCAGGAAACTAGCAGAGCACACTACTGGGTACATCAGTGAGGGTTCTTCCAAAGACCATGGGCATATGAGACAACCAAGTAAGAAGAGAGACCTGCCCTGGACATGGGTGGCATCATCCAGCAGCCTGGGGCGCAGATGGAACAAAAGCAGAAGGTGGGAGCACATACTTTCGCCCTCTGCATCCCAGGTGCCCCAGAGTGAGCAGCTTTCCTGTCATACTCTTTCATACTGATGTTTCCATCTTACCTTAAGTCTAGAAGACAAGTGACCATGGACTGAAACATCCGAAACCCTGATAAATCTTTGCTTCTTTAAATTGACATTCCCAAGAATTTTGTGATAGTAATGAATGATCTACCAAATATCAGAGCTTAGCCCTACAGGCACCTTAGAGTACTGGCAGTTCACCTTATGACTGCATGGCTGGCTGGCAGATGCCACTAGGTACCACTGCCCAGTATCACCAAAGTATTGTGTTTTGCAAGCCCAGGCAAGATCAAAATTCAAAATCTGAAATACGGTTTCTTCACTGTGTATCATGTTTGCACCATCATAAAGTGGACAAGCTATCATAAACTATCGTAGAGTCTGGAATATTTGTGTATATATATATATATATATATATATATATATACATGTATATACACACATACCATCTCTTGCTTACTACTTCATACATGCAAAAATATGTCTTTCTCCCTTGGTGACTAAGCCAGCAGAGACAATATGTGAAACACACTCAAGGGACCTGTTTAGCCTCTTACTTTTTCTGCTTGTTCCTAACATGCTGCGTGTCCACATCTCTCATACCTTCAGCCTGCAATATCTCCGTGTGTGACATATACAGTCACCTGGCATTTCTGGTCCTTGGTTTCTAAGAGGACTTCAATGTTTTATTCCTCAGGTTCCCACTCTGCCTACTGGCTTTGCACAAATGTTTTGGAGGTTTTACTGATCTGACCATGGAAACAATCACACTTGCTTGTGCTTAGCAACAGCAAATTCTTCATCAGCTTTAGAATTTAAAAACTTTAACAAGAAAATGTGAAAATGATAATAATGGTTTGTGTGAAGGTATAGGGTGTAGAGTGGAGTGATATTTTTTCTTTACCCTTCAACACTTTTTTAAAAAACTTAACATGTATTAATTTGGTAAATAACTAGAAAGAAATGAGCACATTGCAAATAATTAAAGGCAGGACCTCAAGGAGAAGTTTGCAAGCTGGCCTCTGGCAAGTGCCCAAACTCAGTGGATGGCACCGGGGTGAGAGGGAGGGGAGGCTCTCCAGGGTAAAGGCAGTAAGAGGAGGTGAACATCTTTTATTGACCCTTTGGGTTTTTAACAATAGCCACACCAATAGTTGGACCTGTGTAACCAGAAACTAGAATTCTTCCTCAGAATAATACGCTTATGCTTGAAAACCTCTCCAAAGAGATAAAGCTAAAAACCAGAAGAGCCAGCAAACCAAACTGAATAAAACCCAAGTTCCTATTTCTCAAGACACGCACTTCCTGGAGCACAAGTCCACTCCCCGTCTCCTGTCTCCCGCAGTCCTTCGCCAGGATAGATTGAGTTCAAGGCCAACAGCAGAGTCAGCGACTAGGGACATGCCTGAAAAGGAGCTGACCTTCTGTTCCCCCAACACCAAGATATGTCTCGTGTATGTCCTCACCGTTTCCTTCTAAGTGACATTTGTTTGTCTGTTATTGTTCTTAAGGTTTTCTGGGTAACTACAAGCAACAGACCTTGTTAGTTCCTCTTGAGATTGGCCACTACTCCCCACCCTTATTTCTCACCTCCCAGCATCCTGTTTGTCTCCCTGACTCTGTTCCCCACCCTATCCCCACCCCCATTCAGCTACCAGACCTTTGAGCCCTCAGTAAATTAATTTTAACTCTTAATTTTATCATGTGTTCTCACACTGAAGAAGGCTTACATCTATTCCATTTCTTATTCTTTGAATTCTAATTATTTGAGCTTTTTATCTATTGTATTTATTATACCTTTAAGATTTTTCCAGATAGATACCCAGAGTTTACCTTTCTCTCTCTTGTTTTGAAGTTACTGTCTTTGCAGAGCATTCAAAAATAATAAAGGGGGATAAAAGGAAATATGGGAATTTTGAAATATGTACAGACTATTTTGGTAATCTTTGCCTATTTAAAGTTACCTGCTGTATAAGAACAATAACAAATCTACAAGGTGTTGCTCATATTAGTATGATGCTTGATTAGATCTTAAACAATACTTCAGCTAGTCAGTGATTTAGTATGAACTAGGTAAGCTTTCTGTCACTGGGATGAAACTTGTAAGAGAAAAGGTTTATTTTGGGTCCCAGGTTTGGAGGTTCTGATCCCTGGTTGGTTGACCCCCGGCTTTGTACAAGGCAGCACCTTATGCATAGGAGTGCCTAGTGGAGCAAAGTTCCCCTCAAGGCCTGGACACCAAACAGAGAGGAAGGGGCGGAGGTTCCCACAATCCACTTTGACCTAAAGACCCCAGTGACCTAAAGAGCACTCATGAGGCCCCACCTCATAAAGGATCTACCAAGAAGTTCTTCCTGGGGACCAATATTTTTTTTTTAATTTTAAAAAGAATGAAACAAGGCAAACCAAAGCAAAACAGAACAAAACAAAACAGATAAGAGTAAAGCAAGGCAAATAACACAGGACTTCAAGACAAGACATCAGGAAGTCAACAGTGGCTATCACAGTGTCACTTGGTTTCTTGGAAATAGTTGTCCATACCTTCACACACAATATGTTAATACAAAACCAAGTAGTATAAAAACAATCAAAACGAGAATGAAAGCCTTACAGGTCTTCAAAACTAGATGGTAGAAAATCAATGACTACCATGTTGTCTTCTGTTTTCTTCCAAACAGCTGTCCATACCTTCACACATACTGAAATCAAATAATTGAAAAAAGATTAAAGCCAATTAAAACCCAAGAATAAAAGCATTATTACACTTCAAAACAAAATGATAGGAAATCAGCAATGGCTACCATAATGTCTCATTTTTTTCATCATAGCTATACTAAAATCACACATACTAAAATCAATTCTTGTAAACTCTTTATGTGAAGTTCTAGGCATATATATGCCTATACAAGTACATCTGTCCTTTCTGTATTAGAGGGGAAAACTAAACAAAATATAACAAAGTATAAGAAAAATAAGCAAGACTCAAAACTATAACAAAAAGCCCAAAACAGTAACAATGTAGGCTTTTAAAACAAGGTGGTAGGAACATAACTAATTTTGTTGTTTTGCATAGTTATCTTTGAAAGTCTTACTCAGATTATCAGATATAGTCATGCAATCTTGGTCTAGTCCTGCAGATGTTAACTATTTTGTTCCAAGAACAGTAGAATTAGTAGTATAATCATCTTAGTAATCTTAAGTATATGTATACAAATCTGTTTGTTTTTTCTTCTTTTCTCTTCTTTTCTCCTTTCCCTGGCTGAGTTGTTTTTCTTCTTTGATCAGTTTCTTAAGCCTTTCACAATATTTGTTAAAGATTTTGTATCTTATTTACCCTTTAAGTGTCTTATACTAGGGAGATAATATGCTATTTACACATGTGAGTTTTAGTTACTTCACTTGAGTATGGTCTCAAGTCACATTCATTTATGTATAAAAGCCTCAATGTGGTCTTTCTTTATAGCTGAGTAGTATTCCATTATATAAGAATACATGATTTTTGTCTATTCCTCAATTGATGGGCATTTGGGTTGTTTCCAAGATGCAGCTATTACAAATGTTATAAACATAGGTACACATATATCCCTGTGGTATTATGTTTTGAGTTCTTCCGGGAATATGCCCAAAAGTGGAAGAGCTGGGTCAAATGGGACCTCCAATCCCAACTTTTTGAGGAACCTCCAGACTGACCTCCACAGTGGTTGCACCAGTCAATACTGACACCAACAGGGCAAAAAAGTTCCTTTGTCTCCACAGCTGGGGACCACAGGCCTTTTGTGGACATTCAAGATGCAACTATAGCATGAAATATCTATGCTTTCAGTTTTTCTTATAGTTGTAGCAAATGCGTTTATTAGCTATAAAACATTATGGAATCTAACAGTTAAAATTTGTAGATTTATAAGAAATTTTAAACATTTTCTAGAATATCATAATGAAAGGTAATCAGTGTTGTAGAACAACTGAATATATTGTTACAATATCATCACAGAATAAGTTTGTTCTAAAATCAGTGTTTTTAGGAAAGGAAAGAAACTTTCAAGACTGTTCAACTGTTGCTACGCATTAGTTTATTCTGTTCCCTTTTATGTGCTGATTAGTGAAAAGGAGATTCACAAGAAGCAGAAATCAATGATGATGAAGCCTTAAACTCATATTAATGGTATCTTAGGTTTTTTCTTACTATTTATGAATACCTGAAGAATGAAGGGTTCTCCAGATTCATACAAGTGTTTCTCCATTTTCATGTTTGTTTATTATGGGACAAATTTTTCAAATATGATTTATTTTCTGTCACTTGGTACTTAGACGATGAAGCGTCTCAAAGAAGTTTCCAAGAGTAAAGAAGTGACAGGATGAATCTTGCCAAGAATTTATTACCCTGACCCAGGAGATAAACTCTGGGCAGATTCGCGGTTCTCCTTCTTTCCCTCAGCAAGTATCTCAAGACTCTCCCTTTGTATTGAATTGGAAAATATCTTGCTTAAAAGCAGTGCTGGGGACTTTGTGGTTTTTCATGAAGTGTTCGTGGTCTCAATTTAGTGGAGTGATGTAGGTAACAGGAAAATCACTTGTGTTTCTTAGTGTATTTCTTTTCTTCTATACTTGGAGAAAAAGTATGACTAGATCCTTAGAAGAGAAAAAAAATCTTGCTGATTGAATCTAGAGCATTTGGTATAGATGACCTGACAAAGATGCATTGTGAGATTCAGACACAGTGATTGCTGTGTCTGATGCCTCCCCCATCACACTGTTGGTTATGTTATTTCAGTTCCAGATAACACTCCTTTTCTTCTACAGGCTTTAGAATCTAGGGAAGGTAAAGCAAGGTTTACTTAGCCTCTTTTTTAAAGAAAACTTTTCCTATATCTTTTTTTCAAGATGATATAATTCAAATTATCTTTCAAAAACTTTTTGAAATCCAAAAAAAGAATTCCTTCAAAAAATTTAAAAGTCATTTTTGTACTTTACATTATTACCATCAACTCCTGTGGGGTTAATATCTCTAGTAAGCTGAAACCCTAGAAGTTGTTTATAAGCTAATAATAAGGCAAAGTCTGTCTTTTTATTGTTTTTGTTACAAGTCTTTATATTTTATAGTTGGTTCTGTGTTAATCTAACAATAAATTTCCTTAACAATATAAATGACTTTAAATTTAGTTACCCATACAAAGGATGTTTACGCAACTACTAATATGGTACTGATTTATATATTTATATTTTATCCATTTTTATGTATCACTTGCTTTTGTACCCTTGAATTATATTCCTGAAAATATATACTTTACTCCAAAAAGTACTATGTAGACTCTAACTTCCTAAGGAAATATTAAATGGTATATTTAATATATGATAAAAAGTTCTATGCAAAATGTTCTATTATATCACAAAAAAGTAAAGAGATTAAAGGGGATTAAAGGAATAATAATGCTTGCTAAAATAGCCAGACTGTGACAACCTTGCCTGTGAGTTTAGGAATCCTTAGACTCAGTTATCTTTGCTTATCATTATTTCTTGGATCCAATTAAGAAGCACAACATTGGGCTGGGGATATAGTTCAGCACCACAGTGCCTGTCTGGCAAGTGCATGGTTGTAAGTTTGATTCCTGATACAAAACAAAGAAATGAACAACAATAACAACAACAACAACAACAAAAAAACACGTAACTTTTCAAAGGTCATTTGAAGATGGAATCAAATGGTCAGAAAGCAATTTGAGTATTATACTAATTTTCCCTAAAAACTTCTTATTAAGTTAAGAGAAAAAGAATTTTTCTTGGAAAGAGCTAGTGACCCCTCCCCAGATGACCCTGGGCAGGTCTGTGAGAGCAAATGTGGTTCCTCCCTCCATCCAGAGGACCCCAGTGGGCTATGGGCCAGTGATCCTTCTTTCATCCAGAGGAACCTGGGTGGGTCTGCAAGATCCTCAGTCATACAGTAGGGCCCTGGCAAGGGCATAGACTATGCACAGGTAAGGTCTTGCATCCTGGAAAAATCTGAAGCATCAGTGGCAATATCAGTTAAGGGTTGATTGACATCAATACCCAACTGACTCCACAGGAGGAAATCAGGTAACTGGCATCTCCCTACACTGTGGGACCCAATGACTGTATGAACACCAACCACACAGTAGGACCCTAACTAAGATGCACATGGTGGACAGGAAAAACTAGCAAGATTAAAAGACTGAAATATTAACCAAGAGGTGAAAATGACAAGATGAAAAAACAAAATGTAATCTCAGACCTCTAGCCCATCCAGAACAAGTACAACAGACATTGACATGGAAGTAATTAGAAGACATGCACCTGAAATATCTGAATTGATATCAAATGAATAAAGAAACAAATCCATGAGGCTATAGAGGAAATCAGATCAGAAATAATCTCTCAGGTAAAAAAAAATTGACAACGTTAAGGAATTAATTCTGCATAGCTAGAGAAGACATAGATAAAAAAAAAAGAAGAAAAGCACTACAGGAGCAGTAGAAAATGACAGACTCCTTGAATGAACAATATAGAAAAGAAAAAGTGCATGACATGGATTCAAAGAGCTATCCAGGAAATTAAAAATTTGATTGAAAGCTGGCAAAAATGCTTGAACAAAACTGAAGATAGACTTTCAGACCTTGAAAACAAGATTGTGGCTAGTGATCATTTCAACAGCTCCAAGATGATGGGAAGAAAAGCAATGTAAGACTGATAGGTTTCAATGATAAAGCAGGCATCAACATGGAAAAAACTGGCATAACGAACCTAGTTGCAGAATTAATGGCTGAAAATATCCCAAGCGTGGGAACAGAATCTGACATACAGATAACTGAGGCATATAGAGCTCCAAACAGCCATAACTAAAATAAGTTTACACCCAGACATATCACAACCAAGATCCTAGAAATTCAGCACAAAATTAGAATATTAAAAGCTGTTAGAGAAAAGAAACATTATCTATCAAGGAAAGCCCATTAGAATAACGGCCAACTTCTCAACACAAATCCTCAAGTCAAGAAGATCTGGGGGTGAAGTATTTCAAGATCTGAAAGAAAACAACTTCTAACTCTGATACACTCTACAAAACTATCTTTGACAGTTAATGGTGAAATAAGGTACTTCTTTGACAATGAACAACTGAAGAAATTCATGTCCGCCAACCTAGAAAGAGTACTGCAAGATATTCTAGATAGAGATAAAAATGACCTCAATTCCCAAAGCATTACCAGAGAGAAACCACCAGGCAGAGCAAGCAACTAAACAGGGGGAAAAGCAGGGAACTAATAACAAAGATAAGCCAATGCATATCAGTTATAACCACCAATGTAAATGGCCTCATATCACCAGTCAAAAGATGCAGATTGGCAGAATGGATTAAGAAATAAGATCCAACAATATGCTGTATACAAGAAACACATTTAACTAAAAACGAAACTCATAGGCTAAAAGTCCAAGGATGGAAAACAATAGTCCAAGCAATAGGCCCCAGAAAAAAGCAGAGGTAGCTATTCTGTTAGCAGAAAATTTGAACTTCAAATCAAAACTGATCAAAAGAGATAAAGAAAGTCACCACATACTTGTTAGGAAAAAAATTCAAGAGGAAGCAATAACAATCATATATATATATATATATATATATATATGGGAGCACCCAAGTCCATAAGAAAAATTTTAATAGACTTGAAAAATCAAATACACAATAACACAACTGTAATGGGGAACCTTACTATCCCATTATAACAAAGCAATAGCACAACTAGACAAAAAGTCAGCCAAAAAAAAAAAAAAAAACAAAAAAACAAAAAACTGAATCAAACGTGAACAAATGGGCTTATTAGATATTTGCAGTATTCCACTCAATGACATCAGAATAGCCAAATTCTTTTCAGCTGCACGTGGGATGGTCTATAAAATAGACCATATACTAACCCACAGAACATGTGTAAGTGAATGCAAAGGAATTGAAATAATCCCATGCATATTATCTGACCATAGCACAATGAAATTGGAAATTAATGGCAAAAGAAACTGCAAAGATTCCATAAGCACATGAAAGTTAAGTAGCACCCTCTGGAACAACTAATAGGTGACAGAGGAAATTAAAGAAAAAATTAAACAATACCTACAGTCAAATGAAAATGCAGATACAACATACCAACATACCTATGGGATGCAATGGAAGCAGTCCTAAAAGGGAAATATGTAGCAGTGAATTCTCACATCAAGAAAACAGAAAAAGCTGGGCTAGGGATTTAGCTCAGTGGCATAAATGCCTGCCTGGCAAGTGCAAGGTCATGAGTTCAATCCCCAGTACCAAAAGAAAAGAAAATACAAAAGAAAAAGAAAAAGAAAACAGAAAAAGTACAAATAAATGACCTAATTTGCACTTCAAGCTTCTAGAAAAAGAAGAACAAGTGAAACCAAAGCTCTCAGAAAGGGGGAAATTATAAAGCTCAAAACAGAAATTAATGCAATTGAGATGAGAACAGTACAAAGAATTAATCAACTGAACAGTTCTTTGAAAGAATAAAATTGATAAAGCCCTAGCCAACCTTATCAAGAAAAGGAAAAAAAAAAGCTTACATTCATCAATAGCAATGAAAAGGGTGAAATCACTACAGATCCTGTGGAAATTCAGACTATCATCAATACCTACGTTGAAAATCACTACTCATTGTGGGCCAGGAATTTAGCTCAGCAAGCGTAAGTGCCTGCCTAGCAAGCTTGAGGTTGTGGGTTCAATCCCCAGTACCACACACACACACACACAAAATTACTGCTCATACAGGTTGGAAAACAGAAGAAATGGACAAATTCCTAGAAACATGAATTAATAAAGCTGAATTAAGAAGATATTAAATTTTTTAATAACCCAATATCCGTTAATAAATTTGAAAATGGAATTAGAAACTTACCAACACAGAAAAGCCCAGGTCCAGATTTATAATTGAATTCTAGAAGATATTCAGAGAGGATTTAATGCCAACACTCCTCAAACTCTTTAATAAAATTAAAAGGGAAGCTATTCTCTCTAACTCATTCATGGAGGAAAGTATTACCCTAATTCCAAAACCAGAGAAAGACTCAACCAAGAAAGAGAACTACATGCCAATCTCCCTAATGAACATAGATGCAAAAATCCTCAATACTAGCAAACAGAATGCAGCAAATCATCAAAAATATTATATACCATAACCAAGTGGGATTCATCCCAGGAATGCAGGACAGTTCAACATACGCAAATCAATAAACACAAGATACCATATCAACAGAGCCAGAGACAAAAGTCTCTTGATCATCTCAATACATGCAGAAATAGCATTTGATATATGCCATCACTTATTCAAGAAAAAACCCTAAAGAAAATTGGAATACATGGTTTCTACCTCAATTTGATAAAAGCCATCTATGACAGACCAACAGCCAACATCATACTAAACAGACAAAAACTAAGATTTTATCCTGATGGACAAGGCAAGGATGTCCACTATACCACTCTTACTTAGTCTAGTTTTGGGAACATTAGCCAGAGTAGTTGTACAAGACAGAGAAATAAAAGGAATTAGGATAGGAAAAAAGGAAGTTAAATTATCACTATTTGCAGATGACATGATGTTCTGCACAGAAGATCCCAAAAATTCCACCAACACTACCAAAGTTAATAAAACTCAGCACTGTAGCTAGATACAAAGTCAGCACTTAAAAATCAATATCATTCCTGTAGACAGGCAAGAAACTCACTGAGAAAGAAATTATGGAAACAGCACCTTTCACAGTAGAATCCAAAAAAAGTGAAATACTTAGGAATCAATTTAACAGAGGATGTAAAAGATCTATATATTGAAAATTATAATACTTTGAAAAAGGTTGAAGGGGATATCAGAAAATGGAATAATATTCCTTCCTCATGGATAGGATGAACCAACCTTGTAAAAATAGCCAAACTCCCAAAACTAATATACAGATTTAATGCAATCTCAATCAGAATACCATTAGCATAGCTCACAGATCTAGAGAAAACATTCCTAAAATTCATTTGGAAACAGAAGAGACCTGGAATAGCAAAGACTATCTTGGCAACAAAGACAAGACAGGAGACATCACAATCCCTGACTTGAAATTATACTACAAAGCTACTGTGATAAAATCAGCATGATATTGGCATGGAAACATCTGAGGATCAATGGATTAGATTAGAAGATGTGGTCACAACTACAAAGACACTCAGCTATCTTATCATTGACAAAGGAGTCAGACATGTTCACTGGAAGAAAGAGCCTCTTTAATAAATGGTACTGGAAGAATAGGCTTTCCACATGCTGAAGACTAAAACTAGATACATCTATCTCTATACACTAAAGTCAAAATAGATCAAAGATCTAAATATTAAAACAGAAACACTAAATCTACTGGAAGGCAAGGTAGGTAGAAATTTTGAAGACATGAGTAGGCAGAGAGTTCATTAACAAAACCCAAACTGCACAGGAAATACTTCAACGAATCCATAACTGGGATCTCACCTTATTAAAAGGTTTTTGCACATGAAAAGAACCACAGTGTATCTAAAGAACAATAATCACCCTCCAGTTTAAGGAAATGCTTGTACAACTTAATACAACAAAAAGTATGGATATGGGAAACCAACATCCTTCCATTACTAGACTGCAGGAAGTTCAGAAGGAAGTGAAAAGTATGGATCAGCTCCAGTGGTCTGTCAAGTGACAAGAATTACAAGAACCTGGAGAGGATTCTAACAAAGCAATTTTTTGAAGTAGACTTTGCAGATATAGAAGGAAAAAGAGACATTCAGAAAACTAGGAGGAGAGCAGTGCAGGAGACGATACCTCAAAGGGTTGTAGCAGAAAGCAAACCACCCATCCTGCATTGAGATACAGGAGTCCCAGGAGATCCACCGTCTCATGAAAGAGATCTCACCCTTTTACATCAGAGACAACTGCATGATAATGAAACCATGGAATTCATCCAGGATAGCATTCTAAGGATGATCCACATTAAAACTGGAGGAAAAATCTCTTTGCAGAAAGCAAGGTATCACACCCTCTGTGCTGAGCAAGATTATCAAAGACTGCATGTAAAAGCAGCCTTCGCTACCACTTTCTGAATATGTACATACTTCTGTCGCCAAAATCAACTCTGTGATGTGTGAAGTGAACAAGACCAGAGATGTCCTGGCGCTATTGATGGGCATGAACAATAGTGAGACTTGCAGACACTTGTCATGCATGGTGTCGGGGCTTATTGCTGACCTGCTGTTTTAGGTGTGTGTGGACACACAGAGATCAGAAGCTATCAGAGGGAGGTAGTGGAAGACATCAGCAAGTTACTGAAGTATTTAGATTTAGAAGAGGAAACCAGTATAACTCATGCATTTGACCTGAGACAGAACCATTCCATTTTGAAAATAGAAAAGGTCCTCAAGAGGATGAGAGAAATAAAAAGAATTTCTTCAAGCTCAAAACCCTCCTGAACTGTACCTGAGCTCCAAGACAGAACTACAGGCTTTGATTGGATAGCTGCATGAGATGAGTCTTGTAGAAACCCCTGCATCTGGAAGCCAGGAGAAGAGCTTTCATCAGAGTGCAGACCCTGGTCACCCACATCGACCTGAAGGAGGCCGTGGAGAAAAGGAGGCAGTTTGCGTGTGAGGAGTACTCTGCCATAAGGGAGTCTGGGTGGTTCTGGGAAGCCTGCTGGAGATCCAGGGAAAAGTCTTCTCCTTCAGTGGAAATCGAACTGATGAGAACTACATCTGGCTGGAGGAGCTGCTGACCAAGCGGCTGCTGGCCCTGGAGGCCATGGATCCTCAAGGAGAGAAGTGTAAGGGTGCCAGGAAACAGTCGGTGAAGCTAGCCCAGAACATCCTCAGCTATCTCGACCTGAAATGTGACGAGTGGACATACTGAAGTGCCAGAGCTCTGAAGCCCATCTTGCTTGTTTTGCGTTTGATTATCCTTCTGTGTGTTTAGGGAGCGCTTTCAGCTCATGGACCCTAATTGTGATTTACACGTGCATATTTCAATCAGTATTTATGACTTAAGCAAATTATATTCAGGATCTCTGCTGCTTTTGATGTTGCAAAACAAATATTATTACAGCTCATTAACCTTTCCATTTGGATCATCCTTATGATGTGTGGTTGTTTGGTTTGTTTCTTGTGTTTTGCTTGTGAGTTTCTAATCAGAACATGAAATAGAGGCAGCATTTATTCTTAAAAAAAAAAAAAAAAAAAAAAACCTCACCAACAGAGTGAAAAGACAACCCTTGGAGAGGGAAAAATTTTAGCCAACTGTCCCTCAGGCCAAAGACTTTTATCTGAAGGTATAAGGAATTGAAAAAAAAAAAACTCAGGCCTTCCAAATTAAAAGACCCAGTACAAAAATGAACATCTGAGATGATATGTTTCTTAGATGAAGAAACAGAAGAAATAAATATATGAAAAAATGTTCAACATCATTGGTCATTCGAGAAATACAACTTAAAATAACACTGAGATTCCATCTCACTCAAAAAGAATAGTTATCATCAAGAAACCAACCAACAACAAATGCTGGTGGAGATGTGGGCAAAATGAACGCTTCTCCACTGTTGTGGGAGTGTAGACATGTAAAACCACTGTGCAAATCATGTGGAGATTTGTCAAAAAACTAGATGTGGAAGTCCTATTCAATACAGCTATTCTCCTTCTGGGGATTTTTCCAGAAAAATTGAAAACAACATGCCACAGTGATATATGTGTACCCATATTTATAGCAGCAAAATTTGTAATGGCTAAATCTTGGAAACAATACAAGTGCCCATCAACCACAGAATAGATTAAAAAATGTATTTTTATATTATAGAGTATTACTCAGCTATAAAGAAGGATGAACAGGCTTTTATAGATAAATAGATGTAACTCGAGACCAATCTCTTAAAAGAAATAAATCCAACTCACATGTGTAAACATTGTATTTTCTCCATAGTATAAAAAATTGAAAGAGTAAATAAGATCCAAAATATACAATAGATATTTTGAAAGTGAAAGTGCAAGAAACTGCTCAGAAGAAAAAACAACTGGGATGGGGAAAGGAGAAAAGAAAGAAAGGAAAATTATATATATATATATATATATATATATATATATATATATATATGATGGATAATTATACAGCTATTTTCTGTTAGTTCATCAAAAGAACAGTTAATGCTTTCATTGTTTGATCATTTTTTCATGCCTCTATTTTGTAATCTGAGCAACTACTTTTTAGATGACAATATACAATATATTAACCAGTGTTACTCTCCTATTAGTTTTGAAATTCTGTATCATTGTTTTGATTCTTTTTTCATTTAATTTTTTTTCCTTATGCCATCTCATATTTCGTGTCACACAAATTAGGAAAATTACTAACAGTACCAAAAAACACAAGAAAACCCCACATTAATTCTTTACAGTATTTCTTCTACTTATGACTGCATAAACACACTGTAGCTATTTGCTAAAGCCCAGGAGAGCAGCGATTGAATGCATTTCCACATCCTGCTCTTGATTTGGTTCTATCAGAGATGAGTGCCTGTTCAGTCAGAAAACAGCAATGAGAATGAAGAATAGGAAGCTTTGGAAAGGAAATTCCTAACATTAAACAAATAAACAGTGTTTAAAACTAGGGCATGCTGTATGTTTGTTATGGTGTATGAATGGTAAGGCTATACCTTTTGGATGCCATAGCATCCCTGCTGTCTCTGTTATTATAAACCTGTACTTCCCACTTTCAGTGGACCTGTGCCCAAGTTATTAAAGAAACTCGGATACACCAGTGTTCTCTGGCTACTCGTGTGGCCGTGTGGCCATGGATGTAAATGCTGACTGTACTGCTTTCCAATGATTTAATTGAACCCTATTTATAATATTTGCTGGACTCCTACAAGGACATAAGATGACATATTTTTAAAAGTCCTTGTCCTCAAAGATCTTTTAGTCCAGAATGGAAACCAGACAGATCCACACAAAGATAACTATTTCAAAAAATAGTCTGAAAAGACTATATTGGGTTCAGAGAATGCTAGAGGGTTTGACTGGAGCCCAGAAGATGGTCTATCTGGATGCCCAGGGAGAGCAGAGTAATCGCAGTGCATGGATCCTGTGGGATGCTGGGGAAATGAGATCAGATTAGGAAGAGAAAGCTGCACAGACAGTGCTTAAGTGTATGTCAGGGGTTTATTTGGATGTTAAACTGTTAAGGATCTAAATTACCAAAGGTGGAATTTCATGACTTTTAACCCTTTTCAATTAAAGAAAAAAAATGTCTATATTGTAGATTGGACCTAGCACCTTCACACTGAGCCTCAGCCTGTCTTAAATTTTTACTTTGTGACAGGGTCTTGCTGAGTGGCACAGGCTGCACTTGAATTTACTGTCCTCCTGCCTCCGCTTCCCATCATGGTAGGATTAAAGGGGCGTACCAGGCTGGCTAATTAAGGTAATTGTGATTTAATATTTAAAGGTTTATATAGTTTATATAAATACATTTACAAATCCGGTGATTTTTTTTTTAGACTATGTCACGATTTGGCATTAGAATCCTTTATTCAAGCTTCACATATTTACCAAGCATCTGTGCCAAATTCTAGACTGAATATGCAGTGTTTCAGCAGTGATTTATTTAGGCATTTACCATGGCAGGCTCTGTTCCAGACACTTAGTGTGCATCACAGACCAAAAAAGAAAGCTCTTCTGGTGCTTTTATTCTAGTGGTGTGTCGGGGTGTGAGGCTGCCGTGCAGGGTGGGTTGACTGACAGAGTGATTTGTTCACTTCTTTAGTCCGGAGGCTGGAGGTCTGTGATTGAGGCGGTGGTGGTGGGCTGGCTCCCCTGAGAGCTGTGAGGGAAGTTGCTTTTCCAGGCCTCCTCTCTTGGCTTACAGATGACCATCTTGCATCTTTGCTAATCTCTTCCCCCTGAACTTGTCTGTGTCCAAATTTCTTCTTCTAAATGCACCAGTCGTATTGCACTGGGGGCCATTCTAATAACCTTATTTTATTTTATTTTTTTTGTCTTTTTCATTTTTATAGGTACCAGAGATCGAACTCATGACTGCCTGCTTGCAAGGCAGGCGCTTATGCCACTGAGCTAAATCTCCAGCCCCTAATAACCTTATTTTAAAGTAATTACTTCTCTGAGGACCCTATCTCCGAATAAAGTCATGATACAGGAGTTTAGAACATCAGCATGTGAATTTGGGATAGGGGCACAATTTGGCTTGTAAGAGGCTTGGTGACAGAACAGTGAATAAGCCCTATAATATGGTGGCTTGATGGCTACGAGCAGGTACTGTATCAGGCCTGCTCCTGTAATGCTGTGTAACCCATCTGTCAGTTAAGTCTTGCCGTCCAGGAGTCACATTAGTTCACAGTGGAGTTTGCTCCCGTGATAGTGATTTAAATGTTCTCATTGAGTTGAAGCCTCAGAAAATGGGCTGCAGAATAGTGTGTATACCCATGGCTACTTCAAATTTGGAACTGGCCAGTTTCTAGTATATGTTAATGTGCAGATATTAACAGGAGGGGTGTGTATGTGTGTGCATGTGTGCGCTTGATAAGTTTTAAGACTAAAACCAAATTAGGAGAAATCTTTGATGATTAAGAATTGTTTTCCCTGTTTAGATAGTCTAATATATTATATAACATTATTATATGATCATTATTAAGATAATAAATGTGTACCTAAAGCACAATTATTTACTTAAGTCCTATACTTTATGTAGTAATATCCATTTCTTTCTGACTGCTTAGATTCAAATAAATTACAGGTCATTTCTGACCCATGTCTTTTCATTGCTCCCAGATGGGCAGCCTGCCTGGAAACACTTCCTCCTTGAGTTTTCTACTCCAGGTGTTGTCCACATTGTGCTTCTGATGGACGGATTGAGACTCAGCAAGCTGGGTCACTTGGCAAATCACTTCACATTAGTCCATGTTTCTTAAAAATGTGGAAAACCAAATGATGCAACTTGGTGTGCTTTTTATCAACCATCAATTTTATTCAGTTATTTTATGGGCGAGAAGTTATATAAGTCAACTAGTGAATAACCTAAGACATTAATCTCACTATTAGACTGATATATAAAAAGTCACAATTATAAACTATGACATTTTAGTGAACTTTCAAGATAAAAGCTGTTTCAAAGGAGTTACTCTTGCTTTGAGTGTGCCTTCAGTCCAACAGGCGTGTGAGTCTAGCTTCTTTCCAGAGGAGTTTTTGAGAGAAAGCAGTTGAGGAATTTCGAGCATCTTCTTCCAGGATTTATAATAACCCTACCAACCATGATCCTCAGTGAAGGAATCAAAAAACAAGCTCTGATTAATTATCTTGTCCAAGTCAACACAATTAGTAAATAAACAGGGGTTAAAATTTCTGTAATTCTAAGGCCTTTTCTGTTGTCCTGCAGCCACAGGCTCTGTCCTCATAAGGCTGAGTAGACTTCAGAGCTCTATTACACACGTTGCTGTTTTGTTCACTCATGAATTCATGTGCTTGCTTATGCATTCATTCAACAAATATTTAATAGAAACTTAATTATGGGCCAGCCTTTATGCCAAACCCAGAGAATACAATGGTTAATAAAAAAAGCACAGGTCTTTCCCAGATAGAGCCTACAGGCTAGTGAGAGAGTAGACATTAAACAAACAATTATTCCCCTAAATATATATTTTATGAAATTCTTTTTTTTTCAGACAGAGTCTTACTATGTAGTTCAGATTGTTCTTGAACTCGCTGTATAGAACAGGCTAGCCTCAAATTTGTGGTGATCTTCCTGCATCAGTCTCCCAAGTGCTGGGATTACAGGTGTATGCCACCATGCTCATCTCCAAAATATATATTTTAAAACTGTGAATAGATACTCTAAAAAAATAAAATAAAAGATGTTATAGACACATCCTTGATGATATGTGTACTGTTTCCTGTCTATTCCCTTTAGCTTAACTATGTCATTTCTCATTCTGTTTTTTATGAATGGATTCTTCATATCTTTATGAAATATTTTTCTAGTCAACTTTAAGAAAATAAATGTGTTTTTTCCAAGTTAAACTAATCAAAGCTCTTAATCCTTTAGTAAAGAAAAGACAATAATATAAAACACATTTTGGAAGACCTCCCACATTTTTGTTTTATTTTTGAGACAGGACCTCCCTATGTAGTTCAGGCTAATGTTGAACTCACAGCAATCCTCCTGCCTCAACTTCCTGCGTCCTGGGATTACAAACACGTACCACAGTGCCTGGCTCCCTTTTCTATATTTTAGATCACTTCTTTCAGCCATAAATTTCCAGAAGTAGACAATTTTTTAAACTAATGTAGCCTCTGTAGCTAGTAATAATCACTACCTAAACTTCTCATATACTTTTGAAAGAGCCATGTCCTTTCTAGGACTACATAGTAATTACTGAATCTCTGATGTGCAGAACACAAATGAATTCAAGAATGCCTAGACCAGGATTAGCCTGCTTCCCGTCCTGTATGTCCTTTTAGTCATAGCCTGGATATGACAAATTTAGATCAGAAATAAATGTTTTTTCCTTGTATTTACTGAAAGCAAATATTTTAGGTTTGTGAGTAAGGTGTCCTCTGACAGCTAATCAACTCTGCCATTGTAGTCTATAGATAATTACATAAGGTTTGAGCTGAGTTCCAATCACTTTATTAATAAAAGGATTTGGCCAGTTTGTGGGTTGTATTTTGTTTACCAGTAATGCCCAACAGAAATAAAATGCATTCCACATATACTGTGAAAAAGTAAAAAAAAAGGTGAAATTAATTTTAGTAATGTATTTTCCCTAACAAAATATATCAAAAATGTTATCAGTTCGACAAATACAGCCAGTTGTGGTGGCACCTGCCTGTAACTCCACCATTTGGGAAGCTGAGGCCAGCCTGGTACCTGGTGAGCTTAAATATAGCTTAAACTACATAGTGAGTCTATCTCTCAAAAAAAGCAAAATAATTATATAACCACTATAAAATGATTATTGAGCTAGTTTACAAACTCTAACATGTATTTTATATTTATATCACATATCCATTTGGAATGGTCACATATCAGTCGTCACATACAGCTTGTGAATACCAGCTCAGTTATAGCCTTTGTCTAGTAAAGCTTAAAAAACAGGTCTTGAAAATTAGCAATTAACTTTACCACCTGGTAAAACACAGCCCAGTGAGTGCTCTTTGATGGAAGACAACACAATGTATACACTTAATAAAAATCACAATATCAGCATTAAAAATGTGTGATTAAAGATGCTGAGAAGCTGGAAAAAATACTTGTGACAGGCAGAGGAACCTGTTAAGAGACACAGGCCCAGGAATGACAAGAGAGTGGAATTAAAAGGCAATAATATTAATACAGACTTTATTATTTCATATACAGGAAAACACAAAAATAATCAGAAAAGATGTAAAAAAAACTATGAAGTAGGATGTTTGGAGATGAAAAATACAATATCTGAAATGAAAATTCCATGGGATGGAATTAAGAGCAGATTAGGCACTGCAGAAAAACATTCATTCCCTTAAATACATCAATTTAACCTGTGCAAAATGACCCATGGGAAGAAAAAAGATTGAAAAAAAAAAACAGGATAAGGATGTAGCTTAGTGGTAGAGCACTTGCCTTACATGTGTAAGGCCCTGGGTTCTATCCCCAGCACAGCAAGTAAATAAGTATATGAATAGGGATCTTTGGAATAATACCTAGTGATCTATCATACATGCAAAAGGAAGAAGGAACAAAAACATATTTGAAGAACTAGGTAACTTAGCAAAACCTTGTTTTGAAAAATAAAATAAAAAAAAAACAAAAAATGGTGTAGCTCATTGATAGAGTGCATGCCTATAATGCACAGAGATCTAAATTCAATCCCCAACACTGCAGGAGACAGGAGAGAGACAGAGAGAGACAGAGACAGAGAGACAGAGAGAAAACAGAAAATCAACACAGATTGAATGATACCATCAATCAATTGGGATTAATTATATTCTCCCCAGTGACCCAGAATATGCATTCTCCTCAAGCTCACATGGAATATTAACCAAACGAGACCATATGTTCATGATAAAACAAGTCATAACAAGTTTGTTTTAAACTTCTGTTGAAATGATACAGGATGCCCTCTGTCCATAATGAAATTAAATTAGAAATCAGTAGCAAATATTTGGGGAATCACTAAATATTTAGAAATTGAGACACTTCTAAATAACATATAAGTCAAAAAGGAACTTATAAACTATTTGGAACTAAATAAAAATGAAGGCACACATACAAAATTTAGATACGCATGCCTGTAATCTCAGCACTCTGGGAGACAAAAGAAGTAGGACCCAAAGTTTGAGTCAAGCCTGGGGAATTTAGTAACAGTGAGACCCTATCTCAAAATAAAAGATTTTGGAGATACAACTCAGTGCAAAGACCCTAGGGTCAATCCCTGGTGTGGGGTGGGACCCAAACAACATATGTGATGTAACTAATGCAGTATCTCCATGAAACTGTCTAATATTAAACGTTTATGATGGAAAAGATTAAAGGTCTGAAATCAATAATCTCAGATTCTATTTTAAAAAATAAGAAAAGAACAAATTAAATCCAAAGAAAATAGAAGAGACAATGATTAAACAAAAATCAGTGAAATGAACAAGAATAAGGTAATGTAATCTAATGCTGGCTCTTGGAAAAATGTCAACAAAATTTGTAAACCTGTAAGAAAAAAAAAAGGAGAGTGTACAAGTTATCAAAAAGGAAAGAAAGGGGGGCATGCTATAGATATACCAGACATCATGAGGATAATGAATATTATGAATCATTTTATGTCATTAAATTCAAAGACTTAGATGAATGACCAAATTCCATGGAAAATATAACTTGCCAAAAAAGAAAATATAACTTGCCAAATATGACCAAAGAAGTAGAAAAATCATAATGGTCCTATATTTAGGAGAGAAAGTAAATGTGGAATTTAAAAACTTTCCAAGAAGAAAACTTTAGACCTAGATGAATTTACTTGTAAATTTTTTAATTGTTTCTTTTAAAAATTTTTATTTTTATAAGTATATGTTTGGAGTCCATAATAATCATATTCATTGGGTGGGTTGGTACATGTACATAACTCATCTTAATTCCTTTTTTTACAACCCCTCCTCCATTCACCACCCCTATGTCTCTTGGTTCCCTTTTCATTTGCAAAAGATCTAGCTCCCTGTTTAGCTACCCTTTATTTTGCTCTTTAATTTATTTATACCTTAGGTTTCTCATACAAGAGAAACCATGTGACATTTAAGTTTGTGTGTCTGGTTTATTTTATCTAACACAGCCTCTAGGTGCATCCATTTTCTTACAGATGACAAAAAATGACCCTTCTTTATAGCACAGTGGTACTCCATTGGTATAAATACTTCTTTTTCTTCGCTCATTCATTTGTTAATGGACATTTAGACCATTTCTAAAATTTAGGAATTATAAATTGCGCTGCTAGTGAATTCTATCAAATATTTAAGAAAATAATATATCGATATTCCATAAAATCTTTTAGAGGAGTTCCTATTCATCTTCTATGGCCAACATCACCTGGGTATGAAAATCTGACAGAGATTAGAGGGGGCAAGAAAAAAAAACACAAGAAAGCAATATGGTTTATTAAACACAGCACAAAAATTCTTAGAAAAATACTAGCAAACTGAAGACAGCAATTTCTTACAGAAATAGTGTATCTTGACTAATTAGAGATTATTACAGGAAAGTAAGGGGAGCCAGAGGAGGAATATGTTAGTTTTTTTTATGTTTCTATTTTCTTTTATGTTTCATTACTTTAACAAATACCCAAGGTAATCAACTTATGAAAAAAGGTTCATGTTAGCTCACAGTTTTGGGGGCTTCAGTCCATGGTGGTTGACTGAAGTGGAGAGTTGGTCCTACAGTGGGGAGTTGTAGCAAAACAAAGCTGCTCACCTCATGGCCTGTGATGTGAACGAGAGCTGCGGGACAGGCCCTGAGTTACACTGTTCCTTTGACGGGCCCGCCCTAGTGACCAGGAGACCTTCCATCAGTCCTCACCTCTTAGTTTCCATCATCTTCCAATAATGCCAAGTGGTAGACTAAGCCTTTAGCACAGGGGCCATATTATAATAGAGACCATCAAAGGTGGGCATGTATGTCAAAGGGAAGTAAAAAGAAAAAGCAACAAGGAGAGCCTCTGGCTCCACTACACTAAATTTTAATTATTGCAACTAACACATTATTGAGCACTTTCCCCATTCCCAGAAGTATGTTCATGGGCTTAAGTGAATTCTTTTGTTTCATAAAAGCCCTACAAGGTAGGTACTATCCTCATGCATATTTAATAGATCAGTAAACTAAGGCACAGAAAAATTTGAAAACCTCTCCACAGCGTTATAGCTATTAAAATTTGGGCTTCTGTTTGACTTTCGCCCCTGCACTCTTTACTAAAGCTCGTTGGGTTAGCTTTCTATCTCTATGACAAAATCTCTGCAAAAACAATTTAGAGGAGGAAAGATTTATTTTGGCTCACAGTTTCAGAGGTTTCAGTCCATGGTCGCTTGGCTCTATTGCTTCTGGACTCATGGTGAGCCAGAAACCTCATCCTAGAAGGGTGTGGTCAGCAAAGCTGCTTACCTTATGACAGCCAGAAGCAGAGAGCGGGGGAAAGAGCTACAGAGAAAAGGGCCAAAGACAAGATATAGTTCCCAAGGTCACACCCTCATGACTCACTCCCTTCAATTAGGCTCCATTTCTAAGTTTCCTTTACCTCCCAATAATGCCATCAAATTATGATCTCATCAATGGTTGAATCTGCCCGTGAAGTTAGAGACCTCATGACCAAGTACCTTCCAAAGCCCCACCTCTAAAGATTACCGCTCTGGGGACCAAATCTTCGGGGAGATATTTCATATTCAAGACATAATGACCACTCTGTACACAACTGCTCATTTTTTTGCCTACCAAGACTTATTTGATCAATCCAAAGCATTTATCCTCTGCTTTGGTCCATAATTAAGAGCTGCCACCTAAGTCAAAATAGGAGTATTAAGTAGTTTTAAATGAAAAATACTTCCAAAATATAATTACATTTATTCAATATAAAGCCCATTGGTCTATTAAAGCCCATTGGTCTATTGGAGATGTGGTCTATTATCTCCTCCTTAATTTTTATGTGGCTATAAATGTTGTGATCTCTAAGAAGTGGAAAAAAATGTTCCCTTCCTTGTATGTAGAACAAAATGCTTTTTCTTTTCTACATTTGCTTTCCTAGAGTTTGATGTTGGCACCATGACCTGATGGCACAGGGACTTGAGCAAATGCATTAAGCCCTGAGAGCTGCAATTCTCCCATTCGTATGATGGAAAGTTCCTCTTTCCATACAGGGTGGTGTATTAGGGAGCTATCGAGGCACATTTTAATAATCCTTTTTTTAAAAATCCATTCCTTCCTTGCTTTTCTTCCTCTTTCTATTTTTTGGGGGCTTCAGAAATTTGAATCTCTAAGTAAATATATATTGCAAACTTTTTAAAATCATTGTTCACTGTAAGAAATACCTTTCACTTCACAAACCATTATGCATGTTATTCACAGATGTATGGGTAACATAAGTGACCATCTGATTGTACAAACTGGCAAAGTTATTATTTTGAAAGCAATAACTATGCAGAGTCAATAAGAAAAAGCTGGGCTAGTCTGGGCAAATTGGACCACATGTTTCCAAACCACCTAACCTTATTTGTTTTAACGTGTGTTCCAGCTAATGAAAAAAATTACTTTTCAAGACCTGTTAAATTGATTTTTGTAGCTCACTAATGAGTCCCTACCCAAGTATTTTTATTCCCTTTAGAGAGTAACTTGCCTGACTCTTCCGTATTCCTGGGGTCCAGGAGGGCTAAAGATTAATTATTAGTGTAACCAAGTTTGGAGGACTTAGGGGAACTCAGGCAGTGAAGGACAGGATGCCTCTTCAGGGCCGCCACCACACTCCTTATAGGCCTGTTTCTGTTCAATCATTACTTATTCTCTTATTCACTCATTTATCAAATGTTTCAAAATTTCATTACCCAGTTCTGGAAATAACCAGACCCTGGCTGCTGGGACATGGCTTCTGTGTTCCAGTGGGGCTGGCACTTACGGAAATAAGTTGTCAATTGAACAGGGAAATGAGCAATACCATGGAGAGATGATCGAAACACTGTAGGAACATGGAAGAAAGAGCCACCAACCGTGTCAGGGAAAGGGAGCGAGCTCAGAGGACGACCGCTACAGCTTCGCTGATGGTTTCTCAGGGAAGATGCTGATGGGCTAGGGCCTGCGAGGGGTCCCCGTGCCCCACAGTGCTCCACGCAGCTGCCCCAAAGTGTGCACTGCGTTTCCTCTAGACTTAAAAACGTTGTGCTCCTGTGTCTTTTTCTGCTGTCTTTTCAAACTTATTTTAAGCTTCATGAGCTCACTGCGACTCCCTCTATTTCAGTCTTCTCAGCCCAGCTCTTTCTTTTTTTTGGTAACATACATCTAGTGGTTCCAGTTCCCTCCCTCTTCTCCCTTCCTCTTCCCACCCAGCTCACTTCACTCCTTTTCCATAGCATTTTCACCTTTTAAATATACCATATAACTACTTATGTGTGATGTTTACTAGAGGAGTGGAAGCTCAAGGAGATGTTTGTTTTGTTTTGTTCACTCTGGTGTTACCCACCTCCTAGACAAGTGCCTGGTACCTACATAACAGGTTTCTGATAAATACTCCAGCAGCTGGTGCATTTCAGTGTCCAGGACCCAATTACTTTCTTGCCATTCTTAAAGGGAACTGCAGGGGAAAATAAAGAGCTACAAGATGTCATTTACAATCATCCTTTTCTCCTTACCTTTAATAGTCTTTACTATCATCAGCTCTGGCTGAGCCCTGCTCTTCTCTTTTGCTGGAGAAGAACAAAACAGGCCTCAAACCTATCTCCAAGGAGCTGTCCTGCCAGAGTGAAAGCAGATGTGGATATTCTACCTCATGGTGCATCTGGGATAATTGCTGAGTGTCATGAAAGTGTAAAATAGCAGCACATGACTTAGCCTGGGAGGGAGGTCAGGGAAGTTAGTTGGGTAGAAGTTGCTCAATGAAGGAAAGCACATTTAGGCAGAGGTCAGGAATCATGGGACCCTGTCTCACCTCTTTTACACCCTTTCTTCTAGTCCTATTTATTTCTGCATGTTCCTCTCAACTGACAAACTCTAAGATCAGCAATTCTTAATGTTCTCTAGGTCCTTTTCTGAGAAAAACATACATCCAGTAAAGAAACTTTCATAACATGTATCAGGGTCCCTAGGGCCCTGATTAAGATTAAGATTAAGAACCTCTAATTTAAGGAGTTTATAAAAAAGTAACTCATGGACTTAAAATACGTTTAGCTATTAAATGTATGGAAAGATGGTCAAGCTCACTATCAGAAAAGTACCATGTGAATTTACCATCAGATAATGTTTTTCATCTATCCAGCTGGCAAAGACTCAAAGACTGGATGAGACTTGTCTTTGGTCACTTGTCTTCAGGGAAAATGTATAGTCCTACTATCTGGATGAACACACAATGGAGCAACATTTTTAGGAGTCAACTTTGCAGGTGTTTTTAAATTTTTATATACATAGATCCTTTAATGTAGGGTGGACTGTCGACTTGCTTGGTTTGGGGACCCATGTTGGGAATGTGGGTATGGCTGGGTGGGTCCTGGAAACGTGACAGTGGGGCTGTGTCTGGTCCTTCATCCTTCCTCTCTGGCATTGTTTCCCTGTTTTACTCACTGCCTAATGTGAGTTAAGCAGCTTTGTTTCACCACACCCTGCCATGATGCTTATGTCTTGAAGCACCTGACAATAGACTGAATCTCCTTCAAACTTGAACCAAATTAAATGTCTCCTCCTTTGAATTGTGTCTGGTACTGATTGTGTCCAAGAAAGTTGACTAACACACTAGTTGTTCCAATCCTAAGAGACTATACGTTAGAAAGCCCAAACATATGTGTGCAAATGGTCAAGGGTGTTCATTTCAACAATGACTACAAAACTGACCTCCAGTAAGGAAATGACTGAGCAGAATGGGATGCTGTGCAGTCAAAAGGAATGAGACCAAGCTGTACTGATAATATATTAAGTGAAAAAGACAGACTATAGACCAACATGTATTGCAAAACATAGTTTCTACTAGAGAACTCACATGAAACTATTCGTGTTATTTGTATATGCATTGAAAAAAATATACTTGTAAAATATACCTGAAAAATAAAATTTACTGGAATAGTTTACATGCAACTTGGAATAGTGATTAACTTTGAGAGGTAGGATTTGGTTAAAGGGCTTAAAGTTTTCACTTTATATTGTATGCACTTCTATACTTCTTGAATTTGTTTTTAACAAGCTTGCTTTTCATTTACTTTCATTCTTAAAATGTGAAGATAACACACAAAAATTTTTATCTAGAGATTCTTTTTACCACAGTAGCCCTATTTTAAAATCTGAGTTGAAGGAAGCAATGAACTGGGAGGTATACTTCAGTCTCCCCCTCTGATTAAAATATTTCACTGCTGTCCAGTGCACTGAGGTCCACATTTCTTAAAGTGAAACGCAGATCTGCCTTCATCTGGCAACTTACTCTCCTACATCTTAACAATTGTTAAACCGTAGACTGCTTTCTTTGGAGCTCCCTGGAATATGGAATTTCTGGGGTTCTCCATGATTTCTGATGCACATTCACTTCACACAGGCTAGTCAGCCTCCTGTGCTCCTCTCTCAAGACATTATAAGCAGCTTTTTATCCAGAAGATCTGACTCTCTAGCCTTTTCCACCCCAGTCTGGGTAGAGTACTGCTACTAAATGCTTCCAAGAATCCCAGGCATATATACTGTATTGTGCTAGTTAACTGTTCCCTGCTCAATTGATTTTATTTAGTATTCTGTTTCCTTTTAGAGGACACAAGCTGTGCTTTCTGTCTGGGTGTCCCCATAATAAGGACCAATGTCTGGCGTCATTGGACAGTATAGTGCCTCCACTCTGTTGGTGGGATCCACTTCTCAAAGAAGTATGAAAGACTGCATATTAAAAGTTCTTACAATTTAGTGGGGTTTTTTTTTAACGTTGAACCTATTATAACATTTAGAATCATAAAATAAGTGTTTTTGAACTGGGAAGTTTGTAGGAATTATCTGAAGTTGTTTTCAATCAAGGATCAGAAGAGTGAATACAAGTCTGTAACATAGATTTCACACTCGAGGGATAAAACAGAATAATACAATGATCAATGGAGCACATTGTTTACAAACACTAGGTGAAATACATTGACCTAAATGCTGCCTTTAATTCAGAGATTATGTTTCTCTCCTTTCATTTTAAGATTGTTTATGAATAGTGTGCTTTTTAAAAAAAACTTCTTGGCAACATTATGTTAATTGATGGTTTTTCTTGCTCTGTTTAGTTTAATTGGCCTATTAAGTCCAAAAAAGTCTTGAAACCTTAGCTCTTATGTCTTTCCCTCAGAATTAAGACTCAGAGAATAGCTTTTGCTTATAATTAAAGAAATGAATGTTTCAGTTATTTGTCTTTCTGCTATTTTGTGTAATGCAATTGTGTAAATTAAAATATGTATGTTTGTTATGATTGGCCTTTTGTTCAGCAATTCAGAAATGAAACAATTTATTAACATATTTTCTGTGTTGCAATTGGAAATTACAAAGTGCCTATAATCATATGGTTTTGTTGTCTGTCAGTATTTGGTGAAGTTTTAAGAAATGTCAGCATCTTGAAATTATATATATGTAATGTTATTATTAACTTTGATATGGAAATAAAGATTGTTGTCTTCCATGTTTTTTGATTGTTTACTAAATTTGAAGATATTTAAGCCCTTTAAAAAAGAAATGTGGTTTTTGAATTCAGCTATTACTTGAGTTTTGTCTTTAAATGTCTGAATACTGCCCAATTTAGAAATTCTACTTTTAAGAGTTTGTCACATGAAAATAATGAGAGGTAAGTGTAGAAATGTTTGTGCAAAAGTGCTCATTAAAAACATTTGTGTAAGGATTGAAAATATCAGGAATGCTTAATAATAAGGAATTTATTAAATTCATTTTGATACAGCCATTTATTGGAAGATAACTTGGTTATTGAAATCACCCCATTTTTCTTATCTACATTTTCTAATTTTTATTTAGCACAAACATAATGTACTAAATAACCAAGAAGTGGTAAAATTTACCTAGCTCAATATTTTGCCCAAATAATGTTCCTTACTTATTTTTACTATGCTTTTTTCCAATTTGACATTATTGATTGCCAAAGGTCAGTATATGCCAACTAAAGTTTTAATTTGTTTGCTTCTAGCTTTTTACATCTTCTATATTTATGTAGCTTTTCTCCACATCTGAACCTGAGGCTACACTGCTGCTAATTAGCGCACTGGGCCATGGAAAGCTGTCATTTTCAATTGAGCACTGTGTGTTCTCCTTCAAGTCCACAGTGGAGGCCAGAGACTTTGTTCCCTGCTCCATCTCGTTCCCTAAGAACATTGCACAGATGCCCACTCTGTGGGCACTCAGTAGCTATTTGTTGAATGAGTGAATGAATGATTCACTCATTATAGGGACTTTTCATGTTTGATGTGCCATTTGCCCAGCTAAGAAATTGAAGTGCTTGCTGTTTATAAAGAGGATTACATTGCTTATACTCTCCTTAAAATTATACTTCTAATACTCTGCTACTCAATCTTTCCAAACTGGTACCAATTCTTCCACTTTTCTTTCCCCGAACATGTCAAGTTAATATTGGTAACTATGAACTAGTCATTATATTGTTGCAAATTTTCAAATCCTCTGACCAGACTTGTAAATATCACAAATCAGTTATTTTTATAAAATGCTATATTTTAAAATTAAAGTTTCCCATAAGAATACCAATTTTTGCTGTGTGCTCCAGAAATTAGAGAAAAACAATGAAACTGTATTCTATACTTAAAACTAATATTTCTTCTGCTACAAACAACAAGAACTTGTCACTCACTTTGCTTGTCACTTTGGGAGGCTCAGTCCTGAGCTTTGTGCCCACTTGCACTATCTATTCTTAACTGATTTTCTGAAGCAACCATTCCATCCCGACTTATCTTTGATATCTTGTTCTTTTAACTTTTTAAAAATGGCATTATGTTTGTTGGAAATGGCCTCAAATTCTTTTTTGGGAAAGGGAATATTATAATTAATGAGAACAACAAAAAATTGCCTAATCTTTCTCAAGGTTTTTGAAAGCTTGTATTCCATTGGGCTATTAAGTCTTCTGACTCATTGGATATAACTTTCTTAGTGACCTGGAGTTTCTAGACTCAGAAATTCTGGTAAATAAGCATATTATGCTGGAGCATTTGAGTACAGCAGTGCAACCCTGGTTTTGGAGTCTACAGAAGTGGTTCTTATGATACTGTCACTTACTAGTTGAGTGACGTTGGCCAGTCACTTCCTTCATCTTCTCAGTTTCTCTTCTATTGGGCTTAAAATCATGGTGCACATATCTCAGTGTTTTCTCATGATGGGAAATGAGACTGTAAGCATTACAAGCTGTCTGCAATCTGTGCTCTCACAAGTCTGTAAGTTCCTTGACATCATGGGCTGTTAAATCACGAATCTTGTTCACCTGGTTTGTTGACCTAAGCAGAAGACTTATTTTAAGAAAGAGCACTAAAGATGGCTGACACTGAGTTTACTTTTCCAATTCTTTTTTTTTTTTTTTTTTCTTTTTCATCGGTACCGGGAATCGAATTCACGACTGCCTGCTTGCAAGGCGGGTGCTTATGCCGCTGAGCTAAATCCCCAGCCCCCTACTTTTCCAATTCTTTCAGAAAATTTCCACTAGCATTTGTTTATTTCGAAGAATCATCAACTCATTGGCCAGCTGGCTTGAACTGAGCACCTTCTGTGTGCTTTCTACTACCCTGCAGTATTCAGGTGAGGAACAATATAAAAGATGAAGTACAAGGGGCTGGGGATTTAGCTCAGCGGCATAAGTACCTGCCTTGCAAGCAGGCGGTCGTGAGTTCGATCCCCAGTACCGATAAAAATGAAAAAGACAAAAAACCAAAACAAGATGAAGTACGGAAACTAGAAACATACCTGTATTGTAGATTCAGGCATGTCTGATGTCACACAGTGGTGACTGAAGGACATACCTACTTTTAGACATGCTTTCTTTAGCTTAAACACTAATATTTTAAAATGTAAACCAACGATTTCAAATCTAGTGATCAGGATTTTCCCTTCTGTGATGAGCTGGCCTCCCTGGTACAGGGTGCTCCATGGGGACACTTGGCCAAGGTGGTACGCTTACAGGCCTGTCCTCCCTAGTTTCTTGCAGAGGTAGCCCCAACAATTTTCGTGGCCTCCCAAACACTGCGGCACATAGGAACCACCCTTGATTGTCATGTTTTTATTGTGCTTCCACTTAGGTAGACTGTATTATGTACCAGGCACCAAGCACTTTGCTTATCCCTCTATCCACCCACCCTGCCACCCACCTATCCATCACAGGTGAGGAGTGAGAAGAGAGAAAAAGGAGTGGCTGGTATCTGGTTGATCAAGATCCAACTCTAGCCATCTGGTCATCCAAATTTTTGCTCCTAACCACTCAGTTATATCACATTACCACATGTGCGTTTGGGAGCTGGGGACAAATACCAAAAATCAGACCTAACCAAAGTGCAACGTTGTGCCAGAGCTTCTTGTTCAGGACACTGTGTTCTGTTTAATTAGAGAAGAAGTCACGAAGAAGTGATTTGGTAGAGTTTTAAAGATAAAAAATGCAGGCATGTCAAGTGTGCTGTGCAAAGGCCTCACCGAAGAGCTGAGAGCCGTGCAGATGGAGAGAGCAAGGTTCACTTCCCTGAATGGGGGCATGGACAGAAGACAAGCAGGAGGTGAGGCACTGCGTCTGAGGTCCAGAACTTGGAGCTTGTACCTGATACCAAGAGAAGGAGACCGCCCTGGGCGGGTCAAGGAGGAGGTGAAAAGGTTAAAGTCCTTTCAACCAATGTGATGTGGAATGAATCGGCATTCTTGCAGGAGTCCTGCTGAGCTTCATTTATTGCTTTCATAATGTAAGAAAGTCAGTTTTGAAACATACGTGTCCCTATAATACTGGACTGACTGTTTACTTCTGCTTCAGTCCCTGAGCATATGAGCAAACACTTCAGGCACTATAACGAGCAGAAACTTGAGACAGAGCTTATCTTGTAATGCTAGGTTTTGCATCATATCCAGGGTGTGTCACTTTGGAAGGCAAGTTAAATAATTACATGTTTACAGATTGAGCAAACAGTGCATGAGCCCCAAGAGGCCCAAGATCTATACTTTGAATGTAAAGAGAACCACAGCTGGTGAGTAGTGTCAGTACCTGGATATATCAGAAGACCTCTCTATGTTATACGTCATATCACTCGTATACACATATACATCATACATACTTATGTACACATATGTATAGATGTGTATATGCTTACATTAAATATTTATATATCACCTTGTTTGTAGTCACACTTATTCACAAAATAACTACTAAAAAAATTGGCCCAAGGAAGCCTGGAGAAGTGAAGTCAGTCAATTAAAGCTGTTTTGGGTAAATCCAGGGCATTGACCTGCCCAGTGTGTCCTGTCTATGTTATAGCAAGTATACCACTGTGTGGTGTTGGTGTTCCCTAAAAACATAATGAAGTGACAAAAACTAATATTACCTCCACTGGGAGCATCCTAAACTGCCTTTTTATGAACATAAAAATGCCAATTAAATAGCTATTTTTTTTTCTTTTTAGCTATATGTTTTTTGTTTTATTCTTTTTTTCAGAGATAGGATCTTGCTATACCTGAGTTTCAGTAATCCCTCTGCCATAGTCTCCCAAATAGCTGAATTACATAGGCCACCATATCTACCTCACTTTTTTTTTGTTAGTGGTGCTGGGGATCAAGGCTGTTTTTAACAGGGCTCATCAACTATTGCCATCTAGCAAAGGGTCCTAAGCATCAGCAGTAATGATGTTCAGCCTGCACCATTACCTGGTGTCTGTTTCTTTGGGCTTTTGCTTCTAGCTCATTTCTTCCTTTTTTTTCTATTTTTTCTTTCCAAAGACAATTCAAGACATAATGGCTATCTGTTTCAGGACTTTCTAAACCCCTTTGCAATATGGCAATCATTCTTCTAGCTTGGTAAAGGCAAGCCATAGCACTAGTACGTCCTTTCCTTTCTCATTCTAGTTACTATAGACTTCAGGGTTTTGAACCTATCTGATAAATGGGCTGAAATGTTACTACCATCCTTAAAAGGGTCTTTAGGGAGCAGGTGTTGATTGCTTGAACCCCCTTTGCCATGATTTTACTTGTTTCATTGTTGTATTAGCTTGGTGGATAAGGCCACATCTTTGGCTTCCTCTGGGGGAGAAGGTGTCTTCCTGGACAGCTTTCCAGGTAGATGCCATCAGAGTTTGGTGCTCCTTTGCTTTGGGCACTCAAACATCTAGATTTAACTTTTTGCTTCTTGTGAAAAGGTCATCAAATACCTGAAAAGACTTTTGGTGTACTTACATGTTGGGAGCCGCGGCCGACACCGGTCGCCTTACTTGGCGGACGTAGGGCCTGTGGGTGGGAGCGGAGCCTGAGCTAGATTGCCCCTCCCATCGAGTGAGCCAAGTTGGCGCCTGCTTCCTGCCCCCTGATTGTCCTGGCGACTTAAACAACCCGCTCTGTAAGATAGTCTGCCTAGCAACAGCTGATGTTAGCCAGTCAGCCCGCATCGCGCGCTTTGAACTGATTGGCTACTGTTGCCCTATAAAAGTAAATGCCTCTCCCGCCACGAGAGGAAACACGAGAGAGATAGAAAAAGTCTACCGGCGAGAAAGGGCTGGTGACAGAGCGGAGGCCTCGCGGGGCCCACGCGGAGACAAATAAAGGCAAGGTTGCACACCGCCAGACTTTGTCGTGTGTCTTTCCTGCCGGCCGGGAGCGACCCCGACATTTGGTGGCCCGTACGGGGACTGATCAACCCCGAGACACGGCGGTGGTGTGCAACGCTCCAGCGTGGTGCTGCCGGACAGGTGAGTTGGGGATAAGCCTGGGCTCTGGGTGGCGCGCACCTACAGGGCTTTTAGACTCCCCTCAGGCTCACGCGTAGGTGACGGGTTCTTTAAGTCACACGCGGTGAGTTACAGCCCTTAGAGGTTGAGGGTGGGTAATTTACCGAGCGCGGAGGCTCGGCCCTTGGTAAAGGCCCTTAAAAAGCTTTTAAAAGCTAGAGACCTCAGGGTAGGTCAAAAAACACTGGAACTATTCATAGCAGAGGTAGATAGGGTGGCTCCCTGGTTTTTACCCACGGGGCATTTAAACCTGCCGTCATGGGAGAAGTTAGGCGGGGACCTCGCCTCGGCGGAATTGGAAGGGGATATTTCGCCGGCTATTCGCCCCCTGTGGGAAATGATACATGCGTGCCTTGAAGGGGAGGGGAAGGGGTTCCCGTCGACAGTTAGAGACGAGAGGCCAAAAACCCCTATGCCGAGTTGCGCCGTGAATTGGAATTGTGTGCGTGCGCCGCCCGGGAAAAGCAGAGAGAGGAGAAAGGGCCCCCGAGCGCTCTCTGGCGGGGAGGAGATAGAGAGCCATCCGCTCCGCCCTGGAGCTCTTCTCCAGAAGCGGCTCCCCGCCGAGAGGCCGCTACAGGGAACCCTCCCTTCTCTCAGCCGGCACAGGAAGTGACGCCCTGTTCCACTCTGTCGCGACCGCCGTCCTATGACATTGCGCCGCGGGGCGGACGGTATTTTCATGGGCGGCTACTCTGCCGAGCAGGCTGAGAAAAACGCCGGTTGAGGAAACGGGGGCTGGGGATTTAGCTTAGCGGCATAAGCGCCTGCCTTGTAAGCAGGCAATCGCGAGTTCGATCCCTGGTACCGATAAAAAAAAAAAAAAAACGAAAAAGACCAAAAAAAAAAAAAATAAATAAAAAATAAAAAATAAAAAACAAAAAGGGGGAGTAAGCCAAGGCCTGCCTCCAAAGGTGCGGTTATCTATGGCATGACAATGGATGGGCCCGGATCCGGTGGTTAGCTGGAACCGAGGCGCGGTTTGTGTTTTTCCGCAGGAACCGGGACGAAAACCACTGTGGGTCCCAGAGAGGTTGACGCGACAAGTCCCTCAACTGAAGATCAGGCCTGTTCCACCAGAGGCCAACCGCAGACCCAACAACAAGATGAGCCCTAAAAGAACTGCAGGACAATCCCTTTTTGGGGGCCTGGAACGGCTTGCTCCCCTATGTGCTACCCTTGTTAGGCCCTCTATGCTCCTTGTTCTTGCTCCTGCTTATAGGACCATGCTTGCTCCGATGGGTCACATCATTTATTAATGGGCGCCTTGCGGCGGCCGGCGTCAAGTATGCCTGGTTGCCCATGCGGCCCTGGCAGCAGCCCGTGATGGGCACAATGACCCCCAGGCCTACGCATGGCTCGCTCGACTCGCCTACGACCGGGTCTAGATGTGGCGGGTCTTCCGCACTCCTTCCCTATTGACACCACACAGCAGGGTAGGTGAGTCAATGACGGGTAAGAGCGTGCCTCCCCAGCACGACTCGACCTAAGCCAGGCCCTACCCCATACTGCACGAAAGCCGCTGGATTACTAGAATCTAACCAGATCTAGATGCCTCTCCGAGGGGATCACACAGAGGGGCATGAGTGCATGCCTATGTGCATCCAGGTTCCGTCCAGTTCACTCCTGGCCCTGGAAAAAGGACGAGGGTCTCAAGGCCTTGGCGGACCCGGGGGCGGCCGACCAGGGTCCAAGCCAAGGGCCTATGGTGGGCCTCAACACAGGGCATAAGCCTCTGCACTCAATCCAGGGCGGGCTGCGATGCATACATTCATTCAAAGTAAATAAAATAGGGGGAGATGTTGGGAGCCGCGGCCGACACCGGTCGCCTTACTTGGCGGACGTAGGGCCTGTGGGTGGGAGCGGAGCCTGAGCTAGATTGCCCCTCCCATCAAGTGAGCCAAGTTGGCGCCTGCTTCCTGCCCCCTGATTGCCCTGGCGACTTAAACAACCCGCTCTGTAAGATAGTCTGCCTAGCAACAGCTGATGTTAGCCAGTCAGCCCGCATCGCGCGCTTTGAACTGATTGGCTACTGTTGCCCTATAAAAGTAAATGCCTCTCCCGCCACGAGAGGAAACACGAGAGAGATAGAAAAAGTCTACCGGCGAGAAAGGGCTGGTGACAGAGCGGAGGCCTCGCGGGGCCCACGCGGAGACAAATAAAGGCAAGGTTGCACACCGCCAGACTTTGTCGTGTGTCTTTCCTGCCGGCCGGGAGCGACCCCGACACTTACAGCTATGCTAGGGATGCATGAAATAACTTTCCAAAAGGCTGTGATGCCTCCACTCAGACCAGAAGGCTTTCGTTGGACAAAACCCTACTGTAGTCCAGCCTATGTCCTTAGTTGTAAAGTGTCAGAATCAGACAAGATTGCCTCTAGGATCCTTTTCTACTCAAATATCCTAAAGTTAAAGAAGGCTAAGGAGTTCTGTAATTAAGAATTAACTGGAAAAATAAGAATTTGATACCAGTCATCACGAATGAGATAGAGTTTGGAGTCAGATGACATTAAAGTGGAGCCCACTTTTGCTAGTGTTTTGCTCTGTAACCTCTACAGATTACTTCTCTCTGAGTCTTAAATTTCTCATGAGTGAAAAGGAAACACTACTATCTACATAACTAGGCTGTAATGATTTAATATATGTACACTGTACATTTACAGTGCTACATGCATGTTTGGCCCACAGCAATTACTTTGTAAATGGTACAAGTTACTATGATGACAGCAATCTTATGACTGTATTGTTTTGGAGTTTGGAATAGACTAAAGCTAAAGAAGATGATACACACAGAATCTTTGAAGTTGAAAAAGGGTTAAAAATACTTCTGTAGCTATTGAAAGAAATGATGCAACATGATAAAAATGATGCAAATGATAAAAATGGAAGGGGAGGGCTCTCTGGTGGGCAACATCATTTATTCACATTTCGGCATTTGTTGCTGGTGGAGATTTTTCACTTTTTGGCAGTATTGAGCATGGAACTCTGGGCCTCACACATGACAAGCAAGTGCTGTGAAGGACCATCTGGACAGCTCCTTGAAAGAAGAGCAATTATCTCCATTTTGGCTAAATCTGGCCCTATTTCCATGTATTAATGTGTACACAACTGTCTGGAACTTTTCCTTATGCCTTCAATTGGCTTCAAGTGATGCAAATTGGGCTAGCCGAGGTGCTGATGTGCAGTCTTTGAAGCAAGGTTACAGGTCAGTGTTACCTCACCCCCTTACCTCCCCCAAATCATGTGTGAGTTTGGCGGGAAGGACAGCCATGGTCCACACCTCCACGTGGAGGCTGGGATCAGCCTAGGATAGGAGCCTGTGACTTCCCAGGATGGAAGAGATTACACATCAAAGCTAAGATCCCAAAATATTAGTTTCTACCTTAAATTGTGTTATGCAGATTACTCTTTCTGCATATCCTGTCTGCGTATTACAGAGGTGATTTCAGGCTTCCCACCCAGCCCAGCTCACAGCACTCATGTAGTCCTTGTCATTCTTAGCGTCATTCATTCTCAAGTCACTCTTTCCCGAATGAATAAAACCTGGGTTTGGCCCTGGGTCAAGGCCTTCGTTAACCATCACCCTACCTGGACTTAGCACCCCCTTGGCTCCTCACAGCTACAAATATAACTTAGTCTCTTTATTCTTGTGGCAGATTGTCCTGGAAGTGATAGATTATAATTAACTCTCTAGAATACCAGTAACTTTTCCTTGGGATTACAAATATAAACTTCCTGGACCATGTGCCACTGAGCTTCATCTCCTTATGTGGATATTTTGATGAGAAAATATCTTTGTCAGTTTAGTCTTGGGACTTGGCCAGCATTTATCTTCTGTACACAGTCATTCTTTGTATTCAAAGATGATAGTATATTGATATATTGTTACTCTTGTTATTCATAGTAGATATAGATGTGTCAGAAAAAAACCAACCCAGGAAGAGGAATTTGTTCTCCAGTAATCAAATCTGAAGTTTAGCTTTATTTTGCAGCCACTAACGATGTGTGTGACACCTATTACTTCTGTTTCTGCACACATCTGGATTCTTGGCCGTATCTCCTTAGTTTGGATCTTCTCAACCTTGGCTCTCCAAGTCTTGGTGGACTGTGGAAGTCCTTGAAATTCTTTGCAGAATATATATATATATATTTATAGTTGAGAGGGTGTTAGCCAGAGCAAAGGAATCAGATTCACAGAAACCAGGAACTGCTAGTAAGGATGTCTCACGCTAGGAAAGACTTCACACAGTGGGCAAAAAGTTGGCTTCACGCAGGTATAGAGAGAGCCCCGAATACCTGTTGGTTTCTGCAGCTTTAGTCCTTCCACACATCCCGCTTTCCTTCAGTGAACAGTGTCTTGAGTCTTTTCTACAGGGTTTCCTGGTTTTAGGCCCGCTCTCTGTGACACAATCCAGGGTCCAGCTGGATTGTCCAGGGTCTGGAGGATCTTTGGAGAGTGGGTGTGAAGACTGCACACTTGCTTTTTGTCCTCAGAAAGGGATTTTTTTTTTTCAGGAAATGTAAAGTGCCAGAAAATAAAGTTTCCAGAGAAAGAAAGAAAAACCCTGATTTTTATACTCGCAGTTTAAATGTGTAAAGTAAATCTTACAGGAGAAGTTTTTAAAAGAAGGAAAAATACTTGCTCTCTAGTTTTCATTTGCAGAGAGAATAAATCCTTTGTGCCTGGCTCTGCCTCCGGGCCAACATGGCCACAGGGCCACACCCTAAGGCTGGGTTCCCTGTTTTCACTGTTGGTTTCCTCATCTTTAAAAACTTTCAACCTTCTTTACATCGCTAATGCTAGGATTTGAAACATAAGTCTAGATGAGAAAGGAAGTGGATTTTAGTTGAACCTGATTTGAACGTTCAAACTTTTTTTTAAGAAAAAGGAAATAATAAATAGAATTTGTTGAGCCCAAATCTGCTATTTTTTGTTTTATTTTGTTTCGAGAAAGGGCCTCTCTATGCAGTTTGAGCTGGCCTTAAATTCAATTTGTAGATCAGGCTAGGCTCAAAACTCATGGTAATTCTTCTGCCTCAGTTTGCTGAGATTATAGGCGTGCACCATCTGGTTTCTGAAAGCTGCTATTACTGAGGATGTCAAAAGTTCCAAATCCACTCATGCAAGGAATTATTATATAAAGCACCCTAGATGCTGGATATTCTAGAGGTTTAGCTTCTGGTCTTTCACATATAGGAAATAACAAAAAAGCCATAACTATAGTCAGATTTCTGAAAAGGGATAGATTAAGTGGCCTGGAAGAATCTATCAGATCACATATAGATAAGTAGTGAATGTCAATCAAATGGGCAATAATTACCTAAATATGATGGAATACCACTCAACCGTCAAAAGTCATGAACCAAATCTACATACAGCCATATGAAGGTCTCAGAATTATTGCTACCTGAATTTGTCATTTGTACACACAGTATTACAAAATATGTTCTAAGAAGCAGCATGAATAAGATAACATCTATTTTTAATGTGTGTATGTTTCTTTTTAAAGATCTGGACGGAAGCACATTGAACTCATGATCATGGCTGTCCCTTGTGGAAGGGGAGGAAGCTGGGATGATGGCACCAGCCATAGCTTTTGATTTATATGTCTTCACTGATGATTGACTCTGTTGATAGAGGCAGAGCTTTGTTCTGCAAAAAGCAGTTGAGGTTTTGTAAATATCCTGCCTTCTCCTAATAGACCATGTGACTTCCTAGTAGCCAGGGCCTCATTGAGGTCCAGAGAGCTGAGCTTCTTCTATTTTTCAGGCTTCTAGCATAGTAAAAAAATGAAGAAATGACAAAAGAATGCTATAGTTAATACAACGTGTTTTCAATATTTATGCTTAGACACTTGTGTGATGACTCCATCCTCTATCCCTGTTAGTGTATCTTGTGATCCTACCCAAAGTCTACATTTTAACCTCTGAGCCAACTGCCTGCCTGTTGTGCTCTTCCAAGTGGCCCCCAAGCAAGCAGAAAATAGCCTTGCTCAAAACAGGCCTGCAGACTGATCATGGGAGGGGCAGAGCAGGCAGGTTCCTGGGGCTCCAGCCCTTTCCCTGGGGAATGAGTTCTCTCCCAAGCCTGGCAGTGGATCTATAAGCTTCTCTCCTACACTGTGAGTCTCGCTTCGGAACCATGCAGTTGTCCTGCCACACTGTATACAGACAATTTTACCTCCCCAGTCATCCTCCCCTGCCCCCACCCAGGGCATTTAAGGTCAAACAGGCTTGAAGTACACTCCCAGTGCCAGCGCAGCCTAACCCAACCCTGCCCAGCCTCCCCCAGCCCAGCTGAGGACAGAGTTGTGGCCAAATATATGACTACAATTTAATAGCCTTGTAAATGTTCCAGCCATTTTATTTTTTAAGTAAAAAGTGTTTATCCTAAGAAAAAGTTGTAACAGTGCATAAATTATTTAAAAATGTGCATCTATTTCACTTTATAGAAGTGAAATGGATGTCATTTTTAAAGTCGTTACTTCTGTGCTTGGTGGAATTCTTGCATAAATATCTGGAGAAGTTAATAGCTTCAGCCAATTATGGACACACTTTTGAAATTGTTTGAAGAAGTCCTGTCCTTCCAGTCTCCCAATTTTTAATATTATATTAGGTTCTGTATAATCTAAAGTGTCCTTATTCTGAAAGTACTGATTTGTCATTTGAAAGAATACATTCCTCTGAACAAATACACTCCAAAGTGAACCCAATGCTAATGCACATTTTATAGGATGAAAAGACAAACAATATAATTATACTTGAATTTCAGGAACTCAAAAGTAGTAAAACAAAGTTTATACCAGAGCCCAAGGCAAGGTTTGTAAGTTAGCCATTTACACGTTCATTTTTCCGAGCTGGGTAAGTTTGTTAAAATAAGCTAGGGCTACTTCCCTGGACTAACAAGAAGGAAAATGTCAATCAGTTTTTCTTTTGTTCTTTCCAGATCCTGTTCAAGTGTACACTGAGCCAGCAGGTTCACCAGAAAGCTATTGAGCCTTTGCTGGAACACATTATGCAGGGTGGATTTCTTCTGGATTGTTGCCAAGGGTTTTTTATGCTTCTGTGGTAGGCATTTCTTGAACACTGTCATTTAGCCAAGCAAAGAAAATGTTTAAAAATTCTTGTTTATTTAAAAGCAGGTTAAATAGCAATATGATCTCAGGATAAGGCAGGGAAAAATATTTATTTCTTTAAGTGATCTGATTAGGTTATTTCAATTTTTTCCCCTTTAGACAGGTTCATATTTCCCCTGTAGTCTTGATGTACTAAAATGTCTTCTACAAAATACTCTCCAACATCTGCTTTTTTGGAATGTCATTAGATGTTTTCTGAAACTAAATTTTCACGTTGGTGACTTCTCACATGTGTGCAAATAGGACAGGAACCACTAGTAATAGTTAAGAAAATGTGGAGATGTGGAGACATACTGAAATAGAATTATTTTTCCACTTTCATTCTCCAAATTCTGCCATATCAAAACACACAAATGAACAAACTAAAGTGGACGTTTTTATACGAGCAGGCAATATTTTAAATGTATTGCAAAGTCAATTATAAATTCTAAGTTTAAATTTTGACATAAAATATATAGCACATAAATATCTCCCTAGAAATTATTCTCTAATGTAGTAGAATTTGACTACGAACCACTTCATTTTAACCAGGTTTCAATTAGTACCAAGATTTGTACCATATCTTCTCTGGTCCCTAGTATTGTGCATGGCTTCCTCTAAATTTGGCAAGGAAAAATTCAAATGGAGGAATATAAATCTTGTCTCTGCCATTAGTTAGTTGTGTGATCTTGGGAAAGTTACTTCTACCCACTTCAATGTCCTCATCTTTAAAATAGGAATAATAATACTTAATTCTTGGGGCTGCCATAAGATCAGAGATGCTGAAGAGCTATCTCAGTGGTGCATACTGTAAAGGCTTCAGAATGTATTAGTGCCACTCTGGTCTCCTCCAGGTTATTGCACCAATACAAGTTAAACTGGAGGTTAAAATAGGCAAAACTGATTTAAGTTAGGACAGTAGTGTTTTAATGTTAGGGGATTTCTGGCTGCTTCATTTTATACTTGCACTTTAAATGTACAAGTTTCTGTAAACATTCTTTAAGCAAAATAAATCTGTTTTTATTTTGTTGAAGATACAACTGATTCTGATATAAGGTTTGGCGAACCAAATCATCTGCAGAAGAATTTTGTTTTTGAAGTGCTGAGTCTGTCTTGAAAATGTTCTCAATGAGGAGTAACTACGATGCTACTTTTTTTTCTGCGCAGCATTTAAATCATCTCATAAGGAAAAAACATGGCAGTTCTCCTTTTCTGCCTAAATCCTATGGGATTTGCTGTCTCCTGTATTCAAGTTGGGGCTGCGATCTGAACTTGGCTCCCTTCAATTGAGTTTTGTTGCGTGCTTGGCACGCTCCGCTCCCGGACCTCCCATCTGTAACCCGCACCTGCAGCTCCTGGGGCTCAGAGCCGAGCTCTGTCCTTCCAGGCCACGCAGGTACCTGAGTTTCCACTCCTGGTTTCTCAGCCAGTGTGATATGCTTCAAACGCCAGGCCGTTGCAGTTACTGCAGTTTTTGCTTTGGTTTTTAAAAACAGCTCTTCCCCCACCCTTGGCACACCACCATTTCTCCAAGGCACTCATTGTGAGATGGGAAGGCTGGTGCCTGTCATTTGCATTCCAGATTAAGCTCACAGAATTTAGATTTTTTTCCCCTCCTTTGTGTGTGTGTGTGTGTGTGTGTGTGTGTGGTGTGCTGGGACACACAAAAGAGATTATAAATTGTATTTATTCTTTGGCGAAATGCACCAGTATGGATCCCAGGAGATGTTGAGTTTCCTTCATACTTATTTTGAGTTGTTTCCATAAATTGTGCATCCTATTTGTAACAGATAGAGGGAAAGTTTCACTTTGGTGGAGATGATAAGGGTGGGGAGGAAGAGTGGCACAGGAAAACTTTTTTCTGTCTTGTGCCATGAGGCTTTTAGTTCCTGGAAAGAATCTATGCAATGGTAAAGAAAATTTCCTGGTCTTCTGAGCCAAGGCATGGTGCAATGTGTGCCTGCTCGTGAGTCTCACAGCCGCTAGGTGCAGCCTGGCACGGGCAAGGCTCTGCCAGCCTCAGCTTTTGTACAGTGTACTTTTCCAAGGCGACTGTGACCTACTGCAAGTCCTAGGTCTTTGAGTAAAGAAGAAAAGAGATCTTCTTTAAAAAAGCATTCCAAAAGAGAATGTCAGGAAAAGGTGTGGCCCAAACCACACCCTCTCTTAGATGCAGGATGGGAAGGTGGAGGTGAGACATGGGATGTAATTTGAAAGGGAATTCTCAAATATTTTAAAGTATTTCTTAGGGAGATAGTACAGTGAACCAAAGGGGTGGTATAATGCTTCTTTAACACAGCAGGTTTGATGTTAAGGTTTGAAGTATTTTTAGCCTGGGTGCCCGTATTTCTTCCCCTCTTCTCTTCTGTAATGTGTGTGGGATTTTGCCTCTTCAAGATGGGTATAATAAAGAAGACCTCCAGGCAAACACATGCAGACAGCACTGGGAAGGTGTCGCACAGGTCACTAATGAACAGGTAGTGAGAATGGAGTGCTGGAGTTAAATCTTATGGAACTAGATCTCTCGAAGGGGAAATGCAAGTGAACACTACTAATAACAAGAATGCCTACATAGGATCTAACAGTTTATTATGTGCAATACTTTCTACATGGGTCATCTCATTTAAAGCTTATTTAAAAAAATCAAAGCAATTTTGTTGTCTTAAAATCAAGAGAAAATCAAAGTACAGCAAAGTGTGCTACTTGCTCACAGTTGCACAAGTAGTTAAGTTTTAGAGTCAAAATTTGAACCCCAGAATCCAGGTTCTTACTCTGTTTGTGGAAAGGATATGGCTTTATAAATTTACTGCCTCAACTACCTGAGGGTTTGGTGAGAGATCACTGGGTTTTTACTTGAGGGTTGATATATGTTTTACCCATAAATCTGATCAGAATTTGCACATTCGCCCCCTCCTTTGACAGGCATAGGGAAAAGTGAGAGTGTATAAGTAGGATTTTAGTAATTTTTATAAATTTCTTTGCTTGTGTTTGTATAGAAGCAATATGTTCCTTGAAGTTTTCTTAATTTTTCTTCTAGGGCAGGTGAAATGGTCTGGGCAGTTGTAAGTGTGAACATATGGGATGGGCAGGCAGGCTGGGAGACAGAGAGGGTGTGGTTAGGAGGCAAATGATGATTGTGCCAGTCAGAGTTCCATTGCTGTAACAAATACCTAAAATAACCAATTTACAAAGAGGAGTAAAGGTTTATTTTGATTCACAGTTTTGGAGGTTTCAGGCTGTAGTTGGATGACCCCTTTGCTTATGGAATGGCAAGATAGCACTATTGGTGTGTGTGGTGGGACAGCTCGTCACCTCATGGCCAGAAAGTAGAGAGAAAGAAGAGACCAGTGTCCTACTATCCCCTTAAAGCCAGACTCGCAGTGCCTGGAAGATTTTCCAGTAGACCCCACCTCTAAATATTCCCACCTTTTCCCTAAACTGGGGACTAAACCTTTAACATATGGGTTATTGGGAACACTCGGGTACAAACATAGGACTGATGACAGCTAATAGTCAAATGAGTACTCATACACAGTAGACTTTACTGTGTTCTTATTTCATCTTCTCAATACCCCCATGGGGCAGATAGTCATACTCTCAGTTTACAAATGAAGAAACTGAGGCTGGCTTGTTCAAGATCATAGGGCAGAAAAGAGACAGAGCCAAGATTCAGGTACAGTTCTGTCTGATTTCAGAATTGTGACCCTTAATCTCTACTTCAGTGAGTGAGACAGGAAGACCAGGGAGATGTAAAGGTTGTTGAGGTGCCATGAAGGCAGGGAAATGTCTAGGAAAAAATATTGTAAATAAATACATTTGGAAACTTGGAAGTTAATACCAAGTCCAAAGAATGAATGTACAGAGAAAAAAGTTGGGTGAGAATGGGGCCCTAAGCAGCTAAGTGTTAGTCCACGGAGGAAGCGACGATGAGAACAAGAGAGCTTTGGAATGGAGAAGGGAATGAAGACCCTAACTTTGGGCTCTATTATTTATCACGCAGCATCTCAGTTTCTGCATCTTCAAAACAGAAAAAGGTGAAAGAAAGAAAGAAAGAAAGAAAAGAAAGAAGGAAAGAAAAATGAAAAGAATGCACTTTTCCATATGATGTCACAGAATATTTTGGCATCCTCATTGGGCTACATGCTCTAGGAAATGGCAACTTCTCTTATGATTCTAATGTACAGCAGGACATGAAGGGTCTGAAACTAGCTGAAGGCAAAGGTCCTGGGGGAACAGGGCTGTGAGCCCACGTGTAAAAGGTGTGATGATTAATCCTGTGTACTTGACTGGCTCGAGAGGTACCTAGGAGATTTGTGAAACATACTTCTCTTTGCATCTGCGTGGGTCATGAGATATGACCTGCAGAGCAGTATCTAGTGCTGGACCCCTCTCTCTCTTGACCTTTCCCTTTTCTCTGCTTCCTGGCTGCCACAAGGTAAGCAGCTTTCCTGTGCTGTGATCTTCCACCATGATGTGTTATTTTTTGGGGTCGAACTGACAACCTCTCACTTGCCAGGCAGATGCTTATGCCTCTGAGCTAAATCCCCAGTTGGCTACAGACCTAAAGCAATGGAGTCAGCAGACTGTTGTCCAAAACCTCTAAAACTTTGTCTCCTTTAAGTTGTGTATATGTCACACATTTTGTCCCAGTGATGAAAAGCTAACAGACAAGGAGAGATTGCAGAGTTGTTTCTGTGGTTGGACTGGGAAGGAACCCCTGGAAGAAATAATTTCCTAAGAAAGATTCAAAATGTATGACAAGAAGAAAGAGGAACAGGAAGAGAAAACCTTTAAAGAATGTAAGTAAAGAGGCTGGTGATGGAGAAGCCCAGCCTGAGTGAATCAGTTTCCTGCCCTAGCTGTAATCCTAACAGGTTCTTTGACAGTTAGCTCGTGGCTTTACTTTCAGAGTCTCAGGTTTCTCCCCTGAAAAATGGTGAAGTTCATATGACTCCGACTGGGAATGACAATACTGCTTGTCTTACCCCAGCCCAGGGCTATATAGATTCTATTGAGAAAAGCACGACACCAAGAGGGCTGGCGTGGGGGCTGATGGGAGTAATGAGTTGTTGGTGTGCAGTAGGCAAAGGTACTTCTCCTAGGCCCTTGCATTTGTCCCAGAAAAACCGGAGTCACAAAATTAGGAAGCTGCCAAGAGCAAAGGTTTCCCCAGTGAGATGTCAGCTGTGCTGTGCAACACTGGGGCCCACTTGGGCCCTGGGGAAAAGGCTATGTTTTGTGAAGATTGAGAGAGTGTGAGCCAGCAGTGGCCAGAAGAAGAAAAGGTGACTGCCAGGGTCTGGGCTAAGGAAAGATTTTGAACAGGAAAGGGGATTCACAGGCACATGCTTGAGATGAGTTGTTTAAGGCTTTAAACCCTTGCCAAGGCAAGTAACATGAGACAAGACTTAGAAGTTACCTTAGCTATATATAGTGTGTAACATGAAAATGCCTCCCCCAGGACACTCCTGCTTTTGAGCCCACAGTGACTCTTCCGGAGGAGAATGGAGTGGGGGAAGGGATTCTACGGGGGACAGACAAAAGTGGAGAGGCTCTGGCTTTGAAGAATTTCCTCCCTTTTTCAGTGGTGCGTAACCAGAGACCAGTGTCAACAAGGAATCCTGCTTGGGAACACTTTTGTCTGTGGTTCTCCTTGGGGGCGGGACCTGCTTTTTCAGAGGCAGTGAATTGTGTTATTTCAGGTTCTCCTGAAATCAGGGTAAGCATTTTTGAGTGGATGAGTGCAAGAGGAGTGTCTAGTGTCATTCCAGGCATCTAGGAAACTCTGTCTCTTTGTAAGATCAAACTTGGCCTCATGAAATCTTACCATTAATAGAGGAGAAGAAAATATATGTGGGTTTGGATGTTCATATCACATCTGAATTTGCTATATCTAAAGAATCTATGTCAAGACTCTGAAATTAAGTTAATCTACTAAGTTCAGAGTTAGCACATACAGTGAAGTCAGTTATTTGATATCCTTGATTACACTTTTCTGGTTAAATCTATTTGTTGTGGCCTATGAAGCCATCTACTTTTGTGCTGCACAAAGGGGTAACAAGCTTAGAGCTCCCGAAGGTGAGGACTGGTTCTTAATCATTTAGGATCTACATTTCTTCTCTCCTTTCATAGGTTTATCAAAGGATCTAACGTTTATTCATGCACTTATCAAAAAAATTTCTACTAATTTCTGGAAATACAAAAATGTCTAAAACAAGTAGGCTTTTGCTCTCTCAGAATTTATAATCTGGATCAGAGGCAGACAAACCACAATATTAGTGGATTAAATACTAAAAGGGAGGTGAAATGCACTACAAGAAAAATATAGAGGAATACAGGAGGTGGAGGGCAGCATCTCTGAGGAAGAGGGATTAGAGTTGACTGATCGAGGCGGCCCCACTGTCCACTGAAGGACAGAGGAGGTGTCTGGGGAGGTTAAAGCCAAAGCAGTGGGAGGTATAACTAGAGGGAAACCTGAGAAAGAGCCTTGACTCGGGCCTAGAAGTTCACTACAAGAACCTTGAATTTCACTCTGGGTGGATGAGAAGTTTGAGGAGGGGTTTCAGAAGCGAAACAAGACCATTCTGGCTGCTGTTTTTAAATAAATCCATGAGGGCAGATATGCAATCTGAAAACAGGATGCAATCATCTAATCAAAAGATAATAGTGGTCTGGCCAAGGATTTACCAGATTCTAAACATTTGGAAGGAATTGGCATTTTCTCATGGAAAATGTGAGATTGGAACGAAGTAAAGATGAGTTAGCATCTTTGATCTGAACAGCCAGAGGGCGAGAGAGCTACCCTCGGTTACTGGTCTGGAAGCGGGGCCGATCTTCAGGAGAGGAAGAGGATGTTGGCAGAGGCACTTTTAAAAATCTGGTTTCACTCAGCTATGGAGAAGAGAATGGAAGCAACGTTCAGGTTACTACCAGTCAACTGGTGGAATATTCCAGATGAAGTAAGAGAAGGCAAGGAATGTGTATCTTTTGACTTCAGATTTCTTTGTGCAGGAGTGGGGAGAAATTTGGAGATGGCAAAATGCAGTTTGGAGAGTAGATCATTTCGTAGCTGTATCATTCAGAACTCTGATTTCCACAAGCATAACTGTATCATTTATTCTTTCATTTGTCTTCATGAATTCAGCGTTTATGGAGAGACTTAAGGTGAGCCTAGTAATTCTAATATGTGCTTCAATTCAAAGATGAATAAATTGTTTCTTCATTTTTCAGAAATTTGTAGTGTCATGGGAAGTAGATGGTAATACTATTAACTGTTTACCACTTTAAGTATACAGGGTGATACAGGAATCCAGATGAAATTTAGATACTTTTCCTAGTGTTAGTATATGAAGGAAGAATTATTTGATACCCTGTCTGGCATACTTTAGTTCTTTGTTTCTCCAGCCTCTTCACTAGAATCTCAGGTCAGAGATGATTTAAACAATGCCAGTTGGTGACAAATCAACCTCCCTTTCTTTACTCAGCATCCATACCTAGTTTCTCACTCAGTTTTGTGATCTCTCTCCTCTTGGACCGTAGTTCCCTCATTCTAAGTATCTTTTCTACTTTTATACATATTTCAGGCTCAGAGATTGCTTCAATTTTTCTTGCCCCATCATACTTCCTTTTCTCTGTATCTGTCTTGGGAGAAAGGGAAACTATCCATTCGTTAGAGCTCTTGATGATCTAATTTCACCTTATATTGTTTCCATTTTATCAGGGAGGCCCAGGGAAGTTGAGTAATTTGCCCAGATTCATAAGACTAGAGAAGATAAAAGAAGGACATTGACTTTACAGCCAATATTCAGAGTACTGACAGTTGTCAGGTTTCTTGTTTGTTTGTTTTTTAAATAAAAGAGACCAAAGAGAGCTAGCAAGCCCCTTCTCACCATGTGAGGGCCCAGTGAAATGGCACCGTGGATGAAGAAGCAGACCCTACCACACACTTCTAGCACTTCTCAGCCTTCAGAACCATGAAAAATTGTTTTGGTGATACTGGGGACTGAACTGAGGACATCAAGTATGCTACCTAAGTGTAAAAACAAAACAAAGCAATGAAAAAGGAAACCAAGCCAAAACCCAACTCAAGCCAACCAACCAACAGACAAAAACAGTACATTCCCCAAAAGCATAAAACTGAAAAGTAAGCTTCTGTTGTTTATAAATTATCCAATCCAAGGTACTTTATTATAGTAGTTTGAGTAGACTGAGACGTTGACCAATACCTTAAAGTCTCTCAGATGATATTTCTAAAACAGTCACAAAATTTTTATTCAGTTTCTCAGAAAGAAAAAAGAAAGCGTGACAAAACTACCTGGTAGTTTTATAATCCCTTCATTTTTCTTCATTAAAGGTCTTGATTTCCTTATGAACATCCAGGCCCATATGGCATTTACATTTCTTCCTCCAGGGTGTGTTGAATATAGTATTTTTTAAAGGTCAGTATGGTTATTTTTATTATTTCATTATAATTATTCAATCTTACTAATGGTACAAATTAATGGATCTCCTTGGGACACTACCATATAAGCATAGATCATATCCACCCTCCCTACCATGCTTATTTTGCTCTCTTTTCTTTCCCCAGTCCCTTTCCCCTTCTCTAATAGTCTGTCCTTTCTCTTTTTTGTTTTCATCTATGGGAGAAAACATGGAGAAATACATGTGTGTGTGTGTGTATATATATATATGTATATATATATATATAAAACTCATATCTATGGCTATGTTTCCTTGGTTTTCAGTCATATGGTCTTGTCTCCTTGCTTTTCTGGGTATTTTTTCTTTTTCTCTGTTTCTTTCTGTTTTTCTTTCTTTGTCACTTACTGTGTTCAGATATTTCTGTTTTTAAAAAAAGTTGTCTGGGGTGGCAGTCCAGCTCAGAGTTACAGCACTTGCCTAACATACACCAGGCCCTGAGTGTAATTCTCAGCATGCATGCGTGTGCATGCGCGTGTGCATACACATGCACAGAACTGTAAACATATGTGAAGTTCTCCAGAGTGGATCTATATTTGCCTGTACTGGCTAGTCCCTGAGACTTGTGTTAAGGAATTGCTTTAATCCAGCTTCATGTGCTGTGCAGCTGAATGCCTAGGGCCTTTTTTGGCTTATCATTGTTCCCAGGGCCCATCTAGAAGCAGAGACGGTGAGCAGAACAACCCTGGCTTGGTGGTGCTGGGCACTACATTTGGCCCTGCCTCATACAGACATATTTAACGGCTGTTTATTGAGCCACATGTCCTTTCAATTCCTCCTTTAAAACTGGCATGTGCTATAGGAGAAGAAGCTGGCCCCCTTGCCAGGCTCAGATCCCATGGTTTCTATCCTGCCCCAGATCCTGACCCGGTAATTTTTTCACTATCTTTCTTGTTTTCTATTACTCTGAAACAGACTTTCAGAAATGTTTTGTTTTGCTCATTGTCCTCATTGGAAAGGTAGTTCTGAATTACCTATTTTTCCATTTCCAGAGTAAGAAGTTCTATGTAATCTAGGTTTAGCCAAACATCTCCCTGAGTGGATAAATAATTTTGAAAAAATTTGCTCTTTACAAAGACTGTGTCTCAGGATTTCCCTAGTAATACAAACTTAGTTGAATGACAAGAAAGGGCAGAGATGACATTTCCCTAGCCCCTCATAGGAGTGTTTCTTCAGGTATGTTACTGCAGGAAGCCATGAACAAAATAGCTTGGCTAAAAAACTTACAAAATTATCCAGAAAATAACATTTAATACGGTTATGATTTGAATAAGTGTCTCAAAAAGCATACATTGGGAATTTACTCCTCAGTGCAACAGTGTTGGGAGGTAAAGCCTAATGGGAGGTGTTTTTGTCATAAGGTCCCACCTTTATTAATGGGTTAATGCCAGTGATAAAAGGGTTGAAAGCCATGAACTTTGTCTCTTGCTCTCTTTCAAAATGTGATTCTGGGATGCAGCAATAAGGCCCTCTGAAAATACAGCCTTCAACCTTGGGCTTCCCAGTCTCCAGAGCCGCAAGAATCTCTTTCTCTCTTTCCCTCTCTTTTTCATGCTCTCTCTCTACTCCCCTCCTTTTTCCTCTCTCTCTCTCTGTCTTTGTCTCTCTGTCTCTGTCTCTTTCTATCTCTGTCTCAGCATCTTCACAGTGAACTGTGTCACCAGCACTTTTATTTTTTTAATTTTGACCCAAGTTTTCATTAAGTTGCCCAGGCTGAGCTCAAACAAATCTCTCTTCCTTATAAACAACTCAGTCTCAAGTATTTTGTTATAGCAACAGAAAATAGACTAAGATAAATGGCATGAATAGAGCATTTCAAAAATAGGTATTTGTATAATATCCAATAATTGTGTAACTTTATGGGCAAAAATGTAGTAAATATGTCCTTTTAAAAACTCTCTGTATCTATTTAACTGTATCTGTAACCTTTTAAAAATAAGAAATAAACAGTTCTCAGAGACTTTGAAACAATTGTTACCAGTTTCTATAAACAACTAATACACATTAAGGAAGATAGAAATGTAGTGACCAGTTCTTACTGGAAACTTTAATTGAGAGATATGGTTAAAAAAACAAGTATCATACTTTAGTAGGGCTAGCCTTGTTTTTTAAATCAAGTAGCCTTGAGAGATATCTTTTCCATGTTTACAGCTATTAAAAGCAGGCATTACATATAACTGACTTTAGAATCAGACCTTTTGTTCACAAAGAATTAAAAAATGATGAACCTTTTTAATTATATAACTCATTAAAATATTTTTAATAAAAATATCAAAGATGAGGATAAAATGCTTTATTTTCCTATTTAATTACTTTATATATCTACTTAAAATACTTTAAAATTCAACTTTACCTTTTTACTTCTATATATTGTGTGTAATGTATATGCTCTATGAGTATGTATTATATATGCTTTGACAGTGACTGCTCACAAATTTTTTACTGATTAGTCCATAAAACTTGAAGGCCATTATTTGTGGCTGGTTCTTGAAGATTGCCTTCTAGACTTTACCATTTTAGATAAGAAGGTTTCTACCTACCACCCTTAGCTCTGCTTTCCTACTGCCCCGTTTATTGAGTTCATAGTATTTATAAAGGATTAGAATCATATGTTCATTTATTTATCTTTACTATATTATACAATCCTTGAGAGCAAGTATTATGTTTGTTTTATTTGCTAGCAATACAAAGAATACAGTAGAGGTGATACAATATTACTTCTAAGATCAGGTTATAAAAGTCACTATTGCCTCTAATTTGGTCACTGGCTTTTATATTTTCTGCTACCATGTGCTCTGAAGGAGACCATTTGCCTTGTTGTGAGTCATGTCTGTGAAGAAGACTACATGTCAGAAATCTGGAGCCTCTAGCTAGCAGCTATACAAGTAGGCCTGGAAGCAGACTCTCTAGACAATCAGAGATCTACAGCTTAACACCCACCTCCTGGGACAAAACCCATAAAATTAAGCTACTCCTAGATCCCTGGCAACTATCAGCAACTATATCAGGTAAAACATATTTGTTGTTTTAAGTTGTTTAGTTGGAAGCCATTTGTTACTCAGCAGCAGATAACTAATACACTTGAGTGTGAATACCAATGTTGCCCTTTGTTAATCACATGTACATACAGCTTCATCTGTGGAAATCAGTCTCCTTTTCTCAAAATGCACTGTTATTGAAGCATAGTCCATGATACATAGTAGTTTTTAATAAATATTTTAATTTTTATAATACTTCTTATTCAGAAAGCGAACATTTAAGAACATAGGAAGGTATAGAGCAGCTATAAAGAAACACAAAACTCAAAAGAAATAGCTATGTCCACCCAGTAAGTATGGGTGCATATCATTGTGTCCTAGCTACCTAGAACTTAAGAGCTCCATAGATTCACAGCTCACGTAGTGAATAAAAGTTGTCAGAACTATGTACAGTTTATTTTCATTCTTTTAGGTGGATTTTACACTAATATATGTAATACACATTTCCTTGTTGGCCTTCATACTGTGTTTGTACCTAAGATGGTTTCAGCATTCTGGAAAATCTCTTTGTAGAACAGTAATTCCCCAACTTTACCCATGCATCGGAATCTGCTGGAGAGCTTGTGAAATGCTCATTGCTGGAACCCACTCTAAAGGTTTTAACTCAGCAGTTCCATGGTGGTCCCTGAGCCTCTGCTTTTCCTGTGATTTGGTATTAGAGATCAAACAGCCAGGGGCTTTACAATAAACTAAATTCCCAGCTCTTTTTATTATTTTAATATTAATATTTAAATATTTAATATTTAAAAATATTTTATTTTTATTCAATATTTTTATTTTGAGGTAGGGGCTCACTAAGACATTCTCACTAAGAATTCAGCCTAGGCTGAACTCAAACTTGCAATCCTCTTGATTTAGTCTCCTCTCTCCCATCCGATCCCCCCCACGCCCCCTCTCCCACTTGTTCCAGCTGGTAAGATGCTGCCTGGACTGCAGAGCAGAAGAAAGGGCTTTGCCCTCTTCCTTGCTCCCGTGGTGTCTTTTACACCCTTGTTTGCTTCATAAGGAGACAGCATGATGACTTCGGTGATGTTTTCCAGAAAGGTGCTACCTGAGTCATTTTCTCCTGCATCTGGAATGCTCCTTCCTTTCATAAGTGATTTTCTTCAGATTGGCTGGTATATCTGAAGTTTGTCCCCAGTTCCAGAAAGGAAAAGGAAGAAAGATACCAGTTAGATGTCAGGTGGGTTCTGTCTCTGTTCATTTCCCACCAGCTGCCTCCACCTGCCTGAGATACAGAGACGCATTCCAGCTGTGAGGCCACACAAACTTTAAACAAAGAAGCCAACCTGGGCTCTTAGATATTTTAAAGTTGTATGGTTTTCTTACCAGTGTTTGGCTCATTAGCTCTGGAGCAGCTGTGCCGATGCAGGTATAGACAAGGCATGGCCAGTCTCTGTGCGCACTGTTGCTGGTGGTCTGAGCCTACTCACCCTCACCTTCCACAGCTCTGCCTCGGAGCCTAGTCTTGGGAGGTTAGCATTCTTGCAGTAATTTCAAGCTGCTGCCATGAGCTGTGGGCAAAACAACAGGACTTTCTCTAGCGAATTCAGGGCTGAGTCACACCACTGCCTTTGACTGCTGTTTGCATGGCTTTGGGGGAGCATTTTTCCCAAATAAGGAGACTGGGGAGTCTTCTTGATTGGGATGTTCTTCTGCAGCACTAGAGTTGGAAGTGTTTACACAGATAATTTCATATTGTACATATCCTTTAGGTGAAACGCTAAACATTCCCACTATATTGATTTCCTTAAATCTGCACTTTATCCTATTGAAGAGAGTTAGAGACCCTGATGCTTAGTAAGTGACTTTGGAATTGCTTATACACCTTGTGCCAGGAACATAGTGAAGAGAGATTTGACAAGAAGCAGAGGTGGTGGGTGGAGGCTTTGACAGCTCCCAGAGAACCTGCCTTGGGGCTTCAGTTCGGATAGCTCATTCTCCTCTACAGCTTTCCTGTGTTTGTGTGGAATTAGGCTCAGCAAATTGTTACTTACCTCCACTGGACACTATTCCCAATTAGATGCAGGGGACACCAAAACTAACAGCATTCTGTCCTTGCCCTCAAGAAGCTCAGAGCTTTGTTGGGACGGGGACTGGTTGTGGTGATATCAAGATGCCTACCAATATTTCCTACTCCTTCCCTTGAACTCAAGCAGTTCTTGCTTCTAGCTTTGACTAATGAAATGTATTAGAAGCAATGTTATATAACTGTTACCTTATAAGAGCCTGACTTCTAAGAAGAGACCGCTATGATGTGAGGAAGCCCAATCCAGCCATGTCAGATACATTTTTTACTCACAGCATTGTGAACAAATACAACGGCTGTTGTTGAAGTAGCCTGGTATATAGGAGTAGATAGTAAAATAAACACATATTTTCTTGGGTAATGATGGAGCCATGCATAGGATGCTGTAGGAACATAGAAAGATATCCAAGCCAGGCTGTGGCAATGAAAATATGACCATAGAATGCTTCCAAAGAAGGTATGCTTATGTAGAACATCCTCTGTAAAGGCCTAAATTTGAGCCAGGCTTAGGGGAGGGTGATGCCACCTAGGTACAGGGGAATAGAGCATAAATGTATGGAGGTGAAGAGCAGCATGGTACATATGCAACAAATCCTCAAGAAGATGTAAGGCAGGGAGTCAAAGAGAAATTTGCAGAGGTGTTTATAACAATAGTAATAGTAGTGATAGGTAAGTTTTATTGAACACTTACTAACAGATAATTGACATAGGGTTTTATATAATTTAACCATTTAATTCTGTATCTTTTTACATTAGAAGAAAATGAGGAACAAAAAGAGATGCAGTAACTTGCTCAACAGTAGCCACAAGGGCAGAATAGAGATTTGAGACCAAGCAAACTCTTGAAGATTTTTGTCTCCTTCCTTAAAGATGCTGGAATTTGTTCTATAGGTGATGAAGGGTGACCCAATGGTTTTAAATAATAGAGTAATATGGGCACATCAAAATGTGCTAAAGATTGTAACTTTCCTGTTGCCTTTGCAGTAAAACCTTGGTTTGTGAGCTTAATTCATTCACTTGTATGTCAAGCATTTTTATATCAATGTGCATTTCTCTATGAGAAATAATGGAAACTCAGATGATTCATCCCACAATCCAAAAATATTCATATAAAATGACTATAATACTGTAATATGATATGAAATGTAAAGAAAATATGAAATGTAAAGAGAAATAAACAAATTAACTTGCACTTTCCTTTGAAAACTTTTGTATCTGGTGTGAGGGAGACAAGGGGGAGTGATTATGGTGCCGGACAACTTTAACTCTAATAGAATCACTGCCATACGTCGACTCAATGGAATCTTTTCTTCTCATACAACTTTAACAAGGAACCTACCCAGTGACACTTGCTTTTGCCTCCTTTTGAGGATTTTGGGGAAATGTGACTGTGTTAGTAACTTTTTTCTCATTGCTGAGACAAAATACCCGACACCCAAAGTTAAAGAGGAAACATTTATTTAGCTCACAGTTGGTAGAGGTTTAGTCCATAGTCATCTGGCTCCAAGGCAGGGTGGTATGGCAGAGGAAAAATAATTCACAGTGGACAGAAGGTAGTATAACAAGTAAGAGACCTTAGCAATTTTTTTTCTGTCCCTTCAAAACTCTTATCTAGGTTACCAGGATTAGGACAATACTAAACCAATCAGTAGACTGATTTAGTAATCACACACCCTTAATCCTAGTATTGCGCTACAAATCAATCATGTACTCTAGATCCAGCCATCTCTGAAAAAGCCCCACCTATGACCCCATGAGGCTCTGGAGGGACATCTAAACACAAACCATAACAGTGACATTACATTGCCTTAAACAGATTAATCACTCACACTGCTACAGCCTTACTCAGCTGGTGCTTTTCTACAAAATTTTACAGTTTCCCACATTTTACACATCTCCCTAATTGCATTTGAAGTCAGGGATTCATCCAGCTTTTTCTTCTCCTCTTCTAGAGTTTGGATCTCCTCCATAACCTCCTGCTGATGGGAGACCCACAATCCTGCAGCCAGAGAGAGAACCACCATTGGCTCAGTTGTGATCCTGTGATGTTTAGTGTCATGTACTACTCGTATTACAAGAAATTGCTAATTTATTAAGTTAAAATTTATTAGAAAAGTCTGCGCATCTTGCAAAACACTTGGGGAACAAATTAGTTGTAATCAAAGGTTTTACTGTGTTCTCAATGCCTGTTGTCTGTTTCTCCGTAGTGAGTAGCAGGGTACTCCTCATAATGAGCAGTGCCAGTGAGCTTATCTTTGAGGAATATAGGGAAGCAGGAAGATACAGGGGTCATGTGATGCTTTATAGCTGCTGATGGAGGCAAAAGGAAGGACAGAAAGCCCAGGGAGAGAATGTGTGTTAGCCACCAAGGAGAGGAATGTGGGGCCACACCCTTGGCCTCGAGAAGAATGAGAGAAGTAGACAATTGGAGCCAGCTTGTTCTAAGATCTTTTAAACCAAGAAACAGATAGGCAGTTTGCTTTTCTCCCTTTCCTCTTCCCATGGCCTTTCAGGTAATTTGCATCAAAATATTAAAACAACTCTTGGGTTCCTGAGAGCAATTAGCAGAGAAGACAGCATGCCACAAAAATCTGGAACCACTCATCTGACCATAGCCTTTGCTTTCTGAAGGGGCTCTTATGGGCGAACTATGGAACAGCTGTTCCTGAATATATCACGCCCCTACTCTCTCTGTCCCTTGCTCTGAGAAGACCTAGTGGAGTTGAGTCTGTGTGCAGACTTTCACATGCTCACTGGAGCAGCTTTTTGTGAGTAGGGGAAAAGGATTTGGCTTAGGGTAGAAGCCAAGGGATTTAGCCTCAGACTTAGTTTGGCTGATGCTTGTTTTGTATGATAAGGGCAGATGTCTATAATTTTCTGGGCATAGGATTCTTGTCTGTAATAGGAGGCTATTACATGAAGGTTAATTCACAAATACAACTGTAGCTAAGATCTACTGAGTAGGTACTAAAAGCCTGACATTACTAAACAAATTTTCTTTCTTTCTTTCTTTCTTTATTTCTTTCTTTCTTTCCTCTTTCTTTTTGAGACAGGGTCTCCCTATGTAGTTCAGGCTGGCCTTGAACTCACATGTAGTCCAGGCTGGCTTTGAACTTGCAGTGATCCTTTCTTTGGGGGTACTGGTAATCAAACTCAGGACAGTGGCGCTTGCGAGGCAGGCACTGTGCTGCTGAACTAAATCCCTGTCCCTTTTCAGAGATCCTCTTGCCTCAACCTCTCAAGTGCTGGGATTACAGGTGTGAGCCACCATGCTTGGTGATAAGCATTTTAGATATATTTTATTTATTTAATTTTCACAATAACTTAAGATTAATGAAGCTCACTGAAACCTTTTTCTTTTTATTTATCCTTATATTAAGTATAAATCTTCATTATTTCCTTGCTGATTCAAAACGAACTTTGTCTAATGATCTTGAAAGTAATTGAAATAATCAGAACGTTGTCTCATTTGAGAGTTCTCGCTCCATTCCCTCCTGGACAGGCAGCCTTTTGACAATGCAGACTTAACAATGGAAGGTTATATATTATTGATAGGGAGCTGGAAGTATACATTATCAATTTCAATGAATTTCGTAAGTACAATGAACCAAAAAATGCACACTGCAGAATATATAGTTTATCTCACTATTTATGCAAAGTTCAAAGCTATAAAACAATACTACATACTCTGGGTATGTAACTTAGTGGTAGAGCATTTGCCTAGCATGTTTAATGGCCTGGGTTTGAATCTCAGTACCACATACATGAAAAAAAAGTGCTAAATATATCTATATTTTTACCCAGCGCTGAAAATGCATGGCATTGTCACCATCACATGCAGGCTGGTAGTTACCTTTGGGGAAACTCTGCAATCATCAGAGAAGGGACAAAAAGAAGGAGATTCCACTGCCTGGGCAATGCTTGATTATTTCAGGTAAGTGGCAACTACACACATGCTTAGTTATGTCCTAAATGTTGCGTAATAAATTATTTAAAACTCAACTGAGACTTCCGGGAGAACATGGCGGACAGATAACAGCAACTACGGAGGCTCTCTGAAAGGCTCGGCTCAGAAGCCAGGAATGGTGCGGACTAAGGAGACATAAGCCAGTGGAGATATGCTCTGCTGACTCAGGAATGAACTGGGCTGAGAGAAACCAACTTGGAATGCAGTCCTGGTACTAAAACAGGAACAGAAAAGCCTCGGTGTGGAGGCTGGACCCTGCGCCATTGGAAGCCGCGATTTGGGTTTCCCGCCACGTGGCGGCTGGCTGCCTCTACAGCGGCTCGGCAAGGAGAGAGACGCGTGGAAGCTCTGAGAACGGCAATCTGCGAATGGAGTCGAAAACAGGACGGGCAGGGAGGCGCGCACTGACTTGTGGTGAGGTGAGTGAGAGAAACTGACACTCTACCACAGTTTGACTCCAGCGGAGGACTTTCTGGGCCCGAGCAGTCCTGCGGGAGCAGGGCGCGGTGGCGACTCCAGCCACACATCCCCCTCTCGGGCGGGATTGGTGAAAAGTGCCTGGCCTGCGTGACGCTGCCAGCGGACCCGGTAGGCTGTCCCAACCCAGATCCCAGAGCCTGACGGTGGCCGGGAGGGGCGACACGTAGGCTGCCTGGTCCGTAACTCCCTGGTGCGCAGTGGTGAGCGGGAACACCTAACCGGCGCAATTCCATCAGGCTGTGGCTGACTGGGAGAGAAGCTGGGCCTCTTATATAAGCTTGCATATATAAGGAACAGAGAATATGGGAAGAGGCAGCAACAAGAAAGGCTCCTCGGCCCCCAATTCTGAGAAACAGGCAATAGCGGACACCGCACCAATAGACATAAAGCGCCATATAGAGAGCCTCATAGACCAATTCAGGAATGAAGTTATCAACGACCTGAAGCTAGAAGTATGCAGAATAGTTAGAGAAATGCTAAGCCCCACCCAAGAAAAAACAGATGGTGGAATGGAAGAACAGTAAAACTCAACTGATTGTTTTGAAGTAGTATTCTTCAAATTCAACACACTAATCCTCATAAATCAACCCACATTGTTCCTCATGAGTAAAACTATTTTCCATTAATGAGATACATAAACATTTATAAAGAAAATAAATATACACATTTAAAACTCTGCCTAAAATTTGACAGGAAGTCATACTCCAACATTTTCACATTCTTTGGTCAGCCTATTCATTGTGGAGAGGACATTCAAAGGCATGAATACTATGTGAAGGCCTTTGGTGGTCATCTTTGCAGTGTATACCACATTTCCTCATATTTCCAATACAGTATTGTATGTTACTTTTAATAATACTTATTTAAAATTATCTTAATGTTGTTTCAGACCCATTTCCTCCACAGTGGAAGGTAAAATTCCAAAGAGCAAGAATTTCAACTTTTTATTGCTATTTTTAGAGCAACAGCACCTAGAATAGTGCCACGCACATAGTTGATGCTCAATATTGAGTATGAAGACAGGTGTTATTGTTATACCAATTTTGTACATGTACAACAGAAGCTCAAAAAGTTAGATTGCCCAGTATTACATAGTAGGTGGTACAACTGGGATCGACTTATGCATAGAGACTGGTCCCAACAGCCTATTTAGGTCTAATTTGAGGACCCCAGTGCTGGTATCTGTAGTTGTAATGATGTGTATATGGGGACAGCAGGACAGGATTGCAGAAGGGCTGGGTGGGGCAGTTCATGGGTAAAACCAAGAGGAAGTGCATGACTGTGTATGTGTGCATGCATGTGTGGTTAAGATGAGAGAGAAAGAGAGACAGACACACAGAGACAGACAGAGTCAGAGACAGAGACAGGGAGAGAGAGAAAGAGACAGAGAGGGAGGGACAGACAGACAGACAGAGAGAATGAGTATGTGGTTCTTGCAGTTAGATTATTAAAGGAGGGAGAATGTAAGTTGTCTTGGACAGCAGTCTTGACCTAGACTTGAAGATTATACTTTGACCTGAATGTTACTCTCCTCTACATTCTTTGAAAAAAATGTGTCTCCAAGGAATTACCTTATTAAAATGACTAAGTAAAATTTCCTTTAGAACTCCCACAGCAATTTAAGTTGTTATTTGACTAGCAAGCGTATTGTTGAATTATACATGATTGCTAATTTGATTATAGTTGTGGGAATTATCCATTTTATGGATTATTTGCCAGAAAAAGAAAAGTACGGTCTCTTGGCCACCCACTCTCCATTCTCCTTCCCAGCTCCTGAGGGAGGGACCCTGGCATTCATCAAAACACAATAGGGTCCTCTTAGAACAATGCCTTACCCACCCACTCTTCTGGCTGGGGAGCTGGAAAATTGGGAGGCAAGGAGGGAAACGTTATGAAAGTGCCTGCCTTGCTCTGTCTGCTCTGGGCCATTCTGGGTGTTGAGTTTTGGAGCTAGGAGTCTTGTCTGTGCGGGAAGGAGTGTTGATCTTTGAAACTAGGATGAATGATACTCAAGAGAAGGCCACCAAAGTTGGTTGTGAAGGCTGGCTCTGATCTTGCCTCAGAGGGAAGGTGAGGATGGCTCCCCCAGTACCTATAGGCTCCATGCAGTTTATTGGTGCAAGAAAGCAGAGGGAGGGTTATGCAGAAAGCCTACTGGGGGAAAAAGAAAGTTTGCCTTCAGCGGGAAGCACCCTCAGGAACCCCTGTGGGTGGCTGTGGTTAGCTGGCTCAGACCAGACCTGGCTGACAGATGGAAATAACTTCCTCCCAAATAGTGAGTTTATCTCCACCAAGAGTATCTAGATGGAGGCTAAATAGCTGTGTGTCAAGGATTTGTAACCTTAACGCCATCGCAGATTGTCCATGGGCTTACACGTTAGGCCAAAACTTATTCAAGGAACTTTCTCCTAGGGTCCCACCTTTCCTATGCAGGGCTTCGCAGCAGTGAAGAGCACAGCCTCAGAGCTGTCAACTTATCATTGTGCCCTGGCTCCAGCATGCACTAATTATGTGACCTAACCCAGGTTCCTTAACTTCTCTGTGCCTCCATTTCCTCTAATATAGAATAGGGACAATACCCCCACAGGGATTTTTTAACTCATAGAGGAGTTGTACAACAGTGAAACTGGGATAATACAAGTAAAGTGCTTAGCCCACTATGTTTTATTCAAGAATTCATTTTATAAGCATGTATCAAGCAATACATATTGCCATGCACCAGCCAGAGGAGAAAGGTGAAAGACACTGAGTTCTGGGTCTAGTGAAACTTACATTCCAGAATGTGAGGGATGTAGGCAGGATAATGGCCACTCAAAGATGTTCACATTTTCATCCCTGAAACCTGCGACCAAGGTTACGTGACCAAGAGGGATTAAGGTTGCAGATGGAATCAAGGTTGCAAATCAGCTGAGTTTAAAATAGGAATATTAGCTTTGTTTACCCAGCTGGGCTTATGTAATTACATCCTAAAAGACAGAAAAGGAGGCAGAAGTGTGTCAGGGTGATGCTATGATGCCGTGCAAGAAGAACCTGAGCTGTTCTTGCTGACTTTGAAGTTGGAAAGACAGTGCAAGCCAAGGCATGCAGAATCCCTTTCTAGAACATGAAAAAGACAAGGGAATGAATTGTCCCGTGGAGAGGGAATGTAGCTGTCCTGAAATCTCAACTTTAACTCAGTCAAAGCCATTCAGACTTCTGCTCTTCAGATCCATACGATAATAAATAATTTGTTGCAACAATAAAAACTAATACTAATGCAGATAAGAACTAAGGGAACAAATGAATATACCAGGTAATTTCAGGCACTGATAAGTACTAAGAAGAAAATGAAGCAGGGTAAGAGATGGAAAATGGTGAAGGAGAGCTTCTTCAGATGGTCAGGGAAAGCCTTCTTGGGGCATGACAATGGCAAAGACAGTTGCATGACCTGAGAAGACAAGCCATGGAGCTGTGTTTCAGCCAGAGGAATGGAGCCCACAAGAGGGTAAGGGCTTGAAGAGTGCAGGAAGTTTAGAGGGTCAGTGTGGCTAGTCCTTAGTGGGCAAGTAAAGAAGTGCAACCAGACGATACAGAACTCAGACTTGGTAGCTCCTGGAATTTGGACTTTATTCCCAGTCTGTGCTTCCCCTCCCATGGAAAAGTAAAAAAACTAATTCAGATGTTACAAATCTCATTTAGGCTGGTGTTAGGGGAGCAGACTGGAAAAGATTAACAGTTAGTAAGCCAACTTAGGATACTATGGAAAAGGCAGGCTAAGTCAAGGTGGTAACAGGTGGTGAGTAGGAATTGGAACCTAACATATTGTGGTGGTTAGAAATGGCTAGACTTTGTGATGGCTCAGATATGGGCTTGAGGGATGGAGGGAAATCAAAGATGCCTCCTCAGTTTGTGCTGGCACTAGAGATTGTTATCAGTATTGGATACTATTACATGATGGTCTACCATTCTCTATCTCTACATGTATGCTCACAATGTTTCCTCCACCTGGGACTTCCTCCTCCTGTTCTGTTGCCAAGGATTAAGTTCATATGCATCTGCAAGGGCTATGCTTTTAGTATGGGGAGAGCTCTCTTCTTTGAACTCTCTTTAAGAGAGTAGCCTATTTAAGTCTTTTCAAGTAAGTGCCTTATTGGAGAGAAAATAATTTTGAAGGCAGGGATGTTCATTACTGTTCTTGGATCCCCCAGTGCACAATGACTGACACATGAAGGATCATGTAGGATCCCCTACATGACTGTTAAAAGGAATTGAATGTTATGGAGAGGATGTCTGCACTGAAGGGAGAATCTGAAATAGGTATTCTCTAGGGCTAGTTTCTGCTAAAATTTTAGCATTTCATTGTAGGCTGATAAAACCCACCACTCAGAAATTTTCTAAGATGCCCAGTTCCTCACTTGATTATAGAGGATGTGGAAAATGGTACCTTCAATGCAAGCCCAAGAGAAGGAAGAATTATTAGGTTTATGAAGGAATACAAAGACAGTCTCCCACGCTAAATATAAATGGTTTTGGTTGCATACAGTTTTATACCAGCCATTCTTTCCTTCTGCTCCCTCCCCTCTCTAATAGGAACAACTTTACAATAGATTAAAAATAGGAAGAGATGGTAGCATGCCAATACTGCCTTTAATTATCCTATTTTTAAGGTATAAGAGTCTGACACATATATTTAATAACTTAATGTTGGCATTGTACACATACTTCTCTTTCCTATGAGATATATATATTGCATAATGATACATGCATTTAAGGAAAATTGATGCTCTTAGCAATAACCTATATTTTTACTTTTGCCATATAAAAAGTAATCCCACAAAATAGTGGCTTAAAATAACAGAAGCTTATTTAACTTTCATTTCTTCAGCGTGGAATTTGAACTGTAATCCTTGGGCTCTTCTAGTCTGGGTTGGCTTTGCTGATCTTGGCTGAGTTCATTATATATCCGCGATCAGCGGGTAGGTTGGTCATGGCTGATGGTTGGATGGCTTAGTAGAGGTGGCAGGGTAAACTGAGTCACCCTCCACAAGGTCTCTTCCCTCAATTATTTAGTTCAGTCTTCTTTGTGTGATGGTTTCAGAATTCTAAATGAAAAGGAACTTATGTAAAGTCTCTTGACGCTCTTGTTTTCAACTTTCAACATAGCTCCTGCCACATTCTGTTGCACTGTGCAAGTGACAAACCCAGGAAAGAAGGTTGGAAAATCTAGGAAAGAATGGCTGGTATAAAACTGCACACCAAGGATGGAGAAATTGCCTCTTTTTACAGGGATGAGGAGAAGCAAAGTTGCCTTGCAAAGACTGCAGATACAAGAAAGGGTGAAGAATTGTGGCCCTTTTTGCAATATATCACAATCAATTAGGGTACTTTTGGCTTAAGTAACAGAAAATCTAACTCTAAGTTGTTCAAGCAATAAAAATGCATTACTTTACACAATCCGAAGTTTGGAAGAAAAGTTATTCCAGGATTATTTTTACCTGCTTAGTAATGCAACCATGGCACCAAGTTTTCTTCTAATTCAACTTTCCATTCTGTCATTTGCAACACAGTGGTTTTTGTCCTCCTCTTAACAGGATATCCATGAGGTTTTCAGACTTGACTAACATATGACAAAGTCCAAAAGAGAAAAACAGAATGTCTGTGCCTTGTGCTTTGTTTTGTAAGTGATGAGAAAAAATCTACTTGGGTTAACCCATTGAATCTCACCTATGACACCACATGCTGTGCCTGAACATAAATGAATTGAAAACTCTGACCACAAACTTTGTACTGCCATATTTCGAAGTTGGAGGGTGGCAGTGGGATGGTGAGGTATGCATACCTTGCCCTCAAGAATAGATCTGTTACAAATGGTAAGAGGACCAAGAGAAGGAGGGAGAAGAGGGAAGGGCAAGAAAGGGAAAGAAGCAAAAAGAATTATGATGTGTTGTGTACATGTACCAATTCTCTGTGATGATTGCAATCGTTGCATATTATAAACGAGTATGAATAAAAATTTTTTAAAATTTAAGAAGAGAGAGATTACAGGAAACTAGAAGACAGATATTTAGAGACAGGGAAGGAGTTAAGAGGGGAAGGAAAGTAGAATGGGTTAATGGGGATGAATGAATATTATTAAGATATATTTTATACATTGTACCCATATACCAAGTTGAAGCTCATTATTCTGCATTACTAATGTGTACAAGTGAAAATTATATAAATATTTATAAAAAAGAAATAGAGCAAATTAGGAACATTTGAGTACAAGGCCCAGTCCCTTTCCTAGGATTGTAGCATTGTTTCCCACCAAATGACATCCGTACCATTTGCAGTGATCTCTTTAATGGTGATGATGATGATAATGAAATCAATAATAATAGATGGTAAACATCTTTTCAAATATAAAACTAATTCATTTGGGAAGAGATGATGTGGGGCAAATAATTTCAAGAACCGTGAGTTAAAACAATTTCTAAAAATCCCATGATGCTTTTATTTAGCTACTTATGTTTGCTATTTGAGTCATGTAATAGGAAATACATTTCCTTAAATCTTAGAGATTATTTTGAGGTCTGAGTTTCACTGCTTAAATAGTCAAATAAAGAGTAAAAACCTGAAAAACTAGGCAGCAACTAGGAAGCTTGAAAGCTTTTGTTTACAGAGTACATTGGTTTTTTTGGTTTTGTTTGGTGTCTTTTTAAGACAGGGTCTCACTATGCAGTTTAGGCTGATCTTGAGCTCACTGTGTAGCCCAGACTGGCCATGGACTGGCAGTAATCCTCCTGGCTCAGCCTCCCAAGTGCTGGGATTACAGGCATGAGCCACCACATCTGGCAGTACATTTGTTCTTAATTTAATTAAATCTCACCACATCTATTAGTTCTCATGTTTAAAAACAGATCTATACTAACACATACAGCAAAGGAAAATGCCAAATAAAAAGTGCCTCTTCTTTAACTTTCCTCCATAAACAGTGTCTTAAAAGGCCCTCCCTAGTTTCGTGAAGACAAAAAGCTACACGTACAGTATAAAATAACTATTTTGCCAGTAAAGAAAGTGAAAATTTTAAGAAGTAACTTTTGACCATGCTTTGAGAAAGACCAAACTAGATAAATTCCAACTAACATAGTTTAAATTTGCAAAGAAGAAGTCACCCTGGAAGGCAAGTTTGGATATTGCATTGTTCTTCAGTCTCCTTCCATATATGATTTGTTTGAGTATCTATTTTCTCTCTATGTTAAACTGCTTACAATTCAAAAGCTTTTCCTCTTTCTGTGCAATTAGTAAATTCAGTGCAATTAGCAAATTCCACACTTTGTGTTTCTTTTGTAGCTTTACTGTAGATCTCCTGATAGGATTCTGTCATTAGGATGCACATGGGTATAGGGGGATGGGATTGGTTGTCAATCCTTTTACCTATAATAACTTAAATATCCATGATAGTACTTTCAAAAAAGAAACCACAAAAACTTAGGAAAGAATGAACAGCATGGGTAATTGGTCACAAATATAAATTAAACATGTTTTTGACTTAAAAATAGATCATTTTTATGAGCCAGCTTTTGCAGAGGTGATAAGAAACAAAGTCATGTGTATACTTCCTTTCAACTTCCCCCAGTATTATGATGGGAGAAAATCTGGAGGAGCAGTCCCATTCTGCTGTGATTATATATGAGGTGGCTGCTGTTGTGAGAATTCCCTTAGTGTGTAGTTTTTAGTGAGGTACCTTACCCTGACTGCCTGCAAAGGTAGAAGGGGAAGACCCTTCATTGCTTGTTACATGGCAACTTGGGTGTGGTCGTGTGAACTAGGCTTCCACACTAATAGTGTAATCTTGGCCTTCAAAACTTAGGTAGATGGCACAAGACCTGCCCTGTGCGAGGCCAGTGAAACAGCAACCTACAAGTGAAGGAGTCATCCACTCTCCGAGCTGTTCAGTTGCTGTTCTGTGCTTGTACCATTCTGAGAATGAGTGCTCCTTAAGTATTGTGCCCTAGATTGCTGGCTTGCCCCCATGGTCTGATGCTTAGAAAATAGCAAGCAGAACCTCACAGTGCTAGTGGATGTGAAGGCAGCGGAGTAGTGATAGTGGTGCCTGTGACAGCAGAAACACACAGACACACAATGGCAATGGTAGAAAGAGCCTGGGTGTGCCGATTCCACAAGGGGTGGGTAGCACCTCATGTTAATCACTTTTCTGCTTCTGGGGCAAAATACTTGGCATACACAAGGAAGAAAGGTGTGTTTTAATTCATGGTTTCAGTCCATAGTTGGCTGGCTTCAAGGCAGAAACATTATGGCAGAAGGGTATGGTGGAGGAAAGCTGCTTGCCTCATGGCAACCAGAAAGTAGAAAGGCAAGGAGGAGCCAAAGAGAAAGCAGAGGTCGTCAGGCACAGCATAGCCTTCCTGCGTTACAAGCCTGGTAACCCACTTCAGCCCCGTATGGCCACCCGACAGCTCAGTCGGTGATGACCTCATCAGTGAGCTCATCCATTGATAAGGTTAGCAAGCCCATGAACTAATCAGCTTCCGAAAGTTCCACTTCCTAATACATGAGTCTTTGTGGGGACATTTTAGCTCTCGTTCCTATGGGAAAAGTTCCTGGTTCTTCTGCCTACAGTTCTGTCAACTCCCAATAATCCTCCCAATACATTCTTTTGCTATTTCGGTGAATCTGAATTGGTTTCTGTTGCTTGGAGCCAAGAATCCTAACTAAAACAGTGGGGTTTTGAGCCATTTTTATTTTATTCTCCTTTATCTTTTTTGTGTTTATAGTTGGGTTGTTTTATACAAATATTTTTGTCGACTTGTTCTGTCATCAGGTAGATCAAAATATGCAGGGTGGGCTCCAGACTGAGTTAAACTGATGTCAACATCAAGGGCCTGGATTTGTTCCATTTCTTCACTGTTCCATCACTGATGTTGTCTTTATTCTCAGGTTACTCGTAGACTGATGATGGCAATTCTAGTACTGGAATGACAATGCCTAGAGAAGAAGAAAAAGGATCCCTTCCTGTGCTGCTCTCTTAAGAAGAAGGAAAAATCTTCTAAGAGCTTTCTCTTAGTCATTTTCTCATCACTGAGACCCAGTGCTGACATTTATAATTTAAGGGAGGAAAAGTTTATTTTGGCTTCTGTTTTAGAAGTTTCAGTCCTTGCATGCTTAGCTGGCCCCAGGCAGAAGCGATATGATATAAGGATAGGTAAAAGCTTCTTGTGACACCGTAACAGTAAAGCAGAGAGGTAAGGAGAGAATCAGAAAGAGACAGAACCCCTTCCTGCCTAGGCCCCCAGTGACCCACCCCTTCCGACAAGACCCCACCTTCTGTTGGCACATGTAGCTATAAACTGATCAGTGGACTAATCCACCAATGAGTATAGTGCCCATGATCCAATTACCTCCTGCCTATATGTGCACGAGGCTTTGGGAGACATCTAAACATCAACCACAACAAAGCCACACTACAAATTTCCCTCGAAATTTATTGGCTCAAACCAGGTCACTTGCCTAAGCATGGCCTAACTTGTGACAAAGACAGAGGAATTCTGCTGTAGACCAACAAATCATTCCTAGAGATATTATTAATTTTCCCCCAAGGGACATGATCTGTGGGAAGAAAAAAAGTACAGTATCTGGATAACACTGAGGTTGTCTTAGGAACAAGAAAATGAACGAAGGCTCAATAATCAACTTTCAGTATGCATAATTTATTTTGCTTGCTCGTTGATTGTCTTTTGTTCATATTTCTGTCTGTGGCTATAGTCTAGGTATTAATGTATATAACTGGCTGTCTTAGGTAAATGTGAATCCAATCTTTTGATACAAGTTTTAAAATGCTGACTATGACATAGTAAATAGTACAGCCATTATGAATAGTACAACAATTACTCAAAGAATTCAACATAGAATTACCATATGAGCTGGTAGTTCAACTCTGGATATATACCTAAAAGAACTGAATCAAGGGTCTGAAAAAAAATATATAAAATATATAATATATATTATATCTATATATATGTATCTATATATTCAAATCTATCTATCTACCTATCTATCCATTAATATTTATAGCAGCACTATTCACAATAGCCAAAAGGCAGAAACAACTGAAGTGTCCCTAGATTGAAGAATAAACAAAATGTGGTATATACACATAATTGAATGTTATTAACTTAAAAAACACAGAGCTGCCATGTGCCCCAACACGAATGAGCCATGAAAACAGTATGGTAAGTGAAGTAAGCTGCTCAGAAAAGGACAAAAATTGTTATTCTACTTTTTTTTTTTTGGTACTAGGGATCAAACTCACACCCTCATGCTTGCCAGGAAGGTGCTTATGCCATTGAGCTAAATCCCCAGCCCTTGCTATTCTACTTTTAGGAGATACTGACATTAGTCAATGTATCATGTATCTTTTTGGTTCTGCTACTCTGGAGCAGAATGCACTCATGTTTATCATAAATATCATGATATTAAAAATTTTTTCATAATTGAAGAGACACTGCCCTGTGTTTATTATCAGAGGACACAGAAACTTGATGACTAAGATGCTATGGTTGTATACCATAGCATCTCCAAACACACGCCAGCAGGATGGGTGGAAGCTGTATTTGAATAGATGAGGATATGTGTGGGTCTGGACCTTTCCCTTTGGTCTGGAATTCCCTCCTATACTTGATACCTGGTTTATTCTTTATAAAGTCACTCAGAGCAGTGCCTGATATTGCATGCACTCCAAAAATATTACCAGCTTTTTTTACTATCTTTAGGTGAAATATATCTTTCCCATTCATAATATTTCGTTCTATGTGGAGTAAACTCCATAAAGGGAGTGATCTGTTTTCTTCTCTCTCCAGTTGTAGACTGCTGAGCTTAGAAGAAACTGAGTACATTAGTGTTCTAGGATTGCTACAACAATTTACCACACACCATGTGGCTTACAAGAACAAAAATTGATTATCTTACAGTTTTGGAAGCTGGGAGTCTGACATCAATGTGAAGACAGGTTAATTCCTTTTGGAGGCTTTGAAGAAAACACATTATACAGCTCTCTCCTAGTTCTGAAGGCTGCTCAAAATCTTTTGTGTTCCTTGGTTTGTAAATGCACTGCTCCGGTTTCTGGTTGTGTCTTCACACCACTTTCTCCTGATTATCTTCTGCCCATATCTTCTAAGAATCGTTGCCATTTGACTTAGGGCCTGCTCTAACCCAGAATGATCTCATCTTGAGATCTTTAACTTAATTACATCTGTAAACACTCTTTCCAAGCGAGGTCACTTCCCCAGATTCTAGGTAGATGTAATTTTGGGGAGCACATTCAACCCACTGCACTGACCATTTGGATCCAGCTTCCTCTCCCTTCCTTCCAGGAGTGCTGAGAGCAAGTTCTGCCTTGATACTTCCATGTGGATGTACAGCAGCCTTGCCCTCCATCAGAAAGCTACTGCTTCCTGGGAATCAACATGACTGGATGGATAAATCTGTCTCATTCTGCGTTCATTGTTGGAAACCCACTCACCTGCGGCTATTCCTGTGTATCAGCTTTGTCAAGAAAAAGTGGTAGATTCATCTGCCATCTACCCTATTCTTTGATCTTTTTTTCTCAATTAGTTGAGAATTCAAGAATGGAAGAAAGGCATTTTTTTCTACTTTTGGATCTTTTGAGAATTCAATAAATATTACTGAAGTCTCAGCTCAAATGTCAGTAACATTCCTAAATCCTTCCCCCACTCTCATAGCCAGAATTAAGCATGTTTTCTGGGTTTCACAGCCTTTCACATTATGATTATTTCTGCTATTAGTTTTTTCTCATTAAACTACAGTTGTTCAGAAGCTACCTTCTGTTTTGAATCCACAGAATGATACTGCATTTTGATAGCTAAAACATTCTTCTAAGAATGACAGTGCAGGATGCATGATTAAGCACCACAAATCAATTATTCTGTCATGCTTTAGATTCCATTGTCATCTTTGCTTTCTTGCCGCTTATGGGTTATGGATAAGAAAAGAAGTCATCTTTCCTGGAAGCCACAGTATCTTGTATGTTTTATTAAAATGATCTATAGGCTGAGGATATGTGGCACAGCACCTTCCTGGCAAGTGCAAGGTTGTGAGTTTGATTTCTGGTACCAGAAAAAAAAATGTATAGGTTTTGCCTACTAAGAAAGGATAGTTTTGTATACTATTTGATGTATCATACAAGTGAGAAGTTTTTATTTTTTACTTTTAAAAGGTTAACAAATAAGAAAGTTTAGGAAATAGAATAGTAAATACAAAAAATTTGTAAGAAAGAACATAGGACTCATAAGACTCTAACATTATCCCATTATCAAGAGTCACTGTCCACTTATCTTTCCTCTTTTAATTCTGTATGTATATAATTTACTAATGATAGTATACTTACCTATACTAGTTTTTTATTTAACATTATATCAGTGAACATTTTCTTTTTTGTACCATCCTCCAAATTATGATTCTTTTCTAAGGCTATATAGTGTTTCATGTTATAAATATATCATAATTTATTTGTGTATTTGCTTTTCACTGACTATTCAAATCGTTTTAAATTTTTGATTTCAGTATTTTAAATAACTTTAAAAATACATTTTCGAAAACCTGTCATAACTCCCAACATTATTTATAGCAAAACAGAATGGTTGACACAGTCAGAGCCCAGATAACAAACAATGCAGTGAGACATGAAGCTTGAGAAAAGGCCACAGTGGTGTGAGGGGTGGCCTCCGTCACACCCCTCCTGGGGCACAAGCTGACAGATCGCTCTTTGGACACAGCCTGACCTGAATTGTAGCGACTCTATTTCCCTGTAGCCAGGCATGAGTATCCAAGGGTCAATGAGGCAAGCCCGTGCAAGAGCTCTACCCAGTGTGGTCGCTGCATCTGAGAGAACCACAGCTAATCCAAAAAACCTTTCATACCATTCAAATTTGAGACTCATGGGGTTTTAAGCCAAAAGGTAGAGCAAACACCATGAGAGAAATCTAGCCGCCATAACCACATGGTGGTGGGATCCTTGACAACGGGATTCAAGGAGTAGAGAACCAAATGAGCAGTGGATTTAGCAGCACGGAGGAAGCAGAGAGAGGGTGGCTGAGTCGTCACACTGGCAGAGCACTGAAGAAGGAGAAGCAGATGCCTGCTGCTGAAGAACAGGTGGCCTGAGGGATACTGTGTCCCTAGGGGCATTCCCAGCTTGACTAAGCCGCCAGGCAGCTGCCAAGGCTGCTTCCTGTTCTTCCCACTTCCTTGTGGAGCTTCATAATGAACCACATTGACCTAAGTCACCAGAGCGCATCTCTTTTCATGGCATCCCGAAAGAGTCTAATAGACACCATGTAATATTCATATCTCCATCATGGCATGTCTCAGGTGGCATCACGAGTGACTTGCTTTTTTATAATTCTCCCTGACTAGACTCCTGGAGGTCAAGGACTGTGTTTAATGTCTTTTAAAAAATATCCTTAACAGCTGGGGCAATGTAATAACAGGTAGTACTTATTTACTACTTGTTCAGTGATTGAATGAGGCCCAGGGATGGTCCTGTCCAAAACAGTAATCAGAAAACATTTTTCTAAATGAATTTTTGATTTCTCGTTTTGTTTTCTATTAATAGCAGGTGTAAAACTTTTTACTCTTGAGAATTTATTTGAAATAATGCCTTAAACATTTCCCTTGAAGTTTGTTGTATATAAAACACACATCTTTTAAAAAAATATACTTATTCATCAAACATTTAGAGTCCTGACATACCAAACATGAGCTCTAGGATACTATTCAAAGTAAGGTCTTAGTGTACCTTGCTAACTGTGGGGGTAAAGCATGTAATAAGAGCGTTCCAGCACTTGCAAAGAATTCTTAATCTAGGAAAGTTGGGCCATTCACACCAAGAAGAATAAGGACAGGAAGAACGGCTTGTGTACAGCACAGCACAAAGTGCTGTGTGCCTGTGTTGCAAAGTTAATGCTAAACAATATGTGTGGAGGTGCATAGAAAAGCACCAGCTTTGAGGGGTATGGGCATCTTTTAAGCAGTCATTAATGACGCCCTCTAAGTAGACAGTTTAATATAGCATAATCTCCAAATTTCAGACTCTTCCAAGTTTTCTAAAATGTCATGGGAAGTGAATTCTAGCATTTACTTTTTCCTTGTAATGTTTAGCACACCTGTCCTAAGGAAAGGTATTGTTGTTACTATTTCACGTAAGTCAGGAAATCACCATTTTTCCCATATAAGAGGCTTATTGACTAGTACTCTGATATAACAGATTTGCTTTATTTGCCATGTTTTTAATAAGCTGAATGAGTTCAGTCTGGCAATGATGATTTGTGATATCACTGTGCTTATAACTTGCAGATAACATGTCAGCAAATACTGTAATTTGAAATGTTGACCCAAAGTGAAACCCTAATTTTACTTTTTCAAGACTTGCAATGATGGTTACTGAGATGTCTAAGTTTTATAAGAATTGACATTGCCAAATTTCTCTTCTCAATGGCAAGTATATTTAAAAATCATCTTCCTAGTGAATATTTAAATAAACAGACTAGTCTGTTCATGGTTTACACGTTTAAACTCTGAAACAACTTTTCCTATTATTCAAACTAGCAGCCTACTTTCAAATTGTGGCCACAAGTGTTATTGAAGAGGAGTCTGTGTTCTAGATGTATTTTTATATGTGTGCTGTTTACAGTTACTATTTGTATGAGTTAGAATTTTCTCAATATTGTACAAGTAAAATTAAATTAAGTACAGAAGCAAATGAGACATTAAAATCAATATACACCTACAATAATCCTCCTTTACCCCCAATTTTAAAATTTTTTATTAGTCAAAATTTTGTGTTGACATTACCTGTCATTTTCCTTATGGTAATAACAACTCGTTTATCCTATAGTACACCATCCTGTACCCCATGGGGACTCAGGGTGCTGTGGGACCCACTATAAGCATTTAGTATATGCCACTGTCACAGGCATAGTGACAGGGTCAGAGACTGAAGAGTGAGCCAGGCTTAGTTCTGGGGCTGTACTTGGTTTTGTTAGGAAGGAGAAGCTTTTAAGGATGTGATAAGCACAGAGCCCCTGGGGACTGCCTTGGACAGGAGGCAGATACCTTAGACACTAAAAAATGGATGGAAAGTTTGGTGATATCCTTTGAGCCTCTCAATCCACTGATGCCTGAGTCCCAGAACCCTCTCTGAATTTATATGAGTCATAAATCTTTCTCTTCCTTTTTCCTTTTTCCTGGCCTGGATCAGTTTTAGTTGGGTTTTCTGTCACTTGTAAACCCCACCCCTGAAAAGAAACTTGATAAATGTGCAAATGCTTGGTGTCATCGGTTAATTTAAGGGCAAGCCAGTGCAAGAAGGCTAAGATTACAGAAGTGGTTTGTACTGATAAAACACTGCTTCTTTTTGTTATATGCATTTAGTTCTACAGAAGAATTACTTGAAAAAATGTTTATATACAAATGCTGTAAAAATAAACACTAGAGCCGCTGGGTGCAGTGGCATATATCTATAATCCCAGCATTCTGGGAAGCTGAGGCCTAGAGGATCATAGGTTCAAGCCTAGCCTAGACAGCTTAGGGAGACTTTGTCTCAAAAAAATAAAAATAGGGCCATGGATGTAGCTTAATGTGAAGGCTTTAGGTGTAGTCCCCAGTACTGCAAAAAACAAACAAAACAAAATCCTAAGATCAAAAAACAAACATTTTACAGCCCCACGGCCTGGTCAAGGTCATGTGCATATGAAACAAGTATTTCCAGATCTCTGGGCACCTGTCTATCCTTATCCATGTTTCCAGCTTCAGGCCTCACATACCTTCCAGGCCAGAATTCCAGGGCTTTCTCCACCTGCATCCACTCCTTAGTTCAGATTTCTGCGTCTTGCTTAGTGTCTATTTGGTGCTTAGAATAGACCTCTTTTTAGTTCTTGGTGTTTTCATTGCTTTGCCAGAGTCCAGTTACTTCTCTTTACTAAAGCCTTTAGAATCCTTCCTTGGGGAAGCAGCTGTTCTTCCGCTTAGCCACTGAAACAGTCAGACCTATTGCTTGCCAGGGTGCTTGATTGCCTTCTGCCATGTCTAGAGCCTCCAGGGCAGGGCCTATATCTCATTCTTCTGTGTGTCCCTCCTGCCTAGCTCTCTCTGACACACAGTAGATGCTCCCCGTGGATCTGTCAATGGAAGTTTTACTGCCATGGCTTAGGACTGCTTCTATGCCTGTTTACTGTCCGAAGCACCCCAGGCCCTGTCATCTAGGGTAAAGAAGCTTTCTGCACTGCATGATAGTCTTGTTGGCATTCATAGTCATCAAACACCATAAATGACCAATGTCCTACCCATTCAAAGAGTCTCAGTCTGAGGATAAACTTTTATGAGCTCTAGTTATTGGTCCAAACATAAACTGCTTGATTTTAATGAGACCTTGAACCAAAGCATAGATCAAAGTGGCTTGAAGTTCTTTCCTTATTGTGGATATTTCCATTCTGTACCAGATCATATTTTAGTTTAGTGGTTTATTACTCTTTTTCCATGGTAATTTCCATGTATCTTAGGAGTGGAAGATGTTATCCAAGGAGTTAACAACTCTTGTTTTGTTTCTGGCCACCCTAGGTGTGTCAACTTCTTTGAGCATCACTCATGCCTCATGTCACCTTCTTTGAGCTGCTTAATTGACTTGTGTGCTTCGGGCCAGTTGACCCAATACTGACATCTTATTGCTCTCCCAATGACAGATGGTCTACTCATGGGTATTAACCACTCCCAACTTCAGTTGGACCTGTTAGATGATACTAAGTGCTTTTAAAGTAGCCTTCACTTTTTCTGGATGGAATTTGTTGAGGGTCATTCCTCCCAGTTGAGGAAAGACATGACTGTAGAGCTTTGTCCTGTCTCACAATCAAGACCTCTTCACCCTTGGAACAGAATGCTGGTCTAGCAGAGCTCCTTCTGGGGTGTCACTGGCAGTGACGATCCAGTTCCTACTGACTTATTGGAAAGACTGTCTCTGGAAAGCAACCATATAGCTAACGAAGGAGCCCTAATGCTAGGGTTGTTAGAAAGGGCTAGAGTCAGTCCAGAGGGATCAAGTCTAAGCTCTTGTCATTGGGACTGAATAATTCTATTGTGCCAGTAGTGCAAGAAGGGAGGAGGTTGAAAGAGCGGTAACAAAGTCCTACGCCCTTGGGCAGTCCTAGTTTGTTGGACTATGCAGGTCAATGATAGGTTGGAGGACACTACTTGGGACATGTGCTGACATCTTAAAAAGAGATGGCTACTCTGCTTTTCCAATCTTCTATTATTTGATTTTCAAGTTACTCTTCTATATTGATCTGGTTGTCTGTTGGTAGCCTTCTCTTGGTTTAGCTAGTTGCTCCATTCTAGCAGCTGGAACCACAGAGATATTACAGGATTCATAAGATCAAAGGGCAGTGTTTTCTCTTGGTACTTGAAGTGGATATGTTGCTTTCAATGATTAAAACATTAAAAATTCCAAAAATTAATGTTCTTATTCCCATTTGATCTTTTTTGACTTTGTTTCCCAATAATGCCAAATTATATGCTTTTGTGAAATTGAATAATATAGTTAAGAAAATATAACCATAACTCTCTGATCTCTGGAATGCATGCAGGGCAGTCTATTTCAAGGAAGGGGTAAGAGTTTTGGCATCTGTTGAGTCTGGGCTCAGATCCTATCCCTAGCTCCATCTAAAGTAGACAATAGAATTGCGAAGAGGTTCAAAGGTAGAATATGACTTCTGATAATGAATTTTACTATGCAATATGAACATTTTTAAAGATAAAACTGAGTTGAGAGTACTTTTCTCGACATTCTGGTTATGTACATATCCAAAGCCATGTACTTTGCAGTTGAGCATGAAGTTTGAGCAAATAAGGTGTCTAGCCCTGGCACACATTTATAGTGGTAAAAAAAACCCATATATAATATATAATGCAATATATGTTGTGCTGTATACATTTATACATACACACAATATATATTGCATTATATATGTATATTTTCATATCTATCTATCTGAAGTTCAAACTGTGTCTTGTCCCCAGAGCTCCTGTCATTTTTATGAAAAAAGGCAGTGGTGGGTGGCACCTCCTTTTCTTGCATTTTGATGTTGAGATTGGTGGATGTTTTCCTGCATCCTCAAAGGACTTATGGTTCAGTTGATACTGAGAGTAGCTTCTGCTTGTTGCTGCAGAGATTTGAAACAAGGGGCTTATTGGTCATCTGCCTCAAAAGACCCTGGACAGAGAGAAGGAGAAAGAGGAAGTCAAGGGATTTGGGAGCTGGAAGGAGATGAGTGCTCTCTGTATCTGCCTGGCAGAGCAAAAGCTCCTAAGTACAGAAGATATAATGACTGCCTTTGTTTGCCGGAAGATTGTGAGTGTCTTTGGTTTTCTAGTTTCTGCTTCCCCCTAGAAGCAGAAAAGCAGGAGTACTGGATTCCCTGGTGTCCAGCACTTTGTAGTGCCGTGATATTAAAAAATATTTTAATTCACTGACATACAAATTTAGGACAGAAATGTGAAATTGTTGCATAAATGCATGGTATGTTTTAGCCCAGTGGCTCAAAAGTATCAACTGTGTGAGGAAAAAACACAAAATGTGAAGCATTTTAATGTTATTAACCGAGCCAAGTCATCTTAATTATATGATGTGCACTAAAAATATTTTGGGCACTTTTTATCTTTTCCAGATTCCCATTAAAAGTGGGGGAGGGTGAATAAAGTCTCTCCTCCATGCATTAAAATACTTTGGATTACCTTTGTGTAATTTTTATCATATGAGGGTAAGGGCATAGTGTCTGCTTCAGTTTAAATACCAGTTCCATGTTTTATTAACAAATCTAAACTTTCAATGACAGGTTTCTTGTAACACAGGGTTATTATGAGAAGCAAATGAGTGAATATATGTGACAGTTGGTAATTAGCATTATATATGGGTAATAATTCCTTCTTTTCTTATACATTGTCAGTTTCTCCTCACAAAGATTTGGTGAAGAATGCAGAGTAGGAGTTATTGATGTCCTTGTAGAGAATATAAAGCTCAAAGTGGCAAATTATCTTCTCTGGGATCAAATATTTAGTAATGTACAAAAGTGGGATGGAAGTTCAGACATTGTGGCTTTCCACTATATCTCCCTTTTTTCAGGAAGCTGTACATTTTGCTTAGTCTTCTTGTCTTAGTCTCTCACAGGAAAGAATGGGGACCATGAGTTAAGCATAACTGTTGATGGAACAGGTCTTCTTCCAGTATATATGTGTTGACTAAATAGAATGACTAAAGTGTTGCATAAGGTACAATTTGATTGGTTTTGCCTGATATAATTTCAAAAACTTTCAAGCATTTTATAGAAGAATTCAGCCCTTCCAGAGTGACCAAGTGTTATATTGCTCTATTTAGGTTAGACTGAGAAAAGACAGCTGGTATTTGAACCTTATGTCAAGTTCAATACCTTATGTGCGAACACGTTCACATGCCTGATGACAGAACACAAAACCCACATTACAAATGATGCAGTCATTGAAAATGAAGCATTTACACAATCCGAAAGTATGATTAATCATACAAGAGATCTGATTCCATATCTTTTATCTACAACATGGCTATCATTACTTTTAATCAAAACACCGAAGGCTGAATCACCCTCAGTGGTGCTGAGCAACAGCAACTGTGACAGGAAACACATTCAGGGAGAAATTCTTCATTTTATCTGTGTTTGCTGCAAGTTCCAAAAATAGGAGAGAAGGAGCTGATGGGAGTGTGGGTCGTGGAGAGAGAAGTTGGGCAAATTGGGTACACCGAAGAAGAGCTAACCTACAGGCCGGAGCTGTTTAGGGCAAAATACTTGTTAGGAATAAATTTGCTCTAGGAATATTTGTTATACTTAGTTTTTAAAAAATATTTATTTATTTAGAGACTGGGTCTTACTATGTAGCTCAGGCTATCCTTGAACTCACTGTATACCCCAGGCCAGCCTCAATATTGCAGCAATTCTTTTGCCTCAGCCTCCTGAGTGCTGGGATTAAAGATAAGCACCACCACACCTAGCCCTAGTTAAAATTTTTAGTCAATATTTGTAAGTTAATTTCATAGAATTTTATAATAAGGAAAAAGTTCAGAATTTATTGTGATACAACCTTTCCACTTTTCTTTTTTCTTTTTCTTTCTTTTTTTTTTTTTTTTTTTTTTTTTGGTCAGGCAAAAATTGGCTCAACAATTCTGCTGGTGTCACACAGCAAATTAAATACAACTGAGTCAAGAGTAGGCCTTTTTAAAAAAGTTTATTTTGGTTAGTATGTGTTCCTGTTACATAATGATTGTACTCTTTGTGGAGAATTGGTACAAGTATGTAACATATTTCAATCTTTTTTTCCTTCTTCCTCTCCATCCTCTCTCTCTTTTTTCTTGCCAGCATTGGACTCATGTATCTATTTATTTTATTAATCCTTATAAAGTGACTCATCATGCATACAGATTAATAGCCAAACTAACAGGCAAAAATCCCCTATAAAACACCTAAGACAATTATACTAAAGTAGGGTACACTTTTAAGTACATTGTCCTATTTGGGTTACAATAACTGTTATCTCTCTTTTTTTCTTATTTTTTGCCTTTTATTTATAGACTGAGTTTCTCATATAAGAGAAATCATGCCATGTTTAAGCTGGTATAAACCTAGGCCTTCTAATTCCCTTTTTTCATTCAGTACAAACATAACGCTGAGTCCTGTGCTTGATGTACCATTGGCCCTCTGAGAGTCTTTGATGAATGAATAAATGGTTCTCTGTCTCCAAATCTTTTCTTTTTAGATCACTTTAAGCTGAGAAAAAGATGACTGCCGTGTACTTTGCAGTTGAGCAAGGAGTTGAAGAAAGTAAGTTTCTAGCTCTGGCGTAAGTTCAGAAATGCCAGAAAAATGAGTCTACTTCTTTTGTATTTTTCTTTCTTCCTTGGGAGGAACAGTCAGCAGACTTGTGTCTGATGGGAGGGCCACATTCTAAAGTCAGACCTGAGATGGAGATCACAGAAAACGAAGCTTCCCTTGAAACTCTCCTAGGGAGGCGTCTACTGTTGCTCAGCCCTTTCTCACTGGAGTGTGCTTGCTTTTCTTGCTTGTCACCAGTGAAGCAGTTAACTTGAACTTCAGAGTCGAGTGCAGTGTATGAGAAATTTTTATTTTAAGCCAAAGGCAGCACAGTGAGCGATCTGTAGACATGGAGAAAGAATGGGCAGAACAAATTCATTGCTCATCTTAATCCTGGGGCAGGTAGTTTTTAAGAGCAAGTTTTAAAATTCATTTTTCTTTTGTTCTCACTCTTGCAATTTGTCCTACAAATATTAAATGCATGTAAAGCTCAATTTCACTGTTCTACCTGGACCAAGGGGGAAGACTAAACAAAGCACTGATATTTTATATTGTAGAATATCTTAGACAAAGATGTGATTTCTGCACACAGTGTTTATGCTCCTTGAGTGGAGTTGGTACATATTTATAATGCATCCCAATTTCTTTTCATCATTGCTTTTCCCTTCCTGTCTTCCCTTTCCCTGCATTTCTTGATCCCTTCCCCTTTGAGAATTCCCTTCCTATTATTATCTTTTATTTTGTTCTTTATTAGTATTTTGGGGTTCTCATATAAAAGAAACCATGTGATATTTAAGCATATGTTTCTGATGTATTTCACTTAACATTACTGTCTCAAGGTTCAACCTTTTCCATATAAAAGACAGTTTATTTTATTCTATGGCACAGTGGTACTCCATTATGTGTGACCCACTTCTAAGATTCAACTATTATGAAATGCACAAAAAAAGAGGAAAGAGAATCAAGAACCTGGTAGAGAGGGCATGGAGGGAAGGAAAAAGGATTGAACAAGAACTGAAGTGTTACGTACATGGGCCAACTTCTCACGGGGAATGTAAACACTATGTATTACACACATGCACTAATAAATTAAAATAAAAAGATAAGATCATTAAACTCCGGAAGTTGACACATTCCCTGTAGTACCGTGGTTTTTTCATTCTCTCAATTTCTTCAATGTGGAGGCTTAGAAAAAAAATGGAAAAAAGGAAGTTTTGGTATGGCTATGCCTAGAAAAAGAGAATAAATTATATGATTATTGGATTACTGAATTTAGAGAAATTTAAATGCAAAAAGATAGTCAGCCCTCTGGACTTCTTGTCTCTTAAAAAGTCAAAACACCAAACTAAACACTCTTGGTTTACCCAAATTTTTAGCCCTTAACATTTGGTTCAGACGTCAAAGCTGTCTATGGCTACCAGTATTTTCTAGGCTGGATTTTGCTCTTTCTGTAGCTCTACTCTCTCTCTTTCTTTCTCCCATCCATCTCTACTCTCCAATCATCATTTCCACTCAGGTGTACACTGCATACTCATAGCGGCTACAGACTGTGGTCTCATGGAGACCTTTGGAAAAATTTACTAGATCTACTAAAATTAATCTGCTCCTACAGACATTATAAAGGTGGATTTTGGATGAAGACACCTAGTTGATTTCCTGGAGCAGTACCTTGGGAATTTACTTTGGCTCTGAGAGGATAATATTTTAAGTTGTGATATATTTGCTGATCTTAAGGAGATAGTTGAAACTGTCCAACATGCACAGGAAACTTGCACTGTTGGCCCAGTTGGCTCAGGCTCTAAATATTTGGAAAATGAATACTTGGGAATGAATTTGAACATTTAAAGCATTTTATTTGTTTTTCCAGTAAGTCTCATTGTTCATGGGATCCAATTCTGCATCAAGACTCTATCTGCTGAAGACATGAACCTTGTGGACAAGTCCAGGCCCAGGCTCTACCTCGGGTCTTGGCAAGAATCCAGAAGTGCACGTCTGCTGGCTAATGTCCACACCCTGAAGCAGATTATTATTGCAATGCCTTGCCTTCTACACCTGTGCTTGAAAATAATGCTAAAGGTCTGACTCTCAGCAATGCTGCTCTAAAGTATTTCTCTGTAAAACTTGCAAGAGACCACATACGTGCACACTTGTACACACACACACATACACATGGACACATCAGTTTTTCAGACCAATTGCTGCAAAAGGTCCTGCCTTTTTTTTATTGCTGAATCTATACTATTGTCACCAATACTTAATTTTTCTTCTTCTTTTATTTATTTATTTATTTATTTTTTGAACTGGGGATTAAACTCACAACTTCGCCCTTGCCAGGCTGGTGTTTGTGCCGCTGAGCTGTATCCTCAGCCCCCATCCAATGCTTAACTCTAGCTGGTATCCTGTGGTCAGTTCTTCTCTCCAGCCTACCAGGTTATCTTTTGGCAGATCTTTGCTCCAAACTAATCCAAAGGCATCAGATTATGTAAAATATAATTAGGGAGGCAAATATGCTGTAATAGCAACATATGCATGTTTTTAGAACTCAGAAGCAATGGGGGAATTTTTCAAATTCTCTCAACTTATAAGATACTTTAGGGCTTAAATAATTTGAACTATTTAACCTGTCTTAATCACATTATTGAGCTAGTTACTGAATATCTATTTTGCTTTGCTATCGAGTCACGAATTCATGCGATCTCGCGGCACGGTAGTGAGCTCTGACTTCATCTCTGAACTCTGAAGTAGAAAGGGTGGGGTGGGTGGATGGGGCGGGGTGGGAGGATGGGTGGGGTGTGTATGGGAGCACACCTGGCCGTGGTAATTGCCGTGGTAAGGTGTTTTAGACAACAACGATAATAACCGTCCTGATAGAATTGGGGATGCAGTAGCAACAGTAAAACTTATATTAAACTGGGCCTCTTGCCCAGACTATCATAGCAATTTCAAATAAACAAAGTATAAGAAAAACATTTCATGAGGAACTAACTTGTGAATCAGGGAAGCCAGGCAAGACAGAGAGGTGCTTGCTTGAGGGGGCAATGCTTTGACCTGCAAAACTTTACCCAACTTAATAAAATGCCCAATCTAATTAAAAATCTAACTATAACCCCACAGGTACTTCACCTGTTTCTGTTGTCAAGATGCCCAATAGAACAGTCTTAGCTGAAAAATTACTGATCCAGGGTGTATTTCAACACACAGGCATGATTCCCAATTTCCTGAGTTAGAGGCAATGTTCGTGATTTGCACAATGGACGTGGTCTCCCTCGGTGATGCCGCATGACATAGATGAGTGCAGGGTGGCCATTTGCTGTTGAAGAGGGTGATAGAGTCTGTTCCATTATGGCAGATGACCCTTCCCCGCCCCCGCCATGGCTGGCTGGCTGTCTTAGAGAGGACAATGTTGGACAGGACATGAGATACCCTACAAGCTTCTAGGGAAATAACTCCAGGTCCTCTGACCTGTATGCTCGTATTTATCCCCATCTTTTTCATACACACACCTACATTATGACATAGAGCTAATGTAATACAATACAATTTGAAACATGGAGAAGGAAGAGGCCAAGGATCAAAAGTGGTTGGTCTTGAGTATGAGAAATTTCTGTAAGTCTCCTAGTAGCCTGGGCAGACAGAAAAGACCTGATCTATCATATGCTTTCTAAAATCTTTGTGTGTGTGTGTGTGTGTGTGTGTGTGTGTGTATACCTTTGACTTGATAGGAGAAACTAAATTTCTTTGGATACATATATAAAAAAAACCTCATAGATTGCTCAGCATACATGAATGAGGCCCTAGGTTTAATAGGAGTAGGACACACAAAGAGCAAATTAAAAAAACCCCAAATTTGTTAAACTGCCAGAGTGCTTGGCCTATTGATAGGGAAAGAATCAAAACATAACTGTTCTATGACTGATGAGAATAGGTAGCCCTCCAGCAGTCCCCTAGGATGGGGTGACTTAATCCTACTCTTAAACTAATAGCATGATAATTTTTACCTTTTCCTGTTTGCATATATGTATTTTCTAGAATTTTCATGGTGAGCATCTATGACATTTGTCATGGTGATAGGCTTACTCTAGGACTGCTGGGCCTGAGCTCCTCAGCCTTCCTCCCCAGCTCTGGCTCTGTGCAGTCCTTAGACCCCCACATCACTGGCTTCCAGCTGGATTTGGCCAAAGGAGGCAGCTGGAAGAGAGAGGTCAGGGCATTTTCTGTCTCCCTCACTGGTTAGTCCCCTCGGCAGCTGCCATCTCTCTTTACAGCTCTGTTCTCACCAGAAAACTGTCATGGTTCCAGCTTCCTCTGGGCAAGCCCAGTCCCTGGGCTCTGGTAGCACTGCCTTCTCGTCTCAACCCTCCAGCCTAGGAGTAGCAGCAACTTCCTGCCACCACTGTCAGGATTGCCTCATCATCCCTTGTTTGACTTCTGTGCTTCTTTCATCTCATTGCATTAATTTCCTCTGTTTTAAAGATTCAGAGTGGTTTTTGTCTTCCCAGTTGTTGGGCTCTGACACGAGACAGAAATTCATTTGAAAGATGAAGAGGACGAGAGATGTAGAGGGACCTGAGTTAACATAGTAACTGAAGAAGCAAAGTCTTGGTGCACAGGGGTGGGAAAGACTTCTGGTGATCTTAGGCTTGTTTAGATGCTTTGGAAACAGATACAGTTTTACTCTGGCTCATAAACTCCAGAAGTGAAGAACAAGAAAATGTGACATATAGGGGTAAAATAAAACAAAAGCCTCCAGTAGCATTTAAGGTCGTAAGACTTGAACTAAAAGTGCCGACTTATGGTAGATGTGGTTGGCTCTGCAGCATCCACTCTCCACCCCCACCCCCGCCCTGGAAGAACTGGGCTGTGGCCTTCACTGGGGTGTTTACTGACCACTGCATGGCCGTATACCCCACCCTGAGCCAATCAGCATGTAGCAGCCCTCTGGCCACCAGTGCACTAAAAGTGAAGCCTATGACTCTTGTTTGATGACTTCAGGAAGAAAATCCCTTTCTCCTTCTGGATAATAAAACTGGAGAATAAAGAGAATAAAGCTAGAGAACGAGGTTGGTACATAAAGAAAGGCAAATCCAATACAACCAAAGTAAAAGAGATCGAGTTTTCTGATCCAACTGTACCTAAATCCCGACAGTGGACTTTCTCTGTTACATGAGCTTATACTGTCCCTTTACTGCTTAGCATGATTTGGTTTGGACTTTCTGTTACTTGCATCACAGCAATTTTATGGTATTGGCTGTGTGTTCTTGGGTCGCTGAGTTAATCTCTGGTTCTCAGTTTATTCATCTGTAAAATGAGAATACAAGACAACTTACCTTTGAATTTGTTTTGAAGATCAAATGAGAAAGTGCTTTGTAAATTGTAAGCAGTTATTAGAATCTTCCCATTATTTCACATTAATCTATTTCATTGTTAATGCAGTTCTGCATCTCACCTATAGATAAAAGCATTTATTTTATCAAGCATGCAGTTCAGTTCAGTCATACCTACTTTATTGTTGGATTGTGAGTGTTCATCAAGATGAATCAGCAGTTACCATTATTTCACTCTGTACAGCTCTAAGTGATTTACTTTTGAAGTCCAGGTGACTATGTAAGCTTGAGAGGCCTCACCTTAAAGCCCTCAGACAACTAGAAACAGACTAAGTAACCCTTTGTGTGATCACCCATCACTCAGTTGTAAAGTGTGTGGTTTTTATGGTCATCTAGAGCCACCCGTGAAAGTGGGTGTATGACATTCCTGTAACTGAGTGAAAGTTGAGGTTTGTCCAGAAGGGACCCTCTATTCACTTCTGATCTTGCATCTTCTTTTGCTGGCTGCTGTGAGGTGATTTGGAACTTGGAGAATGGCATAGGCATTGGGTACCAATTCTTCAAAGGGCTATCCAAGTAGGAACCTCTGGGGAAACGGCAGAAGAAATACGTACTCATATTTAGATTTAGATTTTTAAAATCAGTTACAAAATGCTATCTTATAATAACAAAATATTAAGGGTAACTGATTTATCCAGGGTTTTTAGAAAAGGTCTAACAGTACAACAGAAGTATGCTATCTGTATGTCTTTTGGATAGAGCTGAGGCTGGCTTTGCTGTCAGGGAAGAAGGCAGACAGTGGACTGAGAGCTCAATCCCCATCACCTACAGGGTTCGGGAACAGAGTTGTAAGGCCAGTTTTGACCTCCCCGCTCATGCCTGTTGATTCTGCCTTCCTACCAGACTTCTTCTCTCCCCTTCTCTGTCTTGCTACTGAGTTAGGTTAGTCCTATATCACTGATGACTTGGGTTACTTTCTCTATCTGCAACCTTGTCCCCAATCCACTACTTCCAACCAGCTGTAGGAGTTGTCCTTTAAAATTATTCCATTGTGCCTATGTGTCCTCCCCTACCCTAAAGATTCTCATTGACTCCCTACAGCTCATCCTGCAGAGCCCAACCTCCTTCCAGGGCAGGTGCTGTGGGATCTGGCTCCTGAGGGCCATCAGGCCAGCTCCTCTGTCACCACCCTTTCCCACACTGCTCCTATTCCTTCTAAAACGAACCAGAGACCTGGGAAACAGCTCTTTAAGTCAATGGTTATCACATTTTTTTTTATCATAAACTTGTTTAAAATGCCAGATCCCTGAGCCACATCCTCCCAGGGGTAGCTGCAGCTGGGAATCTGAAATTTTTTAGAACTTTGTCAAAGTCTGAGCTGGTGGCCCTTGGACTGTCTTTGGAGAAATCCGTGTGATTGCCCTTGTCACAGTGGTCCACTTCTTTCCCTTCAGATCTGCCTCCAGGTAGAATCCCTGTTCAGCAAGCATCAGACTGAAGGCAGCTCTGTTTTCCTGGGACCTAGCACATCCTGAACTCTTTACGTGTTTATTAAGTAAATCAGTGAGTCATGGAAGACCCCATATCTTGAGACAATGACAGGGACAGGAGCAGTCAGGGACCAGGGACTGAACACAGGACTTAGCTGGCCCCAAAAGCAGCACCTTGGAGTTTAAAAATGCTAAAGTCAGCAGGTGCATGGGAAGTGCATGGGTCAACAGAAGCCTGGTCAGGGCACAGGATCAAAGGTGCCTATTCGGTGGTGGAGGGGAGTGAGGTTAACAATGAAGCCATCAAATAGGGGCTCTGCAAGGGAAGGCGGACCTGGAACCTTAAAGATGCATTTAACTAAACTAAGAACAGGTGAGTTGGTTCTGAGTCCCAGATTATTGCTACAGAAAACAGCAACTGCCAATTTTATTTGCAAATTAGATTCACCTGTAGACTCTGGATATATGTGTGGAGATTTTAGAAATCTTTATACCAAAAATTCTGAAATTTTATCACCATACATCTATGCATGGGTAACCTTCCCCTTCCCCATGCATCCTTGGTTGTGAACCAGTGGACCATTCTTATTTAAAGAATCATGCTTAAAAAAAACTCAAGAAAAATATTTTTTAATTATCATTTCTTTTTTTTAAAATTTTATTTAAGGAGAAAAAGAAAAGAAAGCCGAAAAAGGGTACAAGTTATACAGAATTTCAGAAAAAAAAACAGTAGGAAATCACTAGTTAATGAATTACATATTGTCATCTTAGAAATATTTGTTCAAGTTACAAAATTAAAGCTTATAAAGTGGACATTCAAACAGTGAGACTGCAAACAGTTCTGTTCAATGATCCAACAAAACTCAGTAATATCATTGTCTATCTTATACACTTAAATATACATGCAGTTATATCGTTTAGAGCACTTTCTTTTCCTCTCTTTTGTACAATGACTATTACACATTTTGGGTTTTATTGCTCCCACAGTTCTTATTACTTTTTTTTGAAGAGAGTAAAACCAAATGTGACATAACAGAACAGAGTCAGTCAAATCAAAAGGGTGAACATAATAGATAATGTAAAAACATAATACAAGGTGATCAACAGTGGTTACCATAATGCCTCCCACTATCTCAAATGGAATTGCCTATATCATCAGTTATAATATAATTGAACAAAACAGTAAAGAACGAAACCAACAAAACCAAAACATTGGAGACATTACAGGTCTTCAAAAGTAGATAATAGTCAACCTGAATGGGCGTCATAATGAATCCCACTATCTTCACAGCTGTTGCCTAAACTTTCGAACCTGGTACTATCAAGCAAAACAGAATAGAAGAACATCAGTCAAAACAAGATGGTGAGAGCAATACAGGGCTTTAAATCAAGATAATAGTAAATCAAAGTGGGTTACTATAATATATCCTGCAATTTTTAATGTATTTTTCCCTTAATTAAAAGGATAAAAATAAAAAAGTAAATAATAAAATGGAGATTGAGATAAAAGAGGGCATAACAACATAATAGCACAGATCAAAACATAACCATTTAAGCAAAATAGTGTTTCACCACAAGATAATCCCGACATAAAAGTAGTTACCATATTGTCTCTTTCCTTGAAATCTTTGAGTATAACTTCGTATACTGTAGCATCAAATATCTCAAAACAATGTAAAACCATTCAAGAGAATGACAGTATTACAGGGTATTTAGAATCAACTAACAGAAAATGAACAATGGTTTCTGTGTAATCTCCTTGTCTATAAAAGTTTTTGTTTATACTATCACATATAATAAAATCCAATAAGATATAACATGTTAAGACCAATGGAGACAGAAGAACAAAAGCTTGATGAGACTTCAAAACAAGATGATACTAAATCAGCATTACCTATTATGACGTTGTTTTCTCCAAAATAGCTGTTCCTATCATCCAATCTTCTCTGCCTCATTTCTGTTGAGCTCTTTTCCTGTCATTAGTTGTCAGCTTGTCTTCTTCATTTTGTTTTCTGCTCCATTCATTGTGGCCTCTCTGCCACTATTTCTGGATTCTTCGTATTTTTCTTTTTTAGAATATCCTGCAGTATTCTCTGTAGAGTTGAATTGGTGGTTGCATATTCCCCTAGTTCCTCTTTATCCTGGAAGCACCGTGTTTTTCCATCAATTTCCAGGGATAGTTGTGCAGGATATATCAATCTTGGCTGGAGATTATTATCTTTCAAAGCTTGAATTATTTCCCCCCGTGCTCTTTGTGATTTGATGGTTTGTGTTGAGAAGTCTGCTGTAATTCTGATGGGTGTTCCCTTGTAAGTGATCTGTTTCTTGTCTCTGATGGCTTTTAATATTCTGTTCTTATATTGGATTTCTGGAATTTTGATTATTATATGCCTAGATGTAGCTCTGTTTGGGTTGTAGGTGGCTGGGGTACTGTATGCTTCATACATCTGAGTATCTTTACCTTTTGCTAAATTAGGAAAATTCTCCTGTATTATTTCTGTGAGTAGCTTTTGTAGTTCATTTTTTGTGTCCCTACCTCTTCTTTTATGTTCTTAATTCTTAAGTTATAGATCCTCTTATCATCTTCTAGTCTTTGTATTATTGCTGTTTGTTTCATTGTTATTCTTAAGAAGTTTTTCATTTCATGCTCCCATATTACAAATCTGCCCTCCAGTTCAGATAAGCTATCCTTAGTTTCTTTCAAGCTATTATGCCAGTTTTTGATAGAGTTTTTAGTTTCCTGGTAATCTCTTTGAACCTGCTTCACATATTCTATGTTTTGTCTATTTTCTCCATCAAACAATTCTCCCCTCTTTTTCTGTTCTTCCATTCCACCATCTGTTTTTTCTTGGGTGGTGCTTAGCATTTCTCTAAGTATTCTGCTTATGTCTAGCTTCAGGTCATTAATAACTTCATTCCTGAACTTGTCTATGAGGCTCTGGAGATAGCACTTTATGTCTATTGATGCCATGTCTGCTATTCTCAGGATTGGGGCTGAGGAGCCTTTCTTGTTGCTCCCTCTTCCCATATTCTTTGTTCCTTATATATGCAAGCATATATAGGAGGCCCAGCTTCCTTCCCTGTCAGTCACAGTCTGATTGAATTGCACTGGCTAGGTGTTCCCGCCCACTGCAACACAGCAGGGAGTTACAGACTGGGCAGCCTATGCAGGGCCCACCCCTCCAGGTCAACTTACCGAAGGCTTCACCACTAGGGTGCACCTTCAGGCGTTGGGACCTGGGTTGTGTTAGCCTACTGGGTCTCAGCCAGCAGCGTCACGTAGGCTAGGCACTGCTCACCAATCCTGCTTGAGAGGGGGATATGTGACTGAAGTCACTACAGTGCCCTGTTCCAGCAAGTCTGCCCAGTCCCAGAATATCCTCTGTTGGAGCCTCCTAGACCATGGAAGAGTCCCAGTTTCTCTCATTCACCACAGGTCGATGCACAGCTCCCCGCCCGTCCCGCTCTCAACTCTGTTCACCGATTCCCGTTCTCAGAGCTTTGGCATGTCTCTTTCCCTGCCGAGCCGATTCAGACACAGCAGCAGCGGCAGGAAACCCAAATCGGGGCTTCCAATGGCTCGGGCTCCAGCTTCCATGCTGAGGCTTTATCTGTTCCTGTTATAGCACCAGGATTGCATTCCAAGTTGGTATCTCTCAGCCCAGTTCGTTCTTGGGTCAGCAGGGCATATCTCCTCTTGCTTAGGATTCCTCACTCAGCACCATTCCTGGATTCTAAGCTGGGTCTCTCAGAGAGCCTCTGTAGCTGCAGCCTCTGTAGCTGCTGCCATGTTCTCCCGGAAGTCTAATTATCATTTCTTTGCCTAGCTGTTTCCATCCATTTCTCTTGTCTCTTGGAATTTTTGGCCATAACTTCTATGTTCCCAAATATTTATTTTGTTTCCAAGATTGTGAGTTTGATATTTCATGCCCCACTGAAAAATCCTTTTGTTTTCCTTAGTTTCATATTCTGAAACACTTTCTCAGTATACTTTGCAGGCTAACATGCTCCCTAGTTTGTATCGTCTGTTATTTAATGTATCTACTAAGAGTTTTATTTTTATGGTTACATTTTTCATTTCTAAAATATCTAAATACATGTCATCGTAATAGCCCTTTCTTGTTTTAGGAATGTGATATGTGTTAATTATCTAGAACATTTAACATACAACACTTCTAAAAAAAAAACACCTCTCAAAAGTTTTCTTCTGTTTGTTTCATTCATTCTGTTTCTACAGATTTAAGACTAGTTTGGTTTTTGTCTCATGATATTGGTTTCCCTTACATATTTGGTACTTCTGGATTGTGCACTTGTTTTTTATCTGATTATCTTTATGTTTGATCATCTTTGATTACAGCCAGCAAATTGTGGCCTATGGGCCAAATCTTGTTGTCACCCATTTTGAAAATAAAGTTCAATTTGAACACAGCTATACTTACCTATTTACACATAGCTATACTTATCTATTTACATATCCCCTGAAGTTGCTTTTGTGCCTTAAAGGAAGAGCAAGTAGCCAAAAAATTCTAAAATATTGACTCTGATCCTTTACAGAAAGAATTTGCAACTCTGTTTTGGGCAAAGCCATCACTTTGCAGGAAATCCAGGCATAGGAGAACATGGAAAGCAATGTTTAGCTCACTGATACATCATCCAAAGCAGAATGGGAGATATTCTATAAGATCAAAATTGTTTCTTCAGATAAGCGTAGAAATGAACAAAAGGATACATTCATTTGACCTAAAAGAGATTTAGTGGAAGTATCAACCTAAAGCAGTATATCACCTTTCTTGGATCTTAGTTTAAACATTTAGACAGATCAACTGTGAAGACAAATTTTGAAGACAGTAAGAGAAAATTAAACATGAACCCATATCTCTAATTTTTACTGAAGTGAAAAAAGCCACCCTACAATTCAGTGTACTAAGATAAGAGCCACATTGCTCTGTTCATATGTCCTGTGGGAGGGGGATGTGGAGGTCTTCTTTGCCCCTCTTCATCTGGAGCCTCAGGCAGGGAAACTTACCTGGCTGGGCTCATCTGAGGATGCTGATTGGACATTTCCATGTGGCCTCTGAATTCTGAGAGACCATCATGAGAGGAAATTTCTGAAGACTGAACTTTCCAAAAGGACAAAATGGAAGTCAGGAGACCTTTCTGACCTCATCCCAGAAGCCAACACCCCCACACTCACAATCTTTTGTTCCAGAAAGTGACCAAGGCCAATCCACAGTCAAAGAGGGAGGAGGAACTAGATTTTTCCTCTTGACGGAGAAGTAGCAAACTCAGCACTGCTGAAGATGGTCACGGCTGCACAGGATGGTCTTCTCTGCACAAATAGGTAAAGGGAGGAACCCAGCAGTGTGGCCACCAGGATCAGGTGGTTGTAACTTGCCCACGCTGCCTGCAGCTGCCTCCTGGTCTTCACACCGGTCGGCTCTGAGTTTGGAGCAGCCAGGAACCACTTCCCCCTCTGCACAATGTCTCCCTCCAGCCTGTTTTACTGTTTTAGGATGGCATTTCTTCGCTCAATTTGGTCCTCTCTGATACATCCTTATTATGGACTGAACTTTTGCAAAAAAAAAAATCCTTTCTTCCATTTTTAGAAATGCTGGTTGTGTCCATGAGCTATTTGGATTCAGTACTTCCATTTTTTCCAAGGGGATAATAGGGAGGGTACACATGATCAGAGCTTGTTATATCCATGTATGAAAATATCACATTGAAACTCACTATTTTGTACAATTCATATGAACTAGTAATTTTAATAAATAACATATATATCTCCCAATTTACTGCAAACTACTTGCAGTATAATGACTCACGATTGCATATTATATCCCATATATATGCTTTAATTTATAATTTCTGGACCTTTACATTTGGGGCATTTCTAAATTTTTGCCCTTACCCTTATTTACAGGAATAAATATCTCTGTTTCAATATTTAGTCTCATCATTAATCTTATTTCCCTAGGATGAGCTCTAAACTGGGAAGTTACAGTAAAAGAACATGATCTGTAACATGACCAATGATATATTGCCAAATTTATTTTTAAAGAATTTCTATCCATTTATGGTTTTCTTCTCAACCCCAGCAGTGTAAGAGTATCCGTGTCAGGGAGAGAGAGAGAGAAAGACGGAGAGACAGAGAGACCGAGAGACAGAGACAGGGACAGAGGAGAAAAAGACAAAGAAAACCTTCCCATTAGAATTTTTAGTAGATAAAAATGCTAATGTTTAAAAATTATATGTGTAATAAGTGAATACAATTATTTGGGAAAATCAAATCAGAAACAGGAGGAGTAAAGAATGAGTTTCCTTCATCCTCACAGTACCTTCTCCTCTCCAAAGGCAAAATATTTAGTGTATATCATGCTGGGTTTTCAAAACTCCTTATGAGTTATGTTTATAAAAGCAAATATGTAACTACTGTTGGATTAATTTTTCTGATTTTTTATTCATGCATTTGCACTGTGTACTATTTCAATCCTTGTAATACTTGTTAGAAAATATAATAAATATATCAAACACATCGTGTCTCCATGTCTAGAATTAAACCATGGTTGTAGATTTACCAAGTAAGAAGACAGAAGCTGGGGGAAGTTCTTATCTAGCAGTTGTCTCCGCCTTCCACCATGTGGAAATGATTCAGTTCCAGGTTGGTTCATTAGTCTTTGCACAGTGTTCCAGAATCATTTAGAATGTATTACCCATCTTTCTACTCAAAATGTTTTGTGTCTCACACTTTTTTTAAAATTTTGTGAAGTGTTATCGAGTAATTCTTTGAGGAAGGAGCTAAAGATGATAAACTATGGGAAGCCCTGTAATTGGCTGCCACCTTAAACCTGCAGGCCGCACCACCTTCTCTCTCTCTACGAGTTAAGTTTGGTAGTTAAGCAGCACCTTGCCTACCTAGCTTGTTTGATCTATTCAGGGATTATGTTAATCAGGCCACTTTATGAGCCCAAGCGTGGGAAATTTGAATTGACCTATAAACCTTGGTCTTGCCACTGTTGCTAAGTTACCCACTGAGGTCTCAGAACCCAACTCCCTCCTCCCCAATACCCTATGTATTTGATTCTCCTTCCTTGAATAAATGAGACTTGAACGGAAGGACTTCATCTTGTCTCCGTCCTTGTGTCTCTTATTCCTTTTCATCCCCACTCCCTCTCTAGGGTCTCTGTGGACTTACTCACAGGCCAGGACAATAGACTTTGTAAAACTTTCTGTTCAAAGAAGGGCTGTATTTAACCCTTCTATCTGAATGTTGGCTCTAGGTCTTAGTCCATTTTCAGATGAGGCTAGGAATTTTATAAAGAAAAGGGGTTTATTTAGCTCATGATTTTAGGGCCTAGAAGGTCCTAACAGCATGGCACCATTGCCCGATTGAGGGCCCTCTGGAAGAGAAGCAGAATGGGACAGCATATGAGCATAAGATGTGTGCACACACGTGAGCAAGGAAGCGAGAGTCCAGGGAGGGACTGGGCTTTCTTTGTACAACAGCCTCTCACTGCAATTGGCCCACTCCTACCCGACTTCCTAGATACAGCTTTCATCTATACCTAAGGGTGCTGCCTCCTGACCTAATTGCCTTCTACTAGGCCTCACCTTTGAAGGGCTCCTTCCCTCCAGCGGTGCCACATGGGACCTGCCTCTAGAACGTGAATGTCTTGGAGACCAACTATACCCAAACCATAGACTCGGGTATAGAATTTTAAGTGAAAAAATCTTTTGTCTTAGTTGAAAGATTTGTTCTGTTATCTTCCACTGTCCAGTGTGGTTGATAAGAAGGGGATTGCCAAACAAATTAGTGAGTCTTTTAGAAAAATACAAATTTTTCCTTTCTAAAATCTTTAAGGCTTTCTATTCTCGTATAAGTTGGCCTTGGGGAATGGCCCTAGAAGGGAGGACTTCTTTCCATCTCTGCTCTAGGATTTTTACTGGCCTTACCCTCATGCTGACTCAGAGGCCATGCACTAAAAATTCTCCGGAAATAATGTAAGAAACAGGGGAGACATAGCCTCTTCCTGCATGGAGATTATATTTAAGGGCTGAACTGAGACAAAAACTATAAGCAAGTACTATAAATCAAATACCTAAAGAATGTGAACTGAAGGAAAAGAACATTTTGGTGTAATAGGGAATAATGGACTAGATATATATCTTCTTAAAATGAGATGATATTTAGAAACATCTATATGAAATTGTGATTGATAGGCCTTTTTAAAATGAAGACCGCTGACTGCCTTTGGCTTTGAAAATCTTATTTTGTTTTTAAAATGTCAAATTTCACTATGATGTGACTTTGTTCTATTCAGACTTATTGATAGTCTCTTTGTAACTGTAACTGAGGATCTATTAGAACTTTTCACTCAATCTTGGGTCTATTTATAACATTTTTTTTTCTTCATTCTGCACTCTCTGTGTTTTATTCTTACATATTTTTTGTTCACTAATTCTTTGCAGCTTTTTCTAATTTACTGTTAAACCTGGCCACAGAGTTCTTAATTTTGACCATTGTCTTTTCAGTTTTATAATATCTATTTTGTTATTTTTCAAATCTGCAGTGCCACTCTTACAGTTTACAGATCTTTTAAAAAATTATAAAATTTTCTTCTATCTCTTTGATCATAGAAATATGGTTGTGTCTTAGTTGCTTTTCTCATCATTATTGAGACAAAAATACCTGATGCCCAAAGTTAGGGAAGGGAAGGTTTATTTCTCATAGAATGGAAATTTCGGTCCATACTCAGTTGGCTCCAAGGAAAGTGACATGGCTAAGGGGCGGTGGTTCACGGCAGCTGCAAACAGCAAGCACAAACAGCAAAAGAGAGAAAGACACACCTCCTCCCCATGGTTACACTGTATGCTGGCTCTACTCCTGGGCAGGTATAGCACTCCCACCACCAATCTCAGTGCCAGACAATGAACCAATCATGAATGCTAGATTCAGCTGCTTCCATGATTGCATGAGACTTGGAGGGCCATCGAACATAAACTATAACAGGTTGTTTTATAGTCTATCACTTTTGTCTATGCAAGTAGAGAGTCTCTATGGGTCTGTTCCTGTTATTTTTGCTGGTTCTCATTCAATGTTTTTTTTTCATGTGTCTAGTCATTTTTTATGACTATTTTAAACATCTAATATTTTAGAAGTTCAGAAATAATTTGGGCATGAGATATTATCTCCCTGCCTAAGTAAGTTTTGGTTACACATAAAATTAGTGTACTAAGCTATCTGGGAACACTAGATGGTAGAATAATAGAGTGGTCCTTCAAAGTATGCCTTGAAAGACATTGTGGAGGCCCCTGGATATTGTGAAACTGGGTTGCTATGTGAAAATTGGATTGTCTTTGCTCATAGTGTTAAGTCCTTGAGTTCGTGTAAGATTGGGAATATATTTTATCAGAGAACTGGGCTAGCCCTGTCATCTAATTTAAATTTCTATCTCTTATCCCTAAGATATGGAGTAGCAAAACTCAACCTCTCAACATTTCTTCCAGATTGCAAATGTCCCCATTACGAAAGCATCCTGAGTGCTGGACTCACTTCTCCAGATTCATATGTTCCCAAGATCCTTGCCCTTAAAATCTCTCTCTCACTTTCTTATTTACATTGAACTGAAAATAGGCTTTTCTCTGGTAAAAGCTCTTTCTATGGAGTGAGGTCTCCTTTGAACCTCAAACAAGGGTTCTCAAACATGACCAACTACTTGGGGAGCTTTAAAATGGCCCAACCCTGAGATATATGGAACATATGATTTTAAGATGATTTCCAGGTCCTTAATGATTTACAAGTCTCTTTCCTAAGAAACTATCTGATGTTAGGGTGTTCTCTCTCACACATCCCTGTTCCTACCAACAAAAGAAAGGTAGACTTTTTATCCACACAGGTTCACAGTGTGCTGCAGTGCACCAGGTGTAAAAATTTCTCAGAGCACCAAAGGAAACAATTTAAAATGTCAGTATAGCTATCACAAAGCTTGGGTATAACAAAAGAGTTATAAACTTCTGTGCAAGTGAGGTAGTTCCCCAGTTCTCTTTCAACAAAACAGAAGGCCTGATACTTGAAGAGTGCTAATAATAACCATGCAATTTTTGGTCTTTAACTCAGAAGGAATTCAAAGAATTGAAAATACTACTTTTAAAAACCTCCTTCCATTCCCATGTATTTATACATGTGAATAAAGGGTTTTGGAATCTATAGGTCTAAAAAAAAAGGAAAAAGAAATCCTACCCTATTAAAAAATACCGGTTACTCTAATCACTAATAACATATTTAATTACATAATTATTTGTTTAGCTTATTTTTACTTCATTATGTATGTAAGAATTTATTGTCATTTATACACTTACACAATCAATTATTAATTATCATAAATACACAATTTTAAAAAGTATCCTTTTTGTTAAATGACTTTTAGTACAATTTTAATTGTTTTGTTGGTGTTATCCAAACTTTATATTTTTAGGTAAATTTTGCATTAATAATAATATTATATTATTATTATAATATATTATTATTATTATATCTAAAATAAATTATTTTTAACACAGATCCTTATCTGTGGGGAAATTTAAAAGTTAAAATGTCAATTTATATGATTTTTTGTGTACTATAGGGTAATTAATAAAAACAACTAAAAATATATTTAGATAAAATTTCTGCAAAGAAGTGAAATGGAAATACAAGTTCAAAAAGAAATAGAACCAATATAAAACTTGTCACTGATCAAAATAAAGGATCCTTTTGTATTTTTAATAATGGAGGATGGTATATGATACCTTGATAGGGCATTTGTAAACCAATGACTACATTGAAGAGAACATCATTTTAAAGTGTCAGTGTTATAATATGCCAGAAACTATATTCTCTGGAACAGTTTAACTAATGATGACTCAATTTGGACGACAAATTAAAAATATGTGAGGGGCGATTTAGGCTAATGCGGCTGTTTTAAGGAGCACACAAGCTGAGAAAATCCAGAGACTGACGTGCTCCGGGTTTGAGAAGGCCTGAAGTCTGTGAGTGAAACCCTGCCCTGGGGTCCCGGCCTGACTGGGGACCAGGGTATCATTGAATATTGGTGGATATGGTGGTGCCTCTGTTTCTCCCCTACTTTTACAAGGACTTCATACCATCCTGTTGCATCTATTTTTAGGAACTTTATATTTAGCTTTATAAAAGAGACCCTGTTCTATTATAGGTTTCTCATAATTAAACCTCCTCACACAATCACCACTCATCAAATGTGTTTGAATTTCTCCCTAAGGCATCTGACTCCAGGAAACTGCTCAGCTGGTCTTTGTAGATTTTTTTCTCCATATGGCAATTTTAAGGGGTTTAAATAAGATGGTTCCCTGCATCCTATGGATGTCTAATGTGTGCAAAGCCTCTTACTCTGCCAGAAAAGATTGGTTTGCCACTTTCTTCTGGGAGTGGGTTTCTTCCCTTATAATTTATTCCTTGGTCTATTTTTTAGGCTCTGCTACCTGCAGTATTTCCAGGTGCCTATAGGATAGCCCCTTCCTGTCTCCCTGAGGTATGAATGAACAGAACTTTCAGATGGATCAGAGGTGACCACATAGGATGGGTGCACTAAGAACAGGGAGTATGCTCAGGGCCTGGTCAGTGTAGTGCTAGTGAACAATTATGGAGTGGGAGCAGCTGAATGACTTTTAAGATCATGCACATCTCACATTAATTTTAAATCGCTTGTTACCTTGTGATGTGGCCATGGACAGTGAGCATATTGACAGGTGGGACCTTTAAGAGATGATGCCTTCCACCCCAGGATGACAGCCCCAAGGCACTTGCTGGATCAGCAGCATGCATTTGGATTTCTCAGTCTCCAGACCAGAAGCTAAATAAACTTTTATTCTTTATAAATTTTCCAGTCTGTGGTATTCTGTTATTGCAGCAGTGGCTGAAGACACCCCATTACTTCCAATGTTCGGCAGATTCTACAGCAAACATTTGAGTTAGTGGAAGACAGAAGTAAATGAGAAGAGGTGTCCCAACATGCTTCAGGTGACCGGATGGAGATGGTGTAGGAGATGAGCTCTGGGCCGTGGCTGAGAACTCAGTGAAGGTGGAAAGCCAGCCTCAGTGTTGAGCAGAACATTCCCTTGGGGATGCATAAGGATCGTGGAATATTGTTGTGTGAAAGAGAAGAAGGGAAACCAGCTTTGGGATAACTTTGAACTTCTTTTCTATTTATTTAAAAGGTAACACATAAAGTAAAATGTTCAAACAGTATGAAGAGTCTGGGGAAAGGGAAAATACATATAAATAAATTTTTTTAAAATTAATGAGAATATTAAATATTTTCCAGGCTTTTTCTCCCATTTGATAGTAAAAGGAAGGATGATTCTAGACAGTTGAAGGCCTTGGAAACAGGAAGCAGAGCTGATACCTGCAGTACTTATCCTTCGTTAATTAGTTTAGTCCTATTTTATGGATGAAGAAATGGATTCCCCAGATATTAGTGAGTCTGGGATCCTAAAACTAGGAAAGGGAAGGACTAGAGTGGATTCGGGTATGTTCAGCCCCCAAGTCAAAGCCTTCCCTACTCCTCCCTGCCCACCCCTTTCCTCTGGCATGGGCTGGGTTGAAGCACCATCAAATTCCACTGCAGGAAGTCTCTGCAGGAAGCTCACAGCAGCAGGCAGGACCAATGGAAAAACATATGGGGAGGAACAAGGAGTAAAGATCGCCTGAACCTGGGCTGGGGAGGAGTATTCTAACAATGTCAGGTGTTCTAGTCATTGAGTTGAGGAACCAGGACAGGTAGGCGGCAGCAGCAGGGAAATCCATCAGCACAGAGGCCTGGGATACTTGCTTGGCATTCTGTGACAGATACCAGATCTGATGGGAACACTGGGCTGGAGCAGGTTGGAATGTGGGGTGACAGCAGCTCATCCCTTTCAGGCACTAGACTCTCTTCACCATGAGAAACACATCCGATGTGCATCAGCCAACAGCTGGGGGTTATTCTTTCTTCTCCCTCCCAGCTACATGAGTCAGCACTGAAGCCAAAGAGCCTCTCAAAGCACACAGCCTGCTTGGCTTTAGTATTTAGATCAGGCTCAGTATCTCCAGGTAACTGAGTCGGGGACAATCAGCATCCCGTCTGAGTTTTTCTACCAAGGACTATCAGAAAATATTTGTACCTTCTGCTGTAGTTGCTGAGCTTGGTGCTGCTGGAAGCCACCTTGGTTTCTCTATGCAAAGCTTGTCTCAGAGGTGGAGAAAGAAAGAGATAGAAAACAGATCCCTGAGAACCCAGTGGAACTTTGATCTTACTTTGCTGGGCATCACTTCATCCCTGGATGTCACACTTAAATAAGCCAGTGCTTCTTGCTAGTATGCTTCAGCCAGTGTTGGGTTTGTATCACAGATGAATGATGAATACTCTGTTTCTTCATTCCAGAGAGATTGCAGCGATTAGGCCAAAGGGAGGGTGGCAGATGTTCAGTGGTGATACCTGGGGCATACCATCTGGTAGGACCAGAAGCACCGAATTGGCTGTGATGACACAGAGTACAGTCAGCATGTGGATCCACCATTCCTCTCCTGAACTCATAGAAAACATCACTGTTGATCACAGCATTTGTCCTATGGAGTCAGGACAAGCCAATTGGATCCAATGTACTAAACTCATTTTATAGAGCTCCAGGCAACCACTATAACTGATCTGAGGTTGTTTGGGTATTTCCCATCCTGGATTTAATGACTGAAAAATGAGATACATTTGTATAGGAACTGAAGTAGAGCTTGAAAACCATTTTCACTAGAAATAGATTTGAAGGTTAACTCAGTTTTACTTGGTATTTCTTCATTATGGATACTTTCAAGATACTTTCTTGTGGCTGTGTTATTACTTACAGTAACATGAATATTGCCAGGCACTGTGATATGCACCTGTAATCCCAGCCACTTGGGAGGCTGAGGCAATCAACCTCAGATTGAATCCCATCTGGGACACATAGCAAGACTCTGCGTCCAAAACATATAAATAAATTTTAAAAAAAGTGAAAAAGATTCCATGGTAGAGCTGTTGCTTGGCATGTGCAAAGTCCAGTGTTCAATCTCTAGTACTGGAAAAAATACTGCTATGAATATGACTAATGGTAAATTTTTGAGTATTCTTTTAATGTAACCATAAAATTGGCTCCTGAGCTCCTCTCCCCATAGTGACTTTGTTTCTCTTGCTCACTCCGGAGTGATGGTTTTGCAGTGAGTAATGATTTGGTCCTGCGCACTGTCAGTCACTCCTGATTTGGAGATTGTCTCTCTGGCGTGTGCAGAGAACGCCCAGGAGGTTACGAAGCTGACGCTGTAGCATTTGATCTGGCATTTCTCCTGAGTGGAACAATGTATCCTTTTTGTAACCACCTTCATTTCCAACCTTTATCAGTTTGAAAAATCAACGTTAGTCGTCTACGTGGACTTTATGTTAACCATTTCCCTATAATCAAGAAAGCATTCTTCCTCACCCAATCAAGTGGAATTGCTAAGATACTTTTAATAAAGAGGTTTCTGAGTATAAGCAGCCAATCAAGATAGACAAGTATCATTTTAACCTCTACCAGGTGGAGCTCAAACTTGTGATCCTCATCCTCAGCCTCCCAGAGAGCTGGAATTAATAATACAATTTTTTTTTTAAAGGGTGGGTATATAGTTCAACGTGAAGGGTTTGGGTCAAATCCCTAGTACTTGGGTCAAAATCCTAGTACTGCCAAAAAGAATTTTTTTTTTTTTGTAAATTGACCCATAGATTAAAATTTAAATTTAAAATAAGTTACCAGTGCTTTAAAACATGATTGATATAGGAGAAAGGGCGTGGCAAAGCAGGCTAACGAAGTGGGTGGGACCTGTCAATTCCAAGACTCAGAGCGGTGCCAGACGGTTCGCAGGATCCAGTTTGTACAGCTTCTCGCACTAAAAGTGCGCGGCACAGAGGAAGCAGAGGCCACTGGGAGTACCACGGCGCCTCTGCCTGAAGTGCAGACTGCAGAGTGCGCCTCTATTTTGCTTTTATCCTTTCTTTCGTTTGGCCCAAGTTCACTCTACAGGACTAATTCTTCCTGTTCCCCTTCACCCCGCACTTCTCAAGTAAACTTTTAGCACAATTTTTGGGATGTTTTGTCCAATTTTTTGCTCGAGGCAAGAAAGACCTGGAATATTTTCATTTCTAAAGGAACTACCGGACAAGAAGATGATTTAAAGCCAAGAATAAGGGGTACTGCTTGTGATCCCAACACTCAGGAGGCTGAAGCAAGAGGATGAAGACCAATCTAGGCTACGAGTTTAAGGTCAGCCTTAACTACAAAGAAAGAACCTGTCTCAAAACACAAAGAACAAAAACAAAATACATTGATGATACAACAGAAAACTCATCATGAAACTTCCATTGGTAGAGTGGGAAAAGCGTTCACTTTAAATCAATTTTAGTATTACCTACAGCTTCAATACCAATTTTGACAGCCAACATTTATTTACTCTTCACTCATGTAACCATAACTGTACTAAGTGCTTTAATAAGATTATTATGTTTACTTCATGGTAAGAAATGCATACTTTTATTGTACTTTACAAATAAAGTAAGATGAAGAAACATTAACTTTTTCAGTGTTACAGATATTAATTCATATACAGGCTGCAAACAGATTTGCGAGTCCGTACTAATTTAGATAAAGTATCACTCTGTATTATTTAGATAAAATATCTGTACTATTTAGATAAAGAAGAAGAAATTGCTGAAGGGAAGATCTGGGGAGAGAGGAAACTAATTCATCCCCCTATGTTTCCAGGTGGCATCTGAAGTCATCACCTGTATCTCAACCTATATGTTCATTAGGATCAGACATAAGTAACATAAAAACTCAAACTGACCTTGGGCTCATTTATCCATTTCCTTTATATTCCCAGGATCTGGAGAAAATCAGTCCCTAGTTGGTAGGCTATCTCATGACCAGTGATCCTATTCCTTCACCAATGGGGGCCTGCTATTCTCAAAGTCACCTGATAACTCAGTCTAGCTGCTGGAGCACCAATAATCACGTTTGCATTCTAGAAAGCAGAAATTCCACACAGCACTTCCACCACACATCAGAGGCAGGAAGTTAGTCACACATCACAGCTAGCTGACAGGGAGGCTGTGAAATGCAGTCTTAATTCTGTGCATCTGAGCATCTAGTTAAAAAACAGCAAGAGGGGAAAACAAATATGAACAGGATGTGTGAGTAGAAGTAGTTCTACTGATGTCTTATTTTTTACCTATTTTTCCATGATTTATGTTAATACCAGAGTTTTATATTTTAACATCCAAGAATATTTATATCGTTTTATAAAACAAACTCATAAGAACTTCTTTAAAATGTTGCTTGTTATTGTATATTCAGCTGTTAGACAAATTAGATCCCCAAATATTACATGACATAAAATAAAACTTGTTAGCTTCATTTGTCTACTCCACATGGGTCAGTCCTACTTTTTAACACTAACAGAGGAGGTGGTTGTGCCACCAAGGAATATTCTAACCGTGTGCTGTCTTGGTAATTATTTTACTGCTTAACCGTTCCACTTAGAAGCTATGAGAAGAAAACTTTCCAGACTGCTGACTTATCACCTTTATACTGTACCAGAAATCTGAGTTGGAATGTGTGTATCTGTGAACATTTATTCATTCGATAAAAAATCCCAGGTACTGTGCTAGGCATCTCAGTAACATAAACACTAGTAAAATTCTGTGTTCTTGTTTATTTGTTGAAGGTTTTACATGCCTGTCATTTGTTTTAATTTTCACTTCTGGGAATATAAACTTACATAATCATAGATACCCTAGAGGAATGGTCCAGCATTTTCTTCTTTGATTAAGCTCTGTTTTAGACACTGGGCAGATGTGCAGAAAAGAAAGCTGATAAATAACATCTCTTTTCAGTTCCTGAGTTTAGAACCAATTCATGAGAATAGGGCAGGTAGGATGATAACATGATCCTTATAACTGATGGAGGCTGGGCAGGGCGTGCCCTGGGCTGGGGCAGTGACCAGGTGCCTGACTTCCTAACTCCCGACATTGAGGTCAACAGGCTTCCCATCCTCGGGCAGTGCTAATGACCACAGTCTGTAACCTTAGGCAATTTGGGATGCTTAACAAAATACCATATCAAGGTGACTTAGAAACCACAGAAATATACTTCTCACAGAGAGGCTAAAAGTCTAAGTCAGGATGACTGCATGGTCAGGTTCTGGTGGAGTCTTCTTCTAGGGCTCTCTTCTGGGAGACAACTGTTGGGAGCCGCGGCCGACACCGGTCGCCTTACTTGGCGGACGTAGGGCCTGTGGGTGGGAGCGGAGCCTGAGCTAGATTGCCCCTCCCATCGAGTGAGCCAAGTTGGCGCCTGCTTCCTGCCCCCTGATTGCCCTGGCGACTTAAACAACCCGCTCTGTAAGATAGTCTGCCTAGCAACAACTGATGTTAGCCAATCAGCCCGCATCGCGCGCTTTGAACTGATTGGCCACTGTTACCCTATAAAAGTAAATGCCTCTCCCGCCACAAGAGAGAAGCACAGAGAGAAGCACGAGAGAGATAGAGAAAGTCCACCGGCGAGAAAGGACTGGTGGCAGAGAGGAGGCCTCGCGGGGCCCACGCGGAGACAAATAAAGGCAAGGTTGCACACCGCCAGACTTTGTCGTGTGTCTTTCCTGCCGGCCGGGAGCGACCCCGACAGACAACAAGAATGCTGTGTCCTTGTAAGGTGCAAAGAGGGTAAGAAGTCTTTGGGGTCCCTTGTATGACGGTACTAATCCCATTCATGAGCTCCACCCTCATAATCTAGTCATCTCCCTGGGTCTCATCTCTCAACACTGTCACACCAGGAGCAGGATTTTCCCAGGTGAATATTTGGGGATTGCAGCTGGAGCAGATGTGAAGGGAGCAGGAAAGACGAGGATGGACCCTACCTCCCCAGGGCAACTGGGCTACACCAAGAAGTGTGCCTCAGGAGACAGCAGGTTTAAGCAACTGCTCACTGTGGAGAGCACTGATTGGGCCCCTCACTCTTCCTTTGCCTTCATGCCCAGAGTGCAAAGGTGAGACCCAGAAGAGTGTAGGCATCTGTGATAAGGAGCAGCCAACACAAGGATAGCAAACGTCCTTCCTGCAAAGAATATGGCACGGAGCTGGACATTGCTGGATCTCTGACGATATGCACTAACCTACATGGGGCAAATGTGTCCAAATGGTGTGATCCTTGTTGCATAGTAAAACCTAGGAATAGAGAATTTTGATATTGGGAGCTATCCTTGATTTTGAAAATATTTCTTTAGATCCCACATGTTCTGAACACTAAGGCAAATTAATGATTTTGGAGTCAAGTATCCTTTAACTTTTTTCCCCCAAATATGTATTAATATAGCTTAAAAACTCAATGAGGAGAGATTCCCAGGCTGGATGACTGAGAACAACTTGAAGAAGGAGCCTTGATATCTCACTGTCCTTTCCTAACATCGGACCTAGTCTCTCTCTCAGCTGGTTCTGGGCCTTGTGGATTCCCATGCTGGGCCGCCTTGGGAAGTTCTAGGGGACAGAGGAGATGGGCTCTACTCCCCTTTCAGCCAGGTCACCTCCGCTATCATTTGTTGTCTCTACTGAGATTGTTACTCTTATGATAATTAATTCAGTAGAAAAAAGATGGGAAGGTTCAGGTGGTCAGATTGTTTAAAATTACTTACTTAGATAAAGTTAAGTTTTTTTAAAAAAACATCTTTTATGACATCCTCACTTTATAAACAAGAAAGCTGACATTCAGCCAAATTCAAATGACTTGATCAAGTGACAGACTACAAAAAAGTTTCCTGCCAAATATTCAAAAGACTGAATTTCTCTGGACTAGCTTACCATCTAACAACTTACCAGCAAGAATAGCACAGGAGTCCAAATCCCAAACACAGAGAAAAAGGACATAATACAATTGAAAATTCCACAAGTAGGTAGACTTTAGGTTTGGCTTGATCAGAGTTTTCATTCTATAAATTCTGTTTCCTTCTGTGGATTACCATGGATTAACTCAATCTGATTTTGTACCAGATAATTGCCAGTGGGGACAATAAGCCTAAAATGCTCATGACATTTGTCCTGATGAGTACATCCATGGGCCAATAGTTGCAGCAAGCCTTTTTGTTTCCAAGGACAATTGCCATGGCTTCTTATTGCCTGCCTAGTGTTCTCTTTATCATTCCTATGCTTATTCACAGTGCTAAAAATATCTCTTTAAATTCACCTCGTATGATCTTGTGCTCAATTTCCTTATGTTTTTCTACCCCTCCTTTTCTAGTAAGTACCAGCCCATCATACTAAGGTACTGTAAATCGTACACCTCTGTAGTGCTGTTTCTGTCTTTGACCTTGTCCAGACTGACAAGGTAGATGGCATTGCTCACCCAGCCTTTGCAGCATTCACTGTCAGAGTGCTATGGAGAGTGATGTGTTCCTCTGTGCTGATCCATAGGTTGGAACTGGGTTTCCCTCTGCAGCATCCCTGAGCTTCCACTGTGGAGATGTCTGTGACTCATGAGATCGGGATGTAGGAACATAAAGAAAGCGCCATGGTGAGCCGAGGTTACTCAGGGAATCGAAGGCCTCTTGCCTTTTCTCCTCCAAATACTGTGCACACTCACTTCTGCTTCCCCAGGGAGTAGGGAACTGGGACAGGACTGTGGACTCTGTCCAGACTCGGAACATTTGAACATCACTGCACTTTCTGTTTTGTCTGGATTAGAAGGAAATCCCTTAAATCAAGATGACCCATGTCTTTGTTTCTAAAGATAATAAACAAGGATAAGCTGGTTTGAGGGGACAGGAGCTCTAAGGCATGAGCTGGGGAGGATAGGAAAGCAGAGAAAAAAGTGAAAAGAGGCCCCACCAGAGGACTTGGCAGCCGAAGATCTGGGCTTTTGATTGAGTTCTTGCTCCCAGGGGCATGTCACTGGAAGATAAAGGGAAGAGAGATATATTTAGGGCTCTTTGAGGATTTTGAGGAATAACTCACTTAGAGTACCATGGAAGTAGTAATTTAACTTGCCAGATGTTAAGCCAGGTGAATAAATCAAAAGGAAAATTTTCACAGCAATTTTCACAACAGTGCATATATGTCTGTATATTATACTGTATTTGCTATAATAGCTTAAGTGAAAAGCAAGTGGAATTTCAAAGGGCAAGAGAAACAATGAAGTAAGATATCAGTACAAGGATGCATCACATATCCATTATTGGAAACACAATAAAGACTATAGAATTCTGTTGGCTAGCCACAAGTTCCATTTGATTGGACTAGAATGAAATAAAATAAAATAAAATAAAATAAATTTACCTCCTCAGCTGCACTAGTTCCACTTCAGGTGTGCAAGAGGCACATGTGGCTCACGACTACTGTCAGCGTGTGCACAATGGGCATTTGCATTATCAGGGAAAATCCTATTGACAGTTGTGTCCTGGAAAACTGGGGAAGTGTTGCATGACTCTTCCAGTGACACAAAAGGCAGCACATGTACAGATTATATCACTGAAAACCTGACATGCACAGCTAAGGATCAGTCAAGACCAAGAAATATTATAAATTATTTCCATTAGGGCATCCACCAAGTAGATTTCCAAGTCAACTTTTAGAACCATCGAGGGTCCAGGGCTAATACATAAAGTTTTGGAAAATTCTTCCGGACTCTATTATACCTGCTGCTGTTGGATAGACATTGTGAAGTCATAGTAGGGACATCAGGAGATGGGAGAGTAAGGTTCTTGTGTTGGTTTGCAAGTGAACAGCTCTGTGACCTGGTTGATGTCATACTCAGTCTGCTGGTGTCTTTCATCCAGTGGATTGTAAGGTCCCTACCGTTTTAAGGAATTTAATGCTTGCTTCTGTGCATGTGTGTGAATGTGTGTGTGTGTGTGTGTGTGTGTGTGTGTGTGTGCGTGTGTGTGTTACTAGGTATTGAACCTGGGCCGTCACACTAATCCTCAGTCCCAGGCCTTTTTAATTTTTGGTTCTGGGGCAAAGTCTTTCTAAGTTGTCCAAGCCGGACTCAAACCTTCAATCTTCCTGTTTTCAGTGAATGAAGGAACAGGGGAGTGGACAACAAGCAGAGACCTCTGGTGGGCTTCAGGGATGAAAAAGAAGTAGAAGAACTTCCAAGGATGCAAGCTGGATATGGAAGTCTGTGTTCTGGACACTAAACACAAAGAAAATTACGTCTGTTTTTGTTAAATGTTAGGGATGACTTTGAGCAGCGCCTAAGTGAAACTGCAAACACAGCTGAGAAGATCCCAGCCCTGTCTGGTTCCTCAGAAACTCCACCCGCTCTTTGCTCTTTTCCGGCAGGCTCTCTAGTTGCAAGTGGTTCACAAAACACTGGCTCTCTGGATCACTAACAGTGCTCTGGAGGAGGCAGTCCACCATTTGTTCAGCTATTTCTCATTTGTCAGATCATAGTCATACTTCTTGAAAATCATTTATTCTGAAATACTTTCTCTGAATTGATTTTACAGTTGCAGTATTTTATTTAAATCATTTCACATTTATTTTTAAAGTTTGAAGATAGGTAGCATTTCAAGCCATTTCCTTCCCTTGTATACTGTTTTATTAAACATTGAAGAATTTCCTCTAGTAGTCAATTTTATCATTTATATTTATTGCTTTTGATGCATAACAACTACACATTTACTTGGTATGTATTATGCATCATAACTATACACTCACTTGCCTTTGGTATGTATTATGGTAAATTTTCCTGTTTATACTTCTATTATATACTTAAACAAACTATTGAATCTGCAACTGCAAAACCTTTTATTAGGACAAAAAAAATACATATGAGTGGGACTGTGTGAAATCTATATATTCATTGTATAAAGAACCTCTTCCTATATGACACGTCCTGTGAAAGATCAAAGCTGAAAACACACAGTTCTTTCTGCTAAGGGCATTATGATCAAATGGACATATGCTTTGATAATTTCTGGATAACTCCCAAATTAGATAAATTTTGGGTTTCAAAAGTGAATTTTGGCAAGGAGTGGTGGTACATACCTGTAATCTTAGCATTTGAGAGGTTGAGGCAGGAGGGTTGATGAGAATTCAAGGCCAGATTGGGCTACATAGTGAGACCTTGTCTCAAAAAACAAAACAAAACAAATTTTAAAAAGTATGTTTTAAAGCAAATAACACAGAACTCAAATTTTTGTTCCTTATAGAAGTTACATATATTTGATATAAATTAAGTCCCCCAAAATGACTAAAATGTATTAATATGTCCTGATAAAACTCTTTAGTATAATCTAATTAATTAAATAACAATATATAAATCCAATATATTTATGGGGTCTTGTCAGTTTTATGATACTGTAACATAATAGACGGGGCTGTTGAAGAAGAAATGAAATTCATTTCTTGGGGCTGGGGGTTTAGCTCAGTGGCATAAGCACCTGCCTTGTAAGCAGGCGGTCGTGAGTTCGATCCCCGGTACTGATAAAAATGAAAAAGACAAAAAAAAAAAAAAAAAAAAAAAAAAAAAAGAAATTCATTTCTTACAGTTCTGGCGGTTGGAAAGTTCAAGGCTGAAGGTGACAGCTGGTGAGGATCTTCCTTCTGGTCACAATGTGGCAGAGTGTAACATGCCAAGAGCTAGAGGTAGTGTAAGCTCAGGTCTCTTCCTCTTATAAAGCCATAGTCCTGTTATGGGCACCCCACTCTCATGATCTCATCTAGCCCTAATTACCACCTAAGATGGTCAACAAAGGAATTTGGGAATTAAATTTCCAATGCATGAAATTTGGGAGGGACATTTCAAGCCACGGCATAGGATTTATCTTGTGAGGAACTAGAATTCAAAAATGAGTAAGACAGATTTCTTGTTCTCAGGCTGCTTATAATCTGATAGGGAAGGCAAACCATAAAACCATAGTTGCCAGAAGGCATCGTAGGTGTAGAACGGGTCTGGGAGCCTTCATGGAAGGCTTGATCGCCTTTGCGCATGCTGAGGGACGCACCACTGATGGGTGCAGGCAGCGGGAGAGGAAGGCTCTGTTCACCTAGTGTCCTGTCCACTGATCAGGGTTTGGGGTGTACCAGCTCCAGCGTGCTTTGACCTAGGGCCCAGAGTGAAGGCTGAGGGGCTCAGTCCAACCAAAGGTTCCTGCCACTGCCACTCTGCAGCCTTACTTCCTGATTTTTCTTTACCTTTCATCAGAAACCAGGAGGGTAGTTTGGTTTTCTTCCACTGATGACATTGTTGATTTCCTTCCTGGCTTACTCTGCAGCTGGGATCAGGCCAAGAAATCCATTAAGAGTTTCTCACTGCTATTAGCATAAAAGCTAATGTCCTTTCCTGGCTGGTCCACATCTTCTTCTCCATCTTCCCTTCAGCCAGTCCCACCGAGTCCTTTTTTCTCTAGCGGTGCTGCTCCTGTAGCTCCCCGACACACCACGCTTCAGCCTTTTGATTACAGAATGGTTTATAAGAGTTTTGCTGAGCCACCACTGCCCCCTTTAGCAGGAGGCAATGACTGTCCTCACCATTTTTGATGTTCTGGAGAACAAGTGTGCAGATAGATTCCAACACAGCACAGTCTTGGGTCTCTATACCATTTCAGAAATTGACTTTTTATTTTCTCATACCTATGCACCAGAATGGACAGATCCAGATCTGGTTATCCTGACCAGTTCCTGTGTAGTTTCCCCTCTCCATATCCATTCTGCTTATCTGTAAAGCAGGAGGTCGATAAAGGCTTCACCTCTCTCATCATCTCTCTCCTGTGTTTCTAGGCCCCAAGTTTCCATCACAGGACATCTTTTCCCTATTCCTGGGAGTGCGGAACTTATATCCACATCCCCACTACTTTCTGAGCCCAACAGCGTTTCTTGCACATGCTGTTTGTTTTTGTCCCTGGGCCCTACTACATCCTCTTCCCCAACTCTCCATCCTTCCTGGATTTCCCTACCTAATGACTATTCATTTTTCAGGAAGCTAAATTCCACTCTCCCAATGCTGTATCTTGTCTGCCCCAAATTCTGCACAAGTGTGCTCAAGACTCCTATGTGCTCTCACAACCCATTTACTCTGTCTTTGCTCTCATTGCGTTGTATTACTGTGGTCTCTTTCCTTGGTTGTTTCTTAGGAGTTCCAGAATTCTTTGAGGGCCTCGACTCTGTCATTTCAACCTCTAGGACAGTGGCTGGGACATGGTCAATGCTAATTCATGTTTGTAGGGTGAATGAATGGAAGCCTCACTCTCACCAGCTGGTCTTTTAGAAAGCACTTAACAGGACCCCCTGGAGATACAGTGTCAAGTGGTCAAGTTTGGAGCTGGCAAGAGAAAGGGTCTCTCTACTTCTTAGCTGGGGCCCAGTTAGCCTGGCACACAGTAGATAATTGTGGGGAGTAGACACAGGAGATATCAGGTGGCTCTTTGGGTTTTCCTGACCTACCTTGCATTGTTGCAATGTCATTGCCCTGACTTGCAGATATTTACTGTAGGAAGGAGGCGAGAGGTACAATTTTCCCACTCAATGTAACGCCTGACAATGTGACTATGATCCTCCCTAAGCGGTGCCCAAGAGTTCAACATAGACTCGATCTTCAGGCTGGGCGATGAGACTGGCAAGTGGAAGTCCTCTGTCCTGAAAATACTTATGTGGTGCTTGCGTTATGCCAGATATTGGGCTGGTGCTGGCCCAGAGCCATCCAGTAACCAGACACAACTGTGGCTTACCCTCAAGAAACTCAGTCTACGAGGGGAGCCAGACCACTAACAGAGAATTAAGCAGTGCAATGATATTAGCTAACCTTTGCCCAAGTCCTAAATAAGCATAAACCCCTGCTTTTATGGAGCTGGAAACATCACACTGATATCAGGAATTTTTTAATTAACCATATCCATTTATATATATGATCTTGAGCCTTCATAGAAACGTCATGTGGTAAACATGAGTGCCCTCTTTTCAGATTAGAAGACTGAGGATTAGAGAATCAAGCAACCTGATGGAAATCAACCCATGTGCAGGAGTGTCTTGGGATCAGTACCATTCAGAGCATTGTCCTAACTGCATCCTATGCTTTCAGAAGTCATGGTACTTAGGAAGTCAATTCTAAGGCTCCTGAAGGTGTCTTTGAAATAACCAAAGAGATGTTTAGTCTTGACATAGTTAGGCCATGAGTTATGTTTTCTGATTTTTTTGATTCTTGGAGAATTAGATGCTCAGAGAGGGCATGTAACACGATAGGAGTAGATCCTGGGCCAACAAGAGTGGGCATAGGAACAGAAAGCTACACCTCCATTGGGAAATGGTCAGGAGGGAGATAAGACAAGATATGAAGCTCTTCTAGCTAAAGAGAATGACCTCAGGTTCTGCAGAGGCCGGGCTGGGGGAGGAGACCAGTGGCCCAAAGCACAGGGTCAAAGGACAATGCACACTCTGGCAAAGTCTATCCTAGTGTTGCAACTGATTGGCATTGGGAAGTGTGACCCAGCAACTGGAATCAGCCAGGATACTAGACAGTGGCAGCCAGGAGCAGCTGGTAAGCAGTGCAGCC